>NC_132865.1:37831822-42631822 GCF_048164855.1 Canis lupus baileyi | reverse complement strand
AACCTACAGGCCATGCAGGGGAACCATGTCCGATGATGCCCAGGTAGGGACCAGAGTCACCAGGTCCAAATGAGGCCCAGATGGAGCATAACCACTAGGTCTAGGTTAGGCCCAGTTGAGGACCAGAGTCACCAGACCTGGTTGAAGCCCAGAGAAGTACCATGATTCCGTGGTCCAGGTGACATCCATATGGGGACGAGAGTCACCAGGTCAGGTTGATGCCCAGAGAGGTTCCAGAGTCATCATGTCCAGGGGAGCCTCAGGTGTGGAACAGGGTCACCATGTACCAATGATGCCCAGGTGAGGACCAGCGTTACCAGGTCAAGTTGACGCCAAGAGGTGTACAAGATTCACCTGGTCTAGGTGACTTCCAGATGGGGCCCAGTGTCACCATGTTAGGCTGAGGCCCAGGGAGGTTCCAGAGTAGTCATGTCCAGGTGAGGCTCAAGTGTGGAACAGAGTAAGCAGGTACCATGATGCCAAGGTGAGGACCAGAGTCACCAGATCTGGGTAACGCGCAGATAGGATCAGAGTCACCAGTTCCAGGTGAGGCCAAGAAAGAGTCCACAGCAATCAGGTCCAGGTGGGGAACAAAGTCACCAGGACTGGGTGAGGCCCAGATGGAGACCAGATTCACCAGGTCCAGGTGAGGTCCAGGTATTGACCAGAGTCCCCAGGTCTGGGAGAGGACCAGGTAAGGACCAGATTCACCAGATCCAAGAGGCCCACTTGGGGACCTGAGTCACCAGGTATGGGTGTGGCCCAGGTGGCAACCCCACTCACCAGGTCCAGGTGAGGCCAACCTGCAGGCCAGAGTCATCAGATCCAGGTGAGGCCATAGTGGGGTCCGGAGTGACCAGGTAAATATGAGTCTATAAGAACACCACAGTCACCAGGTCCAGTTGTGGTTCATGTGGGAACGAGAGTCACCAGGTCCAGGTGAGACCCAGGTGAGGACCACAGTCACCAGGTCCAGATTGAGGCCTAGGTGGGGGGACCAGTGTCATCAGGACCAGTTGAGACCAAAGTGTGGAGCAAAGATATCATGTCCAAGTGAGGCCCAGGTGGGGAACAGAGTAACCATATCCCATTGATGCCAGGTGGGAAAAGAGTCACAAGGTCCAGACGAGGCCTAAGTGAGGAGTAGATTCACCAGGCCCTGTTGAGGCCCAGTTGAGGACCAGTGTCCCCAGCTCCGGATGAGTCCTAGAGGGGGACCAGAGTCACCCGGTTCTGGTGATATCCAGGTGGGGACCAGAGTCTCCACGTCAGGGTGAGGCCGAGAGTGGGACGAGAATCACTAGGTCCATGTGAGGCCCCGATGTGGAACTGAGAAACCAGGCCCCATGATGCCCATATGAGGACCTCAGTCACCAGGTCCAGGTGTGGTCCCAGTGGGAACCAGTCATCTAGTCTCGGGGAGGACCAGGAGGGACCACAGTCACCAGGTCCAGGTGAGGCCCAGGTGTGACCACAGTCAACAGTTCCAGGTGAGGCCCAGGTATATAAGAGATTATCCAGGTCCCAATGATGCCCAATTACGTAACAGAGACATGAGGTCCAGGAGAGGCCCAAATATGGATCAGAGTCATTGTGTTCCAGGTGAGGCCAGATGGAGACCACAGGAACCAGGTCCAGGAGAGCCTTATATGGGAACCAGAGCCACCAGATCCAGGTGAGGTCCAGGTGGGACCACAGTCACAAGGTCCAGGTGAGGCGCAGGTGGCAACATGATTCACCAAGTCCAGGTGAGGCCCAGGTGGCAACCAGTCACCAGATCCAGGTGCGGACCAGCTAAGGACCAGAATTACCAGGCCCAAGTGAAGCCCAAGGGGTGACCAGAGTCACCAGGTAAGGGTGAGTTCCAGAGGGGAAAACAGTGTAACCAGTTTAGTTTGAGGCCCAGAATGGGACCAAAGGACCGTGGTGAAAGAGAGGCCCAGGAGTGGAATAGAGTATCCAGTTCCGAATGATGCCTGGGTGAGGACAAGAGTCACTAGGGCCATGCAGGCCTTGATGGGGAACAGAATCACTAGGTCCTGGTGAGGCATAGAATAAGACCACAGTCACCAGTATCAGGTGAGCCCCTTGTGCGAACCAGAGCCACTCTATCCAGCTGAGTCCCAGGTCCATGTGAGGCCCACGTGAGGACCAGATTCATCAGGTCTAATTGAGGCATAGCTGGGGACAAGAGTCACCAGGTCTGTGTGCGGCCTAGGTGGGGAATGAATCAGCAGTTCTGAGTTAGGTCCAAGTGGGGACGAGAGACACCAGGTCCAGGTGAGGCCAAAGTGAGGACCAGAGTCACCAGATCCAGGTGAGGTCCATGTTGGAAAGAGAGTCACCAGGTCCAGGAGAGGTCCAGGTTGGGACCAGAGTCACTAGATCCAGGTGAAGTCGAGGAGGGGACCAGAGTCACCAGATCGAGGTGAAGCCCAGGTGGGGACCAGAGTCACTAGGTCCAGATGAGGCCCAGGTGAGGAACAAAGTTACCAGGTACACGTGAGGAGCCGGTGGAGATCAGAGGCAACAGGTCCATGTGAGTCCGGCTTGGGGACCATGGTCAACAGGTCCACTTGAGACCCAGGTGTGGAACACAGTAAGCAGGTGCAGTTGAGTCCCCCGTGGTGACAAGAGTCACCACGTCCAGGTGAGGCCCAGGTGGGGACCAGGATCACCAGGTACAGGGGAGGCCCTTGAAAGAACCAGAGTCAACAGTTCGAGGTCAAGCGCAGGTGGCAACCAGTGTAAGCAAGTCCAAGTCAGGCCAAAGTGGGGTTCACAGTCACTAGGGCACGGTGTGACCAAGAGGGGGACCAGAGTCACCTAGTCCAGGTGAGGTCCACTTGTGGAACACAGTCACTAGTTCCCAAATTTGCCCAGTTGAGGACCATGGTCAACAGGGCCAGGTGAGGCCCAGATGGGGACCGGAGTCCCGAAATCCAGGTGAAGCCCAGGTGGGGACCACAGTCACAAGATCCAGGGTAGTCTCAGGTGCAGACGAGAATCACCAGGTCCAGGTGTGGTGCAGGTGGCAACCAAACTCACTAGGTCCCAGTGAGGCACTGGTGGGGAACAGAGTCACGAGGTACATGAAGAGCTAGAAACACATTGGATCCCTGGGTGGCGCAGCGGTTTGGCGCCTGCCTTTGGCCCAGGGCGCGATCCTGGAGACCAGGGATCGAATCCAAAGTCGGGCTCCCGGTGCATGGAGCCTGCTTCTCCCTTTGCCTGTGTCACTGCCTCTCTCTCTCTCTGTGACTATCATAAATAAATAAAAATTAAAAAAAAAGAAGCTAGAAACACTGAGGCCAACAGGTCCACATGATCTCCATGTGGGAACGAGGATCACCAGTTACAGGTGAGGACCAGGTGGGGATACGACTCACCATGTCCAGGTGAGACCCAGGTGGGAACCAGTGTCACCATGTCCAGGTGTGGCCCAGGTAAAGACCAGAGTTAATAGGTCCGGCTGGGTCACTGTTAGTGAACAGTGTAACCATATCCTAATGCTACCCAGGTGGGTAGCAGAGACACCAGGACTTTGTGAGGCCCAAATGGGACCAGAGACATGAGGTCCAGGTGAGGTCCCGATGGGAACCACAGTCACCAGGTCAGGTGAGGCCATGCTTAGGATCAGAGTCACCAGTTACAAGTGAGGCCCAGGTGGAGCCAGAGTCACCTGGTACAGAAGAGGCCAAAGTCAGGACCAGAGTTACCAGGATCAGGTCACTCCAAGTGGGAATAGAGTAACCATGTCCCGATCATGCCCAGGTAGAACCAGAGTGACCAGGTCCAGATGTGGCGCAGGTGGGGAGAATGTTCACTAGGTCCTGTTGAGGCCCAGTTGAGGTCAGAGTCACCAGGTCTAGTTGAGGCCTAGAGGGGTACCAGATTCACCTGGTCTGGTGACATCCAGATGGGGACCAGAGTCCCCATGTCAGGCTGAGGCCCAGAGGGGATCCAGAGTCATCATGCCCAGGTGAGGCTCAGGTGTGGAACAGAGTATCCAGGTCATAATGGTCCACAGGTGAGGACCAGAGTCACGAGATCTTGGTGAGGCCCAGTTAGGATCAGAGTCACCAGTTCCAGGTGAGGCCAAGAAGGAGTCCACAGCAATCAGGTCCAGGTGGGGAACAAAGTCAACAGGACTGGGTGAGGCACAGATGGGGACCAGATTCACCAGGACCAGGTGATTCCCAGGTGATGACCAGAGTTACCAGTTCTGGGTGACCACCAGGTAAGGACCAGATTCACCAGGTCCAAGTGAGGCCCACGTGGGGACCTGTGTCACTAGGCATGGGTGAGGCCCAGGTGACAAACCCACTAACCAGGTCCAGGTGATGCCAACCTCCAGGCCATGCAGAGGAACCAGGTCACAATGATGCCCAGGTAGGGACGATAGTTACCAGGTCCAGGTGAGGCCAACCTACAGGCTATGCAGTGGAACCATGTCCCGATGATGCCCAGGTAGGGACCAGAGTTACCAGGTCCAGGTGAGGCCAATCTGCAAGTCATGCAGTGGAACCATGTACCGATGATGCCCAGGTAGGTACCAGAGTCACCAGGTCCAAATGACGCCCAGATGGAGCATATTCACTAGCTCCAGGTGAGGCCCAGTTGAGGACTAGAGTCACCAGACCTGGTTGAGGCCGAGAGGAGTACCAGACTCCCCTGGTCCAGGTGACTTCCATATGGGGACCAGAGTCACCAGGTCAGGTTGATGCCCAGAGAGGTTCCAGAGTCATGATGTCCAGGTGAGGCTCAGGTGTGGAACAGAGTCACCAGGTACCAATGATGCCCAGGTGAGGACCAGAGTCACCAGGTCTAGGTGACGCGCAGATAGGATCAGAGTCACCCGTTTCAGGTGAGGCCAAGAAAGAGTCTACAGCAATCAGGTCCAGGTGGGGAACAAAGTCACCAGGACTGGGTATGGCCCAGATGGGGACCAGATTCACCAGGTCCCGGTGAGGCCCTGGTGGGGACCAGAGTCAAGAGGTACATGAGAAGCTCAAAACACTGCAGCCACAAGTTCCACATGAGTCCATGTGGGAACGAGAATCACCAGTTACACGTGAGGACCAGGTGGGGATCCGACTCACCATGTCCAGGTGAGACCCAGGTGGGAACCAGTGTCACCATGTCCAGGTGTGGCCCAGGTGAAGACCAGAGCTAATAGGTCCGGCTGTGTCACTGTTAGTGAACAGTGTAACCATACCCTGATGGTACCCATGTGGGTACCAGAGACACCAGGTCCTGTTAAGCCCAGGTGGGACCGGAGACATGAGGTCCAGGTGAGGTCCCGATGGGAAGCACAGTCACCAGGTCAGATGAGGCCATGCGTAGGATCAGAGTCACCAGTTACAGGTCAGGCCCAGGTGGAGCCAGAGTTACCTGGTACAGAAGAGTACAAAGAGAGGACCAGAGTTACCAGGATCAGGTCATTCCCAGTGTGGAATAGAGTAACCATGTCCCGATGATGCCCAGGTAGGGACCAGAGTCATCAGGTCCAGATGAGGCCCAGATGGAGCATATCCACTAGGTCCAGGTGAGGCCCAGTTGAGGACGAGAGTCACCAGATCTGGTTGAGTCCTAGAGGGGTACAAGAATCACCAGGTCCACGTGACATCGAGATGGGGACCAGGGTCACCAGGTCAGGGTGAGGCCTAGAGAGGTTCCAGTGTCATCATGTCCAGGTGAGGCTCAGGTGTGGATCAGAGTCTCCATGTACCAATGATGGCTAGGTGAGGACAAGAGTCACCAGGTCTGGGTGACACTCAGATACGATCAGAGTCACCCGTTTCAGGTGAGGCCAAGAAAGAGTCCACAGCAATCAGGTCCCGGTGGGGAAAAAAGTCACCAGGACTGGGTGAGGCACAGATGGGGACCAGATTCACCAGGTCCAAGTGAGAACCAGGTGGTGACCAGAGTCCCCGGGCCTGGGAAAGGACAAGGTAAGAACAAGATTCACCAGGTCCAAGAGGCCCACGTGGAGACCTGAGTCACCAGGTATGGGTGAGGCCCAGGTGTCAACCCACTCACCAGGTCCAGGCGAGCCCAACCTGCAGGCCAGAGTCACCAGATCCAGGTGAGGCCCTAGTGGGTACCGGAGTCACCACGAAAATGTGAGTCTACAAGTACACCACAGTCACCAGGTCCAGGTTTAGTTTATGTGGGAACGAGAGTCACCAGGTCCAGGTGAGACCCAGGTGGGGACCACAGTCACCAGGTCCAGATTGAGGCCTAGGTGGGGGAACCAGCGTCATCAGGACCAGTTGAGGCCAAAGTGTGGAGCAAAGTTATCATGTCCAGGTGAGCCCCAGGTGGGGAACAGAGAAATCATGTCCCATTGATGTCAGGTGGGAAAAGAGTCACAAGGTACAGATGAGGCCTAAGTGAGGAGTAGATTCACCAGGTCCTGTTGAGGCCCAGTTGAGGAGCAGTGTCCCCAGCTCCGGGTGAGTCCCAGAGGAGGACCAGAGTCACCCGGTTCTGGTGATATCCAGGTGGGGACCAGAGTCACCACGTCAGAGAGAAGCCCAGAAAGGGAAGAGAATCACTAGGTCGAGGTGAGGCCCCGATGAGGAACTGAGAAACCAGGTCCCATGATGCCCATATGAGGACCTGAGTCACAAGGTCCAGGTGAGGCCAAACTGAGGACCAGTGTCACCAGATCCAGGTGAGGTGCATGTTGGAAAGAGAGTCACCAGGTCCAGGAGAGGTCCAGGTGGGGACCAGAGTCACCAGATGCAGGTCAAGTCCCGGTGGGGACCAGTCACCAGATCGAGGTGAAGCCCAGGCGGCGAGCAGAGTCACTAGGTCCAGATGAGGCCCAGGTGAGGACCAGAGTTACCAGGTACACGTGAGGCACCGTTGGGGATCAGAGGCAACAGGTCCATGTGAGGCCAGCTTGGGGACCATGGTCAACAGGTCTACCTGTGGCCCAGGTGTGGAACACAGTAAGCAGGTCCAGGTGAGTCCCCATGGTGACAAGAGTCACCACGTCCAGGTGAGGCCCAGGTTCGGACCAGGATCACCAGGTACAGGGGAGGCCCTTGAAAGAACCAGAGTCAACAGTTCGAGTTCAGGCGCAGGTTTCAACTAGGGTCAGCAGGTCTAAGTCAGGGGAAAGTGGGGTTCACAGTCACTAGGGAATGGTGAGACCCAGAGGGGCACCAGAGTCACGTGGTCCAGGTGAGGTCCAGTTGTGGAACACAGTCACAGGGTCCCAATTTTGCCCAGTTGAGGACCATGGTCAACAGGGCCTGGTGAGCCTCACATGGGGACGAGAGTCCCCAAATCCAGGTGAAGCCCAGGTGGGGACCACAGTCACCAGATCCAGGGTACTCTAAGGTGCAGACCAGAATCACCAGGTCCAGGTGCGGTGCAGGTGGCAACCACACTCACCAGGTCCCGGTGAGGCCCTGGTGGGGACCAGTGTCACAAGGTACATGACAAACTAGAAACACCGCAGCCACCAGGTCCACATGATGTCCATGTGGCAACGAGAATCAACAGTTATAGGTTAGGACCAGGTGGGTATCTGACTCACCATTTCCAGGTGAGACCCAGGTGGGAACGAGTGTCACCATGTCCAGGTGTGGCCCAGGTGAAGACCAGAGTTAATAGGTCCGGCTGGGTCACTGTTAGCGAACAGTGTAACCATATCCTGATGCTACCCAGGTGTGTACCAGAGACACCAGGTCCTGGTGAGGCCCAGGTGGGACCAGAGACCTGAGGTCAGGTGAGGTCCCGATGGGAACCACAGTCACCAGGTCAGGTGAGGCCATGCTTAGGATCAGAGTCACAAGTTACAGGTGAGGTCCAGTTGGAGCCAGAGTCACCTGGTACAGAAGAGGCCAAAGTCAGGATCAGAGTTACCAGAATCAGGTCAGTCCCAGTGGGGAATACAGTAACCATTTCCCGAGGATGCCCAGGTAAAACCAGAGTCACCATGCCCAGATGCGGCGCAGGTGGGGAGCATGTTCATTAGTTCCCGGTGAGGCCCAGTTGGGGCCCAGAGTCACCAGGTCAAGTTGAGGCCTAGAGGGGTATCAGATTCACCTGGTCTAGGTGAAATCCAGATGGGGACCAGAGTCACCATGTCAGGCTGAGGCCCAGAGGGGATCCAGAGTCAACATGTCCAGGTGAGGCTCACGTGTGGAACAGATTATCCAGTTCATAATGGTCCACAGGTGAGGACCAGAGTCACCAGATCTCCGTGATGCCCAGTTAGGATCAGAGTCACCAGTTCCAGGTGAGGCCAAGAAGGAGTCCACAGCAATCAGGTCCAGGTGGGGAACAATGTCACCAGGAATGGATGACCCCAGATGGGGACCAGATTCACCAGTTCCAGGTGATTCCCAGGTGGTCACCAGAGTTACGAGTTCCAGGTGAGGACCAGGTAAGCACCAGATTCACCAGGTCCAAGTGAGGCCCACTTGGGGACCTGTGTCACCAGGCATGGGTGAGACCCAGGTGGCAACCCCACTCACCAGGTCCAGGTGAGGCGAACCTGCAGGCCATGCAGAGGAACCATGTCACGATGATGCCCAGGTAGGGACTAGAGTTACAGGTCCAGGTGAGGCCAACCTGCAGGCCATGCAGTGGAACCATGTCCCGATGATGCCGAGGTAGTGATCAGAATCACCAGGTCCAATGAGACCCAGATGGAGCATATTTACTAGGTCCAGGTGAGGTCCAGTGGAACACCAGAGTCACAAGACCTGGTTGAGGCCTAGATGGGTAACAGAATCACCTGGTCCAGGTGACATCCAGATGGGGACCAGAGTCAACAGGTCAGGATGAGGCCCAGAGAGGTTCCAGAGTCATCATGTCCAGGTGAGGCTCAGGTGTGGAACAGAGTCACCAGGTACCAAAGATACCCAGGTGAGGACCAGAGTCACCAGGTCTGGGTAATGCGCAGATAGGATCAGAGTCACCAGTTCCAGGTGAGGCCAAGAAAGAGTCCACAGCAATCAGATCCAGGTGGGGAACAAAGTTACCAGGACTGGGTGAGGCCCAGATGGGGACCAGATTGACCAGGTCCAGGTGAGGCCCAGGTGGTGACCAGAGACCACGGGTCTGGGAGAGGACCAGGTAAGGAGCAGATTCACTAGGTCCAAGAGGGCCACGAGGGGACCTCTGTCCCCAGGTACGGGCGAGGCACAGGTGGCAACCACACTCACCAGGTCCAGGAGAGGCCATCCTTCGAGCCATGCAGAGGAACCCTGTCCCGATGATGCCCATGTAGGAACCAGAGTTACCAGGTCCAGGTGAGGCCAACCTGTAGGCCATGCAGTGGAAACATGCCCTGATGATGTCCAGGTAGGGACCACGGTTACCAGGTCCAGGTGAGGCCAACCTGCAGGCGATGCAGTGGAACCGTGTCCCGATGATGCCCAGGTAGGGACCAGAATCACCAGGTCCAATGAGGCCCAGATGGAGCATATTCACTAGGTCCAGGTGTGGACCAGTGGAGGACCAGAGTCACCAGACCCTGTTGAGGCCTAGAGTGGTACCAGAATCACCTGGTCCAGGTGACATCCAGATGGGACCAGAGTCACCAGGTCAGGATGAGGCCCAGAGAGGTTCCAGAGTCATCAGGTCCAGGTGAGGCTCAGGTGTGGAACAGAGTCACCAGGTACCAAAGATACCCAGGTGAGGACCAGAGTCACCAGGTCTGGGTGACGGGCAGATAGGATCAGAGTCACCTGTTCCAGGTGAGTCCAAAAAAGAGTCCACAGCAATCAGATACAGGAGTGGAACAAAGTCAACAGGCCTGGGTGAGGCCCAGATGGGGATCAGAATCACCAGGTCCAGGTAGGCCCAGGTGGTGACCAGAGACCCCGGGGCTGGGAGACGACCAGGTAAGGACCAAATTTACCAGGTCCAAGAGGCCCACGCGGGGACCTGACTCACCAGGTATGGGTGAGGCCCAGGGGCAAACCACTCACAAGGTCCAGGTGAGGCCAACCTGCATGCCAAAGTCACCATATCCACGTGAGGCCCTAGTCGCACCGGAGACAGCAGGTAAAAGTGAGTCTACAAGAACACTACAGTCACCAGCTCCAGGTGTGGTTCATGTGGGAACGAGAGCCACCAGTTCCAGGTGAGACCCAGGTTGGGACGACAGTCACCAGGTCCGGATTGAGGCCTCAGAGGGTAACAGTGCCATCAGGACGAGTTGAGGCCCAACTGTGGAACAAAGTTATCATGTCCAGTTGAGGCTCAGGTGTGGAACAGAGTATCCAGGTCATAATGGTCCACAGGTGAGGACCAGAGTCACCAGATCTGGGTGAGGTCCAGTTAGGATCAGAGTCACCAGTTCCAGGTGAGGCCAAAAAGGAGTCCACAGCAATCAGGTCCAGGTGGGGAACAAAGTCACCAGGACTGGGTGAGGCCCAGATGGGGACCAGATTCACCAGGTCCAGGTGATTCCCAGGTGATGACCAGAGTTACCAGTTCCGGGTGAGGAACAGATAAGGACCAGATTCACCAGGTCCAAGTGAAGCCCACGTGGGACCTGTGTCACCAGGTATGGGTGAGGGCCAGGTGGCAAACACACTCACCAGGTCCAGGTGATGCCAACCTGCAGGCCATGCAGTGCAACCATGTCCCGATGATGCCCAGGTAGGGACCGGAGTCATCAGGTCCAAATGAGGCCCAGATAAACCATATTCACTAGGTCCAGGTGAGGCCCAGTTGAGGACCAGAGTCACCAGAACTGGTTGAGACCTAGAGGGGTACCAGAATCCCGTGGTCCAGGTGACATCTCGACGGGGACCAGAGTCACCAGGTCAAGGTGAGGCACAGAGAGGCTCAAGAGTCACCATGTCCAGGTGAGACTCAGGTGTGGAACAGACTCACCAGGTACCAATGATGCCCAGGTGAGGACCAGAGTCACCAGATCTGGGTGACGCGCAGATAGGATCAGAGTCACCAGTTCCAGGTGAGACCAAGAAAGAGTCCACAGCAATCAGGTCCAGGTGGGGAACAAAGTCACCAGGACTGGGTGAGGCCCAGATTCACCCGGTCCAGGTGAGGCCCAGGTGGTGACCAGAGTCCCCGGATCTGGGAGAGGACCAGGTAAGGACCAGAATCACCAGGTCCAAGAGGCCGACGTGGGGACCTGAGTCACCGGTATGGGTGAGGCCCAGGTGGCAACCCCACTCACCAAGTCCAGGTGAGGCAAGCCTGCCGGCCAGAGTTACCGGATCCAAGTGAGGCCCTAGTGGGGACCGGAGTCACCAGGTAAATGTGAGTCTACAAGAACACCACAGTCACCAGATCCAGTTGTGGTTCATGTGCGAACGAGAGTTACCAGGTCCAGGTGAGACCCAGCTGGGGACCACAGTCACCAGGTCCAGATTGAGGCCTAGGTGGGGGGGAAAGAGTCATCAGGACCAGTTGAGGCCAAAGTGTGGAGCAAAGTTATCATGTGGAGGTGAGGCCCAGGTGGGGAACAGAGTAACCATGTCCCATTGATGCCAGGTGGGAAAAGAGTCACAAGGTCTAGACGAGGCCTAAGTGAGGAGTAGATTCACCAGGTCCTGTTGAGGCCCAGTTGAAGACCAATATCCCAAGCTCTGGGTGAGCCCCAGAGGGGAAACAGACGCACACGGTTCTGGTGATATCCAGGTGGGGACCAGAGTCACCACATCAGGGTGAGGTCCAGAGGGGGACGAGAATCACTAGGTCCAGGTGAGGCCCCGATGTGGAACTGAGAAACCAGGTCTCATGATGCCCATATGAGGACTTTAGTCACCAGGTCCAGGTGAGGTCCCTGTGGGAACGAGTCACCTCATCCCGGTGAGGGCCAGGTGGGACCACAGTCACCAGGTCCCGGTGAGGCCCAGTTATATAAGAGAGTATCCAGCTCCCAAAGATGCCCAGGTAAGGACCAGAGTCAACAGGTCCAGTAGAGTTTCAAATATGGATCAGAGTCATTGTGTTTCAGCTGAGGCAGATGGAGACCAAAGGTACCAGGACCAGGAGACCCCCATATGGGAACCAGACTCACCAGATCCAGGTGAGGCCCAGGTGGGACCACAGTCACAAGGTCCTGGTGAGGCGCAGGTGGCAACAGGATTCACCAAGTCCAGGTGAGGACCAGGTGGCGAACAGTCACCACATCCAGGTGCGGACCAGCTAAGGACCAGATTCACCAGGCCCAAGTGAAGCCCAAGGGGTGACCAGAGTCACCAGGTAAGGGTGAGTCCCAGAGGGGGAACCAGAGTAGCCAGTTTAGTTTGATGCCCAGAATGGGACCAGAGGTCCATGGTCAGAGTGAGTCCCAGATGTGGAATAGAGTATCCAGGTCCCAGTGATGCCTGGGTGAGGACCAGAGTCACTAGGACCATGCAGTCCCATATGGGGTACAGAATCACTAGGTCCTGGTTCGGCATAGAATAAGACCACAGTCAGCAGTATCCGGTGAGCCCCTTGTGGGAACCAGAGTCACTCTATCCAGCTGAGTCCCAGGTCCATGGGAGGCCCACGTGAGTAACTTATTCATCAGGTCGAAATGAGGCATAGCTGGGGATAAGAGTCACCAGGACTGGGTGCGGCCTAGGTGGGGCAAGATTCAGCAGTTCTGAGTTAGGTCAAAGTGGGGACCAGAGACACCAGGTCCAGGTGAGGCCAAACTGAGGACCAGAGTCACCATATCCAGTTGAGGTCCATGTTGGAAAGAGAGTCACCAGGTCCAGGAGAGGTCCAGATGGGACTAGAGTCACCAGATCCAGGTGAAGCCCAGGTGGGGATCAGAGTCACTAGGTCCAGATGAGGCCCAGGTGAGGACCAGAGTTATCAGGTACACGTGAGGCCCCGGTGGGGATCAGAGGCCACAGGTCCATGTGAGGCCGGCTTGGGGACCATGGTCAACAGATCTACTTGAGGCCCAGGTGTGGAACACAGTAAGCAGGTACAGGTGAGTCCCCAGTGGTGACAAGAGTGACCACGTCCAGGTGAGGCCCAGGTGGGGACCAGGATCATCAGGTCCCGGGGAGGCCCTTGAAAGAACCAGAGTCAACAGTTCGAGGTCAGGCGCAGGTGGCAACCAGGGTCAGGAGGTCCAAGTCAGGCCAAAGTGGGGTTCACAGTCACTAGGGCACGGTGAGACCCAGAGGGGGACCAGAGTCACCTGGTCCAGGTGAGGCCCAGTTGAGGACCAGTTTCACCATATCTGGTTCGGCTTAGAAGGGTACCAGAATCACCTGATCGAGGTGATATCCAGATGGGGACCAGAGTCACCAGGTCAGGGTGAGGCCCAGAGTGGTTCCAGAGTCATCGGGTCCAGGTGAGGCTCAGGTGTGGAACAGAATCTCCAGGTACCAATGATGCCCAGGTGAGGACCAGAGTCACCAGATCTGGGTGACACGCAGATAGGATCAGAGTCACCAGTTGCAGGTGACGCCAAGAAGGCGTCTACTAAATCAGGTCCAGGTGGTGAAGAAAGTCACCAGGACTTGGTGGGGCCCAGATTTGGACCAGATTCACCAGGTCCAGGTTATTCCCAGGTGGTGACCAGAGTCCTCGGGGCTGGGAGAGGACCAGCTAAGGACCAGATTCAACAGGTCCAAATGAGGCCCACCTGGGGACCTGAGTCACCAGCTATGTGTGAGGCCCAGGTGGCAACCCCACTCCCCAGGTCCAGTTGAGGCAAACCAGCAGGCTAGAGTCACCAGATGCAGGTGAGGTCCAGGAGGGGACCAGAGTCACCAAATCCAGGTGAGGTCCATGTTCAAAGAGAGTCACCAGTTACAGGAAAGGTCCAGGTGGGGACCAGAGTCACCAGATCCAGGTGAAGCCCAGGTGGGGACCAGAGTCACTAGGTCCAGATGAGGTCAAGGTTGGGACCAGAGATACCAGGTACAAGGGAGGCCCCGGTGGGGAGCAGTGGCAACAGGTCCATGTGAGGCCGGCCTGGGGACCATGGTCAACAGGTCTACTTGAGGCCCAGGTGTGGAACACAGTAAGCAGGTCCAGGTGAGTCCCCGGTGGTGACAAGTGTCACCACGTCCAGGTGAGGCCCAGGTGGGGACCTGGATCACCAGGTCCAGGGGAGGCCATTGAAAGAACCAGAGTCAACAGTTTGAGGTCAGGCGCAGGTGGCAACCAGGGTAGGCAGGTCCAAGTCAGGCCAAAGTGGGGTTCACAGTCACTAGGGCACGGTGAGACCCAGAGGAGGACCAGAGTCACCTGGTCCAGGTGAGGTCCAGTTGTGGAACACAGTCACCGGATCCCAATTTTGTCCAGTTGAGGACCATGGTCAACAGGACCAGGTGAGGCCCATATGCGGATTGGAGTCCCCAAATCCAGGTGAAGACCCGGTGGGGACCACAGTCAACAGATCCAGGATAGTCTCATGTGCAGACCAGATTCACCAGGTCCAGGTGAGTTGCAGGTGGCAACCACACTCACCAGATCCCGGTGAGGCCCTGGTGCGGACGAGAGTCACGAGGTACATGAGAAGCTAGAAACAATGCAGCCACCAGTTCCACGTGATGTCCACGTGGGAACGAGAATCTCCAGTTACACGTGAGGACCTGGTGGGGATCCCACTCACCATGTCCAGGTGAGACCCAGGTGGGAACCAGTGTCACCATGTCCAGGTGTGACCCAGGTGAAGACCAGAGTTAATAGGTCCAGCTGGGTCACTGTTAGTGAACAGTGTAACCATATACTGATGCTACCCCGGTGGGTACCAGATACACCAGGTACTGGTGAGGCCCAGGTGGACCCAGAGACATGAGGTCCAGGTGAGATCCCGATGGGAACCACAGTCACCAGGTCAGGTGAAGCCATGCTTAGGATCAGAGTAACCAGTTACAGGTGAGGTCCAGGAGGAGCCAGAGTCACCTGGTACAGAAGAGGCCAAAGTCAGGACATGAGTTACCAGGATCAGTTCAGTCCCAGTGGTGAATAGAGTAACCATTTCCTGATGATGCCCTGGTAAAACCAGAGTCACCAGGTCCAGATGAGGCGCAGGTGGGGAGTATGTTCACTATGTCCCAGTGAGGCCCAGATGAGGACTAGAGTCACCAGGTCAAGTTGAGGCCTAGAAGGGTACCAGATTCACCTGGTCTAGGTGACATCCAGATGGGACCAGAGTCACCATGTCAGGCTGAGGCCCAGAGGGGATCCAGAGTCATCAAGTCCAGGTGAGGCTCAGGTGTGGAACAGAGTATCCAGGTCATAAAATCCACAGGTGAGTACCAGAGTCAGCAGATCTGGGTGAGGTCCAGTTAGGATCAGAGTCACCAGTTCCAGGTGAGGCCAAGAAGGAGTCCACAGCAATCAGGTCCAGGTTGGGAACAAAGTCACCAAGACTGGGTGAGGCCCAGATGGGGACCAGATTCACCAGGTCCAGGTGATTCCCAGGTGGTGACCAGAGTTACCAGTTCCAGGTGAGCACCAGGTAAGGACCAGATTCACCAGGTCCAAGTGAGGCCCACGTGGGGACTTGTGTCTCCAGGTATGGGTGAGGCCCAGGTGGAAATCCCAATCACCAGGTCCAGGTGAGGCAACGTGCAGGCCATGCAGAGGAACCATGTCCCAATGATGCCCCCGTAGGGACCAGACTTACCTGGTCCAGGTGAGGCCAACCTTTGGGACCTGCTGAGGAAACGTGTCCCGATGATGCCCATGTAGGGACCAGAGACACCAGGTCCAAATGAGGCCCAGATGGAGCATATTCACTAGGTCCAGGTGAGACCCAGTTGAGGACCAGAATCACCAGATCTGGTTGTGCCCTAGAGGGATACCAGAATCACCTGGTCCAGGTGACATCCAGATGGGGACCAGAGTAACCAGGTCAGAGTGAGGCCCAGAGAGGTTCAAGAGTCATCATGTTCAGGAGAGGCTCAGGTGTGGAACAGAGTCACCAGGTACCAATGATGCCCAGGTGAGGACCAGAGTCACCAGATCTGGGTGACTCGCAGATAGAATCAGAGTCACTAGGTCCAGGTGAGGCCAAGAAAGAGTCCACAGCAATCAGGTCCAGGTGGGGAACAAAGTCACCAGGACTGCGTGAGGCCCAGATGGGGACCAGATTTACCAGGTCCAGGTGAGGCCCAGGTGGTCACCAGAGTCCCCGGTTCTGGGAGAGGACCAGGTAAGGACCAGATTCACCAGGTCCAAGAGGCCCACGTGTGGAACTGAGTCACCAGGTATGGGTGAGGCCCAGGTGGCAACCCCACTCACCAGGTCCAGGTGAGGCCAGCCTGCAGGCCAGAGTCACCATATCCAGTTGAGGCCCTAGTGTGGACGGGAATCACAAGGTAAATGTGAGTCTACAAGAACACCACAGTCACCAGGTCCAGTAGTGGTTCATGTGGTAACGGGAGTCACCAGGTCCAGTTGAGACCCAGTTGGGGACGACAGTCACCAGGTCCAGATTGAGGCCTAGGTTGGGGGACGAGAGTCATCAGGACCAGTTGAGGCCAAAGTGTGCAGCAAAGTTATCATGTCCAGGTGAGGCCCAGGTGGGGAACAGAGTAACCATGTCCCATTGATGCCAGGTGGGAAAAGAGTCGCAAGGTCCAGACGAGGTCTAAGTTTGGAGTAGATTCACCAGGTCCTGTTGAGGCCCAGCTGAGGACCAGTGTCCCCAGCTCCAGGTGTGTCACCCGGTTCTGGTGATATCCAGGTGGGGACCAGTGTCACAAGTCAGGGTGAGGCCCAGAGGGGGACGAGAATCACTAGGTCCAGGTGAGACCCCGATGTGGAACAGTGAAACCAGGTCCCAAGATGCCCATATGAGGACCTGAGTCACCAGGTCCAGGTGATGTCCCTGTGGGAACCAGTCACCCCGTCCAGGTGAGGCCCAGGTGGGTCCACAGTCACCAGGTCCTGGTGAGGCCCAGGTATATAAGAGAGTATCCAGGTCCCATGATGCCCAGATAAGGACCAGAGTCAACAGGTCCAGGAGAGGCCCAAATATGGATCAGAGTCATTGTGTTCCAAGTGAGGCCGGATGGAGACCACAGGAACCAGGTCCAGGAGAGCCCCATATGGGAACCAGAGCCACCAGATCCAGGTGAGGTCCAGGAGGGACCACATTCACAAGGTCCAGGTGAGGCGCATGTGGCAACATGATTCACCAAGTCCAGGTGAGGCCCACGTGGTGACCGGTCACCAGAGCCAGGTGCGGACCAGCTAAGAACCAGATTCACCAGGCCCAAGTGAAGCCCAAGGGGTGACCAGCGTCACCAGGTAAGGGTGAGGCCCCGAGGGGGAACCAGAGTAACCAGTTTAGTTTGAGGCCCAGAATGGGACCAGAGGTCCCTGGACAAAGTGAGGCCCAGGTGTGGAATAGAGTATCCAGGTCCCAATGATGCCTTGGTGAGGACCAGACTCACTAGGGCCAAGAAAGCCCAGATGGGGAACAGAATCACTAGGTCCCGGTGAGGCATAGAATAAGAACACAGTCACCAGTATCAGGTGACCCCTTGTGGGAACTAGAGCCACTCTATCCTGCTGTGTCCCAGGTCCATGTGAGGCCCACGTGAGGACCAGATTCATCAGGTCGAATTGAGGCATAGCAGGGGACAAGAGTCACCAGGTCTGGGTGCGGCCTAAGTTGGGCAAGATTCAGCAGTTCTGAGTTAGTTCAAAGTGGGGAAGAGAGACACCTGTCCAGCTGAGGCCAAACAGAGACCAGAGTCACAAGATCCAGGTGAGTTCCAGGTGGGGACGAGAGTCACCAGGTATGGGTGAGTCCCAGGTGGCATCCCCACTCACCAGGTCCAGGTGAGGCCAACCTGCAAGCCAGAGTCACCAGATCCAGGTGAGGCCCTAGTGGGGACCGGAGTCAACAGGTAAATATGAGTGTACAAGAACACCACAGTCACCAGGTCCAGGTGTTGTTCATGTGGGAATGAGAGTCACCAAATCCAGGTGAGACCCCGGTGGAGACCACAGTCATCAGTTCCAGATTGCGGCCTACGTGGGGGGACCAGAGTCATCAGGAAGAGTTGAGGCCAAAGAGTGGAGCAAAGTTATCATGTCCAGGTGACGCCCAGGTGGGGAACAGAGTAAACATGTCCAATTGATGCCAGGTGGGAAAAGAGTCACAAGGTTCAGACGAGGTCTAAGTGAGGAGTAGATTCACCAGGTCCTGTTGAGCCTCAGTTGAGGACCAGTGTCCCCAGGTCCAGTTGCGTCCCAGAGGGGGCCCAGAGTCACCCGGTTCTGGTCATGTCCAGGTGGGGACCAGAGTCACCACGTCAGGGTGAGGCCCAGAGGGGGACGAGAATCACTAGGTCCAGGTGAGGCCCCGTTATGGAACTGAGAAACCAGGTCCCATGATGCCCATATGAGGACCTGAGTCACCAGGTCCAGGTGAGGTCCCTGTGGGAACCAGTCACCTCGTCCAGGTGAGGCCCAGGTGGGTCCACAATCACCAGGTCCACGTGAGGCCCAGGTATATAAGAGAGTTCCAGGTCCCAATGATACCCAGGTAAGGACCTGAGTCTACAGGTCCAGAAGAGGCCCAAATATGGATCAGAGTCATTGTGTTCCAGGTGAGGCCAGATGGAGGCCACAGGAACCAGGTCCAGGAGAGCCCCATATGGGAACCAGACCCACCAGATCTAGGGGAGGTCCAGGTTGGACCACAGTCACAAGGTCCAGTTGAGTCGCAGGTGTCAACAGGATTCACCAAGTCCAGGTGAGGCCCAGGTGGAGACCCGTCACCAGATCCAGGTGCGGAGCAGCTAACGACCATATGCACCGGGCCCAAGTGAAGCCCAAGGGGTAACGAGAGTCACCAGGTAAGGGTGAGGCCCAGAGTGGGAACCAGAGTAACCAGTTTAGTTTGAGGCCCAGAATGAGACCAGATGTCCCTGGTCAAACTGAGGCCTAGGTGTGGAATAGAGTATCCAGGTCCCAATGATGCCTGGGTGAGGACCAGAGTTACTAGGGCCATGCCGGCCCAGATGGGGAAGAGAAGCAATAGGTCCTGTTGAGGCATAGAATAAGACCACTGGTGAATAAGTCACCAATATCAGGTGAGCCCCTTGTGGGAACCAGAGCCACTCTATCCAGCTGAGTCCCAGGTCCATGTGAAGCCCACGTGAGGACCAGATTCATCAGGTCGAATTGAGGCATAGCTGGGGACAAGTGTCACCGGGTCTGGGTACGGCCTAGGTGGGGCATGATTCAGCAGTTCTGAGTTAAGTCAAAGTGGGGACGAGAGACACCAGGTCCATGTGAGGCCAAACTGAGGACCAGAGTCACCAGATCCAGGTGAGGTCCATGTTGGAAAGAGAGTCACCAGGTCCAGGAGAGGTCCAGGTGTGTACAAGAGTCACCAGATCCAGGTGAAGTCCCGGTGGGGAACAGAGTCACCAGATCCAAGTGAAGCCCAGGTGGGGACCAGAGTCACTAGGTCCAGATGAGGCCCGGGTGAGGACCAAGTTTCCAGGTACACGTGAGGCCCCGGTAGGGATCAGAGGCAACAGGTCCATTTGAGGCCGGCTTGGGGACCATGGTCAACAGGTCTACTTGAGGCCCAGGTGTGGAACACAGTACCAGGTCCAGGTGAATCCCCGGTGGTGACAAGAGTCACCACGTCCAGGTGAGACCCAGGTGGGGACCAGGATCACCAGGTACAGCGGAGGCCCTTGAATGAACCAGAGTCAACAGTTCGAGGTCAGGCACAGGTTGCAACCAAGGTCAGCAGGTCGAAGTCAGGACAAAGTGGGTTTCAGAGTCATTAGGGCACGGTTAGACCCCGAGGCGGACCAGAGTCACATGGTCCAGGTGAGGTCCAAGGTTAGACCCGGAGGCGGACCAGAGTCATATGGTCCAGGTGAGGTCTAAAGTCACCGGGTCCCAATTTTGCACAGTTGAGGACCATGGTCAACAGGGCCAGGTGTGGCCCAGATGGGGACCGGAGTCCCCAAATCCAGGAGAAGCCCAGGTGGAGACCACAGTCACCAGATCCAGGGTAGTCTCAGGTGCAGACCAGAATCACCAGGTCCAGGTGAGGTGCAGGTGGCAACTACACTCACCAGGTCCCGGTGAGGCCCTGGTGGGGACCAGAGTCACGAGGTACATGAGAAGCTAGAAACACTGCAGCCACCAGGTCCACATGATGTCCATGTGGGAACGAGAATCACCAGTTACAGGTGAGGACCAGGTGGGGATCCGACTCACCATGTCCAGGTGAGACCCAGGTGGGAACGACTGTCACCATGTCTAGGTGTGGCCAGTGAAGACCAGAGTTAATAGGTCCGGCTGGGTCACTGATAGTGAACAGTGTAACCATATCCTGATGCTACCCAGGTGGTAACCAGAGACAAAAGTTCCTGGTGAGGCCCAGGTGGAACAGAGACATGAGGTCCAGGTGAGGTCCCTATGGGAACCACAGTCACCAGGTCAGGTGAGGCCATGCTTAGGATCAGAGTCACCAGTTACAGGTGAGGCCCAGGTGGAGCCAGAGTCACCAGGTCCAGATGAGGCAAAGGTGGGGAGCATATTCACTACGTCCCGTTGAGGCCCAGTAGAGGACCAGAGTCACCAGGTCTAGTTGAGGCATAGAGGGGTACCAGATTCACCTGGACTAGGTGCCTTCCAGATGGGGACCAGAGTCACCATGTCAGGGAGAGGCCCAGAGGGGATCCAGAGTCATCATGTCCAGGTGAGTCTCAGGTGTGGAACAGAGTATCCAGGTCATAATGGTCCACAGGTGAGGACCAGAGTCAACAGATCTGGGTGAGGCCCAGTTAGGATCAGAGTCAACAGTTCCAGGTGAGGTTAAGAAGGAGTCCACAGCAATCAGGTCCAGGTGGGGAAAAAATTCACGAGGACTGGGTGAGGCCCAGATGGGGACACAGATTCACCAGGTCCAAGTGATTCCCAGGTGGTGACCAGAGTTACCAGATTCACCAGGTCCAGGTGATTCCCAGGTAGTGACCAGAATTACCAGATACACCAGGTCCAAGTCAGGCCCACGTAGGGGCCTGTGTCACCAGGTATGCCTGAGGCCCAAGTGGCAACCCCACTCACCAGGTCCAGGTGAGGCCCTGGTGGGGACCCGATCCACGAGGTACATGAGAAGCTAGAAACACTGTAGCCACCAGGTCCACATGATGTCCATGTGGAAACGAGAATCACCAGTTTCAGTTGAGGACCAGGTGGGGATCCGACTCACCATGTCCAGGTGAGACCCTGGTGGGAACCAGTGTCACCATGTCCAAGTGTGGACCAGGTGAAGACGAGAGTTAATAGGTCCGGCCGGGTCACTGTTAGTGAACAGTGTAACGATATCCTGATGCTACCCAGGTGGGTACCAGAGACACCAGGTCCTGGTGAGGCCCAGGTGCGACTAGAGACATGAGGTCCAGGTGAGGTCCCGATGGGAACCACAGTCAGAAATTCAGGTGAGGCCATGCATAGGATCAGAGTCACCAGTTACAGATGAGGCCCAGGTGGAGCCAGAGTCACCTGGTACAGAAGAGGCCAAAGTCAGGACCAGAGTTACCAGGATCAGGTCACTCCGAGTGGGGAATACAGTAACCATGTCCCGATGATGACCAGGTAGAACCAGAGTCACCAGGTCCAGATGAGGCGCAGGTGGGGAGCATATTCTCTAGGTCCCGGTGAGGCCCAGTTGAGGACCAGAGTCACCAGGTGTAGTTGAGGCCTAGAGGGGTACCAGATTCACCTGGTCTAAGTGACATCCAGATGGGGACCAGAGTCACCATGTCAGGGTGAGGCCCAGAGGGGATCCAGAGTCATCATGTCCAGGTGAGGCTCAGGTGTGGAACAGAGTATCCAGGTTAATGGTCCACAGGTGAGGACCAGAGTCACCAGATCTGGGTGAGGCCCAGTTAGGATCAGAGTCACCAGTCCCAGTTGAGGCCAAGAAGGCGTCCACAGCAATCAGGTCCCTGTGGGGATCAAAGTCACCAGGACTGGGTGAGGCCTAGATGGGGACCAGATTCCTCAGGCCCAGGTGATTCCCAGGTGGTGACCAGAGTTACCAGTTCTTGGGAAGGACCAGGTAAGGACCAGATTCACCAGGTCCAATTGAGGCCCACGTGGGGACCTGTGTCACCAGGTATGGGTGAGGCACAATTGGCAACCCCACTCACCAGGTCCAGGTGAGGCCAACCTGCAGGCCATGCAGTGGAACCATGTCCCGATGATGCCCAGGTAGGGACTGAGTTACCAGGTCCTGGTGAGGCCAACCTGCAAGCCATGCATTGCAACCATATCCCTATGATGCCCAGGTAGGTACCAGAGTAACCAGGTCCAAATGAGTCCCAGATGGAGCATATTAACTAGGTCCAGGTGAGGCCCAGTTGAGGACCAGGTTCACCAGAACTGTTTGAGGCCTAGAGCGGTACCAGAATCACCTGGTCCAGGTGACATCCAGATGGGGACCAGAGTCACCAGGGCAGGGTGAGGCCCAGAGAGGTTCCAGAGTCAGGATGTCCAGTTGAGGCTCAGGTGTAGAAGAGAGTCACCAGGTACCAATGATGCCCAGGTGAGGACCAGAGTCACCAGGTCTGGGTGACGAGCAGATAGGATCAGAGTCACCAGTTCCAGGTGAGGCCAAGAAAGAGTCCACAGCAATCAGGTCCAGGTGGGGAACAAAGTCACCAGGATTGGGTGAGGCCCAGATGGGTACCAGATTCACCAGATCCAGGTGAGGCTCAGGTGGTGACCAGAGTCCCCGGGTCTTGGAGAGGACCAGGTAAGGACCAGATTCACCAGGTCCAAGAGTCCCACGTGTGGATCTGAGTCAACAGGTATGGGTGAGGCCCACATGGCAACCCCACTCACCAGGTCCAGGTGAGGCCAACCTGCAGGTCAGAATCACCAGATCCAGGTGAGGCCCTAGTGGGGACCGGAGTAACAGGTAAATGTGAGTCTACAAGAAAACCACAGTCAACAGGGCCAGGTGTGTTTCAAGTGGGAACGAGAGTCACCAGGTCCAGGTGAGACCCAGGTGGGGACCACAGTCACCAGGTCCAGATTGAGGCCTAGGTGGGGGGACCAGTTTCATCAGGACCATTTGAGGCCACAGTGTGGAGCAAAGTTATCATGTCCAGGTGAGGCCCAGGTGGGGAACAGAGTAACCATGTCCCATTGATGCCAGGTGGGAAAAGAGTCACAAGGTCCAGACGAGGCCTAAGTGAAGAGTAGATTCACCAGGTCCTGTTGAGGCCCAGCTGAGTACCAGTGTCCCCAGCTCCGGGAGAGTCCCAGAGGGGGACCAGAGTCACCCGCTTCTGGTGATATCCAGGGGTGACCAGAGTCACCACGTCAGGGTGAAGCCCAGAGGGGGACGAGCATCACTAGGTACAGATGAGACCCCGATGTGGAACTGAGAACCCTGGTCCCATGATGCCCATATGAGGACCTGAGTCACCAGGTCCAGGTGAGGTCCCTGTGGGAACCAGTCACCTCGTCCAGGAGAGGCCCAGGTGGGTCCACAGTCACCAGGTCAGGTGAGGCCCAGGTATATAGAGAGTATCCAGGTCCCAATGATGCCCAGGTAAGGACCAGAGTCAACAGGTCCAGGAGAGGACCATATATGGATCAGAGTCATTGTGTTCCAGGTGAGGCCAGATGGAGACCACAGGAACCAGGTCCAGGAGAGCCCCATATGGGAACAAGAGCCAACAGATCCAGGTGAGGTCCAGTTGGGACCACAGTCAAGGTCCAGGTGAGGCGCAGGTGGCAACAGGATTCACCAAGTCCAGGTGAGGCCCAGGTGGCCACAAGTCAGCAGATCCAGATGCGGACCAGCTAAGGACCAGATTCACCAGGCCCAAGTGAAGCCCAAGGCGTGACCAGAGTCACCAGGTAAGGGTGAGTCCCAGAGGGGAACCAGAGTAACCAGTTTAGTTTGAGGCCCAGAATAGGACAAGAGGTCCCTGGTCAAAGTGAGGCCCAGATGAGGAATAGAGTATCCAGGTCCCAATGATGCCTGGGTGAGGACCAGAGTCACTAGGGCCATGCAGGCCCAGATGGGGAACAGAATCACTAGGTCCTGGTGAGGCATAGAATAAGACCATAATCACCAGTATCAGGTGTGCCCCTTGTGGGAACCAGATCCACTCTATCCAGCTGAGTCCCAGGTCCATGTGAGCCCCACGTCAGGACCAGATTCATCAGGTTGAATTGAGGCATAGCTGGGGACAAGAGTCACCAGGTCTGTGTGCGGCCTAGGTGGGGCAAGATTCAGCAGTTCTGAGTTAGGTCAAAGTGGGGACGAGAGACACCAGTCCAAGTGAGGCCAAACTGAGGACCAGAGTCACCAGATCCAGGTGAGGTCCATGTTGGAAAGAGAGTCACCAGGTCCAGGAGAGGTCCAGGTGGGGACCAGAGTCACCAGATACAGGTGAGGTCCAGGTGGGGACCAGAGTCACCAGATCCAGTTGAAGCCCAGGTGGGGACCAGAGTCACTAGGTCCTGATTAGACCCAGGTGAGGATCAGAGTTACCAGATACACGTGAGCCCCCGGCGGGGATCAGAGCCAAAAGGTCCACGTGAGGCCGGCTTGGGGACCCTCGTCAACAGGTCTACCTGAGGCCCAGTTGTGGAACAAAGTAATCATGTCCAGGTGAGTCCCCGGTGGTGACAAGGGTCACCACGTCCAGTTGAGGCCCAATTGGGGACCAGGATCACCAGGTACAGGGGAGGCCCTTGAGAGAACCAGAGTCAACAGTTTGAGGTCAGGCGCAGGTGGCAACCAGGGTCAGCAGGTCCAAGTCAGGCCAAAGTGGGGTTCACAGTCACTAGGGACCAGTGAGACCCAGAGGAGGACCAGAGTCACCTGGTCCAGGTGAGATCGAGTTGTGGAATACAGTCACCGGGTCCCAATTCTGCACACTTGAGGACCATGGTCAACAGGGCCAGTTTAGGCCCAGATGGGGACCGGAGTCCCCAAATTCAGGTGAAGCCCAGGTGGAGACCACAGTCACCAGATCCAGGGTAGTCTCAGGTGGAGACCAGAATCACCAGGTCCTGGTGATGTGCAGGTGGCAACCACACTCACCAAGTCCCGGTGAGGCCCTGGTGGGGACCAGAGTCACGAGGTACATGAGAAGCTAGTAACACTGCAACCACCAGGTCCACATGATGTCCATGTGGGAACGAGAATTACAAGTTACAGGTGAGGACCAGGTGGGGATCTGAGTCACCATGTCCAGGTGAGACCCTGGTGGGAACCACTGTCACCACATACAGGTGTGGCCCAGGTGAAGACGAGAGTTAATAGGTCCGGCCGGGTCACTGTTGGTGAACCGTGTAACCACATCCTGATGCTACTCAGGTGGGTACCAGATACAAGTCCTGGTGAGTCCCAATTGGGACCAGAGACATGAGGTCCAGGTGAGGTACCGATGGAAACCACAGTCACCAGGTGAGGTGAGGCCATGCTTAGGATCAGAGTCACCACTTACAGGTGAAATCCAGGAGGAGCCAGAGTCACATGGCACAGAAGAGGCCAAAGTCAGGACGAGAGTTATCACGATCAGGTCAGTCCCACTGGGAATAGAGTAACCACGTCCCCATGATGTACAGTTAGAACCACAGTTACCAGGTCCAGGTGCGGCCAACCTAAAGGCCATGCAGTGGAACCTTGTCCCGATGATGCCCAGGTAGGGAAGAGAGTCACCAAGTCCAAATGAGGCCCAGATGGAGCATATTCACTAGGTCCAGACGAGGCCCAGCTGAGGACCACAGACACCAGATATGGTTTAGACCTAGAGGGGTACCAGAATCACCTGGGCCAGGTGACATCCAGATGGGGACCAGAGTATCCATGCCTGAGTCACGCGCAGAGAGGATAAGAGTCACCAGTTCCAGGTGAGGCCAAGAAAGAGTCCAAAGCAATCAGGTCCTGGTGGGGAACAAACTCACCAGGACTGGTTGAGGCCCAGATGGGGTAGAGATTCACCAGGTCCAGGTGAGGCCCAGGAGGTGACCAGAATCCCCGGGTCGGGGAGTGGACCATGTAAGGACCAGATTCACCAGGTCCAAGAGAACCACGTGGGTTCCTGAGTCATCAGGTATGGGTGCAGCTCAGGTGGCAACCCCACTCACCAGGTCCAGGTGAGGCCAACCTGCAAGCCAGAGTCACCAGATCCAGGTGAGGCCCTAGTGGGGACTGGTGTCACCAGGTAAATGTGAATCTACAAGAAAACAACAGTCACCAGGTCCAGGTGTGTTTCATGTGGGAACGAGAGTCACCAGGTCCAGGGGAGACCCAGGTGGGGACCACAGTCACCAGGTCCAGATTGAGGCCTCGGTGGGGGGACGAGAGTCATCAGGAGCAGTTGAGGCCAAAGTGTGGAGCAAAGTTATCATGTCCAGGTGAGGCCCAGGTAGGGAACAGAATAACCATGTCCCATTGATGTCAGGTGAGAAAAGAGTCACAAGGTCCAAACGAGGCCTAAGTGAGGAGTAGATTCACCAGGTCCTGTTGAGGATCAGCTGAGGACCAGTGTCCCAGCTCCGCGTGAGTCCCAGAGGGGGACCAGAGTCACCCGGTTCTGGTGATATCCTGGTGGGGACAAGAATCACCACGTCCGGGTGAGGCCCAGATGGGGACGAGAATCACTAGGTCCAGATGAGGCCTCCATGTGGAACTGAAAAACCAGGTCCCATGAAGCCCATATGAGGACCTGATTCACCAGGTCCAGGTGAGGTCCCTGTGGGAACCAGTCACCTCGTCCAGGTGAGGTGCAGGTTGGACAACAGTCACAAGGTCCAGGTGAGGCGCAGGAGGCAACAGGATTCACCAAGTCCAGGTGAGGCCCTGGTGGCGACCTGTCACCAGATCCAGGTGCGGAACAGATAAGGACCAGATTCTCCAGGCCCAAGTGAAGCCCAATGGGTGACCAGAGTCACCAGGACAGGGTGAGGCCCAGAGGGGGGACCAGAGTAACCAGTTTAGTTTGAGGCCCAGAATGGGACCAGAGGTCCCTGGTCAAAGAGAGTCCCAGGTGTGGAATAGAGTATCCAGGTCATAATGACGCCTGGGTGAGGACCAGAGTCACTAGGGCCATGCAGGCCCAGATGGGGAACAGAATCACTAGGTCCTGGTGAGGCATAGAATAAGACCACATTCAGCAGTATCAGGTGAGCCCCTTTTGAGAGCCAGAGCCACTCTATCCAGCTGAGTCCCAGGACCAGGTGAGTCCCACGTGAGGACCAGATTCATCAGGTCAAATTGAGGCATAGCTGGGGACAAGAGTCACCAGGTCTGGGTGCGGCCTAGGTGGGGCAAGATTCAGCAGTTCTGAGTTAGGTCAAAGTGGGGACGAGAGACACCAGGTCCAGGTGAGGCCAAACTGAGTACCAGATTCACCACATCCAGGTGAGGTCCATGTTGGAAAGGGAGGCACCAGGTCCAGGAGAGGTCCAGGTGGGGTCCAGAGTCACCAGATCCATGTGAAGTCCAGGTGGGGACCAGAGTCACCAGATCCATGTGAAGCCCAGGTGGGGACCAGAGTCACTAGGTCCAGATGAGGCCCAGGTGAGGATCAGAGATACCAGGTTCACGTGAGGATCCGGTGGGGATCGGAGGCAGCAGGTCCATGTGAGGCCGGCTTGGGGACCATGGTCAACAGGTCTACTTGAGTCCCAGGTGTGGAACACAGTAAGCAGGTCTAAGTGAGTCCCCATTGGTGACAGGAGTCACCACGTCCAGGTGTGAGCCAGGTCCGACCAGGATCACCAGGTCCAGGGAAGGCCCTTGAAAGAACCAGAGTCGATAGTTCGTGGTCAGGCGCAGGTGGCAACCAGGGTCAGCAGGTCCAAGTCAGGCCAAAGTGGGGTTCACAGTCACTAGGGCACGGTGAAACCCAGAGTGGGACCAGAGTCACCTGGTCCAGGTGAGGTCCAGTTGTGGAACACAGACACCGGGTCCCAATTTTGCACAGTTGAGGACCATGGTCAACAGGGCCAGGTGAGGCCCAGATGGGGACCGGAGTCCCCAAATCCAGGTGAAGCCCAGGTGGGGACCACAGTCACCAGATCCAGGGTAGTCTCAGGTGCAGACCAGAATCAACAGGTCCATGTGAGGTGCAGGTGGCAACCACACTCACCCGGTCCCTGAGAGGCCCCGGTGGGGACCAGAGACACGAGGTACATGAGAAGCTAGAAACACTGCAGCCACCAGGTCCACATGATGTCTATGTGGGAACGAAAATCACTAGTTACAGGTGAGGACGAGGTGGGGATCCGACTCACCATATCCAGGTGAGACCCAGGTGGGAACCAGTGTCACCATGTCCTCGTGTCCCCCAGGTGAAGACCAGAGTTATTAGGTCAGGCTGGATGAGTGTTAGTGAACAGTGTAATCATATCCTGATGCTACCCAGGTGGGTACCAGAGACACCAGGTCCTTGTGAGGCCCAGGTGTAACCGGAGACATGAGGTCCAGGTGAGGTCTCGATGGGAACCACAGTCACCAGGTCAGGTGAGCCCATGCTTAGGATCAGAGTCACCAGGTACAGGTGAGGCCCAGGTGGAGCCAGAGTCACCTGGTACAGAAGAGGCCAAAGTCAGGACCAGAGTTACCAGGATCAGGTCAGTCCCAGTGGGTAATACAGTAACCATGTCCCAATGATGCCCAGGTAGAATCAGAGTCACCAGGTCCAGCGAGGCGCAGGTGGGGAGAATATTCACTAGGTCCAGGTGAGGCCCAGATGAGGACTAGAGTCACCAGGTCTAGTTGACGCCTAGAGGGGTACCAGATTCACCTGGTCTAGGGGACATCCAGATGGGGACCAGAGTCACCACGTCAGGGTGAGGCCCAGAGGGCATCCAGAATCATCATGTCCAGGTGAGGTTCAGGTGTGGGACAGTGTATCCAGGTCATAATGGTCCACATGTGAGGACCAGAGTCACCAGATATGGGTGAGGCCCAGTTAGGAACAGAGTCACAAGTTCCAGTTGAGGCCAAGAAGGAGTCCACAGCAATCAGGTCCAGGTGGGGATCAAAGTCACCATGACTGGGTGAGGCCCAGATGGGGACCAGATTCACATGGTCCCGGTGATTCCCAGGTGGTGACAAGGGTTACCAGTTCCGGGTGAGGACCACGTAAGGACCAGATTCACCAGGTCCAAGTGAGGCCCACGTGAGACCTGTGTCACCAGGTATGGGTGAGGCCCAGGTGGCAAGCCCACTCACCAGGTCTAGGTGAGGCCAACCTGCAGGCCATGCAGAGGAACCGTGTCCCGATGATGCCCATGTAGGGACCAGAGGTACGAGGTCCACGTGACGACAACCTGCAGGCCATGCAGAGGAACCGTGTCCCGATGATGCCCAGATGGGGACCAGAGTTACCAGGTCAAGAAGAGGCCAACCTGCTGACCATTATGTGGAACCATGTCCCGATGTTGCCCACGTAGGTACCAGAGTCACCAGGTCCAAATGAGGCCCAGATGGAGCATATTCACTAGGTCCAGGTGAGGCCCAGTTGAGGACCAGAGTCACCAGATCTGATTGAGGCCCAGAGGGGTACCAGATTCACCTGGTCTAGGTGACATCCAGATGGGGACCAGAGTAACAATGTCAGTGTGAGGCCCAGAAGGGATCTAGAGTCATCATGTCCAGGTGAGGCTCAGGTGTGGAACAGAGTATCCAGGTCATAATGGTCCACCGGTGAGGACCAGAGTCCCCAGATCTGGGAGAGGCCCTGTTAGGATCAGAGTTACCACTTCCAGGTGAGGCCAAGAAGGTGTCCACAACAATCAGGTCCAGGTGGGGAACAAAGTCTCCAGGACTAGGTGATGCCCAGGTGGTGACCAGATTTACCACTTCCGGGTGAGGACTAGGTAAAGACCACATTCACCAGGTCCAAGTGAGGCCCACGTGGGGACCTGTGTCACCAGGCATGGGTAAGATCCAGGTGGGAACCCCACTCCCCAGGGCAAGATGACCCGATGATGCCAAGGTAGGGACCAGAGTTACCAGGTCCAGGTGAGGCAAACCAGCAGGCCATGCAGTGGAACCATTTCCCGATGATGCCCAGTGAGTGACCAGAGTCACCAGGTCCAAATGAGGCCCAGATGGAGCATATTCACTAGGTCCAGGTGAGGCCCAGTTGAGGACAAGAGTCACCCTATCTGGTTGAGGCCTAGAGGGGTTCCAGAATCACCTGGTCCAGGTGACATCCAGATGGGGACCAGATCACCAGGTCAGGGTGAGGCCAGAGAGGTCCCAGAGACATCATGTCCAGGTGAGGCTCAGGTGTGGAACAGAGTAACCAGGTACCAATGATGCCCAGGTGAGGACGAGAGTCACCAGGTCTGGGTGACGCACTGATAAGATCAGAGTCACCAGTTCAAGGTGAGGGCAAGAAAGAGTCCAGAGCAAACACGTCCAGGTGGGGAACATAGTCACTAGGACTGGGTTAGGCCCAGATGGGGACCAGATTCACCAGGTTTAGGTGAGGCCCAGGTTATGACAAGATTCCCAGGGTCTGGGAGAAGACCAGGTAAGGGCCAGATTCACCAGGTCCAAGAGGCCCACGTGGGGACCTGAGTCACCAGGTATGGGTGAGGTCCAGGTGGCATCCCACTAACCAAGTCCAGGTGAGGCCAACCTGCAGGCCAGAGTCACCAGATCCAGGTGAGGCCCTAGTGGGGCCAGAGTCACCAGGTAAATGTGAGTCTACAAGTACACCACAGTCACCAGGTCCAGGTGTGATTCATGTGGGAACGAGAGTCGCAAGGTCCAGGTGAGACCCAGGTGTGGATGACCGTCTCCAGGTCCAGATTGAGGCCTAGGTGGGGGATCCAGAGTCATCGGGACGAGTTGAGGCCAAAGTATGAAGCAAATTTATCATGTCCAAGTGAGGCCCAGGTGGGGAACAGAGTAAAAATGTCACATAGATGACAGGTGGGAAAAGAGTCACAAGGTCCAGACTAGGCCTAAGTGAGGAGTAGATTCACCAGGTCCTGTTGAGGCCCAGTTGAGTATCAGTGTCCCCATCTCTGGGTGATTCCCAGAGGGGAACCAGAGTCACCCGGTTCTGGTGTGAGTCAGGTGCGGACCAGAGTCACCACGTCAGAATGAGGCCCAGAGGGGAACGAGAATCACTAGGTCCAGGTGAGGCCCCGATGTGGAACTGAGAAAACAGGTCCCATGATGCACATATGAGGACCTGAGTCACCAGGCCCAGGGGAGGTCCCTGTGGAAACCAGTCACCTCGTCCAGGTGAGGCCCAGGTGGGACCACAGTCACCAGTTCCAGGTGAGGCCGAGGTATATAAGAGAGTATCCAGGTCCCAATGATGCCCAGGTAAGGTCCAGAGTCAACAGGTCCAGGAGAGGCCCAAATATGGATCAGAGTCATTGTGTTCCAGGGGAGGCCAGATGGAGACCACAGGTACCAGGTGCAGAAGAGCCCCATATGGGAACCAGAGCCACCAGATCCAGGTGAGGTCCAGGTGCGACCACAGTCACAAAGTCCAGGTGAGGCGCAGGTGGCAACAGGATTCACCAAATCCAGGTGAGGCCCAGGTGGCGTCCAGTCTCCAGATTCAGGTGCGGACCAGCTTAGGACCAGATTCACCAGGCCCAAGTGAATCCCAAGGGGTGACCAGAGTCACCAGGTAAGGGTGAGACCTAGAGGGGGTACGAGAGTAACCAGTTTAGTTTGAGGCTCAGAATGGGACCAGAGGTCCCTGGTCAAAGTAAGGCCCAATTGTGGAATAGAGTATCCAGGTCCCAATGATGCCTGGGTGTGGACCAGAGTCATTAGGGCCATGCAGACCCAGATGGGGAACAGAATCACTAGGTCCTGGTGAGGCATAGAATAAGACTACTGGTGAATAAGTCACCAGTATCAGGTGAACGCCTTGTTGGATCCAGAGCCACTCTATCCAGCTGAGTCCCAGGTCCATGTGAGGCCCATGTGAGGACCAGATTCATCAGGTCGAATTGAGGCATAGCTGGGGACAAGAGTCACCAAGTTTGGGTGCGGCCTAGGTGGGGCAAGATTCAGCAGTTCTGAGTTAGGTCAAAATCGGGACGAGAGACACCAGGTCCAGGTGAGGCCAAACTGAGGACCAGAGTCACCAGATCGAGGTGAGGCCCAGAGCGGGACGAGAATCACTAGGAACAGGTGAAGCCCCGATGTGGAACTGAGAAACCAGGTGAATGCTGCCCATATGAGGACCTGAGTCACCAGGTCCATGTGATGTCCCTGTGGGAAACAGTCACCGCGTCCAGGTGAGGCCCAGGTGGGACCACAGTCACCAGGTCCAGGTGTGGCCCAGGTATATAAGAGAGTATCCAGGTCCCAATGATGCCCAGGTAGGGTCCAGTGTCACCAGGTCCAAATGAGGCCCAGATGGAGCATATTCACTTGATCCAGGTGAGGTCCAGTTGAGGACAAGAGTCACCAAATCTCGTTGAGGACTAGAGGGGTACCAGAATCACCTGGTCAAGGTGACATCCAGATGGGGACCAGAGTCACCAGGTCAGGGTGAGGCCCAGAGAGGTTCCAGAGTCATCATGTCCAGGTGAGGCTCAGGCGTGGAACAGAGTCACTAGGTACCAGTGATGCAAAGGTGAGGCCCAGAGTCACCAGATCTAGGTGACGCGCAGATAGGATCAGAGTCACCAGTTCCAGGTGAGGCCAAGAAAGAGTCCACAGCAATCAGGTCCAGGTGGGGAACAAAGTCACCAGGACTGGGTGAGGCCCAGATGGGGACCAGATTCACCAGGTCCAGGTGAGGCCCAGGTGGTGACCAGAGTCCCCGAGTCTGCGACAAGACCAGGTAAGGACCAGATTCACCAAGTCCAAGAGGCCCACGAGGGGAATTGAGTCACCATGTATGTGTGAGGCCCAGGTGGCAACTCCACTCACCAGGTCAAGGTGAGGCCAACCAGCAGGCCAGAGTCACCAGATCCAGGTGAGGCCCTAGTGGGGACCAGTGTCACCAGGTAAATGTGAGTCTACAAGAACACCACAGTCACCAGGTCCAGGTGTGGTTCATGTGGGAACGAGAATCACCAGGTACTGGTGAGACCCATGTGGGCACCACAGTAACCAGGTCCAAACTGAGGCCTAGGTGGGGGGAACAGAGTCATCAGGAGCAGTTGAGGCCCAAGTGTGGAGCAAAGTTATCATGTGGAGGTGAGGCCCAGGTGGGGAAGAGAGTAACCATGTCCCATTGATGCCAGGTGGGAAAAGAGTCACAAGGTGCAGACGAGGCTTAAGTGAGTAGTAGATTCAACAGGTCCTGTTGAGGCCCAGTTGAGGACCAGTGCCCCATCGCCGGGTGAGTCCCAGAGGGGAACACAGTCACCAGGTTCTGGTGATATCCAGGTTGGGACCAGAGTCACCACATCAGGGTCAGGCCCAGAGGGGGACGAGAATCACTAGGTCCAGGTGAGGCCCCGATGTGGAACTGAGAAACCAGGTCCCATGATGCCCATATGAGGACCTGAGTCACGAGGTCCAGCTGAGGTCCCTGTGGGAACCAGTCACCTCATCCCGGTGAGGTCCAGGTGGGACCACAGTCACCAGGTCCAGGTGAGGACCAGGTATATAAGAGAGTATCCAGGCCCCAATGATGCCCAGGTAAGGACCAGAGTCAACAAGTCCAGGAGAGGCACAAATATGCATCAGAGTCATTGTGTTCCAGGTGAGGCCTGATGGAGACCACAGGAACCAGGTACAGGAGAGCCCCATATGGGAACCAGAGCCACCAGATCCAGGTGACTTACAGGTGGGATCACAGTCACAAGGTCCAGGTGAGGCACAGGTGGCAACAAGATCCACCATGTCCAGGTGAGGGCCAGGTGGCGACCAGTCACCAGATCCAAGTGAGGACAACCTAAGGACCAGATTCACCAGGCCCAAGTGAAGCCCAAGGGGTGACCAGAGTCACCAGGTAATAGTGAGGCTCAGAGGGGGAACCAGAGTAACCAGTTTAGTTTGAGGCCCATAATGGGACCAGAGGTCCCTGGTCAAAGTGAGGCCCAGGTGTGGAATAGAATATCCAGGTCCCAATGATGCCTGGGTGAAGACCAGAATCACTAGGGCCATGCAGGCCCAGGTGGGGAACAGAATCACTAGGTGTTGGTGAGGCATAGTATAAGACCACAGTCAGCAGTATCAGGTGAGCCCATTGTGGGAACCAGAGCCACTCTATCCAGGTGAGTCCCAGGTCCATGTGAGGCCCACGTGAGGACCAGATTCATCAGGTCAAATTGAGGCATAGCTGGGGACAAGAGTCAACAGTTCTGGGTGCGGCCTAGGTGGGGCAAGATTCAGCAGTTCTGAGTTAGGTCAAAGTGGGGACGAGAGAAACCAGGTCCAGGTGAGGCCAAACTGAGGACCAGAGTCACCAGATGCGGGTCAGGTCCAGGTGGGGACCAGAGTCACCAGATACAGGTGAAGTCCAGGTGGGGACCAGAGTCACCAGATCCAGGTGAAGCCCAGGAGGGGACAAGAGTCACTAGGTCCAGATGAGGCCCAGGTGAGGACCAGAGTTCCCAGGTACACGTGAAGCCCCGGTGGGGATCAGAGGGAACAGGTCCATTTGAGGCCGGCTTGGGGACCATGATCAACAGGTCTACTTGAGGCCCAGGTGTGGAACACAGTAAGCAGGTCCAGGTGAGTCCCCAGTGGTGACAAGGGTCACCACGTCCAAGTGAGGGCCAGGTTCGGACCAGGATCACCAAGTACAGGGGAAGCCCTTGAAAGAACCAAAGTCAACAGTTAGAGGTCAGGCGCAGGTTTCAACCAGGGTCAGCAGGTCTAAGTCAGGGGAAAGTGTGGTTCACAGTCACTAGGGCCTGGTGAGACCCAGAGGGGCACCAGAGTCACGTGGTCCAGGTGAGGTCCAGTTGTGGAACAGAGTCACCGCGTCCCAATTTTGCCCAGTTGAGGACCATGGTCAACAGGGCAAGGTGAGGCCCAGATGGGGACCGGGTCCCCAAATTCAGGTGAAGCCCAGGTGGGGACCACAGTCACCAGATCCAGGGTAGTCTCAGGTGGAGACCAGAATCACCAGGTCCTGGTGAGGTGCAGGTGGCAACCACACTCACCAAGTCCCGGTGAGGCCCTGGTGGGGACCAGAGTCACGAGGTACATGAGAAGCTAGAAACACTGCAGCCACCAGGTCCACATGATGTCCATGTGGGAACGAGAATTACAAGTTACAGGTGAGGACCAGGTGGGGATCTGAGTCACCATGTCCAGGTGAGACCCTGGTGGGAACCACTGTCACCACATACAGGTGTGGCCCAGGTGAAGACGAGAGTTAATAGGTCCGGCCGGGTCACTGTTAGTGAACAGTGTAACCATATCCTGATGCTTATCAGGTGTGTACTAGATACAAGGTCCTGGTGAGTCCCAGTTGGGATCAGAGACATGAGGACCAGGTGAGGTACCGATGGAAACCAGTCACCAGGTCAGGTGAGGCCATGCTTAGGATCAGAGTCACCACTTACAGGTGAGGTCCAGGGGGAGCCAGAGTCACATGGCACAGAAGAGGCCAAAGTCAGGACCAGAGTTACCACGATCAGGTCAGTCCCACTGGGAATAGAGTAACCACGTCCCGATGATGCCCAGATAGAACCAGCGTCACCAGGTCCAGATGGGGTGCAGGTGGGGAGCATGATCCCTAGGTCCCAGTGAGGCCCAGTTGAGGACCAGAGACACCAGATATGGTTGAGGCCTAGAGGGATACCAGAAACACCTGGTCCAGGTGACCTCCAGATGAGGACCAGAGTCACCATGTCTGGGTGAGGCCAGAAAGGTTCCAGAGTCATCATGTCCAGGTGAGGCTCAGGTGTGGAACAGAGTCACCAGGTACCAATGATGCCCAGGTGAGGATCAGAGTCACCAGGTCTGGGTGACCCGCAGATAGGATCAGAGTCACCAGTTCCAGGTGAGGCCAAGAAAGAGTCCACAGCAATCAGGTCCTGGTGGTGAACAAAGTCCCGAGGACTGGGTGAGGCCCAGATGGGGACCAGATTCACCAGGTCCAGGTGATTCCCAGGTGGTGAACAGAGTTACGGGTTCCGAGTGTGGACCAGGTAAGGACCAGATTCACCAGGTCCAAGTGAGGCCCACGTGGGGACCTGTGTCACCAGGCATGTGTGAGGCCCAAGTGACAACCCCTCTCACCAGGTCCATGTGAGGCCAACCTGCAGGCCATTCAGAGGTACCATGTCCAGATGATGTCGAAGTAAGAACTAGAGTTCTCAGGTCCAGGTGAGGCCAACCTGCAGGCCATGCAGTGGAACATGTCCCGATGATGCCCAGGTAGGAACCAGAGTTACCAGGTCCAGGTGAGGCCAACCTGCAGGCCATGCAATGGACCGATGTCCCGATGATGCCCAGGTAGGGAACAGAGTCACCAGGTCCAAATGAAGCCCAGATGGAGCATATTCCCTAGGTGCAGGTGAGACCCAGTTGAGGATCACAGTCACCAGATCTGGTTGAGTCCTAGAGGGGTACCAGAATCACCTGGACCAGGTGACATCCAGATGGGGACCAGAGTCACCAGGTCAGGGTGAACCCAACCTGCAGTTCAGAGTCTCCAGATCCAGGTGATTCCCTAGTGGGGACCGGAATCACAGGTAAATGTCAGTCAACAAGAACACCACAGTCAACAGGACCAGGTGTGTTTCATGTGGGAACGAGAGTCACCAGGTCCAGGTGAGACCCAGGTGGGGACCACAGTCACCAGGACCAGATTGAGGCCTAGGTGGGGGGACCAGAGTCATCAGGACCAGGTGAGGCCAAAGTGTGGAGCAAAGTTATCATGTCCATATGAGGCCCAGGTGGGGAACAGAGTAACCATGTCCCATTGATGCCAGGTGGGAAAAGAGTCACAAGGTCCAGACGAGGCCTAAGTGAGGAGTAGATTCACCAGGTCCTGTTGAGGCCCAGCTGAGGACCATTGTCCCCAGCTCCGGGAGAGTCCCAGAGGGGGACCAGAGTCACCCGGTTCTGGTGATATCCAGGTGGGGACCAGAGTCACCACGTCAGGATGAGTCCCAGAGGGGGACGAGAATCACTAGCTCCAGGTGAGGCCCGATGTGTAACTGAGAAACCAGGTCCCATGATGCCCAAATGAGGACCTGAGTCACCAGGTCTTGGTGAGATCCCTGTGGGAACCAGTCACCTCGTCCAGGTGAGGCCCAGGTGGGACTACAGTCACCAGGTCCAGGTGAGGCCCAGGTATATAAGAGAGTATCCAGGTCCCAATGATGCCCAGGTAAGGACCAGAATCAACAGGTCCAAGAGACGCCCAAATACGGATCAGAGTCATTGTGTTCCAGGTGAGGCCAGATGGAGACCACAGGAACCAGGTCCAGGAGAGCCCCATATGGGAACCAGAACCACCAGATCCAGGTGAGGTCCAGGTGGGACCACAGTCACAAGGTCTAGGTTGAGGCGCAGGTGGAACAGGATTCACCAAGTCCAGGTGAGGCCCAGGTGGCGACCAGTCACCACATCCAGGTGCGGACCAGCTAAGGACCAGATTCCCCAGGCCGAAGTGAAGCCCAAAGGGTGACCATAGTCACCAGGTAAGGGTGAGCCCCAGAGGGGGAACCAGAGTAACCAGTTTAGTTTGAGGCCCAGAATGGGACCAGAGGTCCCTGGTCAAAGTGAGGCCCAGGTGTGGAATAGAGTATCCAGGGTGAGGATCATTGGGTCCATCACCCAATGATGCCTGGGTGAGGACCAGAGTAACTGGGGCCATGTAGGCTCAGATGGGGAACAGAATCACTAGGTCCTGGTGAGGCATACAATAAGACCACAGTCAGCAGTATCAGCTGAGCCCCTTGCGGGAACCAGAGCCACTCTATCCAGCTGAGTCCCAGGTCCAGGTGAGGCTCCCGTGAGGACCAGATTCATTAGGTCGAATTGAGGCATAGATTGGGACAAGAGTCACCATGTCTGGGTGCAGCCTTAGTTGGGCTAGATTCAGCAGTTCTGAGTTAGGTCAAAGTGGGCACGAGAGAGGCCAGTTCCAGGTGAGGCCAAATTGAGTACCAGAGTCACCAGATCCATGTGAGGTCCATGTTTGCAAGAAAGTCACCAGGTCCGGGAGAGGTCCAGGTGGGGACCAGAGTCACCAGTTCCAGGTGAGGCCAAGAAGGAGTCCACAGAAATCAGGTCCAGGTGGGGAACAAATTCACCAGGACTGGGCGAGGCCTAGATGGGGACCAGATACACAAGGTCCAGGTGATATCCAGGTGGTGACCAGACTTACCAGTTCCGGGTGAGGACCAGGTAAGGACAAGATTTACCAGGTCCAAGTGAGGCCCACGTGGGGACCTGTGTCACCAGGCATGGGTGAGGCCCAGGTGGCAACCCCACTGACCAGGTCCAGGTGAGGCCAACCTGCAGGCCATGCAGAGGAACCATGTTCCGATGATGACCATGTAGGGACCAGACTTACCATGTCCAAGTGAGGCCAACCTGCAGGACATGCAGTGGAACCATGTCCGATGATGCCCAGGTAGGGACCAGAGCCACCAGGTCCAACAGAGCCCAGATAGTGCATATTCACTAGGTCCAAGTGAGGCCCAGTTGAGGACCAGAGTCACCAGATCTGTTTGAGGCCTAGAAGGGTACCAGAATCACCTGGTCCAGGTGACATCCAGATGGGGACCAGAGTCATCAGGTCAGGGTGAGGCACAGAGAGGTTCCAGAGTCATCATGTCCAGGTGAGGCTCAGGTGTGGAACAGAGTCACCAGGTCCCAATGATGCCCAGGTGAGGAACAGAGTCACCAGGTCTGGGTGATGCGCAGATAGGATCAGAGTCACCAGATCTTGTTGAGGCATAGAGGGGTACCAGATTCACCAGGTCCAGGTGAGGCACAGGTGGTGACCAGAGTCCCCGTTCTGGGAAAGGACCAGGTAAGGACCAGATTCACCAGGTCCAAGAGGCCCACGTAGGGAGCTGAGTCACCAGGTATAGGTGAGGCCCAGGTGGCAACCCCACTCACCAGGTCCTGGTGAGACCAACCTGCAGGCCAGAGTCACCAGATCCACGTGAGTCCCTAGTGGGGACCGGATTCACCAGGTAAAATTGAGTCTACAAGAACGCCAGAGTCACCAGGTCCAGGCCTGGTTCATGTAGGAACGAGACCACCAGGTCCAGGTGAGACCCAGGTGGGGACCACAGTCACCAGGTACAGGTGTGACCAGGGGGGGACCACAGTCACCAGGTTCAGTTTGAGGCCTAAGTGGGCGGATCAGAGTCATCAGGACCAGTTGAGGCCAAAGTGTGGAGCAAAGTTATCATGTCCAGGTCACGCCCAGTGGGAACAGAGTAACCATGTCCCATTGATGCCAGGTGGGAAAAGAGTCACAAGGTCCAGACGAGACCTAAGTGAGGAGTAGATTCACCAGTTCCAGTTGTGCCCAGTTGAGGACCAGTGTCCCAGCTCCGGGTGAGTCCCAGAGGGGGAACAGAGTCACCCGATTCTGGTGATATCCAGATGGGGACAGAGTGACCATGTCAGGCTGAGGCCCAGAGGGTTGCAGCGTCATCATGACCAGGTGAGTCTCAGGTGTGGAACAGAGTATCCAGGTCATAATGGTCCACAGGTGAGGACCAGAGTCACCAGATCTGGGTGAGGCCCAGTTAGGATCAGAGTCACCCGTTCCAGGTGAGGCCCAAAAGGAGTCCACAGCAATCAGGTCCAGGTGGGGAACAAAGTCACCAGGACTGGGTGAGGCCCAATGGGGACCAGATTCACCAGGTCCAGATGATTCCCATGTTGTAACCAGACTTCCTAGTTCCGAGTGAGGACCAGGTAAGGACCAGATTCACCAGGTAAAAGGGAGGCCCACTTGGACCCTGTGTCACAAGGTATGGGGGAGGCCCAGGTGTCAAACCCACTCACCAGGTCCAGGTGAGGCCAACCTGCAGGCCATGCAGAGGAACCATGTCCCGGTGATGCTCAGGTAGGGACCAGATTTACCAGGTCCAGTTGAGGCCAATCTGCAGGCCATGCAGTGGAACCATGTCCCGATGATGCCCAGGTAAGGACCAGAGTCACCAGGTCCAAATAAGGCCCAGATGGAGCATATTCACTAGGTCCAGGTAAGGCGCAGTTGAAGACCAGTTTCAGTCTGGTCTTGAGTCTTGACTCTCAGAAGGGTACCAGAATCACCAGGTCCAGGTGATATCCAGATGGGGACGAGAGTCACCAGGTCAGGGGGAGGCCCAGAGTGGTTCCAGAGTCATCGGGTCCAGGTGAGGCTCAGGTGTGGAAGGGAGTCACCAGGTACCAATGATGCCCAAGTGAGGACCAGAGTCACCAGATCCAGGTGAGGCCCTAGTGGGGACCGCAGTCACCAGGTAAATGTGAGTCTACAAGAACACCACATTCACCTGGTCCAGGTGTGGTTCATGTGGGAACGAGAGTCACCATGTCCAGGTGAGACCCAGGTGGGGACCACAGTCACCAGTTCCAGATTGAGGCCTAGGTGGTGGGACCAGAGTCATCAGGACCAGTTGAGGCCAAAGAGTGGAGCAAAGTTATCATGTCCAGCTGAGGCCCAGGTTGGGAACAGTGTAACCATGCCCCATTGATGCCAGGTGGGAAAAGAGTCACAGGTCCAGACGAGGCCTGAGTGAGGAGTAGATTCACCAGGTCTTGTTGAGGCCCAGTTGAGGACCAGTGTCCCCAGCTCCGTGTGAGTCCCAGTGGGGTACCAGAGTCCCGCGGTTTTGGTGATATCCAGGTAGGGACCAGAGTCACCAGGTCCAAATGAGGCCCAGATGGAGCATATTCACTAGGTCCAGGTGAGGCCCATTTGAGGACAAGCGTAACCAGATCTCTTGAGGCCTAGTGGGGTACCAGTATCACCTGGTCCAGGTGACATCGAGATGGGAACCAGAGTCTCCAGGTAGGAGTGAGGCCCAGAGACGTTCCAGAGACATCATGTCCAGCTGAGGCTCAGGTGTGGAACAGAGTAACCAGGTACCAATGATGCCTAGGTGAGGACCAGAGTCACCAGATCTGGCTGACGCGCAGATAGGATCAGAGTCAGCAATTCCAGGTGAGGCCAAGAATGTGTCCACAGCAATCAGGTCCAGGTGGGGAACAAAGTCACCAGGACTGAGTGAGGACGAGATGGGGACCAGATTCACCAGGTCCAGGTGAGGCCCAGGAGTTGACCAGAGTCCCCGGGTCTGGGAGAGGACCAGGTAAGGACCAGATTCACCACGCCCAAGTGAAGCCGAAGGGGTGACCAGAGTCACCAGGTAAGGGTGAGGCCCAGAGGGGGAACCAGAGTAACCACTTCAGTTTGAGGCCCAGAATGGGACTAGAGGTCCCTGGTCAGAGTGAGGCCCAGGCGTGGAATAGAGTATCCAGGTCCCATGATGCCTGGGTGAGGACCAGAGTGACTAGGGCCATGCAGGCCCAGATGCGGAACAGAATCACTAGGTCCTAGTGAGGCATAGAATAAGACCACAGTCAGCAGTATCAGGTGAGCCCCTTGTGGGAACCAGAGCTACTCTATCCAGCTGAGTCCCAGGTCCATGTGAGGCCCACGTGAGAACCAGATTCATCAGGTCGAATTGAGGCATAGCTGGGGTCAAGAGTCACCAGGTCTGGGTGCGGCCTAGGTGGGGCAAGATTCAGTAGTTCTGCGTTAGGTCAAAGTGGGGACGAGAGACACCAGGTTCAGGTGTGGCCAAACTGAGGACCAGAGTCACCAGATCCAGGTGAGGTCCAGGTGGGGACCAGAGTCAACAGATCCAGGTGAGGCCCAGGTATATAAGAGAGTATCCAGCTCCCAAAGATGCCCAGGTAAGTACCAGAGTCAACAGGTACAGTAGAGGTTCAAATATGGATCAGAGTCATTGTGTTTCAGCTGAGGTCAGATGGATACCACAGGAACCAGGTCCAGGAGAACCCCATATGGGAACCAGAGCCACCAGATCCAGGTGACTTCCAGGTGGGACCACAGTCTCAAGGTCCCGGTGACGCGCAGATGGCAACAGGATTCACCAAGTCCAGGAGAGGCCCAGTTGGCGACCAGTCACCAGATCCAGGTTCGGACCATCTAAGGACCAGATTCACCAGGCCCAAGTGAAGCCCAAGGGTTGACCAGAGTCACCAGGTAAGGGTGAGACCCAGAGGGGGAACAAGAGTAACCAGTTTAGTTTGAGGCCCCGAATTGGACCAAAGGTCCCTGGTCAAAGTCAGACCCAGGTGTGGAATAGAGTATCCAAGTCCCAATGATGGCTGACTGAGGACCAGAGTCCCTAGGGCCATGCAGGCCCAGATGGGGAACAGAACCACTAGGTCCTGATGAGTAATAGAATAAGACCAGAGTCAGCAGTATCAGGTGAGCCCCTTGTGGAAACCAGAGCCACTCTATCCAGCTGAGTCCCAGGTCCATGGGAGGCCCACGTGAGTAACATATTCATCAGGTCGAAATGAGGCATAGCTGGGGACAAGAGTCACCAGGACTGGGTGCGGCCTAGGTGGGGCAAGATTCAGCAGTTCTGAGTTAGGTCAATGTGGGGACGAGAGACGCCAGGTCCAGGTGAGGCCAAACTGAGGACCAAGGTCACCATATCCAGTTGAGGTCCATGTTGGAAAGAGAGTCACCAGGTCCAGGAGAGGTCCAGGTGGGGACTAGAGTCACAGATCCAGGTGAAGCCCAGGTGGGGATCAGAGTCACTAGGTCCAGATGAGGCCCAGGTGAGGACCAGAGTTATCAGGTACACGTGAGGCCCCGGTGGGGATCAGAAGCCACAGGTCCATGTGAGGCCGGCTTGGGGACCATGGTCAACAGATCTACTTGAGGCCCAGGTGTGGAACACAGTAAGCAGGTCCAGGTGAGTCCCCAGTGGTGACAAGAGTGACCACGTCCAGGTGAGACCCACGTGGGGACCAGGATCATCAGGTCCCGGGGAGGCCCTTGAAAGAACCAGAGTCAACAGTTCGAGGTCAGGCGCAGGTGGCAACCAGGGTCAGGAGGTCCAATTCAGGCCAAAGTGGGGTTCACAGTCACTAGGGCATGGTGAGACCCAGAGGGGGACCAGAATCACCTGGTCCAGGTGAGGCCCAGTTGAGGACCAGTTTCACCTATCTGGTTCGGCTTAGAAGGGTACCAGAATCACCTGATCGAGGTGATATCCAGATGGGGACCAGAGTCACCAGGTCAGGGTGAGGCCCAGAGTGGTTCCAGAGTCATCGGGTCCAGGTGAGGCTCAGGTGTGGCACAGAATCACCAGGTACCAATGATGCCCAGGTGAGGACCAGAGTCACCAGATCTGGGTGACACGCAGATAGGATCCGAGTCACCAGTTCCAGGTGACGCCAAGAAGGCGTCCACAGCAATCAGGTCCAGGTGGTGAAGAAAGTCACCAGGACTTGGTGAGGCCCAGATTTGGACCAGATTCACCAGGTCCAGGTTATTCCAGGTGGTGACCAGGGTCCTCGGGTCTGGGAGAAGACCAGCTATGGACCAGATTCAACAGGTCCAAATGAGGCCCACGTGGGGACCTGAGTCACGAGCTATGTGTGAGGCCTAGGTGACAACCCCACTCCCCAGTTCCAGGTGAGGCCAACCTGCAGGCCAGAGTCACCAGATGCAGGTGAGGTCCAGATGGGGACCAGAGTCAACAGATTCAGGTGAGGTCCATCTTCAAAGAGAGTCACCAGGTCCAGGAGAGGTCCAGGTGGGGACCAGAGTCACCAGATCCAGGTGAAGTCCAGGTGGGGACCAGAGTCACCAGATCCAGGTGAAGCACAGGTGAGGACCAAAGTCAATAGGTCAAGATGAGGCCCAGGTTAGGACCAGAGTTACTAGGTACACGTGAGGCCCCGGTGGGGATCAGAAGCAACAGGTCCATGTGAGGCCGGCTTGGGAACCATGGTCAACAGGTCTACTTGAGGCCCAGGTGTGGAACACAGTAAGCAGGTCCAGGAAGTCCCCGGTGGTGACAAGAGTCACCACGTCCAGGTGAGACCCACGTGGGGACCAGGATCACCAAGTACACGGGAGGCCATTGAAAGAACCAGAGTCAACACTTCGAGGTCAGGCGTAGGTGGCAACCAGGGTCAGCAGGTCCAAGTCAGGCCAAAGTGGGGTTCACAGTCACTAGGGCACGGTGAGACCCAGAGGGGGACCAGAGTCACCTGGTTCAGGTGAAGTTCAGTTGTGGAACACAGTCACCGGGTCCCAATTTTGCCCAGTTGAGGACCATGGTCAACAGGGCCAGGTGAGGCCCAGATGGGGACCGGAGTCCCCAAATCCAGGTGAAGCCCAGGTGTGGAACACAGTCACCAGATACGGGGAGGTCTCAGGTACAGATCAGAATCACAGGTCCAGGAGAGTTTCAGGTGGAAACCACACTCAACAGGTCCCGGTGAGGCCCTGGTGGGGACCAGAGACACGAGGTACATGAGAAGCTAGAAACACTGCAGCCACCAGGTCCACATGATGTCCACGTTAGAACGAGAATCACCAGTTAGAGGTGAGGACCAGGTGGCGATCCGACTCCCCATGTCCAGGTGAGACCCAGGTGGAAACAAGTGTCACCATGTCCAGGTGTGGCCCAGTTGAAGACCAGAGTTAATAGTTCCCACTGGGTCACTGTTAGTTAACAGAGTACCATATCCTGATGCTAACCAGGTGGGTACAAGAGACACCAGGTACTGGTGAGGCCCAGTTGAGGACCAGAGTCACCAAATCTCGTTGAGGACTAGAGGGGTACCAGAATCACCTGGTCAAGGTGACATCCAGATGGGGACCAGAGTCTCCAGGTCAGGGTGAGGCCCAGAGAGGTTCCAGAGTCATCATGTCCAGGTGAGGCTCAGGTGTGGAACAGAGTCACCAGGTACCAATGATGCCGAGGTGAGGACAGAGTCACCAGGTCTGGGTGACGCGCAGATAGCATCAGAGTCACCAGTTCCAGGTGAGGCCAAGAAAGAGTCCACAGCAATCAGGTCCAGGTGAGGAACAAAGTCAACAGGACTGGGTGAGGCTCAGATAGGGACCAGATTCACCAGGTCCAGGTGAGGCCCAGGTGTTGACCAGAGCCCCCGGGTCCGGGAGAGGATCAGGTAAGGTCCAGATTCACCAGGTCCAAGAGGCCCACGAGGGGACCTGAGTCACCAGGTATGGGTGAGGCCCTGGTGGCAAACCCTACTCACCAGGTCCAGGTCAGGTCAACCTGCAGGTCAGAGTCACCAGATCCAGGTGAGGCCCTAGTGGGGACCGGAGTCACCAGGTAAATGTGAGTCTACAAGAACACCACAGTCACCAGGTCCAGGTGTGGTTCATGTGGGAACGAGATTCACCTGGTCCAGTTGAGACCCAGGTGGGGACCACAGTCACCAAGTCCAGATTGAGGCCTAGGTGGGGGTACCAGAGTCATCAGCACCAGTTGAGGCCAAAGTGCGGAGCAAAGTTATCATGTCCAGGTGAGGCCAAGGTCGGGAACAGAGTAACCATGTTCCATGATGCCAGGTGGGAAAAGGGTCACAAGGTCCAGACGAGGCCTAAGTGAGGAGTAGATTCACCAGGTCCTGTTGAGGCCCAGTTGAGGACCAGTGTCCCCAGCTCCGGGTGAGTCCCGGAGGGGGACCAGAGTCACCCAGTTCTGGTGATATCCACGTGGGGACCAGAGTCACCATGTCACGGTGAGGCCCAGAGGGGGACGAGAATCATTAGCTCCAGGTGAGGCCCCAATGTGGAACTGAGAAACCAGGTCCCATGATGCCCATATGAGGACCTGAGTCACCAGGTCCAGGTGAGGTCCCTGTGGGAACCAGTCACCTCGTCCAGGTGAGGCCCAGGTGGGACCACAGTCACCAGGTCCAGGTGAGGCCCAGGTATATAAGAGAATATCCAGGTCCGAATGATGGCCAGGTAAGGACCAGAGTCAACAGGTCCAGGAGAGGCCGAAATATGGATCACAGTCATTTTGTTACAGGTGATGCCTGATGGAGACCACAGGAACCAGGTCCAGGAGAGCCCTATATGGGAACCAGAGCCACCAATCCAGGTGAGGTCCAGGTAGGACAACAGTCACAAGGTCCATGTGAGGCCCAGGTGGCAAGAGGATTCACCAGGTCCAGGTGAGGCCCAGGTGGCGACCAGTCACCAGATCCAGGGGAGGACCAGCTAAGCACCAGATTCACCAGGCCCAAGTGAAGTCCAAGGGGTGACCAGAGTCACCAGGTAAGGGTGAGGCCCAGAGGGGGAACCAGAGTAACCAGTTTAGTTTGAGGCCCAGAATGGTACCAGAGGTCCATGGTCAGAGTGAGTCCCAGGTGTGGAATAGAGTATCCAGGTCCCAGTGATGCCTGGGTGAGGACCTGAGTCACTAGGGCCATGTAGGCCCAGATGGGGAACAGAATCAGTAGGTCCTGGTGAGGCATAGTATAAGACCACAGTCCGCAGTATCAGGTGAGCCCCTTGTGGGAACCAGAGCCACTCTATCCAGCTGAGTCCCAGGTCCATGTGAGGCCCACGTGAGGACCATATTCCTCAGATCGAATTGAGGCATAGCTTGGGACAAGAGTCACCAGGTTTGGGTGCGGCCTAGGTGGGGCAAGATTCAGCAGTTCTGAGTTAGGTCAAAGTGGGGACGAGAGACACCAGGTCCAGGTGAGGCCAAACTGAGGACCAGATCACCAGGTCCAGGAGAGTTCCAGGTGGGGAACATAGTCACCAGGACTGGGTGAGGCCCAGATGGGGACCAGATTCACCAGGTCCAGGTGAGGCCCAGGTGGTGACCAGAGTTACCAGTTCCAGGTGAGGAACAGGTAAGGACCAGATTCACCAGGTCCAAGTAAGGCCCACAGGGGGACCTGTGTCACCATGTATGGGTGAGGCCCAGGTGGCAAACCATCTCACCAATTCAAGGTGAGGCCAACCTGCAGGCCATGCCGAGGAACCGTTACCCGATGATGCCCCGGTAGGGACCAGAGTTACCAGGTTGATGTGAGGCCAACCTGCAGGCCATGCAGTGGAACCATGTCCCGATGATGCCCAGGTAGGGACCAGAGTCACCAGGTCCAAATGAGGCCCAGATGGAGCTTATTCACTAGGTCCAGGTGAGGCCCAGTTGAGGACGAGAGGCACCAGAACTTTTTGAGGCCTAGAGGGGTACCAGAGTCACCTGGTCAGGGTACAACCAGATGGGGACCAGAGTCACCAGGTCAGGGTGAGGCCCAGCCAGGTTCCAGTGTCATCATGTCCAGGTGAGGCTCACGTGTCGAACAGAGTAACCAGGTACCAATGACGCCCAGGTTAGGAGCAGAGTCACCAGGTCTGGGTGCCACGCAGATAGGATCAGAGTCACCAGATCCAGGTGAGGCCCTAATGGGGACCGGAGACACCAGGTAAATGTGAGTCTACAAGAACACCACAGTCAACAGGTCTAGGTGTGGTTCATGTGGGAACGAGAGTCACCAGGTCCAGGTGAGGCCAAACTGAGGACCAGAGTCACCAGATCCAGGTGAGGTCCATGTTGGAAAGAGAGTCACCAGGTCCCGGAGAGGTCCAGGTGGGGACCAGAGTCACTAGATCCAGGTGAAATACAGGTGGGGACCAGAGTCACCAGATCCAGGTGAAGCCCAGGTGGGGACCAGAGTCACTAGGTCCAGATGAGGCCTAGGTGAGGACCAGAGTTACCAGGTACACGTGAGGCCCCGGTGGGGATCAGAGGAAACAGGTCCATGTGAGGCCGGCTTGGAGACCATGGTCAACAGGTCTACTTGAGGCCCAGGTGTGGAACACAGTAAGTAGGTCCAGGTGAGTCCCCGGTGGTGACAAGAGTCACCACGTCCAGGTGAGGCCCAGGTGGGGACCAGGACCACCAGGTCCCGGGGAGGGCCTTGAAAGAACCAGAGTCAACAGTTCGAGGTCAGGCGCCGGTGGCAACCAGGGTCAGCAGGTCCAAGTCAGGCCAAAGTGGGGTTCTCAGTCACTAGGGCACGGTGAGACCCAGAGGGGGACCAGAGTCACCTGGTCCAGGTGAGGTCCAGTTTTGGAATACAGTCACCGGGTCCAATTTTGCCCAGTTGAGGACCAATGTCAACACGCCAGGTGAGGCCCAGATGGGGACCGGAGTCCCCAAATCCAGGTGAAGCCCAGGTGGGGACCACAGTCACCAGATCCAGCGTAGTCTCAGGTGCAGACCGGAATCACCAGGTCCAGGTGAGGTGCAGGTGGCAACCACACTCACCAGGTGCCGGTGAGGCCCTGGTGGGGACCAGAGTCACGAGGTACATGAGAAGCTAGAAACACTGCAGCCACCAGGTCCACATGATGTCCATGTGAGAACGAGAATCACCAGTTACAGGTGAGGACCAAGTGGTATCCGATTCACCATGTCCAGGTGAGACCTAGGTGGGAACCAGTGTCACCATGTCCAGGTGTGGCCCAGGTGAAGACCACAGTTACTAGGTCCGGCTGGGTCACTGTTAGTGTACAGTGTAACCATATCCTGATGCTACCCAGGTGGGTACCAGAGACACCAGGGCTTGGTGAGGCCAAGGTGGGTCAGGGACATGAGGTCCAGGTGAGGTCCCATTGGGAACCACAGTCACAATGTCAGGTGAGGCCATGCTTAGGATCAGAGTCACCAGTTACAGGTGAGGCCCAGGTGGAGCCAGAGTCACCTCGTACAGAAGAGGCCAAAGTCAGACCAGAGTTAACAGGATCAGGTCTGTCCCAGTGGGGAATAGAGTAACCACGTCTCAATGATGCCCAGGTACAAGCAGAGTCACCAGGTCCAGATGAGGCGCAGTTGGGGAGCATATACACTAGGTACAGATGAGGCCCAGTTGAAGACCAGAGTACCTGATCTGGTTGAGGCCTAGAGGGGTACTAGAATCACCTGGTCCAGGTGACATCCAGAAGGGGACCTGAGTCACCATGTCAGGGTGAGGCCCAGAGGGGATCCAGAGTCATCATGTTCAGGTGTGTCTCAGGTGTGGAACAGAGTCACCAGGTACCAATGATGCCCAGGTGAGGACCAGGGTCACCAGGTCTGGGTGACGCGCAGATAGGATCAGAGTCACCAGTTCCAGGTGAGGCCAAGAAAGAGTCCACAGCAATCATGTCCAGGTGGGGCACAAATTCACCAGGACTGGGTGAGGCCCAGTTGGAGACCAGATTCAGCAGGTATAGGTGAGGCCCAGGTGGTGACCAGAGTCCCCGGATCTGGGAGAGGACCAGGTAAGGACCAGATTCACCAGGTCCAAGAGGCCCACGTGGGGACCTGATTCACCAGGTATGATTGAGGCCCAGGGTGCAACCCCACTCAACAGGTCCAGGTGAGGCCAACCTGCAGGCCATGCAGAGGAACCATGTCCCGATGACCCCCAGGTAGAGACCAGAGTTACCAGGTCCAGGTGAGGCCCATGTGGGGAGCATGTTCACTAGGTCCCGGAGAGGCCCAGTTGAGGACAAGGGTCACCAGGTCTAGTTGAGGCCTAGAGGGGTACCATATTCACTTGGTCTAGGTGACATCCAGATGGGGACCAGAGTCATCATGTCCAGGTGAGGCTCAGGTGTGGAAGAGAGTATCCAGATCATAATGGTCCTCAGGTGAGAACCAGAGTCACCAGATCTGGGTGAGGCCCCGTTACGATCAGAGTCACAAGTTCCAGGTGAGGCCAAGAAGGATTCCACAGCAATCAGGTCCTGGGGGGCAACAAATTAACCAGGACTGGGTGAGGCCCAGATGGGGACCAGATTCACCAGGTCCAGGTGAGGCCCAGGTGGTGACCAGAGTCCCCGGGTCTGGGGAGGACCAGGTAAGGACCAGATTCACCAAGTCCAAGAGGCCCACGTGGGGACCTGAGTCACCAGGTATGAGTGAGGGCCAGGTTGGAACCCCACTCACCAGGTCCAGGTGAGGCCAACCTGCAGGCCAGAGTCACCAGATCCAGGTGAGGCCCTAGTGGGGATCGCAGTCACCAGGTAAATGTGAGTCTACAAGAACACCACAGTCCCCAGGTCCAGATGGGGTTCATGTGGCAAGGAGAGTCAACAGGTCCAGGTGAAACCCAGGTGGGTACCACAGTCACCAGGTCCCGATTGAGGCCTAGGTGGGGGGACGAGGGTCATCAGGACCAGTTGAGACAAAAGTGTGAAGCAAAGTTATCATGTCCATGTGAGGTCGAGGTGGGGACCAGAGTAATCTTGTCCCATTGATGCCAGGTGGGAAATGAGTCACAAGGTCCATACGAGGCCTAAGTGAGGAGTAGATTCACCAGGTCCTGTTGAGGCACAGTTGAGGACCAGTGTCGCCAGCTCCGCATGAGTCCCAGAGGGGGACCTGAGTCACCGGTTCTGGTGATATCCAGGTGGGGACCAGAGTTACCACGTCAGGGTGAGGCCCAGAGGGGGACGAGAATCACTAGGTGCAGGTGAGGCCCCGATGTGGAACTGAGAAACCAGGTCCCATGATGCCCATATGAGGACCTGAGTCACCAGATCCAGGTGAGGTCCCTGTGGGAACCAGTCACCTCATCCAGGTGAGGCCCAGGTGGGACCACAGTCACCAGGTTCAGGTTAGGCCCAGGTATATAAGAGAGTATCCAGGTCCCAATGATGCCCATGTAAAGACCAGAGTTAACAGGTCCAGGAGAGGCCCAAATATGGATCAAAGTCATTGTGTTCCAGGTGAGGCCAGATGGAGACGACAGGAACCAGTTATAGGAGAGCCCCATATGGGAAGCAGAGCCACAAGATCCAGGTGTGGTCCAGGTGGGACCACAGTCACAAGGTCCAGGTGACGCGCAGGTGACAACAGGATTCACCAAGTACAGGTGAGGCCCAGGTGGCGAACAGTCAAAAGATCCAAGTGAGGACAAGCTAAGGACCAGATTCACCAGGCCCAAATGAAGCCCAAGGGGTGACCAGAGTCACCAGGTAAGGGTGAGGCCCAGAGGGGGAACCAGAGTAACCAGTTTAGTTTGAGGACCAGAATGGGACAAGAGGTCCCTGGTCAGAGTGAGGCCCAGGTGTGGAATAGAGTATCCAGGTCCCACTGATGCCTGTGTGAGGACCAGAGTCACTAGGGCCATGCAGGCCCAGATGGGGAACAGAATCACTAGGTCCTGGTGAGGCATAGTATAAGACCACAATCACCAGTATCAGGTGAGCCCCTTGTGGGAACCTGAGCCACTCAATCCATCTGAGTCCCAGGTCCATGTGAGCTCCACGTGAGGAGCAGATTCATCAAGTCGAATTGAGGCATAGCTGGGGACAAGAGTCACCAGGTCTGGATGCGGCCTAGGTGGGGCAATATTCAGCAGTTCTGAGTTAGGTCAAAGTGGGGACGAGAGACACCAGGTCCAGGTGAGGCCAAACTGAGGACCAGAGTCACCAGATCCAGGTAAGGTCCATGTTGGAAAGAGAGTCAGCAGGAACAGGAGAGGTCCAGGTGGGGACCAGAGTCACCAGATCCAGGTGAAGTCCAGGTGGGGACCAGAGTCATCAGATCCAGATGAAGCCCAGGTAGGGACCAGAGTCACTAGGTCCAGATGAGGCCCAGGTGAGGACCAGAGTTACCAGGTACACGTGAGGCCCCGGTGAGGATCAGAGGCAACTGGTCCATGTGAGGCCGTCTTGGGGACCATGGTCAACAGATCTACTTGAGGCCCAGGTGTGGAACACAGTAAGCAGGTCCAGGTGATTCCCCGGTGGTGACAAGAGTCACCACGTCCAGGTGAGGCCCAGGTGGGGACCAGGATCACCAGGTAAAGGGAGGCCCTTGAAAGAACCAGAATAAACAGTTCGAAGTCAGGCGCAGGTGGAAACCAGTGTCAGCAGGTCCAAGTCAGGCCAAAGTGGGGTTCACAGTCACTAGGGCACGGTGAGACCCAGAGGGGGACTAGAGACACCTGGTCCAGGTGACGTCCAGTTGTGGAACACAGTCACCGGGTCCCAATTTTGCTCAGTTGAGGACCATGGTCAACAGGGCCAGGTGAAGCCCAGATGGGAATCGGAGTCCCCAAATCCAGGTGAAGCCCAGGTGGGGACCACAGTCACCAGGTCCAGGGTAGTCTCAGGTGCAGACCACAATCACCATGTCCAGATGTGGCCCAGGTGAAGACCAGAGTTAATATGTCCAGCTGGTTCACTGTTAGTGAACAGTGTAACCATATCCTGATGCTATCCATGTGGGTACCAGAGACACAAGGTCCTGGTGAGGCCCAGTTTGGACCAGAGACATGAGGTCCAGGGGAGGTCCCGATGGGAACCACAGTCACCAGGTCAGGTGAGGCCATGCATACGATCAGAGTCACCAGTTACAGGTGAGGCCCAGGTGGAGCCAGAGTCACCTGGTAGAGAAGAGGCCAAAGTCAGGACCAGAGTTACCAGGATCAGGTCAGTCCCAGTGGGGAATAGAGTAACCATATCACGATGATACCCAGGTAGAACCAGAGTCACCATGTCCAGATGAGGCGCATTTTTGGAGCATGTTCACTAGGTCCCGGTGAGGCCCAGTTGAGGACCAGGGTCACCAGGTCAAGTTGCGGCCAAGAGTGGTACCAGATTCACCTGGTCTAGGTGACAACCAGATGGGGACCAGAATCACCATGTCAGGCTGAGGCCCAGAGGGGTTCCAAGGTCATCATGTCCAGGTGAGTCTCAGGTGTGGAACAGAGTATCCAGGTCAAAATGGTCCACAGGTGAGGACCAGAGTCACCAGATCTGGGTGAGGCCCAGTTAGGTTCAGAGTCACCAGTTCCCGGTGAGGCCAAGAAGGAGTCCACAGCAATCAGGTCCAGGTGGGGAACAAAGTCACCAGGACTGGGTGAGGCCCAGATGGTGACCAGTTTCACCGGGCCCATGTGATTCCCAGGTGGTGACCAGAGATACCAGTTCCGGGTGAGGACCAGGTAAGGACGAGATTCACCAGGTCCAAGTGAGGCCCACGTGGTTTTCTCGGTCACCAGGTATGGGGGAGGCCCAGGTGTCAACCCGACTCACCAGGTCCAGGTGAGGCCATCCTGCAGGCCGTGCTGTGGAACCATGTCCCGATGATGCCCAGGGAGGGGCCAGAGTCACCAGGTCCAAATGAGGCCCAGATGGTGCATATTCACTTGGTCCAGTTGAGGCCCAGTTGACAATCACAGTCACCAGATCTCGTTGAGTCCTAGAGGGGTACCAGAATCACCTGGTCCACGTGACATCCAGATGGGGACCAGAGTCACCATGTCTGGGTGAGGCCCAGAGAGTTTCCAGAGTCATCATGTCCAGGTGAGGCTCAGGTGTGGAATAGAGTCACCAGGTACCAAAGATGCCCAGGTGAGGACCAGAATCACCAGGTCTGGGTGATCCACAGATAGAATCAGAGTCACCAGTTCCAGGTGAGGCCAAGAAAGTGTCCACAGCAATCAGGTCCAGGTGGGGAACAAATCACCAGGACTGGGTGAGACCCAGATGGGGACCAGATTCACCAGGTTCAGGTGAGTCCCAGATGGTGACCAGAGTCCCCGGGTCCGGGAGAGGACCAGGTAAGGACCAGAATCACCAGGTCCAAGAGGCCCACGTGGGGATCTGAGTCACCAGGTATGGGTGAGGCCCAGGTGGCAACCCCACTAACCAGGTCCAGGTGTGTCAACCTTCAGGCCAGAGTCTCCAGATGCAGGTGAGGCCCTAGTGAGGACCGGATTCACCAGGTAAATGTGAGTCTACAAGAGTGCAACAGTCTCCAGGTCCTGGTGTGGTTCATGTGGGTACGAGAGTCACCAGGTCCAGGGGAGACCCAGGTGGGGACCACAGTCACCAGGTCCTGATTGAGGCCTAGGTGGGGGGACCAGAGTCATCAGGACCAGTTGAGGCCAAAGTGCGGAGCAAAGTTATCATGTCCAGGGGAGGCCCATGTGGGGAACAGAGTAACCATGTCCCATTGATGCCAGGTGGGAAAAGAGTCACAAGGTCCAACGAGGCCTAAGTGAAGAGTAGATTCATCAGGTCCTGTTGAGGCCCAGTTGAGGACCAGTGTTCTCAGCTCAGGTTGAGTCTCAGAGGGGGACCAGAGTCACCCGGTTCTGGTGATATCCAGGTGGGGACCAGAGTCACCACGTCAGGGTGAGGCCCAGAGCGGGACGAGAATCACTAGGTCCAGGGGAGGCCCCGATGTGGAACTGAGAAACCAGGTCTCATGATGCCCATATGATGACCTGAGTCACCAGGTCCAGGTGAGGTCCCTGTGGGAACCAGTCATCTCGTCCAGGTGAGTATCAGGTGGGACCACAGTCACCAGGTCCAGGTGAGGCCCAGGTGTATAAGAGAGTATCCAGTTCCCAATTATGCCCAGGTAAGGACCAGAGTCAACAGGTGCAGGAGAGGCCCAAATATGGATCAGAGTCATTGTGTTCCTGGTGAGGCCAAATGGAGACCACAGGAACCAGTTACAGGAGAGCCCCATATGTGAACCAGAGCCACAAGATCTAGGTGAGAACCAGGTGGGACCACAGTCACAAGGTCCAGGTGAGGCGCAGTTGGAAACAGGATTCACCAAGTCCAGGTGAGGCCCAGGTGGCGACCAGTCACCAGATCCAAGTGAGGACAAGCTAAGCACCAGATTCACCAGGCCCAATGAAGCCCAAGGGGTGACCAGTGTCACAAGGTAAGGGTGAGGCCCAGAGGGGGAACCAGAGTACCAGTTTAGTTTGAGTCCCAGAATGGGAACAGAGGTCCCTGTTCAGTGTGAGTCCCAGATGTGGAATAGAGTATCCAGGACCCAATGATGCCTGTGTGAGGACCAGAGTCACTAGGGCCATGCAGGCCCAGATGGGAACGGAATCACTAGGTGCTGGTGAGGCATAGTATAAGACCACAGTCACCAGTATCAGGTGAGCCCCGTGTGCGAACCAGAGCCACTCTATCCGGCAGAGTCCCAGGTCCATGTGAGGCCCACGGAGGACCAGATTCATCAGGTCGAATTGAGGCATAGCTGGGGACAAGAGTCACAAAGTCTGGGTGCGGTCTAGGTGGGGCATGATTTAGCAGTTCTGAGTTAGGTCAAAGTGGGGACGAGAGACACCAGGTCCAAGTGAGGCCAAACTGAGGACCAGAGTCACCAGATGCAGGTCAGGTCCAGTTGGGGACCAGAGTCACCAGATCCAGGTGAAGTCCCGATGATGCCCAGGTAGAACCCGAGTCACCACGTCCAGATGAGGCGCAGGTGGGGGTATATTCACTAGGTCCCGGTGAGGCCCAGTTGAGGACCAGATCCCCCGGTCTAGTTGAGGTCTAGAGGGGTACCAGATTCACCTGGTCTAGGTGACATCCAGATGGGGACCACAGTCACCATGTCAGGCTGAGGCCCAGAGGGGATCCAGAGTCATCATGTCCAGGTGAGGCTCAGATGTGGAAAAGAGTATCCAGGTCATAATGGTCCTCAGGTGAGGACCTGAGTCACCAGATCTGGGTGAGACCCAGTTAGGATCAGAGTCACCAGTTCCAGGTGAGGCCAAGAAGGTGTCCACAGCAATCAGGTCCAGGTGGGGAACAAAGTCACCCGGATTCGGTGAGGACAAAATGGGGACCAGATTAACAAGATCCAGGTTATTCCCAGGTGGTGACCAGAGTTATCAGTTCTGGGTGAGGACCAGGTAAGGACGAGATTCACCAGGTCCAAGTGAGACCCACGTGGGGACCTGTGTCACAATGCATGTCTGAGGCCCAGATTGCCGCCCCACTCACCAGGTCCAGGTGAGGCCAACCTGCAGGCCATGCAGAGGAACCATGTCCCGATGATGCCCAGGTAAGGAACAGAGTTACCAGGTCCAGGTGAGGACAACCTGCAGACCATGCAGTGGAACCACGTGCCGATGATGCCCAGGTAGGGACCAGAGACACCAGGTCCAAATGAGGCCCAGATGGAGCAAATTCACTAGGTCCAGGTTAGGCCCAGTTGAGGACAGAGTCACCAGATTTAGTTGATGCCTAGAGGGGTACCAGAATCACCTCGTCCAGGTGACATGCAGATGGGGACCAGAGTCACCAGGTCAGGGAGAGGCCCAGAGAGGTTCCAGAGTCATCATGTCCAGGTGAGGCTCAGGTGAGGAACAGAGTCACCAGGTACCAATGATGCCCAGGTGAGGACCAGAGTCACCAGATCTGGGAGACGCGCAGATAGGATCAGAGTCACCAGTTCCAGATGAGGCCAAGAAAGGGTCCACGACAAACAGGTCCAGGAGGTGATCAAAGTCAACTGGACTGGGTGAGGCCCAGATGGGGAACAGATTCACCAGGTCCAGGTGAGGCCCAGGTGTTGACCAGAGTCTCCGGGTCTGGGAGAGGACCAGGTAAGGACCAGATTCACCAGGTCCAAGAGGCTCACGTGGGGAACTGAGCCACCATGTATTGTTGAGGCCCAGGAGGCAACCCCACTCACGAGGTTCAGGTGAGGCCAACCTGCAGGCCAGAGTTACCAGATCCAGGTGAGGCCCTAGTGGGGACCGGAGTCACCAGGTAAATGTGAGTCTACAAGAACACCACAGTCACCAGGTCCAGGTGTGGTTCATGTGGGAACGAGAGTCACCAGGTCCAGCTGAGTCCCCGGTGGTGACAAGACTCACCACGTCCTGGTGAGGCCCAGGTGTGGACCAGGATCACCAGGTACAGTGGAGGCCCTTGAAAGAACCAGAGTCAACAGTTCGAGGTCAGGCGCAGGTGGCAACCAGGTTCAGCAGGTCCAAGTCAGGCCAAAGTGGGGTTCACAGTCACTAGGGAACGGTGACACCCAGAGGAGGACCAGAGTCACCTGGTCCAGGTGAAGTCCAGTTGTGGAACACAGTCACCGCGTCCCAAATTTGCCCAGTTGAGGACCATGGTCAACAGGGCCAGGGGAGGCCAATATGGGGACCGGAGTCCCCAAATCCAGGTGAAGCCGAGGTGGGGACCACAGTCACCAGATCCAGGGTAGTCTCAGGTGCAGACCAGAATCACCAGGTCCAGGTTAGGTGCAGGTGGCAACCACACTCACCAAGTTCCGGTGAGGCCCTGGTGGGAACCAGAGTCATGAGGTACATGAGAAGCTAGAAACACTGCAGCCACCAGGTCCACATGATGTCCATGTGGGAACGAGAATCACCAGATACAGGTGAGGACCACGTGGGGATCCGACTCACCATGTCCAGGTGAGACCCAGGTGGGAACCAGTGTCACAATGTCCAGGTGTGGCGCAGGTGAAGAACAGAGTTAATAGGTTTGGCTGGGTCACTGTTAGTGAACAATGTAACCATATCCTGATGCTACGCAGGTGGGTACCAGAGACAACAGCTTCTGGTGAGGCCCAGGTGGGTCCAGGGACCTGAGGTCCAGGTGAGGTCCCGAAAGGAACCACAGTCACCAGAGTCATCAGGACCAGGTGAGGCCAACGTGTGGAACAAAGTTATCATGTCCAGGTGAGGCCCAGGTGGGGAACAGAGTAACCATGTCCCATTGATGCCAGGTGGGAAAAGAGTCACAAGTACCAGACGAGGCCTATGTGAAGTGTCGATTCATCATGTCCTGTTGAGGCCCAGTTGAAGACCAGTGTCCACAGCTCCGGTGAGTCTCAGAGGGGGACCAGAGTCACCCGGTTCTGGTGATATCCAGCTGGGTACCAGAGTCACCACGTCAGGGTGAGGCCCGGAGGGGATCCAGAGTCATCATGTCCAGGTGAGGCTCAGGTTTAGAACAGAGATCCAGGTCAAAATGATCCACAGGTGAGGACCAGAGTCACCAGATCTGTGTGAGGCCCAGTTAGGATCAGAGTCACCAGTTCCAGGTGAGGCCAAGAAGGAGTCCACAGAAATCAGGTCCAGGTGGGGAACAAAGTCACGAGGACTGGGTGAGGCCCAGATGGGGACCAGATTCACCAGGTCCAGGTGATTCCCAGGTGGTGACCAGAGTTACCAGTTCCGGGTGATTACAAGGTAAGGACCAGATTCACCAGGTCCAAGTGAGGCCCACGTGGTACCTGTGTCACCAAGCACGGGTGAGGCCCAGGTGGCAACCCGACTCTCCATGTCCAGGTGAGGCCAAACTGCAGGACATGCAGAGGAACCATGTCCCGATGATGCCCAGGTAGGGACTAGAGTTACCAGGTCCAGGTGAGGCCAACCTGCAGGCCATGCAGTGGAAACATGTCCCGATGATGCCCAGGTAGGTACCAGAGCCACCAGGTCCAAATGAGGCCCAGATGGATCATATTCACTAGGTCCAGTGAGGCCCAGTTGGGGACGACTGTCACCAGATCTGGTTGAGGCTTAAAGGGGTACCAAAGTCACCTGGTCCAGGTGACATCCAAATGGGGACTAGAGGCACCAGGACAGGGTTAGGCCCAGAGTGGTTCCAGAGTCATCATGTCCAGGTTAGGCTCAGGCGTGGAACAGAGTCACCAAGTACCAATGTTGCCCATGTGAGGACCAGAGTCACCAGGTATGGGTGACACGCAGATAGGATCAGAGTCACCAGTTCCAGGTGAGGCTAAGAAAGAGTCCACAGCAATCAGGTCCAGGTTGGGAACAAAGTCACCAGGACTGGGTGAGGCCCAGATGGGGACCAGATTCACCAGGTCCAGGTGAGGCCCAGGTGGTGACCAGAGTCCCCGGGTCTGGGAGAGGACCAGGTAAGGACCAGATTCACCTGGTCCAAGAAGCACATGTGGGGACCTGAGTCACAAGGAATGGGTGAGGCCCATGTGGCAACCCCACTCAACAGGTCCAGGTGAGGCCAAGCTATAGGCCAGATTCATCAGATCCAGGTGAGGCCTTAGTGGGGACCAGAGTCACCAGGTATATGTGAGTCTACAAGAACACTACAGTCACCAGGTCCAGGTGGGGTTCATGTGGGAACGAGAGTCACCAGGTCCACGTGAGACCCAGGCGGGGACAACGGTCACCAGGTCCAGACTGAGGCCTAGGTAGGGGGACCAGAGTCATCATGACCAGTTGAAGCCAAAGTGTGGGGCAAAGTTATCATGTCGAGGTGAAGCCCAAGTGGGGAAGAGAGTAACCAAGTCCCATTGATGCCAGGTGGGAAAAGAGCCACAAGTTCCAGACGAGACCTAAGTGAGGAGTAGATTCAGCAGGTCCTGTTGAGGCCCAGTTGAGTGCCAGTGTCCCCAGCTCCGGGTGAGTCCCAGAGGGGGACCAGAGTTACCTGGTTCTGGTGATATCCAGGTGGGGACCAGAGTCACCACGTCAGAGTGAGGCCCAGAGTGGGACGAGAATCACTAGGTCCAGGGGAGGCCCCGATGGGGAACTGAGAAACCAGGTCCCATAATGTCCATATGAGGACCTGAGTCACCAGGTCCAGGAGAGGTCCCTGTGGGAACCAGTCACCTCATCCAGGTGAGGCCCAGGTGGGACCACAGTCACCAGATCCATGTGAGGCCCAGGTATATAAGAGAGTATCCAGGTCCCAATGAAGCCCAGGTAAGGTCCAGAGTCAACAGGTCCAGCAGAGGGCAAATATGGAACAGAGTCATTGTGTTCCAGGTGAGTCCAGATGGAGACCACAGGAACCAAGACCAGGAGAGCCCCATATAGGAACCAGAGCCAACAGATCCAGGTGAGGTCCAGGTGGGACCACAGTCACAAGGTCCCGGTGACGCGCAGGTGGCAACAGGATTCACCAAGTCCAGGAGAGGCCCAGGTGGCGACCAGTCACCAGATCCAGGTTCGGACCATCTAAGGACCAGATTCACCAGGCCCATGTGAAGCCTAAGGGATGACCAGAGTCACCAGGTAAGGGTGAGGCGCAGAGGGGGAACCACAGTAACCAGTTTAGTTTGAGGCCCCGAATCGGACCAGAGGTCCCTGGTCAAAGTGAGGCCCAGGTGTGGAATAGAGTATCCAGGTCCCAATGATGGGTGAGTGAGGACCAGAGTCACTAGGGCCATGCAGGCCCAGATGGGGAACAGAATCACTAAGTCCTGATGAGTCATAGAATAAGACCACAGTCAGCAGTATCAGGTGAGCCCCTTGTGGAAACCAGAGCCACTATATCCAGCTGAATCCCAGGTCCATGGGAGGCCCACGTGAGTAACATATTCATCAGGTCGAAATGAGGCATAGCTGGGGTCAAGAGTCACCAGGACTGGGTGCGGCCTAGATGGGGCAAGATTCAGCAGTTCTGAGTTTGGTCAATGTGGGGACGAGAGACGCCAGGTCCAGGTGAGGCCAAACTGAGGACCAGAGTCACCATATCCAGTTGAGGTCCATGTTGGAATGAGAGTCACCAGGTACAGGAGAGGTCCAGGTGGGGACTAGAGTCACCAGTTCCAGGTGAAGCCCAGGTGGGGATCAGAGTCACTAGGTCCAGATGAGGCCCTGGTGAGGACCAGAGTTATCAGGTACACGTGAGGCCCCGGTGGGGATCAGAGGCCACAGGTCCATGTTAGGCCGGCTTGGGGACCATGGTCAACAGATCTACTTGAGGCCCAGGTGTGGAACACAGTAAGCAGGTCCAGGTGAGTCCCCAGTGGTGACAAGTGTGACCACGTCCAGGTGAGACCCAGGTGAGGACCAGGATCATCAGGTCCCGGGGAGGCCCTTGAAAGAACCAGAGTCAACAGTTCGAGGTCAGGCGCAGGTAGCAACCAAGGTCAGCAGGTCCAAGTCAGGCCAAAGTGGGGTTCACAGTCACTAGGGCACGGTGAGACCCAGAGGGGGACCAGAGTCACCTGGTCCAGGTGAGGCCCAGTTGTGGACCAGTTTCACCATATCTGGTTTGGCTTAGAAGGGTACCAGAATCACCTGATCGAGGTGATATCCACATGGGGACCAGAGTCACCAGGTCAGGGTGAGGCCCAGAGTGGTTCCAGAGTCATCGGGTCCAGGTGAGGCTCAGGTGTGGAACAGAATCACCAGGTACCAATGATGCCCAGGTGAGGACCAGAGTCACCAGACCTGGGTGACACGCAGATAGGATCAGAGTCACCAGTTCCAGGTGACGCCAAGTAGGCGTCCACAGCAATCAGGTCCAGGTGGTGAAGAAAGTCACCAGGACTTGTTGAGGCCCAGATTTGGACCAGATTCACCAGGTCCAGGTTATTCCCAGGTGGTGACCAGGGTCCTCGGTTCTGGGAGAAGACCAGCTAAGGACCAGATTCAACAGGTCCAAATGAGGCCCACGTGGGGACCTGAGTCACCAGCTATGTGTGAGGCCTAGGTGGCAACCCCACTCCCCAGGTCCAGGTGAAACCAACCTGCAGGCCAGAGTCACCAGATGCAGGTGAGGTTCAGGTGGGGACCAGAGTCACCAGATCCAGGTGAGGTCCATGTTCAAAGAGAGTCACCAGGTCCAGGAGAGGTCCAGGTGGGGACCAGAATCACCAGATCCAGGTGAAGTCCAGGTGGGGACCAGAGTCACCAGATCCAGGTGAAGCACAGGTGGGGACCAAAGTCAATAGGTCAAGATGAGGCCCAGGTGAGGACCAGAGTTACTAGGTACACGTGAGGCCCCGGTGGGGATCAGAAGCAACAGGTCCATGTGAGGCCGGCTTGGGGACCATGGTCAACAGGTCTACTTGAGGCCCAGGTGTGGAACACAGTAAGCAGGTCCAGGAAGTCCCCAGGGGTGACAAGATTCACCACATCCAGGTGAGGCCCACGTGGGGACCAGGATCACCAGGTACACGGGAGGCCATTGAAAGTACCAGAGTCAACACTTCGAGGTCAGGAGCAGGTGGCAACCAGGGTCAGCAGGTCCAAGTCAGACCAAAGTGGGGTTCACAGTCACTAGGGCACGGTGAGACCCAGAGGGGGACCAGAGTCACCTGGTTCAGGTGAGGTTCAGTTGTGGAACACAGTCACCGGGTCCCAATTTTGCCCATTTGAGGACCATGGTCAACAGGGCCAGGTGAGGCCCAGATGGGGACCGGAGTCCCCAAATCCAGGTGAAGCCCAGGTGGGGAACACAGTCACCAGATCCGGGGTAGTCTCAGGTGCAGATCAGAAGCACCAGGTCCAGGTGAGGTGCAGGTGGAAACCACACTCAGCAGGTCCCGGTGAGGCCCTGGTGGGGACCAGAGACACGAGGTACATGAGAAGCTAGAAACACTGCAGCCACCAGGTCCACATGATATCCACGTGGGAACGAGAATCACCAGTTACAGGTGAGGACCAGGTTGCGATCCGACTCCCCATGTCCAGGTGAGACCCAGGTGGAAACAAGTATCACCATGTCCAGGTGTGGCCCAGTTGAAGACCAGAGTTAATAGTTCCCGCTGGGTCACTGTTAGTTAACAGAGTACCATATCCTGATGCTAACCAGGTGGGTAACAGAGACACCAGGTCCTGGTGAGGGCCAGGTGGGACCAGAGTCACCAGATCTGGTTGAGGCCTAGAGGGGTACCAGAATCACCTGGTCCAGGTGACATCCAGATTGGGACCAGAGTCACCAGGTCAGGGTGAGGCCCAGAGAGGATCCACAGTCATCATGTCCAGGTGAGGCTCAGGTGTGGAACAGAGTCACCAGGTACCAATGATGCCCAGGTGAGGACCAGAGTCACCAGATATGGGTGATGCGCAGATAGGATCAGAGTCACCAGATCTGGGTGAGGCAAAGAAAGTGTCCACAGCAAGCAGGTCCAGGTGGGGAACAAAGTCCCCAGGACTGGGTGAGGCCAGATGGGGACCAGATTCACCAGGTCCAGGTGAGGCCCAGGTGGTGACCAGATTTCCCGGGTCTGGGAGAGGACGAGGTAAGGACCAGATTTACCAGGTCCAAGAGGCCCACGGGGGGACCTGAGTCACCAGGTATGGGTGAGGCCCTGGTGGCAAACCCTACTCACCAGGTCCAGGTCACAATGATGCCCAGGTAAGGACCAGAGTCAACAGTCCAGGAGAGGCCCAAATATGGACCAGAGTCATTTGTTCCAGGTGATGCCTGATGGAGACCACAGGAAACAGGTCCAGGAGAGCCCCATATGGGAACCAGAGCCACCAGATCCAGGTGAGCTCCAGGTCTACTTGAGGCCCTGATGTGTAACACAGTAAGCACGTCCAGGTGAGTCCCCGGTGGTGAAAAGAGTCACCACGTCCAGGTGAGTCCCAGGTGGGGACCAGGATCACCAGGTACAGTTGAGGCCCTTGAAAGAACTAGAGTCTACTGGCACAAAAACAGACACATAGATCAGTGAAACAGAATAGAGAATCCAGAAGTGGACCCTGAACTTTATGGGCAACTAACATTCGATAAAGGAGGAAAGACTATCCATTGGAAGAAACACAATCTCTTCAATAAATGGTGCTGGGAAATTTGGACATCCACATGCAGAAGAATGAAACTAGACCACTCTCTTTCACCATACACAAAGATAAACTCAAAATGGATGAAAGATCTAAATGTGACACAAGATTCCATCAAAATCCTAGAGAAGAACACAGGCAACACCCTATTTGAACTCGGCCATAGTAACTTCTTGCAAGATACATCCACGAAGGCAAAAGAAACAAAAGCAAAAATGAACTATTGGGACTTCATCAAGATAAGAAGCTTTTGCACAGCAAAGATTACAGTCAACAAAACTCAAAGACAACCTACTGAATGGGAGAAGATATTTGCAACTGACATATCAGATAAAGGACTAGTTTCCAAGATCTATAAAGAACTTATCAAACTCAACACCAAAGAAACAAACAATCCAATCATGAAATGGGCAAAAGACATGAACAGAAATCTCACAGAGGAAGACATAGACATGGCCAACATGCACATGAGAAAATGCTCTGCATCACTTGCCATCAGGGAAATACAAATCAAAACCACAATGAGATACCACCTCACACCAGTGAGAATGGGGAAAATTAACAAGACAGGAAACAACCAATATTGGAGAGGATGCGGAGAAAAGGGAATCCTCATACACTGTTGGTGGGAATGTGAACTGGTGCAGCCACTCTGGAAAACTGTGTGGAGGTTCCTCAAACAGTTAAAAATATACCTGCCCTACGACCCAGCAATTGCACTGTTGGGGATTTTCCCCAAAGAGACAAATGCAATGAAACGCCGGGACACCTGCGCCCCGATGTTTATAGCAGCAATGGCCACGATAGCCAAACTGTGGAAGGAGCCTCGGTGTCCAACGAAAGATGAATGGATAAAGAAGATGTGATTTATGTATACAATGGAATATTACTCAGCTATTAGAAATGACAAATACCCACCATTTGCTTCAACGTGGATGGTACTGGAGGGTATTATGCTGAGTGAAGTAAGCCAGTCGGAGAAAGACAAACATTATATGTTCTCATTCATTTGGGGAATATAAATAATAGTGAAAGGGAATACAAGGGAAGGGGGAAGAAATGTGTGGGAAATATCAGAAAGGGAGACAGAACGTAAAGACTGCTAACTCTGGGAAACGAACTAGGGGTGGTAGAAGGGGAGAGGGCGGGGGGTGGGAGTGAATGGGTGACGGGCACTGGGGGTTATTCTGTATATTAGTAAAGAGAACACCAATAATAAAAAATAAATTAAAAAAAAAAGAAAAAAGAAAGAACCAGAGTCAACAGGTCGAAGTCAAGCGCAGGTGGCAACCAGGGTCAGCAGGTCCAAGTCAGGCCAAAGTGGGGTTCACAGTCATTAGGGCACGGTGAGACCCAGAGGGGGACCAGAGTCACCTGGTCCAGGTGAGGTCCATTTGTGGAACAGAGTCACTGGGCCTCAATTGTGCCCAGTTGAGGACCATGGTCAACAGGGACAGGTGAGGCCCAGATGGGGACAGGAGTCCCCAAATCCAGGTGAATACCAGGTGGGGACCACAGTCACCAGACCCAGGGTGGTCTCAGGTGCAGACCTGAATCACCAAGTCCAGGTGAGGTGCAGGTGCCAAGCACACTCACCAGGTCCCGGTGAGGCCCTGGTGGGGTCCAGAGTCACGAGGTACATGAGAAGCTAGAAACACTGCAGCCACCAGGTCCACAGGATGTCCATGTGGGAACGAGAATCACCAGTTACAGTTGAGGACCAGGTGGGGATCCGACTCACCATGTTCAGGTCAGACCCAAGTGGGTACCAGTGTCACCATGTCCAGGTGTGGCCCAGGTGAAGACCAGAGTTAATAGGTCCGGCTGGGTCACTGTTAGTGAACAGTGTAACCATATCCTGATGCTACCCTGGTGGGTACCAGAGACACAAGGTCCTGATGAGGCCCAGGTGGGACCAGAGATATGAGGTCCAGGTGAGGTAACGATGGGAACCACAGTCACCAGGTCTGGTGAGGCCATGCTTAGGATCAGAGTCACCAGTTACTGGTGTGGCCCAGGTGGAGCCAGAGTCACCTGGTAGAGAAGACGCCAAAGTCAGGACCAGAGTTACCAGGATCAGGTCAGTCCCAGAGGGGCATAGAGTAACCATGTCCCGATGATGCCCAGGTCGTACCAGTGTCACCAGGTCCAGATGAGGAGCAGGTGGGGAGCATATTCTCTAGGTCTCGGTGAGGCGCACCTGAGGACCAGAATCCCCAAGCCTAGTTGAGGCCTAGAGGGGTACCAGATTCACCTGGTCTGGGTGACATCCAGATGGGGACCAGAGTCACCATGTCAGGGTGAGGCCCAGAGGGGATCCAGAGTCATCATGTACAGGTTAGGCTCAGGTGTGGAACAGAGTATCCAGGTCATTATGGTCCACAGGTGAGGACCACAGTCACCATATCTGTTGAGGCCCAGTTAGGATCAGAGTCACCATTTCCAGGTGAGGACAAGAAGGAGTCCACAGCACTCAGGTCCAGGTGGGGAACAAAGTCACCTGGACTGGGTGAGGCCCAATGGGGACCAGATTCACCAGGTCCAGATGATTCCCCGGTGGTGACCAGAGTTACTAGTTCCGGGTGAGGACCAGGTAAGGACCAGATTCACTAGGTCCAAGTGAGGACCACGTGGGGCCTGTGTCACCAGGTATGGGTGAGGCACAGGTGGCAACCCCACTCACCAGGTCCAGGTGAGGCCAACCTGCAGGCCATGCAGCGGAACCGTGTCCAATGATTCCCAGGTAGGGTCCAGAGTTACCAGGTCCAGGTGAGGTCCAGATGGAGCACATTCACTATGTCCAGGTGAGGCCCAGTTGAGGACCATAGTTACCAGATCTTGTTGAGGCGTAGAAGGATACCAGAATCACCTGGTCCAGGTGACATCCAGATGGGGACCAGAGTCACCAGGTCAGGGTTAGGGCCAGAGAGGTTCAAGGGTAATCATGTCCAGGTGAGGCTCTGGTGTGGAACAGAGTCACCAGGTACCAAGGATGCCCAGGTGAGGACCAGAGTCACCAGGTCTGGGTGACGCCCAGATAGGATCAGAGTCACCAGTTCCAGGTGAGGCCAAGAAAGGGTCCACAGCAATCAGGTCCAGGTGGGGAACAAAGTAACCAGGAGTGGGTGAGGCCCAGTTGGGGAACAGATTCACCAGGTCCAGGTGAGGCCCAGGTGGTGACCAGAGTCCCCGGTCTGGGGGAGGACCAGGTGAGGAGAATATTCACCAGGTCCAAGAGGCCGCTGTGGGGACTTGAGTCACCAGGTATGGGTGAGGCCCCGGTGGCAACCCCACTCACCAGGTCCAGGTGAGGCCAACCTGCAGGCCAGAGTCACCAGATACAGGTGAGACCTTAGTGGGGACCGGAGACACAAGGTAAAAGTGAGTCTACAAGAACACCACAGTCACCAGGTCCAGGTGTGTTTCATGTGGGAACGAGAGTCACCAGGTCCAGGTGAGACCCAGGTGGGGACCACAGTCACCAGGTCCAGATTGAGGCCTAGGTGGGGAGCCAGAGACATCAGGACCAGTTGAGGCCAAAGTGTGGAGCAAAGTTATCATGTCCAGGTGAGGCGCAGGTGGGGAAGAGAGTAACCATGTCCCATTGATGCCAGGTGGGAAAAGAGTCACAAGGTCCAGATGAGGCCTAAGTGAGGAGTAGATTCACCAGGTCCTGTTGAGGCCCTGTAGAGGACCAATGTCCCCAGGTCTGGGTGAGTCCCAGAGGGGGAACATAGTAACCCGGTTCTGGTGATATCCAGGTGGGGACCAGAGTCACCACGTCAGGGTGAGGCCCAGAGGGGGAAGAGAATCACTAGGTACAGGTGAGGCCCGATGGGGAGCTGAGAAACCAGGTCCCATGATGCCCATATGAGGACCTGAGTCACCAGGTCCAGGTGAGGTCCCTGTGGGAACGAGTCACCTCGTCCCTGTGAGGGCCAGGTGGGACCAAAGTCACCAGGTCCAGGTGAGGCCCAGTTATATAAGAGAGTATCCAGCTCCCAAAGATTCCCAGGTAAGAACCAGAGTCAACAGGTCCAGTAGAGGTTCAAATATGGATCAGAGTCATTGTGTTTCAGGTGAGGCCAGATGGAGACCACAGGAACCAGGTCCAGGAGACCCCCATATGGGAACCAGAGCCACCAGATCCAGGTGAGGTCCAGGTGGGACCAGAGTCACAAGGTCCTGGTGAGGCGCAGGTGGCAACAGGATTCACCAAGTCCAGGTGAGGACCAGGTGGCGAACAGTCACGACACCCAGGTGCAGACCAGCTAAGGACAAGATTCACCAGGCCCAAGTGAAGCCCAATGGGTGACCAGAGTCACCAGGTAAGGGTGAGGCCCAGAGGGGGACCCAGAGTAACCAGTTTAGTTTTAGGCCCAGAATGGGACCAGAGTTCCCTGGTCAAATTGATGCCCAGGTGTGGAATAGAGTATCCAGGTCCCAATGATGCCTGCGTGAGGACCTGAGTCACTAGGGCCATGCAGGCCCAGATGGGGAACAGAATCACTAGGTCCTGGTGAGGCATAGAATAAGACCACAGTCAGCAGTATCAGGTGAGCCCCTTGTGGGAACCAGAGCCACTCTATCCCGCTGAGTCCCAGGTCCATGTGAGGCCCACGTGAGGACCAGAGTCATCAGGTCGAATTGAGGCATAGCTGGGGACAAGAGTCATCAGGTCTGGGTGCGGCCTAGGTGGGGCAAGATTTAGCAGGTCTGAGTTAGGTCAAAGTGGGAAAGAGAGACACCAGTCCAGGTGAGGCCATACTGAGACCACAGACACCAGATACAGGTGAGTTCCAGGTGGGGACCAGAGTCACGAGATCCAGGTGAAGTCCAGGTGGGGACCAGAGTCACTAGGTGCAGATGAGGCCCAGGTGAGGACCAGTGTTACCAGGTACACGTGAGGCCCCGGTGGGGATCAGAGGCAACAGGTCCATGTGAGGCGAGCTTGGGGACCATAGTCAAGAGGTGTACTTGAGGCCCAGGTGTGGAACACAGTAAGCAGGTCCAGATGAGTCCCTAGTGGTGACTAGAGACACCAAGTGCAGGTGAGGCCCAGGTGGGCATCAGGATCACCAGGTACAGGGGAGGCCCTTGAAAGGACCAGAGTCAACAGTTCGAGGTCAGGCACAGGTGGCAACCAGGGTCAGGAGGTCGAAGTCAGGCCAAAGTGGGGTTCACAGTCACTAGGGTACGGTGAGACCCAGAGGGGGACCAGAGTCACCTGGTCCAGGTGAGGTCCAGTTGTGGAACATAGTCACAGTGTTCCAAATTTGCCCAGTCTAGGACCATGGTCAACAGGGCCAGGTGAGGCCCAGATGGGGACCAGAGTCCCCAAATCCAGGTGAAGCCCAGGTGGGGACCACAGTCACCAGATCTGGGTGAGGCCCAGTTAGGATCAGTGTCACAAGTTCCAGGTGAGGGTCAAGAAGGAGTACACAGCAATCAGGTCCAGGTGGGAACAAAGTCACCTGGACTGGATGAGGCCCAATGGGGACCAGAATCACAATGTCCAGGTGATTCCCAGGTGATGACCAGAGTTACCAGTTCTGGGTGAGGAAAAGGAAGGACCAGATTCACCAGGTCCACGTGAGGCCCACGTTGGTACCTGTGTCACCAGGCATGGGTGAGTCTCAGGTGACAACCCCACTCACTAGGTCCAAGTGAGGCCAACCTGCAGGCCATGCCGAGGAACCATGTCCTGATGATGCCCAGGTGGGGTCTAGAGTTATCAGGTCCAGGTGAGGCACACCTGCAGGCCACGCAGTGGAACCATATCCCGGTAATGCCGAGGTAGGGATCAGAATCACCATGTCCAAATGAGGCCCAGATGGAGCATATTCACTAGGTCTAGGTGAGGCCCAGTTGAGGACCAGAGTCACCAGATCTGGTTGAGCCCTATAAGGGTACCAGAATCACCTGGTTCAGGTGACATCGAGATGGGGACCAGAGTCGCCAGGTCAGGGTGAGGCCCAGAGAGCTTCCAGAGTCATCATGCCCAACTGAGGCTCAGGTGTGGAACAGAGTCACCAGGTACCAATGATGCCCAGTTGAGGACCAGATTCACCAGGTCTGGGTGACGCGCAGATAGGATCAGAGTCACCAGTTCCAGGTGAGGCCATGAAGGCGTCCACAGCAATCAGGTTCATTTGGGGAACAAAGTCACCAGGACTGGGGGAGGCCCAGATGGGGACCAGATTCACCAGGCCCAGGTGACTCCCAGGTGGTGACCAGAGTTACCACTTCCGGGGAAGGACCGGGTAAGGACCAGATTCAGCAGGTCCAATAGAGGCCCACGTGGGGACCTGTGTCACCATGTATGGGTGAGGCACAATTGGGACCCCACTCACCAGGTCCAGGTGAGGCCAACCTGCAGGCGATGGAGAGGAAACCTGTCCCATTGATGCCCAGGTAGGGACCAGGGTTACGAGGTCCAGGTGAGGCCAACCTGCAGGCCATGCAGTGGAACCATGTCCCGATGATGCCCAGGAAGGGACCAGAGTTACCAGGTCCAGGTGAGGCCAACCTGCAGGCCATGCATTGGAACCATATCCCTATGATGCCCAGGTAGAGACCAGAGTCACCAGGTCCAAATGAGTCCCAGATTGAGCATATTCACTAGGTCCAGGTGAGGCCCAGTTGAGGACCAGAGTCACCAGAACTGGTAGAGGCCTAGAGGGGTACGAGAATTCCCTGGTCCAGGTGACATCCAGATGGGGACCAGAGTCACCAGGTCAGGGTGAGGCCCAGAGAGGTTCCAGAGTCAGAATGTCCAGGTGAGGCTCAGGTGTAGAACAGAGTCACCAGTACCAATGATGCCCAGGTGAGGACCAGAGTCACCAGGTCTGGGTGACGCGCAGATAGGATCAGAGTCACCAGTTCCAGGTGAGGCTAAGAAAGAGTCCACAGCAATCAGGTCCAGGTGGGGAACAAAGTCACCAGGACTGGGTGAGGCCCAGATGGGGACCAGATTCACCAGATCCAGGTGAGACCCAGGTGGTGACCAGAGTCCCCGGGTCTTGGAGAGGACCAGGTAAGGACCAGATTCACCAGGTCCAAGAGGCCCACGTGTGGACCTGAGTCAACAGGTATGGGTGAGGCCCACATGCAACCCCACTCACCAGGTCCAGGTGAGGCCAACCTGCAGGTCAGAGTCACCAGATCCAGGTGAGGCCCTAGTGGGACCGGAGTCACAGGTAAATGTGACTCTAAAAGAACACCACAGTCAACAGGGCCAGGTGTGTTTCATGTGGGAACGAGAGTCACCAGGTCCAGGTGAGACCCAGGTGGGGACCACAGTCACCAGGTCCAGATTGAGGCCTAGGTGGGGGGACCAGATTCATCAGGACCATTTGGGGCCAAAGTGTGGAGCAAAGTTATCATGTCCAGGTGAGGCCCAGGTGGGAAACAGAGTAACCATGTCCCATTGATGCCAGGTGGGAAAAGAGTCACAAGGTCCAGACGAGGCCTAAGTGAGGAGTAGATTCACCAGGTCCTGTTGAGGCCCAGCTGAAGACCAGTGTTCCCAGCTCCGGGAGAGTCCCAGAGGGGGACCAGAGTCACCCGGTTCTGGTGATATCCAGGGGTGACCAGAGTCACCACGTCAGGGTGAGGCCCAGAGGGGGACGAGAATCACTAGGTCCAGGTGAGGCCCCGATGTGGAACTGAGAAACCAGGTCCCATGATGCCCATATGAGGACCTGAGTCACCAGGTCCAGGTGAGGTCCCTGTGGGAACCAGTCACCTCGTCCAGGTGAGGCCCAGGTTGGACCACAGTCACCAGGTCCAGGTGAGGCCCAGTTATATAAGAGAGTATCCAGGTCCCAGTGATGCCCAGCTAAGGACCAGTGTCATCAGGTTCAGGAGAGGCCCAAATATGTTTCAGAGTAATTGTGTTCCAGGTGAGGCCAGATGGAGACAACATGGACCAGGTTCAGGAGAGCCCCATATGGGAACCAGAGCCACCAAATCCAGGTGAGGTCAAGGTGGGACCACAGTCACAAGGTCCCGGTGAGGCGCAGGTGGCAACAGGATTCACCAAGTCCAGGTGAGACTCAGGTGGCGACCAGTCACCAGATCCAGGTGCGGAGCAGTTAAGGACCAGATTCACCAGGCCCAATTGGAGCCCAAGGGGTGACTAGAGACACCAGGTAAGGGTGAGGCTCAGAGGGGAACCAGAGTAACCAGTTTAGTTTGAGGCCCAGAATGGGACCAGAGGTCCCTGGTCAAAGTGAGGCCCAGGTGTGGAATATAGTTTACAGGTCCCAGTGATGCCTGGGTGAGGACCAGAGTCACTAGGGCCATGCAGGCCTAGATGGGGAACAGAATCACTAGGTCCTGGTGAGGCATAGATAAGACCACAGTCACCAGTATCAGGTGAGCCCCTTGTGGGAACAGAGCTACTCTATCCAGTGAGTACCAGGTCCATGTGAGGCCCACGTAAGGACCAGATTCATCAGGTCGAATTGAGGCATAGCTGGGGACAAGTGTCACCAGGTCTGGGTGCGGCCTAGGTGGGGCAAGATTCAGCAGGTCTGAGTTAGGTCAAAGTGGGGACGAGAGACACCAGGTCCAGGTGAGGCCAAACTGAGGACCAGAGTCACCAGATCCAGGTGAGGTCCATGTTGGAAAGAGAGTCACCAGGTCCAGGAGAGGTCCAGGTGGGGACGAGAGTCACCAGATCCAGGTGAAGCCCAGGTGGGGACCAGTCACCAGATCGAGGTGAAGCCCAGGTGGGGACCAGAGTCACTAGGTCCAGATGAGGCCCAGGTGAGGACCAGAGTTACCAGGTACACGTGAGGCCCCGGTGGGTACCAGAGGCAACTGGTCCATGTGAGGCCGGCTTTGGGACCATGGTCAACAGGTCTCCTTGAGACCCCAGTGTGGAACACTGTAACCAGGTCCAGGTGAGTCCCCGGTGGTGACAAGAGTCACCACGTCCAGGTGAGGCCCAAGTGGGGACCAGGATCACCAGGTCCAAGGGAGGCCCTTGAAAGAACCACAGTCAACAGTACGAGGTCAGGCGCAGGTGGCAACCAGGGTCAGCAGGTCCAAGTCAGGCCAAAGTGGGGTTCACAGTCACTAGGGCACGGTGAGACCCAGAGGGGGACCAGAGTCACCTGGTCCAGGTGAGGTCCAGTTGTGGAACACAGTCTCTGGGTCCCAATTTTGCCCAGTCTAGGACCATGGTCAACAGGGCCAGGTGAGGCCCAGATGGGGACTGGAATCCCCAATTCCAGGTGAAGCAAAGGTGGGGACCACAGTCACCAACTCCAGGTTTGTCTCAGGTGCAGACCAGAATCACCAGGTCCAGGTGAGGTGCAGGTGGCAACCACACTCACCAGGTCCCGGTGAGGCCCTGGTGGAGACCAGAGTCCCGAGGTACATGAGAAGCTAGAAACACTGCAGCCACCAAGTCCACATGATTCCATGTGGGAACGAGAATCACCAGTGACAGGAGAGGCCCAGGTGGGGATCCGACTCACCATGTCCACGTGAGACCTAGGTGGGAACCAGTGTCACCATGTGCAGGTGTGGCCCAGGTGAAGACCAGAGTTGATAGGTACGGCTGGGTCACTGTTAGTGTACAGTATAACCATATCCTGATGCTACCCAGGTGGGTACCAGAGATACCAGGTCCTGGTGAGGCCCACGTGGGACCAGAGACATGAAGTCCAGGTGAGGTCCCGGTGGGAACCACCGTCACCAGGTCAGGTGAGGCCATGCTTAGGATCAGAGTCACTAGTTACAGGTGTGGCCCAGATGGAGCCAGAGTCACTTGGTAGAGAAGAGGCCAAAGTCCGGATCAGAGTTACCAGGATCAGGTCAGTCCGAGTGGGGAATAGAGTAACCATGTCCCGATGATGCCCAGGTAGAACCAGAGTCACCAGGTGCAGATGGGGCGCAGGTGGGGAGCATGATCACTAGGTCCCAGTGAGGCCCAGTTGAGGACCAGAGACACCAGATATGGTTGAGGCCTAGAGGGATACCAGAAACACCTGGTCCAGGTGACCTCCAGATGAGGACCAGAGTCACCATGTCTGGGTGAGTCCCAGAAAGGTTCCAGAGTCATCATGTCCAGGTGAGGCTCAGGTGTGGAACAGAGTCACCAGGTACCAATGATGCCCAGGTGAGGACCAGAGTCACCAGGTCTGGGTGACCCGCAGATAGGATCAGAGTCACCAGTTCCAGGTGAGGCCAAGAAAGAGTCCACAGCAATCAGGTTCTGGTGGTGAACAAAGTCCCGAGGACTGGGTGAGGCCCAGATGGGGACCAGATTCACCAGGTCCAGGTGATTCCCAGGTGGTGAACAGAGTTACGGGTTCCGAGTGAGGACCAGGTAAGGACCAGATTCACCAGGTCCAAGTGAGGCCCACGTGGGGACCTGTGTCACCAGGCATGTGCGAGGCCCAAGTGACAACCCCTCTCACCAGGTCCATGTGAGGCCAACCTGCAGGCCATTCAGAGGTACCATGTCCTGATGATGCCGAGGTAGGAACTAGAGTTCTCAGGTCCAGGTGAGGCCAACCTGCAGGCCATGCAGTGGAACATGTCCCGATGATGCCCAGGTAGGAACCAGAGTTACCAGGTCCAGGTGAGGCCAACCTGCAGGCCATGCAATGGACCCATGTTCCGATGATGCCCAGGTAGGGAACAGAGTCTCCAGGTCCAAATGAGGCCCAGATAGAGCATATTCACTAGGTGCAGGTGAGGCCCAGTTGAGGATCACAGTCACCAGATCTGGTTGAGTCCTAGAGGGGGAACAGAATCACCTGGACCAGGTGACATCCAGATGGGGACCAGAGTCACCAGGTCAGGGTGAACCCAACCTGCAGGTCAGAGTCTCCAGATCCAGGTGATTCCCTAGTGGGGACCGGAGTCACAGGTAACTGTCAGTCAACAAGAACACCACAGTCAACAGGGCCAGGTGTGTTTCATGTGGGAACGAGAGTCACCAGGTCCAGGTGAGACCCAGGTGGGGACCACAGTCACCAGGTCCAGATTGAGGCCTCGGTGGGGGGACCAGAGTCATCAGAACCATTTGAGGCCAAAGTGTGGAGCAAAGTTATCATGTCCAGGTGAGGCCCAGGTGGGGAACAGAGTAACCATGTCACATTGATGCCAGGTGGGAAAAGAGTCACAAGGTCCAGACGAGGCCTAAGTGAAGAGTAGATTCACCAGGTCCTGCTGAGGCCCAGCTGAGGACCAGTGTCCCCAGCTCCGGGAGAGTCCCAGAGGGGGACCAGAGTCACCCGGTTCTGGTGATATCCAGGGGTGACCAGAGTCACCACGTCAGGGTGAGGCCCAGAGAGGGACGAGAATCACTAGGTCCAGGTGAGGCCCCGAGGTGGAACTGAGAAACCAGGTCCCATGATGCCCATATGAGGACCTGAGTCACCAGGTCCAGGTGAGGTCCCTGTGGGAACCAGTCACCTCGTCCAGGTGAGGCCCAGGTTGGACCACAGTCACCAGGTCCAGGTGAGGCCCAGGTATATAAGAGAGTATCCAGATCCCAGTGATTCCCATGTAGAACCAGAGTCACCAGGTCCAGATGAGGCTCAGGTGGGGAGCATGTTCACTAGGTCCCCGTTAGGCCCAGTTCAGGACCAGAGTCACCAGGTCAAGTTGAGTCCTAGAGGGATACCAGATTCACCTAGTCTAGTGACATCCGGATGGGGACCAGAGTCATCATGTCAGGGTGAGGCCCAGAGGGGATCCAGAGTCATCATGTCCAGGTGAGGCTCAGGTGTGGAGCAGAGTATCCAGGTCCTAATGGTCCATAGGTGAGGACCAGAGTCACCAGATCTGGGTGAGGCCCAGTGAGGAGCAGAGTCACCAGTTCCAGGTGAGGCCAAGAAGGAGTCCACAGCAATCAGGTCCAGGTGGGGTGACAAAGTCACCGGGACTGGATGAGGACCAGATGGGGACCAGATTAACCAGGTTCATGTGATTCCCAGGTGGTGACCCGAGTTAGGAGTTCCGGGTGAGGACCAGGTAAGGACCAGATTCACCACGTCCAAGTTAGGCCCACGTGGGGACCTGTGTCACCAGGTATGGGTGAGCCCCAGGTGGCAACCCCACTCACTAGGTCCAGGTGAGGCCAACCTGGAGGCCATGCAGAGGAACCGTGTCCCGATGATGCCCATGTAGGAATCAGAGTTACCAGGTCCAGCTGAGGCCAACCTACAGGCCATGCAGTGGATCAATGTCCCGATGATGCCCAGGTAGGGACCAGAGTCACCAGGTCCAAATGAGGCCCAGATGGAGCATATTCAATAGGTCCAAGTGAGGCCCAGTTGAGGACCAGAGTCACCAGAATTGTTGAGGCCGAGAGGGGTACCAGAATCACCTGGTCCAGGTGACATCCAGATGGAGACCAGAGTCACCAGGTCAGGGTTAGGCCCAGAGTGGTTCGAGAGTCCAGAGCCTCATGTCCAGGTGAGGCTCAGGAGTGGAACAGAGTCACCAGGTACCAATGATGCCCAGGTGAGGACCAGAGTCACCATGTCTGGGTGACAAGCAGATAGGATCAGAGTCACAAGGTCCAGGTGAGGCCATGAAAGAGTCCACAGTAATCAGGTCAAGGTGGGGAACAAAGTCACCAGGACTGAGTGAGGCCCAGATGGGGACCGGAATCACCAGGTCCAGGTGAGGCCCAGGTGGTGACCAGAGTCCCCGGGTCTGGGAGAGGACAAGGTAAGGACCAGATTCACCAGGTCCAAGAGGCACAGGTGGAGACCTGAGTCACCAAGTATGGGTGAGACCCAAGTGGCATCCCCACTAACCAGGTCTATGTGAGGCCAACCTGCAGGCCCAATCACCTGATTCACGTGAGGCCCTAGTGGGGACTGGAGTCACCAGGTAAATGTGAGTCTACAAGAAAACAACAGTCACAGGTCCAGGTGTGTTTCATGTGGGAACGAGAGTCACCAGGTCCAGGTGAGACCCAGGTGGGGACCACAGTCACCAGGTCCAGATTGAGGCCTAGGTGGGGGGACGAGAATCATCAGGAGCAGTTGAGGCCAAAGTGTGGAGCAAAGTTATCATGTACAGGTGAGGCCCAGGTGGGGAACAGAATAACCATGTCCCATTGATGTCAGGTGAGAAAAGAGTCACAAGGTCCAAAGGAGGCCTAAGTGAGGAGTAGATTCACCAGGTCCTGTTGAGGATCAGCTGAGGACCAGTGTCCCCAGCTCCGGGTGAGTCCCAGAGGGGGACCAGAGTCACCCGGTTCTGGTGATATCCAGGTGGGGACCAGAATCACCACGTCAGGGTGAGGCCCAGAGGGGGACGAGAATCACTAGGTCCAGATGAGGCCCCGATGTGGAACTGAGAAACCAGGTCCCATGAAGCCCATACGAGGACTTGAGTCACCAGGTCCAGGTGAGCTCCCTGTGGGAACCAGTCAACTCGTCCAGGTGAGGTCCAGGTGGGACCACAGTCACAAGGTCCAGGTGAGGCGCAGGAGGCAACAGGATTCACCAAGTCCAGGTGAGGCCCAGGTGGCGACCAGTCACCAGATCCAGGTGCGGAACAGCTAAGGACCAGATTCTCCAGGCCCAAGTGAAGCCCAACGGGTGACCAGATTCACCAGGGCAGGGTGAGGCCCAGAGGGGGGACCAGAGTAACCAGTTTAGTTTGAGGCCCAGAATGGGACAAGAGGTCCCTGGTCAAAGAGAGGCCCAGGTGTGGAATAGAGTATCCAGGTCACAAAGACGCCTGGGTGAGGACCAGAGTCACTAGGGCCATGCAGGCCCAGATGGGGAACAGAATCACTATGTCCTGGTGAGGCATAGAATAAGACCACAGTCAGCAGTATCAGGTGAGCCCCTTGTGAGAACCAGAGCCACTCTATCCAGCTGAGTCCCAGGACCAGGTGAGTCCCATGTGAGGACCAGATTCATCAGGTCGAATTGAGGCGTAGCTGGGGACAAGAGTCACCAGGTCTGGGTGCGGCCTAGGTGGGGCAAGATTCAGCAGTTCTGAGTTAGGTCAAAGTGGGGACGAGAGACACCAGGTCCAGGTGAGGCCAAACTGAGGACCAGATTCACCAGATCCAGGTGAGGTCCATGTTGGAAAGAGAGGCACGAGGTCCAGGAGAGGTCCAGGTGGGGTCCAGAGTCACCAGATCCAGGTGAAGTCCAGGTGGGGACCAGAGTCACCAGATCCATGTGAAGCCCAGGTGGGGACCAGAGTCACTAGGTCCAGATGAGGCCCAGGTGAGGACTAGAAATACCAGGTACACGTGAGGACCCGGTGGGGATCACAGGCAACAGATCCATGTGAGGCCGGCTTAGGGACCATGGTCAACAGCTCTACTTGAGGCCCAGGTGTGGAACACAGTAAGCAGGTCCAGGTGACTCCCCATTGGTGACAGGAGTCACCACGTCCAGGTGTGGGCCAGGTCTGACCAGGATCACCATGTCCAGGGAAGGCCCTTGAAAGAACCAGAGTCAAAAGTTCGGGGTCAGGCGGAGGTGGCAACCAGGGTCAGCAGGTCCAAGTCAGGCCAAAGTGGGGTTCACAGTCACTAGGGCACGGTGAAACTAGAGTGGGACCAGAGTCACCTGGTCCAGGTGAGGTCCAGTTGTGGAACACAGTAACTGGGTCCCAATTTTGCACAGTTGAGGACCATGGTCAACAGGGCCAGGTGAGGCCAAGATGGGGACCGGAGTCCCCAAATCCAGGTGAAGCCCAGGTGGGGACCAGTGTCACCAGATCCAGGGTAGTCTCAGGTGCAGACCAGAATCACCAGGTCCATGTGAGTTGCAGGTGGCAACCACACTCACCCGGTCCCGGAGAGGCCCCGGTGGGGAACAGAGACACGAGGTACATGAGAATCTAGAAACACTGCAGCCACCAGGTCCACATGATATCCATGTGGGAACGAAAATCACCAGTTACAGGTGAGGAACAGGTGGGGATCCGACTCACCATGTCCAGGTGAGACCCAGGTGGGAACCAGTGTCACCATGTCCTGGTGTGCCCCACGTGAAGACCAGAGTTATTAGGTCCGGCTGGATGAGTGTTAGTGAACAGTGTAACCATATCCTGATGCTACACAGGTGGGTACCAGAGACACCAGGTCCTGGTGAGGCCCAGGTGTAACCGGAGACATGAGGTCCACGTGACGTCTCGATGGGAACCACAGTCACCAGGTCAGGTGAGCCCATGCTTAGGATCAGAGTCACCAGGTACAGGTGAGGCCAAGGTGGAGCCAAAGTCACCTGGTACAGAAGAGGCCAAAGTCAGGACCAGAGTTACCAGGATCAGGTCAGTCCCAGTGTGTAATACAGTAACCATGTCCCAATGATGCCCAGGTAGTATCAGAGTCACCAGGTCCAGCGAGGCGCAGGTGGGGAGAATATTCACTAGGTCCAGGTGAGGCCAGATGGGGACCAGAGACACCATGTCAGGGTGAGGCCCAGAGGGCATCCAGAATCATCATGTCCAGGTGAGGTTCAGGTGTGGAACAGAGTATCCAGGTCATAATGGTCCACATGTGAGGAACAGAGTCACCAGATCTGGGTGAGGCCCAGTTAGGAGCAGAGTCACAAGTTCCAGGGGAGGCCAAGAAGGAGTCCACAGCAATCAGGTCCAGGTGGGGATCAAAGTCACCAGGACTGGGTGAGGCCCAGATGGGGACCAGATTCACCAGATTCAGGTGATTCCCAGGTGGTGACAAGGGTTACCAGTTCCGGGTGAGGACGAGGTAAGGACCAGATTCACCAGGTCCAAGTGAGGCCCACGTGAGACCTGTGTCACCAGGTATGGGTGAGGCCCAGGTGGCAAGCCCACTCACCAGGTCTAGGTGAGGCCAACCTGCAGGCCATGCAGAGTAACCGTGTCCCGATGATGCCCAGGTAGGGACCAGAGATACGAGGTCCAGGTGACGCCAACCTGCAGGCTATGCAGAGGAACCGTGTCCCGATGATGCCCTGGTAGGGACCAGAGTTACCAGGTCAAGAAGAGGCCAACCTGCAGAACATTATGTGGAACCATGTCCCGTTGTTGCCCCCATAGGGACCAGAGTCATCAGGTCCAAATGAGGCCTAGATGGAGCATATTCCCTAGGTCCAGGTGAGGCCCAGTTGAGGACCAGAGTCACCAGATCTGGTTGAGGCCCAGAGGGTTACCAGATTCACCTGGTCTAGGTGACATCCAGATGGGGACCAGAGTAACCATGTCAGGGTGAGGCCCAGAGGGGATCCAGAGTCATCATGTCCAGGTGAGGCTGAGGTGTGGAACAGAGTATCCAGGTCATAATGGTCCACAGGTGAGGACCAGAGTCCCCAGATCTGGGAGAGGCCCAGTTAGGATCAGAGTTACCACTTCCAGGTGAGGCCAAGAAGGTGTCCACAGCAATCAGGTCCAGGTGGGGAACAAATTCACCAGGACTAGGTGATGCCCAGGTGGGGACCAGATTTACCACTTCCGGGTGAGGACTAGGTAAGGACCACATTCACCAGGTCCAATTGAGGCCCACGTGGGGACCTTTGTCACCAGGCATGTGTAAGATCCAGGTGGGAACCCCACTCACCAGGTGAAGATGTCCCGATGATGCCCAGGTAGGGACCAGAGTTACCAGGTCCAGGTGAGGCAAACCAGCAGGCCATGCAGTGGAACAATTTCACGATGATTTCCAGTGAGTGACCAGAGTCACCAGGTCCAAATGAGGCCCAGATGGAGCATATTCACTAGGTCCAGGTGAGGCCCAGTTGAGGACAAGAGTCACCAGATCTGGTTGAGGCCTAGAGCGGTTCCAGAATCACCTGGTCAGGTGACATCAAGATGGGGACCAGATCACCAGGTCAGGGTGAGTCCCAGAAAGGTCCCAGAGACATCATGTCCAGGTGAGGCTCAGGTGTGGAACAGAGTAACCAGGTACCAATGATGCCCAGGTGAGGACGAGAGTCACCAGGTCTGGGTGACGAACAGATAGGATCAGAGTCACCAGTTCAAGGTGAGGGCAAGAAAGAGTCCAGAGCAATCAGGTCCAGGTGGGGAACATAGTCACCAGGACTGGGTTAGGCCCAGATGGGGACCAGATTCACCAGGTCTAGGTGAGGCCCAGGTTGTGACAAGATTCCCCGGGTCTGGGAGAAGACCAGGTAAGGGCCAGATTCACCAGGTCCAAGAGGCCCACGTGGGGACCTGAGTCACCAGGTATGGGTGATGCCCAGGTGGCATCCCACTAACCAAGTCCAGGTGAGGCCAACCTGCAGGCCAGAGTCACCAGATCCAGGTGAGGCCCTAGTGGGGCCAGAGTCACCAGGTAAATGTGAGTCTACAAGTACACCACAGTGACCAGGTCCAGGTGTGGTTCATGTGGGAACGAGAGTCACAAGGTCCAGGTGAGACCCAGGTGTAGATGACAGTCTCCAGCTCCAGATTGAGGCCTAGGTGGGGGGACCAGAGTCATCGGGACGAGTTGAGGCCAAAGTATGGAGCAAAGTTATCATGTCCAAGTGAGGCCCAGGTGGGGAACAGAGTAAAAATGTGCCATAGATGCCAGGTGGGAAAAGAGTCACAAGGTCCAGACGAGGCCTAAGTGAGGAGTAGATTCACCAGGTCCTGTGGAGGCCCAGTTGAGGATCAGTGTCCCCAGCTCTGGGTGATTCCCAGAGGGGGACCAGTGTCACCGGTTCTGGTGTGAGTCAGGTGCGGACCAGAGTCACCACGTCAGGATGAGGCCCAGAGGGGGACGAGAATCACTAGGTCAGATGAGGCCCCGATGTGGAACTGAGAAAACAGGTCCCATGATGCACATATAAGGACCTGAGTCACCAGGCCCAGGGGAGGTCCCTGTGGGAACCAGTCACCTCGTCCAGGTGAGGCCGGGGTGGGACCACAGTCACCAGGTCCAGGTGAGGACCATGTATATAAGAGAGTATCCAGGTCCCAATGATGCCCAGGTAAGGACCAGAGTCAACAGGTCCAGGAGAGGCCCAAATATGGATCAGAGTCATTGTGTTCCAGGGGAGGCCAGATGGAGACCACAGGAACCAGGTCCAGAAGAGCCCCATATGGGAACCAGAGCCACCAGATCCAGGTGAGGTCCAGGTGGGACCACAGTCACAAAGTCCAGGTGAGGCGCAAGTGGCAACAGGATTCACCATATCCAGGTGAGTCCCAGGTGGCGACCAGTCTCCAGATCCAGGTGCGGACCAGCTTAGGAGCAGATTCACCAGGCCCAAGTGAATTCCAAGGGGTGACCAGAGTCACCAGGAAAGGGTGAGGCCTAGAGGGCGTACCAGAGTAACCAGTTTAGTTTGAGGCTCAGAAAGGGACCAGAGGTCCCTGGTCAAAGTGAGGTCCAATTGTGGAATAGAGTATCCAGGTCCCAATGATCCCTGGGTGTGGACCAGAGTCACTAGGGCCATGCAGGCCCAGATGGGGAACAGAATCACTAGGTCCTGGTGAGGCATAGAATAAGACCAGAGACACCAGTATCAGGTGAGCGCCTTGTTGGAACCAGAGCCACTCTATCCAGCTGAGTCCCTGGTCCATGTGAGGGCCATGTGAGGACCAGATTCATCAGGTCGAATTGAGGCATAGCTGGGGACAAGAGTCACCAGGTTTGGGTGCGGCCTAGGTGGGGCAAGATTCAGCAGTTCTGAGTTAGGTCAAAATGGGGACGAGAGACACCAGGTCCAGGTGAGGTCAAACTGAGGACCAGAGTCACCAGATCGAGGTGAGGCCCAGAGCGGGACGAGAATCACTAGGACCAGGTGAAGCCCCGATTTGGAAATGAGAAACCAGGTGAATGATGCCCATATGAGGACCTGAGTCACCAGGTCCAGGTGTTGTCCCTGTGGGAACCAGTCACCTCGTCCAGGTGAGGCCCAGGTGGGACCACAGTCACCAGGTCCAGGTGAGGCCCAGGTATATAAGACAGTATCCAGGTCCCAATGATACACAGGTAAGGACCAGAGTCAACAGGTCCAGATGAGGCGCAGGTGGGTAGCATATTCACTAGGTTCCGGTGAGGCCCAGTTGAGGACCAGAGTCACCAGGTCTAGTAGAGGCCTAGAGGGTTTCCAGATTCACCTGGTCTAGGTGAAATCCAGATGGGGACCAGAGTCACCATGTCAGGGTGAGGCCAAGAGGGGATCCAGAGTCATCATGTGCAGGTGAGGCTCAGGCATGGAACAGAGTATCCAGGTCATAATGGTCCACAGGTGAAGACCAGAGTCACCAGATCTGGCTGAGGCCCAGTTAGGATCAGAGTCATCAGTTCCAGGTGAGGCCAAGAAGGAGTCCACAGCAATCAGGTCCAGGTGGGGAACAAAGACACCAGGACATGGTGAGGCACAGATGGGGACCAGATTCACCATGTACAGGTGAGGCCCAGGTGGTGACCAGGGTTACCACTTCCAGGTGAGGAAAAGGTAAGGACCAGATTCACCAGGTCCAATTTCGTCCCACGTGGGTACCTTTGTCACCAGGTAAGGGTGAGGCCCAGGTGGCAACCCCACTCACCAGGTCCAGATGAGGCCAACCTGCAGGCCTGTAGAGGAACCATGTCCCGATGATGCCCAGGTAGGGACCACAGTTACCAGGAGCAAGTGAGGCCAACCTGCAGGCCTTGCAGTGGAACCATGTCCCGATGATGCCCAGGTAAGGTCCAGAGTCACCAGGTCCAAATGAGGCCCAGATGGAGCATATTCACTAGATCCAGGTGAGGCCCAGTTGAGGACAAGAGTCACCAGATCTGGTTGAGGCCTAGAGCCATACCAGAAACACCAGGCCCAGGTGACATCCAGATGGGGACCAGAGTCACCAGGTCAGTGTGAGGCCCAGAGAGGTTCCAGAGTCATCATGTCCAGGTGAGGCTCAGGTGTGGAACAGAGTCACAAGGTAAAAATGATGCCCAGGTGAGGACCAGAGTCACCAATTATGGGTGACGCGCGGATAGCATCAGAGTCACCAGTTCCAGGTGAGGCCAAGAAAGAGTCCACAGCATCAGGTCCAGGTGGGGAACAAAGTCACCAGGACTGGGTGAGACCCAGATGGGGACCAGATTCACCAGGTCCAAGTGAAGCCCAGGTGGTGACCAGAGTCCCCGGGTCTGGGAGAGGACCAGTTAAGGACCAGATTCACTAGGTCCAAGAGGCCCACGTGGGGACCTTTGTCACCAGGTATGGGTGAGGCCCAGGTGGCAACCCCACTCACCAGGTCCAGGTGAGGCCAGCCTGCAGGCCAGAATCACCAGATTCAGGTGAGGCCCTAGTGGGGACCGGAGTCAACAGGTAAATGTGAGTCTACAAGAAGACCACAGTGAAAAAGGTCCAGGTGTGGTTCATGTGGGAACGAGAGTCACCAGGTCCAGGTGAGACCCAGGTGGGGACCACAGTCACCAGGTCCAGATTGAGGCTTAGTTGGGGGGACCAGAGTCATCGGGACCAGTTGAGGCCAAAGTGTGCAGCAAAGTTATCATGTCCAGGTGAGGCCCAGGTGGGGAACAGAGTAACCATGTCCCATTGATGCCAGGTGGGAAAAGAGTCACAAGGTCCAGATGAGGCCTAATTGAAGAGTAGATTCACCAGGTCCTGTTCACTTCAGGTTGAGGACTATTGTCCCCAGCTCCGGGTGAGTCCCAGAGGGGGACCAGAGTCACCCGGTTCTGGTGATATCCAGGAGGGGACCAAAGTCAGCACGTCAGGGTGAGGCCCAGTGGAGGACGAGAATCACTAGGTCCAGGTGATGCCCCGATGTGGAACTGAGAAACCAGGTCCCACGATGCCCATATGAGGACCTGAGTCACCAGGTCCAGGGAGTTCCCTGTTGGAATCTGTCACCTCGTCCAGGTGAGGCCCAGGTGGGACCACAGTCACCAGGTCCAGGTGAGGCCCAGGTATATAAGAGAGCATCCAGGTCCCAATGATGCCCAGGTAAGGACCAGAGTCAACAGGTGCAGGAGAGGCCCAAATATGGATCAGAGTCATTGTGTTCCCGGTGAGGCCAGATGGAGACCACAGGAACCAGTTCCAGGAGAGCCCCATATGGGAACCAGAGCCACCAGATCCAGGTGAGGTCCAGGTGGGACCACAGTCACAAGGTCCAGGTGAGGCGCTGGTGGCAACAGGATTCACCAAGTCCAGGTGAGGCCCAGGTGTCGACCTATCACCAGATCCAGGTGCGGATCAGCTAAGGACCAGATTCACCAGGCCCATGTGAAGCTCAAGGGGTGACCAGAGAAACCAGGTAACGGTGAGTCCCAAGGTAGAATCAGAGTAACCAGTTTAGTTTGAGGCCGAGAATGGACCAGAGGTCACTGGTCAAAGTGAGGCCCAGGTGTGGAATAGAGTATCCAGGTCCCAAGATGCCTGGGTGAGGACCAGAGTCTCTAGGGCCATGCAGGCCCAGATGGGGAACAGAATCACTAGGTCCTAGTGAGGCATAGAATAAGACCACATTCAGCAGTATCAGGTGAGCCCCTTGTGGGAACCAGAGCCACTCTAACCAGCTGAGTCCCAGGTCCATGTGAGGCCCACGTGAGGACCAGATCATCAGGTCGAATTGAGGCATAGCTGGGGACAAGAGTCACCAGGTCTGGGTGCGGCTTATGGGGGGCAAGATTCAGCAGTTCTGAGTTAGGTCCAAGTGGGGACGAGAGACACCAGGTCCAGGTGAGGCCAAACTGAGGACCAGAGTCACCAGATCCAGGTGAGGTCCATGTTGGAAAGAGAGTCACCAGGTTCAGGAGAGGTCCAGGTGGGGACCAGAGTCACCAGATCCAGGTGAAGTCCAGGTGGAGACCAGAGTCACCAGATCCAGGTGAAGCCCAGGTGGGGACCAGAGTCACTAGGTCCAGATGAGGCCAGGTGAGGACCAGAGTTACCAGACAACTGAGGCCCTGGTGGGTATCAGATGCAGCAGGTCTACTTAAAGCCCAGGTGTGGAACGCAGTAACAAGGTCCAGGTGAATCCCCAGTGGTGACAAGAGTCACCGCATTCAGGTGAGTCCCAGGTGGGGACCAGGATCACCAGGTTCACGGGAGGCCCTTGAAAGAACCAGAGTCAAAAGTTCGACGTCAGGAGCAGGTTGCAACCAGGGACAAAAGGTCCAAGTCAGGCCAAAGTGGGGTTCACAGTCACTAGGGCACAGTGAGACCCAGAGGGGGACCAGAGTCAACTGGTCCAGGTGAGGTCCAGTTGTGGAACACAGTCACCGGGTTCCTATTTTGCCCAGTTGAGGACCATGGTCAACACGGCCAGGTGAGGCCCAGATGGGGACCAGAGTCCCCAAATCCAGGTGAATCCCACGTGGGGACCACAGTCACCAGATCCAGGGTAGTCTCAGGTGCAGACCAGAATCACCAGGTCCAGGTGAGGTGCAGGTGGCAACCACACTCACCAGGTCCCGGTGAGGCCCTGATGGGGACCAGAGTCACGAGGTGCATGAGAAGCTAGAAACACTGCAGCCACCAGGTCCACATGATGTCCATGTGGGAACGAGAATCACCAGTTACAGGTGAGGACCAGGTGGAGATCCGACTCACCATGTCCAGGTGACCAGGTGGGAACTAGTGTCACCATGTCCAGGTGTGGCTCAGGTGAAGATCGGAGTTAATAGGTCCGGCTGGGTCACAGTTAGTGAACAGTGTAAGCATATCTTGATGCTACCCAGGATGGGTACTAGAGACACCAGGTCCTGGTGAGGCCCAGGTGTGACCATAGACATGAGGCCCAGGTGAGCTCCCGATGGGAACCACAGTCACCAGGTCATGTGAGGCCATGCTTAGGATCAGAGTCACCAGTTACAGGTGAGGCCCAGGTGGAGGCAGAGTCACCTGGTACAAAAGAGGCCAAAGTGAGGACCAGAGTTACCAGGATCAGGTCAGTCCCAGTGGGGAATACAGTAACCATGTCCCGATGATGCCCAGGTAGAACCAGAATAACCAGGCAAGATGAGGCTCAGGTGGGGAGCATGTTCACTACGTCCCGGTGAGGCCCAGTTGAGGACCAGAGTCACCAGGTCAAGTTGAGGCCTAGAGGGGTACCAGACACCTGGTCTATGTGACATCCAGATGGGGACCAGGGTCACCATGTCAGGCTGAGGCCCAGAGAGGGTCCAGAGTCATCATGTCCAGGTGAGGCTCAGGTGTGGAAGAGAGTATCCAGGAAATAATGGTCCACAGGTGAGGACCAGAGTCACCAGATCTCGGTGAGGCCCAGTTAGGATCAGAGTCACCAGTTCCAGCTGAGGCCAAGAAGGAGTCCACAGCAATCAGGTCCAGGTGGGGAACAAATTCACCAGGACTGGATGAGGCCCGGATGGGGACCAGATTAACCAGGTCCAGGTGTTTCACAGGTGGTGACCAGAGTTACGAGTTCCGGGTGACAACCAGGTAAGGACCAGATTCACCAGGTCCAAGTGAGGCCCACATGGGTACCTGTATCACCAGGTATGGGTGAGGCCTAGGTGACAACCCCACTCACCAGGTCCAGGTGAGGCCAACTTGCAGGCCATACAGAGGAACCATGTCCCGATGATGCCCAGGTGGGTACTAGAGTTACCACGTCCAGGTGAGGCCAACCTGCAGGCCATGCAGTGGAACCATGTCCCGATGATGCCCAGGTAGGGACCAGATTTACCAGCACTAGGTGAGGCCAACCAGCAGGCCATGCAGTGGAACCATGTCCCGATGATGCCCAGGTAGTGACGAGAGTCACCAGGTCCAAATGAGGCCCTGATGGAGCATATTCACTAGGTCCAGGTGAGGCCCAGTTGAGGACCAGAGTCAAGAGATATGGTTGAGGCCTAGAGGGGTACAAGAATCACCCGGTCCAGGTGACATACTGATGGGGACCAGAGTCACCAGTTCGGGGTGAGGCCTAGAGAGGTTCCAGAGTCATCATGTCCAAGTGATGCTCAGGTGTGGAACAGGGTCACCAGGTACCAATGATGCCCAGGTGAGGACCAGAGTCACCAGGTCTGGGTGACGCGCAGACAGGATCAGAGTCACCAGTTCCATGTGAGGCCAAGAAAGAATCCACAGCAATCAGGTCCAGGTGGGGAACAAAGTCACCAGGACTGGGTGAGGACCAAATGGGGACCAGATTCACCAGGTCCAGGTGAGGCCCAGGAGGTGACCAGAGTCCCCGGGTCTGGGGGAGGACCAGGTAAGGACCAGATTCACCAGGTCCAAGAGGCCAACGTGAGGACCTGAGTCACCAGGTTTGGGTGAGGCCCAGGTGGCAACCCCACTCACCAGGTCCAGGTGTGGCCAACCTTCAGGCCAGAGTCACCAGATCCAGGTGAGGCCCTAGTGGGGACCGGAGTCACCAGGTAAATGTGAGTCTACAAGAACACCACAGTCACCAGGTCCAGGTGTGGGTCATGTGGGAACGAGAGTCACCAGGTCCAGGTGAGACCCATGTGGGGACCAGTCACCAGGTCCAGATTGAGGCTTAGGTGGGGGGACCAGAGTCATCAGGACCAGTTGAGGACAAAGTGTGGAGCAAAGTTATCATGTCCAGGTGACGCCCAGGTGGGGAACAGAGTAACCATGTCCCATTGATGCCAGGTGGGAAAAGAGTCACAATGTCCAGAAGAGGCCTAAGTGAGGAGTAGATTCAAGAGGTCCTGTTGAGCCCCAGTTGAGGACTAGTGTCCCCAGGTCCAGTTGAGTTCCAGAGGGGGCCCAGAGTCACCCGGTTCTGGTGATATCCAGGTGGGAACCAGAGTCACCACGTCAGAGTGAGGCCCAGAGGGTTTCGAGAATCACTAGGTCCAGGTGAGGCCCCGATGTGGAACTGAGAAACCAGGTCCCATGATGCCCATACGAGGACCTGAGTCACCAGGTCCAGGTGAGGTCCCTGTGGGAATCAGTCACCTCGTCCAGGTGATGCCCAATGGGTCCAAATCACCAGGTCCAGGTGAGGCCCAGGTATATAAGAGAGATCCAGGTCCCAATGATACCCAGTTAAGGACCTGAGTCTACAGGTCCAGGAGAGGCCCAAATATGGATCAGAGTCATTGTGTTCCAGGTGAGGCCAAATGGAGACCACAGGAACCAGGTCCAGGAGAGCGCCATATGGGAACCAGACCCACCAGATCCAGGTGTGGTCCAGGTGGGACCACAGTCACAAGGTCCAGTTGATTCGCAGGTGTCAACAGGATTCACCAAGTCCAGGTAAGCCCCAGGTGGCGACCAGTCACCAGATCCAGGTGCGGACCAGTAACGACCAGATGCAGTGGGCCCTAGTGAAGCTCAAGGGGTGACGAGAGTCACCAGGTAAGGGTGAGGCCCAGAGGGGGAACCAGAGTAACCAGTTTAGTTTGAGGCCCAGAAGGGACCAGAGGTCACTGGTCAAACTGAGGCCTAGGTGTGGAATAGAGTACCCAGGTCCCAATGATGCCTGGGTGAGGACCAGAGTCACTAGGGTCATGCCGGCCCAGATGGGGAAGAGAAGCAATAGGTCCTGGTGAGGCATAGAATAAGACCACTGGTGAATAAGTCACCAGTATCAGGTGAGCCCCTTGTGGGAACCAGAGCCACTCTATCCAGCTGAGTCCCAGGTCCATGTGAGGCCCACGTGAGGACCAGATTCATCAGGTCGAATTGAGGCATAGCTGTGGTCAAGAGTCACCAGGTCTGGGTGCACCTTGGTGGGTCAAGATTCAGCAGTTCTGAGTTAGGTCCAAGTGGGGACGAGAGACACCAGGTCCAGGTGAGGCCAAACTGAGGACCAGAGTCACCAGATCCAAGTGAGGTCCATGTTGGAAAGAGAGTCACCAGGTCCAGGAGAGGTCCAGGTGGGGACCAGAGTCACCAGGTCCAGATTGAGGCCTAGGATGGGGGATCAGAGTCATCAGGACCAGTTGAGGCCAAAGTGTGGAGCAAAGTTATCACATCCAGGTGAGCCCCAGGTGGGGAACAGAGAAAACATGTCCCATTCATGTCAGGTGGGAAAAGTGTCACAAGGTACAGATGAGGCCTAAGTGAGGAGTAGATTCACCAGGTCCTGTTGAGGCCCATTTTAGGACCAGTGTCCCCAGCTCCGGGTGAATCCCAGAAGGGGACCAGAGTCACCCGGTTCTGGTGATATACAGGTGGGGACCAGAGTCACCACGTCAGGGAGAAGCCCAGAGGGGGACGAGTTTCACTAGGTCCAGGTGAGGCCAGGATGAGGAACTGAGAAACCAGGTCCCATGATGCCCATAAGAGGACCTGAGTCACCAGGTCCAGGTGAGGCCAAACTGAGGACCAGAGTCACCAGATCCAGGTGAAGCCAAGGTGGGGTCCAGAGTCACTAGGTCCAGATGAGGCCCAAGTGAGGACCAGTGTTACAAGGTACACGTGATGCCCCGGTGGGAATCAGAGGCAACAGGTCCATATGAGGCCGGCTTCGGTACCATGGTCAACAAGTCTACTTGAGGTCCAGGTGTGGAACACAGTAACCAGGTCCAGGTGAGTCCCCGGTGGTGACAAGAGTCACCACGTCCAGGTGAGTCCCAGGGGGGACCAGGATCACCAGGTACAGGGGAAGCCCTTGAATGAACCAGAGTCAACAGTTCGAGGTCAGGCGCAGGTGTCAACCAGGGTCAGCATGTCCAAGTCAGGCCAAAGTGGAGTTCACAGTTACTAGGGCACGGTGAGACCCAGAGGGGGACCAGAGTCACCTGGTCCAGGTGAGGTCCAAGGGTGGAACACAGTCACCGGGTCCCAATTTTGGCAGATGAGGACCATGGTTGACAGAGCCAGGTGAGGCCCAGATTGGGGATCCTCAATCTGGATCAGAGTCACTAGTTCCAGTTGAGGCTAAGAAGGAGTCCACAGCAATCAGGTCCAGATTGACGCATTTGTTGGGGGACCAGAGTCATCAGGACCAGTTGAGGCCAAAGTGTGGAGCAAAGTTATCATGTCCAGGTGAGGCCCAGGTGGGGAACAGAGTAACAATGTCCCATTGATGCCAGGTGCGAAAAGAGTCACAAGGTCCAGACGAGGCCTAAGTGAGGAGTAGATTCACCAGGTCCTGTTGAGGCCCAGTTGAAGACTAGTGTCCCCATCTCAGGGGGAGTCCCAGAGGGGACCAGAGGCACCCGGTACTGGTGATATCCAGGTGTGGACCAGAGTCACCACGTCAGAGTGAGGCCCAGAGGGGGACGAGAATCACTAGGTCCAGGTGAGGCCCCGATGTGTAACTAAGAAAGCAGGTCCCATGATGACCATATGAGGACCTGAGTCACCAGGTGCAGTTGAGGTCCCTGTGGGAACCAGTCACCTCCTCCAGGTGAGGCCCAGGTGGGACCACAGTAACCAGTTCCAGGTGAGGCCCAGGTATATAAGAGAGTATCCAGGTCCCAATGATGCCTAGGTAAGGACCTGAGGCAACAGGTCCAGGAGAGGCCCAAATATGGATCAGAGTCATTGTGTTCCAGGTGAGGCCAGATGGAGACCACAGGAACCAGGTCCAGGAGAGACCCATATGGGAACCAGAGATACCAGATCCATGTGAGGTCCAGGTGGGACCACAGTCTCAAGGTCCAGGTGAGGCGCAGGTGGCAACAGGATTCACCAAGTCCAGGTGAGGCCCAGGTGGCGACCAGTCACCAGATCCAGGTGAGGACCAGCTAAGGACCAGATTCACCAGGCCCAGGTGAAGCCCAAGGGGTGACCAGCGTCACCTGGTAAGGGTGAGGCCCAGAGGGGGAACCAGAGTAACCAGTTTAGTTTGAGGCCCAGAATGGGACCAGAGGTCCCTGGCCAAAGTGACGCCCAGGTGTGGAATAGAGTATCCAGGTCCCAATGATGCCTGGGTGAGGACCAGAGTCACTAGGGCCATGCAGACCCAGATGTGGAACAGAATCACTTGGTCCTGGTGAGGCATAGAATAAGACCACAGTCAGCAGTATCAGTGGAGCCCCTTGTGGGAACCAGAGCCTCTCTATCCAGCTGAGTCCCAGGTCCATGTGAGGCCCACGTGAGGATCAGATTCATCAGGTCGAATTGAGGCATAGCTGGGGACAAGAGTCACCAGGTCTGGGTGCGGCCTAGGTGGGGCAAGATTCAGCAGTACTGAGTTAGGTCCAAGTGGGGACGAGAGATACCAGGTATATGTGAGGCCAAACTGAGGACCAGAGTCACCAGATCAAGGTGAGGTCCATGTTGGAAAGAGAGTCACCAGGTCCAGGAGAGGTCCAGGTGGGTACCAGAGTCACCAGATCCAGGTGAAGGTCCGGCGGGGACCAGAGACCAGATCCAAGTGAAGCCCAGGTGGGGACCAGAGTCACTAGGTCCAGATGAGGCCCAGGTGAGGACTTGTGTTACCAGGTACACGTAAGGCCCCGGTGGGGATCAGAGGCAACAGGTCCATGTGAGGCCGGCTTGGGGACCATGGTCAACAGGTCTACTTGAGGCCCATGTGTGGAACACAGTAAACAGGTCCAGGTGAGTCCCCGGTGGTGACAAGAGTCACCACGTCCAGGTGAGACCCAGGTGGGGACCAGGATCAGCAGGTACAGGGGAGGCCCTTGAAAGAACCAGAGTCAACAGTTCGAGGTCAGGCACAGTTGGCAACCAAGGTCAGCAGGTCCAAGTCAGGCTAAAGTGGGGTTCAGAGTCATTAGGGCACGGTGAGACCCGGAGGGGGACATGAGTCACATGGTCCAGGTGAGGTCCAGTTGTGGATCAAAGTCACCGGGTCCCAATTTTGCCCAGTTGCGGACCATGGTCAACAGGGCCAGGTGGGGCCAAGATGGGTACCGGAGTCCCCAAATCCAGGTGAATCCCAGGTGGGGACCACAGTTACCAGATCCAGGGTAGTCTCAGGTGCAGACCAGAATCACCAGGTCCAGGTGAGATGCAGGTGGCAACCACACTCACCAGTTCCCGGTGAGTCCCTGGTGGGGATCAGAGACACGAGGTACATGAGAAGCTAGAAACACTGCAGCCACCAGGTCCACATGAAGTCCATGTGGGAACGAGAATCACCAGTTACAGGTGAGGACCAGGTGGGGATCTGACTCACCATGTCCAGGTGAGACCCAGGTGGGAACCAGTGTCACCATGTCCAGGTGTGGACCAGGGGAAGACCAGAGTTAATAGGTCCGGCTTGGTCACTGTTAGTGAACAGTGTAACCATATCCTGATGCTACTCAGGTGGGTACCAGATACAAGGTCCTGGTGAGGCCCAGGTGGGACCAGAGACAAGAGGTCCAGGTGAGGTACAGATGGAAACCACAATCACCAGGTCAGGTGAGGCCGTGCTTAGGATCAGAGTCACCAGTTACAGGTGAGTCCCAGGTGGAGCCAGAGTCACCATGTCCAGATGAGGCGAAGTTGGGGCGCATATTCACTACGTCCCGTTGAGGCCCAGAAGAGGACCAGAGTCACCAGGTCTAGTTGAGGCCTAGAGGGGTACCAGATTCACCTGGTCTAGGTGACATCCAGATGGGGACGAGAGTCGCCATGTCAGGGAGAGGCCCAGAGGGGATCCAGAGTCATCATGTCCAGGATAGTCTCAGGTGTGGAACAGAGTATCCAGGTCATAATGGTCCACAGGTGAGGATCAGAGTCAACAGATCTGGGTGAGGCTCAGTTAGGATCAGAGTGAACAGTTCCAGGTGAGGCTAAGAAGGAGTCCACAGCAATCAGAGCCAGGTGGGGAAAAAAGTCACCAGGACTGGGTGAGGCCCAGATGGGGACACAGATTCACCAGGTCCAGGTGATTCCCAGGTGGTGACCAGAGTTACCGGATTCACCAGGTCCATGTGATCCCCAGGTGGTGAGCAGGATTACCAGATACACCAGGTCCAAGCGAGGCCCTCGTAGGGGCCTGTGTCACCAGGTATGGGTGTGACCCAAGTGGCAACCCTACTCACCAGGTCGAGGTGAGGCCTACCTGCAGGCCATGCAGTAGAACCAGGTCCCCATGATGCCCAGGTAGGGACCAGAGTAACCAGGTCCAAATGAGGCCAAGATGGAGCATATTCACTAGGACCAGCCGAGGCCCAGTGAGGACCAGAGAAACCAGATCTGGTTGAGGCCTAGAGGGGTACCAGAATCCCCTGGTCCAGGTGACATCCAGATGGGGACCAGAGTCACCAGGTCAGGGTGAGGCCCAGAGTGGTTCCAGAGTCATCATGTCCAGGTGAGACTCAGGTGTGGAACAGAGTCACCAGGTACCAATGATGCCCAGGTGAGGACCAGAGTCACCAGGTCTGGGTGACAAGCAGATAGGATCAGAGTCACAAGGTCCAGGTGAGGCCATGAAAGAGTCCACAGCAATCAGGTCAAGGTGGGGAACAAAGTCACCAGGACTGAGTGAGGCCCAGATGGGGACCGGAATCACCAGGTCCAGGTAAGGCCCACGTGCTGACCAGAGTCCCCGGGTCTGGGAGAGGACTAGGTAAGGACTAGATTCACCAGGTCAAAGAGGCACAGGTGGAGAACTGAGTCACCATGTATGGGTGAGACCCACGTGGCATCCCCACTAACCAGGTCCATGTGAGGCCAACCTGCAGGCCAAGTCACCCGATTCACGTGAGGCCCTAGTGGGGACTGGAGTCACCAGTTAAAAGTGATTCTACAAGAACAACACAGTCAACAGGACCTGTGTGGTTCATGTGGGAACGGGATTCACCAGGTCCAGGTGAGACCCAGGTGTGGACCACAGTCACCAGGTCCAGATTGAGGCCTAGGTCGGGGGACCAGAGTCATCAGGACCAGTTGAGGACAAACTGTGGAGCAAAGTTATCATGTCCATGTGAGGCCCAGGTGGGAAGAGTAAGCATGTCCCATTGATGCCAGGTGGGAAAAGAGACACAAGGTCCAGACGAGGCCTTAGTGAGGAGTAGATTCACCAGGTCCTGTTGATGCCCAGTTGAGGACCAGTAACCCGAGCTCCGGGTGACTCCCAGAGAGGGACCAGTGTCACCCGGTTCTGGTGATATCCAGGTGGTGACCAGAGTCACCACGTCAGGGTGAGGCCCAGAGGGGGACGAGAATCACTAGGTCCAGATGAGACCCCGATGTGGAACTGAGAACCCTGGTCCCATGATGCCCATATGAGGACCAGATTCACCAGGCCCAAGTAGCCAAAGCGGTGACCAGAGTCACCAGGTTAGTGTGAGGCCCAGAGGGGGTACCAGAGTAACCAGTTTAGTTTGAGGCCCAGAATGGGATCATAGGTCCCTGTTCAGAGTGAAGCCCAGGTGTGGAATAGAGTATCCCGGTCCCAATGATGCCTGGGTGAGGACCAGAGTCACTAGGGCCATGCAGGCCCAGATGGGGAACAGAATTACTAGGTCCTGGTGAGGCATAGAATAAAACCACAGTCACCAGAATCAGGTGAGCCCCATGTGGGAACAAGAGCCACTCTATCCAGCTGAGTAGCAGGTCAATGTGAGGCCCACGTGAGGACCAGATTCATCAGGTCGAATTGAGGCATAGCTGGGGACATGAGGCACCAGGTCTGGGTGCGGCCTAGGTGGGGCAAGATTCATCAGTGCTGAGGTAGGTCAGAGTGGGGACGAGAGACGACAGGTCCAGGTGAGGCCAAACTGAGGACCAGAGTCACCAGATGCAGGTCAGGTCCAGGTGGGGACCAGAGTCAACAGATCCAGGTGAAGTCCAGGTGGGGACCAGAGTCATCAGATCCAGGTGAAGCCCAGGTGGGGACCAGAGTCACTAGGTCCAGATGAGGCGAAGGTGAGGACCAGAGTTGCCAGGTACACGTGAAGCCCCGGTGGGGATCAGAGTCAAAAGGTCCATGTTAGGCCGGCTTGGGGACCATGGTCAACAGGTCTACTTAAGGCCCAGGTGCGGAACACAGTAAGCAGATCCAGGTGAGACCCGGTGGTGACAAGAGTCACCAGGTCCAGGTGAGGCCCATGTGGGCACCAGGATCACCATGTCCAGGGGACGACCTTGAAAGAACCAGAGTCAACAGTTCGATGTCAGGCGCAGGTGGCAACCAGGGTCAACAGGTCCAAGTCAGGCCAAAGTGGGGTTCACAGTCACTAGGGCACGGTGAGACCCAGAGGGGGACCAGAGTCACCTGGTCCAGGTGAGGTCCAGTTGTGGAACACAGTCACCGGGTCCCAATTTTGCCCAGTTGAGGACCATGGTCAACAAGGCCAGGTGAGGCACAGATGGGGACTGGAGTCCCCAAATCCAGGTGAAGCCCAGGTGGGGACTACAGTCACCAGATCCAGGTTAGTCTCAGGTGCAGGCCCGAATCACCAGGTCCAGGTTAGGTGCAGGTGGCAACCACACTCCCCAGGTCCCAGTGAGGCCCTGGTGGGGAGCAGAGTCACGAGGTACATGAGAAGCTAGAAACACTGCAGCCACCAGGTCCACATGATGTCCATGTGAGAACGAGAATCACCAGTTACAGGTGAGGACCAGGCGGGGATCCGACTCACCATGTTCAGGTCAGACCCAAGTGGGTACCAGTGTCACCATGTCCAGGTGTGGTCCAAGTGAAGACCAGAGTTAATAGGTCCGGCTGTGTCACTGTTAGTGAAGAGTGTAACCATATCCTGATGCTACCCAGGTGAGTACAAGGGACACCAGGTCCTGGTGAGGCCCAGGTGGGACCAGAGACATGAGGTCCAGGTGAGGTCCCGATGTGAACCACAGTCACCAGGTCAGGTGAGGCCATGCTTAGGATCAGAGTCACAAGTTACAGGTGAGGCCCAGGTGGAGCCAGAGTCACCCGGTAGAGAAGATGCCAAAGTCTGGACCAGAGTTACCAGGATCAGGTCAGTCCCAGTGGGGCATAGAGTGACCATGTCCCGATGATGCCCCGGTAGAACCCGAGTCACCACATCCAGATGAGGAGCAGGTGGGGAGTATATTCACTAGGTCCCGGTGAGGCCCAGGTGAGGACCATATCACCCGGTCTAGTTGAGGCCTAGAGGGGTACCAGATTCACCTGGTCTAGGTGACATCCAGATGGGGACCAGAGTCACCATGTTAGGGTGAGGCTCAGAGGGGATCCAGAGTCATCATGTCCAAGTGAGTCTCAGGTGTGGAAAAGAGTATACAGGTCATAATGATCCACAGGTGAGGATCAGAGTCACCAGATCTTTATGAGGCCCAGTTAGGATCAGAGTCACCAGTTCCAGGTGAGGCCAAGAAGGTGTCCATAGCAATCAGGTCCAGGTGGGGAACAAAGTCCCAGGACTGGGTGAGGCCAAGACGGGGACCAGATTCACAAGGTCCAGATTATTCACAGGTGGGAACCAGAGTTGCCAGTTCCGGGTGAGGACCAGTTAAGGACGAGATTCACCAGGTCCAAGTGAGACCCACGTGGGGACCTGGGTCACAATGTATGTGTGAGGCCCAGATTACCACCCCACTCACCAGGTCCAGGTGAGGCCAACCTGCAGGCCATGAAGAGGAACCATGTCCCGATGATGCCCTAGTAGGGAACAGAGTTACCAGGTCCAGGTGAGGACAACCTGCAGGCCATGCAGTGGAACCATGTCCTGATGATGTCCAGGTAGGGACTAGAGACACCAGGTCCAAATGAGGTCCAGATGGAGCAAATTCACTAGGTCAGGTGAGGCCCAGTTGAGGACCAGAGTCACCAGATTTGGTTGATGCCTAGAGGGGTACCAGAATCACCTGGTCCATGTGACATGCAGATGGGTACCAAGTCACCAGGTCAGGGAGAGGCCCAGAGAGGTTCCAGAGTCATCATGTCCAGGTGAGGCTCAGGTGCGGAACAGAGACACCAGGTACCATGATGCCCAGGTGAGGACCAGAGTCACCAGATCTGGGTGAGGCCCAGTTAGGATCAGAGTCACCAGTTCCAGGTGAGACCCAAAAGGAGTCCACAGCAATCAGGTCCAGGAGGGGAACAAAGTCACCAGGACTGTGTGACGCCAAGATGGGGACCAGATTCATCAGGTCCAGTTGAGGCCCAGGGGGTGACCAGAGTCCCAGGTCTGGGAGAGGACCATGTAAGGACCAGATTCACCAGGTCCCAGAGGCCCACGTGGTGACCTGAGTCACCAGGTATGGGTGAGGCCCAGGTGGCAACCCCACTCACCAAGTCCAGGTGAGGCCAACCTGCAGGCCAGAGTCACCAAATCTAGGTGAGGCCCTAGTGGGGACCAGAGTCACCAGGTAAATGTGAGTCTACAAGAACACCACAGTCACCAGGTCCAGGTGTGGTTCATGTGGGAACAAGAGTCACCAGGTCCAGGTGAGACCCAGGTGGGGACCACAGTAACCAGGTCCAGATTGAGGCCTAGTTGGGGGGACAGAGTCATCAGGACCAGGTGAGGCCAAAGTGTGGAGCAAAGTTATCATGTCCTGGTGAGGCCCAGGTGGGGAACAGAGTAACCATGTCCCATTGATGCCAGGTGGGAAAAGAGTCACAAGTTCCAGACGAGGCCTATGTGAAGAGTAGATTCATCAGGTCCTGTTGAGGCCCAGTTGAGGACCAGTGTCCACAGCTCCGGTGAGTCTCAGAGGGGGACCAGAGTCACCCGGTTCTGGTGATATCCAGGTGGGGACCAGAGTCACCACGTCAGGATGAGGCCCAGAAGGGGGCGAGAATCACTAGCTCCAGGTGAGGCCCGATGTGGAACTGAGAAACCAGGTCCCATGATGCCCATATGAGGACCTGAGTCACCAGGTCCAGGTGAGGTCCCTGTGGGAACCAGTCACCTCATCCAGGTGAGGCCCAGGTTGGACCACAGTCACCAAGTCCAGGTGAGGCCCAGGTATATAAGAGAGTATCGAGGTCCCAATGATGCCCAGGTAAGGACCAGAATCAACAGATTCAGGAGAGGCCCAAATATGGATCAGAGTCATTGTGTTCCAGGTGAGGCCAGATGGAGACCACAGGAACCAGGTCCAGGAGAGCCACATATGGGAACCAGAGCCACGAGATCCAGGTGAGGTCCAGGTGGGACCACAGTCACAAGGTCCAGGTGAGGCGCAGGTGGCAACAGGATTCACCAAGTCTAGGTGAGGCCCAGGTGGCGACAAGTCACCACATCCAGGCGCGGACCAGCTAAGGACCAGATCCACCAGGCCGAAGTAGCCCAAAGGGTGACCAGAGTCACCAGGTAAGGGTGAGCCCCAGAGGGGGAACCAGAGTAACCAGTTTAGTTTAAGGCCCAGAATAGGACCAGAGGTCCCTGGTCAAAGTGAGGCCCAGGTGTGGAATAGAGTGTCCAGGGTGAGGATCATTGGGTCCATCACCCAATGAAGCCTAGGTGAGGACCAGAGTCGCTTGGGCCATGCAGGCCCAGATGGGGAACAGAATCACTAGGTCCTGGTGAGGCATACAATAAAACCACAGTCAGCAGTATCAGCTGAGCCCCTTGCGGGAACCAGAGCCACTCTATCCAGCTGAGTCCCAGGTCCAGGTGAGGCTCCTGTGAGGACCAGATTCATTAGGTCGAATTGAGGCATAGCTGGGGACAAGAGTCACCAGGTCGGGCTGCAGCCTACGTTGGGCTAGATTCAGCAGTTCTGAGTTAGGTCAAAGTGGGGACGAGAGACGCCAGTTCCAGGTGAGGCCAAACTGAGTACCGGAGTCACCAGATGCAGGTCAGGTCCAGGTGTGGACCAGAGTCCCCAGATCCAGGTGAAGTCCAGGTGGGTACCAGAGACACCAGATCCAGGTGAAGCCCAGGTGGGGACCAGAGTCGCTAGGTCCAGATGAGGCCCAGATGAGGACCAGATTTACCAGGTACACGTGAAGCCCCGGTGGGGATCAGAGGCAACAGGTCCATGTGAGGCCGGCTTGGGGACCATGGTCAACAGGTCTACTTGAGGCCCAGGTGTGGAACACAGTAAGCAGGTCCAGGTGAGTTCCCGGTGGTGACAAGAGTCACCAGGTCCACGTCAGGCCCATGTGGGCACCAGGATCACCATGTCCAGGGGAGGCCCTTGAAAGAACGAGAGTCAACAGTTCGAGGTCAGGCGCAGGTGGCAACCATGGTCAGGAGGTCTAAGTCAGACCAAAGTGGGGTTCACAGTCACTAGGGCATGGTGACACCCAGAGGGGGACCAGAGTCACCTGGTCCAGGTGAGGTCCAGTTGTGGATCACAGTCACCGGGTCCCAATTTTGTCCAGTTGAGGACCATGGTCAACAGGGCCAGGTGAGGCCCAGGTGGGGACCACAGTCACCAGATCCAAGGTAGTCTCAGGTGCAGACCAGAATCACCAGGTCCAGGTGAGGTGCAGGTGGCAACCACACTCAACAGGTGCCGGTGAGGCCCTGGTGGGGACCAGAGTCACGAGGTACATGAGAAGCTAGAAACACTGCAGCCACCAGATCCACATGATGTCCATGTGGGAACGAGAATCACCAGTTACAGGTGAGGACCAGGCAGGGATCCGAATCACCATGTCCACGTGAGACACTAGAGGGAACCAAAGCCACCATGTCCAAGTGTGGCCCAGGTGAAGACCAGAGTTAATAGGTCTGGCTGGGTCACTGTTAGTGAACAGTGTAACCATATCCTGATGCTACCCAGGTGGGTACCAGAGACACCAGGTCCTGGTGAGGCCCAGGTGGGACCAGAGACATGAGGTCCAGGGGAGGTCCCAATGGGAACCACAGTCACCAGGTCAGGTGAGGACATGCTTAGGATCAGAGTCACCAGTTACAGGTGAGGCCCAGGTGGAGCCAGAGTCGCCAAGTAGAGAAGACGCCAAAGTCAGGACCAGAGTTACCAGGATCAGGTCAGTCCCAGTGGGGAATAGAGTAACCATGTCCCGATGATGCCCAGGTAGAACCCGAGTCACCACGTACAGATGAGTCGCAGGTGGGGAGTATATTCACTAGATTCCGGTGAGGCCCAGTTGAGGACCAGATTCCGCCAGTCTAGTTGAGGCCTAGAGAGGTACCAGATTCACCTGGTCTAGGTGACATCCAGATAGGGACCAGAGTCACCAGGTCAGGGTGAGCCCAGAGAGGTTCCAGAGTCATCATGTCCAGGTGAGGCTCAGGTGTGGAACAGAGTCACCATGTACAAATGATGCCCAGGTGAGGACCAGAGTCACCAGGTCTGTGTGTCGCGCAGATAGGATCAGAGTCACCAGTTTCAGGTGAGGTCAAGAAAGAGTCCACAGCAATCAGGTCCAGGTGGGGAAAAAAGTCACCAGGACTAGGTGAGGCACAGATGGGGACTAGATTCACTAGGTCCATGTGATTCCCAGGTGGTGAACGGAAATATCAGTTCCGGGTGAGCACCAGGTAAGGATGAGATTCACCAGGTCCAAGTGAGACCCACGTGGGGACCTGTGTCACATTACATGTTTGAGGCCTAGGTTTCCACCCCACTCACCAAGTCCAGGTGAGGCCAACCTACAGGCCAAGCAGAGGAACCATATCTCGATGATGCCCAGGTAGACATCAGAGTTACCAGGTCCAGGTGATGCCAACCTGCAGGCTATGCAGTGGAACCATGTCCCGATGATGCCCAGGTAGGGACCAGAGTCACCAGGTCCAAATGAGGCCCAGATGGAACAAATTCACTAGGTCCAAGTGAGGCCCAGTTCAGGACCAGAGTCACCAGATCTGCTTGATGCCTAGAGGGGTACCAGAATCACCTGGTCCAGGTAACATCCACATGGGGACCAGAGTCACCAGGTCACGAAGAGGCCCAGAAGGGATCCAGAGTCACATGTCCAGGTGGGGACCACAGTCACCAGGTCCAGATTGAGGCGTAATGGGGGGACAAGAGTCATCAAGACCAGTTGATGCCAAAGTGCGGAGCAAAGTTATCATGTCCAAGTGAGGCCTAGGTGGGGAAAAGAGTAACCATGTCCCATTGATGCCAGGTGGGAAAAGAGTCACAAGGTCCTGACGAGGTCTAAGTGAGGAGTAGATTCAGAGGTCCTGTTGAGGCTCAGTTGAGGACCAATGTCCCCAGCTCTGGGTGAGTCCCAGAGGGGGAACAGTGTCACCCGGTTCTGGTGATATCCAGGTGGGGACCAGTGTCACCACGTCAGGGTGAGGCCCAGAGGGGGACGAGAATCACTAGGTCCAGGTGAGGCCCCGATGTGGAATTGAAACCAGGTCCCATGATTCCCATATGAGGACCTGAGTCACCAGGTCCAGGTGAGGTCCCTGTGGGAACCAGTCACTTCGTCCAGGTGAGGCCCAGGTGGGACCACAGTCAACAGTTCCAGTTGAGGCCCAGTTATATACGTGAGTATCCAGGTCCCAAATATGCCCAGGTAAGGACCGGAGTCAACAGGTCCAGCAGAGGCCCAAATATGGATCAGAGTCATTTTGTCCCAGGTGAGGCCAGATGGAGACCACAGGAACCAGGTCCAGGAGAGCCCCATATGGGAACCAGAGCCACGAGATCCAGGTGAGGTCCAGGTGGGACCAGAGTCACAAGGTCCAGGTGAGGCGCAGGTGGCAACAGGATTCACCAAGTCCAGGTGAGACCCCGGTGGTGACCAGTCACCAGATCCAAGTGAGGACAAGCTAAGGACCAGATACACCAGGCCCAAATGAAGCCCAAGGGGTGACCAGAGTCACCAGGTAAGGGTGATTCCCAGAGGGAGAACAACAGTAACCAGTTTAGTTTGAGGCACAGATTCTGACCAGAGGTCCCTAGTCAGAGTGAGGCCCAGGTGTGGAATAGTGTATCCAGGTCCCAATGATGCCTGTGAGGACCAGAGTCACTAGGGCCATGCAGGCACAGATGGGGAACAGAATCACTAGGTCCGGGTGAGGCATAGAATAAGACCACAGTCAGCAGTATCATTTGAGCCCCTTGCGGGAACCAGAGCCACTATATCCAGCTGAGTCCCAGGTGATGTGAGGCTCACGTGAGGACCAGATTCATTAGGTCGAAATGAGGCATACCTGGGGATAAGAGTCACCACGTCTGGTTGCGGCTTAGGTGGGTCAAGATTCAGCAGTTCTGAGTTAGGTCAAAGTAGAGACGAGAGACGACAGGTCCAGGTGAGGCCAAACTGAGGACCAGAGTCACCAGATCCATGTGAGGTCCATGTTGGAAAGAGAGTCACCAGGTCTAAGAGAGGTCCAGGTGGGGACCAGAGTCACCAGATCCATGTGAAGTCAAGGTGGGGACCAGAGTCACCAGATCCAGGTGAAGCCCAGGTGGGGACCAGAGTCACTAGGTCCAGATGAGGCCCAGGTGAGGACCAGAGTTACCAGGTACACATGAGGCCCCGGTGGGTATCAGAGGCAACAGGTCCATGTGAGGCCGGCTTGGGGACCATGGTCAACAGGTCTACTTGAGGATCTGGTGTGGAACACAGTAAGCAGGTCCAGGTGAGTCCCGGGTGGTGAAAAGAGTCACCACGTCCAGGTGAGTCCAGGTGGGGACCAGGATCACCTGGTACAGGGGAGGCCCTTGAAAGAACCAGAGTCAACAGGTCGAAGTCAAGTGCAGGTGGCAACCAGGGTCAGCAGGTCCAAGTCAGGCCAAAGTGGGGTTCACAGTCATTAGGGCACGGTGAGACCCAGAGGGGGACCAGAGTCACCTGGTCCAGGTGAGGTCCATTTGTGGAACACAATCACCGGGCACCAATTTTGCCGAGTGAAGACCATGATCAACAGGGCCAGGTGAGGCCCAGATGGGGACTGGAGTCCCCAAATCCAGGTGAAGCCCAGTTGGGGACCACATTCACCATATCCAGGATAGTCTCAGGTACAGACCAAAATCACCAGGTCCAGGTGAGTTGCCGGTGGCAACCACACTCAACAGGTCCCGGTGAGGCCCTGGTGTGGACCAGAGTGACGAGGTATATGAGAAGCTATAAACACTGCATCCACCAGGTCCACATGATGTCCATGTGGGAACGAGAATCACCAGTTAAAGGTGAGGCCCAGATGGGGACCGGAGTCCCCAAATCCTTGTGAAGACCAGGTCGGGACCACAGTCACCAGATCCAGGGTAGTCTCAGGTGCAGACCAGAATCACCAGGTCCAGGTGTTGTGCAGGTGGCAACCACACTCACCAGGTACCGTTGAGACCCTGGTAGGGACCAGAGTCACGAGGTACATGAGAAGCTAGAAACACTACAGCCACCAGGTCCACATGATGTCCATGTGGGAACGAGAATCACCAGTTACAGGTGAGTACCAGGTAGGGATCCGACACAGCATTTCCAGGTGAGACCCAAGTGGGAACCAGTGTCACCTTGTCCAGGTGTGGCCCAGGTGAAGACCAGAGTTAATAGGTCCAGCAGGGTCGTTGTTAGTGAACAGTGCAACCATATCCTGATGGTACCCTGGTGGGTACCAGAGTCACCAGGTCATGGTGAGGCCCAGGTGCGACCAGAGACATGAGGTCCAGGTGAGGTCCCGATGGGAACCACAGTCACCAAGTCTGGTGAGGCCACGCTTTGGATCAGAGTCACCAGTTTCTGGTGAGGCCCAGGTGGAGCCAGAGTCACCTGGTCAGAAGAGGCCAAAGTCTGGACCAGAGTTACCAGGATCAGGTCAGTCCCAGTGGTGAATAGAGTAACCATGTACCGATGATGCCCAGGTAGAACCAGAGTCACCAGCTCCAGAAGAGGAGCAGGTGGGGAGCATATTCACTATATCTCGGTGAGGCCCAGATGAGGACCAGAATACCCAGGTCTAGTTGAGGCCTAGAGGGGTACCACAATCACCTGGTCCAGGTGACATCCAAATGGGGACCAGAGGCACCAGGTCAGGGTGAGGCCCAGAGAGTTTCCAGAGTCATCATGTCCAGGTGAGGCTCAGGCGTGGAACAGAGTCTCCAAGTACCAATGATGCCCAGATGAGGACCAGAGTCACCAGGTATGGGTGACACGCAATAGGATCAGAGTCACCAGGTCCAGGTGAGGCTAAGAAAGAGTCCACAGCAATCTGGTCCAGGTGGGGAACAAAGTCACCAGGACTGGGTTAGGCCCAGATGGGACCAGATTCACCAGGTCCAGGTGAGGCACAGGTGGTGACCAGAGTCCCGGGTCTGGGAGAGGACCAGGTAAGGACCAGATTCACCAGGTCCAAGAGGCCCAGGTGGGGACCTGAGTCAAAAGGAATGGGTGAGGCCCATGTGGCAACCCCAATCAACAGTTCCAGGTGAGACCAAGCTGCAGGCCAGATTCAACAGATCCAGGTGAGTCTCTAGTGGGGACCAGAGTCACCAGGTAAATGTGAGTCTACAAGAACACCACAGTCACCAGATCCAGGTGGGGTTCATGTGGGAACGATAGTCACCAGGTCCAGGTGAGACCCAGGCGGGGACAACGGTCACCAGGTCCAGATTGAGGCCTAGGTGGCGGGACCAGAGTCATCATGACCAGTTGAAGCCAAAGTGTGGGGCAAAGTTATCATGTCGAGGTGAAGCCCAGGTGGGGAAGAGAGTAACAAAGTCCCATTGATGCCAGGTGGGAAAAGAGTCACAAGTTCCAGACGAGGCCTAAGTGAGGAGTAGATTCATCAGGTCATGTTGAGGCCCAGTTGAGTGCCAGTGTCCCCAGCTCCGGGTGAGTCCCAGAGGGGGACCAGAGTTACCCGGTTTTGGTGATATCCAGGTGGGGACCAGAGTCACCACGTCAGAGTGAGGCCCAGAGTGGGACGAGAATCACTAGGTCCAGGGGAGGCCCCGATGGGGAACTGAAAAACCAGGTCCCATAATGTCCATATGAGGACCACAGTCACCAGGTCCAGGTGAGGCCCAGGTATATAAGAGTGTACCCAGGTCCCAATGATGGCCAGGTAAGTACCAGAGTCAACAGGTCCAGGAGAGGCCCAAATATGGAACAGAGTCATTGTGTTCCAGGTGAGGCCAGATGGAGACCACAGGAACCAGGACCAGGAGAGCCCCATATGGGAACCAGAGCCACCAGATCCAGGTGAGGTCCAGGTGGGACCACAGTCACAAGGTCCCGGTGACGCGCAGGTGGCAACAGGATTCACCAAGTCCAGGAGAGGCCCAGGTGGCGACCAGTCACCAGATCCAGGTTCGGACCATCTAAGGACCAGATTCACCAGGCCCAAGTGAAGCCCAAGTGGTGACCAAAGTCACCAGGTAAGGGTGACGCCCAGAGGGGGAACCAGAGTAACCAGTTTAGTTTGAGGCCCCGAATTGGACCAGAGTTCCCTGGTCAAGGTGAGGCCCAGGTGTGGAATAGAGTATCCAGGTCCCAATGATGGCTGAGTGAGGACCAGAGTCACTAGGCCCATGCAGGCCCAGATGGGGAACAGAATCACTAGGTCCTGATCAGTCATAGAATAAGACCAAAGTCAGCAGTATCAGGTGAGCCCCTTGTGGAAACCAGAGCCACTCTATCCAGCTGAGTCCCAGGTCCATGGGAGACCCACGTGAGTAACATATTCATCAGGTAGAAATGAGGCATAGCTGGGGACAAGAGTCACCAGGACTGGGTGCGGCCTAGGTGGGGCAAGATTCAGCAGTTCTGAGTTAGGTCAAAGTGGGGACGAGAGACGCCAGGTCCAGGTGAGGCCAAACTGAGCACCAGAGTCACCATATCCAGTTGAGGTCCATGTTGGAAAGAGAGTCACCAGGTCCAGGAGAGGTCCAGGTGGGGACTAGAGTCACCAGATCCAGGTGAAGTCCAGATGGGGACCAAGGTCCCTAGGTCCAGATGAGGCCCAGGTGAGGACCAGAGTTACCAGGTACACGTGAGGCACCGGTGGGGATCAGAGGCCACAGGTCCATGTGAGGCCGGCTTCGGGACCATGGTCAACAGGTCTACTTGAGGCCCAGGTGTGGAACACAGTAAGCAAGTCGAGGAAGTCCCCGGAGGCGACAAGAGTCACCACGTCCAGGTGAGGCCCACGTGGGGACCAGGATCACCAGGTACACAGGAGGCCATTGAAAGAACCAGAGTCAACACTTCGAGGTCAGGCGTAGGTGGCAAATAGGGTCAGCAGGTCCAAATCAGGCCAAAGTCGGGTTCACAGTCACTACGGCACGGTGAGATCCAGAGGGTGACCAGAGTAACCTGGTTCAGGTTAGGTTCAGTTGTGGAACACAGTAACCGGGTCCCAATTTTGCCCAGTTGAGGACCATGGTCAACAGGGCCAGGTGAGGATGGGGAACGGAGTTGCCAAATCCAGGTGAAGCCCAGGTGGGGAACACAGTCACCAGATCCGGGGTAGTCTCAGGTGCAGATCAGAATCACCAGGTCCAGGTGAGGTGCAGGTGGAAACCACACTCACCAGGTCCCGGTGAGGCCCTGGTGGGGACCAGAGACACGAGGTACATGAGAAGCTAGAAACACTGCAGCCACCAGGTCCACATGATGTCCACGTGGGAACGAGAATCACCAGTTACAGGTGAGGACCAGGTGGGGATCCGATTCCCCATATCCAGGTGAGACCCAGGTGGAAACAAGTGTCACCGTGTACAGGTGTGGCCCAGGTGAAGACCAGAGTTAATAGTTCCCAATGGGTCACTGCTGGTTAACAGAGTACCATATCCTGATGCTAACCAGGTGGGTACCAGGGACACCAAGTCCTGGTGAGGGCCAAGTGGGACCAGAGTCACCAGATCTGGTTGAGGCCTAGTGGGGTACCAGAATCACCAGGTCCAGGTGACATCCAGATGGGGACCAGAGTCACCAGGTCAGGGTGAGGCCCAGAGAGTATCCACAGTCATCATGTCCAGGTGAGGCTCAGGTGTGGAACAGAGTCACCAGGTACCTATGATGCCCAGGTGAGGACCAGAGTCACCAGATATAGGTGATGCGCAGATAGGATCAGAGTCACCAGATCAAGGTGAGACAAAGAAAGTGTCCTCAGCAAGCCGGTCCAGGTGGGTAACAAAGTCCCCAGGACTGGGTGAGGCCCAGATGGGGACCAGATTCACCAGGTCCGGGTGAGGCCCAGGTGCTGACCAGAGTTCCCGGGTCTGGGAGAGATCGAGGTAAGGACCAGATTTACCAGGTCCAAGAGGCCCACGAGGGGACCTGAGTCACCAGGTATGGGTGAGGCCCAGGTGGCCACCCCACTCACAAGGTCCAGGTGAGGCCAACCTGCATGCCAGAGTCACCAGATCCAGGTGAGGCCCTGGTGGGGACCGGAGTCACCAGGTAAATGTGAGTCTACAAGAACACCACAGTCACCAGGTCCTGGTGTGGTTCATGTGTGAACGAGAGTCACCAGGTCCAGGTGAGACCCAGGTGGGGACCACAGTCACCAGGTCCAGATTGAGGCCTAGGTGGGGGGACCAGGGTCATGAGGAACATTTGAGGCCAAAGTGTGGAGCAAAGTGATCATGTCCAGGTGAGGCCCAGGTGGGGAACAGAGTAACCATGTCCCATTGATGCCAGGTGGGAAAAGAGTCACAAGGTCCAGACGAAACCTAAGTGAAGAGTAGATTCACCAGGTCCTGTTGAGGCCCGGTTGAGTACCAGTGTCCCCAGCTCCGGGTGATTCCCAGAGGGGGACCAGAGTCATCCGGTTTTGGGCATATCCAGCTGGGGACCAGAGTCACCACGTCAGGGTGAGGCCCAGAATGGGATGAGAATCACTAGGTCCAGGTGAAGCCCCGATGTGGAACTGAAACCAGGTCCCATGATGCCCATATGAGGACCTGAATCACCAGGTCCTGGTGAGGTCCCTGTTGGAACCATTCAACTCGTACAGGTGAGGCCCAGGTGGGACCACAGTCACCAGGTCCAGGTGAGGCCCACGTATATAAGAGAGTATCCAGTTGCCAATGATCCCCAGGTTAGGACCAGAATCAACAGGCCGAGGAGAGGCCCAAATATGGATCAGAGTCATTTTGTTCCAGGTGAGTCCAGATGGTTACCATGGGAAACAGGTCCAGGAGAGCCCCATATGGGACCCAGAGCCACCAGATCCAGGTGAGTTCCAGGTGGGACCACAGTCACAAGGTCCTGGTGAGGCACAGGTGGCAACAGGATTCACCATGTCCAGCTGAGGCCCAGGTGGCGACCAGTCACCAGATCCAGGTGCGGACCAGCTAAGGACCAGAATCACCAGGCCCAAGTGAAGCACAAGGGGTGACAAGAGTCACCAGGTAATGGTGAGCCCCAGAGGGGGAACCAGAGTAACCATTTTAGTTTGAGGCCCAGAATGGGACCAGAGGTCCCTGGTCAAAGTGAGGCCCAGGTGTGGAATAGAGTATCCCGGTCCCAATGATGCCTGGGTGAGGACCAGATTCACTAGGGCCATGCAGGCCCAGATGGGGAACAGAATCACTAGGTCCTAGTGAGGCATAGAATAAGACCACAGTCAGCAGTATCAGGTGAGCCCCTTGTGGGAACCAGAGCCACTCTATCCAGCTGAGTCCCAGGTCCATGTGAGGCCCACGTGAGGACCAGATTCATCAGGTCGTATTGAGGCATAGCTGGGGACAAGAGTCACCAGGTCTGGGTGCGGCCTAGGTGGGGCAAGATTCAGCAGTTCTGAGTTAGGTCAAACTGGGGACGAGAGACACCAGGTCCAGGTGAGGCCAAACTGAGGACTAGAGTCACCAGATGTAGGTCAGATCCAGGTGTTGACCAGAGTCCCCAGATCCAGGTGATGTCCAGGTGGGGACCAGAGTCACCAGATCCAGGTGAAGCCCAGGTGGGGACCGGAGTTACCAGGTACACGTGTAGCCCCGGGGGGGATCAGAGGCAACAGGTCCATGTGAGCCCGGCTTGGGGACCATAGTCAACAGGTCTAATTGAGGCCCAGTTATGGAACACAGTAAGCAGGTCCAGGTGAGTCCCCGGTGGTGACAAGGGTAACCACGTCCTGGTTTGGGCCAGGTGGGGACCAGAATCACCAGGTACAGTGGAGGCCCTTTAAAGAACCAGAGTCAACAGTTCGAGTTCAGGCACAGGTGGCAACCAGGGTCAGTAGGTCCAAGTCAGGCTAAAGTGGGGTTCACATTCACTAGGGCACGTGAGTCCCAGAGGGGGTCCAGAGTGACCTGGTCCAGGTGAAGTCCAGTTGTGGAACACAGTCACCGGGTCCCAATTTTGCCCAGTTGAGGACCATGGTCAACAGGGGAGGTGAGGCCCAGTTGGGGACCGGAGTCCCCAAATCCAGGTGAAGACCAGGTGGGGACCACAGTCACCAGATCCAGGTTAGTCTCAGGTGCAGACCAGAATCACCAGGTCCAGGTGAGGTGCAGGTGAAACCACACTCACCAGTACACGGTGAGGCCCTGGTGGGGATCAGAGTCACGAGGTACATGAGAAGCTAGAAACACTGCAACCACCAGGTCCACATGATGTCCATGTGGGAACGAGAATCACCACTTACAAGTGAGGACCATGTGGGGATCCGACTCACCATGTCCAGGTGAGACCCAGGTGGGATCCAGTGTCACCATGTCCAGGTGTGGCCCAGGTGAAGACCAGAGTTAATAGGTCAGGCTGGGTCACTGATAGTGAACAGGGTAACCATATCCTGATGCTACCCAGGTGGGTACCAGATACACCAGGTACTGGTGAGGCCCAGCTGGGACCAGAGACATGAGGTCCAGGTGAGGTCCCTTGGGAACCACAGTCACCAGGTCTCGTGAGGCCATGCTTAGGATCAGAGTCACCAGTTACAGGTGAGGCCCAGGAGGAGCCAGATTCACCTTGTACAGAAGAGGCCAAAGTCAGGACCTGAGTAACCAGGATCAGTACAGTCCCAGTAGGGAATAGAGTAACCATGTCCTGATGATGCCCTGGTAAAACCAGAGTCACCAGGTCCAGATGATGCGCAGTGGCGAGTATGTTCACTATGTCCCAGTGAGGCCCAGATGACTACTAGAGTCACCAAGTCAAGTTGAGGCCTAGAGGGGTACCAGATTCACCTGGTCTAGGTGACATCCAGTTGGGACCAGAGTCACCATGTCACGGTGAGGCCCAGAGTGGATCCAGAGTCATCAAGTTCAGGTAAGGCTCAGGTGTGGAACAGAGTATCCATGTCATAATGGTCCACAGGTGACGACCAGAGTCACCAGATCTGGGTGAGGCCCAGTTAGGATCAGAGTAACCAGTTCCAGGTGAGGCCAAGAAGGAGTCCACAGCAATCAGGTCCAGGTGGGGAACAAAGTCACCAAGACTGGGTGAGGCCCAGATGGGGACCAGATTCACCAGGTCCAGGTGATTCCCAGGTGGTGACCAGAGTTACCAGTGCTGGGTGAGGACCAGGTAAGGACCAGATTCACCAGGTCCAAGTGAGTTCCATGTGGGGACCTGTGTCACCAGATATGGGTCAGGCCCAGGTGGCAACCCCACTCACCAGGTTCAGGTGAGGCCAAAATGCAGGCCATGGAGTGGAACGATGTCCCGATGATGCCCAGGTAGGGACCAGAGTTACCAGGTCCAGGTGAGGCCAACCTGTAGGCCTTGCAGTGGAACCATGTCCCGATGATGCCCAGGTAGGGACCAGAGTCACCAGGTCCAAATGAGGCCCAGATGGAGCATATTCACTAGGTCCAGGTGAGGTCCAGTTGAGGGCCAGCGTCACCAGAACTGGTGGAGGCCTAGAGGGGTATCAGAATCACATGGTCCAGGTGAAATCCAGATGGGGACCAGAGTCACCAGGTCAGGGTGAGGCCCAGAGAGTTTCCAGAGTCATCATGTCCAGGTGAGGCTCAGGTGTGGAACAGAGTCACCAGGTACCAATGATGCCCAGGTGAGGACCAGAGTCACCAGATCTGGGTGAGGCCCAGTTAGGATAAGAGTCACCAGTTACAGGTGAGGCCTAGGAGGAGCCAGAGTCACCTGGTACAGAAGAGGCCAAAATCAGGACCAAAGTTACCAGGATCAATTAGTCCCAGTGGGGAATAGAGTAACCATGTCCCAATGATGCCCAGGTAGAACCAGAGTGACCAGGTCAGACAAGGCGCAGGTGGAGAGCATATTCACTCGGTCCTGGTGAGGCCCAGTTGAGGACCAGTGTCACCAGGTCTAGTAAGGCCTAGAGGGGTACCAGATTCACCTGGACTAGGTGACATCCAGATGGGGACCAGAGTCACCATGTCAGGGTGAGGCCCAGAGAGGTTCCAGAGTCATCATGTCCTGGTGAGGCTCAGGTGTGGAACAGAGGCACCGGGTACCAATGATGCGCAGGTGATGACCAGAGTCACAAGGTCTGGGTGACGCGCAGATACGATCAGAGTCACCAGTTCCAAGTGAGGCCAAGAAAGAGTCCACAGCAATCAGGTCCAGGTGGGGACCAGAGTCACCAAGTCAGGGTGAGGCCCAGAGGGGGACGAGAATCACTAGGTCCAGGTGAGGCCGCGATGTGGAACTGAGAAACCAGGTCCCACGATGCCCATATGAGGACCTGAGTCACCAGGTCCAGGTGAGGTCCCTGTGGGAACCAGTCACCTCATCCAGGTGAGGGCCAGGTGGGACCAGAGTCACCAGGTTCAGGTGAGGCCCAGTTATATAAGAGAGTATCCAGCTCCCAAAGATCCCAGGTAAGGACCAGAGTCAACAGGTCCAGTAGAGGCCCAAATATGGATCAGAGTCATTGTGTTCCAGGTGAGGCCAGATGGAGACCACAGGAACCAGGTGCAGGAGACCCCCATATGTGAACCAGAGCCACAATCCAGGTGAGGTCCAAGGGGGACCACAGTCACAAGGTCCTGGTGAGGCGCAGGTGGCAACAGGATTCACCAAGTCCACGTGAGGACCAGGTGGCGAACAGTCACCACATCCAGGTGAGGACCACCTCAGGACCAGATTCAGCAGGCCCAAGTGAAGCCCAAGGGGTGACCAGAGTCACCAGGTAAGGGTGAGGCCCAGAGGGGGAACCAGAGTAACCAGTTTAGTTTGAGGCCCAGAATGGGACCAGAGGTCCCTGGTCAGATTGAGGCCCAGGTGTGGAATAGAGTATCCAGGTCCCAATGATGCCTGGGTGAGGACCATAGTCACTAGGGCCATGCAGGCACAGATGGGGAACAGAATCACTAGGTCCTGGTGAGGCATAGAATAAGACCACAGTCATCAGTATCAGGTGAGCCTCTTGTGGGAACCAGAGCCACTCTACCCTGCTGAGTCCCAGGTCCATGTGAGGCCCACGTGAGGACCAGATTCATCAGGTCGAATTGAGACAGCTGGGGACAAGGGTCACCAGGTCTAGGTGCGGCCTATATGGGGCCAGATTCAGTGTTCTGAGTTAGGTCAAATTGGCGACGAGAGACACCAGGTCCAGGTGAGGCCAAACTGAGGACGAGAGTCACCAGATCCAGGTGAGGTCCATGTTGGAAAGAGAGTCACCAGGTCCAGGAGAGTTCCAGGTGGGGACCAGAGTCACCAGATCCAGGTGAAGTCCAGGTGGGGAGCAGAGTCACCAGACCAGGTGAAGCCCAGGTGGTACCAGAGTCACTAGGTCCAGATGAGCCCCAGGTGTGGACCAGAGTTATCAGGTACACGTGAGGCCCCGGTGGGGTTCAGAGGCAACAGGTCCATGTGAGGCCGGCTTGGGGACCATGGTCAACAGGTCTACTTGAGGCCCAGTTATGGAACACAGTAAGCAGGTCGAGGTGAGTCCCCGGTGGTGACAAGAGGAACCAGGTCCAGGTGAGGCCCAGTTGTGGAACACAGTCACCGGGTCCCAATTTTGCCCAGTTGAGGACCATGGTCAACAGGGCCAGGTGAAGCCCAGATGGAGACCGGAGTCCCCAAATCCAGGTGAAGCCCAGGTGGGGACCAGAGTCACGAGGTATATGAGAAGCTAGAAACACTGCAGCCACAAGGTCCACATTATGTCCATGTGGGAATGAAAATCACCAGTTACAGGTGAGGACCAGGTGGGGATCCGACTCACCATGTCCAGGTGAGTCCCAGGTGGGAACCAGTGTCACCATGTCCAGGTGTGGCCCAGGTGAAGACCAGAGTTAATAGGTCCGGCTGGGTCACTGTTAGTGAACAGGGTCACCATATCCTGATGCTACCCAGGTGGGACCCACAGAAACCAGGTCCTGGTGAGGCCCAGGAGGGCCCAGAGACATGAGGTCCAGAAGAGGTCCCGATGGGAACCACAGTCACCAGGTCAGGTATGGCCATGCTTAGGATCAGAGTCACCAGTTACAGGTGAGGCCATGTTGAGCCAGAGTCACCTGGTACAGAAGAGGCCAAAGTCAGGACCAGAGTTACCAGGATCAGGTCAGTCCCAGTGGGGAATAGAGTAACCATACCCCGATGATGCCCAGGTAGAACCAGAGTCACCAGGTCCAGATGAGGCGCAGGTGGGGAGCATATTCACTCGGTCCCGGTGATGCCCAGTTGCGGACCAGAGTCACCAGGTCTAGTTGAGGCCTAGAGGGGTACCAGATTCACCTGGTCTAGGTGACATCCAGATGAGGACCAGAGTCACCATGTCAGGTTGAGCCCCGGAGGGGATCCAGAGTCATCATGTCCAGGTGAGGCTCAGGTGTAGAACAGAGATCCAGGTCATAATGGTCCACAGGTGAGGACCAGAGTCACCAGATCTGTGTGAGGCCCAGTTAGGATCAGAGTCACCAGTTCCAGGTGAGGCCAAGAAGGAGTCCACAAAAATCAGGTCCAGGTGGGGAACAAAGTCACGAGGACTGGGTGAGGCCCAGATGGGGACCAGATTCACCAGGTCCAGGTGATTCCCAGGTGGTGACCAGAGTTACCAGTTCCGGGTGATTACAAGGTAAGGACCAGATTCACCAGGTCCAAGTGAGGCCCACGTGGTACCTGTGTCACCAAGCATTTGTGAGGCCCAGGTGGCAAACCGACTCTCCAGGTCCAAGTGAGGCCAAACTGCGGGCCATGCAGAGGAACCATGTCCCGATGATGCCCAGGTAGGGACTAGAGTTAACAGGTCCAGGTGAGGCCAACCTGCAGGCCATGCAGTGGAACCGTGTACCAATGATGCCCAGGTAGGGACCAGAGTCACCAGGTCCAAATGAGGCCGAGATGGAGCATATTCACTAGGTCCAGTGAGGCCCAGCTGGGGACCACTGTCACCAGTTCTGGTTGAGGCATAGAGGGGTACCACAATCACCTGGTCCAGGTGACATCCAAATGGGGACCAGAGGCACCAGGTCAGGGTGAGGCCCAGAGTGGTTCCAGAGTCATCATGTCCAGGTTAGGCTCAGGCGTGGAACAGAGTCACCAAGTACCAATGATGCCCTGGTGAGGACCAGAGTCACCAGGTATGGGTGACACGCAGATAGGATCTGAGTCACCAGTTCCAGGTGATTCCAAGAAAGAGTCCACAGCAATCAGGTCCAGGTGGGGAACAAAGTCACCAGGACTGGGTGAGGCCCAGATGGGGACCAGATTCACCAGGTCCAAGTGAGGCCCAGGTGGTGACCAGAGTCTGCGGGTCTGGGAGAGGACCAGGTAAGGACCAGATTCACCAGGTCCAAGAGGCCCAGGTGGGGACCTGAGTCACAAGGAATGGGTGAGGCCCATGTGGCAACCCCACTCAACAGTTCCAGGTGAGGCCAAGCTGCAGGCCAGATTCCTCAGTTCCAGGTGAGGCCCTAGTGGGGACCAGAGTCACCAGGTAAATGTGAATCTACAAGAACACCACAGTCACCAGATCCTGGTGGGGTTCATGTGGGAACGAGAGTCACCAGGTCCAGGTGAGACCCAGGCGGGGACAACGGTCACCAGGTCCAGACTGAGGCCAAGGTGGGGGGACCAGAGTCATCATGACCAGTTGAAGCCAAAGTGTGGGGCAAAGTTATCATGTCGAGGTGAAGCCCAGGTGGGGAAGAGAGGAACCAATCCCATTGATGCCAGGTGGGAAAAGAGTCACAAGGTCCAGACGAGGCCTAAGTGAGGAGTAGATTCACCAGGTCCTGTTGAGGCCCAGTTGAGTGCCAGTGTCCCCAGCTCTGGGTGAGTCCCAGAGGGGGACCAGAGTTTCCCGGTTCTGGTGATATCCAGGTGGGGACCAGAGTCACCACGTCAGAGTGAGGCCCAGAGTGGAACGAGAATCACTAGGTCCAGGGGAGGCCCCGATGGGGAACTGAGAAACCAGGTCCCATAATGTCCATCTGAGGACCTGAGTCACCAGGTCCAGGTGAGGTCCCTGTGGGAACCAGTCACCTCATCCAGGTGAGGCCCAGGTGGGACCACAGTCACCAGGTCCAGGTGAGGCCCAGGTATATAAGAGTGTACCCACGTCCCAATGATGCCCAGGTAAGTACCAGAGTCAACAGGTCCAGGAGAGGGCAAATATGGAACAGAGTCATTGTGTTCCAGGTGAGGCCAGATGGAGACCACAGGAACCAGGACCAGGAGAGCCCCATATGGGAACCAGAGCCACCAGATCCAGGTGAGGTCCAGGTGGGACCACAGTCACAAGGTCCCGGTGACGCGCAGGTGGCAACAGGATTCACCAAGTCCAGGAGAGGCCCAGGTGGCGACCAGTCACCAGATCCAGGTTCGGACCATCTAAGGACCAGATTCACCAGGCCCAAGTGAAGCCCAAGGGTAGACCAGAGTCACCAGGTAAGGGTGAGGCCCAGAGGGGGAAAAAGAGTAACCAGTTTAGTTTGAGGCCCCGAATTGGACCAGAGGTCCCTGGTCAAAGTGAGACCCAGGTGTGGAATAGAGTATCCAGGTCCCAATGATGGCTGAGTGAGGACCAGAGTCACTAGGGCCATGCAGGCCCAGATGGGGAACAGAATCACTAGGTCCTGATGAGTCATAGAATAAGACCACAGTCAGCAGTATCAGGTGAGTCCCTTGTGGAAACCAGAGCCACTCTATCCAGCTGAGTCCCAGGTCCATGGGAGGCCCACGTGAGTAACATATTCATCAGGTCGAAATGAGGCATAGCTGGGGAAAAGAGTACCAGGACTGGGTGCGGCCTAGGTGGAGCAAGATTCAGCAGTTCTTAGTTAGGTCAATGTGGGGACGAGAGAAGCCAGGTCCAGGTGAGGCCAAACTGAGGACCAGAGTCACCATATCCAGTTGAGGTCCATGTTGGAAAGAGAGTCACCATGTCCAGGAGAGGTCCAGGTGGGGACTAGAGTTATCAGGTACACGTGAGGACCAGAGTTATCAGGTACACGTGAGGACCCGGTGGGGATCAGAGGCCACATGTCCATGTGAGGCCGGCTTGGGGACCATGGTCAACAGATCTACTTGAGGCCCAGGTGTGGAACACAGTAAGCAGGTCCAGGTGAGTCCACAGTGGTGACAAGAGTGACATCGTCCAGGTGAGCCCCAGGTGGGGACCAGGATCATCAGGTCCCGGGGAGTCCCTTGAAAGAAACAGAGTCAACAGTTCGAGGTCAGGCGCAGGTGGCAACCAGGGTCAGGAGGTCCAATTCAGGCCAAAGTGTGTTTCACAGTCACTAGGGCATGGTGAGACCCAGAGGGGGACCAGAATCACCTGGTCCAGGTGAGGCCCAGTTGAGGACCAGTTTCACCATATCTGGTTCGGCTTAGAAGGGTATCAGAATCACCTGATCGAGGTGATATCCACATGGGGACCAGAGTCACCAGGTCAGGGTGAGGCCCAGAGTGGTTCCAGAGTCATCGGGTCCAGGTGAGGCTCAGTTGTGGCACAGAATCCCCAGGTACCAATGATGCCCAGGTGAGGACCAGAGTCACCAGATCTGAGTGACACGCAGATAGGATCCGAGTCACCAGTTCCAGGTGACGCCAAGAAGGCGTCCACAGCAATCAGGTCCAGGTGGTGAAGAAAGTCACCAGGACTTGGTGAGGCCCAGATTTGGACCAGATTCACCAGGTCCAGGTTATTCCAGGTGGTGACCAGGGTCCTCGGGTCTGGGAGAAGACCAGCTAAGGACCAGATTCAACAGGTCCAAATGAGGCCCACGTGGGGACCTGAGTCACCAGCTATGTGTGAGACCTAGGTGGCAACCCCACTCCCCAGGTCCAGGTGAGGCCAACCTGCAGGCCAGAGTCACCAGATGCAGGTGAGGTCCAGATGGGGACCAGAGTCAACAGATCCAGGTGAGGTCCATCTTCAAAGAGAGTCACCAGGACCAGGAGAGGTCCAGGTGGGGACCAGAGTCACCAGATCCAGGTGAAGTCCAGGTGGGGACCAGAGTCACCAGATCCAGGTGAAGCACAGGTGGGGACCAAAGTCAATAGGTCAAGATGAGGCCCAGGTGAGGACCAGAGTCACCAGGTCTAGTTGAGGCCTAGAGGGGTACCAGATTCACCTGCTCTAGGTGACATCCAGATGGGGACGAGAGTCACCATGTCAGGATGAGGCTCAGAGGGGATACAGAGTCATCATGTCCAAGTGAGGCTCAGGTGTGGAACAGAGTATCCAGGTCGTATTGGTCCAATGTGAGGACCAGAATCACCAGATCTGGGTGAGGTCCAGTTAGGATCAGAGTCACCAGTTCCAGGTGAGGCCAAGAAGGAGTACACAGCAATCAGGTCCAGGTTGGGAACAAAGTCACCAAGACTGGGTGAGGCCCAGATGGGGACCAGATTCACCAGGTCCAGGTGAGGCCCAGGTGGTGACCAGAGTTACCAGTTCCAGGTGAGGACCAGGTAAGGACCAGATTCACCAGGTCCAAGTGAGGCCCACGTGGGGACTTGTGTCTCCAGGTATGGGTGAGGCCCAGGTGGAAATCCCACTCACCAGGTCCAGGTGAGGCCAACGTGCAGGCCATGCAGTGGAAACATGTCCCGATGATGCCCAGGTAGTGACCAGAGTCACCAGGTCCAAATGAGGCCCAGATGGAGGATATTCACTAGGTCCAGGTGAGGCCCAGTTGAGGACCACTGTCCCCAGATCTGGTTGAGGCCTAGATGGGTACCAGAATTACCAGGTCCAGGTGACATCCAGATGGGGACCAGAGTCACCAGGTCAGGGTGAGGCCCAGAGATTTTCCAGAGTCATCATGTCCAGGTGAGGCTCAGGTGTGGAACAGAGTCACCAGGCACCAACGATGCCCAGGTGAGGACCAGAGTCACCAGTTCTGGGTGATGCGCAGATAGAATCAGAGTCACACGTTCCAGGTGAGGCCAAAAATAGTCCACAGCAATCAGGTCCAGGTGGGGAATAAATCACCAGGACTGGGTGAGACCCAGATGGGGAACAGATTCACCAGGTCCAGGTGAGTCCCAGGTGGTGACCAGAGTCCCCAGCTCCGGGAGAGGACCAGGTAAGGACCAGATTCACCAGGTCCAAGAGGTCCACGTGGGGACCTGAGTCACCAGGACTGGGTGAGACCCAGATGGGGACCAGATTCACCAGGTCCAGGTGAGTCCCAGGTGGTGACCAGAGTCCCCAGTTCCGGGTGAGGACCAGGTAAGGGCAAGATTCACCAGGTCCAAGTGAGGCCCACGTGGGGACTTGTGTCACCAGGCATGGGTGAGGCCCAGGTGGCAACCCCTCTCCAGGTCCAGGTGAGGCCAACCTGCAGGCCATGCAGTGGAACCATGTCCCGATGATGCCCAGGTAGGGACCAGAGTCCGCAGGTCCAAAAGAGGCTCAGATGGTGCATATTCACCACGTCCATGTGAGGCCCAGTAGAGGACCAGAGTCACCAGATCTGGTTGAGGCCTAGAAGGGTACCAGAATCATCTGGTCCAGGTGACATCCAGATGGGGACCAGAGTCATCAGGTCAGGGTGAGGCCCAGAGAGGTTCTAGAGTCATCATGTCCAGGTGAGGCTCAGGTGTGGAACAGAGTCACCAGGTCCCAATGATGCCCAGGTGAGGAACAGAGTCACCAGGTCTGGGTGACGCGCAGATAGGATCAGAGTCACCAAATCTTGTTGAGGCCTAGAGGGGTACCAGATTAACCAGGTCCAGGTGAGGCACAGATGGTGACCAGAGTCCCCGTTCTGGGAAAGGACCAGGTAAGGACCAGATTCACCAGGTCCAAGAGGCCCACGTGGGGACCTGAGTCACCAGGTATGGGTGAGGCCCAGGTGGCAATAACACTCACCAGGTCCAGGTGAGTCCAACCTGCAGGCCATGCAGTGGAACCATATCCCGATGATGCCCAGGTATGGACCAGAGTCACCAGGTACAAATGAGGACCAGTTGGAGCATATTCACTAGGTACAGGTGAGTCCCCTTTGAAGACCAGAGTCACCAGATCTGTTTGAGGCCTAGGGGGTACCAGAATCACCTTTTCCATGTGACATCCAGATGGGGACCAGAGTCCCTAGGTCAGGGTGAAGCCCAGAGCGGTTCCAAAGTCAACATTTCCAGGTGAGGCTCAGGTGTGGTACACAGTCACCAGGTACCAATGATGCCCAGGTGAGGACAAGAGTCACCCGGTCTGGGTGATGCACAGATAGGATCAGACTCACCAGTCCAGGTGAGGCGAAGAAAGGGCACAGCAATCAGGTCCAGGTGGGGAACAAAGTCACCAGGACTGGGTGAGGCCCAGATGGGGACCAGATTCACCAGGTCCAGGTGAGGCCCAGGTGGTGACAAGTGTCCCCGGGTCTAGGAGAGGACCGGGTAAGGACAAGATTCACCAGGTCCAAGAGGACCACGTAGGGACTTGAGTCACCAGGTATGGGTGAGGGCCAGGTGGCAACCGCACTCACCAGGTCCTGGTGAGACCAACCTGCTGGCCAGAGTCATCAGATCCACGTGAGTCCCTAGTGGGGACCGGATTCACCAGGTAAAAGTGAGTCTACAAGAACGCCAGAGTCACCAGGTCCAGGCGTGGTTCATGTAGGAACGAGACCACCAGGTCCAGTGGAGACCCAGGTAGGGACCACAGTCACCAGGTCCAGGTGTGACCCAGGTGGGGACCACAGTCACCAGGTTCAGTTTGAGGCCTAGGTGGGCGGATCAGAGTCATCGAGACCAGTTGAGGCCAAAGTGTGGAGCAAAGTTATCATGTCCAGGTGAGGCCTAGAGGGAACAGAGTAACCATGTCCCATTGATGCCAGGTGGGAAAAGAGTCACAAGGTCCAGACAAGACCTAAGTGAGGAGTAGATTCACCAGGACCAGTTGTGCCCAGTTGAGGACCAGTGTCCCAGCTCCGGGTGAGTCCCAGAGGGGGAACAGAGTCACCCGATTCTGGTGATATCCAGATGGGTACCAGAGTCACCATGTCAGGCTGAGGCCCAGAGGGGATCCAACGTCATCATGTCCAGGTGAGTCTCAGGTGTGGAACAGAGTATCCAGGTCATAATGGTCCATAGGTGAGGACCAGAGTCACCAGATCTGGGTGAGTCCCAGTTAGGATCAGAGTCACCCGTTTCAGGTGAGGCCCAAAAGGAGTCCACAGCCATCAGTTCCAGGTGGGGAACAAAGTCACCAGGACTGGGTGAGGCCCAAGGGGGACCAGATTCACCAGGTCCAGATGATTCCCATGTTGTGACCAGACTTACTAGTTCCGAGTGAGGACCAGGTAAGGACCAGATTCACCAGGTCAAAGGGAGCCCCACGTGGGGCCCTAGTCACAAGGTATGGGGGAGGCCCAGGTGGCAACCCCACTCACCAGGTCCAGGTGAGGCCAACCTGCAGGCCATGCAGAGGAACCATGTCCCGGTGATGCTCAGGTAGGGACCAGATTTACCAGGTCCATTTGAGGCCAATCTGCAGGCCATGCAGTGGAACCATGTCCCGATGATGCCCAGGTAGGGACCAGATTCACCAGGTCCAAATAAGGCCCACATGCAGCATATTCACTAGGTCCTGGTGAGGCCCAGTTGAGGACCAGTTTCACCATATCTGCTTGAGTCTTAGAAGGGCACCAGAATCACCTGCTCCAGGTGATATCCAGATGGGGACGAGATTCACCAGGTCAGGGGGAGGCCCAGAGTGGTTCCAGAGTCATCGGGTCCAGGTGAGGCTCAGGTGTGGAAGAGAGTCACCAGTTACCAACGATGCCCAAGTGAGGACCAGAGTCACCAGATCTGGGTGAGGCGTAGATAGGATCAGAGTCACCAGTTGCAGGTGAGGCCAAGAAAGAGTTCACAGCAAACAGGTCCAGGTGGGGAACAAAGTCACCAGACCTGGGTGAGACCCAGATGGGGACCAGATTCACCAGGTCCAGGTGAGGCCCAGGTGGGTATAGAGTCCCCGGGTCTAGGAAAGGACCAGGTAAGGACCAGATTCACCAGGTCCAAGAGGCTCACGTGGGGACCTGAGTCACCAGCTATGAGTGAGGCCTAGGTGGCAACCCCACTCACCAGGTCTAGGTGAGGCCAACCGGCGGGCCAGAGTCACCAGATCTAGGTGAGGCCCTAGTGGGGACTGGAGTCACCAGGTACATGTGAGTATACAAGAACACCACAGTCACCAGGTCCAGGTGTGGTTCATGTGGGAACAAGAGTCACCAGGGCCAGGTGAGACCCAGGTGGGGACCACAGTCACCAGGTCCAGATTGAGGCCTAGGTGGGGGGACCAGAGTCATAAGGACCAGTTGAGGCCAAAGAATGGAGCAAAGTTATCATGTCCAGGTGAGGCCCAGGTGGAGAACAGAGTAACCATGTCCCATTGATGCCAGGTGGGAAAAGAGTCACAAGGTCCAGACGATGCCTAAGTGAGGAGTAGATTCACCATGTCCTATTGAGGCCCAGATGAGGACCAGTGTCCCCATCTCCGGGTGAGTCCCAGAGGGGGACCAGAGTCACCAGTTTCTGGTGATATCCAGGTGGGGACCAGAGTCACCACGTCATGGTGAGGCCCAGAGGGGGACGAGAATCACTAGGTATAGGTGAGGCCCTGATGTGGAACTGAGAAACCAGGTACCATGATGCCCATATGAGGACCTGAGTCACCAGGTCCAGGTGAGGTCCTTGTGGGAACCAGTCACCTCATCCAGTAGAGGCCGGGGTGGGACCACAGTCACCAGGTCCAGGTGAGGCCCAGGTATATAAGAGAGTATCGAGGTCCCAATGATGCCCATGTAAGGACCAGAGTCAACAGGTGCAGGAGAGGCCCAAATATGGTTCAGAGTCATTGCGTTCCAGGTGAGGCCAGATGGAGACCACAGGAACCAGGTCCAGGAGAGCCCCATATGGGAACCAGAGCCACGAGATCCAGGTGAGATCCAGGTTGGACCACCGTCACAAGGTCCAGGTGAGGCGCAGGTGGCAACAGGATTCACCACGTCCAGGTGAGGCCTAGGTGGAGACGATTCACCAGATCCAGGTGAGACCAGCTAAGGACCAGATTCACCAGGCCCAAGTGAAGCCAAAAGGGTGACCAGAGTCTCCAGGTATGGGTGAGGCCCAAAGGGAACCAGTGACTAGTTTTGTTTGAGTCCCAGAATGGGACGAGAGGTCCATGGTCAATGTGAGGCACAGGTGTGGATAGAGTTTCCAGGTCCTAATGAATCCTGGGTGAGGACCAGAGTCACTAGCGCCATGCAGGCCCAGAAGGGAACAGAATCACTATGACCAGGTGAGGCATAGAATAAGACCACAGTCAGCTGTATCAGGTGAGCCCCTTGTGCGAACCAGAGCCACTCTATCTAGCTGAGTCCCAGGTCCATGTGAGGCCCACGTGAGGACCAGATTCATCAGGTCGAATTGAGGCATAGCTGGGGACAAGGGTCACCAGGTCTGGTTGCGGCCGAGGTGGGGCAAGATTCAGCAGTTCTGAGTTAGGTCAAAGTGGGGACGAGAGATGCCAGATCCAGGTGAGGCCAAACTGAGGACCGGAGTCACCAGATGCAGGTCAGGTCCAGGTGGGGACCAGAGTCACCAGATCCAGGTGAAGCCCAGGTGGGTACCAGAGTCACAAGGTCCAGATGAGCCCCAGGTGAGGACCAGAGTTACCAGGTACACGTGAGACCCCGGTGGGGTTCAGAGGCAACAGGTCCATGTGAGGCCGACTTGGGGACCATGGTCAACAGGTCTACTTGAGGCCCAGGTGTGGAACACAGTAAGCAGGTCCAGGTGAGTCCCCGGTGCTGAAAAGAGGAACCACGTCCAGGTGAGGCCCATGTGGGGACCAGGATCACCATGTCCACGTGAGGCCCTTGAAAGAACCAGAGTCAACAGTTCGAGGTCAGGCGCCGGTGGCAACCATGGACAGGAGGTCCAAGTCAGGCCAAAGTGGGGTTCACAGTCACTAGGGCACGGTGAGACCCAGAGGGGGACCAGAGTCACCTGGTCCAGGTGAGGTACAGTTGTGGATCTCAGTCACCGGGTCCCAATTTTGCCCAGTTGAGGACCATGGTCAACAGGGCCAGGTGAGGCCCAGATGGGAACTAGAGCCCCAAATCCAGGTGAAGCCCAGGTGGGGACCACAGTCACCAGATCCAGGGTAGTCTCAGGTGCAGACCAGAATCACCAGGTCCAGGTGTTGTGCAGGTGGCAACCACACTCACCAGGTACCGTTGAGGCCCTGGTGGGGACCAGAGTCACGAGGTACATGAGATGCTAGACACCCTGCAGCCAGCAGGTCCTTATGATGTCCATGTGGGAACAAGAATCACCAATTACAGGTGAGGACCAGGTGGGGATCCGACTCAGCATGTCCAGGTGAGACCCAAGTGGGAACCAGTGTCACCATGTCCAGGTGTGGCCCAGGTGAAGACCAGAGTTAATAGGTCTCGCAGGGTCACTGTTAGTGAACAGTGTAACCATATCCTGATGCTACCCTGGTGGGTACCAGAGACACCAGGTCCTGGTGTGGCCCAGGTGGGAACAGAGACTTGAGGTCCAGGTGAGGTCCCGATGGGAACCACAGTCACCAGGTCTGGTGAGGCCACGCTTTGGATCAGAGTCACCAGTTACTGGTGAGGCCGAGGTGGAGCCAGGGTCACCTGGTCAGAAGAGGCCAAAGTCAGGACCAGAGTTACCAGGATCAGGTCAGTCCCAGTGGTGAATAGAGTAACCATGTACCGATGCTGCACAGGTAGAACCAGAGTCACCAGGTCCAGATGAGGAGCAGGTGGGGAGCATATTCACTAGGTCTCGGTGAGGCCCAGATGGGGACCAGAATACCCAGGTCTAGTTGAGGCCTAGAGGGGTACCAGATTCACCTGGTCTAGGTGACATCCAGATGGGGACCAGAGTCACCATGTCAGGGTGAGGCCCAGAGAGGATCCAGAGTCCTCATGTCCAGATGAGGCTCAGGTGTGGAACAGAGTATCCAGATCATAATGGTCCACAGGTGAGGACCAGAGTCACCAGATCTGGGTGGGGCCCAGTTAGTATCAGAGTCACCAGTTCCAGGTGAGGCCAAGAAGGAGTCCACAGCAATCAGGTCCAGGTGGGGAACAAAGTCACCAGGACTGAGTGAGGTCGAGATGGGGAACAGATTCACCATGTCCAGGTGAATCCCAGCTGGTGACCAGAGTTACCAGTTCCGGGTGAGGACCAGGCAAGGACTAGATTCACCAGGTCCAAGTGAGGCCCACGTGGGGACCTGTGTCACCAGGCATGGGTGAGGCCCAGGTGGCAAGCCCACTGACCAGGTCCAGGTGAGGCCAACCTGCAGGCCATTCAGAGGTACCAGGTCCCGATTATGACCAGGTAGGGACCAGACTTACCAGGTCCAAGTGAGGCCAACATGCAGGCCATGCAGAGGAACCATGTCCCGATGATACCCAGGTAAGGACGAGAGATACCACATCCAGGTGAGGCCAACCTGCAGGCCATGCAGTGGAACCATGTCCCGATGATGCCCAGGTAGGGACTAGAGTCACCAGGTCAGGGAGAGGCCCAGAGAGGTTCCATAATCATCATGTCCATGTGAGGCTCAGGTGACGAACAGAGTCACCAGGTACCAATGATGCCCAGTTGAGGACCAGAGTCACCAGATCTAGTTGAGTCCTAGAGGATTACCAGTATCACCTGGTCCAGGTGACATCCAGATGGGGACCAGAGTCACCAGGTCAGGGTGAGACCCAGAGAGGTTGCAGAGTCATCATGTCCAGGTGAGGCTCAGGTGTGGAACAGAGTCACCAGGTACCAATAACTCCCAGGTGAGGACCAGAGTCACCAGATCTGGGAGACGCGCATATAGGATCAGAGTCACCAGTTCCAGGTGAGGCCAAGAAAGGGTCCACAGCAATCAGGTCCAGGTGGGGAACAAAGTCACCAGGACTGGGTGAGGCCCAGCTGGCGACCACATCCAGGTGCGGACCAGCTAAGGACCAGATTCCCCAGTCCGAAGTGAAGCCCAAAGGGTGAACAGAGTCACCAGGTAAGGGTGAGCCCCAGAGGGGGAACCAGAGTAACCAGTTTAGTTTGAGGCCCAGAATGGGACCAGGGGTCCCTGGTCAAAGTGAGTCCCAGGTGTGGAATAGTGTATCCAGGGTGAGGATCATTGGGTCCATCACACAATGATGCCTGGGTGAGGACCAGAGTAACTGGGGCCATGCAGGCCCAGATGGGGAACAGAATCACTAGGTCCTGGTGAGGCATACAATAAGACCACAGTCAGCAGTATCAGCTGAGCCCCTTGAGGGAACCAGAGCCACTCTATCCAGCTGAGTCCCAGGTCCAGGTGAGGCTCCCGTGAGGACCAGATTCTTTAGGTCGAATTGAGGCATAGATTGGGACAAGAGTCACCAGGTCTGGGTGCAGCCTAAGTTGGGCTAGATTCAGCAGTTCTGAGTTAGGTCAAAGTGGGCACGAGAGAGGCCAGTTCCAGGTGAGGCCAAACTGAGTACCAGAGTCACCAGATCCATGTGAGGTCCATGTTTGCAAGAAAGTCACCAGGTCCGGGAGAGGTCCAGGTGGGGACCAGAGTCACCAGTTCCAGGTGAGACCAAGAAGGAGTCCATAGAAATCAGGTCCAGGTGGGGAACAAATTCACCAGGACTGGGTGAGGCCTAGATGGGGACCAGATACACAAGGTCCAGGTGATATCCAGGTGGTGACCAGACTTACCAGTTCCGGGTGAGGACCAGGTAAGGACAAGATTTACCAGGTCCAAGTGAGGCCCACGTGGGGACCTGTTTCACCAGGCATGGGTGAGGCCCAGGTGGCAACCCCACTGACCAGGTCCAGGTGAGGCCAACCTGCAGGCCATGCAGAGGAACCATGTCCCGATGATGACCATGTAAGGACCAGACTTACCATGTCCAAGTGAGGCCAACCTGCAGGACATGCAGTGGAACCATGTCCGATGATGCCCAGGTAGGGACCAGAGCCACCAGGTCTAACAGAGCCCAGATGGTGCATATTCACTAGGTCCAAGTGAGGCCCAGTTGAGGACCAGAGTCACCAGATCTGGTTGAGGCCTAGAAGGGTACCAGAATCACCTGGTCCAGGTGACATCCAGATGGGGACCAGAGTCATCAGGTCACGGTGAGGCCCAGAGAGGTTCCAGAGTCATCATGTCCAGGTGAGGCTCAGGTGTGGAACAGAGTCACCAGGTCCCAATGAACCCAGGTGAGGAACAGAGTCACCAGGTCTGGGTGACGCGCAGATAGGATCAGAGTCACCAGATCTTGTTGAGGCCTAGAGGGGTACCAGATTCACCAGGTCCATGTGAGGCACAGGTGGTGACCAGAGTCCCCGTTCTGGGAAAGGACCAGGTAAGGACCAGATTCACCAGGTCCAAGAGGCCCACGTGGGGACCTGAGTCACAAGGCATGGGTGAGGCCCAGGTGGCAATAACACTCACCAGGTCCAGGTGAGGCCAACCTGGAAGCCATGCAGTGGAACCATATCCCGATGATGCCCAGGTAGGGAGAAGAGTTACCAGGTCCAGGTGAGGCCAACCTGTATGCCATGCAGTGGAAACATATCCAGATGATGCCCAGGTAGAGACCAGACTTACCAGGTCCAGGTGAGTCCAACCTGCAGGCCATGCAGTGGAACCATATCCCGATGATGCCCAGGTATGGACCAGAGTCACCAGGTCCAAATGAGGCCCAGATGGAGCATATTAACTAGGTACAGGTGAGTACCCTTTGAAGACCAGAGTCACCAGATCTGTTTGAGGCCTAGGGGGTACCAGAATCACCTTGTACATGTGACATCCAGATGGGGACCAGAGTCACTATGTCAGGGTGTGGCCCAGAGCGGTTCCAGAGTCATCATGTCCAGGTGAGCCTCAGGTGTGGTACAGAGTCACCAGGTACCAATGATGCCCAGGTGAGGACAAGAGTCACCCGGTCTCGGTGACGCACAGATAGGATCAGGCTCAGCAGTCCAGGTGAGGCCAAGAAAGGGCACAGCAATCAGGTACAGGTGGGGAACAAAGTCACCAGGACTGGGTGAGGCCCAGATGGGGACCAGATTCACCAGGTCCAAGAGGCCCACGTAGGGACTTGAGTCACCAGGTATAGGTGAGGCCCAGGTGGCAACCCCACTCACCAGGTCCTGGTGAGACCAACCTGCAGGCCAGAGTCACCAGATCCACGTGAGTCCCTAGTGGGGACCGGATTCACCAGGTAAAATTGAGTCTACAAGAACGCCAGAGTCACCAGGTCCAGGCGTCGTTCATGTAGGAACGAGACCACCAGGTCCAGGTGAGACCCAGGTGGGGACCACAGTCACCAGGTACAGGTTTGACCAGGGGGGGACCACAGTCACCAGGTTCAGTTTGAGGCCTAGGTGGGCGGATCAGAGTCATCAGGATCAGTTGAGGCCAAAGTGTGGAGCAAAGTTATCATGTCCAGTTCACGCCCAGTGGGAACAGAGTAACCATGTCCCATTGATGCCAGGTGGGAAAAGAGTCACAAGGTCCAGACGAGACCTAAGTGAGGAGTAGATTCACCAGGTCCAGTTGTGCCCAGTTGAGGACCAGTGTCCAGCTCCGGGTGAGTCCCCGAGGGGGAACAGAGTCACCCGATTCTGGTGATATCCAGATGGGGACAGAGTCACCATGTCAGGCTGAGGCCCAGAGGGGATGCAGCGTCATCATGTCCAGGTGAGTCTCAGGTGTGGAACAGAGTATCCAGGTCATAATGGTCCACAGGTGAGGACCAGAGTCACCAGATCTGGGTGAGGCCCAGTTAGGATCAGAGTCACCCGTTCCAGGTGAGGCCCAAAAGGAGTCCACAGCAATCAGGTCCAGGTGGGGAACAAAGTCACCAGGACTGGGTGAGGCCCAATGGGGACCAGATTCACCAGGTCCAGATGATTCCCATGTTGTGACCAGACTTACTAGTTCCGAGTGAGGACCAGGTAAGGACCAGATTCACCAGGTCAAAGGGAGGCCCACTTGGGCCCTGTGTCACAAGGTATGGGGGAGGCCCAGGTGTCAAACCCACTCACCAGGTCCAGGTGAGGCCAACCTGCAGGCCATGCAGAGGAACCATGTCCCGGTGATGCTCAGGTAGGGACCAGATTTACCAGGTCCAGTTGAGGCCAATCTGCAGGCCATGCAGTGGAACCATGTCCCGATGATGCCCAGGTAGGGACCAGAGTCACCAGGTCCAAATAAGGCCCAGATGGAGCATATTCACTAGGTCCAGGTGAGGCCCAGTTGAGGTCCAGTTTCACCATATCTGCTTGAGTCTCAGAAGGGTACCAGAATCACCTGGTCCAGGTGATATCCAGATGGGGACGAGAGTCACCAGGTCAGGGGGAGGCCCAGAGTGGTTCCAGAGTCATCGGGTCCAGGTGAGGCTCAGGTGTGGTAGGGAGTCACCAGGTACCAATGATGCCCAAGTGAGGACCAGAGTCACCAGATCTGGGTGAGGCGCAGATAGGATCAGAGTCACCAGTTGCAGCTGAGGCCAAGAAAGAGTTCACAGCAATCAGGTCCAGGTGGGGAACAAAGTCACCAGACCTGGGTGAGACCCAGATGGGGACCAGATTCACCAGGTCCAGGTGAGGCCCAGGTGGGGATAGAGTCCCCGGGTCTGGGAAAGGACCAGGTAAGGACCAGATTAACCAGGTCCAAGAGGCTCACTTGGGGACCTGAGTCACCAGCTATGTGTGAGGCCTAGGTGGCAACCCCACTCACCAGGTCCAGGTGAGGCCAACCGGCGGGCCAGAGTCACCAGATCCAGGTGAGGCCCTAGTGGGGACTGGAGTCACCAGGTACATGTGAGTGTACAAGAACACCACAGTCACCAGTCCAGGTGTGGTTCATCTAGGAACGAGAGTCACCAGGTCCAGGTGAGACCCAGGTGGGGACCACAGTCACCAGGTCCAGATTGAGGCCTAGGTGGGGGGACCAGAGTCATCAGGACCAGTTGAGGCCAAAGAGTGGAGCAAAGTTATCAAGTCCAGGTGAGGCCCAGGTGGGGAACAGAGTAACCATGTCCCATTGATACCAGGTGGGAAAAAGTCACAAGGTCCAGACGATGCCTAAGTGAGTAGTAGATTCACCAGGTCCTATTGAGGCGCAGTTGAGTACCAGTGTCCCCATCTCCGGGTGAGTCCCTGAGGGGGACCAGAGTCACCCGGTTCTGGTGATATCCACGTGGGGACCAGAGTCACCACGTCAGGGTGAGGCCCAGAGGGGGACGAGAATCACTAGGTACAGGTGAGGCCCCGATATGGAACTGAGATACCAGGTCCCATGATGCCCATATGAGGACCTGAGTCACCAGGTCCAGGTGAGGTCCCTGTGGGAACCAGTCACCTCATCCAGGAGAGGCCCGGGTTGGACCAAAGCCACCAGGTCCAGATAAGGCCCAGGTATATAAGAGAGTATCGAGGTCCCAATGATGCCCATGTAAGGACCATAGTCAACAGATGCAGGAGAGGCCCAAATATGGATCAGAGTCATTGTGTTCCAGGTGAGGCCAGATGGAGACCACAGGAACCAGGTCCAGGAGAGCCCCATATGGGAACCAGAGCCACCAGATCCACGTGAGATCCAGGTGGGCCCACAGTCACAAGGTCCAGGTGACGCGCATGTGGCAACAGGATTCACCAAGTCCAGGTGAGGCCCAGGTGGAGACCATTCACGAGATCCAGGTGAGACCACCTAAGGACCAGATTCACCAGGCCCAAGTGAAGCCAAACGGGTGACCAGAGTCACCAGGTAAGGGTGAGACCCAAAGGGGAACAGTAACTAGTTTAGTTTGAGTCCCAAAATGGGACGAGTGGTCCATGGTCAATGTGAGGCACAGGTGTGGAATAGAGTATCCAGGTCCTAATGAATCCTGGGTGAGGACCAGAGTCACTAGGGCCATGCAGGCCCAGATGGGAACAGAATCACTAGGACCTGGTGAGGCATAGAATAAGACGACATTCAGCTTTATCAGGGGAGCCCCTTGTGGGAACCAGAGCCACTCTATCCAGCTGAGTCCCAGGTCCAGGTGAGCCCAGGTCCATGTGAGGCCCACGTGAGGACCAGATTCATCAGGTGGAATTGAGGCATAGGTGGGGACAAGAGTCACCAGGTCTGGATGCGGCCTAGGTGGGGCAAGATTCAGCAGTTCTGAGTTAGGTTCAAGTGGGGACGAGAGACACCAGGTCCAGGTGAGGCCAAACTGAGGACCAGAGTCACCAGGTCCAGGAGAGGTCCATATTGGAAAGAGAGTCACCAGGTCCAGCAGAGGTGCAGTTGGGGACCAGAGTCACCAGATCCACGTGAAGTCCAGGTGGGGACCAGAGTCACCAAATCCAGGTGAAGCCCAGGTGGAGACCAGATTCTCTAGGACCAGATGAGGACCAGGTGAGGACAGGAGTTACCAGGTACATGTGAGGCCCCGGTGGGGATCAGAGGCAACAGGTCCATGTGATTTCGGCTTGGGGACCATGGTCAACAGGTCTACTTGTGGCCCAGGTGTGGAACACAGTAAGCAGGTGCAGGTGAGTCCCCGGTGGTGACAAGTGTCACCACGTCCAGTTGAGGAGCAGGTGGGGACAAGGATCACCAGGTACAGGGGAGGCTTTGAAAGAACCAGAGTCAACAGTTCGAGGTCTGGCGTAGGTGGCAACCAGGGTCAGCAGGTCCAAGTCAGGCCAAAGTTGGGTTCACTGTCACTAGGCACGGCGACACCCAGAGGGGGACCAGAGTGACCTGGACAGGGGAGGTCCAGTTGTGGAACACAGTCACCGTGTCCCAATTTTGCCCATTTGAGGACCATGGTCAAAAGGGCCATGTGAGGCCCAGATGGGGACCGGAGTCCCAAAATCCAGGTGAAGCCCAGGTGGGGACCACAGTCACCAGATCCAGCGTAGTCTCAGGTGCAGACCAGAATCACCAGGTCCAAGTGAGGTGCAGGTGGCAACCACATTCCCCAGGACCCAGTGAGGCCCTGGCGGGGACCAGAGTCACAAGGTAAATGAGAAGCTAGAAACCCTGAAGCCACCAGGTCCACATGATGTCCATGTGGGCCGGAGAATCAGCAGTTACACGTGAGGACCAGGTGGGGATCCGACTCACCATGTCAAGTTGAGACCCAGGTGGGATCCAGTGTCACCATGTCCAGGTGTGGCCCAGGTGGAGACCAGAGTTAATAGGTCCGGCTGGGTCACTGTTAGTGAACAGTGTAACCATATCCTGATGCTACCCAGGTGGGTACCGGAGACACCAGGTCCTGGTGAGGCCCAGGTGGGACCAGAGACATGAGGTCCAGGTAAGATCCCGATGGGAAACACAGTCACCAGGTCAGGTGAGGCCATGCTTAGGATCAGAGTTACCAGTTACAGGTGAGGCCCAGGTGGAGCCAGAGTGACCTGGTACAGAAGAGGCCAAAGACAGGACCAGAGTTACAAGGAACAGGTCAGTCCCATTGGGGAATAGAGTAACCATGCACAGATGACGCACAGGTAGAACCCGAGTCACCACGTCCAGATGAGGCGCAGGAGGGGAGCATGTTCACTAGGTCCAGGTGAGGCCCAGTTGAGGACCAGAGTCACCAGGTCTGCTTGAGGCCGACAGTGGTCCCAGATTCACCTGGTCTAGGTGACATCCAGATGGGGACCAGAGTCACCATGTCAGAGTGAGGCCCAGAGAGGATCCAGAGTCATCATGTCCAGGTGAGGCTCAGGTGTGGAACAGATTATCCTGGTCATAGTGGTCCACAGGTGAGGACCAGAGACACCAGATCTGGGTGAGGCCCTGTTAGGATCAGACTAACAAGTTCCAGGTGAGGCCCAAAAGGAGTCCACAGCAATCAGGTCCAGGTTGGGAGCAAAGTCACCCGGACTGTGTGAGGCCCAGATGGCGACCAGATTGTCCAGGTCCAGGGGATTCCCAGGTGGTGACCAGAATTACCAGATTCACCAGGTCCAAGAGGCCCAAGTGGGGACCTGAGTCACCAGGTATGGGTGAGGCCCAGGTGGCAACCCCACTCACCAGGTCCAGCTGAGGTCAACCTACAGGCCAGAGTCACCAGATCCAGGTGAGGCCCTAGTGGGGACTGGAGTCACCAGGTAAATGTGAGTTTACAAGAACACCACAGTCACTAGGGCCAGGTCTGGTTCATGTGGGAAAGAGAGTCACCAGGTCCAGGTGAGACCCAGGTGGGGACCACAGTCACCAGGTCCAGATTGAGGCCTAGGTGGGGGGACCAGTGTCATCAGGACCAGTTGAGGCCAAAGATTGGAGCAAAGTTACCATGTTCAGGTGAGGCCCAGGTGGGGAACAGAGTAACCATGTCCCATTGATGCCAGGTGGGAAAAAGTCACAAGGTCCAGACGATGCCTAAGTGAGAAGTAGATTCACCAGGTCCTATTGAGGCCCAGTTGAGGACCAGTGTCCCCAGCTCCGGGTGAGTCCCAGAGGGGGACCAGAGTCACCGGTTCTGGTGATATCCAGGTGGGGACCAGAGTCACCACGTCAGGGTGAGGCCCAGAGGGGGACGAGAATCACTAGGTCCAGGTGAGGCCCCGATGAGGAACTGAGAACCAGGTCCCATGATGCCCATATGAGGACCTGAGTCACCAGGTCCAGGTGAGGTCCCTGTGGGAACCACTCACCTCATCCAGGTGAGGCCCGGGAGGGACCAAAGTCACCAGGTCCAGGTGAGGCCGAGGTATATAAGAGAGTATCGAGGTCCCAATGATGCCCATGTAAGTACCAGAGTCAACAGGTCCAGGAGAGGACCAAATATGGATCAGAGTCATTCTGTTCCAGGTGAGGCCAGATGGAGACCACAGGAACCAGGTCCAGGAGAGTCCCATATGGGAACCAGAGCCACCAGATCCAGGTGAGAACCAGGTGGGACCACAGTCACAAGGTCCAGGTGAGGCGCAGATGGCAACAGGATTCACCAAGCCCAGGTGAGGCCCAGGTGGAGACCAGACACCAGATCCAGGTGAGAACCAGCTAAGGACCAGATTCACCAGGCCCAAGGGAAGCCAAAGGGGTGACCAGAGTCACCAGGTTAGTGTGAGGCCCGGAGGGGATACCAGAGTAACCAGTTTAGTTTGAGGCCCTGAATGGGACCATAGGTCCCTGGTCAGAGTGAAGCCCAGGTGTGGAATAGAGTATCCCGGTCCCAAAGATGACTGGGTGAGGACCAGAGTGCCGAGGGCCATGCAGGTCCAGATGGGGAACAGAATTACTAGGTCCTGGTGAGGCATAGAATAAAACCACAGTCACCAGAATCAGGTGAGCCCCATGTGGGAACAAGAGCCACTCTATCCAGCTGAGTAGCAGGTCCATGTGAGGCCCACGTGAGGACCAAATTCATCAGGTCGAATTGAGGCATAGCTGGGGACAAGAGGCACCAGCTCTGGGTGCGGCCTAGGTGGGGTAAGATTGAGCAGTTCTGAGGTAGGTCAGAGTGGGGACGAGAGACGCCAAGTCCAGGTGAGGCCAAACTGAGGACCAGAGTCACCAGATGCAGGTCAGGTCCAGGTGGGGACCAGAGTCACCAGATCCAGGGGAAGGCCAGGTGGGGACCAGAGTCATCAGATCCAGGTTAAGCCCAGGTGGGTACCAGAGTCACTAGGTCCAGAAGAGGCGAAGGTGAGGACCAGAGTTGCCAGGTAAACGTGAAGCCCCGGTGGGGATCAGAGGCAAAAGGTCCATGTGAGGCCGGCTTGAGGACCATGGTCAACAGGTCTACTTGAGGCCCAGGTGCGGAACACAGTAAGCAGATCCAGGTGAGTTCCCGGTGGTGACAAGAGTCACCAGGTCGAGGTGAGGCCCATGTGGGCACCAGGATCACCATGTCCAGGGGACGCCCTTTAAAGAACCAGAGTCAACAGTTCGAAGTCAGGCGCAGGTGGCAACCAGGATCAACAGGTCCAAGTCAGGCCAAAGTGGGGTTCACAATCACTAGGGCACGGTGAGACCCAGAGGGGGACCAGAGTCACCTGGTCCAGGTGAGGTCCAGTTGTGGAACACAGTCACCGGGTCCCAATTTTGCCCAGTTGAGGACCATGGTCAACAGGGCCAGGTGAGGCCCAGATGGGGACCGGAGTCCCCAAATTCAGGAGAGGCCCAGGTGGGACCACAGTCACCAGATCCATGGCAGTCTCAGGTGCAGACCAGAATCACCAGGTCAAGGTGAGGTGCAAGTGGCAACTACACTCGCCAGGTCCCGGTGAGGCCCTGGTAGGGACCAGAGTCACGAGGTATTTGAGAAGCTAGAAACACTGCAGCCACCAAGTCCACATGATGTCCATGTGGGAACGAGAATCTCCAGTTAGAGGTGAGGACCAGGTGGGGATCCAACTCACCATGTCCAGGTGAGAACCAGGTGGGAGCCAGTGTCACCATGTCCAGGTGTGGCCCAGGTGAAGACCAGAGTTAATAGGTCCGGCTGGGTCACTGTTAGTGAACAGTGTAACCATATCCTGATGTTACCCAGGTGGGTACCAGAGACACTAGGTCCTGGTGAGGCCCAGGTGGGTCCGGAGACATGAGGTCCAGGTGAGATCCCATTGGGAACCACAGTCACCAGGTCAGGTTAGGCCATGCTTAGGATCAGAGTCACCAGTTACACGTGAGGCCCAGGTGGAGCCAGAGTCACCTGGTACAGAAGAGGCCAAAGTCTGGACCAGAGTTACCAGGATCAGGTCAGTCCCAGTGGGGAAGAGAGTAACCATGTCCCGAAGATGCCTAGGTAGAACCAGAGTCAACAGGTTCAATTGAGGCGCAGGTGGGGAGCATTTTCACTCGGTCCCGATGAGGCCCATTTGAGCACCAGTGTCACCAGGTCTAGTTGAGGCCTGGAGGGGGACAAGATTCACCTAGTCTAGAGAACATCCAGATGGGGACCAGAGTCACCATGTCAGGCTGAGGCCCAGAGAGGATTAAGAGTCATCAGGTCCAAGTGAGGCTCAGGTGTGGAACAGAGTATCCAGGTCATAATGGTCCACAGGTGAGGACCAGAGTCAGCAGATCTGGGTGAGGCCCAGTTAGGATCAGAGTCACAAGTTCCAGGTGAGGCCAAGAAGGAGTCCACAGCAATCAGGTCCAGGTGAGCAACAAATTCACCAGGACTGGGTGAGGCCCAGATGGGGACCAGATTCACCAGGTCCAGGTGACTTACAGGTCTTGACCAGACTTACCAGTTCCGGGTAAGGACAAGATTCAACAGGTCTACGTGAGGCCCACGTGGGGACCTGGGTTACCAGGTATGGCTGAGGCCCAGGTGGCAACCCCACTCAACAGGTCCAGGTGAGGCCAACATGCAGGCCATGCAGAGGAATCATGTCACGATGATGCCCTGGTTGGGACCAGAGTTACCAGATCCAGGTGAGGCAAACCTTCAGGCCATGCAGTGGAACCATGTCCCGATGATGCCCAGGTAGGGACCAGAGTCACCAGGTCCAAATGAGGTCCAGATGCAGCATATTCACTAGGTCCAGGTGAGGCCCAGTTGAGGATCAGAGTTCCAGATCTGGTTGAGGCCTAGAGGGGTACCAGAATCACCTGGTCCCGGTGACATCCAGATGGGACCAAAGTCACAAGGTCAGGGTGAGGCCCAGAGATTTTCCAGGTACATCATGTCCAGGTGAGGCTCAGGTGTGCAACAGAGTCACCAGGTACCAACGATGCCCAGGTGAGGACCAGAGTCACCAGGTCTGGGTGATGCGCAGATTGAATCAGAGACACCAGTTCCAGGTGAGGCCAAGAAAGAGTCCACAGCAATCAGGTCCAGGTGGGGAATAAATCACCAGGAGTGGGTGAGACCCAGATGGGGACCAGATTCACCAGGTCCAAGAGGCCCACGTGGGGAACTGAGTCACCAGGTATGGGTGAGGCCCAGGTGGCAACCCCACTCACCAGGTCCAGGTGCGGCCAACCTGCAGGCCAGAGTCTCCAGATCCAGGTGAGGCCCTAGTGGGGACCGGAGTCACCAGGTAAATGTGAGTCTACAAACACCACAGTCACCAGGTCCTGGTGTGGTTCATGTGGGAACGAGAGTCACCAGGTCCAGGTGAGACCCAGGTGGGGACCACAGTCATCAGGTCCAGATTGAGGCCTAGGTGGGGGGACCAGAGTCATCAGGACCAGTTGAGGCCAAAGTGCGGAGTAAAGTTATCATGTCCAGGTGAGGCCCAGGTGGGGAACAGAGTAACCATGTCCCATTGATGGCAGGTGGGAAAAGAGTCACCGGGTCCAGACGAGGCCTAAGTGAGGAGTAGATTCACCAGGTCCTGTTGTTTCCCAGTTGAGGAGCAGTGTCCCCAGCTCCGGGTGAGTCCCAGAGGGGGACCAGAGTCACCCAGTTCTGGTGATATCCAGGTGGGGACCAGAGTCACCACGTCAGGGTGAGGCCCAGAGCGGAACGAGAATCTCTAGGTCCAGGTCAGGCCCCGATGTGGAACTGAGAAACCAGGTCCCATGATGCCCATATGAGGACCTGAGTCACCAGGTCCAGGTGAGGTCCCTGTGGGAACCAGTCTCCTCGTCCAGGTGAGGCCCAGGTGGGACCACAGTCACCATATCCAGGGCAGTCTCAGGTGCAGACCAGAATCACCCGGTCAAGGTGAGGTGCAAGTGGCAACTACACTTGCCAGGTCCCGGTGAGGCCCTGGTAGGGACCAGAGTCACGAGATATTTGAGAAGCTAGAAACACTGCAGCCACCAAGTCCACATGATGTCCATGTGGGAACGAGAATCACCAGTTACAGGTGAGGACCAGGTGGGGATCCAACTCACCATGTCCAGGTGAGAACCAGGTGGGAGCCAGTGTCACCATGTCCAGGTGTGGCCCAGGTGAAGACCAGAGTTAATAGGTCCGGCTGGGTCACTGTTAGTGAACAGTGTAACCATATCCTGATGTTACCCAGGTGGGTACCAGAGACACTAGGTCCTGGTGAGGCCCAGGTGGGACCGGAGACATGAGGTCCAGGTGAGATCCCATTGGGAACCACAGTCACCAGGTCAGGTTAGGCCATGCTTAGGATCAGAGTCACCAGTTACACGTGAGGCCCAGGTGGAGCCAGCGTCACCTGGTACAGAAGAGGCCAAAGTCAGGACCAGAGTTACCAGGATCAGATCACTCCCAGTGGGGAATAGAGTAACCATGTCCCGAAGATGCCTAGGTAGAACCAGAGTCAACAGGTCCAACTGAGGCGCAGTTGGGGAGCATTTTCACTCGGTCCCGATGAGGCTCAGTTGAGCACCAGAGTCACCAGGTCTTGTTGAGGCCTAGAGGGGTACAAATTTCACCTGGTCTAGGTGACATCCAGATGGGGACCAGAGTCACCATGTCAGGCTGAGGCCCAGAGAGGATTAAGAGTCATCAGGTCCAGGTGAGGCTCAGGTGTGGAACAGAGTTTCCAGGTCATAATGGTCCACAGGTGAGGACCAGAGTCAGCAGATCTGGGTGAGGCCCAGAGGGGGAACAGAGTCCTCATGTCCAGATGAGGCTCAGGTGTGGAACAGAACATCCAGATCATAATGGTCCACAGGTGAGGACCAGAGTCACCAGATCTGGGTGGGGACCAGTTAGGATCAGAGTCACCAGTTACAGGTGAGTCCAAGAAGTAGTCCACAGCAATCAGGTCCAGGTGGGGAACAAAGTCACCAGGACTGAGTGAGGACCAGATGGGGACCAGATTCACCAGGTCCAGGGGATTCCCAGGTGGTGACCAGAGTTACCAATTCCGGGTGAGGACCAGGCAAGGACTAGATTCACCAGGTCCAAGTGAGGCCCACGTGGGGACCTGTGTCACCAGGCATGGGTGAGGCCCAGGTGGCAAGCCCACTGACCAGGTCCAGGTGAGGCCAACCTGCAGGCCATTCAGAGGAACCATGTCCCGATGATGACCAGGTAGGGACCAGACTTACCAGGTCCAAGTGAGGCCAACCTGCAGGCCATGCAGTGGAACCATGTCCCGATGATGCCCAGGAAGGGACCAGAGTCACCAGGTCCAAATGAGGCCCAGATGGTGCATATTCACTAGGTCCAGGTGACGCCCAGTTGAGGACCAGTGTCACCAGATTTGGTTGAGGCCTAGAGGGGTAGCAGAATCACCTGGTCCAGGTAACATCCAGATAGGGACCAGAGTCACCAGGTCAGGGTGAGACCCAGAGAGGTTCCAGAGTCATCATGTCCATGTGAGGCTCAGGTGTGGAACAGAGTATCCAGGTCATAATGGTCCACAGGTGAGGACCAGATTCAGCAGATCTGGGTGAGGCCCAGTTAGGATCAGAGTCACAAGTTCCAGGTGAGGCCAAGAAGGATTCCACAGCAATCAGGTCCTGGTGGGCAACAAATTAACCAGGACTGGGTGAGGCCCAGATGGGGACCAGATTCACCAGGTCCAGGTGAGGCCCAGGTGGTGACCAGAGTCCCCGGGTCTGGGGAGGACCAAGTAGGGACCAGATTCACCAAGTCCAAGAGGCCCACGTGGGGACCTGAGTCACCAGGTATGAGTGAGGGCCAGGTAGGAACCCCACTCACCATGTCCAGGTGAGGCCAACCTGCATGCCAGAGTCACCAGATCCAGGTGAGACCCTAGTGGGGACCGCAGTCACCAGGTAAATGTGAGTCTACAAGAACACCACAGTCCCCAGGTCTAGATGGGGTTCATGTGGCAAGGAGAGTCAACAGGTCCAGGTGAAACCCAGGTGGGTACCACAGTCACCAGGTCCAGATTGAGGCCTAGGTGGGGGGACAAGGGTCATCAGGACCAGTTGAGACAAAAGTGTGGAGCAAAGTTATCATGTCCATGTGAGGTCGAGGTGGGGACCAGAGTAACCTTGTCCCATTGATGCCAGGTGGGAAATGAGTCAGAAGGTCCATACGAGGCCTAAGTGAGGAGTAGATTCACCAGGTCCTGTTGAGGCACAGTTGAGGACCAGTGTCGCCAGCTCCGCGTGAGTCCCAGACGGGGACCAGAGTCACTGGTTCTGGTGATATCCAGGTGGTGACCAGAGTCACCACGTCAGGGTGAGGCCCAGAGGGGGACGAGAATCACTAGGTCCAGATGAGACCCCGATGTGGAACTGAGAACCCTGGTCCCATGATGCCCATATGAGGCCCTGAGTCACCAGGTCCAGGTGAGGTCCTTGTGGGAACCAGTCACCTCATCCAGTAGAGGCCGGGGTGGGACCACAGTCACCAGGTCCAGGTGAGGCCCAGGTATATAAGAGAGTATCGAGGTCCCAATGATGCCCATGTAAGGACCAGAGTCAACAGGTGCAGGAGAGGCCCAAATATGGATCAGAGTCATTGTGTTCCAGGTGAGGCCAGATGGAGACCACAGGAACCAGTTATAGGAGAGCCCCATATGGGAAGCAGAGCCACCAGATCCAGGTGTGGTCCAAGTGGGACCACAGTCACAAGGTCCAGGTGACGCGCAGGTGGCAACAGGATTCACCAAGTACAGGTGAGGCCCAGGTGGGACCACAGTCACAAGGTCCAGGTGAGACCCAGGTATATAAGAGAGTATCCAGGTCTCAATGATGCCCAGGTATGGACCAGAGTCAACAGGTCCAGCAGAGGTCCAAATAGGGATCAGAGTCATTATATTCCAGGTGAGGCCAGATGGAGACCACTGGAACCAGGTCCAGGAGAGCCCCTTATGGGAACCAGAGCCACCAGATCCAGGTGAGGTCCAGGTGGGACCACAGTCACACGGTCCAGGTGAGGCGCAGGTGGCAACACGATTCACCAACTCCAGGTGAGGCCCAGGTGGTGACTAGTCACCAGATCCAGGTGCGGACCAGCTAAGGACCAGATTCACCACGCCCAAGTGAATCCATAGGGGTGACCAGAGTCACCAGGTAAGGGTGCGGCCCAGAGGGGGAACCAGAGTAACAGGTTTAGTTTGAGGCCCAGAATGGGACCAGAAGTCCCTGGTCAGAGTGAGGCCCAGGTGTGGAATAGAGTATGCAGGTCCCAATGATGCCTGGGTGAGGACCAGAGTCACTATGGCCATGTAGGCCCAGATGGGGAACAAAATCAGTAGGTCCTGGTGAGGCATAGAATAAGACCACAGTCAGCAGTATCAGGTGAGCCGCTTGTGGGAACCAGAGCCACTCTATCCAGCTGAGGCTCACGTCCATGTGAGGCCCACGTGAGGACCAGATTCATCAGGACGAATTGAGGCATAGCTGGGGACAAGAGTCTCCAGGTCTGGGTTCGGCCTAGGTGGGGCAAGATTCAGCAGTTCTGAGTTAGGTTAAAGTGGGGACGAGGGACACCAGGTCCAGGTGAGGCCAAAGTGTGGACCAGAGTCACCAGATCCAGGTGAGGTCAATGTTGGAAAGAGAGTCACCAGTTCCAGGAGAGGTACAGGTGGGGAACAGAGTCACCAGATCCTGGTGAAGTCCAGGTGGGAACCAGAGCCACCAGATCCACGTGAAGTCCAGGTGGGAACCAGAGTCACCAGATTCAGGTGAAGCCCAGGTAGGGACCAGAGTCACTAGGTCCAGATGAGGCCCAGGTTAGGACCAGAGTTACCAGGTACACATGAGACCCGGTTGGGATCAGAGGCAACAGGTCCATGTGAGGCCGGCTTGGGGACCATGTTCAACAGATCTACTTGAGGCCCAAGTGTGCAACACAGTAAGCAGGTCCAGGTGAGTCCCCGGTGGTGACAAGAGTCACCACGTCCAGGTGAGGACCAGGTGGGGACCAGGATCACCAGGTCCAGGGGAGGCCTTTGAAAGAACCAGAGTCAACAGTTCCAGGCCAGGCGCAGGTGGCAACCAGGGTCAGCAGGTCCAAGTCAGGCCAAAGCGAGTTTCACAGTCACTAGGGCACGGTGAGACCCAGAGGGGGACCAGAGTCACCTGGTTCAGGTGAGGTCCAGTTGTTGATCACAGTCAGCGGGTACCAATTTTGCCCAGTTGAGGACCATGGTCAACAGGGCCAGGTGAGGCCCAGATGGGGACCGCAGTCCCAAATCAAGGTGAAGCCCAGGTGGGGACCACAGTCACCAGATCCAGGGAAGTCTCAGGTGCAGACCAGAATCACCAGGTCCAGGTGAGGTGCAGGTGGCAACCACACTCACCAGGTCCCTGTGAGGCCCTGGTGGGGACCAGAGTTACGAGGTACATGAGTATCTAGAAACACTGCAGCCACCAGGTCCACATGATGTCCATTTGGGAACGAGAATCACCAGTTACAGGTGAGGAACAGGTGGGGATCCGACTCTCCATGTCCAGGTGAGTCCCAGGTGGGAACCAGTGTCACCATGTCCAGGTGGGTCCCAGGTGAAGACCAGAGTTAATAGGTCCGGCTGGGTCACTGTTAGTGAACAAGGTCACCATATCCTGATGCTACCCAGGTGGGTACCAGAGACACCAGGTCCTGGTGAGGCCCAGGTGGGACCAGAGACATGAGGTCCAGGTGAGGCCCCGATGGGAACCACAGTCACCAGGTCAGGTGAGGCCATGCTTAGGATCACAGTCACCAGTTACAGCTGAGGCCCAGGTGGAGCCAGAATCAACTGGTACAGAAGAGGCCAAAGTCAGGACATGAGTTACCAGGATCAGGTCAGTCCCAGTGGGGAATAGAGTAACCATGTCCCGATGATGTCCAGGTAGAACCAGAGTCATCAGGTCCAGATGAGGTGCAGGTAGGGAGCATATTCACTAGGTCCTGGTGAGGCCCAGTTGAGGACCAGAGTCACCAGGTCTAGTTGAGGCCTAGAGGGGTACCAGATTCACCTGGTCTAGGTGACATCCACATGGGGACCAGAGTCACCATGTCAGGCTCAGGCCCAGAGGGGATCCAGAGTCATCATGTCCAGGTGAGGCTCAGGTGTGGAACAGATTATCCAGATCATAATGGTCCTCAGGTGAGGACCAGAGTCACCAGATATGGGTGAGGCCCAGTTAGGTTCAGAGTCACAAGTTCCAGGTGAGGCCAAGAAAGATTAAACAGCAATCAGGTCCTGGTTGGCAACAAATTAACCAGGACTGCGTGTGGCCCAGATGGGACCAGATTCACCAGGTCCAGGTGATTTCCAGGTGGCGACCAGACTTACCAGTTCCGGGTGAGGACCAGGTAAGTACATGATTCAACAGGTCCAAGTGAGGTCCACGTGGGGACCTGTGTCACCAGGTATGGGTGAGTCCAGGGTGGCAACACCACTCCCCAGGTCCAGGTGAGGCCAACCTGCAGGCCATGCAGAGGAACCATGTCCCGATGATGCCGAGGTAGGGACCAGAGTCACCAGGTCCAAATGAGTCCCAGATGGAGCATATTCTCTAAGCCCAGGTGAGGCCCAGTTGAGGACCAGAGTTTCCAGATCTGGTTCGGCTTAGAAGGGTACCAGAATCACCTGATCGAGGTGATATCCAGATGGGGACCAGAGTCACCAGGTCAGGGTGAGGCCCAGAGTGGTTCCAGAGTCATCGGGTCCAGGTGAGTCTCAGGTGTGGAACAGAATCACCAGGTACCAATGATGCCCAGGTGAGGACCAGAGTCACCAGATCTGGGTGACACGCAGATAGGATCAGAGTCACCAGTTCCAGGTGACGCCAAGTAGGCGTCAACAGCAATCAGGTCCAGGTGGTGAAGAAAGTCACCAGGACTTGGTGAGGCCCAGATTTGGACCAGATTCACCAGGTCCAGGTTATTCCCAGGTGGTGACCAGGGTCCTCGGTTCTGGGAGAAGACCAGCTAAGGACCAGATTCAACAGGTCCAAATGAGGCCGACGTGGGGACCTGAGTAACCTGCTATGTGTGAGGCCTAGGTGGCAACCCTATTCCCCAGGTCCAGGTGAGGCCAACCTGCAGGCCAGAGTCACCAGATGCAGGTGAGGTCCAGCTGGGGACCAGAGTCACCAGATCCAGGTGAAGTCCATGTTCAAAGAGAGTCACCAGGTCCAGGAGAGGTCCAGGTCGGGACCAGAGTCACCAGATCCAGGTGAAGTCCAGGTGGGGACCAGAGTCACCAGATCCAGGTGAAGCACAGGTGGGGACCAAAGTCAATAAGTCAAGATGAGGCCCAGGTGAGGACCAGAGTTACTAGGTACACGTGAGGCTCCGGTGGGGATCAGAAGCAACAGCTCCATGTGAGGCCGGCTTGGGGACCATGGTCAACATGTCTACTTGAGGCCCAGGTGTGGAACACAGTAAGCAGGTCCAGGAAGTCCCCGGGGGTGACAAGAGTCACCACGTCCATGTGAGGCCCACGTGGGGACCAGGATCACCAGGTACACGGGAGGCCATTGAAAGAACCAGAGTCAACACTTCGAGGTCAGGAGCAGGTGGCAACCAGGGTCAGCAGGTCCAAGTCAGGCCAAAGTGGGGTTCACAGTCACAAGGGCAGGGTGAGACCCAGAGGGGGACCAGAGTCACCTGGTTCAGATGAGGTTCAGTTGTGGAACACAGTCACCGGGTCCCAATTTTGCCCAGTTGAGGACCATGGTCAACAGGGCCAGGTGAGGCACAGATGGGGACCGGAGTCCCCAAATCCAGGTGAAGCCCAGGTGGGGAACACAGTCACCAGATCCGGGGTAGTCTCAGGTGCAGATCGGAATCACCAGGTCCAGGTGAGGTGCAGGTGGAAACCACACTCACCAGGTCCGGGTGAGGTCCTGGTGGGGACCAGAGACACGAGGTACATGACAAGCTAGAAACACTGCAGCCACCAGGTCCACATGATGTCCACGTGGGAACGAGAATCACCAGTTACAGGTGAGGACCAGGTTGCGATCCGACTCCCCATGTCCAGGTGAGACCCAGGTGGAAGCTAGTGTCACCATGACCAGGTGTGGCCCAGTTGAAGACCAGAGTTAATAGTTTCCGCTGGGTCACTGTTAGTTAACAGAGTACCATATCCTGATGCTAACCAGGTGGGTACCAGAGACACCAGGTCCTGGTGAGTGCAAAGTGTGACCAAAGTCACCAGATCTGGTTGAGGCCTAGAGGGGTACCAGAATCACCTGGTCCAGGTGACATCCAGATGGGGACCAGAGTCACCAGGTCAGGGTGAGGCCCAGAGAGGATCCACAGTCATCATGTCCAGTTGAGGCTCAGGTGTGGAACAGAGTCACCAGGTACCTATGATGCCCAGGTGAGGACCAGAGTAACCAGATATGGGTGATGCGCAGATAGGATAGAGTCACCAGATCTAGGTGAGGCAAAGAAAGTGTCCACAGCAAGCAAGTCCAGGGGGAGAACAAAGTCCCCAGGACTGGGTGAGGCCCAGATGGGGACCAGATTCACCAGGTCCAGGTGAGGCCCAGGTGGGGACCAGAGTTCCCGGGTCTGGGAGAGGACGAGGTAAGGACCAGATTTACCAGGTCCAAGAGGCCCACGTGGGGACCTGATTCACCAGGTATGGGTGAGGCCCAGGTGGCCATCCCACTCACAAGGTCCAGGTGAGGCCAACCTGCATGGCAGAGTCACCAGATCCAGGTGAGGCCCTAGTGGGGACCGGAGTCACCAGGTAAATGTGAGTCTACAAGAACACCACAGTCACCAGGTCCTGGTGTGGTTCATGTGTGAACGAGAGTCACCAGGTCCAGGTGAGACCCAGGTGGGGACCACAGTCACCAGGCCAGATTGAGGCCTAGGTGGGGGGACCAGGGTCATGAGGAACATTTGAGCCCAAAGTGTGGAGCAAAGTTATCATGTCCAGGTGAGGCCCAGGTGGAGAACAGAGTAACCATGTCCCATTGATGCCAGGTGGGAAAAGAGTCCCAAGGTCCAGACGAGGCCTAAGTGAGGAGTAGATTCACCAGGTCCTGTTGAGGCCCGGTTGAGTACCAGTGTCCCCAGCTCCGGGTGAGTCCCAGAGTGGGACCAGAGTCACCCGTTTCTGGGCCTATCCAGCTGGGGACCAGAGTCGCCACATCAGGGTGAGGCCCAGAAAGGGATGAGAATCACTAGGTCCAGGTGAGGCCCCGATGTGGAACTGAAACCAGGTCCCATGATGCCCATATGAGGACCTGAATCACCAGGTCCTGGTGAGGTCGCTGTTGGAACCAGTCATCTCGTCCAGGTGAGGCCCAGGTGGGACCACAGTCACCAGGTCAAGGTGAGGCCCACGTATATAAGAGAGTATCCAGTTACCAATGATCCCCAGGTTAGGACCAGAGTCAACAGGCCCAAGAGAGGCCCAAATATGGATCAGAGTCTTTTTGTTCCAGGTGAATCCAGATGGATACCAGGGGAACTGGGTCCAGGAGAGCCCCATATGGGACCCAGAGCCACCAGATCCAGGTGAGTTCCAGGTGGGACCACAGTCACAAGGTCCTGGTGAGGCACAGGTGGCAACAGGATTCACCATGTCCAGCTGAGGCCCAGGTGGCGACCAGTCACCAGATCCAGGTGCGGACCATCTATGGACCAGATTCACCAGGCCCAAGTGAAGCCCAAGGGGTGACCAGAGTCACTAGGTAATGGTGAGGCCCAGAGGGGGAACCAGTGTAACCAGTTTAGTTTGAGGCCCAGAATGGGACCAGAGGTCACTGGTCAAAGTGAGGCCCAGGTGTGGAATAGAGTATCCAGGTCCCAATGATGCCTGGGTGAGGACCATAGTCACTAGGGCCATGCAGGCCCAGATGGGGAACAGAATCACTAGGTCCTCGTTAGCCATAGAATAAGACCAGAGTCAGCAGTATCAGGTGAGCCCCTTGTGGGAACCAGAGCAACTCTATGCAGCTGAGTCCCAGGTCCATGTGAGGCCCACGTGAGGACCAGATTCATCAGGTCGTATTGAGGCATAGCTGGGGACAAGAGTCACCAGGTCTGGGTGCGGCCTAGGTGGGGCAAGATTCAGAAGTTCTGAGTTATGTCAAACTGGGGACGAGAGACACCAGGTCCAGGTGAGGCCAAACTGAGGACCAAGCTCACCAGATCCAGGTGAGGTCCATGTTGGAAAGAGAGTCACCAGGTCCCGGAGAGGTCCAGGGGGGACCAGAGTCACCAGATCCGGGTGAAGTCCAGGTTGGGACCAGAGTCACCATATCCAAATTGTCCCAGGTGAGGACCAGAGTTACCAGGTACACGTGTAGCCCCGGGGGGGATCAGAGGCAACAGGTCCATGTGAGCCCGGCTTGGGGACCATAGTCAACAGGTCTAATTGAGGCCAGGTTATGGAACACAGTATGCAGGTCCAGGTGAGTCCCCTTGGTGACAAGTGTCACCACGTCCTGGTTTGGCCCAGGTGGGGACCAGAATCACCAGGTACAGTGGAGGCCCTTGAAAGAACCAAGTCAACAGTTCGAGGTCAGGCGCAGGTGGCAACCAGGGTCAGCAGGTCCGAGTCAGGCTAAAGTGGGGTTCACAGTCACTAGGGCACGTGAGTCCCAGAGGGGGACCAGAGTGACCTGGTCCAGGTGAGGTCCAGTTGTGGAACACAGTCACCGGGTCCCAATTTTGCCCAGTTGAGGACCATGGTAAACAGGGCCAGGTGAGGCCCAGATGGGGACCGGCGTCCCCAAATCCAGGTGAAGCCCAGGTGGGGACCACAGTCACCAGATCCAGGGTAGTCTCAGATGCAGACCAGAATCACCAGGTCCAGGTGAGGTGCAGGTGAAACCACACTCACCAGTACACGGAGAGGCCCTGGTGGGAATCAGAGTCACGAGGTACATGAGAAGCTAGAAACACTGCAGTCACCAGGTCCACATGATGTCCATGTGGGAACGAGAATCACCACTTACAGGTGAGGACCATGTGGGGATCCGACTCACCATGTCCAGGTGAGACCCAGGTGGGAACCAGTGTCAGCATGTCCAGGTGTGGCCCAGGTGAAAACCAGAGTTAATAGGTCCGGCTCGGTCACTGATAGTGAACAGGGTAACCATATGCTGATGCTACCCAGGTGGGTACCAGATACACCAGGTACTGGTGAGGCCCAGGTGGGAGCAGAGACATAAGGTCCAGGTGAGGTCCCATGGGAACCACAGTCACCAGGTCTCGTGAGGCCATGCTTAGGATCAGAGTCACCAGTTACAGGTGAGGCCCAGGAGGAGCCAGAGTCACCTTTTACAGAAGAGGCCAAAGTCAGGACCTGAGTTACCAGGATCAGTTCAGTCCCGGATCAGTAGGGAATAGAGTAACCATGTCCTGATGATGTCTTGGTAAACCAGAGTCACCAGGTCCAAATGATGCGCAGTGGGGAGTATGTTCACTATGTCCCAGTGAGGCCCAGATGAGGACTAGAGTCACCAGTTCAAGTTGAGGCCTAGAGGGGTACCAGATTCACCTGGTCTAGGTGACATCCAGATGGGGACCAGAGTCACCATGTCAGGGTGAGGCCCAGAGGGGATCCAGAGTCATCAAGTTCAGGTGAGGCTCAGGTTTGGAACAGAGTATCCAGGTCATAATGGTCCACAGGTGACGACCAGAGTCACCAGATCTGGGTGAGCCCCAGTTAGGATCAGAGTCACCAGTTTCAGGTGCGGCCAAGAAGGAGTCCACAGCAATCAGGTCCAGGTGGTGAACAAAGTCACCAAGACTGGGTGAGGCCCAGATGGGGACCAGATTCACCAAGTCCAGGTGATTCCCAGGTGGTGACCAGAGTTACCAGTGCTGGGTGAGGACGAGGTAAGGACCAGATTAAGCAGGTCCAAGTGAGTTCCATGTGGGGACCTGTGTCACCAGATATGGGTCAGGCCCAGGTGGCAACCCCACTCACCAGGTCCAGGTGAGGCCAAAATGCAGGCCATGGAGAGGAACCATGTCACGATGATGCCCAGGTAGGGACCAGAGTTACCAGGTCCAGGTGAGGCCAACCTGTAGGCCATGCAGTTGAACCATGTCCGGATGATGCCCATGTAGGGACCAGAGTCACCAGGTCCAAATCAGGCCCAGATGGAGCATATTCACTTGGTCCAGGTGAGGTCCAGTTGAGGGCCAGAGTCACCAGATCTGGTGGAGGCCTACAGGGGTATCAGAATCACATGGTCCAGGTGACATCCAGATGTGGACCAGAGTCACCAGGTAAGGGTGAGGCCCAGAGAGGTTCCAGAGTCATCATGTCCAGGTGAGGCTCAGGTGTGGAACAGAGTCACCAGGTACCAATGATGCCCATGTGAGGACCAGAGTCACCAGGTCTTGGTGACGCGCAGATAAGATCAGAGTCACCAGTTTCAGGTGAGGGCAAGAAAGTGTGCATAGCAATCAGGTCCAGGTGAGGAACAAAATCACCAGGACTGGTTGAGGCCGAGATGGGGACAAGATTCAACAGGTCCAGATGCCTCCCAGATGTTGACTAGAGTCCCCGGGTCTGGGAGAGGACCAGGTAAGGACCAGATTCACCAGGTCCAAGAGGCCCACGTGGGGACCTGAGTCGCCAGGTTTGGGTGAGGCCTAGGTGGGAACCCTACTCACCAGGTCCAGGTGAAGCCAACCTGCAGGTCAGAGTCACCACATCCAGGTGAGGCTCTAGTGGGTACCGGAGTCACCAGGTAAATGTGAGTCTACAAGAACACCACAGTCACCAGGTCCAGGTGTGGTTCATGTGGGAACGAGAGTCACCAGGTGCAGGTGAGACCCAGGTGGTGATCACAGTCACCAGGTCCAGATTGAGGCCTAGGTGGGTGGAACAGTGTCATCAGGAGCAGTTGAGGCCAAAGTGTGGAGCATTGTTATCATGTCCAGTTGAGGCCCAGGTGGGGAACAGAGTAACCATGTCCCATTGATGTCAGGTTGGAAGAGTCAAAGGTCCAGATGAGGCCTAAGTGAGGAGTAGATTCACCAGGTCCTGTTGAGGCACAGTTGAGGGCCAGTGTCCCCAACTCTAGGGGATTCCCAGAGGGATACCAGAGTCACCCGGTTCTGGTGATATCCAGGTGGGGACCAGAGTCAGCAAGTCAGGGAGAGGCCCAGAGGGGGAAGAGAATCACTAGGTACAGGTGAGGCCCGATGGGGAACTGAGAAACCAGGTCCCATGATGCCCATATGAGGACCTGAGTCACCAGGTCCTGGTGAGGTCCCTGAAGGAACCAGTCACCTCGTCCAGGTGAGGCCCAGGTGGGAACACAGTCACAGCGTCCAGGTGAGGCCCAGGTATATAAGAGAGTATGCAGGTCCCAATGATGCCCAGGTAAGGACCAGAGTAAACAGGTCCAGGAGAGGCACAAATATGAATCAGAGTCATTGTGTTCCAGGTGAGGCCAGATGGAGACCACAGGAACCAGGTCCACGAGAGTCCCATATGGGAACCAGAGCCACCAGATCCAGGTGAGGTCCAGGTGGGACCACAGTCACAAGGTTCAGGTGAGGCGCAGGTGGCAACAGGATTCACCAAGTCCAGGTGAGGCCCAGCTGGTGACCATATCCAGGTGCGGACCAGCTAAAGACCAAATTCACCAGGCCCAAGTGAAGCCCAAGGGGTGACCAGAGTAACCAGGTAAGGGTGAGGCCCAGAGGGGAACCAGAGTAACCAGTTTAGTTTGAGGCCCCGAATTGGACCAGAGGTCCCTGGTCAAAGTGAGGCCCAGGTGTGGAATAGAGTATCCAGGTTTCAATGATGGCTGAGTGAGGACCAGAGTCACTAGGGCCATGCAGGCCCAGATCAGGAACAGAACCTCTAGCTCCTGGTGAGGCATAGAATAAGACCACAGTCAGCAGTATCAGGTGAGCCCCTTGTGGGAACCAGAGCCAGTCTATCCAGATGAGTCCCAGGTGATTGAGGCCCACGTGAGGACCAGATACATCAAGTCGAAATGAGGCATAGCTGTGGACAAGAGTCACCTGGTCTGGGTGCGGCCTAGGTGGGGCAAGATTCAGCAGTTCTGAGTTAGGTCAAAGTGGTGAAGAGAGACACCAGGAACAGGTGAGTCCAAACTGAGGACCAGAGTCACCAGATCCAGGTGAGGTCCAGGAGGTGAACAGAGTCACCAGATCCAGGTGAAGTCCAGGTGGGGACCAGAGTCACTAGGTCCAGATGATGCGAAGGTGAAGACCAGAGTTGCCAGGTACACGTGAATCCCCGGTTGGGATCAGATGGACAGGTCCATGTGAGGCCGGTGTGGGGACCATGGACAATAGGTCCACTTGAGGCCCAGGTGTGGAACACAGTAAGCAGATCCAGGTGAGTTCCCGGTGATGACAAGAGTCACCAGGTCCAGGTGAGGCCCATGTGAGCACCAGGATTACCATGTCCACTTGACGCCCTTGAAAGTACCAGAGTCAACAGTTCGAGGTCAGGCGCAGGTGGCAACCAGGGTCAACAGGTCCAAGTCAGGCCAAAGTGGGGTTCACAGAACTAGGGCAAGGTGAGACCCAGAGGGGGACCAGAGTCACCTGGTCCAGGTGAGGTCCAGTTGTGGACACAGTCACCGGGTCCCAATTTTGCCCAGTTGAGGACCATGGTCAACAGGGCCAGGTGAGGCCCAGATGAGGACCGCAGTCCCCAAATCCAGGTGAAGCCCACGTGGGGACTACAGTCACCAGATCCAGGGTAGTCTCAGATGCAGGCCAGAATCACCAGGTCCAGGTGAGGTGCAAGTGGCAACCACACTCACCAGGTGCCGGTGAGGCCCTGGTGGGGCCAGAGTCACGAGGTACATGAGAAGCTAGAAACACTGCAGCCACCAGGTCCACATGATGTCCAAGTGGGAACGAGAATCAACCAGGTGGGGATCCGACTCACCATGTCCAGGTGAGACCCAGGTGGGAACCAGTGTCACCATGTCCAGGTGAAGACCAGAGTTAATAGGTCCGGCTGGGTCACTGTTAGTGAACAGGGTCACCATATCCTGATGCTACCCAGGTGGGAACCACAGAAACCAGGTCCTGGTGAGGCCCAGGTGGGCCCAGAGACATGAGGTCCAGAAGAGGTCCCGATGGGAACCACAGTCACCAGGTCAGGTGAGGCCATGCTTAGGATCAGAGTCACCAGTTACAGGTGAGGCCCATGTTGAGCCAGAGTCACCTGGTAGAGAAGACGCCAAAGTCAGGACGAGAGTTACCAGGATCAGGTCAGTCCCAGTGGGGGATAGAGTAACCATGCCCCGAGGATGCCCAGGTAGAACCAGAGTCACCAGGTCCAGATGAGGCGCAGGTGGGGAGCATATTCACTCGGTCCCGGTGAGGCCCAGTTGAGGACCAGAGTCACCAGGTCTAGTTGAGGCCTAGAGGGGTACCAGATTCACCTGGTCTAGGTGACTTCCACATGGGGACCAGAGTCACCATGTCAGGCTGAGGCCCAGAGGGGATCCAGAGTCATCATGTCCAGGTGAGGCTCAGGTGTGGAACAGAGTATCCAGGTCATAATGGTCCACAGGTGAGGACCAGAGTCACCAGATCTGGGTGAGGCCAGTTAGGATCAGAGGCACCAGTTCCAGGTGAGGCCAATAAGGATTTCACAGCAATCAGGTCCAGGTGGGGAACAAAGTCACCAGGACTGGGTGAGGCCCAGATGGGGACCAGATTCACAAGGTCCAGGAGATTCCCTGATGATGACCAGAGTTACCAGTTCCGGGTGAGGACCAGGCAAGGACTAGATTCACCAGGTCCAAGTGAGGCCCACGTGGGGACCTGTGTCACCAGGCATGAGTGAGGCCAAGGTGGCAAGCCCACTGTCCAGGTCCAGCTGAAGCCAAACTGCAGGCGATTCAGAGGAACCATGTCCCGATGATGACCAGGTAGGGACCAGACTTACCAGGTCCAAGTGAGGCCAACCTGCAGGCCATGCAGTGGAACCATGTCCCGATGATGCCCAGGTAGAGACCAGAGTCACCAGGTCCAAATGAGGCCCAGATGGTGCATATTCACTAGGTCAAGGTGAGGCCCAGGTGAGGACCAGAGTCACCAGATCTGGGAGACGCGCATATAGGATCAGAGACACCAGTTCCAGGTGAGGCCAAGAAAGGGTCCACAGCAATAAGGTCCAGGTGGGGAACAAAGTCACCAGGACTGGGTGAGGCCCAGATGGGGACCAGATTCACCAGGTCCAGGTGAGGCCCAGGTGGGACCACAGTCATCAGGTCCAGGTGAGGCCCAGGTATATAAGAGAGTATCCAGGTCCCAATGATGCCCAGGTGGAACCAGAGTCACCAGGTCCAGATGAGGCGCAGGAGGGGAGCATATCCACTAGGGCCCGGTGAGGCCCAGTTGAGGACCACAGTCACCAGGTCTAGTTGAGGCCTAGAGGGGTACCAGATTCACCTGGTCTAGGTGACATCCAGATGGTGACCAGAGTCACCATGTCAGGGTGAGGTCCAGAGGGGATCCAGAGTAATCATGTCCAGGTTAGGCTCAGGTGTGGAACAGAGTATCCAGATCATAATGGTCCACAGGTGAGGACCAGAGTCACCAGATCTGGGTGAGGCCCAGTTAGGATCAGAGTCACCAGTTCCAGGTGAGACCAAGAAGGAGTCCACAGCAATCAGGTCCAGGTGGGGAACAAAGTCACCAGGACTGGGTGAGGCCCAGATGGGGACCAGATTCACCAGGTCCAGGTTATTCCCAGGTGGTGAACAGACTTACCAGTTCCGGGTGACGACCAGGTAAGGACCAGATTCAACAGGACAAAATGAGGCCCACGTGGGGACCTGAGTCACCAGGTATTGGTGAGGCCAGGTGGCAAAGCACTCCCCAGGTCCAGGTGAGGCCAACCTGCAGGCCATGTAGAGGAACCATGTCCCGATGATACCCAGGTAAGGACGAGAGTTACCACATCCAGGTGAGGCCAACCTGCAGGACATGCAGTAGAACCATGTCCCGATGATGCCCAGGTAGGGACTAGAGTCACCAGGTCAGGGAGAGGCCCAGAGAGGTTCCAGAGTCATCATGTCCAGGTGAGGCTCAGGTGAGGAACAGAGTCACCAGGTACCAATGATGCCCAGGTGAGGACCAGAGTCACCAGATCTGGGTGACACGCAGATAGGTTCAGAGTCACCAGTTCCAAGGGGAGGCCAAGAAAGAGTCCACAGCAAGCAGGTCCAGGTGGGGAACAAATTCACCAGGACTGTGTGAGGCCCAGATGGGGACCAGATTCACCAGGTCCAGGTGAGGCCCAGTTGAGGACCAGTGTCCCCAGCTCCGGGTGGGTCCCAGAGGGGGACCAGAGTCACCCGGCTCCGGTGATATCCAGGTGGGGACCAGAGTCACCACGTCAGGGTGAGGCCCAGAGGGGGACGAGAATCACTAGCTCCAGGTGAGGCCCCGATGTGGAACTGAAACCAGGTCCCATGATGCCCATATGAGGACCTGAGTCAGCAGGTCCAGGTGAGGTCCCTGTGGGAACCAGTCACCTCGTCCAGGTGAGGCCCAAGTGGGACCACAGTCACCAGATCCAGGTGAGGCCCAGGTATATAAGAGTGTATCCAGGTCGCAATGATGCCCAGGTAAGGACCAGAGTCAACAGTCCAGGAGAGGCCCAAATATGGACCAGAGTCATTTGTTCCAGGTGATGCCTGATGGAGACCACAGGAATCAGGTCCAGGAGAGCCCCATATGGGAACCAGAGCCACCAGATCCAGGTGAGGTCCAGGTCTACTTGAGGCCCTGATGTGTAACACAGTAAGCACGTCCAGGTGAGTCCCCGGTGGTGAAAAGAGTCACCACGTCCAGGTGAGTCCCAGGTGGGGACCAGGATCACCAGGTACAGTTGAGGCCCTTGAAAGAACTAGAGTCTACTGGCACAAAAACAGACACATAGATCAGTGAAACAGAATAGAGAATCCAGAAGTGGACCCTGAACTTTATGGGCAACTAACATTCGATAAAGGAGGAAAGACTATCCATTGGAAGAAAGACAGTCTCTTCAATAAATGGTGCTGGGAAAATTGGACATCCACATGCAGAAGAATGAAACTAGACCACTCTCTTTCACCATACACAAAGATAAACTCAAAATGGATGAAAGATCTAAATGTGACACAAGATTCCATCAAAATCCTAGAGAAGAACACAGGCAACACCCTTTTTGAACTCGGCCATAGTAACTTCTTGCAAGATACATCCACGAAGGCAAAAGAAACAAAAGCAAAAATGAACTATTGGGACTTCATCAAGATAAGAAGCTTTTGCACAGCAAAGATTACAGTCAACAAAACTCAAAGACAACCTACTGAATGGGAGAAGATATTTGCAAATGACATATCAGATAAAGGACTAGTTTCCAAGATCTATAAAGAACTTATCAAACTCAACACCAAAGAAACAAACAATCCAATCATGAAATGGGCAAAAGACATGAACAGAAATCTCACAGAGGAAGACATAGACATGGCCAACATGCACATGAGAAAATGCTCTGCATCACTTGCCATCAGGGAAATACAAATCAAAACCACAATGAGATACCACCTCACACCAGTGAGAATGGGGAAAATTAACAAGACAGGAAACAACCAATATTGGAGAGGATGCGGAGAAAAGGGAATCCTCATACACTGTTGGTGGGAATGTGAACTGGTGCAGCCACTCTGGAAAACTGTGTGGAGGTTCCTCAAACAGTTAAAAATATACCTGCCCTACGACCCAGCAATTGCACTGTTGGGGATTTTCCCCAAAGAGACAAATGCAATGAAACGCCGGGACACCTGCACCCCGATGTTTATAGCAGCAATGGCCACGATAGCCAAACTGTGGAAGGAGCCTCGGTGTCCAACGAAAGATGAATGGATAAAGAAGATGTGATTTATGTATACAATGGAATATTACTCAGCTATTAGAAATGACAAATACCCACCATTTGCTTCAACGTGGATGGTACTGGAGGGTATTATGCTGAGTGAAGTAAGCCAGTCGGAGAAAGACAAACATTATATGTTCTCATTCATTTGGGGAATATAAATAATAGTGAAAGGGAATACAAGGGAAGGGGGAAGAAATGTGTGGGAAATATCAGAAAGGGAGACAGAACGTAAAGCCTGCTAACTCTGGGAAACGAACTAGGGGTGGTAGAAGGGGAGGAGGGCGGGGGGTGGGAGTGAATGGGTGACGGGCACTGGGGGTTATTCTGTATATTAGTAAAGAGAACACCAATAATAAAAAATAAATTAAAAAAAAAAGAAAAAAGAAAGAACCAGAGTCAACAGGTCGAAGTCAAGCGCAGGTGGCAACCAGGGTCAGCAGGTCCAAGTCAGGCCAAAGTGGGGTTCACAGTCATTAGGGCACGGTGAGACCCAGAGGGGGACCAGAGTCACCTGGTCCAGGTGAGGTCCATTTGTGGAACAGAGTCACTGGGCCTCAATTGTGCCCAGTTGAGGACCATGGTCAACAGGGACAGGTGAGGCCCAGATGGGGACAGGAGTCCCCAAATCCAGGTGAATACCAGGTGGGGACGACAGTCACCAGATCCAGGGTAGTCTCAGGTGCAGACCAGAATCACCAAGTCCAGGTGAGGTGCAGGTGCCAAGCACACTCACCAGGTCCCGGTGAGGCCCTGGTGGGGTCCAGAGTCACGAGGTACATGAGAAGCTAGAAACACTGCAGCCACCAGGTCCACAGGATGTCCATGTGGGAACGAGAATCACCAGTTACAGTTGAGGACCAGGTGGGGATCCGACTCACCATGTTCAGGTCAGACCCAAGTGGGTACCAGTGTCACCATGTCCAGGTGTGGCCCAGGTGAAGACCAGAGTTAATAGGTCCGGCTGGGTCACTGTTAGTGAACAGTGTAACCATATCCTGATGCTACCCTGGTGGGTACCAGAGACACAAGGTCCTGATGAGGCCCAGGTGGGACCAGAGATATGAGGTCCAGGTGAGGTAACGATGGGAACCACAGTCACCAGGTCTGGTGAGGCCATGCTTAGGATCAGAGTCACCAGTTACTGGTGAGGCCCAGGTGGAGCCAGAGTCACCTGGTAGAGAAGACGCCAAAGTCAGGACCAGAGTTACCAGGATCAGGTCAGTCCCAGAGGGGCATAGAGTAACCATGTCCCGATGATGCCCAGGTCGTACCAGTGTCACCAGGTCCAGATGAGGAGCAGGTGGGGAGCATATTCTCTAGGTCTCGGTGAGGCGCACCTGAGGACCAGAATCCCCAAGCCTAGTTGAGGCCTAGAGGGGTACCAGATTCACCTGGTCTGGGTGACATCCAGATGGGGACCAGAGTCACCATGTCAGGGTGAGGCCCAGAGGGGATCCAGAGTCATCATGTACAGGTTAGGCTCAGGTGTGGAACAGAGTATCCAGGTCATAATGGTCCACAGGTGAGGACCACAGTCACCATATCTGTTGAGGCCCAGTTAGGATCAGAGTCACCATTTCCAGGTGAGGACAAGAAGGAGTCCACAGCACTCAGGTCCAGGTGGGGAACAAAGTCACCTGGACTGGGTGAGGCCCAATGGGGACCAGATTCACCAGGTCCAGATGATTCCCCGGTGGTGACCAGAGTTACTAGTTCCGGGTGAGGACCAGGTAAGGACCAGATTCACTAGGTCCAAGTGAGGACCACGTGGGGCCTGTGTCACCAGGTATGGGTGAGGCACAGGTGGCAACCCCACTCACCAGGTCCAGGTGAGGCCAACCTGCAGGCCATGCAGCGGAACCGTGTCCAATGATTCCCAGGTAGGGTCCAGAGTTACCAGGTCCAGGTGAGGCCCAGAAGGAGCATATTCACTATGTCCAGGTGAGGCCCAGTTGAGGACCATAGTTACCAGATCTTGTTGAGGCGTAGAAGGATACCAGAATCACCTGGTCCAGGTGACATCCAGATGGGGACCAGAGTCACCAGGTCAGGGTTAGGGCCAGAGAGGTTAAAGGGTAATCATGTCCAGGTGAGGCTCTGGTGTGGAACAGAGTCACCAGGTACCAAGGATGCCCAGGTGAGGACCAGAGTCACCAGGTCTGGGTGACGCCCAGATAGGATCAGAGTCACCAGTTCCAGGTGAGGCCAAGAAAGGGTCCACAGCAATCAGGTCCAGGTGGGGAACAAAGTAACCAGGAGTGGGTGAGGCCCAGTTGGGGAACAGATTCACCATGTCCAGGTGAGGCCCAGGTGGTGACCAGAGTCCCCGGTCTGGGGGAGGACCAGGTGAGGAGAATATTCACCAGGTCCAAGAGGCCGCTGTGGGGACTTGAGTCACCAGGTATGGGTGAGGCCCCGGTGGCAACCCCACTCACCAGGTCCAGGTGAGGCCAACCTGCAGGCCAGAGTCACCAGATACAGGTGAGACCTTAGTGGGGACCGGAGACACAAGGTAAAAGTGAGTCTACAAGAACACCACAGTCACCAGGTCCAGGTGTGATTCATGTGGGAACGAGAGTCACCAGGTCCAGGTGAGACCCAGGTGGGGACCACAGTCACCAGGTCCAGATTGAGGCCTAGGTGGGGAGCCAGAGACATCAGGACCAGTTGAGGCCAAAGTGTGGAGCAAAGTTATCATGCCCAGGTGAGGCGCAGGTGGGGAAGAGAGTAACCATGTCCCATTGATGCCAGGTGGGAAAAGAGTCACAAGGTCCAGATGAGGCCTAAGTGAGGAGTAGATTCACCAGGTCCTGTTGAGGCCCAGTAGAGGACCAATGTCCCCAGGTCTGGGTGAGTCCCAGAGGGGGAACATAGTAACCCGGTTTTGGTGATATCCAGGTGGGGACCAGAGTCACCACGTCAGGGTGAGGCCCAGAGGGGGAAGAGAATCACTAGGTACAGGTGAGGCCCGATGGGGAACTGAGAAACCAGGTCCCATGATGCCCATATGAGGACCTGAGTCACCAGGTCCAGGTGAGGTCCCTGTGGGAACGAGTCACCTCGTCCCGGTGAGGGCCAGGTGGGACCAAAGTCACCAGGTCCAGGTGAGGCCCAGTTATATAAGAGAGTATCCAGCTCCCAAAGATTCCCAGGTAAGGACCAGAGTCAACAGGTCCAGTAGAGGTTCAAATATGGATCAGAGTCATTGTGTTTCAGGTGAGGCCAGATGGAGATCACAGGAACCAGGTCCAGGAGACCCCCATATGGGAACCAGAGCCACCAGATCCAGGTGAGGTCCAGGTGGGACCAGAGTCACAAGGTCCTGGTGAGGCGCAGGTGGCAACAGGATTCACCAAGTCCAGGTGAGGACCAGGTGGCGAACAGTCACGACATCCAGGTGCAGACCAGCTAAGGACAAGATTCACCAGGCCCAAGTGAAGCCCAATGGGTGACCAGAGTCACCAGGTAAGGGTGAGGCCCAGAGGGGGACCCAGAGTAACCAGTTTAGTTTGAGGCCCAGAATGGGACCAGAGTTCCCTGGTCAAATTGATGCCCAGGTGTGGAATAGAGTATCCAGGTCCCAATGATGCCTGCGTGAGGACCTGAGTCACTAGGGCCATGCAGGCCCAGATGGGGAACAGAATCATTAGGTCCTGGTGAGGCATAGAATAAGACCACAGTCAGCAGTATCAGGTGAGCCACTTGTGGTAACCAGAGCCACTCTATGCAGCTGAGTCCGAGGTCCTTGTGAGGCCCACGTGAGGACCAGATTCATCAGGTCGAATTGAGGCATAGCTGGGGACAAGAGTCACCAGGTATGCGTGCGGCCTAGGTGGGGCAAGATTCAGCAGTTCTGAGTTAGGTCAATGTGAGGACGAGAGACACCAGGTCCAGGTAAGGCCAAACTGAGGACCAGAGTTACCAGATCCAGGTGAGGTCCATGTTGTAAAGAGAGTCACCAGGTCCAGGAGAGGTCCAGGTGGGGACCAGAGTCACCAGAACCAGGTGAAGTCCAGGTGGGTATCAGATTCACCAGATCCAGGTGAAGCCCAGGTGGGGACCAGAGTCACTAGGTCCAGATGAGGCCCAGGTGAGGACCAGAGTTCCCAGGTACACGTGAGGCCCCGGTGGGGATCAGAGGCAACAGGTCCATGTGAGGCAGGCTTGGGGACCATGGTCAACAGGTCTAATTGAGGCCCAAGTGTGGAACACAGTAACCAGGTCCAGGTGAGTCCCAGGTGGTGACAAGAGTCACCACGTCCAGTTGAGGCCCAGGTGGGGACCAGGATCACCAGGTCCAGGGGAGGCCCTTGAAAGAATCAGAGTCAACAGTTCGAGGTCAGGCGCAGGTGACATCCAGGGTCAGCAGGTCCAAGGCAGGCCAAAGTGGGGTTCACAGTCACTAGGGCACGGTGAGACCCAGAGGGGGACCAGAGTCACTTGGTCCAGGTGAGGTCCAGTTGTGGAACACAGTCACCGGGTCCAAATTTGCCCAGTTTAGTACCATGGTCAACAGGGCCAGGTGAGGCCCAGATGGGGAGTGGAGTCCCCCAATCCAGGTGAAGCCCAGGTGGGGACCACATTCACCAGATCCAGGGTAGTCTCAGGTGCAGACCAGAATTACCAGGTCCAGGTGAGTTGCCGTTGGCAACCACACTCAGCAGGTCCCGGTGAGGCCCTGGTGGGGACCAGAGTCACGAGCTACATGAGAAGCTAGAAACACTGCATCCACCAGGTCCACATGATGTCCATGTGGGAACGAGAATCACTAGTTACAGGTGACCAGCTGGGGATCCTACTCACCATTTTCAGGTGAGACCCAGGTGGGAACCAGTGTCACCTTGTCCAGGTGTGGCCCAGGTAAAGACCAGAGTTAATAGGTCCGGCAGGGTCACTGTTAGTGAACAGGGTAACCATATCCTGATGCTACCCTGGTGGGTACCAGAAACACCAGGTCCTGGTGAGGCCCAGGTGGGACCAGAGACCTGAGGTCCAGGGGAGGTCCCGATGGGAACCACAGTTACCAGGTCAGGTGAGGCCATGCTTAGGATCAGAGTCACCAGTTACAGGTGAGGCCCAGGTGGAGCCAGAGTCACCTGGTACAGAAGTGGCCAAAGTCAGGACCAGAGTTACCAGGATCAGGGCAGTCCCTGTGGGGAATACAGTAACCATTTCCCGATGATGCCCAGGTAGAACCAGAGACACCAGGTCCAGATGAGGCTCAGGTGAGGAGCATATTCACTAGGTCCCGGTGAGTCCCACTTGAGGACCAGTGTCACCAGGTCTAGTTGAGGCCTAGAGGGGTACCAGATTCACCTGGTCTACATGACATCCAGATGGGGACCAGAGACACCATGTCAGGGTGAGGCCCAGAGGGGATCCGGAGTCATCATGTCCAGGTGAGGCTCAGGTGTGGAACAGAGTCACCAGGTACCAATCATGCCCAGGTGAGGACCAGAGTCACCAGGTCTGGGTGACACGCAGATAGGTTCCGAGTCACCAGTTTCAGGTGAGGCCAAGAAAGAGTCCACAGCAATCAGGTCCAGGTGGGGAACATAGTCACGAGGACTGGGTGAGGCCCAGATGGGGACCAGATTCACCATGTCCAGGTGAGGCCCAGGTGGTGACCAGAGTTACCAGTTCCAGGTGAGGATCAGGTAAGGACCTGATTCACCAGGTCTTAGTAAGGCCCACATGGGGACCTGTGTCACCATGTATGGGTGAGGCCCAGGTGGCATACCCTCTCACCAGTTCAAGGTGAGGCCAACCTGCACGTCATGCCGAGGAACCGTGACCCGATGATGCCCAGGTAGGGACAGGACTTACCATGTCCAGGTGAGGCCAACCTGCAGGCCGTGCTGTGGAACCATGTCCCTATGATGCCCAGGTATGGACCAGAGTCACCATGTTCAAATGAGGCCCACATGGAGCATATTCCCTAGGTCCAGCTTAGGCCCAGGTGAAGACCAGAGTCACCAGATCTGGTTGAGGACTATCGGGGTACAGAATCCCCTGGTCCAGAGACATCCAGATGGGGACCAGCCTCACCAGGTCAGGGAGAGGCCCAGAGAGGTTCCAGAGTCATCATGTCCAGGTGAGGCTCAGGTGTGGAACAGAGTCACCAGGTACCAATGATGCCCAGGTTAGGGTCAGAGTCACCAGGTCTGGGTGACGCGCAGATAGGATCAGAGTCACCTGTTCAGGTGAGGCCAAGAAAGAGTCTACAGCAATCAGGTCCACGTGTGGAACGAAGTCACCAGGTCTGGGTGAGGCCCAGATGGGGACCAGATTCACCAGGTCCAGGTGAGGCCCAGGTGGTGACCAGAGTACCCGGGTCTGGAAGAGGACCAGGTAAGGACCAGATTAACCAGGTCCTAGATGCCCACGTGGGGACCTGAGTCACCAGGTATGGGTGAGGCCCAGGTGGCCACCCCACTCAGCAGGTCCCGGTGAGGCCAACCTTCAGGTCAGAGTCAACAGGTCCAGGTGAGGCCAAACTGAGGACCAGAGTCACCAGGTCCAGGTGAGGTCCAGGCGGCGACCAGTGTCATCAGATCCAGGTGAAGTCCAGGTGGGACCAGAGTCACGAGATCCAGGTGAAGTCCAGGTGGGGACCAGAGTTACAAGGTACACGTGAGGCCCCGGTGGGGGTCAGAGGCAACAGGTCCATGTGAGGCCAGCTTCGGGACCATGGTCAACAAGGCCAGGTGAGGCCCCGATGGGGACCGTAATCCCCAAATCCAGGTGAAGCCCAGGTAGGGACCACAGTCACCAATCCAGTGTAGTCTCGGTTGCAGACCAGAATCACCAGGTTCAGGTGAGGTGCACATGGCCACCACACTCACCAGGTCCCGGTGAGTCCCTGGTGGGGACCAGAGTCACGAGGTACATGAGAAGCTAGAAACACTGCAGCCACCAGGTTCACATGATGTCCATGTTGAAATGAGAATCACTAGTTAAAGGTGAGGACCAGGTGGGGATCTGACTCACCATGTCCAGGTGAGACCCAGGTGGGAACCAGTGTCACCATGTTCAGGTGTGGCCCAGGTGAAGACCAGGGTTAATAGGTCCGGTGGGTCACTGTTAGTGAACAGTGTAACCATATTCTGATGCTACCCAGGTGGTTAGCAGAGACACCAATTCCTGGTAAGGCCCAGGTGGGACCGGAGACATGAGGTCCAGGTGAGGTCCCGATGGGAAGCACAGTCACCAGGTCAGATGAGGCCATGCGTAGGATCAGAGTCACCAGTTACAGGTGAGGCCCAGGTGGAGCCAGAGTTACCTGGTACAGAAGTGTCCAAAGAGAGGACCCGAGTTACCAGGATCAGGTCATTCCCAGTGTGGAATAGAGTAACCATGTCCCGATAATGCCAAGGTAGGGTCCAGAGTTACCAGGTCCAGGTGAGGCCAACCTGCAGGCCATGCAATGGAACCATGTCCCGATGATGCCCAGGTAGGGATCAGAGTCACCAGGTCCAAATGAGGCCCAGATGGAGCATATTCACTAGGTGCAGGTGAGGCCCAGTTGAGGATCACAGTCACCAGATATGGTTGAGTCCTAGAGGGGTACCAGAATCACCTGGACCAGGTGACATCCAGATGGGGACCAGAGTCACCAGGTCACGGTGAGGCCCAGAGAGGTTCCAGGGTCATCATGTCCAGGTGAGGCTCAGGTGAGGAACAGAGTCACCAGGTACCAATGATGCCCAGGTGAGGACCAGACTCACCAGATCTGGGTGACGTGCAGATACGATAAGAGTCACCAGTTCCAGGTGAGGCCAAGAAGGAGACCACAACAATCAGGTCCAGGTGGCGAACAAAGTCACCAGGAATGGGTGAGGCCCAGATGGGGACAAGATTCACCAGGTCCAGGTGAGGCCCAGGTGGTGACCAGAGACCCCGGGTCTGGGAGACGACCAGGTAAGGACCAGATACACCAAGTCCAAGAGGCCCACGAGGAGACCTGTGTCCCCAGGTACGGGTGAGGCACAGGTGGCAACCACACTCACCAGGTCCAGGAGAGGCCATCTTTCGCGCCATGCAGAGGAACCGTGTCCCGATGATGCCCATGTAGGAACCAGAGTTACCAGGTCCAGGTGATGCCAACCTGCAGGCCATGCAGTGGAACCATGTCCCGATGATGCCCAGGGAGGGACCAGAGTCACCAGGTCCAAATGAGGCCCGGATGGAGCATATTCACTAGGTCCAGGTGAGGCCCAGTTGAGGACCAGAGTCACCAGATCTGGCTGAGGCTCAGAGGGGTACCAAAATCACCTGGTCAAGGTGACATCCAGATGGGGACCAGAGTCACCAGGACAGTGTAAGGCCCAGAGAGGTTCCAGAGTCATCATGTCCAGGTTACGCTCAGATGTGGAACTGAGTCACCAGGTACCAATAATGCCCACATGAGGACCAGAGTCACCAGATCTCGGGGACGTGCAGATAGGATCAGAGTCACCAGTTCCAGGTGAGGCAAAGAAAGAGTCCACAGCAATCAGTTCCAGGTGGGGAACAAAGTAACCAGGACTGGGTGAGGCCCAGATGGGGACCAGTTCCCCTTCTCCAGGTGAGGCCCAGGTGATGACCAGAGTCCCCAGGTTGGGAGAAGAGGAGGTAAGGACCAGATTCACCAGGTCCAAGAGGCCCACGTGGGGACCTGAGTCACCAGGTATGGGTTAGCCACAGGTGGCAATCCCACTCACCAGGTCCAGGTGAGGCCAACCTGCAGGCCATGTGCGGAACCATGTCCCGATGATGTCCAGGTAGGGACCAGAGTCACCAGGTCCAATTGAGGCCCAGATGGAGCATATTCACTACGTCCAGGTGAGGCCGAGTTGAGGACCAGTGTCACCAGATCTGGTTGAGGCTTAGAGGGCTACCAGAATCCCCTGGTCCAGGTGACATCCAGATGGGGATGAGAGTCACCAGGTCAGGGTGAGGCCCAGAGAGGTTCCAGAGTCATTAAGTCCAGGTGAGGCTCAGCCTGTGGAACAGAGTCACCAGGTACCAATGATGCCCAGGTGAGGACCAGAGTCACCAGATCTGGGTGATGCGCAGATAGATTAGAGTTACCAGTTCCAGGTGATGCCAAGAAAGTGTCCACAGCAATCAGGTCCAGGTGGTGAACAAAGTCACCATGACTAGGTGAGGCCCAGATGGGGACCAGATTCACCAGGTCCAGGTGAGGTCAAGGTGGTGACCAGAGTCCTCGGGTCTGGCAGAGGACCAGATAAGGACCAGATTCACCAGGTCCAAGTGAGGCCCACGTGAGGACCTGAATCACCAGGTATGGGTGAGGCCCACATGGCAAGCCACTCACCAGGTCTAGGTGAGGCCAACCTGCAGGCCAGTGTCACCAGATCTAGGTGAGGCCCTAATGGGGACCGGAGTCACCAGGTAAATGTGAGTCTACAAGAACACCACAGGGACCAGGTCCAGGTGTGGTTCATGTGGGAACGAGAGTCACCAGGTCCAGGTGAGCCCCAGGTGGGGACCACAGTCACTGGGTCCAGATTGAGGCCTAGGTGGGGGGACCAGAGTCATCAGGACCAGTTGAGGCCAAAGTGTGGAGCAAAGTTATCATGTCTAGGTGCGGTCCAGGTGGGGAACAGAGTAACCATGTCCCGATGATGCCAGGTGGGAAAGAGCCACAAGGTACAGATGACACTTAAGTGAGGAGTAGATTCAACAGGTAAGGTTGAGATCCAGTTGAGGACCAGTGTCCCCAGCTCTGGGTGAGTCCCAGAGGGGGACCAGAGTCACCCGGTTCTGGTGATATCCAGATGGGGACCAGAGTCACCATGTCATGGTGAGGCCCAGAGTGGATCCAGAGTCATCATGTCCAGGTGAGGCTCAGGTGTGGAACAGAGTATCCAGGTCATAATGGTCCACAGGTGAGGACCAGAGTCACCAGATCTGGGTGAGGCCCAGCTACGATCAGAGTCAACACTTCCAGGTGAGGCCAAGTAGGAGTCCACAGCAATCAGGTCCAGGTGGGGAACAAAACCACCAGGACTGGGTGAGGACCAGGTAAGGACCAGATTCACCAGGTCCAAGTGAGTCCCACGTGGGCACCCGGGTCACCAGGTATGGGTGAGGCCCAAGTGACATCCCCACTCACCAGGTCCAGGTGAGGCCACCCTGCAGGCAATGCAGAGGAAGGCTGTCCCGATGATGCCCAGGTAGGACCACAGTTACCAGGTCCAGGTGCGGCCAACCTAAAGGCCATGCAGTGGAACCATGTCCCGATGATGCCCAGGTAGGGAAGAGAGTCACCAGGTCCAAATGAGGCCCAGATGGAGCATATTCAATAGGTCCAGGTGAGGCCCAGTTGAGGACCAGAGTCACCAGATCCAGGTGAAGCCAAGGTGGGGACCCGAGTCACTAGGTCCAGATGAGGCCCAAGTGAGGACCAGTGCTACCAGGTACACGTGATGCCCCGGTGGGAATCAGAGGAAACAGGTCCATATGAGGGCGGCTTCGGTACCATGGTCAACAGGTCTACTTGAGGCCCAGGTGTGGAACACAGTAACCAGGTCCAGGTGAGTCCCCGGTGGTGACCAGAGTCACCACGTCCAGGTGAGTCCCAGGGGGGACCAGGATCACCAGGTACAGGGGAAGCCCTTGAATGAACCACAGTCAACAGTTCGAGGTCAGGCGCAGGTGTCAACCAGGGTCAGCAGGTCCAAGTCAGGCCAAAGTGGGGTTCACAGTCACTAGGGCACGGTGAGACCCAGAGGGGGACCAGAGTCACCTGGTCCAGGTGAGGTCCAGGGGTGGAACACAGTCACCGGGGCCCAATTTTGCCAGTTGAGGACCATGGTTGACAGGGCCAGGTGAGGCCCAGATTGGGGATCCTCAATCTGGATCAGAGTCACCAGTTCCAGTTGAGGCTAAGAAGGAGTCCACAGCAATCAGGTCCAGATTGACGCCTAGGTCGGGGGACCAGAGTCATCAGGACCAGTTGAGGCCAAAGTGTGGAGCAAAGTTATCATGTCCAGGTGAGGCCCAGGTGGGGAACACAGTAACAATGTCCCATGGATGCCAGGTGGGTAAAGACTCCCAAGGTCCAGACGAGGCCTAAGTGAGGAGTAGATTAACCAGGTCCTCTTTAGGCCCAGTTGAGGACCAGAGTCCCCAGCTCCGGGTGAGTCCCAGAGGGGGACCAGCGTCACCCGGTTCTGCTGATATCCAGGTGTGGACCAGAATCAGCACGTCAGGGTGAGACCCAGAGTCGGACGAGAATCACTAGGTCCAGGTGAGGCCTCGATGTGGAACTGAGAAACAAGGTCCCATGATGCCCATATGAGGACCTGAGACACCAGGTCCAGGTGAGGCCCAGTTGTGGACCAGAGTCACCAGACCTGGTTGAGGCCTAGAGGGGTACCAGAATCACCTGGTCCAGGTGCCATCCAGATGGGTCCAGAGTCACCAGGTCAGGGTGAGGCCCAGAGAGGTTCCAGAGTCATCATGTCCAGGTGAGTCTCAGGTGTGGAACAGAGTATAGAGGTCATAATAGTCCACAGGTGAGGACCAGAGTCACCACATCTGGGTGAGGCCCAGTTATGTTCAGAGTCACCAGTTCCAGTTGAGACCAAGAGGAGTCCACAGCAATCAGGTCCAGGTGGGGAAGAAAGTCAACAGGACTGGGTGAGGCCCAGAGGGGGACCATATTCACCAGGTCCAGGTGATTCCCAGGTGGTGACCAGAGTTACCAGATTCACCAGGTCCAGGTGATTCCCAGGTGGTGACAAGGGTTACCAGTTCCGGGTGAGGACCAGGTAAGGACCAGATTCACCAGGTCCAAGTGAGGCCCACGTGGGACCTGTGTCACCAGGTATGGGTGAGGCCCAGGTGGCAAGCCCACTCACCAGGTCCAGGTGAGGCCAACCTGCAGGCCATGCAGAGGAACCGTGTCCCGATGATGCCCAGGTAGGGACCAGAGGTACGAGGTCCAGGTGACTCCAACCTGCAGGCCATGCAGAGGAACCGTGTCCCGCTGATGCCCAGGTAGGGACCAGAGATACCAGGTCAAGAAGAGACCAACCTGCAGACCATTATGTGGAACTATGTCCCGATGTTGCCCACGTAGGGACCAGAGTCACCAGGTCCAAATGAGGCCCAGATGGAGCATATTCACTAGGTCCAGGTGAGGCCGAGTTGAGGACCAGAGTCACCAGATCTGGTTGAGGCCGAGAGGGGTACCAGAATCCCCTGGTCCAGGTGACATCCAGTTGGGGACCAGAGTCACCAGGTCAGGGTGAGGCACAGAGAGGTTCGAGAGTCATCATGTCCAGCTGAGGCTCAGCTGTGGAACAGAGTCACCAGGTACCAATGATGCCCAGGTGAGGACCAGAGTCACCAGATCTGGGTGACGCGCAGGTAGGATCAGAGTCACCAGGTCCAGGTGAGGCCAAGAAAGAGTCCACAGCAATCAGGTCCAGGTGGGGAACAAAGTCACCAAGACTTGGTGAGGCCCAGATGGGGACCAGATTCACCAGGTCCAGGTGAGGCCCAGGTGGTGACCAGAGTACCCGGTTCTGGGAGAGGACCAGGTAAGGACCAGATTCACCAGTTCCAAGAGGCCCACGTGGGGACCTGAGTCACCAGGTATGGGTGAGTCCCAGGTGGCAACCCTACTCACCAGGTCCAGGTGAGGCCAGCCTGCAGGCCAGAGTCACCAGATCCAGGTGAGGCCCTAGTGGGGACGGGAGTCACAAGGTAAATGTAAGTCTACAAGAACACCACAGTCACCAGGTCCAGGTGTGGTTCATGTGGGAACGGGAGTCACCAGGTCCAGCTGAGACCCAGTTGGGGACGACAGTCACCAGGTCCAGATTGAGGCCTAGGTTGGGGGACGAGATTCATCAGGACCAGTTGAGGCCAAAGTGTGCAACAAAGTTATCATGTCCAAGTGAGGCCCAGTGGGGAACAGAGTAACCATGTCCCATTGATGCCAGGTGGGAAAAGAGTCACAAGGTCCAGACGAAGCCTAAGTTTGGAGTAGATTCACCAGGTCCTGTTGAGGCCCAGCTGAGGACCAGTGTCCCCAGCTCCGGGTGTGTCACCCGGTTCTGGTGATATCCAGGAGGGGACCAGTGTCACAAGTCAGGGTGAGACCCAGAGGGTGACGAGAATCACTAGGTCCAGGTGAGGCCCCGATGTGGAACTGAGAAACCAGGTCCCATGATGCCCATATGAGGACCTGAGTCACCAGGTCCAGGTGATGTCCTTTGGGAACCAGTCACCCTGTCCAGGTGAGGCCCAGGTGGGAACACAGTCACCAAGTCCTGGTGAGGCCCAGGTATATAAGAGAGTATCCAAGTCCCAATGATGCCCAGGTAAGGACCAGAGACAACAGGTCCAGGAGAGGCCCAAATATGGATCAGAGTCATTATGTTCCAGGAGAGGCCAGATGGAGACCACAGGAACCAGGTCCAGGAGAGCCCCATATGGGAACCAGAGCCAACAGATCCAGGTGAGGTCCAGGAGGGACCACAGCCACAAGGTCCAGGTGAGGCGCAGGTGGCAACATGATTCACCAAGTCCAGGTGAGGCCCACGTGGTGACCTGTCACCAGAACCAGGTGCGAACCAGCTAAGAACCAGATTCACCAGGCCCAAGTGAAGCCCAAGGGGTGACCAGTGTCACCAGGTAAGGGTGAGGTCCCGAGGGGGAACCAGAGTAACCAGTTTAGTTTGAGGCCCAGAATGGGACCAGACGTCCCTGGACAAAGTGAGGTCCAGGTGTGGAATAGAGTATCCAGGTCCCAATGATGCCTGGGTGAGGACCAGAGTCACTAGGGCCATGCAGGCCCAGATGGGGAACAGAATCACTAGGTCCTGGTGAGGCATAGAATAAGAACACAGTCACCAGTATCAGGTGAGCCCCTTGTGGGAACCAGAGCCACTCTATCCCGCTGAGTTCCAGGTCCATGTGAGGCCCACGTGAGGACCAGATTCATCAGGTCGAATTGAGGCATAGCTGGGGACAAGAGTCATCAGGTCTGGGTGCGGCCTAGGTGGGGCAAGATTTAGCAGGTCTGAGTTAGGTCAAAGTGGGGACGAGAGACACCAGTCCAGGTGAGGCCAAACTGAGACCACAGACACCAGATACAGGTGAGTTCCAGGTGGGGACCAGAGTCACGAGATCCAGGTGAAGTCCAGGTGGGGAACAGAGTCACTAGGTGCAGATGAGGCCCAGGTGAGGACCAGTGTTACCAGGTACACGTGAGGCCCCGGTGGGGATCAGAGGCAACAGGTCCATGTGAGGCGAGCTTTGGGACCATAGTCAAGAGGTGTACTTGAGGCCCAGGTGTGGAACACAGTAAGCAGGTCCAGATGAGTCCAAGGTGGTGACTAGAGACACCACGTGCAGGTGAGGCCCAGGTGGGCATCAGGATCACCAGGTACAGGGGAGGCCCTTGAAAGAACCAGAGTCAACAGTTCGAGGTCAGGCACAGGTGGCAACCAGGGTCAGCAGGTCGAAGTCAGGCCAAAGTGGGGTTCACAGTCATTAGGGCACGGTGAGACCCAGAGGGGGACCAGAGTCACCTGGTCCAGGTGAGGTCCAGTTGTGGAACATAGTCACAGTGTTCCAATTTTGCCCAGTTGCGGACCATGGTCAACAGGGCCAGGTGAGGCCCAGATGGGGACCAGAGTCCCCAAATCCAGGTGAAGCCCAGGTGGGGACCACAGTCACAAGATCCAGGGTAGTCTCAGGTGCAGACCAGAATCACCAGGTCCAGGTGAGGTGCAGGTGGCAACCATACTCACCAGGTCCCGGTGAGGCCCTGGTGGAGACCAGAGTCATGAGGTACATGAGAAGCTAGAAATACTGCAGCCACCAGGTCTACATGATGTCCATGCTGGAATGAGAATCACCAGTTACAGGTGAGGACCAGGTGGGGATCCGACTCACCATGTCCAGGTGAGACCGAAGTTGGAACCAGTGTCACCATATCCTGGTGTGGCCCAGGTGAAGACCAGAGTTAATAGGTCTGGCTGGGTCACTATTAGTGAACAGTGTAACCATATCATGATGCTACCCAGGTGGGTACCAGAGACACCAGCTCCTGGTGTGGCCCAGGTGGGACCAGAGACACGAGGTCCAGGTGAGGTCCCGATGGGAACCACAGTCACCAGGTCAGGTGAGGCCATGCTTAGGATCAGAGTCACCAGTTACAGGTGAGGCCCAGGTGGAGCCAGAGTCACCTGGTACAGAAGAGGCCAAAGTCAGGACCAGAGTTACCAGAATCAGGTCAGTCCCAGTGTGGAATAGAGTAACCATGTCCCGATGATTCCCAGGTAGAACCAGAGTTACCAGGTCCAGATGAGGTGCAGGTGGGGAGCATATTCACTCGGTCCCGGTTAGGAGAAGTTGAGTACCAGAGTCACCAGGTCTAGTTGAGGCTTGGCGGGGTACCACATACACCTGGTCTATGTGACATCCAGATGGGGACCAGAGTCACCATGTCAGGCTGAGGCCCAGAGGGGATCCGGAGTCATCATGTCCAGGTGAGGCTCACGTGTGGAACAGAGTATCCAGGTCATAATGGTCCACAGGTGAGGACCAGAGTCACCAGATCTGGGTGAGGCCCAGTTAGGATCAGTGTCACAAGTTCCAGGTGAGGGTCAAGAAGGAGTACACAGCAATCAGGTCCAGGTGGGAACAAAGTCACCTGGACTGGATGAGGCCCAATGGGGACCAGAATCACAATGTCCAGGTGATTCCCAGGTGATGACCAGAGTTACCAGTTCTGGGTGAGGAAAAGGAAGGACCAGATTCACCAGGTCCACGTGACGCCCACGTTGGTACCTGTGTCACCAGGCATGGGTGAGACTCAGGTGACAACCCCACTCACTAGGTCCAAGTGAGGCCAACCTGCAGGCCATGCCGAGGAACCATGTCCTGATGATGCCCAGGTGGGGTCTAGAGTTATCAGGTCCAGGTGAGGCACACCTGCAGGCCACGCAGTGGAACCATATCCCGGTAATGCCGAGGTAGGGATCAGAATCACCATGTCCAAATGAGGCCCAGATGGAGCATATTCACTAGGTCTAGGTGAGGCCCAGTTGAGGACCAGAGTCACCAGATCTGGTTGAGCCCTATAAGGGTACCAGAATCACCTGGTTCAGGTGACATCGAGATGGGGACCAGAGTCACCAGGTCAGGGTGAGGCCCAGAGAGGTTCGAGAGTCATCATGTCCAACTGAGGCTCAGGTGTGGAACAGAGTCACCAGGTACCAATGATGCCCAGTTGAGGACCAGATTCACCAGGTCTGGGTGACGCGCAGATAGGATCAGAGTCACCAGTTCCAGGTGAGGCCATGAAGGCGTCCACAGCAATCAGGTTCATTTGGGGAACAAAGTCACCAGGACTGGGGGAGGCCCAGATGGGGACCAGATTCACCAGGCCCAGGTGATTCCAAGGTGGTGACCAGAGTTACCACTTCCGGGGAAGGACCGGGTAAGGACCAGATTCAGCAGGTCCAATAGAGGCCCACGTGGGGACCTGTGTCACCATGTTTGGGTGAGGCACAATTGGGACCCCACTCACCAGGTCCAGGTGAGGCCAACCTGCAGGCGATGGAGAGGAAACGTGTCCCGATGATGCCCAGGTAGGGACCAGGGTTACCAGGTCCAGGTGAGGCCAACCTGCAGGCCATGCAGTGGAACCATGTCCGGATGATGCCCAGGTAGGGACCAGAGTTACCAGGTCCAGGTGAGGCCAACCTGCAGGCCATGCATTGGAACCATATCCCTATGATGCCCAAGTAGGAACCAGAGTCACCAGGTCCAAATGAGTCCCAGATGGAGCATATTCTCTAGGTCCAGGTGAGGCCCAGTTGAGGACCAGAGTCATCAGAACTGGTAGAGGCCTAGAGGGGTACGAGAATTCCCTGGTCCAGGTGACATCCAGATGGGGACCAGAGTCACCAGGTCAGGGTGAGGCCCAGAGAGGTTCCAGAGTCAGAATGTCCAGGTGAGGCTCAGGTGTAGAACAGAGTCACCAGGTACCAATGATGCCCAGGTGAGGACCAGAGTCACCAGGTCTGGGTGACGCGCAGATAGGATCAGAGTCACCAGTTCCAGGTGAGGCTAAGAAAGAGTCCACAGCAATCAGGTCCAGGTGGGGAACAAAGTCACCAGGACTGGGTGAGGCCCAGATGGGGACCAGATTCACCAGATCCAGGTGAGGCCCAGGAGGTGACCAGAGTCCCCGGGTCTTGGAGAGGACCAGGTAAGGACCAGATTAACCAGGTCCAAGAGGCCCACGTGTGGACCTGAGTCAACAGGTATGGGTGAGGCCCACATGCAACCCCACTCACCAGGTCCAGGTGAGACCAACCTGCAGGTCAGAGTCACCAGATCCAGGTGAGGCCCTAGTGGGACCGGAGTCACAGGTAAATGTGACTCTAAAAGAACACCACAGTCAACAGGGCCAGGTGTGTTTCATGTGGGAACTAGAGTCACCAGGTCCATGTGAGACCCAGGTGGGGACCACAGTCACCAGGCCAGATTGAGGCCTAGGTGGGGGGACCAGGGTCATGAGGAACATTTGAGCCCAAAGTGTGGAGCAAAGTTATCATGTCCATGTGAGGCCCAGGTGGGAAACAGAGTAACCATGTCCCATTGATGCCAGGTGGGAAAAGTCACAAGGTCCAGATGAGGCCTAAGTGAGGAGTAGATTCACCAGGTCCTGTTGAGGCCCAGTTGAGGATAGGGTCCCCAGCTCTGGGTGATTCCCAGAGGGGGAACAGAGTCACCCGGTTCTGGTGTGATTCAGGTGGGGATCAGAGTCTCCACGTCAGGATGAGGCCCAGAGGGGGACGAGAATCACAAGGTCCAGAAGTGGCCCCGATGTGGAACTGAGGAAACAGGTCACATGATGCCCATATGAGGACCTGAGTCACCAGGCCCAGGTGAGGCCAAACTGAGGACCAGAGTCACCAGATCCAGGTGAGGTCCAGGTGGGGACCAGAGTCACCAGATCCAGGTGAAGTCCAGGTGGGGACCAGAGTCACCAGAATCAGGTGAAGCCCAGGTAGGGACCAGAGTCGCTAGGTCCAGATGAGGCCCTGGTTAGGACCAGAGATACCAGGTACACGTGAGGCCCCGGTGGGGATCAGAGGCAACAGGTCCATGTGAGGCCGGCTTGGAGACCATGGTCAACAAGTCTACTTGTGGCCCAGATGTGGAACACAGTAAGCAGGTCCAGGTGAGTCCCCGGTGGTGACAAGAGTCACCACGTCCAGGTGAGTCCCAGGTGGGGACCAGGATCACCAGGTACAGGGTAGGCCCTTGAACGAACCAGAGTCAACAGTTCGAGGTCACGCGCAGGTGGCAACCAGCGTCAGCAGGTCCAAGTCAGGCCAAAGTTGGATTCACAGTCACCGTGGCACGGTGAGACCCAGAGGGGACCAGAGTCACATGGTCCTGGTGAGGTCCAGTTGTGGAACACAGTCACCAGGTCCCAATTGTGCCCAGTTGAGGACCATGGTCATCAGGGCCAGGTGAGGCACAGATGGGGACCGGAGTCCCCAAATCCAGGTGAAGCCCAGTAGGGACCACAGTCACCAGATCCAGGGTAGTCTCAGGGGCAGAGAAGAATCAGCAAAGTCCAGGTGAGGTGCAGGTGGCAACCACACTCAACAGGTCCCGGTGAGGCCCTGGTGGGGACCAGAGCCACGAGGTGCATGAGAAGCTAGAAACACTGCAGCCACCAGGTCCACATGATCTCCATGTGGGAACGAGAATTACCAGTTACATTGAGGCCCAGGTGGGGATCAGACTCACCATGTCCAGGTGAGACCCAGGTGGGAACCAGTATCACCATGTCCAGGTGTTCCCCAGGTGAAGACCACAGTTAATAGGTCTGGCTGCGTCACTGTTAGTGAACAGTGTAACCATACCTGATGCTACCCAGGTGGGGACCAGAGACACCAGGGCCTGGTGAAGCCCAGGTGGGACAAGAGACATGAGGTCCAGGTGAGATCCCGATGGGAACCACAGTCACCAGGTCAGGTGAGGCCATGCTTAGGTCAGAGTAACCAGTTACAGGTGAGGCCCAGGTGGAGCCAGAGTCACCTGGTACATAAGAGGTCAAAGTCAGGACTAGAGTTACCAGGATCAGGTCAGTCCCAGTGGGGAATAAAGTAACCTTGTCCCGATGATGCCCAGGTAGAATCAGAGTCACCAGGTCCAGATGAGGCGCAGGTGGGGAGCATGTTCCCTAGGTCCCGTTGAGGCCCAGTTGAGGACCAGAGACACCAGGTCTAGTTGAGACATTGAGGGGTACCAGATTCACCTGGTCTTGGTGATATCCAGATGGGGACCAGAGTCACCATATCAGGCTGAGGCCCAGAGGGGATCCAGAGTCATCATGACCAGGTGAGGCTCAGGTGTGGAACAGAGTATCCAGGTCGTAATGGTCCACAGGTGAGGAGCAGAGTCACCAGATCTGGGTGAGGCCAGTTAGGATCAGAGGCACCATTTCCAGGTGAGGCCAATAAGGAGTTCACAGCAATCAAGTCCAGGTGGGGAACAAAGTCACCAGGACTGGGTGAGGCTCAGATGGGGACCAGATTCACAAGGTCCAGGAGATTCCCAGATGATGACCAGAGTTACCAGTTCCGGGTGAGGACCAAGTAAGGACCATATTCACCAGGTCCAAGTGAGGCCCACGTGGGGACCTGTGTCACCAGGTATGGGTGAGGCACAGGTGGCAACCCCACTCACCAGGTCAAGGTGAGACCAACCTGCAGGCCATGAAGAGGAACGGTGTCACGATGATGCCCAGGTAGGGACCAGATTTACCAGGTCCAGGTGAGGCCAACCTGCAGGCCATGCAGTGGACCCATGTCCCGATGATCCCCAGGTAGGGACCAGACATACCAGGTCCAGGTGAGGCCCAGATGGAGCATATTCACTAGGTCCAGGTGAGGCCCAGTTGAGGACCAGAGGCACCAGATCTCCTTCCGGACTAGAGGGGTACCAGAATCACCTGGTCCAAGTGGCATCCAGATGGAGACCAGAGTCACCAGGTTAGGGTGAGGCCCAGAGAGGTTCCAGCTTCATCATGTCCAGGTGATGCTCAGGTGTGGAACAGAGTCACCAGGTACCAATCATGTCCAGGTGAGGACCAGAGTCACCAGGTCTAGGTGACGTGCAGATAGGATCAGAGTCACCAGTTCCAGGTGAGGCCAAGAAAGAGTCCACAGCAATCAGGTCCAGGTGGGGAACAATGTCACCAGGACTGGATGACGCCCAGATGGGGACCAGAAACACCAGGCCCAGGTGATTCCCAGGTGGTGACCAGAGTACCCGGTTCTGGGAGAGGACCAGGTAAGGACCAGATTCACCAGGTCCAAGTGACGCCCACGTGAGGACATGAGTCACCAGGTATGGGTGAGGCCCAGGAGGCAACCCCACTCACCAGGTCCAGGTGAGGCCAACCTGCAGGCCAGAGTCACCAGATCCAGGTGAGGCCCTAGTGGGGACCGGAGTCACCAGGTAAATGTGAGTCTACAAGAACACCACAGTCACCAGGTCCAGGTGTGGTTCATGTGGGAACGAGAGTCACCAGGTCCAGGTGAGATCCAGGTGGGGACCACAGTCACCGGGTCCAGATTGAGGCCTAGGTGGGGGGACCAGAGTCATCAGGACCAGTTGAGGCCAAAGTGTGGAGCAAAGTTATCATGTCTAGGTGAGGCCCAGGTGGGGAACAGAGTAACCATGTCCCGTTGATGCCAGGTGGGAAAAGAGTCACAAGGTCCCAGTGAGGCGTAGGTGGCAACAGGATTCACCAAGTCCATGTGAGGCCCAGGTGGCGAACAGTCTCCAGATCCATGTGCGGACCAGCTAAGGACCAGATTCACCAGGCCGAAGTGAAGCCCAAGGGGTGACCAGATTTACCAGGTAAGGGTGAGGCCCAGAAAGGGAACCAGAGTAACCAGTTTAATTTGAGGCCCAAAATGGGACCAGAGGTCCGTGGTCAAAGTGAGGCCCAGGTGTGGAATAGAGTATCCAGGTCCGAATGATGCCTGGGTCAGGACCAGAGTCACTAGGGCCATGCAGGCCAAACTGAGGACCAGAGTCACCAGATCCAGGTGAGGTCCATGTTGGAAAGAGAGTCACCAGGTCCAGGAGAGGTCCAGGTGGGATCCAGAGTCACTAGATCCAGGTGAAGTCCAGGTGGGGACCAGAGTTACCAGATCGAGGTGAAGCCCAGGTGGGGACCAGAGTCACTAGGTGCAGATGAGGCCCAGGTGAGGACCAGAGTTACCAGGTACACGTGAGGATCCGGTGGGGATCAGAGGCAACAGGTCCATGTGAGGCCGGCTTCGGGACCATGATCAACAGGTCCACTTGAGACCCAGGTGTGGAACACAGTAAGCAGGTCCAGGTGATTCCCCCGTGGTTACAAGGGTCACCACGTCCAGGTGAGGCCCAGGTGAGACCAGGATCACCAGGTACAGGGGAGGCCCTTGAAAGAACCAGAGTCAACAGTTCGAGTTCAGGCGCAGGTGGCAACCAGGGTCAGCAGGTCCAAGTCAAGCCAAAGTGGAATTCACAGTCACTAGGGCACGGTGAGACCCAGAGGGGGAGCATAGTCACCTGGTCCAGGTGAGGTCCAGTTGTGGAACACAGTCACCAGGTCCCAATTTTGCCCAGTTTAGGACCATGGTCAACAGGGCCAGGTGAGGCCCAGATGGGGACCAGAGTCTCCAAATCCAGGTGAAGCCCAGGTGGGGACCACAGTCACCAGATCCAGGGTAGTGTCAGGTGCAGACCAGAATCACCAGGTCCAGGTGTGGTGCAGGTGGCAACCAAACTCACCAGGTCCCGGTGACTCACTGGTGGGGACCCGAGTCACGAGGTACATGAGAAGCTAGAAATACATGGGATCCCTGGGTGGCGCAGCGGTTTGGCGCCTGCCTTTGGCCCAGGGCGCGATCCTGGAGACCCGGGATCGAATCCCACGTCGGGCTCCCGGTGCATGGAGCCTGCTTCTCCCTCTGCCTGTGTCTCTGCCTCTCTCTCTCTCTGTGACTATCATAAATAAATAAAAATTTAAAAAAATGATGCTAGAAACACTGCGGCCAACAGGTCCACATAATCTCCATGTGGGAACGAAAATCACCAGTTACAGGTTAGGAACAGGTGGGGATCCGACTCACCATGTCCAGGTGAGACCCAGGTGGAAAACAGTGTCACCATGTCCAGGAGTGGCCCAGGTGAAGACCAGAGTTAATAGGTCCGGCTGGGTCACTGTTAGTGAACAGTGTAACCATATCCTGATCCTACCCAGGTGGGTGGCAGAGACACCAGGTCCTGGTGAGGCCCAAGTGGGACCAGAGACATGCGGTCCAGGTGAGGTCCCGATGGGAACCACAGTCACCAGGTCAGGTGAGGCCATGCTTAGGATCAGAGTCACCAGTTACAGGTGAGGCCCAGGTGGAGCCAGAGTCACCTGGTACAGAAGAGGACAAAGTCAGGACCAGAGTTACCAGGATCAGGTCACTCCAAGTGGGAATAGAGTATCCATGTCCCGATGATGCCAAGGTAGAACCAGAGTCACCAGGCCCGGATGTGGCGCAGGTGGGGAGTATGTTCACTAGGTCCCGTTGAGGCCCAGTTGAGGACCAGAGTCACCAGGTCTAGGTGAGGCCTAGAGGGGTACCAGATTCACCTGGTCTGGTGACATCCAGATGGGGACCAGAGTCCCCATGTCAGGCTGAGGCCCAGAGGGGATCCAGAGTCAACATATCCAGGTGAGGCTCAGGTGTGGAACAGAGTATCCAGGTCATAATGGTCCACAGGTGAGGACCAGAGTCACCAGATCTGGGTGAGGCCCAGTTAACATCAGAGTCAGCAGTTCCAGGTTAGCCAAGAAGGAGTACACAGCAATCAGGTCCAGGTGGGGAAGAAAGTCAACAGGACTGGGTGAGGCCCAGATGGGGACCAGATTCACCAGGCCCAGGTGATCTCCATGTGTTGACCAGAGTTACCAGTTCCGGCTGACCACCAGGTAAGGACCAGATTCACCAGGTCCAAGTGAGGCCCACGTAGGGACCTGTGTCACTAGGCAAGGTTGAGGCCCAGGTGACAAACCCACTCACCAGTTCCAGGTGAGGCCAACCTGCAGGCCATGATGAGGAACCAGGTCCCAAAAATGCTCAGGTAGGGACGAGAGTTACCAGGTCCAGGAGAGGTCAACCTACAGGCCATGCAGTGGAACCATGTCCCGATGATGCCCAGGTAGGGACCAGAGTTACCAGGTCCAGGTGAGGCCAACCTGCAGGCCATGATGAGGAACCAGGTCCCAAAAATGCTCAGGTAGGGACGAGAGTTACCAGGTCCAGGTGAGGTCAACCTACAGGCCATGCAGTGGAACCATGTCCCGATGATGCCGAGGTAGGGACCAGAGTCACCAGGTCCAAATGAGGCCCAGATGGAGCATATTCACTAGGTCCAGGTGAGGCCCATTTGAGGACCAGAGTCACCAGACCTGGTTGAGGCCCAGAGGGGTACCATAATCCCCTGGTCCAGGTGACATCCATATGGGGACCAAAGTCACCAGGTCAGGTTGATAGCCAGAGAGGTTCCAGAGTCATCTTGTCGAGGGGAGCCTCACGTATGGAACAGAGTCACCAGGACCAATGATGCCCAGGTGAGGATCAGAGTTACCAGGTACACGAGAGGCCCTGGTGGGTATCAGAGGCAAAAGGTCCATGTGAGGCCGGCTTGGGGACCATGGTCAAAAGGTCTACTTGAGGCTCAGGTGTGGAACAGAGTAACCAGGTCTAGGTGAGTAACCGGTGGTGACAAAAGTTACCACGTCCAGGTGAGGCCCAGGTGGGGACCAGGATCACCAGGTCTAGGGGAGGCCCTTGAAAGTACCAGAGTCAACAGTACGACGTCAGTCGCAGGTGGGAACCAGGGTAAGCAGGTCCAAGTCAGTCCAAAGTGGGATTCACAGTCACTAGGGCATGGTGAGACCCAGAGGGGGACCAGAGTCGCCTGGTCCAGGTGAGGTCCAGGTGTGGAACACAGTCACCAGGTCCCAATTTTGCCCAGTTGAGTACCATGGTCAACAGGGCCAGGTGACGCCCAGAGGGGGACCGGAGTCCCCAAATCCAGGTGAAGCCAAGGTGGAGACCACAGTCACCAGATCCAGGGTTGTCTCAGATGCAGACCAGAATCACCAGGTCCAGGTGAGGTGCAGGTGGCAACCACACTCACCAGGTCCCGGTGAGGCCCTGGTGGGGACTAGAGTCACGAGGTACATGAGAAGCTAGAAAACTGCAGCCACCAGGTCCACATGATGTCCATGTGGGAACGACAATCACCAGTTACAGGTGAGGACCAGGTGGAGCCAGAGTCACCTGGTACAGAAGAGGCCAATGTCAGGACCAGAGTTACCAGGATCAGGGCAGTCCCAATGGGGAATAGAGTAAAGATGTCCCAATGCTTCCCAGGTAGAACCAGAGTCGCCAGTTCCAGATGAGGCGGAGGTGCGGAGCATATTCACTAGGTCCCGGTGAGGGCCAGTAGAGGACCAGAGTCACCCGGTCAAGTTGAGGCCTAGAGGGGTACCAGATTCACCTTATCTTGGTGATATCCAGATGGGGCTTATGTCACCATGTCAGGCTGAGGCCCAGAGGGGATCCAGAGTCATCATGTCCAGGTGAGGCTCAGGTGTGGATCAGAGTATCCAGGTCATAATGGTCCACTGGTGAGGACCAGAGTCACCAGATCCGGGTGAGGCCCAGTAAGGATCAGAGTCAGCAGTTCCAGGTGAGGCCAATTAGGAGTCCACAGCAAACAGGTCCAGGCGGGGAGCAAAGTCACCAGGACTGGGTGAGGCCCAGATGGGTACCGGATTCACAAGGTCCAGGTGATTCCCAGGTTGTCAAAAGAGTTACCAGTTCCGGGTGAGGACCAGGATAGGACCAGATTCACCAGGTCCAAGTGAGGCCCACGTGGGGCCTTTGTCACCAGGTATGAGTGAGGCCCAGGTGGCAACCACACTCACCATGTCCAGGTGAGGCCAAACTGCAGGCCAGAGTCAACAGATCCATGTGAGGCCCTTGGGGACCGGAGTCACCAGGTAAAAGTGAGTCTACAAGAACAAAACTGTCACCAGGTCCAGGTGTGGTTCATGTGGGAACGAGAGTCACCAGGTCCAGGTGAGACCCAGGTGGGGACCACAGTCACCAGGTCAAATTGAGGCCTAAGTGGAGGGACCAGAGTCATCAGGACCCGTTGAGGCCAAAGTGTGGAGCAAAGTTATCATGTCCAGGTGAGGCCCAGGTGGGGAACAGAGTAACCATGTCCCATTGATGCCAGGAATGAAAAGAGTCACTAGGTCCAGACGAGGCCTAAGTGAAGAGTAGATTCACCAGGTGTTGTTGAGGCCCAGTTGAGGACCAGTGTTCCCAGCTCCGGGTGAGTCCCAGAGGGTGACCAGAGTCACCGGTTCTGGTGATATCCAGGTGGGGACCAGAGTCACCAATTCAGGGTGAGGCCCAGAGGGGGACGAGAATAACTAGGTCGAGGTGAGGCCCCGATGTAGAACTGAGAAACCAGGTCCCATGTTGCCCATATGAGGACCTGAGTCACCAGGTCTAGGTGAGGTCCCTGTGGGAACCAGTCACCTCGTCCAAGTGAGGCCCAGGTTTGACCACAGTCACCAGGTCAAGGTGAGGCCCAGGTATATAAGAGAGTATCCAGGTCCCAATGATGCCCAGGTAAGGACCAGAGTCAACAGGTCCAGGAGAGGCCCAAATATGGTTCAGAGCCATTGTGTTCCAGGTGAGGCCAGATGGAGACCACAGGAAACAGGTCCATGGGAAGCCACATATGGGAACCAGAGCCAAGAGATCCAGGTGAGGTCCAGATGGGACCACTGTCACAAGGTCCAAGTGAGGCGCAGGTGGCAACAGGTTTCACCAAGTCCAGGTGAGGCCCAGGTGGCGACCAGTCACCAGATCCAGGTGAGGACCAGCTAAGGACCAGATTCACCAGGCCCAAGTGAAGCCCAAGGGGTGACCAGAGTCACCAGGTAAGGGTGAGGCCCAGAGGGGGAACCAGAGTAAGCAGTTTAGTTTGAGGCCCAGAGTGGGACCCGAGGTCCCTGGTCAAGTGAGGCCCAGGTGTGGAATAGAGTATCCAGGTCCCAATGATGCCTGGGTGAGGACCAGAGTCACTAGGGCCATGCAGGCGCAGATGGGGAACAGAATCACTAGGTCCTGGTGAGGCATAGAATAAGACCACAGTCACCAGTATCAGGTGAGCCCCATGTGGGATCCAGAGCCACTCTATGCAGCTGAGTCCCAGGTCCATGTGAGGCCCACGTGAGGACCAGATTCATCGGGTCGAATTGAGGCATAGCTGGGGACAAGAGTCACCAGGTCTGGGTTGGCCTAGGTGGAGTGAGATTCAGCAGTTGTGAGATAGGTCCAAGTGGGGACGAGAGACACCAGGTCCAGGTGAGGGCAAACTGAGGACCAGAGTCACCAGATCCAGGTGAGGTCCATGTTGGAAAGAGAGTCACCACGTCCAGGAGAGGTCCAGGTGGGGACCAGAGTCACCAGATCCTGGTGAATTCCAGGTGGGGACAAGAGGCACCAGATCCAGGTGAAGCCCAGGTGGGGACCAGACTCACTAGGTCCAGATGAAGCCTAGGTTAGGGCCAGAGTTACCAGGTACACGTGAGGCCCCGGTGGTGATCAGAGGCAAGAGGTCCATGTGAGGCGGGCTTGGGGACCATGGTCAACAGGTCTACATTAGGCCCAGGTGTGGAACACAGTAACCAGGTCCATGTGAGTCCCCGGTGGTGACAAGAGTCACCACGTCCAGGTGAGGCCAGAGTGGGGACCAGGATCACCAGGTACAGGGGAGGCCCTTGAAAGAACCAAAGTCAACTGTTCGAGGTCAGTCGCAGGTGGCAACCAGGGTCAGCAGGTCCATGTCAGGCCAAAATGGGGTTTACAGTCACTAAGGCAGGTTGAGACTCAGAGGGGGAGCAGAGTCACCTGGTCCAGGTGAGGTCCCGTTGTGGAACAGAGTCTCTGGGTCCCAATTTTGCCCAGTTGAGGACCATGTTCAACAGGGCCAGGTGTGGCCCAGATGGGGACTGGAGTCACCAAATCCAGGTGAAGCCAAGTTGGGGACCACAGTCACCAGCTCCAGGTTTGTCTCAGGTGCAGACCAGAATCACCAGGTCCAGGTGAGGTGCAGGTGGCAACCACACTCACCAGGTCCCGGTGAGACCCTGGTGGGGACCAGAGTCACGAGGTACATGAGAAGCTAGAAACACTGCAGCCACCAGGTCCACATGATGTTCATGTGGGAACGAGAATCACAAGTTATAGGTGAGGCCCAGGTGGGGATCCGACTCACCATGTCCAGGTGAGACCCAGGTGGGAACCAGTGTCACCATGTCCAGGAGTGGCCCAGGTGAAGACCAGAGTTGATAGGTCCGGGTGGGTCACTGTTAGTGTAGAGTGTAACCATATCCTGATGCTACCCAGGTGGGTACCAGAGACACCAGGACCTGGTGAGCCCCAGGTGGGACCAGAGACATGAGATCCAGGTGAGGTCCCGATGGGAACTACAGTCACCAGGTCAGGTGATACCATGCTTAGGATCAGCATCACCAGTTACAGGTGCGGCCCAGGTGGAGCCAGAGTCACCTGGTACAGAAGAGGTCAAAGTCCGGACCAGAGTTACCAGGATCGGGTCAGTCCGAGTGGGGAATAGTGTAACCATGTCCCGATGATGCCCAGGTAGAACCAGAGTCATCAGGTCCACATGGGGCGCAGGTGGGGAGCATGATCACTAAGTCCCAGTGAGGCCCAATTGAGGACCAGAGTCACCAGATCTGGTTGTGGCCTAGAGGGGTACCAGAAACACCTGGTCCAGGTGACATCCAGATGGGGACCAGAGTCACCATGTCAGGGTGAGGCTCAGAATGGTTCCAGAGTCATCATGTCCAGGTGAGGCTCAGGTGTGGAACAGAGTCACCAGGTACCAATGATGCCCAGGTGAGGACCAGAGTCACCAGGTCTGGGTGACCCGCAGATAGGATCAGAGTCACCAGTTCCAGGTGAGGCCAAGAAAGAGTCCACAGCAATCAGGTCTGGGTGGGGAACAAAGTCCCGAGGACTGGGTGAGGCCCAGATGGGTACCAGATTCACCAGGTCCAGGTGATTCCCAGGTGGTGAACAGAGTTACGATTTCCGGGTCAGGACCAGGTAAGGACCAGATTCACCAGGTCCAAGTGAGGCCCACGTGGGGACCTGTGTCACTAGGCATGTATGAGGCCCAAGTGACAACCCCTCTCACCAGGTCCAGGTGAGGCCAACCTGCAGGCCATGCAGAGGAACCATGTCCCGATGATGCCGAGGTAGGGACTAGAGTTTTCTGGTTGAGGTGAGGCCAAACTGCAGGCCATGGAGTGGAACATGTCCTGATGATGCCTAGGTAGGAACCAGAGTTACCAGGTCCAGGTGAGGCCAACCTGCAGGCCATGCAATGGAACAATGTCCAGATGATGCCCAGGAGGGATCAGAGTCACCAGGTCCAAATGAGGCCCAGATGGAGCATATTCACTAGGTGCAGGTGAGGCCCAGTTGAGGATCACATCACCTGATCTGGTTGAGTCCTAGAGTGGTACCAGAATCACCTGGACCAGGTGACATCCAGATGGGGACCAGAGTCACCACGTCAGGGTGAGACCCAGAGAGGTTCCAGAGTCATCATGTCCAGGTGAGGCTCAGGTGTGGAACAGAGTCACCAGGTACCAATGATTCCCCGGTGAGGACCAGAGTCACCAGATCTGCGTGACGTGCAGATACGATCAGAGTCACCAGTTCCAGCTGAGGCCAAGAAGGAGTCCACAGCAATCAGGTCCAGGTGGGGAACAAAGTCACCAGGATTGGGTGAGGCCCAGATGGGGCCCAGATTCACCAGGTCCAGGTGAGGCCCAGGTGGTGACCAGAGTCCCCGGGTCTGGGAGAGGACCAGGTAAGGACCAGATTCACCAGGTCCAAGAGGCCCACGTGGGGACCTGGTTCAACAGGTATGGGCGAGGCCCAGGTGGCAACCAAACTCACCAGGTCCAGGTGAGGCCAGCCTGCAGGCCTTGCAGAGGAACCGTGTCCCGATGATGCCCAGGTAGGGACCAGAGTTACCAGGTCCAGGTGAGGCCAACCTGCAGGCCATGCAGCGGAACCATGTCCCGATGATGCCCAGGGAGGGCCCAGAGTCACGAGGTCGTGGTGAGTCCAACCTGCATGCCATGCAGTGGAACTATATCCCTATGATGCCCAGGTAGAGACCAGAATTACCAGGACCAGGTGAGGCCAACCGGCAGTTCATGCAGTGGAACCATGTCCCGATGATGCCCAGGTGAGGAACAGAGTCACAAGGTCTGGGGGACGCGCAGAAAATGTCAGAGTCACCATTTTCAGGTGAGGCCAAAAAGAGTAAACAGCAATCAGGTCCAGATGGGAAACAAAGTCACCAGGACTGGGTGAGTCCCAGATGGGGACCGGATTTACCAGGTCCAGGTGAGGCCCAGTTTGGGACCAGAGTCCCCGGATCTTGGAGAGGACCAGGTAAGGATCAGATTCACCAAGTCCAAGAGGCCCAGGTGGGTACGTGGGTCACCAGGTATGGGTGAGGCCCAGGTGGCAACCCCACTCACCAGGTCCAGGTGAGGCCAACCTGCAGGCCAGAGTCACCAAATCCATGTGAGGACCTAGTGGGGACCGGAGTCTCCAGGTAAATATGAGTCTACAAGAACACCACAGTCACCAGTGCCAGTGTCGTTCATGTGGGAACCAGAGTCACCAGTCCAGGTGAGACCCAGCTGGGGACCACAGTCACCAGGTCCAGATTGAGGCCTAGGTCGGAGGACCAGAGTCATCAGGACCAGTTGAGGCCAAAGTGTGGAGCAAAGTTATCATGTCCAGGTGAGGACCAGGTGGGGAAGAGAGTAACCATGTCCCATTGATGCCAGGTGGGAAAAGAGTCACAAGGTCCAGACGAGGCCTAAGTGAGGAGTAGATTCACCAGGTCCATTTGAGGACCAGTTGAGGACCACTGTCCCCAGCTCCGGGTGAGTCCCAGAGGGGGACAAGAGTCACCCGGTTGTGGTGATATATAGGTGGGAACCAGAGTCACCACGTCACGGTGAGGCCCAGAGGGGGACGAGAATCACTAGGACCAGGTGAAGCCTCGATGTGGAACTGAGAAACCAGGTGAATGATGCCCATATGAGGACCTGAGTCACCAGGTCCAGGAGATGTCCCTGTGGGAACCAGTCACCTCGTCCAGGTGAGGCCCAGGTGGGACCACAGTCACCAGGTCCAGGTGAGGCCCAGGTATATAAGAGAGTATCATGGTCCCAATGATGCCCAGGTAATGACCAGAGTCAACAGGTTCAGATGAGGCGCAGGTGGGAAGCATATTCACTATGTTCCGGTGAGGCCCAGTTGAGGACCAGAGTCACCAGGTCTAGTTGAGGCCTAGAGGGGTTCCAGATTCACCTGGTCTAGGTGACATCCAGATGGGGACCAGAGTCACCATGTCAGGGTGAGGTCATGAGGGGATCCAGAGTCATCATGTGCAGGTTAGGCTCAGGCGTGGAACAGAGTATCCAGGTCATAATGGTCCACAGGTGAAGACCAGAGTCACCAGATCTGGCTGAGGCCCAGTTAGGATCAGAGTCACCAGTTCCAGGTGAGGCCAAGAAGGAGTCCACAGCAATCAGGTCCAGGTGGGGAACAAAGACACCAGGACTAGATGAGGCACAGATGGGGACCAGATTCACCACGTCCAGGTGAGGCCCAGGTGGTGACCAGGGTTACCAGTTCCGGGTGAGAATAAGGTAAGGACCAGATTCACAAGGTCCAATCTAGGCCCACGTGGGGACCTTTGTCACCAGGTATGGGTGAGGCCCAGGTGGCAACCCCACTCACCAGGTCCTGGTGAGGCCAACCTGCAGGCCATGCAGAGGAACCATGTCCCGATGATGCCCAGGTAGGGAACAGAGTTACCAGGTCCAGGTGAGGCCAACCTGAAGGCCATGCAGTGGAACCATGTCCCGATGATGCCCAGGTAGTGACCAGAGTCAACAGGTCCAAATGAGGCCCAGATGGAGCATATTCACTAGGTCCCGGTGAGGCCCAGTTGAGGACAAGAGTCACCAGATCTGGGTGACGTGCAGATAGGATCAGAGCCACCAGTTCCAGGTAAGGCCAAGAAAGAGTCCACAGCAATCAGGTGCAGGAGGGGAACAAAGTCACCAGGACTGGGTGAGACCCAGATGGAGACCAGATTCACTCAACAGGTCCAGGTGAGGCCCAGGTGGTGACCAGAGTCCCCGAATCTAGTAGAGGACCAGGTAAGGACCAGATTCACCAGGTCCAAGAGGCACACGTGGGGACCTGAGTCAGCAGGTATGGGTGTGTCCCAGGTGGCAACCCCACTCACCAGGTCCAGGTGAGGCCAACCTGCAGGCCAGAGTCATCAGATCCACGTGAGGCCCTATTGGAGACCAGAGTGACTAGGTAAATGTGAGTCTACAAGAACACCACAGTCACCAGGTCCAGGTGTGGTTCATGTGGGAACAAGAGTCACCAGGTCCAAGAGACCCAGGTGGGAACCACAGTTACCAGGTCCAGATTGAGGCCTAGGTGGGGGACCAGATTCATCAGGACCAGTTGAGGCCAAAGTGTGGAGCAAAGCTATCATATCCAGGTGAGGCCCAGTTGGGGAACAGAGTAACCATGTCCCATTGATGTCAAGTGGGAAAAGAGACACAGGTCCAGACGAGGTCTAAGTGAGGAGTAGATTCACCAGGTCCTGTTGAGGCCCAGTTGAGGACCAGTGTCCCCAGCTCTGGGTGAGTCCCAGAGAGGGACCAGAGTCACCCGGTTCTGGTGATATCCAGGTGGGGACCAGAGTCACCACGTCAGGATGAGGCCCAGAGGGGGACGAGAATCACTAGCTCCAGGTGAGGCCCCAATGTGGACCTGAGAAAGCAGGACCCATGATGCCCATATGAGGACATGGGTCACCAGGTCCAGGTGAGGTCCCTGTGGGAACCAGTCACCTCGTCCAGGTGAGGCCCAGGTGGGACCACAGTCACCAGGTCCAGGTGAGGTTCAGGTATATAAGAGTGTATCCAGGTCCCAATAATGCCAAGGTAAGGACAGAGTCAACAGGTCCAGGAGAGGCCCAAATATGGATCAGAGTCATTTTGTTCCAGGTGAGGCCAGATGGAGACCACAGGAACCAGGTCCAGCAGAGCCCCATATGGGAACCAGAGCCACCTGATCCAGGTGAGATCCAGGTGGGACCACTGTCACAAGGTCCAGGGGAGGCGCAGATGGCAACAGGATTCACCAAGCCCAGGTAAGGCCCAGGTGGCGACCAGTCACCAGATCCAGGTGCAGACCAGCTAAAGACTAGATTCACCAGGGCCAAGTGAAGCCCAAGGGGTGACCAGAGTCACCAGGTAAGCGTGAGGCCCAGAGTGGAACCAGAGTAACCAGTTTAGTTTGAGGCCCAGAATGGGACCAGAGGTCCCTGGTCAAAGTGAGGTCCAGGTGTGGAACAGAGTATCCAGGTCCCAATGATGCCTGGGTGAGGACCAGAGTACCTAGGGCCATGCAGGCCCAGATGGGGAACCGAATCACTAGGTCCTGGTGAGGCATAGAATAAGACCACATTTAGCAGTATCAGGTGAGCCCCTTGTGGGAACCAGAGCCACTCTATCCAGCTGAGTCCCAGGTCCAAGTGAGGCCCACGTTAGGACAAGATTCATCAGGATGAATAGAGGCATAGCTGGGGACAAGAGTCACCAGGTCTGGGTGCGGCCTAGGTGGGGCAAGATTCAACAGTTCTGAGTTAGGTCAAAGTGGCGACGAGAGACACCTGGTCCAGGTGAAGCCAAACTGAGGACCAGAGTCACCAGATCCAGGTGAGGTCCATGTTGGAAAGAGAGTCACCAGGTGCAGGAGAGTTCCAGGTGGGGACCAGTGTCCCCAGATCCAGGTGAAGTCCATGTGGGGACCAGAGTCACCAGATCGAGGTGAAGCCCAGGTGGGGACCAGAGTCACTAGGTCCAGATGAGGCCCAGGTGAGGACCAGAGTTACCAGGTACACATGAGGCGCCGGTAGGTATCAGAGGCAACAGGTCCATGTGAGACAGTTTTGGGGACCATGGTCAAGAGTTCTACTTGAGGCCCAGTGTGGAACACTGTAACCAGGTCCAAGTGAGTCCCCGGTGGTGACAAGAGTCACCAGGTCCAGGTGAGGCCCAGGTGGGGACCAGGATCACCAGGTACAGGGGAGGCCCTTGAAAGAACCAGAGTCAACAGTTCGAAGTCAGGCGCAGGTGGCAACCAGGGTCAGCAGGTCCAAGTCAGGCCAAAGTGGGGTTCACAGTCACTAAAGCACAGTGAGACCCAGAGGGGGACCAGAGTAACCTGGTCCAGGTGAGGTCCAGGTGTGGAACACAGCCACCGGGTCCCAATTTTGCCCAGTTAAGGACCATGGTCAACAGGGCCAGGTGAGGCCCAGATGGGAATCGGAGTGCCCAAATCCAGGTAAAGCCCAGATTGGGACCATAGTCACCAGATCCAGGGTAGTCTCAGATGCAGACCAGAATCACCAAGTCCAGGTGAGGTGAAGGTGGCAACCACACTCACCAGGTCCCGGTGAGACCCTGGTGTGGACCAGAGTCACGAGGTACATGAGAATCTATAAACACTGCAGCCACCAGGTCCACAATGTGTCCATGTGGGAACGAGAATCACCAGTTACAGGTGAGGACCAGGTGGGGATCCGACTCACCATGTCCAGGTGAGACCCAGGTGGGAAACAGTGTCACCATGTCCAGGTGTGGCCCAGGTGAAGACCAGAGTTAATAGGTCCGGCTGGGTCACTGTTAGTGAACAGTGTAACCATATCCTGATGCTACCCAGGTGGGTATGAGAGACACCAAGTCCTGGGGAGGTCCAGGTGAGACCAGAGACATGAGGACCAAGTGAGGTCCCATGGGCACCACAGACATCAGGTGAGGTGAGTCCATGCTTAGGATCAGATTCAACAGTTACAGGTGAGGCCCAGGTGGAGCCAGAGTCACCTGGTACAGAAGAGCCAAAAGTCAGGACCAGAGTTACCAGGATCAGGTCAGTCCCAGTGGGGAATAGAGTAACCATGACCCGATGATGCCCAGGTAGAACCAGAGTGACCAGGTCCAGATGAGGCGCAGGTGGGGAGCATATTCACTAGGTCCCGGTGAGGCCCAGTTGAGGACCAGTGTCACCAGGTCTAGTTGAGGCCCAGAGGGGTACCAGATTCACCTGGTCAAGGTGACATCCAGATGGGGACCAGAGTCAACAGGTCAGGGTGAGGCCCAGAGAGGTTCCAGAGTCAACATGTCCAGGTGAGGCTCAGGTGTGGAACAGAGTCACCAGGTACCAATGATGCCCAGGTGAGGACCAGAGTCACCATGACTGGGTGACGCGCAGATAGGATCTCAGTCACCAGTTCCAGGTGAGGCCAAGAAACAGTCCAAAGCAATCAGGTACAGGTGGGGAACAAAGTCACATGGACTGGGTGAGGCCCAGATGGGGACCAGATCCACCAGGACAAGGTGAGCCCAGGTGGTGACCAGAGTCCCCGGATCTGGGAGAAGAACAGGTAAGGACCAGATTTACCAGGTCCAAAAGTCTCACGTGGGGACCTGAGTCACCAGGTATGGGTGAGACCCAGGTGGCAACCCCACTCACCAGGTCCAGGTGAGGCCAACCTGCAGGCCATGCAAAGGAACCATGTCCCGATGATGCCCAGGTAGGGACCAGAGTTACCAGGTCCAGATGAGTCGCAGGTGGGGAGCATGTTCACTAGGTCCCGGTGAGGCCCAGTTGAGGTCCAGAGTCACCAGGTCAAGTTGAGGCCTAGAGGGGTACCAGTTTCACCTGGTCTAGGTGACATCCAGATGGGGACCAGTGTCACCATGTCAGGCTGAGGCCCAGAGGGGATCAGGGTCATCATATCCAGGTGAGGCTCAGGTTGGAACAAATTATCCATGTCATAATGGAACACAGCTGAGTACCAGAGTCACCAGTTCTGGGTGAGGCCCAGTTAGGATCAGAGTCACCAGTTCCAGGTGAGGCCAAGAAGGAGTCCACAGCAATCAGGCCCAGATGGGGAACAAAGTCACCAGGACTGGGTGAGGCCCACATGGGGACCAGATTCACCAGGCCCAGGTGATTCCCAGGTGGTGACCAGACTTACCAGTTCCAGGTGAGGACCAGGTTAGGGTCAGATTCAACAGTTCCAAGTGATGCGCACGTGGGGACCTGTGTCATCAGGTATGGGTGAGGCACTGGTGAAAACCCCACTAACCAGGTCCAGGTGAGGCCACCATGCAGGCCATGCAGAGGAACCATGTCCCGATGATGCCCATGTAGGGAATAGACTTACCAGGTCCAGGTGAGGCCAATCTGCAGGGCATGCAGAGGAATCATGTCCCGTTGATGCCCAGGTAGGGACCAGAGTTACCAGGTCCAGGTGACGCCAAACTGCAGGCCATGCAGTGGAACCATGTCCCGATGAAGCCCAGGTAGGGACCAGAGTCACCAGGTCCAAATGAGGCCCGGACGGAGCATATTCACTAGGGACAGGTGAGGACCAGTTGAGGACCAGAGTCAACAGATCTGGTTGAGGCCTAGAGGAGTATCCAGAATCACCTGGTCCAGGTGACATCCAGATGGGGACCAGAATCACCAGGGCAGGGTGAGGCCCAGAGCGGTTCCAGAGTCATCATGTCCAGGTGTGGCTCAGGTGTGGAACAGAGTCACCAGGTACCAATGATGCACAGGTGAGGACCAGAGTCACAAGGTCTGGGTGACGCGCAGATAGGATCAGAGTCACCAGTTCCAGGTGAGGCCAAGAAAGAGTCCACAGCAATCAGGTCCAGGTGGGGAACAAAGTCACCAGGACTGGGTGAGGCCCAGATGGGGACCAGAATCACCAGGTCCAGGTGAGGCCCAGTTGGGGACCAGAGTACCCGGGTCTGGGAGAGGACCAGGTAAGGACCAGATTAACAGGTCCAAGAGGCCCACATGGGGACCTGACTCACCAGGTTTGGGTGAGGCCCAGGTGGCAACCCCACTCACCAGGTCCAGGTGAGGCGAACCTGCAGACCAGAGTCACCAGATCCAGGTGAGGCCCTAGTGGGGATACCAGTCACCAGGTAAATGTGAGTCTACAAGAACACCACAGTCACCAGGTCCAGGTTTGGTTCATGTGGGAACGAGAGTCACCAGATCCAGGTGAGACCGAGGTGGGGACCACAGTCACCAGGTCAAGATTGAGGCCTAGGTGGGGGGACCAGAGTCATCAGGACCAGTTGAGGCCAAAGTGTGGAGCAAAGTTGTCATGTCCATGTGAGGCCCAGGTGGGGAACAGAGTAACCATGTCCCAAAGATGCCAGGTGGGAAAAGAGTCACAAGGTCCAGACGAGGCCTTAGTGAGGAGTAGATTCACCAGGTCCTGTTGAGGCCCAGTTGAGGACCAGTGTCCCCAGCTCCGGGGGAGTCCCAGAGGGGGACCAGAGTCACCCGGTTCTGGTGATATCCAGGTGGGGACCTGAGTTACCACGTCAGGGTGAGGCCCAGAGGGGGACGAGAATCACTAGGTCCAGATGAGGCCCCGATGTGTAACTGAGAACCCAGGTCCCATGATGCCCATATGAGGACCTGAGTCACCAGGTCCAGGTGAGGTCCTTGTGGGAACCAGTCACCTCGTCCCGGTGAGGCCCAGGTGGAACCACAGTCACCAGGTCCAGGTGAGGCCCAGGTATATAAGAGAGTATCCAGGTCCCAATGTTGCCCAGGTAAGGATCAGAGTCAACAGGTCCAGGAGAGGCCCAAATATGGATCAGAGTCATTGTGTTCCAGGTGAGGCCAGATGGAGACCACAGGAACCAGGTCCAGGAGAGCCTCATATGGGAACCAGAGCCACCAGATCCAGGTGAGGTCCACGTGGGGCCACAGTCACAAGGTCCAGGTGAGGTGCATGTGGCAACAGGATTCACCAAGTCCAGGTGAAGCCCAGGTGGCGACCAGTCACCAGAGCCAGGTGCGGACCAGCTAAGGACCATAATCACCAGGCCCATGTGCACCCCAAGGGGTGACCAGAGACACCAGGTAAGGGTGAGGCCCAGAGAGGGAACCAAAGTAACCATTTTTTTGTGGCCCAGAATGGGACCAGAGGTCCCTGGTCAAAGTGAGGCTCATGTGGGGTATAGAGTATCCAGGTCTCAGTGATGCCTGGGTGAGAACCAGAGTACCTAGGGCCATGCAGGCCCAGATGGGGAACAGAATCACTAGGTCCTGTTGAGGCATAGAAACACACCCCAGTCAGCAGTATCAGGTGAGCCCCTTGTGGGAACCAGAGCCACTCTATCCAGCTGAGTCGCAGGTCCATGTGAGGCCCACGTGTGGACCAGATTCATCAGGTCGAATTGAGGCATAGCTGGGGACAAGAGTCACCAGGTCTGGGTGCGGCCAAGGTGGGGCAAGATTCAGCAGTTCTGAGTTAGGTCAAAAGGGGGACGAGAGATACCAGGTCCAGGTGAGGCCAAACTGAGGACCAGAGTCACCAGATCCAAGTGAGGTCCATGTTGGAAAGAGAGTCACCTGGTCCAGGAGAGGTCCAGGTGTGGACCAGAGTCACCAGATCCAGGTGAAGCCCATTTGGGGACCAGAGTCACTAGGTCCAGTTGAGGCCCAGGTGAGGACCAGAGTTACCAGGTACACGTGAGGCCTCGGTGGGGATCAGAGGCAACAGGTCCATGTGAGGCCGGCTTGGGGACCATGGTCAACAGGTCTACTTGAGGCCCAGGAGTGGAACATAGTAAGCAGGTCCAGGTGAGTCCTCCGTGGTGACAAGTGTCACCACGTCCAGTTGAGGCCCTGGAGGCGACCAGGATCACCAGGTACAAGGGAGGACCTTGAAAGAACCAGAGTCAACAGTTCGAGGTCAGGCACAGGTGGCAACAAGTGTCAGGAGGTCCAAGTCAGGCCAAAGTGGGGTTCACAGTCACTAGGGAACGGTGAGACCCAGAGGGGACCAGAGTCATGTGGTCCAGGTGAGGTCCAGTTGTGGAACACAGTCACCGGGTCCCAATTGTGCCCAGTTGAGGACCATGGTCATCAGGGCCAGGTGAGGCCCAGATGGGGACCGGAGTCCCCAAATCCAGGTGAAGACCAGGTGGGGACCACAGTCACCACTTCCAGGTTAGTCTCAGGTGCAGACCAGAATCACCAGGTCCAGGTGAGGCGCAGGTGGCAACCACACTCACCAGGTCCCGGTGAGGCCCTGGTGGGGACCAGAGTCACGAGGTACATGAGAAGCTAGAAACACTGCAGCTACCAGGTCCACATGATGTCCGTTTGGGAAGGAGAATCACCAGTTACAGTTGAGGACCAGGTGGGGATCCGACTCACCATTTCCAGGTAAGACCCAGGTGGGAACCAGTGTCACCATGACCAGGTGTGGCCCAGGTGAAGGCCAGAGTTAATAGGTCCGGCTGGGTCACTGTTAGTGAACAGTGTAACCATATCCTATTGCTAACCAGGTGGGTACCAGAGACACCAGGTCCTGGTGAGGCCCAGGTGGGACCAGAGACCTGAGGTCCGGGTGAGGTCCAGATGGGAACCACAGTCACCAGGTCACGTGAGGCCATGCTTAGGATCAGAGTCACCAGTTACAGGTGAGGCCCAGGTGGAGTCAGAGTCACCTGGTACAGAAGAGGCCAAAGTCAGGACCAGAGTTACCAGGATCAGGTCAGTCCCAGTGGGGAATAGAGTAACCTTGTGCCGATGATGCCCAGGTAGAACCAGAGTCACCAAGTCCAGATGAGGCGCAGGTGGGGAGCATGTTCACTAGGTCCCGTTGAGGCCCAGTTGAGGACCAGAGTCACCAGGTCAAGTTGAGGCCTAGAGGGATACCAGATTCACCTGGTCTAGGTGACACCCGGATGGGGACCAGAGTCATCATGTCAGGGTGAGGCCCTGAGGGGATCCAGAGTCATCATGTCCAGGTGAGGCTCAGGTGTGGAACAGAGTATCCAGGTCATAATGGTCCATAGGAGAGGACCAGAGTCACCGGATCTGGGTGAGCCCCACTTAGGATCAGAGTCACCAGTTCCAGGTGAGGCCAAGAAGGAGTCCACAGCAATCAGGTCCACGTGGGGAACAAAGTCACCAGGACTGGGTGAGGCCCTGATTGGGACCAGATTCACAAGGTCCAGGAGATTCCCAGATGATGACCAGAGTTACCAGTTCCGGGTGAGGACCAAGTAAGGACCATATTCACCAGGTCCAAGTGAGGCCCAAGTGGGGACCTGTGTCACCAGGTATGGGTGAGGCACAGGTGGCAACCCCACTCACCAGGTCACGGTGAGGCCAACCTGCAGGCCATGCAGAGGAACCTTGTCACGATGATGCCCAGGTAGGGACCAGATTTACCAGGTCCAGGTGAGGCCAACGTGCAGGCCATGCAGTGGAAACATGTCCCGATGATGCCCAGGTAGGGACCAGAGTTACCAGGTCCAGGTGAGGCCCAGATGGAGCATATTCACTAGGTCCAGGTGAGGCCCAGTTGAGGACCAGAGGCAACAGATCTCGATGCGGACTAGAGGGGTACCAGAATCACCTGGTCCAGGTGACATCCAGATGGGGACCAGAATCACCAGTTCAGGTTGAGGCCCAGAGGGGTTCCAGAGTCATCATGTCCAGGTGAGGCTCTGGAGTGGAACAGAGTCACCAGGTACCAATGATGCCCAGGTGAGGACCAGAGTCACCAGGTCTGGGTGACGCGCAGATAGGAAAAGAGTCACCATTTCCAGGTGAGGCCAATAAAGACCCACAGCAATCAGGTCCAGGTGGGGAACACAGTCACCAGGACTGGGTGTGGCCCAGATGGTGAGCAGATTCACCAGGTCCAGGTGAGTCCCAGGTGGTGACAAGAGTCCCCCTGTCTGGGAGTGGACCAGGTAAGGACCAGATTCACCAGGTCCAAGAGGCCCACGTGGGGAACTGAGTCACCAGGTATGGGGTGGCAACCCGACTCACCAGGTCCAGGTGAAGCCAACTTTCAGGCCAGAGTCACCAGATCCACGTGAGGCCCTAGTGGGGACCGGAGTCACCAGGTAAATGTGCGTCTACAAGAACACCACTGTCACCAGATCCAAGTGTGGTTCATGTGGGAACGAGAGTCACCAGGTCCAGGTGAGAACCAGGTGGGGACCAGAGTCACCAGGTCAGGATTGAGGCCTAGGTGGGGGGACCAGAGTCATCAGGACCAGTTGAGGCCAAAGTGTGAAGCAAAGTTATCATGTCCATGTGAGGCCCAGGTGGGGAACACAGTAACCATGTCCCATTGATGCCAGGTGGGAAAAGAGTCACAAGGTCCCGGTGAGGCGCAGGTGGCAACAGGATTGACCAAGTCCAGGTGAGGACCAGGTGGCGAACAGACACCAGATCCATGTGCGGACCAGCTAAGGACCAGATTCACCAGGCTCAATGAAACCCAAGGAGTGAGCAGATTTACCAGGTAAGGGTGAGGCCCAGAGGGGGAACCAGAGTAACCAGTTTAGTTTGAGGCCCAGAATGGGACCAGAGATCCGTGGTGAAAGTCAGGCCCAGGTGTGGAATAGAGTATCCAGATCCGAATGATGCATGGGTGAGGACCAGAGTCACTAGGGCCATGCAGGCCCAGATGGCGAACAGAATCACTAGGTCCTGGTGAAGCATAGAAAAAGACCACAGTCACCAGTATCAGGTGAGCCCCTTGTGGGAACCAGAGCCACTCTATCCAGCTGAGTCCCAGGTCCATGTGAAGCCCACGTGAGGACCAGATTCATCAGGTCGAATTGAGGCATAGCTGGGGACAAGAGTCCAGGTCTGGGTGCCGCCTAGGTGGGGCAAGATTCAGCAGTTCTGAGTTAGGTCAAAGTGGGGATGAGAGACACTAGGTCCACGTGAGGACAAACTGAGTACCAGAGTCAACACATCCAGGTGAGGTCCATGTTGTAAAGAGAGTCACCAGGTCCAGGAGAGGTCCAGGTGGGGACCAGAGTCACCAGATCGAGGTGAAGCCCAGGTGGGACCAGAGTCACTAGGTGCAGATGAGGCCCAGATGAGGACCAGAGTTACTAGGTACACGTGAGGATCCGGTGGGGATCAGAGGCAACAGGTCCATGTGAGGCCGGCTTGGGGACCATGGTCAACAGGTCCACTTGAGACCCAGGAGTGGAACACAGTAAGCAGGTCCAGGTGAGTCCCCCGTGGTGACAAGTGTCACCACGTCCAGGTGAGGCCCAGGTGGGGACCAGGATCACCAGGTCCAGGGGAGGCCCTTGAAAGAACCAGAGTCAACAGTTCGAGTTCAGGCGCAGGTGGCAACCAGGGTCAGCAGGTCCAAGTGAAGCCAAAGTGGACTTCGCAGTTACGAGGGCACGGTGAGACCAAGAGGGGGAGCATAGTCACCTGGTCCCGGTGAGGTCCAGTTGTAGAACACAGTCACCAGGTCCCAATTTTGCCCAGTTGAGGACCATGGTCAACAGGGCCAGGTGAGGCCCAGATGGGGACCGGAGTCCCGAAATCCAGGTGAAGCCCAGGTGGGGACCACAGTCACCAGATCCAGGGTAGTCTCAGGTGCAGACCAGAATCACCAGGTCCAGGTGTGGTGCAGGTGGCAACCAAACTCACCCGTTCCCGGTAAGAACTGGTGGGGACCAGAGTCACGAGGTACATGAGAAGCTAGAAACACATGGGATCCCTGGGTGGCGCAGCGGTTTGGCGCCTGCCTTTGGCCCAGGGCGCGATCCTGGAGAACCGGGATCGAATCCCACGTCGGGCTCCCGGTGCATGGAGCCTGCTTCTCCCTCTGCCTGTTTTCTGCCTCTCTCTCTCTCTCTGACTCTCATAAATAAATAAAAATTAAAAAAAAAGATGCTAGAAACACTGCGGCCAACAGGTCCACATGATCTCCATGTGGGAACGAGAATCACCAGTTACAGGTGAGGACCAGGTGGGGATCCGACTCACCATATCCAGGTGAGACCCAGGTGGGAAACAGTGTCACCATGTCCAGGTGTGGCCCAGGTGAAGACCAGAGTTAATAGGTCCGGCTGGGTCACTGTTAGTGAACAGTGTAACCATATCCTGATGCTACCCCGGTGGGTAGCAGAGACACCAGGTCCTGGTGAGGCCCAAGTGGGACCAGAGACATGCGGTCCATGTGAGGTCCCGATGGGAACCACAGTCACCAGGTCAGGAGAGGCCATGCTTAGGATCTGAGTCACCAGTTACAGGTGAGGCCCAGTTGGAGCCAGAATCACCTGGTACAGAGAGGCCAAAGTCATGGCCAGAGTTACCAGGATCAGGTCAGTCCCAGTGGGGAACAGAGTAACGATGTCCCGTTGATGCCCAGATAGAACAAGCGTCACAGGTCCAGATGAGGCGCAGGTGGGGAGGATATTCACTAGTTCCCGGTGAGGCCCAGTTGAGAACCAGAGTCACCAGTTCTAGTTGAGGCCTAGAGGGGTACCAGATGCACCTGGTCTAGGTGACATCCAGATGGGGACCAGAGTCAACATGTCAGGCTGAGGCCCAGAGGGGACCAGAGTTATCATGTCCAGGTGAGGCTCAGGTGTGGAACAGAGTATCCAGGTCATAATGGTCCACAGGTGAGGACCAGAGTCACCAGACCTGGGAGAGGCCCAGTTAGGATCAGAGTTACCACTTTCAGGTGAGGCCAAGGTGTCCACAGCAATCAGGTCCAGGTCGGGAACAAAGTCACCAGGACTAGGTGATGCCCAGGTGGTGACCAGATTTACCAGTTCTGGGTGAGGACTAGGTAAGGACCACATTCACCAGGTCCAAGTGAGGCCCACGTGGGGACCTGTGTCACCAGGCATGGGTAATATCCAGGTGGGAACCCCACTCACCAGGTCAAGATGTCCCGATGATGCCCAGGTAGGGACCAAAGTTACCAGGTCCAGGTGAGGCAAAGAAAGAGTCCACAGCAATCGGGTCCAGGTGGGGAACAAAGTAACCAGGACTGGGTGAGGCCCAGATGCGGACCAGATTCACCTTGTCCAGGTGAGGTCCAGGTGATGACCAGAGTCCCCAGGTTGGGAGAGGACCAGGTAAGGACCAGATTCACCAGATCTACGTGACGCGCAGATAGGATTAGTGTCACCAGTACCAGGTGAGACCAAGAAAGAGTCCATAGCAACCAGGTCCAGGTGGGGAACAAATTCAGCAGGACTTGGTGAGGCCCAGATGGGGACCTGATTCATCAGGTCCACGTGAGGCCCAGGTGGTGACCAGCGTCCCCGGTTCTGGGAGAAGAGCAGGTAAGGACCAGATTCACCAGGTCCAAGAGGCCCCCGTGGGGACCTCTGTCACTTGGTATGGGTGAGGCCAAGGTGGCACCCCACTCACCAAGTCCAGGTAAGGCAAACCTGCAGGCCAGAGTCACCAGATCCAGGTGAGGCCCTAGTGTGGACCGGAGTCACCAGGTAAATGTGAGTCTACAAGAACACCACAGTCACCAGGTCCAGGTGTGGTTCATGTGGGAACGAGAGTCACCACGTCCAGGTGAGAAGCAGCTGAAGACCCGAGATAATAGGTCCGGCTGGTCACTGTTAGTGAACAGTGTAACCATATCCCGATGCTACCCAGGTGGGTACCAGAGACACTAGGCCCTGGTGAGACCCAGGTGGGACCAGAGACATGAGGTCCAGGTGAGTTACCGATGTGAACCACAGTCACCAGGTCAGCTGAGGCCATGCATAGGATGAGAGTCACCAGTTACATGTGAGGCCAAGAAAGAGTCCACAGCAAATAGGTCCAGGTGTGGAACAAAGTCACCAAGAATGGGTGAGGCCCAGATGGGGATCAGATTCACCAGGTCCAGGTGAGGCCCAGGTGGTGACCAGAGACCCCGGTTCTGTGAGAGGACCAGGTAAGGACCGGATTCACCAGGTCCAAGAGGCCCACGTGGGGACCTGAGTCACCAGGTGTGGGTGAGGCCCAGGTGGGAACCCCACTCAGGAGGTCCAGGTGAGGCCAACCTGCAGGCCAGAGTCACCAGATCCAGGTGAGGCCCTAGTGGGGCCAGAGTCACCAGGTTAATGGGAGTCTACAAGTACACCACAGTCACCAGGTCCAGGTGTGGTTCATGTGGGAACGAGAGTCACAAGGTCCAGGTGAGACCCAGGTGTGGATGACAGTCTCCAGGTCCAGATTGAGGCCTAGGTGGGGGGACCAGAGTCATCGGGACGAGTTGAGGCCAAAGTATGGAGCAAAGTTATCATGTCCAAGTGAGGCCCAGGTGGGGAACAGAGTAAAAATGTCCCAATGATGCCAGGTGGGAAAAGAGTCACAAGGTCCAGACGAGGCCTAAGTGAGGAGTAGATTCACCAGGTCCTGTTGAGGCCCAGTTGAGGATCAGTGTCCCCAGCTCTGGGTGATTCCCAGAGGGGGACCAGAGTCACCCGGTTCTGGTGTGAGTCAAGTGGGGACCAGAGTCACCACGTCAGGATGAGGCCCAGAGTGGGACGAGAGACACTAGGTCCAGGTGAGGCTCCGATGTGGAACTGAGAAACCAGGTCCCATGATGCCCATATGAGGACCTGAGTCACCAGGTCCAGGTGAGGTCCCTGTGGGAACCCGTCACCTCGTCCAGGTGAAGCCCAGGTGGGACCATAGTCAACAGGTCCAGGAGAGGCCAAAATATATAAGAGAGTATCCAGATCCCAATGATGCCCAGGTAAGGACCAGAGTCAACAGGTCCAGGAGAGGCCCAAATATGGATCAGAGTCATTGTGTTCTAGGTGAGGCCAGATGGAGACCACAGGAACCAGGTCCAGGGGAGCCCCATATGGGAACCAAGCAACCAGTTCCAGGTGAGGTCCAGGTGGGACCACAGTTACAAGGACCAGGTGAGGCGCACGGGGCAACAGGATTCACCGAGTCCAGGTGAGGCCCAGGTGGCGACCAGTCACCATCCAGGTGCGGACCTGCTAAGGATCAGATTCACCAGGCCCAGTTGAAGCCCAAGGGGTGACCAGAGTCACCAGGTAAGGGTGAGGTTCAGAAGGGTAACCAGAATAACCAGTTTAGTTTGAGGCCCAGAATGGGACCAGAGGTCCCTGTTCAAAGTGAGGCCCAGGTGTGGAATAGAGTATCCAGGTACCAATGATGCCTGAGTGAGGACCAGAGTCACTATGGCCATGCAGGCCCAGATGGAGAACAGAAGCACTAGGTCCTGGTGAGACATAGAGTATGACCACAGTCAGCAGTATCAGGTGAGCCCCTTGTGGGAACCAGAGCCACTCTTTCCAGCTGAGTCCCAGGTACATGTGAGGTCCACGTGAGGACCAGATTCATCAGGTCGAATTGAGGAATAGCTAGGGACAAGAGTCACCAGGTCTGGGTGCGTAATAGGTGGGGCAAGATTCAGCAGTTCTGAGTTAGGTCAAAGTGGGCAAGAGAGACACCAAGTCCAGGAGAGGTCCAGATTGGGACCAGAGTCACCAAATCCAGGTGAAGTCCAGATGGTGACCAGAGTCTCCAGATCCAGGTGAAGCCCAGGTGGGGACCAGAGTCTCTAGGTCCAGATGAGGCCCAGGTGAGGATCAGAGTTACCAGGTACACGTGAGGCCCCGGTGGGGATCAGAGGCAACAGGTCCATGTGAGGCCGGCTTGGGGACCATGGTCAACAGGTCTTCTTGAGGCCCAGGTGTGGAACACAGTAAGCAGGTCCACGTGAGTCCCCATGGTGACAAGAGTCACCACGTCCAGGTGAGGCCCAGGTTCGGACCAGGATCACTAGGTACAGGGGAGGCCCTTGAAAGAACCAGAGTCAACAGTTCGAGGTCAGGCGCAGGTTTCAACCAGGGTCAGCAGGTCTAAGTCAGGCCAAAGTGGGGTTCACAGTCACTAGGGCATGGTGAGACCCATAGGGGCACCAGAGTCACGTGGTCCAGGTGAGGTCCAGTTGTGGAACACAGTCATAGGGTCCCAATTCTGCGCAGTTGAGGACCATGGTCAACAGGGCCAGGTGAGGCTCAGATGGGGACCAGAGTCCCCAAATCTAGGTGAAGCCCAGGTGGGGACCACAGTCACCAGATCCAGGGTAGTCTCAGGTGCAGACGAGAATCACCAGGTCCAGGTGAGGTGCAGGTGGCAACCACACTCACCTGGTCCCGGTGAGGCCCTGGTGGGGACCAGTGTCACAAGGTACATGACAAACTAGAAACACCGCAGCCACCAGGTCCACATGATGTCCATGTGGGAATGAGAATCAACAGTTATAGGTTAGGACCAGGTGGGTATCTGACTCACCATTTCCAGGTGAGACCCAGGTGGGAACGAGTGTCACCATGTCCAGGTGTGGCCCAGGTGAAGACCAGAGTTAATAGGTCCGGCTGGGTCACTGTTAGTGAACAGTGTAACCATATCCTGATGCTACCCAGGTGGGTACCAGAGACACCAGGTCCTGGTATGAGGTCCATGTGAGGTCCCGATGGGAACCACAGTCATAAGGTCAGGAGAGGCCATGATTTGGATCAGAGTCACCAGTTACAGGTGAGGCCCTGGTGGAGCCAGTGTCACCTTGTACAGAAGAGGCGAAAGTCAGGAGCAGAGTTACCAGGACCAGGTCAGTCCCAGTGGGGAACAGAGTAACCATGTCCCGATGATGCCCAGGTAGACCCAGCGTCACCAGATCCAGATGAGGCGCAGGTGGGGAGCATATTCACTAGGTCTCGGTGACACCCAGTTGAGGACCAGTGTCACCAGGTCTATTTGAGCCCTAGAGGGGTAACAGATGCACCTGGTCTAGGTGACATCCAGATGAGGACCAGAGTCACCATGTCAGGCTGAGGCCCAGAGGGGATCCAGAGTCATTATGTCCAGGTGAGGCTTAGGTGTGGAACAGAGTCACCAGGTAACAATGATGCCCACGTGAGGACCATAGTCACCAGGTCCAGATTGAGGCCTAGGTGGGGGGAACAGATTCATCAGGACAAGTTGAGGCCAAAGTGTGGAGCAAAGTTATCATGTCCAGGTGATGTCTAGGTGGGGAACAGAGTAACCATGTCCCACTGATGCCAGGTGGGAAAAAAGTCACCAGGTACAGATGAGACCTAAGTGAGGACTAGATTCACCAGGTCCTGTTGAGGCCCAGTTGAGCACCAGTGTCCCCAGCTCGGGGTGACTCCCAGAGGGGGACCAGAGTCACCCGGTTCTGGTGATATCCAGGTGTGGACAAGACTCACCACGTCAGCGTGAGGCCCAGAGGGGGAAGAGAATCACTAGTTTCAGGTGAGGCCCCGATGTGGAGCTGAGAAAAAAGGTCCCATAATGCCCAAATGAGGACATGAGTCACCAGTTCCAGGTGAGGTACCTGTGGGAACCAGTCACCTCGTCCTGGTGAGGCCTAGGTGGGACCACAGTCAACAGGTCCATGTGAGGCCCAGGTATATAAGAGAGTATCCAGGTCCCAATGATGCCCAGGTAAGGACCAGAGTCAACAGGTCCAGGAGAGGCCCAAATATGGATCAGAGTCATTGTGTTCCAGGTGAGGCCAGATGGAGACCACAGGAACCAGGTCCTGGAGACCCCCATATGGGAACCAGAGCCACCAGATCCAGGTGAGGTCCAGGTGGGACCACAGTCACAAGGTCCAGGTGAGGCGCAGGTGGCAACAGGATTCACCAAGTCCAGGTAGGTACAGGTGGCGACCAGTCACCACATCCAGGTGCGGACCAGCTAAGGACCAGATTCACCAGGTCCATGTGAAGACCAATGGGTGACCAGAGTCACCAGGTAAGGGTGAGGCCCAGAGAGGGAACCAGAGTAACCAGTTTAGTTTGAGGCCCAGAATGGGACCAGAGGTCCCTGGTCAAAGTGAGGCCCAAGTGTGGAATAGAGTATCCAGTTCCCAATGATTCCTGGGTGAGGACCAGAGTCACTACGGCCATGCAGGGCGTGATGGGGAACAGAATCACTAGGTCCTGGTGAGGCATAGGATAAGACCACAGTCACTAGTCTCAGCTGAACCCCTTGGGGGAACAAGAGCCACTCTATCCAGCTGAGTCCCAGGTCCATGTGAGGCCCACGTGAGGGCCAGATTCATCTGGTCGAATTGAGGCATAGCTGGGGACAAGGGTCACCATGTCTTTGTGCGGCCTAGGTGGGGCAAGATTCAGCAGTTCTGAGTTAGGTCAAAGTGAGGACGAGAGACACCAGGTCCAGGTGAGGCCAAACTGAGGACCAGAGTCACCAGATCCCGGTGAGGTCCATGTTGGAAAGAGAGTCACCAGGTCCAGGAGAGGTCCATGTGGGGACCAGAGTCACCAGATCCAGGTGAAGTCCAGGTGCGGACAAGAGTCACCAGATCCAGGTGAGCCCAGGTGGGGAACACAGTAACCATGTCCCATTGATGCCAGGTGGGAAAAGAGTCACAAGGTACAGATGAGGCCTAAGTGAGGAGTAGATTCACCAGGTCCTGTTGAGGCCCATTTTAGGACCAGTGTCCCCAGCTCCGGGTGAGTCCCAGAAGGGGAGCAGAGTCACCCGGTTTCGTGATATCCAGGTGGGGACCAGAGTCACCACGTCAGGGGAAGCCCAGAGGGGGACGAGTTTCACTAGGTTCAGGTGAGGCCCCAATGAGGAACTGAGAAACCAGGTCCCATGATGCCCATATGAGGACCTGATTCACCAGGTCCAGGTGAGGCCAAACTGAGGACCAGAGTCACCAAATCCAGGTGAAGCCAAGATGGGGACCAGAATCACTAGGTCCAGATGAGGCCCAAGTGAGGACCAGTGTTACCAGGTACACGTGATGCCCCGGTGGGAATCAGAGGCAACAGGTCCATATGAGGTCAGCTTCGGTACCATGGTCAACAGGTCTACTTGAGGCCCAGGTGTGGAACACAGTAACCAGGTCCAGGTGAGTCCCCGGTGGTGACAAGAGTCACCACGTCCAGGTGAGTCCCAGGGGGGGACCAGGATCACCAGGTACAGGGGAAACCCTTGAATGAACCAGAGTCAACAGTTCGAGGTCAGGCGCAGGTGTCAACCAGGGTCAGCAGGTCCAAGTCAGGCAAGTGGGATTCACAGTAACTAGGGCACGGTGAGACCCAGAGGGGGACCAGAGTCACCTGGTCCAGGTGAGGTCCAGGGGTGGAACACAGTTACCGGGTCCCAATTTTGCCAGTTGAGGACCATGGTTGACAGGGAAGGGTGAGGCCCAGATTGGGGATCCTCAATCTGGATCAGAGTCACCAGTTCCAGTTTAGGCTAAGAAGGAGTCCACAGCAATCAGGTCCAGATTGACGCCTAGGTCGGCGGACCAGAGTCATCAGGACCAGTTGAGGCCAAAGTGTGGAGCAAAGTTATCATGTCCAGGTGAGGCCCAGGTGGGGAACAGACTAACCATGTCCCATTGATGCCAGGTGGGAAAAGAGTCACAAGGTCCAGACGAGGCCTAAGTGAGGAGTAGGTCCACCAGGTCGTGTTGAGGCCCAGTTGAGGACCAGTGTCCACAGCTCCGGGTGATTACTAGAGGTGGACCAGAGTCACCCGGTTCTGGTGATATCCAGGTGGGGACCAGAGTCACCACGTCAGGGTGAGGTCCATAATGGGACGAGAATCACTAGGTCCAGGTGAGTCCCCGATGTGGAACTGAGAAACCAGGTCCCAAGATGCCCATATGAGGACCTGAGTCACCAGGTCCAGGTAAGGTCCATGTGGGAACCAGTCACCTCGTCCAGGTGAGGCCCAGGTGGGACCACAGTCAACAGGTCAAGGTTTGTCCCACGTATATTAGAGAGTATCCAGGTCCCAATGATGCCCAATAAGGACCAGAGTCAACAGGTCCAGGAGAGGTCCAAATATGGATCACAGTCATTGTGTTCCAGGTGAGGCCAGATGGAGACCACAGGAACCAGGTCCAGGAGAGCCCAATATGGGACCAGAGCCACCAGATCCAGGTGAGGTCAAGGTGGGAACACAGTCACAAGGTCCATGTGATGCGCAATTGGCAACAGGATTCACCAAGTCCAGGGGAGGCCCAGGTGGCGACCAGTCACCACATCCAGGGGCGGACCAGCTAAGGTCCAGATTCACCAGGCCCAAGAGAAGTAAAAGCTGTGACCAGCTTCACCAGGTAAGGGTGAGGCCCAGGGGGGAACCAGAGTAACCAGTTTAGTTTGAGGCCCAGAATGGGACCAGAGGGCCCTGGTCAGAGTGAGGCCCAGGTGTGGAATAGAGTATCCAGGTCCCAATGATGCCTGGGTGAGGAACAGAGTTACTAGGGCCATGCAGGCCTAGATGGGGAACAGAATCACCAGGTCCTGGTGAGGCACAGAATAAGACCACAGTCAGCAGTATCAGGTGAGCCCCTTGTGGGAACAAGAGCCACTCTCTCCAGCTGAGTCCCAGGTCCATGTGAGGCCCACGTGAGGACCAGATTCATCAGATCGAATTGAGGCATGGCTGGGGACAAGAGTCACCATGTCTGGGTGCGGCCTAGGTTGGTCAATATTCAGCAGTTCTGAGTTAGGTCAAAGTGGGGACGAGAGACGCCAGGTCCAGGTGAGGCCAAACTGAGGACCAGAGTCACCAGATCCAGGTGAGATCCATGTTGGAAAGAGAGTCACCAGGTCCAGGAAAGGTCCAGGTGGGGAACAGAGTCACCAGATCCAGGTGAAGTCCAGGTGGGAATCAGAGCCACCAGATCCAGGTGAGTCCAGGTGGGGACCAGAGTCACCAGATTCAGGTGAAGCCCAGGTGGGGACCAGAGTCACTAGGTCCAGATGAGGCCCAGGTGAGTACCAGAGTTACCAGGTACACGTGAGGCCCCGGTGGGGATCAGAGGCAACAGGTCCATGTGTGGCCGGCTTGGGGACCATGGTCAACAGGTCTACATGAGGCCCAGGTGTAGAACACAGTAAGCAGGTCCAGGTGAGTCCCCGGTGGTGAAAAGAGTCACCACGTCCAGGTGAGTCCCAGGTGGGGACCAGGATCACCAGGTACAGTTGAGGCCCTTGAAAGAACTAGAGTCTTCTGGCACAAAAACAGACACATAGATCAGTGAAACAGAATAGAGAATCCAGAAGTGGACCCTGAACTCTATGGGCAACTAATATTCGATAAAGGAGGAAAGACTATCCATTGGAAGAAAGACAGTCTCTTCAATAAATGGTGCTGGGAAATTGGACATCCACATGCAGAAGAATGAAACTAGACCACTCTCTTTCACCATACACAAAGATAAACCAAAATGGATGAAAGATCTAAATGTGAGACAAGATTCCATCAAAATCCTAGAGAAGAACACAGGCAACACCCTTTTTGAACTCGGCCATAGTAACTTCTTGCAAGATACATCCACGAAGACAAAAGAAACAAAAGCAAAAATGAACTATTGGGACTTCATCAAGATAAGAAGCTTTTGCACAGCAAAGGATACAGTCAACAAAACTCAAAGACAACCTACAGAATGGGAGAAGATATTTGCAAATGACATATCAGATAAAGGACTAGTTTCCAAGATCTATAAAGAACTTATCAAACTCAACACCAAAGAAACAAACAATCCAATCATGAAATGGGCAAAAGACATGAACAGAAATCTCACAGAGGAAGACATAGACATGGCCAACATGCAAATGAGAAAATGCTCTGCATCACTTGCCATCAGGGAAATACAAATCAAAACCACAATGAGATACCACCTCACACCAGTGAGAATGGGGAAAATTAACAAGACAGGAAACAACCAATGTTGGAGAGGATGCGGAGAAAAGGGAATCCTCATACACTGTTGGTGGGAATGTGAACTGGTGCAGCCACTCTGGAAAACTGTGTGGAGGTTCTTCAAACAGTTAAAAATATACCTGCCCTACGACCCAGCAATTGCACTGTTGGGGATTTTCCCCAAAGAGACAAATGCAATGAAACGCCGGGACACCTGCACCCCGATGTTTATAGCAGCAATGGCCACGATAGCCAAACTGTGGAAGGAGCCTCGGTGTCCAACGAAAATGAATGGATAAAGAAGATGTGGTTTATGTATACAATGGAATATTACTCAGCTATCAGAAATGACAAATACCCACCATTTGCTTCAACGTGGATGGAACTAGAGGGTATTATGCTGAGTGAAGTAAGCCAGTTGGAGAAAGACAAACATTATATGTTCTCATTCATTTGGGGAATATAAATAATAGTGAAAGGGAATATAAGGGAAGGGGGAAGAAATGTGTGGGAAATATCAGAAAGGGAGACAGAACGTAAAGACTGCTAACTCTGGGAAACAAACTAGGGGTGGTAGAAGGGGAGGAGGGTAGAAGGGGGTGGGAGTGAATGGGTGACGGGCACTGGGGGTTATTCTGTATGTTAGTAAATAGAACACCAATAATAAAAAATAAATTAAAAAAAAAAGAAAAAATAAAGAACCAGAGTCAACAGGTCGAAGTCAAGCGCAGGTGGCAACCAGGGTCAGCAGGTCCAAGTGAGACCCACGTGGGGACCTGTGTCACAATGTATGTGTGAGGCCCAGTTTGCTGCCCCACTCACCAGGTCCAGGTGAGGCCAAGAAGGAGTCCACAGCAATCAGGTCCAGGTGGGGAACAATGTCACGAAGACTGGGTGAGGCCCAGATGGGGACCAGATTCACCAGGTCCAGGTGATTCCCAGGTGGTGACCAGAGATACCAGTTCCGGATGAGGACCAGGTAAGGACCAGATTCACCAGGTCCAAGTGAGGCCCACGTGGGTACCTGTGTCACCAAGCATGGGTGAGGCCCAGGTGGCAACTCCACTCCGCAGGTCCAGGTGAGGCCAAACGGCAGGCCATGCAGAGGAACCATGTCTCGATGATGCCCAGGTAGGGACTAGAGTTACCAGGTCCAGGTGAGGCCAAGATGCAGGACATGCAGTGGAACCATGTCCCGATGATGCCCAGGTAGGGACCAGAGTCACCAGGTCCAAATGAGGCCCAGATGGAGCATATTCACTAGGTCCAGTGAGGCCCAGTTGAGGACCACTGTCACCAGTTCTGGTTGAGGCTTAGAGGGGTACCAGAATCACCTCGTCCAGGTGACATCCAGATGGGGACCAGAGGCATCAGGTCAGGGAGAGGTCGAGAGTGGTTCCAGAGTCATCATGTCCTGGTTAGGCTCAGGCATGGAACAGAGTCACCAGGTACCAATGATGCCCAGGTGAGGCCCAGAGTCACCATATCTGGGTGACGCGCAGATAGGATCAGAGTCACCAGTTCCAGGTGAGGCCAAGAAAGAGTCCACAGCAATCAGGTCCAGGTGGGGAACAAAGTCACCAGGACTGGGTGAGGCCCAGATGGGGACCAGATTCACCAGGTCCAGATGAGGCCCAGGTGGTGACCAGAGTCCCCGGGTCATGGACAGGACCAGGTAAGGACCAGATTCACCAGGTCCAAGAGGCCCACGAGGGGAATTGAGTCACCAGCTATGTCTGAGGCCCAGGTGGCAACCCCACTCACCAGGTCAAGGTGAGGCCAAATGGCAGGCCAGAGTCACCAGATCCAGGTGAGGCCCTAGTGGGGACCAGTGTCACCAGGTAAATGTGAGTCTACAAGAACACCACAGTCACCAGGTCCAGGTGTGGTTCATGTTGGAACGAGAATCACCAGGTACAGGTGAGACACAGGTGGGCACCACAGTCACCAGGTCCAGACTGAGGCCTAGGTGGGGGGACCAGAGTCATCAGGACCAGTTGAGGCCAAAGTGTGGAGCAAAGTTATCATGTGGAGGTGAGGCCCAGGTGGGGAACAGAGTAACCATGTCCCATTGATGCCAGGTGGGAAAAGAGTCACAAGGTCCAGACGAGGCCTAAGTGAGGAGTAGATTCACCAGGTCCTGTTGAGGCCCAGTTGAGGACCAGTGCCCCATATCCCGGTGAGTCCCAGGTGGGACCACAGTCACCAGGTTCTGGTGATATCCAGGTTGGGACCAGAGTCACCTCGTCAGGGTCAGGCCCAGAAGGGGACCAGAAAAACTAGGTCCACTTGAGGCCCCGATGTGGAACTGAGAAACCAGGTCCCATGATGACCATATGAGGACCTGAGTCACGAGGTCCAGGTGAGGTCCCTGTTGGAACCAGTCACCTCGTCCTGGTGAGGTCCAGGTGGGACCACAGTCACCAGGTCCAGGTGAGGAACAGGTATATAAGAGATTATCCAGGCACCAATGATGCCCAGGTAAGGACCAGGGTCAACAGGTCCAGGAGAGGCACAAATATGCATCAGAGTCATTGTGTCCAGGTGAGGCCTGATGGAGACCACAGGAACCAGGTCCAGGAGAGCCCCATATGGGAAACAGAGCTACCAGATCCAGGTGAAGTCCAGGTTGGACCACTGTCACAAGGTCCAGGTGAGGCAGAGTTGGCAACAGGATTCACGAAGTCCAGGTGAGGTCCAGGTGGCGACCAGTCACGATATCCAAGTGAGGACAAGCTAAGGACCAGATTCACCAGGCCCAAATGAAGCCCAAGGGGTGTCCAGAGTCACCAGGAAAGGGTGAGGCCCAGAGGGGGACCAGAGTAACCAGTTTAATTTGAGGCCCAGAATGCGACCAGAGGTCCCTGGTGAGAGTGAGGCCCAGGTGTGGAATAGAGTATCCAGGTCCCAATGATGCCTGGGTGAGGACCAGAGTCACTAGGACCATGTAGGCCCAGATGGGGAACAGAATCACTAGGTCCTGGTGAGGCATAGAATAAGACCACAGTCACCAGTATCATGTGAGCCCCTTGTGGGAACCAGAGCCATCTATGCAGCTGAGTCCGAGGTCCTTGTGAGGCCCACGTGAGGACCAGATTCATCAGGTCGAATTGAGGCATAGCTGGGGACAAGAGTCACCAGGTATGGGTGCGGCCTAGGTGGGTCAATATTCAGCAGTTCTGAGTTACGTCAAAGTGAGGACGAGAGACACCAGGTCCAGGTGAGGCCAAACTGAGGACCAGAGTTACCAGATCCAGGTGAGGTCCATGTTGTAAAGAGAGTCACCAGGTCCAGGAGAGATCCAGGTGGGGACCAGAGTCACCAGGACCAGGTGAAGTCCAGGTGGGGATCAGAGACACCAGATCCAGGTGAAGCCCAGGTGGGGACCAGAGTCACTAGGTCCAGATGAGGCCCAAGTGAGGACCAGAGTTCCCAGGTACACGTGAGGCCCCGGTGGGGATCAGAGGCAACAGGTCCATGTGAGGCAGGCTTGGGGACCATGGTCAACAGGTCTAATTGAGGCCCAAGTGTGGAACACAGTAACCAGGTCCAGGTGAGTCCCAGGTGGTGACAAGAGTCACCACGTCCAGTTGAGGCCCAGGTGGGGACCAGGATCACCAGGTCCAGGGGAGACCCTTGAAAGAATCAGAGTCAACAGTTCGAGGTCAGGCGCAGGTGACATCCAGGGTCAGCAGGTACAAGGCAGGCCAAATTGGGGTTCAAGGTCACTAGGGCACGGTGAGACCCAGAGGGGGACCAGAGTCACCTGGTCCAGGTGAGGTCCAGTTGTGGAACACAGTCACCGGGTCCCAATTTGCCCAGGTTAGGACCATGGTCAACAGGGCCAGGTGAGGCCCAGACGGGGAGTGGAGTCCCCAAATCCAGGTGAAGCCCAGGTGGGGACCACATTCACCAGATCCAGGGTAATCTCAGGTGCAGACCAGAATCATCAGGTCCAGGTGAGTTGCCGGTGGCAACCACACTCACCAGGTCCCGGTGAGGCCCTGATGGGGACCAGAGTCACGAGGTACATGAGAAGCTAGAAACACTGCAGCCACCAGGTCCATATTATGTCCATGTGGGAACCAGAATCACCAGTTACAGGTGAGGGCCAGCTGGGGATCCGGCTCACCATTCCCAAGTGAGACCCAGGTGGGAACCAGTGTCACCTTGTCCAGGTGTGGCCCAGGTAAAGAGCAGAGTTAATAGGTCCGGCAGGGTCACTGTTAGTGAACAGGGTAACCATATCCTGATGCTACACTGGTGGGTACCAGAAACACCAGGTCCTGGTGAGGCCCAGGTGGGACCAGAGACATGAGGACCAGGGGAGGTCCCGATGGGAACCACAGTTACCAGGTCAGGTGAGGCCATGCTTAGGATCAGAGTCAACAGTTACAGGTGAGGCCCAGGTGGAGCCAGAGTCACCTGGTACAGAAGAGGCCAAAGTCAGGACCAGAGTTACCAGGATCAGGTCAGTCCCAGTGGGGAATAGAGTAACCATGTCCCGATGATGCGCAGGTAGAACCAGAGTCACCAGGTCCAGATGAGGAGCGGGTGGGGAGCATATTCTCCAGGTCTCGGTGAGGCGCTCATGAGGACCAGAATCCCCAGGTCTAGTTGAGGCCTAGAGGGGTACCAGATTCACCTGGTCTAGGTGACATCCAGACGGGGAGCAGAGTCACCATGTCAGGGTGAGGCCCAGAGGGGATCCAGAGTCATCATGTCCAGGTGAGGCTCAGGTGTGGAACAGAGTATCCAGGTCATAAAGGTCCACAGGTGAGGACCAGAGTCACCAGATCTGGGTGATGCCCAGTTAGGATCAGAGTCACCAGTTCCACGTGAGGCCAAGAAGGAGTCCACAGCAATCAGGTCCAGGTGGGGAACAAAGACACAAGGAGTGGGTGAGGCCCAGATGGGGACCAGATTCACCAGGTCCAGGTGAGGACCAGGTGGTGACCAGAGTCCCCGGGTATGGGAGAGGACCAGGTAAGGACCAGACTCACCAGGTCCAAGACGCCCACGTGGGGATCTGAGTCACCAGGTATGGGTGAGGCCCAGGTGGCAACCCCACTCACCAGGTCCTGGTGTGGCCAACCTGCAGGCCAGAGTCACCAGATGCAGGTGAGTCCCTAGTGGGGACCGGAGTCACCAGGTAAATGTGAGTCTACAAGAACACCACAGTCACCAGGTCCAGGTGTGGTTCTTGTGGGAACGAGAATCACCAGGTCCAGGTGAGACCCATGTGGGGACCACAGTCACAAGGTCCAGATTGAGGCCTGGTGGGTGTACCAGAGTCATCTGGACCATTTGAGGCCGAAGTGCGGAGCACAGTTATCATGTCCAGGTGAGGCCCAGGTGGGGAACAGAGTAAACATGTCCCATTGATGCCAGGTGGGAAAAGAGTCACAAGGTCCAGACGACGCCTAAGTGACGAGTAGATTCACCAGGTCCTGTTGAGGCCAAGTTGAGGACCAGTGTCCCCAGCTCTGGTTGAGTCCCAGACGGGGACCAGAGTCACCCGGTTCTGGTGATATCCAGGTGGGGACCAGAGGCACCATGTCAGGGTGAGGCCCAGAGGGGGAAGAGAATCACTCGGTCCAAGTGAGGCCCCGATGTGGAACTGAGAAACCAGGTCCCATGATGCCCAAATGACGACCTGAGTCACCAGGTCCAGGTGATGTCCCCGTGAAGAACCAGTCACCTCGTCCAGGTGAGGCCCAGGTGGGACCACAGTCAACAGTTCCTGGTGAGGCCCAGGTATATAAGAGAGTATCCAGGTCCCAATGATGCCCAGGTAAGGACCAGAGTCAACAGGTCCAAGAGAGGCCAAAATATGGATCAGAGTCATTGTGTTCCAGGTGAGGCCAGATGGATACGACAGGAACCAGGTCCAGGAGAGCCCCATATTGTAACCAGAGCCACCACATCCAGGTGAGAACCAGGTGGGACCACAGTCAAAAGGTCCAGGTGAGGCGCAGGTGGCAACAGGATTCACCAAGTCCAGGTGAGGCCCAGCTGGCGACCAGTCACCACATCCAGGTGCGGACCACCTAAGGTCCAGATTCACCAGGGCCAAGTAGAGCCCACGGGGTGACCACAGTCACCAGGTAAGGGTGAGGCCCAGAGGGGGAACCAGATTAACCAGTTTAGTTTGGGGCCCAGAATGGGACCAGAGGTCGCTGGTCAAAGTGAGGCCCAGGTATGTAATAGAGTATCCATGTCCCAATGATGCCTGGGGGAGGACCAGAGTCACTAGGGCCATGCAGTCCCAGATGGGGCACAGAATCACTAGGTCCTGGTGAGGCATAAAATAAGACCACAGTCAGCAGTAACAGGTGAGCCCATTGTGGGACCAGAGCCACTCTACCCTGCTGAGTCCCAGGTCCATGTGAGGCCCACGTGAGGGCCAGGTTCATCAGGTCGAATTGAGAGAGCTGGGGACAAGAGTCACCAGGTCTTGGTGCGGCCTATGTGGGGCCAGATTCAGTGTTCTGAGTTAGGTCAAAGTGGGGACGAGAGACACCAAGTCCAGGTGAGGCGAAACTGAGGACGAGAGTCTCCAGATCCAGGTGAGGTCCATGTTGTAAAGAGAGTCACCAGGTCCAGGAGAGGTCCAGGTGGGGACCAGAGTCACCAGGACCAGGTGAAGTCCAGGTGGGGACCAGAGTCACCAGATCCAGGTGAAGCCCAGGAGGTGACCAGAGTCACTAGGTCCAGATGAGGCCCAGGTGAGGACCAGAGTTCCCAGGTACACGTGAAGCCCCGGTGGGGATCAGAGGGAACAGGTCCATGTGAGGCCGGCTTGGGGACCATGGTCAACAGGTCTACTTGAGGCCCAGGTGTGGAACACAGTAAGCAGGTCCAGGTGAGTTTCCGGTGTTGACAAGAGTCACCAGGTCCAGGTGAGGTCCATGTGGGCACCAGGATCACCATGTCCAGGGGACGCCCTTGAAAGAACCAGAGTCAACATTTCAAGTTCAGGCGCAGGTGGCAACCAGGGTCAACAGGTCCAAGTCAGGCCAAAGTGGGGTTCACAGTCACTAGGGCACGGTGAGACCCAGAGGGGGACCAGAGTCACCTGGTCCAGGTGAGGTCCAGTTGTGGAACACAGTCACCGGGTCCCAGTTTTGCCCAGTTGTGGACCATGATCAACAGGGCCAGGTGAGGCCCAGATGGGGACCGGAGTCCCCAAATCCAGGTGAATCCCAGGTGGGGACCACAGTCACCAGATCCAGGGTAGTCTCAGGTGCAGACCAGAATCACCAGGTCCAGGTGAGGTGCAGGTGGCAACCACACTCACCAGTACACGGTGAGGCCCTGGTGGGGACCAGATTCACGAGGTACATGAGAAGCTAGAAACACTGCAGCCACCAGGTCCACATGATGTCCATGTGGGAACGAGAATCACCACTTACAGGTGAGGACCATGTGGGGATCGGACTCACCATGTCCAGGTGAGACCCAGTTGGGAACCAGTGTCACCATGTCCAGGTGTGGCCCAGGTGAAGACCAGAGTTAATAGGTCCGGCTGAGTCACTGATAGTGAACAGGGTAACCATATCCTGATGCTACCCAGGTGGGTACCAGATGCACCAGGTCCTGGTGAGGCCCAGGTGGGACCAGAGACATGAGGTCCAGGTGAGGTCCCATGGGAACCACAGTCACCAGGTCAGGTGAGGCCATGCGTAGGATCAGAGTCACCAGTTACAGGTGAGGCCGAGGAGGAGCCAGAGTCACCTTGTACAGAAGAGGCCAAAGTCAGGACCTGAGTTACCAGGATCAGTTTAGTCCCAGTGGGAATAGAGGAACCATTTCCTGATGATGCCCTGGTAAAACCAGAGTCACCAGGTCCAGAAAAGGCGCAGGTGGGGAGCATGTTCACTATGTCCCAGTGAGGCCCAGATGAGGACTAGAGTCACCAGCTCAAGTTGAGGCCTAGAGGGGTACCAGATTCACCTGGTCTAGGTGACATCCAGATGGGGACCAGAGTCACCATGTCAGGGTGAGGCCCAGAGGGGATCCAGAGTCATCAACTCCAGGTGAGGCTCAGGTGTGGAACAGAGTATCCAGGTCATAAAGGTCCACAGGTGAATACCAGAGTCAGCAGATCTGGGTGAGTTCCAGTTAGGATCAGAGTCACCAGTTCCAGGTGAGGCCAAGAAGGAGTCCACAGCAATCAGGTCCAGGTGGGGAACAAAGTCACCAAGACTGGGTGAGGCCCAGATGGGGACCAGATTCGCCAAGTCCAGGTGATTCCCAGGTGGTGACCAGAGTTACCAGTTCCAGGTGAGGACCAGGTAAGGACCAGATTCACCAGGTCCAAGTGAGCCCCACGTGCGGACTTGTGTCTCCAGGTATGGGTGAGGCCCAGGTGGAAATCCCAATCACCAGGTCCAGGTGAGGCCAACGTGCAGGCCATGCAGAGGAACCATGTCCCAATGATGCCCACGTAGGGACCAGACTTACCAGGTCCATGAGAGGCCAACCTTTGGGACCTGCTGAGGAACCATGTCCCGATGATGCCCATGTAGGGACCTGAGTTACCAGGTCCAGGTGAGGCCCCGATATGGAACTGAGAAACCAGGTCCCGTGATGCCCAATGAGGACCTGAGTCACCAGGTCCAGGTGAGGTACTAGTGACCTCGTCCAGGTGAAGACCAGGTGGGGACCACAGTCACCAGATCCAGGGTAGTCTCAGGTGCAAACCAGAATCACCATGTCCAGGTGTGTCCCAGGTGAAGAGCAGAGTTAATAGGTCCGGCTGGGTCACTGTTAGTGAAGAGTGTAACCATAACCTGATGCTATCCCGGTGGGTACCAGAGACACAAGGTCTTGGTGAGGCCCAGGTGGGACCGGAGACATGAGGTCCAGGTGAGGTTCCGATGGGTTCCCCAGTCACCAGGTCAGGTGAGGCCATGCTTAGGATCAGAGTCACCAGTTACTGGTGAGGCCCAGGTGGAGCCAGAGTCACCTGGTACAGAAGAGGCCAAAGTCAGGACCAGAGTTACCAGGATCAGGTCAGTCCCAGTGGGGAATAGAGTAACCATGTCCCGATGATGCGCAGGTAGAACCAGAGTCACCAGGTCCAGATGAGGAGCGGGTGGGGAGCATATTCTCCAGGTCTCGGTGAGGCGCTCATGAGGACCAGAATCCCCAGGTCTAGTTGAGGCCTAGAGGGGTACCAGATTCACCTGGTCTAGGTGACATCCAGACGGGGAGCAGAGTCACCATGTCAGGGTGAGGCCCAGAGGGGATCCAGAGTCATCATGTCCAGGTGAGGCTCAGGTGTGGAACAGAGTATCCAGGTCATAAAGGTCCACAGGTGAGGACCAGAGTCACCAGATCTGGGTGATGCCCAGTTAGGATCAGAGTCACCAGTTCCAGGTGAGGCCAAGAAGGAGTCCACAGCAATCAGGTCCAGGTAGGGAACAAAGTCACAAGGAGTGGGTGAGGCCCAGATGGGGACCAGATTCACCAGGTCCAGGTGAGGCCTAGGTGGTGACCAGAGTCCCCGGGTATGGGAGAGGACCAGGTAAGGACCAGACTCACCAGGTGCAAGACGCCCACGTGGGGACCTGAGTCACCAGGTATGGGTGAGGCCCAGGTGGCAACCCCACTCACCAGGTCCTGGTGTGGCCAACCTTCAGGCCAAGTCACCCGATCCACGTGAGGCCCTAGAGGGGACTGGAGTCACCAGTTAAAAGTGATTCTACAAGAACAACACAGTCACCAGATCCTGGTGTGGTTCATGTGGGAACGAGAGTCACCAGGTCCAGGTGAGACCCAGGTGGGGACCACTGTCACCAGGTCCAGATTGAGGTCTAGGTCGGGGGACCAGAGTCATCAGGACAAGTTGAGGCCAAAGTGTGGAGCAAAGTTATCATGTCCATGTGAGGCCCAGGTGGGGAACAGAGTAACCATGTCCCAAAGATGCCAGGTGGGAAAAAAGTCACAAGGTCCAGACGAGGCCTTAGTGAGGAGTAGATTCACCATGTCCTGTTGAGGCCCAGTTGAGGACCAGTGTCCCCAGCTCCGGGGGAGTCCCAGAGGGGGACCAGAGTCACCCGGTTCTGGTGATATCCAGGTGGGGACCTGAGTCACCACGTCAGGGTGAGGCCCAGAGGGGGACGAGAATCACTAGGTCCAGATGAGGCCCCGATGTGTAACTGAGAACCCAGGTCCCATGATGCCCATATGAGGACCTGAATCACCAGGTCCAGGTGAGGTCCCTGTGGGAACCAGTCACCTCGTCCAGGTGAGGCCCAGGTGGGACCACAGTCACCAGGTCCAGGTGAGGCCCAGGTATATAAGAGAGTATCCAGGTCCCAATTTTGTCCAGGTAAGGACCAGAGTCAACAGGTCCAGGAGAGGCCCAAATATGGATCAGAGTCATTGTGTTCCAGGTGAGGCCAGATGGAGACCACAGGAACCAGGTCCAGGAGAGCCCCATATGGGAACCAGAGACACCAGATCCAGGTGAGGTCCAGGTGGGACCACAGTCACAAGGTCCAGGTGAGGCGCTGGTGGCAACAGGATTCACCAAGTCCAGGTGAGGCCCAGGTGGCGACCAGTCACCAGATCCAAATGTGGACCAGCTAAGGACCAGATACACCAGGCCCAAATGAAGCCCAAGGGGTGACCAGAGTCACTAGGTAAGGGTGAGGCCCAGGGGGGCACCAGAGTAACCAGTTTAGTTTGAGGCCCAGAATGGGACAAGAGGTCCCGGGTTAAAGTGAGGCTTAGGTGTGGAATAGAGTATCCAGGTCCCAATGATGCCTGGGTGAGGACCAGAGTCACTAGGGCCATGAAAGCCCAGATGGGGAACAGAATCACTATGTCCTGGTGAGGCATAGAATAAGACCACAGTCACCAGTATCAGGTGTGCCCCTTGTGGGAACCAGAGCCACTCTATCCAGCTGAGTCCCAGGTCCATGTGAGGCCCACGTGAGGACCAGATTCATCAGGTCGAATTGAGGCATAGCTGGGGACAAGAGTCACCAGGTCTGGTTGCGGCCTAGGTGGGGCAAATTCAGCAGTTCTGAGTTAGGTCAAAGTGGGGACAAGAGACACCAGGTCCAGGTGAGGCAAAACTGAGGAAGAGTCACCAGATCCAGGTGAGGTCCATGTTGGAAAGAGTCACCAGGTCCTGGAGAGGTCGAGGTGGGGACAAGAGTCACCAGATCCAGGTGAATTCCAGGTGGGGACCAGAGTCTCCAGATCCAGGTGAACCCAGGTGGGGACCAGAGTCACTAGGTCCAGATTAGGCCCAGGTGAAGATCAGAGTTAACAGGTACACGTGAGGCCCCGGCGGGGATCACAGCCAAAATTCCACGTGAGGCCGGCTTGGGGACCATGGTCAACAGGTCTCCCTGAGGCCCAGGTGTGGAACACTGTAAGCCTGTCTGGGTGAGTCCCCAGTAGTGACAAGAGTCACCACGTCCAGTTGAGGCCAAATTGGGGACCAGGATCACCAGGTACAGGGGAGGCCTTTGAAAGAACCTGAGTCAACAGTTCGAGGTCAGCCGCAGGTGGCAACCAGGGTCAGCACGTCCAAGTCAGGCCAAAGTTGGGTTCACAGTCACTAGGGCACGGTGAGACCCAGAGGGGGACCAGAGTCAACTGGTCCAGGTGAGGTCCAGTTGTGGAACACAGTCACCGGGTCCCAATTTTGTCCACTTGAAGACCATGGACAACAGGGCCAGGGAGGGCCGGATGGGGACCGGAGTCCCCAAATCCAGGTGAAGCCCAGGTGGGGACCACAGTCACATAATCCAGGGTAGTCTCAGGTGCAGACCAGAATCACCAGGTCCTGGTGAGGTGCAGTAGGCAACCACAGTCACCAGGTCCCGGTGAGGCAAGGTGCGTACCAGATTATCGAGGTACATGAGAAGCTAGAAACACTGTAGCCACCAGTTCCACATGATGTCCATGTGGGAACGAGAATCACCAGTTACAGGTGAGGACCAGGTGGGATCTGAATCACCATGTCCAGGTGAGACCCTGGTGGGAACCAGTGTCACCATGTCCAGGTGTGTCCCAGGTGAAGACTAGAGTTAATAAGACCGGCTGGGTCACTGTGAGTGAACAGTGTAACCATATCCTGATGGTACCCAGGTGGGTACCAGAGACACCAGGTACTGGCGAGGCCCAGGTGGTACCAGAGACATGAGGTCCAGGTGAGGTCCCGATGGGAACCACAGTCTCCAGGTCAGGTGAGGCCATGTTTAGGATCAGAGTCACCAGTTACAGGTGAGGCCCAGGTGGAGCTAGAGTCACCTGGTACAGAAGAGGCCAAAGTGAGGACCAGAGTTACGAGGATCAGGTCACTCCAATTGGGAATAGAGTAACCATGTCCCGATTATGCCCAGGTAGAACCAGAGTCACCTGGCCCAGATGTGGCGCAGGTGGGGAGTATGTTCACTAGGTCCCGTTGTGGCCCAGTTGAGGACCAGAGTCACCAGGTCTAGGTGAGGCCTAGAGGGGTACCAGATTCACCTGGTCTGGTGACATCCAGATGGGGACCAGAGTCACCATGTCAGGCTGAGGCCCAGAGAGGATCCAGAGTCAACATATCCAGGTGAGGCTCAGGTGTGGAACAGAGTATCCAGGTCATAATGGTCCACAGGTGAGGACCAGAGTCACCAGATCTGGGTGAGGCCCAGTTAGCATCAGAGTCAGCAGTTCCAGGTTAGCCAAGAAGGAGTCCACAGCAATCAGGTCCAGGTGGGGAAGAAAGTCAACAGGACTGGGTGTGGCCCAGATGGGGACCAGATTCACCAGGCCCAGGTGATTCCCATGTGGTGATCAGAGTTACCAGTTCCGGGTGACAACCAGGTAAGGACCAGATTCACCAGGTCCAAGTGAGGCCCACGTGGGGACCTGTGTCACTAGGCAAGGGTGAGGCCCAGGTGACAAACCCACTCACCAGTTCCAGGTGAGGCCAACCTGCAGGCCATGCAGAGGAACCAGGTCCCAAAGATGCTCAGGTAGGGACGAGAGTTACCAGGTCCAGGTGAGGCCAACCTACAGGCCATGCAGTGGAACCATGTCCCGATGATGCCCAGGTAGGGACCAGAGTTACCAGGTCCAGGTGAGGCCAACCTGCAAGTCATGCAGTGGAACCATGTCCCGATGATGCCCAGGTAGGGACCAGAATCACCAGGTCCAAATGAGGCCCAGATGGAGCATATTCACTAGGTCCAGGTGAGGCCCAGTTGAGGACCAGAGTCACCAGACCTGGGTGAGGCCCAGAGGGGTACCATAATCACCTTGTCCAGGTGACATCCATATGAGGACCAGAGTCACTAGGTCAGGTTGATAGCCAGAGAGGTACCAGAGTCATCATGTCCAGGGTAGCCTCAGGTATGGAAAAGAGTCACCAGGACCAATGATGCCCAGGTGAGGACCAGAGTTACCAGGTACACGAGAGGCCCCGGTGGGGATCAGAAGCAACAGGTCCATGTGAGTCAGGCTTGGGGACCATGGACAACAAGTCTACTTGAGGCTCAGGTGTGGAACACAGTCACCGGGTCCCAATTTTGCCCAGTTGAGTACCATGGTCAACAGGGACAGGTGACGCCCAGATGGGGACCTGAGTCCCCAAATCCAGGTGAAGCCCCGGTGGAGACCACAGTCACAAGATCCAGGGTAGTCTCAGGTGCAGACCAGAATCACCAAGTCCAGGTGAGGTGCAGGTGGCAACCACACTCACCAGGTCCCGGTGAGGCCCTGGTGGGGACCAGAGTCACGAGGTACATAAGAAGCTAGAAACACTGCAGCCACCAGGTCCACATCATGTCCACGTGGGAATGACAATCACCAGTTACAGGTGAGGACCAGGTGGGGATCCGACTCACCATGTCCAGGTGAGATCCAGGTGGGAACCAGTGTCACCATGTCCAGCTGTGGCCCAGGTGAAGACCAGAGTTAATAGGTCCAGCTGGGTCACTGTTAGTGAACAGTGTAACAATATCCTGATGTTACCCAGGTGGGTACCAGATACAAGATCCTGGTGAGGCCCAGGTGGGACCAGAGACATGAGTTCCAGGTGAGGTACCGATGGAAACCACAGTCACCAGGTCAGGTGAGGCGATGCTTAGGATCAGAGTCACCAGGTACAGGTGAGGCCCAGGTGGAGCCAGAGTCACCTGGTACAGAAGAGGCCAAAGTCAGGACCAGAGTTACCAGGAACAGGTCATTCCCAGTGGGTAATACAGTAACCATGTCCCAATGAAGCCCAGGTAGAATCAGAGTCAACAGGTCCAGCGAGGCGCAGGTGGGGAGAATATTCACTAGGTCCAGGTGAGGTCCAGATGAGGACCAGAGTCACCAGGTCTAGTTGAGGCCTAGAGGGGTACCAGATTACCTGGTCTAGGGGACATCCAGATGGGGACCAGAGTCACCATGTCAGGGTGAGGCCCAGAGGGGTTCCAGAGTCATCATGTCCATGTGAGGTTCAGGTGTGGAACAGAGTATCCAGGTCATAATGGTTCACAGGTGAGGACCAGAGTCACCAGATCTGGGTGAGGTCCAGTTAGGAGCAGAGTCACAAGTTCCAGTTGAGGCCAAGAAGGAGTCCACAGCAATCAGGTCCAGGTGGGGAACAAAGTCACCAGGACTGGGTGAGGCCCAGATGAGGACCAGATTCACCAGGTCCAGGTGATTCCCAGGTAGTGACAAGGGTTACCAGTTCCGGGTGTGGACCAGGTAAGGACCAGATTCACCAGGTCCAAGTGAGGCCCACGTGGGACCTGTCTCACCATGTATGGGTGAGGCCCCGGTGGCAAGCCCACTCACTAGGTCCAGGTGAGGCCAACCTGCAGGCCATGCAGAGGAACCGTGTCCCGATGATGCCCAGGTAGGGACCAGAGGTACGAGGTCCAGGTGACGCCAACCTGCAGGCCATGCAGAGGAACCGTGTCCCGCTGATGCCCAGGTAGGGTCCAGCGATACCAGGTCAAGAAGAGGCCAACCTGCAGAACATTATGTGGAACCATGTCCCGATGTTGCCCACGTAGGGACCAGAGTCACCAGGTCCAAATGAGGCCCAGATGGAGCATATTCACTAGGTACAGGTGAGGCCCGGTTGAGGACCAGTGTCACCAGATCTGGTTGAGGCCGAGAGCGGTACGAGAATCCCCTGGTCCAGGTGACATCCAGTGGGGACAAGAGTCACCAGGTCAGGGTGAGGCACAGAGAGGTGCGAGAGTCATCATGTCCAGCTGAGGCTCAGCTGTGGAACAGAGACACCAGGTACCAATGATGACCAGGTGAGGACCAGAGTCACCAGATCTGGGTGACTTGCAGATAGGATCAGAGTCACCGGGTCCAGGTGAGGCCAAGAAAGATTCCACAGCAATCAGGTCCAGGTGGGGAACAAAGTCACCAGGACTTGGTGAGGCCCAGATGGGGACCAGATTCACCAGGTCCAGGTGAGGCCCAGGTGGTGATCAGAGTACCCGGTTCTGGGAGAGGACCAGGTAAGGACCAGATTCACCAGGTCCAAGAGGCCCACGTGGGGACCTGAGTCACCAGGTATGGGTGAGGCCCAGGTGGCAACCCCACTCACCAGGTCCAGGTGAGCCCAGCCTGCAAGCCAGAGTCACCAGATCCAGGTGAGGCCCTAGTGGGGACGGGAGTCACAAGGTAAATGTGAGTCTATAAGAACACCACAGTCACCAGGTCCAGGTGTGGTTCATGTGGGAACGGGAGTCACCAGGTCCAGCTGAGACCCAGTTGGGGACGACAGTCACCAGGTCCAGGTTGAGGCCTAGGTTGGGGGACGAGATTCATCAGGACCAGTTGAGGCCAAAGTGTGCAGCAAAGTTATCTTGTCCAGGTGAGGCCCAGGTGGGGAACAGAGTAACCATGTCCCATTGATGCCAGGTGGGAAAAGAGTCACAAGGTCCAGAGGAAGCCTAAGTATGGAGTAGATTCACCAGGTCCTGTTGAGGCTCAGCTGAGGAGCAGTGTCCCCAGCTCCGGGTGTGTCACCCGGTTCTGGTGATATCCAGGTGGGGACCAGTGTCACAAGTTAGGGTGAGGCCCAGAGGGGGACGAGAATCACTAGGTCCAGGTGAGGCCCCGATGTGGAACTGTGAAACCAGGTCCCAAGATGCCCATATGAGGACCTGAGTCACCAGGTCCAGGTGATGTCCCTGTGGGAACCAGTCACCCCGTCCAGGTGAGGCCCAGGTGGGACCAAAGTCACCAGGTCCTGGTGAGGCCCAGGTATATAAGAGAGTATCAAGGTCCCAATGTTGCCCAGGTAAGGACCAGAGTCAACAGGTCCAGGAGAGGCCCAAATATGGATCAGAGTCATTGTGTTCCAGGTGAGGCCAGATGGAGACCACAGGAACCAGTTCCAGGAGATCCCCATATGGGAACCAGAGACACCAGATCCAGGTGAGGTCCAGGAGGGACCACAGTCACAACGTCCAGGTGAGGCGCAGGTGGCAACATGATTCACCAAGTCCAGGTGAGACCCACGTGGTGACCTGTCACCAGATCCAGGTGCGGACCAGCTAAGAACCAGATTCACCAGGCCCAAGTGAAGCCCAAGGGGTGACGAGAGTCACCAGGTAAGGGTGAGGCCCAGAGGGGGAACCAGAGTTACCAGTTTAGTTTGAGGCCCAGAATGGGACCAGAGGTCCCTGGACAAAGTGAGGCCCACGTGTGGAATAGAGTATCCAGGTCCCAATGATGCCTGGGTGAGGACCAGAGTCACTAGGGCCATGCAAGCCCAGATGGGGAACAGAATCACTAGTTCCCGGTGAGGCATAGAATAAGAACACAGTCACCAGTATCAGGTGAGCCCCTTGTGGGAACCAGAGCCACTCTATCCAGCTGAGTCCCAGGTCCATGTGAGGCCCACGTGAAGACCAGATTCATCAGGTCGAATTGAGGCATAGCTGGGGACAAGAGTCATCAGGTCTTGGTGCGGCCTAGGTGGGGCAAGATTCAGCAGTTCTGAGTTAGGTCAAAGTGGGGACGAGAGACACCAGGTCCAGGTGAGGCCAAACTGAGACCAGAGTCACCAGATACAGGTGAGTTCCAGGTGGGGACCAGAGTCACCAAAACCAGGTGAAGTCCAGGTGGGGAACAGAGTCACTAGGTTCAGATGAGGCCCAGGTGAGTACCAGAGTTACCAGGTACTCGTGAGGCCCCAGTGGGGATCTGAGGCAACAGGTCCATTTGAGGCGAGCTTGGTGACCACGGTCAAGAGGTGTACTTGAGGCCCAGGTGTGGAACACAGTAAGCAGGTCCAGGTGAGTCCCCGGTGGTGACAAGAGACACCACGTGCAGGTGAGGCCCAGGTGGGCACCAGGATCACCAGGTTCAGGGGAGGCCCTTGAAAGAACCAGAGTCAACAGTTCGAGGTCAGGCACAGGTGGCAACCAGGGTCAGCAGGTCCAAGTCAGGCCAAAGTGGGGTTCACAGTCACTAGGGCACGGTGAGACCCAGAGGGGGACCAGAGTCACCTGGTCCAGGTGAGGTCCAGTTGTGGAACACAGTCACATTGTCCCAAGTTTGCCCAGTTGAGGACCATGGTCAACAGGGCCAGGTGAGGCCCAGATGGGGACCGGAGTCCCCAAATCCAGGTGAAGCCCAGGTGGGGACCACAGTCACCAGATCCAGGGTATTCTCAGGTCCAGACCAGAATCAGCAGGTCCAGGTGGGGTGCAGGTGGCAACCACACTCAGCAGGTCCCGGTGAGGCCCTGGTGGGGACCAGAGTCACGAGGTACATGAGAAGCTAGAAACACTGCATCGACCAGGTCCACATCATGTCCATGTGGGAACGAGAATCACCAGTTACATGTGAGGACCAGGTGGGGATCCGACTCACCATGTCCAGGTGAGACCCAGGTTGGAACCAGTATCACCATGTCCAGGTGTGGCCCAGGTGAAGGCCAGAGATAATAGGTCCCGCTGGGTCACTGTTATTGAACAGTGTAACCATATCCTGATGCTACCGAGGTGGGTACCGAGACACCAGGTCCTGGTGAGGCCCAGTTGGGACCAGAGACATGAGGTCAAGGTGAGGCCCCGATGGGAACCACAGTCACCAGGTCAGGTGAGGCCATGCTTAGGATCAGAGTTACCAGTTACAGGTGAGGCCCAGGTGGAGCCAGAGTCACATGGTACAGAAAATGCCAAAGTCAGGACCAGTGTTACCAGGATCAGGTCACTCCCAGTGGGGAATAGAGTAACCATGTCCCGATGATGCCCACGTAGAACCAGAGTCACCATGTCCAGATGAGGCGCAGTTGGGGAGCATATTCACTAGGACCCGGTGAGGCCTAGTTGAGGACTAGAGTCACCAGGTTTGGTTGAGGCCTAGAGGGGTACCAGATTCACCTGGTCTAGGTGACATCCAGATGGGGACCAGTATCACCATGTCAGGGGGAGGCCCAGAGTGGATCCAGAGTCATCATGTCCAGGTGAGTCTCAGGTGTGGAAAGAGTATCCAGGTCATAATGATCCACAGGTGAGGACCAGAGTCAGCAGATCTGGGTGAGGCCCAGTTAGGATCAGAGTCACCAGTTCCAGGTGAGGCCAAGAAGTAGTCCACAGCAATCAGGTCCAGGTGGTCAACAAAGTCACCAGGACTGAGTGAGGCCTAGATGGGGACCAGATTCACCAGGCCCAGGTGATTCACAGGTGGTGACCAGGTTACGAGTTCTGGGTGAGGACCAGGTAAGGACCAGATTCACCAGGTCCAAGTGAAGCCCACGTGGGACCTGTGTCACCAGTTATGGGGAGACCCAGGTGGCAACCTCACTCACCAGGTCCAGGGAGGCCAACGTGAAGGCCATGCAGAGGAACCGTGTCCCGATGATGGCCATGTAGGGACCAGAGTTACGAGGTCCAGGTGAGGCCAACCTGCATGCAATGCAGTGGAACCATGTCCCGATGATGCCCAGGTAGCGACCAGAGTCACCAGGTCCAAATCAGGCCCAGATGGAGCATATTCACTACGTCCAGGTGAGGCCGAGTTGAGGACCAGAGTCACCAGATCTGGTTGAGGCCTAGAGGGGTACCAGAATCCCCTGGTCCAGGTGACATCCAGATGGGGACGAGAGTCACCAGGTCAGGGTGAGGCCCAGAGAGGTTCCAGAGTCATTAAGTCCAGGCGAGGCTCAGCATGTGGAACAGAGTCACCAGGTACCAATCATGCCCAGGTGAGGACCAGAGTCAGCAGATCTGGGTGATGCGCAGATAGATTAGAGTCACCAGTTCCAGGTGAGGCCAATAAAGTGTCCACAGCAATCAGGTCCAGGAGGTGAACAAAGTCACCATGACTAGGTGAGGTCCAGATGGGGTCCAGATTCACCAGGTCCAGGTGAGGTAAAGGTGGTGACCAGAGTCCCCGGGTCTGGGAGAGGACCAGGTAAGGACCAGATTCACCAGGTCCAAGTGAGGCCCACGTGAGGACCTGAGTCAACAGGTATGGGTGAGGCCCAGGTGGGAACCCACTCACCGGGTCCAGGTGAGGCCAACTTGCAGGCCAGAGTCACCAGATACAGGTGAGGCCCCAGTGGGGACCGGAGTCACCAGGTAAATGTGAGTCTACAAGAACACCACAGTGACCAGGTCCAGGTGTGGTTCATGTGGGAACGAGAGTCACCAGGTCTAGGTGAGACCCAGGTGGGAACCACAGTCGCCAGGTCCAGATTGAGGCCTAGGTGGGGGGACCAGATTCATCAGGACCAGTTGAGGCCAAAGTGTTGAGCAAAGTTATCATGTCCAGGTGAGGCCCAGGTGGGGAACAGAGTAACCATGTCCCATTGATGCCAGTTGGGAAAAGAGTCACAAGGTCCGGACGAGGCCTAAGTGAGAAGTAGATTCACCAGGTCCTGTTGAGGCCCATTTGAGGACCAGTGTCCCCAGTTCTGGGTGAGTCCCAGAGGGGGACCAGAGTCACCCGGTACTGGTGATATCCAGGTGGTGACCAGAGTCACCACGTCAGGGTGAGGCCCAGAGTTGGACGAAATCACTAGGTCCAGTTGAGGCCCCAATGTGGACCTGAGAAACCAGGTCCCATGATGCCCATATGAGGACCTGAGTCACCAGGTCCAGATGAGGTCTCTGTGGGAACCAGTCACCTCGTCCAGGTGAGGCCCAGGTGGGACCACAGTCACCAGGTCCAAGTGAGGCCCACGTATATAAGAGAGTATCCAGGTCCCAATGATGCCCAAGTAAGGACCAGAGTCAACAGGCCCAGGAGAGGCCCAAATATGGTTCAGAGTCATTGTGTTACAGGTGAGGCCAGATGGAGACCACAGGAACCGGGTCCAGGAGAGCCCCATATGGGAAGCAGAGCCAGAAGAGCCAGGTGAGGTCCAGGTGGGACCACAGTCACAAGGTCCATGTGAGGCGCAGGTGGCAACAGGATTCACCAAGTCCAGGTGAGGCCCAGGTGTCGACAAGTCACCACATCAAGGTGCGGACCAGCTAAGGACCAGATTCACCAGGCCCAAGTGAAGCCCATGGTGTGACAAGAGTCACCAGGTAAGGGTGAGGCCCAGATGGGGATCCAGAGTAAGCAGTTTCGTTTGAGGCCCAGAATAGGACCAGAGGTCCCTGGTCAAAATGAGGCCCAGGTGTGGAATAGAGTATCCAGGTCCCAATGATGCCTGGGTGAGGACCAGAGCCACTAGGGCCATGCAGGCCCAGATGGGGAACAGAATCACTATGTCCTGGTGAGGTATAGAATAAGACCCCAGTCACCAGTATCAGGTGAGCCCCTTCTTGGAACCAGAGCCACTCTATCCAGCTGAGTCCCAGGTCCATGTGAGGCCCACGTGAGGACCAGATTCATCAGGTCGAATTGAGGCATAGCTGGGGACAAGAGTCACCAGGTCTGGGTGCGGCCTAGGTGGGGCAAGATTCAGCAGTTCTGAGTTAGGTCAAAGTGGGGACGAGAGACACTATGTCCAGGTGAGGCCAAATTGAGGACCAGAGTCACCAGATCCAGGTGAGGTCCATGATAGAAAGAAAGTCACCAGGTCCAGGAGAGGTCCAGGTGGGGGCCAGAGTCACCAGATCCAGGTGAAGTCCAGGTGGGGACCAGAGTCACCAGATCCAGGTGAAGCCCAGGTGGGGATCAGAGTCACTAGGTCCAGATGAGGCCCAGGTGAGTACCAGAGTTTACAGGTACACGTGAGGTCCCGGTGGGGATCAGAGGCAACAGGTCCATGTGAGTCTGGGTTGGGGTCCATCGTCAACAGGTCTTTTTGAAGCCCAGGTGTGGAACACAGTAAGCAGGTACAGGTGAGTCCCCAGAGGTAACAAGAGTCACCACGTCCAGATGAGGCCCAAGTGGGGACCAGAGGCAACAGGTCTTGGTGAGGCCCAGGTGGGAACGGAGACTTCAGGTCCAGGTGAGCTCCCGAAGGGAACCACAGTCAGCAGGTCAGGTGAGGTCATGCTTAGGATCAGAGTCACCAGTTACAGTTGAGGCCCAGGTGGAGCCAGAGTCACCTGGTACATAAGAGGCCAAAGTCAGGACCAGAGTTACCAGGATCAGGTCAATCTCAATGGGGAATAGAGTAACCATGTCCCGATGATGCCCAGGTAGAACCAGAGTCACCAGGTCCAGATGAGGCGCAGGTGGGGAGCATGTTCACTAGGTCCCGGTGAGGCCCAGTTGAGGACCAGGGTCACCAGGTCTAGTTCAGGCCTAGAGGGGTACCAGATTCACCTGGTCTAGGTGACATCCAGATGGGGACCAGAGTCACCATGTCAGGCTGAGGCCCAGAAGGCATCCAGAGTCATCATGTCCAGGTGAGGCTCAGGTGTGGAACAGAGTACCCAGATCATAATGGTCCACAGGTGAGGACCAGAGTCACCAGATCTGGGTGAGGCCCTGTTAGTATCACAGTCAGCAGTTCCAGGGGAGGCCAAGAAGGAGTCCACAGCAATCAGGTCCAGGTGGGGAACAAAGTCACCAGGAATGGAGGAGGCCCAGATGGGGACAAGATTCAAAATGTCCACGTGATTCTGAGGTGGTGACCAGAGTAACCAGTTCCGGGTGAGGACCAGGTAAGGACCATATTCACGAGGTCCAAGTGAGGCCCACGTGGGGACCTGTGTCACCAGTATGGGTGAGGCCCAGGTGGCAACCCCACTCACCAGGTCCAGGTGAGGCAAACATGCAGGCCATGCAGAAGAACCATGTCCCGATGATGCCCAGTTAGGGACCACATTTACCAGGTCCAGGTGAGGCCAACTTGCAGGCCATGCAGTGCAACCATGTTTCGATTAAGCCCAGGTACGGACCAGAGTCACCAGGTCCAAATGAGGCCCAGATGGAGCATATTCCCAAGGTTCTGGTGAGGCCCAGTTGAAGTCCAGCGTCACCAGATATGGTTGAGGCCTAAAGGGGCACCAGTATCACCTGGTCCATGTGACATCCAGATGGGGACCAGAGTCACCAGGTCAGGGTGAGGCCCAGAGAGGTCCCAGAGTCATCATGTCCAGGTGCGGCTCAGCTGTGGAACAGAGTCACCAGGTACCAATGATGCCCAGGTGAGGACCAGAGTCACCAGGTCTGGGTGACGCGCAGATAGGATCAGAGTCACCAGTTCCAGGTGAGGCCAAGAAAGAGTCCACAGCAATCAGGTCCAGGTGGGGAACAAAATCACCAGGACTGGGTGAGGAACAGATCACCAGGTCCAGGTGAGGCGCGGGTGGTGACCAGAGTTCCCGGGTCTGGGAGAGGACCAGGTAAGGACCAGATTCACCAGGTCCAAGAGGCACATGTGGGGACCTGAGTCACAAGGAATGGGTGAGGCCCATGTGGCAACCCCACTCAACAGGTCCAGGTGAGGCCAAGCTATAGGCCAGATTCATCAGATCCAGGTGAGGCCTTAGTGGGGACCAGAGTCACCAGGTATATGTGAGTCTACAAGAACACTACAGTCACCAGGTCCAGGTGGGGTTCATGTGGGAACGAGAGTCACCAGGTCCACGTGAGACCCAGGCGGGGACAACGGTCACCAGGTCCAGACTGAGGCCTAGGTGGCGGGACCAGAGTCATCATGACCAGTTGAAACCAAAGTGTGGGGCAAAGTTATCATGTCGAGGTGAAGCCCAGGTGGGGAAGAGAGTAACCAAGTCCCATTGATGCCAGGTGGGAAAAGAGCCACAAGGTCCAGACGAGGCCTAAGTGAGGAGTAGATTCACCAGGTCCTGTTGATGCCCAGTTGAGTGCCAGTGTCCCCAGCTCCGGGTGAGTCCCAGAGGGGGACCAGAGTAAGCCGGTTCTGGTGATATCCAGGTGGGGACCAGAGTCACCACGTCAGAGTGAGGCCCAGAGTGGGAGGAGAATCACTAGGTCCAGGGGAGGCCCCGATGGGGAACTGAGAAACCAGGTCCCATAATGTCCATATGAGGACCTGAGTCACCAGGTCCAGGAGAGGTCCCTGTGGGAACCAGTCACCTCATCCAGGTGAGGCCCAGGTGGGACCACAGTCACCAGTTCCAGGTGAGGCCCAGGTATATAAGAGTGTACCCAGGTCCCAATGATGCCCAGGTAAGTACCAGAGTCAACAGGTCCAGCAGAGGGCAAATATGGAACAGAGTCATTGTGTTCCAGGTGAGTCCAGATGGAGACCACAGGAACCAAGACCAGGAGAGCCCCATATGGGAACCAGAGCCACCAGATCCAGGTGAGGTCCAGGTGGGACCACAGTCACAAGGTCCCGGTGATGCGCAGGTGGCAACAGGATTCACCAAGTCCAGGAGAGGCCCAGGTGGCGACCAGTCACCAGATCCAGGTTCGGACCATCTAAGGACCAGATTCACCAGGCCCAAGTGAAGCCTAAGGGGTGACCAGAGTCACCAGGTAAGGGTGAGGCGCAGAGGGGGAACCACAGTAACCAGTTTAGTTTGAGGCCTTGAATTGGACCAGAGGTCCCTGGACAAAGTGAGGCCCAGGTGTGGAATAGAGTATCCAGGTCCCAATGATGACTGAGTGAGGACCAGAGTCACTAGGGCCATGCAGGCCCAGATGGGGAACAGAATCACTAAGTCCTGATGAGTCATAGAATAAACCACAGTCAGCAGTATCAGGTGAGCCCCTTGTGGAAACCAGAGCCACTATATCCAGCTGAGTCCCAGGTCCATGGGAGGCCCACGTGAGTAACATATTCATCAGGTCGAAATGAGGCATAGCTGGGGACAAGAGTCACCAGGACTGGGTGCGGCCTAGATGGGGCAAGATTCAGCAGTTCTGAGTTTGGTCAATGTGGGGACGAGAGACGCCAGGTCCAGGTGAGGCCAAACTGAGGACCAGAGTCACCATATCCAGTTTAGGTCCATGTTGGAATGAGAGTCACCAGGTACAGGAGAGGTCCAGGTGGGGACTAGAGTCACCAGTTCCAGGTGAAGCCCAGGTGGGGATCAGAGTCACTAGGTCCAGATGAGGCCCAGGTGAGGACCAGAGTTATCAGGTACACGTGAGGCCCCGATGGGGATCAGAGGCCACAGGTCTATGTTAGGCCGGCTTGGAGACCATGGTCAACAGATCTACTTGAGGCCCAGGTGTGGAACACAGTAAGCAGGTCCAGGTGAGTCCCCAGTGGTGACAAGAGTGACCACGTCCAGGTGAGACCCAGGTGCGGACCAGGATCATCAGGTCCCGGGGAGGCCCTTGAAAGAACCAGAGTCAACAGTTCGAGGTCAGGCGCAGGTAGCAACAATTGTCAGCAGGTCCAAGTCAGGCCAAAGTGGGGTTCACAGTCACTAGGGCACGGTGAGACCTAGAGGGGGACCAGAGTCACCTGGTCCAGGTGAGGCCCAGTTGTGGACCAGTTTCACCATATCTGGTTCGGCTTAGAAGGGTACCAGAATCACCTGATCGAGGTGATATCCACATGGGGACCAGAGTCACCAGGTCAGGGTGAGGCCCAGAGTGGTTCCAGAGTCATCGGGTCCAGGTGAGGCTCAGGTGTGGAACAGAATCACCAGGTACCAATGATGCCCAGGTGAGGACCAGAGTCACCAGACCTGGGTGACACGCAGATAGGATCAGAGTCACCAGTTCCAGGAGACGCCAAGTAGGCGTCCACAGCAATCAGGTCCAGGTGGTGAAGAAAGTCACCAGGACTTGGTGAGGCCCAGATTTGGACCAGATTCACCAGGTCCAGGTTATTCCCAGGTGCTGACCAGGGTCCTCGGTTCTGGGAGAAGACCAGCTAAGGACCAGATTCAACAGGTCCAAATGAGGCCCACGTGGGGACCTGAGTCACCAGCTATGTGTGAGGCCTAGGTGGCAACCCCACTCCCCAGGTCCAGGTGAAACCAACCTGCAGGCCAGAGTCACCAGATGCAGGTGAGTTCCAGGTGGGGACCAGAGTCACCAGATCCAGGTGAGGTACATGTTCAAAGAGAGTCACCAGGTCCAGGAGAGGTCCAGGTGGGGACCAGAGTCACCAGATCCAGGTGAAGTCCAGGTGGGGACCAGAGTCACCAGATCCAGGTGAAGCACAGGTGGGGACCAATGTCAATAGGTCAAGATGAGGCCCAGGTGAGGACCAGAGTTACTAGGTACACGTGAGGCCCCGGTGGGGATCAGAAACAACAGGTCCATGTGAGGCCGGCTAGGGGACCATGGTCAACAGGTCTACTTGAGGCCCAGGTGTGGAACACAGTAAGCAGGTCCAGGAAGTCCCCGGGGGTGACAAGATTCACCACATCCAGGTGAGGCCCACGTGGGGACCAGGATCACCAGGTACACGGGAGGCCATTGAAAGAACCAGAGTCAACACTTCGAGGTCAGGAGCAGGTGGCAACCAGGGTCAGCAGGTCCAAGTCAGACCAAAGTGTGGTTCACAGTCACTAGGGCACATTGACATGCAGAGGGGGACCAGAGTCACCTGGTTCAGGTGAGGTGCAGTTGTGGAACACAGTCACCGGGTCCCAATTTTGCCCATTTGAAGACCATGGTCAACAGGGACAGGTGAGGCCCAGATGGGGACCGGACTTCCCAAATCCAGGTGAAGCCCAGTTAGTTAACAGAGTACCATATCCTGATGCTAACCAGGTGGGTAACAGAGACACCAGGACCTGGTGAGGGCCAAGTGGGACCAGAGACACCAGATCTGGTTGAGGCCTAGAGGGGTACCAGAATCACCTGGTCCAGGTAACATCCAGATGGGGACCAGAGTCACCAGGTCAGGGTGAGGCCCAGAGAGGATCCACAGTCATCAATCCAAGTGAGGCTCAGGTGTGGAACAGAGTCACCAGGTACCAATGATGCCCAGGTGAGGACCAGAGTCACCAGATATGGGTGATGCGCAGATAGGATCAGAGTCACCAGATCTGGGTGAGGCAAAGAAAGTGTGCACAGCAAGCAGGTCCAGGTGGGGAACAAAGTCCCCAGGACTGGGTGAGGCCCAGATTTGGACCAGATTCACCAGGTCCAGGTGAGGCCCAGGTGGTGACCAGATTTCCCGGGTCTGGGAGAGGACGAGGTAAGGAGCAGATTTACCAGGTCCAAGACGCCCACGGGGGGACCTGAGTCACCAGGTATGGGTAAGGCCCAGGTGGCCATCCCACTCACAAGGTCCAGGTGAGGCCAACCTGCAGACCATGCAGTGGAACCATGTCCCGATGATGCCCAGGTAGGGACCAGAGTCTCCAGGTCCAAAAGAGGCTCAGATGGTGCATATTCACCACGTCCATGTGAGGCCCAGTAGAGGACCAGAGTCACCAGATCTGGTTGAGGCCTAGAAGGGGACCAGAATCATCTGGTCCAGGTGACATCCAGATGGGGATCAGCGTCATCAGGTCAGGGTGAGGCCCAGAGAGGTTCTAGAGTCATCATGTCCAGGTGAGGCTCAGGTGTGGAACAGAGTCACCAGGTCCCAATGATGCCCAGGTGAGGAACAGAGTCACCAGGTCTGGGTGACGCACAGATAGGATCAGAGTCACCAGTTGCAGGTGAGGCCAAGAAAGAGTTCACAGCAATCAGGTCCAGGTGGGGAACAAAGTCACCAGACCTGGGTGAGACCCAGATGGGGACCAGATTCACCAGGTCCAGGTGAGGCCCAGGTGGGTATAGAGTCCCCGGGTCTAGGAAAGGACCAAGTAAGGACCAGATTCACCAGGTCCAAGAGGCTCACGTGGGAACCTGAGTCACCAGCTATGAGTGAGGCCTAGGCAACCCCACTCACCAGGTCTAGGTGAGGCCAACCGGCGGGCCAGAGTCACCAGATCTAGGTGAGGCCCTAGTGGGGACTGGAGTCACCAGGTACATGTGAGTCTACAAGAACACCACAGTCACCAGGTCCAGGTGTGGTTCATATGGGAACAAGAGTCACCAGGGCCAGGTGAGACCCAGGTGGGGACCACAGTCACCAGGTCCAGATTGAGGCCTAGGTGGGGGGACCAGAGTCATCAGGACCAGTTGAGGCCAAAGAATGGAGCAAAGTTATCATGTACAGGTGAGGCCCAGGTGGGGAACAGAGTAACCATGTCCCATTGATGCCAGGTGGGAAAAGAGTCACAAGGTCCAGACGATGCCTAAGTGAGGAGTAGATTCATCATGTCCTATTGAGGCCCAGATGAGGACCAGTGTCCCCATCTCCGGGTGAGTCCCAGAGGGGGACCAGAGTCACCCGGTTCTGGTGATATCCAGCTGGGGACCAGAGTCACCACATCAGGGTCAGGCCCAGAGGGGGATGAGAATCACTAGGTCCAGGTGAGGCCCCGATGTGGAACTGAGAAACCAGGTCCCATAATGCCCAAATGATGACCTGAGTCATCAGGTCCAGGTGAGGTCCCTGTTGGAACCAGTCAACTCGTCCAGGTGAGGCCGAGGTGGGACCACAGTCCCCAGGTCCAGGTGAGGCCCAGGTATATAAGAGAGTATCCAGTTCGAAATGATCCCCAGGTTAGGACCAGAGTCAACAGGTCCAGGAAAGGCCCAAATATGGATCAGAGTCATTGTGTTCCAGGTGAGTCCAGATGGAGACCTCAGGAACCAGGTCTAGAAGAGTGCCATATGGTAACCAGAGCCACCAGATCCAGGTGAGTTCCAGGTGGGACCACAGTCACAAGGTCCAGGTGACGCACAGGTGGCAACAAGATTCACCATGTCCAGGTGAGGCCCAGGGGGCGAACAGTCACCACATCCAGGTGCGGACCTGCTAAGGACCAGATTCACCAGGCCCAAGTGAAGCCCAAGGGGTGACCAGAGTCACCAGGTAAGGGTGAGGCCCAGAGGGGGAACCAGAGTAACCAGTTTAGTTTGAGGCCCAGAATGGGACCAGAGGTCCCTGGTCAAAGTGAGGCCAGTTGTGGAATAGAGTATCCAGGTCCCAATGATGCCTGGGTGAGGACCAGAGTCACTAGGGCCATGCAGGCCCAGATGCGGAACAGAATCACTAGGTCCTGGTGAGGCACAGAATGAGACCACAGTCACCAGTGTCAGGTGAGCCCCTTGTGGGAACCAAAGCCACTCTATCCAGCTGAGTCCCAGGTCCATGTGAGTCCCACGTGAGGACCAGATTCATCAGGTCGAATTGAGGCATAGCTGGGGAAAAGAGTCACCAGGTCTGCGTGCGGCCTAGGTGGGGCAAGATTCAGCAGTTCGGAGTTAGGTCAAAGTGGGGACGAGAGACACCAGGTCCAGGTGAGGCCAAACTGAGGACCAGAATCACCAGATACAGGTGAGTTCCAGGTGGGGACCAGAGTCACCAGATCCAGGTGAAAACACCGGGATCAGACCAGAGTCTCTAGGTGCAGATGAGGCTCAGGTGAGGACCAGAGTTACCAGGTACACGTGAGGCCCCGGTGGGGATAAGAGGCAACAGGTCCATGTTAGTCGGGCTTGGGGACCATGGTCAAGAGGTGTACTTGAGGACCAGGTGTGGAACACAGTAAGCAGGTCCATGTGAGTCCCCGGTGGTGACAAGAGTCACCACGTCCAGGTGAGGCCCAGGTGGTCACCAGGATCACCAGGTACAGGGGAGGCCCTTGAAAGAACCACAGTCAACAGTTCGAGGTCAGGCGCAGTTAGCAACAAGGGTCAGCAGGTCGAAGCCAGGCCAAAGTGGGGTTCACAGTCACTAGGGCACGGTGAGACCCAGAGGAGGACCAGAGTCACCTGGTCCAGGTGAGGTCCAGTTGTGGAACACAGTCACAGGGTCCCAATTTTGCCCAGATGAGGACCATGGTCAACAGGGCCAGGTGAGGCCCAGATGGGGACCGGAGTCCCCAAATCCAGGTGAAGCCCAGGAGGGAACCACAGTCACCAGATCCAGGGTAGTCTCAGGTGCAGACCAGAATCCCAGGTCCAGGTGAGGTGCAGGTGGCAACCACACACACAAGGTCCCGGTGAGGCCCTGGTGGGGACCAGAGTCACGAGGTACATGAGAAGCTAGAAACACTGCAGCCACCAGGTGAACATGATGTCCATGGTGGAATGAGAATCACTAGTTACAGGTGAGGACCAGGTGGGTATCCGACTCACCATGTCCAGGTGAGACCCAGGTGGGAACCAGTGTCACCATGTCCAGGTGTGGCCCAGGTGAAGACCAGAGTTAATAGGTCTGGCTGGGTCACTATTAGTGAACAGTGTAACCATATCCTGATGCTACCCAGGTGGGTACCAGAGACACCAGGTCCTGGTGTGGCCCAGGTGGGACGAGAGACACGAGGTGCAGGTGAGGTCCCGATGGGAACCACAGTCACCAGGTCAGGTGAGGCCATGCTTAGAATCAGAGTCACCAGTTACAGGTGAGGCCCAGGTGGAGCCAGAGTCACCTGGTACAGAAGAGGCCAAAGTGAGGACCAGAGTTACCAGGATCAGGTCAGTCCCAGTGTGGAATAGAGTAAACATGTCCCGATGATGCCCAGGTAGGGACCAGAGGTACGAGGTCCAGGTGACGCCAACCTGCAGGCCATGCAGAGGAACCGTGTCCCGATGATGCCCAGATAGGGACCAGAGTTACCAGGTCAACAAGAGGCCAACCTGCAGACCATTATGTGGAACGATGTCCCGATGTTGCCCACCTAGGGACCAGAGTCACCAGGTCCAAATGAGGCCCAGATGGAGCATATTCACTAGGTCAAGGTGAGGCCCAGTTGAAGACCAGATTCACCAGATCTGGTTGAGGCCCAGAGGGGTACCAGATTCACCTGGTCTAGGTGACATCCAGATGGGGACCAGAGTAACCATGTCAGGGTGAGGCCTAGTGGGGTCCAGAGTCATCATGTCCAGGTGAGGCTCAGGTGTGGAACAGAGTATCCAGGTCATAATGGTCCACAGGTGAGGACCAGAGTCACCAGATCTGGGTGAGGTCCAGTTAGGAGCAGAGTCACAAGTTCCAGTAGAGGCCAAGAAGGAGTCCACAGCAATCAGGTCCAGGTTGTGAACAAAGTCCCCAGGACTGGGTGAGGCCCAGATGGGGACCAGATTCACCAGGTCCAGGTGAGGCCCAGGTTGTGACCAGATTCCCCGGGTCTGGGAGAAGACCAGGTAAGGGCCAGATTCACCAGGTCCAAGAGGCCCACATGGGGACCTGAGTCACCAGGTATGGGTGAGGCCCAGTTGGCATCCCACTAATCAAGTCCAGGTGAGGCCAACCTGCAGGCCAGAGTCACCAGGCCCAGGTGAGGCCCAAGGGGTGACCAGAGTCACCATGTAAGGGTGAGGTTCACAGGGGGAACCAGAGTAACCATTTTAGTTTGAGGCCCAGAATGGGACCAGCGGTTCCTGGTCAAAGTGAGGCCCAGGTTTGGAATAGAGTATCCAGGTCCCAATGATGCCTGGGTGAGGACCAGAGTCACTAGGGCCATGCAGGCCCAGATGGGGAACAAAATCAATAGGTCCTGGTTGAGGCATAGGATAAGACCACAGTCACCAGTATCAGGTGAACCCCTTGTGCGAACCAGAGCCACTCTATCCAGCTGAGTCCCAGGTCCATGTGAGGCCAACGTGAGGACCAGATTCATCAGGTCGAATTGAGGCATAGCTGGGGACAAGAGTCACCAGGTTTGGGTTGGCCTAGGTGGGGCAAGATTCTGCAGGTCTGAGTTAGGTCAAAGTGGGGACGAGAGACACCAGGTCCAGGTGAGTCCAAACTGAGGACCAGAGTCATGAGATCCAGGTGAGGTCCATGTTGGAAAGAGAGTCACTAGGTCCAGGAGAGGTCCATGTGGGAACCAGAGTCACCAGATCCAGGTGACTTCCATGTGGGGACCAGAGTCACCAGATCCATGTGTGGCCCAGGTGGGGACCAGAGTCACTAGGTCCAGATGAGGCCCAGGTGAGGACCAGAGTTACCAGGTACACGTGAGGCCCCGGTCGGGATCAGAGGCAGCAGGTCCTTGCGAGGCCGGCTTGGGGACCTTGCTCAACAGGTCTATTTTAGGCCCAGGTTTCGAACACAGTAACCAAGTCCAGGTGAGTCCCCGGTGGTGACAAGGATCATCATGTCCAGGAGAGGCCCAGGTGGGAACCAGGATCACCAGGTCCAAGTAGGCCCTGGAAAGAACCAGAGTCAACAGTTCGAGTCAACAGGGCCAGGTGAGCCCCATATGGGGACCGGAGTCCCCAAATCCAGGTGAAGCCCAGTTGGGGACCACAGTCACTAGATACAGGGTAGTCTCAGGTGCAGACCAGAATCACCAGGTGCAGGTGAGATGCAGGTGGCAACGACATTCACCAGGTCCAGGTGAGGCCCTGGTGGGGACCAGAGTCACGAGGTACATGAGAAGCTAGAAACACTGCAGCCACCAGGTCCACATGATGTCCATGTTGGAAAGAGAATCACCAGTTACAGGTGAGGACCAGGTGGGGATCCGACTCACCATGTCCAGGTGAGACCCAGGTGGGAACCAGTGTCACCATGTCCAGGTGTGGCCAAGGTGAAGACCAGAGTTAATAGGTCCGGCTGGGTAACTGTTAGTGAACAGTGTAACCATATCCTGATGCTACCCAGGTGGGTACCAGAGACACCAGGCCCTGGTGAGGCCCAGGTGGGACCTGAGACATGAGGTCCAGGTGAGGTCCCGATGGGAACCACAGTCACCAGGTCAGTTGAAGCCATGCTTAGGATCAGAGTCACCAGTTACAGTTGAGGCCCAGGTGGAGCCAGAGTCACCTGGTACAGAAGAGGCCAAAGTCAGGACCAGAGTTACCAGGATCAGGTCTGTCCCAGTGGGGAATAGAGTAACCACGTCCCAGTGATGCCCAGGTAGAACCAGAGTCACCAGGTCCAGATGAGGTGCAGGTGGGGAGCATATTCACTAGGTCCCGTTGAGGCCCTGTTGAGGACCAGAGTCACTAGGACTAGTAGAGGCCTAGAGGGGTACCAGATTCACCTGATCTAGGTGACATCCCGATGGGGACCAGAGTCACCATGTCAGGCTGAGGCCCAGAGGGGATCCAGAGTCATCATGTCCAGGTGAGGCTCAGGTGTGGAACAGAGTATCCAGGTCATAATGGTCCAGAGGTGAGGACCAGAGTCACCAGATCCGGGTGAGGCCCAGTTAGGATCAGAGTCACCAGTTCCAGTTGAGGCCAAGAAGGAGTCCACAGCAATCAGGTCCAGGTGGGGAAGAAAGTCAACAGGACTCTGTGAGGCCCAGATGGGGACCAGATTCACCAGGTCCAGGTGTTTCCCAGGTGGTGACCAGAGTTACTTGTTCCGGATGAGGACCAGGTAAGGACAAGATTCACCAGGTCCAAGTGAGACACACGTGGGGACCTGTGTCACCATGCATTGGTGAGGGCCAGGTGGCATCCCCACACACCAGGTCCAGGTGAGGACAAACTGCAGGCCATGCAGAGAAACCATGTCCTGATGATGCCCAGGTTGGACCAGAGTTACCAGGTCCAGGTGAGGCCAACCTGCAGGCCATGCAGTGGAACCATATCCCGATGATGCCCAGGAAGGGACCAGAGTCACCAGGTCCAAATGAGGCCCAAATGGAGCATATTCACTAGGTACAGATGAGGCCCAGTTGAGGACCAAAACACCCGATCTGGTTGAGGGTAGAGGGGTACTAGAATCACCTGGTCCAGGTGACATCCAGATGGGGACCAGAGTCACCAGGTCAGGGTGAGGCCCAGAGAGGTGCCAGAGTCATCCTGTTCAGGTGAGGCTAAGGTGTGGTACAGAGTCACCAGGTACCAATGATGCCCATGTGAGGACCAGGTCACCAGGTCTGGGTGACGCGCAGATACGATCAGAGTCACCAGGTCCAGGTGAGGCCATGAAAGAGTCCACAGCAATCAGGTCAAGGTGGGGAACAAAGTCACCAGGACTGAGTGAGGCCCAGATGGGGTCGGATTCACCAGGTCCAGGTGAGGCCCAGGTCGTGACCAGAGTCCCCGGGTCTGGGAGAGGACCAGGTAAGGACCAGATTCAAAGGTCCAAGAGGCCCACGTTGGGACCTGAGTCACCAGGTATGGGTGAGGCCCAAGTGGCATCCCCACTAACCAGGTCCATGTGAGGCCAACCTGCAGGCCAAGTCACCCGATCCACGTGAGGCCCTAGTGGGGACTGGAGTCACCAGTTAAAAGTGATTCTACAAGAACAACACAGTCAACAGATCCTGGTGTGGTTCATGTGGGAACGAGAGTCACCAGGTCCAGGTGAGACCCAGGTGGGGACCACAGTCACCAGGTCCAGATTGAGGCCTAGGTCGGGGGACCTGAGTCATCAGGACCAGTTGAGGCCAAAGTGTGGAGCAAAGTTATCATGTCCATTTGAGGCCCAGGTTGGGAAGAGAGTAACCATGTCCCATTGTTGCCAGATGGGAAAAGAGTCACAAGCTCCAGACGAGGCCTAAGTGAGGAGTAGATTCACCAGGTCCTGTTGAGGCCCAGTTGAGTACCAGTGTCCCCAGCTCCGGGTGAGTCCCAGACGGAGACGTGTCACCCGGTTCTGGGGATATCCAGGTGGGGACCTGAGTTACCACGTCAGGGTGAGGCCCAGAGGGGGACGAGAATCACTAGGTCCAGATGAGGCCCGATGTGGAACTGAGAACCCAGGTCCCATGATGCCCATATGAGGACCTGAGTCACCAGGTCCAGGTGAGGTCCCTGTGGGAACCAGTCACCTCGTCCAGGTGAGGCCCAGGTGGGACCACAGTCACCAGGTCCAGGTGAAGCCAAGGTATATAAGAGAGTATCCAGGTCCCAATGATGCCCAGGTAAGGACCAGAGTCAACTGGTCCAGGAGAGGAACAAATATGGATCAGAGTCATTGTGTTCCAGGTGAGGCCAGATGGAGACCACAGGAACCAGGTCCAGGAGAGCCCCATATGGGAACCAGAGCCACCAGATCCAGGTGATGTCCAGGTGGGACCACAGTCAGAAGGACCAGGTGAGGCGCTGGTGACAACAGGATTCACCAAGTCAAGGTGAGGCCCAGGGGGGACCAGTCACCAGATCCAAATGTGGACCAGCTAAGGACCAATTCACCAGGCCCAAGTGAAGCCCAAGGGGTTACCAGAGTCACCAGGTAAGGGTGAGGCCCAGAGGGGAACCAGAGTAACCAGTTTACATTGAGGCCCAGAATGTGACCAGAGGTCCCGGGTCAAAGTGAGGTCCGGGTGTGGAATAGAGTATCCAGGTCCCAATGATGCCTGGGTGAGGACCAGTGTCACTAAGGCCATGCAGGCCCAGATGGGGAACAGAATCACTAGGTCCTGGTGAGGCATAGAAAAGACCACAATCACCAGTATCAGGTGTGCCCCTTGTGGGAACCAGAGCCACTCTATCCAGCTGAGTCCCAGGTCCATGTGAGGCCCAAGTGAGGACCAGATTCATCAGGTCGAATTGAGGCATAGCTGGGGACAAGAGTGACCAGGTCTGGGTGCGGCCTAGGTGGGGCAAATTCAGCAGTTCTGAGTTAGGTCAAAGTGGGGACGAGAGACACCAGGTCCACGTGAGGCCAAACTGAGGAAGAGACACCAGATCCAGGTGAGGTCCATGTTGGAAAGAGAGTCACCAGGTCCAGGAGAGGTCCAGTTGGGGACCACAGTCACCAGATCCAGGTGAAGTCCAGGTGGGGTCCAGAGTCTCCAGATCCATGTGAAGCCCAGGTGGGGACCAGAGTCACTAGGTCCAGATGAGGCCCAGGTGTCGACCAGAGTTACCAGGTACACGTGAGTCCCCGGTGGGGATCAGAGGCAACAGCTCCATGTGAGGCCGGCTTGAGGACCATGGTCAACAGGTCTACTTGAGGTCCATGTGTGGAACACAGTAACCAGGTACAGATGAGTCCCCGGTGGTGACAAGTGTCACCACGTCCAGGTGAGACCCAGGTGGGGACCAATATCACCAGGTACAGGGGAGGCCCTTGAAAGAACCAGAATCAACAGTTCGAGGTCAGGCACAGGTGGCAACCAAGGTCAGCAGGTCCAAGTCAGGCCAAAGTGGGTTTCAGAGTCATTAGGGCACGGTTAGACCCGGAGGCAGACCAGAGTCACATGGTCCAGGTGAGGTCCAGTTGTGGAACAAAGTCACCGGGTCCCAATTTTGCATAGTTGAGGACCATGGTCAACAGGGCCAGGTGTGGCCCAGATGGGGACCGGAGTCCCCAAATCCAGGAGAAGCCCAGGTGGAGACCACAGTCACCAGATCCAGGGTAGTCTCAGGTGCAGACCAGAATCACCAGGTCCAGATGAGGTGCAGGTGACAACCACACTCACCAGGTCCCGGTGAGGCCCTGGTGGGGACCAGAGTCACGAGGTACATGAGAAGCTAGAAACACTGCAGCCACCAGGTCCACATGATGTCCATGTGGGTACGAGAATCACCAGTTACAGATGAGGACCAGGTGCGGATCCGACTCACCATTTCCAGGTGAGTCCCAGATGGGAACCAGTGTCACCATGTCCAGGTGTGGCCCATGTGAAGACCAGAGATAATAGGTCCGGCTGGGTCACTGTTAGTGAACAGGGTCACCATATCCTGATGCTACCCTGGTGGGTACCAGAGACACCAGGTCCTCGTGAGGGTCAGGAGGGACCAGAGACATGAGGTCCAGGTGAGGTTCCATTGGGAACCACAGTCACCAGGTCTGGTGAGGCCATGCTTAGGATCAGAGTCACCAGTTAGAGGTGAGTCCCGGGTGGAGCCAGAGTCACCTGGGACAGAAGAGGTCAAATTCAGGACCACAGTTACAAGGATCAGGTCAGTCCCAGTGGGGAATAGAGTAACCATGTCCCGATGATGCCCAGGTAGAACCAGAGTCACCAGGACCAGATGAGGCGCAGGAGGGGAGCATATACACTAGTTCCCTGTGAGGCCCAGTTGAGGACCAGAATGCCCAGGTCTAGTTGAGGCCTACAGGGGTACCAGATTCACCTGGTCTAGGGGACATCCAGATGGGGACCAGAGTCACCATGGTAGGCTGAGGCCCAGAGGGATCCAGAGTCATCTTGTCCAGGTGAGGCTCAGGTGTGGAACAGAGTATCGAGGTCATAATGGTCCACAGGTGAAGACCAGAGTCACCAGATCTGGGTGAGGACCACATAGCATCAGACTCACCAGTCCCAGGTGAGGCCAAGAAGGAGTCCACAGAAATCAGGTCCCGGTGGGGAACAAATTCACCAGGACTGGGTGAGGCCTAGATGGGGACCAGATACACAAGGTCCAGGTGATATCCAGGTGGTGACCAGACTTACCAGTTCCGGGTGAGGACCAGGTAAGGACAAGATTCACCAGGTCCAAGAGGCCCACGTAGGGAGCTGAGTCACCAGGTATAGGTGAGGCCCAGGTGGCAACCCCACTCACCAGGTCCTGGTGAGACCAACCTGCAGGCCAGAGTCACCAGATCCACGTGAGTCCCTAGTGGGGACCGGATTCACCAGGTAAAATTGAGTCTACAAGAACGCCAGAGTCACCAGGCCCAGGCGTGGTTCATGTAGGAAGGAGACCACCAGGTCCAGGTGAGACCCAGGTGGGGACCACAGTCACCAGGTACAGGTGTGACCAGGGGGGGACCACAGTCACCAGGTTCAGTTTGAGGCCTAGGTGGGCGGATCAGAGTCATCAGGACCAGTTGAGGCCAACGTGTGGAGCAAAGTTATCATGTCCAGGTCACGCCCAGTGGGAACAGAGTAACCATGTCCCATTGATGCCAGGTGGGAAAAGAGTCACAAGGTCCAGACGAGACCTAAGTGAGGAGTAGATTCACCAGGGCCAGTTGTGCCCAGTTGAGGACCAGTGTCCCAGCTCCGGGTGAGTCCCAGAGGGGGAACAGAGTCACCCGATTCTGGTGATATCCAGATGGGGACAGAGTGACCATGTCAGGCTGAGGCCCAGAGGGTTCCAGCGTCATCATGTCCAGGTGAGTCTCAGGTGTGGAACAGAGTATCCAGGTCATAATGGTCCACAGGTGAGGACCAGAGTCACCAGATCTGGGTGAGGCCTAGTTAGGATCAGAGTCACCCGTTCCAGGTGAGGCCCAAAAGGAGTCCACAGCAATCAGGTCCAGGTGGGGAACAAAGTCACCAGGACTGTGTGAGGCCCAATGGGGACCAGATTCACCAGGTCCAGATGATTCCCATGTTGTGACCAGACTTACTAGTACCGAGTGAGGACCAGGTAAGGACCAGATTCACCAGGTCAAAGGGAGGCCCACTTGGACCCTGTGTAACAAGGTATGGGGGAGGCCCAGGTGTCAAACCCACTCACCAGGTCCAGGTGAGGCCAACCTGCAGGCCATGCAGAGGAACCATGTCCCGGTGATGCTCAGGTAGGGACCAGATTTACCAGGTCCAGTTGAGGCCAATCTGCAGGCCATGCAGTGGAACCATGTCCCGATGATGCCCAGGTAGGGACCAGAGTCACCAGGTCCAAATAAGGCCCAGATGGAGCATATTCACTAGGTCCAGGTAAGGCGAAGTTGAAGACCAGTTTCACCATATCTGCTTGAGTCTCAGAAGGGTACCAGAATCACCAGGTCCAGGTGATATCCAGATGGGGACGAGAGTCACCAGGTCAGGGGGAGGCCCAGAGTGGTTCCAGAGTCATCGGGTCCAGGTGAGGCTCAGATGTGGGAGGGAGTCACCAGGTACCAATGATGCCCAAGTGAGGATCAGAGTCACCAGATCCAGGTGAGGCCCTAGTGGGGACCGCAGTCACCAGGTAAATGTGAGTCTACAAGAACACCACATTCACCTGGTCCAGGTGTGGTTCATGTGGGAACGAGAGTCACCATGTCCAGGTGAGACCCAGGTGGGGACCACAGTCACCAGGTCCAGATTGAGGCCTAGGTGGTGGGACCAGAGTCATCAGGACCAGTTGAGGCCAAAGAGTGGAGCAAAGTTATCATGTCCAGGTGAGGCCCAGGTTGGGAACAGTGTAAACATGCCCAATTGATGCCAGGTGGGAAAAGAGTCACAGGTCCAGACGAGGCCTGAGTGAGGAGTAGATTCACCAGGTCTTGTTGAGGCCCAGTTGAGGACCAGTGTCCCCAGCTCCGTGTGAGTCCCAGTGGGGGACCAGAGTCACGCGGTTTTGGTGATATCCAGGTAGGGACCAGAGTCACCAGGTCCAAATGAGGCCCAGATGGAGCATATTCACTAGGTCCAGGTGAGGCCCATTTGAGGACAAGCGTAACCAGATCTCTTGAGGCCTAGAGGGGTACCAGTATCACCTGGTCCAGGTGACATCGAGATGGGAACCAGAGTCTCCAGGTAGGAGTGAGGCCCAGAGAGGTTCCAGAGTCATCATGTCCAGGTGAGGCTCAGGTGTGGAACAGAGTAACCAGGTACCAATGATGCCTAGGTGAGGAACAGAGTCACCAGATCTGGCTGACGCGCAGATAGGATCAGAGTCAGCAATTCCAGGTGAGGCCAAGAATGTGTCCACAGCAATCAGGTCCAGGTGGGGAACAAAGTCACCAGGACTGAGTGAGGACCAGATGGGGACCAGAGTCACCAGGTAAGGGTGAGGCCCAGAGGGGGAACCAGAGTAACCACTTCAGTTTTAGGCCCAGAATGGGACCAGAGGTCCCTGGTCAGAGTGAGGCCCAGGCGTGGAATAGAGTATCCAGGTCCCATGATGCCTGGGTGAGGACCAGAGTGACTAGGGCCATGCAGGCCCAGATGCGGAACACAATCACTAGGTCCTAGTGAGGCATAGAATAAGACCACAGTCAGCAGTATCAGGTGAGCCCCTTGTGGGAACCAGAGCCACTCTATCCAGCTGAGTCCCAGGTCCATGTGAGGCCCACGTGAGAACCAGATTCATCAGGTCGAATTGAGGCATAGCTGGGGTCAAGAGTCACCAGGTCTGGGTGCGGCCTAGGTGGGGCAAGATTCAGTAGTTCTGCGTTAGGTCAAAGTGGGGACGAGAGACACCAGGTTCAGGTGTGGCCAAACTGAGGACCAGAGTCACCAGATCCAGGTGAGGTCCAGGCGGGGACCAGAGTCAACAGATCCAGGTGAGGCCCAGTTATATAAGAGAGTATCCAGCTCCCAAAGATGCCCAGGTAAGGACCAGAGTAGACAGGTCCAGTAGAGGTTCAAATATGGATCAGAGTCATTGTGTTTCAGCTGAGGCCAGATGGAGACCACTGGAACCAGGTCCAGGAGACCCCCATATGGGAACCAGACCCACCAGATCCAGGTGAGGTCCAGGTGGGACCACAGTCACAAGGTCCTGGTGAGGCGCAGGTGGCAACAGGATTCACCAAGTCAAGGTGAGGACCAGGTGGCCAACAGTCACCACATCCAGGTGCGGACCAGCTAAGGACCAGATTCACCAGGCCCAAGTGAAGCCAAACGGTTGACCAGAGTTACCAGGTAAGGGTGAGGCCCAAAGGTGAACCAGTAACTAGTTTAGTTTGAGTCCCAGAATGGGACAAGAGGTCCATGGTCAATGTGAGGCACAGGTGTGGAATAGAGAGAGTCATTAGGGCCATGCAGGCCCAGATGGGGAACAGAATCACTAGGTCCTGGTGAGACAGAGAATAAGACCACAGTGAGCAGTGTCAGGTGAGCCCCTTGTGGGAACCAGAGCCACTCTATCCAGCTGAGTCCCAGGTCCATGTGAGGCCCACGTGAGGACCAGATTCATCAGGTCGAAATGAGGCATAGCTGGGGACAAGAGTCACCAGATCTGAGTGCGGCCTAGGTGGGGCAAGATTCAGCAGTTCTGAGTTAGGTCAAAGTGTGGACGAGAGACACCAGGTCCAGGTGAGGCCAAACTGAGGACCAGAGTCACCAGATCCATGTGAGGTCCATGTTGGAAAGAGAGTCACCAGGTCCAAGAGAGGTCCAGGTGGGGACCAGAGTCACCAGATCCAGGTGAAGTCCAGGTGGGGACCAGAGTCACCAGATCCTCGTGAAGCCCAGGTGGGGACCAGAGTCACTAGGTCCCGATGAGGCCCAGGTGAGGACCAGTGTTACCAGGTACACGTGAGGCCCCGGTGGGGATCAGAGGCAACAGGTCCATGTGAGGCCGGCTTGGGGAACATGGTCAACAGGTCTACTTGAGGCCCTGGTGTGTAACACAGTAAGCAGGTCCAGGTGAGTCCCCGGTAGTGAAAAGAGTCACCACGTCCAGGTGAGGCCCAGGTGGGGACCAGGATCACCAGGTACAGTTGAGGCCCTTGAAAGAACTAGAGTCTACTGGCACAAAAACAGACACATAGATCAGTGAAACAGAATAGAGAATCCAGAAGTGGACCCTGAACTTTATGGGCAACTAATATTCGATAAAGGAGGAAAGACTATCCATTGGAAGAAAGACAGTCTCTTCAATAAATGGTGCTGGGAAAATTGGACATCCACATGCAGAAGAATGAAACTAGACCACTCTTTTTCACCATACACAAAGATAAACTCAAAATGGATGAAAGATCTAAATGTGAGACAAGATTCCATCAAAATCCTAGAGAAGAACACAGGCAACACCCTTTTTGAACTCGGCCATAGTAACTTCTTGCAAGATACATCCACGAAGGCAAAAGAAACAAAAGCAAAAATGAACTATTGGGACTTCATCAAGATAAGAAGCTTTTGCACAGCAAAGGATACAGTCAACAAAACTCAAAGACAACCTACAGAATGGGAGAAGATATTTGCAAATGACATATCAGATAAAGGACTAGTTTCCAAGATCTATAAAGAACTTATCAAACTCAACACCAAAGAAACAAACAATCCAATCATGAAATGGGCAAAAGACATGAACAGAAATCTCACAGAGGAAGACATAGACATGGCCAACATGCACATGAGAAAATGCTCTGCATCACTTGCCATCAGGGAAATACAAATCAAAACCACAATGAGATACCACCTCACACCAGTGAGAATGGGGAAAATTAACAAGACAGGAAACAACCAATGTTGCAGAGGATGCGGAGAAAAGGGAATCCTCATACACTGTTGGTGGGAATGTGAACTGGTGCAGCCACTCTGGAAAACTGTGTGGAGGTTCCTCAAACAGATAAAAATATACCTGCCCTACGACCCAGCAATTGCACTGTTGGGGATTTTCCCCAAAGAGACAAATGCAATGAAACGCCGGGACACCTGCACCCCGATGTTTATAGCAGCAATGGCCACGATAGCCAAACTGTGGAAGGAGCCTCGGTGTCCAACGAAAGATGAATGGATAAAGAAGATGTGGTTTATGTATACAATGGAATATTACTCAGCTATCAGAAATGACAAATACCCACCATTTGCTTCAACGTGGATGGAACTGGAGTTTATTATGCTGAGTGAAGTAAGCCAGTCGGAGAAAGACAAACATTATATGTTCTCATTCATTTGGGGAATATAAATAATAGTGAAAGGGAATATAAGGGAAGGGGGAAGAAATGTGTGGGAAATATCAGAAAGGGAGACAGAACGTAAAGTCTGCTAACTCTGGGAAACGAACTAGGGGTGGTAGAAGGGGAGGAGGGCGGGGGGTGGGAGTGAATGGGTGACGGGCACTGGGGGTTATTCTGTATGTTAGTAAATAGAACACCAATAATAAAAAATAAATTAAAAAAAAAAGAAAAAAGAAAGAACCAGAGTCAACAGGTCGAAGACAAGCGCAGGTGGCAACCAGGGTCAGCAGGTCCAAGTCAGGCCAAAGTGGGGTTCACAGTCATTAGGGCACAGTGAGACCCAGAGGGGGACCAGAGTCACCTGGTCCAGGTGAGGTCCATTTGTGGAACACAGTCACTGGGCCCCAATTTTGCCGAGGTGAGGACCATGATCAACAGGGCCAGGTGAGGCCCAGATGGGACCGGAGTCCCCAAATCCTGGTGAAGAGCAGGTGGGGACCACAGTCACCAGATGCAGGGTAGTCTCAGGTGCAGACCAGAATCACCAGGTCCAGGTGTTGTGTAGGTGGCAACCACACCCACCAGGTACCGTTGAGGCCCTTGTGGGGACCAGAGTCACGAGGTACATGAGAAGGTAGAAACACTGCAGCCACCAGGTACACCTGATGTCCATGTGGGAACGAGAATCACCAGTTACAGGTGAGGACCAGGTGGGGATCCGACTCAGCATGTCCAGGTGAGACCCAAGTGGGAACCGTTGTCACCATGTCCAGGTGTGGCCCAGGTGAAGACCGGAGTTAATAAGTCCGGCTGGGTCACTGTTAGTGAACAGTGTAACCATATCCTGATGCTACCCAGGTGGGTACCAGAGACCACAGGTCCTGGTGAGGCCCAGGTGGGTAAAGAGACATTAGGTCCAGGTGAGGTCCCAATGGGATCCACAGTCACCAGGTCAGGTGAGGCTATGCTTAGCATCAGATTCACCAGTTACAGGTGAGGCCCAGGTGGAGGCAGAGTCACCTGGTACAGAAGAGGCCAAAGTTAGGACGAGAGTTACCAGGATCAGGACATTCCCAGTGGGGAATAGAGTAACCATATCCCGATGATGCCCAGGTAGAACCAGAGCCACCAGGTCCAGATGAGGCGTATGTGGGGAGATATTCACGAGGTCCCGGTGAGGCCCAGTTGAGGACCAGAGTCACCAGGTCTAGTTGAGGCCTAGAGGGGTACCAGATTCACCTGGACTAGGTGACATCCAGATGGGGACTAGAGTCACCATGTCAGGCTGAAGCCCAGAGGGGATCCAGAGTCATGAGATCCAGGTGAGGCTCAGGTGTGGAAGAGAATATCCAGGTCATAATGGTCCACAGGTGAGGACCAGAGTCAGCAGATCTGGGTGAGGCCCAGTTAGGATCAGAGTCATCAGTTCAATGAGGCCAAAAAGGAGTGCACAGCAATCAGGTCCAGGTGGGGAACAAATTCACCAGGAATGAGTGAGGCCCAATGGGGACCACATTCACCAGGTCCAGGTGATTCCCAGGTGGTGACCAGAGTTACTAGTTGCAGGTGAGGACCAGGTAAGGACCAGATTCACCAGGTCCAAGTGAGGCCCACGTGGGGACCTGTGTCACCAGGTATGGGTGAGACCCAGGTGGCAACCCCACTCCCCAGGTCCAGGAGAGGCCAAACTGCAGGCCATGCAGAGGAACAATGTCCCGATGATGCCCAGGTAGGGACCAGAGTTACCAGGTCCAGGTGAGTCCAACCTGCACGCCATGCAGTGGAACCATGTCCGGATGATGCCCAGGTAGTGACCAGAGTCACCAGGTCCAATTGAGGCCCAGATGAGAATATTCACTAGGTCAAGGTGAGGTCCAGTTGAGGGCCAGTGTCACCAGATCTGGTGGAGGCCTAGAGGGGTATCAGAATCACATGGTCCAGGTGACATCCAGATGGGGACCAGAGTCACCAGGTCAGGATGAGGCCCAGAGTGGTTCCAGAGTCATCATGTCCAGGTGAGGCTCAGGTGTGGAACAGAGTCACCAGGTACCAATGATGCCCAGGTGAGAACCAGAGTCACCAGGTCCTGGTGAGGTCCCTGAAGGAACCAGTCACTTCATCCAGGTGAGGCCCCGGTGGGAACACAGTCACCAGGTCCAGGTGAGGCCCAGGTATATAAGAGAGTATCCAGGTCCCAATGATGCCCAGGTAAGGACCAGAGTCAATAGGTCCAGGAGAGTCCCAAATATGGATCAGTCATTGTGTTCCAGGTGAGGCCAGATGGAGACCACAAGAACAAGGGCAGGAGAGCTCCATATGTGAACCAGAGCCACCGGATCCAGGTGAGGTCCAGGTGGGACCACAGTCACAAGGTCCAGGTGAGGCGCAGGTGGCAACAGGACTCACGAAGTCCAGGTGAGGCCCAGGTGGCGACAAGTCACCACATCCAGGTGCGGACCATCTAAGGACCAGATTCACCAGGCCCAAGTGAAGCAAAAGGCGTGACCAGAGTCACCAGGTAAGGGTGAGGCCCAGAGGGGGAACCAGAGAAACCATTTAGTTTGAGGCCCAGAATGGGACCAGAGGATCCTGGTGAAATTGAGGCCCAGGTGTGGAATAGAGTATCCAGGTCCCAATGATGCCTGGGTGTGGACCAGAGTCACTAGAGCCTTGCAGGCCCAGATGGGGCACGGAATCACTAGGTGCTGGTGAGGCATAGAATAAGACCACAGTCAGCAGTATCAGGTGAGCCGCTTGTGGAAACCAGAGCCACTGTATCCAGCTGAGTCCCAGGTCCATGTGAGGCCCACGTGAGGACCAGATTCATCAGGTCGAATTGAGGCATAGCTGGACACAAGAGTCAACAGGTCTGGGTGTGGCCTATGTGGGGTAAGATTCAACAGTTCTGAGTTTGGTCAAAGTGGGGACGAGAGACACCAGGTCCAGATGAGGCAAAACTGAGGACAAGAGTCACCAGATCCAGGTGTGGTCCATGTTGGAAGAGAGTCACCAGGTCCAGGAGAGGTCCAGGTGGGGACCAGAGTCACCAGATCCAGGTGAAGCCCAGGTGGGGAACAGAGTCACTAGGTCCAGATGAGCCCCAGGTGAGGACCAGAGTTACCAGGTACACATGAGGCCCCGGTGGGTATCAGAGGCAACAGGTCCATGTGAGGCCGGCTTGGGGACCATGGTCAACAAGTCTAATTGAGGCCCAAGTGTGGAACACAGTAAGAAGTCCCAGGTGAGTTCCCGGTGGTTACAAGAGTCACCACGTCGAGGTGAGGCCGAGGTGGGGACCAGTATCAACAGGTCGATGGGAGGCCCTTGAAAGGACCGGAGTCAAAAGTTCGAGGTCAGGCGCAGGTGGCAACCAGAGACAGCAGGTCCAAGTCAGGGCAAAGTGGGGTTCACAGTCACTAGGGCACGGTGACACCCAGAGGGGGACCAGAGTCACTTGGTCCAGGTGAGGCCACTTGTGAAACACAGTCACCGGGTCCCAATTTTACCCAGTTGAGGACCATGGTCAACAGGGCCAGGTAAAGCCCAGATGGGGACCGGAGTCCCCAAATCCAGGTGAAGCCCAGGTGGGGTCCACAGTCACCAGAGGCAGGGTAGTCTCATGTGCAGACCAGAATCACCAGGTCCGGGTGAGGTGCAGGTGGCAACCACACTCAGCAGGTCCCCGGGAGGCACTGGTGGGTATCAGAGTCACGAGGTACATGAGAAGCTAGAAACACTGCAGCCACCAGGTCCACATGATGTCCATGTGGGAATGAGAATCACCAGTTACAGGTGAGGACCAGGTGGGTATCTGACTCACTATGTCCAGGTGAGGCCCTGGTGGGAAACAGTGTCACCATGTCCAGGTGTGGCCCAGGTGAAGACCAGAGTTAATAGGTCCGGCAGGGTCACTGTTAGTGAACAGTGTAACCATATCATGATGCTACCCAGGTGGGTATCAGAGACACCAGGTCCTGGTGAGGGTCAGGAGGGACCAGAGACATGAGGTCCAGGAGAGGTCCCGATTGGAACCACAGTCACCAGGTCAGATGAGGCCATGCATAGGATCAGAGTCACCAGTTACAGGTGAGGCCCAGGTGGAGCCAGAGTCACCTGGTACAGAAGAGGCCAAAGTCAGGACCAGAGTTACCGGAATCAGTCAGTCCCAGTTGGGAATAGAGTAACCATGTCCCAATGATGCCCAGGTAGAACCAGAGTGACCAGGTCAGATGAGGCGCAGGTGGGGAGCATATTCACTAGGTCCCCGTGAGGCCCAGTTGAGGACCAGTGTCACCAGGTCTAGTTGAGGCCTAGAGAGGTACCATATACACCTGGTCTGGTGACATCCAGATGGGGACCAGAGTCACCATGTCAGGGTGAGGCCCAGAGGGGATCCAGAGTCATCATGTCCAGGTGAGGCTTAGGTGTGGAACAGAGTATCCAGGTCATAATGGTCCACAGGTGAGGACCAGAGTCACCATATCTGGGTGAGGCCCAGTTAGGATCAGAGTCACCAGTTCCAGGTGAGGCCAAGAAGGTGTCCACAGCAATCAAGTCCAGGTGGGGAACAAAGTCACCATGACTGGGTGAGGCCCAATGGGGACCAGATTCACCAGGTCCAGGTGATTTCCCTGTGGTGACCAGAGTTACTAGTTCCGGGTGAGGACCAGGTAAGGAACAGATTCACTAGGTCCAAGTGAGGAACACGTGGGGCCTGTGTCACCAGGTATGTGTGAGGCACAGGTGGCAACCCCACTCACCAGGTCCAGGTTAGGCCAACCTGCAGGCCATGCAGAGGAACTGAGTCCAATGATGCCCAGGTAGGGTCCAGAGTTACCAGGTTCAGGTGAGGCCCAGATGGAGCATATTCACTAGGTCCAGGTGAGGCCCAGTTGAGGACCATAGTTACCAGATCTTGTTGAGGCGTAAAAGGATACCAGAATGACCTGGTCCAGTTGACATCCAGATGGGGACCAGAGTCACCAGGTCCAAGTGAGGCCCACGTGGGGACCTGTGTCACCAGGCATGGGTAAGGCCCAGGTGGCAACCCCACTCACCAGGTCCAGGTGAGGCCAAGATGCAGGCCATGCAGAGTAACCATGTCCCGATGATGCCCATTAGGGACCAGTGTTACCAGGTCAAGGTGAGGCCGACCTGCAGGCCATGCAGTGGAACCATGTCCCGATGATGCCCAGGTAGGGACCAGAGTCACCAGGTCCAAATGAGGCCCAGATGGAGCAAAATCACTAGGTCCAGTTGAGGCCCAGTTGACGACCAGAGTCACCAGATCTGGTTGATGCCTAGAGGGGTACCAGAATCACCTGGTCCAGGTGACATCCAGATGGGGACCAGAGTCACCAGGTCAGGGAGAGGCCCAGAGAGGTTCCAGAGTCATCATATCCAGGTGAGGCTCAGGTGAGGAACAGAGTCACCAGGTAACAATGATGCCCAGGTGAGGACCAGATCACTAGATCTGGGTGACGCGCAGACAGGATCAGAGTCACCAGTTCCAGGTGAGGCCAAGAAATGGTCCACAGCAATGAGGTCCTGGTGGGGAACAAAGTCACCAGGACTGGGTGAGGCCCAGATGGGGACCATATTCACCAGGTCCAGGTGAGGCCCAGGTGGTGACCAGAGTCCCCGGGTCTGGGAGAGGACCAGGTAAGAACCAGATTCACCAGGTCCAAGAGGTCCACGTGAGGATCTGAGTCACAAGCTATGTGTGAGGCTCAAGTGGATTCCCCACTCACCAGGTCCAGGTTAGGCCAACTGGCAGGCCAGAGTCACCAGATCCAGGTGAGGCCATAGTGGGGACCAGAGTCACCAGGTAAATGTGAGTCTACAAGAACACCACAGTCACCAGGTCCAGGTGTGGTTCATGTGGGAACGAGAGTCACCAGGTCCAGATGAGACCTAGGTGGGGGGACCAGGGTCATCAGGACCAGTGAGGCCAAAGTGTGGAGCAAAGTTATCATGTCCAGGTGAGGCCCAGGTGGGGAAGAGAGTAACCATGTCCCATTGATGCCAAGTGGGAAAAGAGTCACAAAGTCCAGACGTGGCCTAAGTGAGGAGTAGATTCACCAGGTCCTGTTGAGGCCCAGATTAAGACCACTGTCCCCAGCTCCGGGTGAGTCCCAGAGGGGGACCAGAGTCACTGGTTCTGGTGATATCTAGGTGGTGACCAGAGTCAGCACGTCAGGGTGAGGCCCAGAGCGGGACGAGAATCACTAGGTCCAGGTGAGGCCCCGATGTGGAAGTGAGAAACCAGGTCCCATGATGCCCATATGAGGACCTGAGTCACCAGGTCCAGGTGAAGTCCCTGTGGGAACCAGTAACCTCGTCCAGGTGAGGCCCAGGTGGGACCACAGTCATCAGGTCCAGGTGAGGCCCAGGTATATCTGAGAGTATCCAGGTCCCAATGATGCCCAGGTAAGGACCAGAGTCAACAGGTGCAGGAGAGGCCCAAATATGGATCAGAGTCATTGTGTTCCAGGTGAGGCCAGATGGAGACCACAGGATCGAGTTACAGGAGAGCCCCATATGGGAACCAGAGCCACCATATCCAGGTGAGAACCAGTTGGGACCACAGTCACAAGGTCCAGGTGAAGCGCAGGTGGAAACAGGATTCACCGAGTCCAGGTGAGGCCCAGGTGGCGACCAGTCACCAGATCCAAGTGAGGACAATCTAAGGACCAGATTCACCAAGCCCAATGAAGCCCAAGGGGTGACCAGAGTCACCAGGTAAGGGTGAGGCCCAGAGGGGGAACCAGAGTAAAAAGTTTAGTTTGAGGCCAAGAATGGGACGAGAGGTCCCTGGTCAGAGTGAGTTCCAGATGTGGAATAGAGTATCCAGGTCCCAATGATGCCTGGGTGAGGACCAGAGTCACTAGGGCCATGCAAGCCCAGATGGGGAACAGGATTACTAGGTCCTGGTGAGGCATAGAATAAGACGACAGTCACCAGTATCAGGTGAGCCCCTTGTGTGAACAAGAGCCACTCCATGCAGCTGACTCCCAGGTCTATGTGAGGCCCACGTGAGGACCAGATTCATCAGGTCGAATTGAGGCTGGGGACAAGAGTCACCAGGTCTGGGTGCGGTCTAGGTGGGGCATTATTCAGCAGTTCTGAGTTAGGTCAAAGTGGGGACGAGAGACACCAGGTCCAGGTGAGGGCAAACTGACTACCAGAGTCACCAGATCCAGGTGAGGTCCATGTTCAAAGAGAGTCACCAGGTCCAGGAGAGGTCCAGGTGGGGACCAGAGTCACCAGATCCAGGTGAAGTCCAGTTGGGGACCAGAGTCACCAGATCCAGGTGAAGCACCGGTGGGACCAAAGTCAATAGGTCCAGATGAGGCCCAAGTTACCAGGTATATGTGAGGCCCCGGTGGGGATCAGAAGCAACAGGTCCATGTGAGGCCGGCTTGGGGACCATGGTCAACAGGTCTACTTGAGGCCCAGGTGTGGAACACAGTAAGCAGGTCCAGGAAGTCCCCGGGGGTGACAAGAGTCACCACGTCCAGGTGAGGCCCAGATGGGGACCAGGATCACCTGGTACACGGGAGATCATTGAAAGAACCAGAGTCAACACTTCGAGGTCAGTCGTAGCTGGCAACCAGGGTCAGCAGGTCCAAGTCAGGCCAAAGTGGGGTTCACAGTCACTAGGGCATGGTGACACCCAGAGGGGGACCAGAGTCACCTGGTCCAGGTTAGGTTCAATTGTGGAGCACAGTCACCGGGTCCCAATTTTGCCCAGTTGAGGACCATGGTCAACAGGGACAGGTGAGGCCCAGATGGGGACCGGAGTCCCCAAGTCAAGGTGAAGCCCAGGTGGGGAACACAGTCACCAGATCCGGGGTAGTCTCAGGTGCAGATCAGAATCACCAGGTCCAGGTGAGGTGCAGGTGGAAACCACACTCACCAGATCCCTGTGAGGCCCTGGTGGGGACCAAAGACACGAGGTACATGAGAAGCTAGAAACACTGCAGCCACCAGGTCCACATGATGTCCATGTGGGAACAAGAATCACCAGTTACAGGTGAGGACCAGGTTGCGATCCGACTCCCCATGTCCAGGTGAGTCCCAGGTGGAAACAAGTGTCACCATGTCCAGGTGTGGCCCAGGTGAAGACCAGAGTTAATAGTTCCCGCTGGGTCACTGTTAGTTAACAGAGTACCATATCCTGATGCTAACCAGGTGGGTACCAGAGACACCAGGTCCTGGTGAGGGGCAAGTGGGACCAGAGTCACCAGATCTGGTTGAGGCCTAGAGGGGTACCAGAATCACCTGGTCCAGGTGACATCCAGATGGGGACCAGAGTCACCAGGTCAGGGTGAGGCCCAGAGAGGATCCACAGTAATCATGTGCAGGTGAGGCTCAGGTGTGGAACAGAGTCACCAGGTACCTATGATGCCCAGGTGAAGACCAGAGTCACCAGATATGGGTGATGCACAAATAGGATCAGAGTCACCAGATCTAAGTGAGGCGAAGAAATTGTCCACAGCAAGCAGGTCCAGGTGGGTAACAAAGTCTCCAGGACTGGGTGAGGCCCAGATGGGGACCAGATTCACCAGGTCCAGGTGAGGCCCAGGTGGTGACCAGAGTTCCCGGGTCTGGGAGAGGACGAGTTAAGGACCAGATTCACCAGGTCCAAGACGCCCACGGGGGGAACTGATTCACCAGGTATGGGTGAGGCCCAGGTGGCCACCCCACTCACAAGGTCCAGGTGAGGCCAACCTGCATGCCAGAGTCACCAGATCCGGGTGAGGCCCTGGTGGGGACCGGAGTCACCAGGTAAATGTGAGTCTACAAGAACACCACAGTCACCAGGTCCTGGTGTGGTTCATGTGGGAACGAGAGTCACCAGGTCCAGGTGAGACCCACGTGGGGACCACAGTCACCAGGTCCAGATTGAGGCCTAGGTGGGGGGACCAGAGTCATGAGGAACATTTGAGGCCAAAGTGTGGAGCAAAGTTATCATGTCCAGGTGAGGCCCAGGTGGGGAACAGACTAACCATGTCCCTTGATGCCAGGTGGGAAAGGAGTCACAAGGTCCAGACGAGGCCTAAGTGAGGAGGAGATTCACCAGGTCCTGTTGAGGCCCGGTTGAGCACCAGTGTCCCCAGCTCCGGGTGAGTCCCAGAGGGGGACCAGAGTCACCCGGTTCTGGGCATATCCAGCTGGGGACCAGAGTCACCACGTCAGGGTGAGGCCCAGAAGGGGATGAGAATCACTAGGTCCAGGTGAGGCCCCGATGTGGAACTGAAACAAGGTCCCATGATGCCCATATGAGGAACTGAATCACCAGGTCCTGGTGAGGTCCCTGTTGGAACCAGTCAACTCGTCCAGGTGAGGCCCAGGTGGGACCACAGTCACCAGGTCTAAGTGAGGCCCACGTATATAAGAGAGTATCCAGTTGCCAATGATCCCTAGGTTAGGACCAGAGTCAACAGGTCCAGGAGAGGCCCAAATATGGATCAGAGTCACTTGGTTCCAGGTAAGTCCAGATGGATACACGGGAACCAGGTCCAGGAGAGCCCCATATGGGAACCATAGCCACCAGATCCAGGTGAGGTCCAGGTGGGAATACAGTCACAAGGTCCAGGTGAGGCGCAGGTGGCAACAGGATTCAGCAAGTCCAGGTGAGGCCCAGGTGGCGACCAGTCACAACATCCAGGTGCGGACCAGCTAAGGACCAGATTACCAAGCCCAAGGTAAGCCCAAGCAGTGACCCGAGTCACCAGGTAAGGGTGAGACCCAGAGGGGGAACCAGAGTAACCAGTTTAGTTTGAGGCCCAGAATGGGACCAGAGGTCCCTGGTCAAAGTGAGGCCCAGGTGTGGAATAGAGTATCCAGGGTGAGGATCATTGGGTCCATCACCCAATGATGCCTGGGTGAGGACCAGAGTCACTAGGGCCATGTAGGCCCAGATGGGGAACAGAATCACTAGGTCCTGTTGAGGCATAGAATAAGACCACAGTCAGCAGTATCATTTGAGCCCCTTACCGGAACCAGAGCCACTCTATCCAGCTGAGTCCCAGGTCCATGTGAGACTCACTTGAGGACCAGATTCATCAGGTCGAATTGAGACATAGCTGGGGACAAGAGTCACCAGGTCTGGGTGCGGCCTAGGTGGGGCAAGATTCAGCAGTTCTGAGTTAGGTCAAAGTGGGGATGAGAGACACCAAGTTTGTGAGGCCAAACTGAGGACCAGAGTCACCAGATCCACATGAGGTCCATGTTGGAAAGGAGTCACCAGGTCCAGGAGAGGTCCTGGGGTTGACCAGAGTCACCAGATCCAGGTGAAGTCCAGGTGGGGACCAGAGTCACTAGGTCCAGATGAGGCCCAGGTGAGGACCAGAGTTACCAGGTACACGTGAGGCCCTGGTTGGGATCAGAGGCAACATGTCCATGTGAGGCCACTTGTGGAACACAGTCTCCTGGTCCCAATTTTGCCCAGTTGAGGACAACCCCACTCACCAGGTCCAAGTGAGGCCAAACTGAGGACCAGAGTCACCAGATGCAGGTCAGGTCCAGGTGGGGACCAGAGTCACCAGATCCAGGTGAAGTCCAGGTGGGGACCAGAGTCATCAGATCCAGGTGAAGCCCAGGTGGGGACAAGAGTCACTAGGTCCAGATGAGAAGAAGGTGAGGACCAGAGTTGCCAGGTACACGTGAAGCACCGGTGGGGATCAGAGGCAACAGGTCCATGTGAGGCAGGCTTGGGGACGATGTTCAACAGGGTTACTTGAGGCCCAGGTGTGGATCACAGTATGCAGGTCCAGGTGAGTCCCCGGTGGTGACAAGGCTCACCACGTCCAGGTGAGGCCCAGGTGGGGACCAGGATCACCAGGTACAGGGGAGGCCCTTGAAAGTACTAGAATCAACATTTCGAGGTCAGGCGCAGGTGGCAACCAGGGTCAGCAGGTCCAAGACAGGCCAAAGTGGGGTTCACAGTCACTAGGGCACGGGGAGACCCAGAGGGGGACCAGAGTCACTTGGTCCAGGTGAGGTCCAGTTGTGGAACACAGTCACAGGGTCCCAATTTTGCCCAGTTGTGTGCCATGGTCAACAGGGCCAGGTGAGGCCCAGACGGGACCGGAGTCCCCAAATCCAGGTGAAGCCCAGGTGGGGACCACAGTCACCAGATCCAGGGTAGTCTCAGGTGCAGACGAGCATCCCAGGACCAGGTGAGGTGCAGGTGGCAACCACACTCAGCACGACCTGGTGAGGCCCTGGTGGGGATAAGAGTCACGAGGTACATGAGGAGTAGAAACACTGCAGCCACCAGGTCCACATGATGTCAACGTGGGAACGAGAATCACCAGTTACACGTGAGGACCAGATGGGGATCCGACTCACCATGTTCAGGTGAGACCCAGGTGGGAACCAGTGTCACCATGTCCAGGTGAAGACCAGAGTTAATAGGTCCGGCTGGAACACTGTTAGTGAACAGTGTAACCATATCCTGATGCTACCCAGGTGGGTACCAGAGACACCAGGTCCTGGTGAGGCCCAGGTGGGACCAGAGACATGAGTTCCAGGTGAGGTCCCATGGGAACCACAGTCACCAGGTCAGGTGAGGCCATGCTTAGGATCAGAGTCACCAGTTACAGGTGAGGCCCAGGTGGAGCCAGAGTCACCTGGTACTGAAGAGGCCAAAGTCAGGACCAGAGTTACCAGGATCAGGTCACTCCCAGTGGGGAATAGAGTAACCATGTCCCGATGATGCCCAGGTAGAACCAGAGTCACCAGGTCCAGATGAGGCGCAGGTGGGGAGCATATTCACTAGGTCCCGGTGAGGCCCAGTTGAGGGCCAGGGTCACCAGGTCTAGTTGAGGCCTAGAGGGGTACAAATTTCACCTGGTCTAGGTGACATCCAGATGGGGACCAGAGTCACCATGTCAGGGTGAGGCCCAGAGGGGATCCAGAGTCATCAACTCCAGGTGAGGCTCAGGTGTGGAACAGAGTATCCAGGTGGTATTGGTCTTCAGGTGAGGACTAGAATCACCAGATCTGGTTGAGGTCCAGTTAGGATCAGAGTCAGCAGTTCCAGGTGAGGCCAAGAAGGAGTCCACAGCAATCAGGTCCAGGTTGGGAACAAAGACACCAAGACTGGGTGAGGCTCAGATGGGGACCAGATTCACCAGGTCCAGGTGATTCCCAGGTGGTGACCAGAGTTCCCGGGTCTGGGAGAGGACGAGGTAAGGACCAGATTTACCAGGTCCAAGAGGCCCACGTGGGACCTGTGTCACAATGTATGTGTGAGGCCCAGATTACCACCCCACTCACCAGGGCCAGGTGAAGCCAACCTGCAGGCCATGCAGTGGAACCATGTCCCGATGATGCCCAGGTAGGGACCAGAGACACCAGGTCCAAATGAGGTCCAGATAGAGCAAATTCACTAGGTCCAGGTGAGGCCCAGTTGAGGACCAGAGTCACCAGATTTGGTTGATGCCTAGAGGGGTACCAGAATCACCTGGTCCAGGTGACATGCAGATGGGGACCAGAGTCACCAGGTCAGGGAGAGGCCCAGAGAGGTTCCAGAGTCATCATGTCCAGGTGAGGTTCAGGTGAGGAACAGAATCACCAGGTACCATGATGCCCAGGTGAGGACCAGAGTCACCAGATCTGGGTGAGACCCAGTTAGGATCAGAGTCACCAGTTCCAGGTGAGGCCCAAAAGGAATTCACAGCAATCAGGTCCAGGTGGGGAACAAAGTCACCAGGACTGGGTGACGCCCAGATGGGGACCAGATTCACAAGGTCCAGTTGAGGCCCAGGTGGTGACAGAGTCCCAGGTCTGGGAGAGGAACATGTAAGGACCAGATTCACCAGGTCCAAGAGACCCACGTGGGGACCTGAGTGACCAGGTATGGGTGACGCCCAGGTGGCAACCACACTCACCAGGTCCAGGTGAGGCCAACCTGCAGGCCAGAATCACCAGATCCATGTGAGGCCCTAGTGGGGACCGGAGACACCAGGTACATGTCAGTCTAGAAGAACACCACATTCACCAGGTCCAGGTGTGGTTCATGTGGGAACAAGAGTCACCAGGTGCAGGTGAGACCCAGGTGGGGACCACAGTCACCAGGTCCAGATTGAGGCCTAGGTCGGGGGACCAGAGTCATCAGGACCAGGTGAGGCCAAAGTGTGGAGCAAAGTTATCATGTCCAGGTGAAGCCCAGGTGGGGAACAGAGTAACCATGTCCCATTGATGCCAGGTGGGAAAAGAGTCACATGTTCCAGACGAGGCCTATGTGAAGAGTAGATTCATCAGGTCCTGTTGAGGCCCAGTTGAGGACCAGTGTCCACAGCTCCGGTGAGTCTCAGAGGCGACCAGAGTCACCCGGTTCTGGTGATATCCAGGTGGGGACCAGAGTCACCACGTCAGGATGAGGCCCAGAGGGGGACGAGAATCACTAGCTCCAGGTGAGGCCCGATGTGGAACTGAGAAACCAGGTCCCATGATGCCCATATGAGGATCTGAGTCACCAGGTCCAGGTGAGGTCCCTGTGGGAACCAGTCACCTCGTCCAGGTGAGGCCGAGGTGGAACCACAGTCACCAGGTCCAGGTGAGGCCCAGGTATATAAGAGAGTATCGAGGTCCCAATGATGCCCAGGTAAGGACCAGAGTCAACAGGTCCAGGAGAGGCCCAAATACGGATCAGAGTCATTGTGTTCCAGGTGAGGCCAGATGGAGACCACAGGAACCAGGTCCAGGAGAGCCCCATATGGGAACCAGAGCCACCAGATCCAGGTGAGGTCCAGGTGGGACCACAGTCACAAGGTCCAGGTGAGGCGCAGGTGGCAACAGAATTCACCAAGTCCAGGTGAGGCCCAGGTGGCGACCAGTCACAACATCCAGGCGCGGACCAGCTAAGGACCAGATTCACCAGGCCAAAGTGAAGCCCAAAGGGTGACCTGAGTCACCAGGTAAGGGTGAGCCCCAGAGGGGGAACCAGAGTAACCATTTTAGTTTGAGGACCAGAATGGGACCAGAGGTCCCTGGTCAAATTGAGGCCCAGGTGTGGAATAGACTATCCAGGGTGAGGATCATTGGGTCCATCACCCAATGATGCCTGGGTGAGTACCAGAGTCACTGGGACCATGCAGGCCCAGATGGGGAACAGAATCACTAGGTCCTGGTGAGGCATACAATAAGACCACAGTCAGCAGTATCAGCTGAGCCCCTTGCGGGAACCAGATCCACTCTATCCAGCTGAATCCCAGGTCCAGGTGAGGCTCCCGTGAGGACCAGATTCATTAGGTCGAATTGAGGCATAGCTGGGGACAAGAGTCACCAGGTCTGGGTGCAGCCTAAGTTGGGCTAGATTCAGCAGTTCTGAGTTAGGTCAAAGTGGGGATGAGAGACGCCTGTTCCAGGTGAGGCCTAACTGAGGACCAGAGTCACCAGATCCATGTGAGGTCCATATTTGAAAGAAAGTCACCAGGTCCGGGAGAGGTCCAGGTGGGGACCAGAGTCACCAGTTCCAGGTGAGGCCAAGAAGGAGTCCACAGAAATCAGGTCCAGGTGGGGAACAAAGTCACCAGGACTGGGTGAGGCCCAATGGGGACCAGATTCATCAGGTCCAGATGATTCCCATGTTGTGACCACACTTACTAGTTCCGAGTGAGGACCAGGTAAGGGCCAGATTCACCAGGTCAAAGGGAGGCCCACGTGGGGATAGAGTCCCAGAGTCTGGGAAAGGACAAGGTAAGGACCAGATTCACCAGGTCCAAGAGGCTCACGTGGGGTAGAGTCACCAGCTATGTGTGAGGCCTAGGTGGCAACCCCACTCACCAGGTCTAGGTGAGGCCAACCGGCGGGCCAGCAACACCAGATCTAGGTGAGGCCCTAGTGGGGACTCGAGTCACCAGGTACATGTGAGTATACAAGAACACCACAGTCACCAGGTCCAGGTGTGGTTCATGTGGGAACGAGAGTCACCAGGTCCAGGTGAGACCCAGGTGGGGACCACAGTCACCAGGTCAGGTGAGGACATGCTTAGGATCAGAGTCACCAGTTACAGGTGAGGCCCAGGTGGAGCCAGAGTCACCAAGTAGAGAAGACGCCAAAGTCAGGTCCAGAGTTACCAGGATCAGGTCAGTCCCAGTGGGGAATAGAGTAACCATGTCCCGATGATGCCCAGGTAGAACCCGAGTCACCACGTACAGATGAGTCGCAGGTGGGGAGTATATTCACTAGGTCCCGGTGAGGCCCAGTTGAGGACCAGATACCCCCAGTCTATTTGAGGCCTAGAGGGGTACCATATTCACCTGGTCTAGGTGACATCCAGATGGGGACCAGAGTCACCAGGTCAGGGTGAGGCCCAGAGAGGTTCCAGAGTCATCATGTCCAGGTGAGGCTCAGGTGTGGAACAGAGTCACCAGGTACCAATGATGCCCAGGTGAGGACCAGAGTCACCAGGTCTGTGTGACGCGCAGATAGGATTAGTGTCACCAGTTTCAGGTGAGGTCAAGAAAGAGTCCACAGCAATCAGGTCCAGGTGGGGAACAAAGTCACCAGGACTGGGTGAGGCCCAGATGGGGACCAGATTCACTAGGTGCATGTGATTCCCAGGTGGTGACCAGAAATACCAGTTCCGGGTGAGCACCAACTAAGGACGAGATTCACCAGGTCCAAGTGAGACCCACGTGGGGACCTGTGTCACATTGCATGTGTGAGGCCCAGGTTGCCACCCCACTCACCAGGTCCAGGTGAGGCCAACCTGCAGGCCAAGCAGAGAAACCATGTCTCGATGATGCCCAAATAGACATCAGAGTTACCAGGTCCAGGTGAGGCCAACCTGCAAGCCATGCAGTGGAACCATGTCCCGATGATGCCCAGGTAGGGACCAGAGTCACCAGGTCCAAATGAGGCCCAGATGGAGCAAATTCACTAGGTCCAGTTGAGGCCCAGTTCAGGACCAGAGTCACCAGATCTGCTTGATGCCTAGAGGGGTACCAGAATCACCTGGTACAGGTAACATCCACATGGGGACCAGAGTCACCAGGTCATGAAGAGGCCCAGAGGGGATCCAGAGTCATCATGTCCAGGTTAGGCTCAAGCGTGGAACAGAGTCACCAAGTACCAATGATGCCCTCGTGAGGACCAGAGTCAACAGGTATGGGTGACACGCAGATAGGATCCGAGTCACAGGTTCCAGGTGAGGCTAAGAAAGTGTCCACAGCAATCAGGTCCAGGTGGGGAACAAAGTCACCAGGACTGGGTGAGGCCAAGATGGGGACCAGATTCACCAGGTCCAGGTGAGGCCCAGGTGGTGACCAGAGTCTGCGGGTCTGGGAGAGGACCAGGTAAGGACCAGATTCACCAGGTCCAAGAGGCCCAGGTGGGGACCTGAGTCACAAGGAATGGGTGAGGCCCATGTGGCAACCCCACTCAACAGGTCCAGGTGAGGCCAAGCTGCAGGCCAGATTCACCAGATCCAGGTGAGGCCCTAGTGGGGACCAGAGTCACCAGGTAAATGTGAATCTACAAGAACACCACAGTCACCAGATCCAGGTGGGGTTCATGTGGGAACGAGAGTCAACAGGTCCAGGTGAGACCCAGCGGGGACAACGGTCACCAGGTCCAGATTGAACCAAGGTGGGGGGCCAGAGTCATCATGACCAGTTGAAGCCAAAGTGTTTGGCAAAGTTATAATGTCGAGGTGAAGCCCAGGTGGGGAAGAGAGTAACCAATTCCCATTGATGCCAGGTGGGAAAAGAGTCACAAGGTCCAGACGAGGCCTAAGTGAGGAGTAGATTCACCAGGTCCTGTTGATGCCCAGTTGAGTGCCAGTGTCCACAGCTCCGGGTGAGTCCCAGAGGGGGACCAGAGTTACCCGGTTCTGGTGATATCCAGGTGGGGACCAGAGTCACCACGTCAGAGTGAGGCCCAGAGTGGAACGAGAATCACTAGGTTCAGGGGAGGCCCCGATGGGGAACTGAGAAACCAGCTCCCATAATGTCCATATGAGGACCTGAGTCACCAGGTCCAGGTGAGGTCCCCGTGGGAACCAGTCACCTCATCCAGGTGAGGCCCAGGTGGGACCACAGTCACCAGTTCCAGGTGAGGCCCAGGTATATAAGAGTGTACCCACGTCCCAATGATGCCCAGGTAAGTATCAGAGTCAACAGGTCCAGGAGAGGGCAAATATGGAACAGAGTCATTGTGTTCCATGTGAGGCCAGATGGAGACCACAGGAACCAGCTCCAGGAGAGCCCCATATGGGAACCAGAGCCACCAGATCCAGGTGACTTCCAGGTGGGACCACAGTCACAAGGTCCCGGTGACGCGCAGATGGCAACAGGATTCACCAAGTCCAGGAGAGTCCCAGTTGGCGACCAGTCACCAGATCCAGGTTCGGACCATCTAAGGACCAGATTCACCAGGCCCAAGTGAAGCCCAAGGGTTGACCAGAGTCACCAGGTAAGGGTGAGACCCAGAGGGGGAACAAGAGTAACCAGTTTAGTTTGAGGCCCCGAATTGGACCAGAGGTCCCTGGTCAAAGTCAGACCCAGGTGTGGAATAGAGTATCCAAGTCCCAATGATGGCTGACTGAGGACCAGAGTCCCGAGGGCCATGCAGGCCCAGATGGGGAACAGAATCACTAGGTCCTGATGAGTAATAGAATAAGACCAGAGTCAGCAGTATCAGGTGAGCCACTTGTGGAAAGCAGAGCCACTCTATCCAGCTGAGTCCCAGGTCCATGGGAGGCCCACATGAGTAACATATTCATCAGGTCGAAATGAGGCATAGCTGGGGACAAGAGTCACCAGGACTGGGTGCGGCCTAGGTGGGGCAAGATTCAGCAGTTCTGAGTTAGGTCAATGTGGGGACGAGAGACGCCAGGTCCAGATAAGGCCAAACTGAGGACCAAGGTCACCATATCCAGTTGAGGTCCATGTTGGAAAGAGAGTCACCAGGTCCAGGAGAGGTCCAGGTGGGGACTAGAGTCACCAGATCCAGGTGAAGCCCAGGTGGGGATCAGAGTCACTAGGTCCAGATGAGGCCCAGGTGAGGACCAGAGTTATCAGGTACACGTGAGGCCCCGGTGGGGATCAGAGGCCACAGGTCCATGTGAGGCCGGCTTGGGGACCATGGTCAACAGATCTACTTGAGGCCCAGGTGTGGAACACAGTAAGCAGGTCCAGGTGAGTCCCCAGTGGTGACAAGGGTGACCACGTCCAGGTGAGACCCACGTGGGGACCAGGATCATCAGGTCCCGGGGAGGCCCTTGAAAGAACCAGAGTCAACAGTTCGAGGTCAGGCGCAGGTGGCAACCAGGGTCAGGAGGTCCAATTCAGGCCAAAGTGGGGTTCACAGTCACTAGGGCATGGTGAGACCCAGAGGGGGACCAGAAACACCTGGTCCAGTTGAGGCCCAGTTGAGGACCTGTTTCACCTATCTGGTTCAGCTTAGAAGGGTACCAGAATCACCTGATCGAGGTGATATCCAGATGGGGACCAGAGTCACCAGGTCAGGGTGAGGCCCAGAGTGGTTCCAGAGTCATCGGGTCCAGGTGAGGCTCAGGTGTGGCACAGAATCACCAAGTACCAATGATGCCCAGGTGAGGACCAGAGTCACCAGATCTGGGTGACACGCAGATAGGATCCGAGTCACCAGTTCCAGGTGACGCCAAGAAGGCGTCCACAGCAATCAGGTCCAGGTGGTGAAGAAAGTCACCAGGACTTGGTGAGGCCCAGATTTGGACCAGATTCACCAGGTCCAGGTTATTCCAGGTGGTGACCAGGGTCCTCGGGTCTGGGAGAAGACCAGCTATGGACCAGATTCAACAGGTCCAAATGAGGCCCAAGTGGGGACCTGAGTCACGAGCTATGTGTGAGGCCTAGGTGGCAACCCCACTCCCCAGGTCCAGGTGAGGCCAACCTGCAGGCCAGAGTCACCAGATGCAGGTGAGGTCCAGATGGGGACCAGAGTCACCAGATCCAGGTGAAGTCCAGGTGGGGACCAGAGTCACCAGATCCAGGTGAAGCACAGGTGGGGACCAAAGTCAATAGGTCAAGATGAGGCCCAGGTGAGGACCAGAGTTACTAGGTACACGTGAGGCCCCGGTGGGGATCAGAAGCAACAGGTCCATGTGAGGCCGGCTTGGGAACCATGGTCAACAGGTCTACTTGAGGCCCAGGTGTGGAACACAGTAAGCAGGTCCAGGAAGTCCCCGGTGGTGACAAGAGTCACCACGTCCAGGTGAGACCCACGTGGGGACCAGGATCACCAAGTACACGGGAGGCCATTGAAAGAACCAGAGTCAACACTTCGAGGTCAGGCGTAGGTGGCAACCAGGGTCAGCAGGTCCAAGTCAGGCCAAAGTGGGGTTCACAGTCACTAGGGCACGGTGAGACCCAGAGGGGGACCAGAGTCACATGGTTCAGGTGAAGTTCAGTTGTGGAACACAGTCACCGGGTCCCAATTATGCCCAGTTGAGGACCATGGTCAACAGGGCCAGGTGAGGCCCAGATGGGGACCGGAGTCCCCAAATCCAGGTGAAGCCCAGGTGGGGAACACAGTCACCAGATACGGGGAGGTCTCAGGTACAGATCAGAATCACCAGGTCCAGGAGAGTTGCAGGTGGAAACCACACTCACCAGGTCCCGGTGAGGCCCTGGTGGGGACCAGAGACACGAGGTACATGAGAAGCTAGAAACACTGCAGCCACCAGGTCCACATGATGCACACGTTAGAACGAGAATCACCAGTTAGAGGTGAGGACCAGGTGGCGATCCGACTCACCATGTCCAGATGAGACCCAGGTGGAAACAAGTGTCACCATGTCCAGGTGTGGCCCAGTTGAAGACCAGAGTTAATAGTTCCCGCTGGGTCACTGTTAGTTAACAGAGTACTATATCCTGATGCTAACCAGGTGGGTACAAGAGACACCAGGTACTGGTTAGGCCCAGTTGAGGACCAGAGTCACCAAATCTGGTTGAGGACTAGAGGGGTACCAGAATCACCTGGTCAAGGTGACATCCAGATGGGGACCAGAGTCTCCAGGTCAGGGTGAGGCCCAGAGAGGTTCCAGAGTCATCAGGTCCAGGTGAGCTCAGGTGTGGAACAGAGTCACCAGGTACCAATGATGCCCAGGTGAGGACAGAGTCACCAGGTCTGGGTGACGCGCAGATAGTATCAGAGTCACCAGTTCCAGGTGAGGCCAAGAAAGAGTCCACAGCAATCAGGTCCAGGTGAGGAACAAAGTCAACAGGACTGGGTGAGGCTCAGATAGGGACCAGATTCACCAGGTCCAGGTGAGGCCCAGGTGGTGACCAGAGTCCCCGGGTCCGGGAGAGGATCAGGTAAGGTCCAGATTCACCAGGTCCAAGAGGCCCACGAGGGGACCTGAGTCACCAGGTATGGGTGAGGCCCTGGTGGCAAACCCTACTCACCTGGTCCAGGTCAGGTCAACCTGCAGGTCAGAGTCACCAGATCCAGGTGAGGCCCTAGTGGGGACCGGAGTCACCAGGTAAATGTGAGTCTACAAGAACACCACAGTCACCAGGTCCAGGTGTGGTTCATGTGGGAACGAGATTCATCTGGTCCAGTTGAGACCCAGGTGGGGACCACAGTCACCAAGTCCAGATTGAGGCCTAGGTGGGGGGACCAGAGGCATCAGCACCAGTTGAGGCCAAAGTGCGGAGCAAAGTTATCATGTCCAGGTGAGGCCAAGGTGGGGAACAGAGTAACCATGTCCCATGATGCCAGGTGGGAAAAGGGTCACAAGGTCCAGACGAGGCCTAAGTGAGGAGTAGATTCACCAGGTCCTGTTGATTCCCAGTTGAGGACCAGTGTCCCCATCTCCGGGTGAGTCCCGGAGGGGGACCAGAGTCACCCAGTTCTGGTGATATCCACGTGGGGACCAGAGTCACCAAGTCAGGGTGAGGCCCAGAGTGGGACGAGAATCATTAGCTCCAGGTGAGGCCCCAATGTGGAACTGAGAAACCGGGTCCCATGATGTCTGTATGAAGACCTGAGTCACCAGGTCCCGGTGAGGTCCCTGTGGGAACCAGTCACCTCATCCTGGTGAGGCCCAGGTGGGACCACAGTCACCAGGTCCAGGTGAGGCCCAGGTATATGAGATATCCAGGTCCCAATGATGCCCAGGTAAGGACCAGAGACAACAGGTCCAGGAGAGTCCCAAATATGGATCAGAGTCATTGTGTTCCAGGTGAGGCCAGATGGAGACCACAGGAACCAGGTCCAGGAGAGTCCCATATGGGAACCAGAGCCACCAGATCCAGGTGAGGTCCAGGTGGGACCACAGTCACATGGTTCAGGGGAGGCGCAGGTGGCAACAGGATTCACAAAGTCCAGGTGAGGCACAGCTGGCGACCAGATCCAGGTGCGGACCAGCTAAGGACCAGATTCACCAGGCCCAAGTGAAGCCCAAGGGGTGACCAGAGTCACCAGGTAAGGGTGAGGCCCAGAAGGGAACCAGAGAAACCAGTTTAGTTTGAGGCCCCGAATTGGGCCAGAGGTCCCTGGTCAAAGTGAGGCCCAGGTGTGGAATAGAGTATCCAGGTCCCAATGATGCCTGGGTGAGGACCAGAGTCACTAGGGCCATGCTGGCCCCGATCAGGAACAGAACCTCTAGGTCCTGGTGAGGCATAGAATAAGACCACAGTCACCAGTATCAGGTGAGCCCCTTGTGGGAACCAGAGTCAGTCTATCCAGATGAGTCCCAGGTGATGTGAGGCCCACGTGAGGACCAGATTCATCAAGTCGAATTGAGGCATAGCTGTGGACAAGAATCACCTGGTCTGGGTGCGGCCTAGGTGGGGCAAGATTCAGCAGTTCTGAGTTAGGTCAAAGTGGGGAAGAGAGACACCAGGAACAGGTGAGTCCAAACTGAAGACCAGAGTCACCAGATCCAGGTGATGTCCATGTTGGAAAGAGAGTCACCAGGTCCAGGAGAGGTCCAGGTGGGGACCAGAGTCACCAGATCCAGGTGAAGTCCAGGTGGGGACCAGAGTCACCAGATCCAGGTGAAGCCCAGGTGGGGACCAGAGTCACTAAGTCCAGATGAGGTCAAGGTGGGGACCAGAGATACCAGGTACAAGTGAGGCCCCGGTGTGGAGCTGTGTCAACAGGTCCATGTGAGGCCGTCCTGGGGACCATAGTCAACAGGTCTACTTGAGGCCCAGGTGTGGAACACAGTAAGCAGGTCCAGGAGAGTCACCGGTGGTGACAAGTGTCACCACGTCCAAGTGAGACCCAGGTGGATACCAGGATCACCAGGTAGAGGGGAGGCGTTTGAAAAACCAGAGTCTACAGTTTGAGGTCAGGCGCAGGTGGCAACCAGTATCAGCAGGTCCAAGTCAGGCCAAAGCGGGGTTCACAGTCAATAGGGCACGGTGAGACCCAGAGGGTGACGACAGTCACCTGGTCCAGGTGAGGTCCAGTTGTGGAACACAGTCACCGGGTCCCAATTTTGCCCAGTTGAGGACCATGGTCAACAGGGCCAGGTGAGGCCCAGATGGAGACCGGAGTCCCCAAATCCAGGTGAAGCCCAGGTGGGGACCACAGTCACCAGATCCAGGGTAGTCTCAGGTGTAGACCAGAATCACCAGGTCCAGGTGAGGTGCAGGTGGCAACCACACTCACCAGGTCCCGGTGAGGCCCTGTTGGGGACCAGATCCACGAGGTATATGAGAAGCTAGAAACACTGCAGCCACAAGGTCCACATTATGTCCATGTGGAAAGAAAATCACCAGTTACAGGTGAGGACCAGGTGAGGATCCGACTCACCATGTCCAGGTGAGTCCCAGGTGGGAACCAGTGTCACCATGTCCAGGTGTGGCCCAGGTGAAGACCAGAGTTAATAGGTCCAGCTGGGTCACTGTTAGTGAACAGGGTCACCATATCCTGATGCTACCCAGGTGGGAACCACAGAAACCAGGTCCTGGTGAGGCCCAGGTGGGCCCAGAGACATGAAGTCCAGAAGAGGTCCCGATGGGACCCACAGTCACCAGGTCAGGTGAGGCCATGCTTAGGATCAGAGTCACCAGTTACAGGTGAGGCCCATGTTGAGCCAGAGTCACCTGGTACAGAAGACGCCAAAGTCAGGACGAGAGTTACCAGGATCAGGTCAGTCCCGGTGGGGAATAGAGTAACCATGCCCCGAGGATGCCCAGGTAGAACCAGAGTCAACAGGTGCAGATGAGGCGCAGGTGGGGAGCATATTCACTCGGGCCGGTGAGGCCCAGTTGCGGACCAGAGTCACCAGGTCTAGTTGAGGACTAGAGGGGTACCAGATTCACCTGGTCTAGGTGACATCCAGATGGGGACCAGAGTCACCATGTCAGGGTGAGGCCCAGAGGGGATCCAGAGTCATCATCTCCAAGTGAGGCTCAGGTGTGGAACGGAATATCCAGATCATAATGGTCCACAGGTGAGGACCAGAGTCACCAGATCTCGGTGAGGCCAAGTTAGGATCACACTCACCACTTCCAGGCGAGGCCAAGAAGGTGTCCACAGCAATCAGGTCCAGTTGGGGAACAAAGTCACCAGGATAGGGTGAGGCCCAGATGGGGACCAGATTCACCAGGTCCAGGTGATTCCCAGGTGGTGACCAGAGTTAACCGTTCCAGGTGAGGACCAGTTAAGGACCAGATTAACCAGGTCCAAGTGAGGCCCACATGGGTGCATGGGTCACCAGGTACAGGGGAGGCATAGCTGGGGACAAGAGTCACCAGTTCTGGGTGCGGCCTAGGTGGCTCAGGTGGAAACCCCAATCACCAGGTCCAGGTGAGGCCAACCCTTGGGCCATGCAGAGGAACCGTGTCCCGATGATGCCCATGTAGGGACCAGAGTTACCAGGTCCTGGTGAGTCCAACCTGTAGGCCATGCAGTGTAACCATGTCCCGATGATGCCCAGGGAGGGACCAAAGTCACCAGGTCCAAATGAGGCTCAGATGGAGCATATTCACTAGGTCCCGTTGAGGCCCAGTTGAGGACCAGAGTCACCAGATCTGGTTGAGGCCCAGAGGGGTACCAGAATCACCTTGTACAGGTGACATCCAGATGGAGACCAGAGTCACCAGGTCAGGGTGAGGCACAGAGTGGTTCCAGAGTCATCATGTCCATGTGAGGCCGTCTTGGGGACCATGGTAAACAGGTCTACTGGAGGCCAAGGTGTGGAACACAGTAAGCAGGTCCATGTGAGTCCCCGGTGGTGACAAGAGTCACCACGTCCAGGTGAGGCCGAGGTGGGGACCAGAATCACCAGGTACAGGAAAGGCCCTTGAAAGAAACAGAGTCAACAGTTCGAGGTCAGGCGCAGGAGGCAACCAGGTTCAGCAGGTCCTAGTCAGGCCAAAGTGGGATTCACAGTCACTAGGACACGGTGAGACCCAGAGGGGTACCAGAGTCACCTGGTCAGGTGAGGTCCAGTTGTGGAACAAAGTCACCGGGTCCCAATTTACCCAGTTGAGGACCATGGTCAACAGGGCCAGGTGAGGCCCAGATGGGGACCGGAGACCATAATCCAGGTGAAGCCCAAGTGGGGACCACAGTCACCAGATCCAGGGTAGTCTCAGGTGCAGACCAGAATCACCAGGTCCAGGTGAGGTGCAGGTGGCAACCACACTCACCAGGACCCGGTGAGGTCCTGGTGGGGACCAGAGTCACGAAGTACATGAGAAGCTAGAAATACTACAGCCACCAGGTCCACATGATGACCATGTGGGAAGGAGAATCACCAGTTACAGGTGAGGACCAGGTGGGGATCCGACTCACCATGTCCAGGTGAGACCCAGGTGGGAACGAGTGTCACCATGTCCAGGTGTGGCCCTGGTGAAGACCAGAGTTAATAGGTCCGGCTGGGTCACTGTTAGTGAACAGTGTAACCATATGCTGATGCTACCCAGGGAGGTACCAGAGACACCAGGTCCAGGTGAGGCCCAGGTGGGACCGGAGAAATGAGGTCCAGTTTAGTTCCCGATGGGAACCACAGTCACCAGGTCAGGTGAGGCCATGATTAGGATCAGAGTCACCAGTTACAGGTGAGGCCCATGTGGAGCCAGAGTCACCTGGTACAGAAGAGGCCAAAGTCAGGACCAGAGTTACCAGGATCAGGTCAGTCCCAGTGGGGAATAGTGTAACCATGTCCCGATGATGCCCAGGTAGAACGAGAGTCAACAGGTCGAGATGAGGCGCAGGTTGGGAGCATATTCACTAGGTCCCGGTGAGGCCGAGTTGAGGACCAGAGTCACCAGGTATAGATGAGGCCTCGAGGAGTACCAGATTCACCTGGTCTAGGTGACATCCAGATGGGGACCAGAGTCACCATGTCAGGGTGACGCCCAGAGTAGATCCAGAGTCATCATGTCCAGGTGAGTCTCAGGTGTGGAACAGAGTATCCAGGTCATAATGGTCCACAGGTGAGGACCAGAGTCACCAGATCTGGGTGAGGCCCAGTTAGGATCAGAGTCACCAGTTCCAGGAGAGGCCAAGAAGGGTCCACAGCAATCAGATCCAGGAGGGAAACAAAGTCAGAAGGACTGGGTGAGACCCAGATGGGGAACAGATTCACCAGGTCCAGGTGATTCCCAGGTTGTGACCAGAGTTACCAATTCTGGGTGAGGATCAGGAAAGGACAAGATTCACCAGGTCCAAGTGAGGCCAAAGTGGGGACCTATGTCACTATGCATATGTGAGGCCCAGGTGGCAACCCCACTCCCCAGGTCCAGGTGAGGCCAACCTACAGGCCATGCAGAGGAACCATGTCTCGATGATGCCCAGGTAGGGACTAGATTTACCAGGTCCAGGTGAGGCCAACCTGCAGGCCATGCAGTGGAACCATGTCCCGATGATGCCCAGGTAGGGACCAGAGTCACCAGGTCCAATGAGGCCCAGATGGAGCATATTCACTAGGTCCAGGTGAGGCCCATTAGAGGACAAGGGTAACCAGATCTGGTTGAGGCCTAGAGGGGTACCAGTATCACCTGGTCCAAGTGACATCGAGATGGGAACCAGAGTCTCCAGGTCAGAGTGAGGCCCAGATGAGGCATCATGTCCAGGTGAGGCTCAGGTGTGGAACAGAGTCACCAGGTACCAATGATGCCCATGTGAGGACCAGAGTCACCAGATCTGGGTGACGCGCAGATAGGATCAGAGTAACCAGTTCCAGGTGAGGCCAAGTAAGCGTCCACAGCAATCAGGTCCAGGTGGGGAACAAAGTCAGCAGGACTGGGTGAGGCCCAGATGGGGACCAGATTCACTGGTCCAGGTGATTCCCAAGTGGTGACCAGAGTTACCAGTTCCGGTGAGGACCAGGTAAGGACAAGATTCACCAGGTCCAAGTGAGGCCCACGTCGGGACCTGTGTCACCAGGTATGGGTGAGGCCCAGGTGGAAAACCCACTCACCAGTGCCAGGTGAGGCATAAGTGCAGGCCATGCAGAAGAACCATGTCCCGATGATGCCCAGGGAGGGTCCAGATTTTCCAGGTCTAGGTGAGTCCAACCTGCAGGCCATGCAGTAGAATCATGCCCCGATGTTGCCCAGGTAGTGACCAGAGTCACCACGTCCAAATGAGGCCCAGATGGAGCATATTCACTAGGTCCAGATGAGGCCCAGGTGAGGACCAGAGTTCCCAGGTACACGTGAGGCCCCGGTGGGGATCAGAGGCAACATGTCCATGTGAGTCTGCCTTGGGGACCATAGTCAACAAGTCTACTTGAGGCCCAGGTGTGGAACACAGTAAGCAGGTCCAGGTGAGTCCCCGGTGGTGACAAGAGTCACCACGTCCAGGTGAGGCCCAGATGGGGACGAGGATCACCAGGTCCAGGGGAGGCCCTTGAAAGAACCAGAGTCAACAGTTCGAGGTCAGGCGCAGGTGGCAACCAGGGTCCGCAGGTCCAAGTCAGGCCAAAGTGGGGTTCACAGTCACTAGGGCACGGTGACACCCAGAGGGGGACCAGATTCACTTGGTCCAGGTGAGGCCACTTGTGGAACACAGTCAACGGGTCCCAATTTTACCCAGTTGAGGACCATGGTCAACAGGGCCAGGTAAAGCCCAGATGGGGACCGGAGTCCCCAAATCCAGGTGAAGCCCAGGTGGGGACCACAGTCACCAGAGACAGGGTAGTCTCATGTGCAGACCAGAATCACCAGGTCCAGGAGAGGTGCAGGTGGCAACCACACTCAGCAGGTCCCGGTGAGGCCCTGGTGGGGATAAGAGTCACGAGGTACATGAGAAGCTAGAAAAACTGCAGCCACCAGGTCCACATGATGTCCAAGTGGGAACGAGAATCACCAGTTACAGGTGATGACCAGGTGGGGATCCGACTCACCATGTCCAGGTGAGGCCCTGGTGGGAACCAGTGTCACCATGTCCAGGTGTGGCCCATGTGAAGACCAGAGTTAATAGGTCCGGCAGGGTCACTGTTAGTGAACAGTGTAACCATATCCTGATGCTACCCAGGTGGGTATCAGAGACACCAGGTCCTGGTGAGGGTCAGGAGGGACCAGAGACATGAGGTCCAGGTGAGGTCCCGATGGGAACCACAGTCACCAGGTCAGATGAGGCCATGCATAGGATCAGAGTCACCAGTTACAGCTGAGGCCCAAGTGGAGCCAGAGTCAACTGGTACAGAAGAGGCCAAAGTCAGGAACAGAGTTACCGGAATCAGGTCAGTCCCAGTGGGCAATAGAGTAACCATGTCCCAATTATGCCCAGGTATAACCAGAGTGACCAGGTCAGATGAGGCGCAGGTGGGGAGCATATTCACTAGGTCCCTGTGGCCCAGTTGAGGACCAGTATCACCAGGTCTAGTTGAGGCCTACAGGGGTACCAGATTGACCTGGTCTGGGTGACATCCAGATTGGCACCAGAGTCACCATGTCAGGGTGAGGCCCAGAGGGGATCCAGAGTCATCATGTACAGGTGAGGCTCAGGTGTGGAACAGAGTATCCAGGTCATAATGGTCCACAGGTGAGGACCAGAGTCACCAGATCTGGGTGAGGCCCAGTGAGGATCAGAGTCACCAGTTCCAGGTGAGGACAAGAAGGAGACCACAGCAATTAGGTCCATGTGGGGAACAAAGTCACCAGGACTGGGTGAGGCCCAATGGGGACCAGATTCACCAGGTCCAGGTGATTCCCCGGTGTTGACAAGAGTTGCTAGTTCCGGGTGAGGACCAGGTAAGGATCAGATTCACTAGGTCCAATTGAGGACCACGTGGGGCCTGTGTCACCAGGTATGGGTGAGGCACAGGTGGCAACCCCACTCACCAGTTCCAGGTGAGGCCAACCTGCAGGCCATGCAGAGGAACCGTGTCCAATGATGCCCAGGTAGGGTCCAGAGTTACCAGGTCCAGGTGAGGCCCAGATGGAGCATATTCACTAGGTCCAGGTGAGACCCAGTTAAGGACCATAGTTACCAGATCTTGTTGAGGCGTAGAAGGATACCAGAATCACCTGGTCCAGGTGACATCCAGATGGGGACCAGAGTCACCAGGTCAGGGTGAGGCCCAGAGAGCTTCAAGAGTAATCATGTTCAGGTGAGGCTCAGGTGTGGAACAGAGTCACCAGGTACCAAGGATGCCCAGGTGAGGACCAGAGTCACCAGGTCTCGTTGACGCCCAGATAGGATCAGAGTCACCAGTTCCAGGTGAGGCCAAGAAAGAGTCCACAGCAATCAGTTCCAGGTGGGGAACAAAGTCACCAGGACTGGGTGAGGCCCAGGTGTGGAACAGATTCACCAGGTCCAGGTGAGGCCCAGGTGGTTACCAGAGTCCCGGGTCTGGGGCAGGACCAGGTAAGGAGAAGATTCACCAGGTCCAAGAGGCACCTGTGGGGACTTGAGTCACCAGGTATGGGTGATGCCCAGGTGGCAACCCCACACACCAGGTCCAGGTGAGGCCAACCTGCAGGCCAGAGTCACCAGATACTGGTGAGATCTTAGTGGGGACCGGAGTCACAAGGTAAAAGAGAGTCTACAAGAACACCACAGTCACCAGGTCCAGGTGTGATTCATGTGGGAACGAGAGTCACCAGGTCCAGGTGAGACCCAGGTGGGGACCACAGTCACCAGGTCCAGATTGAGGCCTAGGTGGGGAGCCAGAGTCATCAGGACCAGTTGAGGCCAAAGTGTGGAGCAAAATTATCATGTCCAGGTGAGGCGCAGGTGGGGAACAGAGTAACCATGTCCCATTGATGCCAGGTGGGAAAAGAGTCCCAAGGTCCAGACGAGGTCTAAGTGAGGAGTAGATTCACCAGGGCCTGTTGAGGCCCAGTTGAGGAGCAGTGTCCCCAGATCCGGGTGAGTCCCAGAGGGGGACCAGAGTCACCCGATTCTGGTGATATCCAGCTGGAGACCAGAGTCACCACGTCAGGGTGAGGCCTAGAGGGGGACGAGAATCACTAGGTCCAGGTGAGGCCCCGATGTGGAACTGAGAAACCAGGTCCCATGATGCCCATATGAGGACCTGAGTCACCAGGTCCAGGTGAGGTCCCTGTGGGATCCAGGCACCTCGTCCAAGTGAGGCCCAGGTGGGACCACAGTCACCAGGTCCAGGTGAGGCCCAGGTATATAAGTGAGTATCCAGGTCCCAATGAGGCCAGGTAAGGACCAGAGACAACAGATCCAGGATAGGCCCAAATATGGATCAGAGTCTTTGTGTTCCATGTGAGGCCAGATGGAGACCACAGGAACTAGGTCCAGGAGAGCCCAATATGGGACCAGAGCCACCAGATCCAGGTGAGGTCCAGGTGGGAACACAGTCACAAGGTCCATGTGATGCGCAATTGGCAACAGGATTCACCAAGTCCAGGGGAGGCCCAGGTGGCGACCAGTCACCACATCCAGTTGCGGACCAGCTAAGGTCCAGATTCACCAGGCCCAAAAGAAGTAAAAGGGGTGACCAGCTTCACCAGGTAAGGGTGAGGCCCAGAGGGGGAACCAGAGTAACCAGTTTAGTTTGAGGCCCAGAATGGGACCAGAGGGCCCTGGTCAGAGTGAGGCCCAGGTGTGGAATAGAGTATCCAGGTCCCAATGATGCCTGGGTGAGGAACAGAGTTACTAGGGCCATGCAGGCCTAGATGGGGAACAGAATCACCAGGTCCTGGTGAGGCACAGAATAAGACCACAGTCAGCAGTATCAGGTGAGCCCCTTGTGGGAACCAGAGCCACTCTCTCCAGCTGAGTCCCAGGTCCATGTGAGGCCCACGTGAGGACCAGATTCATCAGATCGAATTGAGGCATGGCTGGGGACAAGAGTCACCAGGTCTGGGTGCGGCCTAGGTGGGTCAATATTCAGCAGTTCTGAGTTAGGTCAAAGTGGGGACGAGAGACGCCAGGTCCAGGTGAGGCCAAACTGAGGACCAGAGTCACCAGATCCAGGTGATGTCTATGTTGGAAAGAGAGTCACCAGGTCCAGGAGAGGTCCAGGTGGGGACCAGAGTCACCAGATACAGGTGAAGTCCAGGTGGGAATCAGAGCCACCAGATCCAGGTGAGTCCAGGTGGGGACCAGAGTCACCAGATTCAGGTGAAGCCCAGGTGGGGACCAGAGTCACTAGGTCCAGATGAGGCCCAGGTGAGTACCAGAGTTACCAGGTACACGTGAGTCCCCGGTAGGGATCAGAGGCAACAGGTCCATGTGTGGCCGGCTTGGCGACCATGGTCAACAGGTCTACATGAGGCCCAGGTGTAGAACACAGTAAGCAGGTCCAGGTGAGTCCCCGGTGGTGAAAAGAGTCACCACGTCCAGGTGAGTCCCAGGTGGGGACCAGGATCACCAGGTACAGTTGAGGCCCTTGAAAGAACTAGAGTCTTCTGGCACAAAAACAGACACATAGATCAGTGAAACAGAATAGAGAATCCAGAAGTGGACCCTGAACTCTATGGGCAACTAATATTCGATAAAGGAGGAAAGACTATCCATTGGAAGAAAGACAGTCTCTTCAATAAATGGTGCTGGGAAATTGGACATCCACATGCAGAAGAATGAAACTAGACCACTCTCTTTCACCATACACAAAGATAAACCAAAATGGATGAAAGATCTAAATGTGAGACAAGATTCCATCAAAATCCTAGAGAAGAACACAGGCAACACCCTTTTTGAACTCGGCCATAGTAACTTCTTGCAAGATACATCCACGAAGACAAAAGAAACAAAAGCAAAAATGAACTATTGGGACTTCATCAAGATAAGAAGCTTTTGCACAGCAAAGGATACAGTCAACAAAACTCAAAGACAACCTACAGAATGGGAGAAGATATTTGCAAATGACATATCAGATAAAGGACTAGTTTCCAAGATCTATAAAGAACTTATCAAACTCAACACCAAAGAAACAAACAATCCAATCATGAAATGGGCAAAAGACATGAACAGAAATCTCACAGAGGAAGACATAGACATGGCCAACATGCAAATGAGAAAATGCTCTGCATCACTTGCCATCAGGGAAATACAAATCAAAACCACAATGAGATACCACCTCACACCAGTGAGAATGGGGAAAATTAACAAGACAGGAAACAACCAATGTTGGAGAGGATGCGGAGAAAAGGGAATCCTCATACACTGTTGGTGGGAATGTGAACTGGTGCAGCCACTCTGGAAAACTGTGTGGAGGTTCCTCAAACAGTTAAAAATATACCTGCCCTACGACCAGCAATTGCACTGTTGGGGATTTTCCCCAAAGAGACAAATGCAATGAAACGCCGGGACACCTGCACCCCGATGTTTATAGCAGCAATGGCCACGATAGCCAAACTGTGGAAGGAGCCTCGGTGTCCAACGAAAGATGAATGGATAAAGAAGATGTGGTTTATGTATACAATGGAATATTACTCAGCTATCAGAAATGACAAATACCCACCATTTTCTTCAACGTGGATGGAACTGGAGGGTATTATGCTGAGTGAAGTAAGCCAGTCGGAGAAAGACAAACATTATATGTTCTCATTCATTTGGGGAATATAAATAATAGTGAAAGGGAATATAAGGGAAGGGGGAAGAAATGTGTGGGAAATATCAGAAAGGGAGACAGAACGTAAAGACTGCTAACTCTGGGAAACGAACTAGGGGTGGTAGAAGGGGAGGAGGGCGGGGGTTGGGAGTGAATGGGTGACGGGCACTGGGGGTTATTCTGTATGTTAGTAAATAGAACACCAATAATAAAAAATAAATTAAAAAAAAAAAAGAAAAAAGAAAGAACCAGAGACAACAGGTCGAATCAAGCACAGGTGCCAACCAGGGTCAGCAGGTCCAAGTCAGGCCAAAGTGGGGTTCACAGTCATTAGGGCACGGTGAGACCCAGAGGGGGACCAGAGTCACATGGTCCAGGTGAGGTCCATTTGTGGAACACAGTCACCGGGCCCCAATTGTGCCCAGTTGAGGACCATGGTCAACAGGGCCAGGTGAGGCCCAGATGGGGACCGGAGACCCCAAATCCAGGTGAAGACCAGGTGGGGACCACAGTCACCAGATCCAGGGTAGTCTCAGGTGCAGACCAGAATCACCAAGTCCAGGTGAGGTGCAGGTGGCAACCACACTCACCAGGTCCCGGTGCGGCCCTGGTGGGGACCAGAGTCACGAGGTACATGAGAAGCTAGAAACACTGCAGCCACCAGGTCCACATCATGTCCATGTGGGAACGAGAATCACCAGTTACAGGTGAGGACCAGGTGGGGATCCGACTCACCATGTCCAGGTGAGACCAAGGTGGGAACGAGTGTCACCATGTCCAGGTGTGGCCCAGGTGAAGACCAGAGTTAATAGGTCCGGCTGGGTCACTGTTAGTGAACAGTGTAACCATATCCTGATGCTACCCTGGTGGGTACCAGAGACACCAGGAACTGGTGAGGCCCAGGTGGGACCAGAGATATGAGGTCCAGGTGAGGTCCCGATGGGAACCACAGTCACCAGGTCTGGTGAGGCCATGCTTAGGATCAGAGTCACCAGTTAGAGGTGAGGCCCAGGAGGAGCCAGAGTCACCGTGTACAGAAGAGGCCAAAGTCAGGACCTGAGTTACCAGGATCAGTTCAGTCCCGGATCAGTAGGGAATAGAGTAACCATGTCCTGATGATGCCCTGGTAAAACCAGAGCCACCAGGTCCAGATGAGGCTCAGGTGGGGAGCATATTCACTAGGTCCCGGTGAGTCCCACTTGAGGACCAGTGCACCAGGTCTAGTTGAGGCCTAGAGCGGTATCAGAGTCACCTGGTCTAGGTGACATCCAGATGGGGACCAGAGTCACCATGTCAGGCTGAGGCCCAGAGGGGATCCAGAGTCATCATGTCCAGGTGAGGCTCAGTTGTGGAACAGAGTATCCAGGTCATAATGGTCCACAGGTGAGGACCACAGTTACCAGATCTGGGTGAGGCCCAGTTAGGATCAGAGTAACCAGTTCCAGGTGAGGGCAAGAAGCGGTCCACAGCAATCAGGTCCAGGTGGGAAGAAAGTCAACAGGACTGGGTGAGGCCCAGATGGGGACCAGATTCACCAGTTCCAGGTGAGGCCCTGGTGGTGACCAGAGTCCCCGGGTATGGGAGAGGACCAGGTAAGGACTAGATTCACCAGGTCGAAGACGCCCACGTGGGGACCTGAGTCACCAGGTATGGGTGAGGCCCAGGTGGCAACCACACTCACCAGGTCCAGGTGAGGCCAACCTGCAGGCCAGAGTCACCAGATCCAGGTGAGGCCCTAGTGGGTACCGGAGTCACCAGGTAAATGTCAGTCTACAAGAACACCACAGTCACCTGGTCCAGGTGTGGTTCATGTGGGAACGAGAGTCACCAGGTCCAGGTGAGACCCATGTGGGGACCACAGTCACCAGGTCCAGATTGAGGCCTGGTGGGGAGACCAGAGTCATCTGGACCATTTGAGGCCGAAGTGCGGAGCACAGTTATCATGTCCAGGTGAGGCCCAGGTGGGGAACAGAGTAAACATGTCCTGTTGATGCCAGGTGGGGAAAGAGTCAGATGGTCCAGACCAGGCCTAAGTGAGGAGTGGATTCAACACGTCCTGTTGAGGCCAAGTTGAGGACCAGTGTCCCCAGCTCTGGTTGAGTCCCAGAAGGGGACCAGAGTCACCCGGTTCTGGTGATATCCAGGTGGGGACCAGAGTCACCACGTCAGGGTGAGGCCCAGAGGGGGAAGAGAATCACTCGGTCCAGGTGAGGCCCCGATGTGGAAATGAGAAACCAGGTCCCATGACGCCCATATGAGGACCTGAGTCACCAGGTCCAGGTGATGTCCCCGTGGGAACCAGTCACCTCGTCCAGGTGAGGCCCAGGTGGGACCACAGTCAACAGGTCCAGGTGAGGCCCAGGTATATAAGAGAGTATCCAGGTACCAATGATGCCCAGGTAAGGACCAGAGTCTACAGGTCCAGGAGAGGCCCAAATATGGATCAGAGTCATTGTGTTCCAGGTGAGGCCAGATGGAGACCACAGGAACCAGGTCCAGGAGAGCCCCATATGGGAACCATAGCCACCAGATCCAGGTGAGAACCAGGTGGGACCACAGTCACAAGGTCCAGGTGAGGCGCAGTTGGCAACAGAATTCACCAAGTCCAGGTGAGGCCCAGGTGGCGAGCAGTCACGAGATCCAGGTGCGGACCAGCTAAGGACCAGATTCACCAGGCCCAAGTGAAGCCCAAGGGGTGACCAGAGTCACCAGGTAAGGGTGAGGCCCAGAGGGGAACCAGAGTAACCAGTTTAGTTTGAGGCCCAGAATGGGACCAGAGGTCCCTGGTCAAAGTGAGGCCCAGGTGTGGAATAGAGTATCCAGGTCCCAATGATGCCTGGGTGAGGACCAGAGTCACTAGGGCCATGCAGGCCCAGATCGGGAACAGAACCTCTAGGTCCTGGTGAGGCATAGAATAAGACCACAGTCACCAGTATCATGTGAGCCCCTCGTGGGAACCAGAGCCAGTCTATCCAGATGAGTCCCAGGTGATGTGAGGCCCACGTGAGGAAGAGATTCATCAGGTCGAATTGAGGCATAGCTGTGGACAAGAGTCACCTGGTCTGGGTGCGGCCTAGGTCGGGCAAGATTCAGAAGTTCTGAGTTAGGTCAAAGTGGGGAAGAGAGACACCAGGAACAGGTGAGTCCAAACTGAGAACCAGAATCTCCAGATCCAGGTGAGGTCCATGTTGGAAAGAGAGTCACCAGGTCCAGGAGAGGTCCAGGGGGACCAGAGTCACCAGGTCCAGCAGAGGTGCAGTTGGGGACCAGAGTCACCAGATCCACGTGAAGTCCAGTTGGGGACCAGAGTCACCAGATCCAGGTGAAGACCAGGTGGGGACCAGAGTCACTAGGTCCAGAATAGGCTCAGGTGAGGACCAGAGCTATAAGGTACACGTGAGGCCCCGGTGGGGATCAGAGGCAACAGGTCCATGTGAGGCCGGCTTGGGGACCATGGTCAACAGGTCTACTTGAGGCCCAGGTGTGGAACACAGTAAGCAGGTCCAGGTGCGTCCCCGGTTGGGACAAGTGTCACCACGTCCAGTTGAGGAGCAGGTGGTGACAAGGATCACCAGGTACAGGGGAGGCTCTTGAAAGAACCAGAGTCAACAGTTCGAGGTCTGGCGTAGGTGGCAACCAGGGTCAGCAGGTCCAAGTCAGGCCAAAGTGGGGTTCACAGTCACTAGGGCACGGTGACACGCAGAGGGGGACCAGAGTGACCTGGACAGGGGAGGTCCAGTTGTGGAACACAGTCACCGTGTCCCAATTTTGCCCATTTGAGGACCAGGGTCAAAAGGGCCATGTGAGGCCCAGATGGGGACAAGAGTCCCCAAATCCAGGTGAAGCCCAGGTGGGGACCAGAGTTACCAGATCCAGGGTAGTCTCAGGTGCAGACCAGAATCACCAGGTCCAGGTGAGGTGCAGGTGGCAACCACACTCACCAGGTCCCGGTGAGGCCCTGGTGGGGACCAGAGTCACGAGGTACATGAGAAGCTAGAAACACTGCAGCCACCAGGTCCACATGATGTCTATGTGGGAACGAGAATCACCAGTGTCAGGTGAGGACCAGGTGGGGATCCGAATCACCATGTCCAGGTGAGTCCCTGGTGGGAACCAGTGACACCAGTTCTAGATGTGGCCCAGGTGAAGAGCAGAGTTAATAGGTCTGGCTGGGTCACTGTTAGTGAACAGTGTAACCGTATCCTGATGCTACCAAGGTGGGTACCAGAGACACCAGGTCCTGGTGAGTCCCAGTTGAGACCAGAGACATGAGGTCCAGGTGAGGTCCCGATGGGAACCAGTGTCACCAAGTCAGGTGAGGCCATGCTTACGATCAGAGTCACCAGTTACAGGTGAGGCCCAGGTGGAGCCAGAGTCACCTGGTTCAGAAAATGCCAAAGTCAGGAATAGTGTTACCAGGATCAGGTCACTCCCAGTGGGGAATAGAGTAACCATGTCCCGATGATGCCCACGTAGTACCAGAGTCACCATGTCCAGATGAGGCGCAGTTGGGGAGCATATTCACTAGGTCCCGGTGAGGCCCAGTTGAGGACCAGAGTCACCAGATCTGGTTGAGGCCTAGAGGGGTACCAGATTCACCTGGTCTAGGAGACATCCAGATGGGGACCAGAGTCTCCATGTCAGAGGGAGGCCCAGAGTGGATCCAGAGTCATCATGTCCAGGTGAGGCTCAGGTGTGGAACAGAGTATCCAGGTCGTAATGATCCACAGGTGAGGACCAGAATCAGCAGATCTGGGTGAGGCCCAGTTAGGATCAGAGTCGCCAGTTCCAGGTGAGTCCAAGAAAGCGTCCACAGCAATCAGGTCCAGGTGGGTAAAAAAGTCACCAGGACTGGGTGAGGCCCAGATGGGGACCAGATTCACCAGATCCAGGTGAGGCCCAGGTGGTGACCAGAGTCCCCGGTTTCGGAGAGGACCAGGTAAGGACCAGATTCACCAGGTCCAAGAGGCCCACGTGTAGACCTGAGGCAACACGTATGGGTGAGGCCCATGTGGCAACCCCACTCAACAGGTCCAGGTGAGGCCAACCTGCAGGTCACAGTCACAGAACCAGGTGAGGCCCTAGTGGGGACCGGAGTCACAGGTAAATATGAGTCTACAAGAACACCACAGTCAACAGGGCCAGGTGTGTTTCAAGTGGGAACGAGAGTCACCAGGTCCAGGTGAGACCCAGGTGGGGACCACACTCAACAGGTCCAGATTGAGGCCTAAGTGGGGGGACCAGATTCATCAGGACCAGTTGAGGCCAAAGTGTGGAGCAAAGTTATCATGTCCAAGTGAGGCCCATGTGGGCAACAGAGTAACCATGTCCCATAGATGCCAGGTGGGAAAAGAGTCACAAGGTTCCGGTGAGGCGCAAGTGGCAACAGGATTCACCAAGTCCAGGTGAGGACCAGGTGGCGAGAAGTCACCAGATCCATGTGCAGACCAGCTAAGGACCAGATTCACCAGGCTCAAGTGAAGCCCAAGGGGTGACCAGATTTACCAGGTAAGGGTGAGGCCCAGAGGGGGAACCAGAGTAACCAGTTTAGTTTGAGGCCCAGAATGGGACCAGAGGTCCGTGGTGAAAGTGAGGCCCAGGTGTGGAATAGAGTATCCAGGACCGAATGATGCCTGGGTGAGGACCAGAGTCACTAGGGCCATGCAGGCCCAGATGGCGAACAGAATCACTAGGTCCTGGTGAGGCATAGAAAAAGACCACAGTCAGCAGTATCAGGGGAGCCCCTTGTGGGAACTAGAGCCACTCTATCCAGCTGAGTCCCAGGTCCATGTGATGCCCACGTGAGGACCAGATTCATCAGGTCGAATTGAGGCATACCTGGGGACAAGAGTCACCAGGTCTGGGTGCGGCCTAGGTGGGGCAAGATTCAGCAGTTCTGAGTTAGGTCAAAGTGGGTACAAGAGACATCAGGTCCAGGTGAGGATAAACTGAGTACCAGAGTCACCACATCCAGGTGAGGTCCATGTTGGAAAGAGAGTCACCAGGTCCAGGAGAGGTCCAGGTGGGGACCAGAGTCACTAGATCCAGGTGAAGTCCAGGTGGGGACCAGAGTCACCAGATCAAGGTGAAGCCCAGGTGGGACCAGAAGCACTAGGTGCAGATGAGGCCCAGGTGAGGACCAGAGTTACCAGGTACACGTGAGGATCCGGTGGGGATCAGAGGCAACAGGTCCATGTGAGGCCGGCTTGGGGACCATGGTCAACAGGTCCACTTGAGACCCAGGTGTGGAACACAGTAAGCAGGTCCAGGTGAGTCCCCCGTGGTGACAAGAGTCACCACGTCCAGGTGAGGCCCAGGTGGGGACCAGGATCACCAGGTACAGGGGAGGCCCTTGAAAGAACCAGAGTCAAGAGTTCGAGTTCAGGCGCAGGTGGCAACCAGGGTCAGCAGGTCCAAGTCAAGCCAAAGTGGACTTCACCGTCACTAGGGCACGGTGAGACCAAGAGGGGGAGCATAGTCACCTGCTCCATGTGAGGTCCAGTTGTGGAACACAGTCACCAGGTCCCAATTTTGCCCAGTTGAGGACCATGGTCAACAGGGCTAGGTGAGGCCCAGATGGGGACCGGAGTCCCGAAATCCAGGTGAAGCCCAGGTGGGGACCACAGTCACCAGATCCAGGGTAGTCTCAGGTGCAGACCAGAATCACCAGGTCCAGGTGTGGTGCAGTTGGCAACCAAACTCACCCGGTCACGGTAAGGCACTGGTGGGGACCAGAGTCACGAGGTACATGAGAAGCTAGAAACACATGGGATCCCTGGGTGGCGCAGCGGTTTGGCGCCTGCCTTTGGCCCAGGGCGCGATCCTGGAGACCCGGGATCGAATCCCACGTCGGGCTCCCGGTGCATGGAGCCTGCTTCTCCCTCTGCCTGTGTCTCTGCCTCTCTCTCTCTGTGACTATCATAAATAAATAAAAATTATAAAAAAAGATGCTAGAAACACTGCGGCCAACAGGTCCACATGATCTCCATGTGGGAACGAGAATCACCAGTTAGAGGTGAGGACAAGGTGGGGATCCGACTCACCATATCCAGGTGAGACCCAGGTGGGAAACAGTGTCACCATGTCCAGGTGTGTCCCAGGTGAAGACCGTAGTTAATAGGTCCGGCTGGGTCACTCTTAGTGAACAGTGTAACCATATCCTGATGCTACCCAGGTGGGTAGCAGAGACACCAGGTCCTGGTGAGGCCCAAATGGGACCAGAGACATGCGGTCCAGGTGAGGTCCCAATGGGAACCACAGTCACCAGGTCAGGTGAGGCCATGCTTAGGATCAGAGTCACCAGTTACAGGTGAGGCCCAGTTGGAGCCAGTATCACCTGGTACAGAGAGGCCAAAGTCATGGCCAGAGTTACCAAGATCAGGTCAGTCCCAGTGGGGAACAGAGTAACCATGTCCCGTTGATGCCCAGATAGAACCAGCGTCACAGGTCCAAATGAGGCGCAGGTGGGGAGCATATTCACTAGTTCCCGGTGAGGCCCAGTTGAGGACCAGAGTCACCAGGTCTAGTTGAGGCCTAGAGGGGTACCAGATTCACCTGGTCTAGGTGACATCCAGATGGGGACCAGAGTCAACATGTCAGGCTGAGGCCCAGAGGGGATCCAGAGTCATCATGTCCAGGTGAGGCTCAGGTGTGGAACAGAGTATCCAGGTCATAATGGTCCACAGGTGAGGACCAGAGTCACCAGACCTGGGAGAGGCCCAGTTAGGATCAGAGTTACCACTTCCAGGTGAGGCCAAGAAGGTGTCCACAGCAATCAGGTCCAGGTGGGGAACAAAGTCACCAGGACTAGGTGATGCCCAGGTGGTGACCAGATTTACCAGTTCCGGGTGAGGACTAGGTAAGGACCACATTCACCAGGTCCAAGTGAGGCCCACGTGGGGACCTGTGTCACCAGGCATGGGTAAGATCCAGGTTGGAACCCCACTCACCAGGTCAAGATGTCCCGATGATGCCCAGGTAGGGACCAGAGTTACCAGGACCAGGTGAGGCAAACCAGCAGGCCATGCAGTGGAACCATTTCCCGATGATGCCCACTGAGTGACCAGAGTCACCAGGTCCAAATGAGGCCCAGATGGAGCATATTCACTAGGTCCAGGTGAGGCCCAGTTGAGGACAAGAGTCACCAGATCTGGTTGAGGCCTAGAGGGGTTCCAGAATCACCTGGTCCAGGTGACATCCAGATGGGGACCAGATCACCAGGTCAGAGTGAGGCCCAGAGAGGTCCCAGAGACATCATGTCCAGGTGAGGCTCAGGTGTGGAACAGAGTAACCAGGTACCAATGATGCCCAGGTGAGGACGAGAGTCACCAGGTCTGGGTGACGCAGAGATAGGATCAGAGTCACCAATTGAAGGTGAGGAAAAGAAAGAGTCCAGAGCAATCAGGTCCAAGTGGGGAACATAGTCACCAGGACTGGGTTAGGCCCAGATGGGGACCAGATTCACCAGGTCTAGGTGAGGCCCAGGTTGTGACCAGATTCCCCGGGTCTGGGAGAAGACCAGGTAAGGGCCAGATTCACCAGGTCCAAGAGGACCACGTGGGGACCTGAGTCACCAGGTATGTGTGAGGCCCAGGTGGCATCCCACTAACGAAGTCCAGGTGAGGCCAACCTGCAGGCCAGAGTCACCAGATCCAGGTGAGGCCCTAGTGGGGCTAGAGTCACCAGGTTAATGTGAGTCTACAAGTACACCACAGTCACCAGGTCCAGCTGTGGTTCATGTGGGAACGAGAGTCACAAGGTCCAGGTGACACCCAGGTGTGGATGACAGTCTCCAAGTCCAGATTGAGGCCTAGGTGGGGGGACCAGAGTCATCGGGACGAGTTGAGGCCAAAGTATGGAGCAAAGTTATCATGTCCAGGTGATGTCTAGGTGGGGAACAGAGTAACCATGTCCCATTGATGCCAGGTGGGAACAGAGTCACAAGGTACAGATGAGGCCTAAGTGAGGACTAGATTCACCAGTTCCTGTTGAGGCCCAGTTAAGCACCAGTGTCCCCAGCTCTGGGTGAGCCCCAGAGGGGGACCAGAGTCACCCGGTTCTGGTGATATCCAGGTGGGGACAAGATTCATCACGTCAGCGTGAAGCCCAGAGGGGGACGAGAATCACTAGTTTCAGGTGAGGCCCCGATGTGGAACTGAGAAAAAAGGTCCCATAATGCCCAAATGAGGACCTGAGTCACCAGGCCCAGGGGAGGTCACTGTGGGAACCAGTCACCTCGTACTGGTGAGGCCCAGGTGGGACCACAGTCAACAGGTCCAGGTGAGGCCCAGGTATATAAGAGAGTATCCAGGTCCCAATGATGCCCAGGTAAGGACCAGAGTCAACAGGTCCAGGAGAGGCCCAAATACGGATCAGAGTCATTGTGTTCCAGGTGAGGCCAGATGGAGACCACACTCACCAGGTCCCGGTGAGTCCCTGGTGGGGACCAGAGTCACGAGGTACATGAGAAGCTAGAAACACTGCAGCCACCAGGTTCACATGATGTCCATGTTGAAACGAGAATCACTAGTTACAGGTGAGGACCAGGTGGAGATCTGACTCACCATGTCCAGGTGAGACCCAGGTGGGAACCAGTGTCACCATGTTCAGGTGTGGCCCAGGTGAAGACCAGGGTTAATAGGTCCGGTGGGTCACTGTTAGTGAACAGTGTAACCATATCCTGATGCTACCCAGGTGGTTAGCAGAGACACCATGTCCTGGTAAGGCCCAGGTGGGACCGGAGACATGAGGTCCAGGTGAGGTCCCGATGGGAGCACAGTCACCAGGTCAGATGAGGCCATGCGTAGGATCAGAGTCACCAGTTACAGGTGAGGCCCAGGTGGAGCCAGAGTTACCTGGTACAGAAGTGTCCAAAGAGAGGACCCGAGTTACCAGGATCAGGTCATTCCCAGTGTGGAATAGAGTAACCATGTCCCGATAATGCCAAGGTAGGGTCCAGAGTTACCAGGTCCAGGTGAGGCCAACCTGCAGGCCATGCAATGGAACCATGTCCTGATGATGCCCAGGTAGGGATCAGAGTCACCAGGTCCAAATGAGGCCCAGATGGAGCATATTCACTAGGTGCAGGTGAGGCCCAGTTGAGGATCACAGTCACCAGATATGGTTGAGTCCTAGAGGGGTACCAGAATCACCTGGACCAGGTGACATCCAGATGGGGACCAGAGTCACCAGGTCACGGTGAGGCCCAGAGAGGTTCCAGAGTCATCATGTCCAGGTGAGGCTCAGGTGAGGAACAGAGTCACCAGGTACCAATGATGCCCAGGTGAGGACCAGACTCACCAGATCTGGGTGACGTGCAGATACGATAAGAGTCACCAGTTCCAGGTGAGGCCAAGAAGGAGTCCACAACAATCAGGTCCAGGTGGCGAACAAAGTCACCAGGAATGGGTGAGGCCCAGATGGGGACCAGAATCACCAGGTCCAGGTGAGGCCCAGGTGGTGACCAGAGACCCCGGGTCTGGGAGACGACCAGGTAAGGACCAGATACACCAGGTCCAAGAGGCCCACGAGGGGACCTGTGTCCCCAGGTACGGGTGAGGCACAGGTGGCAACCACACTTACCAGGTCCAGGAGAGGCCATCTTTCGCGCCATGCAGAGGAACCGTGTCCCGATGATGCCCATGTAGGAACCAGAGTTACCAGGTCCAGGTGATGCCAACCTGCAGGCCATGCAGTGGAACCATGTCCCGATGATGCCCAGGGAGGGACCAGAGTCACCAGGTCCAAATGAGGCCCGGATGGAGCATATTCACTAGGTCCAGGTGAGGCCCAGTTGAGGACCAGAGTCACCAGATCTGGCTGAGGCTCAGAGGGGTACCAAAATCACCTGGTCAAGGTGACATCCAGATGGGGACCAGAGTCACCAGGACAGGGTAAGGCCCAGAGAGGTTCCAGAGTCATCATGTCCAGGTTACGCTCAGATGTGGAACTGAGTCACCAGGTACCAATGATGCCCACATGAGGACAAGAGTCACCAGATCTCGGGGACGTGCAGATAGGATCAGAGTCACCAGTTCCAGGTGAGGCAAAGAAAGAGTCCACAGCAATCAGTTCCAGGTGGGTAACAAAGTAACCAGGACTGGGTGAGGCCCAGATGGGGACCAGTTCCCCTTCTCCAGGTGAGGCCCAGGTGATGACCAGAGTCCCCAGGTTGGGAGAAGACGAGGTAAGGACCAGATTCACCAGGTCCAAGAGGCCCACGTGAGGACCTGAGTCACCAGGTATGGGTTAGCTACAGGTGGCAATCCCACTCACCAGGTCCAGGTGAGTCCAACCTGCAGGCCATGTGTGGAACCATGTCCCGATGATGTCCAGGTAGGGACCAGAGTCACCAGGTCCAATTGAGGCCCAGATGGAGCATATTCACTACGTCCAGGTGAGGCCGAGTTGAGGACCAGTGTCACCAGATCTGGTTGAGGCTTAGAGGGCTACCAGAATCCCCTGGTCCAGGTGACATCCAGATGGGGACGAGAGTCACCAGGTCAGGGTGAGGCCCAGAGAGGTTCCAGAGTCATTAAGTCCAGGTGAGGCTCATCCTGTGGAACAGAGTCACCAGGTACCAATGATGCCCAGGTGAGGACCAGAGTCACCAGATCTGGGTGATGCGCAGATAGATTAGAGTTACCAGTTCCAGGTGATGCCAAGAAAGTGTCCACAGCAATCAGGTCCAGGTGGTGAACAAAGTCACCATGACTAGGTGAGGCCCAGATGGGGACCAGATTCACCAGGTCCAGGTGAGTTCAAGGTGGTGACCAGAGTCCTCGGGTCAGGCAGAGGACCAGATAAGGACCAGATTCACCAGGTCCAAGTGAGGCCCACGTGAGGACCTGAATCACCAGGTATGGGTGAGGCCCACATGGCAAGCCACTCACCAGGTCTAGGTGAGGCCAACCTGCAGGCCAGTGTCACCAGATCTAGGTGAGGCCCTAGTGGGGACCGGAGTCACCAGGTAAATGTGAGTCTACAAGAACACCACAGGGACCAGGTCCAGGTGTGGTTCATGTGGGAACGAGAGTCACCAGGTCCAGGTGAGCCCCAGGTGGGGACCACAGTCACTGGTTCCAGATTGAGGCCTAGGTGGGGGGACGAGATTCATCAGGACCAGTTGAGGCCAAAGTGTGGAGCAAAGTTATCATGTCTAGGTGAGGTCCAGGTGGGGAACAGAGTAACCATGTCCCGTTGATGCCAGGTGGGAAAGAGTCACAAGGTTCAGACGAGACCTAAGTGAGGAGTAGATTCAACAGGTAAGGTTGAGATCCAGTTGAGGACCAGTGTCCCCAGCTCTGGGTGAGTCCCAGAGGGGGACCAGAGTCACCCGGTTCTGGTGATATCCAGATGGGACCAGAGTCACCATGTCATGGTGAGGCCCAGAGTGGATCCAGAGTCATCATGTCCAGGTGAGGCTCAGGTGTGGAACAGAGTATCCAGGTCATAATGGTCCACAGGTGAGGACCAGAGTCACCAGATCTGGGTCAGGCCCAGCTACGATCAGAGTCAACACTTCCAGGTGAGGCCAAGTAGGAGTCCACAGCAATCAGGTCCAGGTGGGGAACAAAACCACCAGGACTGGGTGAGGACCAGGTAAGGACCAGATTCACCAGGTCCAAGTGAGTCCCACGTGGGCACCCGGGTCACCAGGTATGGGTGAGGCCCAAGTGGCATCCCCACTCACCAGGTCCAGGTGAGGCCACCCTGCAGGCAATGCAGAGGAAGGCTGTCCCGATGATGCCCAGGTAGAACCACAGTTACCAGGTCCAGGTGCGGCCAACCTAAAGGCCATGCAGTGGATCCATGTCCCGATGATGCCCAGGTAGGGACCAGAGTCACCAGGTCCAAATGAGGCCCAGATGGAGCATATTCAGTAGGTCCAGGTGAGGCCCAGTTGAGGACCAGAGTCACCAGATCTGGTTGAGGCCTAGAGGGTTCCCAGAATCACCTGATCCAGGTGACATCCAGATGGAGACCAGAGTCACCAGGTCAGGGTTAGGCCCAGATGGTTCCAGAGTCATCATGTCCAGGTGAGTCTCAGGTGTGGAACAGAGTCACTAGGTACCAATGATGCCCAGGTGAGGACCAGAGTCACCAGGTCTGGGTGACGCGCAGATATGATCAGAGCCACCAGATCCAGGTGAGGTCCAGGTGGGACCACAGTCACAAGGTCCAGGTGAGGCGCAGGAGGCAACAGGATTCACCAAGTCCAGGTGAGGCCCACGTGGCGACCTGTCACCAGATCCAGGTGTGGACAAGCTAAGGACCAGATTCACCAGGACCAATTGAAGCCCAAGGGGTGACCAGAGTCACCAGGTAAGGGTGAGGCCCAGAGGGATAACCAGAGTAACCAGTTTAGTTTGAGGCATAGAATGGGACCAGATGTCCCTGGTCAGAATGACGCCCTGGTGTGGAATAGATTATCCAGATCCCAATGATGCCTGGGTGAGGACCAGAGTCACTAGGGTCATGCAGGCGCAGATGGGGAACAGAATCACTAGGTCCTGGTGAGGCATAGAATAACCCAGAGTCACCAGAATCAGGTGAGCCCCTTGTGGGAACCAGAGCCACTCAATCCAGCTGAGTCCAGGTCCATGTGAGGCCCACGTGAGGACCAGATTCATCAGGTCGAATTGAGGCATAGCTGGGGACAAGAGTCACCAGGTCTGGGTGCGGCCTAGGTGGGGCATGATTCAGCAGTTCTGAGTTAAGTGAAAGTGGGGATGAGAGACACCAGGTCCAGGAGAGGCGAAACTGAGGACCAGAGGCACCAGATCCAGGTGAGGTCCATGTTGGAAAGAGAGTCACCAGGTCCAGGAGAGGTCCAGGTGGGGACCAGAGTCACCAGATCCAGGTGAAGTCCAGGTGGGGACCACAGTCACCATATCCAGGGTAGTCTCAGATGCAGACCAGAATCACCAGGTCCAGGTGAGGTGCAGGTGGCAACCACACTCACCATATCCCGGTGAGGCCCTGGTGGGGACCAGAGTCATGAGGTACATGAGAAGCTAGAAACACTGCAGCCACCAGGTCCACATTATGTCCATTTTGGAACGAGAATCACCAGTTATAGGTGAGGACCAGGTGGGGATCCGACTCACCATATTCAGGTGAGACCCAGGTGGGAACCAGTGTCACCATGTCCAGGTGTGGCCCAGGTGAAGACCAGAGTTAATAGTTCCGGCTGGGTCAATGTTAGTGTACAGTAACCATATCCTGAAGCTACCCAGGTGGGTACAAGAGACACCAGGTCCTGGTGAGGGACAGGAGGGACCAGAGACACGAGGTGCAGGTGAGGTCCCGATGGGAACCACAGTCACCAGGTCATGTGAGGCCATGCTTAGGATCAGAGTCACCAGTTACAGGTGAGGCCCAGGTCGAGCCAGAGTCACCTGGTAGAGAAGAGACCAAAACCAGGACCAGAGTTACCAGGATCAGGTCAGTCCCAGTGGGGAATAGAGTAACAACATCCCGATGATGCCCAGGTAGAACCAGAGTCACCAGGTCCAGATGAGGCGCATGTGGGGAGCATGTTCACTAGGTCCCGATGAGGCCCAGTTGAGAACCAGAGTCACCAGATCTGGCTGAGTCCCAGTTAGGATCAGAGGCACCAGTTCCAGGTGAGGCCAAGAAGGAGTCTTCAGCAATCAGGTACAGGTGGGGAACAAAGTCACCAGGACTGAGTGAGGCCCAGATGGGGACCAGATTCACCAGGTCCAGGTGATTCCCAGGTGGTGACCAGAGTTACCCGTTCCGGGTGAGGACCAGGTAAAGACCAGATTCACCAGGTCCAAGTGAGGCCCACGTGGGGACCTGTGTCACCAGGTAAGGGTGAGGCCCAGAGGGATAACAAGAGTAACCAGTTTAGTTTGAGGCCCAGAATGGGACCAGAGAGGATCCCAGGGTGGCGCAGCGGTTTGGCGCTTGCCTTTGGCCCGGGGCACGATCCTGGAGACCCGGATCGAATCCCACGTCGGGCTCCCTGCATGGAGCCTGCTTCTCCCTCTGCCTGTGTCTCTGCCTCTCTCTCTCTCTGTGTGACTATCATGAATAAATAAATAAAATCTTAAAAAAAAAAAAAAACAATGGGAACAGAGGTCCTTGGTCAAAGTGAGGCCCAGGTGTGGAATAGAGTATCCAGGTCCCAGTGATGCCTGGGTGAGGAACAGAGTCACTAGGGCCATGCAAGCCCAGATGGGGAACAGAATCACTAGGTCCTGGTGAGGCATAGAAAAAGACCCCAGTCACCAGTATCAGGTGAGCCCTTTGTGGGAACCAGAGCCACTCTATCCAGCTGAGTCCCAGGTCCATGTGGTGCCCACGTGAGGACCAGATTCATCAGGTCGAATTGAGGCATAGCTGGGGACAAGAGTCACCATGTCTGGGTGCGGCCTAGGTGGGGCATGATTCAGCAGTTCTGAGTTAGGTGAAAGTGGGGATGGGAGACACCAGGTCCAGGAGAGGCGAAAATGAGGACCAGAGGCACCAGATCCAGGTGAGGTCCATGTTGGAAAGAGAGTCACCAGGTCCAGGAGAGGTCCAGGTGTGGACCAGAGTCACCAGAATCAGGTGAAGCCCAGGTGGGGACCAGAGTAACCAGGTACACGTGAGGCCCCGGTGGGGATCAGAGGCAACAGGTCCATGTGAGGCCGGCTTGGGGACCATGGTCAACAGGTCTATTGAGGCCCAGGTGTGGAACACAGTAAACAGATCCAGGTGAGTCCCCAGTGGTGACAAAAATCACCACGTCCAGGTGAGGCCCGGTGGGGACCAGGATCACCAGGTACAGGGGAGGCCCTTGAAAGAACCAGAGTCAACAGTTTGACGTCAGGCGCAGGTTCCAACCAGGGTCACCAGGTCCAAGTCAGGCCAAAGTGGGGTTCAGAGTCATTAGGGTACGGTGAGACCCGGAGTAGGCCCAGAGTCACGTGGTCCATGTGAGTTCCAGTTGTGGAACAAAGTCACCGGGTCCCAATTCTGCACAGTTGAGGACCATGGTCAACAGGGTCAGGTGTGGCCCAGATGGGGACAGGAGTCCCCAAATCCAGGTGAATCCAAGGTGGAGACCACAGTCACCAGATCCAGGGTCGTCTCAGGTGCAGACCAGAATCACCAGGTCCAGGTGAGGTGCAGGTGGCAACCACACTCACCAGGTCCCGGAGAGGCCCTGGTGGGTACCAGATTCACGAGGTACATGAGAAGCTAGAAACACTGCAGCCACCAGATCCACATGATGTCCATGTGGGAACGAGAATCACCAGTTACAGTGGAGGACCAGTTGTGGATCCGACTCACCATGTCCAGGTGAGACCCAGGTGGGAACGAGTGTCACCATGTCCAGGTGTGGCCCAGGTGAAGACCAGAGTTAATAGGTCCGGCTGGGTCACTGATAGTGAACAGTGTAACCATATCCTGATGATACCCAGGTGGTAACCTGAGACACAGGTCTGGTGAGGCCCAGGTGGGACCAGAGACTTGAGGTCCAGGTGAGTTCCCGATGGGAACCACAGTCACCAGGTCAGGTGAGGCCATCCTTAGGATCAGAGTCACCAGTTACAGGTGAGGCCCAGGTGAAGCCAGAGTAACCAGGTCCAGATGAGGCGAAGGTGGGGAGCATATTCACTACGTCCCGTTGAGGCCCAGTAGAGGACCAGAGTCACCAGGCCTAGTTGAGGCCTAGAGGGGTACCAGTTTCACCTGATCTATGTACCTTCCAGATGGGGACCAGAGACACCATGTCAGGGAGAGGCCCAGAGGGGATCCAGAGTCATTATGTCCAGGTGAGTCTCAGATGTGGAACAGAGTATCCAGGTCATAATGGTCCACAGGTGAGGACCAGAGTCAAGAGATCTGGGAGATGCCCTGTTAGGATCAGAGTGAACAGTTCCAGGTGAGGCTAAGAAGGAGTCCACAGGAATCAGGTCCAGGTGGGGAAAAATTCACGAGAACTGGATGAGGCCCAGATGGGGACACAGATTCACCAGGTCCAGGTGATTCCCAGGTGGTGACCAGAGTTACCAGATTCACCAGGTCCAGGTGATACCCAGGTGGTGACAAGGGTTACCAGTTCCGGGTGAGGACCAGGTAAGGACCAGATTCACCAGGTCCAAGTGAGGCCCACGTGGGACCTGTGTCACCAGGTATGGGTGAGTCCCAGGTGGCAAGCCCAGTCACCAGGTCCAGGTGAGGCCAACCTGCAGGCCATGCAGAGGAACCGTGTTCCGATGATGCCCAGGTAGGGACCAGAGGTACGAGGTCCAGGTGACGCCAACCTACAGGCCATGCAGAGGAACCGTGTCCCGCTGATGCCCAGGTAGGGACCAGAGATACCAGGTCAAGAAGAGGCCAACCTGCAGACCATTATGTGGAACCATGTCCCGATGTTGCCCACGTAGGGACCAGAGTCACCAGGTCCAAATGAGGCCCAGATGGAGCATATTCACTAGGTCCAGGTGAGGCCCAGTTGAGGACCAGAGTCACCAGATCTGGTTGAGGCAGAGAGGGGTACCAGAATCCCCTGGTCCAGGTGACATCCAGTTGGGGACCAGAGTCACCAGGTCAGGGTGAGGCACAGAGAGGTTCGAGAGTCATCATATCCAGCTGAGGCTCAGCTGTGCAACAGAGTCACCAGGTACCAATGATGCCCAGGTGAGGACCAGAGTCACCAGATCTGGGTGACGCGCAGGTAGGATCAGAGTCACCAGGTCCAAGTGAGGCCAAGAAAGAGTCCACAGCAATCAGGTCCAGGTGGGGAACAAAGTCACCAGGACTTGGTGAGGCCCAGATGGGGACCAGATACACCAGGTCCAGGTGAGGCCCAGGTGGTGACCAGAGTACCCGGTTCTGGGAGAGGACCAGGTAAGGACCAGATTCACCAGTTCCAAGAGGCCCACGTGGGGACCTGAGTCACCAGGTATGGGTGAGTCCCAGGTGGCAACCCTACTCACCAGGTCCAGGTGAGGCCAGCCTGCAGGCCAGAGTCACCAGATCCAGGTGAGGCCCTAGTGGGGACGGGAGTCACAAGGTAAATGTAAGTCTACAAGAACACCACAGTCACCAGGTCCAGGTGTGGTTCATGTGGGAACGGGAGTCACCAGGTCCAGCTGAGACCCAGTTAGGGACGACGGTCACCAGGTCCAGATTGAGGCCTAGGTTGGGGGACGAGATTCATCAGGACCAGTTGAGGCCAAAGTGTGCAACAAAGTTATCATGTCCAAGTGAGGCTCAGTGGGGAACAGAGTAACCATGTCCCATTGATGCCAGGTGGGAAAAGAGTCACAAGGTCCAGACGAAGCCTAAGTTTGGAGTAGATTCACCAGGTCCTGTTGAGGCCCAGTTGAGGACCAGTGTCCCCAGCTCCGGGTGTGTCACCCGGTTCTGGTGATATCCAGGTGGGGACCAGTGTCACAAGTCAGGGTGAGGCCCAGAGGGGGACGAGAATCACTAGGTCCAGGTGAGGCCCCGATGTGGAACTGTGAAACCAGGTCCCAAGATGCCCATATGAGGACCTGAGTCACCAGGTCCAGGTGATGTCCTTTGGGAACCAGTCACCCTGTCCAGGTGAGGCCCAGGTGGGAACACAGTCACCAAGTCCTGGTGAGGCCCAGGTATATAAGAGAGTATCCAAGTCCCAATGATGCCCAGGTAAGGACCAGAGACAACAGGTCCAGGAGAGGCCCAAATATGGATCAGAGTCATTGTGTTCCAGGTGAGGCCAGATGGAGACCAAATGAACCAGGTCCAGGAGAGCCCCATATGGGAACCAGAGCCAACAGATCCAGGTGAGGTCCAGGAGGGACCACAGTCACAAGGTCCAGGTGAGGCGCAGGTGGCAACATGATTCACCAAGTCCAGGTGAGGCCCACGTGGTGACCTGTCACCAGAACCAGGTGCGACCAGCTAAGAACCAGATTCACCAGGCCCAAGTGAAGCCCAAGGAGTGACCAGTGTCACCAGGTAAGGGTGAGGTCCCGAGGGGGAACCAGAGTAACCAGTTTAGTTTGAGGACCAGAATGGGACCAGACGTCCCTGGACAAAGTGAGGCCCAGGTGTGGAATAGAGTATCCAGGTCCCAATGATGCCTGGGTGAGGACCAGAGTCACTAGGGCCATGCAGGCCCAGATGGGGAACAGAATCACTAGGTCCTGGTGAGGCATAGAATAAGAACACAGTCACCAGTATCAGGTGAGCCCCTTGTGGGAACCAGAGCCACTCTATCCCGCTGAGTCCCAGGTCCATGTGAGGCCCACGTGAGGACCAGATTCATCAGGTCGAATTGAGGCATAGCTGGGGACAAGAGTCACCATGTCTGGGTGCGGCCTAGGTGGGGCAAGATTTAGCAGGTCTGAGTTAGGTCAAAGTGGGGACGAGAGACACCAGTCCAGGTGAGGCCAAACTGAGACCACAGACACCAGATACAGGTGAGTTCCAGGTGGGGACCAGAGTCACGAGATCCAGGTGAAGTCCAGGTGAGGAACAGAGTCACTAGGTGCAGATGAGGCCCAGGTGAGGACCAGTGTTACCAGGTACACGTGAGGCCCCGGTGGGGATCAGAGGCAACAGGTCCATGTGAGGCGAGCATGGGGACCATAGTCAAGAGGTGTACTTGAGGCCCAGGTGTGGAACACAGTAAGCAGGTCCAGATGAGTCCACGGTGGTGACTAGAGACACCACGTGCAGGTGAGGCCCAGGTGGGCATCAGGATCACCAGGTACAGGGGAGGCCCTTGAAAGAACCAGAGTCAACAGTTCGAGGTCAGGCACAGGTGACAACCAGGGTCAGCAGGTCGAAGTCAGGCCAAAGTGGGGTTCACAGTCACTAGGGCACGGTGAGACCCAGAGGGGGACCAGAGTCACCTGGTCCAGGTGAGGTCCAGTTGTGGAACACAGTCACAGTGTTCCAATTTTGCCCAGTTGAGGACCATGGTCAACAGGGCCAGGTGAGGCCCAGATGGGGACCAGAGTCCCCAAATCCAGGTGAAGCCCAGGTGGGGACCACAGTCACAAGATCCAGGGTAGTCTCAGGTGCAGACCAGAATCACCAGGTCCAGGTGAGGTGTAGGTGGCAACCATACTCACCAGGTCCCGGTGAGGCCCTGGTGGGGACCAGAGTCACGAGGTACATGAGAAGCTAGAAATACTGCAGCCACCAGGTCCACATGATGTCCATGCTGGAATGAGAATCACCAGTTACAGGTGAGGACGAGGTGGGGATCCGACTCACCATGTCCAGGTGAGACCCAAGTTGGAACCAGTGTCACCATATCCTGGTGTGGCCCAGGTGAAGACCAGAGTTAATAGGTCTGGCTGGGTCACTATTAGTGAACAGTGTAACCATATCATGATGCTACCCAGGTGGGTACCAGAGACACCAGCTCCTGGTGTGGCCCAGGTGGGACCAGAGACACGAGGTCCAGGTGAGGTCCCGATGGGAACCACAGTCACCAGGTCAGGTGAGGCCATGCTTAGGATCAGAGTCACCAGTTACAGGTGAGGCCCAGGTGGAGCCAGAGTCACCTGGTACAGAAGAGGCCAAAGTCAGGACCAGAGTTACCAGAATCAGGTCAGTCCCAGTGTGGAATAGAGTAACCATGTCCCGATGATTCCCAGGTAGAACCAGTGTTACCAGGTCCAGATGAGGTGCAGGTGGGGAGCATATTCACTCGGTCCCGGTTAGGAGAAGTTGAGTACCAGAGTCACCAGGTTTAGTTGAGGCTTGGCGGGGTACCACATACACCTGGTCTATGTGACATCCAGATGGGGACCAGAGTCACCATGTCAGGCTGAGGCCCAGAGGGGATCCGGAGTCATCATGTCCAGGTGAGGCTCACGTGTGGAACAGAGTATCCAGGTCATAATGGTCCACAGGTGAGGACCAGAGTCACCAGATCTGGGTGAGGCCCAGTTAGGATCAGAGTCACAAGTTCCAGGTGAGGGTCAAGAAGGAGTACACAGCAATCAGGTCCAGGTGGGAACAAAGTCACCTGGACTGGATGAGGCCCAATGGGGACCAGAATCACAATGTCCAGGTGATTCCCAGGTGATGACCAGAGTTACCAGTTCTGGGTGAGGAAAAGGAAGGACCAGATTCACCAGGTCCACGTGAGGCCCACGTTGGTACCTGTGTCACCAGGCATGGGTGAGTCTCAGGTGACAACCCCACTCACTAGGTCCAAGTGAGGCCAACCTGCAGGCCATGCCGAGGATTCATGTCCTGATGATGCCCAGGTGGGGTCTAGAGTTATCAGGTCCAGGGGAGGCACAGCTGCAGGCCACAGAGTGGAACCATATCCCGGTAATGCCGAGGTAGGGATCAGAATCACCATGTCCAAATGAGGCCCAGATGGAGCATATTCACTAGGTCTAGGTAAGGCCCAGTTGAGGACCAGAGTCAGCAGATCTGGTTGAGCCCTATAAGGGTACCAGAATCACCTGGTTCAGGTGACATCGAGATGGGGACCAGAATCGCCAGGTCAGGGTGAGGCCCAGAGAGGTTCGAGAGTCATCATGTCCAACTGAGGCTCAGGTGTGGAACAGAGTCACCAGGTACCAATGATGCCCAGTTGAGGACCAGATTCACCAGGTCTGGGTGACGCGCAGATAGGATCAGAGTCACCAGTTCCAGGTGAGGCCATGAAGGCGTCCACAGCAATCAGGTTCATTTGGGGAACAAAGTCACCAGGACTGGGGGAGGCCCAGATGGGGACCAGATTCACCAGGCCCAGGTGATTCCCAGGTGGTGACCAGAGTTACCACTTCCGGGGAAGGACCGGGTAAGGACCAGATTCAGCAGGTCCAATAGAGGCCCACGTGGGGACCTGTGTCACCATGTATGGGTGAGGCACAATTGGCAACCTCACTCGCCAGGTCCAGGTGAGGCCAACCTGCAGGCGATGGAGAGGAAACGTGTCCCGATGATGCCCAGGTAGGGACCAGGGTTACCAGGTCCAGGTGAGGCCAACCTGCAGGCCATGCAGTGGAACCATGTCCCGATGATGCCCAGGTAGGGACCAGAGTTACCAGGTCCAGGTGAGGCCAACCTGCAGGCCATGCATTGGAACCATATCCCTATGATGCCCAGGTAGGGACCAGAGTCACCAGGTCCAAATGAGGCCCACATGGAGCATATTCACTAGGTCCAGGTGAGGCCCAGTTGAGGACCAGAGTCACCAGAACTGGTAGAGGCCTAGAGGGGTACGAGAATTCCCTGGTCCAGGTGACATCCAGATGGGGACCAGAGTCACCAGGTCAGGGTGAGGCCCAGAGAGGTTCCAGAGTCAGAATGTCCAGGTGAGGCTCAGGTGTAGAACAGAGTCACCAGGTACCAATGATGCCCAGGTGAGGACCAGAGTCACCAGGTCTGGGTGACGCGCAGATAGGATCAGAGTCACCAGTTCCAGGTGAGGCTAAGAAAGAGTCCACAGCAATCAGGTCCAGGTGGGGAACAAAGTTACCAGGACTGGGTGAGGCCCAGACGGGGACCAGATTCACCAGATCCAGGTGAGGCCCAGGTGGTGACCAGCGTCCCCGGGTCCTGGAGAGGACCAGGTAAGGACCAGATTCACCAGGTCCAAGGTGAGACCCAGGTGGGGACCACAGTCAACACGTGTGGACCTGAGTCAACAGGTATGGGTGAGGCCCACATGCAACCCCACTCACCAGGTCCAGGTGAGGCCAACCTGCAGGTCAGATTCACCAGATCCAGGTGAGGCCCTAGTGGGACCGGAGTCACAGGTAAATGTGACTCTAAAAGAACACCACAGTCAACAGGGCCAGGTGTGTTTCATGTGGGAACGAGAGTCACCAGGTCCAGGTGAGACCCAGGTGGGGACCACAGTCACCAGGTCCAGTTTGAGGCCTAGGTGGGGGGACCAGATTCATCAGGACCATTTGAGGCCAAAGTGTGGAGCAAAGTTATCATGTCCATGTGAGGCCCAGGTGGGAAACAGAGTAACTATGTCCCATTGATGCCAGGTGGGAAAAGAGTCACAAGGTCCAGACGAGGCCTAAGTGAGGAGTAGATTCACCAGGTCCTGTTGAGGCCCAGCTGAGGACCAGTGTCCCCAGCTCCGGGAGAGTCCCAGAGGGGGACCCGAGTCACCCGGTTCTGGTGATATCCAGGGGTGACCAGAGTCACCACGTCAGTGTGAGGCCCAGAGAGGGACGAGAATCACTAGGTCCAGGTGAGGCCCCGATGTGGAACTGAGAAACCAGGTCCCATGATGCCCATATGAGGACCTGAGTCACCAGGTCCAGGTGAGGTCCCTGTGGGAACCAGTCACCTCGTCCAGGTGAGGCCCAGGTTGGACCACAGTCACCAGGTCCAGGTGAGGCCCAGGTATATAAGAGAGTATCCAGGTCCCAGTGATGCCCAGCTAAGGACCAGTGTCATCAGGTTCAGGAGAGGCCCAAATATGTTTCAGAGTAATTGTGTTCCAGGTGAGGCCAGATGGAGACAACATGGAACAGGTTCAGGAGAGCCCCATATGGAAACCAGAGCCACCAAATCCAGGTGAGGTCAAGGTGGGACCACAGTCACAAGGTCCAGGTGAGGCGCAGGTGGCAACAGATTTCACCAAGTACAGGTGAGACTCAGGTGGCGACCAGTCACCAGATCCAGGTGCGGACCAGTTAAGGACCAGATTCACCAGGCCCAATTGAAGCCCAAGGGGTGACCAGAGACACCAGGTAAGGGTGAGGCTCATAGGGGGAACCACGGTAACCAGTTTAGTTTGAGGCCAAGAATGGGACCAGAGGTCCCTGGTCAAAGTGAGGCCCAGGTGTGGAATATAGTTTCCAGTTCCCAATGATGCCTGGGTGAGGACCAGAGTCACTAGGACCATGCAGGCCCAGATGGGGAACAGAATCACTAGGTCCTGGTTAGGCATAGATAAGAACACAGTCAGCAGTATCAGGTGAGCCCCTTGTGGGAACCAGAGCCACTCTATCCAGCAGAGTACCAGGTCCATGTGAGGCCCACGTGAGGACCAGATTCATCAGGTCGAATTGAGGCATAGCTGGGGACAAGAGTCACCAGGTCTGGGTGCGGCCTAGGTGGGGCCTAGCAGTTCTGAGTTAGGTCAAAGTGGGGACGAGAGACACCAGGTCCAGGTGAGGCCAAACTGAGGAAGAGTCACCAGATCCAGGTGAGGTCCATGTTGGATAGAGAGTCACCAGGTCCAGGAGAGGTCCAGGTGGGGACCAGAGTCACCAGATCCAGGTGAAGTCCAGGTGGGGACCAGAGTCTCCAGATCCAGGTGAAGCCCAGGTGGGGACCATAGTCACTAGGTCCAGATGAGGCCCAAGTGAGTACCAGAGTTACCAGGTACACGTGAAGCCCCGGTGGTGATCACAGGAAACAGGTCCATGTGAGGCCGGCTTGGGGACCATGGTCAACAGGTCTACTTGAGGCCCAGGCGTGGAACACAGTAACAAGGTCTGCGTGAGTAACCGGTGGTGACAAGTGTCACCACGTCCAGGTGAGGCCCAGGTGGGGACCAGGATAACCAGGTTCAGGGGAGGCCCTTGAAAGAACCAGAGACAACAGTTCGAGGTCAGTCGCAGGTGGCAAACAGGGTCAGCAGGTCCAAGTCAGGCCAAAGTGGGGTTCACAGTCACTAGGGCACGGTGAGACCCAGAGGGGGACCATAGTCACCTATTCCAGGTGAGGTCCAGTTGTGGAACACAGTCACCGGGACCCAATTTTGCCCAGTTGAGGACCATGGTCAACAGGGCCAGGGGAGGCCCACACGGGGACCGGAGTCCCCAAATCCAGGTGAAGCCCAGGTGGAGACCCCAGTCACGAGATCCAGGGTAGTCTCAGGTGCAGACCAGAATCACAAGGTCCAGGTGAGGTGCAGGTGGCAACCACACTCACCAGTTCCCGGTGAGTCCCTGTTGGGGATCAGAGACACGAGGTACATGAGAAGCTAGAAACACTGCAGCCACCAGGTCCACATGATGTCCATGTGGGAACGAGAATCACCAGTTACAGGTGAGGACCAGGTGGGTATCCGACTCACCATTTCCAGGTGAGATCCAGGTGGGAACCAGTGTCACCATGTCCAGGAGTGGCTCAGGTGAAGGCCACAGTCACTGTTAGTGAACAGTATAACCATAACCTGATGCTACCCAGGGGGGAACAGAGACATCAGGTCCAGGTGAGGTCCCGATGGGAACCACAGTCACCAGGTCAGGTGAGCCCAAGCTTAGGATCAGAGTCACCAGTTACAGGTGAGGCCCAGGTAGAGCCAGAGTCACCTGGTACAGAAGAGGCCAAAGTCAGGACCAGAGTTGCCAGGATCAGTTCAGTCCCAGTGGCGAATACAGTAACCATGACCCGATGATGCCCAGGTAGAACCAGAGAGCAGGTCCAGATGAGGCGCACATGGGGAGTTCACTAGGTCCCGGTGAGGCCCAGTTGAGGACCCGAGTCACCAGGTCTAGTTGAGGCCTAGAGTGGTACCAGATTCACCTGGTCTAGGTGACATCCAGATGGGAACCAGAGTCACCATATCAGGCTGAGGCCCAGAGGGGATCCAGAGTCATCATGTCCCGGTAGGCTCAGGTGTGGAATAGAGTATCCAGGTCATAATGGTCCACAAGAGAGGACCAGAGTCACCACATCTGGGTGAGGCCCAGTTAGGATCAGACTCACCAGTTCCAGGTGAGGCCAAGAAGGAGTCCACAGCAATCAGGTCCACGTGGGGAACAAAGTCACCAGGACTGGGTGAGGCCCAGATGGGGACCAGATTCACCAGGCCCATGTGATTCCCAGGTGGTGACCAGAGTTACCAGTTCCGGGTGAGGACCAGGTAAGGAACAGATTCACCAGGTCCAAGTGCGGGCCACGTGGGGACCTGTGTCACCAGGCATGGGTGAGGCCCAGGTGACAACCCCACTCAAAAGGTCCAAGTGAGACCAACCTCCAGGCCATGCAGAGGAACCATGTCCCGATTATGCCCAGGTAGGGACTAGAGTTACTAGGTCCAGGTGAGGCCAACCTGCACGCCCTGCAGTGGAACCATGTCCCGATGATGCCCAGGTAGGGACCAGAGTCACCAGGTCCAAGTGAAGCCCAGATGGAGCATATTCACTAGGTCCAGGTGAGGCCCACTTCAGGACCAGAGTCACTAGATCTGGTTGAGGCCTAGAGGGGTACCAGAATCACCTGGTCCAGGTGACATCCAGATGGGGACCAGAGTCACCAGGTCAGGGTGAGGCCCAGAGAGGTTCAGAGTCATCATGTCAGGTGAGGCTCAGGTGAGGACCAGAGTCACCAGGGCTGGGTGAAGCGCAGATAGGATCAGAGTCACCAGTTCCAGGTGAGGCCAAGAAAGAGTCCACAGCAATCAGGTCCAGGTGGGGAAAAAAGTCACCAAGACTGAGTGAGGCCCAGATGAGGACCAGATTCACCAGGTCCAGGTGAGGCCCAGGTGGTGACCAGAGACCCCGGGTCTGGGAGAGGACCAGGTAAGGATCAGATTCACTAGGTCCAAGAGGCCCACGTGGGGACCTGTGTCACCAGGTATGGGTGAGGCCCAGGTGGCAACCCCACTCACCAAGTCCAGGTGAGGCCAACATGCAGGCCAGAGTCACCAGATCCAGGTGAGGCCCCAGTGGGGACCGGAGTCAACAGGTAAATATGAGTCTACAAAAACACCACAGTGACCAGGTCCAGGTGTGGTTCATGTGGGAACGAGAGTCACCAGGTCTAGGTGAGACCCAGGTGGGAACCACAGTCGCCAGGTCCAGATTGAGGCCTAGGTGGCGGGACCAGATTCATCAGGACCAGTTGAGGCCAAAGTGTTGAGCAAAGTTATAATGTCCAGGTGAGGCCCAGGTGGGGAACAGAGTAACCATGTCCCATTGATGCCACTTGGGAAAAGTGTCACAAGGTCCGGACGAGGCCTAAGTGAGGAGTAGATTCACCAGGTCCTGTTGAGGCCCATTTGAGGACCAGTGTCCCCAGTTCTGGGTGAGTCCCAGAGGGGGACCAGAGTCACCCGGTACTGGTGATATCCAGGTGGTGACCAGAGTCACCACGTCAGGGTGAGGCCCAGAGTTGGACGAAATCACTAGGTCCAGTTGAGGCCCCAATGTGGACCTGAGAAACCAGGTCCCATGATTCCCATATGAGGACCTGAGTCACCAGGTCCAGATGAGGTCCCTGTGGGAACCAGTCACCTCGTCCAGGTGAGGCCCAGGTGGGACCACAGTCACCAGGTTCAGGTGAGGCCCAAGTATATAAGAGAGTATCCAAGTCCCAATGATGCCCAGGTAAGGACCAGAGTCAACAGGTCCAAGAGAGGCCCAAATATGGATCAGAGTCACTAGGGCCATGCAGGCCCAGATGGGGAACAGAATCACTAGGTCCTGGTGAGGCATAGAAAAAGACCCCAGTCACCAGTATCAGGTGAGACCTTTGTGGGAACCAGAGCCACTCTATCTAGCTGAGTCCAGGTCCATGTAAGGCCCACGTGAGGACCACATTCATCAGGTCGAATTGAGGCATAGCTGGGGACAAGAGTCTCCTGGTCTGGGTGCGGCATAGGTGGGGCAAGATTCAGCAGTTCTGAGTTAGGTCAAAGTGGGGAAGAGAGACACCAGGAACAGCTGAGTCCAAACTGAGGACCAGAGTCAACAGATCCAGGTGAGGTCCATGTTGTAAAGAGAGTCACCAGGTCCAGGAGAGGTCCAGGTGGGGACCAGAGTCACCAGAACCAGGTGAAGTCCAGGTGGGTATCAGATTCACCAGATCCAGGTGAAGCCCAGGTGGGGACCAGAGTCACTAGGTCCAGATGGGCCCCAGGTGAGTACCAGAGTTACCAGGTACACGTGAGGTCCCGGTGGGGATCAGAGGTAACAGGTCCATGTGAGGCCGGGTTGGGGTCCATCGTCAACAGGTCTTTTTGAGCCCAGGTGTGGAACACAGTAAGCAGGTCCAGATGAGTCCCCAGAGGTAACAAGAGTCACCACGTCCAGATGAGGCCCAGGTGGGGACCAGAGGCAACAGGTCCTGGTGAGGCCCTTGAACGAACCAGGGTCAACAGTTCGAGGTCAGACGCAGGTGGCAACCAGGGTCAGCAGGTCCAAGTCAGGCCAAAGTGGGGTTCACAGTCACTAGGGCACGGTGAGACCCAGAGGGGGACCAGAGTCATCTGGTCCAGGTGAGGTCTAGTTGTGGAACACAGTCACCGGGTCCCAATTTTGCCCAGTTGACGACCATGGTGAACAGGGCCAGGTGAGGCCCAGATGGGGACCGGAGTCCCCAAATCCAGGTGAAGACTTTTTGGGGACCGCAGTCACCAGATTCAGGGTAGTCTCAGGTGCAGACCAGAATCACCATGTCCAGGTGAGATGCAGGTGGCAACCACACTCACCAGGTCCCGGTGAGGCCCTGGTGGGGACCAGTGTCACGAGGTACATGAGATGTTAGAAACACTGCAGCCAACATGTCCACATGATGTCCATGTGGGAAGGAGAATCACCAGTTACAGGTGAGGCCCAGGTGGAGCCAGAGTCACCTGGTACAGAAGAGGCCAAAGTCAGGACCAGAGTTACCAGGATCAGGTCAGTCCCAGTGGGGAATAGATTAACCATGTCCCAATGAATCCCAGGTAGAACCAGAGTCGCCCGGTCCAGATGAGGCGGAGGTGGGGAGCATATTCACTAGGTCCCGGTGAGGCGCAGTTGAGGACCAGAGTCACCAGGTCAAGTTGAGGCCTAGAGGGGTACCAGATTCACCTGATCTTGGTGACATCCAGATAGGGCCCATGTCACCATGTCAGGCTGAGGCCCAGAGAGGATCCAGAGTCATCATGTCCAGGTGAGGCTCAGGTGTGGAACAGAGTTTCCAGATCATAATGGTCCACAGGTGAGGACCAGAGTCACCAGATCTGGGTGAGGCCCAGTAAGGATCAGAATCAGCATTCCAGGTGAGGCCAAGTAGGAGTCCACAGCAAACAGGTACAGGCGGGGAGCAAAGTCACCAGGATTGGTGAGGCCCAGATGGGGACCAGATTCACGAGGTCCAGGTGATTCCCAGGTTGCGAAAAGAGTTACCAGTTCCGGGTGAGGACCAGGATAGGACCAGATTCACCAGGTCCAAGTGAGGCCCACGTGGGGCCTTTGTCACCAGGTATGAGTGAGGCCCAGGTGGCAACCCCACTCACCAGGTCCAGGTGAGGCCAACCTGCAGGCCATGCAGAGGAAATATGTCCCGATGATGCCCAGGTAGGGACTAGAGTTACCAGTTCCAGGTGAGGCCAACCTGCAGGCCAAGCAGTGGAATCATGTCCCGATGATGCCCAGGTAGGGATCAGAATCATCAGGTCCAAAGAGATCCAGATGGAGCATATTCACTAGGTCCAGGTGAGGTCCAGTGTAGGACCAGAGTCACAGGACCTGGTTGAGGCCTAGAGGGGTACCAGAATCACCTGGTCCAGGTGACATCCAGATGGGGACCAGAGTCACCATGTCAGGGTGAGGCCCAGAGTGGTTCCAGAGTCAACATGTCCAGGTGAGCCTCAGGTGTGGAACAGAGTCACCAGGTACCAAAGATGCCCAGGTGAGGACCAGAGTCACCAGGTCTGGGTAATGCGCAGATAGGATCAGAGTCACCAGTTCCAGGTGAGGCAAAGAAAGAGTCCACAGCAATCAGATCCAGGTGGGGAACAAAGTCACCAGGACTGGGTGAGGCCCAGATGGGGACCAGATTCACTAGGTCCAGGTGAGGCCCAGGTGGTGACCAGAGACCCCGGGGCTGGGAGACGACCAGGTAAAGACCAGATTCACCAGGTCCAAGAGGCCCAAGCGGGGACCAGTGTCCCCAGGTACGGGTGACGCACAGGTGGCAACCACACTCACCAGGTCGAGGAGAGGCCATCCTTCGCGCCATGCAGAGGAACCGTGTCCCGATGATGTACATGTAGGAAGCAGAGTTACCAGGTCAAGGTGATGCCAACCTGCAGGCCATGCAGGTAGGGACCAGAGTCACCAGGTCCAAATGAGGCCCAGATGGAGCATATTCACTAGGTCCAGGTGAGGCCGAGTTGAGGACCAGAGTCACCAGATCTGGTTGAGGCCTAGAGGGGTACCAGAATCCCCTGGTCCAGGTGACATCCAGATGGGGACGAGAGTCACCAGGTCAGGGTGAGGCCCAGAGAGGTTCCAGAGTCATTAAGTCCAGGCGAGGCTCAGCCTGTGGAACAGAGTCAATAGGTACCAATGATGCCCAGGTGAGGACCGGAGTCAGCAGATCTGGGTGATGCGCAGATAGATTAGAGTCACCAGTTCCAGGTGAGGCCAATAAAGTGTCCACAGCAATCAGGTCCAGGTGGTGAACAAAGTCACCATGACTAGGTGAGGCCCAGATGGGGTCCAGATTCACCAGGTCCAGGTGAGGCACAGGTTGTGACCAGATTCACCGGGTCTGGGAGAAGACCAGGTAAGGACCAGATTCACCAGGTCCAAGAGGCCCACGTGGGGACCTGAGTCACCAGGTTTGGGTGAGGCCCAGGTGGCATCCCACTAACCAAGTCCTGGTGAGGCCAACCTGCAGGCCAGAGTCACCAGATCCAGGTGAGGCCCTAGTGGGGACCGGAGATACCAGGTAAATGTGAGTCTACAAGTACACCACAGTCACCAGGTCCAGGTGTGGTTCATGTGGGAACGAGAGTCACAAGGTCCAGGTGAGACCCAGGTGTGGATGACAGTCTCCAGGTCCAGATTGAGGCCTAGGTGGGGGGACCAGAGTCATCGTGACGAGTTGAGGTCAAAGTATGGAGCAAAGTTATCATGTCCAAGTGAGGCCCAGGTGCGGAACAGAGTAAACATGTCTCATTGATGCCAGGTGGGAAAAGAGTCACAAGGTCCAGACGAGGCCTAAGTGAGGAGTAGATTCACCATGTCCTGTTGAGGCCCAGTTGAGGACCAGTGTCCCCAGCTCTGGGTGATTCCCAGAGGGGGAACAGAGTCACCCGGTTCTGGTGTGATTCAGGTGGGGATCAGAGTCTCCACGTCAGGATGAGGCCCAGAGGGGGACGAGAATCACTAGGTCCAGAAGTGGCCCCAATGTGGAACTGAGGAAACAGGTCACATGATGCCCATATGAGGACCTGAGTCACCAGGCCCAGGTGAGGCCAAACTGAGGACCAGAGTCACCAGATCCAGGTGAGGTCCAGGTGGGGACCAGAGTCACCAGATCCAGGTGAAGTCCAGGTGGGGACCAGAGTCACCAAAATCAGGTGAAGCCCAGGTAGGGACCAGAGTCGCTAGGTCCAGATGAGGCCCTGGTTAGGACCAGAGATACCAGGTACACGTGAGGCCCCGGTGGGGATCAGAGGCAACAGGTCCATGTGAGGCCGGCTTGGAGACCATGGTCAACAAGTCTACTTGTGGCCCAGATGAGGAACACAGTAAGGAGGTCCAGGTGAGTCCCCGGTGGTGACAAGAGTCACCACGTCCAGGTGAGTCCCAGGTGGGGACCAGGATCACCAGGTACAGGGTAGACCCTTGAACGAACCAGAGTCAACAGTTCGAGGTCACGCGCAGGTGGCAACCAGCGTCAGCAGGTCCAAGTCAGGCCAAAGTTGGATTCACAGTCACCGTGGCACGGTGAGACCCAGAGGGGGACCAGAGTCACATGGTCCTGGTGAGGTCCAGTTGTGGAACACAGTCACCAGGTCCCAATTGTGCCCAGTTGAGGACCATGGTCATCAGGGCCAGGTGAGGCACAGATGGGGACCGGAGTCCCCAAATCCAGGTGAAGCCCAGGTGGGGACCACAGTCACCAGATCCAGGGTAGTCTCAGGGGCAGAGAAGAATCAGCAAAGTCCAGGTGAGGTGCAGGTGGCAACCACACTCAACAGGTCCCGGTGAGGCCCTGGTGGGGACCAGAGCCACGAGGTGCATGAGAAGCTAGAAACACTGCAGCCACCAGGTCCACATGATCTCCATGTGGGAACGAGAATTACCAGTTACATTGAGGCCCAGGTGGGGATCAGACTCACCATGTCCAGGTGAGACCCAGGTGGGAACCAGTATCACCATGTCCAGGTGTGGCCCAGGTGAAGACCACAGTTAATAGGTCCGGCTGGGTCACTGTTAGTGAACAGTGTAACCATACCTGATGCTACCCAGGTGGGGACCAGAGACACCAGGGCCTGGTGAAGCCCAGGTGGGACAAGAGACATGAGTTCCAGGTGAGATCCCGATGGGAACCACAGTCACCAGGTCAGGTGAGGCCATGCTTAGGTCAGAGTAACCAGTTACAGGTGAGGCCCAGGTGGAGCCAGAGTCACCTGGTACATAAGAGGTCAAAGTCAGGACTAGAGTTACCAGGATCAGGTCAGTCCCAGTGGGGAATAAAGTAACCTTGTCCCGATGATGCCCAGGTAGAAACAGAGTCACCAGGTCCAGATGAGGCGCAGGTGGGGAGCATGTTCCCTAGGTCCCGTTGAGGCCCAGTTGAGGACCAGAGACACCAGGTCTAGTTGAGGCATTGAGGGGTACCAGATTCACCTGGTCTTGGTGATATCCAGATGGGGACCAGAGTCACCATATCAGGCTGAGGCCCAGAGGGGATCCAGAGTCATCATGACCAGGTGAGGCTCAGGTGTGGAACAGGGTATCGAGGTCATAATGGTCCACAGGTGAGGAGCAGAATCACCAGATCTGGGTGAGGCCAGTTAGGATCAGAGGCACCAGTTCCAGGTGAGGCCAATAAGGAGTTCACAGCAATCAAGTCCAGGTGGGGAACAAAGTCACCAGGACTGGGTGAGGCTCAGATGGGGACCAGATTCACAAGGTCCAGGAGATTCCCAGATGATGACCAGAGTTACCAGTTCCGGGTGAGGACCAAGTAAGGACCATATTCACCAGGTCCAAGTGAGGCCCACGTGGGGACCTGTGTCACCAGGTATGGGTGAGGCACAGGTGGCAACCCCACTCACCAGGTCAAGGTGAGACCAACCTGCAGGCCATGAAGAGGAACCGTGTCACGATGATGCCCAGGTAGGGACCAGATTTACCAGGTCCAGGTGAGGCCAACATGCAGGCCATGCAGTGGAACCATGTCCCGATGATGCCCAGGTAGGGACCAGACATACCAGGTCCAGGTGAGGCCCAGATGGAGCATATTCACTAGGTCCAGGTGAGGCCCAGTTGAGGACCAGAGGCACCAGATCTCCTTCCGGACTAGAGGGGTACCAGAATCACCTGGTCCAAGTGGCATCCAGATGGAGACCAGAGTCACCAGGTTAGGGTGAGGCCCAGAGAGGTTCCAGTTTCATCATGTCCAGGTGATGCTCAGGTGTGGAACAGAGTCACCAGGTACCAATCATGTCCAGGTGAGGACCAGAGTCACCAGGTCTAGGTGACGTGCAGATAGGATCAGAGTCACCAGTTCCAGGTGAGGCCAAGAAAGAGTCCACAGCAATCAGGTCCAGCTGGGGAACAATGTCACCAGGACTGGATGACGCCCAGATGGGGACCAGAAACACCAGGCCCAGGTGATTCCCAGGTGGTGACCAGAGTTACGAGTTCCGGGTGAGAACAAGGTAAGGACCAGATTCACCCGGTCCAAGTGAGGCCCACGTGGGGACCTGTGTCACCAGGCATGGGTGAGGCACAGGTGACAACCCCACTCACCAGGTCCAGGTGATGCCAACATGCAGGCCATGTGTGGAACAATGCCCGATGATGCCCAGGTAGGGACCAGAGTTACAAGGTCCAGGTGAGGCCAACCTGCAGGCCATGCAGTGGAACCATATCCCTATGATGCCCAGGTAGGGACCAGATTCACCAGGTCCAAATGAGGCCAAGATGGACCATATTCACTAGGTCCAGGTGAGGCCCAGTTGAGGACCAGAGCCACCATATCTGGTTGAGGCCTAGAGGGGTACCAGAATCCCCTGGTCCAGGTGACATCCAGATGGGGACGAGAGTCACCAGGTCAGGGTGAGGCCCAGAGAGGTTCCAGAATCATCATGTCCAGGTGAGGCTCAGGTGTAGAACAGAGTCACCATGTACCAATGATGCCCAGGTGAGGACCAGAGTCACCAGGTCTGGGTGACAAGCAGATAGGATCAGAATCACCAGTTCCAGGTGAGGCCAAGAAAGAGTCCACAGCAATCAGGTCCCGGTGGGGAACAAAGCCACCAGGACTGGGTGAGGCCCAGATGGGGACCAGATTCACCAGGTCCAGGTGAGGCCCAGGTGGTGACCAGAGTCCCAATGTCTGGGAGAGGACCAGGTAAGGACCAGATTTTCCAGGTCCAAAAGGCCCACGTGGAGACCTGAGTCACCAGGTATGGGATAGGCCCAAGTGGCATCCCCAATAACCAGGTCCATGTGAGGCCAACCTGCAGGCCAAGTCACCCGATTCACGTGAGGCCCTAGTGGGGACTCAATGAAGCCCAATGGGTGACCAGAGTCACCAGGTAAGGGTGAGGCCCAGAGTGGATCCAGAGTCATCATGTCCAGGTGAGGCTTAGGTGTGGAACAGAGTATCCAGTTCATAATGGTCCAGAGGGGAGGACCAGATTCAGCAGATTTAGTTAGGCCCAGTTAGGATGAGAGTCACCAGTTCCAGGTGAGATCCAGGTGGGGACCACAGTCACCGGGTCCAGATTGAGGCCTACGTTGGGGGACCAGAGTCATCAGGACCCGTTGAGGCAAAAGTGTGGAGCAAAGTTTTCATTTCTAGGTGAGGCCCAGGTAGGGAACAGAGTAACCATGTCCCGTTGATGCCAGGTGGGAAAAGAGTCACAAGGTTCAGACGAGACCTAAGTGAGGAATAGATTCAAGAGGTACTGTTGAGATCCACTTGAGGACCAGTGTCCCCAGCTCTGGGTTAGTCCCAGAGGGGGACCAGAGTCACCCGGTTCTGGTGATATCCAGATGGGGACAAGAGTCACCACGTCAGGGTGAGGCCCAGAGGGGAACGAGAGTCACTAGGTCCAGGTGAGGCCCCGATGTGGAACTCAGAAACCAGGTCCCATGATGCTCATATGAGGACCTGAGTCAACAGATCCAGGTGAGGTCCCTGTGGGAACCCGTCACCTCGTCCAGGTGAGGCCCAGGTGGGAACGGAGACTTCAGGTCCAGGTGAGCTCCCGAAGGTAACCACAGGCAGCAGGTCAGGTGAGGCCATGCTTAGGATCAGAGTCACCAGTTACAGGTGAGGCCCAGGTGGAGCCAGAGTCACCTGGTACAGAAGAGGACAAAGTCAGGACCAGAGTTACCAGGATCAGGTCACTCCAAGTGGGAATAGAGTATCCATGTCCCGATGATGCCAAGGTAGAACCAGAGTCACCAGGCCCGGATGTGGCGCAGGTAGGGAGCATGTTCACTAGGTCCGTTGAGGCCCAGTTGAGGACCAGAGTCACCAGGTCTAGGTGAGGCCTAGAGGGGTACCAGATTCACCTGGTCTGGTGACATCCAGTTGGGGACCAGAGTCCCCATGTCAGGCTGAGGCCCAGAGGGGATCCAGAGTCAACATATCCAGGTGAGGCTCAGGTGTGGAACAGAGTATCCAGGTCATAATGGTCCACAGGTGAGGACCAGAGACACCAGATCTGGGTGAGGCCCAGTTAACATCAGAGTCAGCAGTTCCAGGTTAGCCAAGAAGGAGTCCACAGCAATCAGGTCCAGGTGGGGAAGAAAGTCAACAGGACTGGGTGAGGCCCAGATGGGGACCAGATTCACCAGGCCCAGGTGATCTCCATGTGGTGACCAGAGTTACCAGTTCCGGGTGACCACCAGGTAAGGACCAGATTCACCAGGTCCAAGTGAGGCCCACGTAGGGACCTGTGTCACTAGGCAAGGTTGAGGCCCAGGTGACAAACCCACTCACCAGTTCCAGGTGAGGCCAACCTGCAGGCCATGATGAGGAACTAGGTCCCAAAAATGCTAAGGTAGGGACGAGAGTTACCAGGTCCAGGTGAGGCCAACCTACAGGCCATGCAGTGGAACCATGTCCCGATAATGCCCAGGTAGGGACCAGAGTTACCAGGTCCAGGTGAGGCCAACCTGCAGGTCATGCAGTGGAACCATGTCCGATGATGCCCAGGTAGGGACCAGAGTCACCAGGTCCAAATGAGGCCCAGATGGAGCATATTCACTAGGTCCAGGTGAGGCCCATTTGAGGACCAGAGTCACCAGACCTGGTTGAGGCCCAGAGGGGTCCATAATCCCCTGGTCCAGGTGACATCCATATGGGGACCAGAGTCACCAGGTCAGGTTGATAGCCAGAGAGGTTCCAGAGTCATCATGTCGAGGGGAGCCTCACCTATGGAACAGAGTCACCAGGACCAATGATGCCCAGGTGAGGATCAGAGTTACCAGGTACACGAGAGGCCCCGGTGGGGATCAGAGGCAAAAGGTCTATGTGAGGCCGGCTTGGGGACCATGGTCAACAGGTCTACTTGAGGCTCAGGTGTGGAACAGAGTAACCAGGTCTAGGTGAGTAACCGGTGGTGACAAAAGTTACAACGTCCAGGTGAAGCCCAGGTGGGGACCAGGATCACCAGGTCTAGGGGAGGCCCTTGAAAGTACCAGAGTCAACAGTACGACGTCAGTCGCAGGTGGGAACCAGGGTAAGCAGGTCCAAGTCAGTCCAAAGTGGGATTCACAGTCACTAGGGCATGGTGAGACCCAGTGGGGGACCAGAGTCGCGTGGTCCAGGTGAGGTCCAGGTGTGGAACACAGTCACCAGGTCCCAATTTTGCCCAGTTGAGTACCATGGTCAACAGGGCCAGGTGACGCCCAGAGGGGGACCGGAGTCCCCAAATCCAGGTGAAGCCAAGGTGGAGACCACAGTCACCAGATCCAGGGTTGTCTCAGATGCAGACCAGAATCACCAGGTCCAGGTGAGGTGCAGGTGACAACCACACTCACCAGGTCCCGGTGAGGCCCTGGTGGGGACTAGAGTCACGAGGTACATGAGAAGCTAGAAAACTGCAGCCACCAGGTCCACATGATGTCCATGTGGGAACGACAATCACCAGTTACAGGTGAGGACCAGGTGGAGCCAGAGTCACCTGGTACAGAAGAGGCCAATGTCAGGACCAGAGTTACCAGGATCAGGGCAGTCCCAGTGGGGAATAGAGTAACGATGTCCCAATGCTTCCCAGGTAGAACCAGAGTCGCCAGTTCCAGATGAGGCGGAGGTGTGGAGCATATTCACTAGGTCCCGGTGAGGCCGAGTAGAGGACCAGAGTCACCCGGTCAAGTTGAGGCCTAGAGGGGTACCAGATTCATCTTATCTTGGTGATATCCAGATGGGGCTTATGTCACCATGTCAGGCTGAGGCCCAGAGGGGATCCAGAGTCATCATGTCCAGGTGAGGCTCAGGTGTGGATCAGAGTATCCAGGTCATAATGGTCCACTGGTGAGGACCAGAGTCACCAGATCCGGGTGAGGCCCAGTAAGGATCAGAGTCAGCAGTTCCAGGTGAGGCCAATTAGGAGTCCACAGCAAACAGGTCCAGGCGGGGAGCAAAGTCACCAGGACTGGGTGAGGCCCAGATGGGGACCGGATTCACGAGGTCCAGGTGATTCCCAGGTTGTCAAAAGAGTTACCAGTTCCGGGTGAGGACAAGGATAGGACCAGATTCACCAGATCCAAGTGAGGCCCACGTGGGGCCTTTGTCACCAGGTATGAGTGAGGCCCAGGTGGCAACCACACTCACCATGTCCAGGTGAGGCCAAACTGCAGGCCAGAGTCAACAGCTCCATGTGAGGCCCTTGGGGACCGGAGTCACCAGGTAAAAGTGAGTCTACAAGAACAAAACTGTCACCAGGTCCAGGTGTGGTTCATGTGGGAACGAGAGTCACCAGGTCCAGGTGAGACCCAGGTGGGGACCATAGTCACCAGGTCCAGATTGAGGCCTAGGTGGGGGGACCAGGGTCATGAGGAACATTTGAGGCCAAAGTGTGGAGCAAAGTTATCATGTCCAGGTGAGGCCCAGGTGGGGAACAGAGTAACCATGTCCCATTGATGCCAGGAATGAAAAGAGTCACTAGGTCCAGACGAGGCCTAAGTGAAGAGTAGATTCTCCAGGTGTTGTTGAGGCCCAGTTGAGGACCAGTGTTCCCAGCTCCGGGTGAGTCCCAGAGGGGGACCAGAGTCACCGGTTCTGGTGATATCCAGGTGGGAACCAGAGTCACCACTTCAGGGTGAGGCCCAGAGGGGGACGAGAATCACTAGGTCCAGGTGAGGCCCCGATGTAGAACTGAGAAACCAGGTCTCATGTTGCCCATATGAGGACCTGAGTCACCAGGTCTAGGTGAGGTCCCTGTGGGAACCAGTCACCTCGCCCATGTGAGGCCCAGGTGGGACCACAGTCACCAGGTCCAGGTGAGGTTCAGGTATATAAGAGTGTATCCAAGTCCCAATAATGCCCAAGTAAGGACCAGAGTCAACAGGTCCAGGAGAGGCCCAAATATGGTTCAGAGTCATTGTGCTCCAGGTGAGGCCAGATGGAGACCACAGGAACCAGGTCCAGGAGAGCCACATATGGGAACCAGAGCCAAGAGATCCAGGTGAGGTCCAGATGGGACCACTGTCACAAGGTCCAGGTGAGGCGCAGATGGCAACAGGATTCACCAAGCCCAGGTTAGGCCCAGGTGGCGACCAGTCACCAGATCCAGGTGCGGACCAGCTAAGGACTAGATTCACCAGGGCCAAGTGAAGCCCAAGGGGTGAACAGAGTCACCAGGTAAGGGTGAGGCCCAGAGTGGAACCAGAGTAACCAGTTTAGTTTGAGGCCCAGAATGGGACCAGAGGTCACTGGTCAAAGTGACGTCCAGGTGTGGAACAGAGTATCCAGGTCCCAATGATGCCTGGGTGAGGACCAGAGTCACTAGGGCCATGCAGGCCCAGATGGGGAACCGAATCACTAGGTCCTGGTGAGATATAGAATAACACCACATTCAGCAGTATCAGGTGAGCCCCTTGTGGGAACCAGAGCCACTCTATCCAGCTGAGTCCCAGGTCCATGTGAGGCCCACGTTAGGATAAGATTCATCAGGATGAATAGAGGCATAGCTGGGGACAAGAGTCACCAGGTCTGGGTGCGGCCTAGGTGGGGCAAGATTCAACAGTTCTGAGTTAGGTCAAAGTGGGGACGAGAGACACCAGGTCCAGGTGAGGCCAAACTGAGGACCAGAGTCACCAGATCCAGGTGAGGTCCATGTTGGAAAGAGAGTCACCAGGTCCAGGAGAGGTCCAGGTGGGGACCAGAGTCCCCAGAACCAGGTGAAGTCCAGGAGGGGACCAGAGTCACCAGATCGAGGTGAAGCCCAGGTGGGGACCAGAGTCACTAGGTCCAGATGAGGCCCAGGTGAGGACCAGAGTTACCAGGTACACGTGAGGCGCCGATAGGTATCAGAGGCACCAGGTCCATGTGAGACAGTTTTGGGGACCATGGTCAAGAGTTCTACTTGAGGCCCAGTGTGGAACACTGTAACCAGGTCCAAGTGAGTCCCCGGTGGTGACAAGAGTCACCAGGTCCAGGTGAGGCCCAGGTGGGGACCAGGATCACCAGGTACAGGGGAGGCCCTTGAAAGAACCAGAGTCAGCAGTTCGAGGTCAGGCGCAGGTGGCAACCAGGGTCAGCAGGTCCAAGTCAGGCCAAAGTGGGGTTCACAGTCACTAGAGCACGGTGAGACCCAGAGGGGGACCAGAGTAACCTGGTCCAGGTGAGGTCCAGGTGTGGAACACAGCCACCGGGTCCTAATTTTGCCCAGTTAAGGACCATGGTCAACAGGGCCAGGTGAGGCCCAGATGGGAATCGGAGTGCACAAATCCAGGTAAAGCCCAGATTGGGACCATAGTCACCAGATCCAGGGTAGTCTCAGATGCAGACCAGAATCACCAAGTCCAGGTGAGGTGCAGGTGGCAACCACACTCACCAGGTCCCGGTGAGACCCTGGTGGGGACCAGAGTCACGAGGTACATGAGAATCTAGAAACACTGCAGCCACCAGGTCCACATGATGTCCATGTGGGAACGAGAATCACCAGTTACAGGTGAGGACCCTGTGGGGATCCGAGTCACCATGTCCAGGTGAGACCCAGGTGGGAACCAGTGTCACCATGTCCAGGTGTGGCCCAGGTGAAGACCAGAGTTAATAGGTCCGGCTGGGTCACTGTTAGTGAACAGTGTAACCATATCCTGATGCTACCCAGGTGGGTACGAGAGACACCAAGTCCTGGTGAGGTCCAGGTGAGACCAGAGACATGAGGACCAGGTGAGGTCCCATGGGCACCACAGACATCAGGTGAGGTGAGTCCATGCTTAGGATCAAATTCAACAGTTACAGGTGAGGCCCAGGTGGAGCCAGAGTCACCTGGTACAGAAGAGCCAAAAGTCAGGACCAGAGTTACCAGGATCAGGTCAGTCCCAGTGGGGAATAGAGTAACCATGACCCGATGATGCCCAGGTAGAACCAGAGTCACCAGGTCCAGATGAGGCGCAGGTGGGGAGCATATTCACTAGGTCCCGGTGAGGCCCAGTTGAGGACCAGTGTCACCAGGTCTAGTTGAGGCCCAGAGGGGTACCAGATTCACCTGGTCAAGGTGACATCCAGATGAGGACCAGAGTCAACAGGTCAGGGTGAGGCCCAGAGAGGTTCCAGAGTCAACATGTCCAGGTGAGGCTCAGGTGTGGAACAGAGTCACCAGGTACCAATGATGCCCAGGTGAGGACCAGAGTCACCATGACTGGGTGACGCGCAGATAGGATCTCAGTCACCAGTTCCAGGTGAGGCCAAGAAACAGTCCAAAGCAATCAGGTACAGGTGGGGAACAAAGTCACATGGACTGGGTGAGGCCCAGATGGGGACCAGATCCACCAGGACAAAGGTGAGCCCAGGTGGTGACCAGAGTCCCCGGATCTGGGAGAGGAACAGGTAAGGACCAGATTTACCAGGTCCAAGAGTCTCACGTGGGGACCTGAGTCACCAGGTATGGGTGAGAACCAGGTGGCAACCCCACTCACCAGGTCCAGGTGAGGCCAACCTGCAGGCCATGCAAAGGAACCATGTCCCGATGATGCCCAGGTAGGGACCAGAGTTACCAGGTCCAGATGAGTCGCAGGTGGGGAGCATGTTCACTAGGTCCCGGTGAGGCCCAGTTGAGGTCCAGAGTCACCAGGTCAAGTTGAGGCCTAGAGGGGTACCAGTTTCACCTGGTCTAGGTGACATCCAGATGGGGACCAGTGTCACCATGTCAGGCTGAGGCCCAGAGGGGATCAGAGTCATCATATCCAGGTGAGGCTCAGGTTGGAACAAATTATCCATGTCATAATGGAACACAGCTGAGTACCAGAGTCACCAGTTCTGGGTGAGGCCCAGTTAGGATCAGAGTCAGCAGTTCCAGGTGAGGCCAAGAAGGAGTCCACAGCAATCAGGCCCAGATGGGGAACAAAGTCACCAGGACTGGGTGAAGCCCACATGGGGACCAGATTCACCAGGCCCAGGTGATTCCCAGGTGGTGACCAGACTTACCAGTTCCAGGTGAGGACCAGGTAAGGGTCAGATTCACCAGTTCCAAGTGATGCGCACTTGGGGACCTTTGTCATCAGGTATGGGTGAGGCACTGGTGAAAACCCCACTAACCAGGTCCAGGTGAGGCCAACATGCAGGCCATACAGAGGAACCATGTCCCGATGATGCCCATGTAGGGAATAGACTTACCAAGTCCAGGTGAGGCCAACCTGCAGGCCATGCAGAGGAATCATATCCCGTTGATGCCCAGGTAGGGACCAGAGTTACCAGGTCCAGGTGACGCCAACCTGCAGGCCATGCAGTGGAACCATGTCCCGATGATGCCCAGGTAGGGACCAGAGTCACCAGGTCCAAATGAGGCCCAGACGGAGCATATTCACTAGGGACAGGTGAGGACCAGTTGAGGACCAGAGTCAACAGATCTGGTTGAGGCCTAGAGGGGTACCAGAATCACCTGGTCCAGGTGATATCCAGATGGGGACCAGAATCACCAGGTCAGGGTGAGGCCCAGAGCGATTCCAGAGTCATCATGTCCAGGTGAAGCTCAGGTGTTAACAGAGTCACCAGGTACCAATGATGCACAGGTGAGGACCAGAGTCACCAGGTCTGGGTGACGCGCAGATAGGATCAGAGTCACCAGTTCCAGGTGAGGCCAAGAAAGAGTCCACAGCAATCAGGTCCAGGTGGGGAACAAAGTCACCAGGACTGGGTGAGGCCCAGATGGGGACCAGAATCACCAGGTCCAGGTGAGCCGAGTTGGGGACCAGAGTACCCGGGTCTGGGAGAGGACCAGGTAAGGACCAGATTAACAGGTCCAAGAGGCCCACGTGGGGACCTGACTCACCAGGTTTGGGTGAGGCCCAGGTGGCAACCCCACTCACTAGGTCCAGGTGAGGCGAACCTGCAGGCCAGAGTCACCAGATCCAGGTGAGGCCCTAGTGGGGATACCAGTCACCAGGTAAATGTGAGTCTACAAGAACACCACAGTCACCAGGTCCAGGTTTGTTTCATGTGGGAACGAGAGTCACCAGATCCAGGTGAGACCGAGGTGGGGACCACAGTCACCAGGTCAAGAATGAGGCCTAGGTGGGGGGACCAGAGTCATCAGGAACAGTTGAGGCCAAAGTGTAGAGGAAAGTTATCATGTCCAGGTGAGTCCCAGGTGGGGAACACAGTAACCATGTCCCATTGATGCCAGGTGGGAAAAGAGTCACAGGTCCAGACGAGGTCTAAGTGAGGAGTAGATTCACCAGGTCCTGTTGAGGCCCAGCTGAGGACCATTGTGCCCAGCTCCGGGTGAGTCCCATAGGGGGACCAGAGTCCCCCGTTTCTGGTGATATCCAGGTGGGAACCAGAGTCAGCACGTCAGGAAGAGGCCCAGAGGGGGACGAGAATCACTAGGTCCAGGTGAGGCCCCGATATGGAACTGAGATACCAGGTCCCATGATGCCCATGTGAGGACCTGAGTCACCAGGTCCAGGTGAGGTCCCTGTGGGAACCAGTCACCTCGCCCAGGTGAGGCCCAGGTGGGACCACAGTCACCAGGTTCAGGTGAGGCCCAGGTATATAAGAGAGTATCCAGGTCCCAATGATGCCCAGGTAAGGACCAGAGTCAACAGGTCCAGGAGAGCCCCAAATATGGATCAGAGTCATTGTGTTCCAGGTGAGGCCAGATGGAGACCACAGGAACCAGGTCCAGGAGAGCCCCATATGGGAACCAGAGCCACCAGATCCAGGTGAGGTCCACGTGGGGCCACAGTCACAAGGTCCAGGTGAGGTGCATGTGGCAACAGGATTCACCAAGTCCAGGTGAAGCCCAGGTGGCGACCAGTCACCAGAGCCAGGTGCGGACCAGCTAAGGACCATAATCACCAGTCCCAAGTGAACCCCAAGGGGTGACCAGAGTCACCAGGTAAGGGTGAGGCCCAGAGAGGGAACCAAAGTAACCATTTAGTTTGTGGCCCAGAATGGGACCAGAGGTCCCTGGTCAAAGTGAGGCTCATGTGGGGTATAGAGTATCCAGGTCTCAGTGATGCCTGGGTGAGGACCAGAGTAACTAGGGCCATGCAGGCCCAGATGGGGAACAGAATCACTAGGTCCTGTTGAGGCATAGAAACACACCCCAGTCAGAGTATCAGGTGAGCCACTTGTGGGAACCAGAGCCACTCTATCCAGCTCAGTCGCAGGTCCATGTGAGGCCCACGTGTGGACCAGATTCATCAGGTCGAATTGAGGCATAGCTGGGGACAAGAGTCACCAGGTCTGGGTGCGGCCAAGGTGGGGCAAGATTCAGCAGTTCTGAGTTAGGTCAAAAGGGGGACGAGAGATACCAGGTCCAGGTGAGGCCAAACTGAGGACCAGAGTCACCAGATCCAAGTGAGTTCCATGTTGGAAAGAGAGTCACCAGGTCCAGGAGAGGTCCAGGTGTGGACCAGAGTCACCAGATCCAGGTGAAGCCCATTTGGGGACCAGAGTCACTAGGTCCATTTGAGGCCCAGGTGAGGACCAGAGTTACCAGGTACACGTGAGGCCTCGGTGGGGATCAGAGGCCTCAGGTCCATGTGAGGCCGGCTTGGGGACCATGGTCAACAGGTCTACTTGAGGCCCAGGAGTGGAACATAGTAAGCAGGTCCAGGTGAGTCCTCCGTGGTGACAAGTGTCACCACGTCCAGGTGAGGCCCTGGTGGGGACCAGGATCACCAGGTACAAGAAGGACCTTGAAAGAACCAGAGTCAACAGTTCGAGGTCAGGCACAGGTGGCAACAAGTGTCAGGAGGTCCAAGTCAGGCCAAAGTGGGGTTCACAGTCACTAGGGAACGGTGAGACCCAGAGGGGGACCAGAGTCATGTGGTCCAGGTGAGGTCCAGTTGTGGAACACAGTCACCGGGTCCCAATTGTGCCCAGTTGAGGACCATGGTCATCAGGGCCAGGTGAGGCACAGATGGGGACCGGAGTCCCCAAATCCAGGTGAAGACCAGGTGGGGACCACAGTCACCAATTCCAGGTTAGTCTCAGGTGCAGACCAGAATCACCAGGTCCAGGTGAGGCGCAGGTGGCAACCACACTCACCAGGTCCCGGTGAGGCCCTGGTGGGGACCAGAGTCACGAGGTACATGAGAAGCTAGAAACACTGCAGCTACCAGGTCCACATGATGTCCATTTGGGAAGGAGAATCACCAGTTACAGGTGAGGACCTGGTGGGGAGCTGAGTCACCAGGTATGGGTTGGCAACCCCACTCACCAGGTCCAGGTGAGGACAACCTTCAGGCCAGAGTCACCAGTTCCACGTGAGGTCCCAGTGGGTACCGGAGTCACCAGGTAAATGTGCGGCTACAAAAATACCACAGTCACCAGGTCCAGGTGTGGTTCATGTGGGAACGAGAGTCACCAGGTCCAGGTGAGAACCATGTGTGGACCACAGTCACCAGGTCCAGATTGAGGCCTAGGTGGGGGGATCAGAGTCATAAGGACCAGTTGAGGCCAAAGTGTGGAGCAAAGTTATCATGTCCAGGTGAGGCCCAGGTGGGGAACAGAGTAACCATGTCCCATTGATGCCAGGTGGGAAAAGAGTCACAAGGTCCCGGTGAGGCGCAGGTGGCAACAGGATTCACCAAGTGCATGTGAAGCCCAGGTGGGGACAACAGTCACCAGATCCAGGGTAGTCTCAGGTGCAGACCAGAATCACCAGGTCCAGGTGTGGTACAGGTGGCAACCAAACTCACCAGGTCCGGTGAGGCACTAGTGGGGACCAGAGTCACGAGGTACATGAGAAGCTAGAAACACATGGGATCCCTGGGTGGCACAGAGGATTGGCGCCTGCCTTTGGCCCAGGGCGCGATCCTGGAGACCCGGGATCGAATCCCACGTCGGGCTCCTGGTGCATGGAGCCTGCTTCTCCCTCTGCCTGTGTCTCTGCCTCTCTCTCTGTGACTATCATATCACTAAAAATTAAAAAAAAAAAGATTCTAGAAACACTGCGGCCAACAGGTCCACATGATCTCCATGTGGGAACGAGAATCACCAGTTACAGGTGAGGACCAGGTGGGGATCCGACTCACCATGTCCAGGTGAGACCCAGGTGGGAAACAGTGTCACCATGTCCAGGTGTGGCCCAGGTGAAGACCAGAGTTAATAGGTCCGGCTGGGTCACTGTTAGTGAACAGTGTAACCATATCCTGATGCTACCCAGGTGGGTAGCAGAGACACCAAGTCCTGGTGAGGCCCAGGTGAGACCAGAGACATGAGGACCGGGTGAGGTCCCGATGGGAACCACAGTCACCAGGTCAGGTGAGGCCATGCTTAGGATCAGAGTCACCAGTTACAGGTGAGACCCAGGTGGAGCCAGACTCACCTGGTAGAGAAGAGGCCAAAGTCAGGACCAGAGTTACCAGGATCAGGTCAGTCCCAGAGGGGAATAGTGTAACCATGTCCCGATGATGCCCAGGTAGAACCAGAGTCACCATGTCCAGATGAGGCGCAGGTGGGGAGCATGTTCACTAGGTCCCGGTGAGGCCCAGTTGAGGACCAGAGTTACCAGGTCAAGTTGAGGCCTAGAGGGGTACCAGATTCACCTGGTCTAGGTGACATCCAGATGGGGACCAGAGTCACCATGTCAGGCTGAGGCCCAGAGGGGATCCAGAATCATCATGTCCAGGTGAGGCTCAGGTGTGTAACAGAGTATCCAGGTCATAATGGTCCACAGGTGAGGACCAGAGTCACCAGATCTGGGTGAGACCCAGTTAGGATCAGAGTCACCAGTTCAAAGTGAGGCCAAGAAGGAGTCCACAGCAATCAGGCCCAGGTGGGGAACAAAGTCACCAGGACTGGGTGAGGCCCAGATGGGGACCAGATTCACCAGGTCCAGGTTATTCCCAGGTGGTGACTAGAGTTACCAGTCCCGGGTGAGGTCCAGGTAAGGACCGGATTCACCAGGTCCAAGTGAGGCCCACGTGGGGACCTGTGTCACCCGGCATGGGTGAGGCCCAGGTGTCAACCCCACTCACCAGGTCCAGGTGAGGGCAACCTGCAGGCCATGCAGAGGAACCATGTCCCGATGATGCCCAGGTAGGGACTAGAGTTACCAGGTCCAGGTGAGGCCAACCTGCAGGCCATGCAGTGGAACCATGTCCCGATGAAGCCCAAGTAGGGACCAGAGTTACCAGGTCCAGGTGAGGCCAACCTGCAGGTCATGCAGTGGATCCATGTCCCGATGATGCCCAAGAAGGGACAAGAGTCACCAGGTCCAAATGACGCCCAGATGGAGCATATTCACTAGGTCCAGGTGAGGCCCAGTTTCGGACCAGAGTCACCAGATCTTGTTGAGGCCTAGAGGGGTACAAGAATAACCTGGTACAAGTGACATCCAAATGGTGACCAGAGTCACCAGGTCAGGGTGAGTCCCAGAGAGGCTCCAGAGTCATCATGTCCAGGTGAAGCTCAGGTGTCAACACAGTGTCCAGGTCATAGAGGTCCACAGGTGAGAAACAGAGTGACCAGATCTGGGTGACGCGCAGATAGGATCAGAGTAACCTGTTCCAGGTGAGGCCAAGAAAGACCCACAGCAATCAGGTCCAGGTGGGGAACACAGTACCAGGACTGGGTGTGGCCCAGATGGGGAGCAGATTCAACAGATCCAGGTGAGTCCCAGGTGGTGACAAGAGTCCCCCTGTCTGGGAGTGGACCAAGTAAGGACCAGATTCACCAGGTCCAAGAGGTCCACGTGGGGAACTGAGTCACCAGGTATGGGGTGGCAACCAGACTCACCAGGTCCAGGTGAAGCCAACTTTCAGGCCAGAGTCACCAGATCCACGTGAGGCCCTAGTGGGGACCGGAGTCACCAGGTAAATGTGCGTCTACAAGAACACCACAGTCACCAGATCCAGGTGTGGTTCATGTGGGAACGAGAGTCACCAGGTCCAGGTGAGAACCAGGTGGGGACCAGAGTCACCAGGTCAGGATTGAGGCCTAGGTGGGGGGACCAGAGTCATCAGGACCAGTTGAGGCCAAAGTGTGGAGCAAAGTTATCATGTCCAGGTGAGGCCCAGTTGGGGAACAGAGTAACCATGTCCCATTGATGCCAGGTGGGAAAAGAGTCACAAGGTCCCGGTGAGGCGCAGGTGGCAACAGGATTGACCAAGTCCAGGTGAGGACCAGGTGGCGAACAGACACCAGATCCATGTGCGGACCAGCTAAGGACCAGATTCACCAGGCTCAAGTGAAACCCAAGGGGTGACCAGATTTACCAGGTAAGGGTGAGGCCCAGAGGGGGAACCAGAGTAACCAGTTTAGTTTGAGGCCCAGAATGGGACCAGAGATCCGTGGTGAAAGTGAGGCCCAGGTGTGGAATAGAGTATCCAGGTCCGAGTGATGCATGGGTGAGGACCAGAGTCACTAGGGCCATGCAGGCCCAGATGGCGAACAGAATCACTAGGTCCTGGTGAGGCATAGAAAAAGACCACAGTCACCAGTATCAGGTGAGCCCCTTGTGGGAACCAGAGCCACTCTATCCAGCTGAGTCCCAGGTCCATGTGAAGCCCACGTGAGGACCAGATTCATCAGGTCGAATTGAGGCATAGCTGGGGACAAGAGTCCCCAGGTCTGGGTGCGGCCTAGGTGGGGCAAGATTCAGCAGTTCTGAGTTAGGTCAAAGTGGGGACGAGAGACACCAGGTCCACGTGAGGACAAACTGAGTACCAGAGTCAACACATCCAGGTGAGGTCCATGTTGGAAAGAGAGTCACCAGGTCCAGGAGAGGTCCAGGTGGGGACCAGAGTCACTAGATCCAGGTGAAGTCCAGGTGGGGACCAGAGTCACCAGATCGAGGTGAAGCCCAGGTGGGACCAGAGTCACTAGGTGCAGATGAGGCCCAGGTGAGGACCAGAGTTACCAGGTACACGTGAGGATCCGGTGGGGATCAGAGGGAACAGGTCCATGTGAGGCTGGCTTGGGGACCATGGTCAACAGGTCCACTTGAGACCCAGGAGTGGAACACAGTAAGCAGGTCCACTTGAGTCCCCCGTGGTGACAAGAGTCACCACGTCCAGCTGAAGCCCAATTGGGGACCAGGATCACCAGGTCCAGGGGAGGCCCTTGAAAGAACCAGAGTCAACAGTTCGAGTTCAGGCGCAGGTGGCAACCAGGGTCAGCAGGTCCAAGTCAAGCCAAAGTGGACTTCGCAGTTACGAGGGCACGGTGAGACCAAGAGGGGGAGCATAGTCACCTGGTCCCGGTGAGGTCCAGTTTTAGAACACAGTCACCAGGTCCCAATTTTGCCCAGTTGAGGACCATGGTCAACAGGGCCAGGTGAGGCCCAGATGGGGACCGGAGTCCCGAAATCCAGGTGAAGCCCAGGTGGGGACCACAGTCACCAGATCCAGGGTAGTCTCAGGTGCAGACCAGAATCACCAGGTCCAGGTGTGGTGCAGGTGGCAACCAAACTCACCCGTTCCCGGTAAGCACTGGTGGGGACCAGAGTCACGAGGTACATGAGAAGCTAGAAACACATGGGATCCCTGGGTGGCGCAGCGGTTTGGCGCCTGCCTTTGGCCCAGGGCGCGATCCTGGAGACCCGGAATCGAATCCCACGTCGGGCTCCCGGTGCATGGAGCCTGCTTCTCCCTCTGCCTGTGTTCTGCCTCTCTCTCTCTCTGTGACTATCATAAATAAATAAAAATTAAAAAAAAAAGATGCTAGAAACACTGCGGCCAACAGGTCCACATGATCTCCATGTGGGAACGAGAATCACCAGTTACAGGTGAGGACCAGGTGGGGATCCGACTCACCATATCCAGGTGAGACCCAGGTGGGAAACAGTGTCACCATGTCCAGGTGTGGCCCAGGTGAAGACCAGAGTTAATAGGTCCGGCTGGGTCACTGTTAGTGAACAGTGTAACCATATCCTGATGCGACCCAGGTGGGTAGCAGAGACACCAGGTCCTGGTGAGGCCCAAGTGGGACCAGAGACATGCGGTCCATGTGAGGTCCCGATGGGAACCACAGTCACCAGGTCAGGAGAGGCCATGCTTAGGATCAGAGTCACCAGTTACAGATGAGGCCCAGTTGGAGCCAGAATCACCTGGTACAGAGAGGCCAAAGTCATGGCCAGAGTTACCAGGATCAGGTCAGTCCCAGTGGGGAACAGAGTAACCATGTCCCGTTGATGCCCAGATAGAACAATCGTCACAGGTCCAGATGAGGCACAGGTGTGGAGCATATTCACTAGTTCCCGGTGAGGCCCAGTTGAGGACCAGAGTCACCAGTTCTAGTTGAGGCCTAGAGGGGTACCAGATTTACCTGGTCTAGGTGACATCCAGATGGGGACCAGAGTCACCATGTCAGGCTGAGGCCCAGAGGAGACCAGAGTTATCATGTCCAGGTGAGGCTCAGGTGTGGAACAGAGTATCCAGGTCATAATGGTCCACAGGTGAGGACCAGAGTCACCAGACCTGGGAGAGGCCCAGTTAGGATCAGAGTTACCACTTCCAGGTGAGGCCAAGAAGGTGTCCACAGCAATCAGGTCCAGGTCGGAAACAAAGTCACCAGGACTAGGTGATGCCCAGGTGGTGACCAGATTTACCAGTTCTGGGTGAGGACTAGGTAAGGACCACATTCACCAGGTCCAAGTGAGGCCCACGTGGGATCCTGTGTCAAAAGGCATGGGTAAGATCCAGGTGGGAACCCCACTCACCAGGTCAAGATGTCCCGATGATGCCCAGGTAGGGACCAGAGGTACCAGGTCCAGGTGAGGCAAACCAGCAGGCCATGCAGTGGAACCATTTCCCGATGATGCCCAGTGAGTGACCAGAGTCACCAGGTCCAAATGTGGCCTAGATGGAGCATATTCACTAGGTCCAGGTGAGGCCCAGTTGAGGACAAGAGTCACCAGATCTGGTTGAGGCCTAGAGGGGTTCCAGAATCACCTGGTCAAGGTGACATCCAGATGGGGACCAGATCACCAGGTCAGGGTGAGGCCCAGAGAGGTCCCAGAGACATCATGTCCAGGTGAAGCTCAGGTGTGGAACAGAGTAACCAGGTACCAATGATGCCCAGGTGAGGACGAGAGTCAACAGGTCTGGGTGACGCACAGATAGGATCAGAGTCACCAGTTCAAGGTGAGGAAAAGAAAGAGTCCAGAGCAATCAGGTCCAGGTGGGGAACATAGTCACCCGGACTGGGTTAGGCCCAGATGGGGACCAGATTCTCCAGGTCTAGGTGAGGCCCAGGTTGTGACCAGATTCCCCGGGTCTGGGAGAGGACCAGGTAAGGGCCAGATTCACCAGGTCCAAGAGGACCACGTGGGGAACTGAGTCACCAGGTATGTGTGAGGCCCAGGTGGCATCCCACTAACCAAGTCCAGGTGAGGCCATCCTGCAGGCCAGATTCACCAGATCCAGGTGAGGCCCTAGTGGGGCCAGAGTCACCAGGTTAATGTGAGTCTACAAGTACACCACAGTCACCAGGTCCAGGTGTGGTTCATGTGGGAACGAGAGTCACAAGGTCCAGGTGAGACCCAGGTGTGGATGACAGTCTCCAGGTCCAGATTAAGGCCTAGGTGGGGGGACCAGAGTCATCGGGACGAGTTGAGGCCAAAGTATGGAGCAAAGTTATCATGTCCAAGTGAGGCCCAGGTGGGGAATAGAGTAAAAATGTCCCATTGATGCCAGGTGGGAAAAGAGTCACAAGGTTCTGACAACGCCTAAGTGAGGAGTAGATTCACCAGGTCCTGTTGAGGCCCAGTTGAGGATCAGTGTCCCCAGCTCTGGGTGATTCCCAGAGGGGGACCAGAGTCACCCGGTTCTGGTGTGAGTCAGGTGGGGACCAGAGTCACGACGTCAGGATGAGGCCCAGAGGGGAACGAGAATCACTAGGTCCAGGTGAGGCCGCGATGTGGAACTGAGAAAACAGGTCCCATTGATGCACATAGGAGGACCTGAGTCACCAGGCGCAAGGGAGGTCCCTGTGAGAACCAGTCACCTCGTCCAGGTGAGGCCCAGGTGGGACCACAGTCACCAGGTCCTGGTAAGGCCTAGGTATATAAGAGAGTATCCAGGTCCCAATGATGCCCAGGTAAGGACCAGAGTCAACAGTTACAGGAGAGGCCCAAATATGGATCAGAGTCATTGTGTTCCAGGGGAGGCCAGATGGAGACCACAGGAACCAGGTCCAGAAGAGTCCCATATGGGAACCAGAGCCACCAGATCCAGGTGAGGTCCAGGTGGGACCACAGTCACAAAGTCCAGGTGAGGGGCAGGTGGCAACAGGATTCACCAAATCCAGGTGACTCCCAGGTGGCGCCCAGTCACCAGATCCTGCTGCGGACCAGCTTAGGACCAAATTCACCAGGCCGACGTGATGCCCAAAGGGTGACCAGAGTCACCAGGTAAGGGTGAGGCCTAGAGGGGGAACCAGAGTAACCAGTTTAGTTTGAGGCCCAGAATGGGACGAGAGGTCCCTGGTCAAAGTGAGGCCCAATTGTGGAATAGAGTATCCAGGTCCCAATGAGGCCTGGGTGTGGACCAGAGTAACTAGGGCCTTGCAGGCGCAGATGGGGAACAGAATCACTAGGTCCTGGTGAGGCATGGAATAAGACCAGAGTCACCAGTATCAGGTGAGCGCCTTGTTGGAACCAAAACCACTCTATCCAGCTGAGTCCCAGGTCCACGTGAGGCCCACGTGAGGACCTGATTCATCAGGTCGAATTGAGGCATAGCTGGGGACAAGAGTCACCAGGTTTGGGTGCGGGCTAGGTGGGGCAAGATTCAGCAGTTCTAAGTTAGGTCAAAATGGGGACGAGAGACACCAGGTCCAGGTGAGGCCAATCTGAGGACCAGAGTCACCAGATAGAGGTGAGGCCCAGAGCGGGACGAGAATCACTAGGACCAGGTGAAGCCCCGATGTGGAACTGAGAAACCAGGTGAATGATGCCCATATGAGGACCTGAGTCACCAGGTCCAGGTGATGTCCCTGTGGGAACCAGTAACCTCGTCCAGGTGAGGCCCAGGTGGGACCACAGTCACCAGGTCCAGGTGAGGCCCAGGTATATAAGAGAGTATCCAGGTCCCAATGATGCCCAGGTAAGGACCAGAGTCAACAGGTCCAGATGAGGCGCAGGTGGGAAGCATATTCACTAGGTTCCGGTGAGGCCCAGTTGAGGACCAGAGTCACCAGGTCTAGTTGAGGCCTAGAGGGTTTCCAGATTCACCTGGTCTCGGTGACATCCAGATGGGGACCAGAGTCACCATGTCAGGGTGAGGCCAAGAGGGGATCCAGAGTCATCAAGTGCAGGTGAGGCTCAGGCGTGGAACAGAGTATCCAGGTCATAATGGTCCACAGGTGAAGACCAGAGTCACCAGATCTGGCTGAGGCCCAGTTAGATCAGAGTCATCAGTTCCAGGTGAGGCCAAGAAGGAGTCCACAGCAATCATGTCCAGGTGGGGAACAAAGACACCAGGACCTGGTGAGGCCCAGATGGGGAGCAGATTCACCAGGTCCAGTGGAGGCCCAGGTGGTGACCAGGGTTACCAGTTCCAGGTGAGTATAAGGTAAGGACCAGATTCACCAGGTCCAATTTCGGCCCACGTGGGGACCTTTGTCACCAGGTATGGGTGAGGCCCAGGTGGCAACCCCACTCACCAGGTCCAAGTGAGGCCAACAGGCCATGTAGAGGAACCATGTCCCGATGATGCCCAGGTAGGGACCACAGATACCAGGACCAGGTGAGGCCAACCTGCAGACCATGCAGTGGAACCATGTCCCGATGATGCCCAGGTAGTGTCCAGAGTCACCAGGTCCAAATGAGGCCCAGATGGAGCATATTCACTAGATCCAGGTGAGGCCCAGTTGAGGACAAGGGTCACCAGATCTGGTTGAGGCCTAGAGCCATACCAGAAACACCTGGTACAGGTGACATCCAGATGCGGACCAGAGTCACCAGGACACGGTGAGGCCCAGAGAGGTTCCAGAGTCATCATGTCCAGGTGAGGCTCAGGTGTGGAACAGAGTCACCAGGTACCAATGATGCCCAGGTGAGGACCAGAGTCACCAGGTATGGGTGACGCGTAGATTAGATCAGAGTCACCAGGTCCAGGTGAGGCCAAGAAAGAGTCCACAGCAATCAGGTCCAGGTGGGGAACAAAGTCACCAGGACTGGGTGAGGCCCAGATGGGGACCAGATTCAACAGGTCCAAGTGAAGCCCAGGTGGTGACCAGAGTCCCCGGGCCTGGGAGAGGACCAGGTAAGGACCAGATTCCCTAGGTCCAAGAGACCCACGTGGGGACCTGAGTCACCGGGTATGGGTGAGGCCCAGGTGGCAACCCCACTCACCAGGTCCAGGTGAGGCCAGCCTGCAGGCCAGAGTCACAAGATCCAGGTGAGGTCCTAGTGGGGAACGGAGTCAACAGGCAAATGTGAGTCTACAAGTACACCACAGTCACCAGGTCCAGGTGTGGTTCATGTGGGAACGAGAGTCACGAGGTCCAGGTGAGACCCAGGTGGGGACCACAGTCACCAGGTCCAGATTGAGACTTAGTTGGGGGGACCAGAGTCATCGGGACCAGTTGAGTCCAAAGTGTGGAGCATAGTTATCATGTCCAGGTGAGGCCCAGGTGGGGAACAGAGTAACCATGTCCCATTGATGCCAGGTGGGAAAAGAGTCACAAGGTCCAGATGAGGCCTAATTGAGGAGTAGATTCACCAGGTCCTGTTCAGTCCAGGTTGAGGACTATTGTCCCCAGCTCCGGGTGAGTCCCAGAGGGGGACCAGAGTCACCCGGTTCTGGTGATATCCAGGTGGGGACCAGAGTCAGCACTTCAGGGTGAGGCCCAGTGTGGGACGAGAATCACTAGGTCCAGGTGAGGCCCCGAAGTGGAACTGAGAAACCAGGTCCCATGATGCCCATATGAGGACCTGAGTCACCAGGTCCAGGAGAGGTCCCTGTGGGAACCAGTCACCTTGTCCAGGTGAGGCCCAGGTGGGACCACAGTCACCAAGTCCAGGTGAGGCCCAGGTATATAAGAGAGTATCCAGGTCCCAATGATGCCCATGTAAGGACCAGAGTCAACAGGTCCAGGAGAGGCCCAAATATGGATCAGAGTAATTGTGTTCCAGGTGAGGCCAGATGGAGACCACAGGAACCAGGTCCAGGAGAGCCCCATATGGGAACCAGAGCCACCAGATCCAGGTGAGGTCCAGGTAGGACCACAGTCACAAAGTCCAGGTGAGGCGCAGGTGGCAACAGGATTCACCAAGTCCAGGTGAGTCCCAGGGGGCGACCAGTCACCAGAACCAGGTGCGGACCAGCTAAAGACCAGATTCACCAGGCCGACGTGATACCCAAAGGGTGACCAGAGTCACCAGGTAAGGGTGAGGCCCAGAGGGGGAACCAGAGTAACCAGTTTAGTTTGAGGCCCAGAATGGGACCAGAGGTCCCTGGTCAACGTGAGGCCCAGGTGTAATATAGTTTCCAGGTCCCAATGATGCCTGGGAGAGGACCAGAGTCACTAGGGCCATGCAGGCCCAGATGGGGAACAGAATCACTAGGTCCTGGTGAGGCATAGAATAAGACCACAGTCAGCAGTATCAGGTGAGCCCCTTCTGGGAACCAGAGCCACTCTATCCAGCTGAGTGCCAGGTCCATGTGAGGCCCACGTGAGGACCAGATTCATCAGGTCGAATTGAGGCATATCTGGGACAAGTGTCACCCGGTCTGGGTGCGGCCTAGGTGGGACAAGATTCAGCAGTTCTGAGTTAGGTCAAAGTGGGGACGAGAGACACCAGGTCCAGGTGAGACCAAACTGAGGGCCAGAGTCAACAGATCCAGGTGAGGTCCATGTTGGAAAGAGAGTCACCAGGTCCAGGAGAGGTCCAGGTGGGGACCAGAGTCACCAGATCCAGGTGAAGCACAGGTGGGGACCAGTCACCAGGTCGAGGTGAAGCCCAGGTGGGGAACAGAGTCACTAGGTCCAGATGGGCCCCAGGTGAGTACCAGAGTTACCAGGTACACGTGAGGCCCCGGTGGGGATCAGAGGCAACAGGTCCATGTGAGGCCGGCTTGGGGACCAAGGTCAACAGGTCTACTTGATGCCCAGGTGTGGAACACTGTAACCAGGTCCAGGTGAGTCCCCGGTGGTGACAAGTGTCACCACGTCCAGGTGAGAATCAGGTGGGGACCTGGATCACCAGGTCCAGGGTAGGCCCTTGAAAGAACCAGAGTCAACAGTTCGAGGTCAGCGCAGGTGGCAACCTGGGTCAGCAGGTCCAAGTCAGGCCAAAGTGGGGTTCACAGTCACTAGGGCACGGTGAGACCCAGAGGGGGACCAGAGTCACCTGGTCCAGTGAGGTCCAGTTGTGGAACACAGTCACAGGGTCCCAAATTTTGCCCAGTTGAGGACCATGGTCAACAGGACCAGGTGAGGCCCAGATGGGGACCGTGGTCCCCAATTCCAGGTGAAGCCCAGGTGGGGACCACAGTCACCAGATCCAGGTTAGCCTCAGGTGCAGGCCAGAATCACCAAGTCCAGGTGAGGCCCAGTTGTGGACCAGAGTCACCAGATCTGATTGAGACCTAGAGGGGTACAAGAATCACCAGGTCCAGGTGACATCCAGATGGGGACCAGGGTCACCAGGTCAGGGTGAGGCCCAGAGAGGTTCCAGTGTCATTATGTCCAGGTGAGGCTCACGCGTGTATCAGAGTCTCCAGGTACCAATGATGCCCAGGTGAGGACCAGAGTCACCAGGTCTGGGTGACACTCAGTTAGGATCAGAGTCACCAGTTCCAGGTGAGGCCAAGTATTAGTCCACAGAAATCAGGTCCAGGTGGGGAACAAAGTCACCAGGACTGGGTGAGGCCCAGATGGGGACCAGATTCAACAGGTCCAGGTGATTCCCAGGTGGTGACAAGGGTTACCAGTTCTGGTAGGGACCAGATTCACCAGGTCCAAGTGAAGACCACGTGGGACCTGTGTCACCAGTTATGGGGAGACCCAGGTGGCAACCTCACTCACCAGGTCCAGGTGAGGCCACCCTGCAGGCAATGCAGAGGAAGAGTGTCCCGATGATGCCCAGGCAGGGACCTGAGTTACCAGGTCCAGGTGTGGCCAACTTGCAGGCTATGCAGTGGAACCATGTCCCGATGATGCCCAGGGAGGGACCAGAATCACCAGGTCCAAATGAGGCCCAGATGGAGCATATTCACTAGGTCCAGGTGAGGCCCATTTGAGGACCAGAGTCACCAGATCTGGTTGAGGCCTAGAGGGGTACCAGAATCACCTGTTCCAGGTGATATCCAGATGGCGACCAGGGTCACCAGGTCAGGGTAGGCCCAGAGAGCTTCCAGACTCATCAGGTCCAGGTGAGGCTCAGGTGTGGAACAGAGTCACCAGGTACCAATGATGCCTAGGTGAGGACCAGAGTCACCAGGTCTGGGTGACGCGCAGATAGGATAAGAGTCACCAGTTCCAGGTGAGGCCAAGAAAGAGTCCACAGCAATCAGGTCCTGGTGGGGAACAAAGTCACCAGGCCTGGGGGAGGCCCAGAAGGGGACCAGATTCACCAGTTCCAGGTGAGGCCCAGGTGGTGACCAGAGTCCCCGGGTCTGGGAGAGGACCAGGTAAGGACCAGATTCACTAGGTCCAAGAGGCCCACGTGGGGACCTGAGGCACCAGGTATGGGTGATGCCAGGTGGCAACCCCACTCACCAGGTCCATGTGAGACCAACCTGCAGGCCAGAGACACCAGATCCAGGTGAGGCCCTAGTGGGACAGGAGTCACCAGGTAAATGTGAGTCCACAAGGATACACAGTCAACAGGTCCAGGTGTGGTTTATGTGGGAACGAAAGTCACCAGGTCCAGGTGAGAACCTTGGGACCACAGTCACCAGATCAAGATTGAGGCCTAGGTGGGGGGACCAGAGTCATCAGTACCACTTGAGGCCAAAGTGTGGAGCAAAGTTATCATATCCATGTGAATCCGGGTGGGGAACAGAGTAACCATGTCCCATTGATGCCAGGTGGGAAAAGAGTCACAAGGTCCAGACGAGGCCTAAGTGAAGAGTAGATTCACCATGTCCTGTTGAGGTCCAGTTGAGGACCAGTGTCCCCAGCGCCGGTTGAGTCCCAGAGGGGGACCAGAGTCATCCGGTTCTGGTGATATCCAGGTGGGGACAAGAGTCACCACGTCAGGGTGAGGCCCAGAGTGGGACGAGAGGCACTAGGTCCAGGTGAGGCTCCGATGTGGAACTGAGAAACCAGGTCCCATGATGCCCATATGAGGACCTGAGTCACCAGGTCCAGGTGAGGTCCCTGTGGGAACCCGTCACCTCGTCCAGGTGAAGCCCAGGTGGGACCATAGTCAACAGGTCCAGGTGAGGCCAAAATATATAAGAGAGTATCCAGGTCCCAATGATGCCCAGGTAAGGACCAGAGTCAACAGGTCCAGGAGAGGCCCAAATATGGATCAGATTCATTGTGATCCAGGTGAGGCCAGATGGAGACCACAGGAACCAGATCTAGGGGAGCACCATATGGGAACCAAGCAACCAGATTCAGGTGAGGTCCAGGTGGGACCACAGTTACAAGGACCAGTGAGGCGCACGGGGCAACACGATTTACCAAGTCCAGGTGAGGCCCAGGTGGCGACCAGTCACCATCCAGGTGCGGACCTGCTAAGGATCAGATTCACCAGGCCCAGGTGAAGCCCAAGGGGTGACCAGAGTCACCAGGTAAGGGTGAGGTTCAGAGGGGGAACCAGAGTAACCAGTTTAGTTTGAGGCCCAGAATGGGACCAGCGGTCCCTGTTCAAAGTGAGGCCCAGGTGTGGAATAGAGTATCCAGGTACCAATGATGCCTGAGTGAGGACCAGAGTCACTATGGCCATGCAGGCCCAGATGGGGAACAGAAGCACTAGGTCCTGGTGAGGCATAGAGTAAGACCACAGTCAGCAGTATCAGGTGAGCCCCTTTTGGGAACCAGAGACACTCTTTCCAGCTGAGTCCCAGGTACATGTGAGGTCCACGTGAGGACCAGATTCATCAGGTCGAATTGAGGAATAGCTAGGGACAAGAGTCACCAGGTCTGGGTGCGTAATAGGTGGGCAAGATTCAGCAGTTCTGAGTTAGGTCAAAGTGGGCAAGAGAGACACCAAGTCCAGGAGAGGTCCAGATTGGGACCAGAGTCACCAGATCCAGGTGAAGTCCAGGTGCGGACCAGAGTCAACAGATCCAGGTGAATCCCAGGTGGGCACAGAGTCACTAGGTCCAGATTAGGCCCAGGTGAGGACCAGAGATACTAGGTACACGTGAGGCCCCGGTGGGTATCAGAGGCAACAGGCCATGTGAGGCCGTCTTGGGTACCATGGTCAACAGGTCTACTTGAGGCCCAGGTGTGGAACACAGTAACCAGGTCCAGGTGAGTCCCCAGTGGTGACAAGAGTCACCACGTCCAGGTGAGGCCCAGGTGGGGACCTGGATCACCAGGTACAGGGGAGGCCCTTGAAAGAACCAGAGTCAACAGTTCGAGGTAGGCGCAGGTGGCAACCAGGGTCAGCAGGTCCAAGTCAGGCCAAAGTGGGGTTCACAGTCACTAGCGCACGGTGAGACCCAGAGGGGGACCAGAGTCACCTGGTCCAGGTGAGGTCCAGTTGTGGAACACAGTCACCGGGACCCAAATTTGGCCCAGTTGAGGACCATGGTCAACAGGGCCAGGTGAGGCCCAGATGGGGACCGGGGTCCCCAAATCCAGGTGAAGCCCAGGTGGGGACCACAGTCACCAGATCCAGGGTAGCCTCAGGTGCAGACCAGAATCACCAGGTCCAGGTGAGGTGCAGGTGGCAACCACACGCACCAGATCCCGGTGAGGCCCTGGTGGGGATCAGAGTCCCGGATCTGGGAAAAGACGAGGTAAGGAACAGATTAACAGGTCCAAGAGTCCCACGTGGGGAGCTGAGTCACCAGGTGTGGTTGAGGCCCAGGTGCCAACTCCACTCTCCAGGTCCAAGTGAGGCGAACCTACAGGCCAGCGTCACCAGATCCAGGTGAGGCCCTAGTGGGGACCCGAGTCACCAGGTAAATGTGAGTCTACAAGAACACCACAGTCACCAGGGCCAGGTGTGGTTCATGTGGGAACGAGAGTCACCAGGTCCAGGTGAGACCCAGGTTGGGACGACAGTCTCCAGGTATAGATTGAGGCCTAGGTGGGGGGACCAGGGTCATCAGGACCAGTTGAGGCCAAAATGCGGAGCAAAGTTATCATGTCCATGTGAGGCCCAGGTGCGGAACAGAGTAACCATGTCCCATTGATGCCAGGTGGGAAAAGAGTCACAAGATCCAGACGAGGTCTAAGTGAGGAGTACATTCACCAGGTCCTGTTGAGGCCCAGTTGAGGACCAGTGTGCCCAGCTCCGGGTGAGTCCCAGAGGGGGACCAGAGTCACCGGGTTCTGGTGATATCCTGGTGGGGACCAGAGTCACGAGGTCCAGGTGAGTCGCAGGTGTAAACAGGATTCACCAAGTTCAGGTGAGGCCCAGGTGGCGACTAGTCACCATATCCAGGTGCGGACCAGCTAAGGACAAGATTCACCAGGCACAGTGAGCCCAAGGGGTGACCTGAGTCACCAGTAAGGGTGAGGCCAGAGGGTGAACCAGAGTAACCAGTTTAGTTTGATGCCCAGAATGGGACCAGAGGTCCCTGGTCAAAATGAGGCCCAGGTGTGGAATAGAGTATCCAGGTCCCAATGATGCCTGGGTGAGGACCAGAGTCACTGGGGCCATTGAGGCCCAGATGGGGAACAGAATCACTAGGTACTGGTGAGGCATAGAATAAGACCACAGTCACCAGTATCAGGTGAGCCCCTTGTGGGAACCAGAGCCACTCTATCCAGCTGAGTCCCAGGTCCATGTGAGGCCCACGTGAGGACCAGATTCTACAGGTCGAATTGAGGCATATCTGGGGACAAGAGTCAGCAGGTCTGGGTGCGGCCTAGATGGGGCAAGATTCAGCAGTTCTCAGTTAGGTCAAAGTGGGGACGAGAGACACCAGGTCCAGGTGAGGCCAAACTGAGAACCAGAGTCACCAGATCCAGGTGAGGTCCATGCTGGAAAGAGAGTCACTATGTCCAGGAGAGGTCCAGGTGTGGACCAGAGTCATCAGATCGAGGTGAAGCCCAGGTGGGGACCAGAGTAACTAGGTCCAGATGAGGCGAGGTGAGGACCAGAGTTACCAGGTACACATGAGGCCCCGGTGGAGATCAGAGGCAACAGGTCCATGTGAGGCCGGCTTGGGGACCATGGTCAACAGGTCTACTTGAGGCCCAGGTGTGGAACACAGTAAGCAGGTCCAGGTGAGTGCCCGGTGGTGACAAGAGTCACCACGTCCAGGTGAGACCCAGTCGGGGACCAGGTTCACCAGGTCCAGGGGAGGCCCTTGAAAGAACCAGAGTCAACTGTTCGAGGTGAGGCGCAGGTGGCAACCTCGGTCAGCAGGTCCAAGTCAGGCCAAAGTGGGGTACAAGGTCACTAGGGGACGGTGAGACCCAGAGTGGGACCAGAGTCACCTGGTCCAGGTGAGGTCCAGTTGTGGAACACAATCACCGGGTCCCATATTGCCCTGTTGAGGACCATGGTCAACAGGGGCAGGTGAGGTAGATGGGGACTGGAGTCCCCAAATCCAGGTGAAGCCCAGGTGGGGAACACAGTCACCAGATCCAGGGTAGTCTCAGGTGCAGACCAGAATCACCAGGTCCAGGTGAGGTGCAGGTGGCAACCACACTCACCAGGTCCCGGTGAGGCCCTGGCGGGGACCAGAGTCACGAGGTACATGAGAAGCTAGAAACACTGCAGCCACCAGGTCCACATGACGTCCATGTGGAAACGAGAATCACCAGTTACAGGTGAGGACCAGGTGGGATCTGAATCACCATGTCCAGGTCAGACCCTGGTGGGAACGAGTGTCACCATGTCCAGGTGTGGCCCAGGTGAAGACTAGAGTTAATAAGTCCGGCTGGGTCACTGTGAGTGAACAGTGTAACCATATCCTGATGGTACCCAGGTGGGTACCAGAGACACCAGGTCCTGGCGAGGCCCAGGTGGGACCAGAGACATGAGGTCCAGGTGAGGTCCCGTTGGGAACCACAGTCACCAGGTCAGGTGAGCCCATGCTTAGGATCAGAGTCACCAGTTACAGGTGAGGCCCAGGTAGAGCTAGAGTCACCTGGTACAGAAGAGGCCAAAGTGAGGACCAGAGTTACGAGGATCAGGTCACTCCAATTGGGAATAGAGTAACCATGTCCCGATGATGCCCAGGTAGAACCAGAGTCACCAGGCCCAGATGTGGCGCAGGTGGGGAGTATGTTCACTAGGTCCCGTTGTGGCACAGTTGAGGACCAGAGTCACCAGGTCTAGGTGAGGCCTAGAGGGGTACCAGATTCACCTGGTCTGGTGACATCCAGATGGGGACCAGAGTCCCCATGTCAGGCTGAGGCCCAGAGGGGATCCAGAGTCAACATATCCAGGTGAGGCTCAGGTGTGGAACAGAGTATCCAGGTCATAATGGTCCACAGGTGAGGACCAGAGTCACCAGATCTGGGTGAGGCCCAGTTAGCATCAGAGTCAGCAGTTCCAGGTTAGCCAAGAAGGAGTCCACAGCAATCAGGTCCAGGTGGGGAAGAAAGTCAACAGGACTGGGTGTGGCCCAGATGGGGACCAGATTCACCAGGCCCAGGTGATTCCCATGTGGTGATCAGAGTTACCAGTTCCGGGTGACAAGCAGGTAAGTACCAGATTCACCAGGTCCAAGTGAGGCCCACGTGGGGACCTGTGTCACTAGGCAAGGGTGAGGCCCAGGTGACAAACCCACTCACAGTTCCAGGTGAGGCCAACCTGCAGGCCATGCAGAGGAACCAGGTCCCAAAGATGCGCAGGTAGGGACGAGAGTTACCAGGTCCAGGTGAGGCCAACCTACAGGCCATACAGTGGAACCATGTCCCGATGATGCCCAGGTAGGGACCAGAGTTACCAAGTCCAGGTGAGGCCAAACTGCAGGCCATGCAGTGGAACCATGTCCCGATGATGCCCAGGTAGGAACCAGAGTTACCAGGTCCAGGTGAGGCCAGCCTGCAGGCCAGAGTCACCAGATCCAGGTGAGGCCCTAGTGGGGACCGGAGTCACCAGGTAAATGTGAGTCAACAAGGATACCACAGTCAACAGGGCAAGGTGTGGTTCATGTGGAAACGAGAGTCACCAGGTCCAGGTGAGATCCAAGTGGGGACCTCATCACCGGGTCCAGATTGAGGCCTAGGTGGGGGGACCAGAGTCATCAGGACCACTTGAGGCCAAAGTGTGGAGCAAAGTTATCATGTCTAGGTGAGGCCCAGATGGGGAACAGAGTAACCATGTCCCGTTGATGCCAGGTGGGAAAAGAGTCACAAGGTCCAGACGAGACCTAAGTGAGGAATAGATTCACCAGGTCCTGTTGAGGCCCAGCTGAGGACAAGTGTCGCCAGCTCCGGGTGAGTCCCAGAGGGGGACCAGAGTCACCCGGTCCTGGTGATATCCAGGTGGGGACCAGAGTCAGCACGTCAGGGTGAGGCCCAGAGGGGACGAGAATCACTAGGTCCAGGTGAGGCCCCGATGTGGAACTGAGAAACGAGGCCCATGATGCCCATATGAGGACCTGAGCCACCAGGTCCAGGTGAGGTCCCTGTGGGAACAAGTCACCTCGTCCAGGTGAGGCCCAGGTGGGACCACAGTCACCAGGTCCAGATGAAGCCCAGTAATATAAGAGAGAATCCAGGTCCCAATGATGCCCATGTAAGGACCAGAGTCAACAGGTCCAGGAGAGGCCCAAATATGGATCAGAGTCATTGTGTTCCAGGTGAGGCCAGATGGAGACCAGAGGAACCAGGTCCAGGAGAGCCCCTTATGGGAAACAGAGCCACCAGATCCAGGTGAGTTCCAGGTGGGACCACAGTCACAAGGTCCAGGTGAGGCGCAGGAGGCAACAGGATTCAACAAGTCCAGGTGAGACCCAGGTGGCGACCAGTCACCAGATCCAGGTGCGGACCAGCTAAGGACCAGATTCAGCAGGCCCATGTGAAGCCCAAGGAGTGACCAGAGTCACCAGGTAGGGGTGAGGCCCAGAGGGGGAAATAGAAAACAAGTTTAGTTTGAGGCCCCGAATGGGACCAGAGGTCCCTGGTCAAAGTTAGGCCCAGGTGTGGAATAGAGTATCCAGGTCCCAATGATGCCTGGGTTCGGACCAGAGTCACTAGGGCCATGCAGGCCCAGATGGCAAACAGAATCACTAGGTCCAGGTGAGGCATAGAATAACACCACAATCAGCAGTATCAGGTGAGCCCCTTGTGAGAACCAGAGCCACTCTATGGAGCTGAGTCCCAGGTCCATGTGAGGCCCACGAGAGGACCAGATTCATCAGGTCGAATTGAGGCATAGCTGGGGACAAGAGTCATCAGGTCTGGGAGCGGCCTAGGTGTGGCAAGATTCTGCAGTTTTGAGTTAGTTCAATGTGGGGATGAGAGACACCATGTCCAGGTGAGGCCAAAGTGAGGACCAGAGTCACCAGATCCAGGTGAGGTCCATGTTGGAAAGAGAGTAACCAGGTTCAGGAGAGGTCCACGTGGGGACCAGAGTCACCAGATCCAGGTGAAGTCCAGGTGGGGACCAGAGTCACCAGATCGAGGTGAAGCCCAGGTGTGGACCAGAGTCTCTAGGTCCAGTGAACCCCAGGGGAGGACCAGAGTTACCAGGTACACGTGAGGCCCCGGTGGGTATCAGAGGCAATAGGTCCATATAAGGCCGGCTTTGGGACCATGGACAACAGGTCTACTTGAGACCCAGGTGTGAAACACAGTATCCAGGTCCAGGTGAGTCCCCGGTGGTGACAAGTGTCACCACGTCCATGTGAGGCCCAGGTGGGGACCAGGATCACCAGGTACAGGGGAGGCCCTTGAAAGAACCAGAGTCAACAGATCGAGGTCACGCGCAGGTGGCAACCAGGGTCAGCAGGTCCAAGTCAGGCCAAAGTGGGGTTCACAGTCACTAGGGCACGGTGAGACCCAGAGGGGGACCAGAGTCACCTGGTCCAGGTGAGGTCCAGTTGTGGAACACACTCACCGAGTACCAATTTTGCCCAGTTGATGACCATGGTCAACAATGCTAGGTGAGGCCCACATGGGGACCGGACACCCAAATCCAAGTGAAGACAAGATCGGGACCACGGTCACCAGATCCAGGGTATTCTCAGGTGCAGACCAGAATCACCAGGTCCAGGTCAAGTGCAGGTGGAAACCACACACACCAGGTCCCGGTGAGTCCCTGGTGGGGACCAGAGTCAAGAGGTACATGAGAAGCTAGAAACATTCCAGCCACCAGGTCCACATGATGTCCATCTGGGAACGAGAATCTCCAGTTACAGGTGAGGACCAGGTGAGGATCCGACTCACCATGTCCAGGTGAGACCCAGGTGGGAACTAGTGTCACCATGTCCAGGTGTGGCCCAGGTGAAGACCAGAGTTAATAGGTCTGGCTTGGTCACTGTTAGTGAACAGTGTTACCATATCCTGATGCTACCCACGTAGGTAACAGAGACACCAGGCCCTGGTGAGGCCCAGTTGGTACCAGAGACATGAGGTCCAGGTGAGGTCCCAATGGGAACAAAAGTCACCAGGTCAGGTGAGTCCATGCTTAGGATGAGAGTCACCAGTTACAGTTGAGGCCCAGGTGGAGCCAGAATCACTTGGCACAGAGAGGCCAAAGTCATGGCAGAGTTACAAGGATCAGGTCAGTGCCAGTGGCAACAGAGTAACCAAATCCCGATGATGCCCAGATAGAACCAGCGTCACAGGTCCAGATGAGGCGCAGGTGCGGAGCATATTCACTAGGTCCCGGTGAGGCCCAGGTGAGGACCAGAGTCACCAGGTCTAGTTGAGGCCTAGAGGGGTACCAGATTCACCTGGTCTAGGTGACATCCAGATGGGTACCAGAGTCACCATGTCAGGGTGAGGCCCAGAGTGGATCCAGAGTCAGCATGTCCAGGTGAGACTCAGGTGTGGAACAAAGTATCCAGGTCATAATGGTCCACAGGTGAGGACCAGAGTCACCAGATCTGGGTGAGGCCCAGTTAGGATCAGAGTCAACAGTTCCAGTTGAGGCCAAGAAGGAGTCCACAGCAATAAGGTCCAGGTGGGGAAGAAAGTCACCAGGACTGCGTGAGGCCCAGATGGGGACCAGATTCACCAGGTCCAGGTGATTCCCAGGTGGTGACCAGGGTTACCAGGTCCGGGGGAGGACCAGGTAAGGACCAGATTCACCAGGTCCAAGTGAGGCCCACGTGGGGACCTGTGTCACCAGGTATGGGTGAGCCCCAGATGGTAACCCCACTCACCAGGTCCGGCTGCGGCCAACATGCAGGCCATGCAGAGGAACCGTATCCCGATGATGTCCAGGTAGGGACCAGAGTTACAAGTTCCAGGTGAGGCCAACCTGCAGGCCATGCAGTGAGACCATATCCCGATGGTGCCCACGAAGGTACCGGAGGCACGAGCTCCAAATGAGGCCCAGATGGAGCATATTCACTAGGTCCAGGTGAGGCCCAGTTGAGGACCAGAGTCACCAGATCTGGTTGAGGCCCAGAGGGGTACCAGAATCCCCTGGTCCAGGTGACATAGAGATGGGGACCAGAGTCACCAGGTCAGGGTGAGGCACAGAGAGGTTGGAGAGTCATCATGTCCAGCTGAGGCTCAGCTGTGGAACAGAGTCACCAGGTACCAATGATGCCCAGGTGAGGACCAGAGTCACCTGATCTGGGTGACGCGCAGATAGGATCAGAGTCACCAGGTCCAGGTGAGGCCAAGAAAGAGTCCACAGCAATCAGGTCCCGGTGGGGAACAAAGTCACCAGGACTGCGTGAGGCCCATATGGGGACCAGATTCACCAGGACCAGGTGAGGCCAAGGTGGTGACCAGAGTCCCCGGTTCTGGGAGAGGACCAGGTAAGGACCAGATTCACCAGGTCCAAGAGGCCCACGTGGGGACCTGAGTCACCAGGTATGGGTGAGGCCCAGGTGGCAACCCCACTCACCAGGTCCAGGTGAGGCCAGCCTGCAGGCCAGAGTCACCAGATCCAGGTGAGGCCCTAGTGGGGCAGGAGTCACATGGTAAATGTGAGTCTACAAGAACACCACAGTCACCAGGTCCAGGTGTGGTTCATGTGGGAACGGGAGTCACCAGGTCCAGCTGAGACCCAGTTGGGGACGACATTCACCAGGTCCAGATTGAGGCCTAGGTTGGGGGACGAGAGTCATCAGGACCAGTTGAGGCCAAAGTGTGCAGCAAAGTTATCATGTCCAGGTGAGGCCCAGGTGGGGAACAGAGTAACCATGTCCCATTGATGCCAGGTGGGAAAAGAGTCACAAGGTCCAGACGAAGCCTAAGTTTGGAGTATATTCACCAGGTCCTGTTGAGGCCCAGCTGAGGACCAGTGTCACCAGCTCCGGGTGTGTCACCCGTTTCTGGTGATATCCAGGTTGGGACCAGTGTCACAAGTCAGGTTGAGGCCCTGAGGGGGACGAGAATCACTAGGTCCAGGTGAGGCCCCGATGTGGAACTGTGAAACCAGGTCCCAAGATGCCCATATGAGGACCTGAGTCACCAGGTCAAGGTGATGTCCCGGTGGGAACCAGTCACCCCGTTCAGGTGAGGCCCAGGTGGGACCACAGTCACCAGGTCCTGGTGAGGCCCAGGTATATAAGAGAGTATCTAGGTCCCAATGATGCCCAGGTAAGGACCAGAGTCAACAGGTCCAGGAGAGGCCCAAATATGGATCAGAGTCGTTGTGTTCAAGGTGAGGCCAGATGGAGACCACAGGAACCAGGTCCAGGAGAGCCCCATATGGGAACCAGAGCCACCAGATCCAGGTGAGGTCCAGGAGGGACCACAGTCACAAGGTCCAGGTGAGGCGCAGGTGGCAACATGATTCACCAAGTCCAGGTGAGGCCCACGTGGTGACCTGTCACCAGAGACAGGTGCGAACCAGCTAAGTGCCAGATTCACCAGGCCCAAGTGAAGCCCAAGGGGTGACCAGAGTCACCAGGTAAGGGTGAGGCTCCGAGGGGGAACCAGAGTAACCAGTTTAGTTTAAGGCCCAGAATGGGACCAGAGGTCCCTGGACAAAGTGAGGCCCAGGTGTGGAATAGAGTATCCAGGTCCCAATGATGCCTGGGTGAGGACCAGAGTCACTAGGGCCATGAAAGCCCAGATGGGGAACAGAATCACTAGGTCCCGGTGAGGCATAGAATAAGAACACAGTCACCAGTATCAGGTGAGCCCCTTGTGGGAACCAGAGCCACTCTATCCCGCTGAGTCCCAGGTCCATGTGAGGCCCACGTGAGGACCAGATTCATCAGGTCGAATTGAGGCATAGCTGGGGACAAGAGTCACCAGGTCTGAGTGCGGCCTAGGTGGGGCAAGATTCAGCAGTTCTGAGTTAGGTCAAAGTGGGGATGAGAGACACCAGTCCAGGTGAGGACAAACTGAGACCAGAGTCACAAGATCCAGGTGAGTTCCAGGTGGGGAGCAGAGTCACCAGATCCAGGTGAAGTCCAGGTGGGGACCAGAGTCTCTAGGTGCAGACGAGGCCCACGTGAGGACCAGAGTTACCAGGTACACGTGAGGTCCCGGTGGGGATCAGAGGCAAGAGGTCCATGTGAGGCGAGCTTGGGGACCATGGTCAAGAGGTGTACTTGAGGCCCAGGTGTGGAACACAGTAAGCAGGTCCAGGTGAGTCCCCGGTGGTGACTAGAGACACCACGTGCAGGTGAGGCCCAGGTGGGCACCAGGATCACCAGGTACAGGGGAGGCCCTTGAAAGAACCAAAGTCAACAGTTCGAGGTCAGGCACAGGTGGCAACCTGGGTCAGCAGGTCGAAGCCAGGCCAAAGTGGGGTTCACAGTCACTAGGGCACGGTGAGACCCAGAGGGGGACCAGAGTCACCTGGTCCAGGTGAGGTCCAGTTGTGGAACACAGTCACAGGGTCTCAATTTTGCCCAGTTGAGGACCATGGTCAACAGGGCCAGGTGAGGCCCAGATGGGGACCGGAGTCCCCAAATCCAGGTGAATCCCAGGTGGGGACCACAGTCACCAGATCCAGGGTAGTCTCAGGTGCAGACCAGAAACACCAGGTCCAGGTGAAGGTCAGGTGGCAACCACACTCACCAGGTCCCAGTGAGGCCCTGGTGGGGAACAGATTCTCGAGGTACATGAGAAGCTAGAAACACTTCAGCCACCAGGTCCACATGATGTCCATGTGGGAACGAGGATCACCAGTTAGAGGTGAGGGCCCTGTGGGGATCCGACTCACCATGTCCAGGTGAGGTCCAGGTGGGACCACAGTCACAAGGTCCAGGTGAGGCGCAGGTGGCAACAGGATTCACCAAATCCAGGTGAGGCCCAGGTGGCGACCAGTCACCAGATCCAGGTGTGGACCAGCTAAGGACCATATTCAGCAGGCCCAATTGAAGCCCAAGGGGTGACCAGAGTCACCAGGTAAGGGTGAGGCCCAGAGGGGGAACCAGAGTAACCAGTTTAGTTTGAGGCCCAGAATGGGTCCAGAGGTCCCTGGTGAAAGTGATGCCCAGGTGTGGCATAGAGTATCCAGGTCCCAATGATGCCTGGGTGAGGACCAGAGTCACTAGGTCCATGAAGGCCCAGATGGGGAACAGAATCCCTAGGTCCTGGTGAGGCATAGAATAAGACCCCAGTCACCAGTATCAGGTGAGCCCCTTGAGGGAACCAGAGCCACTCTATCCAGCTGAGTCCCAGGTCCATGTGAGGCCCACGTGAGGACCAGATTCATCAGGTCGACTTGAGTCATACCTGGGGACAAGAGTCACCAGGTCTGGGTGCGGCCTAGGTGGGGCAAAATTCAGCAGTTCTGAGTTAGGTCAAAGTGGGGACGAGAGACACCAGGTCCATGTGAGGCCAAAGTGAGGACCAGAGTCACCAGATCCAGGTGAAGCCCAGGTGGGGACCAGAGTCACTAGGTCCAGATGAGGCCCAGGTGAGGACCAGAGTTACCAGGTACACGTGAGGCCACGGTGGGAATCAGAGGCAACAGGGCCATGTGAGGCCGTCTTGGGGATCAGGGTCAACAGGTCTACTTGAGGCCCAGGTGTGGAACACAGTAAGAAGGTCCAGGTGAGTCCCCGGTGGTGACAAGGGTCACCACGTCCAGGTGAGACCGAGGTGGGGATCAGGATCACCAGGTACAGGGGAGGCCCTTCAAAGAACCAGAGTCAACAGTTGGAGGTCAGGCGGAGGTGGAACCAGGGTCAGCAGGTCCAAGTCAGGCCAAAGTGGGGTTCACAGGCACTAGGGCACGGTGAGACCCAGAGGGGGACCAGAGTCACCTGGTCCAGGTGAGGTCCAGTTGTGGAACACACTCACCGAGTCCCAATTATGCCCAGTTGATGATTATGATCAACAAAGCCAGGTGAGGCCAAGATGGGGACCGGACACCCAAATCCAAGTGAAGACAAGATCGGGACCACGGTCACCAGATCCAGGGTATTCTCAGGTGCAGACCAGAATCACCAGGTCCAGATGAAGTGCAGGTGGAAACCACACACACCAGGTCCCGGTGAGGCCCTGGTGGGGAACAGAGTCTCGAGGTACCTGAGAAGCTAGAAACACTGCAGCCACCAGGTCCACATGATGTCCATGTGGGAACGAGGATCACCAGTTACAAGTGAGGACCAGGTGGGGATCCGACTCACCATGTCCAGGTGAGACCCAGGTGGGAACCAGTATCACCATGTCCAGGTGTGGCCCAGGTGAAGGCCAGAGTTAATAGGTCCCGCTGGGTCACTGTTATTGAACAGTGTAACCATATCCTGATGCTACCGAGGTGGGTACCGAGACACCAGGTCCTGGTGAGGCCCAGTTGGGACCAGAGACATGAGGTCCAGGTGAGGTCCCGATGGGAACCACAGTCACCAGGTCAGGTGAGGCCATGCTTAGGATCAGAGTCACCAGTTACAGGTGAGGCCCAGGTGGAGCCAGAGTCACCTGGTACAGCAAATGCCAAAGTCAGGACCAGTGTTACTAGGATCAGGTCACTCCCAGTGGGGAATAGAGTAACCATGTCCCGATGATGCCCACGTAGAACCAGAGACACCATGTCCAGATGAGGTGCAGTTGGGGAGCATATTTAGTAGGTCCCGGTGAGGCCCAGTTGAGGACTAGAGTCACCAGGTTTGGTTGAGGCCAGATGGGTGGAGTCACCAGGTCAGGGTGAGGCCCAGAGAGGTTCCAGAGTCATCATGTCCATGTGAGTCTCAGGTGTGGAACAGAGTCACCAAGTACCAATGATGACCAGGTGAGGACCAGAGTCAACAGGTCTGGGTGACGCACAGATAGGATCAGAGTCACCAGTTCCAGGTGAGGCCAAGAATGAGTCCAGAGCAATCAGGTCCAGGTGGGGAACATAGTCACCAGGACTGGGTTAGGCCCAGATGGGGACCAGATTCACCAGGTCCAGGGGAGGCCCAGGTTGTGACCAGATTCCCCGGTCTGGGAGAAGACCAGGTAAGGACCAGATTCACCAGGTCCAAGAGGCCCACGTGGAGACCTGAGTCACCAGGTATGGGTGAGGCCCAGGTGCCATCCCACTAACCAAGTCCTGGTGAGGCCAACCTGCAGGCCAGAGTCACCAGATCCAGGTGAGGCCCTAGTGGGGACCGGAGACACCAGGTAAATGTGAGTCTACAAGTACACCACAGTCACCAGGTCCAGGTGTGGTTCATGTGGGAACGAGAGTCACAAGGTCCAGGTTAGACCTAGGTGTGGATGACAGTCTCCAGTTCCAGATTGAGACCTAGGTGGGGGGACCAGAGTCATCGGGACGAGGTGAGGCCAAAGTATGGAGCAAAGTTATCATGTCTAGGTGAGGCCCACGTGGGGAACAGAGTAAACATATCTCATTGATGCCAGGTGGGAAAAGAGTCACAAGGTCCAGACGAGATCTAAGTGAGGAGTAGATTCACCAGGTCCTGTTGAGGCCCAGTTGAGGACCAGTGTCCCCAGCTTGGGTGATTCCCAGAGGGGGACCAGAGTCACCCGGTTCTGCTGTGATTCAGGTGGGGACCAGAGTCACCACGTCAGGATGAGGCCCAGAGGGGGACGAGAATCACTAGGTCCAGGTGAGGCCCCGATGTGGAACTTGAAAACAGGTCCCATGATGCCCATATGAGGACCTGAGTCACCAGGCCCAGGTGAGGTCCCTGTGGGAACCAGTCACCTCGTCCAGGTGAGGCCCAGGTGGGACCACAGTCACCAGGTCCAGGTGAGGCCCAGGTATATAAGAGAGTATCCGGGTCCCAATGATGCCCAGGTAAGGACCAGAGTCAACAGGTCCAGGAGAGGCCCAAATATGGATCAGAGTCATTGTGTTCCAGGTGAGGCCAGATGGAGACCACAGGAACCAGGTCCAGGAGAGCCCCATATGGGAACCAGAGCCACCAGATCCAGGTGAGGTCCAGGTGGGACCACAGTCACAAAGTCCAGGTGAGGCGCAGGTGGCAACAGGATTCACCAAATCCAGGTGAGGCCCAGCTGGCGACCAGTCACCAGATCCAGATACGTACCAGCTTAGGACCAGATTCACCAGGCCCAAGTGAAGCCCAAGGGGTGACCAGCCAGGTAAGGGTGAGGCCTAGAGTGGGAACCAGAGTAACCAGTTTAGTTTGAGGCCCAGAATGGGTCCAGAGGTCCCTGGTCAAAGTAAGGCCCAATTGTGGAATAGAGTATCCAGGTCCCAATGATGCCTGGGTGAGGACCAGAGTCACTAGGGCCATGCAGGCCCAGATGGGGAACAGAATCACTAGGTCCTGGTGAGGCATAGAATAAGACCAGAGTCACCAGTATCAGGTGAGCGCCTTGTTGGAACCAGAGCCACTCTATCCAGCTGAGTCCCAGGTCCATGTGAGGTCCACGTGTGGACCAGATTCATCAGGTCGAATTGAGGCATAGCTGGGGACAAGAGTCACCAGGTTTGTGTATGGCCTAGGTGGGGAAAGATTCAGCCGTTCTGAGTTAGGTCAAAGTGGGGATGAGAGACACCAGGTCCAGGAGACGCCAAACTGAGGACCAGAGTCAACAGATCCAGGTGAGGTCCATGTTGGAAAGAGAACACCAGGTCCAGGAGAGGTCCATGTTGGGACCAGAGTCACCAGATCCAGATGACTTCCAGGTGGGGACCAGAGTCACCAGATCCAGGTGAAGTCCAGGTGGGGACCAGAGTCACTAGGTCCAGATGCGGCCCATGTGAGGACCAGAGTTACCCGGTACACGTGAGGCCCCGATGGGTATCAGAGGCAACAGGTACTTGTGAGGCCGGCTTGGGGACCATGGTCAACAGGTCTACTTGAGGCCCAGGTGTAGAACACAGTAACCAGGTCCAGGTGAGTCCCCGGTGGTGACAAGTGTCACCACGTCAAGGGGAAGCCCAGGTGGTGACCAGGATCACCAGGTACAGGGGAGGTCCTTGAATAAAGCAGAGTCAACTGTTCGAGGTCACGCGCAGGTGGCAACCTGTGTCAGCAGGTCCATGTCAGGCCAAAATGGGGTTGACAGTCACTAGGGCAGGTTGAGACCCAGAGGGGGAGCAGAGTCACCTTGTCCAGGTGAGGTCCAGTTGTGGAACAGAGTCTCTGGGTCCCAATTTTGCCTAGTTGAGGACCATGTTCAACAGGGCCAGGTGATGCCCAGATGGAGACCTGAGTCCCCAAATCCAGGTGAAGCCGAGGTGGGGACCACAGTCACCAGCTCCAGATTTGTCTCAGGTGCAGACCAGAATCGCCAGGTCCAGGTGTGGTGCAGGTGGCAACCACACTCACCAGGTGGTGAGGCCCTGGTGGGGACCGGAGTCACGAGGTACATGAGAAGCTAGAAACACTGCAGCCACCAGGTCCACATGATGTCCATGTGGGAACGAGAATCACCAGTTACAGGGGAGGATCAGGTGGGGACCCGACTCACCATGTCCAGGTGAGTCCCAGGTGGGAACCAGTGTCACCATGTCCAGGTGTGCCCCAGGTGAAGACCAGAGTTGATAGGTCCGGCTGGGTCACTGATACTGAACAGTGTAACGATATCCTGATGCTACACATGTGGGTACCAGAGACACCAGGTCCTGGTGAGGCCCAGGTGGGACCAGAGACATGAGGTCCAGGTGAGGTCCCGATGGGAACCACAGTCACCAGGTCAGGTGAGCCCATGCTTAGGATCAGAGTCACCAGTTACAGGTGAGGCCCAGGTGGAGCCAGTGTCACCCGGTACATAAGAGGCCATAGTCAGGACCAGAGTTACCAGGATCAGGTCAGTCCCAGTGGGGAATACAGTAACCATGTCCCGGTGATGCCCAGGTAGAACCAGAGTCACCAAGTCCAGATGAGGCGCAGGTGGGGAGCATGTTCACTAGGTCCCGGTGAGGCCCAGTTGAGGACCAGAGTCACCAGGTCAAGTTGAGGCCTAGAGGCTACCAGATTTACCTGGTCTAGGTGACATCCAGATGGGGACCAGAGTCACCATGTCAGGGTGAGGCCCAGAGGGGATCCAGAGTCATCATGTCCAGGTGGGGCTCAGGTGTGGAACAGAGTATCGAGGTCATAATGGTCCACAGGTGAGGACCAGAGTCACCAGTTCTGGGTGAGGCCCAGTGAGGAGCAGAGTCACAAGTTCCAGGTGAGGCCAAGAAGGAGTCCACAGCAATCAGGTACAGGTGGGGAACAAAGTCACCAGGACTGGGTGAGGCCCTGATTGGGACCAGATTCACCATGTCCAGGTGATTCCCAAGTGGTGACCAGAGTTACCAGTTCCGGGTGAGGACCAGGTAAGTACCAGATTCACCAGGTCAAATGAGGCCCACGTGGGGACCTGTGTCACCATGTGGGTGAGGCTCAGGTGGTAACCCTACTCACCAGGTCCAGGTGAGTCCAACCCGCGGGCCATGCAGAGGAACCGTGTCCCGATGATGCCCAGTTAGGGACCAGAGTTACCAGGTCCAGGTGAGGCCAAACTGCAGGCCATGCAGTGGATCCATGTCCCGATGATGCCCAGTTAGGGACCAGAGTTACCAGGTCCAGGTGAGACCAACCTGTAGGCCATGCAAGTCAAGAGAGGTCCAGATTGGGACCAGAGTCACCAGATCCAGGTGAAGTCCAGATGGTGACCAGAGTCTCCAGATCCAGGTGAAGCCCAGGTGGGGACCAGAGTCACTAGGTCCAGATGAGGCCCTGGTTAGGACCAGAGATACCAGGTACACGTGAGGCCCCGGTGGGGATCAGAGGCAACAGGTCTATGTGAGCCCGGCTTGGAGACCATGGTCAGCAAGTCTACTTGTGGCCCAGATGTGGAACACAGTAAGCATGTCCAGGTGAGTCCCCGGTGGTGACAAGAGTCACCACGTCCACGTGAGTCCCAGGTGGGGACCAGGATCACCAGGTACAGGGTAGACCCTTGAACGAACCAGAGTCAACAGTTCGAGGTCACGCACAGGTGGCAACCAGGGTCAGCAGGTCCAAGTCAGGCCAAAGTTGGATTCACAGTCACCATGGCACGGTGAGACCCAGAGGGGGACCAGAGTCACATGGTCCTGGGGAGGTCCAGTTGTGCAACACAGTCACCAGGTCCCAATTGTGCCCAGTTGAGGACCATGGTCATCAGGGCCAGGTGAAGCACAGATGGGGACCGGAGTCCCCAAATCCAGGTGAAGCCCAGGTGGGGACCACAGTCACCAGATCCAGGGTAGTCTCAGGGGCAGAGAAGAATCAGCAAAGTCCAGGTGAGGTGCAGGTGGCAACCACACTCAACAGGTCCCGGTGAGGCCCTGGTGGGGACCAGAGCCACGAGGTGCATGAGAAGCTAGAAACACTGCAGCCACCAGGTCCACATGATGTCCATGTTGGAACGAGAATCACCAGTTATATTGAGGCCCAGGTGGGGATCAGACTCACCATGTCCAGGTGAGACCCAGGTGGGAACCAGTATCACCATGTCCAGGTGTTCCCCAGGTGAATACAACAGTTAATAGGTCCGGCTGGGTCACTGTTAGTGAACAGTGTAACTATACTTGATGTTAACCAGGTGGGGACCAGAGACACCAGGGCCTGGTGAAGCCCAGGTGGGACAGGAGACATGAGGTCAAGGTGAGGTCCCGATGGGAACCACAGTCACCAGGTCAGGTGAGGCCATGCTTAGGTCAGAGTTACCAGTTACAGGTGAGGCCCAGGTTGAGCCAGAGTCACCTGGTACAGAAGAGGTCAAAGTCAGGACTAGAGTTACCAGGATCAGGTCAGTCCCAGTGGGGAATAAAGTAACCATGTCCCGATGATGCCCAGGTAGAATCAGAGTCATCAGGTCCAGATGAGGCGCAGGTGGGGAGCATATTCACTAGGTCACGTTGAGGCCCAGTTGAGGACCAGAGTCACCAGGTCTAGTTTAGGCATAGAGGGGTACCAGATTCACCTGGTCTTGGTGATATCCAGATGGGGACCAGAGTCACCATGTCAAGCTGAGGTCCAGAGGGGATCCAGAGTCATCATGACCAGGTGAGGCTCAGGTGTGGAACAGAGTATCCAGGTCATAATGGTCCACAGGTGAGGACCAGAGTCACAAGATCTGGGGGAGGCCAGTTAGGATCAGAGGCACCAGTTCCAGGTGAGGCCAATAAGGAGTTCAAGGCAATCAGGTCCAGGTGGGGAACAAAGTCACCAGGACTGGGTGAGGCCCAGATGGGGACCAGATTTACAAGGTCCAGGAGATTCCCAGATGATGACCAGAGTTACCAGTTCCGGGTGAGGACCAAGTAAGGACCATATTCACCAGGTCCAAGTGAGGCCCACGTGGGGACCTGTGTCACCAGGTATGGGTGAGGCACAGGTGGCAACCCCACTCACCAGGTCAAGGTGAGGCCAACCTGCAGGCCATGCAGAGGAACCGTGTCACGATGATTCCCAGGTAGGGACCAGACTTACCAGGTCCAGGTGAGGCCCAGATGGAGCATATTCACTAGGTCCAGGTGAGGCCCAGTTGAGTACCAGAGGCACCAGATCTCGTTGCGGACTAGAAGGGTACCAGAATCACCTGGTCCAAGTGGCATCCAGATGGAGACCAGAGTCACCAGGTTAGGGTGAGGCCCAGAGTGGTTCCAGTTTCATCATGTCCAGGTGAGGCTCCGGTGTGGAACAGAGTCACCAGGAACCAATCGTGTCCAGGTGAGGACCAGAGTCACCAGGTCTGGGTGACGCGCAGATAGGATCAGAGTCACCAGTTCCAGGTGAGGCAAGAAAGAGTCCACAGCAATCAGGTCCCGGTGGGGAACAATGTCACCAGGACTGGATGACGCCCAGATGGGGACCAGAAACACCAGGCCCAGGTGATTCCCAGGTGGTGACCAGAGTTACGAGTTCCGGGTGAGAACAGGGTAAGGACCAAATTCACCCGGTCCAAGTGAGGCCCACGTGGGGACCTGTGTCACCAGGCATGGGTGAGGCACATGTGACAACCCCACTCACCAGGTCCAGGTGATGCCAACCTGCAGGCCATGCAGAGGAACCATGTCCCCATGATGCCCAGGTAGGGACTAGAGTTACCAGGTCGAGGTGATGCCAACCTGCAGGCCATGTGTGGAACCATGATCCGATGATGCCCAGGTAGGGACCAGAGTTACAAGGTCCAGGTGAGGCCAACCTGCAGGCCATGCAGTGGAACCATATCCCTATGATGCCCAGGTAGGGACCAGAGTCACCAGGTCCAAATGAGGCCAAGATGGATCATATTCCCTAGGTCCAGGTGAGGCCCAGTTGAGGAACAGAGTCACCTTATCTGGTTGAGGCCTAGAGGGGTACCAGAATCCCCTGGTCCAGGTGACATCCAGATGGGGACCAGAGTCACCAGGTCAGGGTGAGGCCCAGAGAGCTTCCAGAGTCATCATGTCCAGGTGAGGCTCAGGTGTAGAACAGAGTCACCATGTACCAATGATGCCCAGGTGAGGACCAGAGTCACCAGGTCTGGGTGACGAGCAGATAGGATCAGAGTCACCAGTTCCAGGTGAGGCCAAGAAAGAGTCCACAGCAATCAGGTCCCGGTGGGGAACAAAGCCACCAGGACTGGGTGAGGCCCAGATGGGGACCAGATTCACCAGGTCCAGGTGAGGCCCAGGTGGTGACCAGAGTCCCCAGGTCTGGGAGAGGACCAGGTAAGGACCAGATTCACCAGATCCAAGTGGCCCACGTGGGGACAGAGTCACGAGGTACATAAGAACCTAGAAACACTGCAGCCACCAGGTCCACATGATGTCCATGTGGGAACGAGAATTACAAGTTACAGGTGAGGACCAGGTGTGGGTCTGAGTCACCATGTCCTGGTGAGACCCTAGTGGGAACCAGATTCACCATGTCCAAGCGTGGACCAGGTGAAGACCTGAGTTAATAGGTCCGGCCGCGTCACTGTTGGTGAACAGTGTAACCATATCCTGATGCTACTCAGGTGAGTACCAGATACAAGGTCCTGGTGAGTCCCAGTTGGGACCAGAGACATGAGGTCCAGGTGAGGTACCGATGGAAACCACAGTCACCAGGTCAGGTGAGGCCATGCTTAGGATCAGAGTCACCACTTACAGGTGAGGTCCAGGGGGAGCCAGAGTCACATGGCACAGAAGAGGCCAAAGTCAGGACCAGAGTTACCACGATCAGGTCAGTCCCACTGTGAATAGAGTAACCACGTCCCGATGATGCCCAGGTAGAACCACAGTTACCAGGTCCAGGTGCGGCCAACCTAAAGGCCATGCAGTGGAACCATGTCCCGATGATGCCCAATAGGGAAGAGAGACACCAGGTCCAAATGAGGCCCAGATGGTGCATATTCAATAGTTCCAGGTGAGGCCCAGTTGAGGACCAGAGTCACCAGACCTGGTTGAGGCCTAGAGGGGTACCAGAATCACCTGGTCCAGGTGACATCCAGATGGGTCCAGAGTCACCAGGTCAGGGTGAGGCCCAGAGACGTTCCAGAGTCATCATGGCCAGGTGAGGCTCAGGTGTGGAAGAGAGTCACCAAGTACCAAAGTTGCCCAGCTGAGGACCAGATTCACCAGATCTGGGTGATGCGCAGATAGGATCAGAGTCACCAGTTCCAGGTAAGGCCAAGAAAGAGTCCACAGCAATCAGGTCCATGTGGGAAACAAAGGCACCAGGACTGGGTGAGGCCCAGATGGGGACCAGATTCATTCACCAAGTCCAGGTGAGGCCCAGGTGTTGACCAGAGTCCCCGGATCTAGGAGAGGACCAGGTAAGTACCAGATTCACCAGGTCAAAGAGGCCCACGTGGGGCCCTGAGTCACCAGGTATGGGTAATGCCCAGGTGGCAACCCCACTCACCAAGTCCAGGTGAGGCCAACCTGCATGCCAGAGTCACCAGATCCACGTGAGGCCCTAGTGGGGACAGGAGTCACTAGGTAAATATGAGTCTACAAGAACACCACAGTCACCAGGTCCAGGTGTGGTTCATGTGGGAACGAGAGTCACCAGGTCCAGGTGAGACCCAGGTGGGGACCACAGTCACCAGGTCCAGATTGAGGCCTAGGTGGGGGGACCAGAGTCATCAGGACCAGTTGAGGCCAAAGTGTGGATCAAAGTTATCATGTCCAGGGGAGGCCCAGGTTGGGAACAGAGTAACAATGTCCCATTGTTGCCAGGTGGGAAAAGAGTCACAAGCTCCAGACGAGGCCTAAGTGAGGAATAGATTCACCAGGTCCTATTGAGGCCCAGTTGAGGACCAGTGTCCTCAGCTCCGGGTGTGTCACCCGGTTCTGGTGATATCCAGGTGGGGACCAGAGTCACCAGTCAGGGTGAGGCCCAGAGGGGGACGAGAATCACTAGGTCCAGGTGAGGTCCCGATGTGGAACTGAGAAACCAGGTCCCATGATGCCCATATGAGGTCCTGAGTCACCAGGTCCAGGTGAGGTCCCTGTGGGAACCAGTCACCTCGACCATGTGAGGCCCAGGTGGGACCACAGTCACCAGGTCCAGGTGATGCCCAGGTATATAAGAGAGTATCCAGGTCCCAATGATGCCCAGGGAAGGAACAGAGTCAACAGGTCCAGGAGAGGCCCAAATATGAATCAGAGTCATTGTGTTCCAGGTGAGGCCAGATGGAGACCACAGGAACCAGGTCCAGGAGAGCCCCATATGGGAACCAGAGCCACGAGATCCAGGTGAGGTCCAGGTGGGACCACAGTCACAAGGTCCAGGTGAGTTGCAGGTGGAAACAGGATTCACCAAGTCCAGGTGAGACCCAGGTGGATACCAGTCACCAGATCCAGGTGCAGACAAGTTAAGGACCAGATTCTCCAGGCCCAAGTGAAGCCCAAGGGGTGACCAGAGTCACCAGGTAAGGGTGAGGCCCAGAGGGGGAACCAGAGTAACCAGTTTAGTTTGAGGCCCAGAATGGGACCAGAGGTCCCTGGTCAAAGTGAGGCCCAGGTGTGGAATAGAGTATCCAGTTTCCAATGATTCCTGGGTGAGGACCAGAGTCACTAGGGCCATGCAGGCCCAGATGGGGAACAGAATTACTAGGTCCTGGTGAGGCATAGAATAAGACCACAGTCACCAGTATCAGGTGAGCCCCTTGTGGGAACCAGAGCCACTGTATCCAGCTGAGTCCCAGGACCAGGTGAGGACCACGTGAGGACCACGTGAGGACCAGATTCATCAGGTCTAATTGAGGCATAGCTGGGGACAAGAGTCACCAGGTCTGGGTGCGGCCTAGGTGGGGCAAGATTCAGCAGTTCTGAGTTAGGTCAAAGTGGGGACGAGAGACACCAGGTCCAGGTGAGGCCAAACAGAGGACCAGAGTCACCAGATCCATTTGAGGTCCATGTTGGAAAGAGAGTCACCAGGTGCAGAAGAGGTCCAGGTGGGTACCAGAGTCACCAGATCCAGGTGAAGTCCAGGTGGGGACCAGAGTCACCAGATCCAGGTGAAGCCCAGGTGGGGACCAGAGTCACTAGGTCCAGATGAGGCCCAGATGAGTGCCAGAGTTACCAGGTAAATGTGAGACCCCGGTGGGGATCAGAGGCAACAGGTCATGTGAGGCCGGCTTGGGGACCATGGTCAACAAGTCTACTTGAGGCCCAGATGTGGAACACAGTAAGCAGGTCCAGGTGAGTACGCGGTTGTGACATTAGTCACCACATCCAGGTGAGTCCCAGGTTGGGACCAGGATCACAAGGTACAGGGTAGGCCCTTGAAAGTACCAGAGTCATCAGTTCGAGGTCAGGCGCAGGTGGCAACCAGGGTCAGCAGGTCCAAGTCAGGACAAAGTTGGGTTCACAGTCACTAGGGCGCGGTGAGACCCAGAGGGAGACCAGTATCACCTGGTCCAGGTGAGGTCCAGTTATGGAACTCAGTCACCGGGTCCCAATTTTGCCCAGTTGAGGACCATGGTCAACAGGGCCAGGTGAGGCCCAGATGGAGAACAGAGTCCCCAAAGCAGATGAAGCCCAGGTGGGGAACACAGTCACCAGATCCAGGGTACTCTCAGGTGCAGACCAGAATCACCAGGTCCACTTGAGGTGCAGGTGGCAACCACACTCACCAGGTCCCGGTGAGGCCATGGTGGGGACCAGAGTCACGAGGTACATGAGAAGCTAGAAACACTGCAGCCACCAGGTCCACATGATGTCCATGTGGGAACGAGAATCACCAGTTACAGGGGAGGACCAGTTGTGGATCCGACTCACCACGTCCAAGTGAGACCCAGGTGGGAACCAGTGTCAACATTTCCAGGTGTGGCCCAGGTGAAGACCAGAGTTAATAGGTCCGGCTTGGTCATTTTTAGTATCCTGACGCTACCAAGGTGGGTACCAGAGACACCAGGTCCTGGTTAGGCCCAGTTGGGACCAGAGACATGAGGTCCAGGTGAGGTCCCGAAGGGAACCACAGTCACCAGGTCAGGTGAGGCCATGCTTAAGTCAGAGTCACCAGTTACAGGTGAGGCCCTGGTTGAGACAGAGTCACCTGGTACAGACGAGGCCAAATCAGGACCAAAGTTACCAGGATCAGGTCAGTCCCAGTGGGGAATACAGTAACCATGTCCCGATGATGCCCGGTAGAACCAGAGTCACCAGGTCCAGATGAGGCACAATTGGGGAGCATATTCACTAGGTCCCGGTGAGGCCCAGTTGAGGACCAGAGTCACCAGACCTGGTTGAGGCCCAGAGGGGTACCATAATCCCCTGGTCCAGGTGACATCCATATGGGGACCAGAGTCACGAGGTTAGGTTGATAGGCAGAGAGATTCCAGAGTCATCATGTCCAGGGCAGCCTCCGGTGTGGAACAGAGTCACCAGGACCAATGATGCCCAGGTGAGGACCAGAGTAACCAGGTACACGTGAGGCCCCGGGGGGGATCAGAGGCAACAGGTCCATGTGAGGCCGGCTTGGGGACCATGGTCAACAGGTCGACTTGAGGCCCAGGTGTGGAACACAGTAAGCAGATCCAGGTGAGTCCCCAGTGGTAACAAGAGTCACCACGTCCAGGTGAGGCCCGGTGGGGACCAGGATCACCAGGTACAGGGGAGGCCCTTGAAAGAACCAGAGTCAACAGTTCGACGTCAGGCGCAGGTTCCAACCAGGGTCAGCAGGTCCAAGTCAGGGCAAAGTGGGTTTCACCGTCACTAGGGCACGGTGAGACCCAGAGGGGAACCAGAGTCACGTGGTCAAGGTGAATTCCAGTTGTGGAACACAGTCACCGCGTCCCAATTTTGCCCAGTTGATGACCATGGTCAACAGGGCCAGGTGAGCCCCAGATGGGGACCGGAGTCCCCAAATCCAGGTGAAGCCCAGGTGGGGAACAGTCACTAGATCCAGGGTAGTCCCAGGTGCAGACCAGAATCACCAGGTGCAGGTGAGATGCAGGTGGCAACCACACTGACCAGGTCCTGGTGAGGCCCTGGTGGGGACCAGAGTCATGAGGTACATGAGAAGCTAGAAAAACTGCAGCCACCAGGTCCACATGATGTCCATGTGGAAACAAGATTCACCAGTTACAGGTGAGGACCATGTGGGGATCCGAGTCACCATGTCCAGGTGAGACCCAGGTGGAACCAATGTCACCATGTCCAGGTGTGGCCCAGGTGAAGACCAGAGTTAATAGGTCCGGCTGTGTCACTGTTAGTGAACAGTGTAACCATAACCTGATGCTACCCAGGTGGGTACCAGAGACACCAGGCCCCAGTGAGGCCCAGGTGGGACCAGAGACATGAGGTCCAGGTGAGGTCCCGATGGGAACCACAGTCACCTGGTCAGGTGAGGCCATGCTTAGAATCAGAGTCACCAGTTACAGGTGAGGCCCAGGTGGAGCCAGAGTGACCTGGTACAGAGAGGCCAAAGTCAGGACCAGAGTAACTAGGATCAGGTCAGTCCGAGTGGGGAATAGAGTAACCATGTCCCGATGATGCCCAGGTAGAACCAGAGTCACAAGGCCCAGATGAGGCGCAGGGGGGGAGCATATTCACTAGGACCCGGTGAGGCCCAGTTGAGGACCAGAGTCACCAGGACAAGTTGAGGCCTAGAGGGGTACCAGATTCACCTGGTCTATGTGACATCCAGATGGGGACCAGAGTCACCATGTCAGGCTGAGGCCCAGAGGGGTTCGAGAGTCATCATGTCCAGGTGAGGCTCAGGTGTGGAACAGAGTATCCAGGTCATAATGGTCCACAGGTGAGGACCAGAGTCACCAGATCTGGGAGAGACCCAGTTAGGATCAGACTCACCTGTTCCAGTTGAGGCCAAGAAGGAGTCCACAGCAATCAGGTCCAGGTGGGGAACAAATTCACCAGGACTGGGTGAGGACTAGGTGGGGACCAGATTCACCAGGTCCAGGTCATTCCCAGGTGGTGACCAGAGTTACTGTTCCAGGTGAGGACCAGGTAAGGACCAGATTCACCAGATCCAAGTGAGGCCCACGTTCGGACCTGTGTCACCAGGTATGGGTGAGGCCCATGTGGCAACGCAACTCAATAGGTCCAGGTGAGGCCAAGCTGCAGGCCATGCAGAGGAACCGTGTCCCAATGATGCCCAGGTAGGGACCAGATTTACCAGGTCCAGTTAAGGCCATCCTACAGGCCATGCAGTGGAAACATGTCCCGATGATACCCAGGTAGGGACCAGAGACCCCAGGTCCAAATGAGGCCCAGGTGGAGCATATTCACTAGGTCCAGGGGAGGCCCAGTTGAGGAACAGAGTCACCAGATCTGGTTGAGGCCTAGAGGGGTACCAGAATCACCTGGTCCAGGTGACATCCAGATGGGGACCAGAGTCACCATATCAGGCTGAGGCCCAGAGCGGATCCAGAGTCATCATGTCCAGGTGAGGCTCAGGTGTGGAACAGAGTATCCAGGTTATAATGGTCCACAGGTGAGGACCAGAGTGACCAGATCTGGGTAACGCGCAGATAGGATCAGAGTCACCAGTTCCAGGTGAGGCCAAGAAAGAGTCCACAGCAATCAGGTCCAGGTGGGGAACAAAGTCACCAGGACTGGGTGAGGACTAGATGGGGACCAGATTCACCAAGTCCAGGTGAGGCCAAGTGGTGGCCAGAGTCCCCGGGTCTGGGAGAGGACCAGGTAAGGACCAGATTAACCAGGTCCAAGAGGCCCACCTGGGGACCTGAGTCACCAGGTATGGAGTGGCAGCCCACTCACCAGGTCCAGGTGAGGCCATCCTGCAGGCCAGAGTCACTAGACCCAGTTGAGGCCCTAGTGGGAACCGGAGTCCCCAGGTAAATGTGAGTCTACAAGAACACCACAGTCACCTGGTCCAGGTGTGGGTCATGAGGGAACAAGAGTCACCAGGTCCAGTGAGACCCAGGTGGCGACCACAGTCACCATGTCCAGATTGAGGCCTAGGTCAGGGGAACAGTGTCATCAGGACCAGTTGAGGCCAAAGTGTGGAGCCAAGGTATCATGTCCAGGTGAGCCCCAGATGCGGAACAGAGTAACCATGTCCCATTGATGCCAGGTGGGAAAAGAGTCACAAGGTCCAGACGAGGCCTAAGTGAGGAGTAGATTCACCAGGTCCTGTTGAGGTCCAGTTGAGGACCAGTGTCCCCAGCTCCGGGTGAGTCCCAGAGCGGGACCAGAGTCACCCGGTTCTGGTGATATCCAGGTGGGGACCAGAGTCACCACGTCAGGGTGAGGCCCAGAGGGGGACGAGAATCACTAGGTCCAGGAGAGGCCCCGATGTGGAACTGTGAAACCAGGTCCCAAGATGCCCATATGAGGACCTGAGTCACCAGGTCCAGGTGATATCCCTGTGGGAACCAGTCACCCCGTCCAGGTGAGGCCCAGGTGGGACCACAGTCACCAGGTCCTGGTGAGGTCCAGGTATATAAGAGAGTATCCAGGTCCCAATGATGCCCAGGTAAGGACCAGAGTCAACAGGTCCAGGAGAGGCACAAATATGGATCAGAGTCATTGTGTTCCAGGTGAGGCCAGATGGAGACCACAGGAACCAGGTCCAGGAGAGCCCCATATGGGAACCAGAGCCACCAGATCCAGGTGAGGTCCAGGAGGGACCACAGTCACAAGGTCCACGTGAGGCGCAGGTGGCAACATGATTCACCAAGTCCAGGTGAGGCCCACGTGGTGACCTGTCACCAGAACCAGGTGCGGACCAGCTAAGAACCAGATTCACCAGGCCCAAGTGAAGCCCAAGGGGTGACCAGAGTCACCAGGTAAGGGTGAGGTCCCAGGCTGAACCAGAGTAACCAGTTTAGTTTGAGGCACAGAATGGGACCAGAGGTCCCTGGACAAAGTGAGGCCCAGGTGTGGAATAGAGTATCCAGGTCCCAATGATGCCTGGGTGAGGACCCGAGTCACTAGGGCCATGAAAGCCCAGATGGGGAACAGAATCACTAGGTCCTGGTGAGGCATAGAATAAGAACACAGTCAACAGTATCCGGTGAGCCCCTTGTGGGAACCAGAGCCACTCTATCCCGCTGAGTCCCAGGTCCATGTGAGGCCCACGTAGGACCAGATTCATCAGGTCGAATTGAGGCATAGCTGGGGACAAGAGTCATCAGGTCTGGGTGCGGCCTAGGTAGGGCAAGATTCAGCAGGTCTGAGTTAGGTCAAATTGGGGACGAGAGACACAGTCCATGTGAGGCCAAAGTGAGACCACAGACACCAGATACAAGTGAGTTCCAGGTGGGGACCAGAGTCACGAGATCCAGGTGAAGTCCAGGTGGGGACCAGAGTCACTAGGTGCAGATGAGGCCCAGGTGAGGACCAGAGTTACCAGGTACACGTGATGCCCCGGTGGGGATCAGAGGCAACAGGTCCATGTGAGGCAGCTTGGGGACCATGGTCAAGAGGTGTACTTGAGGCCCAGGTGTGGAACACAGTAAGCAGGTCCAGGTGAGTCCCCGGTGGTGACTAGAGACACCACGTGCAGGTGAGGCCCAGGTGGGCATCAGGATCACCAGGTACAGGGGAGGCCCTTGAAAGAACCAGAGTCAGCAGTTCGAGGTCAGGCAGAGGTGGCCACCAGATTCAGCAGGTCGAAGTCAGGCCAAAGTGGGGTTCACAGTCACTAGGGCACGGTGAGACCCAGAGGGGGACCAGAGTCACCTGGTCCAGGTGAGGTCCAGTTGTGGAACACAGTCACAGGCTCCCAATATTGCCCAGTTGAGGACCATGGTCAACAGGGCCAGGTGAGGCCCAGATGGGGACCAGAGTCCCCAAATCCAGGTGAAGCCCAGGTGGGGACCAGAGTCACCAGATCCAGGGTAGTCTCAGGTGCAGACCAGAATCAGCAGGTCCAGGTGAGGTGCAGGTGGCAACCACACTCACCAGGTCCCGGTGAGGCCCTGGTGGGGTGAGGAGTCACGAGGTACATGAGAAGCTAGAAACACTGCAGCCACCAGGTCCACATGATGTCCATGTGGGAACGAGAATCACCAGTTAGAAGTAAGGACCAGTTGGGGATGCGAGTCACCATGTCCAGGTGAGACCCAGGTGGGAACCTGTATCACCATGTCCAGGTGTGGCCCAGGTGAATGCCAGAGTTAATAGGTCCCGCTGGTTCACTGTTATTGAACAGTGTTACCATATCCTGATGCTACCGAGGTGGGTACCGAGACTCCAGGTCCTGGTGAGGCCCAGTTGGGACCAGAGACATGAGGTCCAGGTGAGGTCCCGATGGGAACCACAGTCACAAGGTCAGGTGAGACCATGCTTAGGATCAGAGTCACCAGTTACAGGTGAGGCCCAGGTGGAGCCAGAGTAACCTGGTACAGAAAATGCCAAAGTCAGGAAAAGTGTTACCAGGATCAGGTCACTCCCAGTGGGGAATAGAGTAACCATGTCCCAATGATGCCCACGTAGAACCAGAGTCACCAGGTCCAGATGAGGCGCAGTTGGGGAGCATATTCACTAGGTCCCGGTGAGGCCCAGTTGAGGACTAGAGTCACCAGGTTTTGTTGAGGCCTAGAGGGGTACCAGATTCACCTGGTCTAGGAGACATCCAGATGGGGACCATAGTCTCCATGTCAGAGGGAGGCCCAGAGTGGATCCAGAGTCATCATGTCCAGGTGAGGCTCAGGTGTGGAACAGAGTATCCAGGTCGTAATGATACACAGGTGAGGACCAGAATCAGCAGATCTGGGTGAGGCCCAGTTAGGATCAGAGTCACCAGTTCCAGTTGAGGCCAAGAAGGAGTCCACAGCAATCAAGTCCAGGTGGGGAACAAAGTCACCAGGACTGAGTGAGGCCTAGATGGGCACCAGATTCACCAGGTCCACGTGATTCACAGGTGGTGACCAGGTTACGAGTTGTGGGTGAGGACCAGGTAAGGACCAGATTCACCAGGTCGAAGTGAGGCCCACGTGGGGACCTGTGTCACCAGGTATGGGTGAGCCCCAGGTGGCAACCCCACTCACCAAGTCCAGGTGAGGCCAACCTGCAGGCCATGCAGAGGAACCATGTCCCGATGATGCCCAGGTAGGGACGAGTGATACCAGGTCCAGCTGAGGCCAACCTGCAGGCCATGCAGTGGAACCTTGTCCCGATGATGCCCAGGTAGGGACCAGAGTCACCAGGCCCAAATGAGGCCCAGATGAGCATATTCACTAGGTCCAGGTGAGGCCCAGTTGAGGACCAGAGTCACCAGATCTGGTTGAGGCCTAGAGGGTTACCAGAATCACCTGGTCCAGGTGACATCCAGATGGGGACCAGAGTCACCATATCAGGGTGAGGCCCAGAGAGGTTCCAGAGTCATCATGTCCAGGTGAGGCTCAGGTATGGAACAGAGTCACCAAGTACCAAAGATGCCCAGGTGAGGACCAGAGTCACCAGGTCGGGGTGACGCCCAGATAGGATCAGAGTCACCAGTTCCAGGTGAGGCTAAGAAAGAGTCCACAGCAATCAGGACCAGGTGCGGAACAAAGTCACCAGGACCGGGTGAGGCCCAGATGGGGACCAGATTGACCAGGTCCAGGTGAGGCCCAGGTGGTGACCAGAGTCCCCTGGTCTGGGAGAGGACCAGGTATGTAACAGATTCACCAGGTCCAAGAGGCCCACGTAGAGACCTGAGTCACCAGGTATGGGTGAGGCCCAGGTGGGAACCCCACTCACCAGGTCCAGGTGAGGCCAACCTGCAGGCCAGAGTCACCAGATCCAGGTGAGGCCCTAGTGGGGACCAGAGTCACCAGGTAAATATGAGTCTACAAGAATACAACAGTCACCAGGTCCAGGTGTGGTTCATGTGGGAACGAGAGTCACCAGGTCCAGGTGAGCCCCAGGTTGGGACCACCGTCACCAGGTCCAGATTGAGGACTAGTTGGGGGGACCAGAGTCATCAGGACCAGCTGAGGACAAAGTGTGGAGCAAAGTTATCATGTCCAGGTGAGGCCCAGGTGAGGAACAGAGTAACCATGTCCCATTGATGCCAGGTGAGAAAGAGTCACAAGGTCCCGCCGAGGCCTAAATGAGGAGTAGACTCACCAGGTCCTGTTGAGGCCCAGTTGTGGACCGGTGTCCCCAGCTCCGGGTGAGTCCCAGAGGGGGACCAGATTCCCCCGTTTCTGCTGATAACCAGGTGAGGACCAGAGTCACCACGTCAGGGTGAGGCCCAGAGGGAGACGAGAATCAGTAGGTCCAAGTGAGGCCCCGATGTGGAACTGTGAAACCAGGTCCCATGATGCCCATATGAGGACCTGAGTCACCAGGTGCAGGTGATGTCCCTGTGGGAACCAGTCACCCCGTCCACGTGAGGCCCAGGTGGGACCACAGTCACCAGGACCAGGTGAGGCCCATGTATATAAGAGAGTATCCAGGTCCCAATGATGCCCAGGTAAGGACCAGAGTCCACCGGTCCAGCTGAGGTCCAAATATGGATCAGAGTCATTGTGTTCCAGGTGAGGCCAGATGGAGACCACAGGAACCAGGTCCAGGAGAGCCCCATATAGGAACCAGAGTCACCAGATCCAGGTGAGGTCCATGTTGGAAAGAGAGTCACCAGGTCCAGGAGAGGTCCAGGTGGGGACCAGAGTCACCAGATCCAGGTAAAGTCCAGGTGGGGACCAGAGTCTCTAGTTGCAGATGAGGCCCAGGTGAGGACCAGAGTTACCAGGTACACGTGAGGCCCCGGTGGGGATCAGAGGCAACAGGTCCATTTTAGGCGGGCTTGGGGTCCATGGTCTAGAGGTGTACTTGTGGCCCAGGTGTGGAACACAGTAAGCAGGTCCAGGTGAGTCCCCGGTGGTGACAAGAATCACCACGTCCAGGTGAGGCCCAGGATGGCACCAGGATCGCCAGGTAAAGGGGAGGCCCTTGAAAGAACCAGAGTCAACAGTTCCAGGTCAGACGCAGTTGGCAACCAGGGTCAGCAGGTCGAAGCCAGGCCAAAGTGGGGTTCACAGTCACTAGGGCACGGTGAGACCCAGAGGGGGACCAGAGTCACCTGTTCCAGGTGAGGTCCAGTTATTGAACACAGTCACAGGGTCCCAATTTTGCCCAGTTGAGGACTATGGTCAACAGGGCCAGGTGAGGCCCAGATGGAGAACGGAGTCCCCAAACGGGTGAAGCCCAGGTGGGGACCACAGTCACCAAATCCAGGGTAGTCTCAGGTGCAGACCAGAATGACCAGGTCCACTTGAGGTGCAGGTGGCAACCACACTCACCAGGTCCCTGTGAGGCCGTGGTGGGGACCAGAGTCACGAGGTACATGAGAAGCTAGAAACACTGCAGCCACTGGGTCCACATGATGTCCATGTGGGAACGAAAATCACCAGTTACAGGGGAGGACCAGTTGTGGATCCGACTCACCATGTCCACTTGAGACCCAGGTGGGAACGAGTGTCACCATGTCCAGGTGTGGCCCAGGTGAAGACCAGAGTTAATAGGTCCGGCTGGGTCACTGTTAGTGAACAGTGTAACCCTATCCTGATGCTACCAAGGTGGGTACCAGAGAAACCAGGTCCTGGTGAGGCCCAGTTGGGACCAGAGACATGAGGTCAAGGTGAGGTCCCGATGGGAACCACAGTCACCAGGTCAGGTGAGGCCATGCTTAGGATCAGAGTCACCAGTTACTGGTGAACCCAAGGTGGATCCAGAGTCACCTGGTACAGAAGAGGCCAAATCAAGACCAGAGTTACCAGGATCAGGTCAGTCCCAGTGGGGAATACAGTAACCATGTCCCGATGATGCCCAGGTAGAACCAGAGTCATCAGGTCCACATGGGGCACAGGTGGGTAGCATGATCACTAGGTCCCAGTGAGGCCCAGTTGAGGACCAGAGTCACCAGATCTGGTTGAGGCCTAGTGGGGTACGAGAAACACCTGGTCCAGGTGACAACCAGATGGGGACCAGAGTCACCATGTCAGGGTGAGGCCCAGAAACGTTCCAGAGTCATCATGTCCAGGTGAGGCTCAGGTGTGGAAGAGAGTATCCAGGTCATAATGGTCCACAGGTGAGGACCAGAGTCACTAGATCTGGGTGAGGCCAAGTTAGTATGAGAGTCACCAGTTCCAGGTGAGGCCAAGAAGGAGTCCACAGCAATCAGTTCCAGGTGGGGAACAAAGTCACCAGGACTGTGTGAGGCCCAGATGGTGTCCAGGTTCACCAGGTCCAGGTGATTCCCAGGTGGTGACCAGAGTTACCAGTTCCGGGTGTGGACCAGGTAAGGACCAGATTCACCAGGTCCCAGAGGACCAAATGGGGAACTGTGTCACCAGGTATAGGAGAGGCTGAGTTGGCAACCTCACACACCAGGTCCTGGTGAGGCCAACCTGCAGGCCAGAGTCACCAGATCCTGGTGAGGCCCTAGTGGGGACGGGAGTCACCAGGTAAATGTGAGTCTACAAGAACACCACAGTCACCAGGTCCAGGTGTGGTTCATGTAGGAACGAGCGTCACCAGGTCTAGGTTGAGGCCTAGGTGGGGGACAAGAGTCATCAGGACCAGTTGAGGGCAAAGTGTGGAGCAAAGTTATCATGTCCAGGTGAGGCCAGGTGGGGAACAGAGTAACCATGTCCCATTGATGCCAGGTGGGAAAAGAGTCACAAGGTCCAGACGATGCCTAAATGAGGAGTAGATTCACCAGGTCCTGTTGAGGCCCATTTGAGGACCAGTGTACCCAGCTCTGGGTGATTCCCAGAGGGGGACCAGAGTCACCCGGTTCTGGTGATATCCAGGTGGGGACCAGAGTCACCACGTCAGGGTGAAGCCCAGAGGGGGACGTGAATCACTAGGTCCAGGTGAGGCCCCGATATGGACCTGAGAAACCAGGTCCCATGATGCCCATATGAGGACCAGAGTCACCAGGTCCAGGTGAGGTCCCTGTGGGAACCAGTCAACTCGTCCAGGTGAGGCCCAGGTTGGACCACAGTCACCAGGTCCAGGTGAGGCCCAGGTATATAAGAGAGTATCCAGGTCCAAATGATGCCCAGGTAAGGACCAGAGTCCACAGGTCCAGGAGAGGACCAAATATGGATCAGAGTCATTGTGTTCCAGGTGAGTCCAGATGGAGACCACAAGAACCAGGTCAAGGAGAGCCCCATATGGGAACCAGAGCCACCAGATCCAGGTGAGGTCCAGGAGGGACCGCAGTCACAAGGTCAAGGTGAGGCGCAGGTGGCAACATGATTCACCAAATCCAGATGAGACCCACGTGGTGACCTGTCACCAGATCCAGGTGCGGACCAGCTAAGGACCAGATTCACCAGGCCCAAATGAAGCCCAAGAGGTGACCACGGTCACCAGGTAAGGGTGAGGCCCAGAGGGGGAACCATAGTAACCAGTTTAGTTTGAGGCACAGAATGGGACCAGAGGTCCCTGGACAAAGTGAGCCAGCTGTGGAATAGAGTATCCAGGTCCCAATGATGCCTGGGTGAAGACCAGAGTCACTAGGGCCATGCAAGCCCAGATGGGGAACAGAATCAGTAGGTCCTGCTGAGGCATAGAATAAGAACACAGTCACCAGTATCAGGTGAGCCCCTTGTGGGAACCAGAGCCACTCAATCCAGCTGAGTCCCAGGTCCATGTGAGACCCACGTGAGGACAAGATTCATCAGGTCGAATTGAGTCATAGCTGGGGACAAGAGTGACCAGGTCTGGGTGCGGCCTAGGTGGGGCAAATTCAGCAGTTCTGAGTTAGGTCAAAGTGGGGACGAGAGACACCAGGTCCAGGTGAGGCCAAACTGAGGACCAGAATCACCAGATACAGGTGAGTTCCAGGTGGGGACCAGAGTCACCAGATCCAGGTGAAGTCACCGGGATCAGACCAGAGTCTCTAGGTGCAGATGAGGCTCAGGTGAGGACCAGAGTTACCAGGTACACGTGAGGCCCCGGTAGGGATAAGAGGCAACAGGTCCATGTTAGTCGCGCTTGGGGACCATGGTCAACAGGTGTACTTGAGGACCAGGTGTGGAACACAGTAAGCAGGTCCATGTGAGTCCCCGGTGGTGACAAGAGTCACCACGTCCAGGTGAGGCCCAGGTGGTCACCAGGATCACCAGGTACAGGGGAGGCCCTTGAAAGAACCACAGTCAACAGTTCGAGGTCAGGGGCAGTTAGCAACAAGGGTCAGCAGGTCCAAGTCAGGCCAAAGTGGGGTTCACAGTCACTAGGGCACGGTGAGACCCAGAGGGGGACCGAGTCACCTGTTCCAGGTGAGGTCCAGTTGTGGAACACAGTCACAGGGTCCCAATTTTGCCCAGTTGAGGACCATGGTCAACAGGGCCAGGTGAGGCCCAGATGGGGACCGGAGTCCCCAAATCCAGGTGAAGCCCAGGAGGGAACCACAGTCACCAGATCCAGGGTAGTCTCAGGTGCAGACCAGAATCACCAGGTCCAGGTGAGGTGCAGGTGGCAACCACACACACCAGGTCCCGGTGAGGCCCTGGTGGGGACCAGAGTCACGAGGTACATGAGAAGCTAGAAACACTGCAGGCACCAGGTCCACATGATGTCCATGCTGGAATGAGAATCACTAGTTACAGGTGAGGACCAGGTGAGGATCCGACTCACCATGTCCAGGTGAGACCCAGGTGGGAACCAGTGTCACCATGTCCAGGTGTGGCCCAGGTGAAGACCAGAGTTAATAGGTCCGGCTGGGTCACTGTTAGTGAACAGTGTAACCATATCCTGATGCTACCCAGGTGGGTACCAGAGACACCAGGTCCTGGTGTGGCCCAGGTGGGACGAGAGACACGAGGTGCAGGTGAGGTCCCGATGGGAACCACAGTCACCAGGTCAGGTGAGGCCATGCTTAGGATCAGAGTCACCAGTTACAGGTGAGGCCCTGGTGGAGCCAGAGTCACCTGGTACAGAAGAGGCCAAAGTGAGGACCAGAGTTACCAGGGTCAGGTCAGTCCCAGTGTGGAATAGAGTAAACATGTCCCGATGATGCCCAGGTAGAACCAGAGTTACCAGGTCTAGATGAGGTGCAGGTGGGGAGCATATTCACTAGTTCCCGGTGAGGCCCAGTTGAGGACCAGAGTCACCAGGTCTAGTTGAGGCCTAGAGGGGTACCAGATTCACCTGGTCTAGGTGACATCCAGATGGGGACCAGAGTCACCATGTCAGGCTGAGGCCCAGAGGGGATCCAGAGTCATCATGTCCAGGTGAGGCTCACGTGTGGAACAGAGTATCCAGGTCATAATGGTCCACAGGTGAGGACCAGAGTCACCAGATCTAGGTGAGGCCCAGTTAGGATCAGACTCACTAGTTCCAGGTGAGGGCCAAGAAGGAGTACACAGCAATCAGGTCCAGGTGGGAACAAAGTCACCTGGACTGGATGAGACCCAATGGGGACCAGAATCACAATGTCCAGGTGATTCCCAGGTGATGACCAGAGTTACCAGTTCCGCGTGAGGACAAGGGAAGGACCATATTCACCAGGTCCACGTGAGGCCCAGGTTGGGACATGTGTCACCAGGCATGGGTGAGTCTCAGGTGACAACCCCACTCACTAGTTCCAGTGAGGCCAACGTGCAGGCCACGCCGAGGACACATGTCCTGATGATGCCCAGGTGGGGTCTAGAGTTATCAGGTCCAGGTGAAGCACACCTGCAGGCCATGGAGTGGTACCATGTCCCGGTAATGGCGAGGTAGGGATCAGAATCACCATGTCCAAATGAGGCCCAGATGGAGCATATTCACTAGGTCCAGGTGAGGCCCAGTTGAGGACCAGAGTCACCAGATCTGGTTGAGCCCTATAAGGGTACCAGAATCACCTGGACCAGGTGACATTGAGATGGGGACCAGAGTCACCAGGTCAGGGTGAGGCCCACAGATGTTCCAGAGTAATCATGTCCAAGTGAGGCTCAGGTGTGGAACAGAGTCACCAGGTACCAATGATGCCCAGTTGAGGACCAGATTCACCAGGTCTGGGTGACGCGCAGATAGGATCAGAGTCACCAGTTCCAGGTGAGGCCAAGAAGGAGTCCACAGCAATCAGGTCCAGGTGGGGAACAAAGTCACCAGGACTGGGTGAGGCCCAGATGGGGACCAGATTCACCAGGTCCAGGTGATTCCCATGTGGTGACAAGGGTTACCAGTTCTAGGTGAGGACCAGGTAAAGACCAGATTCACCAGGTCCAAGTGAGGCCGACGTGGGACTTGTGTCACCAGGTATGGGTGAGGCCCAGGTGGCAACCCCACTCACAAGGTCCAGGTGAGGGCAACCTGCCGGCCATGCAGAGGAACCGTGTCCCGATGATGCCCAGGTAAGGACCAGAGGTACGAGGTCCAGGTGACTCCAACCTGCAGGCCATGCGGAAGAACCATGTCCCGATGATGCCCTGGTAGGGACCAAAGATACCAGGTCAAGAAGAGACCAACCTGCAGACCATTATGTGGAACCATGTCCCGATGTTGCCCACGTAGGGACCAGAGTCACCAGGTCCAAATGAGGCCCAGATGGAGCATATTCTCTAGGTCCAGGTGAGGCCCAGTTGAGGACCAGAGTCACCAGATCTGGTTGAGACCCAGAGGGGTACCAGAATCCCCTGGTCCAGGTGACATCCAGATAGGGACCAGAGTCACCAGTTCCAGGTGAGGCCAAGAACGAGTCCACAACAATCAGGCACAGGTGGGGAACAAAGTCACCAGGACTGTGTGAGACCAAAGGGTACCAGATTCACCAGGTCCAGGTGAGGCCCAGGTTGTGACCAGAGTCCCCGGGTCTGGGTGAGGACCAGGTAAGGACCAGATTCATAAGGTCCACAAGGCCCACGTGGAGACCTGAGTCACCAGGTATGGGTGAGGCCCAGGTGACAACCACACTCACCAGGTCCAGGTGAGGCCAACCTGCAGGCCAGAGTCACAAGATCCAGGTGAGGCCCTAGTGGGGACCGGAGTCACCAGGTAAATGTGCGTCTACAAGAACACCACAGTCACAAGGTACAGGTGTGGATCATGTGGGAACGAGAGTCACCAGATCCAGGTGAGACCCAGGTGGGGACCACAGTCACCAGGTCCAGATTGAGGCCTAGGTGGGGGGACCAGAGTCATCAGGACCAGTTGAGCCAAAGTGCGGAGCAAAGTTATCATGTCCACGTGAGGCCCAGGTGCGGAACAGAGTCACGAAGTCCCATTGATGCCAGGTTGGAAAAGAGTCACAAGGTCCACATGAGGCCTAAATGAGGAGTAGATTCACCAGGTCCTGTTGAGCACCAGTTGAGGGTCAATGCCCCAGCTTCGGGTGAGTCCCAGAGGGGGACCAGAGGCACCCGGCTCTGGTGATATCCAGGTGGGGACCAGAGTCCGCAGGTCAGGATGAGGCCCAGAGCGGGACGAGAATCACTAGGACCAGGTGAGGCCCCGATGTGGAACTGAGAAACCAGGTCCCATGATGCCCATATGAGGACCTGAGTTCAGGTCCAGGTGAGGTCCCTGTGGGAACCAGTCACCTTGTCCAGGTGAGGCCCAGGTGGGACCACAGTCACCAGGTCCAGGTGAGGCCCTGGTATATAAGAGAGTATCCAGGTCCCAATGATGCCCAGGTAAGGACCAGAGTTAACAGGTCCAGGAGAGGCCCAAATATGGATCAGAGTCATTGTGTTCCAGGTGAGGCCAGATGGAGACCACAGGAACCAGGTAGAGGAGAGCACCATATGGGAACCAGGGCGACCAGATCCAGGTGAGGTCCAGGTGGGACCACACTCACAAGGTCCAGGTGAGGCGCAGGTGGCAACAAGATTCACCAAGTCCAGGTGAGTCCCAGGTGGCGACCAGTCACCAGATCCAGGTGCGGACCAGCTAAGGACCAGATTCACCAGGCTCAAGTGAAGCCCAAGGGGTGACCAGAGTCACCAGGTAAGTGTGAGGCCCCGAGGGGTAACCAGAGTAACCAGTTTAGTTTGAGGCCCAGAATGGGACCAGAGGTCCCTTGTCAAAGTGAAGCCCAGGTGTGGAATAGAGTATCCAGGTCCCAATGATACCTGGGTGAGCACCAGAATCACTAGGGCCATGCAGACCCAGATGGGGAACAGAATCACTAGGTCCTGGTGAGGCATAGGATAACACCACAGTCAACAGTATCAGGTGAGACCCTTGTGGCAACCAGAGCCACTCTATCCAGGTGAGTCCCAGGTCCATGTGAGGCCCACGTGAGGACCAGATTCATCAGGTCAAATTGAGGCATAGCTGGGGACAAGAGTCACCAGGTCTGGGTGCGGCCTAGGTGGGGCAAGATTCAGCAGTTCTGATAGTTCAAAGTGGGGACGAGAGACACCAGTTCCAGGTGAGGCCAAACTGAGGACCAGAGTCACCAGATCCAGGTGAGGTCCATGTTGGAAAGAGATTCACCAGATCCAGGTGAAGCCCAGAGAGGGACCAGAGTCACCAGATCCAGGTGAAGCCCAGGTGGGGACCAGAGTCACTAGGTCCAGATGAGGCCAGGTGCGGACCAGAGATACCAGGTAGACGTGAGTCCACAGCAATCAGGTCCAGGTGGGGAACAAAGTCACCAGGACTGGGTGAGGCCCAGATGGGAACCAGATTCACCAGGTCCAGGTGAGGCCCAGGTGGTGACCTGAGTCCCCGGTTCTGGGAGAGGACCAGGTAAGGCCAGATTCACCCGGTCCAAGAGGCCCACGTGGGGACCTGAGTCACCAGGTATGGGTGAGTCCCAGGTGGCAACCCCACTCACCAGGTCCAGGTGAGGCCAACCTGCAGGCCAGAGTCACCAGATCCAGGTGAGGCCCTAGTGGGGACGGGAGTCACAAGGTAAATGTGAGTCTACAAGAACACCACAGTCACCAGGTCCAGTAGTGGTTCATGTGGGAACGGGAGTCACCAGGTCCAGCTGAGACCCAGTTAGGGACGACAGTCACCAGGTCCAGATTGAGGCCTAGGTTGGGGGACGAGAGTCATCAGGACCAGTTGAGGTCAAAGTGTGCAGCAAAGTTATCATGTCCAGGTGAGTCCCAGGTTGGGAACAGAGTAACCAAGTCCCATTGATGCCAAATGGGAAAAGAGTCACAAGGTCCAGACGAAGCCTAAATTTGGAGTAGATTCACCAGGTCCTGTTGAGGCCCAGCTGAAGACCAGTGTCCCCAGCTCCGGTCGTGTCACCCGGTTCTGGTGATATCCAGGTGGGGACCAGAGTCACCAGATCCAGGTAAAGTCCAGGTGGGGACCAGAGTCACCAGATCCAGGTGAAGCCCAGGTGGGGACCAGAGTCACTAGGTCCAGATGAGGCCAGGTGCAGACCAGAGTTACCAGGTACACGTGAGTCCACAGCAATCCGGTCCAGGTGGGGAACAAAGTCACCAGGACTGGGTGAGGCCCAGATGGGGACCAGATTCACCAGGTCCAGGTGAGGCCCAGGTGGTGACCTGAGTCCCCGGTTCTGTGAGAGGACCAGAAAGGCCAGATTCACCCGGTCCAAGAGGCCCACGTTGGGACCTGAGTCACCAGGTATGGGTGAGGCCCAGGTGACAACCCAACTCACCAGGTCCAGGTGAGGCCAACCTGCAGGCCAGAGTCACCAGATCCAGGTGAGGCCCTAGAGGGGAACGGAGTCACCAGGTAAATGTGAGTCTACAAGGACACCACAGTCAACAGGTCCAGGTGTGGTTCATGTGGGAACGAGAGGCACCAGGTCCAGGTCAGACCCAGGTGGGGACCACAGTCACCAGGTCCAGATTGAGGCCTAGGTGGGGGGACCAGAGTCATCAGGACCAGTTGAGGCCAAAGTGCGGAGAAAAGTTATCATGTCCAGGTGAGGCTCGTGGGGAACAGAGTAACCATGTCCCATTGATGCCAGGTTGGTTAAGTGTCACAGGTCCAGACGAGGCCTAAGTGAGGAGTAGATTCACCAGATCCTGTTGAGCCCAGTTGAGGACCAGTGTCCCCAGCTCCGGGTGAGTCCCAGAGGGGGACCAGAGTCACCCGGTTCTGGTGATATCCAGGTGGGGACAAGACTCACCACGTCAGCGTGAGGCCCAGAGGGGGAGGAGATAACTAGGTCCAGGTGAGGCCCCGATGTGGCACTGAGATACCAGGTCCCATGATACCCATTTGAGGACCTGAGTCACCAGGTCCAGGTGAGTTCCCTTTGGGAACCAGTGACCTCATCCAGATGAGGCCCAGGTGGAACCACAGTCACCAGGTCCAGGTGAGGCCCAGGTATATAAGAGAGTATACAGGTCCCAATGATGCCCAGGTAAGGACCAGAGTCAACAGGTCCAGGAGAGACCCAAATATGGATCAGAGTCATTGTGTTCCAGGTGAGGCCAGATGGAGACCACAGGAACCAGGTCCAGGAGAGCCCCATATGGGAACGAGAGCCACCAGATCCAGGTGAGGTACGGGGGGACCACAGTCACAAGGTCCAGGAGAGGCGCAGGTGGCAAAAGGATTCTCCAAGTCCAGGTGAGGCCCAGGTGGCGACCAGTCACCAGAACCAGGTGCGGAACAGCTAAGGACCAGTTTCACCAGGCCGAAGTGATGCCCAAAGGGTGACCAGAGTTACCCTGTAAGGGTGAGTCACAGAGGGGGAACCAGACTAACCAGTTTAGTTTGAGGCCCAGAATGGGACCAGAGGTGACTGGTCAAAGTGAGGCCCAGGTGTGGAATATAGTTCCAGGTCCCAATGATGCCTGGGTGAGGACCACAGACACTAGGGCCATGCAGGCCCAGATGGGGAAGAGAATCACTAGGTCCTGGTGAGGCATAGATAAGACCACAGTCAGCAGTATCAGGTGAGCCCCTTGTGGGAACCAGAGCCACTCTATCCAGCTGAGTCCCAGGTCCATGTGAGGCCCACGTGAGGACCAGATTCATCAGGTCGAATTGAGGCAAAGCTGGGACAAGTGTCACCAGGTCTGGGTGCGGCCTAGGTGGGGCAAGATTCAGCAGTTCTGAGTTAGGTCAAAGTGGGGACGAGAGACACCAGGTCCAGGTGAGGCCAAACTGAGGGCCAGAGTCACCAGATCCAGGTGAGGTAAATATTGGAAAGAGAGTCACCAGGTCCAGGAGAGGTCCAGGCGGGGACGACAGTCACCAGATCCAGGTGAAGCCCAGCTGGGGACCAGTCACCAGACCGAAGTGAAGCCCAGGTGGGGACCAGAGTCACCAGGTCAAGTTGAGACCTAGAGGGATACCACATTCACCTAGTCTAGGTGACATCCGAATGGGGACCAGAGTCATCATATCAGGGTGAGGCCCAGAGGGGATCCAGAGTCATCATGTCCAGGTGAGGCTCAGGTGTGGAACAGAGTATCCAGGTCATAATGGTCCATAGGTGAGGACCAGAGTCACCAGATCTGGGTGAGGCCCAGTTACGATCAGAGTCACCAGTTCCAGGTGAGGCCAAGAAGGAGTCCACAGCAATCAGTTCCAGGTGGGGTGACAAAGTCACCAGGACTGGATGAGGACCAGATGGGGACCAGATTTACCCGGTTCATGTGATTCCCAGGTGGTGACCCGAGTTAGGAGTTCCGGGTGAGGACCAGGTAAGGACCAGATTCACCAGGCCCAAGGGAGGCCCACGTGGGGACCTGTGTCACCAGGCATGTGTGAGGCCAAGGTCACAACGCCACTCACCAGGTCCAGGTGAGGCCCAACTGCAGGACATGCAGAGGAACCATGTCCCGATGATGCCCAGGTAGGGACTAGAATTACCAGGTCAAGGTGAAACCAACCTGCAGGCCATGTGTGGAACCATGTCCCGATGATGCCCAGGTAGTGACAAGATTTACCAGGTCCAGGTGAGGCCAACCAGCAGGCCATGCAGTGGAACCATGTCCCGATGATGCCCAGGTAGGGACCAGAGTCACCAGGTCCAAATGAGGCCCAGATGGATCAAATTCACTAGGTCCAGGTGAGGCCCACTTGAGGACCAGAGTCACCAGTTCTGGTTGAGGCCTAGAGGGGTACCAGAATCACTTGGTCCAGGTGACATCCAGATGGGGACCAGAGTCACCAGGTCAGGGTGAGGCCCGGAGAGGTTCCAGAGTCATCAGGTCCAGGTGAGGCTCAGGTGTGGAATAGAGTCACCAGGTACCAATGATGCCCAGGTGAGGACCAGAGTCACCAGGTCCGGTTGACGCGCAGATAGGATCAGAGTCACCAGTTCCAGTTGAGGCCAAGAAAATGTCCACAGCAATCAGGTCCAGGTGGGGAACAAAGTCACCAGGACTGGGTGAGGCCCAGATGGGGAACAGATTCACCAGGTCCAGGTGAGGCCCAGTTGGGGACCAGATCCCCGGGTCTGGGAGAGGACCAGATAAGGTCCAGATGAACAGGTCCAAGAGGCCCACGTGGGGACCTGAGTCACCAGGTTTGGGTGAGGCCCAAGTAGCAACCCCACTCACCAGGTCCAGGTGAGGCCAAACTGCGGACTAGAGTCACCAGATCCAGGTGAGGTCCATGTTGGAAAGAGAGTCACCAGGTCCAGGAGAGGTCCAGGTGGGGACCAGAGACACCACGTCAGGGTGAGGCCCATAATGGGACGAGAATCACTAGGTCCAGGTGAGGCCCCGATGTGGAACTGAGAAACCAGGTCCCATGATGCCCATATGAGGACCTGAGTACCAGGATCAGGTGAGGTCTTTGTGGGAACCAGTCACCTCGTCCAGGTGAGCCCCAGGTGGGACCACAGTCACCAGGTCAAGGTTTGGCCCAGGAATATAAGAGAGTATCCAGGTCCCAATGATGCCCAGGTATGGACCAGAGTCCACAGGTCCAGGAGAGGCCCAAATATGGATCACAGTCATTGTGTTCCAGGTGAGGTCAGATGGAGACCACAGGAACCAGGTCCAGGAGGGCCCCATGTGGGTACCTGAGCCACCAGATCCAGGTGAGGTCCAGATGGGACCACAGTCACAAGGTCCAGGTGAGGAGCAGGTGGCAAGAGGATTCACCAAGTCCACGTGGGGCCCAGGTGACGACCAGTCAGGATATCCAGGTGCGGTCCAGCTAAGGACCAGATTCACCAGGCCCAAGAGAAGTCAAAGGGGTGACCAGAGTCACCAGGTAAGGGTGAGGCCCAGAGGGGGAACCAGAGTAACCAGTTTAGTTTGAGGCCCAGAATGGGACCAGGGTCCCTGGTCAGAGTGAGGCAAAGGTGTGGAATAGAGTATCCAGGTCCCAATGATGCCTGGGTGAGGACCAAGGTCACTAGGGCCATGCAGGCCCAGATGGGGAACAGAATCACTAGGTCCTGGTGAGGCATAGAATAAGACCACAGTCAACAGTATCATGTGAGCCCCTTGTGGGAACCAGAGACACTCTATCCAGCTGAGTCCCAGGTCCATGTGAGGCCCACGTGAGGACCAGATTCATCAGGTCGAATTGAGGCATAGCTGGGGACAAGAGTCACCAGGTCTGGGTGCGGCCTAGGTGGGGCAAGATTCAGCAGTTCTGAGTTAGGTCAAAGTGGGGACGAGAGACACCAGGTCCAGGTGAGGCCAAACTGAGTACCAGAGTCACCAGATCCAGGTGAGGTCCAAGTGGGGACCAGAGTCACCAGATCCAGATGAAGCCCAGGTGGGACCAGACTCACTAGGTCCAGATGAGGCCCAGGTGGGGACCAGAGTTACCAGGTACACGTGAGGCCCCGGTGGGGATCAGAGGCAACAGGTCCATGTGAGCCCGGCTTGGGGACCATGGATAACAGGTCTACTTGAGGACCAGCTGTGGAACACAGTAAGCAGGTCCAGGTGAGTCCCCAGTGGTGACAAGAGTCACCACGTCCAGGTGAGGCCCAGGTGGGGACCAGGATCACCAGGTACAGGGGAGGCCCTTGAAAGAACCAGAGTCAACAGTTCAAGGTCAGGCGCAGGTGGCAACCAGGGTAAGCAGGTCCAGGTAAGGCCAAAGTTAGGTTCACAGTCACTAGGGCACGGTGAGACCCAGAGGGGGACCAGAGTCACCTGGTCCAGGTGAGGTCCAGTTATGGAACACAGTCAACGGGTCCCAATTTTGCCCAGTTGAGGACCATGGTCAACAGGGCCAGGTGAGGCCCAGATGGGGACCGGAGGCCCCAAATCCAGGTGAAGATCAGGTGGGGACCACAGTCACCAGATCCAGGGTAGTCTCGGGTGCAGACCAGAATTACGAGGTCCAGGTGAGGTGCAGGTGGCAACCACACTCACCAGGTCACGGTGAGGCCCTGGTGGGGACCAGATTCACGAGGTACATGAGAAGTTAGAAACACTGCAGCCACCAGGTCCACGTGATGTCCATGTGGGAACGAGAATCAACAGTTACAGGTGAGGACCAGGTGGGGATCCGACTCACCATGTCCAGGTGAGACCCAGGTGGGAACCAGTGTCACCACGTCCAAGTGTGGCCCAGGTGAAGACCAGAGTTAATAGGTCCAGCTGGGTCACTGTTAGTGAACAGTGTAACCATATCCTGATGCTACCCAGGTGGGTACAAGAGACACCAGTTCCTGGTGAGGCCCAGGTGGGACCAGAGACATGACGTCCAGATGATGTCACGATGTGAACCTCAGTCACCAGGTCAGGTGAGTCCATGCTTACGTCAGAGTCACCAGTTGCATGTGAGGCCCAGGTGGAGCCAGAGTCACCTGGTAGAGAAGGGGACAAAGTCAGGACCAGTGTTACCAGGATCAGGTCAGTCCCATTGGGAAATAGAGTAACCATGTCCCGATGATGCCCAGGTAGAACCAGAGTCACCAGGTCCAGATGAGGCGCAGGTAGGGAGCATATTCACTAGGTCCCGGTGAGGTCCAGTTGAGGACCAGAGTCACCAGGTCTAGATGAGGCCTAGAGGGGTACCAGATTCACCTGGTCTAGGTGAAATCCAGATGGAGACCAGAGTCACCATGTCAGGCTGAGGCCCAGAGGGGATCCAGAGTCATCATGTCCAGGTGAGGCTCAGGTGTGGAACAGAGTATCCAGGTCATAATGGTCCACAGGTGAGGACCAGAGTCACCAGATCTGGGTGAGGCCCAGTTAGGATCATCGTTACCATTTCCAGGTGAGGCCAAGAAGGTGTCCACATCAATCAGGTCCAGGTGGGGAACAAAGTCACCAGGACTGTGTGAGGCCCAGATGGGGACCAGATACACCAGGTCCAGGTGATTCCCAGGTGATGACCAGAGTTACAAGTTCCGGATGAGGACCAGGTAAGGACCAGATTCACCAGGTCCAAATGACGCCCAATGGAGCATATTCACTAGGTCCAGGTGAGGCCCACTTCAGGACCAGAGTTACCAGATCAGGTAGAGTCCTAGAGGGGTAACAGAATCACCTGGTCCAGGTGACATCCAGATGGGGACCAGTGTCACCAGGTCAGGATGAGGCCCAGAGAAGTTCCAGAGTCATCATGTCCAGGTGAGGCTCAGGTGTGGGACAGAGTCACCAGGTACCAATGATGCCCAGGTGAGGACCAGAGTCACCAGAACTCGGTGACGTGCAAATAGGATCAGAGTCACCAGTTCCAGGTGAGCCCAAGAAAGAGTCCACATCAATCAGGTCCAGGTGGGGAACAAAGTCACCAAGAATGGGTGAGGCCCATATGGGGACCAGATTCACCAGGACCAGGTGAGGCCCAGGTGGTGACCAGTGTCATCGGGTCTGGGAGACGACCAGGTAAGGACCAGGTTCACCAAGTCCAAGAGGCCCACGTGGGACTTGAGTCACCCGGTATGGGTGAGGCCCAGGTGGCAACCCCACTCACCAGTTCCAGGTGAGGCAAACCTGCATGCCAGAGTCACCAGATCCAGGTGAGTCCCTAGTGGGGAACGGAGTCACCAGGTAAATGTGAGTCTACAAGAACACCACAGTCACCAGGTCCAGGTGTGGTTCATGTGGGAACGAGAGTCACCAGGTCTAGGTGAGACCCAGGTGGGGACCACAGTCACCAGGTCCAGATTGAGGACTAGGTGGGGGGACCAGAGTCATCAGGACTTGTTGAGGCTAAAGTGTGGAGCAAAGTTATCATGTCCAGGTGAGACCCAGGTGGGAAACAGAGTAACCATGTCCCATTGATGCCAGGTGGGAAAAGATTCACAAGGTCCAGACGAGGTCTAAGTGAGGAGTAGATTCACCATGTCCTTTTGAGGTCCAGCTGAGGACAAGTGTCGCCAGCTCCGGTTGAGTCCCAGAGCGGGACCAGAGTCACCCGGTCCTGGTGATATCCAGGTGGGGACCAGAGTCACCAGGTCAGCGTGAGGCCCAGAGGGGACGAGAATCACTAGGTCCAGGTGAGGCCCCGATGTGGACCTGAGAAACCAGGTCCCATGATGCCCATATGAGGACCTGAGCCACTAGGTCCAGGTGGGGTCCCTGTGGGAACAAGTCACCTCGTCCAGGTGAGGCCCAGGTGGGACCACAGTCACCAGGTCCAGATGAAGCCCAGGAATATAAGAGAGAATCCAGGTCCCAATGATGCCTAGGTAAGGACAGAGTCAACTGGTCCAGGAGAGACCCAAATATGGATCAGAGTCATTGTGTTCCAGGTGAGGCCAGATGGAGACCACAGGAACCAGGTCCAGGAGAGCCCCATATGGGAAACAGAGCCACCAGATCCAGGTGAGGTCCAGGTGGGACCACAGTCACAAGGTCCAGGTGAGGCGCAGGAGGCAACAGGATTCAACAAGTCCAGGTGAGACCCAGGTGGCGACCAGTCACCAGATCCAGGTGCGGACCAGCTAACGACCAGATTCAGCAGGCCCAAGTGAAGCCGAAGGGGTGACCAGAGTCACCAGGTAGGGGTGAGGCCCAGAGGGGGAACCAGAGTAACCAGTTTAGTTTGAGGCACAGAATGGGACCAGAGGTCCCTGGTCAAAGTGAGGCCCAGGTGTGGAATAGAGTATCCAGGTCCCAATGATGCCTGGGTGCGGACCAGAGTCACTAGGGCCATGCAGGCTCAGAGGCAAACAGAATCACTAGGTCCAGGTGAGGCATAGAATAACACAACAGTCAGCAGTATCAGGTGAGCCCCTTGTGGAAACCAGAGCCACTCTATGGAGCTGAGTCCCAGGTCCATGTGAGGCCCACGTGAGGACCAGATTTTCAGGTCGAATTGAGGCATAGCTGGGGACAAGAGTCACCAGGTCTGGGAGGGGCCTAGGTGTGGCAAGATTCTGCAGTTTTGAGTTAGTTCAATGTGGGGATGAGAGACACCATGTCCAGGTGAGTCCAAAGTGAGGACCAGAGTCACCAGATCCAGGTGAGGTCCATGTTGGAAAGAGAGTCACCAGGTTCAGGAGATGTCCAGGTGGGGACCAGAGTCACCAGATCCAGGTGAAGTCCAGGTGGGGACCAGAGTCACCAGATCCAGGTGAAGCCCAGGTGGGGACCAGAGTCACTAGGTCCAGATGCGGCCCAGGTGAGGACCAGAGTTACCAGGTACACGTGAGGCCCCGATGGGTATCAGAGGCAACAGGTACTTGTGAGGCCGGCTTGGGGACCATGGTCAACAGGTCTACTTGAGGCCCAGGTGTAGAACACAGTAACCAGGTCCAGGTGAGTCCCCGGTGGTGACAAGAGTCACCACGTCAAGGTGAGACCCAGGTGGTGACCAGGATCACCAGGTACAGGGGAGGTCCTTGAATAAAGCAGAGTCAACAGTTCGAGGTCAGTCGCAGGTGGCGACCAGGGTCAGCAGGTCCAAGTCAGCCCAAAGTGGGCTTCACAGTCACTAGGGCACGGTGAGACCCAGAGGGGGACCAGAGTAACTTCGTCCCGGTTAGGTCCAGTTGTGGAACACAGTCACCGCGTTCCAATTTTTCCCAGTTGAGGACCATGGTCAACAGGGCCAGGTGAGGCCCAGATGGGGACCGGAGTCCCCAATTTCAGGTGAAGCCGAGGTGGGGACCACAGTCACCAGATCCAGGGTAATCTCAGGTGCAGACCAGAACGACCAGGTCCACGTGAGGTGCAGGTGGCAACCACACTCACCAGGTCCAGGTGAGGCCAACCTGCAGGTCATGGAGTGGAAACATGTCCCGATGATGCCCCGGTAGGGACCAGAGTCACCAGGTCCAAATGAGGCCCAGATGGAGCATATTCACTAGGGCCAGGTGAGGCCCAGTTGAGGACCAGAGTCACCAGATCTGGTTGAGGACTAGAGGGTTACCAGATTCACCTGGTCAAAGTGACATCCAGATGGGGACCAGAGTCACCAGGTCAGGGTGAGGCCCAGAGAGGATCCAGAGTCATCATGTCCAGGTGAGGCTCAGGTGTGGAACAGAGTCACCAGGTACCAATCATGCCCAGGTGAGAACCAAGTCACCAGGTCTGGGTGATGCGCAGATAGAATCAGAGTCACCAGTTCCAGCTGAGGCCAAGAAAGAGTCCACAGAAATCATCTCCAGGTGGGGAACAAAGTCACCAGGACTGGGTGAGGCCGAGATGGGGACCAGATTCACCAGGTCCAGGTGAGGCTCAGTTGGGGACCAGCGTCCCTGGGTCTCAGAGAGGACCAAGTAAGGACCAGATTCACCATGTCCAAGTGAGGCCCACGTGGGGACCTGTGTCACCAGGTATGTGTGAGACCCAGGTGGCAACCCCACTCACCAGGTCCAGGTGAGGCCAACCTGCAGGCCAGAGTCACCAGATCCAAGTGACGCCCTAGTGGGTACCGGAGTGACCATGTAAATGTGAGTCTAAAAGAACACCACAGTCACTAGGTCCAGGTGTGGTTCAACTGGGAACGAGAGTCACCAGGTCCAGGTGAGACCCAGGTGGGGACCAGAGTCACTTGGTCCAGATTGAGGCCTAGGTGGGGGGACCAGAGTCATCAGGACCAGTTGAGGCCAAAGTGTGGAGCAAAGTTATCATGTCCAGGTGAGGCCAAGGCGGGGAACAGAGTAACCATGTCCCATTGATGCCAGGTGGGAAAAGAGTCACTAGGTCCAGACGAGGCCTAAGTGAGGAGTAGATTCACCAGGTCCTGTTGAGTCCCAGCTGAGGACTAGTGTCCCCGGCACCGGGTGATCCCAGAGGGGGACCAGCGTCACCCAGTCCTGGTGATATCCAGGTGGGGACCAGAATCTCAACGTCCGGGTGAGGCCCAGAGGGGGACGAGAATCACTAGGTCCAGGTGAGGCCCCGATCTGGAACTGAGAAACCAGGTCCCATGATGCCCATATGAGGACCTGAGTCACCAGGTCCAGGTGAGGTCCTTGTGGGAACCAGTCACCTCGACCAGGTGAGGCACAGGTGGGACAACAGTCACCAGGTCCAAGTGAGGGCCAGTTATATAAGAGAGTATCCAGGTCCCAATAATGCCCAGGTAAGGACCTGAGTCAACAGATCCAGGAGAGGCCCAAATACGGATCAGAGTCATTGTGTTCCAGGTGAGGCCAGATGGAGACCACAGGAACCAGGTCCAGGAGAGCCCCATATGGGAACCAGAGCCAAGAGATCCAGGTGAGGTCCAGGTGGGACCACAGTCACAAGGTCCAGCTGAGGCGCAGGTGGCAACAGGATTCACCAAGTCCAGGTGAGGCCCAGGTGGATACCAGTCACCAGATCCAGGTGAGGACAAGCTAAACACCAGATTCACCAGGCCCAAGTGAAGCCCAAGGGGTGACTAGAGTCACCAGGTAAGGTTGAGGCCCAGAGGGGGAACCAGAGTAAACAGTTTAGTTTGAGGACCAGAATGGGATCAGAGGTCCCTTGGCAGTGTGAGGCCCAGGTGTGGAATAGAGTATCCAGGTCCCAATGATGCCTGGGTGAGGACCAGAGTCACAAGGGCCATGCAGGCCCAGATGGGGAACAGAATCACTAGGTCCTGGTGAGGCATAGAATAAGACCACAGTCACCAGTATCAGGTGAGCCCCATGTGGGATCCAGAGCCACTCAATCCAGCTGAGTCCCAGGTCCATGTGAGGCCCACGTGAGGACCAGATTCATCGGGTCGAATTGAGGCATAGCTGGGGACAAGAGTCACCAGGTCTGGGTTGGCCTAGGTGCGGTGAGATTCAGCAGTTGTGAGTTAGGTCCAAGTGGGGACGAGAGACACCAGGTCCAGGTGTGGCCAAACTGAGGACCAGAGTCACCAGATCCAGGTAAGGTCCATGTTGGAAAGAGAGTCACCACGTCCAGAAGAGGTCCAGGTGGGGACCAGAGTCACCAGATCCTGGTGAATTCCAGGTGGGGACCAGAGTCACCAGATCCAGGTGAAGCCCAGGTGGGGACCAGACTCACTAGGTCCAGATGAAGCCTAGGTGAGGGCCAGAGTTACCAGGTACACGTGAGGCCCCGGTGGTGATCAGAGGAAAGAGGTCCATGTGAGGCGGGCTTGGGGACCATGGTCAACAGGTCTACATTAGGCCCAGGTGTGGAAAACAGTAACCAGGTCCAGGTGAGTCCCCGGTGGTGACAAGAGTCACCACGTCCAGGTGAGGCCCAAGTTGGGACCAGGATCACCAGGTACAGGGGAGGCCCTTGAAAGAACCAGAGTCAACTGTTCGAGGTCAGTCGCAGGTGGCAACCTGTGTCAGCAGGTCCATGTCAGGCCAAAATGGGGTTGACAGTCACTAGGGCAGGTTGAGACCCAGAGGGGGAGCAGAGTCACCTGGTCCAGGTGAGTTCCAGTTGTGGAATAGAGTCTCTGGGTCCCAATTTTGCCCAGTTGAGGACCATGTTCAACAGGGCCAGGTGAGGCCCAGATGGGGACTGGAGTCGCCAAATCCAGGTGAAGCCAAGGTGGGGACCACAGTCACCAGCTCCAGGTTTGTCTCAGGTGAAGACCAGAATCACCAGGTCCAGGTGAGGTGCAGGTGGCAACAACTCTCACCAGGTCCCGGTGGGGCCCTGGTGGGGACCAGAGTCACGAGGTACATGAGAAGCTAGAAACACTACAGCCACCAGGTCCACATGATGTTCATGTGGGAACGAGAATCACAAGTTATAGGTGAGGCCCAGGTGGGGATCTGACTCACCATGTCCAGGTGAGACCCAGGTGGGAACCAGTGTCACCATGTCCTGGAGTGACCCAGGTGAAGACCAGAGTTGATAGGTCCGGGTGGGTCAGTGTTAGTGTAGAGTGTAACCATATCCTGATGCTACCCAGGTGGGACCAGAGACACCAGGACCTGGTGAGCCCCAGGTGGGACCAGAGACATGAGATCCAGGTGAGGTCCCGATGGGAACTACAGTCACCAGGTCAGGTGATACCATGCTTAGGATCAGAGTCACCAGTTACAGGTGTGGCCCAGGTGGAGCCAGAGTCACTTGGTACAGAAGAGGCCAAAGTCCGGACCAGAGTTATCAGGATCAGGTCAGTCCGAGTGGGGAATAGTGTAACCATGTCCCGATGATGCCCAGGTAGAACCAGAGTCATCAGGTCCACATGGGGCGCAGGTGAGGAGCATGATCACTAAGTCCCAGTGAGGCCCAGTTGAGGACCAGAGTCACCAGATCTGGTTGAGGCCTAGAGGGGTACCAGAAACACCTGGTACAGGTGACATCCAGATGGGGACCAGAGTCACCATGTCAGGGTGAGGCTCAGAAAGTTTCCAAAGTCATCATGTCCAGGTGAGGCTCAGGTGTGGAACAGAGTCACCAGGTACCAATGATGCCCAGGTGAGGACCTGAGTCACCAGGTCTGGGTGACCCACAGATAGGATCAGAGTCACCAGTTCCAGGTGAGGCAAAGAAACAGTCCACAGCAATCAGGTCCAGGTGGGGAACAAAGTCCCGAGGACTGTGTGAGGCCCAGATGGGGACCAGATTCACCAGGTCCAGGTGATTCCCAGGTGGTGAACAGAGTTACGAGTTCCGGGTCAGGACCAGGTAAGGACCAGATTCACCAGGTCCAAATGAGGCCCACGTGGGAACCTGTGTCACCAGGCATGTGTGAGGCCCAAGTGACAACCCCTCTCCCCAGGTCCAGATGAGGCCAACCTGCAGGCCATGCAGAGGAACCATGTCCCGATGATGCCGAGGTAGGGACTAGAGTTCTCAGGTTCAGGTGAGGCCAACCTGCAGGCCATGCAGTGGAACATGTCCCGATGATGCCCAGGTAGGAACCAGAGTTACCAGGTCCAGGTGAGGCCAACCTGCAGGCCATGCAATGGAACCATGTCCAGATGATGCCCAGGTAGGGATCAGAGTCACCAGGTCCATATGAGGCCCTGATGGAGCATATTCACTAGGTGCAGGTGAGGCCCAGTTGAGGATCACATCACCAGATCTGGTTGAGTCCTAGAGTGGTACCAGAATCACCTGGACCAGGTGACATCCAGATGGGGACCAGAGTCACCAGGTCAGGGTGAGGCCCAGAGAGATTCCAGAGTCATCATGTCCAGGTGAGGCTCAGTTGTGGATCAGAGTATCCAGGTCATAAAGGTCCACAGGTGAGGACCAGAGCCACCAGATCTCGGTGAGTCCTAGTTAGGATCAGAGTCACCAGTTCCAGGTGAGGCCAAGAAGGAGTCCACAGCAATCAGGTCCAAGTGGGGAACAAAGGCACCAGGACTGGATGAGGCCCAGATGGGGATCAGGTTCACCAGGTCCAGGTGATTCCCAGGTGGTGACAAGAGTTACCAGTTCCGGGTGAGGACCAGGTAAGGACCATATTCACCAGGTCCAAGTGAGGCCCACGTGAGACCTGTGTCACCAGGTATGGGTGAGGCCTAGGTGGCAAGCCCACTCACCAGGTCCAGGTGAGGCCAACCGGCAGGCCATGCAGAGGAACCGTGTCCCGATGATGCCCAGGTAGGGACCAGAGGTACGAGGTCCAGGTGACGCCAACCTGCAGGCCATGCAGAGGAACCGTGTCCCGATGATGCCCAGATAGTTACCAGATGACCAGAGTTACCAGGTCAAGAAGAGGCCAACCCTCAGACCATTATGTGGAACCATGTCCCGATGTTGCCCACCTACGGACCAGAGTCACCAGGTCCAAATGAGGCCCAGATGGAGCATATTCACTAGGTCAAGGTGAGGCCCAGTTGAAGACCAGATTCACCAGATCTGGTAGAGGCCCAGAAGGGTACCAGATTCACCTGGTCTAGGTGACATACAGATGGGGACCAGAGTAACCATGTCAGGGTGAGGCCTAGTGGGGTCCAGAGTCATCATGTCCAGGTGAGGCTCAGGTGTGGAACAGAGTATCCAGGTCATAATGGTCCACAGGTGAGGACCAGAATCACCAGATCTGGGTGAGGTCCAGTTAGGAGCAGAGTCACAAGTTCCAGTAGAGGCCAAGAAGGAGTCCACAGCAATCAGGTCCAGGTGGGGAACAAAGTCACCAGGAATGGGTGAGGCCCAGATGGGGACCAGATTCACCAGGTCCAGGTGAGGCCCAGGTTGTGACCAGATTCCCCGGTTCTGGGAGAAGACCAGGTAAGGGCCAGATTCACCAGGTCCAAGAGGCCCACGTGGGGACCTGAGTCACCAGGTATGGGTGAGGCCCAGTTGGCATCCCACTAATCAAGTCCAGGTGAGGCCAACCTGCAGGCCAGAGTCACCAGGCCCAGGTGAGGCCCAAGGGGTGACCAGAGTCACCAGGTAAGGGTGAGGTTCACAGGGGGAACCAGAGTAACCATTTTAGTTTGAGGCCCAGAATGGGACCAGCGGTTCCTGGTCAAAGTGAGGCCCAGGTGTGGAATAGAGTATCCAGGTCCCAATGATGCCTGGGTGAGGACCAGAGTCACTAGGGCCATGTAGGCCCAGATGGGGAACAAAATCAATAGGTCCTGGTTGAGGCATAGGATAAGACCACAGTCACCAGTATCAGGTGAACCCCTTGTGCGAACCAGAGCCACTCTATCCAGTTGAGTCCCAGGTCCATGTGAGGCCAACGTGAGGACCAGATTCATCAGGTCGAATTGCGGCATAGCTGGGGACAAGAGTCACCAGGTTTGGGTTGGCCTAGGTGGGGCAAGATTCTGCAGGTCTGAGTTAGGTCAAAGTGGGGACGAGAGACACCAGGTCCAGGTGAGGCCAAACTGAGGACCAGAGTCACCAGATCCAGGTGAGGTCCATGTTGGAAAGAGAGTCACCAGGTCCAGGAGAGGTCCATGTGGGGACCAGAGTCACCAGATCCAGGTGACTTCCATGTGGGGACTAGAGTCACCAGATCCATGTGTGGCCCAGGTGGGGACCAGAGTCACTAGGTCCAGATGAGGCCCAGGTGAGGACCAGAGTTACCAGGTACACGTGAGGCCCCGGTCGGGATCAGAGGCAGCAGGTCCTTGCGAGGCCGGCTTGGGGACCTTGCTCAACAGGTCTATTTTAGGCCCAGGTTTCGAACACAGTAACCAAGTCCAGGTGAGTCCCCGGTGGTGACAAGGATCATCACGTCCAGGAGAGGCCCAGGTGGGAACCAGGATCACCAGGTCCAAGTAGGCCCTGGAAAGAACCAGAGTCAACAGTTCGAGTCAACAGGGCCAGGTGAGCCCCATATGGGGACCGGAGTCCCCAAATCCAGGTGAAGCCCAGTTGGGGACCACAGTCACTAGATACAGGGTAGTCTCAGGTGCAGACCAGAATCACCAGGTGCAGGTGAGATGCAGGTGGCAACGACATTCACCAGGTCCCGGTGAGGCCCTGGTGGGGATCAGAGTCACGAGGTACATGAGAAGGTAGAAACACTGCAGTCACCAGGTCCACATGATGTCCATGTGGGAACGAGAATCACCAGTTACATTGAGGCCCAGGTGGGGATCAGACTCACCAAGTACAGGTGAGACCCAGGTGGGAACCAGTGTCACTATGTCCAGGTGAAGCCCAGGTGAAGACCAGAGTTAATAGGTCCGGCTGGGTGACTGTTAGCGAACAGTGTAACCATATCCTGATGCTACCCAGGTGGGTACCAGAGACACCAGGCCCTGGTGAGGCCCAGGTGGGAACTGAGACATGAGGTCCAGGTGAGGTCCCGATGGGAACCACAGTCACCAGGTCAGGTGAGGCCATGCTTAGGATCAGAGTCACAGGTTACAGGTGAGGCCCAGGTGGAGGCAGACTCCCCTGGTACAGAAGAGGCCAAAGTCAGGACCAGAGTTACCAAGATCAGGTCAGGCCCAGTGGGGAATAGAGTAACCATGTCCCGATGATGCCCAGGTAGAATCGGAGTGACCAGGTCCAGATGAGGCGCAGGTGGGGAGTATGTTCACTAGGTCCCGGTGAGGCCCAGTTGAGGACCAGAGTCACCAGGTCAAGTTGAGGCCTAGAGCGGTACCAGATTCACCTGGTCTAGGTGACATCCAGTTGGGGACCAGAGTCACCATGTCAGGCTGAGGCCCAGAGGGGATCCAGAGTCATCATGTCCAGCTGAGGCTCAGGTGTCTAACAGAGTATCCAGACCATCATGTTCCAAGGTGAGGACCAGAGTCACCAGATCTGGGTGAGGCCCAGTTAGGATCAGAGTCACCAGTTCCAGATGAGGCCAAGAAGGAGTCCACAGCAATCAGGTCCAGGTGGGGAACAAAGTCACCAGGACTGGGTTAGGCCCTGATGGGGAGCAGATTCACCAGGCCCACGTGATTCCCAAATGGTGTCCAGATTTTCCAATTCCTGGGAGGACCAGGTAAGGACCAGATTCACCAGGTCCAATTCAGTGGGGACCTGGGTCACCAGGTATGGGTGAGGCACAATTGGCAACCACACTCACCAGCTCCAGGTGAGGCCAACCTGCAGGCCATGCAGAGGAACCGTGTCCTGATGATGCCCAGGTAGGGACCAGATATACCAGGTCCAGGTGAGGCCAACCTGCAGGCCATGCAGTGGAACCATGTCCCGATGATGCCCAGGTAGGGACCAGAATCACCAGGTCCAAATGAGGCCCAGATGGAGCATATTCACTAGGTCCAGGTGAGGCCCAGTTGAGGATCAGAGTCACCAGAACAGGTTGTGACCTAGAGGGGTACCAGAATCACATGGGCCAGGTGACATCCAGATGGGGAGCAGAGTCACCAGCTCAGGGTGAGGCCCAGAGAGGTTTCAGAGTCATCATGTCCAGGTGAGGCTCAGGTGTGGAACAGAGTCACCAGGTCCCAATGATGCCCATGTTAGGACCAGAGTCACCAGGTCTGGGTGACGCGCAGATAGGAGCAGAGTAACCAGTTGCAGGTGAGGCCAAGAAGGAGTCCACAGCAATCAGGTCCAGGTGGGGAACAAAGTCACCAGGACTGGGTGAGGCCCAAATGGGGATCAGATTTACCAGGTCCAGGTGATTCCCAGGTGGTGACCAGAGTTACCAGAACCGGGGTAGTTCCAGGTGAGGACGAGATTCACAAGGTCCAAGTGAGGCCCACGTGGGGACCTGTGTCCCCAGGTACGGGTGAGGCACAGGTGGCAACCACACTAACCAGATCCAGGAAAGGCCATCCTTCGCGCCATGCAGAGGAACCGTGTCCCGATGGTGCCCATGTAGGAACCAGAGTTACCAGGTCCAGGTGATGCCAACCTGCAGGCCATGCAGTGGAACCATGTCCCGATGGTGCCCAGGGAGGGACCAGAGTCACCAGGTCCAAATGAGGCCCAGATGGAGCATATTCACTAGGTCCAGGTGAGGCTCAGTTGAGGACCAGAGTCACCGGATCTGGTTGAGGTCAGAGGGGTACCTAATCACCTGGTCAAGGTAACATCCAGATTGGGACCAGAGTCACCAGGTCAGGGTGAGGCCCAGAGAGGTTCCAGAGTCATCATGTCCAGGTGAGGCTCAGGTGTGGAACAGAGTCACCAGGTACCAATGATGCCAGATGAGGACCAGAGTCACCAGGTCTGGGTGACGCGCAGATAGGATCAGAGTCACCAGTTCCAGGTGAGGCAAAGAAAGAGTCCACAGCAATCGGGTCCAGGTGGGGAACAAAGTAACCAGGACTGGGTGAGGCCCAGATGCGGACCAGATTCACCTTGTCCAGGTGAGTTCCAGGTGATGACCAGAGTCCCCAGGTTGGGAGAGGACCAGGTAAGGACCAGATTCACCAGATCTGGGTGACGTGCAGATAGGATTAGAGTCACCAGTACCAGGTGAGGTCAAGAAAGAGTCCATAGCAATCAGGTCCAGGTGGGGAACAAATTCACCAAGACTGGGTGAGGCCCAGATGGGGACCTGATTCACCAGGTCCACGTGAGGTCCAGGTGGTGACCAGCATCCCCGGTTCTGGGAGAGGAGCAGGTAAGGACCAGATTCACCAGGTCCAAGAGGCCCCCGTGGGGACCTCTGTCACTTGGTATGGGTGAGGCCAAGGTGGCACCCCACTCACCAAGTCCAGGTAAGGCAAACCTGCAGGCCAGAGTCACCAGATCCAGGTGAGGCCCTAGTGGGGACCGGAGTCACCAGGTAAATGTGAGTCTACAAGAACACCACAGTCACCAGGTCCAGGTGTGGTTCATGTGGGAACGAGAGTCACCACGTCCAGGTGAGAAGCAGCTGAAGATCCGAGTTAATAGTTCCGGCTGGGTCACTGTTAGTGAACAGTGTAACCATATCCCGATGCTACCCAGGTGAGTACCAGAGACACTAGGTCCTGGTGAGGCCCAGGGGGGACCAGAGACATGAGGTCCAGGTGAGTTCCCGATGTGAACCACAGTCACCAGGTCAGGTGAGGCCATGCATAGGATCAGAGTCACCAGTTACAGGTGAGGCCAAGAAAGAGTCCACAACAAATAGGTCCAGGTGTGGAACAAAGTCACCAAGAATGGTGAGGCCGAGATGGGGACCAGATTCACCAGGTCCAGGTGAGGCCCAGGTGGTGACCAGAGACCCCGGTTCTGGGAGAGGACCAGGTAAGGACCAGATTCACCAGGTCCAAGAGGCCCACTTGGGGACCTGAATCACCAGGTATGGGTGAGGCCCAGGTGGGAACCCCACTCACGAGGTCCAGGTGAGGCCAACCTGCAGGCCAGTGTCAATAGATCCATGTGAGGCCCTTGGGTACTGGAGTCACCAGGTAAATGTGAGTCTACAAGAACAAAACTGTCACCAGGTCCAGGTGTGGTTCATGTGGGAACGAGAGTCACCAGGTCCAGGTGAGACCCAGGTGGGGACCATAGTCACCAAGTCCAGATTGAGGCTTAGGTGGGGGGACCAGAGTCATCAGGACCCGTTGAGGCCAAAGTGTGGAGCAAAGTTATCATGTCCAGGTGAGGCCCAGGTGGGGAACAGAGTAACCATGTCCCATTGATGCCAGGTCTGAAAAGAGTCACAAGGTCCAGACGAGGCCTAAGTGAAGAGTAGATTTACCAGGTGTTGTTGAGGCCCAGTTGAGGACCAGTGTTCCCAGCTCCGGGTGAGTCCCAGAGGGGGACCAGAGTCACCGGTTCTGGTGATATCCAGGTGGGGACCAGAGTCACCACGTCAGTGTGAGGCCCAGAGGGGGACGAGAATCACTAGGTCCAGGTGAGGCCCCATTGTAGAACTGAGAAACCAGGTCCCATGTTGCCCATATGAGGACCTGAGTCACCAGGTCTAGGTGAGGTCCCTGTGGGAACCAGTCACCTCGTCCAGGTGAGGCCCAGGTGGGACCACAGTCACCAGGTCCAGTGAGGCCCAGGTATATAAGAGAGTATCCAGGTCCCAATGATGCCCAGGGAAGGACCAGAGTCAACAGGTCCAGGAGAGGCCCAAATATGGTTCAGAGTCATTGTGTTCCAGGTGAGGCGAGATGGAGACCACAGGAACCAGGTCCAGGAGAGCCCCATATGGGAACCAGAGCCACCATATCCAGGTGAGGTCCAATTGGGACCACTGTCACAAGGTCCCGGTGAGGCGCAGGTGGCAACAGGATTCACCAACTCCAGGTGAGGCCCAGGTGGCGACCAGTCACGAGATCCAGGTGCGGACCAGCTAAGGACCAGATTCAGCAGGCCCAAGTGAAGCCCAAGGGGTGACCAGAGTCACCAGGTAAGGGTGAGGCCCAGAGAGGGAACCAGAGTAAGCAGTTTAGTTTGAGGCCCAGAGTGGGAGCCGAGGTCCCTGGTCAAAGTGAAGCCCAGGTGTGGTATAGAGTATCCAGGTCCCAATGATGCCTGGGTGAGTACCAGAGTCACTAGGGCCATGCAGGCCCAGATGGGGAACAGAATCACTAGGTCCTGGTGCTGCATACAATAAGACCACAGTCAGCAGTTTCAGATGAAACCCTTGTGGGAACCAGAGCCACTCAATCCAGCTGAGTCCCAGGTCCATGTGAGGCCCACATGAGGACCAGATTCATCAGGTCGAATTGAGGCATAGCTGGGTCAAGAGTCACCAGGTCTGGGTGCGGCCTAGGTGGGGCAAGATTCAGCAGTTCTGAATTAGGTCAAAGTGGGACGAGAGACACCAGGTCCAAGTGAGGCCAAACTGAGGACCAGAGTCACCAGATCCAGGTGAAGTCCAGGTGGGGACCAGAGTCACCATATCCAGGTGAAGCCCAGGTGGGGACCGGAGTCTATAGGTCCAGTGAAGCCCAGGGGAGGACCAGAGTTACCAGGTACACGTGAGGCCCCGGTGGGGATCAGAGGCAACAGGTCCATGTGAGGCCGGCTTCGGGACCATGGACAACAGGTCTACTTGAGGCCCAGGTGTGAAACACAGTAAGCAGGTCCAGGTGAGTCCCCGGTGGTGACAAGAGTCCCCACGTCCAGGTGAAGCACAGGTGTGGACCAGGATCACCAGTTACAGGGGAGGTCCTTGAAAGAACCAGAGTCAACAGTTCGAGGTCACGCGCAGGTGGCAACCTGTGTCAGCAGGTCCAAGTCCGGCCAATGTGGGGTTCACAGTCACTAGGACACGGTGAGACCCAGAGGGGGAACAGAGTCACCTGGTCCAGGTGAGGTCCAGTGTTGGAACACAGCCACCGGGTCCCAATTTTGCCCAGTTGAGGACCATGTTCAACAGGGCCAGGTGATGCCCAGATGGAGACCTGAGTCCCCAAATCCAGGTGAACCCCAGTGGGGACCACAGTCACCAGATCCAGGGTAGTCTCAGGTGCAGACCAGAATCGCCAGGTCCAGGTGAGGTGCAGGTGGCAACCACACTCACCAGGTGGTGAGGCCCTGGTGGGGACAGGAGTCAGGAGGTACATGAGAAGCTAGAGACACTGCAGCCACCAGGTCCACATGATGTCCATGTGGGAACGAGAATCACCAGTTACAGGTGAGGATCAGGTGGGGATCCGACTCACCATGTCCAGGTGACACCCAGGTGGGAACCAGTGTCAGCATGTCCAAGTGTGCCCCAGGTGAAGACCAGAGTTAATAGGTCCGGCTGGATCACTGATACTGAACAGTGTAATGATATCCTGATGCTACACAGGTGGGTACCAGAGACACCAAGTCCTGGTGAGGCCCAGGTGGGACCAGAGACATGAGGTCCAGGTGAGGTCCCGATGGGAACCACAGTCACCAATTCAGGTGAGCCCATGCTTAGGATCAGAGTCACCAGTTACAGGTGAGGCCCAGGTGGAGCCAGAGTCACCCGGTACAGAAGAGGCCATAGTCAGGACCAGAGTTACCAGGATCAGGTCAGTCCCAATGGGGAATACAGTAACCATGTCCCGGTGATGCCCAGGTAGAACCAGAGTCACCAGGTCCAGATGAGGCGCAGGTGGGGAGCATGTTCACTAGGTCCCGGTGAGGCCCAGTTGAGGACCAGAGTCACCTGGTCAAGTTGAGGCCTAGAGGGGTACCAGATTTACCTGGTCTAGGTGACATCCAGATGGGGACCAGGGTCACCATGTCAGGGTGAGGCCCAGAGGGGATCCAGAGTCATCATGTCCAGGTGAGGCTCAGATGTGGAACAGAGTATCGAGGTCATAATGGTCCACAGGTGAGGACCAGAGTCACCAGATCTGGGTGAGACCCAGTGAGGAGCAGAGTCACCAGTTCCAGGTGAGGCCAAGAAGGAGTCCACAGCAATCAGGTACAGGTGGGGAACAAAGTCACCAGGACTGGGTGAGGCCCTGATTGGGACCAGATTCACCAGGTCCAGGTGATTCCCAGGTGGTGACCAGAGTTACCAGTTCCGGGTGAGGACCAGGTAAGTACCAGATTCACCAGGTCAAATGAGGCCCACGTGGGGACCTGTGTCACCAGGTCTGGGTGAGGCTCAGGTGGTAACCCCACTCACCAGGTCCAGGTGAGTCCAACCTGCAGGCCATGCAGTGGAACCATGTCCCGATGATGCCCAGGTAGGGACCAGATTTACCAGCACTAGGTGAGGCCAACCTGCAGGCCATGCAGTGAAACCATGTCCCAATGATGCCCAGGTAGAGACCAGAGTCACCAGGTCAAAATGAAGACCAGATGGAGCATATTCACTAGGTCCCGGTGAGGACCAGTTGAGGACCAGAGTCACAAGATTTGGTTGAGTCCTAGAGGGGTACAAGAATCACCTGGTCCAGGTGACATCCAGATGGAGACCAGAGTCACCAGGTCAGGGTTAGGCCCAGACTGGTTCCAGAGGCCAGAGCCTCATGTCCAGGTGAGGCTCAGGTGTTGAACAGAGTCACCAGGTACCAATGATGCCCAGGTGAGGACCAGAGTCACCAGGTCTGGGTGACACGCAGATAGGATCAGAGTCACCAGGTCCAGGTGAGGCCCAGGAGGCGACCAGAGTCCCCGGGTCTGGGAGAGGACCAGGTAAGGACGAGATTCACAAGGTCCAAGAGGCCCACGTGGAGACCTGAGTCACCAGGTATGGGTGAGGCCCAAGTGGCATCCCCACTAACCAGGTCCATGTGAGGCCAACCTGCAGGCCAAGTCACCCGATCCACGTGGGACCCTAGTGGGGACTGGAGTCACCAGTTAAAAGTGATTCTACAAGAACAACACAGTCACCAGATCCTGGTGTGGTTCATGTGGGAACGAGAGTCACCAGGTCCAGGTGAGACCCAGGTGGGGACCACAGTCACCAGGTCCAGATTGAGATCTAGGTCGGGGGACCAGAGTCATCAGGACCAGTTGAGGCCAAAGTGTGGAGCAAAGTTATCATGTCCATGTGAGGCCCAGGTGGGGAACAGAGTAACCATGTCCCAAAGATGCCAGGTGGGAAAGAGTCACAAGGTCCAGACGAGGCCTTAGTGAGGAGTAGATTCACCAGGTCCTGTTGAGGCCCAGTTGAGGACCAGTGTCCCCAGCTCCGGGGGAGTCCCAGAGGGGGACCAGATTCACCCGGTTCTGGTGATTCCAGGTGGGGACCTGAGTCACCACGTCAGGGTGAGGCCCAGAGGGGGACGAGAATCACTAGGTCCAGATGAGGCCCCGATGTGTAACTGAGAACCCAGGTCCCATGATGCACATATGAGGACCTGAGTCACCAGGTCCAGGTGAGGTCCCTGTGGGAACCTGTCACCTCGTCCAGGTGATGCCCAGGTGGGACCACACTCACCAGGTCCATCTGAGGCCCAGGTATATAAGAGAGTATCCAGGTCCCAATGTTGCCCAGGTAAGGACCAGAGTCAACAGGTCCAGGAGAGGCCCAAATATGGATCAGAGTCATTGTGTTCCAGGTGAGGCCAGATGGAGACCACAGGAACCAGGTCCAGGAGAGCCCCATATGGGAACCAGAGACACCAGATCCAGGTGAGGTCCAGGTGGGACCACAGTCACAAGGTCCAGGTGAGGCGCTGGTGGCAACAGGATTCCCCAAGTCCAGGTGAGGCCCAGGTGGCGACCAGTCACCAGATCCAAATGTGGACCAGCTAAGGACCAGATTCACCAGGCCCAAGTGAAGCCCAAGGGGTGAACAGAGTCACCAGGTAAGGGTGAGGCCCAGAGGGGCACCAGAGTAACCAGTTTAGTTTGAGGCCCAGAATGGGACCAGAGGTCCCGGGTTAAAGTGAGACCTAGGTGTGGAATAGAGTATCCAGGTCCCAATGATGCCTGGGTGAGGACCAGAGTAACTAGGGCCATGAAAGCCCAGATGGGGAACAGAATCACTATGTCCTGGTGAGGCATAGAATAAGACCACAATCACCAGTATCAGGTGTGCCCCTTGTGGGAACCAGAGCCACTCTATCCAGCTGAGTCCCAGGTCCATGTGAGGCCCACGTGAGGACCAGATTCATCAGGTCGAATTGAGGCATAGCTGGGGACAAGAGTCACCAGGTCTGGTTGCGGCCTAGGTGGGGCAAATTCAGCAGTTCTGAGTTAGGTCAAAGTGGGGATGAGAGACACCAGGCCCAGGTGATGCAAAACTGAGGAAGAGTCACCAGATCCAGGTGAGGTCCATGTTGGAAAGAGAGTCACCAGGTCCTGGAGAGGTCCAGGTGGGGACAAGAGTCACCAGATCCAGGTGAATTCCAGGTGGGGACCAGTGTCTCCAGATCCAGGTGAAGCCCAGGTGGGGACCAGAGTCACTATGTCCAGATTAGGCCCAGGTGAAGATCAGAGTTAACAGGTACACGTGAGGCCCAGGCGGGGATCACAGCCAAAATTCCACGTGAGGCCGTCTTGGGGACCATGGTCAACAGGTCTACCTGAGGCCCAGGTGAGGAACACTGTAAGCCTGTCTGGGTGAGTCCCCAGTAGTGACAAGAGTCACCACGTCCAGTTGAGGCCAAATTGGGGACGAGGATCACCAGGTACAGGGGAGGCCTTTGAAAGAACCTGAGTCAACAGTTCGAGGTCAGGCCCAGGTGGCAACCAGGGTCAGCACGTCCAAGTCAGGCCAAAGTTGGGTTCACAGTCACTAGGGCATGGTGAGGCCCAGAGGGGGACCAGAGTCAACTGGACCAGGTGAGGTCTAGTTGTGGAACACAGTCACCGGGTCCCAATTTTGCCCAGTTGAGGACCGTGGTCAACAGGGACAGGGGAGGCCCGGATGGGGACCGGAGTCCCCAAATCCAGGTGAAGCCCAGGTGGGGACCCAGTCACAAGATCCAGGGTAGTCTCAGGTGCAGACCAGAATCACCAGGTCCTGGTGAGGTGCAGTAGGCAACCACAGTCACCAGATCCCGGTGAGGCAAGGTGCGTAACAGATTCTCGAGGTACATGAGAAGCTAGAAAACTGTAGCCACCAGTTCCACATGATGTCCATGTGGGAACGAGAATCACCAGTTACAGGTGAGGACCAGGTGGGGATCTGACTCCCCATGTCCAGGTGAGACCCTGGTGGGAACCAGTGTCATCATGTCCAGGTGTGGACCCGGTGAAGACCAGAGTTAACAGGTCTGGCTGGGTCACTGTTAGTGAACAGTGTAACCATATCCTGATGCTACTCAGGTGGGTACCAGATACAAGGTCCTGGTGAGGCCCAGGTGGGACCAGAGACATGAGGTCCAGGTGAGGTCCCCATTGGAACCACAGTCACCATGTCAGGTGAGGCCATGCTTAGAATCAGAGTCACCAGTTACAGGTGAGGCCCAGGTGGAGCCAGAGTCACCTGGTATAGAAGAGTCCAAAGTCAGGTCCAGAGTTACAAGGATCAGGGCAGTCCCAGGGGGAATAGAGTAGCCATGTCCCGGTGATGCCCAGGTAGAACCAGAGTCACCAGGTCCAGATGAGGCGCAGGTGGGGACCATGTTCACTAGGTCCCGGTGAGGCCCAGTTGAGGACAAGAGTCACCAGGTCAAGCTGAGGCCTACAGGGGAACCAGATTCACCTGGTCTTGGTGCCGTCCAGATGGGGACCAGAGTCACCATGTCAGGGAAAGGCCCAGAGGGGATCCAGAGTCATCATGTCCAGGTGAGTCTCAGGTGTGGAACAGAGTATCCAGGTCATAATGGTCCACAGGTGAGGACCAGAGTCACCAGATCTGGGTGAGGCCCAGTTAGGATCAGAGTCATTAGTTCCAGGTGAGGCCAAGAAGGAATCCACAGCAATCAGGTCCAGATGGGGAAAAAAGTCACCAGGACTGGGTGAGGCCCAGATGGGGACACAGATTCACCAGGTCCAGGTGATTCCCAGGTGGTGACCAGAGTTACCAGATTCACCAGGTCCAGGTGATTCCCAGGTTGTGACCAGAATTACCAGATACACCAGGTCCAAGTGAGGCACACATAGGGGCCTGTGTCACCAGGTATGGGTGAGGCCCAAGTGGCAACCCCACTCACCAGGTCCAGGTGAGGCATACCTGCAGGCCATGCAAAGTAACCGGGTCCTGATAATGCCAAGGTAGGGACCAGAGTTACCAGGTCGAGGTGAGGCCAACCTGCAGGCCATGCAGTGGCACCATGTCCCCATGATGCCCAGGTAGGGACCAGAGTAACCAGGTCCAAATGAGGCCAAGATGGAGCATATTCTCTAGGTCCAGCTGAGGCCCAGTTGAGGACCAGAGACACAAGATCTGGTTTAGGCCTAGAGGGGTACCAGAATCACCTGGTCCAGGTGACATCCAGATGGGGACCAGAGTCACCAGGTCAGGGTGAGGCCCAGAGTGGTTCCAGAGTCATCATGTCCAGGTGAGGCTCAGGTGTGGAACAGAGTCAGCAGGTACCAATGTTGCCCAGGTGAGGACCAGAGTCACCAAGCCTGAGTCACGCGCAGAGAGGATAAGAGTCACCAGTTCCAGATGAGGCCAAGAAAGAGTCCAAAGCAATCAGGTCCAGGTGGGGAACAAAGTCACCAGGACTGGTTGAGGCCCAGATGGGGAAGAGATTCACCAGGTTCGGGTGAGGCCCAGGTGGTGACCAGAATCCCCGGGTCTGGGAGAGGACCATGTAAGGACCAGATTCACCAAGTCCAAGAGAACCACCAGGTATGGGTGAAGCTCTTGTGGCAACCCCACTCACCAGGTCCAGGTGAGGCCAACCTGCAAGCCACAGTCAGCAGATCCAGGTGAGGCCCTAGTGGGGACCGGTGTCACCAGGTAAATGTGAGTCGACAAGAACACCACAGTCACCAGGTCCAGGTGTGGTTCATGTGGGAACAAGAGTCACAAAGTCCAGGTGAGACCCAGGTGTGGATGACAGTCTCCAGGTCCAGATTGAGGCCTAGGTGGGGGGACCAGAGTCATCGGGACGATTTGAGGCCAAAGTATGGAGCAAAGTTATCATGTCCAAGTGAGGCCCAGCTTGGGAACAGAGTAACCATGTCCCATTGATGCCAGGTGGGAAAAGAGTCACAAGGTCCAGACGAGGCCTAAGTGAGGAGTAGATTCACAAGGGCTTGTTGAGGCCCAGTTGAGGATCAGTGTCCCAGGCTCTGGGTGATTCCCAAGGGACCAGAGTCACCAGTTTCTGGTGTGAGTCAGGTGGGGACCAGAGTCACCACGTCAGGATGAGGCCCAGAGGGGAACGAGAATCACTAGGTCCAGGTGAGGCCCCGAGGTGGAACTGAGAAAACAGGTCCCATGATGCACATAGGAGGACCTGAGTCACCAGGCCCAAGGGAGGTCCCTGTGGGAACCAGTCACCTCGTCCAGTTGAAGCCCAGGTGGGACCACAGTCACCAGGTCCAGGTGAGGCCCAGGTATATAAGAGAGTATCCAGGTCCCAATGATGCCCAGGTAAGGACCAGAGTCAACATGTCCAGATGAGGCGCATGTGGGAAGCATGTTCACTAGGTTCCGGTGAGGCCCAGTTGAGGACCAGAGTCACCAGGTCTAGTTGAGGCCTAGAGGGTTTCCAGATTCACCTGGTCTCGGTGACATCCAGATGGGGACCAGAGTCACCATGTCAGGGTGAGGCCAAGAGGGGATCCAGAGTCATCATGTGCAGGTGAGGCTCAGGCGTGGAACAGAGTATCCAGGTCATAATGGTCCACAGGTGAAGACCAGAGTCACCAGATCTGGCTGAGGCCCAGTTAGGATCAGAGTCATAAGTTCCAGGTGAGGCTAAGAAGGAGTCCACAGCAATCAGGTCCAGGTGAGGAACAAAGACACCAGGACCTGGTGAGGCACAGATGGGGACCAGGTTCACCAGGTCCAGGTGAGGCCCAGGTGGTGACCAGGGTTACCAGTTCCGGGTGGGGACCAGGTAAGGACCAGATTCACCAGGTCCAAGTGAGGCCCACGTGGGACCTGTCTCACCATGTATGGGTGAGGCCCGGATGGCAAGCCCACTCACCAGGTCCAGGTGAGGCCAACCTGCAGGCCATGCAGAGGAACCGTGTCCCGATGATGCCCAGGTAGGGACCAGAGGTACGAGGTCCAGGTGACGCCAACCTGCAGGCCATGCAGAGGAACCGTGTCCCGCTGATGCCCAGGTAGGGACCAGAGATACCAGGTCAAGAAGAGGCCAACCAGCAGACCAATATGTGGAACCATGTCCCGATGTTGCCCACGTAGGGACCAGAGTCACCAGGCCCAAATGAGGCCCAGATGGAGCATATACACTAGGTCCAGGTGAGGCCCGGTTGAGGACCAGTGTCACCAGACCTGGTTGAGGCCGAGAGCGGTACCAGAATCCCCTGGTCCAGGTGACATCCAGTGGGGACAAGAGTCACCAGGTCAGGGTGAGGCACAGAGAGGTTCGAGAGTCATCATGTCCAGCTGAGGCTCAGCTGTGGAACAGAGTCACCAGGTACCAATGATGCCCAGGTGAGGACCAGAGTCACCAGATCTGGGTGACGCGCAGATAGGATCAGAGTCACTAGGTCCAGATGAGGCCAAGAAAGAGTCCACAGCAATCAGGTCCAGGTGGGGAACAAAGTCACCAGGACTGGGTGAGGCCCAGATGGGACCAGATTCACCAGGTCCAGGTGAGGCCCATGTCGTGACCAGAGTCCCCGGCTCTGGGAGACGACCAGGTAAGGACCAGATTCACCAGGTCCAAGAGGCCCACGTGGGGACCTGAGTCACGAGGTATGGGTGAGTCCCAGGTGGCAACCCCACTCACCCAGTCCAGGTGAGGCCAGCCTGCAGGCCAGAGTCACCAGATCCAGGTGAGGCCCTAGTGGGGACGGGAGTCACAAGGTAAATGTGAGTCTACAGGAACACCACAGTCACCAGGTCCAGGTGTGGTTCATGTGGGAACGGGAGTCACCAGGTCCCGCTGAGACCCAGTTGGGGACGACAGTCACCAGGTCCAGATTGAGGCCTAGGTTGGGGGACGAGAGTCATGAGGACCAGTTGAGCCCAAAGTGTGCAGCAAAGTTATCATGTCCAGGTGAGGTCCAGGTGGGGAACAGAGTAACCATGTCCCGTTGATGCCAGGTGGGAAAAGAGTCACAAGGTTCAGACGAGACCTAAGTGAGGAGTAGATTCAACAGGTAAGGTTGAGATCCAGTTGAGGACCAGTGTCCCCAGCTCTGGGTGAGTCCCAGAGGGGGACCAGAGTCACCCGGTTTTGGTTATATCCAGATGGGGACCAGAGTCACCATGTCATGGTGAGGCCCAGAGTGGATCCAGAGTCATCATGTCCAGGTGAGGCTCAGGTGTGGAACAGAGTATCCAGATCATAATGGTCCACAGGTGAGGACCAGCATCACCAGATCTGGGTGAGGCCCAGCTACAATCAGAGTCAACACTTCCTTGTGAGGCCAAGTAGGAGTCCACAGCAATCAGGTCCAGGTGGGGAACAAAACCACCAGGACTCGGTGAGGACCAGGTAAGGACCAGATTCACCAGGTCCAAAGAGTCCCACGTGGGCACCCGGGTCACCAGGTATGGGTGAGGCCCAAGTGGCATCCCCACCCACCAGGTCCAGGTGAGGCCACGCTGCAGGTAATGCAGAGGAAGAGTGTCCCTATGATGCCCAGGTAGAACCACAGTTACCAGGTCCAGGGGTGGCCAACCTAAAGGCCATGCAGTGGAACCATGTCCCGATGATGCCCAGGTAGGGAAGAGAGTCACCAGGTCCAAATGAGGCCCAGATGGAGCATATTCAATAGGTCCAGGAGAGGCCCAGTTGAGGACCAGAGTCACCAGATCCAGGTGAAGCCAAGGTGGGGACCAGAGTCACTAGGTCCAGATGAGGCCCATGTGAGGACCAGTGTTACCAGGTACACCTGATGCCCCGGTGGGAATCAGAGGCAACAGGTCCATATGAGGCTGGCTTCGGTACCATGGTCAACAGGTCTACTTGAGGCCCAGGTGTGGAACACAGTAACCAGGTCCAGGTGAGTCCCCGGTGGTGACAAGAGTCACCACGTCCAGGTGAGTCCCAGGGGGGACCAGGATCACCAGGTACAGGGGAAGCCCTTGAATGAACCAGAGTCAACTGTTCGAGGTCAGGCGCAGGTGTCAACCATGGTCAGCAGGTCCAAGTCAGGCCAAAGTGGGTTTCACAGTACCTAGGGCACGTTGAGACCCAGAGGGGGACCAGAGTCACCTGGTCCAGGTGAGGTCCAGGGGTGGAACACAGTCACCGGGTCCCAATTTTGCCAGTTGTGGACCATGGTTGACAGGGTCAGGTGAGGCCCAGATTGGGGATCCTCAATCTGGATCAGAGTCACCAGTTCCAGTTGAGGCTAAGAAGGAGTCCACAGCAATCAGGTCCAGATTGACGCCTAGGTCGGGGGACCAGAGTCATCAGGGCCAGTTGAGGCCAAAGTGTGGAGCAAAGTTATCATGTCCAGGTGAGGCCCAGGTGGGGAACACAGTAACCATGTCCCATTGATGCCAGGTGGGTAAAGACTCACAAGGTCCAGACGAGGCCTAATTGAGGAGTAGATTAACCAGGTCCTCTTTAGGCCCAGTTGAGGACCAGAGTCCCCAGCTCCGGGTGAGTCCCAGAGGGGGACCAGCGTCACCCGGTTCTGGTGATATCCAGGTGGGGACCAGAGTCAGCACGTCAGGGTGAGACCCAGTTTCGGACGAGAATCACTAGGTCCAGGAGAGGCCTCGATGTGGAACTGAGAAACAAGGTCCCATGATGCCCATATGAGGACCTGAGTCACCAGGTCCAGGTGAGGTCCCTGTGGGAACCAGTCACCTCGTCCAGGTGATGCCCAGGTGGGACCACACTCACCAGGTCCAGGTGAGGCCAAGTTATATAAGAGAGTATCCAGGTCCCAATGATGCCCAGGTAAAGACCAGAGTCAACAGGTCCAGGAGAGGCCCAAATATGGATCAGAGTCATTGTGTTCCAGGTGAGGCGAGATGGAGACCACAGGAACCAGGTCCAGGAGTGCCTCTTATGGGAACCAGAGCCGCCAGATCCAGGAGAGGTCCAGGTGGGACCACAGTCACAAGGTCCAGGTGAGGTGCAGGTGGCAACAGGATTCACCAAGTCCAGGTGAGGCCCAGGTGGCGACCAGTCACCAGATCCAGGTGAGGACCAGCTAAGGACCAGATTCACCAGGCCCAAGTGAAGCCCAAGGGGTGACCAGATTCACCAGGTAAGGGTGAGTCCCAGAGGGGGAACCAGAGTAACCAGTTTAGTTTGAGGCCCAGAATGGGACCAGAGGTCCCTGGTCAACGTGAGGCCCAGGTGTGCAATGAGTATCCAGGTCCCAATGATGCCAGGGTGAGGACCAGAGTCACTAGGGCCATGCAGGCCCAGATGGGGAACAGAATCACTAGGTCCTGGTGAGGCATAGAAAAAGACCCCAGTCACCAGTATCAGGTGAGACCTTTGTGGGAACCAGAGCCACTCTATCTAGCTGAGTCCAGGTCCATGTAAGGCTCACGTGAGGACCACATTCATCAGGTCGAATTGAGGCATAGCTGGGGACAAGAGTCACCAGGTCTGGGTGCGGCCTAGGTGGGGCAAGATTCAGCAGTTCTGAGTTAGGTCAAAGTGGGGACGGGAGACACCAGGTCCAGGTAAGGCCAAACTGAGGACCAGAGCACCAGATCCAGGTGAGGTCCATGTTGGAAAGAGAGTCACCAGGTCCAGGAGAGGTCCAGGTGAGGACCAGAGTCACCAGATCCAGGTGAGGTCCAGGTGGGGACCAGAGTCACCAGAATCAGGTGAAGCCCAGGTGGGGACCACAGTCACCAGATCCAGGGTAGTCTCAGGGGCAGACAAGAATCAGCAAAGTCCAGGTGAGGTGCAGGTGGCAGCCACACACAACAGGTCCCGGTGAGGCCCTGGTGGGGACCAGAGTCACGAGGTGCATGAGAAGCTAGAAACACTGCAGCCACCAGGTCCACATGATGTCTATGTGGGAACGAGAATCATCAGTTACAATGAGGCCCAGGTGGGGATCAGACTCACCATGTCCAGGTGAGACCCAGGTGGGAACCAGTGTCATCATGTCCAGGTGTTCCCCAGGTGAAGACCACAGTTAATAGGTCCGGCTGGGTCACTGTTAGTGAACAGTGTAACCATATCCTGATGCTACCCAGGTGGGGACCAGAGACACCAGGGCCTGGTGAAGCCCAGGTGGGACAAGAGACATGAGGTCCAGGTGAGGTCCCGATGGGAACCACAGTCACCAGGTCAGGTGAGGCCATGCTTAGGTCAGAGTCACCAGTTACAGGTGAGGCCCAGGTTGAGCCAGAGTCACCTGGTACAAAAGAGGTCAAAGTCAGGACTAGAGTTACCAAGATCAGGTCAGTCCCAGTGGGGAATAAAGTAACCATGTCCCGAGGATGCCCAGGTAGAACCAGAGTCACCAGGTCCAGATGAGGCGCAGGTGGGGAGCATGTTCACTAGGTCCCGTTGAGGCCCAGTTGAGGACCAGAGTCACCAGGTCTAGTTGAGGCATAGAGGGGTACCAGATTCACCTGGTCTTGGTGATATCCAGATGGGGACCAGAGTCACCAGATCCAGGTGAAGCCCAAGTGGAGACCAGACTCACTAGTTCCAGATGAGGCCCAGGTGAGGACCAGAGTTACCAGGTACAAGTGAGGCCCCGGTGGGGATCAGAGGCAAAAGGTCCATGTAAGGCCAGCTTGGGGACTATGGTCAACAGGACTACTTGAGGCCCAGGTGTGGAACACCGTAAACAGGTCCAGGTGAGTCCCTGGTTGTGACAAGTGTCACCACGTCCAGGTGAGGCCCAGTTGGGGACCAGGTCACCAGGTCCAGGGGAGGCCCTTGAAAGAACCAGAGTGAACAGTTCGAGATCAGGCGCAGGTTTTAACCAGGGTCAGCAGTTCCAAGTCAGGCCAAAGGGAGTTCACAGTCACTAGGGCACGGTGAGACCCATAGGGGGACCAGAGTCACATGGTCCACGTGAGGTCCAGTTGTGGAACACTGTCACCGGGTCCCAATTTTACACAGTTGAGGACCATGGTCAACAGGGCCAGGTGAGACCCAGATGGGGATCGGAGTCCCCAAATACAGGTGAAGCCAAGGTGGGGACCAGTGTCACCAGATCCAGGGTAGTCTCAGGTGCAGACCAGAATCGCCAGGTCCAGGTGAGGTGCAGGTGGCAACCACACTCACCAGGTCCCGGTGAGGCCCTGGTGGGGACCAGAGTCACGAGGTACATGAGAAGCTAGAAACACTGCAGCCACCAGGTGAACATGATGTCCATGCTGGAATGAGAATCACCAGTTACAAGTGAGGACCAGGTGGGGATCCGACTCACCATTTCCAGGTGAGACCCAGGTTGGAACCAGTGTCACCATGTCCAGGTGTGGCCCAGGTGAAGACCGGAGTTAATACGTCTGGCTGGGTCACTATTAGTGAACAGTGTAACCATATCCTGATGCTACGCAGGTGGGTACCAGAGATACCATGTCCTGGTGTGGCCCAGATGGGACCAGAGACACGAGGTCCAGGTGATGTCCCGATGGGAACCACAGTCACCAGGTCTGGTGAGGCCATACTTAGGATCAGAGTCACCAGTTACAGTTGAGGCCCAGGTGGATCCAGAGTCACCTGGTACAGAAGAGGCCAAAGTCAGGACCAGAGTTAGCAGGATCAGGTATCCCTGTGTGGAATAGAATAACCATGTCCTGATGATGCCCAGGTAGAACCAGAGTTACCAGGTCCAGATGAGGTGCAGGTTGGGAGCATATTCACTAGGTCCCGGTTAGGCCAATTTGAGGACCAGAGTCACCAGGTCTAGTTGAGGCCTAGAGGGGTACCAGATTCACCTGGTCTATGTGACATCCAGATGGGGACCATAGTCACCATGTCAGTCTGAGGCCAAGAGGGGATCCAGAGTCATTAAGTCCAGGTGAGGCTCACGTGTGGAGCAGATTATCCAGGTCATAATGGTCCACAGGTGAGGACCAGAGTCACCAGATCTGGGTGAGGCCCAGTTAGGATCAGAAATACTAGTTCCTGGTGAGGGCCAAGAAGGAGTACACAGCAATCAGGTCCAGGTGGGAACAAAGTCACCTGGACTGGATGAGGCCCAATGGGGACCAGAATCTCAATGTCCAGGTGATTCCCAGGTGATGACCAGAGTTACAGGTTCCGGGTGAGGACCAGGCAAGGACCAGATTCACCAGGTCCAAGTGAGGCCCACGTGGGGACCTGTGTCACCAGGCATGGGTGAGGCCCAGGTGGCAACTCCACTCACTAGGTCCAGGTGAAGCCAACCTGCAGGCCATGCAGAGGAATCATGTCCCGATGATGCCCAGGTAGGGACTAGAGTTCTCAGGTCCAGGTGAGGCCAACCTGCAGGCCATGCAGTGGAACCATATCCCGATGATACCCAGGGAGTGACCAGAGTCACCAGGTCCAAAAGAGGCCAAGATGTAGCATATTCACTAGTTAGAGGTGAGGCCCTGTTGAGGACCAGAGTTACCAGATCTGGTAGAGGCCTAGAGGGGTACCAGAATCACCTGGTCCAGGTGACATCCAAATGGGTACCAGAAACACCAGGTCAGGGTGAGGCCCAGAGAGTTCCAGAGTCATCATGTCCAGGTGAGGCTCAGGTGTGCAACAGAGTCAGCAGGTACCAATGATGCCCAGGTGAGGACAGAATCACCAGGTCTGGGTGACGCGCAGATAGGATCAGAGTCACCAGTTCTAGGTGAGGCCAAGAAGGAGTCCACAGCAATCAGGTCCAGGTGGGGAACAAAGTCACCAGGACTGGGTGAGTCTCAGATGGGGACCAGATTCACCAGGTCCAGGGGAGGCCCAGGTAGTAACCAGAGTCCCCTGGTCTAGGAGGGGACCAGGAAAGGATCAGATTCACCAGGTACAAAGCCCCACGTGGGGACCTGAGTCACAAGGTATGGGTGAGGCCCAGTTGGCAACCCCACTCACCAGGTCCAGGTGAGGCCAACCTGCAGGCCATGCAGAGGAACCATGTCCGGATGATGCCCAGGTAGGAACCAGAGTTACCAGGTCCAGGTGAGTGCAACCTACAGGCCATGCAGTGGAACCATGACCCGACGATGCCGAGGTAGTGACCAGAGTTACCAGGTCCAAATGAGGCCCAGATGGAGCATATTCACTAGGTCCAGGTGAGGCCCAGTTGAGGACCAGAGTCACCAGATCTGGTTGAGTCCTAGAGGATTACCAGTATCACCTGGTCCAGGTGACATCCAGATGGGGACCAGAGTCACCAGGTCAGGGTGAGGCCCAGAGAGGTTCCAGAGTCATCATGTCCAGGTGAGGCTCAGGTGTGGAACAGAGTCACCAGGTACCAATAACTTCCAGGTGAGGACCAGAGTCACCAGATCTGGGAGACGCGCATATAGGATCAGAGTCACCAGTTCCAGGTGAGGCCAAGAAAGGGTCCACAGCAATCAGGTCCAGGTGGGGAACAAAGCCACCAGGACTGGGTGAGACCCAGGTGGGGACCACAGTCACCAGGTCCAGATTGAGGCCTAGGTGGGGGGACCAGAGTCAACAGGACCAGTTGAGAACAAAGTGCGGAGCAAAGTTATCATGTCCAGGTGAGGCCCAGGTGGGGAACAGAGTAACCATGTCCCATTGATGTCAAGTGGGAAAAGAGTCACAAGGTCCAGACGTGGCCTAACTGAGGAGTAGTATCACCAGGTCGTGTTGAGGCCCAGATTAAGACCACTGTCCCCAGCTCCGGGTGAGTCCCAGAGGGGGACCAGAGTCACTGGTTCTGGTGATATCCAGGTGGTGACCAGAGTCAGCACGTCAGGGTGAGGCCCAGAGCGGGACGAGAATCACTAGGTCCAGGTGAGGCCCCGATGTGGAAGTGAGAAACCAGGTCCCATGATGCCCATATGAGGACCTGAGTCACCAGTTCCAGGTGAAGTCCCTGTGGGAACCAGTCACCTCGTCCAGGTGAGGCCCAGGTGGGACCACAGTCACCAGGTACAGGTGAGGCCCAGGTATATATGAGAGTATCCAGGTCCCAATGATGCCCAGGTAAGGACCAGAGTCAACACGTGCAGGAGAGGCCCAAATATGGATCAGAGTCATTGTGTTCCAGGTGAGGCCAGATGGAGACCACAGGATCGAGTTACAGGAGAGCCCCATATGGGAACCAGAGCCACCATATCCAGGTGAGAACCAGGTGGGACCACAGTCACAAGGTCCAGGTGAAGCGCAGGTGGAAACAGGATTCACCGAGTCCAGGTGAGGCCCAGGTGGCGACCAGTCACCAGATCCAAGTGAGGACAATCTAAGGACCAGATTCACCAAGCCCAATGAAGCCCAAGGGGTGACCAGAGTCACCAGGTAAGGGTGAGGCCCAGAGGGGGAACCAGAGAAACCAGTTTAGTTTGAGGCCAAGAATGGGACGAGAGGTCCCTGGTCAGAGTGAGTTCCAGATGTGGAATAGAGTATCCAGGTCCCAATGATGCCTGGGTGAGGACCAGAGTCACGAGGGCCATGCAGGCCCAGATGGGGAACAGAATCACTAGGTCCTGGTGAGGCATAGAATAAGACGACAGTCACCAGTATCAGGTGAGCCCCTTGTGTGAACAAGAGCCACTCTATGCAGCTGACTCCCAGGTCTATGTGAGGCCCACGTGAGGACCAGATTCATCAGGGACCAAAGACACGAGGTACATGAGAAGCTAGAAACACTGCAGCCACCAGGTCCACATGATGTCCATGTGGGAAAAAGAATCACCAGTTACAGGTGAGGACCAGGTTGCGATCCGACTCCCCATGTCCAGGTGAGACCAAGGTGGAAACAAGTGTCACCATGTCCAGGTGTGGCCCAGGTGAAGACCAGAGTTAATAGTTCCGCTGGGTCACTGTTATTTAACAGAGTACCATATCCTGATGCTAACCAGGTGGGTACCATAGACACCAGGTCCTGGTGAGGGCCAAGTGGGACCAGAGTCACCAGATCTGGTTGAGGCCTAGAGGGGTACCAGAATCACCTGGTCCAGGTGACATCCAGATGGAGACCAGAGTCACCAGGTCAGGGTGAGGCCCAGAGAGGATCCACAGTAATCATGTGCAGGTGAGGCTCAGGTGAGGAACAGAGTCACCAGGTACCTATGATGCCCAGGTGAAGACCAGAGTCACCAGATATGGGTGATGCGCAAATAGGATCAGAGTCACCAGATCTAGGTGAGGCGAAGTAAGTGTCCACAGCAAGCAGGTCCAGGTGGGTAACAAAGTCCCCAGGACTGGGTGAGGCCCAGATGGGGACCAGATTCACCAGGTCCAGGTGAGGCCCAGGTGGTGACCAGAGTTCCCGGGTCTGGGAGAGGACGAGTTAAGGACCAGATTCACCAGGTCCAAGACGCCCACGGGGGGAACTGAGTCACCAGGTATGTGTGAGGCCCAGGTGGCCACCCCACTCACAAGGTCCAGGTGAGGCCAACCTGCATGCCAGAGTCACCAGATCCAGGTGAGGCCCTGGTGGGGACCGGAGTCACCAGGTAAATGTGAGTCTACAAGAACACCACAGTCACCAGGTCCTGGTGTGGTTCATGTGGAAACGAGAGTCACCAGGTCCAGGTGAGACCCACGTGGGGACCACAGTCACCAGGTCCAGATTGAGGCCTAGGTGGGGGGACCAGAGTCATGAGGAACATTTGAGGCCAAAGTGTGGAGCAAAGTTATCATGTCCAGGTGAGGCCCAGGTGGGGAACAGAGTAACCATGTCCCTTGATGCCAGGTGGGAAAGGAGTCACAAGGTCCAGACGAGGCCTAAGTGAGGAGGAGATTCACCAGGTCCTTTTGAGGCCCGGTTGAGTACCAGTGTCCCCAGCTCCGGGTGAGTCCCAGAGGGGGACCAGAGTCACCCGGTTCTGGGCATATCCAGCTGGGGACCAGAGTCACCACGTCAGGGTGAGGCCCAGAAGGGGATGAGAATCACTAGGTCCAGGTGAGGCCCCGATGTGGAACTGAAACAAGGTCCCATGATGCCCATATGAGGAACTGAATCACCAGGTCCTGGTGAGGTCCCTGTTGTAACCAGTCAACTCGTCCAGGTGAGGCCCAGGTGGGACCACAGTCACCAGGTCTAAGTGAGGCCCACGTATATAAGAGAGTATCCAGTTGCCAATGATCCCTAGGTTAGGACCAGAGTCAACAGGTCCAGGAGAGGCCCAAATATGGATCAGAGTCATTTGGTTCCAGGTAAGTCCAGATGGATACACGGGAACCAGGTCCAGGAGAGCCCCATATGGGAACCAGAGCCACCATATCCAGGTGAGTTCCAGGTGGGACCACAGTCACAAAGTCCAGGTGACGGGCAGGTGGCAACAGGATTCACAATGTGCAGCTGAGGCTCAGGTGGCGACCAGTCACCAGATCCAGGTGCGGACCAGCTAAGGACCAGATTCACCAGGCCCAAGTGAAGCCCAAGGGGTGACCAGAGTCACCAGGTAATGGTGAGGCCAGAGCTGGAACCAGAGTAACCAGTTTAGTTTGAGGCCCAGAATGGGACCAGAGTTCCCTGGTCAAAGTGAGGCCCAGGTGTGCAATAGAATTTCCAGGTCCCAATGATGCCTGGGTGAGGACCAGAGTCACTAGGGCCATGCAGGCCCAGATGGGGAACAAAATCACTACGTCCTGGTGAGGCATAGAATAAGACCACAGTCAGCAGTATCAGGTGTGACCCTTGTGGGAACCAGAGCCACTCTATCCAGCTGAGTCCCAGGTACATGTGAGGCACACGTGAGGACCACATTCATCAGGTCGAATTGAGGCATAGCTGGGGACAAGAGTCACCAGGTCGGGTGCGGCCTAGGTGGGGCAAGATTCAGCAGTTCTGCGTTAGGTCAAAGTGGGGACGAGAGCCACCAAGTCGAGGTGAGGCCAAACTGAGGACCAGAGTCACCAGATGCACATGAGGTCTATGTTGGAAAGGAGTCACCAGGTACAGGAGAGGTCCTGTGGTGGACTAGAGTCACCAGATCCAGGTGAAGTCAGGTGGGGACCAGAGTCACTAGGTCCAGATGAGGCCCAGGTGAGGATCAGAGTAACTAGGTTCAGATGAGGCCTAAGTGAGGACCAGAGTTAACAGGTACACGTGAGGCCCCGGTGGGGATCAGAGGTAACAGGTCCATGTGAGGCCGGATTGGAGACCATGGTCAACAGGTCTACTTGAGGCCCAGGTGTGGAACACAGTAAGCAAGTCCATGTGAGTCCCCGGTGGTGACAAGTGTCACCACGTCCAGTTGAGGCCCAGGTGGGGACCAGGATCACCAGGTACAGGGGAGGCCATTGAAAGAACCAGAGTAAACAGTTCGAGGTCAGGCGCAGGTGGAAACCAATGTCAGCAGGTCCAAGTCAGGCCAAAGTGGGGTTCAGAGTCACTAGGGCACGGTCACACCCAGAGGGAACCAGAGTCACCTGGTCCAGGTGAGATCCAGTTGTGGAACATAGTCACCGGGTCCCAATTTTGCCCAGTTGAGGACTATGGTCAACAGGGCCAGGTGAAGCCCAGGTGGGGACCGGAGTCCCCAAATCCAGGTGAAGCCCAGGTGGGGACCACAGTCACCAGATCCAGGGTAGTCTCAGGTGCAGACCAGAATCACCAGGTCCAGGTGAGGTCTAGGTGACAACAACACTCACCAGGTCCCGGTGAGGCCATGGTGGGGACCAGAGTCACGAGGTACATGAGAAGCTAGAAACACTGCAGCCACCAGGTCCACATGATGTCCATGAGGGAAGGAGAATCACCAGTTACAGGTGAGGACCAGGCGGGGATCCGACTCACCATGTCCAGGTGAGACCCAGGTGGGAACCAGTGTCACCATGTCCAGGTGTGGCCCAGGTGAAGACCAGAGTTAAGAGTTCCGGCAGGGTCACTGTTAGTGAACACTGTAACCATATCCTGATGCTACCCACGTGGGTACCAGAGACACCAGGTCCTGGTGACGCCCAGTTGGGACCAGAGACATGAGGTCCAGGTGAGGTCCCGATGGGAACCACAGTCACCAGGTCAGGTGAGGCCATGCTTAGGATCAGAGTCACCAGTTACAGGTGAGGCCCAGGTGGAGCCAGAGTCACCTGGTACAGAAGAGGAAAAGTCAGGACCAGAGTTACCAGGATCAGGTCAGTCCCAGTGGGGAATAGAGTAACCATGTCCCGATGAAACCCACGTAGAACCAGAGTCACCAGGTCCAGATGAGGCGCAGGTTTGGAGCATGTTCACTAGGTCCGGGTGAGGCCCAGTTGATGAACAGGGTCACCAGGTCTAGTTGAGGCCTAGAGTGGTACCAGATTCACCTGGTCTATGTGACATCCAGATGGGGACCAGAGTCACCATGTCAGGCAGAGACCCAGAGGGGATCCATGGTCATCATGTCCAGGTGAGGCTGAGGTTTGGAACAAAGTATCCAGGTCATAATGGTCCACAGGTGAGGACCAGAGTCACCAGATCTGGCTGAGGCCCAGTGAGGAGCAGAGTCACAAGTTCCAGGTGAGGCCAAGAAGGAGTCCACAGCAATCAGGTCCAGGTGGGGAACAAAGTCACCAGGACTGGGTGAGGCCCAGATGGGGACCAGATTCACAAGGTCCAGGTTATTCCCAGGTTTTGACCAGAGTTACCAGTTCCGGGTGAGGACCAGTTAAGGACGAGATTCACCAGGTCCAAGTGAGACCCACGTGGGTACCTGTGTCACAATGTATGTGTGAGGCCCAGATTACCACCCCACTCACCAGGTCCAGGTGAGGCCAACCTGGAGGCCATGAAGAGGAACCATGTCCCGATGATGCCCAAGTAGGGAACAGAGTTACCAGGTCCAGGTGAAGACAACCTGCAGGCCATGCAGTGGAACCATGTCCCGATGATGCCCAGGTAGGGACCAGAGACACCAGGTCCCAATGAGGCCCAGATGGACCAAATTCCCTAGGTCCAGGTGAGGCCCTGTTGAGCACAGAGTCACCAGATTTGGTTGATGCCTAGAGGGGAACCAGAATCTCCTGGTCCAGGTGACATCCAGATGGGGACCAGAGTCACCAGGTCAGGGAGAGGCCCAGAGGGGTTCCAGAGTCATCATGTCCATGTGAGGCTCAGGTGAGGAACAGAGTCACCAGGTACCATGATGCCCAGGTGAGAACCAGAGTCACCAGATCTGGGTGAGACCCAGTTAGGATCAGAGTCACCAGTTCCAGGTGAGGCCCAAAAGGAATTCACAGCATTCAGGTCCAGGTGGGGAACAAAGTCACCAGGACTGGGTGACGCCCAGATGGGGACCAGATTCACAAGGTCCAGTTGAGGCCCCGGTGGTGACCAGAGTCCCAGGTCTGGGAGAGGAGCATGTAAGGACCAGATTCACCAGGTCCAAGAGACCCACGTGGGGACCTGAGTGACCAGGTATGGGTGACGCCCAGGTGGCAACCCCACTCACCAGGTCCAGGTGAGGCCAACCTGCAGGCCAGAGTCACCAGATCCACGTGAGGCCCTAGTGGGGACCGGAGTCACCAGGTACATGTCAGTCTACAAGAACACCACATTCACCAGGTCCAGGTGTGGTTCATGTGGGAACAAGAGTCACCAGGTCCAGGTGAGACCCAGGTGGGGACCACAGTCACCAGATCCAGGGTAGTCTCAGGTGCAGACCAGAATCACCAGGTCCAGGTGAGGTGCAGGTGGCAACCACACTCACCAGGTCCCGGTGAGGCCCTGGTGGGGACCAGAGTCACGAGGTACATGAGAAGCTAGAAACACCGCAGCCACCAGGTCCACATGATGTCCATGTGGGTACGAGAATCACCAGTTACAGGTGAGGACCAGGTGGAGCCAGAGTCACCTGGTACAGCAGAGGAAAAGTCAGGACCTGAGTTACCAGGATCAGGTCAGTCCCAGTGGGGAATAGAGTAACCATGTCCGGATGATGCCCAGGTAGAACCAGAGACACCAGGTGCAGATGAGACGCAGGTGGGGAGCATATTCACGAGGTCCCGGTGAGGCCCAGTTGAGGACCAGAGTCACCAGGTCTAGTTGAGGCCTAGAGGGGTACCAGATTCACCTGGTCTAGGTGACATCCAGGTGGGGACCAGATTCACCATGTAAGGCTGAGGCCCAGAGGGGATCCAGAATCATCAGGTCCATGTGAGGCTCAGGTGTGGAACAGAGTATCCAGTTCATAATGGTCCACAGATGAGGACCAGAGTCAGCAGATCTGGGTAAGGCCCAGTTAGGATCAGAGTCATCAGTTCCAATGAGGCCAAGAAGGAGTGCACAGCAATCAGGTCCAGGTGGGGAACAAATTCACCAGGAATGAGTAGGCCCAATGGGGACAAGATGCACCAGGTCCAGGTGATTCCCAGGTGGTGACCAGAGTTACTAGTTGCAGGTGAGGACCAGGGAAGGACCAGATTCATCAGGTCCAAGTGAGGCCCAAGTGGGGACCTGTGTCACCACGTATGGGTGAGGCCCAGGTGGCAACCCCACTCACCAGGTCCAGGTGAGGCCAAAATGCAGGCCATACAGAGGAACCATATCCCGATGATGCCCAGGTAGGGACCAGAGTTACCAGGTCCAGGTGAGGCCAACCTGCAAGTCATGCAGTTGAACCATGTCCGGATGATGCCCAGGTAGGGTCAGAGTCACCAGGTCCAAATGAGGCCCAGATGGAGAATATTAACTAGGTCCAGGTGAGGTCCAGTTGAGGGCCAGAGTCACCAGATCTGGTGGAGGCCAAAGGGGTATCAGAATCACATGCTCCAGGTGACATCCAGATGGAGACCAGAGTCACCAGGTCAGGGTGAGGCCCAGAGAGGTTCCAGAGTCATCAAGTCCAGGTGAGCCTCAGGTGTGGAACAGAGTCACCAGGTACCAATGATGCCCAGGTGAGGACCAGAGTCACCAGATCTGGGTGAGGCCCAGTTAGGATCAGAGTCACCAGTTACAGGTGAGGCGAAGAAAGAGTCCACAGCAATGAGGTCCAGGTGGGGAAAAAAGTCACCAGGACTGGGTGAGGCCCAGTTGGGGAACAGATTCACCAGGTCCAGGTGAGGCCCATGTGTTGACCAGAGTCCCCGGTCTGGGGAAGGACCAGGTAAGGAGAAGATTCACCAGGTCCAAGAGGCCCCTGTAAGGACTTGAGTCACCAGGTATGGGTGAGGCCCAGGTGGCAACCCCGTCACTAGGTCCAGGTGAGGCCAACCTGCAGGCCAGAGTCACCAGATACAGGTGAGACCTTAGTGGGGACCGGAGTCACAAGGTAAAAGTGAGTCTACAAGAACACCACAGTCACCAGGTCCAGGTGTGATTCATGTGGGAACGAGAGTCACCAGCTCCAGGTGAGACCCAGGTGGGGACCACAGTCACCAGGTCCAGTTTGAGGCCCGGTGGGGAGCCAGAGTCATCAGGACCAGTTGAGGTCAAAGTGTGGAGCAAAGTTATCATGTCCAGGTGAGGCGCAGGTGGGGAACAGAGTAACCATGTCCCATTGATGCCAGGTGGGAAAAGAGTCACAAGGTCCAGACAAGGTCTAAGTGAGGAGTAGATTCAGAGGTCCTGTTGAGGCCCAGTTGAGGACCAATGTCCCCAGCTCTGGGTGAGTCCCAGAGGGGGAACAGTGTCACCTGGTTCTGGTGATATCCAAGTGGGGACCAGTGTCACCACGTCAGGGTGAGGCCCAGAGGGGGACGAGAATCACTAGGTCCAGGTGAGGCCCCGATGAGGAACTGAGAACCCAGGTCCCATGATGCCCATATGAGGACCTGAGTCACCAGGTCCAGGTGAGGTCCCTGTGGGAACGAGTCACCTCGTCCCGGTGAGGGCCAGGTGGGACCACAGTCACCAGGTCCAGGTGAGGCCCAGTTGTATAAGAGAGTATCCAGCTCCCAAAGATTCCCAGGTAAGGACCAGAGTCAACAGGTCCAGTAGAGGTTCAAATATGGATCACAGTCATTGTGTTTTTAATGAGGCCAGATGGAGACCACAGGAACCAGTTACAGGAGAGCCCCATATGGGAACCAGAGCCACCAGACCCAGGTGAGAACCAGGTGGGACCACAGTCACAAGGTCCAGATGAGGCGCAGGTGGAAACAGGATTCACCGAGTCCAGGTGAGGCCCAGGTGGCGACCAGTCACCAGATCCAAGTGAGGACAAGCTAAGGACCAGATTCACCAAGCCCAATGAAGCCCAAGGGGTAACCAGAGTCACCAGGTATGGTGAGGCCCAGAGGGGGAACAGGAGTAACCAGTTTAGTTTGAGGCCAAGAATGGGACCAGAGGTCCCTGGTCAGAGTGAGTCCCAGATGTGGAATAGAGTATCCAGGTCCCAATGATGCCTGGGAGAGGACCAGAGTCACTAGGACCGTGCAGGCCCAGATGGGAAACAGAATCACTAGGTCCTGGTGAGGCATAGAAAAAGACCACAGTCACCAGTATCAGGTGAGCCCCATGTGGGAACAAGAGCCACTCTATCCACCTGAGTAGCAGGTCCATGTGTGGCCCACGTGAGGCCAGATTCATCAGGTCGAATTGAGGCATAGCTGGGGACAAGCGTCACCAGGTATGGGTGCGGCCTAGGTGGGGCAAGATTCAGCAGTTCTGAGTTAGGTCAAAGTGGGGACGAGAGACGCCAGGTCCAGGTGAGACGAAACTGAGGGCCAGAGTCACCAGATTCAGGGGAGGTCCATGTTTGAAAGAGAGTCACCAGGTCCAGCAGAGGTACAGTTGGGGACCAGAGTCACCAGATCCACGTGAAGTCCAGGTGGGGACCAGAGTCACCTGATCCAGGTGAAGCCAAGGTGGGGACCAGAGTCACTAGGTCCAGTTGACGCCTAGGTGAGGACCAGAGTTACAAGGTACACGTGAGATCCCGGTGGGGGTCAGAGGCAACAGGTCCATGTGAGGCCGTCTTGGGTACCATGGTCAACAGGTCTACTTGAAGCCCAGGTGTGGAACACAGTAAGCAGGTCCAGGTGAGTCCCAGGTTGGGACAAGTGTCACCACGTCCAGTTGAGGAGCAGGTGGGGAGAAGGATCACCAGGTACAGGGGAGGCCCTTGAAAAAACCAGAGTCAACAGTTCGAGGTCTGGCGTAGGTGGCAACCAGGGTCAGCAGGTCCAAGTCAGACCAATGTGGGGTTCACAGTCACTAGGGCACGGTGACACCCAGAGGGGGACCAGAGTGACCTGGTCCAGGTGAGGTCCAGTTGTGGAACACAGTCACCGGGTCCCAATTTGGCCCAGTTGAGGACCATGGTCAAAAGGGACAGGTGAGGCCCAGATGGGGACCGGAGTCCCCAAATCCAGGTGAAGCTCAGGTGGGGACCAGAGTCACCAGATCCAGGGTAGTCTCAGGTGCAGACCAGAATCACCAGGTCCAGGTGAGGTGCAGGTGGCAACCACACTCACCAGGTCCCGGTGAGGCCCTGGTGGGGACCAGAGTGACGAGGTACATGAGAAGCTAGAAACACTGCGGCAACCAAGTCCACATCATGTCCATGTGGGAACGAGAATCACCAGTTACAGGTGAGAACCGGGTGGGGATCCGACTCACCATGTCCAGGTGAGACCCTGGTGGGAACCAGTGACACCATGTCCAGGTGTGGCCCAGGTGAAGACCAGATTTAATAGTTCCGGCTGGGTCACTGTTAGTGAACAGTGTAACCATATCCTGATGCTACACTGGTGGGTACCAGAGACACCAGGTCATGGTGAGGGTCAGGAGGGACCAGAGACATGAGGTCCAGGTGAGGTTCCATTGGGAACCACAGTCACCAGGTCTGGTGAGGCCATGCTTAGGATCAGAGTCACCAGTTAGAGGTGAGGCCCAGGTGGAGCCAGTGTCACCTGGGATAGAAGAGGCCAAAGTCAGGACCAGAGTTACAAGGATCAGGTCAGTCCCAGTGAGGAATAGAGTAACCATGTCCCGATGACTCCCAGGAAGAACCAGAGTCACCAGGTCCAGATGAGGCGCAGGTGGGGAGCATATTCACTAGGTCCCGGTGAGGCCCAGTTGAGGACCAGAATGCCCAGGTCTAGTTGAGCCCTAGAGGGGAACCAGATTCACCTGGTCTTGGTGACATCCAGATGGGGACCAGAGTCACCATGTCAGGGTGAGGCCCAGAGGGGATCCAGAGTCATCATGTCCAGGTGAGGCTCAGGTGTGGAACAGAGTATCCAGGTCATAATGGTCCACAGGTGAAGACCAGAGTCACCAGATCTGGGTGAGCCCCACATAGCATCAGACGCACCAGTACCAGGTGATGTCAAGAAGGAGTCCACAGCAATCAGGTCGCGGTAGGGAAAAAAGTCACCAGGACTGGGTGAGGCCCAGATGGGGACCAGATTCACCAGGTCCAGGTGATTCCCAGGTGGTGACCAGAGTTACCAGTTCCAGGTGAGGACCAGGTAAGGACCAGATTCACCAGGTCCAAGTGAGGCCCACGTGGGGACCTGTGTCACCAGGTATGGGTGAGGCCCAGGTGGCAACACCACTCCCCAGGTCCTGGTGAGGCCAACATGCAGGCCATGCAGAGGAATCATGTCACGATGATGCCCTGGTTGGGACCAGAGTTACCAGATCCAGGTGAGGCCAACCTGCAGACCATGCAGTGGAAACATGTCCCGATGATGCCCAGGTAGGGACCAGAGTCACCAGGTCCAAATGAGGCCCAGATGGAGCATATTCACTAGGTTCAGGTGAGGCCCAGTTGAGGACCAGAGTCCCCAGATCTGGTTGAGGCCTAGAGGGGTACCAGAATCACCTGGTCCAGGTGACAACCAGATGGGGACCAGAGTCACCAGGAGGTCAGGGTGAGACCCAGAGATTTTCCAGAGTCATCATGTCCATGTGAGGCTCAGGTGTGGAACAGAGTCACCAGGTACCAACGATGCCCAGGTGAGGACCAGAGTCACCAGGTCTGCGTGATGCACAGATAGAATCAGAGTCACTAGTTCCAGGTGAGGCCAAGAAACAGTCCACATCAATCAGATCCAGGTGGGGAACAAATCACCAGGACTGGGTGAGACCCAGATGGGGACCAGATTCACCAGGTCCAGGTGAGTCCCAGGTGGTGACCAGAGTCCCCGGGTCCGGGAAGGACCAGGTAAGGACCAGATTCACCAGGTCCAAGAGGCCCACGTGGGGGCCTCATTCACCAGGTATGGGTGAGGCCCAGGTGGCAACCCCACTCACCAGGTCCAGGTGAGGCCAACCTGTAGGCCATGCTGTGGAACCATATCCCGATGATGCCCAGGGAGGAGCCAGAGTCACCAGGTCCAAATGAGGCCCAGATGGAGCATATTCACTAGGTCCAGGTGAGGCCCAGTTGAGGACCAGAGTCTCCAGATCTGGTTGAGGCCTAGAGGGGTACCAGAATCACCTGATCCAGGTGACATCCAGATGGGGACCATAGTCACCAGGTCAGGGTGAGGCCTAGAGAGGATCCACAGTCATCATGTCCAGGTGAGGCTCAGGTGTGGAACACAGTCACCAGGTACCTATGATGCCCAGGTGAGGACCAGAGTCACCAGATATGGGTGATGCGCAGATGGGATCAGAGTCACCAGATCTAGGTGAGGCGAAGAAAGTGTCCACAGCAAGCAGGTCCAGGTGGGTAACAAAATCACCAGGACTGGGTGAGGCCCAGATGGGGACAAGATTCAACAGGTCCAGATGCCTCCCAGATGTTGACCAGAGTACCCGGGTCTGGGAGAGGACCAGGTAAGTACCAGATTCACCAGGTCCAAAAGGCCCACATGGGGACCTGAGTAGCCAGGTTTGGGTGAGGCCCAGGTGGCAACCCTACTCACCAGGTCAGGTGAGGCCACCTGCAGGCCAGAGTCACCACATCCAGGTGAGGCTCTAGTGGGGACTGGAGTCACCAGGTAAATGTGAGTCTACAAGAACACCACAGTCACCAGGTCCAGGTGTGGTTCATGTGGGAACGAGAGTCACCAGGTGCAGGTGAGACCCAGGTGGGGATCACAGTCACCAGGTCCAGATTGAGGCCTAGGTGGGTGGAACAGTGTCATCAGGAGCAGTTGAGGCCAAAGTGTGGAGCATTGTTATCATGTCCAGTTGATGCCCAGGTGGGGAATAGAGTAACCATTTCCCATTGATCCAAGTTTGGAAGAGTCAAAGGTCCAGATGAGGCTTAAGTGAGGAGTAGATTCACCAGGTCCTGTTGAGGCCCAGTTGAGGGCCAGTGTTCCCAGCTCTAGGGGATTCCCAGAGGGATACCAGAGTCACCCGGTTCTGGTGATATCCAGGTGGGGACCAGAGTCACCACGTCAGGGTGAGGCCCAGAGGGAGACGAGAATCTCTAGGTCCAGGTGAGGCCCCTATGTGGAACTGAGAAACCAGGTCCCGTGATGCCCATATGAGGACCTGAGTCACCAGGTCCTGGTGAGGTCCCTAAAGGAACCAGTCACCTCGTCCAGGTGAGGCCCAGTTGGGAACACAGTCACCACGTCCAGGTGAGGCCCAGGTATATAAGAGAGTATGCAGGTCCCAATGATGCCCAGGTAAGGACCAGAGTCAACAGGTCCAGGAGAGTCCCAAATATGGATCAGACTCATTGTGTTCCAGGTGAGGCCAGATAGACCACAGGAACCAGGTCCACGAGAGTCCCATATGGGAACTAGAGCCACCAGTTCCAGGTGAGGTCCAGGTGGGACCACAGTCACAAGGTTCAGGTGAGGCGCAGGTGGCAACACGATTCACCAAGTCCAGGTGAGGCACAGCTGGCGACCAGATCCAGGTGCGGTCCAGCTAAGGACCAGATTCACCAGGCCCAAGTGAAGCCCAAGGGGTGACCAGAGTCACCAGGTAAGGGTGAGGCCCAGAGGGGAACCAGAATACCCAGTTTAGTTTGAGGCCCCGAATTGGACCAGAGGTCCCTGGTCAAAGTGAGGCCCAGGTGTGGAACAGAGTATCCAGGTCCCAATGATGGCTCAGTGAGGACCAGAGTCACTAGGGCCATGCAGGCCCAGATCAGGAACAGAACCTCTAGGTCCTGTTGAGGCATAGAATAAGACCACAGTCACCAGATTCAGGTGAGCCCCTTGTGGGAATCAGAGCCAGTTTATCCAGATGAGTCCCAGGTGATGTGAGGCCCACGTGAGGACCAGATTCATCAAGTCGAAATGAGGCATAGCTGTGAACAAGAGTCTCCTGGTCTGGGTGCGGCATAGGTGGGGCAAGATTCAGCAGTTCTGAGTTAGGTCAAAGTGGGGAAGAGAGACACCAGGAACAGGTGAGTCCAAACTGAGGACCAGAGTCAACAGATCCAGGTTAGGTCCATGTTGGAAAGAGAGTCACCTGGTAAAGGAGAGTTCCAGGTGGGGACCAGAGTCACCAGATCCAGGTGAAGTCCAGGTGGGGACCAGAGTCACCAGATCCAGGTGAAGCCCAGGTGGGGACCAGAGTAAATAAGCCCAGATGAGGTAAAGGTGGGGACCAGAGATACCAGGTACAAGTGAGGCCCCGGTGGGGAGCAGTGACAACAGGTTCATGTGAGGCCGTCCTGGGGACCATGGTCAACAGGTCTACTTGAGGCCCAGGTGTGGAACACAGTAAGCAGGTCCAGGAGAGTCCCCGGTGGTGACAAGTGTCACCACGTCCAAGTGAGACCCAGGTGGGGACCAGGAACACCAGGTCGAGGGCAGGCCTTTGAAAAACCAGAGTCTACAGTTTGAGGTCAGGCGCAGGTGGCAACCAGTATCAGCAGGTCCAAGTCTGGCCAAAGAGGGGTTCACAGTCATTAAGGAACGGTGAGACCCAGAGGGGGACCAGAGTCACCTGGTCCATGTGAGGTCCAGTTGTGGAACACAGTCACCGGGTCCCAATTTTGCCCAGTTGAGGACCATGGTCAACAGGGCCAGGTGAAGCCCAGATGGAGACCGGAGTCCCCAAATCCAGGTGAAGCCCAGGTGGGGACCACAGTCACCAGATCCAGGGTAGTCTCAGGTGTAGACCAGAATCACCAGGTCCAGGTGAGGTGCAGATGGAAACCACACACACCAGGTCCCGGTGAGGCCCTGGTGGGGACCAGAGTCACGAGGTATATGAGAAGCTAGAAACACAGCAGCCACAAGGTCCACATTATGTCCATGTGGGAATGAAAATCACCAGTTACAGGTGAGGACCAGGTGGGGATCCGACTCACTATGTCCAGGGGAGTCCCAGGTGGGGATCCGACTCACCATGTCCAGGTGAGTCCCAATTGGGAACCAGTGTCACCATGTCCAGGTGTGGCCCAGGTGAAGACCAGAGTTAATAGGTCCAGCTGGGTCACTGTTAGTGAACAGTGTAAACATATCCTGATGCTACCCAGGTGGGAACCACAGAAACCAGGTCCTGGTGAGGCCCAGGTGGGCCCAGAGACATGAGGTCCAGAAGAGGTCCCGATGCGAACCACAGTCACCAGGTCAGGTGAGGCCATGCTTAGGATCAGAGTCACCAGTCAGGTGAGGCCCATGTTGAGCCAGAGTCACCTGGTACAGAAGAGGCCAAAGTCAGGACCAGAGTTACCAGGATCAGGTCAGTCCCAGTGGAGAATAGAGTAACCATGCCTGATGATGCCCAGGTAGAACTAGAGTCACCAGGTCCGAATGAGGCCCAGATGGATCATATTCACTAGGTCCATGTGAGGCCCAGTTGAGGACCAGAGTCACCAGATTTGGTTGAGCACTAGAGGGGTACCAGAATCACCAGGTCAAGGTGACATCCAGATGGGGACCAGAGTCTCCAGGTCAGGGTGAGGCCCAGAGAGGTTCCAGAGTCATCATGTCCAGGTGAGGCTCAGGTGTGGAACAGAGTCACCAGGTACCAATGATGCCCATGTGAGGACCAGAGACACCAGGTCTGGGTTACGCGCAGATAGAATCAGAGTCATCAGTTCCAGGTGAGGCCAAGAAGGAGTCCACAGCAATCAGGTCCAGGTTGGGAACAAAGTCCCCAGGACTGGGTGAGGCCCAGATGGGGACCAGATTCACCAGGTCAAGGTGAGGCCCAGGTGGTGACCAGAGTCCCCGGGTCTGGGAGAGGACCAGGTAAGGTCCAGATTCACCAGGTCCAAGAGGTCCACGTGGGGACCTGAGTCACCAGGTATGGGTGAGGCCCTGGTGGCAAAACTTACTCACCAGGTCCAGGTGAGGCCAACCTGCAGGCTAGAGTCACTAGATCCAGGTGAGGCCCTAGTGGGGATGGGAGTCACCAGGTAAATGTGAGTCTACAAGAACACCACAGTCACTAGGTCCAGGTGCGGTTCATGTGGGAACGAGATTCACCAGGTCCAGGTGAGGCCCAGGTGGTGACCAGTGTCCCCGGGTCTGGGAGAGGACCAGGTAAGGTCCAGATTCACCAGATCCAAGAGGCCCACGAGGGGACCTGAATCACCAGGTATGGGTGAGGCCCTGGTGGCAAACCCTACTCACCAGGTCCAGGTGAGACAACCTGCAGGTCAGAGTCACCACATCCAGGTGAGGCCCTAGTGGGGACCGGAGTCACAGGTAAATGTGAGTCTACAAGAACACCACAGTCACCAGGTCCAGGTGTGGTTCATGTGGGAACGAGATTCACCTGGTCCAGTTGAGACCCAGGTGGGGACCACAGTCACCAAGTCCAGATTGAGGCCTAGGTGGGGGGACCAGAGTCATCAGCACCAGTTGAGGCCAAAGTGCGGAGCAAAGTTATCATGTCAAGGTGAGGCCCAGGTGGGGAACAGAGTAACCATGTCCCATTGATGCCAGGTGGGAAAAGAGTCACAAGGTCCAGACGAGGCCTAAGTGAGGAGTAGATTCACCAGGTCCTGTTGAGGCCCAGTTGAGGACCAGTGTCCCCAGCTCCGGGTGAGTCCCGGAGGGGGACCAGAGTCACCCGGTCCTGGTGATATCCACGTGGGGACCAGAGTCACCAACAGGGTGAGGCCCGGAGGGGGACGAGAATCACTAGCTCCAGGTGAGGCCCCAATGTGGAACTGAGAAACCAGGTCCCATGATGTCCATATGAAGACCTGAGTCACCAGGTCCCGGTGAGGTCCCTGTGGGAACCAGTCACCTCATCCAGGTGAGGCTCAGGTGGGACCACAGTCACCAGGTCCAGGTGAGGCCCAGGTGTATGAGAGTATCCAGGTCCCAATGATGCCCAGGTAAGGACCAGAGTCAACAGGTCCAGGAGAGTCCCAAATATGGATCAGAGTCATTGTGTTCCAGGTGAGGCCAGATGGAGACCACAGGAACCAGGTCCAGGAGAGTCCCATATGGGAACCAGAGCCACCAGATCCAGGTGAGGTCCAGGTGGGACCACAGTCACATGGTTCAGGGAGGCGCAGGTGGCAACAGGATTCACCAAGTCCAGGTGAGACCCAGCTGGCGACCAGTCACAACATCCAGGTGCGGACCAGCTAAGGACCAGATTACCAGGCCCAAGTTAAGCCCAAGCAGTGACCCGAGTCACCAGGTAAGGGTGAGACCCAGAGGGGGAACCAGAGTAACCAGTTTAGTTTGAGGCCCAGAATGGGACCAGAGGTCCCTGGTCAAAGTGAGGCCCAGGTGTGGAATAGAGTATCCAGGGTGAGGATCATTGGATCCATCCCCAATGATGCCTGGGTGAGGACCAGAGTCACTAGGGCCATGTAGGCCCAGATGGGGAACAGAATCACTAGGTCCTGTTGAGGCATAGAATAAGACCACAGTCAGCAGTATCATTTGAGCCACTTACCGGAACCAGAGCCATTCTATCCAGCTGAGTCCCAGGTCCATGTGAGACTCACTTGAGGACCAGATTCATCAGGTCGAATTGAGGCATAGCTGGGGACAAGAGTCACCAGGTCTGGGTGCGGCCTAGGTGGGGCAAGATTCAGCAGTTCTGAGTTAGGTCAAAGTGGGGACGAGAGACACGAAGTCCAGGTGAGGCCAAACTGAGGACCAGAGTCACCAGATCCACATGAGGTCCATGTTGGAAAGGAGTCACCAGGTCCAGGAGAGGTCCTGGGAAGGACCAGAGTCACCAGATCCAGGTGAAGTCCAGGTGGGGACCAGAGTCACTAGGTCCAGATGAGGCCCAGGTGAAGACCAGAGTTACCAGGTACACGTGAGGCCCTGGTGGGGATCAGAGGCAACATGTCCATGTGAGGCTGGCTTGGGGACCATGGTCAACAGGTCTACTTGAGGCCCAGGTGTGGAACACAGTAAGCAGGTCCAGGTGAGTCCCCGGTAGTGACAAGAGTCACCACGTCCAGGTGAGGCCCAGGTGGGGACCAGGATCACCAGGTCCAGGGGAGGCCTTTGAAAGAACCAGAGTCAACAGTTCGAGGTCAGGCGCAGGTGGCAACCAGGGTCAGCAGGTCCAAGACAGGCCAAAGTGGGGTTCACAGGCACTAGGACACGGTGACACCCAGAGGGGGACCAGAGTCACTTGGTCCAGGTGAGGCCACTTGTGGAACACAGTCTCCGGGTCCCAATTTTGCCCAGTTGAGGACAACCCCACTCACCAGGTCAAGGTGAGGCCAACCTGCAGGCCATGCCGTGATACCATATCCCTATGATGCCCAGGTAGGGACTAGAGTCACCAGGTCCAAATGAGGCCCAGATGGGGTATATTCACTAGGTCCAGGTGAGGCCCAGTTGAGGACCAGAGTCACCAGATCACCTTGAGCCCTAGAGGGGTACCAGAATCACCTGGTCCAGGTGACATCCAGATGGGGACCAGAGTCACCAGGTCAGAGTGAGTCCCAGAGAGGTTCCAGAGTCATCATGTCCCGGTGAGGCTCAGGTGTGGAACAGAGTTACCAGGTATCAATGATGCCCAGGTGAGGACCAGAGTCTCCAGATCTGGGAGACGCACAATAGCATCAGAGTCACCAGTTCAAGGTGAGGCCAAGAAAGAGTCCACAGCAATCAGGTCCAGGTGGGGAACAAAGTCAGCAGGACTGGATGAGGCCCAGATGGGGACCAGATTCACCAGGTCCAGGTGAGGCCCAGGTGGTGACAAGAGTCCCCGGGCCTGGGAGAGGACGAGGTAAGGACCAGATTCACCAGGTCCAAGAGGCCCACGTGGGGACCTGAGTCACCAGGTATGGATGAGGCACAGGTGGCAACCCCACTCACCAGGTCCAGGTGAGGCCAACCTGCAGGCCAGAGTCACCAGATCCAGGTGAGGCCTTAGTGGGGACCGGAGTCACCAGGTGAAATTGAGTCTACAAGAACACCACAGTCACCAGGTCCAGGTGTGATTCATTTGGGAACGAGAGTCACCAGGTCCAGGTGACCCCAGGTGGGGACCACAGTCACCAGGTCCAGATTGAGGCCTACGTGGTGGGTCCAGAGTCATCAGGACCAGTTGAGGCCAAAGTGTGGAGCAAAGTTTTCATGTCCAGGTGAGGCCCAAGTGGGGAACAGAGTAACCATGTCCCATTGATGCTAGGTGGGAAAAGAGTCACAGGTCCAGTCGAGGCCTAAGTGAGGAGTAGATTCACCAGGTCCTGCTGAGGCCCAGTTGAGGACTAGTGTCCCCAGCTCCGGGTGAGTCCCAGAGTGGGACCAGAGTCACCCGGTTCTGGTGATATCCAGGTGGGGACCAGAGTCACCACGTCAGGGTGAGGCCCAGAGGGGGAAGAGAATCACTAGGTCCAGGAGAGGCCCCGATGTGGAACTGAAACCAGGTCCCATGATGCACATATGAGGACCTGAGTCACCAGGTCCAGGTGAAGTCCCTGTGGGAACCAGTCACTTCGTCCAGGTGAGGCCCAGGCGGGACCACAGTCACCAGGTCCAGGTGAGGCCCAGTTATATAAGAGAGTATCCAGATCCCAATGATGCCCAGGGATGGACCTGAGTCAACAGGTTCAGGAGAGGTTCAAATATGGATCAGAGTCATTGTGTTCCAGGTGAGGTCTGATGGAGACCACAGGAACCAGGTCCAGGAGAGCCCCATATGGGAAAGAGAGCCACCAGATCCAGGTGAGGTCCAGGTGGGACCACAGTCACAAGGTCCAGGTGAGGCGCAGGTGGCAACAGGATTCAACATGTCCAGGTGAGGCACAGGTGGGGAGCTGTCACCAGATCCAAGTGAGGACAATCTAAGGACCAGATTCACCAGGCCCAAATGAAGCCCATGTGGTGACCAGAGTCACCAGGTAAGGGTGAGGCCCAGAGGGGGAACCAGAGTAACCAGTTTAGTTTGTGGCCCAGAATGGGACCAGAGGTCCCTGGTCAGAGTGAGGCCCAGGTGTGGAATAGAGTATCCAGGTCCCAATGATGCCTGGGTGAGGACCAGAGTCACTAGGGCCATGCAGGCCCAGATGGGGAACAGAATCACTAGGTCCTGTTGAGGCATAGAATAAGACCACAGTCAGCAGTATCATTTGAGCCCTTTACCGAAACCAGAGCCAATCTATCCAGCTGAGTCGCAGGTCCATGTGAGGCTCACTTGAGGACCAGATTCATCAGGTCGAATTGAGGCATAGCTGAGGACAAGAGTCACCAGGTCTGGGTGCAGCCTAGGTGGGGCAAGATTCTGCAGTTCTGAGTTAGGTCAAAGTGGGGACGAGAGACGCCAGGTCCAGGTGAGGCCAAACTGAGGACCGGAGTCAGCAGATCCAGGTGAGGTCCATGTTGGAAAGAGAGTCACCAGGTCCAGGAGAGGCCCAGGTGGGGACCAGAGTCACCAGATCCAGGTGAAGTCCAGGTGGGTACCAGAATCACCAGACCAAGGTGAAGCCAAGGTGGGGACCAGAGTCACTAGGTCCAGATGAGACCCAGGTGAGGATCAGTGTTACTAGGTACACGTGAGGCCCCGGTGGGGTCAGAGGCAACAGGTACATGTGAGGCCGGCGGGGACCATGGCCAACAGGTCTATTGAGGCCCAGGTGTGGAACACAGTAACCAGGTCCACGTGAGTGCCCTGTGGTGACAAGAGTCACCAGGTCCCGGTGAGACCCATATGGGCAACAGGATCACCATGTCCAGGGGAGGCCCTTGAAAGTACCAGAGTCAACAGTTCGAGGTCAGGCGCAGGTGGCAACCAGGGTGAGCAGGTCCAAGTCAGGCCAAAGTGGGGTTCACAGTCACTAGGGCATGGTGAGATCCAGAGGGGGACCAGAGTCACTTGGTCCAGGTGAGGTCCAGTTGTGGAACAGGGTCACCGGGTCCCAATTTTGCCCAGTTGAGGACCATGGTCAACAGGGCCAGGTGAGGCCCAGATGGGTACCGGAGTCCCCAAATCGAGGTGAAGCCCAGGTGGGGACCACAATCACCAGATCCAGGGTAGTCTCAGGTGCAGGCCAGAATCACCATGTCCAGGTGAGGTGCAGGTGGCAAACTCACTCAACAGATCCCGGTGAGGCCCTGGTGTGGATCAGAGTCACGAGGTACATGAGAAGCTAGAAACACTGCAGCCACCAGGTCCACATGATGTCCATGTGGGAACGAGAATCACCAGTTACAGGTGAGGACCAGGCAGGGATCCGAATCACCATGTCCAGGTGAGACCCAAGTGGGAACCAGTGTAACCATGTCCAGGTGTGGCCCAGGTGAAGACCAGAGTTAATAGGTCTGGGTGGGTCACTGTTAGAGAACAGTGTAACCATATCCTGATGCTACCCAAGTGGGTACCAGAGATACCAGGTCCTGGTGAGGCCCAGGTGGGACCAGAGACATGAGGTCCAGTTGAGGTCCCGATGGGAACCACAGTCACCAGGTCAGGTGAGGCCATGCTTAGGATCAGAGTCACCAGTTACTGGTGAGGCCCAGGTGGAGCCAGAGTCACCTGGTACAGAAGAGGCCAAAGTCAGGACCAGAGTTACCAGGATCAGGTCAGTCCCAGTGGGGAATAGAGTAACCATGTCCCGAAGAAGTCCAGGAAGAACCCGAGTCACCACGTCCAGATGAGGCGCAAGTGGGGAGCATATTCACTAGGTCCCGGAGAGGCCCATATGAGGACCAGAGGCCCCCGGGCTATTTTAGGCCTAGAGGGGTACCAGATTCACCTGGTCTAGGTGACATCCAGATGGGGACCAGAGTCACCATGTCAGGGTGAGGCCCAGAGGGGATCCAGAGTCATCATGTCCAGGTGAGGCTCAGGTGTGGAACAGAGATCCAGGTCATAATGGTCCACAGGTGAGGACCAGAATCACCAGATCTGGGTGAGGCCCAGTTAGGATCAGAGTCACCAGTTCCAGGTGAGGCCAAGAAGGAGTCCACAGCAATCAGGTCCAGGTGGGGAACAAAGTCACCAGGACTGGGTGAGGCCCAGATGGGGACCAGATTCACCAGGTCCAGGTGATTCCCAGGGTGTGACCAGAGTTACCAGATCCGGGTGAGGACCAAGTAAGAACCAGATTCAACAGGTCCAGTGAGGCCCACGTGGGTACCTGTGTCACCAAGCATGGGTGAGGCCCAGGTGGCAACACCACTCCCCAGGTCCAGGTGAGGCCAACCTACAGGCCATGCAGAGGAACCATGTCCCGATGATGCCCAGGTAGGGACTAGAGTTACCAGGTCCAGGTGAGGCCAACATGCAGGCCATGAAGTGGAACCATGTCCCGATGATGCCCAGGTAGGGACCAGAGTCACCAGGTCCAAATGAGGCCCAGATGGAGCATATTCACTTGGTCCAGTGAGGCCCAGTTTGGGAGCACTGTCACCAGATCTGGTTGAGGCTTAGAGGGGTACCAGATCACCTCGTCCAGGTGACATCCAGATGGGGACAAAAGGCATCAGGTCAGGGAGAGGCCCAGAGTGGTTCCAGAGTCATCATGTCCAGGTTAGGCTCAGGCGTGGAACAGAGTCACCAGGTACCAATGATGCCCAGGTGATGCCCAGAGTCACCAGATCTGGGTGACGCGCTTATAGGATCAGAGTCACCAGTTCCAGGTGAGGCCAAGAAAGAGTCCACTGCAATCAGGTCCAGGTTGGGAACAAAGACCAGGACTGGGTGAGGCCCAGATGTGGTCCAGATTCACCAGGTCCAGGTGAGGCCCAGGTGGTGACCAGAGTCCCCGGGTCTGGGACAGGACCAGGTAAGGACCAGATTCACCAGGTCCAAGAGGCCCACGAGGGGAATTGAGTCACCAGCTATGTGTGAGGCCCAGGTGGCAAACCCACTCACCAGGTCAAGGTGAAGCCAACCGGCAGGCCAGAGTCACCAGATCCAGGTGAGTCCCTAGTGGGGACCAGTGTCACCAGGTAAATGTGAGTCTACAAGAACACCACAGTCACCAGGTCCAGGTGTGGTTCATGTGGGAACGAGAATCACCAGGTACAGGTGAGACCCAGGTGGGGACCACAGTCACCAGGTCCAGACTGAGGCCTAGGTGGGGGGACCAGAGTCATCAGGACCAGTTGAGGCCAAAGAGTGGAGCAAAGTTACCATGTCCAGGTGAGGCCCAGGTGGGGAACAGAGTAACAATGTCCCATTGATGCCAGGTGGGAAAAAGTCACAAGGTCCAGACGAGGCCTAAGTGAGGAGTAGATTCACCAGGTCCTATTGAGGCCCAGTTGAGGACCAGAGTCCCCAGCTCCGGGTGAGTCCCAGAGGGGGACCAGAGTCACCGGTTCTGGTGATATCCATGTGGGTTCCAGAGTCACCACGTCAGGGTGAGGCCCAGAGGGGGACGAGAATCACTAGGTCCAGGGGAGGCCCCGATGGGGAACTGAGAAACCAGGTCCCATAATGTCCATATGGGGACCTGAGTCACCAGGTCCATGTGAGGTCCCTGTGAGAACCAGTCACCTCATCCAGGTGAGGCCGATGTGGGACCACAGTCACCAGGTCCAGGTGAGGCCCAGGTATATAAGAGTGTACCCACGTCCCAATGATGCCCAGGTAAGGACCAGAGTCAACAGGTCCAGGAGATGGCAAATATGGAACAGAGTCATTGTGTTCCAGGTGAGGCCAGATGGAGACCACAGGAACCAGGACCAGGAGAGCCCCATAGGGGAACCAGAGCCACCAGATCCAGGTGAGGTCCAGGTGGGACCACAGTCACAAGGTCCCGGTGACGCGCAGGTGGCAACAGGATTCACCAAGTCCAGGAGAGGCCCAGGTGGCGACCAGTCACCAGATCCAGGTTCGGACCATCTAAGGACCAGATTCACCAGGCCCAAGTGAAGCCCAAGGGGTGACGAGAGTCACCAGGTAAGGGTGAGGCCCAGAGGGGGAACCAGAGTAACCAGTTTAGTTTGAGGCCCCGAATTGGACCAGAGGTCCCTGGTCAAAGTGAGGCCCAGGTGTGGAATAGAGTATCCAGGTCCCAATGATGGCTGAGTGAGGACCAGAGTCACTAGGCCCATGCAGGCCCAGATGGGGAACAGAATCACTAGGTCCTGAGGAGTCATAGAATAAGACCAAAGTCAGCAGTATCAGGTGAGCACCTTGTGGAAACCAGAGCCACTCTATCCAGCTGAGTCCCAGGTCCATGGGAGACCCATGTGAGTAACATATTCATCAGGTCGAAATGAGGCATAGCTGGGGACAAGTGTCACCAGGACTGGGTGCGGCCTAGGTGGGGCAAGATTCAGCAGTTCTGAGTTAGGTCAAAGTGGGGACGAGAGACGCAAGGTCCAAGTGAGGTCAAACTGAGGACCAGAGTCACCATATCCAGTGAGGTCCATGTTGGAAAGAGAGTCACCAGGTCCAGGAGAGGTCCAGGTGGGGACTAGAGTCACCAGATCCAGGTGAAGTCCAGGTGGGGACCAAGGTCACTAGGTCCAGATGAGGCCCAGGTGAGGACCAGAGTTACCAGGTACACGTGAGGCCCCGGTGGGGATCAGAGGCCACAGGTCCATGTGAGGCCGGCTTGGGGACCATGGTCAACAGATCTACTTGAGGCCCAGGTGTGGAACACCGTAAGCAGGTCCAGGTGAGTCCCCAGTGGTGACAAGTGTGACCACGTCCAGGTGAGACCCAGGTGGGGACCAGGATCATCAGGTCCCGGGGAGGCCCTTGAAAGAACCAGAGTCAACAGTTCGAGGTCAGGCGCAGGTGGCAACCAGGGTCAGCAGGTCCAAGTCAGGCCAAAGTGGGGTTCACAGTCACTAGGGCACGGTGAGACCCAGAGGGGGACCAGAGTCACCTGGTCCAGGTGAGGCCCAGTTGAGGACCAGTTTCACCATATCTGGTTCGGCTTAGAAGGGTACCAGAATCACCTGATCGAGGCGATATCCAGATGGGGACCAGAGTCACCAGGTCAGGGTGAGGCCCACAGTGGTTCCAGAGTCATCGGGTCCAGGTGAGGCTCAGGTGTGGAACAGAATCACCAGGTACCAATGATGCCCAGGTGAGGACCAGAGTCACCAGATCTGGGTGACACACAGATAGGATCAGAGTCACCAGTTCCAGGTGACGCCAAGAAGGCGTCCACAGCAATCAGGTCCAAGTGGTGAAGAAAGTCACCAGGATTGGTGAGGCCCAGATTTGGACCAGATTCACCAGGTCCAGTTTATTCCCAGGTGGTGACCAGAGTCCTCGGGTCTGGGAGAAGACCAGCTAAGGACCAGATTCAACAGGTCCAAATGAGGCCCACGTGGGGACCTGAGTCACCAGCTATGTGTGAGCCCTAGGTGGCAACCCCACTCCCCATGTCCAGGTGAGGCCAAACTGCAGGCCAGAGTCACCAGATGCAGGTGAGGTCCAGGTGGGGACCAGAGTCACCAGATCCAGGTGAGGTCCATGTTCAAAGAGAGTCACCAGGTCCAGGAGAGGTCCCGGTGGGGACCAGAGTCACCAGATCCAGGTTAAGTCCAGGTGGGGACCAGAGTCACCAGATCCAGGTGAAGCACAGGTGGGGACCAAAGTCAATAGGTCAAGATGAGGCCCAGGTTAGGACCAGAGTTACTAGGTACACGTGAGGCCCCGGTGGGGATCAGAAGCAACAGGTCCATGTGAGGCAGGCTTGGGGACCATGGTCAACAGGTCTATTTGAGGCCCAGGTGTGGAACACAGTAAGCAGGTCCAGGAAGTCCCTTGAAGTGACAAGAGTCACCACGTCCAGGTGAGGCCCACGTGGGGACCAGGATCACCAGGTACACGGGAGGCCATTGAAAGAACCAGAGTCAACACTTTGAGGTCAGGCGTAGGTGGCAACCAGGGTCAGCAGGTCCAAGTCAGGCCAAAGTGGGGTTCACAGTCACTAGAGCACGGTGAGATCCAGAGGGGGACCAGAGTCACCTGGTTCAGGTGAGGTTCAGTTGTGGAACACAGTCACCGGGTCCCAATTTTGCCCAGTTGAGGACCATGGTCAACAGGGCCAGGTGAGGCCCAGATGGGGACTGCAGTCCCCAAATCCAAGTGAAGCCCAGGTGGGGACCACATTCACCATATCCAGGGGAGTCTCAGGTGCAGACCAGAATCACCAGGTCCAGGTGAGGTGCAGGTGGCAACCACACACACCAGGTCCTGGTGAGGCCCTGGTGGGGACCAGAGTCACGAGGTACATGAGAAGCTAGAAACACTGCAGCCACCAGGTCCATATGATGTCCACGTGGGTTCGAGAATCACCAGTTACAGGTGACGACCAGGTGGGGATCCGACTCACCATGTCCAGGTGAGACCCAGGTGGGACCCAGTGTCACCATGTCCAGGTGAAGACCAGAGTTAATAGGTCCTGCTGGGTCACTGTTAGTGAACAGTGTAACCATATCCTGATGCTACCCTGGTGGGTACCAGAGACACCAGGTCCTGGTGAGGCCCAGGTGGGACCAGAGACATGAGTTCCAGGTGAGGTCCCAATGGGAACCACAGTCACCAGGTCAGGTGAGGCCATGCTTACAATCAGAGTCACCAGTTACAGGTGAGGTCCAGGTGGAGCCAGAGTCACCTGCTTCTGAAGAGGCCAAAGTCAGGACCAGAGGTACCAGGATCAGGTCAGTCCCAGTGGGGAATAGAGTAACCATATCCCGATGATCCCCAGGTAGAACCAGAGTCACCAGGTCCAGATGAGGAGCAGGTGTGGAGCATATTCACTAGGTACCGGTGAGGCCCAGTTGAGGACCAGAGTCACCAGGTCTTGTTGAGGCCAAGAGGGGTAAAAATTTCACCTGGTCTAGGTGACATCCAGATGGGGACCAGAGTCACCATGTCAGGGTGAGGCTCAGAGGGGATACAGAGTCATCATATCCAAGTGATGCTCAGGTGTGGAACAGAGGATCCAGGTCGTATTGGTCCAAGGTGAGGACCAGAATCACCAGATCTGGGTGAGGGCCAGTTAGGATCAGAGTCACCAGTTCCAGGTGAGTCCAAGAAGGAGTACACAGCAATCAGGTCCAGGTTGGGAACAAAGTAACCAAGACTGGGTGAGGCCCAGATGGGGACCAGATTCACCAGGTCCAAGTGAGGCCCACGTGGGGACTTGTGTCTCCAGGTTTGGGTGAGGCCCAAGTGGAAATCCCACTCACCAGGTCCAGGTGAGGCCAACGTGCAGGCCATGCAGAGGAACCATGTCCCGATGATGCCCACGTAGGGACCAGACTTACCAGGTCCAGGTGAGGCCAACCTGCAGGCCATGCAGTGGAACCATGTCCCTATGATGCCCAGGTAGGGAACAGAGTAACCAGGTCCAAATGACGCCCAGATGGAGCATACTCACTAGGTCCAGGTGAGGCCCATTTGAGGACAAGAGTCACCGGATCTGGTTGAGGCCTAGAGGGGTACCAGAATCACCTGGTCCAGGTGACATCCAGATGGGGACCAGAGTCACCAGGTCAAGGTGAGACCCAGAGATTTTCCAGAGTCATCATGTCCAGGTGATGCTCAGGTGTGGAACAGAGTCACCAGGTACCAGCGATGCCCAGGTGAGGACCAGAGTCACCAGGTCTGCGTGAAGCGCAGATAGAATCAGAGTCACTAGTTCTAATTGATGCCAAGAAAGAGTCCACATCAATCAGGTCCAGGTGGGGAACAAATCACCAGGACTGGGTGAGACCCAATGGGGACAAGATTCAGCAGGACCAGGTGAGTCCCAGGTGGTGACCAGAGTCCCCGGGTCCGGGCAGGACCAGGTAAGGACCAGATTCACAAGGTCCAAGAGGCCCACGTGGGGACCTGAGTCACAAGGTATGGGTGAGGCCCAGGTGGCAATCCCACTCACCAGGTCCAGGTGAGGCCAACCTGCAGGCCAGAGTCTCCAGATCCAGGTGACGCCCTAGTGGGGAACGGAATCACCAGGTAAATATGAGTCTACAAGAACACCACAGTCACCAGGTCCTGGTGTGGTTCATGTGGGAACGAGAGTCACCAGGTCCAGGTGAGACCCAGGTGGGGACCACAGTCACCAGGTCCAGATTGAGGCCTAGGTGGGGGGACTAGAGTCATCAGGACCAGTTGAGAACAAAGTGCGGAGCAAAGTTATCATGTCAAGGTGAGGCCCAGGTGGGGAACAGAGTAACCATGTCCCATTGATGCCAGGTGGGAAAAGAGTCACAAGGTCCAGACGTAGCCTAACTGAGGAGTAGATTCACCAGGTCCCGTTGAGTCCCAGATTAGGACCACTGTCCCCAGCTCCGGGTGAGTCCCAGAGGGGGACCAGAGTCACTGGTTCTGGTGATATCCAGGTGGTGACCAGAGTCACCACGTCAGGGTGAGGCCCAGATCGGGACGAGAATCACTAGGTCCAGGTGAGGCCCCGATGTGGAACTGAGAAACCAGGTCCCATGATGCCCATATGAGGACCTGAGTCACCAGGTCCAGGTGAGGTCCCTGTGGGAACCAGTCACCTTGTCCATGTAAGGCCCAGGTGGGACCACAGTCACCAGGTCCAGGTGAGGCCCAGGTATATAAGAGAGTATCCAGGTCCCAATGATGCCCAGGTAAGGACCAGAGTCAACAGGTCCAGGAGAGGCCCAAATATGGATCAGAGTCATTGTGTTCCAGGTGAGGCCAGATGGAGACCACAGGATGGAGTTACAGGAGAGCCCCATATGGGAACCAGAGCCACCAGATCCAGGTGAGAACCAGGTGGAACCACAGTCACAAGGTCCAGGAGAAGCGCAGGTGGAAACAGGATTCACCGAGTCCAGGTGAGGCCCAGGTGGCGAACAGTCACCAGATACAAGTGAGGACAATCTAAGGACCAGATTCACCAAGCCCAATGAAGCCCAAGGGGTGACCAGAGTCACCAGGTAAGGGTGAGGCCCAGAGGGGGAACCAGAGTAAAAAGTTTAGTTTGAGGCCCCGAATTGGACCAGAGGTCCCTGGTCAGAGTGAGTCCCAGATGTGGAATAGAGTATCCAGGTCCCAATGATGCCTGGGTGAGGACCAGAGTCACTAGGGCCATGGAGGCCCAGATGGGGAACAGGATCACTAGGTCCTGGTGAGGCATAGAATAAGACGACAGTCACCAGTATCAGGTGAGCCCCTTGTGGGAACCAGAGGCACTCTATGCAGCTGAGTCCCAGGTCCATGTGAGGACCACGTGGGGACCAGATTCATCAGGTCGAATTGAGGCATAGCTGGGGACAAGAGTCACCAGGTCTGGGTGCGGTCTAGGTGGGGCAAGATTCAGCAGTTCTGAGTTAGGTCAAAGTGGGGACTAGAGACACCAGGTCCTGGTGAGGCCAAACTGAGGACCAGAGTTACCAGATTCAGGTGAGGTCCATGTTGGAAAGAGAGACACCAGGTCCGGGAGAGGTCCAGGCGGGGACCAGAGTCACCAGATCCAGGGGAAGTCCATTTGGGGACCAGAGTCACCAGATACAGGTGAAGCCCAGGTGGGGACCAGAGTCACTAGGTCCAGATGAGGCCCAGGTGAGAACCAGAGTTACCAGGTACACGTGAGGCACCGGTGATGATCAGAGGCAACAGGTCCATGTGAGGCCGGCTTGGGGACCATGGTCAACAGGGCTACTTGAGACCCAGGTGTGGAACACAGTAAGCAGGTCCAGGTGAGTCCCTGGTGGTGACAAGAGTCACCACGTCCAGGTGAGGCCCAGGTGGGGAGCAGGATCACCAGGTCCAGGGGAGGACCTTGCAAGAACCAGAGTCAACAGTTCGAGGCCAGGCGCAGGTGGCAACAGGGTCAGCAGGTCCAAGACTGGCCAAAGAGGGGTTCACAGTCACTAGGGCACGGTGACACCCAGAGGGGGACCAGAGTCACCTGGTACATTTGAGGTCCAGTTGTGGAACACAGTCACCGGGTCCCAATTTTGCCCAGTTGAGGACCATGTTCAACAGGGCCAGGTGAGGCCCAGATGGGGACCGGAGACCCAAGTCAAGGTGAAGCCCAGGTGGGGACCACAGTCTCCAGATCCAGGGAAGTCTCATGTGCAGACCAGAATCACCATGTCCAGGTGTGGCCCAGGTGAAGAGCAGAGTTAATAGGTCCGGCTGGGTCACTGTTAGTGAACAGTGTAACCATATCCTGATGCTACCCAGGTTGGTACCAGAGACACCAGGTCCTGGTGAGGCCCAGGTCGGACCAGAGACATGAGGTCCAGGTGAGTTCCCGATGGGAACCACAGTCACCAGGTCAGGTTAGGCCATGCTTAGGATCAGAGTCACCAGTAAAAGGTGAGACCAGTTCGAGCCAGAGTCACCTGGTACAGTATAGGCCAAAGTCAGGACCAGAGTTGCCAGGATCAGGTCTATCCCAGTGGGGAATAGAGTAACCATGTCCCGATGATGCCCAGGTAGAACCAGAGTCACCAGGTCCAGATGAGGCACAGGTGGGGAGCATTTTTACTAGGTCCCGCTGAGGCCCAGTTGAGGACCAGAGTCGCCAGGTATAGTTGAGGCCTAGCGGGGTACCAGATTCACCTGGTCTAGGTGACATCCAGATGGGGACCAGAGTCACCATGTCAGGGTGAGGCCCAGAGGGGATTAAGAGTCATCATGTCCAGGTGAGGCTCAGGTGTGGAACCGAGTATTCAGATCATAATGGTCCTCTGGTGAGGACCAGAGTCACCAGATCTGGGTGAGGCCCACTTGGGATCAGAGTCTCCAGTTCCAGGTGAGGCCAAGAAGGAGTCCACAGCAATCAGGTCCAGGTGGGCAACAAATTCACCAGGAATGGGTGAGGCCCAGAAGGGGACCAGATTCACCAGGTCCAGGTGACTTCCAGGTGGTGACCAGCCTTACCAGTTCCGGGTGAGGACCAGGTTAGGACAAGATTCAACAGGTACACATGAGGCCAACGTGGGGACCAGTGTCACCAGGTATGGGTGAGGCCCAAGTGGCAACCCCACTCCCCAGTCCAGGTGAGGCCAACCTGCAGGCCATGCAGAGGAACCATGTCACGATGATACCCTGGTTGGGACCAGAGTTACCAGATCCAGGTGAGGCCAACCTTCAGGCCATGCAGTGGAACCATGTCCCGATGATGCCCAGGTAGTGACCAGAGTCACCAGGTCCAAATGAGGCCCAGATGGAGGATATTCACTAGGTCCAGGTGAGGCCCAGTTGAGGACCAGAGTCCCCAGATCTGGTTGAGGCCTAGAGGGGTACCAGAATCACCAGGTCCAGGTGACATCCAGATGGGGACCAGAGTCACCAGGTCAGGGTGAGGCCCAGAGATTTTCCAGAGTCATCATGTCCAGATGAGGCTCAGGTGTGGAACAGAGTCACCAGGTACCAACGATGCCCAGGTGAGGACCAGAGTCACCAGGTCTGGGTGATGCGCAGATAGAATCAGAGTCACCCGTTCCAGGTGAGGCTAAAAAAGAGTCCACATCTATCAGGTGCAGGTGGGGAATAAATCACCAGGACTGGGTGAGACCCAGATGGGGACCAGATTCACCAGGTCCAGATGAGTCCCAGGTGGTGACCAGAGTCCCCAGCTCCGGGAGAGGACCAGATAAGGACCAGATTCACCAGGTCCAAGAGGCCCACATGGGGACCTGAGTCACCAGGTATGTGTGAGGCCCAGGTGGCCACCCCACTCACCAGTTCCAGGTGAGGCCAACCTGCAGGCCAGAGTCTCCAGATCCAGGTGAGGCCCTAGTGGGGAACACAGTCACCATATCCGGGGTAGTCTCAGGTGTAGATCAGAATCACCAGGTCCAGGTGAGGTGCAGGTGGAAACCACACTCACCAGGTCCCGGTGAGGCCCTGGTGGGGACCAGAGACACGAGGTACATGAGAAGCTAGAAACACTGCAGCCACTAGGTCCACATGATGTCCATGTGGGAACAAGAATCACCAGTTACAGGTGAGGACCAGGTGGGGATCCGACTCACCATGTCCAGGTGAGACCAAGGTGGAAACAAGTGTCACCATGTCCAGGTGTGGCCCAGGTGAAGACCAGAGTTAATAGTTCCCGCTGGGTCACTGTTAGTTAACAGAGTACCATATCCTGATGCTAACCAGGTGGGTACCAGAGACACCAGGTCCTGGTGAGGGCCAAGTGGGTCCAGAGTCACCAGATCTGGTTGAGGCCTAGAGGGGTACCAGAATCACCTGGTCCAGGTGACATCCAGATGTGGACCAGAGTCACCAGGTCAGGGTGAGGCCCAGAGATTTTCCAGAGTCATCATGTCCAGGTGAGGCTCAGGTGTGGAACAGAGTCACCAGGTACCTATGATGCCCAGGTGAGGACCAGAGTCACCAGATATGGGTGATGCGCAGATAGGATCAGAGTCACCAGATCTAGGTGAGGCGAAGAAAGTGTCCACAGCAAGCAGGTCCAGGTGGGTAACAAAGTCCCCAGGACTGGGTGAGGCCCAGATGGGGACCAGATTCACCAGGTCCAGATTATTCCCATGTAGTGACCAGACTTACTAGTTCCGAGTGAGGACCAGGTAAGGACCAGATTCACCAGGTCAAAGGGAGGCCCACGTGGGGCCCTGTGTCACAAGGTATGGGGGAGGCCCAGGTGGCAACCCCACTCACCAGGTCCAGGTAAGGCCAAACTGCAGGCCATGCAGAGGAACCATGTCCCGGTGATGCTTAGGTAGGGACCAGATTTACCAGGTCCAGTTGAGGCCAATCTGCAGGCCACGCAGTGGAACCATGTCCCGATGATGCCCAGGTAGGGACCAGAGTAACCAGGTCCAAATAAGGCCCAGATGGAACATATTCACTAGGTCCAGGTGAGGCCCAGTTGAGGACCAGTTTCACCATATATACTTGAGTCTTAGAAGGGTACCAGAATCACCTGGTCCAGGTGATATCCATATGGGGACGAGAGTCACCAGGTCAGGGGGAGGCCCAGATTGGTTCCAGAGTAATCGGGTCCAGGTGAGGCTCAGGTGTGGAAGAGAGTCACCAGGTACCAATGATGCCCAAGTGAGGACCAGAGTCACCAGATCTGGGTGGGGCGCAGATAGGATCAGAGTCACCATTTGCAGGTGAGGCCAAGAAAGAGTTCACAACAATCAGGTCCAGGTGGGGAACAAAGTCACCAGACCTGGGTGAGACCCAGATGGGGACCAGATTCACCAGGTCCAGGTGAGGCCCAGGTGGGTATAGAGTCCCCGGGTCTAGGAAAGGACCAGGTAAGGACCAGATTCACCAGGTCCAAGAGGCTCACGTGGGGACCTGAGTCACCAGCTATGAGTGAGGCCTAGATGGCAACCCCACTCACCAGGTCTAGGTGAGGCCAACCGGCGGGCCAGAGTCACCAGATCTAGGTGAGGCCCTAGTGGGGCCTGGAGTCACCAGGTACATGTGAGTCTACAAGAACACCACAGTCCAGGTGTGGTTCATGTGGGAACAAGAGTCACCAGGGCCAGGTGAGACCCAGGTGGGGACCACAGTCACCAGGTCCAGATTGAGGCCTAGGTGGGGGGACCAGAGTCATCAGGACCAGTTGAGGCCAAAGAATGGAGCAAAGTTATCATGTCCAGGTGAGGCCCAGGTGGGGAACAGAGTAACCATGTCCCATTGATGCCAGGTGGGAAAAGAGTCACAAGGTCCAGACGATGCCTAAGTGAGGAGTAGATTCACCAGGTCCTATTGAGGCCCAGATGAGGACCAGTGTCCCCATCTCTGGGTGAGTCCCAGAGGGGGACCAGAGTCACCAGGTTCTGGTGATATCCAGGTGGGGACCAGAGTCACCACGTCATGGTGAGGCCCAGAGGGGGACGAGAATCACTAGGTATAGGTGAGGCCCCGATGTGGAACTGAGAAACCAGGTACCATGATGCCCATATGAGGACCTGAGTCACCAGGTCCAGGTGAGGTCCCTGTGGGAACCAGTCACCTCATCCAGTAGAGGCCGGGGTGGGACCACAGTCACCAGGTCCAGGTGAGGCCCAGGTATATAAGAGAGTATCGAGGTCCCAATGATGCCCATGTAAGGACCAGAGTCAACAGGTGCAGGAGAGGCCCAAATATGGGTCAGAGTCATTGTGTTCCAGGTGAGGCCAGATGGAGACCACAGGAACCAGGTCCAGGAGAGCCCCATATGGGAACCATGGCACGAGATCCAGGTGAGATCCAGGTGGGACCACCGTCACAAGGTCCAGGTGAGGCGCAGGTGGCAACAGGATTCACCAAATCCAGGTGAGGCCCAGGTGGAGACGATTCACCAGATCCAGGTGAGACCAGCTTAGGACCAGATTCACCAGGCCCAAGTGAAGCCAAAAGGGTGACCAGAGTCTCCAGGTAAGGGTGAGGCCCAAAGGGAACCAGTAACTAGTTTAGTTTGAGTCCCAGAATGGGACGAGAGGTCCATGGTCAATATGAGGCACAGGTGTGGATAGAGTTTCCAGGTCCTAATGATTCCTGGGTGAGGACCAGAGTCAGTAGCGCCATGCATGCCCAGAAGGGAACAGAATCACTAGGACCAGGTGAGGCATAGAATAAGACCACAGTCAGCTGTATCAGGTGAGCCCCTTGTGCGATCCAGAGCCACTCTATCCAGCTGAGTCCCAGGTCCATGTGAAGCCCACGTGAGGACCAGATTCATCAGGTCGAATTGAGGCATAGCTGGGGACAAGAGTCACCAGGTCTGGGTGCGGCCTAGGTGGGGCAAATTCAGCAGTTCTGAGTTAGGTCAAAGTGGGGACGAGAGACACCAGGTCCAGGTGAGGCCAAACTGAGGAAGAGTCACCAGATCCAGGTCAGGTCCATGTTGGATAGAGAGTCACCAGGTTCAGGAGAGGTCCAGGTGGGGAGCAGAGTCACCAGATCCAGGTGAAGTCCAGGTGGGGACCAGAGTCTCCAGATCCAGGTGAAGCCCAGGTGGGGACCAGAGTCAATAGGTCCAGATGAGGCCCAGGTGAGGATCAGAGTTACCAGGTACACATGAGGCCCCGGTGGGGATCACAGCCAAAAGGTCCACGTGAGGCCGGCTTGGGGAACATGGGCAACAGGTCTACTGAGGCCCAGGTGTGGAACACTGTAAGCCTGTCCAGGTGAGTCCCCAGTGGTGACAAGAGTCACCACGTCCATTTGAGGCCAAGTTGGGGACCAGGATCACCAGGTACAGGGGAGGCCCTTGAAAGAACCTGAGTCAACAGTTCGAGGTTAGGCGCAGGTGGCAACCAGGGTCAGCAGGTCCAAGTCAGGCCAAAGTTGGGTACACAGTCACTAGGGCACGGTGAGACCCAGAGGGGGACCAGAGTCACCTGGTCCAGGTGAGGTCCAGTTGTGGAACACAGTCACCGGGTCCCAATTTTGTCCAGTTGAAGACCACGGACAACAGGGCCAGGGGAGGCCCGGATGGGGACCGGAGTCCCCAAATCCAGGTGAAGCCCAGGTGGGGACCACAGTCACAAGATCCAGGGTAGTCTCAGGTGCAGACCAGAATCACCAGGTCTTGGTGAGGTGCAGGAGGCAACCACACTCACCAGGTCCCGGTGAGGCCCAGGTGCGGACCAGATTCTCGAGGTACATGAGAAGCTAGAAACACTGCAGCCACCAGTTCCGCATGATGTCCATGTGGGAACGAGAATCACCAGTTACAGGTGAGGACCAGGTGGGAATCTGACTCACCATGTCCAGGTGAGACCATGGTGGGAACCAGTGTCACCATGTCCAGGTGTGGACCCGGTGAAGACCAGAGTTAACAGGTCTGGCTGGGTCACTGTTAGTGAACAGTGTAACCATATCCTGATGCTACTCAGGTGGGTACCAGACACAAGATCCTGGTGAGGCCCAGGTGGGACCAGAGACATGAGGTCCAGGTGAGGTACCGATGGAAACCACAGTCACCAGGTCAGGTGAGGCGATGCTTCGGATCAGAGTCACCACTTTGAGGTGAGATCCAGGTGGAGCCAGAGTCACATGGTACAAAACAGGCCAAAGTCAGGACCAGAGTTTCCACGATCCGGTCAGTCCCACTGGGGAATAGAGTAACCACGTCCCGATGATGCCCAGGTAGAACCAGAGTTACCAGGTCCAGGTGCGGCCAACCTGAAAGCCATGCAGTGGAACCATGTCCCGATGATGCCCAGTTAGGGACCAGATTTACCAGGTCCAAATGAGGCCCAGATGGAGCATATTCACTAGGTCCAGGTGAGGCCTAGTTGAGGACCAGAGTCACCAGACCTGGTTGAGGCCTAGAGGGGTACCAGAATCACCTGGTCCAGGTGCCATCCAGATGGGTCCAGAGTCACCAGGTCAGGGTGAGGCCCAGAGTGGTTCCAGAGTCATCATGTCCAGGTGAGGCTCAGGTGTGGAACAGAGTATCCAGGTCATAATGCTCCACAGGTGAGGACCAGAGTCACCAGATCTGGGTGAGGCCCAGTTAGGTTCAGAGTCACCAGTTCCAGTTGAGGCCAAGAGGAGTGCACAGCAATCAGGTCCAGGTGGGGAAGAAAGTCAACAGGACTGGGTGAGGCCCAGAGGGGGACCAGATTCACCAGGTCCAGGTGATTCCCAGGTGGTGACCAGGGTTACCAGGTCCGGGTGAGTACCAGGAAAGGACCAGATTCACCAGGTCCAAGTGAGGCCCACGTGGGGACCTGTGTCACCAGGTATGGGTGAGCCCCAGGTGGCAACCACACTCACTAGGTCCAGGTGAGGCCAACCTGGAGGCCATGCAGAGGAACCCTCTCCCGGTGATGTCCAGGTAGGGACCAGAGTTACCAGGTCCAGCTAAGGCCAACCTGCAGGTCATGCAGTGGATCCATGTCCCGATGATGCCCAGGTAGGGACGAGAGTCACCAGGTCCAACTGAGGCCCAGATGGAGCATATTCACCAGGTCCAGGTGAGGCCCATTTGAGGACCAGATTCCCCAGACCTAGTTGAGGCCTAGAGGGGTCCCAGAGTCACCTGGTCCAGGTGACATCCAGATGGAGACCAGAGTCACCAGGTCAGGGTTAGGCCCAGAGTGGTTCCAGAGTCATCATGTCCAGGTGAGTCTCAGGTGTGGAACAGAGTCACCAGGTACCAATGATGCCGAGGTGAGGACCAGAGTGACCAGGTCTGGGCGACGCGCAGATAGGATCAGAGTCCCCAGGTCCAGGTGAGGCCAAGAAAGATTCCACAGCAATCAGGTCAAGGTGGGGAAGAAAGTCACCAGGACTGGGTGAGGCCCAGATGGGGAACAGATTCATTCACCATGTCCAGGTAAGGCCCAAGTGGTGACCAGAGTCCCCGTGTCTGGGAGAGGACCAGGTACGGACCAGATTCACAAGGTCCAAGAGGCCCACGTGGTGACCTGAGTCACCAGGTATGGGTGATGCCCAGGTGGCAACCCCATTCACTAGGTCCAGGTGAGGCCAACCTGCAGGCCAGAGTCACCAGATCCAGGTGAGGCCCTAGTGGGGACAGGAGTCACCAGGTAAATGTGAGTCTACAAGAACACCACAGTCACCAGGTCCAGGTGTGGTTCATGTGGGAACTTAGTCACCAGGTCCAGGTGAGACCCAGTTGGGGACCACAGTCACCAGGTCCAGATTGAGGACAAGGTGGGGCGACCAGTGTCATCAGAAGCAGTTGAGGCCAAAGTGTGTAGCAAAGTTATCATGTCCAGATGAGGCCCAGGTGTGGAACAGAGTAACAATGTCCCATTGATGCCAGGTGCGAAAAGAGTCACAAGGTCCAGACGAGGCCTAAGTGAGGAGTAGATTCACCAGCTCCTGTTGAGGCCCAGGTGAAGACCAGGGTCCCCAGCTCCGGGGGAGTCCCAGAGGGGGGGAGTCACCCGGTACTGGTGATATCCAGGTGTGGACCAGAGTCACCAGGTCAGAGTGAGGCCCACAGGGGGACGAGAATCACTAGGTCCAGGTGAGGCCCCGATGTATAACTAAGAAACCAGGTCCCATGATGCCCATATGAGGACCAGATTCACCAGGCCCAGGTGAAGCCCAAGGGGTGAACAGCGTCACCAGGTAAGGGTGAGGCCCCGAGGGGAAACCAGAGTAACCAGTTTAGTTTGAGGCACAGAATGGGACCAGAGGTCCCTGGTCAAAGTGAGGCCCAGGTGTGGAATAGAGTATCCACGTCCCAATGATGCCTGGGTGAGGACCAGAGTCACTAGGACCATGCAAGCCCAGATGGGGAACAGAATCACTTGGTCCTGGTGAGGCATAGAATAAGACCACAGTCAGCAGTATTAGGTGAGCCCCTTGTAGGAACCAGAGGCACTCAATCCAGCTGAGTCCCAGGTCCATGTGAGGCCCACGTGAGGACCAGATTCATCAGGTCGAATTGAGGCATAGCTGGGGACAAGAGTCACCAGGTCTGGGTGCGGCCTAGGCGGGTCAAGATTCAGCAGTTCTAAGTTAGGTCAAAGTGGGGACGAGAGACACCAGGTGCAGGTGAGGCCAAACTGAGGACCACAGATACCAGGTCCAGGTGAGGCCCAGGTATATAAGAGAGTATCATGGTCCCAATGATGCCCAGGTAAGGACCAGGGTCAACATGTCCAGATGAGGCGCAGGTGGGAAGCATATTCACTATGTTCCGGTGAAGCCCAGTTGAGGACCAGAGTCACCAGGTCTAGGTGAGGCCTAGAGGGGTTCCAGATTCACCTGGTCTAGGTGACATCCAGATGGGGACCAGAGTCACCATGTCAGGGTGAGGCCCAGAGGGGATCCAGAGTCATCATGTGCAGGTGAGGCTCAGGCGTGGAACAGAGTATCCAGGTCATAATGGTCCACAGGTGAAGACCAGAGTCACCAGATCTGGCTGAGGCCCAGTGAGGAGCAGAGTCACAAGTTCCAGGTGAGGCCAAGAAGGAGTCCACAGCAATCAGGTCCAGGTGGGGAACAAAGTCACCAGGACTGGGTGAGGTCCTGATTGGGACCAGATTCACCAGGTCCATGTGATTCCCAGGAGGTGACCAGAGTTAGCAGTTCCGGGTGAGGACCAGGTAAGTACCAGATTCACCAGGTCAAATGAGGCACACGTGGGGACCTGTGTCACCAGGTCTGGGTGAGGCTCAGGTGGTAACCCCACTCACCAGGTCCAGGTGAGGCCAACCTGCGGGCCATGCAGAGGAACCGTGTCCCAATGATGCCCAGGTAGGGACCAGAGTTACCAGGTCCAGGTGAGACCAACCTGTAGGCCATGCAGTGAAACCGTGTCCCGATGATGCCCAGGTAGAGACCAGAGTCACCAGGTCAAAATGAGGACCAGATGGTGCATATTCACTAGGTCCCGGTGAGGCCCAGTTGAGGACCAGAGTCACCAGATCTGGTTGAGTCCTAGAGGGGTACCAGAACCACCTGGTCCAGGTGACATCCAGATGGAGACCAGAGTCACCAGGTCAGGGTGAGACACAGAGAGTTTCCAGAGTCATCATGTCCAGGCGAGGCTCAGGTGTGGAACAGAGTCAACAGGTACCAATGATGCCCAGGGTAGGACCAGAGTCACCAGTTCTGGGTGAGGCCCAGTTAGTATCAGAGTCACCAGTTCCTGGTGAGTCCAAGAGGAGTCCACAGCAATCAGTTCCAGGTGGGGAACAAAGTCACCAGGACTTTGTGAGGCCCAGATGGGGACCAGATTCACCAGGTCCAGGTGAGCCCCAGGTGGTGCCCAGAGTCCCCGGGTCTGTGAGAGGACCAGGTAAGGACCAGATTCACCAGGTCCAAGAGGCCCACGTGGGGACCTGAGTCACCAGGTATGGGTGAGGCCCAGGTGGCATCCCCACTCACCAGGTCCAGGTGAGGCCAACATGCAGGCCAGAGTCACCAGATCCAGGTGAGGCCCTAGTGGCGACCGGAGTCACCAGGTAAATGTGAGTCTACAAGAACACCACAGTCACCAGGTCCAGGTGTGGTTCATGTGGGAACGAGAGTCACCAGGTCCAGGTGAGACCCCGGTGGGGACCACAGTCATCAGGTCCAGATTCAGGCCTAGTTTGGGGGACCAGAGTCATCAGGACCAGTGAGGCCAAAGTGTGGAGCAAAGTTATCATGTCTAGGTGAGGCCCAGGTGGGGAACAGAATAACCATGTCCCATTGATGCCAGGTGGGAAAAGAGTCACAAGGTCCAGACGAGACCTAATTGAGGAGTAGATTCACCAGGTCCTGTTCATTCCCAGTTGAGGACAAGTGTCCCCAGCTCCAGGTGACTCCCAGAGGTGGACCAGAGTCACCCGGTTCTGGTGATATCCAGGTGGGGACCAGAGTCACCACGTCAGGGTGAGGCCCAGAGGGGGACGTGAATCACTAGGTCCAGGTGAGGCCACGATGTGGAACTGAGAAACCAGGTCCCATGATGCCCATATGAGGACCTGAGTCACCAGGTCCAGGTGAGGTCCCTGTGGGAACCAGTCACCTCGTCCAGGTGAGGCCTATGTGGGACCACAGTCACCAGGTAGGTGAGGGCCAGGTATATAAGAGAGGATCCAGGTCCCAATGATGCCCAGGTAAGGACCAGAGTCAACAGGTCCAGGAGAGGCCCAAATATGGATCAGAGTCATTGTGTTCCAGGTGAGGCCAGATGGAGACCACAGGAACCGGGTCCAGGAGAGCCCCATATGGGAACCAGAGCCACCAGAGCCAGGTGAGGTCCAGGTGGGACCACAGTCACAAGGTCCAGGTGAGGCGCAGGTGGCAACAGGTTTCACCAACTCCAGGTGAGGCCCAGGTGGTGACCAGTCACCAGATCCAGGTGCGGACCAGCAAAGGACCAGATTCACCAGGCCCAAGTGAAGCCCATCGTGTGACAAGTGTCATCAGGTAAAGGTGAGGCCCAGAGGGGGAAGCAGAGTAACCAGTTTAGTTTGAGGCACAGAATAGGACCAGAGATCCCTGGTAAAAGTGAGGCCCAGGTGTGGAATAGAGTATCCCGTTCCCAATGATGCCTGGGTAAGGACCAGAGTCACTAGGGCCATGCAGGCCCAGATGGGGAACAGAATCACTAGGTCCTGGTGAGGCATAGAATAAGAACACAGCAGTATCAGGTGAGCCCCTTCTTGGAACCAGAGCCACTCTATCCAGCTGAGTCCCAGGTCCATGTGAGTCCCACGTGAGGACCAGATTCATCAGGTCTAATTGAGGCATAGCTGGGGACAAGAGTCACCAGGTCTGGGTGCGGCCTAGGTGGGGCAAGATTCTGCAGTTCTGAGTTAGGTCAAAGTGGGGACGAGAGACACCATGTCCAGGTGATGCCAAATTGAGGACCAGAGTCTCCAGATCCAGGTGAGGTCCATGTTAGAAAGAGAGTCACCAGGTCCAGGAGAGGTCCAGGTGGGGAGCAGAGTCACCAGATCCAGGTGAAGTCCAGGTGGGGACCAGAGTCACCATATCCACGTGAAGCCCAGGTGGGGACCAGAGTCTCTAGGTCCAGTGAAGCCCAGGGGAGGACCAGAGTTACCAGGTACACGTGAGGCCCCGGTGGGGATCAGAGGCAACAGGTCCATGTGAGGCCGGCTTCGGGACCATGGACAACATGTCTACTTGAGGCCCAGGTGTGAAACACAGTAACCAGGTCCAGGTGAGTCCCGGTGGTGACAAGCGTCACCACGTCCAGGTGAGGCCCAGGTGTGGACCAGGATCACCTGGTACAGGGGAGGCCCTTGAAAGAACCAGAGTAAATAGTTCGAGGTCACGCGCAGGTGGCAACCTGTGTCAGCAGGTCCAAGTCCGGCCAAAGTGGGGTTCACAGTCACTAGGACACGGTGAGACCCAGAGGGGGAACAGAGTCACGTGGTCCAGGTGAGGTCCAGTGTTGGAACACAGCCACCGGGTCCCAATTTTGCCCAGTTGAGGACCATGTTCAACAGGGCCAGGTGATGCCCAGATGGAGACCTGAGTCCCCAAATCCAGGTGAACCCCAGTGGGGACCACAGTCACCAGATCCAGGGTAGTCTCAGGTGCAGACCAAAATCGCCAGGTCCAGGTGAGGTGCAGGTGGCAACCAAACTCACCAGGTGGTGAGGCCCTGTGGGGACCAGAGTCACGAGGTACTTGAGAAGCTAGAAACACTGCAGCCACCAGGTCCACATGATGTCCATGTGGGAACGAGAATCACCAGTTACAGGTGAGGATCAGGTGGGGATCCGACTCACCATGTCCAGGTGAGACCCAGGTGGGAACCAGTGTCACCATGTTCAGGTGTGCCCCAGGTGAAGACCAGAGTTAATAGGTCCGGCTGGGTCACTGATACTGAACAGTGTAACGATATCCTGATGCCACACAGGTGGGTACCAGAGACACCAGGTCCTGTTGAGGCCCATGTGGGACCAGAGACATGAGGTCCAGGTGAGGTCCCGATGGGAACCACAGTCACCAGGTCAGGTGAGGCCATGCTTAGGATCAGAGTCACCAGTTACAGGTGAGGCCCAGGGGGAGCCAGTGTCACCTGGTACAGAAGAGGCCATAGTCAGGACCAGAGTTACCAGGATCAGGTCAGTCCCAGTGGGGAATACAGTAACCATGTCCCGGTGATGCCCAGGTAGAACCAGAGTCACCAGGTCTAGATGAGGCGCAGGTGGGGAGCATGTTCACTAGGTCCCGGTGAGGCCCAGTTGAGGACCAGAGTCACCAGGTCAAGTGGAGGCCTAGAGGGGTACCAGATTTACCTCATCTAGATGACATCCAGATGGGGACCAGAGTCACCATGTCAGGGTGAGGCCCAGAGGGGTTCCAGAGTCATCATTTCCAGGTGAGGCTCAGGTGTGGAACAGAGTATCCAGGTCATAATGGTCCACAGGTGAGGACCAGAGTCACCAGATCTGGGTGAGGCCCAGTGAGGAGCAGAGTCACCAGTTCCAGGTGAGGCCAAGAAGGAGTCCACAGCAATCAGGTCCAGGTGGGGAACAAAGTCACCAGGACTGAGTGAGGCCCAGATGGGCACCAGATTCACCAGGTCCATGTGATTCCCAGGAGGTGACCAGAGTTACCAGTTCCGGGTGAGGACCAGGTAAGGAACAGATTCACCAGGTCCAATTTCGGCCCACGTGGGGACCTTTGTCACCAGGTAAGGGTGAGGCCCAGGTGGCAACCCCACTCACCAGGTCCAGGTGAGGCCAACCTGCAGGCCTGTAGAGGAAACATGTCCCGATGATGCCCAGGTAGGGACCACAGTTACCAGGAGCAGGTGAGGCCAACCTGCAGGCCATGCAGTGGAACCATGTCCCGATGATGCCCAGGTAGGGTCCAGAGTCACCAGGTCCAAATGAGGCCCAGATGGAGCATATTCACTAGATCCAGGTGAGGCCCATTTGAGGACAAGAGTCACCAGATCTGGTTGAGGCCTAGAGCCATACCAGAAACACCAGGCCCAGGTGACATCCAGATGGGGACCAGAGTCACCAGGTCAGGGTGAGGCCCAGAGATGTTCCAGAGTCATCATGTCCAGGTGAGGCTCAGGTGTGGAACAGAGTCACAAGGTACCAATGATGCCCAGGTGAGGACCAGAGTCACCAGGTATGGGTGACGCGCAGATAGCATCAGAGTCACCAGTTCCAGGTGAGGCCAAGAAAGAGTCCACAGCATCAGGTCCAGGTGGGGAACAAAGTCACCAAGACTGGGTGAGACCCAGATGGGGACCAGATTCACCAGGTCCAAGTGAAGCCCATGTGGTGACCAGAGTCCCCGAGTCTGGGAGAGGACCAGGTAAGGACCAGATTCACTAGGTCCAAGAGGCCCACGTGGGGACCTTTGTCACCAGGTATGGGTGAGGCCCAGATGGCAACCCCACTCACCAGGTCCAGGTGAGGCCAGCCTGCAGGCCAGAATCACCAGATCCAGGTGAGGCCCTAGTGGGGACCGGAGTCAACAGGTAAATGTGAGTCTACAAGAAGACCACAGTCACCAGGTCCAGGTGTGGTTCATGTGGGAACAAGAGTCACCAGGTCCAGGTGAGACCCAGGTGGTGACCACAGTCACCAGGACCAGATTGAGGCTTAGTTGGGGGGACCAGAGTCATCGGGACCAGTTGAGGCCAAAGTGTGGAGCAAAGTTATCATGTCCAGGTGAGGCCCAGGTGGGGAACAGAGTAACCATGTCCCATTGATGCCAGGTGGGAAAAGAGTCACAAGGTCCAGATGAGGCCTAATTGAGGAGTAGATTCACCAGGTCCTGTTCAGTTCAGGTTGAGGACTATTGTCCCCAGCTCCGGGTGAGGCCCAGAGCGGGACCAGAGTCACCCGGTTCTGGTGATATCCAGGAGGGAACCAAAGTCAGCACGTCAGGGTGAGGCCCAGTGGAGGACGAGAATCACTAGGTCCAGGTGAGGCCCCGATGTGGAACTGAGAAACCAGGTCCCATGATGCCCATATGAGGACCTGAGTCACCAGGTCCAGGTGAGTTCCCTGTTGGAATCAGTCACCTCGTCCAGGTGAGGCCCAGGTGGGACCACAGTCACCAGGTCCAGGTGAGGCCCAGGTATATAAGAGAGCATCCGTCCCAATGATGCCCAGGTAAGGACCAGAGTCAACAGGTGCAGGAGAGGCCCAAATATGGATCAGAGTCATTGTGTTCCCGGTGAGGCCAGATGGAGACCACAGGAACCAGGTCCAGGAGAGCCCCATATGGGAACCAGAGACACCAGATCCAGGTGAGGTCCAGGTGGGACCACAGTCACAAGGTCCAGGTGAGGCGCTGGTGGCAACAGGATTCACCAAGTCCAGGTGAGGCCCAGGTGTCGACCAATCACCAGATCCAGGTGCGGATCAGCTAAGGACCAGATTCACCAGGCCCATGTGAAGCTCAAGGGGTGACCAGAGAAACCAGGTAACGGTGAGTCCCAGAGGTAGAGTAACCAGTTTAGTTTGAGGCCGAGAATGGGACCAGAGGTCACTGGTCAAAGTGAGGCCCAGGTGTGGAATAGAGTATCCAGGTCCCAATGATGCCTGGGTGAGGACCAGAGTCTCTAGGGCCATGCAGGCCCAGATGGGGAACAGAATCACTAGGTCCTAGTGAGGCATAGAATAAGACCACATTCAGCAGTATCAGGTGAGCCCCTTGTGGGAACCAGAGCCACTCTAACCAGCTGAGTCCCAGGTCCATGTGAGCCCCAAGTGAGGACCAGATCATCAGGTCGAATTGAGGCATAGCTGGGGACAAGAGTCACCAGGTTGGTTGCGGCCTATGGGGGGCAAGATTCAGCAGTTCTGAGTTAGGTCCAAGTGGGGACGAGAGACACCAGGTCCAGGTGAGGCCAAACTGAGGACCAGAGTCACCAGATCCAGGTGAGGTCCATGTTGGAAAGAGAGTCACCAGGTTCAGGAGAGGTCCAGGTGGGGACCAGAGTCACCAGATCCAGGTGAAGTCCAGGTGGAGACCAGAGTCACCAGGTCCAGGTGAAGCCCAGGTGGTGACCAGAGTCATTAGGTCCAGATGAGGCCAGGTGAGGACCAGAGTTACCAGACAACTGAGGCCCTGGTGGGTATCAGATGCAGCAGGTCTACTTAAAGCCCAGGTGTGGAACGCAGTAACAAGGTCCAGGTGAGTCCCCAGTGGTGACAAGAATCACCACGTTCAGGTGAGTCCCAGGTGGGGACCAGGATCACCAGGTTCAGGGGAGGCCCTTGAAAGAACCAGAGTCAAAAGTTCGACGTCAGGAGCAGGTTGCAACCAGGGACAAAAGGTCCAAGTCAGGCCAAAGTGGGGTTCACAGTCACTAGGGCACAGTGAGACCCAGAGGGGGACCAGAGTCAACTGGTCCAGGTGAGGTCCAGTTGTGGAACACAGTCACCGGGTTCCAATTTTGCCCAGTTGAGGACCATGGTCAACACGGCCAGGTGAGGCCCAGATGGGGACCAGAGTCCCCAAATCCAGGTGAATCCCAGGTGGGGACCACAGTCACCATATCCAGGGTAGTCTCAGGTGCAGACCAGAATCACCAGGTCCAGGTGAGGTGCAGGTGGCAACCCCACTCACCAGGTCCCGGTGAGGCCCTGATGGGGACCAGAGTCACGAGGTACATGAGAAGCTAGAAACACTGCAGCCACCAGGTCCACATGATGTCCATGTGGGAACGACAATCACCAGTTACAGGTGAGGACCAGGTGGGGATCCGACTCACCATGTCCAGGTGACCAGGTGGGAACTAGTGTCACCATGTCCAGGTGTGGCTCAGGTGAAGATCGGAGTTAATAGGTCCGGCTGGCTCACTGTTAGTGAACAGTGTAAGCATATCTTGATGCTACCCAGGATGGGTACTAGAGACACCAGGTCCTGGTGAGGCCCAGGTGTGACCATAGACATGAGGTCCAGGTGAGGTCCCGATGGGAACCACAGTCACCAGGTCAGGTGAGGCCATGCTTAGGATCAGAGTCACCAGTTAAAGGTGAGGCCCAGGTGGAGGCAGAGTCACCTGGTACAAAAGAGGCCAAAGTGAGGACCAGAGTTACCAGGATCAGGTCAGTCCCAGTGGGGAATACAGTAACCATGTCCCGATGATGCCCAGGTAGACCCAGAATAACCAGGTCAAGATGAGGCTCAGGTGGGGAGCATGTTCACTACGTCCCGGTGAGGCCCAGTTGAGGACCAGAGTCACCAGGTCATGTTGAGGCCTAGAGGGGTACCAGACACCTGGTCTATGTGACATCCAGATGGGGACCAGAGTCACCATGTCAGGCTGAGTCCCAGAGAGGGTCCAGAGTCATCATGTCCAGGTGAGGCTCAGGTGTGGAAGAGAGTATCCAGGAAATAATGGTCCACAGGTGAGGACCAGAGTCACCAGATCTCGGTGAGACCCAGTTAGGGTCAGAGTCACCAGTTCCAGCTGAGGCTAAGAAGGAGTCTACAGCAATCAGGTCCAGGTGGGGAACAAATTCACCAGGACTGGATGAGGCCCGGATGGGGACCAGATTCACCAGGTCCAGGTGTTTCCCAGGTGGTGACCAGAGTTACGAGTTCCGGGTGACAACCAGGTAAGGACCAGATTCACCAGGTCCAAGTGAGGCCCACATGGGGACCTGTATCACCAGGTATGGGTGAGGCCTAGGTGACAACCCCACTCACCAGGTCCAGGTGAGGCCAACTTGCAGGCCATACAGAGGAACCACGTCCCGATGATGCCCAGGTGGGTACTAGAGTTACCACGTCCAGGTGAGGCCAACCTGCAGGCCATGCAGTGGAACCATGTCCCGATGATGCCCAGGTAGGGACCAGATTTACCAGCACTAGGTGAGGCCAACCTGCAGGCCATGCAGTGGAACCATGTCCCGATGATGCCCAGGTAGGGACGAGAGTCACCAGGTCCAAATGAGGCCCTGATGGAGCATATTCACTAGGTCCAGGTGAGGCCCAGTTGAGGACCAGAGTCAAGAGATCTGGTTGAGGCCTAGAGGGGTACAAGAATCACCTGGTCCAGGTGACATACTGATGGGGACCAGAGTCACCAGTTCAGGGTGAGGCCTAGAGAGGTTCCAGAGTCATCATGTCCAAGTGATGCTCAGGTTTGGAACAGAGTCACCGGGTACCAATGATGCCCAGGTGAGGACCAGAGTCACCAGGTCTGGGTGACGCGCAGACAGGATCAGAGTCACCAGTTCCATGTGAGGCCAAGAAAGAATCCACAGCAATCAGGTCCAGGTGGGGAACAAAGTCACCAGGACTGGGTGAGGACCAAATGGGGACCAGATTCACCAGGTCCAGGTGAGGCCCAGGAGGTGACCAGAGTCCCCGGGTCTGGGGGAGGACCTGGTAAGGACCAGATTCACCAGGTCCAAGAGGCCAACGTGAGGACCTGAGTCACCAGGTATGGGTGAGGCCCAGGTGGCAACCCCACTCACCAGGTCCAGGTGAGGCCAACCTTCAGGCCAGAGTCACCAGATCCAGGTGAGGCCCTAGTGGGGACCTGAGTCACCAGGTAAATGTGAGTCTACAAGAACACCTCAGTCACCAGGTCCAGGTGTGGGTCATGTCGGAACGAGAGTCACCAGGTCCAGGTGAGACCCATGTGGGGACCAGTCACAGGTCCAGATTGAGGCTTAGGTGGGGGAACCAGAGTCATCAGGACCAGTTGAGGACAAAGTGTGGAGCAAAGTTATCATGTCCAGGTGACGCCCAGGTGGGGAACAGAGTAACCATGTCCCATTGATGCCAGGTGGGAAAAGAGTCACAATGTCCAGAAGAGGCCTAAGTGAGGAGTAGATTCAAGAGGTCCTGTTGAGCCCCAGTTGAGGACCAGTGTCCCCAGATCCAGTAGAGTTCCAGAGGGGGCCCAGAGTCACCCGGTTCTGGTGATATCCAGGTGGGAACCAGAGTCACCACGTCAGAGTGAGGCCCAGAGGGGTTCGAGAATCACTAGGTCCAGTTGAGGCCCCGATGTGGAACTGAGAAACCAGGTCCCATGATGCCCATACGAGGACCTGAGTCACCAGGTCCAGGTGAGGTCCCTGTGGGAACCAGTCACCTCTCCAGGTGATGCCCAAGTGGGTCCAAATCACCAGGTCCAGGTGAGGCCCAGGTATATAAGAGAGTTCCAGGTCCCAATGATACCCAGTTAAGGACCTGAGTCTACAGGTCCAGAAGAGGCCCAAATATGGATCAGAGTCATTGTGTTCCAGGTGAGGCCAGGTGGAGACCACAGGAACCAGGTCCAGGAGAGCGCCATATGGGAACCAGACCCACCAGATCCAGGTGTGGTCCAGGTGGGACCACAGTCACAAGGTCCAGTTGAGTCGCAGGTGTCAACAGGATTCACCAAGTCCAGGTAAGCCCCAGGTGGCGACCAGTCACCAGATCCAGGTGTGGACCAGCTAACGACCAGATGCAGCGGGCCCTAGTGAAGCCCAAGGGGTGACGAGAGTCACCAGGTAAGGGTGAGGCCCAGAGGGGGAACCAGAGTAACCAGTTTAGTTTGAGGCCCAGAATGGGACCAGAGGTCACTGGTCAAACTGAGGCCTAGGTGTGGAATAGAGTACCCAGGTCCCAATGATGCCAGGGTGAGGACCAGAGTCACTAGGGTCATGCCGGCCCAGATGGGGAAGAGAAGCAATAGGTCCTGGTGAGGCATAGAATAAGACCACTGGTGAATAAGTCACCAGTATCAGGTGAGCCCCTTGTGGGAACCAGAGCCACTCTATCCAGCTGAGTCCCAGGTCCATGTGAGGCCCACGTGAGGACCAGATTCATCAGGTCGAATTGAGGCATAGCTGTGGTCAAGAGTCACCAGGTCTTTGTGCGGCCTAGGTGGGTCAAGATTCAGCAGTTCTGAGTTAGGTCCAAGTGGGGACGAGAGACACCAGGTCCAGGTGAGGCCAAACTGAGGACCAGAGTCACCAGATCCAGGTGAGGTCCATGTTGGAAAGAGAGTCACCAGGTCCAGGAGAGGTCCAGGTGGGGACTAGAGTCACCAGGTCCAGATTGAAGCCTAGGATGGGGGGATCAGAGTCATCAGGACCAGTTGAGGCCAAAGTGTGAAGCAAAGTTATCACGTCCAGGTAGCCCCAGGTGGGGAACAGAGAAAACATGTCCCATTCATGTCAGGTGGGAAAAGAGTCACAAGGTACAGATGAGGCCTAAGTGAGGAGTAGATTCACCAGGTCCTGTTGAGGCCCATTTTAGGACCAGTGTCCCCAGCTCCGGGTGAGTCCCAGAAGGGGACCAGAGTCACCCGGTTCTGGTGATATCCAGGTGGGGACCAGAGTCACCACGTCAGGGAGAAGCCCAGAGGGGGACGTGTTTCACTAGGTCCAGGTGAGGCCAGGATGAGGAACTGAGAAACCAGGTCCCATGATGCCCATAAGAGGACCTGAGTCACCAGGTCCAGGTGAGGCCAAACTGAGGACCAGAGTCACCAGATCCAGGTGAAGCCAAGGTGGGGTCCAGAGTCACTAGGTCCAGATGAGGCCCAAGTGAGGACCAGTGTTACAAGGTACACGTGATGCCCCGGTGGGAATCAGAGGCAACAAGTCCATATGAGGCCGGCTTCGGTACCATGGTCAACAAGTCTACTTGAGGTCCAGGTGTGGAACACAGTAACCAGGTCCAGGTGAGTCCCCGGTGGTGACAAGAGTCACCACGTCCAGGTGAGTCCCAGGGGGGACCAGGATCACCAGGTACAGGGGAAGCCCTTGAATGAACCAGAGTCAACAGTTCGAGGTCAGGCGCAGGTGTCAACCAGGGTCAGCAGGTCCAAGTCAGGCCAAAGTGGGGTTCACAGTTACTAGGGCACGGTGAGACCCAGAGGGGGACCAGAGTCACCTGGTCCAGGTGAGGTCCAGGGGTGGAACACAGTCACCGGTTCCCAAATTTGGAAGATGAGGACCATGGTTGACAGGGCCAGGTGAGGCCCAGATTGGGGATCCTCAATCTGGATCAGAGTCACTAGTTCCAGTTGAGGCTAAGAAGGAGTCCACAGCAATCAGGTCCAGATTGACGCATTTGTCGGGGGACCAGAGTCATCAGGACCAGTTGAGGCCAAAGTGTGGAGCAAAGTTATCATGTCCAGGTGAGGCCCAGGTGGGGAACAGAGTAACAATGTCCCATTGATGCCAGGTGCGAAAAGAGTCACAAGGTCCAGACGAGGGCTAAGTGAGGAGTAGATTCACCAGGTCCTGTTGAGGCCCAGTTGAAGACTAGTGTCCCCATCTCAGGGGGAGTCCCAGAGGGGACCAGAGGCACCCGGTACTGGTGATATCCAGGTGGGTACCAGAGTCACCACGTCAGAGTGAGGCCCAGAGGGGGACGAGAATCACTAGGTCCAGGTGAGGCCCCGATGTGTAAGTAAGAAAGCAGGTCCCATGATGACCATATGAGGACCTGAGTCACAGTTGAGGTCCCTGTGGGAACCAGTCACCTCCTCCAGGTGAGGCCCAGGTGGGACCACAGTAACCAGTTCCAGGTGAGGCCCAGGTATATAAGAGAGTATCCAGGTCCCAATGATGCCTAAGTAAGGACCTGAGGCAACAGGTCCAGGAGAGGCCCAAATATGGATCAGAGTCATTGTGTTCCAGGGGAGGCCAGATGGAGACCACAGGAACCAGGTCCAGGAGAGCCCCATATGGGAACCAGAGACACCAGATCCATGTGAGGTCCAGGTGGGACCACAGTCTCAAGGTCCAGGTGAGGCGCAGGTGGCAACAGGATTCACCAAGTCCAGGTGAGGCCCAGGTGGCGACCAGTCACCAGATCCAGGTGAGGACCAGCTAAGGACCGGATTCACCAGGCTCAGGTGAAGCCCAAGGGGTGACCAGCGTCACCAGGTAAGGGTGAGGCCCAGAGGGGGAACCAGAGTAACCAGTTTAGTTTGAGGCCCAGAATGGGACCAGAGGTCCCTGGCCAAAGTGACGCCCAGGTGTGGAATAGAGTATCCAGGTCCCAATGATGCCTGGGTGAGGACCAGAGTCACTAGGGCCATGCAGACCCAGATGGGGAACAGAATCATTTGGTCCTGGTGAGGCATAGAATAAGACCACAGTCAGCAGTATCAGTGGAGCCCCTTGTGGGAACCAGAGCCACTCTATCCAGCAGAGTCCCAGGTCCATGTGAGGCCCACGTGAGGATCAGATTCATCAGGTCGAATTGAGGCATAGCTGGGGACAAGAGTCACCAGGTCTGGGTGCGGCCTAGGTGGGGCAAGATTCAGCAGTACTGAGTTAGGTCCAAGTGGGGACGAGAGATACCAGGTATATGTGAGGCCAAACTGAGGACCAGAGTCACCAGATCAAGGTGAGGTCCATGTTGGAAAGAGAGTCACCAGGTCCAGGAGAGGTCCAGGTGGGTCCCAGAGTCACCAGATCCAGGTGAAGTCCCGGTGGGGACCAGAGTCACCAGATCCAAGTGAAGCCCAGGTGGGGACCAGAGTCACTAGGTTCAGATGAGGCCCAGGTGAGGACTTGTGTTACCAGGTACACGTGAGGCCCCGGTGGGGATCAGAGGCAACAGGTCCATGTGAGGCCGGCTTGGGGACCACGGTCAACAGGTCTACTTGAGGCCCAGGTGTGGAACACAGTAAACAGGTCCAGGTGAGTCCCCGGTGGTGACAAGAGTCACCACGTCCAGGTGAGACCCAGGTGGGGACCAGGATCAGCAGGTACAGGGGAGGCCCTTGAAAGAACCAGAGTCAACAGTTCGAGGTCAGGCACAGTTGGCAACCAAGGTCAGCAGGTCCAAGTCAGGCTAAAGTGGGGTTCAGAGTCATTAGGGCACGGTGAGACCCGGAGGGGGACATGAGTCACATGGTCCAGGTGAGGTCCAGTTGTGGATCAAAGTCACCGGGTCCCAATTTTGCCCAGTTGAGGACCATGGTCAACAGGGCCAGGTGGGGCCAAGATGGGGACCGGAGTCCCCAAATCCAGGTGAAGCCCAGGTGGGGACCACAGTTACCGGATCCAGGGTAGTCTCAGGTGCAGACCAGAATCACCAGGTCCAGGTGAGGTGCAGGTGGCAACCACACTCACCATTTCCCGGTGAGTCCCTGGTGGGGATCAGAGACACGAGGTACATGAGAAGCTAGAAACACTGCAGCCACCAGGTCCACATGATGTCCATGTGGGAACGAGAATCACCAGTTACAGGTGAGGACCAGGTGGGGATCTGACTCACCATGTCCAGGTGAGACCCAGGTGGGAACCAGTGTCACCATGTCCAGGTGTGGACCAGGGAAGACCAGAGTTAATAGGTCCGGCTGGGTCACTGTTAGTGAACAGTGTAACCATATCCTGATGCTACTCAGGTGGGTACCAGATACAAGGTCCTGGTGAGGCCCAGGTGGGACCAGAGACAAGAGGTCCAGGTGAGGTAAAGATGGAAACCACATTCACCAGGTCAGGTGAGGCCGTGCTTAGGATCAGAGTCACCAGTTACAGGTGAGTCCCAGGTGGAGCCAGAGTCACCATGTCCAGATGAGGCGAAGTTGGGGCGCATATTCACTACATCCCGTTGAGGCCCAGAAGAGGACCAGAGTCACCAGGTCTAGTTGAGGCCTAGAGGGGTACCAGATTCACCTGGTCTAGGTGACATCCAGATGGGGACCAGAGTCACCACGTCAGGGAGAGGCCCAGAGGGGATCCAGAGTCATCATGTCCAGGATAGTCTCAGGTGTGGAACAGAGTATCCAGGTCATAATGGTCCACAGGTGAGGATCAGAGTCAACAGATCTGGGTGAGGCTCAGTTAGGATCAGAGTCAACCGTTCCAGGTGAGGCTAAGAAGGAGTCCACAGCAATCAGGGTCAGGTGGGGAAAAAAGTCACCAGGACTGGGTGAGGCCCAGATGGGGACAGAGATTCACCAGGTCCAGGTGATTCCCAGGTGGTGACCAGAGTTACCGGATTCACCAGGTCCAGGTGATCCCCAGGTGGTGAGCAGGATTACCAGATACACCAGGTCCAAGCGAGGCCCACGTAGGGGCCTGTGTCACCAGGTATGGGTGAGGCCCAAGTGGCAACCCTACTCACCAGGTCGAGGTGAGGCCTACCTGCAGGCCATGCAGTAGAACCAGGTCCCCATGATGCCCTGGTAGGGACCAGAGTAACCAGGTCCAAATGAGGCCAAGATGGAGCATATTCACTAGGACCAGCCGAGGCCCAGTTGAGGACCAGAGAAACCAGATCTGGTTGAGGCCTAGAGGGGTACCAGAATCCCCTGGTCCAGGTGACATCCAGATGGGACCCAGAGTCACCAGGTCAGGGTGAGGCCCAGAGTGGTTCCAGAGTCATCATGTCCAGGTGAGGCTCAGGTGTGGAACAGAGTCACCAGGTACCAATGATGCCCAGGTGAGGACCAGAGTCACCAGGTCTGGGTGACAAGCAGATAGGATCAGAGTCACAAGGTCCAGGTGAGGCCATGAAAGAGTCCACAGCAATCAGGTCAAGGTGGGGAACAAAGTCACCAGGACTGAGTGAGGCCCAGAGGGGGACCGAAATCACCAAGTCCAGGTAAGGCCCACGTGGTGACCAGAGTCCCCGGGTCTGGGAGAGGACTAGGTAAGGACCAGATTCACCAGGTCAAAGAGGCACAGGTGGAGAACTGAGTCACCATGTATGGGTGAGACCCAAGTGGCATCCCCACTAACCAGGTCCATGTGAGGCCAACCTGCAGGCCAAGTCACCCGATTCACGTGAGGCCCTAGTGGGGACTGGAGTCACCAGTTAAAAGTGATTTTACAAGAACAACACAGTCACCAGGACCTGTGTGGTTCATGTGGGAACGGGATTCACCAGGTCCAGGTGAGACCCAGGTGTGGACCACAGTCACCAGGTCCAGATTGAGGTCTAGGTCGGGGGACCAGAGTCATCAGGACCAGTTGAGGACAAAGTGTGGAGCAAAGTTATCATGTCCATGTGAGGCCCAGGTGGGAAGAGTAAGCATGTCCCATTGATGCCAGGTGGGAAAAGAGTCACAGGGTCCAGACGAGGCCTTAGTGAGGAATAGATTCACCAGGTCCTGTTGATGCCCAGTTGAGGACCAGTGTCCCGAGCTCCGGGTGACTCCCAGAGGGGGACCAGTGTCACCCAGTTCTGGTGATATCCAGGTGGGGACCAGAGTCACCACGTCAGGGTGAGGCCCAGAGGGGGACGAGAATCACTAGGTCCAGATGAGACCCCGATGTGGAACTGAGAACCCTGGTCCCATGATGCCCATATGAGGACCTGAGTCACCAGGTCCAGGTGAGGACCCTGTGGGAACCAGTCACCTCGTCCAGGTGAGGCCCAGGTGGGACCACAGTCACCAGGTCCAGGTGACGCCCAGGTATATAGAGAGTATCCAGGTCCCAATGATGCCCAGGTAAGGACCAGAGTCAACAGGTCCAGGAGAGGCCCAAATATGGATCAGAGTCATTGTGTTCCATGTGAGGCCAGATGGAGACGACAGGAACCTGGTCCAGGAGAGCCCCATATGGGAACCAGAGCCACCAGAGCCAGGTGAGGCCTAGGTGGGACCACAGTCACCAGGTCCAGGTGAGGCCCAGGTATATAAGACAGTAATCAGGACCCATAATGCCCAGATAAAGACCAGAGTCAACAGGTCCAAGAGAGGCCCATATATGTATCAGAGTCATTGTGATCCAGGTGAGGCCAGATGGAGACCACCGGAACCAGGTCCAGGAGACCCTCATATGGGAACCAGAGCCACCAGATCCAGGTGAGTTCAGGTGGGACCACAGTTAGAAGGTCCAGGTGAGGCGCAGGTGGCAACAGGATTCACCAACTCCAGGTGAATCCCAGGTGGCGACCAGTCACCAGATCCAAATGTGGACCAGCTAAGGACCAGATTCACCAGGCCCAAGTGAAGCCCAAGGGGTGACCAGAGTCACCAGGTAAGGGTGAGGCCCAGAGGGGAACCAGAGTATCCAGGTTAGTTTGAGGCCCAGAATGGGACCAGAGGTCCGTGGTCAAAGTGAGGCCCAGGTGTGGAATAGAGTATCCAGGTCCCAATGATGCCTGGGTGAGGACCAGAGTCACTAGGGCCATGCAGGCCCAGATGGGGAACAGAATCACTAGGTCCTGGTGAGGCATAGAATAAGAACACAGTCAGCAGTATCAGGTGAGCCCCTTGTGGGAACCAGAGCCACTCTATCCAGCTGAGTCCCAGGTCCATGTGAGGCCCACGTGAGGACCAGATTCATCAGGTCGAATTGAGGCATAGCTGGGGACAAGAGTCTCCAGGTCTGGGTGCGGCCTAGGTGGGGCAAATTCAGCAGTTCTGAGATAGGTCAAAGTGGCGACGAGAGACACCAGGTCCAGGTGAGGCCAAACTGAGTAAAAGTCACCAGATCCAGGTGAGGTCCATGTTGGATAGAGAGTCACCAGCTCCAGGAGAGGTCCAGGTGGGGACCAGAGTCACCAGATCCAGGTGAAGTGCAGGTGGGGACCAGAGTCTCCAGATCCAGGTGAAGCCCAGGTGGGGACCAGAGTCACTAGTTCCAAATGAGGCCCAGGTGAGGATCAGAGTTACCAGGTACACGTGAGGCCCCGGCGAGGATCACAGCCAAAAGGTCCACGTGAGGCCGGCTTGGGGACCATGGTCAACAGGTCTACTGAGGCCCAGGTGTGGAACACTGTAAGCCTGTCCAGGTGAGTCCCCAGTGGTGACAAGAGTCACCACGTCCATTTGAGGCCCAGTTGGGGACCAGGATCACCAGGTACAAGGGAGGCCTTTGAAAGAACTTGAGTCAACAGTTCGAGGTCAGGCGCAGGTGGCAACCAGGGTCAGCAGGTCCAAGTCAGGCCAAAGTTGGGTTCACAGTCACTAGGGCACGGTGAGACCCAGAGGGGGACCAGAGTCACCTGTTCCAGGTGAGGTCCAGTTGTGGAACACAGTCACAGGGTCCCAATTTTTTCCAGTTGAAGACCATGGACAACAGGGCCAGGGGAGGCCGGATGGGGATCGGAGTCCCCAAATCCAGGTGAAGCCCAGGTGGCGACCACAGTCACAAGATCCAGGGTAGTCTCAGGTGCAGACCAGAATCACCAGGTCTTGGTGAGGTGCAGGAGGCAACCACAGTCACCAGGTCCCGGTGTGGCCCAGGTGCGGACCAGATTCTCGAGGTACATGAGAATCTAGAAACACTGCAGCCACCAGGTCCACATGTTGTCCATGTGGGAACGAGAATCACTAGTTACAGGTGAGGACCAGGTGGGGATCCGACTAACCATGTCCAGGTGAGACCCAGGTGGGAACCAGTGTCACCATGTCCAGGTGTGGCCCAGGTGAAGACCAGAGTTAATAGGTCCAGCTGGGTCACTGTTAGTGAACAGTGTAACCATATCCTGATGCTCCCCAGGTGGGTACGAGAGACAACAAGTCCTGGTGAGGTCCAGGTGAGACCAGAGACATGAGGACCAGGTGAGGTCCCATGGGCACCACAGATATCAGGTGAGGTGAGTCCATGCTTCGGATCAGATTCAACAGTTACATGTGAGGCCCAGGTGGAGCCAGAGTCACCTGGTACAGAAGCGCCAAAAGTCATTACCAGAGTTACCAGGATTAGGTCAGTCCCAGTGGGGAATAGAGTAACCATGAACCGATGATGCCCAGGTAGAACCAGAGTCACCAGGTCCAGATGAGGCGCAGGTGGGGAGCATATTCACTAGGTCCTGGTGAGGCCCAGTTGAGGACCAGTGTCACCAGGTCTAGTTGAGGCCCAGAGGGGTACCAGATTCACCTGGTCAAGGTGACATCCAGATGGGGACCAGAGTCAACAGGTCAGGGTGAGGCCCAGAGAGGTCCCAGAGTCAACATGTGCAGGTGAGGCTCAGGTGTGGAACAGAGTCACCAGGTACCAATGATGCCCAGGTGAGGACCAGAGTCACCATGACTGGGTGACGCGCAGATAGGATCTCAGTCACCAGTTCCAGGTGAGGCCAAGAAACAGTCCAAAGCAATCAGGTACAGGTGGGGAACAAAGTAACCTGGCCTGGGTGAAGCCCAGATGGGGACCAGATCCACGAGGTCCAGGTGAGCCCAGGTGGTGACCAGAGTCCCCGGATCTGGGAGAGGAACAGGTAAGGACCAGATTCACCAGGTCCAAGAGTCTCACGTGGGGACCTGAGACACCAGGTATGGGTGAGACCCAGGTGGCAACCCCACTCACCAGGTCCAGGTGAGGCCAACCTGCAGGCCATGCAAAGGAACCATGTCCCGATGATGCCCAGGTAGGGACCGGAGTTACCAGGTCCAGATGAGTCGCAGGTGGGGAGCATGTTCACTAGGTCCCGGTGAGGCCCAGTTGAGGACCAGATTCACCAGGTCAAGTTGAGGTCTAGAGGGGTACCAGTTTCACCTGGTCTAGGTGACATCTAGATGGGGACCAGTGTCACCATGTCAGGCTGAGGCCCAGAGGGGATCAGGGTCATCATATCCAGGTGAGGCTCAGGTTGGAACAGAGTATCCATGTCATAATGGACCACAGGTGAGTACCAGATTCACCAGTTCTGGGTGAGGCCCAGTTAGGATCAGAGTCACCAGTTCCAGGTGAGGCGAAGAAGGAGTCCACAGCAATCAGGCCCAGATGGGGAACAAAGTCACCAGGACTGGGTGAGGCCCAGATGGGGACCAGATTCACCAGGCCCAGGTGATTCCCAGGTGGTGACCAGACTTACCAGTTCCAGGTGAGGACCAGGTAAGGGTCAGATTCACCAGTTCCAAGTGATGCGCACGTGGCGACCTGTGTCACCAGGTATGGGTGAGGCACTGGTGAAAACCCCACTAAACAGGTCCAGGTGAGGCCAACATGCAGGCCATGCAGAGGAACCGTGTCCCGATGATGCCCATGTAGGGAATAGACTTACCAGGTCCAGGTGAGGCCAACCTGCAGGCCATCCAGAGGAACCATGTCCCGTTGATGCCCCGGTAGGGACTAGAGTTACCAGGTCCAGGTGACGCCAACCTGCAGGCCATGCAGTGGAACCATGTCCCGATGATGCCCAGGTAGGGACCAGAGTCACAAGGACCAAATGAGGCCCAGATGGAGCATATTCACTAGAGACAGGTGAGGACCAGTTGAGGACCAGAGTCACCAGATCTGGTTGAGGCCTAGAGGGGTACCAGAATCACCTGGTCCAGGTGACATCCAGATGGGGACCAGAATCACCAGGTCAGGGTGAGGCCCAGAGAGATTCCAGAGTCATCATGTCCAGGTGAGGCTCAGGTGTGGAACAGAGTCACCAGGTACCAATGATGCCCAGGTGAGGACCAGAGTCACCAGGTCTGGGTGACGCGCAGATAGGATCAGAGTCACAAGGTCCAGGTGAGGCCAAGAAAGAGTCCACAGCAATCAGGTCCAGGTGGGGAACAAAGTCACCAGGAGTGGGTGAGGCCCAGATGGGGACCAGAATCACCAGGTCCAAGTGAGGCCCAGTTGGGGACCAGAGTACCCGGGTCTGGGAGAGGACCAGGTAAGGACCAGATTAACAGGTCCAAGAGGCCCACGTGGGGACCTGAGTCACCAGGTTTGGGTGAGGCCCAGGTGGCAACCCCACTCACCAGGTCCAGGTGAGGTGAACCTGCAGGCCAGAGTCACCAGATCCAGGTGAGGCCCTAGTGGGTACACGAGTCACCAGGTAAATGTGAGTCTACAAGAACACCACAGTCACCAGGTCCAGGTTTGGTTCATGTGGGAACGAGAGTCACCAGATCCAGGTGAGACCCCGGTGGGGACCACAGTCACCAGGTCCAGATTGAGGCCTGGGTGGGGGGACCAGAGTCATCAGGACTTGTTGAGGCTAAAGTGTGCAGCAAACTTATCATGTCCAGGTGAGACCCAGGTGGGAAACAGAGTAACCATGTCCCATTGATGCCAGGTGGGAAAAGAGTCACAAGGTCCAGTCGAGCGCTAAGTGAGGAGTAGATTCACCATGTCCTCTTGAAGCCCAGCTGAGGACAAGTGTCGCCAGCTCCGGGTGAGTCCCAGAGGGGGACCAGAGTCACCCGGTTCTGGTGATATCCAGGTGGGGACCAGAGTCACCACGTCAGGGTGAGGCCCAGAGGGGGATGAGAATCACTAGGTCCAGGTGAGGCCCCGATGTGGAACTGAGAAACCAGGTCCCATGATGCCCATAGGAGGACATATACCACCAGGTCCAGGTGAGGTCCCTGTGGGAACAAGTCACCTCGTCCACGTGAGGCCCAGGCGGGACCACAGTCAACAGTTCCACGTGAGGCCCAGGTATATAAGAGAGTATCCAGGTCCCAATGATGCCCAGGTAAGGACCAGAGTCAACAGGTCCAGGAGAGGCCCAAATATGGATCAGAGTCATTGTGTTCCAGGTGAGGCCAGATGGAGACCACAGGAACCAGGTCCAGGAGAGCCCCATATGGGAACCAGAGCTACCAGATTCAGGTGAGGTTCAGGTGGGATCACAGTCACAAGGTCCAGGTGAGGCGCAGGAGGCAACAGGATTCAACAAGTCCAGGTGAGACTCAGGTGGCGACCAGTCACGAGATCCAGGTGCGGACCAGCTAAGGACCAGATTCAGCAGGCCCAAGTGAAGCCCAAGGGGTGACCAGAGTCACGAGGTAGGGGTGAGGCCCAGAGGGGAACCAGAGTAACCAGTTTAGTTTGAGGCCCAGAATGGGACCAGAGGTCCCTGGTCAAAGTGAGGCCCAGGTGTGGAATAGAGTATCCAGGTCCCAATGATACCTGGGTGCGGACCAGAGTCACTAGGGCCATGCAGGCCCAGATGGCAAACAGAATCACTAGGTCCAGGTGAGGCATAGAGTAACACCACAGTTAGCAGTATCAGGTGAGCCCCTTGTGGGAACCAGAGCCACTCTATGGAGCTGAGTCCCAGGTCCATGTTAAGCCCACGTGAGGACCAGATTCATTAGGTCGAATTGAGGCGTAGCTGGGGACAAGAGTCACCATGTCTGGGTGCGGCCTAGGTGTGGCAATATTCTGCAGTTTTGAGTTAGTTCAATGTGGGGATGAGAGACACCAAGTCCAGGTGAGGCCAAAGAGAGGACCAGAGTCACCAGATCCAGGTGAGGTCCATGTTGGAAAGAGAGTCACCAGGTTCAGGAGAGGTCCAGGTGGGGACCAGAGTCACCAGATCCAGGTGAAGTCCAAGTGGAGACCAGAGTCACCAGATCCAGGTGAAGCCCAGGTGGTGACCAGAGTCACTAGGTCCAGATGAGGCCAGGTGAGGACCAGAGTTACCAGACAACTGAGGCCCTGGTGGGTATCAGATGCAACAGGTCTACTTAAAGCCAAGGTGTGGAAAGCAGTAACAAGGTCCAGGTGAGTCCCCAGTGGTGACAAGTGTCACCACGTCCAGGTGAGTCCCAGGTGGGGACCAGGATCACCAGGTCCAGGGGAGGCCCTTGAAAGAACCAGAGTCAAAAGTTCGACGTCAGGAGCAGGTTGCAACCAGGGTCAAAAGGTCCAAGTCAGGCCAAAGTGGGGTTCACAGTCACTAGGGCACAGTGAGACCCAGAGGGGGACCAGAGTCAACTGGTCCAGGTGAGGTCCAGTTGTGGAACACAGTCACCGGGTTCCCATTTTGCCCAGTTGAGGACCATGGTCAACACGGCCAGGTGAGGCCCAGATGGGGACCAGAGTCCCCAAATCCAGGTGAATCCCAGGTGGGGACCACAGTCACCAGATCCAGGGTAGTCTCAGGTGCAGACCAGAAACACCAGGTCCAGGTGAAGGTCAGGTGGCAACCACACTCACCAGGTCCCGGTGAGGCCCTGATGGGGAACAGAGTCTCGAGGTACATGAGAAGCTAGAAACACTTCAGCCACCAGGTCCACATGATGTCCATGATGCCCAGGTAGAACCAGAGTAACCAGGTCAAGATGAGGCTCAGGTGGGGAGCATGTTCACTACGTCCCGGTGAGGCCCAGTTGAGGACCAGAGTCACCAGGTCAAGTTGAGGCCTAGAGGGGTACCAGACACCTGTTCTATGTGACATCCAGATGGGGACCAGAGTCACCATGTCAGGCTGAGGCCCAGAGCGGGTCCAGAGTCATCATGTCCAGGTGAGGCTCAGGTGTGGAAGAGAGTATCCAGGTCATAATGGTCCACAGGTGAGGACCAGAGTCACCAGATCTCGGTGAGGCCCAGTTAGGATCAGAGTCACCAGTTCCAGCTGAGGCCAAGAAGGAGTCCACAGCAATCAGGTCCAGGTGGGGAACAAATTCACCAGGACTGGATGAGGCCCGGATGGGGACCAGATTCACCAGGTCCAGGTGTTTCCCAGGTGGTGACCAGAGTTACGAGTTCCGGGTGACAACCAGTTAAGGACCAGATTCACCAGGTCCAAGTGAGGCCCACATGGGGACCTGTATCACCAGGTATGGGTGAGGCCTAGGTGACAACCCCACTCACCAGGTCCAGGTGAGGCCAACGTGCAGGCCATACAGAAAAACCATGTCCCGATGATGCCCAGGTGGGTACTAGAGTTACCACGTCCAGGTGAGGCCAACCTGCAGGCCATGCAGTGGAACCATGTCCCATGATGCCCAGGTAGGGACCAGATTTACCAGCACTAGGTGAGGCCAACCTGCAGGCCATGCAGTGGAACCATGTCCCGATGATGCCCAGGTAGGGACGAGAGTCACCAGGTCCAAATGAGGCCCTGATGGAGCATATTCACTAGGTCCAGGTGAGGCCCAGTTGAGGACCAGAGTCAAGAGATCTGGTTGATGCCTAGAGGGGTACAAGAATCACCTGGTCCAGGTGACATACTGATGGGGACCAGAGTCACCAGGTCAGGGTGAGGCCCAGAGAGGTTCCAGAGTCATCATGTCCAAGTGATGCGCAGGTGTGGAACAGAGTCACCGGGTACCAATGATGCCCAGGTGAGGACCAGAGTCACCAGGTCTGGGTGACGCGCAGACAGGATCAGAGTCACCAGTTCCATGTGAGGCCAAGAAAGAATCCACAGCAATCAGGTCCAGGTGGGGAACAAAGTCACCAGGACTCGGTGAGGACCAAATGAGGACCAGATTCACCAGGTCCAGGTGAGGCCCGGAGGTGACCAGAGTCCCCGGGTCTGGCGGAGGACCAGGTAAGGACCAGATTCACCAGGTCCAAGAGGCCAACGTGAGGACCTGAGTCACCAGGTATGGGTGAGGCCCAGGTGGCAACCCCACTCACCAGGTCCAGGTGAGGCCAACCTTCAGGCCAGAGTCACCAGATCCAGGTGAGGCCCTAGTGGGGACCTGAGTCACCAGGTAAATGTGAGTCTACAAGAACACAGTCACCAGGTCCAGGTGTGGGTCATGTGGGAACGAGAGTCACCAGGTCCAGGTGAGACCCAGGTGGGGACCAGTCACCAGGTCCAGATTGAGGCCTAGGTGGGGGGACCAGAGTCATCAGGACCAGTTGAGGACAAAGTGTGGAGCAAAGTTATCATGTCCAGGTGACGCCCAGTTGGGGAACAGAGTAACCATGTCCCATTGATGCCAGGTGGGAAAAGAGTCACAATGTCCAGAAGAGACCTAAGTGAGGAGTAGATTCACCAGGTCCTGTTGAGGCCAAGTTGAGGACCAGTGTCCCCAGCTCCGGGGGAGTCCCAGAGGGGGACCAGAGTCACCCGGTTCTGGTGATATCCAGGTGGGGACCTGAGTCACCACGTCAGGGTGAGGCCCAGAGGCGGACGAGAATCACTAGGTCCAGATGAGGCCCCGATGTGGAACTGAGAACCCAGGTCCCATGATGCCCATATGAGGACCTGAGTCACCAGGTCCAGGTGAGGTCCCTGTGGGAACCAGTCACCTCGTCCAGGTGAGGCCCAGGTGGGACCACAGTCACCAGGTCCAGGTGAGGCCCAGGTATATAAGAGAGTATCCAGGTCCCAATGTTGCCCAGGTAAGGACCAGAGTCAACAGGTCCAGGAGAGGCCCAAATATGGATCAGAGTCATTGTGTTCCAGGTGAGGCCAGATGGAGACTACAGGAACCAGGTCCAGGAGAGCCCCATATGGGAACCAGAGACACCAGATCCAGGTGAGGTCCAGGTGGGACCACAGTCACAAGGTCCAGGTGAGGCGCTGGTGGCAACAGGATTCACCAAGTCCAGGTGAGGCCCAGGTGGCGACCAGTCACCAGATCCAGGTGCGGACCAGCTAAGGACCAGATTCACCAGGCCCAAATGAAGCCCAAGGGGTGACCAGAGTCACCAGGTAAGGGTGAGGCCCAGAGGCGAACCAGAGTAACCAGTTTAGTTTGAGGCCCAGTATGGGACCAGAGGTCCCGGGGTAAGTGAGGCCTAGGTGTGGAATAGAGTATCCAGGTCCCAATGATGCCTGGGTGAGGACCAGAGTCACTAGGGCCATGAAAGCCCAGATGGGGAACAGAATCACTATGTCCTGGTGAGGCATAGAATAAGACCACAATCACCAGTATCAGGTGTGCCCCTTGTGGGAACCAGAGCCACTCTATCCAGCTGAGTCCCAGGTCCATGTGAGGCCCATGTGAGGACCAGATTCATCAGGTCGAATTGAGGCATAGCTGGGGACAAGAGTCACCAGGTCTGGTTGCGGCCTAGGTGGGGCAAATTCAGCAGTTCTGAGTTAGGTCAAAGTGGGGACAAGAGACACCAGGTCCAGGTGAGGCAAAACTGAGGAAGAGTCATCAGATCCAGGTGAGGTCCATGTTGGAAAGAGTCACCAGGTCCTGGAGAGGTCGAGGTGGGGACAAGAGTATCCAGATCCAGGTGAATTCCAGGTGGGACCAGAGTCTCCAGATCCAGGTGAAACCAGGTGGGGACCAGAGTCACTAGGTCCAGTTTAGGCCCAGTGAAGATCAGAGTTAACAGGTACACGTGAGGCCCCGGCGGCGATCACAGCCAAAATTCCACGTGAGGCCGGCTTGGGGACCATGGTCAACAGGTCTACCTGAGGCCCAGGTGTGGAACACTGTAAGCCTGTCTGGGTGAGTCCCCAGTAGTGACAAGAGTCACCACGTCCAGTTGAGGCCAAATTGGGGACCAGGATTACCAGGTACAGGGGAGGCCTTTGAAAGAACCTGAGTCAACAGTTCGAGGTCAGGCGCAGGTGGCAACCAGGGTCAGCAGGTCCAAGTCAGGCCAAAGTTGGGTTTACAGTCACTAGGGCACGGTGAGACCCAGAGGGGGACCAGAGTCAACTGGTCCAGGTGAGGTCCAGTTGTGGAACACAGTCACCGGGTCCCAATTTTGTCCACTTGAAGACCATGGACAACAGGGCCAGGGGAGGCCCGGATGGGGACCGGAGTCCCCAAATCCAGGTGAAGCCCAGGTGGGGACCACAGTCACAAGATCCAGGGTAGTCTCAGGTGCAGACCAGAATCACCAGGTCCTGGTGAGGTGCAGTAGGCAACCACAGTCACCAGGTCCCTGTGAGGCAAGGTGCGTACCAGATTCTCGAGGTACATGAGAAGCTAGAAACACTGTAGCCACTAGTTCCACATGATGTCCATGTGGGAACGAGAATCACCAGTTACAGGTGAGGACCAGGTGGGGATCTGACTCACGATGTCCAGGTGAGACCCTGGTGGGAACCAGTGTCACCATGTCCAGGTGTGGACCCGGTGAAGACCAGAGTTAACAGGTCTGGCTGGGTCACTGTTAGTGAACAGTGTAACCATATCCTGATGCTACTCAGGTGGGTACCAGATACAAGATCCTGGTGAGGCCCAGGTGGGACCAGAGACATGAGGTCCAGGTGAGGTCCCCATTGGAACCACAGTCACCATGTCAGGTGAGGCCATGCTTAGAATCAGAGTCACCAGTTACAGGTGAGGCCCAGGTGGAGCCAGAGTCACCTGGTATAGAAGAGTCCAAAGTCAGGACCAGAGTTACAAGGATCAGGGCAGTCCCAGGGGGAATAGAGTAACCATGTCCCGGTGATGACCAGGTAGAACCAGAGTCACCAGGTCCAGATGAGGCGCAGGTGGGGACCATGTTCACTAGGTCCCGGTGAGGCCCAGTTGAGGACCAGAGTCAGCAGGTCAAGCTGAGGCCTAGAGGGGTACCAGATTCACCTGGTCCTGGTGCCGTCCAGATGGGGACCAGAGTCACCAATTCAGGGAGAGGCCCTGAGGGGATCCAGGGTCATCATGTCCAGGTGAGTCTCAGGTGTGGAACAGAGTATCCAGGTCATAATGGTCCACAGGTGAGACCCAGAGTCACCAGATCTGGGTGAGGCCAAGTTAGGATCAGAGTCAATAGTTCCAGGTGAGGCCAAGAAGGAGTCCACAGCAATCAGGTCCAGATGGGGAAAAAAGTCACCAGGACTGGGTGAGGCCCAGATGGGGACACAGATTCACCAGGTCCAGGTGATTCCCAGGTGGTGACCAGAGTTACCAGATTCACCAGGTCCAGGTGATTCCCAGATTGTGACCAGAATTACCAGATACAGCAGTTCCAAGTGAGGCACACGTAGGGGCCTGTGTCACCAGGTATGGGTGAGGCCCAAGTGGCAACCCCACTCACCAGGTCCAGGTGAGGCCTACCTGCAGGCCATGCAAAGTAACCGGGTCCTGATAAGCCAAGGTAGGGACCAGAGTTACCAGGTCCAGGTGAGGCCAACCTGCAGGCCATGCAGTGGCACCAGGTCCCCATGATGCCCAGGTAGGGACCAGAGTAACCAGGTCCAAATGAGGCCAAGATGGAGCATATTCTCTAGGTCCAGCTGAGGCCCAGTTGAGGACCAGAGACACCAGATCTGGTTTAGGCCTAGAGGGGTACCAGAATCACCTGATCCAGGTGACATCCAGAAGGGGACCAGAGTCACCAGGGAAGGGTGAGGCCCAGAGAGGTTCCAGAGTCATCATGTCCAGGTGAGGCTCAGGTGTGGAACAGAGTCAGCAGGTACCAATGTTGCCCAGGTGAGGACCAGAGTCACCAGGCCTGAGTCACGCGCAGAGAGGATAAGAGTCACCAGTTCCAGATGAGGCCAAGAAAGAGTCCAAAGCAATCAGGTCCAGGTGGGGAACAAGGTCACCAGGACTGGTTGAGGCCCAGATGGGGAAGAGATTCACCAGATCCGGGTGAGGCCCAGGTGGTGACCAGAATCCCCGGGTCTGGGAGAGGACCATGTAAGGACCAGATTCACCAGGTCCAAGAGAACCACCAGGTATGGGTGAAGCTCAGGTGGCAACCCCACTCACCAGGTCCAGGTGAGGCCAACCTGCAAACCACAGTCAGCAGATCCAGGTGAGGCCCTAGTGGGGACCTGTGTCACCAGGTAAATGTGAGTCTACAAGAACACCACAGTCACCAGGTCCAGGTGTGGTTCATGTGGGAACAAGAGTCACAAAGTCCAGGTGAGACCCAGGTGTGGATGACAGTCTCCAGGTCCAGATTGAGGCCTAGGTGGGGGGACCAGAGTCATCGGGACGAGTTGAGGCCAAAGTATGGAGCAAAGTTATCATGTCCAAGTGAGGCCCAGCTTGGGAACAGAGTAACCATGTCCCATTGATGCCAGGTGGGAAAAGAGTCACAAGGTCCAGACGAGGCCTAAGTGAGGAGTAGATTCACCAGGTCCTGTTGAGGCCCAGTTGAGGATCAGTGTCCCCAGCTCTGGGTGATTCCCAGAGGGGGAACAGAGTCACCCGTTTCTGGTGTGAGTCAGGTGGGGACCAGAGTCACCACGTCAGGATAAGACCCAGAGGGGAACGAGAATCACTAGGTCCAGGTGAGGCCCCGATGTGGAACTGAGAAAACAGGTCCCATGATGCACATAGGAGGACCTGAGTCACCAGGCCCCGGGGATGTCCCTGTGGGAACCAGTCACCTCGTCCAGTTGAGGCCCAGGTGGGACCACAGTCACCAGATCCAGGTGAGGCCCAGGTATATAAGAGAGTATCCAGGACCCAATGATGCCCAGGTAAGGACCAGAGTCAACAGGTCCAGATGAGGCGCAGGTGGGAAGCATGTTCACTAGGTTCTGGTGAGGCCCAGTTGAGGACCAGAGTCACCAGGTCTAGTGAGGCCTAGAGGGTTTCCAGATTCACCTGGTCTCGGTGACATCCAGATGGGGACCAGAGTCACCATGTCAGGGTGAGGCCAAGAGGGGATCCAGAGTCATCATGTGCAGGTGAGGCTCAGGCGAGGAACAGAGTATCCAGGTCATAATAGTCCACAGGTGAAGACCAGAGTCACCAGATCTGGCTGAGGCCCAGTTAGGATCAGAGTAATCACTTCCAGGTGAGGCCTAGAAGGAGTCCACAGCAATCAGGTCCAGGTGAGGAACAAAGACACCAGGACCTGGTGAGGCACAGATGGGGACCAGATTCACCAGGTCCAGGTGAGGCCCAGGTGGTGACCAGGGTTACCAGTTCCAGGTGAGGATAAGGTAAGGACCAGATTCACAAGGTCCAATTTCGGCCCACGTGGGGACCTTTGTCACCAGGTATGGGTGAGGCCCAGGTGGCAACCCCACTCACCAGGCCCAGGTGAGGCCAAGGTGATGACCAGAGTCCCGGGGTCTGCGAGAGGACCAGGTAAGGACCAGATTCACCAGGTCCAAGAAACCCACGTGGGGACATGGGTCACCAGGTATGTGTGAGGCCCAGTTGGGAACCCCACTCACCAGGTTCAGGTGAGGCCAACTTGCAGGGCAGAGTCACCAGATCCAGGTGAGGCCCCAGTGGGGACCGGAGTCACCAGGTAAATGTGAATCTACGAGAACACCACAGTCACCAGGTCCAGGTGTGGTTCATGTGGGAACGAGAGTCACCAGGTCTAGGTGAGACCCAGGTGGGGACCTCAGTCACCAGTTCCAGATTGAGGCCTAGGTGGGGGGACCAGATTCATCAGGACCAGTTGAGGCCAAAGTGTTGAGCAAAGTTATCATGTCAAGTTGAGACCTAGGTGGGGAACAGAGTAACCATATCCCATTGATGCCAGTTGGGAAAAGAGTCACAAGGTCCGGACAAGGCCTAAGTGAGGAGTAGATTCACCAGGTCCTGTTGAGGCCCATTTGAGGACCAGTGTCCCCAGCTCTGGGTGAGTCCCAGAGGGAGAACGGTGTCACCCGGTTCTGGTGATATCCAGGTGGGGACCAGAGTCACCACGTCAGGGTGAGGCCCAGAGGGGGACGAGAATCACTAGGTCCAGGTGAGACCCCAATGTGGACCTGAGAAACCAGGTCCCATGATGCCCATATGCCTGAGTCACCAGGTCCAGATGAGGTCCCTGTGGGAACCAGTCACCTCGTCCAGGTGAGGCCCAGGTGGGACCACAGTCACAAGGTCCAGGTGAGGCCCAGGTATATAAGAGAGTATCCAGGTCCCAATGATGCCCAGGTAAGGAACAGAGTCAACAGGTCCAGGAGAGGCCCAAATATGGATCAGAGTCATTGTGTTCTAGGTGAGGCCAGAAGTAGACCACAGGAACCAGGACCAGGAGAGCGCCATATGGGAACCAGAGCCACCAGATCTAGGTGAGGTCCAGGTGGGACCACAGTCAGAAGGTCCAGGTGAGGCGCAGGTGGCAACAGAATTCACCAAGTCCAGGTGAGGCCCATATGGCGACCTGTCACCACATCCAGGTGTGGACCAGCTAAGGACCAGATTCACCAGGCCCAAGTGAAGCCCAAGGGGTGACCAGAGTGACCAGGTAAGGGTGAGGCCCAGAGGGATAACCAGAGTAAGCAGTTTAGTTTGAGGCCCAGAATGGGACCAGAGGTCCCTGGTCAGAGTGACGCCCTGGTGTGGAATAGAGTATCCAGATCCCAATGATGCCTGGTTGAGGACCAGAGTCACTAGGGTCATGCAGGCGCAGGTGGGGAACAGAATCACTAGGTCCTGGTGAGGCATAGAATAAGACCACTGGTGAATAAGTCACCAGTATCAGTTGAGCCCCTTGTGGGAACCAGAGCCACTCTATCCAGCTGAGTCCCAGGTGCATATGAGGCACACTTGGGGACCAGATTCCTCAGGTCGAATTGAGGCATAGCTGGGGACAAGAGTCACCAGGTCTGGGTGCGGCCTAGGTGGGGCAAGATTCAGCAGTTCTGAGTTGGGTCAAAGTGGGGACGAGGGACACCAGGTCCAGGTGAGGCCAAACTGAGGACAAGAGTCACTAGATACAGGTGAGGTCCATGTTGGAAAGAGAGTCACCAGGTCCAGGAGAGATCCAGGTGGGGACCAGAGTCACCAGATCCAGGTCAAGTCCAGGTGGGGACCAGAGTCACCAGATCCAGGTGAAGCCCAGGTGGGGACCAGAGTCACTAGGTCCAGATGAGGCCCAGGTGAGGACCAGAGTTACCAGGTACACGTGAGGCCCCGGTGGGGATCAGAGGCAACAGGTCCATGTGAGGCCGGCTTGGGGACCATGGTCAACAGGTGGACTTGAGTCCCAGGTGTGGAACACAGTAACCAGGTCCAGGTGAGTCCCCGGTGGTGACAAGGGTCACCACGTCCAGGTGAGGCCCAGGTGGGGACCAGGATCAGCAGGTACATGGGAGGCCCTTGAAAGAACCAGAGTCAACAGTTCGAGGTCAGGCGCAGGTGGCAACCAGGGACCGCAGGTCCAAGTCAGGCCAATGTGGGGTTCACAGTCACTAGGGCAAGATGAGACCCAGAGGCGTCCAGAGTCACCTGGTCCAGGTGAGGTCCAGTTGTGAAACACAGTCACTGGGACCCAATTATGCCCAGCTGAGGACCATGGTCAACAGGGCCAGGGGAGGCCCGGATGGGGACCGGAGTCCCCAAATCCAGGTGAAGCCCAGGTGGGGACCACAGTTACCAGATCCAGGGTAGCGTCAGGTGCAGACCAGAATCACCAGATCCAGGTGAGGTGCAGGTGGCAACCGCAGTCACCAGGTCGAGGTGAGGCCCTGGTGAGACCAGAATCACGAGGTACATGAGAAGTTAGAAACACTGCAGCAACCAGGTCCAAATGATATCCATGTGGGAACGAGAATCACCAGTTACAGTTGAGGACCAGGTAGGGATCCGTCTCACAATGTCCAGGTGAGACCCAGGTGGAACCAGTATCACCATGTCCAGGTGTGGCCCAGGTGAAGTCCAGAGTTAATAGGTCCGGCTGGGTCACTGTTAGTGAACAGTGTAACCATATCCTGATGCTACCCAGGTGGGTACCAGAGACACCAGGTCCTGGTGAGGCCCAGGTGGGATCAGAGACTTGAGGTCCAGGTGAGGTCCCGATGGGAACCACAGTCACCAGGTCAGGTGAGGCCATGCTTAGGATCAGAGTCACCAGTTACAGGTGAGGCCCAGGTGGAGCCAGAGTCACCTGGTACAGAAGAGGACAAAGTCAGGACCAGAGTTACCAGGATCAGGTCAGTCCCAGTGAGGAATAGAGTAACCATGTCCCTATGATGCCCAGGTAAACCAGAGTCACCAGGTCCAGATGAGGCGCAGGTGGGGAGCATGTTCACTAGGTCCTGGTGAGGCCCAGTTGACGACCAGGGTCACCAGGTCAAGTTGAGGCCTAGAGGGGTACCAGATTCACCTGGTCTAGGTGACATCCAGATGGGGATCAGAGTCACCATGTCAGGCTGAGGCCCAGAGGGGATCCAGAGTCATCATGTCCAGGTGAGACACAGGTGTTGAACAGAGTCACCAGGTACCAATATAGCTCAGGTGAGGACCAGAGTCACCAGATCTGGGTGAGGCCCAGTTAGGATCAGAGTCACCAGTTCCAGGTGAGGTCAAGAAGGAGTCCACAGCAATCAGGTCCAGGTGGGGTGACAAAGTCACCAGGACTGGATGAGGAGCAGATCGGGACCAGATTAACCAGGTTCATGTGAATCCCAGGTGGTGACCCGAGTTAGGAGTTCCGGGTGAGGACCAGGTACGGACCAGATTCACCAGGCCCAAGTGAAGACCAGGTAAGGGTGAGGCCCAGAGGGGGAACCAGCGTAACCAGTTTAGTTTGAGGCCCAGAATGGGACCAGAGGTCCCTGGTCAAAGGTAGGCACAGGTGTGGCATAGAGTATCCAGGTCCCAATGATGCCTGGGTGAGGACCAGAGTCACTAGAGCCATGCAGGCCCAGATGGGGAACAGAATCACTAGGTCCTGGTGAGGCAGAGAATAAGACCACAATCACCATTAGCAGGTGTGCCCCTTGTGGGAACCAGAGCCACTCTATCCAGCTGTGTCCCAGTTCCATGTGAGCCCCACGTCAGGACCAGATGCATCAGGTCGAATTAAGGCATAGTGCGGGACAAGAGTCACCAGGTCTGGGTGCGGGCTAGGTGGGGCAAGATTCAGCAGTTCTGAGTTTGGTCAAGGTGGGGACGAGAGACACCAGGTCCAGGTGAGGCCAAACTGAGGACCAGAGTCACCAGATCCAGGTGAGGTCCATGTTGGAAAGAGAGTCACCAGATCCAGGAGAGGTCCAGGTGGGGACCAGAGTCACCAGATCCAGGTGAAGTCCAGGTGGGGACCAGAGTCACCAGATCCAGGTGAAGCCCAGGTGGGGACCAGAGTCACAAGGTCCTGATTAGGCCCAGGTGAGGATCAGAGTTACCAGATACACGTGAGCCCCCGGCGGGGTTCAGAGCCAAAAGGTCCACATGAGGCCGGATTGGGGACCATGGTCAACAGGTCTACCTGAGGCCCAGGTGTGGAACACAGTAATCATGTCCAGGTGAGTCTCCGGTGGTGACAAGAGTCACCACGTCCAGTAGAGGCCTAATTGGGGACCAGGATCACCAGGTACAGGGGAGGCCCTTGAGAGAACCAGAGTCAACAGTTCGAGGTCAGGCGCAGGTGGCAACCAGGGTCAGCAGGTCCAAGTCAGGCCAAAGTGGGGTTCACAGTCACTAGGGCACGGTGAGACCCAGAGGGGGACCAGAGTCACCTTGCCCAGGTGAGATCCAGTTGTGGAACACAGTCACCGGGTCCCAATTTTGCCCAGTTGAGGACCATGGACAACAGGGCCAGGTGAGGCCCAGATGGGGACCGGAGTCCCCAAATTCAGGTGAAGCCCAGGTGGGGACCACAGTCACCAGATCCAGGGTAGTCTCAGGTGGAGACCAGAATCACCAGGTCCTGGTGAGGTGCAGGTGGCAACCACACTCACCAAGTCCCGGTGAGGCCCTGGTGGGGACCAGAGTCACGAGGTACATGAGAAGCTAGAAACACTGCAGCCACCAGGTCCACATGATGTCCATGTGGGAACGAGAATTACAAGTTACAGGTGAGGACCAGGTGGGGATCTGAGTCACCATGTCCAGGTGAGACCCTGGTGGGAACCACTGTCACCACATACAGGTGTGGCCCAGGTGAAGACGAGAGTAAATAGGTTTGGCCGGGTCACTGTTAGTGAACAGTGTAACCATATCCTGATGCTTATCAGGTGGTTACTAGATACAAGGTCCTGGTGAGTCCCAGTTGGGATCAGAGACATGAGGACCAGGTGAGGTACCGATGGAAACCACAGTCACCAGGTCAGGTGAGGCCATGCTTAGGATCAGAGTCACCACTTACAGGTGAGGTCCAGGGGGAGCCAGAGTCACATGGCACAGAAGAGGCCAAAGTCAGGACCAGAGTTACCACGATCAGGTCAGTCCCACTGGGAATAGAGTAACCACGTCCCGATGATGCCCAGATAGAACCAGCGTCACCAGGTACAGATGGGGCGCAGGTGGGGAGCATGATCACTAGGTCCCAGTGAGGCCCAGTTGAGGACCAGAGACACCAGATATGGTTGAGGCCTAGAGGGATACCAGAAACACCTGGTCCAGGTGACCTCCAGATGAGGACCAGAGTCACCATGTCTGGGTGAGGCCCAGAAAGGTTCCAGAGTCATCATGTCCAGGTGAGGCTCAGGTGTGGAACAGAGTCACCAGGTACCAATGATGCCCAGGTGAGGACCAGAGTCACCAGGTCTGGGTGACCCGCAGATAGGATCAGAGTCACCAGTTCCAGGTGAGGCCATGAAAGAGTCCACAGCAATCAGGTCCTGGTGGTGAACAAATTCCCGAGGACTGGGTGAGGCCCAGATGGGGACCAGATTCACCAGGTCCAGGTGATTCCCAGGTGGTGAACAGAGTTACGGGTTCCGAGTGAGGACCAGGTAAGGACCAGATTCACCAGGTCCAAGTGAGGCCCACGTGGGGACCTGGGTCACCAGGCATGTGTGAGGCCCAAGTGACAACCCCTCTCACCAGGTCCATGTGAGGCCAACCTGCAGGCCATTCAGAGGTACCATGTCCCGATGATGCCGAGGTAGGAACTAGAGTTCTCAGGTCCAGGTGAGGCCAACCTGCAGGCCATGCAGTGGAACATGTCCCGATGATGCCCAGGTAGGGAAGAGAGTCACCAGGTCCAAATGAGGTCCAGATGGAGCATATTCACTAGGTCCAGCCGAGGCCCAGTTGAGGACCAGAGACACCAGATCTGGTTTAGGCCTAGAGGGGTACCAGAATCACCTGGTCCAGGTGACATCCAGATGGGGACCAGAGTCTCCAGGCCTGAGTCACGCGCAGAGAGGATAAGAGTTACCAGTTCCAGGTGAGGCCATGAAAGAATCCAAAGCAATCAGGTCCAGGTGGGGAACAAACTCACCAGGACTGGTTGAGGCCCAGATGGGGAAGAGATTCACCAGGTCCAGGTGAGGCCCAGGTGGTGACTAGAATCCCCGGGTCTGGGAGAGGACCATGTAAGGACCAGATTCAGCAGGTCCAAGAGAACCACGTCGGTTCCTGAGTTACCAGGTATGGGTGAAGCTCAGGTGGCAACCCCACTCACCAGGTACAGGTGAGGCCAACCTGCAAGCCAGAGTCACCAGATCCAGGTGAGGCCCTACTGAGGACCGGTGTCACCAGGTAAATGTGAGTCTACAAGAAAACAACAGTCACAGGTCCAGGTGTGTTTCATGTGGGAACGAGAGTCACCAGGTCCAGGTGAGACCCAGGTGGGGACCACAGTCACCAGGTCCAGATTGAGGCCTAGGTGGGGGGACGAGAGTCATCAGGAGCAGTTGAGGCCAAAGTGTGGAGCAAAGTTATCATGTACAGGTGAGGCCCAGGTGGGGAACAGAATAACCATGTCCCATTGATGTCAGGTGAGAAAAGAGTCACAAGGTCCAAACGAGGCCTAAGTGAGGAGTAGATTCACCAGGTACTGTTGAGGTTCAGCTGAGGACCAGTGTCCCCAGCTCCGGGTGAGTCCCAGAGGGGGACCGGAGTCACCCGGTTCTGGTGATATCCAGGTGGGGACCAGAATCACCACGTCCGAGTGAGGCCCAGAGGGGGACGAGAATCACTAGGTCCAGATGAGGCCCCGATGTGGAACTGAGAAACCAGGTCCCATGAAGCCCATATGAGGACCTGAGTCACCAGGTCCAGGTGAGGTCCCTGTGGGAACCAGTCAACTCGTCCAGGTGAGGTCCAGGTGGGACCACAGTCACCAGGTCCAGGTGAGGCGCAGGAGGCAACAGGATTCACCAAGTCCAGGTGAGGCCCAGGTGGCGACCAGTCACCAGATCCAGGTGCGGAACAGCTAAGGACCAGATTCTCCAGGCCCATGTGAAGCCCAAAGGGTGACCAGAGTCACCTGGGGAGGGTGAGGCCCAGAGGGGGGACCAGAGTAACCAGTTTAGTTTGAGGCCCAGAATGCGACCAGAGGTCCCTGGTCAAAGAGAGGCCCAGGTGTGGAATAGAGTATCCAGGTCACAATGACGCCTGGGTGAGGACCAGAGTCACTGGGGCCATGCAGGCCCAGATGGGGAACAGAATCACTAGGTCCTGGTGAGGCATAGAATAAGACCACATTCAGCAGTCAGGTGAGCCCCTTGTGAGAACCAGAGCCACTCTATCCAGCTGAGTCCCAGGACAAGGTGAGTCCCATGAGAGGACCATATTCACCAGGTCGAATTGAGGCATAGCTGGGGACAAGAGTCACCAGGTCTGGGTGCGGCCTAGGTGGGGCAAGATTCAGCAGTTCTGAGTTAGGTCAAAGTGGGGACGAGAGACACCAGGTCCAGGTGAGGCCAAACTGAGGACCAGATTCACCAGATCCAGGTGAGGTCCATGTTGGAAAGAGAGTCACGAGGTCCAGGAGAGGTCCAGGTGGGGTCCAGAGTCACCAGCTCCAGGTGAAGTCCAGGTGGGGACCAGAGTCACCAGATCCATGTGAACCCCAGGTGGGGACCAGAGTCACTAGGTCCAGATGAGGCCCAGGTGAGGACCAGAGATACCAGGTACACGTGAGGACCCGGTGGGGATCAGAGGCAACAGGTCCATGTGAGGCCGGCTTGGGGACCATGTTCAACAGGTCTACTTGAGGCCCAGGTGTGGTACACAGTAAGCAGGTCCAGGTGAGTCCCCATTGGTGACAGGAGTCACCACGTCCAGGTGTGGGCCAGGTCCGACCAGGATCACCAGGTCCAGGGAAGGCCCTTGAAAGAACCAGAGTGAAAAGTTCGAGGTCAGGCGCAGGTGGCAACCAGGGTCAGCAGGCCCAAGTCAGGCCAAAGTGGGGTTCACAGTCACTAGGGCACGGTGAAACCCAGAGTGGGACCAGAGTCACCTGGTCCAGGTGAGGTCCAGTTGTGGAACACAGTCACTGGGTCCCAATTATGCACAGTTGAGGACCATGGTCAACAGGGCCAGGTGAGGCCAAGATGGGGACCGGAGTCCCCAAATCCAGGTGAAGCCCAGGTGGGGACCACAGTCACCAGATCCAGGGTAGTCTCAGGTGCAGACCAGAATCACCAGGTCCATGTGAGGTGCAGGTGGCAACCACACTCACCCGGTCCCGGAGAGTCCCCGGTGGGGACCAGAGACACGAGGTACATGAGAATCTAGAAACACTGCAGCCACCAGGTCCACATGATGTCCATGTGGGAACGAAAATCACCAGTTACAGGTGAGGACCAGGTGGGGATCCGACTCACCATGTCCAGGTGAGACCCAGGTGGGAACCAGTGTCACCATGTCCTGGTGTGCCCCACGTGAAGACCAGAGTTATTAGGTCCGACTGGATGAGTGTTAGTTAACAGTTTAACCATATCCTGATGATACCCAGGTGGGTACCAGAGACACCAGCTCCTGGTGAGGCCCAGGTGTAACTGGAGACATGAGGTCCAGGTGACGTCTCGATGGGAACCACAGTCACCAGGTCAGGTGAGCCCATGCTTAGGATCAGAGTCACCAGGTACAGGTGAGGCCCAGGTGGAGCCAATGTCACCTGGTACAGAAGAGGCCAAAGTCAGGACCAGAGTTACCAGGATCAGGTCAGTCACAGTGGGTAATACAGTAACCATGTCCCAATGATGCCCAGGTAGAATCAAGTCACCAGGTCCAGCGAGGCGCAGGTGGGGAGAATATTCACTAGGTCCAGGTGAGGCCCAGTTGAGGACCAGAGTCACCAGGTCTAGTTGACGCCTAGAGGGGTACCAGATTCACCTGGTCTAGGGGACATCCAGATGGGGACCAGAGTCACCATGTCTGGCTGAGGCCCAGAGGGCATCCAGAATCATCATGTCCAGGTGAGGTTCAGGTGTGGAACAGAGTATCCAGGTCATAATGGTCCACATGTGAGGACCAGAGTCACCAGATCTGGGTGAGGCCCAGTTAGGAGCAGAGTAACAAGTTCCAGGTGAGGCCAAGAAGGAGTCCACAGTAATCAGCTCCCGGTGGGGATCAAAGTCACCAGAAATGGGTGAGGCCCAGATGGGGACCAGATTCACCAGGTCCAGGTGATTCCCAGGTGGTGACAAGGGTTACCAGTTCCGGGTGAGGACGAGGTAAGGACCAGATTCACCAGGTCAAAGTTAGGCCCACGTGAGACCTGTGTCACCAGGTATGGGTGAGGCCCAGGTGGCAAGCCCACTCACCAGGTCTAGGTGAGGCCAACCTGCAGGCCATGCAGAGGAACCGTGTCCTGATGATGCCCAGGTAGGGACCAGAGGTACGAGGTCCAGGTGACGCCAACCTACAGGCCATGCAGAGGAACCGTGTCCCGATGATGCCCTGGTAGGGACCAGAGTTACCAGGTCAAGAAGAGGCCAACCTGCAGACCATTATGTGGAACCATGTCCCGATGTTGCCCCCGTAGGGACCAGAGTCACCAGGTCCAAATGAGGCCCAGATGGAGAATATTCCCTAGGTCCAGGTGAGGCCCAGTTTAGGACCAGAGTCACCAGATCTGGTTGAGGCCCAGAGGGGTACCAGATTCACCTGGTCTAGGTGACATCCAGATGGGGACCAGAGTAAACATGTCAGGGTGAGGCCCAGAGGGGATCCAGAGTCATCATGTCCAGGTGAGGCTCAGGTGTGGAACAGAGTATCCAGGTCATAATGGTCCACAGGTGAGGACCAGAGTCCCCAGATCTGGGAGAGGCCCAGTTAGGATCAGAGTTACCACTTCCAGGTGAGGCCAAGAAGGTGTCCACAGCAATCAGGTCCAGGTGGGGAACAAAGTCACCAGGACTAGCTGATGCCCAGGTGCGGACCAGATTTACCACTTACGGGTGAGGACTAGGTAAGGACCACATTCACCAGGTCCAATTGGGGCCCACGTGGGGACCTGTGTCACCAGGCATGTGTAAGATCCAGGTGGGAAACCCACTCACCAGGTCAAGATGTCCCTATGATGCCCAGGTAGGGACCAGAGATACCAGGTCCAGGTGAGGCAAACCAGCAGGCCATGCAGTGGAACCATTTCACGATGATTCCCAGTGAGTGACCAGAGTCACCAGGTCCAAATGAGGCCCAGATGGAGCATATTCACTAGGTCCAGGTGAGGCCCAGTTGAGGACAAGAGTCACCAGATCTGGTTGAGGCCTAGAGGGGTTCCAGAATCACCTGGTCCAGGTGACATCCAGATGGGGACCAGATCACCAGGTCAGGGTGAGGCCCAGAGAGGTCCCAGAGACATCATGTCCAGGTGAGGCTCAGGTGTGGAACAGAGTAACCAGGTACCAATGATGCCCAGGTGAGGACGAGAGTCACCAGGTCTGGGTGACGCACAGATAGGATCAGAGTCACCAGTTCAAGGTGAGGGCAAGAAAGAGTCCAGAGCAATCAGGTCCAGGTGGGGAACATAGTCACCAGGACTGGGTTAGGCCCAGATGGGGACCAGATTCACCAGGTCCAGGTGATTTCCAGGAGGTGACAGAGTGACCAAATCCAGGTGAAGCTCAGGTGGGGACCAGAGTGACTAGGTCCAGATGGGCCCAGGTGAGGACCAGAGTTACCAGATCTGGGTGACGTGCAGATAGGATCAGAGTCACCAGTTCCAGGTAAGGCCAAGAAAGAGTCCACAGCAATCAGGTCCAGGTGGGGAACAAAGGCACCATGACTGGGTGAGGCCCAGATGGGGACCAGATTCATTCACCAGGTCCAGGTGAGGCCCAGGTGGTGACCAGAGTCCTGGATCTAGGAAAGGACCAGGTAAGTACCAGATTAACCAGGTCCAAAAGGCCCACGTGGGGACCTGAGTCACCAGGTGTGGGTGATGCCCAGTTGGCAACCCCACTCACCAGGTCCAGCTGAGGCCAACCTGCATGCCAGAGTCACCAGATCCACGTAAGACCCTAGTGGGGACAGGAGTCACTAGGTAAATATGAGTCTACAAGAACACCACAGTGAACAGGTCCAGGTGTGGTTCATGTGGGAACGAGAGTCACCGGGTCCAGGTGAGACCCAGGTGGGGACCACAGTCACCAGGTTCAGATTGAGGCCTAGGTGGGGGGACCAGTGTCATCAGGACGAGTTGAGGCCAAAGTGTGGATCAAAGTTATCATATCCAGGTGAGGCCCAGTTTGGGAACAGAGTAACCATGTCCCATTGTTGCCAGGTGCGAAAAGAGTCACAAGCTCCAGACGAGGCCTAAGTGAGGAGTAGATTCACCAGGCCCACTGAGCCGCAGTTGAGGACCAGTGTCCTCAGCTCCGGGTGTGTCACCCGGTTCTGGTGATATTGAGGTTGGGACCAGATTCACCAGTCAGGGTGAGGCCCAGAGGGGACGAGATTCACTAGGTCCAGGTGAGGCCCCGATGTGGAACTGATAAACCAGGTCCCATGATGCCCATATGAGGACCTGAGTCACCAGGTCCAGGTGAGGTCCCTGTGGGAACCAGTCACCTCGTCCAGGTGAGGCCAAGGTGGGACCACAGTCACCAGGTCCAGGTGAGGCCCAGGTGAAGACCAGAGTTAATAGGTCCAGCTAGGTCACTGTTAGAGAACAGTGTAACCATATCCTGATGATACCCAGGTAGGTACCAGAGACACCAGGTCCTGGTGAGGCCCAGGTGGGACCAGAGACATGAGGTCCAGATGATGTCACGATGGGAACCACAGTCACCAGGTCAGGTGAGGCCATGCTTTCGTCAGAGTCACCAGTTACAGGTGAGGCCCAGGTGGAGCCAAAGTCACCTGGTACAGAAGAGGCCAAAGTCAGGACCAGTGTTACAAGGATCAGGTCAGTCCCATTGGGAAATAGAGTAACCATGTCCCGGTGATGCCCTGGTAGAACCAGAGTCACCAGGTCCAGATGAGGCGCAGGTAGGGAGCATATTCACTATGTCCCTGTGAGGCCCAGTTGAGGACTAGACTCACCAGGTCTAGTTGCGGCCTAGAGGGGTATCAGATTCACCTGGTCTAGGTGACATCCAGATGGAGACCAGAGTCACCATGTCAGGGTGAGGCCCAGAGGAGATCCAGAGTCATCATGTCCAGGTGAGGCTCAGGTGTGGAACAGAGTATCCAGGTCATAATGGTCCACAGGTGAGGACCAGAGTCACCAGATCTGGGTGAGGCCCAGTTAGGATCATCGTCACCATTTCCAGGTGAGGCCAAGAAGGAGTCCACAGCAATCAAGTCCAGGTGGGGAACAAAGTCACCAGGACTGGGTGAGGCCCAGATGGGGACCAGATTCACCAGGTCCAGGTGATTCCCAGGTGATGACCAGAGTTACAAGTTTCGGATGAGGACCAGGTAACGACCAGATTCACCAGGTCCAAATGACGCCCAGATGGAGCATATTCACTACGTACAGGTGAGGCCCACTTCAGGACCAGAGTCAACAGATCAGGTTGAGGCCTAGAGGGGTACCAGAATCACCTGGTCCAGGTGACATCCAGATGGGGACCAGAGTCACCAGTTCAGGGTGAGGCCCAGAGAAGTTCCAGAGTCATCATGTCCAGGTGAGGCTCAGGTGTGGAACCCAGAGTCACCAGGTACGAATGATGCCCAGGTGAGGACCAGAGTCACCAGATCTCGGTGAAGCGCAGATAGGATCAGAGTCACCAGTTCCAGGTGAGGCCAAGAAGAAGACAACAACAATCAGGTCCAGGTGGCGAACAAAGTCACCAAGAATGGGTGAGGCCCAGATGGGGACCAGATTCACCAGGTCCAGGTGAGGCCCAGGTGGGGACCAGAGTCATCAGGTCTGGGAGAGGACCAGGTAAGGAACAGGTTCACCAGGTCCAAGAGGCCCACGTGGGGACCTGAGTCTCCAGGTATGGGTGAGGCCCAGGTGGCAACCCCACTCACCAGGTCCAGGTGAGGCCCAGGTATATAAGAGAGTATCCAGGTCCCAATGATGCCCAGGAAAGGACCAGAGTCAACAGGTCCAGGAGAGGCCCAAATATGGATCAGAGTCATTGGTTCCAGGTGAGGCCAGATGGAGACCACAGTAACTAGGTCCAGGAGAGCCCCATATGGGAACCAGAGCCACCAGATCTAGGTGAGGTCCAGGTGGGATCACAGTCACAAGGTCCAGTTGAGGCGCAGGTGGCAACAGGATACACCAAGTCCAGGTGAGGCCCAGGTGGCGACCAGTCACCAGAACCAGGTGCGGACCAGCTAAGGACCAGATTCACCAGGCCGAAGTGATGCCCAAAGGGTGACCAGAGTCACCAGGTAAGGGTGAGTCACAGAGGGGTTACCAGAATAACCAGTTTAGTTTGAGACCCAGAATGGGACCAGAAGTCCCTGGTCAAAGTGAGGCCCAGGTGTGGAATATAGTTTCCAGTTCCCAATGATGCCTGGGTGAGGACCAGAGTCACTAGGGCCATGCAGGCCCAGATGGGGAACAGAATCACTAGGTCCTGGTGAGGCAAACAATAAGACCACAGTCACCAGTATCAGGTGAGCCCCTTGTGGGAACCAGAGCCACTCTATCCAGGTGAGTGCCAGGTCCATATGAGGCACACGTGTGGACCAGATTCATCATGTCGAATTGAGGCATAGCTGGGGACAAGTGTCACCAGGTCTGGGTGCGGCCTAGGTGGGGCAAGATTCAGCATTTCTGAGTTAGGTCAAAGTGGGGACGAGAGACACCAGGTCCAGGTGAGGCCAAACTGAGGGCCAGAGTCACCGGATCCAGGTGAGGTCCATTTTGGAAAGAGAGTCACCAGGTCCAGGAGAGGTCCAGGTGGGGACCAGAGTCACCAGATCCAGGTAAAGTCCAGGTGGGGACCAGAGTCACCAGATCCAGTTGAATTCCAGGTGGGGACCAGAGTCTCTAGTTGCAGATGAGGCCCAGGTGAGGACCAGAGTTACCAGGTACAAGTGAGGCCCCGGTGGGGATCAGAGGCAACAGGTCCATGTTAGGCGGGCTTGGGGACCATGGTCAAGAGGTGTACTTGAGGCCCAGGTGTGGAAAACAGTAAGCAGGTCCAGGTGAGTCCCCAGTGGTGACAAGAGTCACCACGTCCAGTTGAGGCCCAGTTGGGGACCAGGATCACCAGGTACAGGGTAGGCCCTTGAAAGAACAAGAGTCAACAGTTCGAGGTCAGGCGCAGGTGGCAACCAGGGTCAGCAGGTCCAAGTCAGGCCAAAGTTGGGTTCACAGTCACTAGGGCATGGTGAGACCCAGAGGGGGACCAGAGTCACCTGGTCCATGTGAGGTCCAGTTGTGGAACACAGTCACCGGGTCCCAATTTTGTCCAGTTGAAGACCATGGACAACAGGGCCAGGTGAGGCCCGGATTGGGACCGGAGTCCCCAAATCCAGGTGAAGCCCAGGTGGGGACCACAGTCACAAGATCCAGGGTAGTCTCAGGTGCAGACCAGAAAAACCAGGTCCTGGTGAGGTGCAGGTGGCAACCACACTCACCAGGTCCCGGTGAGGCCCTGGTGCGGACCAGATTCTCGAGGTACATGAGAAGCTAGAAACACTGCAGCCACCAGTTCCACATGATGTCATGTGGGAACGAGAATCACCAGTTACAGGTGAGGACCAGGTGGGGATCTGACTCACCATGTCCAGGTGAGACCCTGGTGGGAACCAGTGTCACCATGTCCAGGTGTGGACCAGGTGAAGACCAGAGTTAACTGGTCTGGCTGGGTCACTGTTAGTGAACAGTGTAACCATATCCTGATGCTACCCAGGTGGGTACCAGATACAAGATCCTGGTGAGGCCCAGGTGGGACCAGAGACATGAGGTCCAGGTGAGGTACCGATGGAAACCACAGTCACCAGGTCAGGTGAGGCGATGCTTAGGATCAGAGTCACCAGGTACAGGTGAGGCCCAGGTGGAGCCAGAGTCACCTGGTACAGAAGAGGCCAAAGTCAGGACCAGAGTTACCAGGATCAGGTCATTCCCAGTGGGTAATACAGTAACCATGTCCCAATGATGCCCAGGTAGAATCAGAGTCAACAGGTCCAGCGAGGCGCAGGTGGGGAGAATATTCACTAGGTCCAGGTGAGGCCCAGATGAGGACCAGAGTCACCAGGTCTAGTTGAGGCCTAGAGGGGTACCAGATTACCTTGTCTAGGGGACATCCAGATGTGGACCAGAGTCACCATGTCAGGGTGAGGCCCAGAGGGGATCCAGAGTCATCATGTCCATGTGAGGTTCAGGTGTGGAACAGAGTATCCAGGTCATAATGGTCCACAGGTGAGGACCAGAGTCACCAGATCTGGGTGAGGTCCAGTTAGGAGCAGAGTCTAAAGTTCCAGTTCAGGCTAAGAAGGAGTCCACAGCAATCAGGTCCAGGTGTGGAACAAAGTCACCAGGACTGGGTGAGGCCCAGATGGGGACCAGATTCACCAGGTCCAGGTGATTCCCAGGTGGTGACAAGGGTTACCAGTTCCGGGTGAGGACCAGGTAAGGACCAATCACCAGGTCCAGCTAAGGCCAACCTGCAGGCCATGCAGAGGAACCGTGTCCGATGATGCCCAGGTAGGGACCAGAGGTACGAGGTCCAGGTGACGCCAACCTGCAGGCCATGCAGAGGAACCGTGTCCCGCTGATGCCCAGGTAGGGACCAGAGATACCAGGTCAAGAAGAGGCCAACCTGCAGACCATTATGTGGAACCATGTCCCGATGTTGCCCACGTAGGTACCAGAGTCACCAGGTCCAAATGAGGCCCAGATGGAGCATATTCACTAGGTCCAGGTGAGGCCCGGTTGAGGACCAGTGTCACCAGACATGGTTGAGCCCGAGAGCGGTACCAGAATCCCCTGGTCCATGTGACATCCAGTGGGGACAAGAGTCACCAGGTCAGGGTGAGGCACAGACAGGTTCGGAGTCATCATGTCCAGCTGAGGCTCAGCTGTGGAACAGAGTCACCAGGTACCAATGATGCCCAGGTGAGGACCAGACTCACCAGATCTGGGTGACGCACAGATAGGATCAGAGTCACCAGGTCCAGATGAGGCCAAGAAAGAGTCCACAGCAATCAGGTCCAGGTGGGGAACAAAGTCACCAGGACTGGGTGAGGCCCAGATGGGACCAGATTCACCAGGTCCAGGTGAGGCCCAGGTCGTGACCAGAATCCCCGGCTCTGGGAGAGGACCAGGTAAGGACCAGATTCACCAGGTCCAAGAGGCCCACGTGGGGACCTGAGTCACCAGGTATGGGTGAGTCCCAGGTGGCAACCCCACTCACCCAGTCCAGGTGAGGCCAGCCTGCAGGTCAGAGTCACCAGATCCAGGTGAGGCCCTAGTGGGGACGGGAGTCACAAGGTAAATGTGAGTCTACAGGAACACCACAGTCACCAGGTCCAGGTGTGGTTCATGTGGGAACGGGAGTCACCAGGTCCCGCTGAGACCCAGTTGGGGACGACAGTCACCAGGTCCAGATTGAGGCCTAGGTTGGGGGACGAGAGTCATGAGGACCAGTTGAGGCCAAAGTGTGCAGCAAAGTTATCATGTCCAGGTGAGGCCCAGGTGGGGAACAGAGTAACCATGTCCCTTTGATGCCAGGTGGGAAAAGAGTCACAAGGTTCAGACGAGACCTAAGTGAGGAGTAGATTCAACAGGTAAGGTTGAGATCCAGTTGAGGACCAGTGTCCCCAGCTCTGGATGAGTCCCAGAGGGGGACCAGAGTCACCCAGTTCTGGTGATATCCAGATGGGGACCAGAGTCACCATGTCATGGTGAGGCCCAGAGTGGATCCAGAGTCATCATGTCCAGGTGAGGCTCAGGTGTGGAACAGAGTATCCAGGTCATAATGGTCCACAGGTGAGGACCAGTATCACCAGATCTGGGTGAGGCCCAGCTACGATCAGAGTCAACACTTCCTGGTGAGGCCAAGTAGGAGTCCACAGCAATCAGGTCCAGGTGGGGAACAAAACCACCAGGACTGGGTGAGGACCAGGTAAGGACCAGATTCACCAGGTCCAAGTGAGTCCCACGTGGTCACCCGGGTCACCAGGTATGGGTGAGGCCCAAGTGGCATCCCCACCCACCAGGTCCAGGTGAGGCCACCCTGCAGGTAATGCAGAGGAAGAGTGTCCCTATGATGCCCAGGTAGAACCACAGTTACCAGGTCCAGGTGTGGCCAACCTAAAGGCCATGCAGTGGAACCATGTCCCGATGATGCCCAGGTAGGGAAGAGAGTCACCAGGTCCAAATGAGGCCCAGATGGAGCATATTCAATAGGTCCAGGTGAGGCCCAGTTGAGGACCAGAGTCAACAGATCCAGGTGAAGCCAAGGTGGGGACCAGAGTCACTAGGTCCAGATGAGGCCCATGTGAGGACCAGTGTTACCAGGTACACGTGATGCCCCGGTGGGAATCAGAGGCAACAGGTCCATATGAGGCCGGCTTCGGTACCATGGTCAACAGGTCTACTTGAGGCCCAGGTGTGGAACACAGTAACCAGGTCCAGGTGAGTCCCCGGTGGTGACAAGAGTCACCACGTCCAGGTGAGTCCCAGGGTGGACCAGGATCACCAGGTACAGGGGAAGCCCTTGAATGAACCAGAGTCAACTGTTCGAGGTCAGGCGCAGGTGTCAACCAGGGTCAGCAGGTCCAAGTCAGGCCAAAGTGGGTTTCACAGTACCTAGGGCACGTTGAGACCCAGAGGGGGACCAGAGTCACCTGGTCCAGGTGAGGTCCAGGGGTGGAACACTGTCACCGTGTCCCAATTTTGCCAGTTGAGGACCATGGTTGACAGGGCCAGGTGAGGCCCAGATTGGGGATCCTCAATCTGGATCAGAGTCACCAGTTCCAGTTGAGGCTAAGAAGGAGTCCACAGCAATCAGGTCCAGATTGATGCTAGGTCGGGGGACCAGAGTCATCAGGGCCAGTTGAGGCCAAAGTGTGGAGCAAAGTTATCATGTCCAGTTGAGGCCCAGGTGGGGAACACAGTAACCATGTTCCATTGACGCCAGGTGGGTAAAGACTCACAAGGTCCAGACGAGGCCTAATTGAGGAGTAGATTAACCAGGTCCTCTTTAGGCCCAGTTGAGGACCAGAGTCCCCAGCTCCGGGTGAGTCCCAAGGCGGACCAGCGTCACCCGGTTCTGGTGATATCCAAGTGGGGACCAGAGTCAGCACGTCAGGGTGAGACCCAGAGTCAGACGAGAATCACTAGGTCCAGGAGAGGCCTCGATGTGGAACTGAGAAACAAGGTCCCATGATGCCCATATGAGGACCTGAGTCACCAGGTCCAGGTGAGGTCCCTGTGGGAACCAGTCACCTCGTCCAGGTGATGCCCAGGTGGGACCACACTCACCAGGTCCAGGTGAGGCCAAGTTATATAAGAGAGTATCCAGGTCCCAATGATGCCCAGGTAAAGACCGGAGTCAACAGGTTCAGGAGAGGCCCAAATATGGATCAGAGTCATTGTGTTCCAGGTGAGGCGAGATGGAGACCACAGGAACCAGGTCCAGGAGTGCCCCTTATGGGAACCAGAGCCGCCAGATCCAGGAGAGGTCCAGGTGGGACCACAGTCACAAGGTCCAGGTGAGGCGCAGGTGGCAACAGGATTCACCAAGTCCAGGTGAGGCCCAGGTGGCGACCAGTCACCAGATCCAGGTGAGGACCAGCTAAGGACCAGATTCACCAGGCCCAAGTGAAGCCCAAGGGGTGACCAGATTCACCAGGAAAGGGTGAGTCCCAGAGGGGGAACCAGAGTAACCAGTTTAGTTTGAGGCCCAGAATGGGACCAGAGGTCCCTGGTCAAAGTGAGGCCCAGGTGTGCAATAGAGTATCCAGGTCCCAATGATGCCAGGGTGAGGACCAGAGTCACTAGGGCCATGCAGGCCCAGATGGGGAACAGAATCACTAGGTCCTGGTGAGGCATAGAAAAAGACCCCAGTCACCAGTATCAGGTGAGACCTTTGTGGACCAGAGCCACTCTATCTAGCTGAGTCCAGGTCCATGTAAGGCCCACGTGAGGACCAGATTCATCAGGTCGAATTGAGGCATAGCTGGGGACAAGAGTCACCAGGTCTGGGTGCGGCCTAGGTGGGGCAAGATTCAGCAGTTCTGAGATAGGTCAAAGTGGGGACGGGAGACACCAGGTCCAGGTAAGGCCAAACTGAGGGCCAGAGTCACCAGATCCAGGTGAGGTCCATGTTGGAAAGAGAGTCACCATGTCCAGGAGAGGTCCAGGTGAGGACCAGAGTCACCAGATCCAGGTGAGGTCCAGGTGGGGACCAGAGTCACCAGAATCAGGTGAAGCCCAGGTGGGGACCACAGTCACCAGATCCAGGGTAGTCTCAGGGGCAGACAAGAATCAGCAAAGTCCAGGTGAGGTGCAGGTGGCAGCCACACTCAACAGGTCCCGGTGAGGCCCTGGTGGGGACCAGAGCCACGAGGTGCATGAGAAGCTAGAAACACTGCAGCCACCAGGTCCACATGATGTCTATGTGGGAACGAGAATCACCAGTTACAATGAGGCCCAGAAGGGGATCAGACTCACCATGTCCAGGTGAGACCCAGGTGGGAACCAGTGTCACCATGTCCAGGTGTTCCCCAGGTGAAGACCACAGTTAATAGGTCCGGCTGGGTCACTGTTAGTGAACAGTGTAACCATATCCTGATGCTACCCAGGTGGGGACCAGAGACACCAGGGCCTGGTGAAGCCCAGGTGGGACAAGAGACATGAGGTCCAGGTGAGGTCCCGATGGGAACCACAGTCACCAGGTCAGGTGAGGCCATGCTTAGGTCAGAGTCACCAGTTACAGGTGAGGCCCAGGTTGAGCCAGAGTCACCTGGTACAAAAGAGGTCAAAGTCAGGACTAGAGTTACCAAGATCAGGTCAGTCCCAGTGGGGAATAAAGTAACCATGTCCCGAGGATGCCCAGGTAGAACCAGAGTCACCAGGTCCAGATGAGGCGCAGGTGGGGAGCATGTTCACTAGGTCCCGTTGAGGCCCAGTTGAGGACCAGAGTCACCAGGTCTAGTTGAGGCATAGAGGGGTACCAGATTCACCTGGTCTTGGTGATATCCAGATGGGGACCAGAGTCACCATGTCAGACTGAGGCCCAGAGGGGATCCAGAGTCATCATGACCAGGTGAGGGTCAGGTGTGGAACAGAGTATCCAGGTCATAATGGTACACAGGTGAGGACCAGAGTCACTAGATCTGGGTGAGGCCAGTTAGGATCAGAGGCACCAGTTCCAGGTGAGGCCAATAAGGAGTTCACAGCAATCAGGTCCAGGTGGGGAACAAAGTCACCAGGACTGGGTGAGGCCCAGATGGGGAACAGATTCACGAGGTCCATGAGATTCCCAGATGATGACCAGAGTTACCAGTTCCGGGTGAGGACCAAGAAAGGACCATATTCACCAGGTCCAAGTGAGGCCCACGTGGGGACCTGTGTCACCAGGTATGGGTGAGGCACAGGTGGCAACCCCACTCACCAGGTCAAGGTGAGGCCAACCTGCAGGCCATGCAGAGGAACCGTGTCACGATGATGCCCAGGTAGGGACCAGATTTACCAGGTCCAGGTGAGGACAACCTGCTGGCCATGCAGTGGAACCATGTCCCGATGATGCCCAGGTAGGGACCAGAGTCACCAGGTAAGGGTGAGGCCCAGAGGGGGAACCAGAGTAACCAGTTTAGTTTGAGGCCCAGAATGGGACCAGAGGTCCCTGGTCAAAGTGAGGCCCAGGTGTGGAATAGAGTATCCAGTTCCCAATGATTCCTGGGTGAGGACCAGAGTCACTAGGGCCATGCAGGCCCAGATGGGGAACAGAATCACTAGGTCCTGGTGAGGCATAGAATAAGACCACAGTCACCAGTATCAGGTGAGCCCCTTGTGGGAACCAGAGCCACTGTATCCAGCTGAGTTCCAGGATCAGGTGAGGCCCACGTGAGGACCAGATTCATCAGGTCTAATTGAGGCATAGCTGGGGACAAAAGTCACCAGGTCTGGGTGCGGCCTAGGTGGGGCAAGACTCAGCAGTTCTGAGTTAGGTCAAAGTGGGGACGAGAGACACCAGGTCCAGGTGAGGCCAAACTGAGGACCAGAGTCACCAGATCCAGGTGAGGTCCATGTTGGAAAGAGAGTCACCAGGTGCAGAAGAGGTCCAGGTGGGGACCAGAGTCACCAGATCCAGGTGAAGTACAGGTGGGGACCAGAGTCACCAGATCCATGTGAAGCCCAGGTGGGGACCAGAGTCACTAAGTCCAGATGAGGCCCAGATGAGGGCCAGAGTTACCAGGTACACGTGAGGCCCCGGTGGGGATCAGAGGCAACAGGTCATGTGAGGCCGGCTTGGGGACCATGGTCAACAAGTCTACTTGAGGCCCAGATGTGGAACACAGTAAGCAGGTCCAGGTGAGTACGCGGTTCTGACATGAGTCACCACGTCCAGGTGAGTCCCAGGTGGGGACCAGCATCACAAGGTACAGGGTAGGCCCTTGAATGTACCAGAGTCATCAGTTCGAGGTCAGGCGCAGGTGGCAACCAGGGTCAGCAGGTCCAAGTCAGACCAAAGTGGGGTTCACAGTCACTAGGGTGCTGTGAGACCCAGAGGGAGACCAGAATCACCTGGTCCAGGTGAGGTCCAGTTGTGGAACACAGTCACCGGGTCCCAATTTTGCCCAGTTGAGGACCAATGTCAACAGGGCCAGGTGAGGCCCAGATGGAGTCCGGAGTCCCCAAAGCAGGTGAAGCCCAGGTGGGGACCACAGTCACCAGATCCAGGGTAGTCTCAGGTGTAGACCAGAATCACCAGGTCCACTTGAGTTGCAGGTGGCAACCACACTCACCAGGTCCCGGTGAGGCCCTGGTGGGGACCAGAGTCACGAGGTACATGAGAAGCTAGAAACACTGCAGCCACCAGGTCCACATGATGTCCATGTGGGAACGAGAATCACCAGTTACAGGGGAGGACCAGTTGTGGATCCGACTCACCATGTCCAGGTGAGACCCAGGTGGGAACCAGTGTCAACATGTCCAGGTGTGGCCCAGGTGAAGACCAGAGTTAATAGGTCCGGCTGGGTCATTGTTAGTATCCTGATGCTACCAAGGTGGGTACCAGAGACACCAGGTCCTGGTGAGGCCCAGGTGGGACCAGAGACATGAGGTCCAGGTGAGGTCCCGATGGGAACCACAGTCACCAGGTCAGGTGAGGCCATGCTTAGGATCAGAGTCACCAGTTACAGGTGAGGCCCAGGTGGAGCCAGAATACCCTGGTACAGAAAATGCCAAAGTCAGGAATAGTGTTACCAGGATCAGGTCACTCCCAGTGGGGAATAGAGTAACCATGTCCCGATGATGCCCACGTAGAACCAGAGTCACCATGTCCAGATGAGGCGCATTTGGGGAGCATATTCACTAGGTCTCGTTGAGGCCCAGTTGAGGAATAGAGACACCAGGTTTGATTGAAGCCAGAGGGGTACCAGATTCAGCTGGTCTAGGTGACATCCAGATGGGGACCAGAGTCTCCATGTCAGAGGGAGGCCCAGAGAGGATCCAGAGTCATCATGTCCAGGTGAGGCTCATGTGTGGAACAGAGTATCCAGGTCGTAATGATCTACAGGTGAGGACCAGAGTCAGCAGATCTGGGTGAGGCCCAGTTAGGATCAGAGTCACCAGTTCCAGGTGAGGCCAAGAAGGCGTCCACAGCAATCAGGTCCAGGTGGGGAACAAAGTCACCAGGACTTAGTGAGGCCCAGATGGGGACCAGATTCACCAGGCCCAGGTGATTCCCAGGTGGTGACCATGTTACGAGTTACGGGTGAGGACCAGGTAAGGACCAGATTCACCAGGTCCAAGGGGCCCACGTGGGGACCTGAGTCACAAGGTATGGGTGATGCCCAGGTGGCAACCCCACTCACCAGGTCCAGGTGAGGCCAACCTGCAGGCCAGAGTCACCAGATCCAGGTGAGGCCCTAGTGAGGACAGGAGTCACCAGGTAAATTGAGTCTACAAGAACACCACAGTCACCAGGTCCAGGTGTGGTTCATGTGGGAACTTAGTCACCAGGTCCAGGTGAGACCCAGTTGGGGACCACAGTCACCGGGTCCAGTATGAGGCCTAGGTGGGGCGACCAGTGTCATCAGAACCAGTTGAGGCCAAAGTGTGTAGCAAAGTTATCATATACAGGTGAGGCCCAGGTGGGGTACAGAGTCACTAGGTCCAAATGAGGCCCAGGTGAGGACCACAGTTACCAGGTACACGTAAGGCCCCGGTGGGAATCAGAGGCAACAGGTCCATGTGAGGCCGGCTTGGGGACCATGGTCAACAGGTCTACTTGAGGCCCATGTGTGGAACACAGTAACCAGGTCCAGGTGAGTCCCCGGTGGTTACAAGAGTCACCACGTCCAGGTGAGACCCAGGTGGGGACCAGGATCACCAGGTACAGGGGAGGCCCTTGAAAGAACCAGAGTCAACAGTTCGAGGTCAGGCACAGGTGGCAACCAAGGTCAGCAGGTCCAAGTCAGGCCAAAGTGGGGTTCAGAGTCATTATTGTACGGTGAGACCCGGAGTCGGACCAGAGTCACGTGGTCCTGGTGAGGTCCAGTTGTGGAACAAAGTCACCGGGTCCCAATTCTGCACAGTTGAGGACCATGGTCAACAGGGCCAGGTGTGGCCCAGATGGGGACCGGAGTCCCCAAATCCAGGTGAAGCCCAGGTGGAGACCACAGTTACCAGATCCAGGGTTGTCTCAGGTGCAGACCAGAATTACCAGGTGCAGGTGAGGTGCAGGTGGCAACCACACTCACCAGGTCCCAGTGAGGCCCTGGTGGGTACCAGAGTCACGAGGTACATGAGAAGCTAGAAACACTGCAGCCACCAGGTGAACATGATGTCCATGTGCGAACGAGAATCACCAGTTACAGGCGAGGACCATGTGGGGATCCGACTCACCATGTCCAGGTGAGACCCAGGTGGGAACGAGTGTCGCCATGTCCAGGTGTGGCCCAGGTGAAGACCAGAGTAAATAGGTCCGGCTGGGTCACTGATAGTGAACAGTGTAACCATATCCTGATGCTACCCAGGTGGTAACCTGAGACACAGGTCCCGGTGAGGCCCAGGTGGGACCAGAGACATGAGGTCCAGGTGAGGTCCCGATGGAAACCACAGTCACCAGGTCAGGTGAGGACATGCTTAGGATCAGAGTCACCAGTTATAGGTGAGGCCCAGGTGAAGCCAGAGTCACCAGGTCCAGATGAGGCGAAGCTGGGGAGCATATTCACTACGTCCCGTTGAGGCCCAGTAGAGGACCAGAGTCACCAGGTCTAGTTGAGGCCTAGAGGGGTACCAGGTTCACCTGGTCTAGGTACCTTCCAGATGGGGACCAGAGACACCATGTCAGGGAGAGGCCCAGAGGGGATCCAGAGTCATTATGTCCAGGTGAGTCTCAGGTGTGGAACAGAGTATCCAGGTCATAATGATCCACAGGTGAGGACCAGAGTCAAGAGATCTGGGTGATTCCCAGTTAGGATCAGAGTGAACAGTTCCAGGTGAGGCTAAGAAGGAGTCCACAGCAATCAGGTCCAGGTGGGGAAAAAAGTCACAAGGAATAGATGAGGCCCAGATGGGGACACAGATTCACCAAGTCCAGGTGATTCCCAGGTGGTGACCAGAGTTACCAGATTCACCAGGTCCAGGTGATTCCCAGGTGGTGACAAGGGTCACCAGTTCTGGGTGAGGACCAGGTAAGGACCAGATTCACCAGGTCCAACTGAGGCCCACGTGGGACCTGTGTCACCAGGTATGGGTGAGGCCCAGGTGGCAAGCCCACTCACCAGGTCCAGGTGAGGCCAACCTGCAGGCCATGCAGAGGAACCGTGTCCCGATGATGCCCAGGTAGGGACCAGAGGTACGAGGTCCAGGTGACGCCAACCTACAGGCCATACAGAGAAACCGTGTCCCGCTGATGCCCAGGTAGGGACCAGAGATACCAGGTCAAGAAGAGGCCAACCTGCAGACCATTATGTGGAACCATGTCCCGATGTTGCCCACGTAGGTACCAGAGTCACCAGGTCCAAATAAGGCCCAGATGGAGCATATTCACTAGGTCCAGGTGAGGCCCAGTTGAGGACTAGAGTCACCAGGTTTAGTTGAGGCCTAGAGGGGTACCAGATTCACCTGGTCTAGGTGACATCCAGAGGGGGACCAGAATCACCATGTCAGGGGGAGGCCCAGAGTGGATCCAGAGACATCATGTCCAGGTGAGGCTCAGGTGTGGAACAGAGTATCCAGGTCATAATGATCCACAGGTGAGGACCAGAGTCAGCAGATATGGGTGAGGCCCGGAGAGGTTCCAGAGTCATCATGTCCAGGTGAGGCTCAGGTGTGGAATAGAGTCACCAGGTACCAATGATGCCCAGGTGAGGACCAGAGTAACCAGGTCCGGGTGACGCGCAGATAGGATCAGAGTCACCAGTTCCAGTTGAGGCCAAGAAAGAGTCCACACCAATCAGGTCCAGGTGGGGAACAAAGTCACCAGGACTGGGTGAGGCCCAGATGGGGAACAGATTCACCAGGTCCAGGTGAGGCCCAGTTTGGGACCAGAGTCCCCGGGTCTGGGAGAGGACCAGGTAAGGACCAGATGAACAGGTCCAAGAGGCCCACGTGGGGACCTGAGTCACCAGGTTTGTGTGAGGCCCAAGTAGCAACCCCACTCACCAGGTCCAGGTGAGGCCAAACTGAGGACCAGAGTCACCAGATCCAGTGAGGTCCATGTTGGAAAGAGAGTCACCAGGTCCAGGAGAGGTCCAGGTGGGGACCAGAGTCACCAGATCCAGGTGAAGTCCAGGTGGGGACCAGAGTCACCAGATCCAGGTGAAGCCCAGGTGGGGACCAGAGTCACTAGGTCCAGATGAGGCCCAGTTGAGGATCAGAGTTACCGGATACATGTGAGCCCCCGGCGGGGATCAGAGCCAAAAGGTCCACGTGAGGCCGGCTTGGGGACAATGGTCAACAGGTCTACCTGAGGCCTAGGTGTGGAACACAGTAATCATGTCCAGGTGAGTCCCCGGTGGTGACAAGAGTCACCACGTCCAGTTGAGGCCCAATTGGGGACCGGGATCACCAGGTACAGGGGAGACCCTTGAGAGAACCAGAGTCAACAGTTCGAGGTCAGGCGCAGGTGGCAACCAGGGTCAGCAGGTCCAAGTCAGGCCAAAGTGGGGTTCACAGTCACTAGGGCACGGTGAGACCCAGAGGGGGACCAGAGTCACCTGGTCCAGGTGAGGTCCAGTTGTGGAACACAGTCACCGGGTCCCAATTTTGCCCAGTTGAGGACCATGGTCAACAGGGCCAGTTGAGTCCCAGATGGGGACCGGAGTCCCCAAATCCAGGTGAAGCCCAGGTGGGGACCACAGTCACCAGATATAGGGTAGTCTCAGGAGGAGACCAAAATCACCAGGTCCTGGTGAGGTGTAGGTGGCAACCACACTCACCAAGTCCCGGTGAGGCCCTGGTGGGGACCAGAGTCACGAGGTACATGAGAAGCTAGAAACACTGCAGCCACCAGGTCCACATGATGTCCATGTGGGAACGAGAATTACAAGTTACAGGTGAGGACCAAGTGGGGATCTGAGTCACCATGTCCAGGTGAGACCCTAGTGGGAACCAGTGTCACCATGTCCAAGTGTGGACCAGGTGAAGACCTGACTTAATAGGTCCGGCCGCGTCACTGTTGTTGAACAGTGTAACCATATCCTGATGCTACTCAGGTGAGTACCAGATACAAGGTCCTGGTGAGTCCCAGTTGGGACCAGAGACATGAGGTCCAGGTGAGGTACCGATGGAAACCACAGTCACCAGGTCAGGTGAGGCCATGCTTAGGATCAGAGTCACCACTTACAGGTGAGGTCCAGGGGGAGCCAGAGTCACATGGCACAGAAGAGGCCAAACTCAGGACCAGAGTTACCACGATCAGGTCAGTCCCACTGTGAATAGAGTAACCACGTCCCGATGATGCCCAGGTAGAACCACAGTTACCAGGTCCAGGTGCGGCCAACCTAAAGGCCATGCAGTGGAACCATGTCCTGATGATGCCCAGATAGGGAAGAGAGACACCAGGTCCAAATGAGGCCCAGATGGTGCATATTCAATAGGTCCCGGTGAGGCCCAGTTGAGGACAAGAGTCACCAGACCTGGTTGAGGCCTAGAGGGGTACCAGAATCACCTGGTCCAGGTGACATCCAGATGGGTCCAGAGTCACCAGGTCAGCGTGAGGCCCAGAGAGGTTCCAGAGTCATCATGGCCAGGTGAGGCTCAGGTGTGGAACAGAGTCACCAAGTACCAAAGATGCCCAGTTGAGGACCAGAGTCACCAGATCTCGGTGATGCGCTGATATGATCAGAGTCACCAGTTCCAGGTAAGGCCAAGAAAGAGTCCACAGCAATCAGGTCCATGTGGGAAACAAAGGCACCAGGAATGGGTGAGGCCCAGATGGGGACCAGATTCATTCACCAGGTCCAGGTGAGGCCCAGGTGGTGACCAGAGTCCCCGGATCTAGGAGAGGACCAGTTAAGTACCAGATTAACCAGGTCCAAGAGGCCCACGTGGGGACCTGAGTCACCAGCTATGGGTAATGCCCAGGTGGCAACCCCACTCAACAGGTCCAGGTGAGGCCAACCTGCATGCCAGAGTCACCAGATCCACGTGAGGCCCTAGTGTGGACTGGAGTCACTAGGTAAATATGAGTCTACAAGAAGACCACAGTGACCAGGTCCAGGTGTGGTTCATGTGGGAACGAGAGTCACCAGGTCCAGGTGAGACCCAGGTGGGGACCACAGTCACCAGTTCCAGATTGAGGCCTAGGTGGGGGGACCAGAGTCATCAGGACCAGTTGAGGCCAAAGTGTGGATCAAAGTTATCTTGTCCAGGTGAGGCCCAGGTTGGGAACAGAGTAACCATGTCCCATTGTTGCCAGGTGGGAAAAGAGTCACAAGCTCAAGACGAGGCCTAAGTGAGGAGTAGATTCACCAGGTCCTGTTGAGGCCCAGTTGAGGACCAGTGTCCTCAGCTCCGGGTGTGTCACCCGGTTCTGGTGATATCCAGGTGGGGACCAGAGTCACCAGTCAGGGTGAGGCCCAGAGGGGGACGAGATTCACTAGGTCCAGGTGAGGCCCCGATGTGGAACTGAGAAACCAGGTCCCATGATGCCCATATGAGAACCTGAGTCACCAGGTCCAGGTGAGGTCCCTGTGGGAACCAGTCACCTCGTCCAGGTGAGGCCCAGATGGGAACCAGATTCACCAGGTCCAGGTGAGGCCCAGGTGGTGAGCAGAGTCCCCGGGTCTGGGAGAGGACCAGGTAAGGACCAGATTCACCAGTTCCAAGAGGCCCACGTGGGGACCTGAGTCACCACGTATGGGTGAGCCCCAGGTGGCAACCACACTCACGAGGTCCAGCTGAGGCCAACATGCAGGCCATGCAGAGGAACCATGTCCCGATGATGCCCAGGTGGGTAATAGAGTTACCACGTCCAGGTGAGGCCAACCTGCAGGCCATGCAGTGGAACCATGTCCCGATGATGCCCAGGTAGGGACCAGATTTACCAGCACTAGGTGAGGCCAACCTGCACGCCATGCAGTGCAACCATGTCCAGATGATGCCCAGGTAGGGACGAGAGTCACCAGGTCCAAATGAGGCCCTGATGGAGCATATTCACTAGGTCCAGGTTAGGCCCAGTTGAGGAACAGAGTCAAGAGATCTGGTTGATGCCTAGAGGGGTACCAGATTCACCTGGTCCAGGTGACATCCAGATGGGGACCAGAGTCACCAGGTCAGGATGAGGCCCAGAAAGGTTCCAGAGTCATCATGTCCAGGTGATGCTCAGGTGTGGAACAGAGTCACCGGGTACCAATGATGCCCAGGTGAGGACCAGAGTCACCAGGTCTGGGTGACGCGCAGACAGGATCAGAGTCACCAGTTCCATGTGAGGCCAAGAAAGAATCCACTGCAATCAGGTCCAGGTGGGGAACAAAGTCACCAGGACTGGGTGAGGCCCAAATGGGGACCATATTCACCAGGTCCAGGTGAGGCCCAGGAGGTGACCAGAGTCCCCGGGTCTGGGGGAGGACCATGTAAGGACCAGATTCACCAGGTCCAAGAGGCCCACGTGGGGACCTGTGTCACCAGGTATGGGTGAGGCCCAGGTGGCAACCCCTCTCACCAAGTCCAGGTGAGGCCAACATGCAGGCCAGAGTCACCAGATCCAGGTGAGGTCCTAGTGGGGACCGGAGTCACCAGGTAATAGTGACTATAAGAACACCACAGTCACCAGGTCCAGGTGTGGGTCATGTGGGAACGAGTGTCACCAGGTCCAGGTGAGACCCAGGTGGGGACCAGTCACCAGGTACAGATTGAGGCCTCGGTGGGGGGACCAGAATCATCAGGACCAGGGGAGGAGTATTAGGGTAACAGCAGACCTCTCCACAGAGACCTGGCAGGCCAGAAAGGGCTGGCAGGATATATTCAGGGTCCTAAATGAGAAGAACATGCAACCAAGAATACTTTATCCAGCAAGGCTCTCATTCAAAATGGAAGGAGAGATAAAGAGCTTCCAAGACAGGCAGTAACTAAAAGAATATGTGACCTCCAAACCAGCTCTGCAAGAAATTTTAAGGGGGCCTCTTAAAATTCCCCTTTAAGAAGAAGTTCAGTGGAACAGTCCACAAAAACAAAGACTGAATAGATATCATGATGACACTAAACTCATATCTCTCAATAGTAACTCTGAATGTGAACGGGCTTAATGACCCCATCAAAAGGCGCAGGGTTTCAGACTGGATAAAAAAGCAGGACCCATCTATTTGCTGTCTACAAGAGACTCATTTTAGACAGAAGGACACCTACAGCCTGAAAATAAAAGGTTGGAGAACCATTTACCATTCGAATGGTCCTCAAAAGAAAGCAGGGGTAGCCATCCTTATATCAGATAAACTAAAATTTACCCCAAAGACTGTAGTGAGAGATGAAGAGGGACACTATATCATACTTAAAGGATCTATTCAACAAGAGGACTTAACAATCCTCAATATATATGCTCCGAATGTGGGAGCTGCCAAATATATAAATCAATTATTAACCAAAGTGAAGAAATACTTAGATAATAATACACTTATACTTGGTGACTTCAATCTAGCTCTTTCTATACTCGATAGGTCTTCTAAGCAAAACATCTCCAAAGAAACGAGAGCTTTAAATGATACACTGGACCAGATGGATTTCACAGATATCTACAGAACTTTACATCCAAACTCAACCGAATACACATTCTTCTCAAGCGCACATGGAACTTTCTCCAGAATAGACCACATATTGGGTCACAAATCGGGTCTGAACCGATACCAAAAGATTGGGATTGTCCCCTGCATATTCTCGGACCATAATGCCTTGAAATTAGAACTAAATCACAACAAGAAGTTTGGAAGGACCTCAAACACATGGAGGTTAAGGACCATCCTGCTAAAAGATAAAAGGGTCAACCAGGAAATTAAGGAAGAATTAAAAAGATTCATGGAAACTAGTGAGAATGAAGATACAACCGTTCAAAATCTTTGGGATGCAGCAAAAGCAGTCCTAAGGGGGAAATACATCGCAATACAAGCATCCATTCAAAAACTGGAAAGAACTCAAATACAAAAGCTAACCTTACACATAAAGGAGCTAGAGAAAAAACAGCAAATAGATCCTACACCCAAGAGAAGAAGGGAGTTAATAAAGATTCGAGCAGAACTCAACGAAATCGAGACCAGAAGAACTGTGGAACAGATCAACAGAACCAGGAGTTGGTTCTTTGAAAGAATTAATAAGATAGATAAACCATTAGCCAGCCTTATTAAAAAGAAGAGAGAGAAGACTCAAATTAATAAAATCATGAATGAGAAAGGAGAGATCACTACCAACACCAAGGAAATACAAACGATTTTAAAAACATATTATGAACAGCTATACGCCAATAAATTAAGCAATCTAGAAGAAATGGACGCATTCCTGGAAAGCCACAAACTACCAAAACTGGAACAGGAAGAAATAGAAAACCTGAACAGGCCAATAACCAGGGAGGAAATTGAAGCAGTCATCAAAAACCTCCCAAGACACAAGAGTCCAGGGCCAGATGGCTTCCCAGGAGAATTTTATCAAACGTTTAAAGAAGAAATCATACCTATTCTCCTAAAGCTGTTTGGAAAGATAGAAAGAGATGGAGTACTTCCAAATTCGTTCTATGAAGCCAGCATCACCTTAATTCCAAAGCCAGACAAAGACCCCGCCAAAAAGAAGAATTACAGACCAATATCCCTGATGAACATGGATGCAAAAATTCTCAACAAGATACTGGCCAATAGGATCCAACAGTACATTAAGAAAATTATTCACCATGACCAAGTAGGATTTATCCCTGGGACACAAGGCTGGTTCAACACCCGTAAAACAATCAATGTGATTCATCATATCAGCAAGAGAAAAACCAAGAACCATATGATCCTCTCATTGGATGCAGAGAAAGCATTTGACAAAATACAGCATCCATTCCTGATCAAAACTCTTCAGAGTGTAGGGATAGAGGGAACATTCCTCGACATCTTAAAAGCCATCTATGAAAAAAAAAAAGCCATCTATGAAAAGCCCACAGCAAATATCATTCTCAATGGGGAAGCACTGGGAGCCTTTCCCCTAAGATCAGGAACAAGACAGGGATGTCCACTCTCACCACTGCTATTCAACATAGTACTGGAAGTCCTAGCCTCAGCAATCAGACAACAAAAAGAAGACATTAAAGGCATTCAAATTGGCAAAGAAGAAGTCAAACTCTCCCTCTTCGCCGATGACATGATACTCTACGTAGAAAACCCAAAAGTCTCCACCCCAAGATTGCTAGAACTCATACAGCAATTCGGTAGCGTGGCAGGATACAAAATGCCCAGAAGTCAGTGGCATTTCTATACACTAACAATGAGACTGAAGAAAGAGAAATTAAGGAGTCAATCCCATTTACAATTGCACCCAAAAGCATAAGATACCTAGGAATAAACCTCACCAAAGATGTAAAGGATCTATACCCTCAAAACTATAGAACACTTCTGAAAGAAATTGAGGAAGACACAAAGAGATGGAAAAATATTCCATGCTCATGGATTGGCAGAATTAATATTGTGAAAATGTCAATGTTACCCAGGGCAATATACACGTTTAATGCAATCCCTATCAAAATACCATGGACTTTCTTCAGAGAGTTAGAACAAATTATTTTAAGATTTGTGTGGAATCAGAAAAGACCCTGAATAGCCAGGGGAATTTTAAAAAAGAAAACCATATCTGGGGGCATCACAATGCCAGATTTCAGGTTGTACTACAAAGCTGTGGTCATCAAGACGTATGGTACTGGCACAAAAACAGACACATAGATCAGTGGAACAGAATAGAGAATCCAGAAGTGGACCCTGAACTTTATGGGCAACTAATATTCGATAAAGGAGGAAAGACTATCCATTGGAAGAAAGACAGTCTCTTCAATAAATGGTGCTGGGAAAATTGGACATCCACATGCAGAAGAATGAAACTAGACCACTCTCTTGCACCATACACAAAGATAAACTCAAAATGGATGAAAGATCTAAATGTGAGGCAAGATTCCATCAAAATCCTAGAGAAGAACACAGGCAACACCCTTTTTGAACTCGGCCATAGTAACTTCTTGCAAGATACATCCACGAAGGCAAAAGAAACAAAAGCAAAAATGAACTATTGGGACTTCATCAAGATAAGAAGCTTTTGCACAGCAAAGGATACAGTCAACAAAACTCAAAGACAACCTACAGAATGGGAGAAGATATTTGCAAATGACATATCAGATAAAGGGCTAGTTTCCAAGATCTATAAAGAACTTATTAAACTCAACACCAAAGAAACAAACAATCCAATCATGAAATGGGCAAAAGACATGAACAGAAATCTCACAGAGGAAGACATAGACATGGCCAACATGCATATGAGAAAATGCTCTGCATCACTTGCCATCAGGGAAATACAAATGAAAACTACAATGAGATACCACCTCACACCAGTGAGAATGGGGAAAATTAACAAGGCAGGAAACAACAAATGTTGGAGAGGATGCGGAGAAAAGGGAACCCTCTTACACTGTTGGTGGGAATGTGAACTGGTGCAGCCACTCTGGAAAACTGTGTGGAGGTTCCTCAAACAGTTAAAAATATACCTGCCCTACGACCCAGCAATTGCACTGTTGGGGATTTACCCCAAAGATACAAATGCAATGAAACGCCGGGACACCTGCACCCCGATGTTTCTAGCAGCAATGGCCACGATAGCCAAACTGTGGAAGGAGCCTCGGTGTCCAACGAAAGATGAATGGATAAAGAAGATGTGGTTTATGTATACAATGGAATATTACTCAGCTATTAGAAATGACAAATACCCACCATTTGCTTCAACGTGGATGGAACTGGAGGGTATTATGCTGAGTGAAGTAAGTCAGTCAGAGAAGGACAAACATTATATGTTCTCATTCATTTGGGGAATATAAATAATAGTGAAAGGGAAAATAAGGGAAGGGAGAAGAAATGTGTGGGAAATATCAGAAAGGGAGACAGAACATAAAGACTGCTAACTCTGGGAAACGAACTAGGGGTGGTAGAAGGGGAGGAGGGCGGGGGGTGGGAGTGAATGGGTGACGGGCACTGGGTGTTATTCTGTATGTTAGTAAATTGAACACCAATAAAAAAATAAATTAAAAAAAAAAAAGAATCATCAGGACCAGTTGAGGCCAAAGTGTGGAGCAAAGTTATCATGTCCATGTGAGTCCCAGGTGGGGAACAGAGTAACCATGTCCCACTGATGCCAGGTGGGAAAAGAGTCACAAGGTCCAGACGAGGCCTAAGTGAGGAGTAGATTCACCAGGTCCTGTTGAGGCCCAGTTGAGGACCAGTGTCCCCAGCTCCGGGTGAGTCCCAGAGGGGGACCAGAGTCACCCGGATCTGGTGATATCCAGGTGGGGACCAGAGTCACCAAGTCAGGGTGAGGCCCAGAGTGGGACGAGAATCACTAGGTCCAGGTGAGGCCCCGATGTGGAACTGAGAAACCAGGTCCCATGATGCCCATTTGAGGACCTGAGTCACCAGGTCCAGGTGAGGTCCCTGTGGGAACCAGTCACCTCGTCCAGGTGAGGCCCGGGTGGGACCACAGTCACCAGGTCCAGGTGAGGCCCAGGTATATAAGGGAGTATCCAGGTCCCAATGATGCCCAGGGAAGGACCAGAGTCAACAGGTCCAGGAGAGGCCCAAATATGGATCAGAGTCATTGTGTTCCAGGTGAGGACAGATGGAGACCACAGGAACCAGGTCCAGGAGAGCCCCATATGGGAACCAGAGACACCAGATCCAGGTGAGGTCCAGGTGGGACCACAGTCACAAGGTCCAGGTGAGGCGCAGGTGGCAACAGGATTCACCAAGTCCAAGTGAGGCCCAGGTGGCGACCGGTCACCAGATCCAGAAGCGGACCAGCTAAGGACCATATTCACCAGGCCCAAGTGAACCCCAAGGGGTGACCAGACTCACCAGGTAGGGTTGAGGCCCTGAGGGGGAACCAGAGTAACCAGTTCAGTTTGAGGCCCAGAATGGGACCAGAGGTCCCTGGTCAGAGTGACGCCCTGGTGTGGAATAGAATATCCAGATCCCAATGATGCCTGGGTGAGGACCAGAGTCACTAGGGCCATGCAGGCCCAGATGGGGAACAGAATCACTAGGTGCTGGTGAGGCATTGAATAAGACCACAGTCACCAGTATCAGGTGAGCCCCTTGTGGGAACCAGAGCCACTCTATCCAGCTGAGTCCCAGGTCCATGTGAGGCCCACGTGAGGACCAGATTCATCAGGTCGAATTGAGGCATAGCTGGGGACAAGTGTTACACCAGGTCTGGTTGCGGCCTAGGTTGGGCAAGATTCAGCAGTTCTGAGTTAGGTCCATGTTGGAAAGAGAGTCACCAGGTCCAGGTGAGGCGAAACTGAGGACCAGAGTCACCAGATCCAGGTGAAGTCCAGGAGGGGACCAGATTCACCAGGTCCAGGTGATTCCCAGGTGGTGACCAGACTTACCAGTTCCAGGAGAGGACCAGTAAGGACCAGATTCACCAGGTCCAAGAGGCCCACGTGGGGACCTGAGTCACCAGGTATGGGTGAGGCCCAGGTGACAACCCCACTCACCAGGTCCAGTTGAGGCCAACCTGCAGGCCATGTAGAGGAACCATGTCCCGATGATGCCCAGGTAGGGACCAGAGTTACCTGGTCCAGGTGAGGCCAACCTGCAGGCCATGCAGTGGAACCATGTCCCGATGATGCCCACGTAGGGGCCAGAGTCACCAGGTCCAAATGAGGCCCAGATGGGCATATTCACTAGGTCCATGTGATGCCCAGTTGAGGACCAGAGTCACCAGATCTGGTTGAGGCCTTGAGGGGTACCAGAATCACTTGGTCCAGGTGACATCCAGATGGGGACCAGAGTCACCAGGTCAGGGTGAGGCCCAGAGAGGTTCCATAGTCATCATATCCAGGTGAGGCTCTTTTTTTATGATAGTCACAGAGAGAGAGAGAGAGGCAGAGACACAGGCAGAGAGAGAAGCAGGCTCCATGCACCGGGAGCTCGATGTGGGATTCGATCCCTGGTCTCCAGGATCGCGCCCTGGGCCAAAGGCAGGTGCTAAACCGCTGCGCCACCCAGGGAAACCTCAATTTGATTCTTTTTTATTCGAATCTATTCGATTCTTTTTGATTCAAATCTATTCAATTCTTTTGATTCGATTCGATTGTTTTCTATTCGATTTGATTCGATTCTTTTCGATTCAATTCGATTCGATTCGATTGCTTTCTAGTCGATTAGATTCGATTCTTTTCGATTCGATTCCTTTCAATTCGATCCTTTTCTATTCGATTCGATTGTTTTGTTTCAATTCGATTCCTTTCGATTCGATTCGATTCGATACGACTCTTTTCATTTCGACTCAAATCGATTCTCTTCAATTCGATTCGATTCGATTCTTTTCGATTCAATTCAATTCTTTTCCATTCGATCTGATTCGATTCATTTCAATTCTTTTCAGTTCGATTCGATTCTTTTCGTTTCAATTCGATTCGATACTTTTCGATTGCATTCGATTCTTTTCGATTCGATTCAATTCTTTTCATTTCGATTCGATTCTTTTCAATTCGATTCTTCTCAATTTGATTCGACTTGAGTCAATTGTTTTTGATTCGATTCGATTCTTTACTATTCTATTCAATTAGATTCTTTTCGATTCGATTTAATACGATTAGACCCTTTTCGATTCGATTCGATATGATTCCATTTTTTTCGATTCGATTCTTTTTGATTTGGTTCGATTCTTTTTGTTTCGATTCGATTCTTATCGATTAAATTCTTTTTGAATCGATTCGATTCTTTTCCTTCAATTCAATTCGATTCGATTCTTTTCATTTCAAATCGATTCGTTTTAATTCGATTCTTTTCATTTCAAATCGATTCGTTTTAATTTGATTCTTTTCGATTCGATTAGATTCGATTGTCTTCGATTCAATTCGATTCTTTTCGATTCAATTCCAATCGATTCTTTTCAATTTGATTTGATTCGATTCTTTTTGTTTCGATTCGATTCTTTTCGATTTGATTGGATTGAGTCTTTTCGATTTGATTCGATTGTATTCTTTTCAATCAATTCGATTCGGTGTTTTTCATTTCGATTAGATTCTTTTCGATTTGATTCTTTTAGATTCGATTTGATTCTTTTCAATTCTATTCTTTTCTATTCCATTCAAAACGATTCGTTTTGATTCAATTCGATTCTTTTCTATTCGATTCAATTAGATTCTTTTGGATTGGATTCAATATTTTTCGATTCGAATCAATTTGATTCTTTTCGATTGGATTCCATTCGATTCTTTTCGATTTGATTCAATTCGATTCTTTTCGATTCTATTCATTTCGATTATTTTCGTTTAGATTAGATTCTTTTCGATTTGATTTTTTTTCGATTCCAGTCAATTCAATTCGATTATTTTGGTTAGGATCAATTCGATTCGATTCTTTTTGATTTGATTTGATTCTATTCGATTTCTTTCTATTCTATTCTATTCTATTCTATTCTTTTCAATTCGATTCCATCCATTCGATTCTGTTCGATTAGATTCGATTGTTTTATTTTATTTATTTATTTTTTTATTTATGATAGTCACAGAGAGAGAGAGAGAGAGGCAAAAACACAGTCAGAGGGAGAAGCAGGCTCCATGCACCAGGAGCCCGATGTGGGATTTGATCCCAGGTCTCCAGGATCGCGCCCTGGGCCAAAGGCAGGCGCCAAACTGCTGCACCACCCAGGGATCCCTGATTCGATTGTTTTAGATTTGATTCAATTCTTTCGATTCTATTTGATTTGATTCTTTTCGATTCGATTTGATACGATTCTTTTTATTTTGATTCGAATCGATTCTCTTTGGTTCGATTCGTTTTGATTCTTTTCGATTCTATTCAATTCTATTCGATTTTTTTCGATTTGACTCGATTCGATTCTTTTAGATTCTATTTGATTTGTTTCTTTTCGATTCGTTTTGATTCGATTCTTTTTAATTCATGTCGATTCGATTCTTTTGTTTCGATTCGATTCTTTTCAATTCGAATCTTTTCGTTACATGGAATTCGATTCTTTTTGTTTCAGTTTTTTTTTTAAATATTTTTTTTAATTTTTATTTATGATAGTCACAGAGAGAGAGAGAGAGAGAGGCAGAGACACAGGCAGAGGGAGAAGCAGGCTCCATGCACCGGGAGCCCGATGTGGGATTCGATCCCGGGTCTCCAGGATCGCGCCCTGGGCCAAAGGCAGGCGCCAAACCGCTGCGCCACCCAGGGATCCCCTGATTCTTTTTGTTTCAATTCGATTCTTTTCGATTTGATTCTTTATGATTTTTTTCAATTCGATTCAATTCGATTCTTTTTTTTATGATAGTCACAGAGAGAGAGAGAGAGAGGCAGAGACATAGGCGGAGGGAGAAGCAGGCTCCATACACCGGGAGCTCGATGTGGGATTCGATCCCGGGTCTCCAGGATCACGCCCTGGGCCAAAGGCAGGCGCTAAACTGCTGCGCCACCCAGGGATCCCTCAATTTGATTCTTTTTTATTCGAATCTATTCGATTCTTTTGGATTCGATTTGATTCTATTCGATTTTTTTCGATTTGATTCGATTAGTTCCTTTTCGATTCAATTCGATTCGATTCTTTTTGATTCAATTCAATTCATTTCTTTTCGATTCGATTCTTTTGGATTCGATTCGATTCTTTTGGATTCGATTCGATTCTTTTTGATTCGAATCGAGTAGATTCTTTTTATTTCGATTCGATTCATTTCGATTCTTTTCGATTCGAATGTTTTCGAATCAATTCGATTCTTTTTGATTCGATTCGATTCTTTTCGTGTCGATTTGATTCTTTTCGATTCGATTCTTTTCTATTTGAATCGATTCGATTCTTTTCATTTCGATTCGATTTGATTCAATTCGATTCTTTTCGATCAATTCAATTTGATTGTTTTCGATTTGATTCGATTCGATTCTTTTCTATTCTATTCAATTCGATTATTTTCCATTCGATGATACAATTGGATTCTTTTTGATTCGATTCTATACGATTCGATTCTTTTTGATTAGATACAATTCGATTCTTTTCGATTCGATTCGATTCTTTTCGATTCAATTCGACTTGATTTCATTCTTTTTGATTCGATTCGATTAGAATTTAATCGACTGATTCAATTTGATTCTTTTCTTTTCGGTTCGATTCTTTTCTATTCGATTTTTTCTATTCAATTCGATTCTTTCAATTCAATTCGATTCGATTCGATTCTTTTCGTTTCAAATCGATTCGTTTCAATTCGAATCTTTTCAATTCGATTCTTTTCGATTCGATTCGATTCGATTTTTTTAATTCGATTCGAGTCTTTTCTATTCGATTCGATTCTTTTCATTTCAATTCGATTCTTTTCGATTCGATTCCTTTTGATTCGATTCATTTCGATTCGATTCGATTCTTTTCAATTAGATTTGATTCTTTTCCATTCGATCTGATTGGTTTCATTTCGATTCTTTTCGATTCAATTCGATTCTTTTCGATTCCATTAAATTTGATTCGATTCTTTTCGATTCGATTAGATTCTTTTCGATTTGATTCCATTCAGTTCGATTCTTTTTGATTCGATTGGATTCTTTTCGATTTGATTCAATTCTTTCGATTCGATTTGATTTGATTCTTTTCGATTCGATTCAATACGATTCTTTTCATTTCGATTCTAATCGATTTTCTTCGATTCAATTCGTTTCGATTCTTTTCAATTCTATTCGATTTTTTTCGATTCTATTCTATTCGATTCATTTTGAATCATTTCGATTTGATTCTTTTCGAGTCGTTTCTATTAGATTCTTTTCGATTTGATTCGATTCGATTCGCGTCTTTTCGATTCGAGTCTTTTCAACTCGATTCAATTCAATATGATTCTTTTAGATTCGATTCGATTCGATTGTTTTCGTTTCGATTCGACTTTTTTTGATTCGATTCTTTTCGATTCGATTCTTTTCAATTCGATTGATTCGATTCTTTTCAATTCTATGCTATTCAAAGCGATTCTTTTGTATTTGATTCGATTCGATTGTTTTCTTTTTGATTCGGTTCGATTCGTTTCTTTTCGATTCGATTCAATTCTTTTCGATTCGATTCTTTTCGATTCAATTCAATTCTATTAGATTTGATTCTTTTCGATTCGATTCTTTAAGATTCTTTTCAATTCGATTCGATTCGGTTCTTTTTTATTCGAATCTATTCTTTTTGATTTAAATCTTTTCGATTCTTTTGATTCAATTCGATTCGAATCTTTTTATTTCAAATCCATTCGTTTCGAATCGATTCTTTTCGATTCGATTGTCTTCGATTCAATTCGATTCGATTCTTTTCAATTTGATTCCAATCGATTCTTTTCGATTTGATTCGATTCGAATTTTTTTGTTTCAATTTGATTCTTTTCGATTCGATTATTTTTGATTCGATTTGTTTTGAGTCTTTTCGATTTGATTAGATTCTATTCTTTTTTATTCGATTCTATTCTATTCTTTTCTATTCTATTAGAAACGATTCGTTTTGATTCGATTCGATTCTTATCGATTCGATTCAATTCGATTCTTTTCGATTGGATTCGATTTTATTCGATTCGATTTTATTCGATTCTTTTCGATTGGTTTCGATTCTATTCTTTTCGATTTGATTCAATTCGATTCTTTTCAATTCGATTCAATTCGATTTTTTCATTTAGATTCGATTCTTATCGATTCGATTTTTTTATTCAAGTCAATTCAATTCATTTTTTTCATTTAGATTCGATTTGATTCGATTCTTTTTTATTCGATTCGATTCTTTTCATTTAGATTTGATTCTTTTAAATTCGATTCTTTTTGATTCGATTCGATTGTTTTCGTTTGAACTCGATTCTTTTCGATTCGATGCTTTTCAATTCGATTCGACTCGATTCTTTTTGTTTCGATTCTATTCTCTTAGATTCGTTTCGATTCTTTTCATTTCAATTCGATTCTTTTTGATTCGTTTTGATTCATTTTGTTTCGGTTTGATTCTTATCGATTAAATTCTTTTTGAATCGATTCGATTCTTTTCCTTCAATTCAATTCGATTCGATTCTTTTCATTTCAAATCGATTCGTTTTAATTTGATTCTTTTCAATTCGATTAGATTCTATTGTCTTCGATTCAATTCGATTCTTTTCGATTCAATTCCAATCGATTCTTTTCAATTGAATTTGATTCGATTCTTTTTGTTTCGATTCGATTCTTTTCGATTCGATTGGATTTGAGTCTTTTCGACTTGATTCGATTGTATTCTTTTCAATCAATTCGATTCGCTGTTTTTCATTTCGATTAGATTCTTTTCGATTTGATTCTATTCGATTCGATTTGATTCTTTTCGATTCTATTCTATTCTATTCTTTTTTATTCCATTCGAATCGATTCGTTTTGATTCACTTCAATTCTTTTCGATTCGATTCAATTAGATTCTTTTCGATTGGATTCAATTTTTTCGATTCGAATCAATTTGATTCTTTTCTATTGGATTCCATTCGATTCTTTTCGATTTGATTCAATTCGATTCTTTTCGATTCTATTCATTTCGATTATTTTCATTTAGATTAGATTCTTTTCGATTTGACTTTTTTCGATTCGAGTCGATTCAATTCGATTATTTTGGTTAGGATCAATTCGATTCGATTCTTTTTGATTTGATTTGATTCTATTCGATTTCTTTCGATTCTATTCTATTCTTTTCGATTCGATTCCATTCAATTCGATTCTTTTCGATTCGATTGTTTTAGATTTGATTCAATTTCGATTCTATTTGATTTGATTCTTTTCGATTCGATTTGATACGATTCTTTTTATTTTGATTCGAATCGATTCTCTTCGGTTCGATTCGTTTTGATTCTTTTCTTTTTTTTGATTCTTTTCGATTCTATTAAATTCTTTTCGATTTTTTCGATTTGATTCGATTCGATTCTTTTAGATTCTATTTGATTTGTTTCTTTTCGATTCGTTTTGATTCGATTCTTTTTGATTCATGTCGATTCGATTCGATTCTTTTGTTTCGATTTGATTCTTTTCAATTCGAATCTTTTCGTTACATGGAATTCGATTCTTTTTGTTTCAATTCGATTCTTTTCGATTTGATTCTTTATGATTTTTTTCAATTCGATTCAATTCGATTCTTTTTTTATGACAGTCACAGAGAGAGAGAGAGAGGCAGAGACACAGGCAGAGAGAGAAGCAGGCTCCATGCACCGGGAGCCCTATGTGGGATTCTTTTCTTTTCGGTTCGATTCTTTTCTATTCGATTTTTTCCTATTCAATTCGATTCTTTCAATTCGATTCGATTCGATTCTTTTCGTTTCAAATCGATTCGTTTCAATTCGAGTCTTTTCAATTCGATTCTTTTTGATTCGATTCGATTCAATTTTTGTAATTCGATTCGAGTCTTTTCTATTCGATTCGATTCTTTTCATTTCAATTAGATTCTTTTCGAATCGATTCTTTTTGATTCGATTCATTTCGTTTCGATTCAATTCTTTTCAATTCGATTTGATTCTTTTCCATTTGATCTGATTGGTTTCATTTCGATTCTTTTCGATTCAATTCGATTCTTTTCGATTCCATTAAATTTGATTCGATTCTTTTCGATTCGATTAGATTCTTTTCGATTTGATTCCATTCAGTTCGATTTCAAATCGATTCAATTCTTTTCGATTCGATTCTTTTCAATTCGATTGGATTCAATTCGTTTTTTTCGAATCGATTCGATTCTTTTCTATCGACCCCTTCAATTTGATTTGATTCTTTTCGATTTGTTTCGATTCGATTCTTTTCTATTTGAGTTTTTTCGATTTGATTCTATTCTTTTTGATTCGATTTGTTTCGATTCTTTTCGATTCGATTCGATTCTTTTTGATTTGATTCGATTCGATTATTTGCGATTCGAATCGATTCGATTCGATTCTTTCGATTCGATTCTTTTCAATCGGATTCGATTCCTTTCGGTTCGATTCAATTCAAATTGATTTTTTCGATTTGATTTGATTCTTTTCGATCTAGAAGATTCTAATCTTTTTGTTTCATTTCGATTGGATTCTTTTCGATTCTCTTCGATTCTTTTCGATTCGATTATATTCAATTCTTTCCGATTCGACTTGATTCTATCCGTTTCTATTTTTTTCGATTGGATTGTTTTCGATTCGATTCGATACGTTTCGATTCGATTATTTTTTATTCAATTCCATTCGATTCGAATCTTTTCGATTCGATTCTTTTCTATTTGATTCTGTTCGATTCTTTTTAATTAGATTTGATTCTTATTGATTCATTTCTTTTCGATTCAATTCGATTCGATTTTTTCAATTCGATTCAATTCTTTTTTATTCGATTCTACTTGATTCAATTCGTTTCTTTTCGATTCGTTTCTTTTCGATTCGATTCGATTTTTTCGATTTGAGTCTTCTTTATTTGATTCGTTTCGATTCTTTTCAATTCAATTTGATTCGATTCATTTCGAATTGATTCTTTTTGATTCGATTCTGTTCAATTCGATTCATTTCGATTCGATTAGTTTTGATTCGATTCGATAAGAATCTTTTTTTAATAAGATAAGAATCTTTTCGATTCGATTCTTTTCTATTTGATTCAGTTCTATTCTTTTCAATACGATTCAATTCTTATTGATTCATTTATTTTCGATTCAATTTGATTCGATTTTTTCCAATTCGATTTGATTCTTTTCGATTCTATTCTATTGATTTATTTGATTCTTTTCGATTCGATTTGATACGATTCTTTTTTATTTGATTCGATTCTTTTCAATTTGATTCGATTCGTTTCGATTCTTTTCAATTTGATTCAATTCGATTATTTTCTATTCAATTCGTTTCGATTCGATTATTTTCGATGAATTCATTTCGATTCGATTCGATTCGGTTATTTTCCATTTGATTCTAATCGATTCGATTATTTTCGATTGGATTCGATTCGAATTGATTCGATTATTTCGATTCTCTTAGTTTCAAATCGATTCAAATAGATTAATTTCTATTTGTATCGATTCAATTATTTTCTATTCGATTCGTTTCGATTCGATTATTTTCAATATGATTTGTTTCGTTTTGATTCGATTCAATTATTTTTTTTTCGATTTGATTCGATTCGAATATTTTGGTTTCTATTCGTTTCGATTAGATTAGATTCAATTCGATTAATTTCGATTCGATTCGATTTTATTTTCAATTCGATTTCTTTCGATTCGATTATTTTCGATTCGATTCGATTTATTTCAATTCGTTTCAATTCGATTAATTTCGATTCGATTCAATTGTTTCGATTCGATTATTGTTTCGATTCGATTATTTTCGATTCGATTCGTTTCAATTCGGTTTAATTCGATTATTTATTCGATTCGATTAGATTATTTTCGATTAGTTTCGTTTTGATTCGATTATTTTCGATTCAATTCGTTTCGATTCAATTCAATTATTATCGATTAGATTCGTTTTGATATCATTCGATTCGATTCTGTTCGATTCGATTCAATTAGATTCGATTATTATCGATTTGATTCGATTCTTTTTGATTCGATTCTTTTCGATTCTATTCGATTTTTTTCAATTCGTTTTGATTCTTTTTGATTCGATTCGATTATTTTCGACTTGATTTGAATCGATTCGATTCAATTCAATTAGAATCGATTCTTTTCTATTCGATTCAAATCAAATAATCGAATCGAAATTAATCGAATCGAATCAAATCTTTTTCAATTCGTTTTGATTCTTTTTGATTTGATTCGATTCTCTCCAATTTGTTTCAATTTGATTCAATTCTTTTCAATTTGATTCGATTCTTTTCGATTCGCTTCTTTTCAAGGTCATTCGATTCGATTCTGTTCGATTCGATTCTGTTCGATTCGATTCAAATTGATTCGATTTTTATCGATTTGATTTGATTATTTTCAATTCAATTCGATTCTTTTCGACTTGATTCGATTCGATTCGATTCAATTTGATTCGATTCTTGTCTTTTCGATTAGAATCAAATCTTTTCGATTCGATTTGATTTGATTCGATTTTTCGAATGAATCGAATTGAATTGAATAGAATCGAAAAGAATGGAATCGAAAGAATTGAATCGAATGGAAAAGAATCATATGGAATCGAAAAGAATGGAATCATATCGAAAAAATCAAGTGGAATCGAAAAGAATTGAATCGAATCAAAAAGAATCTAATCGCATCCAATCAAATAGAAAATAATCGATTCAAATCGGATCGAATCGAATATAAACCAATCAAATCGAATCGAAAAGAATTGAATCAAATCGAAAAGAATTGAATCGAAAAGAATCGAATGAAATAGAATATAATCGATTCCAATCGAATCGAATCGAATATAAACCAATCGAATTGAATCAAATATAATCGAATTGAAAAGAATTGAATCAAATCAAAAATAAACGAATTGAATCCAATCGAATCGAATCAAAAATAATCGAATTGAATCAAATTTAATTGAAAATAATCAAATCGAATAGAAATTAATCAAATCAAATCGGAAATAATCGAATCAAATCGAATTGAATCGAATTGAAATGAAACGAATTGATTCAAAAATAATTGATTCACATTGAATCGAAACGAAAATAATGGAAAGGAATAGAATAGAAAATAATCGAATCGAATAGAAAAAAATCGAATTAAATCGAAAAGAATCGGATAGAATAGAAAATAATAGAATTGAATCAAAAATAATTGAATCGAATAGAAAAGAATTGAATCGAAAAGAATCGAGGCGAGACGAATAGAAAAGAATCGAATCGAATTGAATCAAATCGAATATAATTGAATCGAATCAAATCAAAATAATCAAATCAAATCAAATCGAATCTAAAATAATTGAATCAAATCGATTCTAAAATAACTGAATTGAATCGAATTGAATCAAATCGAAGATAATCGAATTGAATCAAAAAGAATCGAATCGAAAACAATTGAATCGATTCGAATCGAATTGAATAGAAAATGATCAAATCGAATCGAAACGAAAAAAATCGAATCGAATCAAAAATAATCGAAACGAATCAAATCGAAAATAATCGAATCCAATTGAAAAGAATCGAATCGAAATTAATCGAATCAAAAATTATATAATCGAATTGAAAAGAATCGAGTCGATTTGAATAGAAAATATTCGAATCGAATCAAAACTATTCGAATCGATACGAAAGAATCGAATCGAAAATAATCTAATCAAATTGAAACAACACTAATCGAATTGAAAATAATCGAATCAAATCGAATCGAAAATAATCGAATTGAATCGAATTGAAAATAACCGAATCAAATCGAATCGAAAATAATCGAATTGAATCGAATTGAAAATAACCGAATCAAATCGAATCGAAAATAATCGAATCGAATCGAATAGAATCGAATCAAAAAGAATTGAATCGATTGGAATCGAAAGAAAATAATCGAATCGAATCGAAATTAATCGAATTGAATCGAATCGAAACAAATAGAATCGTTTCGAGTCAAAAATAATCGAATCGAATCTAAAATAATCGAATCGAAAAGAATCGAGGTGATACGAATAGAAAAATAGTCAAATCGAATAGAATCGAATAAAAAACAATCAAATTGAATCGATAATAATCGAATCAAATCGAATTGAATCAAAAATAATCGAATCGAATCGAACTGAATTGAATCGAAAATAATCGAATGGAATCGAATGGAAAATAATCTAATACATCGAATAGAATTGAAAATAATCGAATCGAATCGAAAATAATGGAATCGAAAAGAATCAAATCGAATCAAAAATAATCGAATCAAATCGAATCGAACTGAATCAAAATGAAAATAATCAAATTGAATCGAATTCAAAATAATCAAATCAATTCGAATCGAGAATAAGTGAATCAAATCTAATCGAAAATAATTGATTTGCATTGAATCGAATTGAAAATAATCAAAATGAATTGAATTGAAAATAATCGAATCGAATCAAAAATAATCGAATCGACTCCAAAATAATCAAATCGAAAAGAATCGAATCGATTCGAATCGAAAGTAATCTTATCGAATCGAAAATAATCGAATCAAAAGTAATCGTATCTAATCGAAAATAATCTAATAGAATCGAATTGAAAATAATTGAACTGAATCGAATCGGATTGAATGGAAAATAATCGAATCGAATTGAATCGAAAATAATCGAATCGAATTGGAAAGATCGAATCGAATAAAAAATAATCCGATCAAATAGAAAATAATCGAACCCAATCCAATCAAATCGAATAAAAAATAATCAAATTTAATCGAATTGAATAAAAAATGATCGAATTGAAAGTAATCGAATAGAATCCAATCAAATCGAATAGAAAATAATCAAATTGAATTGAATCAAATAATCGAATAGAATCGAAATTAATCGAATCAAATCAAATCAAATCGAAAATAATCAAATCGAATCGAAAATAATCGCATCAAATCGAATTGAATCGAAAATAATCGTTTCGCATCAAATCGAATCGAAAATAATCCAATCGAATTGAATCGAAAATAATCGAATCGAATCGAAAATAATCGAATCGAATAAAAAATAATCGAATCGAAACCAATCGATTCGAATCGAAAATAAACTAATCGAATCAAGTCGAATCAAATAGAAAAGAATCGAAAAGAATCGAATCGAAAATCATCGATTCACATCTAATCGAATTCTATCGAAAATAATCGAATCGAATTGAATCGAAAATAATCAAATCGATCTAAAATAATCAAATCGAAATAATCAAATATATTCAAAATGAAAATAATCGAATCGAATCGAAAAGAATCAAATCAAATAAAAGATAATTGAATCGAATTGAAAATAATCGAATCGAATGCAATCGAATCGAATCGAAGATAATCGAATTGAAAAGAATCGAATCAGGGATCCCTGGGTGGTGCAGCGTTTTAGTGCCTGCCTTTGGCCCATGTCTCGATCCTGGGGACCTGGGATCGAATCCCACGTCAGGCTCCTGGTGCATGGAGCCTGCTTCTCCCTCTGCCTATGTCTCTGCCTCTCTCTCTCTCTGTGACTATCATAAATAAATAAACATTAAAAAAATAATCGAATCAAATCGAATCGATAATAATCGAATCGAATAAAAAATAATCGATTCGCATTGAAACGAATCGAAAATAATCTAATCAAATTGAATCGAAAATAATTGAAACGAATCGAAAATAATCGAATCGAATAAAAAATACTCGAATCGAATCGAAAATAATCAAATCGAATCTACAATAATCGAATCAAATCAAAAGGAATAGAATCGAATCGAAAATAAACGAATTGAATAGAAAATAATCCAATAGAATAGAATCGAAAATAATTGAGTTGAATCAAATTGAGTCAAAAATAATCGAATCGAAAAAAAATCGAATCGAATCGAAATTAATCGATTCGAATCGAATTGAAAATATTAGAATCAAATCAAAAAGAGTCAAATCGAATCGAAAATAAACGAATCAAATTGAATATAATCACATCAAATGGAATCAAATAGAAGATTATCGAATCGAATCGAATCGAACCGAATTGAATCGAAAATAATCTAATGGAATCGAATGGTAAATAATCGAATAAAATCGAGTCGAATAGAAAAAAATCGAATCGAATCAAATATAAAATAATGGAATTGAAAAGAAGCAAATCGATTCGAATCAAAAATAATTCAACAAAAAGAATCAAATCGAATAAAAAATAATCGAATTGATTTGAAATGAAAGGAATAAAAATAATCGAATTGAAGCAAAATGAAAATAATCGAATCGAATTGAATTGAATCGAAAATAATCGAAACGAATCAAATCACAAATAATCGAATTGAATCGAAAAGAATCGAATTGAATCGAAAAGAATCGAATCGAAATTAATCCAATCGAATCTGATATAATCGAATCGAAAAGAATCGAGTCAATTCGAATCAAAAATATCGAACCGAAATGAAAGGATTAGAATTGAAAAGAAAAGAATCTATTCGAATCGAAAATTATCAAATCGAATCAAAATGATTCAAACATAATCGAATTGAATCGAATCAAAAATAATCGAATCGAATCGAATTGAAAATAATTGAATTGAATCCAATCAAATATAATCAAATCGAATCGAAAATAATCAAATCGAATTGAATCAATAATAATCGAATTCAAAACAATCGAATCGAATCGAATCAAAAATAATCGAATCGAATCAAAAATAATCGAATAGAAAATAATCGAATCGAATCGAAAATAATTGAATCGAGTGGAAAAGAATCCATTCGCATCGAATCGAATCAAAAATAATCCAATAGAATTGAATCGGAAATGATAGAATCGAATCTAAAATAATCGAATCGAAATGAAAATAATCGAATTGAAAAGCATCGAATCTATAATGATCAAATTGAATCGAATCAAAAATATACGATTCGCTTCGAATTGAATCAAATCGAAAATAATTGAATCGAATCTAAAATAATCGAATTGAAAAGAATTGAATCGATTGGAATTGAAAATAATCGAATTGAATCGAAAAGAATCGAATCGAATCAAAAATATTCGAATCGAATGGAAAATAATCGAATCGAATCCAACCGAATCGAATCTAATGTACTCAAATTTAATCAAATCGAATAGAAAATAATCGAATCAAAAAGAATCGATGTGATACGAATAGAAAAGAATCGAATCAAATTGAAAAGAATTGAATCGATTGATTCGTTAATAATCGAATCAAATTGAATCGAATCGAAAATAATCGAATCGAAAAAATAGAATCGAATAAAAAATAAATGAACTGAATCGAATAAAAAGTAATCGAATCGAAAAGAATTCATTATAATCGAATTGAATCGAATCGAATTGAAGTGAAACGAAAATAATCGAATAGAATCTAATTGAAAATAATTGAATCGAATAAAAAATAATCGAATCAAATCCAATTGAATTGAATCGGAAAATAATCAAATTTAATCAAATTGAATCGAAAATCATCGATCGAATCGAAAGTAATCAAATCGAATCGAATCGAAAATAATCAAATCGAATTGAATCAAATTGACAATAATTGAAACTCATCGAAAAGATTCGAATCGAATCAAAAAGTACAGAATCAAAATCAATCGAATCGAATCTTATATACACGAATCTAAAAGAATCGAGTCGATTCGAATCGAAAATATCAAACTGAATCGAAAAGAATCGAATAGAATCAAAAAGAATGGAATTGAAAAGAATTGAATCAAATGGAAAGGAATCGTATGTAATCGAAAAGAATCGAATCGAAAAAATCGAGTCGAATCGAAAAGGATCGAATCGAATTGAAAAGAATCGAATCGCATCGAATCAAATAAAAATAATCGATTCCAATCGAATTGAATCGAATATAAACCAATCGAATTGAATCGAATATAATCGAATCGAAAAGAATCGAAACGGATCAAAAAGAATCGAATCGAATTGAAAATAAACGAATCGAATCCAATCAAATCGAATCAAAATAATCAAATTGAATCGAAAATAATCGAATCAAATCGAAATTAATCGAATCAAATTGGAAATAATGGAATCAAATCGAATGGAATCGAATGGAATTGAAACGGATCGATTCAAAAAAATCGATTCACATCGAATCGAATCGAAAATAATGGAAAAGAATAGGATTGAAATTCGATTCGATTCTTTTCTATTCGATTCGAATCAAATCTTTTCGATTCGATTCGATTCGATTATTCGAATGAACTGAGTTGAAAAGAATCGAATAGAATCAAATCGAAAATAATTGACTCGAATGGAAAAGAATTGTATTGAATCGAAAAGAATCGAATCGAATCGAAAAGAATCGAATCGCATCGAATCGAATAAAAAATAATCGATTCTCATCGAATCGAATCGAATATAAACCAATCGAATTGAATCAAATATAATCGAATCGAGAAGAATCGAATTAAATTGAAAATAATCGAATCGAAAAGTATCGAATTGAATCGAAAAGAATCAAATCGAATCAAAAATAATCAAATAGAATCGAAAATAAACGAATCGATTCCATGGAATCGAATAAAAAATAATCGAATTAAATCGAATTGAATCGAAAATTATCGAATCGAATTGAAAATAATCGAATCGAATCGAATTGAAAATAATTGAATCGAATCGAATTGAAACAAATAGATTCAAAACTAATCGATTCACATCGAATCGAATAGAAAATAATGGAAAAGATAGAATTGAATATAATCTAATCGAATCGAAAAGAATCGAACTGAATCGAAAAGAATCGAGTCAAAAATAATCAAATCGAATAGAAAATAATCTAATTGAATCTAAAATAATCGAATCGAAAAGAATTGAGGCGATACGAAAAGAAAAGAATTGAATCGAATCGAATAGAATAAAATCGAAAATAATCGAATCGAATCGAATCGAAAATAATCGAATCAAATCAAATCAAATCGAAAATAATAGAATCGAAATAATAGAATCGACTGAAAAATAATTGAATTGAATTAACAGTATTCAAATCTAATCGAAAAGAATTCATTATAATCGAATCGAATCTAATCGAATCGAATTGAAACGAACATAATTGAATAGAATCGAATTGAAAATAATTGAATCAAATCGAATCGAATCGAAAATAATCGAATCGAATTGATAATAATTGAACCGATTTGCATCGAATCGAATCGAATTGAAATGAATTGATTAGAAAATAATCGATTCACATTGAATCGAATCGAAAATAATGGAAACGAATAGAATCGAAAATAATCGAATAGAATCAAAAATAATCGAATCGAATCGAAAATAATAGAATCGAATCGAAAAGAATCGAATTGAAAAGAATCAAGTCGATTCGAATCAAAAATATTGAATCGAATCGAAAAAAATAGAATAAAGGGCAGCCCCAGTGGCGCAGCGGTTTAGCGCTGCCTGCAGCCCAGGGTGTGATCCTGGAGACCCGGGATTGAGTCACACATCAGGCTCCCTGGATGGAGCCTGCTTCTCCCTCTGCCTGTGTCTCTGCCTCTCTCTCTCTAGCTGTGTCTCTATGAATAACTAAATAAAATCTGTAAAAGAAATTTAAAAAAGGAAAAGAATCAAATCGAAAAGAATTGATTTGAAGCGAAAATAATCGAACCGAATCGAAAGGATTCGAATCGAATTGAAAAGAATCGAATCGAATCGAAAATAATCAAATCGAAAATAATCAAATCGAAAAGATTCGCATCGAATCGAACCGGAAATAATAGAAATGAAGTGAATCGAAAATAATCGAATCGAATTGAAGAATCGAATCGAATTGAAAATAATCTAAACGAATCCAATAGAATCGAATCGAAAATAATCGAATCGAATCGAATCAAATCGAAAATAATCAAACCCAATCGAACCGAATTGAATCTAAAATAATCGAATCGAACTGATTTGAATCGAAAATAATCGAATCGAATCGAACCAAACTGATTCGAATATAATCGAATCGAAAATACTCGATTCGAATCGAATTGAATCGAATACAAAATAATCGAATCAAATCGAAAATTATCGAACCGAATCGAATTGAATTGAATCGAAAATAATCGAATAGAATCGAACCGAATTGAATCGAAAATAATCGAATGGAATCAAATCGAAAATAATCGAATCGAATCGAAAAGAATTGAATCTAATAAAAAATAATGGAATCGAATCAAAAATAATCGAATCGAATCCAATCAAATAGAATAAGAAATAATCAAATTGTATTGAATTGAATTGAAAATAATCGTATCGAATCAAAATTAATCAAATCGAATCGAAAATAATCGAATCAAATGGAAAATAATCGTATCGAATCGAATTGAATCGAAAATAATCGGTTCGAATAGAACCGAATCGAAAATAATCCAATCGAATTGAATCAAAAATAATCGAATCGAATCAAAAAATCGAATCAAATCTAGAATAATGGAATCAGGGATCCCTGGGTGGCGCAGCAGTTTGGCGCCTGCCTTTGGCCCAGGGCGCAATCCTGGAGACCCTGGATCGAATCCCACATCGGGCTCCCGGTGCATAGAGCCTGCTTCTCCCTCTGCCTATGTCTCTGCCTCTCTCTCTCTGTGACTAGCATAAATAAATAAATAATTAATTAATCTAGTTTAAAAAAAATAAAATAATGGATTCGAAAAGAATCGAATCGATTTAAATCGAAAAGAATCAAATCAATTCAAAAATAATCAAACCGAATTGAATCGAAAATAATCGAATCAAATGCAATCGAATCGAACTGAAAATAATCGAATCGAATAGAATTGAATAGAAAATAATCAAATCGGGGATCCCTGGGTGGCGCAGCGGTTTAGCGCCTGCCTTTGGCCCAGGGCGTGATTCTGGAGATCTGGGATTGAATCCCACGTTGGGCTCCCGGTGCATGGAGCCTGCTTCTCCCTCTGTCTGTGTCTTTGCCTCTCTCTCTGTGTGTGACTATCAAAACTAAATTTAAAAATTAAAAAAAAGAAAATCAAATCGAATTGAAAAGAATCGAATCAAATCGAATCGAAATTAATCGAATTGGAAAGAATCGAATCGAATCAAAAATAATCAAATCGAATAGAAAATAATCGAATCAAAACGAATTGAATCAAAAATAATCGAATTGAACCGAAATTAATCAAATCGATTCGATTTTTCAATTCGTTTTGATTATTTTTGATTTTATTCGATTCCTTTCGATTTGATTCAATTCGATTCGGTTCTTTTCTATTGGATTCGATTCTTTTCGATTCGCTTCTTTTCGATGTCATTCGATTCAATTCTGTTCGATTCAATTCAATTTGATTTGATTTTTGTCGATTTGATTCGATTCTTTCGAATCAAATCGAAAAGAATCGAACCCCATCAAATTGAATCAAAAATAATCGATTCCCATCGAATCGAATCGAATCTAAGCCAATCGAATTGAATCAAATATAATCGAATCGAATCGAATCGAAAAGAATCGAATCGAATTGAAAATAATCGAATCGAAAAGAATCGAAAAGAATCAAATCGAATCAAAAAATCAAATCGAATCTAAAATAACAGACTCGAAAAGAATCGAATTGATTCGAATCGAAAATAATCGAATCGAATCGAAAAGAATCAAATCAATTAAAAAATAATCAAACCGAATTGAACCGAAAATAATTGAATAGAATAGAATTGAATAGAAAATAATCAAATTGGGGATCCCTGGGTGGCGCAGCAGTTTAGAGCCTGCCTTTGGCCCAGGGCGTGATTCTGGAGATCTGGGATTGAATCCCACGTTGGGCTCCCGGTGCATGGAGCCTGCTTCTCCCTCTGTCTGTGTCTCTGCCTCTCTCTCTCTCTGTGTGACTATCATAAATAAATTTAAAAATTAAAAAAAGAAAATAATTAAATCAAATTGAAAAGAATCGAATCAAATCGAATCGAAATTAATCGAATCGAAAAGAATCGAATAGAATCAAAAATAATCGAATCGAATAGAAAAGAATCGAATCGAATGGAATTGAATAAAAAATAATCGAATTGATAGAAATTAATCGAATCGAATCGATCTTTTTCAATTGGTTTCGATTCTTTTTGTTGATTCGATTCCTTTCAATTTGATTCAATTCGATTCGATTCTTTTCTATTGGATTCGATTCTTTTCGATTCGCTTCTTTTCGATGTCATTTGATTCGATAATGTTCGATTCAATTCAATTTGATTCAATTTTTGTCGATTTGATTCGATTCTTTCGATTCGATTCTTTTCGATTGTATTAAATTCGATTCGATTTTTTCAATTCGTTTAGATTCTTTTTGATTTGATTCGATTCGATTCTTTTCGATTTGATTCGATTCGATTCTTTCAATTCGATTCGATTCGATTCTCTTCTATTCGATTCGAATCAAATCTTTTCGATTCAATTTGATTTGATTAGATTATTCGAATGAATCGAATCGAATCGAATGGAAAAGAATCGTATCGAATCGAAAAAAATCGAGTCGAATCGAAAAGAATCGAATCAAATTGAAAAGAATCGAATCGAATCAAAAATAATCAAATAGAATCGAAAATAAACGAATCGAATCCATCGAATCGAATCGAAAATAATCGAATTGAATAAAAAATTATCGAATCGAATAAAAATTAATGGAATCGATTCGAATCGAATCTAAAATAATCGAATCTAATCAAATTGAATCGAATCGAATTGAAACGAATAGATTCAAAAATAATCGATTCACATCGAATTGAATCGAAAATAATGGAAAAGAAGAGAATTGAAAATAATCGAATCGAATCGAAAAGAATCGAATTGAATTGAAAAGAATCGAATCGAATAAAAAATAATCAAATCAAATTGAAAATAATCGAATCGAATCTAAAATAATTGAATCGAAAAGAATCGAGGTGATACGAATAGAATAGAAAAGAATTGAATCGAATCGAATAGAATCAAATTGAAAATAATCGAATCGAATCGAATCGAATCAAATTGAATCGAAAATAATCAAATCGAAAAAATAGAATCGAATCAAAAATAATCGAATCGAATTGAATTAAAAGTATTCAAATAGAAATGAAAAGAATTCATTATAATCAAATCGAATCGAATCGAATTGAAATGAAAATAATCGAATAGAATTGGATTGAAAATAATTGAATCAAATCGAATCGAATAAAAAATAATCGATTCCCATCGAATCGAATCGAATATAAACCAATCGAATTGAATCGAATATAATCGAATTGAATCAAAAAGAACAGAATAGAATTGAGAAAAATCGAATCCAATAGAATCAAATTGAAAACAATCGAACCGAATCGAATCTAAAATAATCAAATCAAAAAGAATCAAGTCGATTCGAATCAAAAATATTGAATCGAATCGAAAAAAATAGAATAAAGGGCAGCCCCAGTGGCGCAGCGGTTTAGCGCTGCCTGCAGCCCAGGGTGTGATCCTGGAGACCCGGGATTGAGTCACACATCAGGCTCCCTGGATGGAGCCTGCTTCTCCCTCTGCCTGTGTCTCTGCCTCTCTCTCTCTAGCTGTGTCTCTATGAATAACTAAATAAAATCTGTAAAAGAAATTTAAAAAAGGAAAAGAATCAAATCGAAAAGAATTGATTTGAAGCGAAAATAATCGAACCGAATCGAAAGGATTCGAATCGAATTGAAAAGAATCGAATCGAATCGAAAATAATCAAATCGAAAATAATCAAATCGAAAAGATTCGCATCGAATCGAACCGGAAATAATAGAAATGAAGTGAATCGAAAATAATCGAATCGAATTGAAGAATCGAATCGAATTGAAAATAATCTAAACGAATCCAATAGAATCGAATCGAAAATAATCGAATCGAATCGAATCAAATCGAAAATAATCAAACCCAATCGAACCGAATTGAATCTAAAATAATCGAATCGAACTGATTTGAATCGAAAATAATCGAATCGAATCGAACCAAACTGATTCGAATATAATCGAATCGAAAATACTCGATTCGAATCGAATTGAATCGAATACAAAATAATCGAATCAAATCGAAAATTATCGAACCGAATCGAACCGAATTGAATCGAAAATAATCGAATAGAATCAAATCGAAAATAATCGAATCGAATCGAAAAGAATTGAATCTAATAAAAAATAATGGAATCGAATCAAAAATAATCGAATCGAATCCAATCAAATAGAATAAGAAATAATCAAATTGTATTGAATTGAATTGAAAATAATCGTATCGAATCAAAATTAATCAAATCGAATCGAAAATAATCGAATCAAATGGAAAATAATCGCATCGAATCGAATTGAATCGAAAATAATCGGTTCGAATAGAACCGAATCGAAAATAATCCAATCGAATTGAATCAAAAATAATCGAATCGAATCAAAAAATCGAATCAAATCTAGAATAATGGAATCAGGGATCCCTGGGTGGCGCAGCAGTTTGGCGCCTGCCTTTGGCCCAGGGCGCAATCCTGGAGACCCTGGATCGAATCCCACATCGGGCTCCCGGTGCATAGAGCCTGCTTCTCCCTCTGCCTATGTCTCTGCCTCTCTCTCTCTGTGACTAGCATAAATAAATAAATAATTAATTAATCTAGTTTAAAAAAAATAAAATAATGGAATCGAAAAGAATCGAATCGATTTAAATCGAAAAGAATCAAATCAATTCAAAAATAATCAAACCGAATTGAATCGAAAATAATCGAATCAAATGCAATCGAATCGAACTGAAAATAATCGAATCGAATAGAATTGAATAGAAAATAATCAAATCGGGGATCCCTGGGTGGCGCAGCAGTTTAGCGCCTGCCTTTGGCCCAGGGCGTGATTCTGGAGATCTGGGATTGAATCCCACGTTGGGCTCCCGGTGCATGGAGCCTGCTTCTCCCTCTGTCTGTGTCTTTGCCTCTCTCTCTGTGTGTGTGACTATCAAAACTAAATTTAAAAATTAAAAAAAAGAAAATCAAATCGAATTGAAAAGAATCGAATCAAATCGAATCGAAATTAATCGAATCGAAAAGAATCGAATCGAATCAAAAATAATCAAATCGAATAGAAAATAATCGAATCAAAACGAATTGAATTAAAAATAATCGAATCGAACCGAAATTAATCAAATCGATTCGATTTTTCAATTCGTTTTGATTATTTTTGATTTTATTCGATTCCTTTCGATTTGATTCAATTCGATTCGGTTCTTTTCTATTGGATTTGATTCTTTTCGATTCGCTTCTTTTCGATGTCATTCGATTCAATTCTGTTCGATTCAATTCAATTTGATTTGATTTTTGTCGATTTGATTCGATTCTTTCGATTCGATTCGATTCTTTTCGATTCTATTCGATTTGATTCCATTTTTTCAATTCGTTTGATCTTTTTGATTCGATTCAATTCGATTCTTTTCGATTAGATTCAATTCGATTTGATTCTTTTTGATTCGATTCAATTAGATTCGATTCTTTTCTATTCGATTCGAATCAAATCTTTTCGATTCAATTTGATTTGATTCGATTATTTGAATGAATCGAATTGAAAAGAATCGAATCGAATCAAATCGAAAAGAATCGAATCGAATGGAAAACAATCGTTACGAATCCAAAAGAATCTAATTGAATCGAAAAAAATGGAGTCAAATCAAAAAGAATCGAATCAAATCGAAAAGAATCGAATCCCATCAAATTGAATCAAAAATAATCGATTCCCATCGAATCGAATCGAATCTAAGCCAATCGAATTGAATCAAATATAATCGAATCGAATCGAATCGAATTGAAAATAATCGAATCGAAAAGAATCAAATCGAATCAAAAAATCAAATCGAATCTAAAATAACAGACTCGAAAAGAATCGAATTGATTCGAATCGAAAATAATCGAATCAAATCGAAAAGAATCAAATCAATTAAAAAATAATCAAACCGAATTGAACCGAAAATAATTGAATAGAATAGAATTGAATAGAAAATAATCAAATTGGGGATCCCTGGGTGGCGCAGCAGTTTAGAGCCTGCCTTTGGCCCAGGGCGTGATTCTGGAGATCTGGGATTGAATCCCACGTTGGGCTCCCGGTGCATGGAGCCTGCTTCTCCCTCTGTCTGTGTCTCTGCCTCTCTCTCTCTCTGTGTGACTATCATAAATAAATTTAAAAATTAAAGAAAGAAAATAATCAAATCAAATTGAAAAGAATCGAATCAAATCGAATCGAAATTAATCGAATCGAAAAGAATCGAATAGAATCAAAAATAATCGAATCGAATAGAAAAGAATCGAATCGAATGGAATTGAATCAAAAATAATCGAATTGAATTGAAATTAATCGAATCGAATCGATCTTTTTCAATTGGTTTCGATTCTTTTTGTTGATTCGATTCCTTTCAATTTGATTCAATTCGATTCGATTCTTTTCTATTGGATTCGATTCTTTTCGATTCGCTTCTTTTCGATGTCATTTGATTCGATAATGTTCGATTCAATTCAATTTGATTCAATTTTTGTCGATTTGATTCGATTCTTTCGATTCGATTCTTTTCGATTGTATTAAATTCGATTCGATTTTTTCAATTCGTTTAGATTCTTTTTGATTTGATTCGATTCGATTCTTTTCGATTTGATTCGATTCGATTCTTTCAATTCGATTCGATTCGATTCTCTTCTATTCGATTCGAATCAAATCTTTTCGATTCAATTTGATTTGATTAGATTATTCGAATGAATCGAATCGAAAAGAATCGAATCGAATGGAAAAGAATCGTATCGAATCGAAAAAAATCGAGTCGAATCGAAAAGAATCGAATCAAATTGAAAAGAATCGAATCGAATCAAAAATAATCAAATAGAATCGAAAATAAACGAATCGAATCCATCGAATCGAATCGAAAATAATCGAATTGAATAAAAAATTATCGAATCGAATAAAAATTAATGGAATCGATTCGAATCGAATCTAAAATAATCGAATCTAATCAAATTTAATCGAATCGAATTGAAACGAATAGATTCAAAAATAATCGATTCACATCGAATTGAATCGAAAATAATGGAAAAGAAGAGAATTGAAAATAATCGAATCGAATCGAATTGAATTGAAAAGAATCGAATCGAATCAAAAATAATCAAATCAAATTGAAAATAATCGAATCGAATCTAAAATAATTGAATCAAATCTAAAATTGAATCGAAAAGAATCAAGTCGTCTCGAATCATAAATATTGAATCGAAAAGAAAAGAATCGATTCAAATGGAAAATAATCGAATCGACTTGAAAGGATTCGAATCGAATCGAAAAGAATAGAATTGAATTGAATCGAATCAAAAATAAGCGAATCGAATCGAATCTAATCGAATCGAAAATAATCAAATTGAATCGAATCGGAAATAATCGAATTGAATTAAAAATGAAAATAATCGAATTGAATTGAAAAGAATTGAATCGAATCGAAAATAATCTAAACTAATCCAATCTAATCAAATCGAAAATAATTGAATCGAATCAAATCAAATCAAAAATAATCGATCCGAATCAAACCGAATTGAATCTAAAATAATCGAATCAAACTGAATTGAATCAAAAATAATCGAATCGAATCGAACCGAATTCATTTGAAAATAATCGAATCAAATGGAATCGAAAATAATCGAATCAAATAGAAAATAATTGAATCGAATCGAATTGAGAATAATCGAACAGAATCAAATCGAATTGAATCAAAAATAATCGATTCGAATCAAATCGAATTGAATAGAAAATAATCGAATCGAAAATAATCAAATCAAATCGCAAATAATCCAATCGAAAAGAATCGAATTGTTTCGAATGGAAAAGAATCGAATCAAATCGAAAAGAATCAAATCAAATCGAATCGAATCGAAAATAATCGAATCGAATCGAATGCAATTGAATCGAACCTAAAATAATCGATTTGCATCGAATCGAATCGAATTGAATCGAAAATTGAATCGAATCGAAAATAATCGAATCGAATCGAAAAGAATCAAATAGAAAAGAATCGAATCGATTCGAATAGAAAATAATCGAATCGAACAGAAAAGAATCATATCAAATCAAAAATAATCGAATTGAATGCAATCGAATAGAATCGAAAATAATCGAATTGAATCAAAAATAATCAAAACTAATCGAAAAGAATCGAATCAAATCAAATTGAAAATAATCAAATCAAATCATCGAATCGAGTTGAATCAAAAATAATCGAATAGAATCGAAAAAAATAAAATTGAATCAAATCGAATCAAATTGAAAAGAATCGATCAAATCGAAAGGAATCGAATCGAAAAGTCTTGAAACAAATCAAATCGAAAAGTATCAAATCGAATCGAACAGAATTGAATCGAATCAAATCGAAAAGAATCGAATCGAATCAAATTGAAAAGAATCCAATCAAATCGAAAAGAATCGAATCGAAAAGAATAAAATCAATTTGAAAAGATTGGAATCGAATTGAATCAAATCGAAAAGAATCGAATCTAATCGAAAAAAATCGAATCGAATTGAAAAGAATCGAATCGAAAGGAAAGATTCGAATCGAATTGAATCGAATCAAAAGTAATCGACTCGAATCGAAAAAATTGAATCGAATCGAAAAGAATCGAATCGAATTGAAAAAAATCGAGTCGAATCGAAAAGAATCGAAACGAATTGTAAAGAATCGAATTGAATCGCATCAAAAAGATTTGAATCAAATCAAACTGAAAAGAACAGAATCGAAACTAATCGAATCAAAAAGATTCGAATTGAATCGAATCAAAAAGATTTGAATCGAATCAAATATAATGGAATCGAATCTAATAGAAAAGAATCTATCGAATCGAAAAGAATTGAATCAGTAAGAATCGAATTGAAAATAGAATCGAATCGATTCGAATAGAGAGCATTGAATCGAATCGAATCGAAAAGAATCGAATCGAATCAAATCCCTAACCCTAACCCCTAACCCCTAACCACTAACAGTAAACCTATCCTAACCCTAACCCTTAACCCTGACCCTTAACCCTAACCCTAACCCTAACCGTAACCCTAACCCAACCCTAACCCTAACCCCTCACCCTAACACGAACACGAACACTAACCCTAACTTTAACCCGTACCCTAACCCTAACCCGTACCCTAACCCTAACAGGTACCCTAACACTAACCTGTACCTTAACCCTAACCCGTACCATTTAACCTGTACTCTAGCCCGTACCCTAACCCTAAGCCCGTACCCTAACCCATTCACTAACCCGTACCCTAACCATAACCCTAACCAGTACTCTAACACTAACCCGGACCCTAACCCGTACCCTAACCCGTATCCTAACCGTAACCCTAACACGTACCAAACCATAACACTAACCCTAACCCCTAACACAGGCCCTAACCCCTAACCCTAACCTTAACCCTAATCCCTAACCCCTAAACCTACCCCTAAAACAAGACCTAACCCTAACCACTAACCCCAACCTTAACCCCTTACCCTAACCCTAACCTGAACACCTGACCACTAACCCTAACCCTAAACATAACCCTAACCCTTAACCCTAAGCCTAACCCTAATCCTAACACTAACCCTTAACCCTAAACCTAAACCTAACCCTAATCCTAACACTAACCCAAAACCTAACCCTAACCCCTAACCCTAACCTTAACCACTAACTTTAACCCTAACACTAACACTAACACTAACCCTAACACCTAACCTCTAACCCTAACCCTAAACCTAACCTTTACATGAACCCTTAATCCTAACCCTACCCCTAACCCGTAACCCCTACCCTAACCTATCCCTAAACCTTAAACCTAACACTTAACCCTAACCCTAAACTTAACCCTAACCCTAACCCCTCACCCTAACCTTAACCCTAACCCTAACCCTAAAACTAACCCTAACCCCTAACTCTAAAACTAACCGTAAACCTAACCTGAATCCTAACCCATACACTAACCTGTACCCTAACCCTAACTCACCCGTAAACTGAACCTAACCCTAACCCGTACCCTAACCCTAATCTGTACCCTAAACCTAACCCTAACCTGTACCCGTACCCTAACCCTAACCCTAACCCTAATCCTATCCCGTACAGGAACCCTAACCCAAACCCTTACACTAACCTTAACCCATACCCTAACCCTAACCCGTACCCATACCCTAACCCTAACCCGTACCCATACCCTAAACCATACCCTAACCCTAACCCATACCCTAACCTCTACCCTAACCCTAACCTGTACACTAACCAGTACCCTACACCTAAACCTAACCAATTCCCTAACCCTAACCGTAACCCATACCCTACCGTAAACCATACCCTAACCCTAACCCTAACCCTAACCCTAAACCTAAACCTAACCCTAACCCTAACCTTATACCCTCACTCTAACCCGAAACACTCACCCTAACCCTAACCCTAAACCTAACCCTAACACTAACCCTATCCTTAATCCTAAACCTAACCCAAAACCAAACCTGACACCTAACCCATAAACTAAACCGTACCCTAACCCTAACACTCACCGTTAACCTAACCCACACCCTATCCCGTACCAAACCCTAGCCCTAACCTGTACCCTAACCCGTACCCTAACCCTAACCCGTACCTTAACCCTAATCTTACCTGTACACTAATATTAACCTGTACCCTAACCCTAACAAGTAACCTAACACTAACCTGTACCCTAACACTAAACCGTACCCTAACCCTAAACCGTAACCTAACCCGTATCCTAACCCTAACCCTAACCCGTAACCTAACCATAACACTAACCCAAACTCTAACCCTAAAACCAACCCCAACCCCAAACCCAACCCCAACCCTAAACCTAACCCTTACCACTAACCCCTAACCCTAACCCTAACCCTAAACCATAACCTAACCCTAATCCCTAACCCTAACCTTAAACCCTAAACCTAACCCTAACCCAACCCCTAACCTCTAACCCTAACCCTAACACTTAACCCTAACACTTAACACTAACCTTAACCATAAATCTAACCCAAACCCTAACCCTAACTCCTAACCCTTCACAACCCAAACGCTAACCCTAACTCCTAGGCCCTAACACTAACCCTAACCCCCTAACCCCTAACCCTAACCCTAAACCTATCCCTAACCCTTAACCTTAACACTTAAACCTAACCGTAACCCTAACCCTAACCCCTAACCCCTAACCCAAACCCTTAACCCTAACCCTAACCCCTAACCCTAAACCTAATCCTAACCCTAATGCTAACGCTAACCCTACACCTAACTCTAAACCTAACCCTAAACCTACCTAAAACCTAACCCATATACTAACCCGTACCCTAAACCTAACAGTCACCCGTAACCTAACCCTAACCCGTACCATAAACCTAACCCGTACCCTAACCTGTTCTCTAACACTAACCCTAACCCATACCAGTACCCTAACCCTACACCATACCCTAACCCTAACCCATACCCTAAACCTAACCCGTACCTTAACCCGTAAACTTACCAGTACCCTAAACCTAACCCATTCCCTAAACCTAACCATAACCCGTACCCTACCGTAAACCGTACCCTAAACCTAACCCTGAACCTAAACCTAACCCTAACCCTAACAACTAACCCTAACCCTAACCGCAACCCCTCACCCTAACCCTAACCCTAAACCTAACCCTAACACTAACCCTAACCTTAACCCTAAACCTAACCCGAAACCTAACCCATACACTAACCTGTACCCTAACACTCACCCGTAACCTAACCCTAAACCGTACCCTAAACCTAACCCGTACCCTAACCCTAACCCGTACCCATACCCTAACCCTATCCCGTACCCTAACCTTAACCCTAACCCAAACACTAAACCGTACCTAAACCCTAAACCTAACCTGTACCCTAACCCTAACCCGTACCTTAACCCTAATCTTACCCGACCCTAACACTACCTGTACCCTAACCCTAACCCTTAACCCTAACCCTTAACACTAACCCTAACCATAAACCTAAGCCAAAACCTAACACTAACTCCAAACACTAACGGTAAGCCAAACGCTATCCCTAACCCCTAACCCTAACCCTAACCCCTAACCCTAACCCTAACCCTAACCCAAACCCCTATCCCTAACCCTAACCCCTAACTCTAACCCTAACCCTAAAACCAACCCAAACCCCAAACCCAACCCACACCTTAAACCTAACATCCCTAACCCTAACCCTAACCCTAAAACAAAACCTAACCCAAACCCCTAACCCTAACCTTAACCCCTAACCCTAACACTAACCCTAACCCTAACCCAAACCCCTAACCCTAACCCTAACCCTTAACCCGAACCCTAACCCTATCCCTAACCCTAACACCTAACCCTTACCGAAACCCTAACACTAATCCTAACCCCAGACCCCTAACCCTTAACCCTAACTCTAACCCCTAACCCTAACCCAAACCTCTAACCCCTAACACTAACTTAACCCTAACCCTAACCCTAACCCTAACCCTAACCCAAACCCTAACCCTAACTCCTAACCCTAACCTTAACCCCTAAAACTAACCCAAACCCCAAACCCAACCCACACCTTAAACCTAACATCCCTAACCCTAACCCTAACCCTAAAACAAAACCTAACCCAAACCCCTAACCCTAACCTTAACCCCTAACCCTAACCCTAACACTAACCCTAACCCTAACCCAAACCCCTAACCCTAACCCTAACCCTTAACCCGAACCCTAACCCTATCCCTAACCCTAACACCTAACCCTTACCGAAACCCTAACACTAATCCTAACCCCAGACCCCTAACCCTTAACCCTAACTCTAACCCCTAACCCTAACCCAAACCTCTAACCCCTAACACTAACCTAACCCTAACCCTAACCCTAACCCAAACCCTAACCCTAACTCCTAACCCTAACCTTAACCCCTAACCCCTAATCCAAACCGCTAACCCTATCCGTAACCCTTAACCCCAACACTTCCCTTACCCTAAACCGTACCCTAAGCCTAACCGAACCCTAACCGTAACCCGTACCCTAACCCTAAACCATACCCTAACCCTAACCTTAACCCGTACACTAACCCGTAACCGTACCGGTACCCTAACGCATAAACTAACCAATACCCTACCCCTAACCCTAACCTGAACCCATACCCTAAGCCTAATCCTAACCACAACCCTAACCGTACCCGCTCCCTAACCCTAACCCTAACCCTAACCCGTAACCTAAACCTAACACTAAACCTAACCTAACCCTAACCCTAACCCTACCCCTAACCCTAACCCATACGATAATCCTAACCCTAACCCTAACCATAACCTAACCCTAACCCTAACCCTCTTCCGTAACCCTAACTCGTACCCTAACCCTAACCCTAAACACAAACCTAAACCTAACATTATCCCTAACCCATACCCTAAACCTAAACCGTACCCTAACTGGTACCCTAATCCTTACCCTAACCAGTACCCTAAACATTACCCTAAACTGAACCCGTACCCTAACCCTAACCCTAACCCTAATCCCAACACTAACCCTAACCCGTACCCTAACACTAAAGCTAACCCGGTCCCTAAGCCTAACCTTACCCTAACCCTAACCCTAACCCATAACCCTATCCCTAATCGTAACCCTAACCCTAACCCTAATGTAACCCTAACCCTAACCTGTACCTGTACCCGTACCCTCACCTGTACCCTATCCCTAAACCTAACCTGTAATATAACCTGAACCCTAACCCTAAACCGTACCCTAATCCGTAACCTTACCCGTACCCTAAACCATACCCTAACCCTATCCCATACCCTAACCCTAATCCGTACCCTAACCCTAACCCAACCCTAACCCATACCCTAACCCATACCCTAATACTAACCCTAACCCTAACCTTTACCCTAAACCTAAACAGTACCCTAACCCTAACCAGTACCCTACCCGTACCCTAAACCATACCCTAACACTAACCCTAACCCGTAAACTAACCCTAACCCTAAACCTCACACTATACAGTACCCTAACCCTAAACCTAACCCTAACCCGTAGCCTAACTATAACCCTAAACCTAACCCTAAAACTAACCCTAACTGGAACCCTAACCCTAACCCTAAGCTTAAACAGTACCCTAAACCTAACCCTAACCCGTGCCCTAACCCAAACCCAAACCTTAACACTAACCTTAAACCTATCCCTAAACCGTACCCTAACCCTAACCCTAAACCTAACCCTAACCCGTACCCTAAACCTAACCCTAACCCTAACCGTTACCAGTACCCTAACCCATACCTTAACCCGTACCGTAATCCATACCATATCTCTAAACCGTACCCTAACCCTAACCCTAAACCTAACCCTAATCTGTAGCCTAAACCAAACTCTAAACCGAACACTAACCATAACCCTAACACTAACCCTAACCCGTACCCTAACCCTAACCAAACCCTAAGCATAACCCGAATTCTAACTCTAACCCTAACCCGTACTCTAACCCTAACCGTAACCCTAACCTATAACCCTAACCCATACCCTAACCATAACACTAAACCTAACCTTAACCCGTACCCTAATCCTAACCTGTACCCTAACGCTTACCCTAACCTTCACCTGTACCCTAACCCAAACTCTAATCCGTACCCTAACCCTAACCTTACCCCAAACCTAAACCTAACCCCAAACCCAATCCCTAATCCTAACCCTAACCCTAACCTAATCCTAACCCTAACCCTTACCCTATCCCTAACCCTAACCCGTAACCTAACCCTACCCCTAACCCTAATCCTAACCCTAAACAGTACCCTAACTTTAACCCTAACCCGTACCCTAACCCTAACCTTAAACATAAACCTAAACCGAACCCTAAGCCGTACCCTAACCCTAACCGATACCCTAACACTAACACTAACACTAACCCGTACCCTAACCCGAAACCTATCACGTAACCTAACCATAACCCTTACCCATAGCCTACCCCTAACACTGAACCTACTCCTAACCCTAACCCGAACCCGAACCCTAACCCTAACCCTAACCCTAAGCTTAAACAGGACCCTAACCCTAACCCTAACCGGTAACCTAACCCAAACTTTACAGCATTGGAAGTCAGGTCGTTCCATGAATAAAGCTCTACTGCACCTGGAGACACAACCATTGAAGACTGCAGCTTGCCCCTTGCATCCCATGAGCTTCTGACAAACATGTCTAGTGAGGATGTTCGTAACGCCAACTGCAGGCAAGTGGAACTGGGAAGGACCGCGTGTCAGCTCATCTTGCAGAAGGAAGTTCCCCAGAGAGACAGCTTTCAACTAGGTACTCAGGTTTGGAAGTTAGTATGTAGCTCTCTGAGGGAGGAATTACTCAGAAGTCGTTGGATTGGGCTAGGAGACACTTGCCTCTCACAAAACTTGTGTCCCGTATCGAACGACGTCCTTTCGAAGTGAAAGGTACAGGCGGTCAGCATGTGGGAGGAACAAGCCATAAGCTCATCCAAAGGAGTGTGCATCACTTGGAGGCAGGTGTCCGGTAGTCGCGAAATTGACAATGCAGACACTTGGTTCTCACTCCGCTACTGTCCCACATAGAATGGAATGCTGTGGAAGCGATCCGTATAGGCCGTCAGATTGTGGGAGGTACAGGCCATAAGCTCAACTCTGAGAAGCGTGTATGCTTTGCAGGCAGATGTCTGCTAGCCACTCTTTTATGGGAGTTAGAACCTAGCTACACTTCAATTGAACAAGGCTGTTGGAAATCGCTGTATTGAACTCAGTTACACGTGACTACAAGCCTGAAACGTCTACATGCTTTTCACAACCTCTTCCAGCACCTAACATAAGGATGTTAGGACCTATGTCTACAGGCAGTCAGGTTTTGGGAGGGTCCTGCCCTCACCTGAACTCTCACAAGGAAGCATGTCTACAAGCCAGCTTTCAACTAGCTGCATTCTGATGGCCCTGAGAACGCAGCAGTATTCTAACTCAGGAGGTTCCAAGAATACCACTCTACTCCACCTGGAGACACCTTCCAGGCCTGCATTATTCCACTTGAATCTCACAAGCTTCTGACAAACGTCTCTGGTGAAGACGTTGGAAACACATTCTGCAGGCAGTGTGGGCTGTGAGGGACTGCGTGTGAGCCCAACTCTTGAATGTAAGCTGCCGTTGGACGCAGGGTTCAATTAGCTAGTATGGAACTTAGTATGTAGCACCAGTCTAAGACAGGAATTACGAGGAAATCGCGGGATTGAGCTTGGAGGCACTACTCCTGTGGGCCTCACCTGGACGAGGTGACTGGTTCCCACCTGGGACTCACCTGGACCTGATAACTTTGCTCCACACTTTGGCCTCACCTGGCCCTGATGACTCTGGGCCCCACCTAGGCCTCAATCTAGACCTGGTGACTGTGGTCCCCACCTGGGTCTCACCTGGACCTGGTGACACTCATTCCCACATAAACACACCTGGACCTGGTGACTGTGGTGTCCTTCTAGCCTCACATTTACCTGGTGACTCCAGTCCCCTCCAGGGCCTCCCCTGGATCTGTTGACTCTGTCCTGCAGGTTGGCCTCACCTGGATCAGGTGAGTGGGGTTGCCACCTGGGCCTCACCCATACCTGGTGACTCAGGTCCCCACGTGTGCCTCACTTGTAACTGGTGAATCTGGTCCTGACCTGGTCTTCACCCGGACCCAGTGACTCTGGTCACTACCTGGGCATCACCTGGACCTAGTGAATCTGGTCCCCATCTGGGCCTCACCCAGTCCTGCTGACTTTGTTCCCCACCTGGACCTAATTGCTGTGGACTCCTTCTTGGCCTCACCTGGAACTGGTGATTCTGATCCTATCTGGGCCTCACCCATATCTGGTGACTCTGGTCCTCACCTGGGCATCATTGGGACCTGGTTACTCTGTTACACACCTGAGCCTGACCTGGACATGATAACTCTGAAACCCCTCTGGGCATCACCCTGACCTGGTGACTCTGGTCCCCATCTGGATGTGACCTGGACCAGGTGATTCTGGTACACCTCTAGGACTCAACCAGAACTGGTGACTCTGGTCCTCTACTGGGCCTCACCTTGACCTAGTGAATGTGCTCTCGACCTGGGTCTAATCTTGACCTGGTGACTCTGGTCCCTACCTGGATATCATAGGGACATGTTTACACTATTTCCCACTGGGACTCACCTGGACCTGTAACTCTTGTCCTCACTTTGCCTCTTCTGTACCAGGTGACTCTTGCCCCACCTGGGCCTCACCTGGAACTGGTGACTCTTATCCTCATCATAGCCTCACCTGACCTGGTGTTGTGGTTCCCACCAGGATCTCACCTGACCTCATGTCTCTTGTCCCCACCTGGGACTCACCTGGACCTGGTATCTCTGGTACCCACCTGGGTAGCATCAGGATATGGTTACACTGTTCCCTAACAGGGACCCACCTGGACCTGTTAACTCTGTTCTTCACCTGGACCACACCTGTACATGGTGACACTGGTTCCCACCTGCGTCTCTCCTGGACCTGGTGACTCTGATACCCACCTGGGCCTACCTGTAACTGGTGACTCTCCTTCCCACATGGACCGCATGTGGACCTGGTGGCTGCAGTGATTCTAGCTTCTCATATACCAGGTGACTCTGATCCCCACCAGGAAAACATCGGGACCTGGTGAGTCTGGTTGCCATCTGCACCTCACTTGGACCTGGTGACTCTGGTCTGCACCTGAGACTACCCTGGATCTGGTGACTGTGGTCCCCACCTGGGCCTCACTTGGACCTGGTGACTCTGATCCCCATCTGAGCCTCAACTGGCCCTGTTGACCATGGTCCTGAACTGGACATAATTGGGACCCAGTTACTGTGTTCCACAACTGGACCTCACAAGGACCAGGTGACTCTGGTCCCCCTCTGGGTCTCACCCTGACCTGGTGACAGTGCACCCCACTTTGGCCTGACGTGGACCTGCTGACACTGGTTGCCACCAGAGCCTCACCTCGAACTGTTGACTCTGGTTTTTTCAAGGTCCTCCCCTGTACTTGGTGATCCTGGTCCCCACCAGGACCTCACCTGGACGTGGTGACTGTTGTCACCACCTGGGACTCACCTGGATCAGGTTACTGTATTCCACACCTAGGACTCACGTAGACCTGTTGACCATGGTCCCCAGCCGGCCTCACATGGACCTGTTGCCTCTGGTCCCCACTTGGGCCTAACGTGTACCTGGAGCCTCTGGTCCTCACCAGGGCTTCATGTGGACCCTTGACTCTGGGTCCCACCTGGACCTCACCTGGATTTGGAGACTCTGGTCTTCAGTTTGGCCTCACCTGGACCTGGTGACTCTCGTCCCCATTTTGACCTAACTCAGACCTGCTGAATCTTGTCCGCACATAGGCCTCACCCAGACCTGGTGACTCTTGTCCCCAGCTACGTCTCAATTCGACCTGATGAATCTGGTCCTGACATAGGCCTCACATGGACCTGGGACTCAGCTTGATATAGTGCCTCTGGTTCCTACATGGGGCTCACCTGATACTGGTGACTGTGGTCCTCTTCTATGCCTCACCAGGACCTGGTGATTCTGATCCCCATCTGGGCCTTGCATATCCCTAGTGACTCTGGTCCTCACCTAGGCATCATTGGGACCTGGATACTCTATTCCACACCTGGGCCTCACTTTGACTGGGGACCTCTGGTCCCACTCTGGGCCTCCAGCTAAACTGGTTACTCTGGATCCATCTCTGGGCCTCACCCTTACCTGGTGACTCTGGTCCCACCCTGGGCTTCACTTGGACCTCGTGAATCTGCTCCTTACCTGGTCCTCACCTGGACATGGTGACACTGGTCACCACCATGGTCTCACCTGGACTTGGTGAATCTTGTTGCCACCGGGGCCTCACCTGGACCTTGTGACTGTGGTGCCCACCTGGACCTCACCTGGATCTGGTGGCTCTGGTTCCCATATGGGTCTCTCTTGGACCTGGTTCCTGTGGTATCCTTCTGGCCTCACATGGACAAAACGACTCTGATGATATATGGGCCTCACCTGGACATGGTGACTCTGGTCCTTACCTGGGCATCATTGGGACCTGGTTACTCTCTTCTATACCTGGGCCTCACCTGGACCTGGTGACTCTGGTCATGCTCTTGACTTCACCCTGACTGGTAACTGTGGTCCCACCTGGGCCTCACCTGGACGAGGTGACTGGTTTCCACAGGGACCTCACCTGGACCTGTTGAATCTGGTCCTCACATGGGCATCATGGGACCTGGATACTCAGTTCCACATAGGGGACTAACCTGGACCTAGTGATTCTCGTCCCCCTCTGGGCCTCACCCTGACGTGGTTACTCTGGTCCCCACGTGGATATCACCTTGACCGGGTGACTCTGGTCCCCCTCTGGGCCTCACCCGGAGCTGGGGACTCTGGTCCTCAACTGGGTCTCAACAGGACCTGGTGAATCTACTCCTCACTTAGGCCTCGTCTGGACCTTGTGACTCTGGTCCCACCTGGCATCAATGGGACATGGTTAGTCTGTTCCCCACCTGGGCCTCACCTGGACCTGATAACTTTGTTCCACACTTTGGCCTCACCTGGCCCTGATGACACTGGGCCCCCACCTAGGCCTCAATCTGGACCTGGTGACTATGGTCCCCACGTGGGTCTCACCTGGACCTGGTGACTCTCGTTCCCACATGAACCAAAGTGGACCTGGTGACTGTGGAGTCCTTCTAGCCTCACATTTACTTGGAGACTCCGGTCCCTACCATAGCCTCAACTGGATCTGTTGACTCTGGCCTGCAGGATGGCCTCACCTGGACCTGGTGAGTGGGGTTACCACCTGGGCCTCACCCATACCTGGTGACTCAGGTCCCCACGTGGGCCTCACTTGGACCTCATGAATCGGTCCTTACCTAGTCCTCACCCGGACCCAGTGACTCTGGTCACCACCTGGGCCTCACCTGGACCTGGTGAATCTGGTCCCCATCTGGGCCTCCCCTGGATGTGGTGACTGTTGTCACCACTTGGGCCTCACCCATACCTGGGGAGTCAGGTCCCCACGTGGGTCTCACTTGGACATGGTGAGTCTGGTTCCGACCTGGGCTTCAAGTGGATCTGATGACTCTGGTCCACACCTGGGCCTCTCATGTACCTGGTAACTCTGGTACTGACCTGGGTCTCATATGGACCTAGTGACTCTGGTCCCCACTGGGCTTCACCTGGATCTGGTGAGTCTGTTCCCCACCTGAACCTCTCCTGGACCTGGTGACTCTCTATCCAACAGGGACCTCACCTGGATCTGGTGACTCTGGTCCTCACTTTGGCCTCACCTGGACCTGGTGACTCTCGTTCCCACTTTGACCTAACTCAGACCTGGTAAATCTTGTCCTCTCCTAGGCCTCACCCAGACCTAGTGACTCTTATCCCCAGCTATGCCTCAATTCGACCTGATGAATCTGGTCCTCAGGTGGGCCTCACATGGACGGGGACTCAGCTGGATATAGTGGCTCTGGTTCCTACATGGGGCTCACCTGATACTGGTGACAGTGGTCTCCTTCTATGCCTCACCAGGACCTGGTGATTCTGTTCCCCATCTGGGCCTTGCATGGCCCTAGTGACTCTGATCCTCACCTAGGCATCATTGGGACCTGGATACTCTATTCCACACCTGCGCCTCACTTTGACCGGGGACCTCTGGACCCACTCTGAGCCTCAAACTAAATTGGTTACACTGGTTCTCCCTCTGGGTCTCACCCTACCTGGTGACTGGTCCCCCCTGGGCTTCACTTGGACCTGGTAAATCTGGTCCCTACCTGGTCCTCACCTGGCCTGGTGACTCTGGTCACCACCTGGGTCTCACCTGGACTTGATGAATCCTGTTGCCACCTGAGCCTCACCTGGACCTTGTGACTGTGGTGCCCACCTGGATCTCACCTGGATCTGGTGACTCTGGTTCCCATATGAGGCTCTCCTGGACCTGGTTCCTGAGGTCTCCTTCTGGCCTCACCTGGAACAAAATGACTCGGATCCATATTTGTGCCTCACATGTTCCTGGTGCCTCTTGTCCTTACCTGGGCATCCTGGGACCTGTTTACTCTCTTGTATACCTGGGCCTCACTTGGACTTGGTAACTCTTTTTACAACATGAACCTCACCTGGATCTGGTGACTCTCTTCCTCAGTTTGGCCTCACCTGGACCTGGTGACTCTCGTCCCCACTTTGACCTAACTCAGAACTGGTGAATCTTGTCCCCACCTAGCTCTCACCCAGACCTGGCGACTCTGGTCCCCAGCTACGACTCACTTTGACCTGATGAATCTGGTCCTCACGTGGGCCTCACATGGACCTGGGACTCAGCTTGATATAGTGTCTCTGGTTCCCTAATGGGGCTCACCTGATACTGGTGACCGGTCTCCTTCTATGCCTCACGAGGACCTGGTGATTCTGATCCCCATCTGGGGTTTTCATGGCCCTAGTGAATCTTGTCCCCACCTAGGCATCATTGGGACCTGGATACTCTATTCCACACATGGGCCTCACTTTGAAAGGAGACCGCTAGTCCCACTCAGGGCCTCAAACTAAACTTGTTACACTGGTTCCCAATCTGGGCCTCACCCTTACCTGGTGACTCTGGTCCCCGCCTGGGCTTCACTTGGACATGGTGAATCTGGTCCTAACCTGGTCCTCACCAGGACTTGGTGACTCTGGTCACCACATGGGTCTCACCTGGACTTGGTGAATCTTGTTGCCACTTGGGCCTCACCTGGACCTTGTGACTGTGGTCCCCACCTGGACCTCACCTGGATTTGGTGACTCTGGATTCCATAAGGGGCTCTGCAGGAACTGGATCCTGTGGTCTCCTTCTGGCCTAACCTGGAAAAAAACGACTCTGATACATATTTGGGCCTCACCTGGACCTGGTGACTGTGGTCCCTACCTGGACCTCACCTGGATTTGGTGACTCTGGTTCCCATAAGGGGATCTGCTGGAACTGGACCCTGTGGTCTCCTTCTGGCCTAACCTGGAAAAAAACGACTCTGATACATATTTGGGCCTCACCTGGACCTGGTGACTCTGGTCACCCTCTGGACCTCACCCTGACCTGGTTACAGTGGTCCCACCTGGCCTCACCTGGACGAGGTGACTGGTTCCCACAGGACCTCAACTGGACCTGGTGAATCTGGTCCTCATATGGACATCATTGTACCTGATCACTCAGTTCCACATCGGGGCTACACCTGGACCTAGTGACTCTCTCCCCCTCTGGGCCTCACCCTGACGTGGTGACTCTGGTCTCCACGTGGATATCACCTTGACCGGGTGACTCTGGTCCCCCTCTGGGCCTCACCCGGAGCTGGGGACTCTGGTCCTCAACTGGGCCTCAACAGGACCTGGTGAATCTACTCCTCACTTAGGCCTCGTGGTCTCACCTGGGCATCAATGGGACATGGTTACTCTGTTCCCCACCTGGGACTCACCTGGATCTGATAACTTTGCTCCACACTTTGGCCTCACCTGGCCCTGATGACACTGGACCCCCACCTCCACCTCAATCTGGACCTGGTGACTGTGGTCCCCACCTGGTCTCACCTGGACCTGGTGACTCTCATTCCCACAAAACCCACACCTGGACCCGGTGACTGTGGTGTCCTTCTAGCCTCACATTTACCTGGTGACTCTGGTCCCCACCAGGGCCTCACCTGGATCTGGTGACTCTGGCTTGCAGGTTGGCCTCACCTGGACCTGGTGTGTCGGGTTGCACCTGGGCCTCACCCATACCTGGTGACTCAGGTCCCCACGTGGGCCTCACTTGGACCTGGTGAATCTGGTTCTGGTCTGGTCCTCACCCGGACCTGGTGACTCTGGTCACTACCTGGGCCTCACTTGGACCTGGTGAATCTGGTCCCCATTTGTCCTCATCCAGTCCTGGTGACTTTGCCCACCTGGACCTGATTGCTTGGACTCCTTCGCCTCCCCTGGAACTGGTGACTCTGATGTAATCGAAAAGAATACAATTGAAATGAATCGAAAGGAATCGAATCGAAATGATTCAAATCCAATCGAAAAAATCAAATCGAATTGAATCGAATCGAATTGAAAATAATTGAATCGAATCGAATTGATTTGAATAGAAAATAATCGAATCTAATCAAATTGAAAGAATCGAATCGAATCGAACAGAATCGAATGGAATCAAATCGAAAAGAATTGAATCTAATTGAATCGAATCGAAAAGAATCCAATCGAAAAGAATCGAATCGAATCAAAAAAATCAAATCGAATAGAATCGAATCCAATCGAAAATCATGTAATTCAATCGAATATAATCGAAAAGAATCAAATCAAATCGAAAAGAATCGAATCGAATCAAATCGAAAGAATCGAATCGAATCGAACAGAATCGAATCGAATCAAATTGAAAAGAATCGAATCGAAAAGAATCGAATCAATCCAGAAAATCAAATGGAATCGAATCGAATCTGATCGAAAATCATGTATTCCAATCGAATAAAATCGTAAAGAATCAAATCGAATCGAAAAGAATAGAATTGAATCGGATCGAATTGAATCATAATTAATCGAATCGAATTGAAAAAAATCGAATCAAATTGACTCGAACCACAAAGACTCGAATCGAAAAAATCGAATCGAATCGAATCATATCAAAAAGAATCGAATCAAATTGAATTGATTAGGAAAGAAATGAATTCGTATAGAAAAGAATCGAAAAGAAACGAATCGAAAACTTTGGAATCGAAATGAAAATAATCTAATCTAACCGAAAAAATCGAATTGAATCAAATCGAATTGAAAAGAATCGAATTGATTCGATAAGAAAGGAATCGAATAGGGGAGGAGCAAGATGGCGGAAGAGTAGGGTCCCCAAATCACCTGTCTCCACCAAACTACCTAGAAAACCTTCAAATTATCCTGAAAATCTATGAATTCGGCCCGAGATTTAAAGAGAGACCGGCTGGAATGCAACAGTGAGAAGAGTTCGCGCTTCTATCAAGGTAGGAAGACGGGGAAAAAGAAATAAAGACACAAAGGCCTCCAAGGGGGAGGGGCCCCGCGAGGAGCCGGGCTGAGGCCGGGGCGAGTGTCCCCAGGACAGGAGAGCCCCGTCCCGGAGGAGCAGGAGCTGCACCGACCTTCCCGGGCGGAAAGGGGCTCGCGGGGAGTTGGAGCAGGACCCAGGAGGGAGGGGATGCCCTCGGGCTCCCCGGGACAGTAACAGAGCAACTGCGCGCCCAGGAGAGTGCGCCGAGCTCCCTAAGGGCTGCAGCGCGCACGGCGGGACCCGGCGGGACCGGAGCAGCCAGGAGGGGCTCGGGCGGCGGCTCCGCGGAGGGGGCTGCGCGGCCCCGGGAGCAGCTCGGAGGGGCTCGGGCAGAGGAAGAGGCTCCGTGCGGAGGGGGCTGCGCGGTTCCAGGAGCAGCTCGGAGGGGCTCGGGCGGCGGCTCCGCGGAGGGGGCTGCGCGGCCCGGGAGCGCGAATCCACCAGCGCAGGCTCCGGAGCACAGGGCGCCGGGACACAGCCCAGGATCCGGCCTCCTCCGGGACAGGCAGAGACCGGGAGGGCCCAGGACAGCAAGGACGCTCCTGCCCCGAGCTGAGCAGATCAGCGGCCCCGCCCCGGAGCCTCCAGGCCCTGCAGACGGAGAGCTCCGGAGCTGAATCCAGGTTTCCAGAGCTGCCCCGCCACTGGGGCTGTTCCTCCTGCGGCCTCACGGGGTAAACAATCCCCACTGAGCCCTGCACCAGGCAGGGGCACAGCAGCTCCCCCAACTGCTAACACCTGAAAATCAGCACAACAGGCCCCTCCCCCAGAAGATCAGCTAGACTGACAACTTCCAGGAGAAGCCAAGGGACTTAAAGAACACAGAATCAGAAGATACTCCCCTGTGGTTCTTTTTTTTTTTTTTTTGTTTTGTTTTGTTTTGCTTTTTGATTTGTTTCCTTCCCCCACCCCCTTTTTTTCTCCTTTCTTTTTCTTTCTCTTTTTCTTCTTTTTTTTTTCTCGTTTTTTTTTCTTTTCTTCCCTTTTTTTTTTCTCTTTCTCTTTTCTTTCCTTCTTTCTCTCCTCTCTTTTTCTCTTTTTCCCAATACAATTTGCTTTTGGCCACTCTGCACTGAGCAAAATGACTAGAAGGAAAACCTCACCTCAAAAGAAAGAATCAGAAACAGTCCTCTCTCCCACAGAGTTACAAAATCTGGATTACAATTCAATGTCAGAAAGCCAATTCAGAAGCACTATTATACAGCTACTGGTGGCTCTAGAAAAAAGTATAAAGGACTCAAGAGACTTCATGACTGCAGAATTTAGAGCTAATCAGGCAGAAATTAAAAATCAATTGAATGAGATGCAATCCAAACTAGAAGTCCTAACGACGAGGGTTAACGAGGTGGAAGAACGAGTGAGTGACCTAGAAGACAAGTTGATAGCAAAGAGGGAAACTGAGGAAAAAAGAGACAAACAATTAAAAGACCATGAAGATAGATTAAGGGAAATAAACGACAGCCTGAGGAAGAAAAACCTACGTTTAATTGGGGTTCCCGAGGGCGCCGAAAGGGACAGAGGGCCAGAATATGTATTTGAACAAATTCTAGCTGAAAACTTTCCTAATCTGGGAAGGGAAACAGGCATTCAGATCCAGGAAATAGAGAGATCCCCCCCTAAAATCAATAAAAACCGTTCAACACCTCGACATTTAATTGTGAAGCTTGCAAATTCCAAAGATAAGGAGAAGATCCTTAAAGCAGCAAGAGACAAGAAATCCCTGACTTTTATGGGGAGGAGTATTAGGGTAACAGCAGACCTCTCCACAGAGACCTGGCAGGCCAGAAAGGGCTGGCAGGATATATTCAGGGTCCTAAATGAGAAGAACATGCAACCAAGAATACTTTATCCAGCAAGGCTCTCATTCAAAATGGAAGGAGAGATAAAGAGCTTCCAAGACAGGCAGCAACTAAAAGAATATGTGACCTCCAAACCAGCTCTGCAAGAAATTTTAAGGGGGACTCTTAAAATTCCCCTTTAAGAAGAAGTTCAGTGGAACAGTCCACAAAAACAAAGACTGAATAGATATCATGATGACACTAAACTCATATCTCTCAATAGTAACTCTGAATGTGAACGGGCTTAATGACCCCATCAAAAGGCGCAGGGTTTCAGACTGGATAAAAAAGCAGGACCCATCTATTTGCTGTCTACAAGAGACTCATTTTAGACAGAAGGACACCTACAGCCTGAAAATAAAAGGTTGGAGAACCATTTACCATTCGAATGGTCCTCAAAAGAAAGCAGGGGTAGCCATCCTTACATCAGATAAACTAAAATTTACCCCAAAGACTGTAGTGAGAGATGAAGAGGGACACTATATCATACTTAAAGGATCTATTCAACAAGAGGACTTAACAATCCTCAATATATATGCTCCGAATGTGGGAGCTGCCAAATATATAAATCAATTATTAACCAAAGTGAAGAAATACTTAGATAATAATACACTTATACTTGGTGACTTCAATCTAGCTCTTTCTATACTCGATAGGTCTTCTAAGCAAAACATCTCCAAAGAAACGAGAGCTTTAAATGATACACTGGACCAGATGGATTTCACAGATATCTACAGAACTTTACATCCAAACTCAACCGAATACACATTCTTCACAAGCGCACATGGAACTTTCTCCAGAATAGACCACATATTGGGTCACAAATCGGGTCTGAACCGATACCAAAAGATTGGGATTGTCCCCTGCATATTCTCGGACCATAATGCCTTGAAATTAGAACTAAATCACAACAAGAAGTTTGGAAGGACCTCAAACACATGGAGGTTAAGGACCATCCTGCTAAAAGATAAAAGGGTCAACCAGGAAATTAAGGAAGAATTAAAAAGATTCATGGAAACTAATGAGAATGAAGATACAACCGTTCAAAATCTTTGGGATGCAGCAAAAGCAGTCCTAAGGGGGAAATACATCGCAATACAAGCATCCATTCAAAAACTGGAAAGAACTCAAATACAAAAGCTAACCTTACACATAAAGGAGCTAGAGAAAAAACAGCAAATAGATCCTACACCCAAGAGAAGAAGGGAGTTAATAAAGATTCGAGCAGAACTCAACGAAATCGAGACCAGAAGAACTGTGGAACAGATCAACAGAACCAGGAGTTGGTTCTTTGAAAGAATTAATAAGATAGATAAACCATTAGCCAGCCTTATTAAAAAGAAGAGAGAGAAGACTCAAATTAATAAAATCATGAATGAGAAAGGAGAGATCACTACCAACACCAAGGAAATACAAACGATTTTAAAAACATATTATGAACAGCTATACGCCAATAAATTAAGCAATCTAGAAGAAATGGACGCATTCCTGGAAAGCCACAAACTACCAAAACTGGAACAGGAAGAAATAGAAAACCTGAACAGGCCAATAACCAGGGAGGAAATTGAAGCAGTCATCAAAAACCTCCCAAGACACAAGAGTCCAGGGCCAGATGGCTTCCCAGGAGAATTTTATCAAACGTTTAAAGAAGAAATCATACCTATTCTCCTAAAGCTGTTTGGAAAGATAGAAAGAGATGGAGTACTTCCAAATTCGTTCTATGAAGCCAGCATCACCTTAATTCCAAAGCCAGACAAAGACCCCGCCAAAAAGGAGAACTACAGACCAATATCCCTGATGAACATGGATGCAAAAATTCTCAACAAGATACTGGCCAATAGGATCCAACAGCACATTAAGAAAATTATTCACCATGACCAAGTAGGATTTATCCCTGGGACACAAGGCTGGTTCAACACTCGTAAAACAATCAATGTGATTCATCATATAAGCAAGAGAAAAACCAAGAACCATATGATCCTCTCATTAGATGCAGAGAAAGCATTTGACAAAATACAGCATCCATTCCTGATCAAAACTCTTCAGAGTGTAGGGATAGAGGGAACATTCCTCGACATCTTAAAAGCCATCTACGAAAAGCCCACAGCAAATATCATTCTCAATGGGGAAGCACTGGGAGCCTTTCCCCTAAGATCAGGAACAAGACAGGGATGTCCACTCTCACCACTGCTATTCAACATAGTACTGGAAGTCCTAGCCTCAGCAATCAGACAACAAAAAGACATTAAAGGCATTCAAATTGGCAAAGAAGAAGTTAAACTCTCCCTCTTCGCCGATGACATGATACTCTACATAGAAAACCCAAAAGTCTCCACCCCAAGATTGCTAGAACTCATACAGCAATTCGGTAGCGTGGCAGGATACAAAATCAATGCCCAGAAGTCAGTGGCATTTCTATACACTAACAATGAGACTGAAGAAAGAGAAATTAAGGAGTCAATCCCATTTACAATTGCACCCAAAAGCATAAGATACCTAGGAATAAACCTCACCAAAGATGTAAAGGATCTATACCCTCAAAACTATAGAACACTTCTGAAAGAAATTGAGGAAGACACAAAGAGATGGAAAAATATTCCATGCTCATGGATTGGCAGAATTAATATTGTGAAAATGTCAATGTTACCCAGGGCAATATACACGTTTAATGCAATCCCTATCAAAATACCATGGACTTTCTTCAGAGAGTTAGAACAAATTATTTTAAGATTTGTGTGGAATCAGAAAAGACCCCGAATAGCCAGGGGAATTTTAAAAAAGAAAACCATAGCTGGGGGCATCACAATGCCAGATTTCAGGTTGTACTACAAAGCTGTGGTCATCAAGACAGTGTGGTACTGGCACAAAAACAGACACATAGATCAGTGGAACAGAATAGAGAATCCAGAAGTGGACCCTGAACTTTATGGGCAACTAATATTCGATAAAGGAGGAAAGACTATCCATTGGAAGAAAGACAGTCTCTTCAATAAATGGTGCTGGGAAAATTGGACATCCACATGCAGAAGAATGAAACTAGACCACTCTCTTTCACCATACACAAAGATAAACTCAAAATGGATGAAAGATCTAAATGTGAGACAAGATTCCATCAAAATCCTAGAGAAGAACACAGGCAACACCCTTTTTGAACTCGGCCATAGTAACTTCTTGCAAGATACATCCACGAAGGCAAAAGAAACAAAAGCAAAAATGAACTATTGGGACTTCATCAAGATAAGAAGCTTTTGCACAGCAAAGGATACAGTCAACAAAACTCAAAGACAACCTACAGAATGGGAGAAGATATTTGCAAATGACATATCAGATAAAGGGCTAGTTTCCAAGATCTATAAAGAACTTATTAAACTCAACACCAAAGAAACAAACAATCCAATCATGAAATGGGCAAAAGACATGAACAGAAATCTCACAGAGGAAGACATAGACATGGCCAACATGCATATGAGAAAATGCTCTGCATCACTTGCCATCAGGGAAATACAAATGAAAACTACAATGAGATACCACCTCACACCAGTGAGAATGGGGAAAATTAACAAGGCAGGAAACAACAAATGTTGGAGAGGATGCGGAGAAAAGGGAACCCTCTTACACTGTTGGTGGGAATGTGAACTGGTGCAGCCACTCTGGAAAACTGTGTGGAGGTTCCTCAAACAGTTAAAAATATACCTGCCCTACGACCCAGCAATTGCACTGTTGGGGATTTACCCCAAAGATACAAATGCAATGAAACGCCGGGACACCTGCACCCCGATGTTTCTAGCAGCAATGGCCACGATAGCCAAACTGTGGAAGGAGCCTCGGTGTCCAACGAAAGATGAATGGATAAAGAAGATGTGGTTTATGTATACAATGGAATATTACTCAGCTATTAGAAATGACAAATACCCACCATTTGCTTCAACGTGGATGGAACTGGAGGGTATTATGCTGAGTGAAGTAAGTCAGTCAGAGAAGGACAAACATTATATGTTCTCATTCATTTGGGGAATATAAATAATAGTGAAAGGGAAAATAAGGGAAGGGAGAAGAAACGTGTGGGAAATATCAGAAAGGGAGACAGAACATAAAGACTGCTAACTCTGGGAAACGAACTAAGGGTGGTAGAAGGGGAGGAGGGCGGGGGGTGGGAGTGAATGGGTGACGGGCACTGGGTGTTATTCTGTATGTTAGTAAATTGAACACCAATAAAAAAATAAATTAAAAAAAAAAAAGCACAAGAAACAAAAGCAAAAATAAATAAGAAGGACTATATCAAACCAAAAAGAAACAATCAACAAAATGAAAAGGCAACTTTCAAAGAATGAAGGAAAAAAGTTGCAAACCACTTATCTAACAAGGGGTTAATATGGTTAATATCCAAATATATAAGAAATTATATGACTCAATAGCAAAAAAACCTAAATAATCTGATTTTAAAATGAGCAAAGGACCTGAATAGAAATTTTTCCAAAGTGGATACATGAAAATATGTTTAACATCACTAATAATTAGGGAAATGCAAATCAAAACTATAAAGGAGACATCATCCCACACCTGTTAGGATGGCTATTCTCCAAAAGACAAGACAAGCACTGGCGAGGATGCAGTGAAAGAGAACCCTTGTGCACTCTTGGTGGGAATGTAAACTGGTGCAGCCTCTAAGGAAAACAGTATGAAGTTTCCTCAAAAAATTAAAAATAGAACTACCAAAAAAAAAAAAAGAAAGGAATCGAATAGAAAAATATCGAATCGAAAAGAATCAAATTGAATCGAATGGAAAAGTATTGCATCGAATTGAATCGAAAGAATCAAATCGAATCGAAAAAAATCGAATCGAATCACACCGAATCAAAATAATTGAATCGAATGCAAGTGAAAAGAATCAAATCCAATCGAATCAATTCAAAAAGAATCGAATCGAATCGAATTGAAAAGAATCGAATTGATTCAAAAAGAATGGAAATCGAATCGAAAAGAAAAGAATCGATAAGAATTGAAACAAAAACTATTGAATCGAAACGAAAATAATCGAATTGAAACAAATCAAAAACAATCAAATTGACTCGAATCGAAAAGAATCAAAATGATACAAATCGAATTGAGAAATATCAAATTGAATCGAATCGAATTGAATCGAAAATAATCGAATCTAATCAAATCGAATAAACCGAATCGAATTGAATCAAAAACAAATGAATGGAATAGAAAAGAACCGAATCGAATCGAATCAATAAAAAAGATTAATCTATTCGAGCAGAAGAAAATTGAAAAGAATTGAATCGAAAAAAATCGCATCTAATATCATCGAATCAAAAGAATCGAATTGAATGGATGTGAAAAGAATCAAATGAATTGAATCAAATCGAATAAAAAAGAAACGAATCGAATCGAATATAAGCGAATTGAATCGAAAAGAATCGAAATGAATTGAATCAAAAAGAATCGAATTGAATCAAAAAGAATCGAATTGAATTGAATCGAATTGAATTTCGATTCGATTTTTTTCGTTTTCGTTGGATACTTTTCTATTCGATGCTTTTTGATTCTATTCAATTTGATTATTTTCGATTCGATTCGATTCGATTTGATTTTTTCAATTCGGTTTGATTTTTTCGATTCTATTCTTTTCGATTAGATTCAATTTTTTTCGATTCAATTCGATTCGATTCTTTTCGATTCTTTTGGAATCGTATAATTTGATTTGATTCGATTCTTTTCGATTCGGTTGGATTCTTTTCGAATCAATTTCATTCTATTTATTCGATTATTTTCTCTTCCATTCGATTCGATTCTTTTGATTCGATTATATTAGATGTGATTTTTTCGATTCGATTCTTTTCGATTTTATTCGATTCGAATCGATTAGGTTCTTTTCTATGATTCAATTCGATTCGATTCTTTTCTATTCGATTCGATTATTTTCGATTCAATTCGATTCGATTCGATTTAATTTTTTTCGATTCTATTTGAATCTTTTCGATTTGATTCTTTCGTTTCGAGACAATTTGTTTTTTTTCTTTTTTTTAAATTTTATTTATGATAGTCACAGAAAGAGAAAGAGAGAGAGGCAGAGACATAGGCAGAGGGAGAAGCAGGCTCCATGCACCGGGAGCCCGAGGTTGGATTCGATCCCAGATCTCCAGGATCGTGCTCTGGGCCAAAGGCAGGAGCCAAACCGTTGCGCCACCCAGGGATCCCGAGACAATTTGATTTGATTCTTATCGACTCGATTCGATTCTTTTTGATTCAAATTGATTGTTTTCGATTCAAATTGATTATTTACTATTCAATTCGATCAGATTCAATTCGATTCTTTTCTATTCGATTTGATTCTATTGGATTCTATCGATTGGATTACATGATTTTCGATTCGATTCGATACAATTCGATTGATTTTTTCGATTCGTTTGATTTTTTCCATTCGATTCGATTCTTTCGATTCGATTCTTTATGATTCGATTCAATTGCATTCGATTCTTTTTGATGCGATTCAAGTAGATTCTGTTCGATTCAATTTGATTCTTTTTGATTCGATTCGATTCAATGTTTTTTGAGTTGATTTGTTTCAATTCTTTTCGATTCAATTCAATTCTTTCGATTTGATTAGACTCGATTTTTTTCTATTCGAACCGATTTGATTCGATTCTTTTCGATTCAATTCAATTCTTTTAAATTCGATTTGATTCGATTCATTTCGATTCGATTCGATTCGGTTATTTTCGTTTCAATTCGATAGTTTTCGATTCGTTTCCTTTCAATTCGATACTTTTTGATTTGAATTCCTTTCGTTTCGAATCAATTCGAGTCGATTCAATTCTTTTCGATTCGATTCAATTCTTTTCAGTTCCATTCGATTCGATTCTTTTCATTGGGTGTGATTCGATTCGATTTTTATCGATTCGGTTCGATTCGATTCGATTCAATTTGATTTTTTCGATTCGATTCTTTTCAATTCGTGTCAATTTGATTCGATTCTTATCAATTTGATTTGAATTTTTTCAATTTGATTCTTTTCCATTCGATTCGATTCTTTTCCATTTGATTCAATTATTTACTATTCATATCGATCTGATTCAATTCGATTCTTTTCGATTTGATTCGATTCAATTCTTTTCAATTCGATTCTTTTCGATTTGATTCGATTCAATTCGATTTTTTCAATTCGATTCGATTCGATTATATTCCATTCAGTTCGATTCGATTTGATTTGATGTTTTTTATTGGATTTGATTCTTTTTTATTTTATTCTTTTTGATTCGATTCAGTTAGATTAGATTCCTTTCGATTCTTTTCAAATCAGTTTGATTCGATTCGATTCGGATTTTTCCATTCGATTAAATTCGATTCGATTCATTCGATTCTTTTAGCTTCCATTCAATTCAATTCTTTTGATTTGCTGCAATTAGATTCTATTTTTTTCGATTCGATTATTTTCGAGTCGATTCGAATCAATTAGATTCTTTTCTATTTGATTTGATTCGATTCTTTTCCATTCGATCGATTCTTTTCCATTCGATTCGATTCGATTTTTTCATTTCGATTCTTTTCGATTTGATTTGATTCTTTTCAATTCGATTCTTTTCATTTCCTTTTGATTCGGTGCGATTCGATTCGATTCTTTTCAATTCGATTCCATTCGATTCCTTTCTTTTCGAATCGAATCAATTCGATTCGATTCGATTCAATTCGATTCGATTCAATTCTTTTCGATTCTATTCTTTTTGATTCGCTTGATTCTTTTTGATCGATTCTTTTCGATTCAATTCTTTTCGATTCGATTTGATTTGATTCGATTTTTTCAATTCGAATCTTTTCGATTCCAATCTATTCCATTCAAATTGATTCTTTTTGATGCGATTCCATTCAATTTAATTCGATTCTTTTGATTCGATTCGATTCTTTTCAATTCGATTTGATTCGATTCGATTTGATTATTTACGATTCTTTTCGATTCGATTCGATTCTTTTCAAATCAAATCTATTCGATTCAAATCGATTCTTTTCAATTCGATTCCATTCGATTCGATTCAATTCTTTTCGATTCTATTCAATACTATTTGATTCGATTCTTTCAATTCGATTCGATTAGATTATTTTCATTTCGATTAGATTCGAAGCTTTTCAAAAAAAAAGATTCGAAGGTTTTCGATTCTCTTCGATTCGATTTTTTGAATTGATTAAATTTGATCTTTAGGTTTCGATTCTTTTCGTTTTGATTAGATCCTTTTTGATTTGATTCTTTTCCATTTGGTTCGATTCGATTTTTTTCGATTCGCTTCAATTCGATTATTTTCGTTTCAATTCGATAGTTTTTGATTCATTTCTTATCGATTCTTTTCTTTTCGATTCGAATTCCATTCTTTTCTAATCTATTCGAGTCGATTTGATTCTTTTCGATTTGATCCGATTCGATTCTTTTCGATTCGATTCGATTCGATTCTTTTCACTTTCATTCGATTCGATTCTTTTGATTCGGTGCGATTCGATTCGATTTTTTCAATTCAATTTGATTCGATTCTTTTTTATTTGATTCTTTTCACTTCCATTCTATTCGATTCTTTTGATTCAGTGCGATTCAATTTGATTCTTTTCAATTCGATTCCATTCGATTCCTTTCACTTCGAATCGAATCGATTGGATTCTTTTCTATTTGATTCAATTCGATTTGTGTTTTTTGAACGATTCGATTCTTTTCGATTCAATTCGATTCGATTCTTTCGATACGATTCTTTTCGATTCGAATCAATTCGATTCAAATCGATTCTTTCCCATTTGATTCCATTCCATTTGATTCGATTGTTTTTTATTCTATTCGATTCTTTTCGATTCGATTTTATTCTTTTTTCTTTATTTGATTCTTTTTGATTCAATTCGATTCGATTCGATTCGATTATTTTCATTTCGATTCGATTTGATTCTTTTCAATTTTCTTCGATTCGATTCTTTTCGATTCGATTACATTCGATTCTTTCGATTCGAATCTATTCGATTCAAATCGATTCTTTTCGATGTATTTCCATTTGATTCGATCGATTCTATTCGATTCTATTCGATTCCATTCTTTTCAATTCGATTCGATTCTTTTTGATTCAATTCGATTAGATTCTTTCCATTCGATTCGATTCGATTATTTTTGTTTCAATTTGATTCGATTATTTTCAATTCTCTTCGGTTCAATTCTTTACGATTTGATTCGATTTGATTATATTCGATTCAATTCGATTTGATTCAAATTGATTTTTTGATTGGATTCGATTCTTTTCGATTCTATTCTTTTCAGTTAGATTCAATTAGATTCTATTCTTTTTTATTCGATTAGATTTGATTCTTTTCGGTTCTTTTCGAATCAATTTGATTCGATTCGATTTTTTCGATTCGATTCGATTCCATTCTTTTCATCGATTCGATTGTTTTTGATTCAATTCGATTCGATTCTTTTCAATTCGATTAGATTCAATTATTTTCGATTCGATTTGATTCGATTCATTCGATTTTTTTCGCTTCCATTTGATACGATTCTTTTGATTCGATGCGATTCGATTTTATTTTTTTAATTCGATTTTTTCGATTCGATTTGATTAGAATTTATTAGATTCTTTTCTATTTGATTCTATTTGATTTGATTCCTTTCGATTCGATTCAATCCTTTTCGATTCAATTCTTTTCGATTCGATTCCATTCGATTCAATTTCTCATTTCGATTCTTTTCAAATCGATTCTATTCAATTCGATTCGATTCTTTTCGATTCTATTCGATATGATTCTTTTTGATTCGATTCGATTCGATTCTTTTTGATTCAGTTTGATTAGATTCTTTCGATTCTAATCAATTCAATTTTATTATTTTCTTTTTTTAATTTTTATTTATTTATGATAGTCACACACAGAGGGAGAGAGAGGCAGAGACATAGGCAGAGGGAGAAGCAGGCTCCATGCACCGGTAACCTGACGTGGGATTCGATCCTGGGTCTCCAGGATCACGCCCTGGGCCAAAGGCAGGCGCTATATCGCTGCGCCACCCAGGGATCCCCAATTTGATTATTTTCATTTCTTTTTGGTTCTATTCTTTTCGATTTAATTCGTTTCTATTTTTTGATTCGATTAGATTCGATTCTTTTCGATTCAATTCGATTCTTTTCGATTCTATTAGATTCGATTATTTTTTATTCGATTGATTCTTTTTGATTCGATTCTTTTCGATTCGATTTGATTCGATTCGATTTTTTCGATTCGAATCTTTTCGATTCCAATCTATTCCATTCAAATCGATTCTTTTTTATGCGATTCCATTCGATTCAATTCTTTTCGATTCTATTCGATTTGATTCAATTCCATTCTTTTCGATTCGATTCGATTAATTTTGATTCAATTCGATTCGATTCTTTCGATTCGATTTGATTCTTTTCATTTCTATTCAATTTTTTTTTATTCTCTTCAGTTCGATTCTTTTCGATTCAATTCGATTTGATTATATTCGATTCAGTTCGATTCGATTTGATTTGATTTTTTGATTGGATTTGATTCTTTTCGATTCTATTCTTTTTGATTAGATTCAATTAGATTTGGTTCTTTTTGATTCGATTCGATTAGATCAGATTCTTTTCAATTCTTTCGAATCGATTTGATTCTATCCAATTTGATTCTTTTCAATTCGATTCAATTCTTTTCGATCGATTCGATTCATTCGATTCTTTTTGCTTCCATACGATTCAATTCTTTTGAATCGATGCGATTAGATTCAATTTTTTTCGATTTGATTCGATTTGAATCGATTAGATTCTTTTCCATTTGATTAGATTAGATTCGTTTCTTTCCAATTTGATTCTTTTCGATTCAATTCTTTTCAATTCTATTTGATTCAATTCGATTTTTTTATTCGATTTGATTCGATTATATTCGATTCAGTTCGATTCGATTCAAATTGATTTTATTGAACGGATTCGATTTTTTCTTTTTTTCAATTTTTTTTAGATTCGATTCGATACATGTCATTCAATTCTTTCGCTTCCTTTCGATTCAATTCTTTTGATTCGATGCGATTAGATTCAATTTTTTTCGATTCAATTATTTTTGATTCGATTCAATTCGAATCAATTCGATTATTTTCTATTTGATTCAATTCGATTCTTTTCGATTCAATTATTTTAGATTCGATTCTTTTCAACTGGATTCGATTCTTTTCGATTCGCTTCTTTTAGATGTCATTTGATTCGATTCTGTTCGATTCAATACAATTCAATTCGATTTTTATCGATTTGATTAGATTCTTTTCGATTTGATTCGATTTGATTCTTTTCAATTCTATTCGATTCGATTTTTTTCAATTCGTTTTGATTCTTTTTGATTCGATTTGATTCTTTTCGATTTGATTCGATTCGATTCGATTCGATTATTTTCTATTCGAGTCGAGTCAAATCTTTTCAATTCAATTCAATTCGATTCGATTATTCGAATGAATCGAATCGAATCGAAAGGAATCGAAAAGAATGGAATCGAAAAGAATCGAACCGAATCGAAAAATATCGAGTCGAATCGAAAAGAATCGAATCGAATCGAAAAGAGTTGAATTGCATCAAATCGAATTGAAAATAATCGATTCCAATCGAATCGAATCGAATATAAACCAATCGAATTGAATTGAATATAGTCGAATCGAATCGAACATAAATCGAATCGAAAAGCATCGAATCGAAAAGAATCGATTTGAATTGAAAATAAACGAATCGATCCAATTGAATCGAATCGAAAATAATCGAATTGAATCGAATTGAATCGAAAATAATCGAATCGAAATTAATAGAATCAAATCGAAAATAATAATATCGAATCGAATCGAATCAAATCAAATTGAAACAAATCGATACAAAGATAATCGATTCACATCAAATCAAATCGAAAATAATGGAAAAGAATAGAATCGAAAATAATCGAATTGAAAAGAATCGAATTGAATCAAAATGTATCGAATCGAATATTATTGAATCGAATCGAAAATAATTGATTTGAATCTAAAATAATTGAATCGAAAAGAATCGAGGTGATACTAATAGAAAAGAATCAAAACGAATAGAATAGAATCAAATCGAAAATAATTGAATCGAATCGAATCAAAAATAAACGAATCAAATAGAATCGAATCGAAAATAATCGAATCGAAAAAATAGAATCGAATCAAAAATAATAGAATTGAATCAAATTATAAGTATTCAAATCGAATCGAAAAGAATTCATTATACTCAAATCAAATCGAATCGAATCGAATTGAAATGAAAATAGTCGAATAGAATCGAATTGAAAATAATCAAATCAAATCGAATCGAATCAAAAATAATCCAATCGAATCGAAAATAATAGAATCGAGGGATCCCTGGGTGGCGCAGCGGTTTAGCGCCTGCCTTTGGCCCAGGGCGCGATCCTGGAGACGCTGGGTCGAATCCCACATTGGGCTCCCGGTGCATGGAGCCTGCTTCTCCCTCTGCCTATGTCTCTGCCTCTCTCTCTCTCTCTCTCTCTGTGACTATCATAAATAAATAAAAATTAAAAAAAAATAAAAGAAAATAATAGAATCGAATTGACTCGAATTGAATCGAATTGATATGAATCGGTTAGAAAATAATCGATTCACATCGAATCGATCGGAAATAATGGAAATGAATAGAATCGAAAATAATCGAATCGAATCTAAAATAATCGAATCGAATCTAAATTAATCGAATCGAAAAGAATCAAGTCGATTCAAATCAAAAATATTGAATGGAATCGAAAAGAATCGAATCGAAAAGCAAATAATCGATTCGAATCGAAAATAATCGAATCGAAAATAATCGAATCGAATAAAATCGAATTGAAAATAATAGATTCGCATCGAATCGAATCGGAAATAATCGAATTGAAAATAATCAAATCGAATTGAAGAATCGAATCAAATAAAAAATAATCTATATGGGGATCCCTGGGTGGCACAGCGGTTTGGCGCCTGCCTTTGGCCCAGGGCGTGATCCTGGAGACCCAGGATCGAATCCCACATCGGGCTCCCGGTGCATGGAGCCTGCTTCTCCCTCTGCCTGTGTCTCTGCCTCTCTCTCTCTGTATCTGTCATAAATAAATAAAATATTTAAAAAAAAAATCTATATGAATCCAATAGAATAGAATCGAATAGAATCGAATCAAATCGAAAATAATCAAACTGAATAGAACCAAATTGAATAAAAAATAATCGAATCGAATCGAAAATAATCGCATTGAATCAAATCAAATCGAATCAAAAATAATAAAATTGAATTGAATTGAAACGAAAATAGTCGTATCGAATTAAAATTAATCGAATCAAATCGAATCGAAAATAATCTAATCGCATCAAATCAAAAATAATCCAATTGAATTGATTCAAAAATAATCGAATCGAATCGAAAAGAATCAAATAGAAAATAATCGAATCGATTCGAATCGAAAATAATCAAATCGAATCGAAAAGAATGAAATCAAATCAAAAATAATCAAACCGAATTGAATCGAAAATAATCGAATCGAATGCAATCTAATCGAATTGAAAATAATCAAATAGAATAGAATTGAATAGAAAATAATCAAATCGAATCAAAAAGAATCGAATCAAATCGAATCGAAAATAATCGAATCAAATCATCAAATCAAATCACAAAGAATCAAATCGATTCGAATCGAAATTAATTGAATCGAATCGAAAAGAATCGAATCGAATCCAAAATAATCGAATCGAATCGAAAATAATCGAATCGAATCGAATTGAATAAAAAATAATCGAATTGAATCAAAATTAATCGAAATGAATCGATCTTTTTCAATTCGTTTCGATTTTTTTATTTGATTCGATTCTTTTCGATTCGCTTCTTTTCAATGTCATTAGATTCGATTCTGTTCAATTCGATTAAATTTGATTCGATTTTTATCAATTTGACTCGATTCTTTTTGATTCAATTCGATTCTTTTCAATTCTGTTAGATTCGATTCGAGTCTTTTCAATTCGTTTCGATTCTTTTTGATTCGATTCGATTCGATTCTTTTCGATTCGATTCGACGCGATTTGATTCTTTTCCATTCGATTCGATTCAATTCAATTCCTTTCGATTCGATTCGAATCAAATCTTTTCTGTTCAATTTTATTCGTTTCGATTATTTGAATGAATCGAATCGAATCGAAAAGAATCGAATCGAATCGAATCGAAAAGTATGGAATCGAAAAGATTGAATCGAATGGAAAAGAATCGTATAGAATCGAAAAGAATCGAATCAAATCGAAAAAAATCGAGTCGAATTGTAAAGAATCGAATCGATCGAAAAGTATCGAATCGCATCAAATTGAATAGAAAATAATCGATTCCCATCAAATAGAATCGAATATAAACCAATCAAATTGAATCGAATATAATCAAAATGAATCGAACATAATCGAATCAAATTGAAAATAATCGAATCGAAAAGAATCAAATCGATTCGAATTGAAAAGAATCGAAATGAATCGAAAAGAATCGAATCGAATAAAAAACAATCAAATATAATCGAAAATAAAAAAATCGAATCAATTGAAATGAATCGAAAATAATGGAAAAGAGTCGAATTGAAAATAATCAAATCGAAAAGAATCAAATCGATTCGAATTGAAAAGAATCAAAACGAATCGAAAAGAATCAAATCAAATCAAAAATAATCAAATCGAATCGAAAATAATCGAATTGAATCTAAAATAATCGAATCGAAAAGAATCGAGGCCATACGAATAGAAAAGAATCTAATCAAATCGAATAGAATCAAATCGAAAATAATTGAATCGAATCGAAAATAATTGAATCAAATCGAATCAAATAAAAAATAATCTAATCAATCGAATCGAAAACAATCAAATAGAATGGAAATGAAAATAATCGAATCAAATAGAAAAGAATCGAATTGAATCGAAAATAATTGAATCAAATCCAATTGAATCAAAAATAATCAAACCGAATCAAATAAAAAATAATCGAATCAAATCGAATCGAAATATCGATTCGTATCGAATCGAATCGAGACGAAAATAATCGAATTGAATTGAATCGAAAATGATCAAATCGAATAAAAAATAATCGATTCGAAAATAATCAAATCTATTCAAATAGAAAATAATTGAAACGAATCGAATGGAATATAATCGAATCGAAAATAATCGAATCGATTCGAAAATAATCGAATCAAATCGAATCAAATTGAAAATAATCGAATTGAAAATAATCAAATCGAATTGAATTGAATTAAAACGAAACAATTCGAAAATGATAGATTCACAGCAAAACGAATCGAAAATAATGGAAACGAATAGAATTGAAAATGATCAAATCGAATCGAAAATATTCGAATCGAATTTAATCAAATCGAATCAAATCTAAAATAATCTAATCTAAAATAATCGAATTGAAAAGAATCGAATCGAATTGAAAAGAATTGAATTGAATCGACTCGAAAATAATTGAATCGAATAGAATCAAATCGAAAATAATTAATTCGCAACGAATCAAATCAGAAATAACCGAATTGAATTGAAAATGAAAATAATCGAATTGAATTGAGAAGAATCTAATCGAATTGAAAATAATCTAAACTAATCCAATCTAATAAAATAAAAAAGAATCGAATCGAATCAAATCAAATTGAAAATAATCGAACAGAATCAAACCAAATTGAATCTAAAATAATCGAATTGAATCGAACAGAATTGAATCGAAAATAATCGAATCAAATCAATCCAAATTGATTCGAAAATAATCGAATCGAATCGAATTGAAAATAATCGAATCGAATCCATTCGAAAATAATCCAATCGAATCAAATCGAATCGAAAATAATCGAACAGAATCAAATCGAATTGAATCGAAAATAATTGATTCGAATCGAACTGAATTGAATCGAAAAAAATCGAACCTAATCGAAAATAATAGAATCAAATCGAAAAGAATTGAATCGAATCAAAAATAATTGATTCGAATTGAAAAAAATTTAATCAAATCCAATCAAATCAAATCAAAAATAATCAAATTGATTTGAATTGACTTGAAAATAATCGCATCGAATCTAATTGAATAGAAAATAAACATTCGCAACGAATCAGATCGAAAATAATCCAAACGATTGAACTGAAAATAATCGAATTGAAACCAAAATAATCAAATCGAATCGAAAATAATCCAATCGAAAAGAATCGAATTGATTCGAATCGAAAATAATCGAATCGAATCAAGAAGAACCAAATCGAATCAAATCGAATAGAAAATAATCGTATCAAATCGAATTGAATTGAAAAGAATCGAATCAATTTGAATACAAAATAATTGAATCGAACCGTAATGAATCGAATCAAATAAAAAATAATCGAATCGAATTGAATCAAAAATAATCGAATCTAATGCAACCGAATCGAATTTAAAATATTCGAATAGAATTGAATTGAATCGAAAAGAATCGAATCGAATCAAAAAGAATCGAATCAAATCGAATCAAAAATAATCGAATCAAACCATCGAATTGAGTCGAATCAAAAATAATCGAATCGAATCAAAAAGAATCAAATTGAATCAAATCGAATCGAATCGAATTGAAAAGAATCGATCAAATCGAAAAGAATCGAATCGAACCGAACATAATCGAATTGAAAAGAATTGAATCGAATCAAATCGAAAAGTATCGAATCAAATCGAATTGAATTGAATCGAATTGAATCGAACAGAATTGAATTGAATCGAATTGAAAAGAATCGAATCGAAGCAAATAAAAAAAATCGAATCGAAAAGAATCGAATCGAATCGAATAGAATAGAATCGAAAAGAATAGAATCGATTCGAAAAGATTCGAATCGAAAATAATCGAATCAAGCCATCAAATTGAGTCGAATCAAAAATAATCGAATCGAATCAAATGGAATCGAATCAAATTGAAAAGAATCGATCAAATCGAAAAGAATCAAATCAAATTGAAAAAAATCGAATCGAAAAGAATCGAATCGAATTAAAAGAATTGAATCGAATCGTATTGAAAAGAAGAATCGATTCAAAAAGATTTGAATCGAATTGAATCAAATTGAAAAGAATCCAATCTAATCGAAAACATCGAATTGAATCGAAAAGAATCGAATTGAATTGAAAGATTCGAATCGTATTGAATCGAATTGAAAGGAATCAAATCAAATAGAAAAAATCGAATTGAATCGAATAGAATAGAATCAAAGAGAATCGAAGAGAATCAAATCAAATAGAATGGAAAAGAATCGAATCGAATCGAAAAAAATCGAGTCTAATTGAAAATAATCGAATCGAATCGTAAAGAATCGAATTGAATCATATCGAAAAGATTTGAATCGAATCGAACTGAAAAGAATCGAATCGAAACAAATTGAATCGAAAAGATTCGAATCGAATCGAAAAGAATTGAATCGAATTAAATCAAATCGAATAGAAAAGAATCTATCGAATTGAAAAAAATCGAATCGTTTAGAATCGGATTGAAAAAAATTGAATCGAATGGATTCGAATCAAAAAGAATTGAATCGAATCGAATGGAAAAGAATCAAATTTAATCAAATCCCTAACCCTAACCCCTAACCCCTAACACAAACCTATCCTAACCCTAACCCTTAACCCAAACCTAACCCTAACTCTAACACTAACCCCTAACCCTAACCCTAACCGTAACCCTAACCCAAACCCCTAACCCCTAACCCTAACCCTAACACAAACCCGAACACTAACCCTAAACTTAACCCGTACCCTAACCCTAACCCGTACCCTAACATGTAACCGTACCCTGTACCCTATCCTGTACCCCAACCCGTACCCTAATCCTAAGTCCATACCCTAACCTGTACACTAACCCGTCCCCTAACCCTAACCCTAACCAGTACTCTAACACTAACCCGTACCCTAACACGTACACTAACCCGTATCCTAACCCAAACCTAACATGTACCTAACCATAACCCTAAAACCTATCCCCTAACCCTAATCCTAACCATAACACCTAACCCTAACCCTTAACACTAACCCTTATCCCTAACGCTACCCCTAACCCCTAACCTCTAACACTAACCCTAACCCTAAATGTAACCCTAACCCCTCAACCTAACCCTAAACCTAACCCTAACACTAACCTTAACCCCTAACACTAAACCTAATCCTAAACCTAACCTGAAACCTAACCCATACACTTACCCATACCCTAACCCTAACACTCATCCGTAACCTAAACCTAACCCTAACCCGTACCCTAACTCTAACCCGTACCCTAACCCTAACCCTAACCCATACAGTAACCCTAACACTAAACCGTACCCTAACCCTAACCCGTTCCTACCCATACCCTAACCCATATCCTAACCCTAACCCTAAACCCTAACACCTAAACCTAACCCTTACACAAACCCCTATCCCTAAACCTAACCCTAACCCCTAACTCTAACCCTAACCCTAACCCTAAAACCAACCCCAAACGCAAACCCATCCCCAACCCTAAACATAACCCTTACCACTAACCCATAACCCTAACCCTTAACACTAACCCTTAACACTAATCCTTAAGACTAACCCTACGCCTAACCCTAATCCAAACCCTAAACCTAACTCCTAACCCTAACCGTAACCCTAACCCTAAACCTAACTCTAACCCCTAACCCCTAACCCTAACCCTAACCCCTAACCCATAACCCCTAAACCTAACCCTAACTGTAACCCTTAACCCTAACCCTTAACCCTAACCCTAACCCTAACCCAAAACATAACCCTAACCCTAACCCAAACCCCTAACCCCTAACCCTAACCCTAACTCTTAACCCTACCCTTAACCCTAACCCTAAATCTAACCCATAAATCTAAACCAAACAATAACCTAAACCTAACCCTAACCCGTACCCTAACCCTTAAGCTAACCCCAACCCAAACGCTAACCCGTACACTAAACCTGAATGGCACCCTAACACTAACACTAACCCGTACCCTAATCCTAACCATAAAACTAACCCTAACCTGTACCCTAACCCTAAACCGTACCCTACCCTAACCCTTAGCATAACCCGTACCCTCACACTAAAACTACCCCTAAACCTAACCCTAACTCTAATCATAACCCTAACCCTATCTCTAAACCTAACCCTAACCCTAAACCGTAAACTAACCCTAACCCTAACCCTAAACAGTACCCTAACCCTAACACTAACGTGTACCTTAACCCTAACCCTAAACAACCCTAAGCCGTACCCTAACCCAAACCCTAGTCCAAACCCGTATCCTAACTCTAACACTAACTATCCCATACCCTAACCCTAACCCGTAACCTAACCCTAACACTAACCCGTACCCTAATCCGTAACCTATCCCATACCCTTACCCATAACCTAACCCGCAACCTAACCCTAACCCTAACCCTAACCAATAGCCTACCCCTAACCCTGAACCTACCCCTAACCCTAACCTGAACCCTAACCCTAACCCTAACCCTAACCTTAATCCTAACCCTAACCCTAAGCTTAAACAGGACCCCAACCCTAAGCCTAACCCATAACCTAACCCAAAATTTACAGCATTGGAAGTCAGGTCGTTCCATGAATAAAGTTCTACTGCACCTGGAGACACAACCATTGAAGCCTGCAGCTTGCCCCTTGCGTCCCATGAGCTTCTGACAAACATGTCTAGTGAGGATGTTTGTAACTCCATCTGCAGGCAAGTGGAACTAGGAAGGACGGCGTGTCAGCTCATCTTGCAGAAGGAAGTTCCCCAGAGAGACAGCTTTCAACTAGGTACTCAGTTTGGAAGTTAGTATGTAGCTCCCTTCTGAGGGAAGAATTACTCAGAAGTCGTTGGATTGGGCTAGGAGACACTGGCCTCTCACAAAACTTGTGTCCCGTATCGAACGACGTCCTTTCGAAGTGAAAGGTACAGGCGGTCAGCATGTGGGAGGAACAAGCCATAAGCTCATCCAAAGGAGTGTGCATCACTTGGAGGCAGGTGTCTGGTAGTCGCGAAATTGACAATGCAGACTCTTGGTTCTCACTCCGCTACTGTCCCGCATAGAACGGAATGCTGTGGAAGCGATCCGTACAGGCCGTCAGATTGTGGGAGGTACAGGCCATAAGCTGAACTCTGAGAAGCCTGTATGCTTTGCAGGCAGATGTCTGCTAGCCACTCTTTTATGGGAGTTAGAACCTAGCTACACTTTAATTGAACAAGGCTGTTGGAAATCGCTGTATTGAACTCAGTTACACGTGACTACAAGCCTGAAACGTCTACATGCTTTTCACAACCTCTTCCAGCACCTAACATAAGGATGTTAGGACCTATGTCTACAGGCAGTCAGGTTTTGGGAGGGTCCTGCCCTCACCTGAACTCTCACAAGGAAGCATGTCTACAAGCCAGCTTTCAACTAGCTGCATTCTGATGGCCCTGAGAACGCAGCAGTATTCTAACTCAGGAGGTTCCAAGAATACCACTCTACTCCACCTGGAGACACCTTCCAGGCCTGCATTATTCCACTTGCGTCTCACAAGCTTCTGACAAACGTCTCTGGTGAAGACGTTGGAAACACATTCTGCAGGCAGTGTGGAACTGTGAGGGACTGCGTGTGAGCCCAACTCTCGGATGTAATTTGCCGTTGGATGCAGGGTTCAATTAGCTAGTATGGAACTTAGTATGTAGCACCAGTCTAAGACAGGAATTACTAGGAAATTGCGGGATTCAGCTTGGAGGCACTACTCTTGTGGGCTTCACCTGGACGAGGTGACTGGTTCCCACCTGGGACTCACCTGGACCTGATAACTTTGCTCCGCACTTTGGCCTCACCTGGCCCTGATGACTCTGGGCCCCCCACGTAGGCCTCAATCTGGACCTGGTGACTCTGGGCCCCCCACCTAGGCCTCAATCTGGACCTGGTGACTGTGGTCCCCATCTGGGTCTCACTTGGACCTGAACTCTCGTTCCCACATGAACCTCACCTGGACCTGGTGACTGTGGTGTCCTTCTAGCCTCACATTTACCTGGTGACTCCGGTCCCCACCAGGGCCTCACCTGTTTCTGGAGACTCTGGCCTGCAGGTTGGCCTCACCGTGACCTGGTCAGTGGGGTTGCCACCTGGGTCTCACCCATACCTGGTGACTCAGGACCCCACGTGGGCCTCACTTGGACCTGGTGAATGTGGTACTTACCTGGTCCTCACCCAAACGTGGTGACTCTGGCCACCACCTGGGCCTCCCCTGGAACTGGTGACTCTGATCCTATCTGGAACTCACTGAGATCTGGTGACTCTGGTCTTCACTTGGGCATCTTTGGGATCTGGTTACTCTGTTCCACACCTGAGGCTCACCTGGACATGATAACTCTGGAACCCCTCTGGGACTCACCCTGACCTGGTGACTCTGGTCCTCATCTGGATGTCACCTGGACGAGGTGATTCTGGTACCCCTCTAGGCTTCAACCGGACTTCGTGACTCTGGTCCTCAACTGGGCCTTACCTGGACCTAGTGAATATGCTCCCCACCTGGGCCTCATCTGGACCTGGTGACTCTGGTCCCTACCTGGGTATCATCGGGACTTGGTTCCTCTATCCCCCCTGGGACTCACCTGGACTTGGTAAGTCTGGTCCTCACTTTGGCCTCTTCTGTACCAGGTGACTCTGGCCCCAACTGGGCCTCACCTGGAACTGATTAGTCTGATTCTCACCATGGCCTCACCTGACCTGGTGACTGTCGTTCCCACTGGGACCTCACCTGGACCTCTTGTCTCTGCTCCCACCTCGGCCTCACTTGGACCTGGTAACTCTGGTACCCACCTGGGTAGCATCAGGACATGGTTACACTGTTCCCTAACAGGGACCCACCTGGACCTATTAACTCTGGTCTTCACCTGGAGCACACCTGGACATAGTGACACTGATTCCCACCTGGGCCTCACCTGTAACTGGTGACTCTCGTTCCCACATGGAACACATGTGGACCTGGTGGCTGCAGTGTTTCTAGCTTCTCATGTACCTGGTGACTCCGGTCCCCACCAGGTCCTCACATGGATCTGGTGACTCTGGCCTGCAGGTTGTCCTCACCTGTACCTGGTGAGTGTGGTTGCAACCTGGACTTACACATACCTGGTGACTAAGGTCCCCACGAGGGCCTCACTTGGACCCAATCTGGTCCTCACCTGATCCTCACCCGGACCCAGTGACTCTGGTCTCCACCTGGGTCACCTGGACCTGGTGAATCTGGCCCCCATCTGGGCCTCACCTGGATGTGGTGACTGTTGTCACCACCTGGGCCTCACCCATACCTGTTGGCTTAGGTCCCCACGTGGGCCTCACTTGGACCTGGTGGATCTGGTCCACACCTGGGTTGCAAGTGGATCTGGTGACTCTGGTCCCCACCTGGGCCTCAAGTGTACCTGGTAACTCTGGTCCTCACTTGGGCCTCAGCTGGACCTGGTGACTCTGGTCCCCACCTAGGCTTCACCTGGACCTGGTGACTCTGGTCCCCACCTGGACCTCTCCTGGACCTTGTGACTCTCTTTCCAACATGGACCTCACCTGGATGTGGTGACTCTGGTCCTCAGTTTGGCCTCACCTGGACCTGGTGACTCTCGTCCCCACTTTGACCTAACTCAGACCTGGTGAATCCTGTCCCCACCTAGGCCTCACGCAGACCTGGTGACTCTTGTCCCAACTATGCCTCACTTCGACCTGATGAATCTATTCCTCACATGGGCCTCACATGGACCTGGGACTCAGATGGATATAGTGGCTCTGGTACCCACATGAGGCTCAGCTGATACTGGTGATGGTGGTCTCCTTCTATGCCTCATGAGGACCTGGTGATTCTGATCCCCATCTGGGACTTGCATGTCCCTAGTGACTCTGGTCCTCACCTAGGCATCATTGGGACCTGGATACTCTATTCCACACCCGGGCTTCACTTTGACTGGGGACCTCTGTTCCCACTCTGGGCCCCAAACTAAACTGGTTACTATGGTTCCCCCTCTGGGCGTCACCCTTAACTGGTGACTCTGGTCCCCGCCTGGGCTTCACTTGGACCTGGTGAATCTGGTCCTTACCTGGTCCTCACCTGGACCTGGTGACTCTGGTCACCACCAGGGTCTCACCCTACTTGGTGAATCAAATCGAATTGAAACGAATTGAATCGAAAATAATCAAATCGAATTGAATCGAAATTAATCGAATCGAATCGAATAAAAAATCATCGAATCGAAATGAATTGAATAGAAAATAATCGAATTGAAATGAAACGAATCGAAATGAATAGAATCAAATCGAAAATAATCGAATCGAAGATTATCGAATTGAATCAAAACTAATCGAATCGAAAATAATCGAATCGAAAGGAATCGAATCGAAATAATTGAATCGAATCGAATTGAATAGAAATTAATCGAATCGAATTGAATCGAAACGAATCGAAAGGAAAATAATCGAATCGAAACGATTCGAAAAGAAAGAAATCCGAATCTAAAAGACTCGAATCGAAAAGAATCAAATCGAATCGAATCGAAAAAAATCGAATTGAATCTCACCGAATCATAAGAATCGAATCGAATGGAATTAAAAGAATCAAATAGAATTGAATCGAATCGAATAAAAAATAATTGAATCGAATCGAATTGAAACGAATCGAATCGAAAAAGATCGAATAGAAATGAATCGAATCGAAAATAATTGAATCGAATTGAAACTAATCGAATCGAATCGAATCGAAACGAATCGAGTCGAAAATAATCGAATCGCTAAGAATCGAATGGAAAATAATCGAATCGAATCGAAATGAATCGAACCAAATCAAATCGAATATAATCGAATCGAAATTAATCGAATCGAAATAAATTGAATCAAATCGACAAAAAATCGAATTGAAGCAAATCGAATCGAAAAAAATCGAATCGAAAAGCATCGAATCGAATCGAATCGAATAAAATCGAATAGAAATTAATAGAATCAAAACGAATCAAATCGAATCGAATCAAATCGAAAATAATCTAATTGAATCGAATCGAATCGAATCAAATCGAAAATAATCGAATCGAATCAAATCAAAACAAATCGAATCGAAAATAATCAAATCGAATCAAATCCAATTGAATAGAAATTAAACGAATCGTATCGAAACGAAACAAATTGAATAGATTCGAATTGAAAATAATCGAATCAAAAATAATCGAATCAAATTGAATAGGAAATAATCGATTCGAGTCGATTCAAAACGAATAGAATCGAAAACAATCAAATCGAATCGAATCGAAAATAATCGAATCGAATCGAAACAAATTGAATTGAAACAATTCGAATCGAAAATAACCAAATCGAAAGAATTCGAATCGAAAATAATCGAATCGAATCGAATTGAAAGAATCGAATCGAAAATAATGGAATTGAAACTAATCAAATCGAAAATAATCGATTTGAATCGAATCAAACGACGTTAATCGAATCGAATCGAAACGAATTGAAATGATTCGAATGAAATTGAAAATAATCGAACCGAAACGATTCGAATCACAGATTATCGAATCGAAACTAATTGAATCGAAAATAATCGAATCGAAACGAATCAAATTGAAAATAATTGAATCGAATTGAATCGAATAGAATAAAAATTAATCGAATTGAATTGAATTGAAACTAATCATATCGAAAATAATCGAATCGAAAAGAATCAAATCGAAAATATTCGAATCGAAACGAAATGAATCGAATCGAAAATAATCAAATCGAAATGAATCGAATCAAATACAATCGAATCGAATTGAAACAAATTGAATCGTATCGAAAATTATTGAATCGAAACTAATCGAATCAAAATGAATCGAATTGAATCGAATCGAAACGAATCATATCGAAAATAATCGAATAGAAAAGAATCGAATAAAAAATAATTGAATCGAATTGAATTGAAATGAATCGAATCGAAAATATTCGAATCGAAACGAATCGAATAAAAAATAATTGAATCGAATTGAAATGAATCGAATTGAAAATAATCGAGTCGAAACTAATCGAATCACAATGAATCGAATCAAATTGAATTGAAACAAATCGAATCAAAAATAATTGAATCGAAACGACTCAAATCAAAAATAATTGAATCGAATAGAATCTAATCGTATAGAAATTAATCGAATTGAATTGAATAGAAACAAATTGAATCGAATCAAAAAATCAAATGGAATCGCACCGAATGAAAAGAATCGAATGGAAGTGAAAGGAATCGAATCGAAAAGAATAGAATAGAATAAAATAGAATCGAAAAGAAACGAATAGAAAAATATCGAATCGAGACGAAAATATCGAATCGAATCGAAACGACGAAAATCAAATCGAATCTCAAAAAGTCAAATCGAATCGCAAAAAGTCAAATCGAATCAAATCGAATCGAAAAGAATTGAATCGAAATTGATTCAAAAAGAATTGAAACAATCAAATCGAATCGAAAAGAGTCGATCAAAAAGAATCAAATCAAATCGAAAAGACTCAAATCGAAAAGAATCGAATAGAATCAAATAGAAATGAATCGAATGGAATCGATAAGAGTTGATCGAAAAGAATCGAATCGAAAAAACAAAACGAATCAAATCGAAAAAAAATTGAATCTAATCGAATCGAATTGAAAAGTATTGAAGAATCAAATCTAATAGATCGAATCGAAAAGAATTGAATCCAATGGAATGGAATCGAATCAAATCGAAACAAATCGAATGGAATCGAAAAGAGTCGATTGAAAAGAATCGAATCGAATCAAAAAGACTCAAATCCAAAAGAATCAAATCGAATCAAATCGAAAAGAATCAAATCGAATCGAAGGGGTCGATCGAAAAGAATAGAATCAGTTTGAAAAAACAAATCGAATAAAATCGAAAAAGTCGAATCGAATCGAATCGAATTGAAAAGAATCGAATCGAATTGAAAGAAATCGAAAAGAATCGAGAAGAATCAAATAGAATAGAATAGAAAAGAATTGAATCGAATCAAAAAGAATAGAATCGAGTTGAAAAAATCGAATAGAATCTAATCGAAAAGAATCGAATCGAATCGAAAAGAATCAAATCGATTCGAAAAGAATCAAATCGAATCGAATCGAAAATAATCGAATCAAATTGAAACGAATCGAATTGAAAATAATCGAATCGAAACAAATCGAAACGAAAATAATCAAATCGAATTGAATCGAATCGAATCAAAAATAATCAAATCGAATTGAATCGAATCGAATCGAAAATAATCAAATCAAAATGAATCGAATAGAAAATAATCGAATCGAATCGAAATTAATCGAAATGAATCGAAAAGAATCTAATCGAAAATAATCGAATTGATTCGAATCGAATTGAATCGAAAATAAAAGAATCGAATCGAATCGAAATGAATCAAATCGAATATAATCAAATTGAAACATTTCAAATCGAAAATAATTGAATTGAAATGAATCGAAACGAATTGAATCGAAAATAACTGAATCAAAATTAATCGAATTGAGGGATCCCTGGGTGGCGCAGCGGTTTGGCGCCTGCCTTTGGCGCCGGGCGCGATCCTGGAGACCCGGGATCGAATCCCACGTCGGGCTCCCGGTGCATGGAGCCTGCTTCTCCCTCTGCCTGTGTCTCTGCCTCTCTCTCTCTCTCTGTGTTACTATCATAAATTAAAAAAAATTAATCGAATTGAAATGAATCGAATCAACTCGAAAATAATCACTCGAAAATAATTGAATCGAATCCAAACGAAAAGAATCGAAAATAATAAATCGAAACGAATTGAATCGAAAATAATTGAATCAAATCAAATCAAATCGAATAGAAATTAATCGAATCGAATTGAATCGAAACGAATCGAATTGAAAATAATTGAATCAAAACGAATTGAATAAAAAATAATCGAATCGAATCAAAATGAATTGAATCGAAAATAATAGAATCGAAACTAATCGAATCGAAAAAAATCGAATCAAATCGAATGGAATCGAAATATATCGAATCGAATTAAATCGAATCAAAAAGAATCGATTTGAAATGAATCCAATCAAGTTGAATCAAAAAGAATCAAAACGAATCAAATAAAGAAGAATCGAAATGAAAAAAATAGAATCGAATCGAATTGAATGAAAAGAATCAAAAGGAATCAAATAAAGAAGAATCGAATTGAAAAGGATTGAATCGAATCAAATTGAATAGAAAAGAATCGAATCGAAAAGAATAAAATTGAATTGAATCTAATCGAAAATCATAGAATCCAAAAGAATTGAATCGAATCAATTCGAATTGAATCGAAACAAATGAAAAGAATCGAATCAAATAAAAAATAATCGATTCAAAAAAGAACAATCAATTCGAATCGAATCCAATCGAATCAAAAATAATTGAATCGAATTGAATGAATCGAATCGATTCGAAAATACTTGAATCGAATCAAATTGAAATTAATCAAATCGAAAATAATCGAATCTAAATGAATCGAATTGAATATAATCGAAACGAATCGAATCCAAATTAATTAAATCGAAACGAATCGAATCGAAAATAATCAAATCAAATCGATCGAATCGAATCGAATCGAAAATAATTGAATCGAATTGAATTCAAAGAAATCAAATAAAAAATAATCGAATCGAAATGAATCGAATTGAAAATAATCGAATTGAAATTATTCGAATCTAATTGAATCGAATTGAAACAAATCGAATCGTAAATAATCAAATCGAATCGAATAGAAAATAATCGAATCAAATTGAATCAAAACAAATCGAATCGAAACGAATCGAATCGAAAATCACTGAATTGAATCGAATTGAAACGAAAATAATCAAATCAAATCGAATTGAATCGAATCGAATCGAATCAAAAATAATCAAATCGAATCGAATTGAAAGATATCTAATCGAAAATAATCGAATCGAATAGAAATTTATCAATTCGAATCGAATCTAATTGAAACGAATCGAATCGAAAATAATTGATTCGAATCGAAAATAATTGAATCGAAACGAATCGAATCGAAAATAATCGAATTGAATCGATTTGAAAAGAAATTCGAATAAAAAAGACTCAAATAGAAAATAATCGAATTGAATCGAATCGAAAAAAATCTAATCGAATCACAGCGAATCAAAAGAATCGAATTGAATGGAAGTGAAAAGAATCAAATTGAATCGGATCGAAAATAATCGAATTGAATCGAATTGAAGAGAATCGAATCGAATCGTTTTGAAAAGAAAGGAATTCAAATAGAAAAGACTCGAATAAAAAGATTCGAATCGAATCAAAACGAAAAAAATCGAATCGAATCGAAACGAAAAAAATCGAATTGAATCGCAAAATATCAAATCGAATCGAATCGAAAAGAATCAAATCGAATCTAAAAGAATCAAATCGAGTTAATCGAAAAGAATAGATACAAATCAAATAAAGAAGAATCAAATCGTATCGAGAAAAATTGAATCGAATCGAATACAGACGAATCGAAATTAAATCGAAAAGAATCTAAAAGAATCGAAACAAAACGAATCGAAACAAATCAAATCGAATCGAATCGAATCAAATACAAATTAATCAAATTGAATCAAAGTGAATCATATCAAATCTAATCAAATCGAATCGAAAATAATCGAATCAAAAGGATTCGAAAAGAAAGAAATTCGAATCGAAAAGACTCGAATAAAAAAGAATCGAATTGAATCGAAAAAAAATAAAATCGAATCGCACCGAATCAAAAGAATCGAATGGAAGTGAAAAGAATCAAATCGAATCAAAAAGAATCGAATCGAATCCAATCGTTTTGAAAAGAAAGGAATTCAAATCGAAAAGACTCTAATAGAAAGATTCGAATTGAATCGAATCGAAAAGAATCGAATCAAATATTATCGAAAAGAAACGAATCGAAAACTATCGAATGGAAACGAAATAAATCGAATCGAATCGAATCGAAAAAAGTCGAATCAAATCGAATCGAATCGAATCGAAACGAATCGAATGGAAAATAATCGAATCGAAACTAATCGAATCAAAATGAATCGAATCGAATTGACAATAATCGAATCGAAACGAATCGATTCGAAAATAATCGAATCGAACCGAAAATAATCGAATCAAATCACACTGAATCAAAAGAATCGAATGGAAGTGAAAGGAATCGAAATGAATTGAATCAAATCGTATCCTTTTGAAAAGAAAAGAATTTGATTCGAAAAGAGACGAATAGAAAGATTTGAATCGAATCGAATCAAATAGAAAAGAATCGATTTGAATAGAATCGAAAAGAAATGAATCGACAACTATCGAATCAAAACGAAAAATATCGATACGAATCGAAACGAAAAAAATCGAATCGAATCGAATAGCAAAAGATCAAATCGAATAGAATTGAAAAGAATCAAATCGAATCGAAAAGAATCAAATCGAATCGAATTGAAAATAATCGAAACAAATCAAATAAAGAAGAATCGAATCGTATCGAAAAAAATTGAATCTTATTGAATAGAACCAAAAATAATCGAATCGAATCAAATCGAATTGAATCGAAAAGAATCGAATCGAAATTTAATCGAAAAGGACAAAATTAATCAAATCGATTCGAAAAGAATCGAATTAAATAGAATCAAAAAGAAACGAATCGAAAACTATTGAATCGAAAAGAAAAAAATCGAATCGAATCTAATCCAATAATATCGAAAAGAATAGAATAGAATCGAAAAAGATCAAATCTTATCGAATCGAATTAAAAAGAATCAAATCGATTTGAAAAGTATCGAATCGAAAAAATCGAAACAAATCAAATAAAGAATTGAATCGAAAAAATCGAATCGAAAAGAATCAAATCCAATCGATTTGAAAAGAATCGAATTGAATTGAATTAAAAAGAATGGAATCAAATAATCAAATCGAATCGAATCAAAAAGAATTGAATCAAAAAGAATTGAATCGAATAGATTCGAATTGTATCGAATTGACTGAAAAGAATAGATTAGAATCGAAAATAATCGATTCAAATCTAATTGAATCGAATAAAAAATAATCGATTCGAAAGGAATCAAAAGGAATCGAATCGAAAGTAATCGAATTAAATCGATTCGAAATTAATCGAACCAAATTGAATTGAAACTAATCGAATAGTAATGAATAAAGATGAATCGAAATGAACATAATCGAATCAAAACAAATCGAATCATAAATAATCGAATCGAATTGAAAATAATCGAAAGGAGGGATCCCTGGGTGGCGCAGCGGTTTGGCGCCTGCCTTTGGCCCAGGGCACGATCCTGGAGACCCGGGATCGAATCCCACATCGGGCTCCCGGTGCATGGAGCCTGCTTCTCCCTCTGCCTGTGTCTCTGCCTCTCTCTCTCTCTCTCTGTGACTATCATAAATAAATAAAAATTAAAAAAAAGAAAATAATCGAAAGGAAACCAAACGAATAGAAAATAATCGAACTGAAACTAATCGAATAGAAAATAAACGAATTGGGGATCCCTGGGTGGCGCAGCGGTTTGGCGCCTGCCTTTGGCCCAGGGCGCGATCCTGGAGACCCAGGATCAAATCCCACGTCGGGCTCCCGGTGCATGGAGCCTGCTTCTCCCTCTGCCTGTGTCTCTGCCTCTCTCTCTCTGTGTGTGTGACTATCATAAATAAATAAAAATTAAAAAAAAAAAAAAAAGAAAATAAACGAATTGAATCGAATCAAATTGAATAAAAAATAATTGAATCGAATCGAATTGAAATGAATTGAATCGAAAATAATCGAATCGAAATGAAACGAATCAAAAATAAATGAATTGAATAGAATCGAAATTAATCAAATCGATCGAATCTAATCGAAACGAATTGAATCGAAAATAATCGAATCGATTCGAATCGGATCTTAAATAATCGAATTGAATCGAATTGAAACGAATCGAATTTAATCAAATCGAAACAAATCAAATAAAAAATAATTGAATCGAATCGAATCGAAACAAATCTAATCGAAAATAATCGAATCGAAACTATTCGAATCAAAATGAATTGAATCGAATCAGAAATAATCTAATCGAAACGAATCAAATGAAAAATAATCAAATAGAATCGAATTGATTAGAAATAAATCGAATCGAAACGAATCTAATCAAATTGAATCGAAAATAATCAAATCGAATTGAATCTAAACGAATAAATCGAAAATAATCGAATCAACAGGATTCAAAAAGAAAGAAATTCGAATCAAAAAGACTCGAATCGAAAAGAATCAAATCGAATTGAAAAAAATCAAATCGAATTGCACCGAATCAAAAGAATCGAATGTAAGTTAAAGGAATCTAATCGAATCGAAAAGAATCGATTCAAATCGAATCGTTTAGAAAAGAAAGGAATTCAAATTGAAAAGACGGAAATAGATTTAAATCGAATCGAATTGAATCGAAAAGAATCGAATTGAATAGAATCAAAAAGAAACGAATCGAAAACTATCGAATCGAAATGAAAAATATCAAATCGAATCGAATTGAATCGAAAGAGTCGAATCGAATCGAATCGAATTGAAAAGAATCGAAAAGAATCGAATCGAATTGAAAGAAATGGAAAAGAATTGAGAAGAATCGATAAAATCGAATAGAAAAGAATCAAGTTGAATCGAAAAGAATCGAATCGAACCGAAAAGAATCAAATCGAGATGAAAAAATCGAATCAAATCGAATCCAAAACTATCGAATCGAAAAGAATCGAATCGAATCGAAAAGAATTGAATCGATTCAAAAAGAATCGAATTGTATCAAATCGAAACGAATCGAATCGAAAATAATTGAATCGAAACGAATCGAATCGGAAATAATCGAATCAAATCGAATGGAAACGAATCGAATCGAAAATAATCGAATCGAATCGAATCGAAATTAATTGAATCGAATCGAATCGAATCGAAATGAATCGAATCGAAAATAATTGAATCGAAACAAATCGAATAGAAAGTAATCAAATCGAATCGAATCGAATCAAAAATAATCAAATCGAATTGAAACGAATCGAATCAAAAATAATCAAATCGAAATGCATCGAATAGAAAATAATGGAATCGAAATTAATCGAATCGAATCGAATCAAAAAGAATCTAATCGAAATGAATTGAATCGACTATAATCGAATCGAAACATTTCGATCGACAATTGAATTGAAATGAACCGAAACGAATTGAATCGAAAATAATTGAATCGAAATTAATCGAATTGAAATGAATCGAATCAAATCGAAAATAATCACTTGAAAATAATTGAATCGAATCGAAAATAATCAAATCGAAAATAATTGAATCGAAACAAATTGAATTGAAAATAATTGAATCGAATTGAATCGAATCAAATAGAAATTAATCGAATCAAAATGTATCGAAACGGATCGAAAATAATCGAATGGATACGAATCAAATCGAAAATAATCAAATTGTATCGAAACGAATCGAAAATAATAGAATAGAAACTAATCGAATAAAAAAAATCGAATCAAATCGAATCGATTCGAATCGAAAATACTCGAATCGAATCGAAGTGAAATGAATTCGATTCGAATCGAAAATAATCGAATCTAAATGAATCGAATCAAAAACAATCGAAACGAATCGAATCCAAATTAATGGATTCGAAATGAATTTAATCGAAAATAATCGAATCAAATCGATCGAATCGATTCGAATCGAAAATAATCGAATCGAATCGAATTCAAACGAATCAAATAAAAAATAATCGAATCGAAATTAATCGAATCGAAAATAATCGAATCCAAATTATTCGAATCAAATCGAATCTAATTGAAACAAATCGAATCAAAAATAATCGAATCGATTCGAAATCATCGAATCAAATTCAATTGAAACGAATCGAATCGAAACGAATCCAATCGAAAATCATTGAATTGAATCCAATCGAATTGAAAATAATCGAATCAACTCGAATCGAATCGAAAATAATCAAATCTAATTGAATCGAAACGAATAGAATTGAAAATAATAGAATCGAAATGAATCGAAATGAATCGAATCAAAACGAATCGAATCGAAAATAATCGATTCGATACGAATCGAATCGAAAAAAGCGAATCGAATCGAATCAAAAAGAAGCGAATCGAATTGAATCGAAGAGAAAATAATTGAATCGAATCGAAAAGAATCGAATCGAATCGAAATAATTGAATTGAATTGAAAATATCGAATCGAATCGAATGGAAAAAGTCAAATCGAATCGAAAAGAATACAATCGAATGAATCAAATCGAATCGAAAAGAATCTAATAGAAAAGAATCAAATCGGGGATCCCTGGGTGGCGCAGCGGTTTGGCGCCTGCCTTTGGCCCAGGGCACGATACTGGAGGTCCGGGATCGAGTCCCACGTCAGGCTCCCGGTGCATAGAGCCTGCTTCTCCCTCTGCCTGTGTCTCTGCCTCTCTCTCACTGTGTGCCTATCATGAATAAATAAAAATTAAAAACAAAACAAAACAAAAAAAAGAAAAGAATCAAATCAAATCGAAAAGAATCGAAATGAAAAGAATCGAATAGAATTGAAAAAAATTGAATCGAAAAGAATCGAATCGAATCGAAAAGATTCAAATCGAAAAGAATCGAATCGAATAGAAAAGATCGAATCTAATCTAAAAGAATCAAATAGAAAAGAATCCAATCGACGAATCGAAAAGAATCGATTCGAAAGGAATCGAATCGAATTGAATCGAATTGAAAATAATCGAATCGAATCGAATCAAAACGAATCGAAGCTAAAATAATCGAATCGAAAAAAGAAAATAATCGAATCAAATCGAATTGAAAATAATCTAATCGAATCTAATCGAAACGAATCGAATGGAAAATAATCAAATCGAATCGAATTGGAACGAATCAGCCGAAAATAATCGAATCAAATCAAATCAACATTAAACGAATCAAATCGAATCGAAACTTATTGAATCGAATAGAATCAAAACGAATGGAATCGAAAATAATCGAATCAAAATGAATCAAATTGAAAATATTGAATCGAATCGCATCGAATCGCAAAAATTCGAATAGAATCAAATGGAATCGAAAAGAATCGAATTGATTTGAAAAGAATCAAATCGAATCGAAAAGAATAGAATCAAATCAAATAAAGAAGAATCTAATTGTATCGAAAAAAATTGAATCGATTCGAATCGAAAATAATCGAATTGAATCGAAAAGAATAGAATCAAAATTGAATGGAAAAGAATCGAAAATAATCGAATCAAATCAAATCGAATAGAAAAGAATTGAATCGAAAAGAGGGATCCCTGGGTGGCGCAGTGGTTTAGCGCCTGCCTTTGGCCCAAGGGCGCGATCCTGGAGACCCGGGATCGAATCCCACATCGGGCTCCCGGTGCATGGAGCCTGCTTCTCCCTCTCCCTGTGTCTCTGCCTCTCTCTCTCTCTCTCTCTGTGACTATCATAAATAAATAAATAAAAATTTACAAAAAAAATTTAGAAAACAATCAAATCGAATCGAAAAGAATCGAATTGAAAAGGATCGAATCGACGAATCGAAATGAATCGAATCGAATTCATCGAATCGAAAAGAATCCAATAGAAAAGAATTGAATCGTATAGATTCGAATTGAATCGAATAGAATGAAAAGAATCGAATCGAATCGAAAAGAATTAAATAGAATCGAAAAGAATCGAATCGAAAAGGATTGAATCAAATCGAAAAGAATCGAATTGAAAAGGATCGAATCGACGAATCGAAAATAATCGAATTGAAAAGAATCGAATCAAATCGAAAAGAATCCAATCGAAAGAATTGAATCGAATAGATTCGAATTGAATCGAATCGAACGAAAAGAATCAAATCGAATAGAAAAGAATCAAATAGAATAGAAAAGAATCGAATTGAATCGAAAATAATCGAATAGAAGGATCGAATTGAATCAAAAGCATCGAATTGAAAAGGATCGAATCGACGAATGGAAAATAATCGAATCAAAAAGAATCTAATCGAATCAAAAGGAATCGAATTGAATCAAATTGAAACGAATCGAAAAGTGTCAATCGAAAATAATCGAATCAAATAGAAAAGAATCGAATCGAAAAGAATCAAATCAAATCGAATAGAAAAGAATCGAATCGAATAGAAAAATCGATCGGAAAGAATCGAATCCATTCAAAAAAATCAAATCGAAGTGAATCGAAAATAATCGAATCGAATCGAATTGAAAAGAATCGAATCGATTCAAATCGAATCGAATCGAAAAGAATCGAATCGATTCGAATCATAAAGAATTGAATCGAATTGAAAAAATCAAATTGAATCGAATGAAATCGAAAAGAAATGAATCGAAAAGCAATGAATCGATTCGCAAAGAATTGAATCGAATTGAATCAAATAGAAAAGAATCGAATCGATAGAATCGAAAAGAATCGAATCGTATCAATCGAATCAAAAGAATCGAATCGAATCGAATTGAAATGAATGGAATCGAATCGAAAAGAGTCGATCGAAAGAATCGAATCAAATCCAAAAGACTCAAATCGAAAAGAATCGAATCGAATCAAATCGAAAAGAATTGAATCGAATCGATGAGTCGATCAAAAAGAATCAAATCGAATCGAATCAAAACGAAAGAATCAAATCTAATCGAATTGAATTGAAAAGAATCAAAAAGAATCGAATCGAATCGAAAAGAATCAAATTGAGTCGAATCAAAAAGAATTCAATCAAATCAAAAAAAGAGGAATCGAATCGTATTGAAAAAATCGAATCAAATCAAATCGAAAATAATCGAATCGAATCCAAAAGAATAGAATCGAAATTGAATCGAAATGAATCGAAAAGAATCGAATGGAATCGAATAGAAAAGTATCAAATTAAAAAAAAGAAAGAAAAGTATCGAATCGAATTGAATCGAAAAGAAACAATCGAAAACTATGGAATCGTGACAAAAAAATTGAATCGAATCGAAAAGAATAGAATCGAAAAAGATCGAATCAAATCGAAAAGAATCGAATCGATTCAAAAAATCGAATCAAATCGAATCAAAAACCATCGAAACAAATGAAATAAGGACAATCAAATCGAAAAAAATCGAATCGAATTGAAAAAATTAAATTGAACCGTATCGAAATTAATCGTATCGAATTGAATCGAAAAGAATCAAATCGAATCGAAAAGACTCGAATTGAAAAGGATCGAATCAACAAATCGAAAATAATCGAAACAAATCGAAAAGAATCCAATTGAAAAGAATTGAATCGAATAGATTCGAATTGAATCAAATCGAATGAAAAGAATTGAATCGAATCGAAAAGAATCAAATAGAATCAAAAAGAATCAAATAGAATCGAAAAGAATTGAATCGAAAAGGATAGAATCGAATCGAAAAGAATCGAATCGAAAAGAATCGAATTGAAAGAATCGAATGAATCAAATCAAAAAGAATCGAATGAAATAAAAAAGAATCGAATCGAAAAGAATCAAATCGAATCGAATAGAAAAGAATCAAATCGAATAGAAGAGTCGATTGAAAAGAATTGAATCCATTCGAAAAAATCGAATCGAATCGAATCGTAAAGAATCAAATCGAATAGGAAAGAATGGATTAAAATCGAACCATATCTAAAAGAATCGAATCGAATCGTAAAGAATCGAATCGAATTGAAAAAATCGAATTGAATCGAATGAAATTGAAAAGATAAGAATCGAAAAGCATCGAATCGAATAAAAAAGTATCGAATCGAATCAAATAGAAAAGAATCTAATCAATAGATTGAAAAGAATCGAATCATATCGATCGAATTGAAAAGAATCGAATCAAAAAATCGAATCTAATCAAAACCAATTGAATCGAATTGAAGAGTCGTTCGAAAAGAATCGAATCAAATCGAAAAGAATCAAATCGAAAAGAATTTAATGGAATCGATAAGTCGATCGAAAAGAATCGAATCGAATCAAAAAAAACGAATCGAATCGAATCGAAAAAAATCGAATCGAATCAAATCGAAATGAAAAGAATTGAAAAGAATCGAATCGTATCGATCGAATCGAAAGAATCGAATCGAAAGGAATTGATTTGAATCGAAACAAATCGAATGGATCGAAAAGAGTCGATTGAAAACAATCGAATTGAATCGCAAAGACTCAAATCGAAAAGAATCGAATCGAATCAAATCAAAAAGAATCGATTCGAATAGAAAGGGTCGATCGAAAAGAATCGAATCGATTTGAAAAAATGAAATAAATCGAATGGAATCGAATTGAAAAGAATCGAAATGAATCGAATCGAATGAAAAGGAATCAAAAAGAATCGAGAAGAATCAAATTGAATTGAATCAAATAGAAAAGAATAGAATTGAATCGAAAAGAAATGAATTGAATCGAAAAGAATTGAATCGAGTTGAAAAAATCGAATCGAATCGAAAAGAATCGAATTGATTCGAAAAGAATCGAATCGAAAAGAATCGAATCGAATCGAATCAAAAAGAATCGAATCGAATTGAAAAGAATCAAATTGAATAGAAAAGAATCGAATACAAAAGAATCGAATCCACAAATTGAAAAGAATCGAATCAAAAAAAATCGAATCGAAAGGAATTGAATTAAATAGAATAGAATCGAAAATAAACGAATCGAATCGAAACAAAACGAATTGAATCGAAAATAATCGAATCGAATCTAAAATAATCGAATCGAATCTAATCGAAACAAATAGAATAAAAAATAATCAAATCAAAACATATCGAATCGAAAATTGAATAGAATCAAATTGAAAATAATCGAATCGAATCAAATCAAAAATAATTGAATCAAAACGAATTGAAGCGAATTGAATCGAATATAATCAAATGGAAATGTATCGAATTGAAAATAACTGAATCGAATCGAATCGAAATTAACCGAATCAAATCGAATATAATCAAAACGAATCGAATAAAAAATAATCGAATCGAAAATAATCAAATCGAATCAAAACTAATCGAATCGAATCGAAACTAATCGAATTGAAAATAATCGAAACGAAACGAATAGATTTGAAAATAATTGAATGGAATTGAAAGGAATCGAATCGAAAATAATTGAATCGAAACGAATCGAATCGTAAATAATCAAATCGAATCGAATCGAATCAAAGATAATCGAATTGAAACTAATCGAAACGAATCGATTCGAAAATAATCGAGTCGAAACGACTCAACTCGAAAATAATTCAATCGAATCGAATCGAATCGAATAGAAATTAATCTAATCTAATTGAATCGATACGAATCTAATTGAAAATAATCGAATCAAAACGAATTGAATCGAAAATAATCGGATCGAAACAAATTGTATCGAAAATAATCGAATCGAAAAGAATCAAATCGAATCGAATCGAAAAAGACGAATAGAAAACTATCGAATCAAAATGAAAAAAATCGAAACAAATTGAATCGAAAAAAACGAATGGAATGGAATAGAAAAAAAACGAATCGAAAATAATCGAATCGAATCGAAAATAATCAAATCAAATTGAATCGAAATGAATCGAATCAAAACGAATCGAATTAAAAATAATCGAATCGAATCGAATCAAAATAATCGATTTAAATTGAATCGAAATGAATCGAATCGAATCAAATAGAAAATAATCTAATCTAATTTAATCGAAACGAATCGAAATGAAAATAATCGAATTGAATCGATTTGAAAAGAAAGAAATTCGAATCGAAAAGTCTCGAATCAAAAAAAATTGAATCAAATCGCACTGAATCAAAAGAATAAAATCAAATGGAAGTGAAAAGAATCGAATCGATTCGAATCAAATCGAAGGAATCGAATTGAATCGAATCGTTTTGAAAAGAAGGAATGCAAATCGAAAAGACTCGAATAGAAAGATTCGAATCAAATCGAATCGAAAAGAATCAAATCAAATAGAATTGAAAAGAAACGAATCGAAAACTATCGAATTGAAATGAAAAAAATCGAATCGAATCGAAAAACTCTAATCGAATCGAATCAAATCAAAAAGAATAGAATCGAATCGAAAAACATTGAATCGAATCGAATCGAAAAGAATCGAATCGAATCGAATCAAAAAGAATCATATCGAATCAAAACTAATCGAATCGAATCGAAAAGAATCGAATCAAATCGAAAAGAATCGAATCGAAAAGAATCGAAGCGATGCGAATAGAAAAAAGTCGATTCGAAAAGAATCGAATCGGAAACAATCGAATCAAATCGATAATAATAGAATCAAATAGGAAATAATTGAACCGAAAAAATAGAATCTAATCAAAAATAATCAAATTGAATCGAAAAGAATTCATTATAATCGAATTGAATCGAATCGAAAATAATTGAATCGATTCGAATTAAATCGAAAAAAATCAAATCCAATCGAATCGAATCGAATCGAAAAAAATCGAATCGAAAAAAAAGAATCGAATCCAAAATAATCGAATCGAATCGAATCAAAAGTAATCATATCAAATCGAAAAGAATTCATTATAATTGCATTGAATTGAATCGAAAATAATCAAATCAAATCGAATAGAATCGAATCGAAAACAATTGAATAGAATCGATAATAATCGAATCAAATCGAATCGAATCGAAAATAATCGTATCAAAAAAATCGAATAAAAAATAATCGAATCGAATCGAATCAAAAGTAATCAAATCGAATCAAAAAGAATTCATTATAATCGAATCGAATCGAAAATAATCAAATCGAATCAAATCGAAAAAACTCAAATCCAATCGAATCGAATAGAATCGAAAAAATCCAATCGACTCAATTGAATCGAAACATTCAAATAGAATGGAATCGAAAACAATTGAATCGAATCGAAAAGAATCAAGTCAAATAAAAAATAATCGAGTCAAATCTTCAAATCAAAAATAATTTAACCGAATCGAAAATAATCGAATCGAATCAAATCGAATCAAGAATAATCAATTCATATAAAATCAAATCGAATCGAAAATAGTCGAATCGAATCTACAATAATCGAATCAAATAAAAAAATCGAATCGAATCGAAATATTCGAATCTAAAATAATCCAATCGAATTGAATCGAATCGAAAATAAGCGAATTGAATCAAATCAAGTCAAAAATAATCGAATCGAAATTAATCGATTCCAACCGAATCGAAAATAATTGAATCGAATCGAAAATAATCGAATCAAATCGAAAATAATCGAATCGAAAATAATCGAATCGAATTGAAAAGAATCAAATCAAATCGATAATAATCGAATCGAATCATTGAATCGAATAGACTCGAAAATAATCGATTCGCAATAAATCGAATCGAATCAAAAATAATCTAATAAAATTGAAACGAAAATAATCGAATCGAATCGAAAATAATCGAATCAAATCTAAAATAATCGAATCGAAAAGAAACAAATCGATTCGAATCGAAAATCGAATCGAATCCAAAAGAATCGAATCGAATGAAAAATAATCAAATTGAATCGAAATTAATCGAATCGAATCGAATCTTTTTCAATTCGTTTCAATTCTTTTTTATTTGATTCGATTCTCTTCGATTTGATTCGATTCTATTGATTCTTTTCAACTGGATTCAATTCTTTTTGATTCGCTTCTTTTCGATGTCATTTGATTCAATTCTGTTCGATTCGATCAATTCGATTCGATTTTTATCCATGTGATTAGATTATTTTCGATTTGATTCTATTTGATTCTTTTCAATTCTATTCGATTCAATTACATTTTTTTCAATTCGTTTTGATTCTTTTTGATTCGATTCTTTTCGATTTGCTTTGATTCGATTCGATTCTTTTTTATTTGATTCGATTCGATTCGATTCGATTCTTTTCTATTCGATTCGAATCAAATCATTTCGATTCGATTTGATTCGTTATCGAATCAAAAAGAATAGAATCAAATCGAATCGAAAAGAATGGAAACGAAGATAAGCGAATCGAATCGAAAATAATCGAATCGAATCAATCGACTCGAAAACAATCAAATAGAATGGAAACGAAAACAATCGAATCGAATCAAAAATAATCGAATCGAATCGAAAGTAATCGAATCAAATCGAATTGAATAAAAATAATCAAACCGAATCGAATCGAAAATAATCGAATCGAATGGAATAGAAAAATCGATTCGTATCGAATCAAATCGAATCGAAAATAATCAAATTGAATTGAATTGAAAATAATCAAATCGAATCGAAAATAATCAAATTGAATAAAAAATAATCGAATCGATTCGAATGGAAAATAATAAAAATGAATCGAAAAGAATCAAATCGAATCGAATTGAATTGAAAATAATCGAATCGAATCGAATCAAAAAAATCAATTCGCATCGAATCGAATCGGAAATAATCGAATTGAATTGAAAAGAATCGAATCAAATCGAAAATAATCTAAACTAATCCAATCGAATCAAATCGAAAATAATCGAATCGAATGGAATCAAATCGAAAATAATCGAACCGAATCGAACCAAATTGAATCTAAAATAATCTAATCTAATTGAACCGAATTGAATCGAAAATAATCGAATCTAATTGAATCGAAAATAATCAAATTGAATGGAATCGAATCAAAAATAATCGAACCGAATCAAATCGAATGAAATCAAAAATAATTGATTCGAATCGAATCAAAGTGAATCGGAAATAATCGAATCGAATCGAAAATAATCGAATCTAATTGAAAGAATCAAATCGAATAAATAATAATTGAATCGAATCGAAAATAATCGAATCGAATCCAAACAAATCGAATAAAAAATAATCAAATTGATTTGAATTGAATCGAAAATAATCACATCGAATCAAATTGAATCAAAAATAATCGATTCGCATCGAATCGAATCGAAAATAATCCAATGGAAAATTATAGAATTGATTCTAATCAAAAATAATCGGATCGAATCGATTCGAAAATAATCGAATCGAATCGAATTGAATCGAAAATAATCGATTCGCATAGAATCGAATCGAATAGAAAATAATCGAATCGAAATGAATCGAAAATAACCGAATCGAATCGAAAATAATAAAATAGAATCGAAAATAATCGAATCGAACTGAAAAGATTCAAATCAAATAGAAAATAATCGAATCAAATTGAATAAAAAATAATCGAATCTAATGCAATTGAATCGAATCGAAAATATTTGATTAGGATCGAATTGAATTCAAAATAATCGAATCGAATCGGAAAGAATCGAATCAAATCGAATCGAAAATAATAGAATCAAACCATAGAATTGGGTCGAATCAAAAATAATCGAATCGAATCGAAAAGAATCAAATTGACTCGAATCGAATCGAATTGAAAAGAATCGATCAAATAGAAAAGAATCGAATCGAATTGAAAAGAACCAAATCGAAAAGTATTGAATCGAATCGAATCGAAAAGTATCGAATCAAATAGAATTGAATCGAATCGAATTAAACAGAATTGAATCGAATCAAAAAGAATCGAATCGAATCGAAAAGAATCGAATCGAATAGAATCGAAAAGAATAGATTCGATTCGAAAAGATTCAAATCGAATTGAATCAAATCGAAAAGAATCGAATCTAATAAAAAAACGAATCAAATCGAAACGAAAGATTTGAATTGAATTGAATCGAATCGAAAGGAATCGAAACGAATCGAAAAATCGAATCGAATCGAAAAGAATAGAATCAAATCGAATCGAAGAGAATCGAATCAAAAAGAATAGAATCGAATCGTATTGAAATGAATCAAATGAAATCGAATGTAAAAGAATCGAATCGAACCGAAAAAATTCAAGTCGTATTGAAAAGAATCGAATCGAATCGTAAAGAATCGAATTGAATCGTATCGAAAAGATTTGAATCGAATTGAACTGAAAAGAATCGAATCAAAACTAATCGAATCAAAAAGACTCAAATTGAATCGAATCGAATCAAATCGAATCGAATAGGAAAGAATCTATCGAATCGAAAAGAATTGAATCGATAAGAATTGAATTGAAAAGAATTGAATCGAATCGATTCGAATCGAAAAGAATTGAATTGAATCGAATCGAATCGAAAAGAATCGAATCGAATCAAATCCCTAACCCTAACCCCTAAGCCCTAACACTAAACCTATCCTAACCCTAACCATTAACCCTAACCGTTAACCCTAACCCTAACCGTAAGCCTAACCCTAACCCTAACCCCTAAACCCTAACCCAAACCCTAACCCTAACCCGAACACTAACACTAAACTTAAATTGTACCCTAAACTAACCCGTACCCTAACCCTAACAGGTACCCTAACACTAACCTGTACCCCAACTCTAACCCGTACCCTAACCCGTACCCTACCCGTACCCTAACACTAAGACCGTACCCTAACCCATACACTAACCCGTCCCCTAACCCTAACCCTAATCAGTACTCTAACACTATCCTGTACCCTAACCCGTACCCTAACCCATATCCTAACCCTAACCCTAACCAGTAATCTAACACTAACCCATACCCTAACCCGTACCCTAACCCTAACCCTAAACGTACCTAACCATAACCCTAACCACTAACCCTAACCCTAACCCTAACACCTAACCCTAACCCTAAACCCTAACCCTAAACCAAAACCTAACCCTAAGCCCTAACCCTAACCTCAACCCCTAACCCTAACCATAACCGTAACCTGAACCACTAACCACTAACCCTAAACATAACTCTAACCCTAACACTAACCCAAAATCTAACCCTAACACCTAACTCTAACCTTAACCCCTAACCTTAACCCTAACACTAACACTAATGCTAACACCTAACCCCTAAAACTAGCTCTAAACCCTAACCCCAAACCCCTAACCCTAACCCTAACCCTTAAAACTAACCCTTAACCCTAACGCTACCCCTAACCCGTAACCCCTAACCCTAACCCTAACACTATCCCTAACCCTTAACCCTAACACTAACCCTTGTCCTAACCCTAACCCCTAACACTAACCCTAACGTTAACCCCTCACCCTAATCCTAACCCTAACACTAACCCTAACCCCTAACTCTAAACCTAACCCCAAACCTAACCTGAAACCTAACCCATACACTAACCCGTACCCTAACCCTAACACTCACCCGTAACCTAAACCTAACCCTAACCTCTATCCTAACTCTAACCCATACCCTAAACCTAACCCTAACCATAACCCGTACCCTAACCAAAACTCTAACCCTAACCCTATCCCGTACAGGAAACCTAACACTAACCCTTACACTAACCCTATCCCGTACCCTAACCCTAACCATAACCCGTACCCTAACCCTAACCCGTACCCTAATCCTAAACCATACCCTAACCCTAACCCATACCCTAACCCTAACCCGTACCCTAATCCTAAACCATACACTAACCCTAACCCATACCCTAACCCGTACACTAACCAGTACCCTAACCCTACCCAACCCATTCCCTAAACCTAACCGTACCCGTACTCTAACCGTAACCCGTACCCTAGCCCTAAACCTAAACCTAGCCCTAACCCTAACCCCTAACCCTAACCTAACCCTCACCCTAACCCTAACCCTAAACCTAACCCTAACACTAACCCTAACCTTAACCCTAAACCTAATCCGAAACCTAACCCGAAACCTAACCCATACACTAACCTGTAACCTAACCCTAAACCTAACCCGTACCCTAACCCTAACTCATACCCTAACCCTAAGCCTACGCGTACCCTAACCCTAACCCATACCCTAAACCTAACCCTAACCCTAACCCGTACCCTAACCCTAACCTGTACCCTAACACTAACCTGTACCTTAACCCTAATCCTACCCACACCCTACTATAACCTGTACGCTAACCCTAACCCGTACCCTAACACTAACCCATATCCTAACACTAAACTATACCCTAACCCTAACCCGTACCCTAACCCGTATCCTAATCCTAACCCTAACCCATACCCTAACCATAACACTAACCCTAGCTCCTAACCCCTAACCCTAACCCTAACCCAAACCCCTATTCCTAAACCTAACCCAAACCCCTAACTCTAACACTAACCCTAACCCTAAAACCAACCCAAACCCCAAACCCAACCCCAACCCTAAACCTAACCATTACCCCTAACCCCTAATACTAACCCTAACCCCTAACCCATAACCCCTCAACCTAACCCTAACCCTAACCCTTAACCCTAACCCTTAATCCTAACCCTAACCCTAACCCAAAACATAACCCCTAACCCTAACCCAACCCCTAACCCCTAACCCTAACCCTAACCCTTAACCCTACCCTTAACCCTAACCCTAACCCAAACCCTAACCCTAACCCTAATCCCTAACCCTAACCATAACCCCATACCGAACCCAAACCCTATCCCTAACCCTAACACTACTCCTAAACCCTAACAACTAACCCCTAACCCTAACCCCTAACGCTATCCGTAAACCTTAACCTCAACACTTAACCCTAAACCTAACCATAACCCTTACCCTAACCCGTACCCTAACCCTAACCGAAATCCTAACCCTAACCCGTACCCTAACTGTAACCCGTACCCTAACCCTAAACCATACCCTAACCCCAAACCTAACCCGTACACTAACCCTAACCCGTATCCTAACCCTAACCTGTACCCTAATCCTAACATGTAACCTAAATCCAACCCTGACTCTAACCCAAACAATACCCTGACCCTAACCTGTACCCTAACCCTTACGCTAACCCCAACCCTAATACTAACCCATACACTAACCCTAAATGGTACCCTAACACTAACACTAACCCGTACCCTAATCCTAACCCTAAAACTAACCCTAACCCATACCCTAACCCTATACCGTACCCTACCCTAACCCTAAACATAACCCGTACCCTAACACTAAAACTACCCCTAAACCTAACCCTAACTCTAATCATAACCCTAACCCTATCTCTAAACCTAACCCTACCCAAAACCCTAACCTAACCCTAACCCTCACCCTAACCGTATCCCTAACACGTAAACTAACCATAACCCTAACCCATAAACTAAACCTAACCCTAAACCTAACCCTAAACAGTACCCTAACCCTAACTCTAACGTGTACCTTAACCCTAACCCTAAACCTAAACCTAACCCTAAGCCATACCCTAACCCTAACCCTAACACAAACCCTAACCCTAACTCCTAACCGTAACCGTAAACCTAACACTAACCCGAACCACTAACCCCTAACCCTAACCCGAACCCGAACCCCTAACCCCTATCCCTAACCCTATACTTAACACTAACCCTTAACTATAACCCTAACCCTAAACCTAACCCAAACCCTAACCCTAAACCTAACCCGAACCTGAACCCCTAACCCCTATTCCTAACCCTATACTTAACACTAACCTTTAACTATAACCCTAACCCTAAACCTAACCCAAACCCTAACCCTAACACCTAACCCTAACACTAACCCTAACCGTACCCTAACCCTAAACAGTACCCTAAACTAACCCTAACCATAACCCGTACCGTCACACTAAAACTACCCCTAACCTAACCCGAACACTAATCATAACTGTAACCCTATCTCTAAACCTAACCCTAACCCTAACCCTAACCTAACCCAAACCTCACCCTAACCCCATCCCTAACACGTAAACTAATCCTAACCCTAACCCTAACCCGAAAACTAAACCTAACCCTAAACCTAACCCTAAACAGTACCCTAACCCTAACCCTAATGTGTACCTTAACCCTAAACCTAACCCTAAGCCGTATCCTAACCCTACCCCTAACCCGTACCCTTACTCTAACACTAACTCTCCCATGCACTAACCCTAAACCGTACCCTAACCCTAACCCTAATCCACACCCTAACCCGCACCGTAAAACTAAACCTAACCCGTAAACCTAAACCTAACCCTAACCCCAACCCTAACCCGAACCCTAACTCTAACGCGTACCCTAATCCTAAACCGTAACCTAACCTGTACCCTAACCCATACCCTAACTCGTACCCAAACCCCAATCCCATTCCCTAACCCGAACTCAAAAACTAACCCGTACACAAACCTGTAACCGTACTCGTACCCTAACCCATAAACAAACCCATAGCCTACACCTAACCCTAACCTGAACACGTACCCTAAGCCTAACCCTAACCCCACCCTAACCCTAACCCGTTCCCTAACCCTTACCCTAAATGTATCCCATACCCTAACCCGAACCCTAAACCTAACCCATAAACTCACCCTAACCCTAACCCTAACCCGTAACCTAAACCTAACACTAAACCTAACCCTAAACAGTACCCTAACCCTAACCCTAACCCTAAACCCTAACCCTACCCCTAACCCTAACCCTAACCCTAACCCTAACCGAAACCTTACCCTAACACTAACCCTAACCGTAACCTACCCTAACCCTAACCCTAACCTGTAACCTGAACCTCACCCAAACCCTAACCGTAACCCTAACCCTAAACAGTACCCTAAACCTAAACCTAACCCTAACCCTTACCCACCCAAACCCTAACACTCACTCTAAACCTAACCCTAACCCATACCATAAACCTAACCCAAACCCTAACCGTTAGCAGCACCCTAACCCATACCTTAACCCGTACCGTAATCCATACCATATCTCTAAACCGTACCCTAACCCTAACCCGTACCCTAACCCTAATCTGTACCCTAAAACTAAGCCTAAACCGAACCCTAATCATAACCCTAACACTAACACTAACCTGTAGCCTAACCCTAACCCGAACCCTAAACATAACCCGAACTCTAACTCTAACCCTTACCCGTACTCTAACCCTAACTGTAACCCTAACCAGTAACCTAACCCTAACCCTAAGGCTAACACTAAACAGTACCCTAAACCTAACCCTATCCAATAACCTAACTCTAATCCTAACCCTAAACCTAACCCTAAACCTAACCTTAACCCGTACACTAATCCTAACCCGTACTACAACGCTTACCCTAACCCTCACTCGTACCCTAACCCAAACTCTAACCCGTACCCTAACCCTAAACTTACACCAACCCTAAACCTAACGAAACCCAATCCCTGATCCTAACCCTAACCCTAACCTAATCCTAACCTTAACCCTTACCCTATCCCTAACCCTAACCCTAACCCGTAACCTAACCCTAACCCTAAACAGTACCCTAACTTTAACCCTAAACCATACACTAACCCTAACCGTAAACCTAAACCGAACCCTAAGCCTAACCCTAACACTAACACTAACCCATACCTTTCGAAGTGAAAGGTACAGGCGGTCAGCATGTGGGAGGAACAAGCCATAAGCTCATCCAAAGGAGTGTGCATCACTTGGAGGCAGGTGTCCGGTAGTCGCGAAATTGACAATGCAGACTCTTGGTTCTCACTCCGCTACTGTCCCGCATAGAACGGAATGCTGTGGAAGCGATCCGCACAGGCCGTCAGATTGTGGGAGGTACAGGCCATAAGCTCAACTCTGAGAAGCGTGTATGCTTTGCAGGCAGATGTCTGCTAGCCACTCTTTTATGGGAGTTAGAACCTAGCTACACTTCAATTGAACAAGGCTGTTGGAAATCGCTGTATTGAACTCAGTTACACGTGACTACAAGCCTGAAACGTCTACATGCTTTTCACAACCTCTTCCAGCACCTAACATAAGGATGTTAGGACCTATGTCTACAGGCAGTCACGTTGTGGGAGGGTCCTGCCCTCACCTGAACTCTCACAAGGAAGCATGTCTACAAGCCAGCTTTCAACTAGCTGCATTCTGATGGCCCTGAGAACGCAGCAGTATTCTAACTCAGGAGGTTCCAAGAATACCACTCTACTCCACCTGGAGACACCTTCCAGGCCTGCATTATTCCACTTGCGTCTCACAAGCTTCTGACAAGCGTCTCTGGTGAAGACGTTGGAAGGACATTCTGCAGGCAGTGTGGAACTGTGAAGGACTGGGTGTGAGCCCAACTCTCGGATGTAAGTTGCCGATGGATGCAGGGTTCAATTAGCTAGTATGGAACTTAGTATGTAGCACCAGTCGAAGACAGGAATTACTAGGAAATCGCGGGTTTGAGCTTGGAGGCACTACTCTTGTGGGCCTTACCTGGACGAGGTGACTGGTTCCCACCTGGGACTCACCTGGACCTGATAACTTTGCTCCACACTTTGGCCTCACCTGGCCCTGATGACTCTGGGCCCCACCTAGGCCTCAATCTGGACCTGGTGACTGTGGTCCCCACCTGGGGCTCACCTGGACCTGGTGACTCTCGTTCCCACATGAACCACACCTGGACCTGGTGACTGTGGTGTCCTTCTAGCCTCACATTTACCTGGTGACTCCGGTCCCCACCAGGGCCTCACCGGGATCTGGTGACTCTGGACTGCAGGTTGGCCTCACCTGGACCTGGTGAGTGGGGTTGCCACCTGGGCCTCACCCATACCTGGTGACTCAGGTCCTCATGTGGGCCTAACATGGACCTGGTCTCTTTCTATGCCTCACCAGGACCTGGTGATTCTGATCCTCATCTGGGCCTTGCATGGCCCTAGTGACTCTGGGCCTCACCTAGGCATCATTGGGACCTGGATACTCTATTGCACACCTGGGCCGCCATTTGACCGGGGACCTCTGGTCCCACTCTGGGCCTCAAACTAAACTGGTTACTCTGGTTCCCTCTGGGCCTCAACATTATTACCTGGTGACTCTGTCCCCCCTGCGCTTCAATGGACCTGATGAATGTGGTCCTTACCTGGTCGTCACCTGGACCTGGTGACTCTGGTCACCACCTGGGTCTCACCTGGACTTGGTGAATCTTGTTGAGACCTGGGCCTCACCTGGACCTTGTGACTTTGGTCCCGACACGAATTCACCTGGATCTGGTGGCTCTGGTTCCTATATGGGACCATCCTGGACCTGGTTCCTGTGGCCCCCCTTCTGTCCTCACCTGGAACTAAATGACACTGATCCATATTTAGGCCTCACCTGGACCTGGTGACTCTGGTCCTTACCTGGGCATCACTGGGACCTGGTTACTCTCTTCTATACCTGGGCCTCACCTGGACCTTGTGACTCTGGTCACCCTCTGGACCTCACCCTGACCTGGTGACTGTGGTCCCCCCTGGGCCTCACCTGGATGAGGTGACTGGTTCCCACAGGGACCTCACCTGGACCTGGTGGATCTGGTCCTCACATGGGCATCATGGGACCTTGTTACTCAGTTCCACATCGGGGCCTCACCTGGACCTAGTGACTCTCATCCCTCTCTGGGCCTCTCCCTGACGTGGTGACTCTGGTCCCCACCTGGATTTCACCTGGACCGGGTGACTCTGGTCCCCCTCTGGGCCTCACTGGGAGCCTGGGACTCTGGTCCTCAACTGGGCCTCAACAGGACCTGGTGAATCTACTCCTTACTTACACCTCGTCTGGACCTTATGACTCTGGTCCCACCTGGGCATCAATGGGACATGGTTACTCTGATCCCCACCTGGGACTCACCTGGACCTGATAACTTTGATCCACTCTTTGGCCTCACATGGCTCTGATGACTCTGGGCTCCCCACCTAGCCCTCAATCTGGACCTGGTGACTGTGGTCCCCACATGGGTCTCACCTAGACCTGGTGACTCTTGTTCCAAATGAACCACACCTGAACCTGGTGACAGTGGAGTCCTTCTAGCCTCACATTTACCTAGTGACTCCGGTCCCCACCAGGGCCTCACCTGGATCTCGTGACTCTGGACTGCAGGTTGGCCTCACCTGGACCTGGTGAGTGGGGTTGCCACCTGGGTCTCACCCATACATGGTGACTCAGGTCTCGACGTGGGCCTTACTTGGACCTGGTGAATCTGGTCCTTACCTTGTCCAAACCCGGACCTGTTGACTCTGGTCTCCACCTTGGCCTCACCTGGACCTGGTGAATCTGGTCCCCATCTGGGCCTCACCCAGTCCTGGTGACTTTGTTCCCCACCTGGACCTGATTGCTGTGGACTCCTTCTTGGCCTCACCTGAAACTGGTGACGCTGATCCTATCTGGAACCCACCCAGATCTGGTGACTCTGGTACTCACCTGGGCATAATTGGGACCTGGTTACTCTGTTTCACACCTGAGCCTCACCTGGACTTGAAGACTCTGGAACCTTTCTGGGATTCACCCTGACCTTGGGACTCTGGTCCCCATCTGGATGTCACCTGGACCAGGTGATTCTTGTACCCCCCTAGGCCTCATCCAGACCTGGGGACTCTGGTCCTCAACTGGGCCTCACCTGGACCTAGTGAATATGCTCCCCACCTGGGCTTCATCTGGTCTGGTGACTCTGGTCCCTACCTGGGCATCATCGGGACATGTTTACTCTATTCCCCACTGGGACTCACCTGGACCTGGTAACTCTTGTCCTCACTTTGGTCTCTTCTGTACCAGGTGACTCTGACCCCACCTGGGCCTCACCTGGAACTGGTGACTCTGATCCTCAGCATGGCCTCACCTGACCTGGTGACTGTGGTTCCCACCGGGACCTCACCTGGACCTAATGTCACTGGTCCCCACCTGGGCCTCACCTGAAAATGGTGTCTCTGGTACCCACCTGTGTAGCATCAGGACACGGTTACACTGTTCCCTAACAGGACCAACCTGGACCTGTTAACTCTGGTCTTCACCTGGGCCACACCTGGACATGGTGACACTGGTTCCCACCTGGGTCTCACCTGGACCTGGTTACTCTCATTCCATCATGGACCTCATGTGGACCTGGTGGCTGCAGTGTTTCTAGCTTTCATGGACCTGGTGACTCTGGTCCCTACCAGGGCCTCACCGGGACCTGGTGAGTGTGGTTGCCACCTGCACCTCACCTGGACCTGGTGATTCTGGTCTGCACCTGTGACTACCCCGGATCTGGTGACTGTGGTCCCCACCTGGGCCTCACTTGGACCTGGTGACTCTGATCCCCATCTAGGACTCACCTGGCCCTGTTGACCATGGTCCTCAACTGGGCATAATTGGGACCCGGTTACTGTGTTCCACAACTGCATATCACCTGGACCAGGTGACCTTGGTCCCCTCTGGGTCTCACCCTGACCTGGTGACTGTGAACCCCACTTTGGCCTGACTTGGACTTGCTGACTCTGGTTGCCACCTGCGTCTCAACTCAAACTGTTGTCTCCGGTTCTTTCAAGGACCTCTCCTGTACCTGGTGATCCTGGTACACACCTGGGACTCTCCTGGACGTGGTGACTGTTGTCACCACCTGGGACTCACCTGGACCTGCTTACTGTGTTCCACACCTGGGCCTCATGTAGACATGTTGACCATGGTCCCCAGCCAGCCTCACATAGACCTGTTGCCTCTGGTCCCCACCTGGGCCTCACGTGTAACTGGTAACTCTGGTCCTCACATGGGCCTCATCTGGACCTGGTGACTCTGGTCCCCTCCTGGGCTTCACCTGGATCTGGTGACTCTGGTCCCCACTTGGACCTCTCCTGGATCTGGTGACTCTGGTCCTCACTTTCTCCTCACCTGGCCCTGGTGACTCTTGTCCCCACTTGGACCTAACTCAGACCTGGTGAATCTTGTCCCCACCTAGTCGTCACCCAGACCTGGTGACTCCTGTACCAGCTATGCCTCAATTCGACCTTATGAATCAGGTCCTCACGTGGGCCTCACATGGAACTGGGACTCAACTGGATTTAGTGGCTCTGGTTCCCACAGGGGGCTCAACTGATACTGGTGACTGGTCTCATTCGATGCCTCACCAGGACCTGGTGATTCTGATCTCCATCTGGGCCTTGCATGGCCCTAAAGACTCTGGTCCTCACCTAGGCATCATTGGGACCTGGATACTCTATTCCACACCTGGGCGTCACTTTGGCCAGGGACCTCTGGTCCCATTCTGGGCCTCAAACTAAACTGGTTACTCTGGTTCCCCCTCTGGGCCTCACCCTTACCTGGGGATTCTGGTCCCCCGCCTGGGCTTCAACTGGACCTGGTGAATCTGGTCCTTACCTGGTCCTCACCTGGACCTGGTGACTCTGGTCACCACCTGGGACTCACCTGGACTTGTGAATGTTGTTGCCACCTGGGCCTCACCTTGACTTTGTGACTGTGGTCCCCACCTGGACCTCACCTGGATCTCGTGGCTCTGGTTCCCATTTGGGGCTCTCCTGGACCTGGATCCTGTGGTCTCCTTCTGGGCTCACCTGGAGCCAAACGACTCTGATACATATTTGGGCCTCACCTGGACCTGGTGACTCTGGTCCTTACCTGGGCATCATTGGGATGTGGTTACTGTCTTCTATACCTGAGCCTCACCTGGACCTGGTGACTCTGGTCACCCTATGGACCTCACGCTGACCTGGTGACTGTGGTCCCCCCTGGGCCTCACCTGGACAAGGTGACTGGTACCCACAGGGACCTCACCTGGACCTGGTGAATCTGGTCCTCACATGGGCATCATGGGACCTGGTTACTCAGTTCCAGTTCAGAGCCTCACCTCGACCTTGTGACTCTCGTCCAACTCTGGTCCTTTCCCTGACGTGGTGACTCTGGTCCCCACCTGGATTTCACCTGGACCGGGTGACTCTGGTCCCCCTCTGGGCCTCACCCGGAGCCTGGCCTCTGGTCCTCAACTGGGCCTCAACAGGACCTGGTGAATCTACTCCTCACTTACGCCTCGACTGGACCTTATGACTCTGGTCCCACCTGGGTATCAATGGGACATGGTTACTCTGTTCCCCACCTGGGACTCACCTGGACCTGATAACTTTGCTCCACACTTTGGCCTCACCTGGCTCTGATGACTCTGGGCCCCCCACCTAGGCCTCAATCTAGACCTGGTGACTGTGGTCCCCACCTGGGTCTCACCTGGACCTGGTGACTCTCGTTCCCACGTGAACCACACCTGGACCTGGTGATTGTGGTGTCCTTCTAGCCTCACATTTACCTGGTGACTCCGGTCCCCACCAGGACCTCACCTGAATCTGGTGACTGGCCTGCAGGTTGCCCTCACCTGGACCTGGTGAGTGTGGTTGCCACCTGCACCTCATCTGGGCCTGGTGATTCTGTTCTGCACTTGAGACTACCCTGGATCTGGTGACTGTGGTTCCCACCTGGGCCTCACTTGGACCTGGTGACTCTGATCCCCATCTGGGCCTCACCTGGCTCTGTTGACCATGGTCCTCAACCTGGCTTAATTGGGACCCGGTGACTGTGTTCCACAACTGGACCTCACCTGGACCAGGTGACTCTGGTCCCCCTCTGGGTCTCACCCTCTCCTGGTGACTGTGAACCCCACTTTGGCCTGACTTGGACCTGCTGACTCTGGTTGCCACCTGCGCCTCACCTCGAACTGTTCAATCAGGTTCTTTCAAGGACCTCCCCTCTACCTGGTGTTCCTGGTCCCCACCTGGGCCTCACCTGGACGTGGTGACTGTTGTCACCACCTGGTACTCACCTGGACCTGGTTACTCTGTTCCACCTGGGCCTCACGTAGACCTGTTGACCATGGTCCCCAGCCGGTCTCACATGGACCTGTTGCCTCTGGTCCCCACCTGAGCCTCACGTGTACCTGGTAACTCTGGTCGTCACATGGGCCTCATCTGGACCTGGTGACTCTGGTCCCCACCCCGATTCACCTGGATCAGGTGACTCTGGTCCACACCTGGATGTCTCCTGGACCTGGTGACTCTCGTTACAACATGGACCTCACCTGGATCTGGTGACTCTGGTCCTTACTTTCTCCTCACCTGGACCTGGTGCCTCTCGTCCCCACTTTGACCTAACTCAGTGCTGGTGAATCTTGTCCCCACCTAGGCCTCACCCTGACCTGGTGACACTTGTCCTTAGCTATGCCTCAATTCGACCTGATGAATCTGTTCCTCACGTTAGCCTCACATGGACCTGGGACTCAGCTGGATATAGTGGCTCTGGTTCCCACATGGGGCTCACCTGATACTGGTGACTGTGGTCTCCTTCTATGCCCCACCAGGACCTGGTGATTGTGATCCCCATCTGGGCATTGCATGGCCCTAGTGACTATGGTCCTCACCTAGGCATCATTGGGATTTGGATACTCTATTCCACACCTGGGCATCACTTAGACCGGGGACCTCTGGTTACACTCTGGGTCTCCAACTAAACTGGTTACTCTGGTTCCCCCTCTGGGCCTCACCCTAACTTGGTGACTCTGGCCCCCCCTGGGCTTCCCTTGGACCTGGTGAATCTGGTCCTTAGCTGGTCCTCACCTGGACCTGGTGACCCTGGTCACCACCTGGGTCTCACTTGGACTTGGTGAATCTTGTTGCCACCTGGTCCTCACTTGGACTTGGTGACTCTGGTCACCACCTTGGTCTCACTTGGACTTGGTGAATCTTGTTGCCACCTGGGCCTCACCTGGACCTTCTGACTGTGGTTGCCACCTGGACCTCACCTGGATCTGGTGGCTCTGGTTCCCATATGGGGCTCTCCTGGACCTGGTTTCTGTGTTCTCCTTCTAGCCTCACCTGTAACAAAACAACTCTGATCCATATTTGGGCCTCATTTGGACCTGGTGACTCTGGTCTTTACCTGTCACAATTGGTACATGGTTACTCTCTTCTATACCTGGGCCTCACCTGGACCTGGTGACTCTGGTCACCCTCTGGACCTCACTCTGACCTGGTTGCTGTGGTCCCTCCTGGGCCTCACCTGCAAGAGGTGACTGGTTCCCACAGGGACCTCACCTGGACCTGGTGAATCTGGTTCTCACATGGGCAACTGGGACCTGTTTACTCAGTTCCACATCGGGGCCTCACCTGGACCTAGTGACTCTCGTCCCCCTCTGGGCCTCACCCTGACGTGGTGACTCTGGTCCACACCTGGACATCACCTGGATATCATCTGGACTGGGTGACTCTGGTCTTTCTCTGGGCCTCACCCGGAGCTTGGGACACTGGTCCTCAACTTGGCCTCAACAGGACCTGGTGATTCTACTCCTCACTTAGGCCCCGTCTGGACCTTGTGACTCTGGTCCCACCTGGGCATCAAAGGTACATGTTTACTCTGATTCTATTATTTTCATTTCGATTCATTTCAATTCGATTCAATTATTTTCGATCCGATTCGTTTCGATTCGATTATATTCGATTTGACTCATTTCGATTCAATTTGAATCGATTAATTTCTATTCAATTCGATTCGATTGGATTCAATTATTATTGATTAGATTCGTTTCGATTCCATTATTTTCGATTCGATTCGTTTCGATTCGATTATTTTCGATTAGATTCATGTAAATGAATGATTTCGATTAGATTCATGTATTCAGATTACATTCGATTCGATTCATTTGATTTGATTCAATTCGATTCGACTTTTTCGATTCGATTCTATTCGATTCAAATCTATTTGATTCAAATTGATTATTTTCGATTCGATTCAATTTGTTCTTTTCGATTCTATTCGATTCGATGTTATTCTTTTCGATCGATTCGATTCTTTTGGACTCAATTTGATTTGATCCTTTGATTAGATTAGATTCGATTCTTTTTGCTTCCATTCAATTCGATATTAAGATTCGGTGCGATTCGATTCAATTTTTTCGAGTCGATTTTTTCCGATTCAATTCTTTTCTATTTGATTCAATTGGATTGAATTCTTTTCAATTCGATTCGATTCTTTTCGATTCGATTCGATTTTTTTATTTGATTCGATAATTTAAGATTCAATTCGAATCAATTCGATTCTTTTCGATTTGATTAGATTCGTTTATTTTCAATTCGATTAGATTAGATTCTTTTTGATTCTTTTCTATTCGCTTCGATTCGATTGTTTTCGATTCAATTCGATTCGATTCTTTTCAATTCGATTTGTATCGATTCAATTATTTTCGATTCGATTTGATTCGATTGGATTTGATCCGATTCTTATCGATTCGCTTCGAATCTTTTCGATTCGATTCTATTCTTTTCGATTCAATTCGATCCGATGCAATTTGATTCTTTTCAATTCGATTCGATTCGATTCGATTGTATTACATGATTTTCGATTGTATTCAATTCGATTCGATTTGATTTTTCGATTCGATTCTTTTCGTTTCAATTCTTTTCGATTCCATTCAATTGGATTCGACTCTTTTCGATGTGATTCAATTTGATTCTTTTCTTTTTTTTTTTTAATGTTTGTCCTGAAATTTAATATTAAATATATACAAGAAAATGAAATTCAATATTATTAAGAGACGTAAGTTTCCATGAAGCATAACCTTACAGCCTGTTTTAGGTTTTAAAGATGTATATTATATAACTCATAATGTCATGGAGACTTAAGTTCTTGTTTTTTTTTTTTGGTTTTTTTTATTTTTATTTTTTATTGGTGTTCAATTTACTAACATACAGAATAACACCCAGTGCCCGTCACCCATTCACTCCCACCCCCCGCCCTCCTCCCCTTCTACCACCCCTAGTTCGTTTCCCAGAGTTAGCAGTCTTTACGTTCTGTCTCCCTTTCTGATATTTCCCACACATTTCTTCTCCCTTCCCTTATTTTCCCTTTCACTATTATTTATATTCCCCAAATGAATGAGAACATATAATGTTTGTCCTTCTCCGACTGACTTACTTCACTCAGCATAATACCCTCCAGTTCCATCCACGTTGAAGCAAATGGTGGGTATTTGTCATTTCTAATAGCTGAGTAATATTCCATTGTATACATAAACCACATCTTCTTTATCCATTCATCTTTCGTTGGACACCGAGGCTCCTTCCACAGTTTGGCTATCGTGGCCATTGCTGCTAGAAACATCGGGGTGCAGGTGTCCCGGCGTTTCATTGCATTTGTATCTTTGGGGTAAATCCCCAACAGTGCAATTGCTGGGTCGTAGGGCAGGTATATTTTTAACTGTTTGAGGAACCTCCACACAGTTTTCCAGAGTGGCTGCACCAGTTCACATTCCCACCAACAGTGTAAGAGGGTTCCCTTTTCTCCGCATCCTCTCCAACATTTGTTGTTTCCTGCCTTGTTAATTTTCCCCATTCTCACTGGTGTGAGGTGGTATCTCATTGTGGTTTTGATTTGTATTTCCCTGATGGCAAGTGATGCAGAGCATTTTCTCATATGCATGTTGGCCATGTCTATGTCTTCCTCTGTGAGATTTCTGTTCATGTCTTTTGCCCATTTCATGATTGGATTGTTTGTTTCTTTGGTGTTGAGTTTAATAAGTTCTTTATAGATCTTGGAAACTAGCCCTTTGATATGTCATTTGCAAATATCTTCTCCCATTCTGTAGGTTGTCTTTGAGTTTTGTTGACTGTATCCTTTGCTGTGCAAAAGCTTCTTATCTTGATGAAGTCCCAATAGTTCATTTTTGCTTTTGTTTCTTTTGCCTTCGTGGATGTATCTTGCAAGAAGTTACTATGGCCGAGTTCAAAAAGGGTGTTGCCTGTGTTCTTCTCTAGGATTTTGATGGAATCTTGTCTCACATTTAGATCTTTCATCCATTTTGAGTTTATCTTTGTGTATGGTGAAAGAGAGTGGTCTAGTTTCATTCTTCTGCATGTGGATGTCCAATTTTCCCAGCACCATTTATTGAAGAGACTGTCTTTCTTCCAATGGATAGTCTTTCCTCCTTTATCGAATATTAGTTGCCCATAAAGTTCAGGGTCCACTTCTGGATTCTCTATTCTGTTCCACTGATCTATGTGTCTGTTTTTGTGCCAGTACCACACTGTCTTGATGACCACAGCTTTGTAGTACAACCTGAAATCTGGCATTGTGATGCCCCCAGCTATGGTTTTCTTTTTTAAAATTCCCCTGGCTATTCGGGGTCTTTTCTGATTCCACACAAATCTTAAAATAATTTGTTCTAACTCTCTGAAGAAAGTCCATGGTATTTTGATAGGGATTGCATTAAACGTGTATATTGCCCTGGGTAACATTGACATTTTCACAATATTAATTCTGCCAATCCATGAGCATGGAATATTTTTCCATCTCTTTGTGTCTTCCTCAATTTCTTTCAGAAGTGTTCTATAGTTTTGAGGGTATAGATCCTTTACATCTTTGGTGAGGTTTATTCCTAGGTATCTTATGCTTTTGGGTGCAATTGTAAATGGGATTGACTCCTTAATTTCTCTTTCTTCAGTCTCATTGTTAGTGTATAGAAATGCCACTGACTTCTGGGCATTGATTTTGTATCCTGCCACGCTACCGAATTGCTGTATGAGTTCTAGCAATCTTGGGGTGGAGACTTTTGGGTTTTCTACGTAGAGTATCATGTCATCGGCGAAGAGGGAGAGTTTGACTTCTTCTTTGCCAATTTGAATGCCTTTAATGTCTTCTTTTTGTTGTCTGATTGCTGAGGCTAGGACTTCCAGTACTATGTTGAATAGCAGTGGTGAGAGTGGACATCCCTGTCTTGTTCCTGATCTTAGGGGAAAGGCTCCCAGTGCTTCCCCATTGAGAATGATATTTGCTGTGGGCTTTTCATAGATGGCTTTTAAGATGTCGAGGAATGTTCCCTCTATCCCTACACTCTGAAGAGTTTTGATCAGGAATGGATGCTGTATTTTGTCAAATGCTTTCTCTGCATCCAATGAGAGGATCATATGGTTCTTGGTTTTTCTCTTGCTGATATGATGAATCACATTGATTGTTTTACGGGTGTTGAACCAGCCTTGTGTCCCAGGGATAAATCCTACTTGGTCATGGTGAATAATTTTCTTAATGTACTGTTGGATCCTATTGGCCAGTATCTTGTTGAGAATTTTTGCATCCATGTTCATCAGGGATATTGGTCTGTAATTCTCCTTTTTGGCGGGGTCTTTGTCTGGCTTTGGAATTAAGGTGATGCTGGCTTCATAGAACGAATTTGGAAGTACTCCATCTCTTTCTATCTTTCCAAACAGCTTTAGGAGAATAGGTATGATTTCTTCTTTAAACGTTTGATAAAATTCTCCTGGGAAGCCATCTGGCCCTGGACTCTTGTGTCTTGGGAGGTTTTTGATGACTGCTTCAATTTCCTCCCTGGTTATTGGCCTGTTCAGGTTTTCTATTTCTTCCTGTTCCAGTTTTGGTAGTTTGTGGCTTTCCAGGAATGCGTCCATTTCTTCTAGATTGCCTAATTTATTGGCGTATAGCTGTTCATAATATGTTTTTAAAATTGTTTGTATTTCCTTGGTGTTGGTAGTGATCTCTCCTTTCTCATTCATGATTTTATTAATTTGAGTCTTCTCTCTCTTCTTTTTAATAAGGCTGGCTAATGGTTTATCTATCTTATTAATTCTTTCAAAGAACCAACTCCTGGTTCTGTTGATCTGTTCCACAGTTCTTCTGGTCTCGATTTCGTTGAGTTCTGCTCGAATCTTTATTAACTCCCTTCTTCTCTTGGGTGTAGGATCTATTTGCTGTTTTTTCTCTAGCTCCTTTATGTGTAAGGTTAGCTTTTGTATTTGAGTTCTTTCCAGTTTTTGAATGGATGCTTGTATTGCGATGTATTTCCCCCTTAGGACTGCTTTTGCTGCATCCCAAAGATTTTGAACGGTTGTATCTTCATTCTCATTAGTTTCCATGAATCTTTTTAATTCTTCCTTAATTTCCTGGTTGACCCTTTTATCTTTTAGCAGGATGGTCCTTAACCTCCATGTGTTTGAGGTCCTTCCAAACTTCTTGTTGTGATTTAGTTCTAATTTCAAGGCATTATGGTCCGAGAATATGCAGGGGACAATCCCAATCTTTTGGTATCGGTTCAGACCCGATTTGTGACCCAATATGTGGTCTATTCTGGAGAAAGTTCCATGTGCGCTTGAGAAGAATGTGTATTCAGTTGAGTTTGGATGTAAAGTTCTGTAGATATCTGTGAAATCCATCTGGTCCAGTGTATCATTTAAAGCTCTCGTTTCTTTGGAGATGTTTTGCTTAGAAGACCTATCGAGTATAGAAAGAGCTAGATTGAAGTCACCAAGTATAAGTGTATTATTATCTAAGTATTTCTTCACTTTGGTTAATAATTGATTTATATATTTGGCAGCTCCCATATTCGGAGCATATATATTGAGGATTGTTAAGTCCTCTTGTTGAATATATCCTTTAAGTATGATATAGTGTCCCTCTTCATCTCTCACTACAGTCTTTGGGGTAAATTTTAGTTTATCTGATATAAGGATGGCTACCCCTGCTTTCTTTTGAGGACCATTCGAATGGTAAATGGTTCTCCAACCTTTTATTTTCAGGCTGTAGGTGTCCTTCTGTCTAAAATGAGTCTCTTGTAGACAGCAAATAGATGGGTCCTGCTTTTTTATCCAGTCTGAAACCCTGCGCCTTTTGATAGGGTCATTAAGCCCGTTCACATTCAGAGTTACTATTGAGAGATATGAGTTTAGTGTCATCATGATATCTATTCAGTCTTTGTTTTTGTGGACTGTTCCACTGAACTTCTTCTTAAAGGGGAATTTTAAGAGGCCCCCTTAAAATTTCTTGCAGAGCTGGTTTGGAGGTCACATATTCTTTTAGTTGCTGCCTGTCTTGGAAGCTCTTTATCTCTCCTTCCAATTTGAATGAGAGCCTTGCTGGATAAAGTATTCTTGGTTGCATGTTCTTCTCATTTAGGACCCTGAATATATCCTGCCAGCCCTTTCTGGCCTGCCAGGTCTCTGTGGAGAGGTCTGCTGTTACCCTAATACTCCTCCCCATAAAAGTCAGGGATTTCTTGTCTCTTGCTGCTTTAAGGATCTTCTCTTTATCTTTGGAATTTGCAAGCTTCACAATTAAATGTCGAGGTGTTGAACGGTTTTTATTGATTTTAGGGGGGATCTCTCTATTTCCTGGATCTGAATGCCTGTTTCCCTTCCCAGATTAGGAAAGTTTTCAGCTAGAATTTGTTCAAATACATATTCTGGCCCTCTGTCCCTTTCGGTGCCCTCGGGAACCCCAATTAAACGTAGGTTTTTCTTCCTCAGGCTGTCGTTTATTTCCCTTAATCTATCTTCATGGTCTTTTAATTGTTTGTCTCTTTTTTCCTCAGTTTCCCTCTTTGCTATCAACTTGTCTTCTAGGTCACTCACTCGTTCTTCCACCTGGTTAACCCTCGTCGTTAGGACTTCTAGTTTGGATTGCATCTCATTCAATTGATTTTTAATTTCTGCCTGATTAGCTCTAAATTCTGCAGTCATGAAGTCTCTTGAGTCCTTTATACTTTTTTCTAGAGCCACCAGTAGCTGTATAATAGTGCTTCTGAATTGGCTTTCTGACATTGAATTGTAATCCAGATTTTGTAACTCTGTGGGAGAGAGGACTGTTTCTGATTCTTTCTTTTGAGGTGAGGTTTTCCTTCTAGTCATTTTGCTCAGTGCAGAGTGGCCAAAAGCAAGTTGTATTGGGAAAAAGAGAAAAAGAGAGGAGAGAAAGAAGGAAAGAAAAGAGAAAGAGAAAAAAAAAGGGAAGAAAAAGAAAAAAAAAACGAAAAAAAAAAAAAAGAAGAAAAAGAGAAAGAAAAAGAAAGGAGAAAAAAAGGGGGTGGGGGAAGGAAACAAATCAAAAAGCAAAACAAAACAAAAACAAAAACAAAAACAAAAACAAACAAACAAAAAAAGAACCACCGGGGAGTATCTTCTGATTCTGTGTTCTTTAAGTACCTTGGCTTCTCCTGGAGGTTGTCAGTCTAGCTGGTGTTCTGGGGGAGGGGCCTGTTGTGCTGATTCTCAGGTGTTAGCAGTTGGGGGAGCTGCTGTGCCCCTGCCTGGTGCAGGGCTCAGTGGAGGTTGTTTACCCCGTGAGGCCGCAGGAGGAACAGCCCCAGTGGCGGGGCAGCTCTGGAAACCTGGATTCAGCTCCGGCAGGAACTCCAGAGCTCTCCGTCTGCAGGGCCTGGAGGCTCCGGGGCGGGGCCGCTGATCTGCTCAGCTGGGGCAGGAGCGTCCTCGCTGTCCTGGGCCCTCCCGGCCTCTGCCTGTCCCGGGGGAGGCGGGATCCTGGGCTGTGTCCCGGCGCCCTGTGCTCCGGGGTCTGCGCTGTTGGATTCGCGCTCCCGGGCCGCGCAGCCCCCTCCGCGGAGCTGCCGCCCAAGCCCCTCCGAGCTGCTCCTGGAACCGCGCAGCCCCCTCTGCACGGAGCCTCTTCCTCTGCCCAAGGCCCTCCGAGCTGCTCCCGGGGCCGCGCAGCCCCCTCCGGGGAGCCGCCGCCCGAGCCCCCCGAGCTGCTCCGGGTCCCGCCGGTCCCGCCGGGTCCCGCCGTGCGCGCTGCAGCCCTTAGGGAGCTCGGCGCACTCTCCTGGGCGCGCAGTTGCTGTTACTGTCCCCGGGAGCCCGAGGGCATCCTCGCCCTCCCGGGTCCTGCTCCACCTCCCTGGAGCCTCTTTCCGCCCGGGAAGGTCGGTGCAGCTCCTGCGTCTCCGGGACGGGGCTCTCCTGTCCTGGGGACACTCGCCCCGGCCTCAGCCCGGCTCCTCGCGGGGCCCCTCCCCCTTGGAGGCCTTTGTTTCTTTATTTCTTTTTCCCCGTCTTCCTACCTTGATAGATGCGCGAACTCTTCTCACTGTAGCATTCCAGCTGGTCTCTCTTTAAATCTCAGGCCGAATTCATAGATTTTCAGGATAATTTGAAGGTTTTCTAGGTAGTTTGGTGGAGACAGGTGATTTGGAGACCCTACTCTTCCGCCATCTTGCTCCTTCTTGATTCTTTTCAATTCGAGTCGATTCTATTCGATTTGATTCGATTCGGTTTTTTCGATTCGTTTTGATTATTGTCATTTCGATTCGACCTTTTGATTCATTTATTTCGATTCAATTCTTTTCGATTCTAGTTCCTTTCTTTTCGATTCGATTCTTTTCGGTTCGATTCCTTTCGATTCTACTCGTTTCGATTCTTTTTGATTCGACTCGATTCGATTCTTTTTGATTTGATCGATTCAATTATATTCGATTAATTTTGATTCGATTCGATTTGATTTTTTTGATTGGATTCGATTCTTTTCGATTCTATTATTTTCCATTATATTCAATTAGATTCGATTCTTTTCGACTAGATTTGATTAGATTAGATTCTCTTCAATTCTTTTCGAATCGAATCCAATTGAAAAAATCTAATCGAATGGAAAGGAATCGAAAGGAATAGAATCGAATTGAATCGAAAAGAATCGAGTCGAAAAGAAATGAATGGAATCGAAAGAATCGAATCGAGTCAAATCTAATTGAAAAAAATCGAATCGAATTGAATCGAGTCAAAAAGAATTGAATTGAATCAAAAACAGTCGAATCCAATCGAATCGAAAAGAATCGAATCCAATTGAAAAAATCGACTTGAATCGAATGGAATCGAAAAGAATCGAATAGAATAAAAAAGAATCGAATCAAATCAAATTGAAAAGAATCGAATCTAATTGAATCAAATTGAAAAGAATCGAATTGAATCAAAAAGAATCGAAACGGATCGTATCGAATCAAAAAGAATCGAATCGAAAAGAATCGAATCCAATTGAAAAAATCGAATCTAATTGAAAGGAATCTAAAAGAATAGAATCGAATTCAATCGAAAAGAAATGAATCGAATCGAAAGAATCTATCGAATCAAATCTAATTGAAAAGAATCTAATCGAATTCAATCGAATTGAATCGAATCGAAAAGAATTGAACAGAATTGAATCGAATGAAATAGAATTGAAAATATTCGAATTGAATCGAATCGAATTGAATCGAATCGAATCTAAAAGAAACGAATCGAAACGAACCGAAAGAAAAGAATCGAATTGAATCGTTCAAATCGAATCGAAAATAATCGAATCGAATCGAATCGAAATGAACCAAAACAGATCGAATCAAATTGAAAAGAATGGAATTGAATCGAATGAACAGAAACGAATCGAATCAAAAAGAATCAAATCAAATAGAAAAGAATCGAATCGGAAAGAAATGAATCGAATCGAAAACAATCTAATCGAATCGAAAAGATTTGAATCCAATCGAATCGAAAAGAATCGAATCAATTCAAATGAAAGAATTGAAACGAATCGTATTACATTGAAAAGAATCAAATCGAAAAGAATCATTTCGAAATGAATCGAATCGAAAAGAATCGAATCCAATTGAAAAATTCGAATCGAATCAAATGGAATCGAAAAGAATACAATCGAATGAATAAAAGATTTGAATAGAAAAGAAACGATACGAATCGAAAGTATCGAATTTAATCGAATATAATTGAAAAGAATCGAATTGAATCGAATCAAAAGAAGTGAATCGAATCAAAAAGAATCGAATCGAATCGAATCGCAAAGAATCAAATCGAATCGTATTGAATGGAAAAGAATCGAATAAAATCGAATCAAAAACAATTGAATCGAAAATATTCGAGTCATATCGAATTGAATCAAATCGAATTTTAAAAATATGAATAAAATTGAATCGAATTGAAAAGAATCAAATCGAATCAAGAAGAATTGAATTTAATGGAAAAGAATCGAAACAAAACCGAAAGAAATGTATCGATTTGAATCGTATCGAATCGAATTGAAAAGAATCAAATTGAATCAAATCAAAAAGAATCGAATCGAATTGAAGAGAATCAAAACGGATTGAATTGAATTGAAAAGAATCAAATCGAATTGAATGAAAATAATTGAATCGAATCAAAAAGAAAAGAATCGAATTCAAGAGAATCAAATCAAATCGAAAAGAATCGAATTGAAAAGAAATGAATCAAATTGAAGAAAAGAATCTAATCGAATCAAAAAGAAAAGAATCGAATTGAATCAAATAGAAAGGTTCGAATCGAAAAGAATCGAATGGATTCAAATGGAAAAGAATAAATACGAATCGTATTGAATCGAAAGAATCAAAACTAAAAGAATCGAATCGAATTGATTCGAATCGAATCCAATCGAAAAAATCGAAACAATTCGAATGTAATCGAAAAGAATACAATCGAATTGAATCTAAAAGATTCTAATCGAAATGAAAAGAAAAGAATCGAAAGAATCAAACTGAATCGAATCTAATTGAAAAGAATCGAATCGAACCGAATTGAAAAGTATCGAATCGAATCGTATCGAATCGAAAAGAATCAAATCAAATCCAATCGAAAAGAATTTACCGAAAACAATCGAGTCGAATCAAATAAAATCGAATCAAATTGAAAAAAAATCGAATTGAACTGAATCGAATTGAAAAGAATCGAATTGAATAAAAAAGAATCGGATCGAATAGAAAAGAATCGAATTGATTCGAATAGAATAGAACAGAAAAGATTCAAATCAAATCGAATCGAAGTGTCGAATTGAATAGAATCGAATCAAAAATTGAATAAAATCGAATAGAAAAAATTGAATCAAATTGAATTTAATCAAAATGAATAGAATAGAAAAGAATCGAATCGAATCAAATAGAAGAGATTTGAATTGTATCGAACTGAATCGAATCGAATTGATAGGAAAAGATTCGAATTGAATCAAATCGAATCGATTATAAAAGAATCGAATTCAATCGAATTGAATCAAATAGAAAAGATTCGAATCGAATCGAGTTGAATAATATCGAAGAGAATAGAAACTAATTGAATCGAAAGGAATTGAACCGTATAGAATAGAATCGAGTAGAAAAGAATAGAATAGAATCAAATAGAAAAGAATTGAAATGAATCGAATAAAAAACAGAATCAAATCGAACCGAAAAGAAACGAACTGAATAGAAAAGAATAGAAGTGAATCGAATTGAAAAGATTCCAATAGAATCGAATTGAATCGAATTGAATAGAAAAGAATTGAATCGAATAGAAAAGAATCGAATCGAATCAAATCGAATAGAAAATATTCAAATTAAATCGAATAGAATAGAATAGAAAAGAATCAAATTGAATAGAATAGAATAATCGAATCGGATCAAATAGAAAGAATCGAATAGAAACAAATAGAATAGAATAGAATAGAATCAAATCAAATCGAAAAGAATCGATTCGAATCGAAATGAATTGAATAGAAAAAATCGAATCAAATTGAATCTAATCGAAATGAATAGAATAGAAAGGATAGAATAGAATCGAATAGGATACAGTAGAATAGAAAAGAATCGAAACGAATCTAATAGAAAAGAATCGAATTGAATCAAATCGAATAGAAAACAATTGAATAGAATTGAATAGAATTGAATCAAATAGAATAGAAAAGGATCGAATTGAATCAAATCTAATCGAATCGAAATGAATCGAATCGAATCCATAGGAAAAGATTCGAATCGAATCGAATGGAATCGAATCAAGTTGAAAAGAATCAAGTCAAATCGAATAGAATAGAATCCAAAGAAAAGAATCGAATTGATTCGAATTGAATATAAAAGAATAGAATAGAATAGAAACAAATAGAGTCAAATTGAATCGAATTAAAAAGAAAAGAATCCAATCGAATTGAATAGAATTGAAAACAAAAGAATCGACCCCAATCGAACAGAAAAGAATCGAATCTAATCTAATGGGATAGAAAAGATTCAAATCGAATCAAATCGAATAGAAAAGAATCGAGTCGAATCGAATCGAATCGAAAGGTGTCGAATCGAAAAGAATTAAATCGAATCGAATCAAAAAAAATCGAATCAAAAAGGATTGAATCGAAAGAAAAGAAAAAAAGCTCGAATCGAATCAAAAAGAATCCAATCGAATCGATTCGAAAAGAAAGGAATTGAATCGAAAACACACGAATCGAAAAGAATCTAATCGAATTGAATGAAAAAGAATCGGGTCGAATCAAAAGAATCAAATCGAATAGAATTGAATAGAATCGAAAAGAATCGAATCGAATCAAATGGAATTGAATGGAAAAGAATTGAATTGAATAAAATAGAATCAAATCGAAAAGAATCAAATAAAAAGTATCGAATCGAATCGAAAAGAATTGAATCAAATGAATTGAAAAGAATTGAAAATAACCAAATCTAAGCGAATTGAATCGAAGAGAATCAAAATGTATTGAATAGAATTGAAAAGAAAATAATCGAATCGAATTGAAAATAAACGAATCAATGTGAATCGAAAAGAAACGAATTGAATCAAAAAGAATCAAATCAAATAGAATAGAAACAAAAAGATTCGAATTGAATTGAATCGAATGGAATCGAATGGAAAAGAATCGAATTGAACCAAATAGAATCGAATCCAAAAGAATCGAAACGAAAAAATCGAATCGAATTGAATCAAATCGAAAAGAATTGAATCAAAAAGAATCGAATCGAATTGAAACAAATAGAAAAGAATCTAATCGATTCGAATCGAATCAAATCGAATCGGAAAGAATCAAATGGAATCAAAGAGTATCGAATTGAATCGTATTGAATAGAATCAAAAAGAATTGAATCGAATGGAATGGAATCGAATCGAAAAGAATCGATTGGAATCGAATCGATTGGAAACGAATAGAATCGAATGCAATCGAATTGAAAAGATTCGAATTGAAAAGAATCGAATCTAATCGAATCAAATATACTAGAATAATCGAATCAAACAGAATCGAATTGAAAAGAATCTAATCGAATTGAAACGAAAATAATCGAATCGAATAGAATCAAAAAGAATAGAATCAAATTGAATGGAATCAAATCGAAAGGAATCTAATCGAATTGAAAAGAATCGAATCGAATTGAATCGAAAAGAATCCAATCGAAAAGAATTGAATAGAATAGAATAGAATCAAAAAGCATCAAATAGAATCGAATGGAATTGAATCGAAAAGAATCGAATTGAATCAAATCTAAAAGAATCAAAACGAAAAAATCTATTCGAATCGAAAAGAATTGAATCGAATTGAAAAGAATGGAATCGAATCAAATAGAAAAGAATCTAATCGAATAGAATTGAATAGAATCGAAAGGAATCGAACTGATCGAATAGAATCGAATCGAAAAAATCTAATCGAGGGATCCCTGGGTGGCGCAGCGGTTTGGCGCCTGCCTTTGGCTCAGGGCGTGATCCTGGTGACCCGGGATCGAGTCCCACATCAGGCTCCCTGTGCATGGAGCCTGCTTCTCCCTCTGCCTGTGTCTCTGCCTCTCTCTCTCTCTCTCTGTGACTATCATAAATTAAAAAAAATCTAATCGAATCAAATCGAATTCAAAACAATTGAATGGAAAAGAATCGAATGGAATCGAATTGAAAAGAATCGAAAAGAATCGAATCTAATCGAATTGAAAAAAACTGAATCTAATCGAATCGAAAAGAATTGAATCGAATCAAATAGAAAAGAATCAAATCGAATCAAAACGTAAATAATCAAGTCAAATCGAATTGAAAAGAATCGAATCGAATTGAATCAAAAAAATCGAATAGAATAAAAAAGATTCAAATTGAATCGAATTGAATAGAATCGAAAAGAATCGAATCGAATTGAATTGAATATAATCGAATTAAAAGAATCGAATTGAATCGAATAGAATATCGATTCAAAATGAATCGAATCGAAAATATTGAATCGAATCAAATAGAATCGAAAAGAAATGAATCGAATAGAATTGAATAGAATCGAAAAGAATCGAAACTAAGCAAATTTAAAGAATCGAATCAAAGAGAATCGAAAAGAATTGAAAAGAATCGAAAAGAAAATAATCAAATCGAATCGAATCGAAAAGTATTGAATCGAATCGAATCGAAAAGTATCGAATTGAATCGAATCGAATCAAACAGAATTGAATCGAATCGAATCGAAAAGAATCGAATCGAAAAGTATTGAATCGAATCGAATCGAAAAGTATCAAATTGAATCGAATTGAATCGAATCGAATCGAACAGAATTGAATTGAATCGAATCGAAAAGAATCGAGTCGAATAGAAAAAAATCGAAACGAATCGAATCGAAAGATTTGAATCGAATTGAATCGAATCGAAAGGAATCGAATTGAAAAAATCGAATCGAATCGAAAAGAATAGAATCAAAGAGAAAGGAATCGAAAAGAATCTAATCAAATAGTATCGAAAAGAATTGAATCAAATCGAATGGAAAAGAATCGAATCGAATCGAAAGAAATAGAGTCGAATTGAAAAGAATCGAATCGAACGAATCGAATTAAGACTTGAATCAAATTGAATCAAAAGGAATCTAATCGAATCAAATCGAATCGACTAGAAAAGAATCTATAGAAAGGAATCGAATCAACAAGAATCGAATTGAAAAGAATTGAATGGAATCGATTCGAATCGAAAAGAATTGATTCGAATTGAATCAAATCGAAAAGAATCAAATCGAATCAAATCCCTAACCCGAACCCCTAACCCCTAAACCCTGCACAAAACCTATCCTAACCCTAACCCTTAACCCTAAACCTTAACCCTAACCCTAACCCTAAACCTTAACCCTAACCCTAACCCTAACCCTAATCCTGACCCTAACCCCTAACACTAACCCTAACTCGAACAGTAACCCTTAACCCGTACCCCAACCCTAACCCGTACCCTAACCCGTACCCTAACCCGTACCCTAACCCTAACCCTAACACGTACCTAACAATAAACCTAACCCTAACCCCTAACCCTAACCCTAACACCTAACCGTAACCCTACCCTGAACCCTAAACCCTAACCCTAAACCAAAACCTAACCCTAACCACTAAACCTAACCTTAACCCATAACCCTAACCCTAACATGAAACCCTAACCACTAACCCTAAACCTAACCCTAACCCTTAACCCTAACCCTTAACCCTAACCCTAACCCTAATCCTAACACTAACCCAAACCCTTACCCTAACCCCTAACCCTAACCGAAACCCCAAACCTTAATCCTAAACCTAACCCTAACACTACTCCTAAACCCTAACCCTAACCCTTAACGCTATCCGTAACCCTTAACCTCAACACTTAACCCTAAACCTAACCATAACCCTTACTCTAACCCGTACCCTAACCCTAACCGAACCCTAACCGTAACCCATACCCTAACCTTAACCTGTACCCTAACCCTAAACCATACCCTAACCCCAACCCTAACCCGTACACTAACCCTAACCCATATCCTAACCCTAACACGTACCCTAACCCTAACACGTAACCTATATCTAACCATGACCCTAACCCAAACAATATACTATTTTTTTAAATTTATTTATGATAGTCACAGAGAGAGAGAGGCAGAGACACAGGCAGAGGGAGAAGCAGGCTCCATGCACCGGGAGCCTGACGTGGGATTCGATCCCGGGTCTCCAGGATCGCGCCCTGGGCCAAAGGCAGGCGCCAAACCGCTGCGCCACCCAGGGATCCCCCAAACAATATACTAAGCCTAACCCATACCCTAACCCTTACGCTAACCCCAACCCTCACGCTAACCCTTACACTAACCCTAAATGGTACCCTAACACTAACCCGTACCCTAATCCTAACCCTAAAATTAACCCTAACCCGTACCTTAACCCTATACCGTACCCTATCCTAACCCTAACCATAACCCGTACCCTAACACTAACCCGTACCCTAATCCTAACCCTAAAATTAACCCTAACCCGTACCCTAACCCTATACCGTACCCTATCCTAACCCTAACCAAAACCCGTACCCTAACATTAAAACTACCCCTAAACCTAACACTAACTCTAACCATAACCCTAACACTATCTCTGAAGCTAACCCTAACCCTAACCCTAACCCATAAACTAAACCTCACCCTAACCCTAACCCTAAACAGTACCCGAAACCTAACCCTAACGTGTACCTTACCCTAACCCTAACTCTAAACCTAACCAAGCCGTACCCTAAACCTAACCCTAACCCAAAACCTAACCCTAACTCATAACCCTAACCCTAACCCCTAACCCCTAAACTAACCATAACCCCTAACCGCTAAACCTAACCATAACCCGAACCCGAACCCCTAACCCCTAACCCGAACCCTAGCCCTTAACCCTAACCCTTAACCATAACCATAACCCAAACTCTAACCCTAACACTAATCCTAACCGGTACCCTAACCTTAAACCGTACCCTAACCTAACCCTAACCATAGCCCGCCCTCTCACTAAAACTACCGCTAAACTAACCCTAACACTAATCAAAACCCTAACCCTATCTCTAAACCTAACCCTAACCCTAACCCATAAACTAATCCTAACCCTAAACAGTACCCTAACCCTAACCCTAACGTGTACTTTAACCCTAACCCTAAACCTAACCCTAAGCCGTATCCTAAACCTAACCCTAACCCAAACCCGTACCCTAACTCTAACACTAACTCTCCCGTACCCTAACCCTAACCTGTACCCTAACCATAACCCTAATCCGTACCCTAACCCGTATAGTAACCCTAAACCTAACCCGTACCCTAAAACTAAACCTAACCCCAACACTAACCCGAACCCTAACTCTAACCCGTACCCTAACCGTAAACCGTAACCTAACCTGTACCCTAACCCGTACCCTAACCCGAACCCAAACCCTAATCCTATCCTGTTCCCTAATCCGAACCCTAACACTAACCCGTACACTAACCCGTAACCGTACCCTAACCCTAACCCATAAACAAACCCATAACCTACCCTTAACCTTAACCTGAACCCATACCCTAAGCCTAACCCTAACCCCAACTCTAACCCTAACCCATACCCTAACCCTAACCCTAAACGTATCCATACCCTAACCCAAACCCTAACCCTAATCTGTACCCTAAACCTAAGCCTAAACTGAACCCTAATCATAACCCTAAATATAACCCTAACCTGTAGCCTAATCCTAACCCTAACCCTAAACATAACCCGAACTCTAACTCTAACCCTAACCCGTACTCTAACCCTAACAGTAACCCTAACCAGTAACCTAACCCTAACCCTAACCCTAAACAGTACCCTAAACCTAACGCTATCCAGAACCCTGACCCTAACCTTAACCCTAAACCTAACCCTAAACCTAACCTTAACCCGTACCCTAATCCTAAACCGTACCCTAACGCTTACCCTAACCCTCACCCATACCCTAAACCAAACTCTAACCCGACCCTAACCCTAACATTACCCCAACCCTAAACCTAATGAAACACAATCTCTAATCCTAACCCTAACCCTAACCTAATCCTAACCTTAACCCTTACCCTATCCCTAACCCTAACCCGGAACCTAACCCTAAACCTAACCCTAAACAGTACCCTAACCCGTACCCTAACCCTAACACTAAACGTAAACCTAAACCGAACCCTAAGCTGTAGCCTACCCTAACCCTAACCCGTACCCTAACCCTAACCTCTTACCCGAATCCATAACCTAACCCGTAACCTAACCCGTAACCTAACCCTATCCCTAACCCTAACCCTAACCCGTAGTGTACCCCTAACCCTGAACCTACCCCTAACCCTAACCTGAACCCTAACCCTAACCCTAACCCTAAGCTTAAACAGGACCCTAACCCTAACCCTAACCCGTAACTTAACCCAAACTTTACAGCATTGGAAGTCAGGTCATTCCATGAATAAAGCTCTACTGCACCTGGAGACACAACCATTGAAGTCTGCAGCTTGCCCATTGTGTCCCATGAGCTTCTGACAAACATGTCTAGTGAGGATGTTCGTAACTCCATCTGCAGGCAGTGTGGAACTGGGAAGGACCGCGTGTCAGCCAAATCGAATCGAAAATAAATGAATCGAATTGAAAATAATCAAATCGGATCGAATCGAAAAGAATCGAATCGAATCGAAAAGAAAATAATGAAATGAATACAATCGAATCGAAATAAACGAATCGAATCAAATCAAATTGAATAAAAAATAATCGAATCGAATCAAATAGAAAATAATTGAATAGAATCGAATGGAATTGAATCGAAAATAATCAAATCGAATGGAATCGAATCGAATAGAAAAGAATCGAATCGAATTGAATAGAAAATAATGGAATCGAATAAAAAATCATTGAATGAAATAGAAAATAATCGAATCGAATCGAATCGAAAATATTCGAACCGAATGGAAAATAATCGAATCGAAAATGATCAAATCGAAAAGAATCGAGTTGATTTGAATCGAGTCGAAAAGAATCGGTCCAAAAAGAATCGAATCGAATCGAATTGAATAGAAAATAATCGATCGATCGAACGGAATTGAATCGAAAATAATTGAATCGAATCAAAAATAATCGAATCGAATCAAATTGAAAATAATCTATTCGCATCGAATCAAATCGTAAATTAAGAATCGAATTTAATCGAAAATAATCGAATCAAAAATAATCGAATCGAATCAAATCGAATCGAAAAGACTCGAATCAATTCGAAAAGAATCGAATCGAATTGAAAAGAATCGAATCGAATCCATTTGAATCGAATCGAAAATAATCGAATCGTATGGAATCGAATCAAATAGAAAATACTCGATCAAATCGAAAATAATCGAATTGTATCAAATCGAATCGAAAATAAATGAATCGAATCGAAAATAATCAAATCGGATCAAATCGAAAATAATCGAATCGAATCAAATCCAAAATTATCGAATCGAATCGAAAATAATGGAATCGAAAAGAAGCAAATAGATTCAAATAGAAAATAATCGAATCGAACCGAAAAGAAACAAATCGAATCGAAAATAATCAAATTTAAACGAATCGAATTGAATCGAAAATAATCGAATGGAATCGAATAAAAAATAATCGAATCGAATCAAATCGAATCGAAAATAATCGAATCGAATCGAATCAAAAATACTCGAAGCAAAAGGAATCAAATCTAATCGAAAAGAATCAAATTGGGATCCCTGTGTGGCGCAGCGGTTTGGTGCCTGCCCAGGGCGCCATCCTGGATATCCGGGATCAAATCCCACATTGGGCTCCCGGTGCATGGAGCCTGCTTCTCCCTCTGCCTGTGTCTCTGCCTCTCTCTCTCTCTCTCTCTGTGACTATCATAAATAAAAAAAATCTAATCGAATCAAATCGAATTCAAAACAATTGAATGGAAAAGAATCGAATGGAATCGAATTGAAAAGAATCGAAAAGAATCGAATCTAATCGAATTGAAAAAAACTGAATCTAATCGAATCGAAAAGAATTGAATCGAATCAAATAGAAAAGAATCAAATCGAATCGAAACGTAAATAATCAAATCAAATCGAATCGAAAAGAATCGAATCGAATTGAATAAAAAAAATCTAATAGAATAAAAAAGATTCAAATTGAATCGAATTGAATAGAATCGAAAAGAATCGAATCGAATTGAATTGAATATAATCGAATTAAAAGAATCGAATGGAATATCGATTCAAAATGAATCGAATCGAAAATATTGAATCGAATCAAATAGAATTGAAAAGAAATGAATCGAATCGAATTGAATAGAATCGAAAAGAATCGAAACTAAGCAAATTTAAAGAATCGAATCAAAGAGAATCGAAAAGAATTGAAAAGAATCGAAAAGAAAATAATCAAATCGAATCGAATCGAAAAGAATTGAATCGATTCAAATCGAAAGAATCGAATCGAATCAAAAAGAATCCAATCGAATCGAACAGAATCAAATCGAATCGAATTGAAAAGAATCGAATCAAAAAGAATCGAATCAAATCGAAAAAATCTAATCGAATCGAATCCAATACAATCAAAAATCATGTAGTGCAATCGAATAGAAATAAAAAGAATAGAATCGAATCGAAAAGAATCGAATTGAATCGGATCGAATTGAATCGTAAATAATTGAATCAAATAGAAAAGAATCGAAACAAATTGACTCGAATCGAGAAGAATCGAATCGAAAAGATTGAAATCAAATCGAAAAAAATCAAATCGAATCGAATCGAATCAAAAATAATCGAATCGAATCGAAAAAATCGAATCGAATCGAATCGAATCAAATCAAATAGAAAAGAATCTAATCGATTCGAATTGAATAAAATTGAAAAGAATCGAATCAAAAAAATCGCATCTAATATCAAATCAATGAATCAAATTGAATGGAACAAAAAGATTGAATAGAATCAAATCAAATCGAAAAGAATCGAATCGAACCAATTCGTTTCCAAAAGAATAGAAAAGAATCAAATCGAATAGAATTGAAAAGAATTGAATCTAATTGAATCTAACAGAAAAGAATAGAATTGAAAAGAATCAAATCCATCGAAAAAAATCAAATCGAATCGAATCAAAAAGAATTAAAATGAATTCAATCGAAAAGAATAGAATCGAATCGAATTGAAAAGGATCGAAAAGTTTCTAATCGAATCAAAAAGAATCAAATCCAATTGAAATAATCGAATCGAATCGAATCAAGAGAATCGAAAAGAATCGACTCGAATCAATTCAAAAGGAAAGCAATTCGAAAAAAAAGTATTGAATTGAAAATAAACGAATCAAAAACTATCGATTCCAAACGGATATTATCGAATCGAATCAAAAAGAATTGAGTCGAATCATTTCAAATCGAAAAGAATCGAATCTAATCAAATCTAACGAATTGAATCGAATTTAAAATAATTCAAACAAATTGAATCAAAAGGAATTGAATCGAACCGAATAAAAAAGAATCGAATCGAAACGAACAGAATCGAATTGAATCTAATCAAAAAGAATCGAATCCAATTGAATGGAATCGAAAAGAATCATTCGAATCGAAAAAATCAAATCCAGTCGAATTGAATCGGTTCAAAAATCATGTAATCCAATCTAATAGAATTGAAAATAATCAAATAGAATAAAAAAGAATCAAATTGAATCAGATAGAATTGAATCATAAATAATCGAATCAATTCAAAAAGAATCGAATCAAATTGACTCGAATCGAAATGATTCAAATCGAATCAAAAAGAATCGAATCGAATCAAATCAAAAAGAATCATATCGATAAAAATCAAATCGAATCAAATCGACTCAAAAGAATAGAATACAGTGGAAGCGAAAAGAATCGAATGAATCGAATCAATCGTATAAAATAGAATTGAATCGAATCATCAAATCGAAAACAATCGAATCGAATGGATTCGAAAAGAAAGGAATCGAGTCGAAAAGAATCGAATCGAATTGAATTGAAAAGAATCGAAAAGAATCGAATCTAAGCAAATCGAAAAGAATCGAATCAAAGAGAATCGAAAAGAATTGAATTGAATCGAAAAGAAAATAATTGAATCGAATGGAAATGAAAAGAATCGAATCGAATTGAATCGAAAAGAATCAAATTGAATAGAAAAGAATCGAATCGAATAGAATAGAATAAAAAATAATCGAATCGAATATAATGTAATCGAATCGAAAAGAATCTAATTGAATCGAATAGAATCGAATCAAAAAGAATCGAAACGAAAAAATTGAATCAAATCGAATCGAAAACAAAAGAATGGAATTGAAAGGAATTGAATCGAATCGAAAAGAATCGATTTGAATCGAATCGAAAAGACTTGAATTGAATCGAATCGAAAAGACTCGAATCGAATTGAAACGAAAAAAATCGAATCGAATCGAATCGAAAATAATCAATTCAAAAAAATCAAATCGAAAAGAAAAAAATCGAATCAAATAGAAAATAATCGAATCGATTGAATGGAATTGAAAAGAATCGAATCGATTGAAAATAATCGAATCAAAATGAATGGAATTGGAACAAAAAGAATCGAATTGAATCGAATCAAAAAGAATCAAATCGCAAGGAATCGAACTGAAACGAAAAGAATCGAATCGAATTGTATTGAAAATATTCTAATCAAAAAGAATTGAATCGAATCGAATCAAAAAGTTTCAAATCGAATGAAATCGAATCGAAAGAATCGATTTGAATCGAATAGAAAAGAATCGAATAGAATAGAATAGAAAAGAATTGATCGAATAGAATAGAAAAGAATCGAATCGAAACGAAAAAATCGAATTGAATCGAATCGATATGAATCAAATCGAAATGAATCAAAAAGAATCCAATCAAATAGAAAAGAATAGAATCGAAAGGAATCGTGGGGATCCCTGGGTGGTGCAGTGGTTTAGCGCCTGCCTTTGTCCCAGGGCGCGATCCTGGAGACCCGGGATCGAATCCCACGTCGGGCTCCCGGTGCATGGAGCCTGTTTCTCTCTCTGCCTGTGTCTCTGCCTCTCTCTCACTGTGTGCCTATCATAAATAAATAAAAGTTTTTTTAAAAAAAGAAAGGAATCGAATCTAATCGAATGGAATGGAATCGAAAACTATCGAATTGAATCGAATATAATCGAACCGAAAAGAATAGAATTGAAGAGAATCGAAAAGAATCGAATCGAATCGAATTGAAAAGAATCAAATCGAAAAGAATCGAATCGACTCAAATCGATTAGGAAAGAAAGGAATTCGTATCAAAAATAATCTAAAAGAAACGAATTGAAAACCTTCTAATCGAAACGAAAATAATCGAATTGAATCGAAAATATCGAATTGAATTGAATCGATATGAATCAAATCGAAATGAATCAAAAAGAATCCAATCAAATAGAAAAGAATAGAATAGAATAGAATAGAATAGAATAGAAAGGAATCGTGGGGATCCCTGGGTGGTGCAGTGGTTTAGCGCCTGCCTTTGTCCCAGGGCGCGATCCTGGAGACCCGGGATCGAATCCCACGTCGGGCTCCCGGTGCATGGAGACTGTTTCTCTCTCTGCCTGTGTCTCTGCCTCTCTCTCTCTCACTGTGTGCCTATCATAAATAAATAAAAGTTTTTTTTAAAAAAAGAAAGGAATCGAATCTAATCGAATGGAATGGAATCGAAAACTATCGAATTGAATCGAATATAATCGAACCGAAAAGAATGGAATTGAAGAGAATCGAAAAGAATCGAATCGAATCAAATTGAAAAGAATCAAATCGAAAAGAATCGAATCGACTCAAATCGATTAGGAAAGAAAGGAATTCATATCAAAAATAATCTAAAAGAAACGAATTGAAAACCTTCTAATCGAAACGAAAATAATCGAATTGAATCGAAAATATCGAATTGAATCGAATCGAATCAAAAAGAATTGAATTGAAAAGAATTGAATCGAAAAGAATTGGATAGAATCAAATAGAAAAGTATCTAATTGATTCGAATCGAATAGAAAAGAATCGAATCAAAAAAATCAAATATAATCGCATCTAATAAAAAGAATGGTATCGAATGGAAGCGAAAAGAATCGAATAAATCGAATCAAATCGAGAAGAATCAAATAGAATCGAAAAGAATTGAATCGAATCGAATTGAATCAAATATATTATAAAAGAATCTAATCGAATCTAATCGAAAAGAATCAAAACTAATTGAATCTAATCAAAAAGAAAGAATCGAAAAGAATCAAATCCAAACAAAAAAATCAAATTGAATCGAATCGAACAGAAATGAATATAATAGAATCGAATCGAAAGAATGGAATCAAAGAGAATCGAAAAGAATCGAATCGAATAGAATCGAAAAGAATCGTATCGAAGAAAATCGAAAAGAATTGAATCGAATCGAAATGAAAATAATCAAATTGAATCGAATCGAAAAGAATCGAATCGAATAGAATCAAAAAGAATTGAATCAAATTGAATGGAATCGAATCAAAAAGAATCGAATTGAATTGAAAATAATTGAATCGAATTGAATCGAATCGAAAATAAACGAATCGAATAAAAAATAATCGAATCCAATAAAAAATAATCGAATCGAATTCAATTGAATCGAACCGAAAATAATTGAAACGAATCAAATCGAATTGAAAATAAACGAATCGAATCAAATTGAATCGAAAATAACTGAAATGATTCGAATCGAATAGAATTGAAAATAATCGAATCGAATCAAATCAAATCGAAAAGAATCAAATCGAATCGAATTTAAAATAATCAAATCAAGTCGAATTGAAATGAACATAATCGATTTGAATCGAATCGAATTGAATCAAATTGAATCGAAAATAATCGAAACGAATGGAATCAAATCAAATCGAAAGGAATCGAATCAAATTGAATAGAAAATAATGGAATCGAATCAAATAGAATAGAATCGAAAATAATCGAATCGAAAATAATCGAATTGAATCGAAAAGACTCAATCGAATTGAAAATAATCGAATTGAATGAAAATAATTGTATCGATTCGAATCGAATCGAAAATAATCGAATCGACTAGAATCGAAAATAATCGAATCAAAACAAATCGAAATGAATAAATAATAATCGAATCGAATAGAATCGAATTGAAAATAATTGAATCGAATCGAATTGAAAATAAGGTAATCGAAGCAAATCGAATCAAAAATAATCTAATAGAATTGAAATAATTGAATCGAATCGAATCGAAAATAATACAATCAAATCGAAAATTATCAAACTGACACGAATCGAATAGAAAATCTTCGTATCGAATAAAAAATAATCGAATGGACTCAAATCGAATTGAAAATAATCGAATCGAAACCAATCGAATGAATCAAAAATTATCAAATCAAATTGAATCGAATTGAATCAAAAATAATCAAATCGAATTGAAAGTAACCGAATAAAAACGAATCGAATCGAAAATAATCGAAACAAATCGAAAACAATCGAATCACATCGAATGGAATCGAAAATAATCGAATTGAAAAGAATGTAATCGATTTGAATCGAATATAATCGAACTGAATCGAAAAGAATCGAATCAAAACAAAAATCATCAAATCGAATTGAAAAAAATCGAATCAACTCATATAGAATCGAATCGAATCTAAAATATTCGAATCGAATCAAATCGAAAATATTCGAAGCGAATGGAAAAGAATCGAATCGAATAGAAAATAATCGAATCGAATAAAAAAAATCAAATTGAAAAGAATCGAGTCGAATCTAATCAATTCGAAAAGAATCGAACTGAAAAGAATTGAATCGAATCGAATCGAAAATAATCGAATCAAATCGAACGGCATTGAATCAAAAATAATTGAAATGAATCGACAAAAAAATCGAATCGAATTGAATCGAAAATACCGAGTCGAATCGAAAAGAAAATAATCGAATCGAATCAAAAATAATCCATTCGCATCGAATCAAATCGTAAATTATAGAATTGAATTTAACTGAAAATAATCGAATAGAATAGAATCGAATCGAAAATAATCGAATTGAAAATATTGAAATCGATTCAAAGAGAATCGAATTAAATCGAAAAGAATCGAATCGAATCGAAAAGAATCGAATCTAATCCATTCGAATCGAATCGAAAATAATCGAATCGTATCAAATAAAATCGAATAGAAAATAATCGATCGAATCAAAAATAATCGAATTGTATCAAATCGAATCAAAAATACATGAATCGAATCGAAAATAATCAAATCGGATCGAATCGAAAATAATGGAAAAGAATTGAATCGAATTGAAAAGAAAATAATGGAAATGAATACAATCAAATCGAAATAAAGGAATCAAATTGAATCAAATTGAATTGAAAATAATCGAATCGAATGGAATCAAATCGAATAGAAAAGAATCGAATCGAATTGAATAGAAAATAATGGAATCGAATTGAATAGAAGAGAATCAAAAATAATCGAATCGACTCGAATCCAATCAAAAATAATCAAATCGAATCGAATCGAATTGAAACGAAAAATTGAATCGAATCAAATCCAATCGAAAATAATTGAAACAAATCGAAAAAAATCAAATCGAATCGAATTGAATCCAATCGAAAAATCGAATCGAATCGAATCGAATCGAAAATAATCGAATCGAATCAAATCCAAAATCATCGAATTGAATCGAAAATAATGGAATCGAAAAGAAGCAAATCAATTCGAATAAAAAATAATCGAATCAAATCGAAAAGAATCAAATCAAATCGAAAGTAATCGAATAAAATCGAAAATTATCGAATCGAAACGAATCGAATTGAAATGAAAATAATCAAATCGAATCAAATGAAATCGAATAGAAAATATTCTAATTGAATCCAATCGAAAATATTAGAATCAAATGGAATCGAATCTAATTGAAAAGAATCGAATCAAATTGAATAGAAAATAATGGAATCGAATCAAAAATCATCGAATTGAAAATAATCGACTTGAATCAAATCGAAAAGAATGGAATCGAATCGAAAATAATCGAATCGAATCCAATCGAATCGAAAATATTCGAAGTGAATGGAAAATAATCGAATCAAATCGAAAATTATCAAATCGAAAAGAATCGAGTAGATTCGAATCGTGTCGAAAAGAATCGATCCAAAAAGAATCGAATCGAAAAAAAAAAAAAGAATCGAATCGAATCGAATGAATCGAAAATAATCAAATCGAATCGAACGGATTGAATAAAAAATAATTGAATCAAATCGAAAAAAATCGAATCGAATCGAATCGAAACGAAAATAACCGAGTCGAATCGAATCAAATCATAATCAAATCGAATCATATCGAATTGAATTGAAAATAATCGAATCGAATCGCATCGAATCAAAAATACTGGATTCGCATCGAATCCAATTGAAAATAAAGTGAATAAATAAGTGACTTGAATTGAAAATAATCTAATCAAATAGAAAATAATCTAATTGAATTGAAAAGAATCGAACTGAAAAGAATCGAATCGATTCAAATAGAAAATAATCTAATTGAAACGAATATGATCGAATAGAATTGAAAAGAATCGAACCGATTCAAAAATAATCGAATCGAATTGCATCAAATTGAAAATAAACGAATCAAAGGAAATAATCGAATCGAATCGAATTGAAAATAATCAAGTCGAATCGAATCGAATCGAAAATAAGTGAACGACTCAAATCGAATCGAAATAATCGAATTTAATCAAATCAAATCGAATCGGAAATAAACTAATCGAATTGAATCGAAAATAATCGAATCTAATTGAATAGAATTGAATCTAAAATAATCGAATCAAATGGAATCAAATCGAATTGAAAAGAATCGAATCGAATTGAATGGAAAATAATGGAATCGAATAGAATAGAAAAGAATACAATTGAAAATAATCGAATCGAAAAAATCATATAGAATCAAAAAGAATTGAATCGTATCAAAAAGAATCGAATCGAATTGAAAATAATCGAATCAAATTGAAAATAATCTGATCTAATCCAATCGAATCGAATCGAAAACAATCGAATCAAATCGAATCAAAAATAATCGAATCGAATCGAAATTAATCAAATCAAATCGAATCGAATCGAATTGAATTGAATCGAATCAAATTGAAATTGATTTGAAAATAATCGATTCACATCGAATCGAATCGAAAATAATCGAAACTAATCGAATCAAATAATAATCGAATCAAATCGAAAGCAACCGAATCGAATTGAATAGAAAATAATGGAATTGAATAGAATCGAATAGAATAAAAAATAATCGTATCGAAAATAATCGAATCGAATCGAAAAGAATCGATCAAATCGAAAATAATCAAATCGAATCGAAAATAATCGAATCGAAAAGAATCAATTGATTTGAATCGAAAATAAGTGAGGCGAATCGAAAAGATTCGAATAGAATCAAATCGAAAACATCGAATCGAACTGAAAATATTCGAATCGACTCGAATCAAATCGAAAATAATCGAATCGATTTGAATCGAATCGAAAATAATAAAATCAAATCAAATCGAATAAAAAATAATTGAATTGAATAGAATAGAATAAATAATAATCGAATCGAATCGATAAAAAAATTGAATCGAATCGAATCAAAACGAATCGAATTTTAAAATAATTGAATCCAATCGAATAGAAAATATCGATTAGCATAGAATCAAATTGAAAATAATCAAATCGAATTTAATCAAAAATAATCGAATCGAATTGAAAAAAACGAATCGAATCGAAAAGAATCGAATCTATTCAAAAAGAATCAAATCAAATCAAAAAGAATCGAACCCAATCAAAAATAATCGAATCGAATCGAATTGAATTGAAAATCGAATCGATTCAAACCAAATTGAATCGAAAATAATCGAATCTAATCGAATCAAAAATAATCGAAACGAATGGAATTGAATTGAAAATAATCAAGCCGAATCTAAATTAATTGAATCGAATCGAAAATAATCGAATCGAATAAAAAATAATCGATTCGAATTGAAACGAAACGGTTGGAAAATAATCGATTCACATCGAATCGAATCAAAATAATGGAAACGAATAGATACGAAAATAATCGAATTGAAACGAAAAGAATCGAATCAAATACAAAAGAATTGAATTCAATAAAAAATAATTTTATCGAATCAAAAATAATCGAATGGAATCATAAAGAATTCATTATAATCGAATCGAATTGAAACGAAAATAATCCAACAGAATCAAATTGAAAATAATCGAAATGAATCGAAAATAATCGAATTGAATCAAATCAAATCGAAAAAATTCAAATCAAATCGAATCGAATTGAATTGAAAATAATCCAATCGAATCAATCGAATCGAAAACAATCAAATAGAATGGAATCGAAAAAAATCAAATCGAATCGAAAATAATCGAATCTAATCTAAAATAAATGAATCTATTCTAAAATAATCGAATTGAAAAGAATTGAGTAGATTCGAATAGAAAATATTGAATCGAATCTAAAAGAATCAAATTGAAAAGAAAAGAATCTATTCGAATGGAAAATAATCGAATCGAAAGGATTCGAATCGAATCGAAAAGATTCAATCGAATCGAAAGGATTCGAATCGAATCGAAAAGATTCGATTGAATCGAAAAGAATCGAATCGAATAGAAAGTAATTGAATTGAGAATAATTGAATCGAATCAAAAAGAATCGATCGCATCAAAAATAATCGAATTGAACCCAAAATAATCAAATCGAAAAGAATAGATCGATTTTAATCGAAAATTAGTGAATCGAATAAAAAAGATTTGAATCGAATCGAATCGAAAAGATTCAAATCGACTCGAATCGAATTGAAAATAATTGAATCGACTCAAGTAGATTCGAAAATAATAAAAACGAATAGAATCAAAATTAATCAAATCAAATAGAATTGAATCGAAAATAATTTAATCAAATCGAATCGAATCAATTCGAATTGAAAATAATCAATCGAATCGAATTGAATCCAAAATAAATGATTCGCATCAAATCGAATCGAAAATAATAGAATCAAATTGAATCGAAAATAATCTAATCGGGGATCCCTGGGTGGCGCAGCGGTTTGGCGCCTGCCTTTGGCCCAGGGCGCGATCCTGGAGACCCGGGATCGGATCCCACGTCGGGCTCCCGGTGCATGGAGCCTGCTTCTCCCTCTGCCTGTGTCTCTGCCTCTCTCTCTCTCTCTCTCTCTGTGACTATCATGAATAAATAAATAAAATCTTTAAAAAAAAAAAAAAAAAAAAAAAAAAAAAAAAAAAAAAAAGAAAATAATCTAATCGAATCGAAAATATTCGAATCTAATCGAAAATAATCGAATCGAACAGAATATAATTGATACGAAAAGAATCGAATCGAATCGAAAAGAATCGAATCGATTCCGTTCAAATCAAATAGAAAATAAGCGAATCGAATCGAATCAATTCGAAAATAATCGATCGAATAGAAAATAATCAAATCGAATTGAAAATAAATGAATTGAATCGATAATAATCGAATAGAATCGATTTGAAAATAATCGAATCAAATTGAATCGAACCGAATCGAAAATAATCGAATCAGACGAAATCTACAAATTTCAAATCTATTCGAATCGAATCGAATTGAAAAAATCCAATCAAATCAATTGAATCGAAAAAAATCAAATAGAATGGAATCGAAAACAAACGAAAGGAAAAAAAACAATCGAATCAAATCGAAAGAATCGAATCGCATCGAAAATAATCGATTCATATCGAATCGAATCGAAAATAATCGAATCTAATTGAATCAAAAATACTCGAATCGAATCTAAAATAATTGAATTGGAAATAATTGAATCAAATCGAATCGAAAATAATCGATTCGAATCTAAAATAATCTTATTGAAAAGAATCGATTCGATTCGACTCGAAAAAAATCGAATAGAAAAGAATTGAATCGAATCATAACTAATCGAATCGATTGGAAAATAATAGAATCTAATCCATTCGAATTGAATTGAAAATAATCAAATCGAATCGAAATTAATCGAATTGAATCGAATCAATTTGAAAGTAATTGAATCGAAAATACGAATCGAATCGAAAACAATTGAAACGAATCGATTGAATCGAATGGAAAATAATCAAATTGAATCGAAAACAATCGAATTGAATTGAATCGAAAATAATTGAATGGTGGGATCCCTAGGTGGCGCAGTGGTTTAGCGCCTGCATTTGGCCCGGGGTGCAATCCTGGAGACCACATCAGGCTCCCGGTGCATGGAGCTTGCTTCTCCCTCTGCCTGTGTCTCTGCCTCTCTCTCTCACTGTGTGCCTATCATAAATAAAAAATTTTTTAAAAAGGAAAATAATCTAATTGAATCAAATTGAAACGAAAATAATCAAATCGAATTGAATCGAATTGAAAAACGAATCGAAAAGAATCTAATTGAATCGAAAATAATCGAATCGAATGGAATCGAATCAAATCGAAAAGAATCAAATCGAATTAAATAGAAAATTATGGAATCGAATGGAATCAAACAGAATAGAATCGAAAATAATCGAATCGAAAATAGTCAAATTGAATCGAAAAGACTTGATTGAATCAAAAATAATCGAATCGAATCTAAATAATCGATCGAATCGTAAATAATCAAATCGAATTGAAAATAATCAAATCGAAAAAAATCCAATCGATTTTAATCGAAAATAATCGAACTGAATCGGAAAGAATCGAATCAAATCGAAAACATCTAATCGAATCAAAAATAATCAAATCTACTCGAATCGAATCGAAAATAATCGAATTGACTCGAATCGATTTGAAAATAATAAAATCAAATAGAATAGAAAATAGTCGAATCGAATCAAAAAGAATCGATTGAATCGAAAATAATCAAATCGAATCGAGAAGAATAGAATCGAATTGAAAACATAGAATCGAATCGAAAATAATCGAGTCGACTCGAATCGAATAAAAAATAATCGAATCGAATCGAATAAATAATAATCGAATGGAATCAAATCGAATCGAAAATAATCGACAAATCGAATCGAAAATAATCGAATCGATTCGAATCAAACCGAAAATAATCGATTTGCATCGAATCGAGTAGAAAATAATCGAATTGAATTGAACTGAAAATAATCAAATTGAATCGAAAATAATCGAATCGAATCGAAAATAATCAAATAGAATATAATCGAATATATTCAAATTGAAAATAATCGAATCGAATTGAAAATGATCGAACAGAATCGAAAAGAATCGAATCGAATCGAAAATAATCGAATCAAATCCAATCGAATCGAATCAAAAATAATCAAATCGGATCGAATCGAATTGAATCGAAAATAATCGAATTGCATCGAATAGAATCGAATAGAATCGAATAGAATCAAAAATAATCGAATCGATTCTAAAATAATCGAATCGAAAAGAATCGAGTCAATTCAAATCAAAAATATTGAATCGAATCCAAAATTATCAAAAAGAAAGCAATCTTCAAATCGAAAATAATCGAATCGAATCGAAAGGATTCGACTCGAATCAAAAAGAATCGAATGGGGATCCCTGGGTGGCGCAGCGGTTTGGCGCCTGCCTTTGGCCCAGGGCACAGTCCTGGATATCCAGGATTGAATCCCACGTCGGGCTCCCAGTGCATGGAGCCTGCTTCTCCCTCTGCCTGTGTCTCCGCCTCTCTCTCTCTCACTGTGTGCCTATCATAAAAAAACAGTTAAAAAAAAGAATCGAATGAATAGAAAAGAATCGAATCGAATGAATCGAAAAGAATCAAATCGAATCGAAAATAATCAAAGCGAATTGAATCGAACCGAATCGAATCGAAAATAATCGAATCAATTCGAATCGAAAATAATTGAATCGAGTCGAATCGATTCGCATCGAATCGTATAGAAAATATTCGAATTGAATTGAATTGAAAATATTCAAATCGAATCGAAAATAATCGAATCGAATCGAATTAAAATAATCGAAACAAATCGAAAATAATCGAACCGAATTGTAAAGAAAATAATCGAATCGAATCGAACCAAATTGAATCGAAAATAATGAATCGCATTGAAGTGAAAATAAACAAATCAAATTGAATCGAATACAAAATAATCTAATCAAATTGAATCGAAAATAATCGAATCGAGCAAAATAGAATCAATACGAAAAGAATCGAATCGAAACGAAAAGAATCGAATCGAATCCATTCGAATCGAATCGAAAATAATCGAATTGAATTGAATCGTATCGAATACAATCGAAAATAAATGAATCAAATCGCAAATAATCAAATAGAACCTAATCGAAAATAATCGAATCAAATCGACTTGAATCGAATCGAAATTAATCGAAAATAATCGAATCAAATCGAATCATATTGAATAGAAAATAATCGAATTGAATCAAATTGAAAATAATCGAATCGAATCAAATTGAATCGAAAATAATCGAATGGAATTGAATCGAAAAAATTTAATCGAATTGAATCGAAAATAATGGAATGGAATCGAATCGAATAGAATAGAATCAAAAATAAATAAATCGAAAATAATCGAATCGAATCAAAAATAATTGAACCGAATCGAAAATCATTGAATCGGATTGAATCGAATTGAATTGAAAATAATCGAATCGCATCGAACTGAATTGCATCGAAAATACTCGAATTTAATTGAATAAAAAATAATCCAATCGAATCAAATCGAAAACAATTGAATCGAATAGAATCGAAAATAATCGAATCGAAAAGAATCGAATTGAAAAGAATAGAATCGAATTGAAAATAATCTGATTGATTCTAAAATAATCAAAACGAAAAGAATCGAGTCGATTCGAATCAAAAATATTGAATCGAATCCAAAAAAATCGAATCGAAAAGAAAAGAATCCATTTGAATCTGAAATAATCGAATCAAATCGAAAGGATTCGAACCAAATCGAAAAAAATCGAACGAATCGAAAAGAATCGAATTGAATTGAATTGAATCGAAAATAATCGAAGCGAATCGAATCGAACCGAATCGAATTGAAAATAATCGAATCGAAACGAATCAAAAATAATCGAATAAAATCGAATCGAAAATAATCGAACCGCATCGAATTGAATGGAAAATAATGGATTCGCATCGAATCAAATCGAAAATAATCCAATCAAATTGAATCGAAAATAATCGAATCGAATCGAAAAGAATCGAATCGAAAAGAATCGAATCAATTTGAATCGAAAATAATCGAATCGAATCTAAAATAATCGAATCAAAGCAAAAAGAATCGAATCGAATTGAATCAAAAAAATCGAATCGAATGCAATCGAATCGAATCGAAAATATTAGATTAGAATCGAATTGAATCGAAAATAATCGAATCAATTCAAAAAGAATCGAATCAAATCGAATAAAAAAAATCGAATCAAACCATCGAGTCAAGTCGAATCAAAAATAACCGAATCGGGATCCCTGGGTGGTGCAGCGGTTTAGCGCCTGCCTTTGGCCCAGGGCACGATCCTGGAGACCCGGGATCGAATCCCACGTCAGGCTCCCGGTGCATGGAGCGTGCTTCTCCCTCTGCCTGTGTCTCTGCCTCTCTCTCCCTCTCTCTGTGTGACTATCATAAATAAATAAAAATTAAAAAAAAATAACCGAATCAAATAGAAAGGAATCAAATTGAATCAAATCGAATCGAATCGAATTGAAAAGAATCGATAAAATTGAAAAGAATCGAATCGAATCTGAAAGAATCGAATCGAAAAGAATTGAATCGAATCGAAAAGTATCGAATCGAATCGAATCAAAAATAATCGAAACAAAAAAAATAATCGAATCGAATCGATTTGTATCGAAAATAATCTAATCAAATTGAAACGAATTGAATCTAAAATAATCGAATTGTATCGAAGTGAAAATAATCAAATCGAATCGAATCAAATAAAAAATAATTGTATTGAATCGAGTCGAATTGAAAAAAATCGAATGGAATCGAACTGAATCGAATCAAAAATAATCGAATCGAATCAAATCGAAAATAATCGAATCGAATCAAATCCAAAATTACCGAATGGAATCGAAAATAATCGAATCGAATCGAAAATAATGGAATCGAAAAGAAGCAAATCGATTCGAATAAAAAATAATCGAATAGAATGGAATCGAACTGAAACGAAAATAATCGAATCGAATCGAAAAAAATCGAATCATATTAAATAGAATATAATGGAATCGAATCAAATAGAAGAGGAACGAAAATAATCGAACCAAAATAATCGAATCGAATCGAAAAGACTCAAACGAATCGAAAATAATTGAATTGAATCCAGAATAATCGAATCGAAAAAAAAGAATGGATTTGAATCTAAAATAATCGAAACGAATCGAAACAAATGTGAAATAATAGAATGGAATCTAATCGAATTGAATCGAATCTAATCGATTCGACAATAATCGAATCGAAAATAATCGTATCGAATCGAATTGAATCGAAAATAATCAAATCGAATCTATTGTATCGAAAATAATCTAATCGATTCGAAACGAATCGAATCAAAAATAATCGAATCGAATCAAATCGAATCGAAAATAATCGAATCCAATCAAATTGAATCGAATCGAAAATAATCGAATCGAATTGAATTAAATCGAAAATACTCGAATCTAATCGAATCGAAAATAATTGAATCAAATCGAATCGAATTGAAATGAAAATATTCGCATCCAATCGAAACGAAAATAATCGAATAGAATCGAATTGAATCTAATTGAAAATAATCGAATCGAATAGAAAATAATCGAATCGAATCAAATCCAAAATAAGCTAATCGAATCGAAAATAATGGAATAGAATTGAATCGAAAATAATCAAATCAAAAAAAATCAAAAAAAAAAAAGAAAATACTCAAATCGAGGGATCCCTGGGTGGCGCAGCGGTTTGGCGCCTGCCTTTGGCCCAGGGCGCGATCCTGGAGACCCAAGATCGAATCCCACGTCGGACTCCTGGTGCATGGAGCCTGCTTCTCCCTCTGTCTGTGTCTCTGCCTCTCTCTCTCTCTCTGTGTGACTATCATAATATTAAAATTAAAATAATAAGAAAATAATCGAATCGAATTGAATAAAAAAATCGAATCAAATTGAATTGAAAATAATTGAAAAGAAATCGAATCGAATCTAAATTAATCGAATCGATTCGAATCGAAAATAATTGAATCAATTCAAAAAGAATCGAATTGAATCTAAAAGAATCGAATCCAATCGAATATAATCAATTCGAATCCAACCGAATCGAATAGAAAATAATTGATTCACATCGAATCGAATCGAAAATAAACGAATTGTATTAAATCGAAAATAATCAAATCAAATAGGAAATAATAAAATCGAATCGAAAAAAATTGAAATGAATCGAAAACAATCGAATCGCATCGAATTGAATAAAAAATAATCAATTCCCATCTAATCGAATCGAAAATAAACGAATTGTATTAAATTGAAAACAATCGAATCGCATAGAATCGAATAAAATATAATCAATTCCCATCGAATCGAATTGAATCGAAAATAGTTCAATCAAATTGAATTGAAAATAATCGAATCGAATGGAAAATAATCGAATCGAATCTAAAATAATTGAATCGAAAACAATCGAATTGATTTGAATAGAAAATAACCAAATCGTATCAAAAATAATCTAATCGAATCGAAAATAATCGAATTGAAACGAATTGAATCGAAAATAATCGATTGGCATCGAATGAAATCGAAAATATTCGAATGGAATTGTATCAAAAATAATCAAATCGATTGGAAAATACAAAAATCGAATCTAAAATAATCGAAACGATTCAAATCAAAACGATTCGAAATGAAAATAATCGAATTGAATAAAAAATAATCGAATCGAATCGAAAAAAATTGAAATGAATCAAAAACAATCGAATCGCAACAAATCGAATAGAAAATAATCGATTCCCATCTAATCGAATCGAAAATAATCCAATCGAATTGAATCAAAAATAATCAAAACGAATGGAAAATAATCGAATCGAATCGAAAATAATCGAATGTAACCGAAAAGAATCGTATCGAATCGAAAGAATCGAAACGAAATTAATCGAATTGAATCTAATATAATCGAATCGAAAAGAATCGAGTCGATTTGAATCGAAAATATCGAACCAAATAAAAAACAAAACAAAAAAAAACAACAACAAAAAAAGAAAATATCGAACCAAATCGAAAAGAATCGAATCGAAAAGAGAAGAATCCTTTCAAATCAAAAATAACCGAATTGATTCAAAACGATTCGAATCGAATCGAATAAAATCGAATAAAAAATAATCAAATCGAATCAAACCAAATCAAATTGAAAATAATTGAATCGAATAGAATTGAATATCATCAAATCAAATCAAAACGAAAATAAAAGAATCGAATCAAATTGAAAATAATCGATTCACATCGAATCGAATCGAAAATAATCGAATTGAATTGAAACGAAAATAATCAAATCGACTCGAATATAATTGAATCGAATAGAAAAGAATCAAATTGAAAAGAATCGAATTGATTCGAATAGAAAATAATAGAATCAAAACAAAAATAATTGAATCAAATCTAAAAGAATCTAATTGAATCGAAAATAATCGAATCTCATCTAATCCAATTGAAAATAACCTATTCGCATCGAAATGACTCGAAAATAATCCAATCGAGTTGAATCGAAAATAATCAAATCGATTAGAAAATAATCGAATCGAATCAGAAAGAATTGAATCAAAAAGAATCGAATCGATTAGAATCGAATATAATAGACTCGAATCAAAAATAATCGAATTGAATAGAAAAGAATTGAATCAAATAGAAAATAATCGAATCTCATCGAATAGAATTGAAAATAATATATTTGCATCGAAACGACTCGAAAATAATCCAATCGAGTTGAATCGAAAATAATCAAATCGACTCGAAAATAATCGAATCGAATCAAAAAGAATCGAATCAAAAAGAATCGAATCAATTCAAATCAAATATCATAGACTCGAATCGAAAATAATCGAAACGAATCGAAAAGAATTGAATCGAATCGAAAATAATCGAATCGCATTGAATCGAATCGAAATAATGGATTCGCAGCGAATCCAACCGCACCAAAAATAATTGAATCGAATCGAAAATAACCGAATCGAATCGAAAATAATCGAATCGAAAAGAATTGAATAGCCTAGAATCGAAAATAATCAAATCGAATAAAAAAGAATCGATTCGATTCAAAATAATCGAATAGATACAAAAATAATCTATTCGAATCCAATCAAATCGAATCGAAAATAATGAAATTTAATCCAATTGAATCGAAAATAATCGAATCGAATCGAAAGTAATCGAATCGAATTGAATCAAAGGGAAAATAATCGAATTGAATCGAATCGAAAATAATCGAATCGAATCGAAATTAATGAAATCGAAATGAATCGAAAAGGATCGAGTCGAACGAAAAAAAAACGAATCGAATAGAAAAGAAACGAATCGATTTGAAAATAATCAAATCGAATAGAAAATAATCGAATTGAATCAAATTGAATCGAAAATAATCAAATCGCACTGAATCGAATCGAAAATAATAGATTTGCATCTACTCAAATCACATCAAAAATAATCGAATCGAATTGAAAATAATCAAATTGAAAAGAATCGAATCATATCGAATCGAAAAGAATCTAATCAATTCAAAAATAATCGAATAGAATCGAAAATAATCGCTTAGAATTCAATTGAATCGAATGGAAAATAATCAAATTTAATCGAATTGAATCGAAAATAATCAAATGGAATAGAAAGTAATCGAATCGAATCGAATCGAATCGAAAATAATTGAATCGATTCGAATCAAATCGAAAAAAATAATCGATTGGCATTGATTCCCATCGAATTGAATCGAAAACAATCCAATCGAATTGAATAAAAAATAATCGAATCGAATGGAAAATAATCGAATCTAAAATAATTGAATCAAATCAAAAATAATCGAGGGGGAGGAGCAAGATGGCGGAAGAGTAGGGTCTCCAAATCACCTGTCTCCACCAAACTACCTAGAAAACCTTCAAATTATCCTGAAAATCTATGAATTCGGCCTGAGATTTAAAGAGAGACCAGCTGGAATGCTACAGTGAGAAGAGTTCGCGCATCTATCAAGGTAGGAAGACGGGGAAAAAGAAATAAAGAAACAAAGGCCTCCAAGGGGGAGGGGCCCCGCGAGGAGCCGGGCTGAGGCCGGGGCGAGTGTCCCCAGGACAGGAGAGCCCCGTCCCGGAGACGCAGGAGCTGCACCGACCTTCCCGGGCGGAAAGAGGCTCCAGGGAGGTGGAGCAGGACCCGGGAGGGCGAGGATGCCCTCGGGCTCCCGGGGACAGTAACAGCAACTGCGCGCCCAGGAGAGTGCGCCGAGCTCCCTAAGGGCTGCAGCGCGCACGGCGGGACCCGGCGGGACCGGCGGGACCCGGAGCAGCTCGGGGGGCTCGGGCGGCGGCTCACCGGAGGGGGCTGCGCGGCCCCGGGAGCAGCTCGGAGGGCCTCGGGCAGAGGAAGAGGCTCCGTGCAGAGGGGGCTGCGCGGTTCCAGGAGCAGCTCGGAGGGGCTTGGGCGGCAGCTCCGCGGAGGGGGCTGCGCGGCCCGGGAGCGCGAATCCAACAGCGCAGACCCCGGAGCACAGGGCGCCGGGACACAGCCCAGGATCCCGCCTCCCCCGGGACAGGCAGAGGCCGGGAGGGCCCAGGACAGCGAGGACGCTCCTGCCCCAGCTGAGCAGATCAGCGGCCCCGCCCCGGAGCCTCCAGGCCCTGCAGACGGAGAGCTCTGGAGTTCCTGCCGGAGCTGAATCCAGGTTTCCAGAGCTGCCCCGCCACTGGGGCTGTTCCTCCTGCGGCCTCACGGGGTAAACAACCTCCACTGAGCCCTGCACCAGGCAGGGGCACAGCAGCTCCCCCAACTGCTAACACCTGAGAATCAGCACAACAGGCCCCTCCCCCAGAACACCAGCTAGACTGACAACTTCCAGGAGAAGCCAAGGGACTTAAAGAACACAGAATCAGAAGATACTCCCCGGTGGTTCTTTTTTTGTTTGTTTGTTTTTGTTTTTGTTTTTGTTTTTGTTTTGTTTTGCTTTTTGATTTGTTTCCTTCCCCCACCCCCTTTTTTTCTCCTTTCTTTTTCTTTCTCTTTTTCTTCTTTTTTTTTTCGTTTTTTTTTTCTTTTTCTTCCCTTTTTTTTTCTCTTTCTCTTTTCTTTCCTTCTTTCTCTCCTCTCTTTTTCTCTTTTTCCCAATACAACTTGCTTTTGGCCACTCTGCACTGAGCAAAATGACTAGAAGGAAAACCTCACCTCAAAAGAAAGAATCAGAAACAGTCCTCTCTCCCACAGAGTTACAAAATCTGGATTACAATTCAATGTCAGAAAGCCAATTCAGAAGCACTATTATACAGCTACTGGTGGCTCTAGAAAAAAGTATAAAGGACTCAAGAGACTTCATGACTGCAGAATTTAGAGCTAATCAGGCAGAAATTAAAAATCAATTGAATGAGATGCAATCCAAACTAGAAGTCCTAACGACGAGGGTTAACCAGGTGGAAGAACGAGTGAGTGACCTAGAAGACAAGTTGATAGCAAAGAGGGAAACTGAGGAAAAAAGAGACAAACAATTAAAAGACCATGAAGATAGATTAAGGGAAATAAACGACAGCCTGAGGAAGAAAAACCTACGTTTAATTGGGGTTCCCGAGGGCACCGAAAGGGACAGAGGGCCAGAATATGTATTTGAACAAATTCTAGCTGAAAACTTTCCTAATCTGGGAAGGGAAACAGGCATTCAGATCCAGGAAATAGAGAGATCCCCCCCTAAAATCAATAAAAACCGTTCAACACCTCGACATTTAATTGTGAAGCTTGCAAATTCCAAAGATAAAGAGAAGATCCTTAAAGCAGCAAGAGACAAGAAATCCCTGACTTTTATGGGGAGGAGTATTAGGGTAACAGCAGACCTCTCCACAGAGACCTGGCAGGCCAGAAAGGGCTGGCAGGATATATTCAGGGTCCTAAATGAGAAGAACATGCAACCAAGAATACTTTATCCAGCAAGGCTCTCATTCAAATTGGAAGGAGAGATAAAGAGCTTCCAAGACAGGCAGCAACTAAAAGAATATGTGACCTCCAAACCAGCTCTGCAAGAAATTTTAAGGGGGCCTCTTAAAATTCCCCTTTAAGAAGAAGTTCAGTGGAACAGTCCACAAAAACAAAGACTGAATAGATATCATGATGACACTAAACTCATATCTCTCAATAGTAACTCTGAATGTGAACGGGCTTAATGACCCTATCAAAAGGCGCAGGGTTTCAGACTGGATAAAAAAGCAGGACCCATCTATTTGCTGTCTACAAGAGACTCATTTTAGACAGAAGGACACCTACAGCCTGAAAATAAAAGGTTGGAGAACCATTTACCATTCGAATGGTCCTCAAAAGAAAGCAGGGGTAGCCATCCTTATATCAGATAAACTAAAATTTACCCCAAAGACTGTAGTGAGAGATGAAGAGGGACACTATATCATACTTAAAGGATCTATTCAACAAGAGGACTTAACAATCCTCAATATATATGCTCCGAATATGGGAGCTGCCAAATATATAAACCAATTATTAACCAAAGTGAAGAAATACTTAGATAATAATACACTTATACTTGGTGACTTCAATCTAGCTCTTTCTATACTCGATAGGTCTTCTAAGCAAAACATCTCCAAAGAAACGAGAGCTTTAAATGATACACTGGACCAGATGGATTTCACAGATATCTACAGAACTTTACATCCAAACTCAACTGAATACACATTCTTCTCAAGCGCACATGGAACTTTCTCCAGAATAGACCACATATTGGGTCACAAATCGGGTCTGAACCGATACCAAAAGATTGGGATTGTCCCCTGCATATTCTCGGACCATAATGCCTTGAAATTAGAACTAAATCACAACAAGAAGTTTGGAAGGACCTCAAACACATGGAGGTTAAGGACCATCCTGCTAAAAGATAAAAGGGTCAACCAGGAAATTAAGGAAGAATTAAAAAGATTCATGGAAACTAATGAGAATGAAGATACAACCATTCAAAATCTTTGGGATGCAGCAAAAGCAGTCCTAAGGGGGAAATACATCGCAATACAAGCATCCATTCAAAAACTGGAAAGAACTCAAATACAAAAGCTAACCTTACACATAAAGGAGCTAGAGAAAAAACAGCAAATAGATCCTAAACCCAAGAGAAGAAGGGAGTTAATAAAGATTCGAGCAGAACTCAATGAAATCGAGACCAGAAGAACTGTGGAACAGATCAACAGAACCAGGAGTTGGTTCTTTGAAAGAATTAATAAGATAGATAAACCATTAGCCAGCCTTATTAAAAAGAAGAGAGAGAAGACTCAAATTAATAAAATCATGAATGAGAAAGGAGAGATCACTACCAACACCAAGGAAATACAAACAATTTTAAAAACATATTATGAACAGCTATACGCCAATAAATTAGGCAATCTAGAAGAAATGGACGCATTCCTGGAAAGCCACAAACTACCAAAACTGGAACAGGAAGAAATAGAAAACCTGAACAGGCCAATAACCAGGGAGGAAATTGAAGCAGTCATCAAAAACCTCCCAAGACACAAGAGTCCAGGGCCAGATGGCTTCCCAGGAGAATTTTATCAAACGTTTAAAGAAGAAATCATACCTATTCTCCTAAAGCTGTTTGGAAAGATAGAAAGAGATGGAGTACTTCCAAATTCGTTCTATGAAGCCAGCATCACCTTAATTCCAAAGCCAGACAAAGACCCCGCCAAAAAGGAGAATTACAGACCAATATCCCTGATGAACATGGATGCAAAAATTCTCAACAAGATACTGGCCAATAGGATCCAACAGTACATTAAGAAAATTATTCACCATGACCAAGTAGGATTTATCCCTGGGACACAAGGCTGGTTCAACACCCGTAAAACAATCAATGTGATTCATCATATCAGCAAGAGAAAAACCAAGAACCATATGATCCTCTCATTGGATGCAGAGAAAGCATTTGACAAAATACAGCATCCATTCCTGATCAAAACTCTTCAGAGTGTAGGGATAGAGGGAACATTCCTCGACATCTTAAAAGCCATCTATGAAAAGCCCACAGCAAATATCATTCTCAATGGGGAAGCACTGGGAGCCTTTCCCCTAAGATCAGGAACAAGACAGGGATGTCCACTCTCACCACTGCTATTCAACATAGTACTGGAAGTCCTAGCCTCAGCAATCAGACAACAAAAAGACATTAAAGGCATTCAAATTGGCAAAGAAGAAGTCAAACTCTCCCTCTTCGCCGATGACATGATACTCTACGTAGAAAACCCAAAAGTCTCCACCCCAAGATTGCTAGAACTCATACAGAAATTCGGTAGCGTGGCAGGATACAAAATCAATGCCCAGAAGTCAGTGGCATTTCTATACACTAACAATGAGACTGAAGAAAGAGAAATTAAGGAGTCAATCCCATTTACAATTGCACCCAAAAGCATAAGATACCTAGGAATAAACCTCACCAAAGATGTAAAGGATCTATACCCTCAAAACTATAGAACACTTCTGAAAGAAATTGAGGAAGACACAAAGAGATGGAAAAATATTCCATGCTCATGGATTGGCAGAATTAATATTGTGAAAATGTCAATGTTACCCAGGGCAATATACACGTTTAATGCAATCCCTATCAAAATACCATGGACTTTCTTCAGAGAGTTAGAACAAATTATTTTAAGATTTGTGTGGAATCAGAAAAGACCCCGAATAGCCAGGGGAATTTTAAAAAAGAAAACCATATCTGGGGGCATCACAATGCCAGATTTCAGGTTGTACTACAAAGCTGTGGTCATCAAGACGTGTGGTACTGGCACAAAAACAGACACATAGATCAGTGGAACAGAATAGAGAATCCAGAGGTGGACCCTGAACTTTATGGGCAACTAATATTCGATAAAGGAGGAAAGACTATCCATTGGAAGAAAGACAGTCTCTTCAATAAATGGTGCTGGGAAAATTGGACATCCACATGCAGAAGAATGAAACTAGACCACTCTCTTGCACCATACACAAAGATAAACTCAAAATGGATGAAAGATCTAAATGTGAGACAAGATTCCATCAAAATCCTAGAGAAGGGGATCCCTGGGTGGCGCAGCGGTTTGGCGCCTGCCTTTGGCCCAGGGCGCGATCCTGGAGACCCAGGATCGAATCCCACATCAGGCTCCCGGTGCATGGAGCCTGCTTCTCCCTCTGCCTGTGTCTCTGCCTCTCTCTCTCTCTCTCTGTGACTATCATAAATAAATAAAAATTAAAAAAAAAATTTAAAAAAAAAAAAAATCCTAGAGAAGAACACAGGCAACACCCTTTTTGAACTCGGCCATAGTAACTTCTTGCAAGATACATCCACGAAGGCAAAAGAAACAAAAGCAAAAATGAACTATTGGGACTTCATCAAGATAAGAAGCTTTTGCACAGCAAAGGATACAGTCAACAAAACTCAAAGACAACCTACAGAATGGGAGAAGATATTTGCAAATGACATATCAAAGGGCTAGTTTCCAAGATCTATAAAGAACTTATTAAACTCAACACCAAAGAAACAAACAATCCAATCATGAAATGGGCAAAAGACATGAACAGAAATCTCACAGAGGAAGACATAGACATGGCCAACATGCATATGAGAAAATGCTCTGCATCACTTGCCATCAGGGAAATACAAATCAAAACCACAATGAGATACCACCTCACACCAGTGAGAATGGGGAAAATTAACAAGGCAGGAAACAACAAATGTTGGAGAGGATGCGGAGAAAAGGGAACCCTCTTACACTGTTGGTGGGAATGTGAACTGGTGCAGCCACTCTGGAAAACTGTGTGGAGGTTCCTCAAACAGTTAAAAATATACCTGCCCTACGACCCAGCAATTGCACTGTTGGGGATTTACCCCAAAGATACAAATGCAATGAAACGCCGGGACACCTGCACCCCGATGTTTCTAGCAGCAATGGCCACGATAGCCAAACTGTGGAAGGAGCCTCGGTGTCCAACGAAAGATGAATGGATAAAGAAGATGTGGTTTATGTATACAATGGAATATTACTCAGCTATTAGAAATGACAAATACCCACCATTTGCTTCAACGTGGATGGAACTGGAGGGTATTATGCTGAGTGAAGTAAGTCAGTCGGAGAAGGACAAACATTATATGTTCTCATTCATTTGGGGAATATAAATAATAGTGAAAGGGAAAATAAGGGAAGGGAGAAGAAATGTGTGGGAAATATCAGAAAGGGAGACAGAACGTAAAGACTGCTAACTCTGGGAAACAAACTAGGGGTGGTAGAAGGGGAGGAGGGCGGGGGGTGGGAGTGAATGGGTGACGGGCACTGGGTGTTATTCTGTATGTTAGTAAATTGAACACCAATAAAAAAAAATCAAAAATAATCAAATCGAATCGAAAACAATCAAATTTAATCTAATCGAATCTAATCGAAAAGAATCGTATTGAATCGAAAGAATCGAATTGAAATTAATCGAATCGAATCTAATATAATCTAATCAAAAAGAATCGAGTCGATTTGAATTGAATCTAAATAATCCAATCGAATCAATCGAATCAAAAAAAATCAAAGAGAATAGAATAGAAAACAATCGAATCAAATCGAAAAGAATCAAATCAAAACGAAAATAATTGAATCAAATCTAATCGACTCAAATATAATTTAACCGAATCGCATCAAATCGAAAATAATCGAATCGAATCGAATCAAGAATAATCGATTCTATTGAATAAAATCGAATCAAAAATAATCGAATCGAATTGAATCGAAAATACTTGAATCGAATCAAAAATAATCGAATCGAATCAAAAAAACTCGAATCGAATCGAAAAGAATCCAATCGAATCGAAAAGAATCCAATCGAATCGAAAAGAATCCAATCCAATGGAATCGAATAGAAAATAATCGAATTGAATCGAATCGCGTTGAAAATAATCGAATTGAATCGAAAGGAATCAAATCGAATCGAATCGAAAATAATCAAATCGAATCAAATCGAAAATTATCAAATCGACCGAAGCGATTCGAATCAAACATAATCGAATTGAATCGAAAAAATTGAAAAGAATCGAAAACAATCGAATCACATCGAATTGAATCAAAAATAATCGATTCCCATCGAATCGAATCAAAAATAATCCAATAGAATTGAATCGAAAATAATCGAATCGAATGGAAAATAATCGAATCGAATAGAATATAATTGAATCTAAAACAATCAAATCGATTTGAATCGAAAATAACCGAATGTCAAAAATAATCGAATCGAATTGAAAAGAACCGAATCGAATCGAAAAGAATCGAATAGAAATTAATTGAATCGAATCTAATACAATCGAATCGAAAAGAATCGAGTCGATTCGAAACGAAAATATCGAACCAAATCGAAAATAATCGAATTGAAAAGAACCGAGTCAAATCAAAAATAATCGAATCGAATCAAAAAGATTAGAATCGAATCGATCAAATCGAAAATGATTGAATCGAATCGAATCGAACCGAATCGAAATGAAAATAATCGAATAACTGGAATCGAAACTAATCTAATCAAATTGAATCGAAAATAATCGAATCAAATCGAATCGAATCGAAAATAATCGAATCGCATCAAATGGAATCGAAAATAATCAAATTGAATTGATCAAAAATAATCAAATCGATATGAAAATAATGAATCAAATCGAAAGAATCGAATCGAAAAGAATCGAAATGATTCGAATAGAAAATAATCGAATCGAATCGAAAATAAGTGAATCGAATCGAAAAAATCGAAACGAATCGAAGACAATTGAATCGCATCAAATCAAATAAAAAATAATCAATTCCCATCGAATCGATTCGAAAATAATCCAATCGAATTGAATAAAAAATAATCGAATCGAATGGAAAATAATCGAATTGAATAGAATATAATTGAATCGAAAACAATCGAATCTATTTGAATCGAAAATAACCTAATCGAATCAAGAATAATCGACTCGAATTGAAAATAATCTAATTGAATCGAAAAGAATGGAATCGAATCGAAAAGACGAATCGTAATTAATCGAATCGAATCTAATATAATCGAATTGAAAAGAATCGAGTCAATTCGAATCAAAAATATCGAACCATATAGAAAAGAATCGAATCGAAAAGAAAAGAAAATATTCGAATCGAAAATAATCGAATCGAATCAAAATGATTCAAATCAAATCAAATTAAACCGAATCAAAAATAATCGATTCGAATTGATTGAACCGAATCAAATTGAAAATACTCGAATCAAATAGAATTTAAAATAATCGAATCAAATCGAATTGAAAATAAATGAATCGAATCAAATCAAAAATAATCGACTCGCATCAAAACGAATCGAAAATAATCTACTTCAATTGAATCGAAAATAATCAAATCGACTAAAAAATAATCAAATCTAATTGAAAATAATCAAATCGAAAAGAATCGAATCGATTCAAATTGAAAATAATCCAATCGAATAAAAAGTAATCGAATCGAATTGAAAAGAATCGAATCGAATTGAAACTCGAATCACATCGAATCGAATCGAAAATAATCCATTCACATCGAATCGACTCGAAAATGATCCAATCGAATTGAATCGAAAATAATCAAATCGACGAAAATAATTGAATCAAATTGAAAATAATCGAATCGAAAAGAATTGAATCTATTCAAATCGAAAATAATCAAATCGAATAAAAAGAATCAAATCGAATTGAAAATAATCACATCGCATCGAATCAAATCGCATCGAAAATAATCAAACCGAATCGAAAATAAACGACTCAAATTGAAAATAATCGAATCAATAAGAATCGAATAGAATCGAATCGAAAATAATCGAATCAAAAAAAACAAAAAAAACCAAAAAAAACAAAAAAAAGAAAATAATCGAATCAAATGGAAAAGAATCGAATCGATTCAAAAATAATCAAATCGAATCGAAATAATCGATTTGAAACCAATCGAATCGAATAAAAAATAATCAAATTTATTTGAATTGAATCGAAAGTAATCGAATCGAATCGAAAGTAATTGAATTGAATCGAATCGAATCGAAAATAATCGAATTGAATCGAATCAAATCCAAAATAATCGAATCGAATTGAATTTAAAAAATCGAATGGTTTCGAACAGAATTGAATCGAAAATAATCGAATCAAATAGAATTGAATATAATCGAATCGAATCGAATCGAAAATGAACGAATCGAATCGAAAATAATCGAATCGAATTGAATCGAAAATAATCGAATGTAATCGAAACGAATTGAGTCGAAAATTATCGAATTGAATAGAATAGAATAGAATCGAAAATGATTGAATCGAATCGAATCGAATCAAAAATAATCGAATCACATCGAATCTAAAATAATCGAATCGAATCAAATTGAAAATAATCGAATCGAAACGAATCGAAAATAATTGAATCAAATCAAATCCAAAATTATTGAATGAAATCAAAAATAATCGGATCAAATCGAAAATAATGGAATCGAAAAAAGTGAATCGATTTGAATCGTAAATAATCAAATCGAATCGAATCGAACCAAATAAAATTGAAAATAATAGAATTGAATTGAATTGACAATAATCGTATCTAATCGAATCTAAAATAATCGATTTGAATCGTATTGAAAATAATCAAATCAAATTGAATCGAAAATAATCAAATTGAAAATAATCTAATCAAATCAAAACGAAAAGAATAGAATCGAATCGAAAAGAATCGAATCGATTCTAACCCTAACCCTTAACTCTACCCTTAACCCTAACCCTAACCCAAACCCTAACCCTAGCCCTAACCCTAACCGTAACCCCAAACCTTAAACCTAACCCTAACCCTAGCACTACCCCTAACCCCTAACCCTAACCCCTAACGCTATCCTTAACCCTTAACCTCAACACTTAACCCTAAACCTAACCATAACCCATACCCTACCCTAACCGAACCCTTACCGTAACCCGTACCCGTACCCTTACCTTAAACCATACCCTAACCCCAACCCTAACCCGTACACTAACCCTAACCCATATCCTAACCCTAACCCGTACCCTAACCCTAACACATAACCTAAATCTAACCCTGACCCTAACCCAAACAATACCCTAACCCTAACCCGTACCCTAACCATTAAGCTAACCCCAACACTAATGCTAACCCATACACTAACCCTAAATGGTACCCTAACACTAACCCTAACCCGTACCCTAATCCTAACCCTAAAACTAAGCCTAACCCATACCCTAACCCTAAACCGTACCCTACCCTAACCCTAACCATAACCCGTACCCTAACACTAAAACTACCCCTAAACCTAACCCTAACTCTAATCATAACCCTAACCCTATCTCTAAACCTAACCCTAACCCTAACCTAACCCTAACCCTATCCCTAACACGTAAACTAACCATAACCCTAACCCTAACCCATAAACTAAACCTAACCCTAACCCTAAACAGTACCCTAACCCTAACAGTACCTTAACCCTAACCCTAACCCTAAACCTAACCCTAAGCCGTACCCTAACCCTAACCCAAACCCATACCCTAACTCTAACACAATCTCTCCCGTACCCTAACCCTAACCCGTTCCGTAACCCTAAACCTAACCCATACCCTAAACCTAACCCTAAAGCCAACCCTAACCCGAACCCTAACTCTAACCCATACCCTAACCCTAAACCGTATACTAACCTGCACTCTAACCTGTACCCTAACCCGTACCCAAACCCTAATCCTATCCCGTTCCCTAAACTGAACCCTAACACTAACCCGTACACTAACCCGTAAATGTACCTGTACCCTAACACATAAACAAACCCATAACGTACCCCTAACCCTAACCTGAAACCGTACCCTAACCCTAACCCTAACCCCAACCCTAACCATAACCCGTTCCCTAACCCTAACCCTAACGTATACCATACCCTAACCCGAACCCTAACCCTAACCCTAACCAATAACCTAACCCTAACCCTAACACTAACCTGTAACCTAAACCTAACACTAACCCTAACCCTAACCCTAACCATAATCCTAAACCCTAACCCTACCCCTAACCCTAACCCTAACCGAAACCTAACCCTAACAAACTCTAACCATAACCTAATCTAAGCCTAACCCTAACCCTAACCCGTACCCTAACCCAAACCCTAACCCTAACCCTAAACAGTACCCTAAACCTAACCCTAACCCGTACCCTAACCCAAACCCTAACACTAACCCTAAACCTAACCCTAACCCGTACCCTAACCCTAAACCTAACCCTAACCCGTACCCTAAACCTAACCCAAACCCTAACCGTTACCAGTACCCTAACCCATACCTTAACCCGTACCATAATCCATACCATATCTCTAAACCGTACCCTATCCCTAACCCTAACCCGTACCCTAACCCTAAAGTGTACCCTAAACCTAAGCCTAAACCGAACCCTAACCATAACCCTAACACTAACCCTAACCCGTAGCCTAATCCTAACCTGAACCCTAAACATAACCTGAACTCTAAATCTAACCCTAACCCGTACTCTAACCCTAACTGTAACCCTAACCCTAACGCTAAACAGTACCCTAAACCTAACCGTATCCCAAACCCTAACCATAACCCTAACCCTAAACCTAACCTTAACCTGTACCCTAATCCTAACCCGTGCCCTAACGCTTACCCTAACCCTCACCCGTACCGTAAACCAAACTCTAAACCGTACCCTAACCCTAACCTTACCCCAACCCTAACCTAACGAAACCCAATCCCTAATCCTAAACCTAACCCTTAACCTAAACTAATCCTAACCCTAACCCTTACCTTATCCCTAACCCTAACCCGTAACCTAACCCTAACCCCAACCCTAACCCTAAACAGTACCCTAACTTTAACCCTAACCCATACCCTAACCCTCACCCATACCCTAACCCTAACACTAACACTTACCCGTACCCTAATCCGTAACCTAACCCAAACCCTAACAGTACCCTAACCCGTACCCTAACCCGTAACCTAACCCGTAACCTAACCCTAACCCTAACCCTAACCCGTAGCTTACCCCTAACCCTGAACCTAACCCTAACCCTAACGCTATCCCTAACCCTAACCGTAACCCTAACCCTAACCCTAAGCTTAAACAGGACCCTAACCCTAACCCTAACCCATAACCTAAACCAAACTTTACACCATTGGAAGTCAGGTCGTTCCATGAATAAAGCTCTACTGCACCTGGAGACACAACCATTGAAGCCTGCAGCTTGCCCCTTGCGTCCCATGAACTTCTACCAAACATGTCTAGTGAGGATGTTCGTAACGCCAACTGCAGGCAAGTGGAACTGGGAAGGACCGCGTGTCAGCTCATCTGGCAGAAGGAAGTTCCCCAGAGAGACAGCTTTCAACTAGGTACTCAGGTTTGGAAGTTAGTATGTAGCTCTCTGAGGGAGGAATTACTCAGAAGTCGTTGGATTGGGCTAGGAGACACTTGCCTCTCACAAAACTTGTGTCCCGTATCGAACGACGTCCTTTCGAAGTGAAAGGTACAGGCGGTCAGCATGTGGGAGGAACAAGCCATAAGCTCATCCAAAGGAGTGTGCATCACTTGGAAGCAGGTGTCCGGTAGTCGCGAAATTGACAATGCAGACTCTTGGTTCTCACTCCGCTACTGTCCCGCATAGAAGGGAATGCTGTGGAAGCGATCCGTACAGGCCGTCGATTGTGGGAGGTACAGGCCATAAGCTCAACTCTGAGAAGCGTGTATGCTTTGCAGGCAGCTGTCTGCTAGCCACTCTTTTATGGGAGTTAGAACCTAGCTACACTTCAATTGAACAAGGCTGTTGGAAATCGCTGTATTGAACTCAGTTACACGTGACTACAAGCCTGAAACGTCTACATGCTTTTCACAACCTCTTCCAGCACCTAACATAAGGATGTTAGGACCTATGTCTACAGGCAGTCACGTTGTGGGAGGGTCCTGCCCTCACCTGAACTCTCACAAGGAAGCATGTCTACAAGCCAGCTTTCAACTAGCTGCATTCTGATGGCCCTGAGAACGCAGCAGTATTCTAACTCAGGAGGTTCCAAGAATACCACTCTACTCCACCTGGAGACACCTTCCAGGCCTGCATTATTCCACTTGCGTCTCACAAGCTTCTGACAAGCGTCTCTGGTGAAGACGTTGGAAGGACATTCTGCAGGCAGTGTGGAACTGTGAAGGACTGGGTGTGAGCCCAACTCTCGGATGTAAGTTGCCGATGGATGCAGGGTTCAATTAGCTAGTATGGAACTTAGTATGTAGCACCAGTCTAAGACAGGAATTACGAGGAAATCGCGGGATTGAGCTTGGAGGCACTACTCCTGTGGGCCTCACCTGGACGAGGTGACTGGTTCCCACAGGGACCTCACCTGGACCTGGTGAATCTGGTCCTCACATGGGCATCATGAGACCTGGTTACTCAGTTCCACATCGGGGCCTCACCTGGACCTAGTGACTCTCCCCCCTCTGGGCCTTACCCTGACCTGGTGCCTTTGGTACCCACCTGGATATCACCTGGATGGGGTGACTCTGGTCCCCCTCTGGGCCTCACCCGGAGCTGGGGACTCTGGTCCTCAACTGGGCCTCAACAGGACCTGGTGAATCTACTCCTCACTTAGGCCTCATCTGGACCTTGTGACTCTGGTCACCTGGGCATCAATGGGACATGGTTACTCTGTTCCCCACCTGGGACTCACCTGGATCTGATAACTTTGATCCACACTTTGGCCTCACATGGCCCTGATGACTCTGGGCCCCCCCATCTAGGCCTCAATCTGGACCTGGTGACTGTTGTGCCCACCTGGGTCTCACCTCGACCTGGTGACTCTTGTTCCCACATGAACCACACCTGGACCTGGTGACTGTGGTGTCCTTCTAGCCTCACATTTACCTGGTGACTCTGGTCCCCACCAGGGCCTCATCTGGATCTGGTGACTCTGGCCTGCAGGTTGGCCTCACCTGGACCTGGTGAGTGGGGTTGCCACCTGGGCCTCACCCATACCTGGTGACTCAGGTCCCCTGTGGGCCTCACTTGGACCTGGTTAATCTGGTCCTTACCTGGTCCTTTCCCGGACCAGGTGACTCTGGTCACCACCTGGGCCTCACCTGGACCTGGTGAATCTGGTCCCCATCTGGGCCTCACCCAGTCCTGGTGACCTTGTTCCCCACTTGGGCCTGATTGCTGTCGACTCCTTCTTGACCTCACCTGGAACTGGTGACTCTGATCCTATCTGGGCCTCACCTGGAACTGGTGACTCTGATCCTATCTGGGCCTCACCCAGATCTGGTGACTCTAGTCCTCACCTGGGCATCATTGGGACCTGGTTACACAGTTCCACACCTGAGGCACACCTGGACATGATGACTCTGGAACCTGAGACCCAGCTGGACCTGTTAACTCACTTGGATCTGGTGTCTCTGGTCCTCACCTGGGCATCATTGGGACCTGGTTACTCTGTTCCACACCTGAGCCTCACCTCACTCGAATCGATTTGTTTCTTTCCAATTCGACTGTTCAGTTCGATTATTTTGGATTTGAATCTTTTTGATTTGATTCTATTCTTTTAGATTCGATTCGATTCTACTTTTTTTAATTTTTTTTAAATCTTTATTTATTTATGATAGTCACAGAGAGAGAAAGAGAGAGAGGCAGAGACATAGGCAGAGGGAGAAGCAGGCTCCATGCACCGGGAGCCCGACGTGGGACTCGATCCTGGGTCTCCAGGATCGCACCCTGGGCCAAAGGCAGGCGCCAAACCGCTGCGCCACCCAGGGATCCCCCGATTCTACTTTTTGATTCGATTCGATTCTTTTCGATTCGATTCAATCTTTTTGATTCGATTCTTTTCGATTCGAATCAATTCTTTTCGATTCGATTTGATTCAATTCGATTCGATTCTTTTTGATTCGATTCTTTTCGATTTTATTCAATTCTTTTCGATTCAATTCGATTCTTTTCGAAATGATTCAATTTGATTCGATTTGATACGATTCTTTTCAATTCGATTTGATTCGATTTGAATCTATTCGATTTGATTCAATTCGATTCTTTTTGATTTGATTCGATTCAGTTCTTTTTGATTCGGTTCGATTCGATTCTTTTCGATTCGATTTTATTCTTTTGAATTCAATTCGATTTTTTTGATTCGATTTGATTCGATTCGATTCTTTTCGATTCTTTTCGATTAGATTCAATTCGAATATTTTCGTTTGGATTCGATTCCATTCAGTTCGATTCATTTCAATTCGATTCGATTCGAATCGATTTTGTTCGATTCAATTCGATTCTTTTCGATTCAATTATATTCGATTCTTTTCGATTCGATTAGATTCTTTTCGATTTGTTTCTTTTTGATTCCATTCGAATCTTTTCGATTCGATTCGATTTGATACCTTTCGATTTGATTCGCTACGATTTGATTATTTTGATTCGATTCTTTTCGATTCGATTTGTTTCTTTTCGATTCGATCGATTCGATTCTTTTCAATTCGATTTGATATGATTCAATTCGATTCTTTTGTATTTGTTTCGATTCGATTTGAGACTATTCGATTCAATTCTTTTCAATTCGATTCTTTTCGATTCAATTCTTTTCGATTTGATTCGATTCTTTTCGATTCGATTGATTCAATTCTTTTCGATTCTTTGCGATTCAATTCAATTCTTTTCGATTCAATTTGATTCGATTCAAAACTATTCGATTCAATTCTTTTCAATTCGATTCGATTCGATTCTTTTTGTTTCGATTCTTTGCGATTCGATTCAATTATTTTTGATTCTATCGATTTGATTCTTTTCGATTCGATTCGTTTAGATTCGATTAGATTCGATTTGATTCGATTCTTTTCGATTCGATTCGATTCGATTCTTTTCGGTTCGATACGATTCTTTTCGATTCGATTTGATTCGATTCTTTTCGATTCGATTTGATTCGATTTGAATCCATTCTATTAGATTCTTTTCAATTCGATTCCTTTCTTTTTTTTTTTAATTCGATTCCTTTCGATTCAATTCTTGTCTATTCGATTTGATTCGATTCGAAACTATTCGATTCAATCTTTTCGATTCGTTTATTTTCGATTCGATTCGATTCTTTTTGTTTCGATTCTTTTTGATTCGATTGGATTATTTTCAATTCGATCGATTTGATTCTTTTCGATTTGATTTGATTCGATTCTTTTCGATTCAATTCGATTCGAAAGTATTCGATTCAATTCGTTTTGATTCATTTATATTCGTATCGATTGGTTTCAATTCGATCCCTTTCGATTTGATTTGATTCGATTCTTTTCGATTCGATTCGATTCCATTCAATTCTTTTCGATTCGATTCTTTTCGATACGATTCGATTCTTTTCGATTCGATTACATTCGCTTCTCTTTGATTCAACTTGATTCTATTCGTTTCAATTCTTTTCGAGTGGATTCTTTCGATTCGATTCTTTCGATTCGATTCGATTTGTTTCGATTCGATTATTTTTTATTCAATTCAGTTTGATTAGAATTTTTTTTATTAGAATCTTTTTGATTCGATTCGATTCTTTTCTATTTGATTCGGTTCCATTCTTTTCGATTCGATTTGATTCTTATTCATTCAATTCTTTTCGATTCAATTCGATTCAATTTTTTCAATTGGATTCGATTCTTTTCTATTCCATTCTACTTGATTCAATTCGATTCTTTTCGATTCAATTAGATTCGATTTGATTTGATTCTTTTTGATTCGATTCGATTCTTTTCAATTCGATTTGATTCTTGATTCCATTCGATTCTTTTTGATTCAATTCTTTTCGATTCAATTCGATTCAATTTTTTCACCTCGATTCGATTCTTTTTGATTCGAATCTACTTGATTTAATTCAATTCTTTTCGATTCGATTCTTTTCAATTCGTTTTGATTCGATTTTTTTCGATGTGATTTGATTCGATTCGATTTTTTTCAATTCAATTCGATTCTTTTCATTTCCGTTCGTTTCGATTCGATTATTTTCTATTCGATTCAATTGTATTCGATTCGTTTTTTTTATTTGATTCGATTCTTTCCGATTGACTCTTTTCGATTCGATTCATTTGGATTCAATTCGTTTCGATTCGATTCCTTTTGATTCGATTCTTTTCGATTTGATTCGATTGTTTTTTTTCGATTCCATTCTATTCTTTTCGATTCCTGTCTTTTCGATTCGTTGATTCGATCCTTTTCGATTCCATTCCATTCGATTCGATTCAATTTGATTTGATTCTTTTTGATTCGATTCGATTCTTTTCAATTCTATTCAATTCGATTCGATTCGAATGAAATATTTTCGATTCGATTTGATCCAATTCGATTTGTTTTTTTCGAATCAATTCGATTCTTTTTGATCGAGTCTTTTCGATTTGATTCATTTGGATTCAATTCATTTCAATTCGATTCGATTCTTTTCAATTCGATTCTGTTGTTTTTGATTCGATTCCATTCAATTCTTTCCGATTCTATTTTTTTGATTCGTCGATTCAATCCTTTTCCATTCGATTCTTTTCGATTCCATTTGATTTTTCTCAATTCGTTTCTTTTCGATTCAATTCGATTCTTTTTGATTCGATTCAATTCGATTCTTTTCTATTCGATTCGATTCAATTCTTTTCGAATCGATTCGATTCTTTTCGATTCGATTCAATTCGATTTTTTTAACTTGATTCGATTCTTTTTGATTCGATTCGATTCTTTTCGATTCGATTCATTTTGATTCTATTCCTTTCGATTCCATTTTTTTATTCGATTCTTTTTGATTCGTTGATTTGATTCTTTTCTATTTGATTCTTTTCGATTAGATTTGATTCTTTTCTATTCAATTCGATTATTTTCGATTCGATTCCATTTTTTTCGATTCGATTCTTTTCAATTTGATTTGATTCTTTTCAATTCGATTCTTTTCGATTCGATTTGATTCTTTTCGATTCGATTCTTTTTGATTCGATTCGATTCTTTTCGATTCGATTCTTTTCAATTTGATTTGATTCTTTTCGATTCAATTCGAGTTTTTCAACTCGATTCGATTTTTTCGATTGGATTTGATTCAATTCTTTTTGATTGGATTCGATTCGATTATTTTCGATTCGATTCGATTCGATTATTTTCGATTCGATTCGATTCGATTATTTTCGATTCGATTCGATTCGATTATTTTCGATTCGATTCGAATTGATTCGATTCTTTTCTTTTTTTTTGATTCGATTATTTTCAATTCGATTCGATTCGTTTCGATTCGTTTTGTATTGATTCACTTTGATTCGATTATTTTCTATTTGAATCGTTTTGATTCGATTATTTTCGATTCAATTCGTTTCGATTCGATTAATTTGGATTTGATTTGTTTCGATTATTTTCCGTTCGATTCATTTAGATTCGATTATTTTCAATTCAATTTGTTTGAATTCGATTCGATTCGAGTATTTTTTATTCGATTCAATTCGATTCATTCGATTCGATTCGATTATTTTCGATTTGATTCGATTCAATTCGAATCGATTCATTTCAATTCTTTAGGATTTGATTATTTTCGATTCTATTTGATTCGATTCGATTCTTTTCGATTTGATACTTTTTGATTCAATTCGATTCGATTCGATTTTTTCGATTCTTCTGTATTTGATTCGTTTCGATTCTTTTCGATTCAATTTGATTCGAATCATTTCGAATCGATTCTTTTTGATTCGTTTCGATTCGATCATTTTCGATTCGATTCGATTCTTTTCGATTCGATTCGATTCTTTTCGATTCGATTCGATTCAATTCGATTTTTTCAATTCGATTCGTTAGTTTTCGATTCGTTTCTTTTCAATTCTATTCGATTCGATTCTTTTCGATTCGATTCGATTCTTTTCAAATCTTTTTGATTCAATTTCGATTTGATTCTTTTCAATTCTATTTGATTTGATTCGATTAATTTCGATTTGATTCAATTCGATTATTTTCTTTTTTATTTTTAATTTTTTTAACTTTTATTTATTTATGATAGTCACAGAGAGAGAGAGGCAGAGACATAGGTAGAGGGCGAAGCAGGCTCCATGCACCGGGAGCCCGATGTGGGACTCGATCCTGGGTCCCCAGGATCGCGCCCTGGGCCAAAGGCAGGCGCCAAACCGCTGCGCCACCCAGGGATCCCCAATTCGATTATTTTCGATTCAATTCATTTTGATTCTATTATTTTCGATTCGATTCGATTCATTTCGATTCGATTCGATTCGATTATTTTCGATTCGATTCGTTTCGATTCGATTCGTTTCGATTCAATTTGAATCGATTTGATTCAATTATTTTCAATTCGATTCGTTTCGATTCAATTATTTTTTTTTAAATTTTTATTTATTTATGATAGTCACAGAGAGAGAGAGAGAGGCAGAGACACAGGCAGAGGGAGAAGCAGGCTCCATGCACCGGGAGCCCGACGTGGGATTCGATCCCGGGTCTCCAGGATCGTGCCCCGGGCCAAAGGCAGGCGCCAAACCGCTGCGCCACCCAGGGATCCCCTCGATTCAATTATTTTCGATTCGATTCAATTATTTTCGAGTCGATTCGTTTCGATTCGATTATTTTCGATTCGATTATTTTCGATTCGATTATTTTCGATATCTTACAATTCGATTCAATTATTTTTGATTTGTTTCATTTCGATTCGATTATTTTTGATTTGATTTGTTTCGATTCGATCATTTTCGATGCGATTCGTTTCGATTCGATTCAATTATTTTCGATTCAATTCATTTCGATTCGATTATTTTCTATTTGATTCGATTATTTTCGATTCGATTAGTTTCGATTCGATTATTTTCGATTCGATTCGTTTCGATTGATTCGATTCGATTATTTTCGATTCAATTCGTTTCGATTCGATTATTTTCGATTCGATTCTTTTCTTTTTTTTTTTAATTTTTTTTAATTTACTTATGATGGGCACACAGTGAGAGAGAGAGAGGCAGAGACACAGGCAGAGGGAGAAGCAGGCTCCACGCACCAGTAGCCCGACGTGGGATGCAATCCCGGGTCTCCAGGATCGTGCCCTGGGCCAAAGGCAGGCGCTAAACCACTACGCCACTCAGGGATCCCGATTCGATTCTTTTCGATTCAATTCGATTCGATTAATTTCTATTCGTTTCAATTCGATTATTTTCTATTCGATTCGTTTCGATTCAATTATTTTCGATTCGATTCGTTTCGATTCGATTCAATTATTTTCTAGTTGAGTCATTTCGATTCAATTATTTAAGATTCGATTAGTTTCAATTAGATTATTTTTTATTCGTTTCAATTAGATTCAATTTTTTATTCGATTCGTTCGATTCGATTCGTTTTGATTCGATTATTTTCGATTCGATTCATTTCGATTCGAGTCAGTTATTTTCGATTCAATTCGTTTCGATCTGATTATTTTCGATTCTATTTGATTATTTTCGATTCGATTAGTTTCGATTAGATCATTTTCAATTCGATTCATTTCGATTCCATTATTTTCTATTAGATTCATTTCGATTTGATTCGATTAGAATATTTTCGATTCTATTCGTTTCGATTCGATTATTTTCGATTCGATTCAATTATTTTCGATTCGATTAGTTTCGATTCGATTTAATTATTTTCGATTCGATTCGTTTCGATTCGATTATTTTCGATTCGATTCTTTTCGATTCGATTCAATTATTTTTGATTCGATTCGTTTTGATTCGATTATTTTCGATTTGATTTGTTTCGATTCTATTCGATTCAATCCGATTCATTTAATTTCGATTTGATTTGATTTGATTATTTTCGGCTGATTTGTTCCGATTCGAATCGATTCGATTATTTTCGATTCGATTCGTTTTGATTAGATTCGATTAGATTATTTTCTATTCGATTCGATTACATTATTTTCTTTCGATTCGTTTTGATTCGATTCGATCATTTTCTATTCGATTCAATTCGATTCTATTCCTTTTGATTCCATTCTTTTCGATTCAATTCTTTTCGATTCGTCGATTCGATTCTTTTCTATTTGATTCTTTTCGTTTCGATTTGATTCTTCTCTACTCGATTCGATTCTTTTCGATTCGAGTCGATTCTTTTCGATTCGATTCTTTTCAATTCGATTCTCTTTTCGATTCGATTATTTTCGATTCAATTTGACTCTTTGATTCGATTCGATTTTTTCAACTCGATTCTGTTTTTTCGATTCAATTCGATTCTTTTCGATTGCATTCGATTCGATTCTTTTCTCTTCGATTCAATTTGATTCGATTCTTTTCGATTTGATTATTTTCGATTCGATTCGTTTTGATTCAATTCAATTATATTCGATTTGATTCGTTCGATTCGATTATTTTTTATTCTATTCGTGTCGATTCGATTCGATTATTTTCGATTCGATTCGTATCGATTCGATTATTTTCAATTCGATTCGATTCAATTTGATTATTTTCGATTCGATTCGTTTTGATTCAATTCGTTTTGATTCACTTTGATTCGATTATTTTCGATTCGCTTCAAATAATTTCGATTCGATTATTTTCGATTAGATTCGATTTGATCGATTTGATTCAATTATTTTCAATTCGATTCGTTTCAAGTCGATTAATTTGGATTCGATTCGTTTCGATTGTTTTTGATTCAATTCATTTAGATTCTATTATTTTCAATTTGATTCGTTTCAATTCGATTCGATTTGAGTATTTTTGATTCGATTCAATTCGATTCATTCGATTCCATTTGATTATTTTCGATTAGGTTCGATTCAATTCGAATCGATTCATTTCACTTCTTTAGGATTTGATTATTTTCGATTCGATTCGATTCCATTCCATTCTTTTCAATTCGATACTTTTCGATTCAATTCAATTCGATTCGATTCTTCTTTATTAGATTCGTTTCGATTCCTTTTGATTCAGTTTGATTCGAATCACTTCAAATCGATTCTTTTTTATTTGATTCGATTCGATCTTTTTTTATTCAATTCGATTCTTTTCGATTCGATTCGATTCGATTCAATTTTTTCGATTTGATTCGTTTCGATTTTTTTCGATTCGATTCGTTAGTTTTCGATTCGTTTCTTTTTGATTTGATTCGATTCGATTCTGTTCAATTCGATTCGATTCTTTTCGAATCTTTTTGATGCAATTTCGATTTGTTTCTTTTCTATTTGATTTGATTCGATTCGATTCAATTTTTTTCGATTTAATAGTTTGGTTCTATTATTTTCGATTCGATTCATTTTTATTCCATTCAATTCGATTATTTTCAATTCGATTCGTTTCGATTCTATTCGATTCGATTCGATTCAATTATCTTCGATTCGATTCGTTTCGATTCAATTATTTTCTATTCGATTTGTTTCGATTCAATTATTTTTAATTAGTTTCGATTCAATTCAATTATTTTTGATTCGTTTCATTTCGATTCGATTCAATTATTTTCAATTGATTCATTTCTATTCGATTATTTTCAATTCGATTAGTTTCGATTCGATTATTTTCTATTCGATTCGTTTCGACTCGTTTCGATTTGATTATTTTCAATTCGATTCGTTTCGATATAATTCGATTCGATTAATTTCTATTCGATTTGATTCGATTATTTTCGATTCGATTCGTTTTGATTCAATTATTTTGATTCGATTCGATTCGTTTCGATTAGATTCAATTATTTTCGAGTTGATTCGTTTCGATTCGATTATTTTCTATTCGATTCGTTTCGATTCGATTATTTTCGATTCGTTTCGATGCGATTCAATTATTTTTGGTTCGATTCGTTTCGATTAGATTATTTTCGATTCGATTCGTTTTGATTCGATTATTTCAATTCGAATCATTTCGATTAGAGTCAATTATTTTCGATTTGATTCGTTTTGATTCGATTATTTTCGATTCGATTCGATTATTTTCGATTCGATTATTTTCGATTCGATTCGTTTCGATTCGATTCGAATCGATTATTTTTGATTTGATTCGTTTCGATTCGATTATTTTCTATTAGATTCATTTCGATTTGATTCGATTCGAATATTTTCGATTCTATTTTTTTCGATTCTATTCGTTTCGATTCGATTCGATTAGTTTCGATTCGATTAGTTTCGATTCGAGTATTTTTGATTCGATTCGTTTCGATTCGATTCGATTCGATTATTTTCGATTCGATTCATTTTGATTCGATAATTTGTGATTCAATTCGTTTCGATTCGATTAAATTATTATCTATTAGATTCGCTTCGATTAGATTATTTCTGATTCGATTCGTTTCGATTTGATTATTTTCTATTCGATTCGTTTCTATTCGATTCAAGTATTCACGAGTTGATTCGTTTCGATTCGATTATTTTCGATTCGATTCCTTTCGATTCGATTAGATTCAATTATTTTTGATTCGATTCGATTCGATTCGATTATTCTCGATTCGATTCAGTTCTATTAGATTCGATTCAATTATTTTCGATTTGATTCATTTCGATTCGATTATTTTTGAATCGATTTGCTTCAATTCGAATTAATTCGATTATTTTCGATTCGATTCGATTCAATTCGTTTCTATTCGATACTTTTCGATTCGATTCAATTATTTTCGATTCGATTCGTTTTGATTCGATTATTTTCTATTCGATTTGTTTCGATTCCATTTGATTCTTTTGGTTTCGATTTAATTCGATTCGTTTATTTTCGATTCGATTTGATTCGATTATTTTCGGCTGATTCGTTCTGATTCGATTTATTTTCTATTTGATTCAATCCGATTCGATTTCTTTCGATTCGATTCGATTCTTTTCGATTCGACTCTTTTCGATTCGTCTATTCGATTATTTTCTATTTGATTCTTTTCGATTCGATTAGATTCTTTTCGATTCAATTCGATTCGATTAGATTTTTTTCGATTCGATTCTTCTTTATTTGATTCGTTTTGATTCTTTTCGATTCAATTTGATTCATTTCGAATCGATTCTTTTTGATTCGATTCGATTCAATCTTTTTTGATTCGATTCGATTCTTTTTGTTTTTTGTTTTTTTTTTAATTTTTTTTATTTATTTATGATAGTCACAGAGAGAGAGAGAGAGAGGCAGAGACACAGGCAGAGGGAGAAGCAGGCTCCATGCACTGGGAGCCTGATGTGGGATTCGATCCTGGGTCTCCAGGATCGCGCCCTGGGCCAAAGGCAGGCGCCAAACGGTTGCGCCACCCAGGGATCCCCGATTCGATTCTTTTTGATTCGATTCGATTTGTTTTTTTGATTCGATTCGTTTAGATTTTTTTCGATTTGATTTGTTAGTTTTCGATTCGTTTCTTTCGATTCTATTCAATTCGATTCTTTTCGATTCGATTCGATTCTTTTCGTATCTTTTTGATTCAATTTTGATTCGATTCTTTTCGATTTGATTTGATTCGATTCGATTAATTTCGATTTGATTCGAATCGATTCTATTCGATTTTTTTCGATTCGATTAGTTTCGATTTGATCCGTTTCAATTCGATTCGATTCGATTATTTTCGATTCAATTAGTTTTGATTCTATTTTTTTCGATTCAATCTTTTCGATTTGATTCGATTCGATTATTTTCGATTCGATTCGTTACGATTAGATTATTTTCGATTCGATTAGTTTCAATTCGATTCAATTTTTTTTTCAATTCGATTCAATTATTTTTGATTCGATTCGTTTCGATTATTTTTGATTCGATTCGTTACGATTCGATTATTTTTGATTCGATTCGTTTTGATTTGATTCTATTATTTCCGATTCGATTCATTTCGATTAGATTATTTTCGTTTCGATTAGATTATTTTCGATTCGATTAGTTTCGATTCGATTATTTCGATTTGATTCGTTTCAATTCTATTCAATTCGATTATTTTCAATTCGATTCGTTTAGATTCAATTATTTTCAATTCGATTCATTTCTTTTCGATTCAATTATTATTGACTATATTTGTTTCAATTTGATTATTTTCAATTCGATTCGTTTCGATTCGATTCAATTATTTTCGAGTCGATTCATTTCGATTCGATTATTTTTGATTCGATTCATTTCGATTCAATTCGATTCGAATTGATTATCATCGATCAATTCGCTTCGATTCGATTCAATTATTTTTGATTCGATTCGATTCAATTCATTTCAATTTGATTATTTTTGATTCGATTCGATTCGAATATTTTCGATTCAATTCGATTCGATTCGATTCAATTAGATTATTTTTGAATCGATTCAATTCGATTCGTTTATTTTCGATTCGATTTGATTCGATTATTTTCGATTCGATTCTATTTGATTTGATTCGATTCGATTATTTTTGATTCAATTCGATTCGATTATTTTCGATTTGATTCGATTCCATTCGATTATTTTTGATTCGATTCGTTTCGTTTTCATTCGAATATTTTTGATTCGATTCAATTCGATTCAATTATTTTCGATCGATTCGATTCGATTCAATTTGATTATTTTTGATTCGATTCGATTATTTTCGATTCGATTCGATTCGATTATTTTCGATTTGATTCGATTCGATTCGATTATTTTCTACTCAATTCAATTCGATTCGATTATTTTCTATTTTTATTTGAGATTCAGAGGTGTACTCCATTCTAAGGTACAACCTTCCATGGAAAAAGCTCTATTGACCTCGGAAACACGTGGCGTCCAGTCCTGCCACTCTGCACTCATTTCTCACACAGCTTCTGCTAAGCTTCTATCATAAGGGAGTTTAAGGTTAATTCCACGTGCAGGGTGGAGTCGTGAGGGACAACTTGGCTGCTCAACTCTCAGAAGTAAGTGTGGCTGGAAGCCAGCTTTCCACTAGCCTCTCTCTTAGGAGAGATAGAAGCAAAGTCCATTCGCAGTAAGGAAGATTTGTGAAAGCGCTGTATTCAGCATGGAGATGACATCATTCCAGGTCTGCAGGAGGAACTTGACTCTGACATCATTTCTGTCAGGCATTATACAGAAGGCTGTTAGAGGCTCAGTATACATGAGTTGCGAATGCAAGAGGGAAAAGCCATAGGCTCACCTCTCAGAAGTACGTATGCTTTCAAGGCAGCTTTCAACTCGTTTCACGCCTATGCTAGGAAGAACCTTCCACCATCAATGGGAGCTGTGCTCTCATCTCCCATTGAGCTAAGTGAGCAGGTTGCATGAAATGCCCTGAAGAGTATTCAGACACGTGAGCATCCAGGCCTGTAGCTTGACACTTGCCTCTCACGCAGCTTCTGACAAGTGTGTAAAATGAGGTTGTTTGAATCAAAAACCACAGGCAGTGAGGAAAGGTGAGGGACGACACCTGTGCTCACCTCTAAGGAGGAACTCTGCCTTGAAGCGAGAGTACAAGTAGCCTGGTATATTTGATGTTGAGAGGTGATGGGCCAAATATGGTAGTACGTTCCATGCAGAAAGCAGTACTGAACTCAGGAGACACATGCCATTCTGGTCCTGCAGCTGTGCACTCTTTTCTCAAACAGCTTCTGACAAGCGGCTCACATAAGGAGTTAGAGGCTAACTCCACATGCAGTGTGGAGCCGCGACGGATGGCACGGGTGCTCAACTCTCAGAAGGTAGTGTGCCTTGAAGCCAGCTTTTGACTAGCCTCTATCCTAGGAGAGTTCAAAGGAAGCTCCGGTGTAAGTGAGCAGGTTCAAAGGAAAATGCTTTCTTGAACTCAGCGAGGCAGTCCTTCCTCTTCTGCACCTTCACACTGGCCTCACGCTCTCTGAATTGCATCTGACATAAGGGAGTTCGAAGCTCTATGTACAGGCATCGTGGATACTCAGGGGACAGGTCCTTTGCTCACGTCTCAGAACAAAGCATGCGTTGAAGCCATCTTTCAACTTGCTTTGCTCCAATGCTAGGAAGAACCTTCCACGTCTTCGGTGAGCAGGCGGCATGACATGCTCCATAGTGTACTCAGAGACACAAGCCTCCCAGGCCTGTAGCTTGACACTTGCCTCTCACACCCCTTCTGACAAGCATGGAAAATGAGGTGGTCGGATTCTAAAACCACAGGCAGTGAGGACCTGTGAGGGACAACACCTGTGTTCAACTCTGAAGGAACTATGCCTTGAAACAAGCTCACAAGTAGACTCCTTTACTTGATGTTGAGAGTTGATGGGCCAAATATGGTACGACATTCTGTGGAGAAAGCGGTATTGAACTCGGGAGACACATGCCATTCTGGTCCTGCAGCTGTGCACTCTTTTCTCAAACAGCTTTTGACAAGCGCCTCACATCAGGGAGTTAGAGGCTAACTCCACATGCAGTGTGGAGCCACGACGGACAGTGCGGGTGCTCAACTCTCAGAAGGCAGTGTGCCTTGAAGCCAGCTTTCGACTAGCCTCTATCCTAGGAAAGTTCTAAGGAAGCTCCATTGTAAGTTAGCAGGTTCAATGGAAAATGCTTTCTTGAACTCATCGATGGTCTCCTTCCTGTTCTGCACCTTGCCATTTGCCTCACACTATCTGCTATCTATGTGATATATGGGAGTTTAAAGCTATGTAGAAGCATCATGGAAACTCAGGGGCCAGGTACTTTGCTCACGTCTCAAAAGAAGCTTGCGTTGAAGCCAGCTTTCCACTTGCTTCGCTCCAATGCTAGTTTGAACCTTCCACCTTTTCAGTTTGCATGTGGCATGAAATGCCCTATAGTGTACTCAGAGACACAAGCCTTCCAGGCCTGTAGCTTGACACTTGCCTCTCATGCCCTTTCTGACAAGTATGAAAAATTAGGTTGTTTGACTCTAAAACCACAGACAGTGAGAACATGGTAGAGATAACTGCTGTGCTGAACTCTGAGAAGGAACTATGCCTTGAAGCGAGCTCACAAATAGACTTGTTTATTTGATAGTGGGCGGTGATGGGCCAAATAAGATTGGACGTTCCATGGAATAAGTGGTATTGAACTGGGAGACACATGCCCTTCTGCTCCTGCTGCTTTGCACTTTTTTCTCACACAGCTTCTCACAAGCATCTAACGTAAAGGAATTACAGGCTTACTCCACATGCAGTGTCGAGCCGCGAGGAATAGCATGGGTGCTCAACTCTCAGAAGTAAGCGTGGCTTGAAGCCAGCTTTCATCTAGCCTCCCTTTAGGAGAGTTTGAATCAAACTCCATTCTAACTGAGGGGGTCTTTTGGAAAGTACTGTATTGTACTCTTAATTGCAAACCATTGAGTTCTACAGGAAGTCACTAGACTCTAACACCATTTCTGTCAGGCATCTGACAGTAGGGTGTTAGAAGCTAAGTCTCCTAGTAGTGTGGATGCGCAACGGACATGCCTTTGGCTGACCTCTCAGAAGTATGTATGCCTTGAAGCCAGGTTTCAATTCGTTTCACTCTTATCCTGGTAACAACCTTCTACCATAATTGGAAACTGTGCTCTCACTTCCATTGAGCTACATGAGCAGGTTGCATGAAATGCCCTGAAGAGTCCTAAGACACAGAAGCCTGCCAGGCCTGTAGCTTGACACTTGCCTCTCAGGCAGCTACTGCCAAGTATGTAAAATGAGGTTGTTTAAATATAAACCCACAGGCAGTGAGGAAATGCAAATACCTGTGCTCACCTCTAAGAAGGAACTATGCCTTGAAGCGAGATTACAAGTAGGCTTTTATTTGAGATTCAGAGGTTTACCCCGTTCTATGGTAAGTCCTTCCATGGAAGAAGCTCTATTTAACTTGGAGACATATGCCGTCTGGTCCTGCCACTGTGTACTCTTTTCTCACACATCTTCTGACAAGCTTCTAACATAAGGGAGTTTGAGGCTATTGCCACATGCAGTGTGGAACCATGAGGGATAGCACAGGTGCTCAACTCTCAGAAGTAAGTGTGGCTGGAAGCCATCTTTCCACTAGCCTGTCTCTTAGGAGAGATCGAAGCAATCTCCATTCGTGGTAAGGAATTTTTTGTGAACGTGCTGTATTCAGCCTGGAGACAGAAGCATTCCAAGTCTGCATAAGGAGACTTGCTTCTCACACCATTTCTGTCAGTCATTACACAGAAGGCTGTTAGACGCTAAGTATACGTGTATTGTGAATGGGAGAGGGAGACTCCATAGGCTCACCTCTCAGAAGTACGTATGCCTTCAAGCCAGCTTTCAACTCGCCTCTCCGATTGCAGGAAAAACCTAGCTTAACTCTCAGTGAGGATGTTTCAAGGAAATTACTGTATTGAATTCGAGACACAAGACTTCTGGGTATGCAATTTGCCTCTTACCTCTCACGCAATATATGTCAGGCATCGAACATCAAGGATTTAGGAGCTCAGTGCACAGGAAGTGTGGAGGTGCAAGGGATAGAACAGGTGCTCAACTCTCAGAAGTAGGTGTGTTGAAATCAGCTTTCAACCAGGCTCTCTCATAGGAGAGAATGAAGCAAACTCCATTCAAGGTCAGGAAGTTTTTGAAAGCACTGTGTTCAGCCTGGAGACGCAAGCATTCAAGGTCTGCATGACGAGACTTGCCTCCTACACCATTTCTGTCAGGTATTATACTGAAGGCTGCCAGAGGCTAAGTATACATGTATTGTGAATGGGAGAGGGAAATGCCAAGGGCTCAACCCTCAGAAGTATTTAGGCCTTCAAGCCAGCTTTCACTTGTCTCTTCTATTGCAGGTAAATCCTAGCTCAACTCTTTGTGAGGACGTTTCAAGGAAAGTACTGTATTGAACTCAAGACACAAGACTTCTGGGTAGGCAATTTGCCACTAGCCTCTCACACAATATGTGGCAGGCATTAAATATTAAGGAGTTAGAAGCGAAGTGCACATATAGAGTGCAGCCGGGAGGTGTAGGTATTGTACTCAACTCTAAGAAGTATGTGTGGCTTGAAGCTAGCTCTCGACTAGCCTCTGTATTAGAAGATTTAAAAGCCTACTCCATTCTAAGTGAGCAGGTTTTATGGATAGTGGTGTATTGATCTTGGAGACATAATCTTTCCAGTTTAACTAGAAGCCACTCGCCTCTCACACAATTTCTGTCAGGCATCATACAGAAGGGTGTTAAAAGCTAGGTATCCAGGGAGTGTGCATGCCAGGGGGACAAGTCATTGGTTTAACTGTCAGAAATATGTATGCCTTGATGCCAGCTTTCAACTCGTCTCTCTCCTATTGCAATTAGAACATAACAACTCTGGCTGAGGAGGTTTCAGGAATATATTGTATTGAGTTTGAGACACAGAACTTCTGGGAAGGCAATTTACCACTCGCCTCTCACACGATTGGCGTCAGGTATTGAACATCAAGTCTGTAGAAGCTAAGTGCACAGGGAGTGTGGAGCCGCGAGGTCAGGTGCTCAACTCTCAGAAGTAAGGGTGGCTTTAAGCTAGCTTTCTACTAGCTTAGATAATATGCTAGTAAAAAACTTCCATCGTTTAGGTGATCAGGTTTCATGAAATGCCTTGTAGTGTACTCAGAGACACAAGCCTTCCAGGCCTGTAGCCTGATATTTGCCTCTCACGCAGCTTCTGACAAGTATCTAAAATGAAGACGTTTGAATCTAAAACCACAGGTGGTTAGGAAGTGCGAGGAAGAACACCTGTGCTCACCTCTGAGAAGTAACTATGCCTTGAAGCGAGATTACAAGTAGACTTGTGTGTTTGATATTGAGAGTTTAACGCCGTTCTACGTTAGGACGTTCCTTGGAAAAAGCTGTATTGAAGTCGGAGACACTTGCCTTCTGGTCCTGCAGCTGTCTACTTTTTCTCACACCGCGTCTGACAAGCATCTAACACAAGGGAGTTAGAGGCTAACTCCCCATGCTTTTGGAGCCGCGAGAGATAGCATGGGTGCTCAACTCTCAGAAGTAAGTGTGGCTTGAGGCCAGCTTTCTTTTCTTTTTTTTTAAATAATAAATTTATTTTTTATTGGTGTTCAATTTGCCAACATACAGAATAACACCCAGTGCTCATCCCAAGTGCCCCCCTCAGTGCCCGTCACCCATTCTCTCCCACCCCCCACCCTCCTCCCTTTCCACCACCCCTAGTTCATTTTCCAGAGTTAGGAGTCTTTATGTTCTGTCTCCCTTTCTGATATTTCCTACCCATTTCTTCTCCCTTCCCTTCTATTCCCTTTCACTATTATTTATATTCCCCAAATGAATGAGAACATATAATGTTTGTCCTTCTCCGATTGACTTATTTTACTCAGCATAATACCCTCCAGTTCCATCCATGTTGAAGCAAATGGTGGGCCAGCTTTCAACTAACCTCTCTCTTAGGAGAGTTTGTAGCAAACTCCATTCTATGTGAAGGAGATTTTATGGAAAGCGCTGTGTTGGACTCGAAGATGCAAACTTTCCAATTCTACAGGACGTCACTTGCCTCTCACAGAATTTCTGTCAGGCATCATATAGAAGGGTGTTAAAAGCTAAGTCTCCAGGGAGTGTGCATGCCAGAGGGTCACCTCATTGGCTCAACCCTCTGAGGTATTTATGCCTTGTAATTAGCTTTCAACTGCCTCTCTCCTATTGCAATTAGAACTTAGCTCAACTCTCGGTGACCTCAGCTCTCAACTCTCAACTCTAGGAAACTACTGTTTGAGTTCGAGACACAAGACCTCTGGCAGGCAATTTACAACTCGCCTCTCACACAGGTTGTGTCATGCATTGAACATCAAGGATATAGGAGCTAAGTGCACAGGGGGTGTTGAACCTCGATGGATAGCTCAGGTGCTCAGTCTCAGAAGTAAGTGTGGCTTGAAGCCAGCTTTCTACTAGCCTCTCTTCTATGAGAGTTTGAAGCAAGCTCCATTTTAAGTGAGGAGGTTTTATGGAAAGCGCTGTGTTGAACTCTGTGACGCAAACATTCCAGTTCTACTGTTAGTCATTTGCCTCTCACAGAAATTCTGTCAGGCATTTTACATATGTTAGAAGGGTAGCATTTTGCCCGTTGCCTCTCACACAACTCTCAAGCATCTACATCAGTGTTCTAGAACTAAACTTAGAGGCAGCGTGTATCCTTGAGGGACAGGCAAGGATCTCAACTCTCAGAAATAACTTTGCCTTGAAGCCAGGTATCAATTACTCCTTTTCTTATAGAAGTTACAACCTAGCTCATCCTAGCTCATCCTAGCTCATTTCTCAAGGAAAGTGCTGTTCTGAACCTGGAGGCTCAAGATTTCTGGGCCTCCAAATTGCCAGTAGTGTCTCACACAAGTTCTGTCAGGCATCTAACATGTGGGTATAGAGTAAGAAGCTATAATACCCACAGGCAGTGTGGAGTCATGAGCGATATGGTGGTTGCTCAACTCTCAGAAGTAAATACAGCTTGAAGCCAGCTTTCAACTAGTCTCTCTCCTATAAGAGTTCAAAGTAAGCTCCATTCTAAGTGAGCAGGTTAATGGAAAGTGCTTTCTTGAACTCGACAATGGCCTCCTTCCTGTTCTGCAGCTTGCCAATTGCCTCACAGTCTGTCATGTGTCTAATATAAGGGAGTTAGAATCGATGTGTACAGGTATTGTGGAAAATCAGGGGACAGGTCCTTTGCTCAATTTAAATTGCTATGTCTTGAAGCCAGCTTTAACTACCTTTGCTACTATACTAGTAAGAACTTGCCACCATTCTAGGTGAGCAGGTTGCATGAAATGCCCTGTAATGTACTCAGAGACCCAAGCCTTCCGGGCTGGTAGCTTGACACTTGCCTCTCATGGAGCTTCTGTCATCATCTAAAATGAGGTTGTTGTTTAATCTAAAACCACAGGCAGTTTGGAACTGCGAGGGACAACACCATGCTCAACTCTGAGAAGTAACGATGCCTTGATGTGAGTTTACAAGTAGACTTATTTGAGATTTAGAAGTTAACGCCATTTTCACGTAGGACATTCCATGGAAAAAGCTGTAAAGAACTCAGAGACACATGCCATCTGGTCCTGCAGCTCTGCACTCTTTTCTCACACAGCTTCTGAGAAGCATCTAACATAAGGGAGTTAGCTTCTAACTCCAATTGCAGTGTGCAGCCATGAGGAACAGCATGGGTGCTCAACTCTCAGAAGTAAGTGTGGCTTGAAGCCAACTTTCAACTAGTCTCTCTCTTGGGGGAGTTCGAAGCAAGCTCCATTCTATGTGAGAGGCTTTTATGGAAAGTGCTGTAATGAACTCAGAGTCACAACCCATCCAGTTCTACAGGAAGTCACTTGCCTCTGACACAATTTCTGTCAGGCATCATACTGAAGGGTGTTAGAGGCTAAGTATACAGGTAGTGTGGATGAGCAAGCACAAGCCATTGGCTCAACTCTCATAAGTATGTATGCATTGAAGCCAGCTTTCAACAAGCATCTCTCCTTTTGCACTTAGAATCTAGGTGAAATCTCGGTGAGGTTTCAAGGATAGTACTGTGTTGAACTCAAGCCACAAGACTTCTTGGCAGGCAATTTGCCACTTGCCTTTCACACAACTACTGTCTACCATCGAATATCAAGGAGTTAGGAGCTAAGTGCACAAGGAGTGTGGACCCGTGAGGGATAGCACAGTGCTCAACTCTCAGAAGTGTGGCTTGAAGCCAGCTTTCTACTACCCTCTCTCCTATTAGAGTTAGAGCAACTCCATTCTACGTGAGGAGGTTTTATGGAAAGCGCTGTATTGAACTCGGAGATGCAAACCTTCCAGTTCTACAGCAAGTCACTTGCCTCTCACACAATTTCTGTCAGGCATATTTCAGAAGTGTGTTAAGCTAAGTCTCCAGGTAGTGTGGATGCGCAAGGGACAAGCCATTGCCTCAACTCTCAGAAGTATGTATGCCTTCAAGCCAGCTTTCTTTTAAAAAAAAATTATTTTTATTGGAGTTCAATTTGCCAACATATAGCATTACATCCAGTGCTCATCCTGCCAAGTGCCCCCCTCAGTGTCGGTCACCCAGTCACCCTAAATCCCCGCCCACCTCCCTTTCCACCAGCCCTTGTTCCTTTCTCAGTTAGGGTCTCTCATGTTTTGTCACCCTCACTGATATTTTGACTCATTTTCTCTCCTTTCCCCTTTATTCCCTTTCACTAATTTTTATATTCCCCAAATGAATGAGACCATATAATGTTTGTCCTTCTCCGTTTGACTTACTTCACTCAGCATAATACCCTCCAGTTCCATCCACGTCGAAGCAAATGGTGGGTATTTGTCATTTCTAATGGCTGAGGAATATTCCATTGTATACATAGACCACATCTTCTTTATCCATTCATCTTTTGATGGACACTGAGGCTCCTTCCAGTTTGGCTATTGTGCACATTGCTGCTATAAACAGTGGGGTTGCAGGTGTTCCGGATTTTCACTGCATCTGTATCTTTGGGGTAAATCCCCAGCAGTGCAATAGCTGGGTCATAGGGCAGGTCTATTTTTAACTGTTTGAGGAACCTCCACACAGTTTTCCAGAGTGGCTGCACCAATTCACATTCCCACCAACAGTGTAAGAGGGTTCCCCTTTCTCCACATCCTCTCCAACATTTGTTGTCTCCTGTCTTGTTATTTACACCATTTTCATTGGTGTGAGGTGGTATCTCATTGTGGTTTTGCGTTGTATTTCCCTGAAGGCCAATGATGTGAGGCATTTTCTCATGTGCTTGCTGGTCATGTCTGTGTCTTCCTCTGGGAAATTTCTGTTCATGTCTTTTGCCCATTTCAGGATTGGATTGTTTCTTTGCTGTTGAGTTTAATAAGTTCTCTATAGATCTTGGAGACTTGGAGACTAGCCCTTTATCTGATAGGTCATTTGCAAATATCTTCTCCCATTCTGTAGGTTGGCTTTTAGTTTTGTGGACTGTTCCTTTGGCTGTGCAGAAGCTTTTTATTTTGATGAAGTCCAAATAATTAATTTTTGCTTTTGTTTCTCTTGCTTTCATAGATGTATCTTGCAAGAAGTTGCTGTGGCCAAGTTAAAAAAGGGTGTTGCCTGTGTTCTCCTCTAGGATTTTGATGGATTCTTGTCTCCCATTTAGATCCTTCATCCTTTTTGAGTTTATCTTTGTGTATAGCGTAAGAGAATGGTCTAGTTTCATTCTTCTGCACATGGCTGTCCAATTTTCCCAGCACCATTTACTGAAGAGATTCTTTTCCCCAGTGGATAGTCTTTCCTGCTTTGTCGAATATTGACTGTAAAGTTGAGGGTCCCTTTCTGGATTCTCTATTCTGTTCCGTTGATCTATGTGTCTGTTTTTGTCCAAGTACCACACTGTCTTGATGATCACAGTTTTGTAGTACAACCTGAAATCTGGCATTGTGATGCCTCCGGTGCTGGTTTTCTTTTTCAATATTCCCCTGAATATTCGGGTCTTTTCTCAATCCACACAAATCTTGAGATTATTTGTTTCAACTCTCTGAAGAAAGTCCATGGTATTCTGATAGGGATTGCATTAAATGTGTAAATTGCCCTGGATAGCATTGACATTTTCACAGTATTAATTCTTCCAATCCATGAGCATGGAATATTTTTCCATCTCTTTGTGTCTTCCTCAATTTCTTTCAGAAGTGTTCTATAGTTTTTAGGGTATAGATCCTTTACCTCTTTGGTTAGGTTTATTCCTAGGTATCCTAGGCTTCTGGGTGCAATTGTAAGTGGGGTTGACTCCTTAATTTCTCTTTCTTCAGTCTCATTGTTAGTTTATAGAAATGCCACTGATTTCTGGTCATTGATTTTGTATCCTGCCACATTGCCAAATTGCTGTATGAATTCTAGCAATCTTGGGGTGGAGTGTTTTGGGTTTTCTATGTACAGTATCATGTCATCTGCAAAGAGGGAGAGTTTGACCTCTTCTCTGCCAATTTGAATGCCTTTAATGTCTTTTTGTTGTCTGATTGCTGAGGCCAGGACTTCCAGTACTATGATGAATAGCAGTGGTGAGAGTGGATATCCCTGTCATGTTCCTGATATTAGGGGAAAGGCTCTCAGTGTTTCCCCGTTGATGATGATATGTGCTGTGGGCTTTTTGGACATGGCTTTTACGATGCTGAGGAATGTTCCCTCTATCCTTACACTCTGAAGAGTTTTGATCAGGAATGGATGCTGTATTTTGTCAAATACGTTCTCTGCACCTATTGAGAGGACCATATGGTTGTTTTTTCTCTTGTTGATATGATCTATCACGTTGATTGTTTCATGAATGTTGAGCCAGCTTTGCATCCCAGGGATAAATCCCACCTGGTCATGGTGAATAATCTTCTTAATGTACTATTGGATCCTATTGGCTAGTATCTTGGTGAGAATTTTTGCATCTGTGTTCATCAGGGATATTGGCCTATAATTCCCCTTTTTGCTGGGGTCTTTGTCTGGTTTTGGAATTAAGGTGACACTGACCTCATAATACGAGTTTGGGAGTATTCCGTCCCTTCCTTCGGAAGTGTTAGAATAGGTATTATTTCTTCTTTAAATGTTTGATAGAATTCCCCTGGGAAAGGAAGTCATCTGGCCCTGAACTTGTGTTTTGGGAGGTTTTTGATGACTGCTTCAATTTCCTCGTTGGTTATTGTTCTGTTCAGGTTTTATTTCTCCCCGTTCCAGTTTTGGTAATTTGTGGTTTTCCAGAAATGCATCCATTTCTCCTAGATTGGCTAATTTTTTGGCGTGTAGCTGCTCGTAATACATTTTCAAAATCGCTTGTATTTCCTTGGTATTGGTTGTGATCTCTCCTCTTTCATTATGATTTTATTAATTTGAGTCTTTTTAATAAGGCTGGCTAATGGTTTATCTATCTTATTAATTCTTTCAAAGAACCAGCTCCTGATTTTGTTGATCTGTTCTACAGTTCTTCTTGGTCTCTATTTCAGGGAGTTATGCTCGAATCTTTATTAACTCTCTTTTTCTGCTTGGTGTAGGCTTTATTTGCTGTTCTTTCTTCAGTTCTTTTAGGTGGGAGGTTGGCTTGTGCATTTGAGTTTTTTCCAATTTTTTGCAGGAGGCTTGTATTGTGATGTAGTTTCCTCTTAGGACTGCTTTTGCTGTATCCCAAAGATTTTGAACAGTTGTATCTTCATTTTCATTAGTTTCCATGAATTTTTTTAATTTTCCAATTTCCTGGTTGACCCATTCATCTTTTAGTAGGATGTTCTTTAACGTCCATATGTTTGAGATTCTTCCAAATTTCTTCTTGTGATTGAGTTCTAGTTACAAAGCATTGTGGTTTGAAAATATGCAGGGGACAATCCCAATCTTTTGGTATCAGTTGATACCTGATTTGGACCCAGTATATGGTCTATTCTGGAGAAAGTTCCATGTGCACTTGAGAATTCCATTGCGTTCAGATGGAAAGTTCTGTATACATCTGTGAAATCCATCTGGTCCAGTGTATCATTTAAGGCTCTTGTTTCTTTGGTGATGTTAGAAGATTGGTCATTTGCAGAAACTGTCATGTTGAAGTCTCCTACTATAGTGTATTATTATCTAAGTATGTCTTTACTTTGCTTATTAATTAATTTACATACGTGGCAGCTCCCACATTGCGCGGACTGATCTCTGTATAGGATTGGCGGGGCATCTGGCAGAAGCCAGTTGGTCAGGCCAGGCAGCTCGACTGAGGCGTCTGTGCTCTGCTGCCTTCAGGAGCTGCACTCCCTGGTAGGGCTATTCTAGTAGCACAGGGCCCTGGATCCCAGGTCACCGAGCAGACAAAGCCCATCATCCTGCATCCCCCCTGGGAGCATTGGCCAGTCCTGATTGAAGTTGCGGTAGTTACTGCAGGGAGCTGACTCCAGAGCTGGAGACCTGGCCACCACCAGTGGTGGTGTTCCTCATGTCACCTAGTGCCCGGGAAAGGCAGGGCCCCAGGGGACAGAGGCCTCACGGGGTAAACAGCTCCCACTGATCCTGGCACCCGGTGGGGGGTGGTGCAGCATCTCCAGGTGCACACACCTGAGAATCAGCACAGGAGCCCCTCCCCAAGACCAGTTGGAAGGACAGGGGAAGAGCAAGTTCTTGACCAATCAGCGCTGGAAAGCTCCAGGGGAAGTTGAGGGATTTACAGTATATAGAACTAGAGGGTATCCCTCCTTCCCCCCACCTTTTTAAAAGATTTTATTTATTCATGAGAGAGAGAGAGAGAGGCACAGGCAGAGGGAGAAGCAGGCTCCATGCAGGGAGCCCGATGTGGGACTCAATCCCGGTCTCCAGGATCACGCCCTGGGCTAAACTGCTGAGCCATCAGGGCTGCCCTCTGTCCTTTTTCCAGTACAACTCGTTTTTATATCAGACTGAAATTTTCCAATTTTTTTCTCTTTCCCACCTTAACTACAAAATTTTACCACCTATTTTTAAGTTTCTTTCTTTTGACTTTCATATTTCTACAATTACAGGTCGTAGATATATTTTCCACGTCTGGATTCCAACATATTCAATTTAATTTTGGGAGATATACAAAATATGGGTTTTTGTGTTTTCTGCCTCAGTTTGTTCTACAATGGCGGTACCTTCTAATACATGACCAGCATGCACCCGAAACCAAGTGGAACACCATGCTGGTTCATTCTCTGAGATTATATTCTCTCTTCATTCTCATTTTGTCCCCTCCCTCTTTTATCTCGTTTATGTTTCAGTGGTCAGTGTAGGGGCTTTCTACAAGTATTGTTGCTTTATACAAATTTGGGATTGAGCATCTTCTAACATACAGAATTTAATACACGCAGAACCAAGAGGACCACATTCTAGGACCCCTCAGGTAGACTGCATTCTCCTTCCACTACAACTTCTTCACCACCAGCATCTCCCAGTCCCCCCCCCCTTTTTTATTTCTTCTCTTTTTACTCGGGGTTTTTTTTTTTTTCCTTCTTCTCTGGGATTTTTGGCCTTTTATTGTTTACTACCTTGTTATAAAATTTGTTTTTCACTTTAGTGGTCCTTTTATTTTGTTCTGATCTTTGTTTTCATTTTCTGGTCTCTGGCCTCCAGAATCATCTACAGTGAAATTTACTTAGGTCGTGGTTGATACTGACTCAGCCCACTCACAGCCACTCTCCACTGAGCAAAATGACTAGAAGGAAGAACTCACCACTAAAGAAAGAAGCAGAAACAGTACTCTCTGCCACAGAATATGGATTATAATTCCATGACAGAAAGCCAATTCAGAAACATAATTATAAAGCAACTGGTGCCTCTGGAAAAAAAGCATAAAGGATTCTAGAGATTCTGGAGACTTCATGACTGCAGAATTTAGATCTAATCTGGCTGAAATTAAAAATCAATTAAATAAGATGCAATCCAAACTGGAGGTCCTAACGATGAGGGTTAATGAGGTGAAAGAAAGAGTGACATAGAAGACAAGTTGATGGCAAGGAAGGAAGCTGAGGAAAAAAGAAAAACAATTAGGAGACCATTAGGAAAGGGTAACGGAAATAAATGACAGCCTTGGAAGGAAAAATCTACATATAATTGGGGTTCCAGAAAACGCCAAGAGGGACAGAAACATATTTGAACAAATCATAGCTGAGAACTTCCCTAATTTGGGGAGGGAAACAGGCATTCAGATCCAGGAGATAGGCCCCCCCCACCAAAACCAATAAAAACCGTTCAACACCTCAACATTTACTAGTGAAACTTCCAAATTCCAAAGATAAAGAGAAAATCCTTAAAGAAGCAAGAGACAAGAGACTCTTAACTTATATGGGGAGAAATATCAGATAAACAGCTAGCTGACCTCTCCACAGAGACCTGGCAGGCCAGAAAGGACTGGCAGGATATATTCAGGGTTCTAAATGAGATGAACATGCAGCCAAGAATACTATATCCAGGAAGGCTCTCATTCAGAATAGAAGGAGAGGTAAAGAACTTCCAAGATATGCAGAAACTGCATGAATATGTGGCCACTAAAACAGCTCTGCAAAAAATATTAAGGGTGACCTGTAAAAGAAAGAGGAAGCCCAACAAAATAAGCCACAGAAACAGGGACTGAATAGGTATTACGATGATACTAAATTCATATCTTTCAATAGTAACTCTGAACGTGAATGGGCTAAATGATCCCATCAAAAGATGCAGGGTTTTGGACTGGATAAAAAAAAAAGACCCATCTATTTGTGGTCTACAAGAGACTCATTTTAGATATAAGGACACCTCCAGCCTGAATATGAAAGGGTGAAGAACCATTTACTATTCAAATGGTCCTCAAAAGAAAGTTTTTCCCAAAGACTGTATACTTCAATTTTTTAAAAAAGAAAACCAAGACAAAAATATAAGTATAAAAAAGATCCCAACAAAGAGCAGGCTAGCCTTTAGATGACTTCCTTGGTGAATTTTATAAAAACACTTAAGAATTAACACCAATCCTGGGGCACTTGGGTGGCCTCAGTCAGTTAAGCATTCAATTCTTGATTTCTGCTCAGGTCATGATCTCAGGGTCCTGAGATCCAGCCCCAGGTTGGGCTCCACCACCAGCGAGGAGTCTGTTTGGCATTCTCTCCCTCTCCTTCTGCCACTCTCCCCACCTGCACACTTTCTCTAAGAAATTTTTTAAAATCCTTAAGAAAAAAGAATACCAATCCTTCTCAAACTTCTAAAATATATGAGAAGTGAAAACTTCCTAACTCATTTGAAGAGACCATCATTACTCTGATACTAACTCTAGACAAAAGTTTCACAAGAAAACTTGAGACCAATATCCCTTGCGAACTCTGATGCAAAAATCTTCAACAAAATACTAGCAAACAGAATCCAACAGCATAGTAAAAGGATTACTCACTATGGGCAACCAGGATTTATACCAGCAATTCTGGGATAGTTTAACATCTTAATACTACTCATTATAATTCACATTCATAAACAAAAAAGAAAAACCACAGGTTGTCTCAATTAATGCAAATAAAGCATTTGACAAAACTCAACACTGTATGATGATAAAAAAAACCTCAGCAAACTAAGAACAGAAAGAAACTTGATCAACTAGATGAAAGGACATTTATGTAAATGTCTCAGAACCAACAGGATACTCAACAGTGAAAGATTAAAATGTCCTCCTAAAGATCAGGAACAAGACAAATATATCCACTTTTATCATGTTCTCAATATTGTACTGAATGTTATAGCCAGAGCAATTAGGCAGGAAAAAAGAAACATAAGCACTCAAATTAGAAAAGAAGTTAAACTATCTCTATTATCAGATGATGTGATCCTACATAGAGAAAGATCCCAAAAATATTCTTATTATTCATATTTCCTTATAATCAGTATGGGTGTCTTCTTTTATTTCTTGCATCCAAACAAGTATCTTTATGCAGACAAGAATCATAGGGTTGAAGTATAGAGACAAGATATGGGTTAGACATGTAGTTCCGCATGTGTAATAGTCATTTACCATCCTGAGCCATTGTGCAAATGTCTCTGAATGTTGTATAGTGACTTTTTACTGCCTTCTCATTGGTTTGGATACAATTTCAAGTAGACAGCTTTGAAACTGGACTCATATACACAGTCATCTTGTAACAATGAATTTTTACTGACATGAAAAGTAGTCATTAAAAAACAGGGTTTCCTTTAACATGGGATCTAGTCAATGAATACATCCCACATTATCAAGACATAAGCAAAAATGGTTAGTTAAGTTGTGATAGAAAATATAATCAACACCAAGGTAGTTTGTTCTGGTTTTTGTGCTTAGCAAATAATATTTACTAGATCATGTGTTTACTGGATTTTCACATACATGATCACTTATTTTTCTTTTGAGATGAAATTTCTTTGATTATGATACCATTTGTTGAGAATACAATGGTTTATTTTTAATGTCATAATGTATTCAACCTGTATTTCTCAAAATGACAATTAGTATAATGAAATATAAAGTGACTATTTTGTTTTTGAAACTACATAAGAGCTATATTACTTTGGGAGAAATTTTAATGTTTCATGTTCCTAAATTTATTATTTTTCAAAAGCACACAAAAGTCTCCAAATATAATTGTTTAAAGACAAACAGTAACAGAAAGCTCAGAGCCAACCTGAAAACAGTTCAGGTATGTGCAGGCTTAGAGGAGAGGCAGAGATTCTGTGAAGGAAAGGAACCTATTTTTGTGTCTCATAATTTGATCTTGCTGTTTTAGAACATGTGTTTTTAAAATTTTATTTATTTATTCATGAGAGACAGAGAGAGAGAGAGAGAGAGGCAGAGACACAGGCAGAGGGGAAGCAGGCTCCATGCAGGGAGCCCCATGCAGGGAGCCCCATGCAGGGCTCAATCCTGGGACTCCAGGATCACGCCCTGAGCCAAAGGCAGACGCTCAACCACTGAGCCACCCAGGCACCCCTAGAATGTATGTTTTGTCTCCAAATAAGGAATTCAGTTCCAATAGGGGTTTGTTTAGTTTTTGTTTTTTTTCCCTAGAATTGAAATGCTGTATGCTATCCCTATCATCATACTTGCAATTCCTGAAGTTAGAAATCCTGAGGCTGAGATGCCAAGCACTGTTATCTACCTTCCTGTTGTGGATATGAACAGCAAAAGTGAGTGCTAAGACCAAGGTTTTTCCTCTCTGCTAAATACTTTCTCTTTTGGAGAACAAATCTATCATGAAATGTCTAAATTAGAAGAGAATAAAATGAAAGAAAATGGCCTAAAAATACCCTAAAATATCAAAAGCAATCATTTCTAAGTATTATAAGCTGTATCATTCATTATGATTCCTATACTACTAATATAACACCTTATCATGCTTTTGGCTTCACTCTCATAAAATCTTAGTGATGAAGTCTTCTGGGTCTTATTTCCAATGAACATAATTACTAATGAGAACACTGCATGGAATGTTCATACTTACACCATTTATTAAGAGAGCTGGTTTATCTAAGTTGTAGCACTTTGCAATATGCTATATTCTTGATTTAATACTTGTATGAACCTAGATGTAGATTTTCCTACTTTAAGTCTATCATAATCGTAACCTAATCATTCATATCAATATTCACTTATTCATCATGGTCTTGATTAAACTCCTGCTATAAGACTTTGCCACTAAATAGATTTCTTCCCTTCAGTGCTTCAGGAAAATTGATGGCTATAGATGAAAGTTTAGGAGATACTTTAACCACTTTCATGCTTGTTTATCTGCTGACTCTCATAGTTCTTCACATCCAGGGCTCCCATCCTATCCAAGTTCTGCCAAGAATGTTGGGGTCTGTTGCCTGGTCAATCAAGCACTTTACTTGAGCCTCTTCTGACAGTCCATTCTCTGGTTGTTGGGCACGGATGTTGTGATCTTTGCTTCCTCGTGCTACAGCCACATAATCTCCAAAGGCAAGTGCCTTCTCATGGCCCAGGAACAGCTCATCGCTGGAAAAAAGATTAAACAAATACAAAAACATGAACCATTCATTATTTTCCCTTTGTTGCTTGCATTCCTGGCTATCTTATCCAAACATTCCCTCTTATCACTTATAGAATATTTTCTGTGGCTTATAACCTTAAAATCAAGAGACTGGATTTGTTGAAACATAGAACATGAATAATGTTGCTATTAAAACTTGTCTACCTACAGGTGCCTAGTTGGCTTAATTGATAGGACATGTGACTCCTGATCTCAGGGTTGTAGTTAACAGTCCCCCTATTGGGTGTGGAGATTCTTTTTAAAAAATAAAGCTCACCTAATAAAAAAATTCTAACAGAATTTAAATGTAAGTATTAAAAAAAATTGTCTACAAGTTTTTGTGTAAATGTACACTTTCATTTCTCTTTGGTTTGTATTTAGGGGTGGAATTACAGGGCCAAATGGTAATTCTATTTAACTTTTTGAGAAACTGCCACTGTTTTTCATGGCAGCTGCACCATTTTACATTCTTAATAGCAACATACAAGGGCTCTAATTTCTCCACATTCTTCCACATTGTACTATATTTCATTTTTTTAAACACTGATTTATTTCAGAGAGAAAGAGAGGAGGGGGAAGGGAGGGGGAGAGAGACCCAAGGAGACTGTATTGAATGTGGAGCCCAACATGGGGCTTGATCTCACAACCCTGAGATCATGAGCTGAGTTGACACCAAGAGTCAGACGCTCAACCAATTGTGCCACCCAGGCACCTCTGTATGCCATTTTATTATTATAGCCATTCTAGTGGGTATGAAGTGGTATTTCATTTGTAATAATAATTTTAAGCATCTTCCCATATGTATATCCTCTTAAAGAAATGTCTGCTCAAATCCTTTGGTCATTTTTAAATTGGATTATCTTTTTATTGAGTTATAGTGTTAGTTTTTTTTTTAATGTATTCTAAATACAAGTCCCTTATCAGCTATGACTTTTAAATATTTTTTCCCATTCTTGTGAGGTTGTCTTTTTACTTTCATGATGGTATCCTGTAAAGCACAAAATTTTTAAATTTTGATGAATTTATCTATTCTTTTTTTCTTCCTTATGCTTTTTGGTGTTTTTTTTTTAATTTATTTTTTATTGGTGTTCAATTTACTAACATACAGAATAACACCCAGTGCCCGTCACCCATTCACTCCCACCCCCTGCACTCCTCCCCTTCTACCACCCCTAGTTCGTTTCCCAGAGTTAGCAGTCTTTACGTTCTGTCTCCCTTTCTGGTATTTCCCACACATTTCTTCCCCCTTCTCTTATATTCCCTTTGACTATTATTTATATTCCCCAAATGAATGAGAACATATAATGTTTGTCCTTCTCCGACTGACTTACTTCACTCAGCATAATACCCTCCAGTTCCATCCACGTTGAAGCAAATGGTGGGTATTTGTCATTTCTAATAGCTGAGTAATATTCCATTGTATACATAAACCACATCTTCTTTATCCATTCATCTTTCGTTGGACACCGAGGCTCCTTCCACAGTTTGGCTATCATGGCCATTGCTGCTATAAACATCGGGGTGCAGGTGTCCCGGCGTTTCATTGCATTTGTATCTTTGGGGTAAATCTCCAACAGTGCAATTGCTGGGTCGTAGGGCAGGTATATTTTTAACTGTTTGAGGAACCTCCACACAGTTTTCCAGAGTGGCTGCACCAGTTCACATTCCCACCAACAGTGTATGAGGGTTCCCTTTTCTCCGCATCCTCTCCAACATTTGTTGTTTCCTGCCTTGTTAATTTTCCCCATTCTCACTGGTTTGAGGTGGTATCTCATTGTGGTTTTGATTTGTATTTCCCTGATGGCAAGTGATGCAGAGCATTTTCTCATATGCATGTTGGCCATGTCTATGTCTTCCTCTGTGAGATTTCTGTTCATGTCTTTTGTCCATTTCATGATTGGATTGTTTGTTTCTTTGGTGTTGAGTTTAATAAGTTCTTTATAGATCTTGGAAACTAGCCCTTTATCTGATATGTCATTTGCAAATATCTTCTCCCATTCTGTAGGTTGTCTTTGAGTTTTGTTGACTGTATCCTTTGCTGTGCAAAAGCTTCTTATCTTGATGAAGTCCCAATAGTTCATTTTTGCTTTTGTTTCTTTTGCCTTCGTGGATGTATCTTGCAAGAAGTTACTATGGCCAAGTTCAAAAAGGGTGTTGCCTGTGTTCTTCTCTAGGATTTTGATGGAATCTTGCCTCACATTTAGATCTTTCATCCATTTTGAGTTTATCTTTGTGTATGGTGCAAGAGAGTGGTCTAGTTTCATTCTTCTGCATGTGGATGTCCAATTTTCCCAGCACCATTTATTGAAGAGACTGTCTTTCTTCCAATGGATAGTCTTTGCTCCTTTATCGAATATTAGTTGCCCATAAAGTTCAGGGTCCATTTCTGGATTCTCTATTCTGTTCCACTGACCTATGTGTCTGTTTTTGTGCCAGTACCACACTGTCTTGATGACCACAGCTTTGTAGTACAACCTGAAATCTGGCATTGTGATGCCCCCAGATATGGTTTTCTTTTTTAAAATTCCCCTGGCTATTCGGGGTCTTTTCTGATTCCACACAAATCTTAAAATAATTTGTTCTAACTCTCTGAAGAAAGTCCATGGTATTTTGATAGGGATTGCATTAAACGTGTATATTGCCCTGGGTAACATTGACATTTTCACTATATTAATTCTGCCAATCCATGAGCATGGAATATTTTTCCATCTCTTTGTGTCTTCCTCAGTTTCTTTCAGAAGTGTTCTATAGTTTTGAGGGTATAGATCCTTTACATCTTTGGTTAGGTTTATTCCTAGGTATCTTATGCTTTTGGGTGCAATTGTAAATGGGATTGACTCCTTAATTTCTCTTTCTTCAGTCTCATTGTTAGTGTATAGAAATGCCACTGACTTCTGGGCATTGATTTTGTATCCTGCCACTCTACCGAATTGTTGTATGAGTTCTAGCAATCTTGGGGTGGAGACTTTTGGGTTTTCTATGTAGAGTATCATGTCATCGGCGAAGAGGGAGAGTTTGACTTCTTCTTTGCCAATTTGAATGCCTTTAATGTCTTTTTGTTGTCTGATTACTGAGGCTAGGACTTCCAGTACTATGTTGAACAGCAGTGGTGAGAGTGGACATCCCTGTCTTGTTCCTGATCTTAGGGGAAAGGCTCCCAGGGCTTCCCCATTGAGAATGATATTTGCTGTGGGCTTTTCATAGATGGCTTTTAAGATGTCGAGGAATGTTCCCTCTATCCCTACACTCTGAAGAGTTTTGATCAGGAATGGATGCTGTATTTTGTCAAATGCTTTCTCTGCATCCAATGAGAGGATCATATGGTTCTTGGTTTTTCTCTTGCTGATATGATGAATCACATTGATTGTTTTACGCATGTTGAACCAGCCTTGTGTCCCAGGGATAAATCCTACTTGGTCATGGTGAATAATTTTCTTAATATACTGTTGGATCCTATTGGCCAGTATCTTGTTGAGAATTTTTGCATCCATGTTCATCAGGGATATTAGTCTGTAATTCTCCTTTTTGGTGGAGTCTTTGTCTGGTTTTGGAATTAAGGTGATGCTGGCCTCATAGAACGAATTTGGAAGTACTCCATCTCTTTCTATCTTTCCAAACAGCTTTAGGAGAATAGGTATGGTTTCTTCTTTAAACGTTTGATAAAATTCCCCTGGGAAGCCATCTGGCCCTGGACTCTTGTGTCTTGGGAGGTTTTTGATGACTGCTTCAATTTCCTCCCTGGTTATTGGCCTGTTCAGGTTTTCTATTTCTTCCTGTTCCAGTTTTGGTAGTTTGTGGCTTTCCAGGAATGCGTCCATTTCTTCTAGATTGCTTAATTTATTGGCGTATAGCTGTTCATAATATGTTTTTAAAATTGTTTGTATTTCCTTGGTGTTGGTAGTGATCTCTCCTTTCTCATTCATGATTTTATTGAGTCTTCTCTCTCTTCTTTTTAATAAGACTGGCTAATGGTTTATCTATCTTATTAATTCTTTCAAAGAACCAACTCCTGGTTCTGTTGATCTGTTCCACAGTTCTTCTGGTCTCGATTTCGTTGAGTTCTGCTCGAATCTTTATTAACTCCCTTCTTCTCTTGGGTGTAGGATCTATTTGCTGTTTTTTCTCTAGCTCCTTTATGTGTAAGGTTAGCTTTTGTATTTGAGTTCTTTCCAGTTTTTGAATGGATGCTTGTATTGCGATGTATTTCCCCCTTAGGACTGCTTTTGCTGCATCCCAAAGATTTTGAACGGTTGTATCTTCATTCTCATTAGTTTCCATGAATCTTTTTAATTCTTCCTTAATTTCCTGGTTGACCCTTTTATCTTTTAGCAGGATGGTCCTTAACCTCCACGTGTTTGAGGTCCTTCCAAACTTCTTGTTGTGATTTAGTTCTAATTTCAAGGCATTATGGTCCGAGAATATGCAGGGGACAATCCCAATCTTTTGGTATCGGTTCAGACCCGATTTGTGACCCAATATGTGGTCTATTCTGGAGAAAGTTCCATGTGCGCTTGAGAAGAATGTGTATTCAGTTGAGTTTGGATGTAAAGTTCTGTAGATATCTGTGAAATCCATCTGGTCCAGTGTATCATTTAAAGCTCTCGTTTCTTTGGAGATGTTGTGCTTAGAAGACCTATCGAGTATAGAAAGAGCTAGATTGAAGTCACCAAGTATAAGTGTATTATTATCTAAGTATTTCTTCACTTTGGTTAATAATTGGTTTATATATTTGGCAGCTCCCACATTCGGGGCATATATATTGAGGATTGTTAAGTCCTCTTGTTGAATAGATCCTTTAAGTATGAGATAGTGTCCCTCTTCATCTCTCACTACAGTCTTTGGGGTAAATTTTAGTTTATCTGATATAAGGATGGCTACCCCTGCTTTCTTTTGAGGACCATTCGAATGGTAAATGGTTCTCCAACCTTTTATTTTCAGGCTGTAGGTGTCCTTCTGTCTAAAATGAGTCTCTTGTAGACAGCAAATAGATGGGTCCTGCTTTTTTATCCAGTCTGAAACCCTGCACCTTTTGATGGGGTCATTAAGCCCGTTCACGTTCAGAGTTACTATTGAAAGGTATGAGTTTAGTGTCATCTTGATATCTATTCAGTCCTTGTTTTTGTGGAATGTTCCACTGAACTTCTTCTTAAAGGGGAATTTTAAGAGTCCCCCTTAAAATTTCTTGCAGAGCTGGTTTGGAGGTCACATATTCTTTTAGTTGCTGCCTGTCTTGGAAGCTCTTTATCTCTCCTTCCATTTTGAATGAGAGCCTTGCTGGATAAAGTATTCTTGGTTGCATGTTCTTCTCATTTAGGACCCTTAATATATCCTGCCAGCCCTTTCTGGCCTGCCAGGTCTCTGTGGAGAGGTCTGCTGTTACCCTAATACTCCTCCCCATAAAAGTCAGGGATTTCTTGTCTCTTGCTGCTTTAAGGATCTTCTCCTTATCTTTGGAATTTGCAAGCTTCACTATTAAATGTCGAGGTGTTGAACGGTTTTTATTGATTTTAGGGGGGGAATCTCTCTATTTCCTGGATCTGAATGCCTGTTTCCCTTCCCAGATTAGGAAAGTTTTCAGCTAGAATTTGTTCAAATACATATTCTGGCCCTCTGTCCCTTTCGGCGCCCTTGGGAACCCCAATTAAACGTAGGTTTTTCTTTCTCAGGCTGTCGTTTATTTCCCTTAATCTATCTTCATGGTCTTTTAATTGTTTGTCTTTTTTCCTCAGTTTCCCTCTTTGCTATCAACTTGTCTTCTATGTCACTCACTCGTTCTTCCACCTCGTTAACCCTCGTCATTAGGACTTCTAGTTTGGATTGCATCTCATTCAATTGATTTTTAATTTCTGCCTGATTAGCTCTAAATTCTGCAGTCATGAAGTCTCTTGAGTCCTTTATACTTTTTTCTAGAGCTACCAGTAGCTGTATAATAGTGCTTCTGAATTGGCTTTCTGATATTGAATTGTAATCCAGATTTTGTAACTCTGTGGGAGAGAGGACTGTTTCTGATTCTTTCTTTTGAGGTGAGGTTTTCCTTCTAGTCATTTTGCTCAGTGCAGAGTGGCCAAAAGCAAGTTGTATTGGGAAAAAGAGAAAAAGAGAGGAGAGAAAGAATGAAAGAAAAGAGAAAGAGAAAAAAAGGAAGAAAAAAAAAAACGAAAAAAAAAAAGAAAAAGAGAAAGAAAAAGAAAGGAGAAAAAAAAGGGGGTGGGGGAAGGAAACAAATCAAAAAGCAAAACAAAACAAAACAAAACAAAAGAACCACGGGGGAGTATCTTCTGATTCTGTGTACTTTAAGTCCCTTGGCTTCTCCTGGAAGTTGTCTAGCTGGTGTTCTGGGGGAGGGGCCTGTTGTGCTGATTTTCAGGTGTTAGCAGTTGGGGGAGCTGCTGTGCCCCTGCCTGGTGCAGGGCTCAGTGGGGGGTTGTTTACCCCGTGAGGCCGCAGGAGGAACAGCCCCAGTGGCTGGGCAGCTCTGGAAACCTGGATTCAGCTCCGGCAGGAACTCCGTCGGCAGGGCCTGGAGGCTCTGGGGCGGGGCCGCTGATCTGCTCAGCTGGGGCAGGAGCGTCCTCGCTGTCCTGGGCCCTCCCGGCCTCTGCCTGTCCCGGGGGAGGCGGGATCCTGGGCTGTGTCCCGGCGCCCTGTGCTCCGGGGCCTGCGCTGTTGGATTCGCGCTCTCGGGCCGCGCAACCCCCTCCGCGGAGCTGCCGCCCGAGCCCCTCCGAGCTGCTCCTGGAACCGCGCAGGCCCCTCCGCACGGAGCCTCTTCCTCTGCCCGAGCCCCGCCGAGCTGCTCCCGGGGCCGCGCAGCCCCCTCCGCGGAGCCGCCGCCCGAGCCCCTCCGAGCCGCTCCAGGTCCCGCCGGGTCCCGCTGTGCACGCTGCAGCCCTTAGGGAGCTCGGGGCACTCTCCTGGGCGCGCAGTTGCTCTGTTACTGTCCCAGGGAACCCGAGGGCATCCTCGCCCTCCTGGGTCCTGCTCCAACTCCCTGCGAGCCCCTTTCCGCCCGGGAAGGTTGGTGCAGCTCCTGCGTCTCCGGGACGGGGCTCTCCTGTCCCGGGGACACTCGCCCCGGCCTCAGCTCGGCTCCTCGCGGGGCCCCTCCCCCTTGGAGGCCTTTGTTCCTTTCTTTCTCCCCCCCCCCCCCCCCCCCCCGTCTTCCTACCTTGATAGATGTGCGAACTCTTCTCACTGTAGCACTCCAGCTGTTCTCTCTTTAAATCTCAGGCCGAATTGATAGATTTTCAGGATATTTTGAAGGTTTTCTGGGTAATTTGGTGGAGACAGGTGATTTGGGGACCCTACTCTTCCGCCATCTTGCTCCTCCCCCCGCTTTTTGGTGTTATACCTAAAAATGGCAGATGTTCTTGCCAAATTCAGGTCATGAAGATCTACCCCTGTAGTTTTACTTCTTACATTTAAATCTTTGATCCATTCTGCATTAATTTTTGTGTATGGTGTGAGACAGGGATCCACCTTTGTTCGTTTTCCAGAGCCATATTTTGGAAAAACTATTTGTACCTTGACCAACTGATCACAGATTAGAATACTATTACTTAATTTTAAAGTCCAACTTGTTTCCCTCTTGTGAAACATTTCTATAAATTTGTTTGCTTTAGACCTCAACAAGAAAAATTTTTGAAGCTAACCTGAAGGTTAACCCAATTTGGATTCTTGTCTAATAAGCACATACTACATTCTCTACACCTGTGTGCTGTGCCTACCAAGATCACAGTTTGTCCTAAAAAGTACAAAAGCAAATTTAGAATCTAAGTCTCTTCTGATATACAAAAATATTATTGCAATTGCCTAAAAATGCTGCTGCTGGGGGTACCTGGTTGGCTCAGTTAAATGTTGGCCTTTGGTTCATGTCATGATCTCAGGGTCCTGGGACTGGGCCCCACATCAGGCTTCCTGCTCAGTGGGGAGTCTGTTTCTCTCTCTCCCTCTGCCACCCTCCTGGTTCATGCTTGCTCTCATTCTTGCTCTCTCTCAAATAAAATCTTAAAAAAAAAAAAAAAAAAAAAAGTTCCAATTGTTCCTCACACTGATACAGGTTATTCCAGGCAACGACCTGAAGCTTGAAGACTATGCTAAGAAGGCAGAGGCCAAGTACACACCCTTCAGAGATATGGACCCTGCCCAGCCTTGGAGAAACCAATTTTCTTAAGCCATGTTTTTTTTTTTTTTTAAAGATTTATGTATTCATGAGACACACACACACACACACACACACACACACACACATACACACACACACACAGAGAGAGAGGCAGAGACAGAAGTAGGCTCCATGAAAGGGGAATCCTCTTGCACTGTTGGTGGGAATGTGAACTGGTGCAGCCACTCTGGAAAACTGTGTGGAGGTTCCTCAAACAGTTAAAAATAGATCTGCCCTACGACCCAGAAATTGCTCTGCTGGGGATTTACCCCAAAGATACAGATGCAATGAAACGCCGGGACACCTGCACCCCGATGTTTATAGCAGCAATGTCCACAATAGCCGAACTGTGGAAGGAGACTCGGTGTCCATCGAAAGATGAATGGATAAAGAAGATGTGGTTTATGTATACAATGGAATATTACTCAGCCATTAGAAATGACAAATACCCACCATTTGCTTCGACATGAATGGAACTGGAGGGCATTATGCTGAATGAAATGAGTCAATCGGAGAAGGACAAACATTATATGGTCTCATTCATTTGGGGAATATAAAAAATAGTGAAAAGGAATAAAGGGGAAAGGATAAAAAATTAGTGGGAAATATCAGAAAGGGAGACAGAACATGAGAGACTCCTAACTCTGGGAAACGAACAAGGAGTAGTGGAAAGGGAGGTGGGCAGGGGGTGGCGGTGACTGGGTAACAGGCTCTGAGGGGGGGCACTTGATGGGATGAGCACTGGGTGTTATGCTATATGTTGGCAAACTGAACTCCAATTAAAAAAAAAAAGAAAAAAAGAAGTAGGCTCCATGCAGGAAGCCTGACGTGGGACTTGACCCCAGGTCTCCAGGATCAGGCCCTGGGCCGAAGGCAGTGCTAAACCACTGAGCCACCCAGGCTGCCCCAAGCCATGCTTTTTTCATCTGTAAAATGAAGATAATAATGCTAATATCACAGGCTAAATGAAAACTACCCAGCACATTATACATTAGTAATTCTTCAGTAAATAGTAGTATGTTGGCGTTTTGTTTTTTTCTTCACAAATAATCATCTTACCAAGTAATAACTGCTGGATTGGCACCTGCTAACTTTCTCTTAGCGTAATGTATTTTTTGCCGGGGATACCAATTTTTTTCAGTTACGTTTATTTCTTGAATCCATGATCCTCCTTTTTTTAACATTTTCTGTTCAAAATTCTAAAAGAAAAGAACATGATGTTCTCTGCTTATTTTAAGTTTATATGATTACATCCAAACAGATTGAACAAGTAATGATTTTAAAATAAACATCTATAACTGGGGAGAACTTTATAGCTTTTTATACACATTCTAGTAGTACTATACATAACAGTGACAATGACAGTAGGTACCATACACTATAAGGATGCCCTCACTAAGCTTCATTCTTTTGGGCTGTATTATGAAGAAACTCAATACTTAAGAAAGCACTATGCAACAAATCAAGAAACCTCACATGGAACATATTTTAAACTAAAAGTTGTCTCGGGGACGCCTGGGTAGCTCAGTGGTTAAGCGTCTGCCTTCCGGCCCAGGGCATGATCCTGGAGTCCCAGGATCGAGTCCCACATCAGGCTCCCTGCTTGGAGCCTGCTTCTCCCTCTGTGTCTCTGTCTCTCTCTCTCTCTGTGTCTCTCATAATAAATAAGTAAAATCTTAAAAAAAAAAAAAAAAGAAAAGAAAAAAAACAATTTGTATATCTTAAAAAAAAAAAAAAGTTGTCTCAGAAACCAGATACACCATCACCCATGGGTCTATATATATTAACTCCTCATTAGAAATATACTCAAACGAAAGAACAGTTTTTTTCCAAATGAAGATTATGTCTTTTATCTGGTTTTCAGGCCAACTGACCCCAAATGTTAATTTTAAGAAATACTTTACAAAACAACATTAATATATTAATAAACACAATCTGATGTATTTCTATCACGTAAGAGATCCCAGATCAGTCCCTGGTATACTGTAATAAAAATGCAAAGTGCATATAAACAAGCCTACTTTCCAGTCGAAGGAAGGTTCCTTTACAAACACGTCCATGGTGTTAGTAAGCAGGTCAGAGTGTGAGCGGAAGGCTCTCAGTGCATGCACCATGATACTATACACAACACCTGCTTCTTTCATTGGTAACATCAGATTGATAAATTGGCGAGTCAGACGAAAAGGCATCAACTCAGGGACAGGCAGAAACTAGAGAAAAAAATAGTTATGAGAAGGAGAACATACGAACTAGAAATCTCAAAAGAAAAGGCACAAAACATCCTCCCACAGTTATTCACAGTGAAAATATGAACTCTTCTTTTCTTGAAATTAGTTACACAGATGTGAATCCACTGTGCCCAAGAGTAATCAACACAATCATCTTTGTAATGCACAAACCTATGTGTGTAGGATCACACAGCCTGCAGAGATTTACAAGTATAATTGAAAACTTCAGAGTTTAGGGGCACATGGGTGGCTCAGTGGTTGAGCATTTGCCTTTGGCTCAGCTTGTGATCCCCAGGGTCCTGGGACGGAGTCCCGCATTGGGCTCCCCATGGGGAGCCTGCTTCTCCCTCTCTGCCTATGTCTCTGCGTCACTCATGAATAAATAAAATCTTAAAAAACAAAAACAAAAAAAAACCTTCAGTGTTTAACGTCAGAGATTTATATCACATCTTGTAGAAGACATTTTGATTAGGGCTTCATAAAATTTCCTTATAGTTTTCCCTCTTTATAGAAATACATTCTATTCTTGGCTTTGATTATATAATTCATCATCACACCTTCTGCAACCCGTTTGAACAACGCCAAAACAAAGTTGAGATTCTCCCTTCTCCCTTATTCTGTAAGAATGTCAAATTTAAGGACTATGACAAACCAAGCTAATTGATGTGTCATTTCTTCTTTAAAACCTATCCATTTCCAGAAGGTCCTATGACTATGGTTCTAAACCAGCCAAGAACAATGAGAACAAGGTGCATATACCTGAGTAGCTGATCCAAATGCATGTCCAAAGTCGATTCCGATCAATCCGCCTGTCTCCATGCTTACCATGAAATTGTTCAGATGTCTGTCTCCGATACCCAGAATCCAGTGGCTAATGCACATAAGAGCATGAGAACTGGCAAAGTGGGAGCGAAGTGCCAGGAAGGCTGCAGGGCCTGTGCTCATCTTCAGAAAGGCCCGCCTGGGGGAGGGAGACATGATCTCTGTAGTCTCTGTTATGCCACCAGCTGGCTTATAAAATCAGGAGGATACTTACTTTAAGAGATCAGCTGGCACTCTACTTTCTCTCCTTCTAAAAGATGTGACTGTTTCAGTACGACTAGCTGCCCTATGATTTAATAGGAAATGACTAATTAGAACAAATTTCTGGGACTTGAACTTTAAAATTTATACTGAGGCTCAAATATCAAATAACTAGGTTTTGATGATCTGAGGCAAACTTTCTAAGAAACAAGAGTAACATGAAACTTTGAGAAGAATTAACTAGCTAGTAAAAAGGAAAATCAAAACAAAACTTACTTAAACATTGACATGTAAGCGCCAACATCATATTTTCCAGACATCTTTGCCAGCCAATCTCTATATTCACATGGTGGTGCTTTGGGATCACTAATAAGTAGGAAAAAGAGAATCAGCACTAGGAAGATATTTAGCATTATAATGATTTCAGTGGCAAAGATCACCAAGAATTCATTGAAAAATAGTGAAGAGCCAGGGAAATAAATATGACTTTTAATCATATTTAATATTAACAGTGAACCCATGTTACTCTGGATCTAGAATCTCAATATATCATAATTCACTGTTCGTTACTCCTAAAGAAATCAAAGCCATTTTCTATGCCAAAATTCAGGCACAAAATGATCAGATACAATAAATTTCCCACTCCATACAGAGAACAAGATAAATTAAACATAAGTGTTTATGATTCAGGCATATGGTTCTAAAAATCTGGTAGTGGAAAAGAACCTTAACAGGATGACAGTACAACACGCAACTTACTCAAAGTAGGCAAGAAATGATAAGCCATATTACTACTACAAACTAAAAGGTGACAAGTTATGCGTTGAAGATGGATTAAGTCTGTTTTTTGAATTGTCACACTCTTTCTTCACCATGTCCAGCATGTAGATACATACAAAATCCATATGAAATACAACAAGGCTCTGGGAAATGAACAAGGGATAGTGGAAGGGGAGATGGGCGGGTAGTTGGGGTGACTGGGTGATGGGCACTGAGGGGTCACTTGTGGGATGAGCACTGGGTGTTATGCTAAATGTTGGCAAATTGAATTCCAATAAAAAAAAATTTTAAAAATACAGTAAGGAATTATCTTAAATGACAATGGCATTGAATTGAACTTAGAAAGCTATTTTTAGTAATGGTTCATAGGCAAAAGCCATAGTGAGCTGTTGGAAATGTGTTTTGTATGTCTGGCCACTTTGGGGTTTGTCAAAAGATTTAACAAATTTTCCTAAAAAGAAATCTAAAGATAGAACTATTTCATCTGTTAGTAGTTCAATTACTTAAAGTGAATCTTTTCTGAGTTGCTAAGTTAATTTCACAATACAACCCTCCATTTCAATCTAAATTCTCTCCAAGTTTCAATTGGAATGAAAATCTTTAGGTTAGAAAACTGCAACATGCAAATTAAGAAAAAAATAGGAATGATTTGGGATGACTGGGTGGCTCAGTGGTTGAGCGCCTGCCTTCAGCCCAGGGCGTGATCCTGGAGTCCCGGGATCGAGTCCTGCTTTGGGGTCCCTGCATGGAGCCTGCTTCTCTCCCTGCCTATGTCTCTGCCTCTCTTTCTGTGTCTCTCATGAATAAATATTAAATCTTTTTAAAAAAATCTTTAAAAAAAAAAGCAATGATTTTATTAATGGAGGGCTGGAAGTGCCTTGTTATAAAAAGGTAGTGAGAAGTAATTTATACACTTCTGTATTTGAAAGGCACTTTGAACTCCACCAACACCTATGTTTACCCTATGTATTTTACATTACTATTCCATCTTAGACACGGAGGCATAGGAACAAAGGAAAGGGCACGTCAGTTTTGCAAGATTCCCACTAAAAGTCAGAATAAGTTAGCATGAGTAAGATCTGGACTTCCTGACTCCAGGAAGTACTGTCCATCAGTTTCCCTGTCCTCTAAGGAACACAGAACAACTGCAGGCAAAGGACTCAAATGATTGAAATTAAAAGTTCGTACACACAGCCTTATTTAGCAGAAGCAAGACTTTGGTAAGAATATTCTTAATTTTACAGAAATCATTTTTGACTGATGAGAATTTTGCTCCTATTTAAATGCTTTCAGGACAGAACAGAGTACATATAAAGAAACAGGCCTTAAAGCTAATTACAGTCATTTCCTCTTCCTTCATCCAAACTTCTCAATTCCTTCTTCAAAATGTCTTTCAATGTTGTCCTTACTTTTCTTTACAGAAAAAAACCAAAATGCTTTCTGATTAAAAATCTATGTTCGTTGTTGAAAACTTGGAAAATATAATAAAAGGGTAAAGAAAAATAAAAAGCACCAATATCATGACCTAGAATTAATTACTAATAATCCTAGGTAGCCCACTTACATGCTGGGCAGCCTATGACAAGTTATATAAACTCTCTGGGCCTCAACTTCCTCATCTGTACAGAGCTGTTAATAATAATTTGCAGGTTTTTGTAAGAAAGAAATGACTTCACACACATTAATAACTGAGAATACTACCTAGCATGCAGAAAATGTTTAATTAAATGTTAGTTGCTAATCTTTTTATTTCCTTAAGATATTCATTACTGTTGTTGCAAAGCTAATACCATTTTTTTTTCATTGTGGTAGAATCTATGCAGCTACTGTTTGGAACCCTCTATTCCATTTAGTTTATTCATCTAGCCAGAGGTGGAGAAAACTGACCAGGGTGTGGCTCAGAGCCCCAAATTAAAAGGGACCCAGAAATGTCACTGGAAACATGAGGTAGAGGAACTTAATCTAAAACAACATTACTCAGGGAGATTATGCTTGGGGAGCAACAGGCTTGCAATATGTCTGGGCAGAGTTGAAGGAGGAGTATGTAGGCTCCACATCACCTTGTATAAGCTGCTTTCTCCTCTCGTGACATGTTACTCAAAAGGAAGTCCTTCAAGGTAAGAGTATTTTCAATCCATTCAATTAGTCCTAATCTGAAAAGGAGAATAAATAGTTTATGAACACAAACCTAAACCTCTTTTTCCTCATCAGAAAAAAGTTCTGTAGAATCAAAGCAGATTTCCTCAAGTCAGTTCTTCATTTACTTTCTCCATATTAAGTTTGAAAATCAAAGGCAAGCGCCTACAAGTGCTTGTTAGTTCTGTTTATAGCCCTGTCTTTATGAAAGCTAAAATACTAAATCCCATCTCTGTAACCTTAAACAAGGATTTGGCCCAGTCCTAAAATTTACACTCAAAAAAACCTATTCTAGAATGACTATGTGCACTGGTCCCACCTGGAGGTCATGGGTATAACATGGTAAGTCTTCAGCTGCATGTTTCTCTGGCTACAGGCGGTGTCCTGAGAAAGGAGGACATTCATGACCTCAAAGAGTTGTTCGATCCTCTGGTCCTGCCGCAGATCTTCACCCCCCTTGACAAGGAAAGGGTACTCCTTCTCATCATGGCCTCGGATGATAATGCGCTTCGGCTTTCTGATAGAAGCCATTACTTTTATCTTTAAAAATTAAGAAAATATTTTAGGTGCAGTCTAAGAAACTGATAGAAAAACTGATAGTATCATTATCAAAAGAGAAAAAGTAAGGCTGGTTGGTACAGATTCCTCAAAGAGACAGTGAAGTGACAGAAAACTAATACAGAACCTAGTGCCAGGGAAATATTTGTTACCTGTTTATGTCCTACTGCTGTGCCTCTAGAAACTTCATATTCCTTGTTACAAATAATTGCTTATAAAATGTAGATATAAATAATTCCTTATAAATGAGCAACTTATAACATGTTAACTTCCTAAAGTTAACTCTACCTATGTTTTAAAATAGACACACACACACAGTTTACTCTTTGAGTTTGTTACATTAAAACACTGAAGCATGTACACAGAGTTTACTCTTTGAATTTGTTACATTAAAGCACTGAAGCATTGTATTAAGAGCTTCAGTAACTAATAGGATCAGAAAACTCTGTGCATTTAAGATCAAGATGGAAAGCTCCTTTCTCTAGTAAAGACAAATATGTCATTCTCATACCTGAAAAACTAAACACCACATTCATAATCTTTACAGGAATTATTTTTGACTGATGAGAGATTTGCTATGTAAATACTTTCAGGACAGAATAGAGTACAATGAAGACAAATAGGCCCTGAAGCTATTTATGACTATTTCCTCTTCCTTCATCCAATAGTTACTCACCAAAACTTGTCATATACTGGCAATAGTCACAGACATTGGCACCTACCCGCTCATCAAACCCAGCGATTCGTGCATGGTATTCTGGTAGTGGCTTTCCTTTGCCATCATACTGACCTAAGACAAACCACAGAAGCCTTACTTAAATATAGCTTGTTATAGAACCCTGTATTTTAACATATACCTGTTTATATAATAATAATATATAATAATAATAATAATATTTATGATAATAATAATAAAATTGTGATAAAATTTTTTACTTTAAGTTTTATTTTAAAAACATTTGACTTCCTTAAAAAAGATTTATTTATTGGGGCGCCTGGGTGGCTCAGTGGTTGAGCATCTGCCTTTGGCTCAGGGCATGATCCTGGATTCTTGGGATCAAGTCCCACATCAGGCTCCCCCACAGTGCCTGCTTCTCCCTCTGCCTATGTCTCTGTCTCTGTGTGTATGTATCTCTAATGAATAAATAAATAAAATCTTTCAAAAAATATTTATTTATTCTAAAGAGAGAGATGGAGAAAAAGCACATGAAAGGGGGAGGGAGGGGCAGAGAGAGAATCTCAAGCAAATTCCCTAAGTGCGGCGCTTGATACAGGACTTGATCTCACAGTCTTGAGATCATGACCTGACCTGAAAGTAAAAGTTGGATGCTTAACCAACTGAGCTACTCAAGTGCCCCCCACAAAATTTGAGTTTTTTTTAAATAATGCTATTATTTCTCAATCTAATGGAAAATAGCTTCCTATTATAGAGTAGAAAAATTCCAAACAGAAAAAATAATGCAATAAGCTAGAAAACTCTATTATATCAAGGAGAATCAAGCTGCATAAGAGGAGGCCTACATATTCAGCTTTCTTTCATGCGATGCAGAGCAGTTAATAATCACAAAGTGTTTTTCCAATTTTTTCTTATATCCACTATATGAGAATATGAATAACCATAATAAAATATTTCTTTGGCAAATTCTAGGATGAAGAACGTGGAATGTATAAAGACTCTTTGAAAAATCTTGCTGTGTTCACATCAGACCAGCCTGCTGTGCCTCTATCCTCATAGTCACAATTCTGTCCTGAAGGTAGATCATTTATCTTTGTCATTTTATTTTTTTATATTTTATTTTATTTTTTTGTTTTTTTTTTGTTTTATCTTTGTCATTTTAAATGGGACCAATATGCACATCCAAGGAAGGGATTTGCATTTGTACCTATATTACATTTCTGAAGAATGTAGTAGAAGCAAAGCATGGTATGTTCAGAGAAATTACCAGTTACATTATTAAATGCAAGTCTGAATACTTGTATAAGCAGGAAAATAAGAAAACTATAAGTAGACATTTAGTAAAGTGTACTAATTCACAGTAATTATAGATTGTCATAATGACAAAAAGTATAGTGAAATTTTAAGTTCTTAAAAAATAACTGCCAAGAACCCAATATTCCTGTTTTTAGAACTCAAAAGTCCTTGCTACACCACTATTCTCCTTAAAGTCCAGTTTTGTCACCCCAAGAATAAACTCACCAGGAATCTCCAACTCATTTCTCAAGAATTCTACTTTGAAGTCACTCATCCAGGGTGAGCATTCTTTCAGATTCCCAGGTGGCTTTGAGTCTGTGCACATTTTATAAAATAGTGAGTCGGTAATACTGCCGAAGTCACGGAGTTTCATTCCAGGTAGCTTAGAACCTCCCTTCCCAAAGTGTTTATCAAATTCTTTTCCAAAAACCTGAAATTAATAATAATTTACATTAAACATTAATGTTTAGCTTGAACTTCAGGAAAGGTTCTAGATTTATACTTTTGTTTTCCTTGAATGTTTCAATACTCTAAACATATGAAGGCTGCCTTTTGTTTGTGTTCCTCGGAAACGACAGAAAGGATACAGTTAGTAATAATTATAATCATTAAATTGTAATCTTAAAATTATAAAGCTTAAAAACCTTTAACCTCTTGGAGTACATTGTCTAGTTACTGATCTGTATCATTATGACAGCAGGAGTAATTGGGAACAAGGTACTAAATAAAGGGAGTAATTTAATAAAATGAAAAGTCTGTGATTCTTCATCAGAGCTGAAGAGCTTCTGATAAACGTCTTTCAAGTCATTATTTTGAATCACAAACTAGTATAAACCTTAATTTATATTTTTAAATTATTTTTTAATTTAAATTTTAGTAAACATACAGTGCAATATTAGTTTCTGGATAGAATTCAATGACTCATTACTTACATACAACACCCAGTGCTCATCACAACAAGTGCCCTCTTTAATACCCATCACCCATCTAGCCCATTTCCCACCGACCTCTCTCCATAAACTCTGTTTGTTCTCTATTCGTTAAGAGTCTCTTATGGCTTGTTTCTCTCTTTTTTTCTTTTCCCCCTTACCATATGTTCACTTGTTTTCTTTTTAAATTACACGAGATCAAATGGTATTTGTCTTTCTCTGACTTATTTCACTGAGCATAATACACGCTAGCTCCATCCATGACACTGAAAATGGCACGATTTCATTTTTGATGATTGAGTAATATCCCATTGTGTGTGTGTGTATGTGTGTATGTGTATACCACATCTTCTTTATCCATTCATCAGTCAATGGACACTTCGGCTCTCTCCATATTCTAGCTATTGTTGATAATGCTGCTATAAACATTGGGGTGCATGTCCCCCTTCAAATCCTTTAAGATGGAAAATTACAAATATTTCTTTGTATTAATCTCTACCCAAATATTCATTTAAATTATAATCCTGATATCAAAATAAAAAAAAAAAACTCAAGAGAATCACTAACAGTGACTTAGTAGTAAGTCACTAAGATTTACTCAGTATCTTTAATTAGAAATTTTTACCACATTTAAAACTCACCCCAAAACATAAACCTGGTATAAATGAAAATTATGCCCTATTTTAAGATAATCCATTACAAGAAAATTGACATACATAAAGTGAATTTATTCCTTAATCTTTTTTTTTTAAGATTTTATTTATTTATTCGTGAGAGGTAGAGGCACAGATACAGGGAGAAGCAGGCTCCCTGCAGGGCGCCTGATGCAGGACTTGATCCCAGGATCCCAGGATCACGACCTGAGCCAAAGCCAGATGCTCAACCATTGAGCCACCCAGGTACCCCATTATTTTTAAATCTATAAGTGAATTGAAAGTATAGAAATAATCTCCAATTCTAGAATACATGAAAATATTAGGTATTTCCCAAACATACTCAGCACCAACAATATATGTGAATGGCATAATGCCCTCTGAAGTGAAATCTGAGACAATTCTGTTTTGGTAGATTATTATTTTAATTAATTAATTAACACAAATTATGTGTTGATTTGGTATAAAGCAGTAAGTTGTAGATTGATTTTTCAGGGTATTAGAATTAACCTCTAAACAAATATGATGGCTGGTAGGAATGATGGAAGTATGTTTCTGCCACTACCATACTCTCCCTCAGGGTTGGATGCAGCTGTGCTGAGCAGCACCTGGGAAGAACAGTGGTCTACCCTAACAGATTTCCAGGCTGCAGCCCTATGGTACCCAGCATGCAGGGAAATGAAGTGGCCACAAATTCAAAGGGATAACATGCAGTCTTAACTGGGGACTGCACAGTATTATTCTGCATGAAGTGATGAAGGGCTGCTGTGGATATTCTCACACCGGTTAAGGAGAGAGACAGGCAGCAAACTAGGATGAAATTCCCTGCCCTCTCTCTGGGGTGGGGGTCAGAGCATCCTGAGAGCAGGGCAGATGGGGGAAGGCAGCAGAACAGTACTGCTGAAATGAAGCCTTCTCACAGGTGATGAACTGGTTCCACTATGCTAGGGCACCTGGTGTCAGTTGCCATTCTGCCATTCTCTCCATTTGATACAGGGCAAGTCTCCTGTTTTTCAGATCCAACGCCTTTGTTTAGAATAAGGTATGGCAGGGATGTCTAGGTGGCTCAGTGGTTGAGCGTCTGCCTTTGGCTCAGGTCGTGATCCTGGGGTCCTGGGATTGAGTCCCGCATTGGGCTCCCCATGGGGAGCCTGCTTCTCCCTCAGCCTATGTCTCTGCCTCTCTCTCTGGGTCACTCATGAATAAATAAAATCTTTAAAAAAAAAAATAGAATACAGTATGGCAAATTACAACCTGCAAGTCAAGGTTCACTGCCTGTTTTTATAAATAAAATTTTAGGGATCCCTGGGTCGCTCAGTGGGTTAGCGCCTGCCTTCGGCCCAGGGCGTGATCCTGGAGTCCTGGGATCGAGTCCCACATTAGGCTCCCTGCATGGAGCCTGCTTCTCCCTCTGCCTGGGTCTCTGCCTCTCTCTCTCTCTCTCTCTCTCTGTTTCTCATGAATAAATAAATAAAATCTTTTTTTAAAAAAAAAAATAAAATTTTATTGGAATCCTCCCAACCATGCCTATTCATTTACATACTGTCTAGGGCTGCTTTTGCACTAGGATGGCAGATTTGAGTATTCATAACATGAGACTGGTATGGCCTAAACACCAAAAATCTGGACCTTTACAAAAAATGCATGTAGACCACTGGTCTTAAAACAAACACAAATACTTTTCCAAATCTAATATTCTCCAATTTTATACATTTTGTTAATGCTAATACATTGATTTTAAGTACTCTTACATTATGTATAGTTCCTGTACTGAGGCTCTTGTATATTCAGTACTAGGAGACAGATTTGATATGATGTAGAGCCTAATATTATGTCATAACATGATGTACAGAAAGTTATGGTTTTATCTTCACTTTTAGGATATACTGCTGGTCACATTTAGGCAACAGATAGTCCCATGTGTTCCCACATTCATACCACTAACTAAAACTACCCTAAGTGGGAATGTACCTAAAGTACCCACCAAAATCTATCTCTAATTATCAAAACTATACCAATTATTCATCTAATTCAAGATGCCAGTTTCACATCAGGCAGTATTCTAGGAGGCGGAGAGAAAATATGAATAAGACAAAAATCCCTGTTCACAAGTCTAATTATAATTAATTCAGGAGGTATAAATTAAAGGAAGAGCTAAAGATAAATATGGCTTCCCACTCCTGAGGATTTCCCCAGAAGAATCTATACACAGATATTCATGGCAGCAGCATTCATAACAGCTAAGACATGGAAACACTCCAAATGTACACCCACTGACAAAAGGATAAACAAAATGTGACATGTCCTTATGGTGGAATAATACACAGCCATAAAAAGGAATGAAACACTGATACACGCTATAGCATTGATGAACTCTGTAAACATGCTGAGTGAAAGAAGTCAGTCACACATTGTAAGATTTCATTTATACAAAATGTCCAGAAGAGGTAAATCTACACAAACAGAAGTACTTTAGTGGTTGCCCAGGGTGGCAGGAGGGAGGGATAGAGAGTAACTGCTAACAGGTATGGGCTTTCTTTTGGTGATGATGAAAGTGTTCTAGAGGTGCCTGGGTGGCTCAGCCAGTTAAACAGCTGACTTCACCTCAGGTTATGATCTCAGGATCCTGGGATCGAGCCCTGTGTTGGGATCATAAGATCCTTTAATTTGTGCTCAGTGGGGATTCTGCTTATTCCTCTCCCTCTACCTCTCCCCCTCCTCCCATTAGTGTTCTCTCTATCAAATAAACAAATAAATAAAATCTTTAAAAGGGGGCACCTGGGTGGCTCAGTGGTTGAGCATCTGCCTACCACTCAAGTCATGATCCTAGGGTCCTGGGATCGAGTCCTACATGAGGGACTCTGCTCAGCATGGAGTCTGCTTCTCCCTCTCTCTCTTCCCCTCCCACTGCCCTTCTCCTTCTCCACTCGTCTCACATGCTAATAAATAAAAATCTTTAAAAAAATGTTAAAGTAAATGTTCAAAACTGATGTAATATTTATAGAATAAAAACTATAGCATTGTTCACTTTAAATAGATAGATGATAAGGTGTGTGAATTATATCTTAATAAAGCAGTTATATATATAAAAAAAAAACAACAGAAGGGACAAAGATCTTCCTTTGCACTAGAAACTTGAAAACTGGCAATATGAACACCAGGACTTCTACTTATGCTCTTCAGTTTCTTAGAGTTTAATAAACAAAAGTAATTTGACCAAAATCAGTGTGATTAATGCTAACAGAAATATACTTAAGTTGTGTTACACAACACAGAACAACCTCCTTCTTGTTGGGGAAGGAGGTCTAGGGAAGAAAGGATGCATAAGCCAAGCCAAATCTAAAGGTGAGTTCTCCAGATGGAGAAGAGGAGAAAGTAAACCCATTTAAAGGGAGCAACAAGCACAAGGCATGCTGGTGTGAAATCTGGACATTTCAAGGTTCATTTTTAATCTCTCTGGCTCCAAGGGACTTTCCTGATCCCCTACAGACCGGGGGTATTTTCTTCCTTTCCACTCTAGGGCAACTTTAGAAACAGATTTCATGTATCATACTTGTTCTCAAGCCACAGTTCTTTATATAATGTATTTGTCAGACAATCCCTCTGAATTTAGAAACTGGGTCTGTCTTCTCTTTGTATGTCCTCCAGCATCCAGGAGTATGCCTTGGACAGAGGGAAGGGCTCAAAATAATCATCAACTTGTATAAAATACAAATATTTTCTTGATCCAACATTCAAAACACTTTGAGAATTAAAAATATTAACTACAGTATTAAGGAGGACAGTTGTGATGAGCAATGGGTGTTGTAGTTAAGGGATGAATCACTGAATTCTACTTCAGAAACCAATATTGCATTGTATGTTCACGAATTTTAAATTTAAAAAAATTAAATATATTAAACTACATATAACCTTCAAATCTAAAAATCTGAGCATGAAGAAAAGTTTACAAATTCAACAGACATTTTAAAACCAGGATTATTAACAAGCCAGAAAATATAACTACTGATTGTTACAATGATTCCATTATTATATAGGCAGGCTGCCACCTATCCCTACCTGAATAAACCTCCTTCTGAAAGCCCCAAGCCCTGGAGCCCTTAGATCTCCCAAAGCTGCATACATTCTTTCATACATCTTTTCAATGTTTTTTTTATTAACAGGGTTTTTTGCCAGTTCGGCTTTCATATCATCAGTCCAATCCTGTGCAAAAAAAAAAAAAAAAAAAGAGAGAGAGAGAGGGAAAAACCAAGTTGACTGCAAGTAAGTTCAATCCAAATTCTATGTTTTATGAGTTAGAAGCTATTACATTACCTTAAAGAGCATTTCAGGATTAGAGAGCTGTTCTAGGGCACTAATAAAATCTTGAATCACTCCTCCTAGATCCAACTTAGTTTTAATCCTATAAAACAATTACCAAGGTTAGGTAATCAAATATCTTCCAAAGATCAAGGCCTAAAGTTTATTTAAATACAATTATTTATAGTCACATATAAAACTATATATTACCAACTAAGAGTCTAGTCATGACAGAAAAAGCTCTTAACACAGAATGCCTAAAACACCACGCATTTACCAAATATTCTTTTTTTTTTTTTTTTTAAATTTTATTTATTTATGATAGTCACATAGAGAGAGAGAGAGAGGCAGAGACACAGGCAGAGGGAGAAGCAGGCTCCACGCACCGGGAGCCCGACGTGGGATTCGATCCCGGGTCTCCAGGATCGCGCCCCGGGCCAAAGGCAGGCGCCAAACCGCTGCGCCACCCAGGGATCCCTTTACCAAATATTCTTACAAAAGTAATAGACCATTGCTAGTTATGTCAACAATCTCCACTTATAAATCAAGTGGAAAAATGAAAAGGACAACAGTTCAGGCAGTCTACTGAACCCTTACTAAGAGAGGCTTCTTGGATATTTTGAATTAAAGAATAAGTTCAGAAACTGCCTTCAAAAAGCATCTCATCTAGTCTGCCTCAATCAACAGATTACTAATTATCAACCACTACTATTAGAAGGACAGATTGTTTCATAAATAACATTCTAAGAAGAAATGTATTTTAAGGAAAGAAAGAAATTCAGGGGCACATGGCTGGCTCAGTCAGTACAGCATACAACTCTTGATTTGTAAATCTGAGCCCCACACTGGTCATAGAGTTTACTTCAAAAAGAAAAAAAAAAAAAAAGAAATTCAGTAACAAATAACACACCTGCAATAGATACATCCAACAAATAGATGTCGAAGATTTTCTACTTTTCAATGACAGCTCTAATTGATTTGAAGACAAACTCAAGCTTCCATATGTTTACTTTTTAAAATTCTTTTTAAAGTAAGGTCTGTGCCCAATAGGGGGCTTGAACTCAGGACCCCAAGATCAAGAGTCACATGCTACAACTGAGCCCTCATGTGTTTGCTTTTACTATACACTTTATAACATATAGTATTTGATCAACCCACCTTGCGACAAACTCCTTGTTTTTATGACCAGTAGAAGTATCTTTGAAGGAATAACTTTCACTACTTATTATAAATGGGTAGACAATTGCCTGTGGATAGTTATCAGCAATCTCTTCCACAGTGCACTGGACAGCAACAGCTTCCTCTTGGTCCAATAAGGCCACCATGTGGCTGATCCAGCCAATGAACTGCCAGCAAGGAATGGAAGAAATCTAAAACATAGAAAGCTGTAACTTAATAATGAATAAAACTTTTAACACTGTTTTATTATGAAAGTATTGTGTCCAATATAAAAAATATGTCTACAATCAGAAGCATAAAAATAAGTCTAAAATAAAATGTCTTCTCGCCCTTAGCCCTCTTAGTTCTTATTTCACTGAAGCACCATTCCATTCTTTTAGATGTTTTGTATGCATGTACACAAATATCCTTTCCTTATAAGAAGGGAATCAGACTAGATACACTGTTGCTGGTTTTTCTTAGATGTATAGATATATTTACCTCATTCCTTTTAATAGCTGTATAGTATTCCATTTAATTACTGCTGTATAATGCATTTTTAGGGTATCTTCCAAGTTTTGCTATTACAGATAATGCTACAATGGACATCTCTATATATTTATCTTACTTGTGCTGTATGTGCCCAGAGGATAAATTTCTAGAAGTTAATGTGAACATTAACAGTTATAAAGAAATATTATATTGCTAGATTTCCCTCCAAAAAGATTTTTCAAATTTTCATTTTTAAAAGCTAAATGGAAACTCCTATAACTCAAAACAAAAAAATAATCTGATTAAAATTAGGCTGAAGATCTGAATAGACATTTTTTCAAAGAAGACATATAGATGGCTGACAGACACATGAAAAGGTGTTCAACATCACTCATCAATAGGGAAATACAAATCAAAACCATAATGAAATATCATCTCACACCTGTCACAATGGCTAGTATCAAAAAAACAAGAAACAACAAGTACTGATGAGGAGAAAAGGCAACACTTGGGTAGTGTTGGTGGGAATGTAAATTGGTGCAGCCAGTGTGGAAAACAGTATGGAGGTTCCTCAAAAAGTTAAAAATAGAAATACCATATAATCCAGTACTTTTACTTGCAGGTATTTACTCAAAGAAAACAAAAACACAATTCGAAAAGATACCTGCACTTCCATTTTATCACAGCATTATTCACAATAGCTAAGATATAAGAGCAACCCAAGTGTCCATTGATAGACGAATGGATAATGAGGATGTGGTTTGTGAAGAATGAAATCTTGCCATGTGTGATTATGTGGATGGACCTAGTAGGTAGTATGTGAAGTGAAATGAGTCAGACAAAGAATGTCAAATATTGTATGATTTTACTTATATGTGCAATCTAAAAAAAAATGAACAAACAAAAAACAGAAATGGACTCCTAAATAGAGATCAAACTAGTGGTTGTTAGAGAGGAGGGATGTGGCAGGATAAGCAAAACAGCTGGAAGGGGATTAAGAAGTACAAAGTTCCTGTAATAAAATAAGGAAATGTAAAGTACAGCATAGGGAATATTGCTCAACAATAGTACTGTTCATACAATGACAGATAGTAGCCACATTTGTTGTGATGAGCACTGAGTAATGCACAGAACTTTTGAATCATTATACTGTATGCTTAAAACCTATGATACTGTTATGTCAACCATGCTTCAACTTAAAAAAATGTATTAGTCTGACTACAAAATCCAACACAGGAGACAGTTTTTAAAAATTTATTGTCAATCTGAGAGGTGAAAAATATCTAATTTTAATTTTCATGTTTGTGAGGGTAAATGGCCTACATTTATTTTCCTTACATATTAAATCATGCATGCATTTCCTCTGACCATTTTCTACTGATCTATTTATTTCGTAGAAGGAGACATCAGCTCTTTATCTCTAGTATGTGTTGCAAATATTTTTCTGGCATTTTTTTTTAACTTTGTATATATTTTTGCTTTTTGAATTTTTCCCCCTGCAGGAAGTGTTCTTTTCCTTTATAGCTTCTGGTGTTTGTCTTTTTATTCCAAGGCCATTTTCAAAATTTGCTCATGTATTCCTTTTTCCTCTCATGCTTTTAAAATGTGTTAATTTTAAGATAAAATCTGATGCACTTGGAATTTTGGTATAAGGAATGAACATGGCAAGCTTCCTACCTTTATCTATAAAGTGAGGAAAGGGCAAAGTGTGTGGGGGTAAAAGGCATTGGTTCACAAGGCTCAAATGAAGTGCTCAATAAAGCTTAGCTCCCCATCTCAAGTGACTCCCTGGTGCCATAACATTGACTGAACATTCCATTTATTTCTCACAAATTCAAAATGCTATCTTCATCATACATAAATAAAATATTATTTTGGGGAAATTAAATCATAATTTAATGATTTCTTCACTAATCTTTAAGAAAAACACACACACATGTATACACTACATTTCTGAAATTACTTTTTAGGACCTATTAAAAATAATCCCATCCTTCGAAACCCACAAAAGGGTCAGAGGGTGTGGTAAAGCCCTGCCAGGCACTGAGTCTCCACAGCTCAGAAACCAGTACTATTTAAAAATTTACTACATAAAGCTGAGTGCTATGTTACTCATTTAAACAATTATATTATCAACTTAATTTTGCAGTTAAACATCTATAAAAGTCATTAAGAAGTCTTTCAGATGGCTCAAACGACAGGAAGACAGTAGGCTAATGCAGCCCTGTGGAGGGGAGGTCTGCACAGGACATACAAGTGGTAAGCAGAATATTGTTGGGGAGCACCCACACACCCAAAGGCCTCAGGACCCTGATGAACTTGGTGCTGCCAGGAGGCACTATGGTCACTGGGGATGTGATGCCAGCTGAAATGTACTCTCTTTCCCTGAGATAAATAATAAACTGAGCATAAGGCACCAACAGATGTTCCAGACTACACCTTAGTTGTTATGAGCCACAAATGCGCTGTAGAAAATTCCCACCTTTGTCCTAAACATACCTCCTCGTCTCCCTGTTATCCTTGTTCAGACACAGTTTTCTTATCAACACTCACCGAGGAAAATGGGTAAATGTAAACAGTCTTTTTATACGGCTTCAAATTATGTTTGTTTTTGGGATATAGTAAAATGCAATGCTGGTTAGGAAAAACTGTAACATGTGCATTGCATTTTACTATATACTATGTGCAACATACTAATGTGTTTAGATATAAACAGAAACATGTTTTAAGTTCTGTCAAGTTCTCTTCACTAGAATATAGGCACTAACCTCTTTTGTCATTAGGCTTAGGGTCTCTTCTGGATACAGCTCTATAATCTGCAGTAGTCTGGGAAACTTCAGCCTGGCTTCACTGGAATGCAATTTTAAAGCTTTCAACATGTTGTCCACCACAAGGCCTGGATATGTCTGCAGTTCTACAGACTCAGTAACTACCAAGTATAGGAGAGAAGAAAACAATGGTCAGTACATCCACTTGTATACACATAAACTATAAATGTAACAAATGATACTTCTTTTTTGGGCTTATATTTTGTATTGTCACTGTTCTCTTTTTAACAAGTACTTTAGATCAACAGACACGAGACCCAGTTTGCAGCCGTATGTAAAAGTTTCCATCTTGAGAGTGACTCTTCATTAGATCATGCATTCTACATGCAGCACAGTTTCCTTCTTGGGCTGCGTGGGAACATAGAGCAGCTGCTGATTACTGAATTTATTTCAGGAGTAAAACACAGGCCACATAGCCAATATTACCAAAGAGCTACAAGTAAAATGTAGAAACTATAAACTAAGCATATGGAAAGATATAGCTTGAGGCTATTTATGTGCTGGTCATGTTACTTAAGGATGTCATTGCCTCTTTTTAAAAATTATTTAATTCAATTAGCCAATATATAGTACATCATTAGTTTCCGATGCAGAGTTCAGGAACTCATCAGTGCATATAACACCCAGTGCTCATTATATGTTTTGTTTTTTTTTAAAGATTTTATTTATTCATGAGAGACACACAGAGAGAGGCAGAGACACAGGCAGAGGGAGAAGGAGGCTCCATGCAGGGAGCCCAATGTGGGACTCCATCGCAGGACTCCATGATTACGCCCTGGGCCAAAGGCAGGTGCCAAACCGCTGAGCCATCCAGGGATTCCCTCATATGCTTTTTTTTTTTTTTTTTTTTTAAGATTTTTTATGTTATTTATTCATGAGAGACACAGAGAGAGAAAGAGGTGGAGACACGGGCAGAGGTAGAAGCAGGCTCCATGCAGGGAGCCTGACATGGGACTCAATCCTGGGTCTCCAGGATCACACCTTGGGCTGAAGGTGTCACTAAACCGCTGAGCCACCCAGGCTGCCCTCATACACTCTTCTTAATGCCCGTCACCCAATTACCCCGTTCCTCACCTACTTCCCTTCCAAGAACCCTCAGTTTGTTTCTTATAGTTAAGAGTCTTTCATGGTTTTTCTCCCTCACTGATGACTTACCATTCAGTTTTCCCTCCCTTCCCCTCTGATACTCTATGCTGTTTCTTATATTCCATGTGTGTGTGAAAGCACATAAGTGTCTTTCTCTGATTGACTTACTTCACTCAGCAACATGCCATGGCCTCTTAAAAGGACAAGATTTTTCTCAGAATAACTGTCATTTAAAAACAAACAAGCAGGGGTGCCTGGGTGGTTCAGTCAGATGACTGTCTGACTTTTGATTCCAGGTCAGGTTATGATCCCAGGGTTATGGGATCAAGCCCGAGTTTGGCTCCACACTCAGTACAGAATCTGCTTGACATTCCCTCTCTCCCTCTGCCTCTCCCACTGCTCATGCATGCACACACACTCTCAAAAAAATCTTTAAATGACTGAATAAAAGAATAAAAGAAAAATAAGCAAACAGGAAACCTAAAGTACCTAAAGAAGTCTTAAAACTTTGGCTAGCACAATGTGACAAACTAAATGGTTTTTCCATTTGTAATTCACCTGATGCACTCTCTTCCTCCTTGCGGAGCTGCTGGTCACAAAAATCCGCCAGTGTCATGTAAGCATCTGTCAGGCTGGCTACAGGACCCTGGCCTCTGAGAGAAGGCTGGGCTTCCTCCTCCGCTGTCCGTACAGCCTCAGAAAGGTGATGGAAGGCTCTCTGGTACAGAACTGCGATCACCTAGAATTCACAGAGCTCTCAGTTGTGAACCTGTGAATACAGCTTAATGTTTCTGGAAGAACTCTACTTTCTACTTGTAATGATACAAAAAGAACACTTGTGATTTGTGAGCCATGAGATAACAAAGAATGCTGGTTAAATGGAAAAAAGTGTTTGTCTGCCCTGATTGTGAAATAGTGAATGATTCAGTTATGATCCTCAGGACTTTGAAAAACCAGATGGTCCATTAGTCATGCAGACCTGGCATAAAAGATCAGTGGGGGTCATGCAGCCTGTCAGGAACTGAAGAAGAAATGGAAGTTGGCACTTTATCTTCACTGCCCTGCATAGCCATTGGTAGTAACACTGAGGGGGAAGAAAGCAAGGCTAACAACTAAAGTGAGGTGCACAGTGAGATGAGAAGAGGCTGCCTACTATGGAAAATATAAAATCACCTGAGAAAAGCGAGGCAAAGCAGACACTACCTAAAAAAGTGGAAAGGGCTGGTTTGCTCCACAAGTTAATGGGATGTCTGAATGGCAACTGGTGGTGAAATCCATTAACAAAATTCTTAGAAGAACTGTCCACATCAATCCAACAAAATTTCTCACTTCAAATACTAAAACAAATTGTATCATTCAAATAAACAGGAAACACATGGAGTATGTCCGTTTTCCACAAAGAAACTTGGCTGTGCATAAATGTCAAATACATTTTCAAAGCACAAAGCAATCATCATTCCTTGTTATTGCTTTCGTGCAGCCTGAAAGCTGCACATTATGGATGTACAACACACAAACATCAAAAGTTCACTCTTTCAGTATTCATTACCTTTTCTGCATTCTCTAAACTGGATCCAGAAAGGTCCAAGATTCTTCTAGCCCTGCTTTCCTCGATTTCGGCAAGGCAGGCTGGCTCCCTGCGGAGAGCATTAGCTATGATGCTGTAAGTTGTACCCAAGAGAATGTTCTGGTCATGGAAAGCCAGAACATTTTTGCTGAAGTAACTTGATGTGCTCTCTCCTGCTGGATTAAAAATGCACACACACACACGATTTTCTCAGAAATAAATGAAAGCCATAAATTTAAAAAGATACTCAGAGTATACATATTTCTATTAAGAAATTAAAATAAATCTTGAAAGTATAAGAAACTGGCTTCAAACATTGGTTAGGGAATTTCATAAGCTCATATTAATGAAAAATGTTCTTTGTTAGCAGTGACTGTATCAAAGTCTACAGAGGCTAAGGCAATTAAAACACTGAATGAACTTTTATTCAAGCGCCATCATTCTACATTTTGTCAAAGCACCTAATTCTGTTATGAAGGAAAGAAAATGTCTCTTTTTAATGCATTTGTGCATATACATTAATAACTAGAGATTTTTAAGTTGATAGTGTGACCTAAAGCTAATAAAGCAACAGATGATGCTGCATGTACAGGTCTAATTCTCTATCTTCCCTAGTGTGGCTAAGGGAAGAGAGCTTACCAGCCTTGGTCAAAACTACAGCTCGCGCTGCAGTCTTTTGTGAGGTGGCACAAAAGAGGAAGGGCTGTCACTCAGCAAGTGCCATCAACCACTCTGCACTGCTCATCCACCTATGAAAATTCTCTGCCAGATTACCCTCACATACATGTTCAAAACTACTGGCCCTATTCCCCAAACTGTTGAAAACTACAGCCATATTACGACTACTAAAACTGTAGAATTATTATTATGAGTATTAATGTTATCTTAGTATCAGCAAACTCCTCCTCCTCTCCCCCATTCCACCCACCAAAAAACCCTAAAAATATTATTTAAGCAATCATGAGGATGATTTTCTAATCCTGATAAATATGAAGGCCTTTTGTTCAATTTGCATTTTTATTGAAACTGATACTCTGATATCATTCCCCATCCTACTGAAGGGTCAATCATGGGAATATGGTTATAAGCATGGTCAGTAATAGTGCTGCTATGCACCCCCGACACAGGTAGCGAAGCAGTGGAATGCATCCAAAACTCACACAAATTTTTTCTCCCCTCAGTTTTGAAGGCTATGTTATTATAAAAAGAGAAAAACTGAGGAAAAAGGTGTTTCACATTCAATTTTTTAAAAGGCAATTCTTGTAGGTAAACAAGGTTCTCATAAATAATTAAACTATTAGACCTACAATTTGCATAAGTATTAAAGAAAAAACCTTAATTTCAATTGTATTTGATCAATTAAGAAATAAAATCTCCAGGTACCATATTCTATAGCATTATAAGACACAAAGTACCTTGGCTCCAAACATTTAATAAAATTAGAAGATTTAAATCCTAAATGTCAGATAAAGCAGCAAAAGTAGAGTTTTAAAAGATACAGACATAATACAAAATAGTGTTGCTGAACTTAATTCCATAGATAAGTACAGTCTAGTACCCAGCAAGGAGACTGTTTTCAGCGCTGAGAGAATCTGCTGTAGGCAGCTCTGGCCCTGGATCCGGCTGTGGCTGAGCCGGCAGTAGGTGTGCACCCACTTCACCTGCCAGTCATCTCTTGTTTTTGACTCTCTACGAAGCTCCTTTAGTAGTTTCATGGCAAGTGAGAAATTGTGCTATAGAAGGAAAAAAAGTGGTATGATGACATATGGGTGATGACTTAGAAATAAAATTTTTTGACAGAAATTTTGAATTGGCTTGTTTCCATTTTTGCATGACACAACTTACCTGAGAGCAGCAACTCCATCTCCTCAGCTTAAATTATGTACGTGTCTTTTTATCATGGGGATAGAATTCACATTTCAAGTATACAGTTGGGCAACCATCACTACTATCTAGTTGCAGACTATCTGATCAACTCAAAAAGAACACGCTGTCCATAAGCATTTGCTCCCCATTTGCGCTAGCCTTGGGCAAACCACTCATGTCTGTCTCTATGGATTTGCCTATTCTGGACATTTCCAATCAATGAAATAAGAAAACGTGGTGATTTTTATCTGTCTTCTCTCACTTAGTGTAGCCTTTTCCAGGTTCGCCTAAGTTATAGTGTGTATTCATACCTTATTCCTTCACATGGCTGAATAATATTCTATTGCATGGAGAGAATATATTTTATTTACTCAATCATCTATTAATAGATTTTGGGTTGTTTCTAACATTTGGCTATCTGAATAATTCTAACTATAAACATCTACATACAACTTTCTTGTGGACATACACTTTCATTTCTCCTGCATACCTAGGTCACATGGTAACTCTATGTGTAACTTTCTGAGGAACTGTCAGACTATTCTCCACAGCATCTGTACCATTTTACATTCCTATCCTCAATGTAGGAGGGTTCCAATTTCTCCACATCTTCACCAATACTTGTCAATATCTCTTTGATTACAGTAGGTGTGAAGTGGTATCTTGTGTGGTTTCGATTTGCATTTTCCTAATAGCTAATAGTGTTGAGTATCTTCTCATATGCTTGTTGACCATCTGTATATCTGCTCTGCAGAAATGTCTATTTAGAATCCTTTGCCCAGGGGCTCCTAGGTGGCTCAGTTACTTAAGCATCTGCCTTCAGCTCCGGCCAAAATCCCAGGGTTCTGGGGTCCAGCCCCCACATCAGGCTCAAGCTCAGCAGGGAGACTGCTCTTCCCTTTCCCTCTGCCTGCTGATCCCCCTGCTTATGTTCTCTCTCTGTCAAATAAACAGTCTTAAAAAAATAGAATCCTTTGCCCATTTTATAAGGTAGTTTGTGTTTCTGTTGTTCAGGTATAAAGAGTTCTTTACGTGTTCTATATAGTAAACCCTTATCAGATATATGATTTCCAGTATTTTCTCATATTGTATGCACTGTCTCATCACTGTTTTGAGTGTGTTATTTGAGGCAAAGGAGTTTTTAAATTTTGATGTATACATTATTTTTTATTTCGTTGGTTGTTATGTGGAAGTCTTTTAAATTTTTTTTTTGTATTGGAGTTCAATTTGCCAACATATAGCATTATCACCCAGTGCTCATCCCGTCAAATGCCCCCGTCAATGCCCGTCACACAGTCATCCCAACCCCCCGCCCACCTCCCTTGCCACTACCCGTTTTGTTTCCCAGAGTTAGGAATCTTTCGTGTTTTGTCACCTTCACTGATATTTCCCACTCATTTTCTTTCCTTTCCCCTTTATTTCCTTTCACTATTTTTTATATTCCACAAATGAACGAGACCTTATAATGTTTCTTCTTCTCTGATTGACTCACTTCACTCAGCATAATACCCTCCAGTTCTATCCATGTTGAGGCAAATGGTGGGTATTTGTCGTTTCTAATGGCTGAGAAATATTCTATTGTATACATATATCACAGCTTCTTTATCCATTCATCTTTCTATTAGCACCGAGGCTTCTTCCACAGTTTGGCTATTGTGGACAATGCTGCTATACTCATTTGGGTGCAGGTGTTCCAGCGTTATACTGCATCTGTGTCTTTGGGGTAAATCCACAGAAGTGCAATTGCTGGGTCGTAGAGCAGTTCTATTTTTAACACTTTGAGGAACCTCCACACAGTTTTCCAGAGTGGCTGTACAAATTCACATTCCCACCAACAGTGCAAGAGGGTTCCCCTTTCTCCACATCCTCTCCAACATTTGTTGTTTCCAGTCTTGTTAATTTTCACCATTCTCATGGGTGTGAGATGGTATCTCATTGTGGTTTTGATCTGTATTTCCCTGAAGGCAAGTGATGTGGACCATGTTCTCATGTGCTTGTTGGCCAAGTTTATGTCTTCTTTGGTGAAATTTCTGTTCATGTCTTTTGTCCATTTCAGGATTGGATTGTTTGTTTCTTTGCTGTTGAGTTTAATATGTTCTTTTTTTTTTTTTTTTTTTAGTTCAATATGTTCTTTATAGATCTTGGATACTAGCCCTTTACCTGATATGTCATTGCAAATATCTTCTCCCATTCTGTAGGCTGTCTTTTAGTTTTGTTGACTGTTTCTTTTGATGTGCTGAAGATTTTATCTTAGTCCCAATAATTTATTTTTGCTTTTGTTTCCCTTTCCTTCTTAGATGTATCTTGCAAGAAGTTGCTGTGGCCAACTTCAAAAAGGGTGTTGCTTGTGTTCTCCTCTAGGATTTTGATGGATTCTTGTCTCATATTTAGATCTTTCATCCATTGAGTTTATCTTTGTGTATGGTGTAAGAGAATGGTCTACTTTCATTCTTCTGCATGTGGCTGTCCATTTTTCCAGCACCATTTGTTGAAGAGACTGTCCTTTTTCCAGTGGATAGTCTTTCCTGCTTTGTTGAATATTAGTTGATAGAGTTGAGGGCCCATTTCTGGGTTCTGAATTCTGTTCCATTGATCTATGTGTCTGATTTTGTCCAAGTATGACACTGTCTTGATGATCACAGCTTTGTAGTACAACCTGAAACCTGGCATTGTGATGCCCCCGGCTCTGGTTTTCTTTTTCAATATTCCCCTGGATATTTGGGTCTTTTCTCATTCCACACAAATCTTGAGATGATTTGTTCCAACTCTCTGAAGAAAGTCCATGGTATTCTGATAGGGATTGCATTAAATGTGTAAATTGCCCTGGGTAGCATTGACATTTTCACAATGTTAATTTTTCCAATCCACGAGCATGGAATATTATTCCATCTCTTTGTGTCTTCCTCAATTTCTTTCAGAAGTGTTCTGTAGTGTTTAGGGTATATATCCTTTACTTTTTTGGTTAAGTTTCTTCCTAGGTATCTTATGTTTTGGGGGATTGACTCCTTAATTTCTCTTTCTTCAGTCTCATTGTTAGTATATAGAAATGCCACTGATTTCTGGGCATTGATTTTGTATCCTGCCACAGTGCCGAATTGCTGTATGAGTTCTAGCAATCTTAGGGGGGAGCTTTTATGTACAGTATCATGTCATCTGCGAAGAGGGAGAGTTTGAATTCTTCTTTGCCAGTTTGAATGCCTTTGATTTCTTTTTGTTGCCTGATCACTGAGGTAAGGACTTCCAGTACTATGTCGAATAGCAGTGGTGAGAGTGAACATCCCTGTCGTGTTCCTGATCTAAGAGGAAAGGCTCCCAGTGTTTCCCCACTGAGAATGATATTTGCTGTGGGCTATTTGTAGACGGCTTTTAAGATGCTGAGGAATGTTCCCTCTATTCTTACACTCTGAAGAGTTTTGATTGGAATGGATGCTGTATTTTGTCAAATGCTTTCTCTGCATCTATTGGGACGATCACATGGTTCTTGTTTTTCCTCTTGCTGATATGATCTATCACACTGATTGCATTACAAGTGTTGAACCAGCCTTGCATTCTGGGGATAAATCCCATGTGGTCATGGTGAATAATCTTCTTAATGTACTACTGGATCCTAATGGCTAGTATCTTGTTGAGAATTTATCATCTGTGTTCATCAGGGATATTGGGTTATAATTCTTCTTTTCGGTAGAGTCTTTGGTTTTGCAATTAAGGTGATGCTGGCCTCGTAGAAGGAGTTTGGAAGTATTCCATCTCTTTCTATCTTTCAGAACAGCTTTAGTAGAATAGGTAGTGTTTCTTCTTTAAATGTTTGATAGAATTCCCTTGGGAAGCCATTTGGCCCTGGACTTTTGTGACTTGGGATGTTTTTTGATGACTGCTTCAATTTCCTCCCTGGTTATCGGCCTTTTCAGGTTTTCTATTTCTTCCTGTTCCAGTTTTGGGAGTTTGTGGTTTTCCAGAAATGCGTCCATTTCTTCTAGATTGCCTAATTTATTGGCGTATAGCTGCTCATAATAAGTTTTTAAAATCATTTGTATTTCCTTGGGATTGGTGGTGACCTCTCCTTTTTCAATCGTGATTTTATTAATTTGAGTCTTTTCTCTTTTGTTTTTAATAAGTCTGGCTAATGGTTTATCTTATTAATTCTTTCAAAGAACCAACTCCTGGTTTTGTTGATCTGTTTCACATTTTTTCTGGTCACTATTTCATGGAGTTCTGCTTGAATCTTTATTAACTCTCTTCTTCTGATGGGTGTAGGTTTTATTTGCTGTTGTTTCTCCAGTTCCTTTAGGTGCAAGGTTAGCTTGTGCATTTGAGTTTTTTCTAATTATGTGAGGGATGCTTGTATTGTGATGTATTTCCCTCTCAGGACTGCTTTTGCTGTATCCCAAAGATTTTGAACGGTTGTATCTTCATTCTCATTACTTTCCATGAATCTTTTTAACTCTTCTCTAATTTCCTGGTTGACCCTTTCATCTTTCAGCAGCATCCCCCTGCTTTAACCTCCCTGTGTTTGAATTTTATCCAAATTTCTTCTTGTGATTTAGTTCTAGTTTCAAAGCATTATGGTCTGAATATATGCAGGGGACAATCCCAATCTTTTGGTATCAGTTAAGACCTGATTTGTGACCCAGTATGTGGTGTATTCTGGAGAAAGTTCCATGTGTACTTGAGAAGAATGTGTATTCAGTTGCATTTTGATGTAAAGTTCTAAAATATCTGTGACATACATCTAGTCCAGTGTATCATTTAAAGCTCTTGTTTCGGGATCCCTGGGTGGCGCAGCGGTTTGGTGCCTGCCTTTGGCCCAGGGTGCGATCCTGGAGACCCGGGATCGAATCCCACGTCGGGCTCCCAGTGCATGGAGCCTGCTTCTCCCTCTGCCTGTGTCTCTGCCTCTCTCTCTCTCTGTGTGACTATCATAAGTAAATAAAAATTAAAAAAAAAAATAATAAAGCTCTTGTTTCTTTGGAGATGTTGTGCTTAGAATATCTGTCATTTGCAGAAAGCGCCGTGTTGAAGTCTCCCAGTATTAGTGTATTATTATGTAAATATGTCTTAACTTTGGTTATTAATTGATATACTTGGCATTTCCCCAATTAGGGGCATAAATATTCATGATTGTTAGGTCCTCTTGTTGGATAGATCCTTTAAGTATGATACAGTGTCCCTCTTCATCTCTTACTACAGTCTTTGGGATAAACTTTATCTGATATGAGGATAGCTACACCTGTTTTCTTTTGAGGACCATTTGAATGGTAAAATGATTCTCCAACCTTTTATTTTCAGGCTGTAGGTATCCTTAGGTCTAAAATGAGTCTCTTGTAGACAGCAAATAGATGGGTCTTGCTTTTTTATCCAGTCTGAAACCCTGCGCCTTTTGATGGGATCTGTAAGCCCATTCACGTTTAGAGTTACTACTGAAAGATGAATGTCGTGTCATCATAATACCTATTTAGTCCATTTTTGTGGATTGTTTCTTTGGATTTCCTCTTTCTTTTACAGAGTCCCCCTTAATATTTCTTGCAGAGCTGGTTTGGTGGTCACATACTCTTTCAGTTTCTGCCTATCTTGGAAGCTCTTTATTTCTCCTTCTATTCTGAATGAGAGCCTTGTTGGATAGAGTATTCTTGGCTGTACATTCTTCTCATTTAGGACCCTGAATATATCCTGCCAGCCCGTTCTGGCCTGCCAGGTCTCTGTGCAGAGGTCTGCTGTTAACCTAGTACTTCTCCCCATATAAGTTAGGGATCTCTTGTCTCTTGCTGCTTTAAGCATTTTCTCTTTATCTTTGGAATTTTCAAGTTTCACTATTAAATGTCAAGGTGTTGAACAGTTTTTATTGATTTTTTTTTGGGGGGGGGGGATCTCTCTATCTCCTGGATCTGAATGCCTGTTTCTCTCCCCAAATTAGGAAAGTTTTCAGCTATGATTTGTTCAAATACGCTTTCTGGTCCTCTGTCGCTTTCGGCACCTTCTGCAACCCCAATTAAATGTAGATTTTTCCTTCTGAGTCTGTCATTTATTTCCCTTAACCTTTCCTAATGGTCTTTTGTTTTTCTCTTTTTTCCTCAGCTTCCTTCCCTGCCATCAACTTGTCTTCTATGTCACTCACTCATTCTTCTACCTCCTTTACCCTAGTCGTTAGGACCTCTAGTTTGGATTGCTTCTCATTTGATTTTTTTTTTTTAAAGATTTGTTTATTTATTTATTCATGAGACACAGAGAGAGAGAGAGGCAGAGACACAGGCAGAGGGAGAAGCAGGCTCCATGCAGGGAGCCGGACGTGGGACTTGACCCCAGGTCCCCAGGATCACGCACTGGGCAAAAGGCGGTGCTAAACCGCTGAGCCACCCAGGCTGCCCTCATTTAACTGATTTTTAATTTCAGCCTGATTAGATCTAATTTCTGCCTTCATGAAGTCTCTTGAAACCTTTATGCTTTTTTCCAGAGCCACCAGTTGCTTTATAATTGTGCTTCTGAATTGGCTTTCTGATATCGAATTGTAATCTAAATTCTGTGGGCTCAGCTTCTTGGTCATACTGTAATGTCACCATTTGATTTCAGCTCCTTTGTAGGCATCTCTCCCTTTGCTCCTCCTAAAGCTGTAGGCCAATTTTGGCAACTGGTCTCAGTCACCTCATCTACTCCTGTGGCTTCAGTGATAGTCCACATGCCGATCGCATTCGGACCTCTATCGCAAGCACAGATATTTTTCTTCAGAACTTTAGATTTCTTATGTACAAATTATCTAACAAAAACACAACTTGCTTAACAGCTTCCCATATTCACTATGTCCTAAACTGATTGTACCATCTGCCCCACAAACTGCTCCTTTTCCTGCATTCCCATTCACCCAGCTACACAGGCAGAACCCCAAGGATCCTACTTTTCCCTCCCAAACAGAACCAATCATAGTATCTCACTCACACCTCCTTCTTCTTGAACCTGTCCACTTACCTCCACTACCTAAGGGGCTGCCCTTATTAATTAACTGGACTACTAATATAGAAGCTGGGGTTCAATGGTAGCTCCACTCAGGAAACTAAATGCTCAGGGTAATTCCTGGGTCTTTTATGTTATTCTCACCACCCTATTTCACCTTTCAGTTCCCAACTACTCCAGGAAGCTTTCTCTGTTCCCACAAGGCTAAGTCAGGTGTCCTTCCCATGTGACCGTCCTTTAGTATTATCATACTATAATTGTTTGTCTACGTTCTGTATTTTATTCAACACAGTATCTCCACCATGTAATGTTGTGCTTGGTAATGAAGAGGCATAACTCAAATTTCAATTCTGCTCTTTTGAAAAGTACAGGCTGGTAAACTGGAATGCACTGAAGGGTTTATGTAATCTTCAGACTGGAACTATTTTTTTCTGTTCACCTCTAGTAGTACTACTTCTATCAAGCTAACTCTATTTAGCCCTTACTTATTATTGAAAAATTCCTAAGAAAAGCCAATGTGCCATATGAAAGGTTTTTAGTGATCCTAGTGATTCTTACATATTTCTAAATAATATACTTGCAGCTCATTTCCTTTCCCTCTCTCATCAGGACCCTCCCCCTCACTTTGGAGAAGTCTGAATAGCAGTAGGTAGCATGCATTGTCCCTTTATCTGGTCCAAGTACCCTAACTTCCTAAGAAGGCACACAGACCCTCCTTAGTGTGTGCCTTGAAGATGGCCCCAGCTGCAATCAGAGCAAATGAAAAGGATTCTTTTTTTCTGCAAGAAATAGAGAAAAACTGTCTTTAATTCTAAGAAGATGTAGTGTAGAGGAAGAATGATATGAAACATCTACAGCCATTTCCAAATACAAAGGATGAGCTGCCAGAGATTATCTTACCAATATGTAAGAATCTGAGGACAAAACCATATGGCAGAAGAGAGAACTGAAGGACAGAAAGCAAGCCCTTGATGATAATAGTTCAGAGTATATTTTAAGCCAGATCTTCTAAACTTCTTTATTCATGGGAACTAATAAATTTCTTTTATTCACTTAGGCTGCTCTGGGATGAATTTTCTGTTATTTGAAATATAAAAATTCCTAACTGATACAAAACGCATCTCAAAGAAGAACCTATAAATGAGCACTTATGAACAGAAATGTTACTTATTTCTACTGGAATACATTCTTTGGTTTATAATAGCAATCTATTAATATCAGGTCATTAAATGAGCAAGCTCCCCTAGTATATTCAAATGTGATTTAATTACATGAAAAGTCAGATTTAATATATTTATATGTAACATATAAGCAAAGCATATTTATATTAAGAAAGGATATTATTATCATATGACAGATTTCCACAAAATAAACCTAAATATGATTTTCAACTAACTGGAAATCATTGATTTTTTTAAACAAGATCAAATCTGATACCGGATTTATTTTCTTTTTTTAATAACAGAAAATAATCATTTCCTAATGATTAATTAATGTATAACAAACTTTAGAGTATTCTGGATGATTTTAAGTGTTTCTTCAAGTTGACTAAAGAGAAAAAGATACTACTCAATTACATTCAGGCTTCAGATTTTAAGGAAAAGCTAAGTCTAAAAAACAGCTAATTTAAGAAAATTCTGTGCTACAATGGAAGACCACAAACCTACCTGCTTTCTTGCACTTTCTACCATCTTCATTTTCATGGAGAACATACAGTTCTTAATCAGAGAACAGACCTCTTCTCCCTGTTCCTGCACTTCCATCTTATCACTAGAATCTCTCTCTTCATCCATGGACAAACTATGATCACCTAGAGGAAGAGTAAGTTTCTCCTCTATTTTGCTGAGAAAGAAACATCTGCACAAAACAAAGAAAATGAGTTAATGCCAAAGACTCATGAAAGAAATCTTGGACATATAGGAAGCTCCTGGATGGCATTACATACAGAAATTGTACAGTCATTAAATTTTTGCTCATTTTGGGGGGGTACAGTTATGTATCCAGCTCTTGATTTTAGCTAAGGTCGTGATCTCAGGGTTGTGAGACTAAGCCCTATGCCAGGCTCCACATTGAGCAGGGAACCTGCTAGAGATTCTCTCTCTCCACTCCCTCTCCCACCTGCTTGCTCACATACTCTCTCTCTAAAAATAAATTATTTTAAAAAATTCTTTGCTCATTTTTTAGACTATAAATGTATACTCTAGGTATCAAGATTTATTTATTTTTTTAGGTATCAGACTTAATATCCATTTTTAGTTAACCAACTCTTTAAAAGATATTTTCCAAATATCATTTATTGCTCATACCTCCCCAAAATAAAGCATTTAAATGAACAATGTTCTCTTTTAATGAATGGCTGACATACTCTATGTTGGGGCAGAATCCATTTCTCTTTTCATATCTCCAATCTAAGGTCCTACCCCAAAGGTGAAAAATGTAAGGCAGCAAACAGGTTATGATCACTGGGAATATGAAAAGATAAGGCTGTACTGCTATAAAATTATTTTTATTTGTATTATAATTTACAGATCTAACTGTTCTAGTGATTTCATTTTCATTATTTTGATGTCAATAACACTGACAAGGACCTTAACATAAAAATCCATTCGTGATCAATATCAACCACGTTTTTGTTCATCCAGTGACTAATTCGCATTTTCTTAGAAACACTGTGGCCAGACAGACTGACATGTCCCATACATCTCTCCTTTGTTTGTTGTTGTTATTCCCAAAATATAAGCCTCACGAGTCATCTACCTGCCTGTATTCCTACCTCCCTACCCAACACACAAGGGCTCCCTCCTCCCAAAAGTTGCTTTCCTTTTTTTTTTTTTTGTTTGTGTTTTTTAAAGACTTTATTTATTTATTCATGAAAGACAGAGAGAGAGAGAGAGAGAGAGAGGCAGAGACGCAGGCAGAAGGAGAAGCAGGCTCCATGCCAGGAGCCTGATGCAGGACTCGATCCTGGGTCTCCAGGATCACACCCTGGGCTGAAGGCAGGCGCCAAAACCGCTGAGCCACCCAGGGATCCCAAAGTTGCTTTGTTTTTTAAGCTTTCATTATTTATAGTTAAAATAATAAACAAGCAAAATTGGCATATGATAGGTAATTGATAAATACTTGATGAAATAATTGTGAAGCACGTGTTGAAACATAAATGTAACACTCCATTATGAGTAAAGTGCCCCGGGCTCACAGAAATAGGAAGGGAGGCAACAAGGGGCAGTGGGTTAGTTTTCAAAAAGTGAGATGGACTTTTTCTTGGGCTTTGAAAAATGCATTCAAATTTAAGTAGAAGAGGTAATGAAGTTCTAGACAGAAGAAACAAATTAAAAAACAGAAGTGTTAACAGTGTATGACATGTTCTTATATCAGACAGGGGACGATGGAGCTGGAAGAGAACCAGCTTTCCAAAAATAACAGAGTTTGTCCTCTTACATAGTAGTGTAAGCATCCTACAGCCCATCTTCCTGCTGATAACTAATACTCTGAATAAAATACCAAATACAACCACCCGAGACCACCAAAAGTGAATACAAGATGGCAGACTGCTATGTGCAGGGAGCTCAAAGGTGGGAGAGATACTGCCATTAGGATGAGTTTGTGGTTTTCTTTTTCCAGTTTTTCCCATGAGGATAACCATGGCTGCTGAAGGGTATGGTAGGCAGAGTGACTAAGATTCAACTGGAACCCTGCTGTATTGTGCCCAGAGAAACCTGGAAGGGAGCCTAGGCAGACCAAAGGCTGTAGTGGGAATCCTAAAAGAGGGAGAGCCAGACAAGAGGCCCTCTAATTCTGTGTATGTTATCACACAAGTTTCAAACTGTCTCCTGAAATATGCATGTGCAGGACTGACTGGTAACAGTGAAGAAAGGCTTGAGTCCTGAACTGAGATGTAAATCAAGTGTCCAAATCTAACTGGGCTGACCTCTTGCTAAAGCAGTAATTCCTGAGAATTATATTAGAGCTCAGAATCTACACAAGATAATATTAACAATTTCTAAGATCCAAAATTACCTGATATAAAGAACCAGGAAAATGTATCCATTCTCAGTGGAAAAGAGAGTCAACAGATTTAACGGAGATGACCCATAAGCTGGAATGATCATAAAGGACCTTAGAGCAGCTATTTTTAAAAATTTTTATCTATTTGAGAGACAGAAAGTGAGTGAGGGGTGGAGTGATACCTCGAGGGACAGGGAAAAGGACAGACTCCAAAGTGAGTGTGGAGCCTGATGCAGGCTTCAATCTCACGACCCTGAGACCATGACCTGAGCTGAAACCAAGAGTCAGATGCTTAACCAACTGAGCCACTCAGGTACCCCAAGCAGCTATTTTAATGATGCTGCAAGAGGTCAAAGAATAACATGAAATAATGAAAAGACAGTTATATCAGTAGAAAGTATTTAAAAAGCCTAATGAAAATTTTACAAGTGAAAAAAACACACTAATTAATAAAATACTCACTGGATAGACTTAAAGAGGAATTAAAACAAATGAAAATGAAGAGTGACCTTGAAGATAGTTTAATATAAATGATCTAATATGAAGAATAAAGAGAGGGCAGCCCCGGTGGCCCAGCAGCTTAGCTCCGCCTTCAGCCCAGGGTATGATCCTGGAGACCTGGGATTGAGTCCCACGTCGGGCTCCCTGCATGGAGCCTGCTTCTCTGCCTCTCTCATGAATAAATAAATAAAATCTTAAAATAAAAAAAAAAAAGAATAAAGAGAAAAAAGATTGAATAAAAATGAACAGAGCTGGGACACCTAAGTGGCTCAGTCGGTTAAGCACCTGTTCAGTTCAGGTCATGGTCCTGGGGTCAATCCCCACATTAGGCTCCCTGCTCAGTGGGGAGCCTGTTTCTCCCTCTCCCAGTACCCCTGCTTAAATCTTAAAAAAAAAATGAACAGAGCTTCAAGGACCTGTGAGACAATGTTAAAAAGCCTAATATAGGGATCCCTGGGTGGCTCAGCGGTTTAGCGCCTGCCTTTGGCCCAGGGCGCAATCCTGGAGTCCCGGGATTGAATCCCATGTCGGGCTCCCAGCATGGAGCCTGCTTCTCCCTCCTCCTGTGTCTCTGCCCCCACCCCCTCTATCATAAATAAATAAATAAATAAATAAATAAATAAATAAATAAATAAATAAATCTTTTTTTTAAAAAGCCTAATATATAACAGGCGGCCTGCAAAGACACAAAAATTGGAGTAAAATATTTGATGAAACAGTAACAGAAAATTCCCCAAATTTAGTGACATAAATGTACAAATTTGAGAAGCTCAGTGAACTGTAAGCAAGAAACTCCAAAGGAAACTACACCTAAACACATCAACATCAGACTGCTGATAAACAATGATAAAAAAAAGTCTTGAAACCAAAAGTATGAAAGATTACATACAGGGGAACAATAATGTGAATAATCGTAACTTTCTCTTCAGAAACATGGAGGCCAAATGATCCTGCTGAGGCGGAAGGGGGATCCACCCAGAATTCTACATCCACAGAAAATACTCCTCTGGAAATTCAGTGAAATAAAGGTATCTTCAGAGGAAAACTAAGAGAATTCATCAGAGGCAGGCCTAACTTACAAGAACTGCTTAAAGGAAAATTTTCAGCCAAAGGGAAAAGATACCGGAGGAAAATAGCATCTTTGTAAATCAACAATGATCATCAGAAATAATAAGTATAAAACGATTTCTTGTCTCCTAAGTTCTTTCCACTATGCATGACTATTTAAAGCAAAAATATAATTTTATCTATTAGTGTTTTCACTATATGCTACTTCATACATATATGAAATATATATATATATATATATACACACACACACACACACACATTTCAAGACAATGAAAAAAAGGACATTTTTATCAGGATGACCTAGCAATTATGTATATGCCTACTAACAAATATGTATATGCCTACTAACAAAGTTCAAAATACAAAAAGTAAAAATAGAAATTAAAAAGTAGACAATTCCACAGTCATAGTAAGAGATTTTCAAATCCCTATTTTAGCAGCTGCTTAAGATAGACAAAAATAAATAAATTAATTAATTAATTAATAAAGACATACACTTCTGAAAAATACCATCAACCATCTTGATCTAATCGAAGTTTACAAATGGTACATCTAAGAACTGCATAACATATACAGGATTTTCAAGTACACATAGTACATTTACTAAAATAGACCATATGCTAAACTGTAAAACAAGTCTCAATATATTTTAAAAAGCTAAAACCATAGTTTTGTGACTACAGTGGAATTACTTTAGATATCAATGAGAAACAAAAACAAAAACACAAAAACCCCCTCATCTATTTGAAAATTAAACACTAATAAACTATTTCAAGGATCAAAAACGAAATCACATGAGAATTAGAAAAAATATTTAAATTACTTATTTATTTGTTTTAGAGAAAGCATATGTGTAAGCAAGGGGGCAGTGCAAAGGGAGAGGGAAGGAATTTCAAGCAGACTCCCTGCTGAGTGCAAGGCCCAACATGGGGCTTGATCCCATAACCCTGAGATCATAATATGATGTCAGATGCTCAACCAACTGAGCCACCCAGGAGCCCCAGAGAATTAGAAAATATTTTAAACTAAATGACAATGCAAATACTATATATCAATATTTGCAATATGTGGCTAAAACAGAGGGACACATGTAACTTTAAATGCTTATATAAAGGGAAAAAAGTATAAAAGTATAAAAGTATAAAATCAACATCAAAGTTTCCACTGTTAAAAAAAAAAAAGAGCAAAGTAAGTAAAAAATAAATTGAAAGAAGAAAATACTAAAGATGAGGCCAGAAATCAGTGACATAGAACACAGGATAATAACGAAAATTAGCAAAGTCAAAAGCTGGTCCTTTGAGAAGATCAACAGAACTGACAAACCTCTAGTTAGAATGATCTAGAATAAAAATCACCAATATCAGGAATGAAAAATAGGTTACCACCACAGACACTCCAAGTAATAAAAATAAATAAATAAGAGAATAATATGAGCAACTTTCTGCAAACAACTGGACAACTTAAATGAAATAGAAAAGTATACTGAATAATACCATTTAATAAAGTTGACACAAAAAGAAATAGAATATTTAAATTGCCTGTATCTCCTGAAGAAATTATAGGCATTATCAAAAATCTTCCCCAAAGGAAAACTCCAGGACCATATAACGTCTCACTGGTGAATTCTATCAAATATTCATGTAAGAAATAAGAAGGATCTTACATAAACTTTTTTCAAAGAATAGAGAAGGGAACAGGTCCGAACTTGGGGACCTAATGCCAAAACCTGACAAAGACATTGTAAAAAAGAAAATTACTAACCAATATCCCACTTGAATAAAGACACTAAAATTCTTAACAAAATGTTAGCAAATCTAAGAATATATAAAAGGGATCGCTGTAATCACACAAGGTTTACCACCAAAATTCAACATGTTTCATATTCAAAAAGCAGTCAATGTATTAAAGCATAAGGAAAAATGATGTCATCAAGATAGTGACACAGGTCATTCTTGACTTCAGTCTCCCTCACAAAAAACCCCCAAAACAAAAAAACATCCACCTAATTACTATTCATGGACAAGACACCATTGAGAAAATCTTAGCACAGAGAGTTAAGCCTGTGTGAGGAGAGACACAGAGACACAGACCACAGAGACAGACAGCATTGGAAGGGAAAAAGGAGTAGCTACTGTATGACTGCATGGTCCCTACCTCAGGCTGGGACAGGACCACACCAAGAGGCACCCCCGCCTCAAGTGCAGTTGTTCCAGTAGGGAAAAAAGAGCTCAGGATGGACACTCAGCTACCTCAGTGTTGTAGCTTGTGAAACAGGAAGCCCACTTGGGTCTCATCTGACAGAGATCATGAGGGAAGCTACAGTAGGGCTTGATCATTGGGGATCAGACTGTGACAAAAAAAAGGGGGGAGTAGGCTTAAGCAACCAGCACTCAGATTTTGGCAGCCAGAGTTCCTACTCATAGCAATGCCCAAGTAGAAATTCTAATCTACTTGGCTCATCTGCAGAGCCTACACAGTGGCCCAGTGTTACTAGGGAACTAGGTAGGGTGCAGGTCTACCTGATGTTAGACCCCAAACAAAAAGCCACTCTGCCTGGGCAGGGAAGCTAATAAACAGCTCCACCTATTTCTGAATGTCGGTCTTGGTCCTGTCCTGCTTGACCATGAGACGTGACTGGAGCACCTGGGAAGCTGCTCAGCCCAGAACCACTAGAGCAGCAAGTTCACAAAAGCAGAAAGTCCTACCTATTTGCAGTCAAGCCAGTGGCCACAATTGCCACACAGTTCTGCCTAAATTGCTTCCCAATGAGAGCCTTGCCTGCTTTGGTATCTGTTCTGTGTCCCCCACTCAGGCAAGGATCTCATTAGTAGCCCTACCTACTGCTGAATACAACCTCCAACCCTGCCAATCAAGAACCTTCACCAGAGTTCCTAGGCATCTGTGCAGCCAACCATGCAACTGGCGCTTGAATGGAGAGCCCAAGCAGCAGCCCTCTGTCTACAGAGCCAATATGCTGACCCTTCTGACCAGAGATCTTGGTGCACAGCTCTGCCTGATTTGGTCTCCTAAACAAAGGGCCCTGCTAGCACAAAAGGTCTGTTTCTCAATCCCAACCACACAAGAAGCTAATGTATAACCCCACTGCTGCTGAATACAGGCTCTAGCTTAATCAGAGCTCCCAGGAATATGCACAGTCTCTCCTGCAACTGTGATTACAGGAGCACATGAGCAGAGGACCTGGCAGGTGGCCCACCCATCTATAGAGCCAAGATGGTGGCTTCTTAGGCCACAGAACTCAGCACAGAGTTCTGCTTAATATGGTTTCCAAACAAGAAATCTGCCCATCTTGGCACTTGTACAATGGTTGTGCACACTGGCAGGGAAACTCACTTGTTTAAACAGCAAGTACCTTCAGCTGGCCTGCCCAGAGCACACAGGAAACTGTACAGCCCATCCTATAACCCCACATAGAGTAGTACCAGAGCAAAGAGCATAGCCAGTACTTCTCCCTCCCTGCAGAGCAAAACGTGCTCCCTCTGGCAGGAAAATACAGCCCATCCATGCCTGATCTGGGCCTCCCAGACAAGGCTCTGCTGGCCTTGGGGCCAGTGTGCTGTCTCACCTCAGGGTAAGAGGAAGTTAATTCAGAGCCCTGCCTAATGCTGAGTATAGTACCTAGTCCTGACTATCTAGAAGACTGACCAGAGAATAAAGGAAACTGCAGAGCCCATCCTACAGCTTCACGTCAGCAGGGAACCAAGTCACTCGCTCTTTTCAGCTGTTGGCAACCACTCCAACCCAGCCTTACAACTTGGGCAGTGGCTTCACCCTAAAAAATATGCTAGGAGTAATCCCAACCTCCTCAAGGATGCTACAGCTGACATATCCAGAACCCCAAGCTAAGCTGACTGGTGAAGGACTCTTTCTGTCAAAGTGAACCTGCAAATTCTAGAAGAGGATATAACTTACTTAAATGTGTAGATACCAATGTAAATAATCAGGATTATGAAAGTGGGTAAACATGACACAATCAAAGGAAAATAATAAAGCTATAACAAATGACCCTAAAGATACGGACATCTATAAACTGTCAGCAAAAGAATTCAGAATAATGCTTTTATGGAAATTTAGTGAATTACACAGAGATAGATAACTAAACAAAATTAGGAAAACAATGCATGAACAAAATGAGAAGTTCAACAACAACAAAAAATAGAGACCATAAAACAAAACGAAAACCAAAAACCAGTAATCCTAGAGCCAAAGGATACTAAGATTGAATTGATGAATAGAAAGCTTCAAAAACAGATTTGACCATGCAGAAGAATCAGTGAAATTATCCAGAGAAGCCAAAACAGACAACAAACAAACAAACAAACAAACATAGAGTGAAGAAAGTCTCTGGACTTCTGGGACAGCATAAATAAAACAATAAATACATTATGGGAATCCTAAGAGAAGAGAAAGGGCTATAAAGTATATTTAAAACAATAATGGCTGAAAACTTCTCACAAACCTGGGCAGAGAAATGGATTTCCAGACCCATGAGGCCCAAAGGACCTCAAGTAGACTGAATTCAAACAGGGCTCACCAAGACACATAATTAAATTGTCAACAGTCAAAGACAGACTTTCTGAAGGTAGCAAGAGAAAAGCAGCACATCACATAAAAAGTAACCTCCCTAAGATTACAGGTGGAGTTCTCAAAAGAAACTTTTTTAAACTTTTCAGGCCAGAAGACAATGGAATGATATATTCAAAATATTGAAAGAAAAAAACATGTCAACCAAGAATACTATACGTGGCAAACTTGTCCTTCAGAAATGAAGGAGAAAGACTTTCCTGAACAAGCAAAAGTTAAGGGAGTTTATCACCACTAAACCTGGCTTATAAGAAATGCTAAAGGGTGTTTTTCAAGCAGAAATAAACCACTACTAATTAACATCATAAGAACATGTGAAGTTATATAAAATTTGCTGCTAAAATAAATACAGAGCCAAAGTCAGATTCTCTAATATGGCAATAGTGGTGTATAATTCACCTACAATGTCCGTTTAAATTAAAAATACAGGGATGCCTGGGTGGCTCAGTGGTTAAGTGTCTGCCTTCAGCTCAGGGTGTAAACCCAGGTTCCTGGGATCGAGTCCCTCATCAGGCTCCCACAGGGAGCCTACTTCTCTTTCTATGTCTCTGACTCTCTGTGTCTCTCATGAATAAACAAATAAAATCTTTTAAAAATTAATTAAAAAACAAATGTATTAAAAAATAACCATAATAATCTATTAGATGTACAATATAAAAATTAAATTATAACATCAACAACCTAATATGTGAGGATCATAAGGAAATAAAAGCATAAAGTTTAAAAATTCTATTGCAGTTAAGTTGTTGTCAGTTTTAATAGGATATTAGAAGATATTTTATGTAGCCTCGTGGTAAACACAAAGAAAGGCCTCAGTAATTACAAAAGATCATGATAAAGAATTCAAAGTATATACATACAAATAATCACCAAATCACAAAAGACAAAGAAGCAAGGAACAGATCTACAAAACTGTCAGAGAATAAAATGGCAAAAGTAAACCCTTACCTATCAATACCTACTTTAAATGTAAATGGGTTAAATTCTCCAACCAAAACACACAGAATAGGTGAAGGGATTAAAAACCAAAATCCAACAATATGCTCCATACAAGAGATTCATGTTAGCTTTAAAGACAACAATGACTACATGTGAAGGCATAGAAAGAGATATTTCAAGCAAATGGTAGCCACACACACAAACACACACACACACACACACACAAATCAGAGGTAGCTATACTAAATCAGACAAAACAGACTTTAAGCTAACAATTGTAAAACGATGCAAAGTTCATTTATAATGATAAAGTGGTCAGGAAAATATAACAACTGTAAAATATTTATGCACCTATCACTGGAGCATGTAAATATATAAAACAAATATTGAAAGGAAAATTAGACAGCAATACAATAATAGCTAGAGACTTTAAGATCTCACTTTCAAAAATGGACAGATAATCCAAACAGAGCATCATTAAGGAAGCAATGTTTGTGTACAACACTATAGACAAAACATCTGATGATAGACCTAAAAACATAAATGGAGAAAAAGTATATGATCAATTAAACAGATGCAGAAAAAGCATTTAATAAAATTCAACACTCATGCATGATAAAACTTTCAGAAAACATGAATGGCAAATAATTGGAACACTGCTGAAAAACATAAAATACCTAGTAACAAATCTAACAAAAGACACCTTTACTGAAAAAATAAAGTCACTGAAATTAAAGGAAGAAGTAAAACTTTCACTATTTGCAGATGACATACTATACATAGAAACCATAATGATGCACCAAAAAATTATTAGCATTATTATATGAAGTCAATAAAGTTGCAGATACAAAATTAATATACAGAAACCTATTTTGTTTCTATACACTAATAATGAAGTAGTAGTAAAAGAAGTTAAGAAAACGATCTTAATTACAAATAAATGTACTGTAAGGAATAAAATACCGAATAAACTAAACCAAGGAGGTGAAAGATCTGAACACTGCAAACTATAAAACATTGATTTTAAAAGTGAGTATGACACAAACTAAAGATATCCCATCCTCATGGATTAGAAGATTCAGTATTGTTAAAATGTTCATACTACCCAAAGCAATCTAGAGATTTAATGCAATCCCTACCTAAATACTAAAAACATGGGATGCCTGGATGGCTCAGCAGTTGAGCAACTGCCTTTGACTCAGGGTGTGATCCCAGAGTCCAGAGATCGAGTCTCACATCGGGCTTCCTGCATGGAGCCTGCTTCTCCCTCTACCTGTGTCTCTGCCCCTGTCTCTTTGTGTCTCTCATGAATAAATAAATGAAATCTTTTAAAACAAATAAATAAATACCAAAAACATTTTTCACAGAACTAGAACAAAGAATACTAAAATGCAGATGGAACCACAAAAGATTCCAAATAGCCAAAACAATCTTGGGAAAGAAGAATAAAGCTGAAGGTATCAGAATCCCAGACCTCAAAATATATAACAAAGCTATAGTAGTCAAAGTAGTGTCATACAGACACAAAAAACAGACACACAGATCAATGGAACAGAACCGAAAGTCCAGGGATCCCTGGGTGGCACAGCGGTTTAGCGCCTGCCTTTGGACCAGGGCGCGATCCTGGAGACCCGGGATCAAATCCCACGTCAGGCTCCCGGTGCATGGAGCCTGCTTCTCCCTCTGCCTGTGTCTCTGCCTCTCTTTCTGTGTGACTATCATAAATAAATTTTTAAAAAAATTAAAAAAAAAAAGAACCGAAAGTCCAGAAATAAACCCATCCTTATCATATGGTCAATTAATCTATGAGAAAGGAGGCAAGATTATACAATGAGGAAAAGACAGTTTCTTTAGCAAATGATGCTGGGAAAATTGGTCAGCTATATGTGAAGGAGTGAAACTAGATCACTGTTTATAACATATACAACAATAAACTCAAAATGGATTAACTGCCCCTGTCTCTTTTCAAAGGCTTAACTCTGAAAATTCCCAGAAGAAAACATAGGTAGTAATATCTTTGACATCAGCCATAGAATCCTTCTTCTAGATATGCCTCCTCTGGCAAATGCAACAAAAGCGAAAAATAAACTATTGGGACTATATCAAAGTAAAAAACTTTTGCACAATGATGGAAACCAAGGACGAAAAAAAAAAGGCAACCTACTGAATGGGAGAATATGTTTACAAATAATATATCTGATAAGGAGTTATCCAAAATATGTAAGAACTTATATAACTCAATACTAAAAAAAGCAAATTATCTGATTTTAAAAATAGCCAGAGGACCTGAATAAACATTTTTCTAAAAAAGACATACAGATGGCCAACAGACACACAAAAAGATGCTCAACATTACTCATCATCAGGGAAATGCAAATCGAAACCACGATAAGATATTACCTTACACCTGTCAGAATCACCAAAATAAAAACACAAGAATAACAAGTGTTGGTGAAGATGTGGAGAAAAAGAAATCCTCATGCACTGCTGGTAGGAATACAAATTGGTACAGCCACTATGGAAAACAATATGAGGGTTCCTCAAAAAATTAAAAATAGAGCTTCCATATGATCCAGCAACTTCACTACTGGGTATCTAAAGAAAATGAGAACACTAATTTGGAAAGATAAAGGCACTCATATGTTTATCACAGCAATGCTTACAAGAGCCACCACATGGAAGCAGCCTAAGAGTCCACTGATAGATGAATGGATACAGAAGATGTGGTATGTATACAATGGAATATTATGCAGTCATAAAAAAGAATAAAATCTTGCCATTTGCAATAAAGTGGATGTACCTAAGGAGTATAATGCTAAATGAAATCCGTCACAGAAAAACAAGTACTATATGATTTTATTTGTATGTGGAATTTAAGAAACAAAAAAAACCCCAAAAAAACAGATTCTTAAATACAGCAAACATACTGGTGGCTGCCAGAGGGGAGGTGGGTGGTGCATGGGTGAAACAGATAAAGGGAATTAAGAGCATAATTAAAATGAAACAAAAAAAATTTTTTGGAAGAAACCTAAATAAACCTAAATAGACATAAAATATTCATGAATTGTATAACTCTATATTGTTAAGATGGCAATTCCCAAACTTGACCTACAGTCAACAAAATCCCAAATTCTGATTGTTTTTGGAAGAAATTGACAAGTAGTTTCTAAAATGTATATATAGATATAAATAACCTAAACTACAGCAATTTTCATAAAGAAAAACTAAGTTAGAGTACTTACCCTACATGATTCAAAACAATATAAAGCAACAGTAATGAAGAGAGTTGATATATGAAAAAAAATATATATACAAACAAGGAATAGCACAGTGCATTCAAAAACAGATCCATATACATATAGTCATTGATTTTCAAAAAAGGTGCTGAGGCAATTCAATTATGAAAAGACAACAATGGGACTAGACAACTAGACAGCAATATGAAAAAACTATATAAACATCATAGCATCTACCCACCTCATACCATCTACAAATATTATCCTTGGATCACAGACCCAAATGTAAGAAATAAAACTGTGCATTTCTAGAAAAAACAGAATAATTTTGCAAGATGTGCCTGTAATATTAGCTTGAAGGGGATCCTGCTGGCCAAATCTGAGACAATCTCAACATGAAATAAGAACAGTAATGGATTATATTCCATTAAATAAAATTGGAATCCATGATTCATATAGAATATGAATAACTAAATCTAAGTAAATAAAATTTAAGTAAATGAATAAATAAATAGATGGAAAAGATAAGCCTCTTCTTTACACTAAGATGTAGACTGATAAACATGGAGTTAGAAAATCATCACCTTGCAATGATCAATGTCAAGATTGGTTTCAGCCAAAAGTCATTCACAGATATAAAATATAGATGGCTAAGTCTTATGAGAAACAGGATATATGCATATTCAAAGCATCTCTCACCCTGTTAATTAGTTGCAAAGGAAAAAAATTAGGCATTGAAACAACAAAAATTCCCAAGCGTTATTCACTGGAGAGACCAGACAATATTTTCTCTGAGTTCTGCTTTTTAATGTTCTTGTGTGTGTATGTATGTATGTATGTATGTATGTATGTGTGTGTATACATTTAAAGTTTTTATTTTAATTCCAGTTAGTTAACACACAATGTTACATTAATTTCAGATGTATAATATATTCAACACATCCATATAAATTACGGTGCTCATCACAACAAGTGTACTCCTTAATCCTCATCACCTATCCCACCCATCCCCCAGCTCATCATCCCTCTGGTAACCATTAGTTTGTTCTCTATAGTTAAGAGTTTGTTTCTTGGCTTGCTTCTCTACTTCCCTTTGCTTGTTTGTTTTGTTTCTTAAATTGCACATTTGAGTGAAATAAATATGGTATTTGTCTTTCTCTGAATGACTTATTTTGCTTAATATAATACTCTCTAGCTCCATCCAAGTTATTGCAAATGGCAAGACTTTGTTCCTTTTTATGGCTAATATTTCACTGTATTTGTATATACTACATCTTCTTTATTCATTTGTCTGTCAGTGGATGTACACCTGGGCTGTTTCCATACTTTGGCTATCATAAATAATGCTGCTATAAACACTGGCATGCAGGTATCCCTCTGAGTTATTATTTTTGTATTCTTTGAGTAAATACCTACTAGTGCAATTGCTGGATTGCATGGTACTTCTAACTTTTTGAGGAACCTCCTAACGGTTTTCCACAGAGGCTGCACCAGTTTGCATTTCTACCAACAGTGCAAGTGGTTTCCCCTTTCTCTGTATCCTCACCAATACCTGTTATTTCTTGTATTGTTGATTTTAGCCATTCTGACAAGTGTAAGGTGATATCTCATTATAGTTTTAATTTGTATTTTCCTAACAATGAGTGATGCTGACCATCTTTTCATATGAGAGAGTTTTTTAACCATACAATCAAAATTACTATCTCCAGTAAAAACCATGTGAACACTGTGCTTCTAGATGTGATACCCTGAGAATACTTCACTTAAGTAGTATTTTCACTAGTATTTCACTGAATCTGTGAGAATATACAGTTCATCAAATCCAAATTGATGAACATTCTTCTAAAACGTCAATTTCATGAAAGATAGCTGAGGAAGTGTTTCAGATTAAGAGGCCAGAAAGACATATTGACTAAATGCTGTATGAGATTCTGGACTGGATTCTGTCTAAGACATGGAGAAAATGCTTTAAAGAACATTAATAGGACTCCTGACAAATGTGAAATTGGGTCTGTAGATTAAAAATGAAAATAGGGGATCCCTGGGTGGCTCAGCGGTTTGGTGCCTGCCTTCCACCCAGGGCACAGTCCTGGAGTCCCGGGATCGAGTCCCACGTCAGGCTCTTGGCATGGAGCCTGCTTCTCCCTCTGCCTGTGTCTCTGCCTCTCTCTATCTCTAGGTCTATCGTGAATAAATAAATAAAATCTTTAAAAAAAATAAAATGAAAATGAAAATAGCAAAGTTATTATTGAACTGAGGTTATATAAGAGAACACCCTTTCTCTTAGGAAATGATGAAGAGCTAAAAAGACATACATATGCAACTTAACTTCAAATGGTTCAGAACATAATTATGCCACCGGGGCTGCCCCCCTGCCTTCTTTCACTGCCAGAAGGATATTCATAATCAACCTCTCGGCACACGATGAAGTCAATGTCAGTGGGCAAAAATCCCCTCACAGGGCATCCCTGGGTGGCTCAGTGGTTTAGTGCCTGCCTTCGCAGGATCGAGTCCCACGTCGGGCTCCCTGCATGGAGCCTGCTTCTCCACTTGTCTCTCTCTGTCTCTCTCGTGAATGAGTAAATAAAATCTTTAATAAAAAAAAAAAAGAAAAAAAAAACAAAGAAAAGAAAAGAAAAGAAAAAAGAAATCCTCTCACAGGGGACAAGCTGGGGCAAAGGAACTGTTGACACGCAGAGTCTTCTGAGAACAACTTACGGGGGAAATCAGCAAGATAAGAACTATCTACACTCAAACCCCACATTCTCCTAAACCACAGTTTTGGAGAGAAGCCTTTCTGGCAATTTCAGAAAAAAATCCAGATTCAGATTGAAAAGATCACATCTTACCGATTGGTGATGATGTCATCCCAGATGTGCACTGGGTCCATTCTAGCATCCGGGTATCTGTTTGTCCAGGATTTTAGAAGTCTCTTAAGGGGAGCTTGAGATGATAAATTACCTAAAAATATTAGAAGATGACTATATCCACAGCTCAATGACAAGACCAATTTACAAAGTTGGGCTACTGTTAGTAAACAGAAACTTAATTCAAATTTCTTGTCCAAATTAAAATTGTTTCGTCTTTCACTACAGAAACAAAAACTTATCACAGTAAATCTAATATATTTTGACATCAAAACTCAATTTTTTTTAAAGATTTATTTATTTATTCATCAGACACACACAGAGAGAGAGAGAGAGAGAGAGACAGAGACATAGGCAGAGGGAGAAGCAGGCTCGTCACAGGAGTCCTATGTGGGACTCGATCCCGGATCCCGGGATCACGACCTGAGCCGAAGGCAGACACCCAACCGCTGAGCCACGCAGGCATCCCCAAAATTCAATTTTTTAAGGACATAGAGTAAAACTGGGGAAACAAACATATGTAATTTTTACACTTAGCATAGGTTCACAGTCCTTCATCCACAATTCCAAGATCTAGAAAGTTCTGAAACCTGAAGAGTTTTCATAGGGCTGCAGCCAATTTTCTTGTTGGCAAAATCTGATCTGAATCAGCATAGGGATACTTACCTTGGTTTATGTCATTTGTGTGAATATTCACCATTTAAGCTGGAGACACTCACTGTGTTGAAAATACTGCCCCAGACCTTGGTATGTGCACAGGATTACATGATAACAACAGCCAAAGCAATCTGGCCTCAAGAGATTCATGATAACCCTCAGGAAATTTAAATTTTACATTACTACTGTTTAAAGCTTTAGTTTTCTCTTTCTGTTGGTGGGAAAGCAGCGGTTAAGAACACAAGCTTAAATAGGACAGTCCTGGGTTCAAGATTAGGATCTTTCACTTATTAGTTTAGGTAAGCTATTTAATAACCTATGTTTCTGTAAAATGAGAAGGAAAAAAATCTAAATTTCACGAGGCTGTCATAAAAACTATGTAAAAGAGAAAAAGGAGATTAACATAAGTCCTGGAAAGTAGAAAACACTTAATGATCTGCATTAACAATATGTACTTGAAAAAGAATTCTCCAAATTTAAAGCAGAGTATGAATAGTTGTAGATATATATAAATATCCATTTTTATTAGTACTCTGAGAGTCTTTCATTTTTATTTTTAATTATTTAGCATACAAGTTGAATTCTACTTTATAACTAAGACATATAACTGATGCAAAGATGTATTCTTTCCCTTTGACTCTGGGTGGTGTCTCGTAGGTGACAGAATAAAATCTCCTGTTGGCTTCGGAAAGACCTTCAGGGTTTGCACACTGCTGCCAGCAGCTTCACCTCCCCTCAGGCCAGGGCATGTGGCACCCAGTCACTGAACTTTCAGCCCATCCAAGACACTGCAGCCCTTCTATAAGGCAAATTCTCTGCAAGTCCCCCTGACTCTTCTATACCCAACTCAGGCCCTTCCTCCAGGAGCCTCCTGCACCCTTCAGTCCAGGGCACATTCTGTTACCCATATTTGACATGGGCTATCCCTCTGCCTCAGTAAGGATCACATCATGTGGGGATTACCTCACTCTTTTGAAAGCTTTTTCAAGCAAGGCAATACATTTTATTTGACTTTGCATCTCCAGTGCCTAGACTTTATTTCAATGATCTCAAAATATGTATTTGTAGAATGAACTCAAGGTATTTTCTAACCCATACATAAGAAACCTGTCCTTTCACTAAGTAAAAAAAATCACATCAAAACTTTTCCAAAATTATAAAAGAAAAAAGTGGTAGGTGAAAAAAATTACCTTGTCTGCTTATAAAACTGATGAACTCCTGAATTTCTATCATAGTTTGTACAGACTGCAATTTGGTGAGTCTACTTCTGTGTAAGAGGACATCAATACTTGAGTAATTCTAGAAAAAAAATATTTAACACTGTTTAGAAATCAATTTATTACTTTAAATTTCAATATAGCTCCCTAAAATGTGAAATACAGCAACTATCCTATATCAATTACACAATGTATCTTAGAGCAGTTACCAGTTAGCACACAGAAGCAATTAACAAATGGTCTAAGGTTTTAAAAATAATTTTGGTTTTTAGTCAAATTTTAGTCACATATCAATATATAATTAGGCATTGTTGCCTCTATTCACCACCAATTTTTAAAACTAACAATATCTTATAATATAGAACTGCCAACTACAGAAGCCAATTCCTTCTTTGATAAACTTCCCCTTGAACAGAACAAATTCAAAATTTGGGGCATCTGGGTTGGTTGAATGACCAACTCTTGACGTCAGCTCACGTCTTGAACTCACAGTTGTGAGTTCACAATAGATCCAAATTGGGCACGAGTCTACTTAAAAAATAAATAATAAATAAAAATCAAAGGCAATGAATGGTTATGCTTCTATGGTCAATATAAGCCAATGATAAATGTTAACAGGTTCTATAAAGACACTGAATTTAAAAACAAATATCAGAAGATTCTCATAAAAGGAAAGAAGGCACAATGGTAGTAAATGAACAGCTAAGATTAGTTCATTTTCTCCACAAAACAATCAAACTTCCACTCAGCCAATCCAGATGAAAAGTCTACACAAGTGTTCTTTAACAGTGTGAGAAAGATAAAAAAACCTAAGGAAAAGCAAAAAAAAAAAAAGGGGGGGGGGAGGGCGGATTAAAAATGCAGTAAGACAGAGTGAAGAGATTTTAGAAGAAACTGGAAGAATAGAAAAGAAGAAAATGGGTGGTATCAAATAGTAAAGGAAAGTTTTCACTTGATTTTTTTTAATTCATTTATTACCTGCATAAAAATCTGAATGCAATTTTCAATATAATATTTGGCTCTGTCAATGTCATCTTGTAAGATATAAAGAAGACTCAACTCTTGACTATAATGCAGCTCTATAAGAGCCTTCTGAAGATCCTTGTTCACAGCTTCATCAATAAATGTCAGCAGGGACTGGTCAGCCTCCCCTTGTAGCAATAACTTCAGCTTGCTGCGGATCATGTAAGGTAGATAGGTCTCCTAAGAAACAGAAGATTCTACTTGTAACTTTAGAAAGCTAGTATGAATATGCCTAATTATTTTATAATATCCTTTGGAATAATTTTTTAGGTTAAGATTTAGAGCTAAAGTGATGGTGTCTGATGTTTCAAACCTAAAACTACAATTTTTAAAACATGTTCACTTAAAATTATTCATTATGTAACCACAAAATACACAGGAACATGTCCTATAGAAAACGGAAACCACTTTTAAAGCTAAAAGATCATTGGAAATTACATACAAGTGAGGACAGCTGCATTGTGGGGACCAAGTAAGCTGCTTCCCTCCAAGAGTTGGGGCTATACCATGGGAGGGGAACTGTCCCACTCCAGGGGTCAAGGCTACTCAGGATAAAGACACCATGAAATATTCTTCCATGTAGTCATAGGATGGGTGTTAATATTTATTTTTCAATGCCTCCCATTTATTTGGAAAGTGTTAGCCAAAAGTGGTAAGTGATTTAACAATATTATGGAGTTCGTGGGGGGGTCAGGTTTTATAAATATCCTATATTTCAAAACTACTGCTATTTTTTTTTTAAAGTTTTAAACAACTTCACTAATTAGAAAATAGCTAACCATCTAAAACATTTATCTCAGTGACCTGAAAAATAATTCTAGTTCATCTGGTAGTGCTGCTGGTTAAGCATCCGGCTCCTGGTTTCAGCGCCAATCTTGGTCTCAGGGCAACATGATCTAGCCCTGAGTCAGGCTCTGCATTGGGTGCAGAGCCTGCTTGACATTCTCTCTCCCTCTCCCTCTGCCCCTTCTGCTCGAAACGGAATAAATAAATCCTTAAAAAACAACAATTCTACTCACCTGATAAAATGGTTCGCTCCACATTTTATTTAGATCTGGAGGGTTTTCATTATCAACACTGACTATAGAACAGTATGCTAATGACTTCCATTCAGCAAGCTGGTTATAACAGTCGAGGGATGCAAGTTCCCAAAAATCCTTCTCAGCTTCCGTAGGCTCACCATCAACCCACTCTTCTTTATTGAGAGCCTCAAGAAGAAAAGTTCATAAATTTATTTTACAAAGTTGGAAAGAATATAAATGACAACATTTGTATTATACATAGTGTCAACATTCATGCTAAGGACAATCATTTTCGAATTTATGACAATAGGAAAGAAAACCGAAAATAGAGTAACACTGAATAAAAGAAAATAAACCAAAAGAAATCTTATGGAAGCAAACGAACAGAAAAACCAAGAGGAAACTATTTCTCTAAGAAACTTACAAATTAAGCCAATTAATAAACTAAAGACTCTGATTGACCCAAAATTTGATTTAAATCAATGCTATGGGCTATTTACCACTTAAAGAGTTCTGAGATTAAAAGTCAGAAAATAGGACATTTACTGAAAATTGCAGAAGACTTTACAACCTGGATTACTCATTCAAGAATCTAACAGATCACAAACTCTGAATTTCAACTACTTGCTGGACATCTATACCTGGATAGCCACTGGCAACTCAAAACACAAATGTAAAAATTGAATTTATAGTCATCTTCTAAAAACCAATTCTTACTTACCACTTCATAAACTTTTTACTTACTGAAGGAAAACAATCTACCCAAATAGAAATTATATAATAACAGCACATAATGAAATAACATCTTACAGTTTTATAGTATTTTATATGAAATGCTTTCTCTTTTATTCAGTGATGTTTTCTTAAAAAGAGTAAAAGATAAAGCAATAATTATTTCACATTTGGTTATTAAACTATTCCCTATTAATCTCTGTATAAAAACTAAGGAATAAAGTTGAATTATTAATGAAGCTCTAAATTCTAAAGTTAACAGTTTTTCAGAAAACAAAAGTGTTTAAGCAACTGACGTATTTGCTAGACATCAATTTTACCTCGTTATACTGCTTAGCAGCTTCAGAATAATCACTTCTTGCTTCTGCTAAAATTGCACTTTGAGTGATTTGCTTTGTTCCTATCTCACTGCTAAAAATACCACGGAGGATGTCATATTCTCCAATAGATCTATACAGTCTAAAAAACAAACCAAAAGAAAGTCTCAATCAATGAATATGCCAATATTTTTCAAGTGTTAATTCTAATGAAATGATAATTAAATCAAGAGGTCTCATTATGTTAGCCAAAAAAGGATATACATTATTTTTGTTCTATAAAAATATAAAATCTTAGACATTGTGAAGTTACCATTAGGTTTTACTACTTTAGTCCTACAGGAGACAGAGATTACTCTAAAGTGCATTTAAAGTGAAATCTAAAAATATTAAGTTTACAGTGGATAAACTGTCTCATACAATAAGACCATCCTGTGTAAATCTATTACAGTAACATTGTACATATCCATGGATGACCTATTTGAAATCCTGGTATTTTAGGTATTTCTATATCTAAAATTTGGAATGTAGTCAAGAACCCAGAGTGTGTAAAAATTAATCCTGGTCCTAATAAGGCCATGTTTTAATCCACATTCTATGGGCCATCTCAATTCTACCAACAAGTAATTTTCTTGCAGCCTTACTATTTGCTGGAGCACTCATTCCTCTCTTCCCATTAACAAAAATCTACTTCACCCCATCAATCAACCTTCCCCACTAAGATAGTCTCAAGTAAGTGTTAAGAAGTTTGTTCCCTTCCCTTGGAATTTTTTCCATCTTTTAAGTCTCCACACAAATGTCATCTCTTCCTGAAACCACAATCACACAGCTACCCAGCAAGGACTGCTTCTTCCTTGGCTTTCCTGCACTTTGGTCCTTAACCAGGTATGAAATCTCATGTATTTATTACATCAAAAAAGTCCTAAGGGCTCTCTCAGAGCCTAAGGATTCCAAATTTAGATTAAAATCTAGTAGACATGGCCCTCTCTTGCCCTGTTTGTAAAGGGCTATGGGTAACAAACAGAGGCAGAAGTGGGGAGATGGGAGGTAGGATAACAGTTCACAGTCCAAGAGAAGATGAGAACTACAATTATTTTCCAATAACTCAGAGAAGAGAGTTCTCTGAGTTATTGGAACTTATATCAGTCTCATACCCACTTTGCACTAGCCCCGTGTTTCTAGGATGATACACACTATAACATGGTCAAAATAATGACTGTGACATATCATGGATAGGCAAAATTATGTTCTTAATACTGTTTGAGGAAGTATTTCTTTTACAGATTTATTTTAGTAAGAAAGTGAGCTGAGAGAGGGGCAGAGGGAGAGGGAGGGAATCCCAAGCAGACTCCCCAATGAGTGCAGAGCCTGATGCAAGGCTCGATTTCATGATCCTGAGAGATCATGACCTGAGTCGAAACCAAGAGTCAGACATTCAACTGGCTGAGCTACCCAGGTGCTCCAAAAATATTAGGAAGTATTAAATATTTAAGTCAGAAAAAAAAGTTTAAAGTTTAGGCTCTTAAAAGCTGTGTACTTCATTTACCCAGCAAATACACATTAGATGAGTTTCTCATTCCCTGGAAATGTTAAATATACGAAGTGTTACTGACTATGCACTTATACATCTGAAACAACAAGCTAAAAATGATTACTAATTAGAATCAGTATAAACCAAGATGCACGGTTTGAACTGCCCTGGTATTTACCTGGCTTCTCAGAGAACTTACTGCTTCCCATTCCATGTATGGTTAGTTATGCATGTAAGTATATACATTTCCTACTAGATGGCTAGTTTTGTGAGTGTGCAAGACATGCCTAAGTCTTCTCAATACCTGACACAATGTATTGCTCACACATAGTGCTCAATATAGAAAGATATGACCATAAAACAGTGATTAGTACAAGGATTCCCCACCCTTCTCTCTACTCTTTTTCCTAGAACCTGAAGATCCAAAAATCAGCACTATAAAATAGAAGTTCAAATTTAATTTTAACCTAATATCCTTCTCAGAATTAGGCATTGGCTTTATGATAAAAGCACAAGTAAGGAAAAAAGCAGACATAATGCAAAATGGCTTAGCAACAAAATAGTACTTGTTCTTCCCAAATTAACAAAGTAACTGGATTAAATTGTTTCTAAAAGTATGAGTCCTGCTGAAAATAATGGATTACCCTCTATTCAGTTTAGTTAAGCAATAAAAACATATAAAACTGTAAGTTATGGCCACACTTGACAGGAAACTAAACTTGGTAAATAGGACCCTGAATCCAAAAAGATTGTATACTGAAAGAACAAGTATCATTGATGTTCTCTTTTCTCCTTGTTGTGACATCTACTCTTGACTTATCGAATGGTACTTCACCAGAGAGATTTTTTTTTTTAAATTTCATAGAAGTGTTATTATCAATTTTATTTGCTCAATTTCCACCAGAATGAAAAGTTTTTTCTGTATTACTTCAGTCAAATTCATTGTTCTCCCAACAGTCTGGATTACCAAACTTACTTAGCAAGTTCCATCCATCTGACAACATCAGGAGAGACACGCATCCTCCCCTTAAACTGCTTGGCAGGTGGCTCTTGAGGCCCCAGGTGAAGTAGGGCCTCCTCGAGGAGACGGACGCCCACAGGCTGCTGCAGACTGGCAAGGCAGCTGGCACGGATAGAACCAGGGTCCAGGCTCAGCAAGTCTGTGTGTTGGCAACTGATTTCCTGCAAAACCACAAATACATGCAGCTATTTTGCCTATGGTACTTTGACTGTATCTTCACAAGTAAATAAGCCATTTTACTAAACATAAAAGAACATTTTAACATAAGTAGTGATATAACCAAAAATTTCTCTGTGTACCTCTATTAACAAAATTTCCTCAACATTCAGCTTACTGAAAGAAATGACCTTTTATTTTTACACTTCCAATTCAGAGATTAATTTAAAGCAAGAAAACCACTAGCAAAACATGAAAATTTTTATATGTATAATTTATATATCCAAACAATTGCAGTTTCCAGGAATATTTAGCCTGAATAGGTTATAAAAACAGCTGAAACACAAAGATTTCATGCCTAATCACCAAAAGTAGGTACACTAATCTCCATTACAATATTTAGCATCTTTTTTTCCATCTCCTTCCACTCAGGGGCTTATTCACAATACTTAATTAGAGGATTTTAGGAATTTTTATATGACCTTTACTTTGCAACTCTGAATTTGAGAGTCCTATATACACCAATAAAAATAAACTACAAATCAATATAAAGAATATAAATAGTATGGCAACATTTCATTAAAACACACCTGAATGTGTGCATATAGTTCTTGTGTGTCTGTGCATGCACATACATGCAGATATCTGGAAAAGACAGTGAAGACAGACCCCCTGAGCCAAAAACACAACACTTTCCTCACAGTTGTGCCACGCATGGACCACTTGATAAGTCTGACCAAGCCAACTTAAATTCTACATTATGGGACTTGAAAGAATATAAATTCTCCAAAGCAAGCTAGCAAACAAAAATGTCACTCTTAGAAGGAACTAGTGGCACTGGAAAGAAAGTCCAAATAAAATTCTGTTTTAATTAATAACACAGCAGGGGATCCCTGGGTGGTTCAGCGATTTAGCGCCTGCCTTTGGCCCAGGGCGCGATCCTGGAGTCCCGGGATCGAGTCCCGAGTCAGGCTCCCAGCATGGAGCTTGCTTCTCCCTCTTCCTGTGTCTCTGCCCCTCTCTCTCCCTCTCTCTATGTCTATCATGAATAAATAAATAAATAAATAAATCTTTAAAAAAATTAATAACACAGCAAAGTCTTGGTCTTAGTTGATGTATCCGATTTTGAGATAACATCATTCTAAATTTAGAAAGGGAAATCCTGAGTTACAAAGACTATTTTAAAATAAATATATTTTGGGGGCCCTTGGGTAGCTCAGTCAGTTGACCGTCTAAACCTTGATTTTGGCTTAGGTCATGATCTCAGTGTTACGAGACTGAGCCCCACATTGGGATCCATGCTCAGCATGGAGTCTGCTTGAGAGATTCTCTTTTATCCTCTCCCTCCTCCTCTGCTCCTCTCTCTGCTACTGCTTGAGAGCACATATGCCCGTACTCACTCCTTCTTTCTCCCAAATAAATAAATAAAATCTCTAAAATAAATATACTTTTAATTTTCCAAGAATCAACTCATTCTATACTTACTGAATACCTTCTACATCCAGACATTGTAGTAAACAATGTTGTACCAGACTGCATGTAGCTTAAGATTTATTCTCATTTGTCAATAGAAGTCTTTTGTGGAAGTTTAAAATAAACAAACAACTATTACTGGTATATCATTCCTTTATATATAAATGTATTCTCATAATTTAAATGAGTTCTATAAGTCTATTTTTAAGAAGATTGATTATTCTGTATAAAGTTGTTGATAGTATCATAAAAGAATGATTTGCTAAACAAAAAAACTTCAGCTGACTGATTTCACTTTTTATAAATTCCAAAACAGAATAAAGTAATGAAATCTAATTTTTAAAATGTTGACAATCTATTGGAATTATTAATAATATTCTTGGTTTGGACCCTTATTTCACTGTATTAGGTAAAGGCAAGGGACATTTCTTCATTTCAAATATTCCATAGTTCTCTTTTTCTTAAAAGATTTTATTTATTTGAGAGAGGGAACAAGCAAGAGAAAGAGAGAGAATGAGGTGGCAGAGGTAGGGGTTGAGGGAGAAGCAGACTCCCCTGCTGAGCAGGGAGTCTGATGTGGCTTGATTCCAGGACTCTGGGATCATGACCCAAGGCAAAGGTAGATGCTTAATCAATTGAACCAGCCAGTGCCCCTCTGTAGTTCTTAAACAGAGGTTTACACATATAATATCCTCAATAAATGTTTTGTAAAGAAAACAAAATTTTTAAAAAGATCAACAAGCAATGTTGTTGCTTAAGTGTTGGATACCAAATTAATAGTAATTGACTATGTCATGGAAAAATGGTTAAATAGATTTTTCTTCCAGTTTGAGAGATATAGTTAGAACAGTCTGACAAAAACAGGATATGTGGCAGACAAGAAACTCATTCTGGGATGTCATGGTTGGGCAGCGGCATCTCAAAGAGATAGTACTTGCTAGAACAAGAACTCATGTGAATGCCATGCCAAATATACTAAAATGCTATGGAGAAAGGGAAAAAAAATCATACTTTCAGATATGAACCACAAACAGGAATCATAATGGAAATATTGCAAATTTAACGCACTGATTTGCATTTGTGCTGCTTTTTCAATAGCAAGCTCTGGAGTGCATAGAAGTCATTTATTTACTTAATGACAATTAACGATTCTCCTAACAATGGAAAAAGCTAGCTTTTTAAAATAAATATAGGGACAAAACTAGGAATTCAGATTTTAAAAAATCACTTCAGAACACAATGTAAAGAGAAACTTATTTTGAAATACTGGCTAGTTCAATATAATTTCTCAAATCTTATCTTTAGTGTAGCCAAGAAAAAAAACAATGAAGGAATTCTACTTGTAAATTTAAACCAGTAAAAATAGAATACATAAAAAGAAACTATAGGGCAGCCCTGGTGGTACAGTGGTTTAGCGCCACCTACAGCCCAGGGCATGATCGTGGAGACCCTGGATCGAGTCCCATGTCAGGCTCTCTGCATGGAGCCTGCTTCTCCCTCTGCCTGTGTCTCTGCCTCTCTCTCTCTGTGTCTCTATGAATAAATAAATAAAATCTTTAAAAAAAAAAAAGAAACTATATTAATAGTTTCATGCTACATAAGAACAAAACAGGAAAAGCTGCTATTTCATCTCAGCGAATTATTAACCAATTAGTTTGCTAACTAATGCAAACCTCCAATGAGGTTACTAGTTACAGAATAACTAAAATGGGCTTTGGGGGGGAGTGGTTAAGATGGTATAGTAGTAGAGGGACTCTGAACTTGCCTGGTCCTTCAAACACAGCTAGATCAACATTCAATTAATTTGAATAACTAGGAAGACAGACAATCTGAGGATAAAGGAAACAATCTGCACAGTTGGAGCAAGAGAACACAGCAGATGTGGGGTTTGGAGCCCTGATCTGGGGGAGAGAAAAGCCACAAGGCCTAAACGGGATGGAACCCAATTCTTGGGGTCAAGTCAGGAAGAGGGAGGAAAGCAGTTTCCTGCCCAGCAGGCAGGGACCACACAATAAGCTGCAGTGAGGAGATCCCCTGGGTCCCACAGGGAGAAATCACTCCCTTTCCAGAGGGCATTTGAAGAGCAGATTTTGCCTCTCAAAGGACCAAAGGCCAGCCAGAGCCACTGAGCAGTGCTCATCAGCAAGGTCAGAGGTGCTCCCAGAGAGCAGAAGACAACTTGTTACTCTGAGCCACAGTAGGCTTAAACCTCTGTGTGCACGTTGAGTGGCTGCTTTTCTGTGGCAGAACTAACAGAAAGCAGAGACTGGAGAAAATTGCAGATAACCTAGTGGCAGTTTTTGCTGTCTGCTGCAATAAATCCAAGCCTCTGCCATGGCTTCCCTGGGACAGAAGGGAACAGAGGACTGAGTCAAGCGCATAAGGCTGATAACCTGGGTTCAGCTTTTCGCTGAGTATTACAATAAACTCTAGCCTCTGTGCTCGCACTGTGCAATGTCCTTTCAGGGAAAGGATGAGACAACGTTAGGCATGTGATGGTGGTGGGTACCTGCAGATCATCTCCTCCCCTAGACAGATTGGCCTGCACCTTACCAGGCCCTTTAAATCTTGGGAGTTTTGAATCCCAGCCACCAGCCAGAGATAAAATACAGGAGATCTGTGGCTCTGGGTATATCAAAGACCTGGGCACAGACAGGTCAGGGCAGGGAACTGACGAAAGTGCAGGTCACAGGAGACTGCTCTTCTAAAAGGGCCTCCTGAACAATGGTGGCAGGGAGTTCTGCTCCACAAGGAAGAGGTGCAGGTGATGCTATTTTCTCCCTCCTCCCTCCCACCAGCACAGTAGAACTGCAGAGAGACACAGAGAGACACAGCACCTCCAGTGGAGGCTAGAGGCCCCTGCACTACACCCTTCCTCCCCAGAGCCTGGCAGGAACATCTTTAAAAGGGCAGCTGGCCCATGAACAGGCACAGCAGGCCTCTCCCACAGAAGACCAACAAAGGCCCTCACATCTACCAAGTCCAGTGATTAAAGAAAACTCCAAAATATCACCTTCTACTGGAAATAGGACCAGGCTTGCTTCTTTTTTTTTTCTTCTGTTAATTTTTTAAAACTTTTTTCATTTTGTACTTTTCTATTTCTTATTTTTTATTCTTTATATTTTTTTCTCTTTTCCTTTACTTCTTTTTTTGTATCAGGCTTATAACTTTTTTTCAGTTGTTGGTTCATGTTTCCTTCTCTTATTTTTTGTGCAGGCTTCTTTCTTTTCTTTCTCTTTTCTTCTTTCCCTACTCTTCTTTCCTTCCTTGTTCCTTATTTTTCTAAAATCAGGCTTACAGTTTATTGTTTGCCTGTTTGTATCCATTTTTGTTCTGTTTCCTTTTCTCTTGTCTTAAATCAGGCTTTGTTTTTGTTTTATTTTTATTTTTAATTTTTTCCTTTATAGGCTTAACTTCACAAACATATCAAAGCACACCTACTTAAAAGTTCAAACACTCTCCACTACAAGCAAGAAGGAACTCTGTAGAGGAAGGACCAGGGGGAAAGAGCAGCCAAAATACAACAGCAGAGTGTACACAGCATATACACCAGAAACAACTTCCTGAGGCTTTTGTTGTTGTTATTGCTCTTTTTGCTCTTTTGTGTTTTTTTTCCCTTTCTCCTTATTTTACTGAACACAATGACTATAAGGAGAAATTCATTACAAAAGAAAGAGTAGGAGGTACTCTGCCACAAATTTAATAATATGGATATAAGTAAGATGTCAGAACCAGAAATCAAAACAATGACTATAAAGATGCTAGCTGGCCATTAAAAAGCATAGAAGACACAAGAGAATTCCTTACTATAGTAATAAAAGAACTAAAATCTAATTAGGCCGAAATTAAAAATGCTATGACTGAGGTGCAGTCAAATATGGAGGTTCTAACAGCTAGGGTAAACAAGGCAGGAAAGAGTCTGTGATATAGGAGACAAAATAATGGGGAATAAGGAAGCTGAGAAAAAGAGAAAAACAACTACTGTATCACTAGGGGAGACTGAAAAATCAGCAATACATTAAAGCAAAATAATATTCAAATAACAGAGGTCCCAGAAGAGTTCCTAGAAGAGAGGAGGGCAGAAGGTTTATTTGAACAAATTATAGATCAGACCTTTCCTATTCTGGGGAAGGAAACAGGGATGCAACTCCAGGAAGGACAGAGAACCCACCTCAAAATCAATAAAAAATAGGTCACACTTTGACATATAATAATAAAGCTTATAAATTTCACAGAGATAGAGAAAATCCTAGGGCAGCTCGGGACAAAAGGTCCTTAACCTACAAGGGTAGACACATAAGGCCAGCAGCAGACCTCTCCACAGAGATCTGCCAGGCCAGAAAGGACCAGCATGATATATTCAAGGTGCTAAATTGGAAAAAGTAAAGCCCAGGATATTCTGTCTAGAAAGGCTGTCATTCAGAACAGAAGTAGAGATAAAGAGTTTCCAGAACAAACAAAAACTAAAGGAATTTGTGAACACTAAACCAGCCCTGAAGGGGATTCTTTGAGCTAAGAGAGCCCAAAGTAACAAAAATCAGAAAAACACAGAGATAATCTACAGGAACAGTGACTTTACAGGTGATGCAATGGCACTAAATTCATTTCTTTTAAGACTTACTCTCAATGAAAATGGGCTAAAGGCTCCAATTAAACAGATGGGTGGCTGAATGGTTGAGCATCTGCCTTCCGCTCAGGGTGTGATCCCAGGGTGTGATCCCGGGGTTCTGGAATGGAGTCTCACATCGGGCTCTCTACAGGGAGGCTGCTTCTCCTTCTGCCTATGTCTCTGCCTCTCTCTCTATCTCTCATGAATAAATGAATAAAATCTTTTAAAATGTTCTTTAAAAATAAAAAATAAATTTAAAAAATAAACACAGGGTATCAGATTGGATTTAAAAAAAACAAGACTCATTGATATGCTGAGACTCATTTTAACCCCAAAGACACCACCAGACTGAAAGTGAGATGTGAAGTGAAGGAGAACCATTTATCATGCTAATGAACATCAAAAGAAAGCTGGAGTAGTAGCCATCCTTCTATCAGATAAACTAGATTTTATTTTATTTATTTATTTTTTTTAATTTTTTTTAATTTTTATTTATTTATGATAGTCACACACAGAGAGAGAGAGAGGCAGAGACACAGGCAGAGGAAGAAGCAGGCTCCACGCACCGGGAGCCTGATGTGGGATTCGATCCTGGGTCTCCAGGATCGCGCCCTGGGCCAAAGGCAGGCGCTAAACCGCTGCGCCACCCAGGGATCCCAAACTAGATTTTAAATCAAAGATTGTAATAAGAGATAAACAAGGACACTATCTCATAATAAAAGGGTCTAACTCTAACAAGAAGATCTAACAACTGTAAATATTTATGCCCTAACTTGGGAGCAGCCAATTATAGAATCCAATCAATAACAAAATTAAAGAATCTAATTGTTAATAACAGAATAATAGTAAGGGACTTTAATGACCCACTCACAGCAATGGACAGATCATCTAAGCAGAAGATCAACAGGAAACAGGCTTTGAAAAGACACACTGGACCAGATGGACTTCATAGATATATTCAGATCATTCCATCCTAAAGCAACTGAATACATTCTTCTCATGTCCACATGGAATGTCCTCCAGAATACGTCACACAAAGTTGGTCAAAAATCAGGTCTCAACCAGTACAAAAAGACTGAGATTATACCATGTTTATTTTGAGACCACAATGCTATAAAACTTGAATGCAATCACAGGAGAAAAATTTGGAAAGGACACAAATACATGGAGGTTAACAAGCATCCTACTAAAGAATGAATGGGTCAACCAGGAAATTGAAGAAGAATTTTAAAAATACATGGAAACAAATGAAAATGAAAACACAACAGTTTAGAACCGTTGAGATGCAGCAAAGGCGGTCCTAAGAGTTTCAGTATATAACAATACAAGCCTCTCTCAAGATACACACAACCTAACCTTACTCCTAAAGGAGAAGAAAAATAATAAAATTTGAGCAGAAATCAGTAATATAGAAATAAAACACACACACACACACACACAAAACAGAACAAAGATACTAGGACCTGGTTTTTTGAAAGAATTAAGAAGATCAAAAAACCCCTAGCCAGCCTTGTCAAAAAGAAGAGAGAAAGGACCCAAATCAATAAAATCATGAACAAAAGAGATCACGACCAACACTGACGAAATACAATTAAAAGAGCATATTATGAGGAATGATATGCCAACAAATTAGGCAATCTGGAAGAAAAGAATGCATTTCTTCTATACAGAAACATATAAATCACCAAAACTGAAACAGGAAGGAATAGAAAACCTAACCGGATCCACAGCAAGCCAAGTAATAGAACTGGTAATCAAAAATCTCCCAACAGCAAGAGTGCGGGGCCAGATGGCCTCCCAGCAGGATTCTACCAAACATTTAAAGAAGAAATAATACTTATTCTTCTGAGCTGTTCAAAAAAACAGAAATGGAAGGAACACTTCCAAATTCTTTCTATGAGGTCAGTATTACCTTGATTCCAAAACCAGACAAAGATCCCACTAAAAAGAATTACAAACCAATATCCCTGATGAACATGAATGCAAAAATTCTCACTGAAATACTAGCCAATAGGATTCTACAGTACATTAAAAGGATTATTCACCAGGACCAAGTGGGATTTATTCCTGGGCTGCAAGGGTGGTTCAACATCCACAAATCAATGAAGGGGATATGCCACATTAATAAAGGAAAGGACAATAACCATATAATCCTTTCAATAGATGCAGAAAAAGCATTTGACAAAACACAGCATCCTTTCTTGATTAAAACTCTCTGCCATGTAGGGATAGAGGGTATATACCTCCATATCATAAAAGTTATATACAGGGGATCCCTGGGTGGCTCAGCGGTTTGGCGCCTGCCTTTGGCCCAGGGCGCGATCCTGGAGTCCCGGGATCGAGTCCCGCATCGGGCTCCTGGCATGGAGCCCACTTCTCCCTACTCCCGTGTCTCTGCCTCTCTCTCAATCTCTGTGTCTATCATGAATAAAGAAATAAATAAATAATCTTAAAAAAAAAAGTCATATACAAAAAACCCACAGCAAATTAACATCTTCAATAGGGAAAAACGGAGAGCTTTTCTCCTAAGGTTAGGAACATGATAGCAATGTCCACTTTCACCACAGTTTTTCTACTTTACTGGAAGTCCTTCTCAGCAATCAGACAACAAAAAGAAAGAAAAAGCATCTAATCCGGCAAAGAAAAGTCACACTCTCACTCTTCGTAGATGACATGATACCCTCTGTAGAAAACCCAAAAGACTCCACCCCAAAATTGCTAGATCTCATTCAGGAATTCAGCAAAGTCACAGGATATAAAAATAATGCAATCAAATAATAGAAATCAGTGGCATTTCTATACACTAACAATGAAACTGAAGAAAGATAAATTAAGGAATCAATCGCATTTACAATTGCATCAAAAACCATAAGATACCTAGGAATAAACCTAACCAAGAAGGTAAAGGATCTGTACTCTGAAAACTATAGAACACTTAAGAAACAATTTGAGGAAGACACAAAGAAATGGAAAACATTCCATGCTCATGGATTGGAAGAATAAATATTGTTAAAATGTCTATATTTCCCAAAGCAATCTCCATATTCAAGGCAACTCCTATCAAAGTACCTCAACATTTAGATTCTGAAAATTTGTATGGAACTAGCAACGACCCCAAACAGCCAAAAGAATGTTGAAAAAGAAAAGCAAAGGCGAAAGCATCACAATGACTGACTTTGAGTTGTACTACAAAGCTGTGTTCCTCGAGACAGCCTGGTACTAGCACAGAAACAGATACACAGATCAATGGAACACAAGAGAGAACTCAAAAATGGACCCTTAACTCCCACTTTCTTACACCAGACACAATAATAAACTCAAAATGACTGAAAGACCTAAATGTGGGACGGAATCCATCAAAATCCTAGAGAACACAGTTAGCAACCTCTTTGACCTTGGCTGTAGCAACATCTCACTAGACACATCTCCAAAGGTAAAGGAAGCAAAAGCAAAAATGAACTAGATAAAGATAAAAAGCTTCATCAAGATAAAAAGATTAAAAGCATTTTGCAAAAGCAAAATGAACTAGATAAAGATAAAAAGCTTCATCAAGATAAAAAGCTTCTGCATAGCAGAGGATACAGTTGACAAAACTAACAGGCAACCTACAGAATGAGATAAGACATTTGTGAATATATCATCAGATATAGGGTTAGTATCCAAAATCTATAAAGAACTTATCGAACTCCATATCCAAAAAACAAAAAATCCAGTCAAGAAATGGGCAGAAAACATGAACAGACATTTCTCCAAGGAAGACTTAAAACATGGCCAACAGACACATGAAAAGATGCTCAATATCACTCGGCATCAGGGAAATACAAATCAAAACCACAATGAGATACCACCGTACACCGGTCAGAATGGTCACCCACTGTAATTCCGGAAGGGCAGAGATTTGTTCCTCTTGCATCACTCATTGTCCCTGTCACTTAGAACAAAGTCAGGAATATGCTCAATCAACATTGATAACATGCGATCTGTTAATGGCAACCAGGAGGCAGGAAATAAGCTGGTGAAGCATTATGTAAGGAAAAAACTAACATTCAGAGTTTAGCCAAAACACTGAAGGGACTAGCTTATGGCTTATTATAAATCTGAACACTTTTATACCAAGGCTGGTTTCTAATTATTCAGTCATATATAGGTTTGGGGTTTTGGAGGTGTGTTTTATTTCCCCTCGAAGATTCATCCATTTATTTAAAGAGTGAGAGAGTGGGTTTGAGTCGGGGGGGGGGGGGGGGGGGGAGGGGCATGGGCTGAGAGAATTCTTAAGCAGACCCCCCATTGAGCATGGAGCCTGTAGTGGGACTCGTTCCTATGACCCTGAGATCATGACCTGAACCGAAACCAAGAGTCAGACACCCCCATGTGATTTAAATCAATCAATCAATCAATCAATCAATCAATCACATCAGCCCATCTGGGAAGAGGTAACCACACAGAGCATCTACTCTGTTAAATACCTTGTGCTTCAGCTTGTGAAACAAATGAAGTTTTTATGACATACACATATGATGGTAAAGTAGATAGTGCATATTTATGAAGTGTGCGTATAGATTCTTACCTGAATACAGGAGACAAAAGGTGGAAAGAAAGAGAAAGTGGAGTTAAGAAAATGACTGAAATCCTGGAGCAACTTTTGAGTAATGTTGTTTTTTTCAGACATGGTCTTGTACTTATCCATCTCCTTTATAATTCCAGAAAACAAGCTGCCAAAGAGCTGTTTTGCAATTACTGGGTCTCTCTGTAAAATATTCAAAGACAAATTAGGATCTGAGGTAAAAAATGCTATAATTCACTAATACTATCACAGTTTTATTTGAAAACACAAAGTGCTGCCAACATAAGTAATTTACATCTCAATTTTGTTTAGAAAATTTTAACAGGAATTGACATGGCTACTACTTGAAATTTAACCAAATATGCCTGTGATACCATGGATTTTGGATGCAGAAATATGTAAGCTGGCTTAATCACATATGTAGCCAATAGCTTAACTCATGGGTAAGTCTGGACCTTCAGATTCCTCATCTCTAAAGTGGGGATAATAGGGTTGTGGTGAGGCTCAGCCAAGATAATGCATAGAAAGTGACCATTGCAGTAATCGATAAGACCTTTAAGACAGAGTAAATGAAATTTTTAGGTACTATCTTCACATTAGTATCATCATAAAGCTTAAAAAACTAACTGAAGCTTAAATAAAATGCCAATTTAAATTTCATAGTCCCATCATTATGACCATTTAAACTGTTAAAACCATCAGTAGTTTTCATGTTTGGTATATTTAGCTCTAACAGAATGCCACCTGATCTCCTCTGGCTTCTATCCTCATGCTCCATGACCACAGGAACATTATCCTTCATCTGTGCCTGTGACACCAGTACTAAGAACAGTCCCTAGCATGCAGTGTCTATATTTTTTTTTTTAAGATTTTATTTATTTATTCATAGACACAGAGAGAGAGACAGAGACACAGGCAGAGGGAGAGGGAGAAGCAGGCTCCATGCAGGGAGCCCGATGCGGGACTCGATTCCGGGTCTCCAGGATCACACCCCAGGCTGCAGGCGGCGCCAAACCACTGCGCCACCGGAGCTGCCCAGTGTCTATATTTTTTAAAAGAAGGCACGAACACAGGAATTTAAAAAACTTAAGAATTATTTTGCTTGATAAAAACTTGTGTCTGGATAAAAAGTACAATTTGATTTATTCTTTGTTATTTAAGTAATGTATTTGTCTCATATAGAGTTATATGGTTGCTATAAAAATTTTCAGAAAATATAGATTAGGAAAAAAGAAAGTATCACTCATAAACTGCATGAAGACAGTCACTGCCACAGATGGATCTTCTACTGACATGCACACTCTCTTATATGGTGTCTGCTAACTCTTTTTTCATTTAACTTGTGGCACACAGGTTCCCATGTCTACAACCCCAATTCTTGGGTCTTATGCACAAATTCCTTCATTTCTCAGGGAGCTTCAAAAGCTCCTTCTGTCATGACAATGCAGTGGTGATTAAGATAAAGAAGTTTTCAGAGCAACAGAATGTTGCCGCTGGACACGTGCTGTAATGGCTCCTTTATAGGCTCCTCTTCCGCTCTCATGTGCAAGGCTCATAGTGAAGAAGGGGAGCCCAGGATAGCAGAGGAGGCCACAGTTGCCCTTTAGTGCTTAGAACAGTCCCTGGTATCCAGAAGGAGTTGCTCCATATATAATATTTATTGAATAAAGTATTAGAACTTGAGAAACATAAGGAAACACATTCCTCTTCAAAGAAGAGAAAAAATGTAGTCATGTTTTTTCAAAACAATATTCACCATCTTAATATTTTCCAAGCACCAATGAGATGAACTGATCTGGGCACAGGTGAGCAGGTGGCAGCATCATTTCTGAGGCGGTGAGTAAATACATACATGCAAGGCATTAGAGAAACTGGGAAATAGTGGGGATGAACAAGAACACTGGGCCAGATGTCAAAACAGAGGGGTGTTGTCTTAGTTCCACACCCATCAAAATATACAGTTGTGGGTTTTTTTTATATTAAATTTGTAGCTTTATTTTTTCTTTTATTTTGATATACAGTTTTGACTATATTTGCCATTCTTTGCTAATCTTCAATTCTTCATCTGTAAATGTACCTAACAACTGCCATTATGTCACAAAATTACTGGGAGAAGCTAATGAGAGGAATGTGAAAGCAGTCCATAACAACCAAGGGCTCTTCTGTGATACTAGTTCATGAATCAATATGTATGCTACAATTGCACAGAATCTCTCTCTCTCTCTCTCTCTCTCTCTCACACACACACACATACATACACAAATGCAGGGAAAAAATGATAAGACTGCAGTCCACTTAACACTTTTGTTCCAATGTCAATTTCTAGATAAAAATAATGTACTATGGTTATGTAAGATACCACCAGTGGGGGAAGCTAGGTAAAGGGTATATGGGACTATGTACTACTTTTGCAAATTCCTATCAATCTATATTTATTTAAATAAAACGCTTAAAAAAAAAGGTAAAAGAATATGGAAATATAACTTATTATAAGCAACATTAGTTCTGAAAATTTATGTAGAATAAAATATGGCATTATATTTCAGCACCTAGCATAATGCTATATATATATATATATATATATATATATGTAATACTCTCCAATTTTTTTTTATACTCTCCAATTTTTAAAGTTATTTCAATAAAAGTCAAAGAAATCTTAATTAGGCTTTTAGGGAGTAAATATCTTGTATTTGTCAGAGAATTCAGCTAGGAAACTTCATTCACTCTCAACCCTAACAACTTGGAAAATTTTTCCAATCCTCTGCTATTAAGAAAATTAACAAAGAAGGAAGAATTCCTTCTTGTGGGTGGAATTAAGGAATTCCAGCCATAAACTGATATTCTCCTGATCCACCCCCATCCACCAAAAGGATCTTGTATAAGAAATTATTTAAGTGGCTTAGCACTTTTAAGTTTAAAATTACACATTATTTTACTGACCAACATTATTGGTAGGAAAAATAGATTTCACTGCCTGGTTTTATAGAAGACACTGTGACTCAGAGCATTAAGTGTCTTGACAAGGACCCAACTGCAGGACTACCTTCTAGATGACTCTACATGAGTCACACCTGGGAAAGTTAAGAACAGGGCCAAGACTGGGACCAATGACTTTTAACCAAGTCCACTGTTAAAGACAAATCAACACTTCGTTTATGATATACTGTAGCATCAACCACTTTTCCTTGTACATAGTAGCCCCCTGGAACTGCAAAACAGTTTTTATCTGTCAATAGAAAAATGAAGCATTCAAGGACCAACCTGGGCCACAGCTTGCAAGGGGGTGATCAGGCTACTGTATTTAATCTGAATGTCAGGAAGGTCTCCTTGGCGGTAACTTCTGTACAAAATGACTTGGGCATCGTGCTTCATTTTTAACTCACTCTTGATCTCCTATAATCATTAGAACCAAAGAAGGAAGATTAGAATTTTTATTGAAAAAATCTGTAGTGCATGAACTATGCACGATCAGTCAGTACCTATCCTTAACATAAAGGTGAACTTGACGACAAATTTTTTTAATTTATTTTTTTTAATTTATGATAGACAGAGAGAGAGAGAGAGAGAGAGAGAGGCAGAGAGGCAGAGACACAGGCAGAGGGAGAAGCAGGCTCCATGCCGGGAGCCCGATACGGGACTCGATTCTGGGACTCCAGGATCGCGCCCTGGGCCAAAGGCAGGCACAAAACCCCTGAGCCACCCAGGGCTTGATGACAATTTTTATACAAATTGGTTTGGTCACTATGCTTTACCAGTCTATGACAGACAATAAATCCAAAATAAAAATTACTAGCAAATGAGCAGTAAAAACATTATTTAAATGTTCATCACAACATAATGTGAATATTGGTAAATTCAGAGAACTTGAATTAAAACATTTAAAGCCATATCTCACAGGGTTCTTTCCCCCCTTAATTCCTCTTAGAAAAACCTTAGCTATCCAGCCGGGTGATATCATCACAGCTCCCAACACCTGGTTCCTCCCGACCCTGCTCACCTGTTCAGGCCAGGCTGGCTTCACCCCTGAGTCCCCACCACATAGGGCTGCTATATCTCTTCACCTCTGCCTAGAATGTCTTTTCAGTTTCTCTCTCATCATTTGGTTCCTATCTCAGAAATCATCTTCAAAGAGGCTTGCTTTCTCACTTCCTCTTTAACAGTCTTCCCCACACATTCTCATCACTTGGTTAATTTCCAACAATCACATTATAATCTTAACTCATTCTCTTTTTTTGTCTGTTGTACTCACTGCGTTGTAGCTCCATGAGTGCTTATGTTATATTTACTTCTATACCATTAGCACTGAGAGTAGTGCCTGACATGGAGCACAATGCTCCCAACAAATAAAGCACATGGCCTTCCAGTGCCTGATTACCTCCATGCCATTCTTACTGTGAGGTCAGCCACTTCAGATGAGAACACCTGTGTCAGAGCAAATGCTTGGCTCATACATACAGCAGACCATCCCACATTTACTAATTATTAAAAGGACTCTCTTTATATCAGACCAAAATATCTCCCTGTGATTTCTATCCAACAATCCTGATTTTATCTCTTCCTTCTGTTCATATTCTGCTTGTTATATCCTTCAGGCAGACCTAGTTAGATTTCAGGCTTAATTAGTAGCTCATGGCTACCTCTTCGAGTGCACAAAGCAGAATGCCCTCCACATGTGGTGGGGCCAATAAGAAGGGGTGTGGGATGACTGTGGGCACTGATTTGGGACCCTCCTCTTTAAGAGAACAGCTATATTTACAGAGACAAGAGAAAGATGAAAAGTACATTTTCTTCCCACAGAAGATACAGTGGAACCACTCAACTACTTCATATTCAGATTTGGAAGTTAATTAAGTGAGGATTTAAACTAAATTAGAACAAACTCGGGTGTTTTAACTCATAATCTCATCTTTCTTGAAAATTCTGTGGTAATTACTAATTTGTAAGTAATACTGAAGCTATGGATAAAAAAATTCTTTCATTAATCCCACATTTTGAGAAATGTTTAATTCATGCCACACTAGGTCACTGCTTTCAGCAGATAACCCTGGACCATCTATCTGCCTGGCCTGCTCACCCCTTTCTCTGGGCTCACCATTCCCTCTTCATCCAGGCACCCTCAGGAGAGTGGCTGGTTGTTACGTGGTCCCACAGTGGCCTCAGACCCAAGTTAGGTCAAGGTTCTGGCCAATCCCTCCCAGCAGCTAATGTTGTAAGATCATTCAGGAACAACTTGAGGCCGTGTCTCACCACATGGAGAAAGCCAGTCTGTACACAAACAACAAAGTCAAGCTTCAGTGAGAGTCTGAGATAAGGGGCAGGGATGAGGTCCTGGCAGCGCCTGTGAACTCAACATACTGCAGATTCAAGGGACTACCCACACAGGCTCCATTCCAAGATCCCCATGACCTCATTAGTGAGTCATGACTGTCCTTTATATCTACATTAGTCAGGGGAAAAATCCTTGGTTCATAAGTAACTTTAATGCATATAGTGCTACTTCCATAATTTTGTTAGGGAAGAAATATCTGACAAACTTATTCCTTAGTATATATCTTTTGATATAAAATAAATATTTCTGATCAAATTCTCAAAACAGATACAAACCTTCTCTCGTTTTTGTTCAGCAATACCTTTTCTGGCATAAATCAAACTGAGCTTTTCTTGGTCCTTTATGAATCGTCTGCGTAATCTTAATATTTCTGTCCGATTGTCTATACCTAAAGAATATAAAGGTTTGTTACAGATGGCCAATTTGACATTTGCAGTTGACTTTGCCTTCTTTCTAGAATCCTCTCAAAATAGAATTATTCGCTTATCTCCATTTTTTAATTTTCATCTAGTTGTTTTGCTTTGTTTTAATGACATAAGTCTACAGAGAATCGCACAGGAGACAACTAACCAGTTTTGGAGAGAACTCAGTCCAATCCCAGTGCTACCATGCACAGAACAGGGACAAAGCAATAACAGTGGAGAAGACCTGGAAGACTCAAAACCTGGCAGCACCCAGCACCTCTAGGGGCAAGGAGGAAGATGAGGCTGCAGCAGGAGGTGTGGTTAGAAAGCACATTTCCTCGTGCTGCAGGTGTGGAGCTTGCAGGGCCCTGTGGCCCTGCGGGTGCACAGGGCCAGCATGGCTGCAGACACAGCAACTCTACCCAGCAACCACATGGGCTTCTGGAAACTGCAGCTGCCTGCTCCAGCTTGGCCTCTGGAGTGCTGGCACCCTGGCCTATAGCCTGCTGGCAAGAGACTGGATATTTTGCCTCTGGGTAATCCACCAGTTCAAAAGCACAGGCAAAGAGAGCAATACATCAGGAGTTTCAATGTCCTGGTCTAGTTGGACCTCTGCACTCCAATGTGCAGCTATTCCAAATGTCTTTTTAGTGCCCCATCTGGGAGTATAAGCCAAAAGACAAGCCACCAGACATTTTGAGAAAAGCTTCAAATATAAAAAACAGAAACAAAAAATAAACAAAAGGGAAAGAGCAACCGATGAAAGCAGACCATCCAAAAAAAAAAAAAAATTCAAACATTATCAAAGAAGAGTAGAAATTGCAACAGTGGATCAAGGATGGAAGGGTATTCAGAGAACATAAAAAGCTCATGGAAACCAAAAATATGATATAAAAGCCAGGGTTAGAAAATCGGTTGAAGTGATTTCCCAGAATACAAAGCAAAAAGGAAAAAAATGACAAGAAAATTACAAGATCTGATAAGGTCCGATATCCAAGCAACAGGATTCCAAAAAGAAAATGAGATGAGGAAATCATCAACAAAATCACCCAAAAAAATATTCTAGAACTGGAAAGTAAGTTAGCAGTCTAAAAGGGCCCTCCTACCGCCCAGAAAAATGCACTACAACAGACCTGCACACTCCAGATGACACTTTGGTGTAATTTCCTAAAATTGATTTAAAAGAAAGGATCCTAAGATCTTCTGCAGAGAAAAAATCCAACTCTTATAAAGAATCAAAAAAAGAATGCCATCAGGTTTCCCAACCCAACCCTGGGTAATAGAGAACCCTAGTGAGTTCTCAGAATTCTACAGCTAAATTACCTAGCAGGTATGAGTGCCATCAAAAGCAATGTATGGCATCAAGGCATCAAAAACAACTTACTCTTTCTGACCCCTTTTCTCAGGAAGCTACTCAAGGAAGTGCTCCACCAGAAAGAAGAGCCATCCAAAAAGAAGAATCCAATCCAAGAGAAGTGAAAAGGCCCTCAGGTCTCTAGACCATGGTTGAATAGAGACATCTCAAGACAGGGTGGCTCAAAAGCCATAGAAGAGATTTCTTTTAAGATGAAACATTTATATGTTGGGACACAGAAAAAGACAATGGTACAACTCAGAGGGAATCAAGTGATGAATATATAGAAATCTAAACCAAAATAATTATCAATGCGCAAGAAAAATTACTATACAATAGGAAAGGAAAAATAGTCATAGAAGCACTATGACTTGAACATGCATAATTGTATGTAATCAAATAAGAGGAAACTACTGATGAAACCAAGATGAAGACTTAATTATATCAAGAGAATAAAGACACAAGAAGAATTCACTGTGAGCATCTGTGTGGTGGGTGGGAGTGAGGGACAAGAAGGAGCCAAATCTTCAATGTCCATAATGTAAGCTTAAAGAGAATGACTAATGCTACAAGGGAAAAAAAAAAAAAAGGTAGAGTAGCAATATAAATACTGTTTAGAGATTCAGAAGGGTCTAAGCCGTTGTGTCTGGAATTCGGGAAACGGGTATGGAGGGTTGTTATTCTAAAAAGCTTTGGCAAAGTATTTGACTCTTTAAACTGCATGCATGTATTACTCTGATACAAATAACTGAAGGAAACTGTAGTAAAGAATTAAAATAATGGCTGAAAAGTGACATTTTAATTAGGTTACAATTTCAAGTTTTTAAATGTCAATGATAATAGTATCATAGTAAGGATTAATTCACCACATTTTATGAATTTTTAAATATTCCTGTTTAGGCAAGAAAATACATAAACCCCAAAAAAGACAGACAGTATGGGAAATATTTTACATTTACAAAGGCACAAGGGGTGATTCAAATACATTAATCAAATTAAAATGGATAGCTAATAGTATTCATTTTACCTACTCAGTTCTACAAGTTTTTTCAAATTCACATATAAAACTTTTAAAGAAAATGGTTTAAAAATTAGGTTTCACCTCTTATCCTCCTTAATTTCTATACAAGTCAATGAAAACAGGGAAAAATTGCTCAACAGTTTGAGTTGTGGACTATGCTGCTAACCTCAGCCACTTCTTTCTGTCTTCTGAGCCTCCTCCCCACTGAGTAGAGTGGGTCACGGGCAATCTCCATCCATTAACTGTATTGCAGGCTGCCCCAAACACCCGTTCAACAATTCTGTGGGAAGATGCACGTGCCATGGTTTCGAGGTGAGCAAGACAATTAACGAGCTATGAGAAGGTAATAGTCATTCTGGGACTACATTTTAACCCTGAGGCTTTCATTGTCAAAGTTACAGAAGGACATAGAACCATGCACTCTGGATGACAGTTTGGTGGAGAAACAGCAGAGGAAGATATAAAAGAAAAAAGACTGGTGGGAAGCAACAAAGCCGGGGGCAGAACAGACAAAGCAGGAGGGCCTCATTAGCCCCCTTCAAACCCAGAGTGCTGAGCAAAAGGAAGCTAGATTTACCTCACCTACTTTAAATTCACAGAATTGTGAAGTGAGGAAGTGAGGAAAGTATTTCATGTGTGTTTAATTCCTACAATTAATTTAAAGGAATTTACATTTACTCGTTTAAAATAAAGTGTATCAGGGTGCCTGGATGGCTCAGTCAATGGAGTGTGTGACTCTTGATCTTGGGATTGTTAGTTTGAGCCCCACAATGGATGTAGAGATTACCTCCAAAGAAATCTTAAAAAATAAATAAAGCATATCAGGGAGGAGGTAGGTGGGAGGATGAGAGAAATAGGTGAAGGGGATTAAGAGTACACTTATCATGAAGACCACCGAGTAATGATGCATTGAATTGTTGAATCACTGTATGATTTTACATTTGAAACTAATATAACACTGTAGGTTAACTATACTGAAATGTAAAATTAAAAACTTAATAAAAAATAATAAATAAAATAAATTTATCCTAGCTCTTATTTTTTATTATAAATTTATTTTTTTATTGGTGTTCAATTTGCCAACATATAGAATAACCCTAGTGCTCATCCCGTCAAGTGCCCACCTCAGTGCCCATCACCCAGTCACCCCCAACCCCCACACACCTCCCCCCCTTCCACCACCCCTAGTTTGTTTCCCAGAGTTAGGAGTCTTTCATGTTCTGTCTCCCTTTCTGATATTTCCCACTCATTTTTTCCTCCTTTCCCCTTTATTCCCTTTCACTATTTTTTATATTCCCCAAATGAATGACACCATATAATGTTTGTCCTTCTCCGACTGACTTATTTCACTCAGCATAATACCCTTCAGTTCCACCCACGTTGAAGCAAATGGTAATCCTTGCTCTTAATTTTACTTCTTTATATCCAAACTCATATGGTTAGCATTTCCCCAAGGTTCTGTGTTAGGACCTTTTCTCTGTTTCCATTCTCTGGGTTTTCACTCACTCCCAGAGCTGCCATTCTCATCAAGAGCTGAGTGGCACCATTTCAGCCAGTGCTGGGTCTTCAAGGTCTGCCAGCACTTCCCTGCAACCCCCGTGACTTGTCCCCCCTCTTCTTCCCCACCAGAACCCTTGGTTTCCAGGGCCTCCTCAGGCACTGCACATGCTGCTCTGTGCGGATCCCCCAAGAGGTCATCCAGAGAACCCTACCTGTCTGCTTGGTTCACTACGGAAAACCTCGGTAGCCTCCTAAATCTGCAGGCCCATATCCATAGCTGTCTGCTCCATGCTCCCAGTGGGCTTGTCCCACAGCACCCTATTTGGCTAGACTGCTACAAGACTGCCAGTCTGTAAACAATCTTCCCAAACATGCTCCATACTTCCTGCTTCAGTCCTTGTTCACCCTCCCCCTTCCCATACCCCGAGCCCCCAAGGCTACTCCCAACAACAGCCTCTTCTCCCCAGGTCCTTCCTTGAGCTTTACTGAGATTTACTAATTCTGTCTCATCTCAAGATCACCTATTTGCTTACTTACTCTGATGTTCAGAAAGTCACTAAATGAATGGACTGATTTTAATTTATTCAACAGCTTTTCTGGAACACCTAAAACGAGGCTTTCAACATGGTAAGTACCCAAACAAGATTTATTGAATTAAATTTTATTACTATTTTTTTTTAAGTAAACTCTACCCCCAACATGGGGCTTGAACTCACGACCCCAAGATTAAGAGTTGCATACTCTATTGACTAGTTATCAGGAACCCCTGAATTAAATTTTAATGGCCTTATTTATAAGGAAATGTGAATGCAGTCGGAAATGCACTTTCTTTATCTAAGCCTCTGCATTAACTAATGTTAAGTACACTTCAGCAAGCTTACTTTTACCTTTTGCTTTGTTATCTACTTTGTCCCCTGGAAGGCCCAGCTTTTTTTCCCCAAAATCAGGTCCGACTGACTTCAAGGGTGCTCTCTGTGACTTCTCATTCCTCTTCTGGGCAAACAGTAAGGAGGAAGATGAAGAATCCGATGATGAGACTGTATAATCCACCAGTGGGTCAATACTGCTCCCAGTCAGCCAATTAAAGGAGCTTCTACCATCTGCAAACAGACATGACCAGAGCATGTCACAGCACGCTCAGGACTGCACAACACTGCCAAGCCCACACCACCCCGCCACTGCAGCTGGAGCAGTGCCAACTGCCTGACACATGTGTGAGACAAAACGATGGCATCATCCTGGTGGCACCTAGTGCCTCCATGTGCTCACCTGCCACAGTCACTGGGGACAGCTCCTCCAGGGAGACAGCCATGTCACAGCAGAAAGACACTATGTCACAGCAGAAAGACACTAGGCGGAAGCTCTATCAGGTTTCTAGTGGGAGACCTGAGGCAGCTCAAGTGTCTGAGCCTCAGTGTCCTCATTTGTGAAGCAGGAAACACCCTACCTGCTCCCTCAAGCCACTGTGATCATTACAGGACTGATACTTTGTATCTACCAAAAGGTACTAAAATTCATGATGCCTAATATAGTGTCATAAAATATTCATCATTCAAATCAATCCTACTTCTAGAACCAAGAGAACATGAAAAAATTTAAATTTATATAAAGGAACAACACTGAAACATTTACATTAAATGATTTAGGCATTTTACTGTACAACTTACACATCTCTGATCAAAGGAAACAGGTGAACAATTTAAGAAAGAAAAGTTTAATAAACTATAAACCTAGTAAATGACTTTGGTCTGGCTCTTTAGTTCTTTGCTTTTGAGATAAGGGGTTTTAAATTTGATGCACTAAATGGATTTTTCTGGACAAAATCAAAATAACACATACATGTACTGTAACTTTTGTTTTTTCCAATCAAAAATAATCCTTTTCTACTTTTTTTTTGTTGTAAAATTTAGAGAACACCAAATTAACTATTTTAACCATTTAAAGTGTACAGTACTATGGTGTCAAATATTTTCACACAGTTGTACAACCATCGCCACAATTCATCTCTAGATCATTTCCATCTTCTCAAACAGAAACTCCATAACCTTCAAACACCAGTAGCCCATCACTCTTCCCCAGCCCTCCCCTTCCACTTTTTATCTCTAAGAATTTGATGACTCTTGGAATCTCAGTGCTTTTCTCCTTTGACTGATATAGCTTTTCTGTTGGTTCTTACTCTTTTCTCTTATTGTTTTACTTTTCTTATAGTCAATGTTCTTGCAGTAGAGGCCACTTCCACAGATCATATTGCCTGGTGCAGAACAGGCAGGTGTTCAGGTGAACAGTTACCTGCAGTTTGTGTAGGTGTGAAGTCATACTGCTGTTGGGTGGCCCGTATTTGCCTAGCCATCACTCCTTGAGCTGGGAGGGATCGCTCCTGCGTCCGAGTCTGAAGAGTACTTTGGGAAGCCTGAGTCTCAATAAACATCGGAGTGAGAACAGTACTTCGGAAACGCCAGTCAGAATCAATGGTATATTCCTGAATGTAAGAGAGCTCCAAATGAAATAATAGTCCTTCTTTAGCAACACTGAAATACATTTATTTTACTTTATTTATATTTTAAGGATTTTATTTATTTATTCATGATAGACCAGGAGGGCAGAGACAGAAGCAGGCACAAGAAGGGGAAGGGGCAGAGGAGAGAGATAAGCAGACTCCCTCTGAGCAGGGACACCCCCCCACTCCGCCCCACTGCCTGAGCCCCATGGAGCTCAATCCCAGGACCCTGCCAAAGGCAGACGCTCAACCACTGAGCCACCCAAATATGCCCCCATAATATTTTCATTTAGAATTCATTGGTATTATCAACAAATATGTACTATGATTTCATGTATCCGTGAGAAGCAACTGAAGAAGAACCTTTCCAAACTTAAAGACTTTAACAATTTGCCAACTAGAAATACTGATTAGCAGTAGGGGAGAAAAACCATATTTCTCCTCCTTCACATTCTGAATTAAATGGCTTCATGCCATACTCAAAAATGGCACCACAGCTGTAACAAGCTAAAGGGCTCAGCTCCTTCCAAAGTCCCATTATGTGCCTGACACTAGGAAAATCACTAGGAGGACAAGTGCAGGCAAAACAGTCAGGTGCTACTGCCCAGCTTGGCAGAGATAAAGTGAGCATGTCCGTAAATATGTAAGTCATCACAGGTTGTTAAGGCTGTCAGGAGAAAGTTCACACTTGGCATCTACTAAATGAATGAGGGGACTGATGAGGAAGGATGGCATTATGGAGAAAGGAAAATCTAAGTGGAGGCTAAAAGGCAGACAAGTGTGAGCAGATGAGGCTGAAGCAAATGTGAGTGTTTTGGAAAGGAATGTGTGAGTATTTCCAGTAAAATAAGAAGCCCAGTATATCACTAATCATCAGGGAAACACAAAATCACAGTAAGACATCACTTCACATCTGTCAGGTGGCTATGATCAAGAAAATAAGAAATGACAAGTATTGGCAAGGATATGGAGAAGATGAAACCCTCATGCACTGATGTGTGGAATATAAATTGGTGCAAACACTAAGGAAAACAAACAGTACAGAGGTCCTCAAAAATACTAAAAATAGAAATACCATAGGATCCAGCTATTCGACTTCTGGGTATTTATCCAAATAAAGCAAAACTTGGAAAGATATATGCACCTTGATGTTCACTGAAGGATTATTCATAATAACCAAGACATGGAAGCAACCTTAATATCTATCAATGGATGAATGAATAAAGAAGATGTGATGTGATTTAATGGAATATTACTGAATCATAAAAAGAAGGAAATCTTGCCATCTGCAACAACATGGATAGACCTTGAGGGCATTATGTTAAGTGAAATATGTCAGAGAATACCACATGATCTCACTTACATGTGGAATCTAAAAAGTAACAACAAAACAAACAAAAAAACCTAAACTGATAGATACAGAGATCAGACTGATGATTGCCAGAGGCTGAGGATGAGGGAAGGGGATATAGGGAAAGGGGATTAAAAGGTACAAACTTCTAGTTAAAAAATAAATAAGTCATGGAGACAGAATGTGCAGCATGGTGACTATAGTTAGTAATACTGTATTGTATATTTTAAAGTTGCTAAGAGAGTAGATGTTAAAAGTTCTCATCACAAGGAAAAAAAATTTGTACGTACATGGTGAAACTAGACTTACTGTGTTATTTCACAATACACACAAATATCAAATCATTATACTGTACACTTGAAATTAATAGATGTTAATTATATCACAATAAAAGAAAGACAACCAGTTTAACTCTATTAGAAAATGTTTGTCGACTGGGACGCCTGGGTGGCTCAGTGGTTGAGTGTCTGCCTTCAGCTCAGGGGGTGGTCCTGGGATCAAGTCCCACAGTGGGCTCCCTATAGGGAGCCTGCTTCTCCCTCTGTCAATGTCTCTGCCTCTCTTTCTGTGTCTTTCATGAATAAAGAACTCTATAGAAAAAAAAAGAAAATGTTTGTTGACTAAAAGACAGGAAAAGCTTATAATATTTATTATTAGAGATAAGTACTTCACCTGAAATTCACATTCTGACAGAGGATGCTCAAACACAGGGTTTGCATAATCTGGACTCAGGCTAGTCATTTCAAGTAGAAAATCTGTTGCTAAACTTAAAAAGTGCACTTCTATCTTCGGAGAATATAAGGAATTTAGTGCCAACAATCGGTCCAAAGTATTTGAAGGTAATCTTGTTTCATGGCTCCAGAAATTTCGAATAATTAATCTGAAGAGCAGAGAGGAAATAAGCATATTTCTCAGATATTAGTAAATGAGAAAGAATGTCCTACACACAGTGTCACGTGAAGGCAGTTTGTTGTCTCTATAAAGCTTAACATACAGGAAAACTACATTCAAAATTGTATAAAGAGCTTAATCTGAGTTATGAACAATAACATGCACTGAAAGAAGGGAATACTCCAAAACTTTAACATATTTAACAAGAGGTGAAAAACTGGATGATTTTGTTCTCATTTCTATTACGTGAGAATGATCTATTATTTTCAATGATGATTATATAATATAAGTATTTGGAAACTGAGAAAACACCTTAAGAAATTATATATACTCCTTCACTGCCTTGCTAAAACAACTCACTCCAAGAATTAGTGCCATAAAATATTCAAAATTTAAACTAGTTAAAAACTAGGTTATGCTCAGGGTGCCTGGGTGGCCCAGTTAATGAAGTACCTGAGTTTTGATTTCAGGTCTGATCTCAGAATTGTGAGATCAAAGCCCACAGTGTGTGGAGCCTCCTTAAGATTCTCTCTCCCTTTCCCTCTGCCCCTCTCACCCGCTAAAACAAACAAAAAACAGGGTAGACTCTATAATTTATGAATGCTTATGAAATTGAAAGGAGTTTAAAATTGCAGAATGGAAAACTGATATAGAGAATCATACAAAAAGTTTCTGCCCTTTCTTAGCACTTGAAAAAATGCTCACAAAACCACCAGGGTAGGCATTTTAGAAGAAAATAATCATTTACATTCCTAGATATAATCAATATTATAGTTTCCTCATATTTCTAAAATTTCAAACATTTCACTCAATATGTATAGTGTGATCTCAACTATCTGAGTTAAATCAGACACATAATAATCGTCCCACAGATTTTTTTATTTTGAAACACTCATGCTCACTGCATGAGCAGAGAAAATTTTATCCTTACCACTTTTTAAGAGTTTTCTATCGAAATAACTTGTCAGGACTTTTAAGTCTTAATGTGATTTCAAATATAATTCTAAAACTGCTGAAAAATACTTTGTGCAAATCTAGAAAGAAATACCCCTAAATTTATTTGTCCTGGCCCAATTATTCCAGGAGGAGCACATACTGAAGCCCAGCGTTCTCATCAATCAATCCTTGAATCAACACATCTTTTGCCAACTTAAATACTTCCCGAGAGTCATCATCTGCTTGACTTTCTGGATCTCTGAGAAAAAAATAACAAAATGATGAAACATTAATATTGTCTTCTATCAGTTTTGTTCAACCCCAAAACACCACCTATAATTAAAGGAAAATAATCTGGCTTTTCCCATGGTATTTTAACTTCCCAAATCACAACAGAACCTACCCTCATATGTATGTACCCTGACACCCTCCTCTGATGCCTCTGTGAGCCCATCAAAGTGACTGTCATCACCCCCCACTCCTGCAAAGAGATAGGGCTCACATGCATGAGGCAGAGTGGATGGGTAATGGAAGCAGGGCTGCACTGGGCTCCCTGGGAGTGCTAAGAGGTCCCTGGAGAGGATCAGACCTCTCCTAGGAAGTGGTGTGATGGACGTCCTATAGGATAAAGACATCCCACAGAGTTCATTTCCTTAATTTTGTCAGATCTTAAAGGGATAACTATAAAAACAGATTACACTATTAACTCAACCAATAACTGCATACTCTGAATATTTCCCATAGGTACATAAAAGGAGTTAAAATAAGGATACATGTCAATGTACTAAAATAAACTTGTTTTAATCATTAAACATATGTTTAAAAGTGTTTTATTATTTATTATAATCTGTTCCAGATTGCTATAAGCACCCAAATATTCCCTTAAAAATAGTAATATAAAATATTAATGTAGTGGGGCGCCTGGATAGCTCAGTCAGTTAAGCATCCAACTCTTGGTTTTAGCTCAGGTCATGATCTCAGGTCATGAGATCAAGCCCCATGTCAGGCTCTGTGCTGGGTGTGGGGTCTGCTTAAGATTCTTGTTCTCCCTCTTCTTGCCCCTTCACCACCACCTCCCACTAAAAAAAAAAAAAAAAAAAAAAAAAAAATTTAAGTTAATGTAGAGCTTACCGGTAATTGTCATGAATCCACATTAGAATATTATACATTTGTTCCCTACACACTGGAGAAGGATGAGAAATGAATTCTACAACAGAATTCAAAAGGTCTCGGAGTTCTACTGGTTTCAATTTTGCCATCATCTTATAAATTATGTCCAAACACACTTTCTGTCTTTCATCATCTCTATAAAGAGAGATTTTTAAAAACACACAAATTTAACAATTTTTATTATACTTTCAGATATGACAAGTAACTTTTTCTTCTTTGTGCTATTGCAAAATTTGTTACAACAGAAACATAAAAATTACATTTAAAAAAATTATCATGAGCTAGAATGTTGAAAATAAACAAATTAATTCACTGTGGTATCCTGCATTGGATCCTGGAATAGAAAAAGGACATTAGTGAGAAAACTGTAAAATCTATATAAAGTGTTGTTTCGTTAACAGTAACATACCAATGTGAATTTCTTAGTTTTGACAAATGTACCATAATTATGAGACACGGAAAAACTGGGTGAAGGGTACATGAGAACTTTGTGCATTATCTTTCAACTTTTCTGTAAATATAAAGTTATTCCAAAATAAAAGTTCATTTTTTAAAAATCCCAAATGTCAACAAAATAAATTAAAAATAAGTTAAATAAATAAAATTAATAAATTAGAGTAAATTAAAAATAAAGGATTCCACATTTTGAAAAAATGATTTCAAGTGCTAGTCAAGCCACCTGGGCAGGTCAAAACCGAGTTAAGAGTAGCCTGGGCCTCAAATAAAGTGCACACTTGTTTCCTGGTTTTATGTATTTTTTCCTCCTCAAAGCCCCCAGCTTAATGCTTTACTCACGGTAGATACTCAGTAAATTTCTACTGAAGGATAACACAACACAATGACATATATTCTTTGTTATTGGCATTAATAATTTATCCCTATGTAAAAAATATGTATACAGACAAGTCTGAAAAAGAGTACAGAGAAATACTGTAATCAGTATTTCTACAGGGAAATACTGAATCACTGTAAGTGATCAACATCACCTTTAATATTTTAGTAGTATAATGTGAAAATAAATGAATAATTTTAACAAATAATGGAAGGCTCCTAGCTGGCAAAATGACTACAGAACTCAAAACCACACATTTTAAATCTGAAAAGAGCCACAGACAATGCTTGAGGTGTGGCTTTCCCAAAGTGTCACATTATAGGAGGCAGGAGGGCACGCTCTACCACCTTTAATTCTGATTAAAATTTAACAAATATATTTTATGAAAACCTACAAATTCTTTGAGTTGAAGGAGACAGCTGAACAAATCAAAATTTTATGAGCCAGCTGCCTCTGAGAATACAGAGCTAGCTTCACACTCACCTGTGTCTCATGACTTGAATGAAATCTTTGCTCTTTAACTCTAAGTAGATATTTGTTATTTCCTCTGCACGACACAACACCACCTCCAGACAGAGGGTCTTCATCACTCCGTGAAATTTTGGCAGCAGGAAGAATACGGCGTTCATAAATCTAACCAGTGGACATGGCCAATGAGTGAGAGGACAGCTACAGACAGTCCCTTGCAACACGATGTCCACCATAACTGACATCTTACCTATCGGCAAGAGGAGGAAAGTTCTTCACAACTTTGTTCAAGCACACAATAAATTTGTCCTCCATCGTATTCTGATGTTGTTTCAACTGCTTTATGACCAGTTCATACACCACATTCTCCAATATCTGAAAAATTAAGTTTTTTTTTTCAATTTCACAAAGGTGCAAACTTACACTGTTTAATGAAAACAGGTTTGTCTTGAATAGTTAAGTGAACTCAAGGAAGGTGTTCCATGCTATCACATACAAAGTAAAGGTGTTCACAGGGTACAGTGTCAGGCGTATGCACAGGTTTGGCATTAACCCCTGGGCACAAGAAGCTCTGGGGCTGTGAGTTGGGTGAACCAAGCCATCACCATGCCTGCTCTGTGCTGCTACCACTGGTGGCATCCAGCTGCTGTCCGACGGCAGGTTAGTAAAGATTAGTGCTTCCTCTGATACCTGAAATACTGCTAACAAGTTATTTGAGAAGCTGAACTAAAATCAGTAACTAAATGCTAGGTAAACATATTTTATGATGCCAGGGTTAATATCTCTGGTCAAATATTCATACAGACCAGAATTTTTAAGCAACTTTATCTAAACAACCAACCCCATCACTGTATATCTCCCTATAGTTTTCTCTTCAACACGTGTTACTATCTACCATGATAGATTTGCTCGTGTATTGTCTGTATTCCCTCACCAAATGCTAGCCAGCTTCCTGAGGCAGGGGCTTGGCCTGCCCTGTTCCTGGCTGCATTCTCAGAGCCCAGAGCCAGCCAGTAAGTACCTGACATATATAACCAAAATTATAAAACAATACAATATGGGTGAACAACAGAAGACAAATGCATGCACATACATGCTGATGACTGGAGACTACATCTCAGGCACTAAAAGCAATTTAGTGGTTAGAATATGAGTGACTCTCACTTCCTTATATTTCACTTTTTCTCATTTCTATACTAAATCAATACCATTTTATATTCAGAAAAGAACTATGTAAAACAAAAGTATTTATCATTCTTACTAACATGAAATTTAAGTGAAGAGAGATTAAACCTGGGATCTGCTATAATTTGATCCATCTGTACTGAAAATTTAGCATATTATGTAATCTGAAACCTAACATCTAGGGACATCAGAATCCTGTAATAACAACAAGGTTATTCTAAATATTAAAATCTTATTTTACAAAAATAGCTGGTAATCCCTAAAATAAATTATAAATGAAGACTAATCTCAAACAGGTCTCTTTCCCTTAACTTTTTTTTAAACATAAATAAATGCCCAACTAGCAAAATGGGCAGGGGTCCACTACATTGTGCTGGGGTATGCTGGGTGCCTTCAGGATCTTCTGACTTCCCTAAACTCCTCGCCTAGTCACATAGTGAAAACAGCCCAATCTCTACTCTGCATGTTTACTTTCAGAAGAGGATGTGGACTGGAGGTATAAAGTTGGGAATCATGAACATACAGGCAGTTTTCAAAGCCACAGGCTGGATAGTTGACAGGGGAGCAGGAGGACCAGTGACAGGGAACAGGAGGACCAGAGCTAGGGAGGTGGCCAAGAAACATGGAGCCATAGAAGAAAGAAGAAACTGCCCGGGAAGTAGGAAGAGAGCCAAAAGAGTGTCCTAGAAACAATGACAAAGGGAAATCAGGAGGAATGATCAACTATGTCATCTTGGACAGATTGCAAAAAGACTTGCCAAGAGTGGCTTATCACAATGAGTGACAGTGGTTTTGAGGGCTCCAAAATACATAGCACCTCACTTACTAATCATGGAAGGACAGCAATGTAAGCACCATTCCACTATGCTATTTTCAAGTAACTTAGAACATGTAATTTCCATACACTGGTCCAAGAAATTTACATATCTGTAATAATTACACATGCTATTGAGTACTACAGTACTCTGAATGTACATTGCACTTGAAGATACAGTGAGGTTATTCTGTAAAGTGGGTAGGGCACGCAAGACTAAGAAATGGTCTCTGAGGTACCCTGTCCTGTCTCACAGCTATATTCTGTCCCAGATTGGAAGTAGGGCATTTTCCTAGTTACCTTAGCTCTAACTAACCATGGCAGGTAGCCAACAAAATAATTTTCTCCAAAAGGAAATCCTGGCATTACTTTCAGAGGAATGAAAACCAGTTATATATTCATATTCTGACTTTCACAATAAAAATTTACCAATCTTTAAATGTTCACTAAGTTTACAAGTGTTCAAAAAAATCATATGTCCTCTTTAAAAAAAATTGAGCAGTGTATACAACCGGAAAGACTAAAGTATTAATAAATGCAGAATGGCCACTTTGCTTTATTACATTATAGAGGATATAAGTAACAAGTGTTATGATAAATCAAATCTGAAAAAGAAGTATTTATTAAAATTGTATAACACACTCACATTTTCTCTCTCGGTAATATATCGAAGAGTAAGTCCTAGAACTTCTGCTGCTGCTGCATATACCTCTTTATATTTTACAAAGGACATGTTACTGACCAAAGCTTCAAAGTATCTGTAACAAATATAGAAAATAAATATGTATCAAATAATACATACTGTTGACTTAAAAATATAACAACTTTACTCTTTGTGCCACAATAGCACAAATTGAGAAAATACAAAACATAAAACATAATCCAAGTTATTTATGTGAAAATACATGTGAAGATATACTTAAGGCTGTTACATCATGACCAGGAATGTACATTAAAGTTCCCAGTTCAATCACACAGGACCTAGTTTTAGTCAAAGTAAAACATAGTGCTGGATAGTATACAGAAACCGTAGTGCAAAGAAAGCTACTATCCAATATCATGATTTACCAACAACCCTTGAAAGCCATCTGCTATGACAAGAGCAGGACACAGAAATGAGGAGAGTGAACACCAGTGCAGGGCCCCCGGATGCCACCGGCCACAGCATATTAGGCTCCACCTCCAGAGAAGCTCTGTTCAGTTGTCATTGAGTGAATCAAAGCTCAAAAAATGTAATTCATCTAAAAGTAAACTATTTCCCATTGAGTCTTTATGGATTCACATGTCTGTATACAGTATCAGGTGACTGGTGTAACTAGTGCCAGGAGGCTAATGCAGGAAGGCCAACCAAAGTGAGACACTTTAAAAATAATGGGAAAAGCTCAGAAGGTGGATGCTGAAATCTACAGTAACAGTGATGCAAACACTGACTTTTCAAAAATCCTAAAACAGTAGGACAATGAAGTTCCATTCTATGATGGTACAGATTATCTTTCTTTTTAATTTAAATTCAATCTGTCATCATATAGTACATCATTAGTTTCATATGCAATTTTCAATAATTCATCTGAAGTATATAACACTCAGTGCTCATCACATCATGTATCTCACTAGCATCCCTCCCTGCAGGCATTGGGCCGCATCTATCCCCACGCACACAGGGTCCTAATGGAGGGATCAGAGGCTATAGCTATAGCAAAAAGTACAGTGAGAGGGCTTTCAAGTCATGATCCAGTAACAAATGATCCCACAGAGCTTATGTTGCTTTAGGGCAAATGCTGAAAATGTGACATTAGAAAATACTAAAGAAAATACCTAACACCTCCTATTTGCTAAAACACACTTGAAACAAATTATACTTATTTTAAAACCTTAACTTTCTGCATTCACTCCATTAACATATTTCTTCTATCAAATGACCTGTAAGCCCAACTACCTAAATTTTAGTAAAAATATTTTTACATGGGTCTAAGTTCCTTAAATTCATCAAAATTAGACCATATTTCACTGTGTCAGTCCAATTCATCTATATCTTAATCTAGAAAAGAAGCAAAGCCGAACTCCTCAGTACTCATTTTATGCGACAGCGGGGCAAGATGGTGGAGGAGTAGGGTGCCCAAGTCACCTGTCCCCACCAACTTACCTAGATAACTTTCAAAACATCCTGAAAACCTTCGAATTCGACCTGAGATTTAAAGAGAGAACAGCTGGAATGCTACAGAGAGGAGTTTGTGCTTTTAACAAGTACAACTCGTCTTTAGCCACTCTGCACTGAGCAAAATGACTAGAAAGAAGAACTCACCACAAAAGAAAGAATCAGAAACAGTACTCTCTGCCACAGAGTTACAGAATGTGGATTACAATGCCATGTCAGAAAGCCAATTCAGAAGCACAATTATAAAGCTACTGGTGGCTCTGGAAAAAAGCATAAAGGAATCAAGAGACTTTATGACTGCAGAATTTAGATCTAATTAGGCCGAAATTAAAAAATCAATTACATGAGATGCAATCCAAACTGGAGGTCCTAATGACAAGGGCTAATGAGGTAGAAGAAAGAGTGAGTGACATAGAAGACAAGTTGATGGCAAGGAAGGAAGCTGAGAAAAAAAGAGAAAAAAAATTAAAAGACCATGAGGAAAGGTTAAGGGAAATAAATGACAGACTCAGAGGGAAATATCTACATTTACTTGGGAGGGCACCGAGAAGGACGGAGGACCAGAAAGCATATTTGAACAAATCATTGCTGAGAACTTCCCTAATTTGGGGAGGGAAACAGGTATTCAGATCCAGGAGATAGAGAGATTCCCCCCCTAAAATCAATAAAAACCGTTCAACACCTTGACATTAAATAGTGAAACTTGCAAATTCCAAAGATAAAGAGAAAATCCTAAAGCAGCAAGACACAAGAGATCCCTAACATATATGGGAAGAAATATGAAATTAATAGCAGACCTCTCCTCAGAGACCTGGCAGGTCAGAAAGGGCTGACAGGATATATTCAGGGTCCTAAATGAGAAGAACATACAGCCCAGAATACTTTATCCAGCAAGCTCTCATTCAGAATAAAAGGAGAGATAAAGAGCTTCCAAGACAGGCAGGAACTAAAGAATATGTGACCACCAAACTAGCTCTGCAAGAAATATTAAGGGGGACTCTGTAAAAGAAAGAGGATGCCCAAAGAAATAATCCACAAAAACAGGGACTAAATAGGTATTATGATGACACTAAATTCATATCTTTCAATAGTAACTCTGAACGTGAATGGGCTACAGGATATCATCAAATGCACAGGTTTCAGACTGGATAAAAAAGCAAGACTCATCTATTTGCTGTCTACAAGAAACTCATTTTAGACCTAAGGACTCCTCCAGCCTGAAAATGAAAGGATGGAGAACCATTTACCATTCAAGTGGACCTCAAAAGAAAGCAGGGGTAGCCATCCTCATATCAGATAAATTAACGTTTATCCCAAAGACTGTAGTAAGAGATGAAGAGGGACACTATATCATACTTAAAGGAACTATCCAACAAGAGGACCTAACAATCATGAATATTTATGCCCCTAATAGGGGAACTGCCAAGTATATCAATCAATTAATAACCAAAATGAGGGGATCCCTGGGTGGCGCAGCAGTTTAGCGCCTGCTTTTGGCCCAGGGCACGATCCTGGAGACCTGGGATTGAATCCCACGTCGGGCTCCCGGTGCATGGAGCCTGCTTCTCCCTCTGCTTGTGTCTCTGCCTCTCTCTGTGTGTGTCTGAATATCATAAATAAAAAATAAAAAAAAAATAAAAATAAATAACCAAAATGAAGACATACCTACCTAGATAATAATACACTAATACTGGCAGACTTCAACACAGCACTTTCTGCAAATGACAGATCTTTTAAGCACAACATCTCCAAAGAAACAAGAGCTTTAAATGATACACTGGACCAGATGGATTTCACAGATATTTACAGAACTTTACATCCAAATGACACTAAATACACATTCTTCTCAAGTGCACATGGAACTTTCTCCAGAATACACCACATACTGGGTCACAAATCAGGTCTTAACCGATACCAAAAGACTGGGATTGTCCCCTGCATATTTTCAGACCATAATGCTTTGAAACTTGAACTCAGTCACAAGAAGAAATTTGGAAGAAATTCAAACACGTGGAGGTTAAAGAGCACCCTACTAAAAGATGAAAGGTTCAACCAGGAAATTAGAGAAGAATTAAAAAGATTCCTGGAAACTAATGAGAATGCAGATACAACCGTTCAAAATCTTTGGGATACAGCAAAAGCAGGCCTGAGAGGGAAATACATCACAATACGAGCATCCCTCAAAAAATTGGAAAAAAACTCAAAAACACAAGCTAACCATGCACCTAAAGGAACTGGAGAAACAACAGCAAATAAAACCTACACGAAGCAGAAGAAGAGAGTTAATAAAGATTTGAGCAGAACTCAGTGAAATAGAGACCAGAAGAACTGTGGAACAGATCAACAAAACCAGGAGCTGGTTCTTTGAAAAAATTAGTAAGATAAATTAACCATTAGCCAGCTTTATTAAAACAAAAGAGAAAAGACTCTAATTAATAAAACCACAAATAAAAATGGAGAGATCACAACCAATACCAAGGAAATACAAATGAATTTAAAACATATTATGACCAAGTTCAAAAAAGGTGTTGCCTGTGTTCTCCTCTAGGATTTTGATGGATTCTTGTCTCATATTTAGACCTTTCATCCATTTTGAGTTTATCTTTGTGTATGGTGTAAGAGCATGGTCTACTTTCATTCTTCTGCACGTGGCTGTCCAATTTTCCCAGCACCATTTACTGAAGAGACTGTCCTTTTTCCAGTGGATAGTCTTTCCTGCTTTGTTGAATATTAGTTGACCATAGAGTTGAGGTCCCATTTCTGCATTCTGTATTCTGTTCCAGTGATCTATGTATCTGTTTTTGTGCCTGTACCACTCTGTCCTGATGATCACAGCTTTGTAGTGCAACTTGAAATCCAGTATTGTGATACCCCTGGCTCTGGTTTTCTTTTTCAATATTCCCCTGGCTATTCGGGGTCTTTTCTGATTCCACACAAATCTTAAGATGATTTGTTCCAACTCTTTGAAGAAAGTCCATGGTATTCTGATAGGGATTGCATTAAATGTGTAAATTGCCCTGGGTAGCAAAGACATTTTCACAATATTAATTCTGCCAATCCATGAGCATGGAATATTTTTCCATCTCTTTGTGTCTTCCTCATTTTCTTTCAGAAGTGTTCTGTATCTTTAGGGTACAGATCCTTTACCTCTTTGGTTAGGTTTATTCCTAGGTATCTTATGCTTTTGGGTGCAATTGTAAATGGGATTGACTCCTTAATTTCTCTTTCTTCAGTCTCATTGTTAGTGTATAGAAATGCCACTGATTTCTGGGCATTGATTTTGTATTCTGCCACACTGCCGAATTGCTGTATGAGTTCTAGCAATCTTGGGGTGGAGTCTTTTGGGTTTTCTATGTACAGTTTCATGTCATCTGCAAAGAGGGAGAGTTTGACCTCTTCTTTGCCAATCTGAATGCCTTTTATTTCTTTTGAACACAGGCTACACCCTTTTTGAACTTGGCCACAGCAACTTCTTGCAAGATACATCTATGAAGGCAAGGAAAACCAAAGCAAAAATGAATTATTGGGACTTAAGATAAAAAGCCTCTGCACAGCAAAAGGAACATTCAACAACACTAAAAGACAACCTACAGAATGGGAGAAGATATTTGCAAATGACATATCAGATAAACGGCTAATATCCAAGATCTATAAAGAACTTATTAAACTCAACAGCAAAGAAACAAACAATCCAATCCTGAAATGGGCAAAAGACATGAACAGAAATTTCACAGAGGAAGACACAGACATGGCCAACAAGCTCATGAGAAAATGTTCTGCATCATTTGCCATCAGGGAAATACAAATCAAAACCACAATGAGATACCACCTCACACCAGTGAGAATGGGGAAAATTAACAAGGCAGGAAACCACAAATGTTGGAGAGGATGCGGAGAAAAGGGAACCCTCCTGCACTGTTGGTGGGAATGTGAACTGGTGCAGCCACTCCAGAAAACTGTGTGGAGGTTCCTCAAAGAGTTAAAAGTAGAACTACCCTATGACCCAGCAACTGTAGTGCTGGAGATTTACCCAAAGATACAGATGCAGTGAAATGGCAGGACACTTGCACCCCAAGGTTTATAGCAGCAACGGCCTCAATAGCCAAACTGTGGAAGGAGCCTTGGTGTCCATCGAAAGATGAATGGATAAAGAAGATGTGGTCTATGTATATATACAATGGAATATTACTCAGCCATTAGAAATGACAAATACCCACCATTTGCTTCGATGTGGATGGAACTGGAGGGTATTATGCTGAGTGAAGGGAGTCAATCGGAGAAGGACAAACATTACATGGTCTCATTTATTTGGGGAATATAAAAAATAGTGACAGGGAATAAAGGGGAAAGGAGAGAAAATGATGAAATATCAGTGAGGGTGACAGAACACGAGAGACACCTAACTCTGGGAAACGAACAAGGGGTAGTAGCAAGGGAGGTGGGTGGGGGTATAGGGTGACTGGGTGATGGGCACTGAGGGGGGCACTGGATGGGATGAGCACTGGGTGTTATGCTATATGTTGGCAAATCAAACTCCAATAAAAAATATACCAAAAAAAATACTCACTTTATTCTCTCTATGCCACATTTTGGGTCATAGGGAGGCAAGTTATTGGCCATTACAATGCCTAATAATTGAATTCCTACTGAATTGTCTTTAGAATTAGGATCTTTACTGGAAAACTTTTCAAATATCAACCTGAAACATAAGAATAAAGAATAAATATAGGTTATAGGTTATCATATAATAAAATAGGCAGCAAGATATACAATTTTCTATGACTAATATTCAGGATAAGAAATACTTTATCTTTCCCCATGTTTAACACCCTTCTTGCAAATACCCTCTTTGTACGCATTCACATTACTCTAGCTGTGCAACACAGACAACACATCTACATTTCTCATGATATAATTATTTCCCCCATTCACCTTTAGTTGATACTGAAACCTTCAGAAAGTTTTAGCTCACCTCAGGCTGTGCTAAAAGGGAAGAAAAATCGTACAGTCTACCCCTGAACTGGAACAGTGAAGAGCAGAGAGCACCCCACATGCCCAGTGTGTGAGAAAAGCACAGGTGAGTTGAAAGATGGAACAGGAGCCACCTAGAGGCAATGACTTGCCCAGAGGTGCTTCTACTGTCAAATTTTGGAGGTTATAGTTTTATTAGCAGCAATATTATACCCTTATAAATGATGTGATTTCAAATTATATTCCTTCTTTTATTATTTCGAGTAATTAAATTTCACTGAAATCACCATTTACATCATGCTACATTTTTAAAACGTCTAAATGATATTGCAAAATCCAGTGAATTTATACCTATAAGGAACAGATAAACAATCCTTCCAGCATTCAACAAGGGTTTTTATAATTTCAAGGTTATGCCTAAACACAGCTCTTTTTTGATGAAAAACATGTTCCATTAGGAAATGAAGCAATCGATTTGCCAACACTTCGTCTTTAGGGACACCCTAAAAAAGTACAGAAATTTATATTAATATGTAGCATTCCATTCTGGAAAAGCATTTTTTTTTCAATTTAAATTTAGGTAGTGAACACACAATGCAATATTGGTGTGTGGAGTAGAATTCAGTGATTCATCACTTATACAACACCCAATGTTGATCATGAAAGTGCCCTCCTTAATCATCACCATCTAGCCCATCCCTAACCAACCACCCTCCAGCAACCTTCAGTTTCTTCTCTATAAAGTCTCTCATGGCTCATGTTTCCCTCTACTTTTTTTTTCTCCCCATTCACATATGTTCATCTGTTTCGTTTCTTAAATTCTACACACGCATGAGATTATATGGTATTTGTCTATTTCTGACTTATTTCACTTAGCATAATACACTCTAGCTCTATTCCCATCATTGCAAATGGCAAGTTTTCATTCTTTCTGATAGCTGAGTAATAGTCTATTGTATAGATACATCTTTAGCCATTCTTCAGTTGATGGATATTTGGACTGTCTCCATAGTTTGGCTATTGTTGATAATGCTGCTATAAACATTGAGGTGGATGTATCCCTTCAAATCTGTATTTTTGTATCCTTTGAGTAAATACCCAGTAGTGTAATTGCTGGATTGTAGGGTAGTTCTACTTTGAACATTTTTCTGGAACTTCTCTGCTGTTCTCCAGGGTGGCTGCACAGTTTGGATTCCCACCAACACCTTGTTAAGAGCATTTGTTTTTTTCCACATTCTCATCAACATCTGTTGTTTCCTGCCTTGCTCATTTTAGCCATTCTGACTGGTGTGCAATGTTATCTCATTGTGGTTTTGATTTGTATCTTCCTGATGATTAGTGATGTTGAGCATCTTTTTATGTATGTTTTAGCCATCTGGATGTCTTCTTTGGAAAAGCATCTATTCATGTCTTCCGCCCATTTCTTAACTGGGTTATTTGTTTTTGGGTGTTGAGTTTTAGAAGTTCTTTGTAGATTTTAGACATTAGCCTTTCATCAGGTATGTCATTTCAAATATCTTCTCCCATTCTGAAGACTGCCTTTTAGTTTTGTTGATTGTTTCCTTCACTGTGCAGAGCTTTTTATCTTGATGAAGTCCCAATAGTTCATTGCTTTCCTTCCCTTGCCTGTGGTGATATATCTAATAAGTTGCTATGGCTGAGGTCAAAGAGGTGGCTTTGTTCTCCTCTAGGATTTTGATGGTTTCCTATCTCACATTAAAGTCTTTCATCCATTTTGAATTTATTTTTGTCCATGGTGTTAAAAGTGGTCTAGTTTCATTGTTCTACACGTGGCTGTTAGTTTTCCCAACACCATTTGTTGAAGAGACTTTTTTCCATTTGATATTCTTTTCTGTTTATTAGTTGATATTCTGTTTATTAGATTAGTTGACTATAGGAATGAACATCCATTTCTGGGTTCTCTATTCTGTTCCACTGATTTATGTGTCTGGGTTCTTTTGTGCCAGAACCACACTGTCTTGATGATCACAGCTTTGTAATACAGCTTGAAATCAGAACTGTGATGCCTCCAGTTCATTTTTCTTTTTCATAACTACTTTGGCTATTCAGGGTCTTTTGCGGTTCCATAGAAATTTTAGGATTGTTTAGTTCTAGCTCTGTGAAAAATGCTGGTGGTATTTGGATAGGGATTGTATTAAATGTGGAGATTGCGTTGGGTAGTATAGACATTTTAACAATGTTTCTTCTTCTAATTCACGTGCACAGAATGCTAGGAAAAGCATTTTTTAATCCAAAAGTCCATTTATAAAAGAAATCTGTCAGTCTCCTGAGGCTTCTGGCTTTTGATGAAAAGCCTATGCCTGATTTTTCAGTTCCAAGCACAGGTAGTGACAAAGGCTTTACCTGGCAGGCCTCATGGGTGCACTGCCCTCATGCACCAGCCTGGGACACAGCCAGGGCTCTGTAATATCCAAGGAAGTTGCAGTCAGACCCTTAGCCATCCATGACCCCCATCCCAAGTGGTTATGCTCTGTCATATGTTTGAATTTCTAATTAATCCACCTGACCCTTTACCAGACCAGACCATGTTGCTATGTTCCATGGGGGAAACAAATGGGGAGTCAATGCTTCCTCTGGCCTTAGCCTCTTGTTTCTACTACCACAATAAATGATTAAAGGTTTCACTTGATTTTCACTTTGACTCACTATTATTTTATGCAGCTATTCTGACACCTAACAGTTCAGCTTTCTCAAGCTCAGCCAAGCACCTGACATTTAACTCAATCTTTCCCAATGGTTCCTGAGTTAAACTATATACTCTCTCAATTCTTTCATTTTATTAGCATAGTACAAATTATTTTATCACACTAAAGCTAAGAAATCTAAATTTGATTTACTCTGAAATCAGACCGGCATATCCAGATATAGGTACACATATGTAAAAATCTTATGTCTGTATATCATGTTTACTGAGGAGTGTTCACAGGATATTACATGAAAACTTTTGTGCTAAAGTTTTTAAGTGATGGGCAAAGCTCTAGCACATATGAATCTAAACTGGAGGAAGCCACAAGACTGCCTGAGTATGACATAGTATCATTCACCTGGTAGTCACCTTCTTATTGGCAATCTCAACCATTAATGAGCCAGAGACAATACTAAGTAGGTAAGCTGGCAAAACAAATGCCAAAAAAAATCCAGGGACTTTAGTTACAGCAGAACTTTTCAGGACCTCATATTCAGGGCCTATACTGACATTTATTTCAAGCTTATTTTTAATATATCAGTTACCTAATTTCCAAGCTCCTAGCAAGTAAAAACAAGAAACAAAACAAACACCTGATAGCTTAAAAATAAACACAAAGTCAGAGGAATTATCAAAAGCAGACACAAAAGAAAACAAATAGACTAGCATTATGAGACTAGCATTATGAGGCCACTTAGTACAGCAATATGACAATGCTAAAAATGTTAACTCTTTTCATTAAAAGGAGCTTGGATTATTTGTCATAAATTCTGGTATGATATCAGCAAGAGACTAATATAGTACGGCATAAAAGATGTATCCATTCTTACCACAGGAGTAGCTAATCCTGTCCATGAAAGAACAGTAACCACTATCTCAACCACCATATAGTGAATTCCTTCTCCTCCATTATTTTCAGAAACCACCAGCTGCAGTAAGGGGCTTAGCCAGTACTTCGCATAAGGGCGAAAGACCTACAAGAAAATTTAAAAGTCAAATATCAAAAAATGGTTTCGAATCACCAAAATGTTAATTCAAGAACGTATCCTGCATCAGCTAAAATTTAATATTAGCATTTGACCTAAATCTAAAGCAGACGTAAATTCCAGCAATTACTCTGCTTAATCAGATTCTCTGTTGAACTCTAGCCTCATGGGTTCCTAAAACCACAATTTGAGGGAAATGGATTATTGATCTTTTCTTCATTGAAAACATGATATAACTATGATCTTAGTAATCAAAAGGAAATATTCTCTATATCAATCTTGTCCCACCTGAATAATATGCAGCTCTAGAGAATTCCGTTATTATATGCAAATGCATAGAGTATATGACAAATAAGAACATAAAAATTAGGTAGGTGCATGTGGCTAATTTTTTCTCATTTTTCTTGTATTACAGAAATCACAGTGTTATAGACTTCATCTGCCCAAGATCTATAAAATCTAAATAAAATGTATCCATATGCTAAGGTCCACTAGTTTATTTTAAAAATGTCAAGAGAATGCCATTTTGATTCAAAGGAACTAAAGTAAAATTCAAGCTACCTATCTTCTTAACCTTTGCCACTTCGTTTTCATTAAATATGCTTCCTCAGAGTTTCTCTCACAACTTAAATCCATATGCTCTCAAATCTTGTTTATGCACACCATAAGTAAAAAAAAGTCTGCACTCTCCATGTATGTCTGTTGATTTATAAATAACAAATATAAACTTCTTGATTATTAAATTATAGACAGTCCCTGACTTACCAGGACTAAGTTAAATCTTAAGATTTTTGGACTTCATGATGCTAAGAAAAGCAATATGCTTTCCGTAGAAATTGTACTTTGGATTTGTATCTTTTCCTGAGCTTGCAAACGATGTGTAGGATGATACTCCTGGGATGCTGCACAGAGGCAAGCAGCACTCACAGCTCCCCAGTAGCTATGCTATCACAAGGGTAAACAAATGATATACTTAAAACCATTCTGCACCCGTACATCTATTCTGGTTTTCACTTTCAGTACAGCATTCAATCAATTACATGGGATATTCAGCACCTTATTATAAAATAGGCTTTCTGTTAGATTTTGCCCAACTATGGGCTGACATATGTCCTCTGAGCATGTTTTTTTTTTTTTTTCCTCTGAGCATGTTTAAGGTAGGTGAAGTTCAGCTATGATGTTTGGCAAACTAAGTGTACTACATGTATTTTTTTTAAGTTATTTATTTATTTATTCATTCATTCATTCATTCATGATAGACACAGAGAGAGAGAGGGGGGCAGAGACACAGGCAGAGGAAGAAGCAGGTTCCATGTTGGGAGCCCAAAGTGGGACTCCATCCTGGGACTCCAAGACTGCGCCCTGGGCCAAAGGCAGGCACTAAACTTGAGCCACCCAGGGATCCCCTATGTATTTTCAACTTATGATGGGTTTATTGGGATGTAACCTCATCATAAGTCAAGGAAGATCTGCAAAATCAATAAATTTAAGAGTTGAAATTTTAACCCAAACCCAAGACTCCATTAATAAAGAACACTAAAGGCCAATATATCCCTGAGGAACATGGGTATAAAAGTTCTCAAAAAGATACTACCAAATTGAACAGTAGGTTAAAAAAAAAGAATAATTCACCACGATCATGTGGGATTTGCTTCTGGGCTGCAAGGTGTTTCAATATGAGCAAGTCAATCAACGTGATATGATAATAAAAGAAAGAATACAATCATATGAGGCTTTCAACAAATGCAGAAAAAGCATTTGAAAAGCACAACATCCATTAATGATAAAAACCCTCAACAAAGTAGGACTAGACAAAACATATATCAATATCATAAAGGACATCTACAAAAAACCCACAGCTAATATTATCCTCAATGGGGAAAAATGAGAGCTTTTCATCTATGATCAGGAACACGACAGAGATGTCCACTTCCACCACTGTCATTTAACACCATACTGGAAGTCCTAGCCACAGCAATCGGACAACAAAAAGAAATAAAAGGCATCCAAATTGGCAAGGAAGAAGTCAAACTTTCACTATTGCAGATGATGTCATATTCTATGTAGAAAACCTGAAAAAGTCCACCAAAACACTGCCAGAACTAATACACAAATTCAGCAAATTCACAGAATACAAAATCAACATACAGAAATCTGCATTTCTCTACACTGATAATGAAGCAGCAGAAAGAGAAATCAAGGGCAGCCCCGGTGGCGCAGTGGTTTAGCACCGCCTGCAGCCCAGGGCGTGATCTGGAGACCCTGGATCGAGTCCCATGTCAGGCTCTCTGCATGGAGCCTGCTTCTCCCTCTGCCTGTGTCTCTGCCTTTCTCTCTCTCTCTCTCTCCCTCTCTCTGCATCTCTATGAATAAATAAATAAAATCTTTAAAAAAAAAAAAAAGAAAGAGAAATCAAGAAATTAATCCATTTACAATTACACCAAAAACCATAAGATATCTAGGAATAAATCTAACCAAAGAGGTTAAAGATCTGTACTCTGAGAACTATAGAACACTTAAGACAGAAATTGAAGAGAACACAGAGAAATGGAAAGACACTCCATTATCACATATTGGAAGAACAAATATTATTAAAATGTCTATACTACCCAAAGCAATCTATACATTCAATGCAATCTCTTTCAAAATACCACAAGCATTTTTCACAGAACTACAACAAACAATTCTAAAATTTATATGGAATCACAAAAGACACTGAATAACCAAAAGCATGCTGAAAAAAAGAAAACCAAAGCTAGAGGCATCATAATTCCTGACTTTAACAATCTATATTGTAAAGCTGTGACCATCAAAACAGCATGGTACTGGCATAAAAACAGACACATAGATCAATGAAACAGAACAGAGAAACCAGAAATGACCCTCAATCCTATAGCCAACTAATCTTTGACAAAGCAGGAAAGAATATTCAGTGGGAAAGAGAATGTTCAACAAGTGGTGTGGGGAAAACTAGACAGTAACATGCAGAAGAATGAAACTAGACCAATTCCTAACACCATACACAAAAATAAATTCGAAATCGATGCAAGACCTAAATGTGAGACAGAAATCCATCAAAATCCTACAGAAGTACACAGGCAGTAACATCTATGACATATCAACTTCTCCGTAGATATGTCTCCTGAAGCAGGGAAATAAAAGAAAATGAACTATTAGGAATTTGTCAAGATAAGAAGCTTTTGCACAGCAAAGTAAACAATCAACAAACTAAAAGGCAACCTACAGAATGGGAAAAGATATTTGCAAATGGTTTATCTAATAAAGGGCTAGTATCCAAAATATATAAAGAACTTATAAAACTCATAACCAATAAACAAATAGTCCAGTTAAAAAATGTGCAGAAAACATGAATATACAGTTTTCCAAAGAAAGACATCCAGATGGGTAACAGACACATGAAAAGAAGCTCGACATCACTCATCATCAGGGATACAAAATCATAACCACAATGACATACCACTTCACACCTGTCAGAATGGCTAAAATTAACAAGATGGGACACAAATGCTGGTGAGGATGCAGAAAATGGATGCTGCATTTTGTCAAATGGTTTTTCTACATCTATCAAAAGGACATAGGGTTCTTGTCCTTTCTTTTATTAATGTGGTGTATCACCTTCATTGAACTGAGGAATGTCAACTACCCCTGCAGCCCAGGAATAAAGACTACCTAGTCATGGTGAATATCCTGTTAATGTACCTTAGGATCTTATTAGTATCTTGGTGAGAATTTTGGCATCAACATTCAGCAGAGATACTGGTCTGTAATTCTCCTTTTCAGTGGGGGTTTTTGCCTTGTTTGATGACGGCCTCATAGAATGAGTATGGAAGTTTTCCTTCCATTTCCGTTTCTGGGAACAGTTTCAGATATTTGGTAGAATTTCACTGGGAGACCATCTGTCCCTGGACTCCTGCTGTTGGGAGATTCTGGATTACTAATTCAATTTCTTTGCTGATTATGGGTCTGTTCAGGTTTTCTATTCCTTCTTGTTTCAGTTGGCATAGTTTTATGTTTCTAGGAATGATTCTATTTCTTCCAGATTGCCTTGCTGGCATATAATTATTCATAATATTCTCTAATTGTTTGCATTTCTTCAGTGTTGGTTGTGATCTCTCCTCTTTTGTTCATGATTTTATTGATCTGGATCTTTTTCTTCCCTTTTTTTTTTTGATAAGTCTGGTTAGGAGTTTATCAAAATTATTAATTATATCAAGGAACCAGCTCCTCAGTTCATTGTACTGTTCTGATTGCTTTTCATTTGTTTTGATTTCTGTATCATTGATTTCTGCTCTAATTTTTATTATTTCTCTTTTCCGGTTAGATTTCGGCTTTATTTGCTGTTCTTCTTCCAGCTCTTTTAGGTATAAGGTTAAGTTGTGCTTTTGAGACTTGTTTCTTGAGGAAGGCCTCTATTGCTACATACTTCTATCTTAGGATCATGTTTACTGTATCTCAAAAATTCTAAACTGTCATGATTTTATTTTCATTTGTTTCCATGAATTTTTTTAAATTCTTTATTTCCTGGTTGACCCATTCATTCTTTAGTAAGATGCTCTTGGGATGACTGGGTGGCTCAGTGGTTGAGCATCTACCTTTAGCTCAGGACGTGATCCTGGGATCGAGTCCCACATCAGGCTCCCTCTGCCTGTGTCTCTGCCTCTCTCTGTTTCTCATGAATAAATGAATATATTAATTAATTAATTAATTATTGTTTAAAAAGGTAGAATGCTCTTTAATCTGCATGTTTTTGTGGTCCTTCCAACATTTTTCTTGTGGTTGACTTCAAGTTTTATAGTACTGTGGTCTGAAAATATGCATGGTATTATCTCAATTTTTTTTGTAGTGGTTGAGACCTGATTTGTGACCCAGTTTGCGATCTATTCTAGAGAATGTTCCACGTGCACTGGAGAAGAATGTATATTCTGCTGCTTTAGGATGAAATGACCTGAATGTATCTGTAAACGCCATCTGGTCCAGTGTGTCTGTCATTCAAAGCCTTTGTTTCCTTGTTGATTAGCTGCTTAGATTATCTGTCCATTGCTGTGAGTAGGGTGTTAAATTCCCCTACTATTATTGTAGTATTATCAATGAGTTTCTATAATTTTGTTATTAATTGGTTTATATATTTGGCTGCTCCCAAGTTAGGAACATAAATATTTATAATTGTCAGATCTTCTTGCTATACAGACCTTTTAATTATAAGACAGTGTCCTTCATCTCTTAGTAGTCTTTGATCTATATGTCAGATTTAAGAATGGCTATTCTAGCTTTCTTCTGATGTACCCTGGCAAGATAAATGGTTCCCTACCCCCTCACTTTCAATCTAGAGGTGTCTTTGGGTCTAAAATGAGTCTGTGGTGGACAGTATATTGATGGGTCTTTTTTTTTTTTTAATCCATTCTGATACCCTATGCATTTTGATTGTAACATTTAGTCCATTTACATTCAGAGTAATTCTGGAAAGATACGAATCTAGTGCCATTGCGTTACCTGTAGGTCACTGTTCCAAAGACCTTTCTGGTCTTTGTTACTTTTGGGTTCTCTCTTCCCTCAAAGGATCCCCGTTAATATTTCTTTCACAGCTCGTTTAGTGTTCACAAATTCCTTTAGTTCTTGTTTGTCCTGGAAACCGTTTACCTCTCCTATTCTGAATGACAGCCTTGCTGGATTTCTTTTCTGCATATTTTTTCCCACTTAGCGTGTTAAATATACCATGCCAGTTCTTTTTGGCTTCCCTGATCTGTGGACAGGTCTGCTCCCAGCCTTATGTGTCTACCCTTATATGTTAAGGACTTTTTATTCTATGCTACTTTCAAGATTTTTTGTTTTTTTTGTTTTTTTTTAGATTTTATTTATTTGAGAGGAGAGCAAGTGAGTGAGCAAGAGCACCAGCCAAGGCAGAGGGAAAGGGAGAAGCAGACTGCTGACTGAGCAGGGAGCCTGACGTAGGGCTCAATCCCAGGACCCTGGGATCACGGGCCTGAGCCAAAGGCAGATGCTTAACGAACTGAGTCACCCAGGCACCTTGATTTTCCTTTTATCTTTATAATTTGCAAGGGTCACCATAATATGTTGAGGTGTTGATCTGGTTTTGTTGATTTTGAGGGGGGTTCTCTGTGCTTTGTGGACTGGAATGCCTGTTTCCTTCCCCAGATTAGGGAAGTTCTTAGCTATACTTCCTTCAAATAAACCTTATCCCCCTTTCTTCTCATCTTCTGGGACTCCTATAATATGGATATTACTTTGCTTTATGGAATCACTGAATTCCCTCAGTTATCTTCTTGATCTGGTATGTTTCTTTCCCTCTTCTTTTCAGCTTTCTTATTTTCCATCATTTTATCTTCTGTATCACTCACTGGTTCACTCTTCGGCTTCATTCATCCTCATTTTTTAGACTCCATTTCGGACTGCATCTTGGTTATAGCTTTTTAAAATTTTGGCCTGACTAAACTTTAGTTCTTTTATCTCTACAGTAAGAGATTCTCTAGGTTTTTTTCCTTTTTTCTCTCTCTAGGGTTTTCTAATGCTTTTTCAGGCCCACTTAGTATCTTTATATTCGTTGTTTTGTTTTAATATTATTTTTTTATTCGTTGTTTTAAATTCTAGTTCATACATCTTAGTTATATCCATATTGATGAAATCCATGGCAGTAAATACTATCTTCTGTTCTTTCTTTTTGGGTGAATTTATTCATCTTGTTATTTTGTTCAGAAAGAAAAGAATAAAGAAAGAAAAAAAACAGTAACAATGACAACAGAAAAAAACAACAAAACAAAACTAGATCCTGATTGTGTTTTGATCTTCTTGTTAAAAGAAATTAGATCCCAAAGAAAGAAAAAAATATATATATATGCAATTATAAAATAAAATACAGTGAAAGGAAATGAAAAATAAGATATACATGTAAAGTATATACGTAGATAAAAATTTTATAGGAATAAGAAATTAAATGAAAAAAATTAAAAATAACAAAAAGAAATACTAAAAGACTAAGGAATAAAAAGAGAATGGTATATAGTGTTTTCCCCTAGAGCTGAAGTCTTGTAGCCCTCTATCATCAGCAAACTTGGTGAGAGTGAGTTATTTGCAAGCCTTCTGGTGAGGGGCCTGTTGCACTGATTCTCAGGCGCACCTGCTCTCATGGAAATGCATCTCCAGTGAGCAAAGGCAGAGCTTGGTGTTAGCAGCTCCGGACTCCACTAAGTGGCGCTGTTTTGCTCCCTGAAGGCTTTCAGCTCAGATGGGCAGAATGAACATGGTGGTGCTCCCCACTCCCCACTCTTCAGGGAGCCCTCACAGAAGAGCCATCACTCTTGTCTCCCCAGTTTCCATGAGAACTGTGTTCACTCAGCCGGTGACTATGCCCTTTCATCTCAGGCATACGACTGAGTTTCAAACCAAATTTTAGGGACTCCTGTGGGGTGGACCCACGCTATTCTTCCTACGGGAGTGTAAGGGTGTCAGCCCATTTCTACCTTTTGCTAGACCCCTCCCAGGAAAGTGGTAGCACGATCACTGCGCAGTTTATGGCAACACAGAGCACAGAGCCAGAACCTAGACTGAGTGTTCTCAGCCCGCTTCTCTGCTCCTATGCTTGGGGGCTCCACCACACTTAGGCACCAGATGTTCTTCTTGCGACCCCAGGGATCCTAAGATTATGCTGTCACACCTGCGATTCTGCCCTGCTTCAGCACCCAAGCTACTTTAAGTTATGAACATCCCCCACTTAGCAGACTTCTAAAAGTCCTGATTTTGCACTCCACTAATTATATTCTGCAGTAGCCTCCTTAAGCAGGCTCCCTCCCCCAGCTGTATCCTCTGCTATGCCACAAATGGATTCAAGTCTCTGCACCTCCTACCTTCCAAACGGTGGTCAGTGGTCGCTCTTCTGGTAAATTTGTGGCATTTGTTTTCTCAGACCTCTGACTGACTTCAGAATGATTTGCTAACTTTCTAGTTGCATCAGAGGGATAAGACAAACTTAGGGTCCCCCTATTTCTCTGCCATCTTACCAACTGCAAAGAATTTTTAAGGAAATAAATTACTTACTTCTTCTGTATTAATAACAAGCTTAGCTAAGAAGAGACGGATATTTAATGATACCGATGGATTTCCTAGTTTGTCATGAAGAAATTTCATCCAAGGAGGAAGATTTCTTGGTACTGAACCCTGAAATGATACATTCAAGATTACATTAAAAAGTGGAATGAAATAACTTCACATTTTGATATTATGAGATGACAAAGTAAGACATGAACAAAAAAATCATGTTTATTAGATACAGAATTTGGTATTTGATATTAAGTGTTTATTCTTACTATGATACTAATAAACAGAATTAAATGAGACAAGATTAGCAGATACAAACCTCATCTTTAGATAGTATCTGATTTCTCTGCATGTGCTTAATCAGGGCTGTCATGGTTGCCATACATTCGTGTTGATTGAGCTCATCCATCTCTAACTCTAGGACAGCATCTTGGACCATGGGGTCTTTATGCTCCTAGGAAAAGGGAAGAATCTGATGATGAAGAGTACACTGCTAAAATTTCAGTGTATCTGATATTCTGACTTTTGAGACAGTATCATAAAAGACATACTTAGGTAACAATGATATATTAGTAATAATATTGAATACACTTGTTAGGTTTTCTTACTAAACAACTAAAAATAACCCAGGACTTCATGTCTTCCTTACATTCTAGATACAGATTTCCTCTCTGATCTCTTATACGCATGGTGACTCCCTTCAGCGTCACATTCAGATCACAGCATCAATGCCACACATGCTGCTTTGTACAGACAGCAAGATCTTTACAAATGTTTGTCTTGGGAGGCCCCAGAACTCTCAACTCCTTAAGAACAATAATTCTTATTGGACACATTATGGAGGAAGTGGAGCTACTGAAGTTAAACTATAAGATAAATTTTTACCTATATTTTTTTTCTCAGTAAACTGAAAAAGAGTTTTTCTCTGAAAAAATTCTGTAAAGTCCTTGTCTTGAAATTTTAATCAATAAAAGAACAAAACTTTTAAACCATTGTTGGCCCTAAAATTCTCAGAAATCACAGCAGAGGTAATCATTTTATAAGTGTAATGCTAAATTGAGGTTTTACATACCTGTACAGTAAATTTTACACACACACAAAAAGTGAAACTATTTATCTGGATATTTCCAAGCACAGATCACTTCCAGGAAAGAAAGATTTGAGAGATGCTAAGAAGTTTTTGTACAGTTAAAATTAAAATTAAGCATGGGGAAATTCAGTGCTTGCAGAGACTGAATAGAAAGAGGAATAAAAATGGCCCTAGACACTTGACGGGATGAGCACTGGGTGTTATTCTGTATGTTGGCAAATTGAACACCAATAAAAAATAAATTTATTATTAAAAAAAAAATGTCCCTAGATAGTTCAGTAATTCATTCTTCTCTGGCAGCAGGAGCTATCTAAGAACATCACTTCCCAGGCTGCACAGTATTTGTAAAAGTACTCCTCTTGTAACCCGTGCCCATGGTCTCTTTCTTCCCAAAGATAATGGAAATTTCCATAAATTGGAGGTTTAGAAATGATAGAAAGTGGTGTTATGTTGTAGTAAGAGAAGTGCTAAATGAGCACTCAAATAGTAAATTTCATACACAATCAGGGTTATATCATACACAATCAGGGTTACAAGAAATAAGAAAAAAAACAATGAGCCATAAAAAAAAAAAAAGAAAAATCAGAGTAACGGTGATGACCCATTTTCCAGATACCTGGTAAGGTGTCAAAGGAATTAATTACAGTATCTGACTGCAATCAGTTCTACTCAATATGTTTTTCAGTCAAAATTACTGCATGTCAAGATGCTGCTCACAAAGACTGGATAGATCTGAAACCAGAGAGTCAAGTCACGCAATCAAATTGAAGGCATTAGGACTGAACCCAAGATGCCTCAATGGAAATGGCCTATTCACAAAGGAGGAGTCTCACTAGACAATGTAGTCATAACAGAACGAAATCGTACTCTTTTATTGCCCAGTACAGGTGTATGACACAATCTGGATGAAAGAATTAATGAATGGGCTCCTCTTGAAGTATTCAATACAAAGGAAGAAGCCAATCCTACGGGCAACATCTTTATGTTGTACTTTTACAGTCCAACTCAACTTCAAAAACACTGCACTGCTCAAGCCCTTCTCAGGCAAAAAGCCAACGGGCAGGCCAAAGTGGGGCAAGAACTGCCTAACAGTACCCGGAAGTAGAGACAGAGAGAGTGGGGTGCCCACCTATTCTTCAGGACCTACACCAGGAGAGCTTCAGAGGGGTTAAGGGAAAGAAGAAGTGAGTCAGTGCATTTCAAAGAAACCAAAGGGAAAAACTTGAATGAACCCTAGATGGGAAACAGATGTTCCATGGAGCTCATGGTTTTCCATATGTGTACACATTTGTGTCCCTATGTAAGTGCATAGGTATGTGTCTACAGTTTCCTATCTCTGTTCATGAGGTTAAGCTATCATTTGTGAACCAGATGCATTCAGTCATTTCAGTTTGATAACATCTAATATTTGAACAACTTCTTCATCTTCTGCAGAGGATAATGCAATAGTCATATCAGCATGGCATCTGAGTCTCTATGACTGTTATCTCTCTCACTGGAAACCTTTATATGCAGTTATGATTTCAAACACTAATTTCATGGAGACTGACTAAGGTGAATCAGCCCTTGAAGAGAGCCTTCTTTCCTATACTGGTGAACTCCAATTGCTGAGCCTATACAAAGGAAGGCTTAGAGATCCTAGAAAATTCTCCACACACTATCCTCTGAGGACTACCCACAGAGAACTGGCTTCCACTAACAATGACACCTCTCTTCCTTTACAAATGCCAATAATATTTTTTAATATATGAAATGTGATCACCCGTCTCCGAAAATGACCATGGGTAGATTTAGGGTCTTGGGAACTGTATGAATAGCTCTGAACGCCAGTTGAGAAATCAAATTGACTCATTTCCTCACTCAGGCTGCTGTCTGCCAAATATGACAAGGAAGACAGATAATGAGGGCCATCTGAAATATAAAGAGAATACATTTATTCAAATTGGTGAAAAAATGTATTTCTCTAAGCTCAAACGATATTAAAATTAAAAGTGTTTTTTTTAATAAAATTAAAAGTGTTAACTAAAGTTTTCATCAATCCTGTGATTCTCAACAGACTGACTAGATTAACAAAGCAAAAGAAATGGGGAAAGATCTCCTTTTGTTTTTGTCATTATTGAGCAGTTATTTTCTACTGTCATGGATAGAGACATTAAGGTAAACTATATATTATTTTTGGATATATTAACAAAATTTTCTTGCATTAAATTTTTGATGGGGTATATTTTGTATATAAAGTCTAGGGGCGCTTGGGTGGCTCAGTCAGTTCAGCATCTCCCTTCGGCTCAGGTCATGATCCCACAATCCTGGGATAGAGCTCTGCACTGGGCTCCCTGCTCAGTGCAGAGTCTGCTTGCTTCTCCCTCTCCTCTGCTGCTCCCCCTGCTTATGTTCTCTTGTTGTGTCAAATAAATAAATAAAAACCTTAATAAAAAAGTCTAACAGAAACATGGGGAAAGATACTACTGAAAAACAAGTAATCTACACATAAGACTGGTCCCAATTTTATCCTCAAAAAAAAACCAAAAAGCTATGAAGAAAAATTAACCAAAAAACTAAAACAAGGAGCATGGGGAGCAAAAGAGGGTTAATTTTGAATAGGGAAGCCAGGGAGAACTTCCTTCAAAGGTTGGCATTAAACAAAAGTTGATATCTGGGACCAAGATTATTCTAGGCGGAGGAGACATCACGTAAAAATGCCCAGGAGCCAAATGAGCCCTGTGCCTACAAGCACAGCCAGGGGACAGTGCCGTTGGGGCAGAGTCGCAGGGGGGAGCCAGGCAGGGCAAGGGGACTTAGGCAGCTCTGTTCTCAGGGAGGTGGGAATTGATGGGAGGTCTGAAACAGATGAGTGGCAGCATGGGTCTTTTATTTCAACACTGATTTCTGAATGCATTTAAGCAAACGACATAATGCATAAGCAAAAAATAGCTATCAACCAATCTTGCACTTTTAGAAAAAGCATACCATTTCTTCTTAGCCCTCTTTGCCCATTCTGAGGTCCTTCTATGAAGCTAAAGTTTAGCTAACTGCATTTCTTTCAAAATAGAATTCTATTTGCCACTTAAAGCTTTTTGAACTCCAATTCAATGTTTTTTGGATATTTAAAAATTTTTTTATTCACATAACAAATATCATTGGTTACATAACAAATTAGAATCTTATCATTTTGAAAATATCCCACCTGAATCCCCATTTACTGCTTCCCTGGCTTCTTTCCTAATTTCAATGTACTTTTTCTTTCTTTCCATAGGAACCTGTTAAGCAAAACAAATATACAATTTAAAACTTTTTAGAATCATGATCACACATTTTCTATTTTAATAGCAATTCGACCAAAAAAACTAAATTTTGAACAAGACTTTTATCAAATATAAAATCACTAAATATATCCACAAAGACAGGTGAGTGCCCTTAAGAAATGCTTTTCCCACAGAACCCCACTGAGGCACATGTTTCCCCTCTGGGCTCTGGCACCTAATGTGGGTAAAGCTCTGGCAGCCACATGCCCAGATTATCAATAGACTATACCTGACCTATAAGCCTCAGTTTCCTGAACTATACAGTTATGGTATAACACAGCACCTTACAATGCTATTGTAAAGTTTAGAAGTAACATACAGCAACTGTCTGAATGATATTATATTTTTTTTATTTTTAGTTCTTTGAACATACACCTTGAAAAAAGTTCCTAGTCTTGTCCCAAAAGGGAACAAGGCAGGTAGCAACCACTTATGTGAACTCATGAACCCCTGAGACCTGATAAGGTCAGCAGCCACGCATGCTAATATGAGTGACAGCTCCTGACCTATACCATGGTGTACAAGCCCTGGCACTCTACCCAATTCCCATCTCCAGTGGGCTGTGAAAGGCTGCACCTACAATCTCCCACCAATTGCTGAGGCTGGCATGTCAAACTTAGCTTGGCTAAAATTAAGCTTGTCACATTTGCCACAGCAAGTTTCCCAACTATTACCATGACTTCTGCTCAGACAACTCCCATTATCCTGCCAAATTACCCAAGCAGGGCCACAGCATTATAATGCTATATCTGGATAGATCTCAATTTCACTGACCAGAGGAATTTACTCAGCAAACAACTTCTGGGATATGTTCTAACAGCATCTTTTATTGCCATTTTCTATCTTTCACTAGTTAAGAGAGGGAAAAATCAAGTTATGATCATTTTTCTATAGTTGCCTGCAATTGTACCAGATATTATAGTTCAAATTGAATACTAGGAATTTCACATGTTTAACATAATATGTTTTTTCTATAAGCATCTGATAAATTTTTCAAACTCAGGAACACCAATAAAAAATTTCACTCACCTCAACTTCTATAGGAAAAGTATAGCAGCGTTTCAGGTCAATCAGATTTTCCAAAATAAGCAAGTTCTGTAAATCCAAAGAGTCATAGAAAAAATATCTGAATAGTGGAGAACCTTATTGCTGATGCTACTATACTTAATAACTCATGGTGAAGCACTTTAGCTTTATATATGCAGAACTACAAGAACTACATCCTCAATATTCTGAGGATGTGCAAATTATGGGCAAATTATGATATAATTTTAATTTAGATAATTAACTTGAAATCCTGCACTGATGGCAACTGGAAGTTTTATGAAAAGTCTACCTTTTCAGGTTTTTCACTAAACAGAAAACCTTGGTAAAATTTTAATTCAGTGAAGACACAGCAGATAACAGAAATGGCACAGTTGTATGCAGCACAATGGTAAAGTCTTCTCCTCTCCAGCAACTGATTCTCACCCGCCATGTTCTCTGTAAATGCATCATAGCACAATCTGTAGAATAGATGCAGGTTAAAAATTAATTCATATAACAGGGAAATTGAAGCATAAGCCCAACAATGCCAGACAACAGAATCTGAATTCAGTTTAGCCTTCTCTGAGTGTCACGTTTGTGTCTGGCATAATACTAGGTACTGGAAATAAAAGGCAACTTAAAAAAAAAAAAAAAAAGAAAGACAACTTAAGTCACGGAACCCACGCACATCTCAAGGTAAAGGTGGGGTCCAGGGATTTCACCACACTGTGGTACGCACAGCAACAGCAACCAGCCCAGTAAATTAAGAGATGGAAGCAAGGAGGATCAACAGTAAGCCAGGCACAGGAGCCAGCAACGGTTTAAAGAAAAAATATGAACCGTATTTTGAATTCTAAGTCAAAGGGGAAATGTATGTAAGGATTATGAACAGAGAGAAGAGTGTTACTTATAGTGAGGGATAAGCCACATGGTGTGTTCAGAAGATGTGGTGGGAAGCAGCAGTGGCTGGCAGTGAGCAAAAGGTGTAGAGGGGGGTGCATTCTTAAAAGAGCTCGCCTGCCATGCTAAGGAGCTAAGAGTTCATTCTGCAGGATGGGGTCTCCAAACTGCCCAGGTGACCAACTACTGTTGAAAACAGTTTTATCAGCACACAATCTATTCCTTTAATTTCAAATGGCGGTCAGGAAAATATATAAATCCCTTTATATTGTAAATCACACCACTAAAAATATATCAAGCTATTAAGGAGTGGGGGAATGGGAGGAAAAAAAACAATTCGAGTTTTATTCCTTATAAAAGATGAGTATAGGATAAAACATGCTACCCAATAACCTGCTAAATTGAAGTCTAAGTAGTTTGTACATAAAAAGAAAATTATAAAAACTCATACTTAAACATTTATTCACATTATATACAAGCATAATGATACATGCATCAAAAATATTAACCAATCAAACAAACCAAAAGTTGACTAAAACCTTACTTAATAAGTGTCTTTGTAAGTTCATTTCCTTCTGTAATACATGAGCCGTGGAAAACTTGATTAATTTTAGATTCCTTTGAGTGAACATCATCTTTTGAAAGACGAGAATACATCACATCTAGCATCTTATAAAACCCCATCTTCTTGGTGATTTGAGTATCAAAAGTAGATTCATTTAGCTAAGGAAAGGTAACAAATGATTATCTTTGGTCTAATCAAATATGAAAAATTATTTATTGAATATATCAAATACTCAAATACATATATTTAATATTCAATGCTTTTTACATATAACATAATTTTAACATGGCTGTTGAATCACTTCAATAGGAGACCACCCAAGGTCAGAAACATAGATCTAAATACTGATGTGTTATACTGAGTGTAGCAGGAAGTAATGCACAACGTCCAAATAGTGACCTTAGAATGTGAATATAGGGCTTTTGCACAAAATCTTATCAAAGACATGACCAATAGCAGGTAAAACTTCAAAGTAATAAAAAACAAAATTTTCAAGTACTTACAGAATTTTCTAAAGATATCCACATCCTAATCCCTGGAACCTGTGAATACACTCTCATAAGGCAAAAAAGGACTTTGTGAATGTGATTAAGTTAAGGATCTTAAGATAGGGAGACAATTCTGGGTTTTCATTCAGCCACAGATGAAACCATATGTAACCTTACAAGAGGAAAGAGAGAGAAATGAGACATACAGGAAAAGGCTATGTGATGACGGAATTAGGGGCCAGAATGATGCAGCCACATATTGAGGAATGCCAGCAGCTACCAGAAGCTGGAAGAGGCAAGGAGCGGATACTCAGGGCTGCTGGGACAACTGTGGTCATGACAACATCACAAATTCAGCTCAGTGAAACTAATTAGACTTCTGGCCTCCAAAACTGGGAGAGAATAAAATTCTGTTGTTTTGAGCCACCAAGCTGACAGTAATTTGTTACTGAAAATTTAGAAAACTAATACACATTTTGGTATCAAGAGTTGGACCTGCTCTAACACATGGATGATGGGTAAAGGCTGAAAGAAATTTGCCATGCATGACGGAAAAAGCCAACTGCCTATAGAGACTGCTGGCAGAAATAATCAACACTGAAGGCATTGCTGGTGAGAGCTCATAAGGAAGTAAAAAGCTTGACAGAAAAAGCTAAAATTGTCTTACAGAACTTCTCAATCATCATAAACACACTTGTGGTAGAAATATGGACATTAAAGTAGTTGCTAGTGAGGTCTCAAAAGGAAATAAGGAACATACTTTTGGAAACTGGAGGAAAGAGGATCCTTGTTATACAGTGGCAAGAAAACTTGGCTGAGAAAGTGTTCTACAGTTATATACACAGCAGAACTTGTAAGCCATGCACTTGAATATTTAGCTGAAAAAATTTCCAAGCAAATTTGTTGAAGGTGCTGGCTGCTTTCTTCTTTGCTGCTTATAATACATGTGAGGTGCAAGAGACAAATTGAATTAAAAACTACTAAGCAGGGGGATCCCTGGGTGGCACAGCTGTTTGGCGCCTGCCATTGGCCCAGGGCGCGATCCTGGAGACCCGGGATCGAATCCCACATCGGGCTCCTGGTGCATGGAGCCTGCTTCTCCCTCTGCCTGTGTCTCTGCCTCTTTCTCTCTCTCTGTGACTATCATAAAAAAAAAAAAAAAAAAAAAAAAAAAACTACTAAGCAGGGAGGGCAGCCCACGTGGCTCAGTGATTTAGCGCCGCCTTCAGCCCAGGGCCTGATCCTGGAGACCTGGGATGGAGTCCCACATCAGGCTCCCTGTGTGGAGCCTGCTTCTCCCTCTGCCTGTGTCTCTGCCTCTCTGTCTCTGTTTCTCATGAATAAATAAATAAAATCTTAAAAAAAAAAAAAAAAACTACTAAGCAATAAGAACCAAAACTTGATTTGAGAAATTCTCAGCTTACCCAGATTGTGAAAGATGCTAACATTAGGAAATTCACTGTTAGAAAAGTGGCTTGGGAGAGAAGAACAAGGGTGTGGCTGGACATTCTTGAGCCAGTACTGAAGAAATTAGCATGGGACTCCTGGATGCCCTCATCCATTTCAATAGAACCAAGAACAGAGATGTAATTATCCAACAAAGACCTGTGAAGGACTCTCATCTAATGGAGTAAACCACCAAGACACACACAGGAGAGCTATGAGTTGTTGAGAATGTCATACCCGAGGAAACACCACCAGCTTAGACTGAAGCAGACAGAGACAAAATTAAATGGGGGGTGGGGGGGTGGTGGACAAAGCTGTTGTACTCCCTGAATTCCACAGGCAAGAAACAGATTGATAAAAACTACTCAGCTGCAAATATATGCCATCCTTCAAGAAAAAAGAATGACTCTAAGAATGGAGTCTTGGTCTAGAGGGCAGAACACCAAGCACAAAGCATTATATTATCCAGGCAGAATCTGCCTGCCTGCACCTATGGAACACTGATTTCTTCCTTACCTCATTTTCTCTTTTTTAAAATAGGAATGACTATAATTGTCATCCTATGCCTGTTGAACCACTGTCTTTTGGAAACAAATTATTTGTTTTCTAGTTTCACAGGTCCACAAATGGAAAGAAATTTGCCCAAAGATGGATCATACCCAGAATCTTACCCATACGTGATTCATTACAGTTTGAATGATGAAAGCAAGGACTCTGAGCTGATGATACTCAGATTGAATTTTGACTTAAAGGTTGATGAGGTGATGTGTTTAGACTCTGGGAGATGTTAGGATGTGAAAAATGTATTTTGCGAGTGAGAACATTTGATGCAGGGAGACTATATTAAGCTGAATAACATCCCCTTACAAATACCCACGGTCCAATCACTGGAATCCTGAACGTTACCTTAGATGATAAAAAAGGATTATAAAGATAAAATCAAGTAAAGGATCTGGAATTAGCAGATGATCAAAGTGGGTCCTAATGCAATCATATATTTATAGGAGAGGCAAAGAGGGATTAGACAAAAGAAGAGGAGGCAATGTGACCACAGAAGCAAAGAGAGAAGTGACTTAGCCACAAGCCAAGGAATACAGGCTGTCACAAAAGCTGGAAGCGGCAAAGAAAGGCTTTATCCCTAGGGCCTCTATAGCCTTGCAACACCTTGACGAAAGCCCAAGGAAACTGATTTCTGATTTCTGCCTTACAGAACTAAGAGAGAATAAATCTCTGATGTTCTAAGCCACGTTGGTGGTAATTTGTTAAAACACCCTCAGGAAACTAATGGAGACTCCATGTAACTACAGATTGTTATCAAACTGTTGAGGTAATACTCCTTGAGCAACAATGATCCATTGCAGTTTTTTTTTAATTTTATTTAAATTCAATTAATTAACATATAATGTATTCTTGGTTTCAGAGGTAGAGGAAAGTGATTTATCAGTCTTATGTAATGTAATATCCAGTGCTCATTACATCACCCAGTTACCCCATCACCCCACTTCCTCCCCTCCAGCGACCCTCAGTTGCTTCCTATGATTCAGAGTCTTTTATGGTTTGTCTTTCTCTCTGATTTCATCTTGTTTTATTTTTTCCTCTCTTGCTCTATGATCCTCTGTTTTGTTTCTTAAATTCCACATATGAGTAAGATCATATAATTGTCTTTCTCTGATCAACTTATTTCACTTAGCATAATACCCTCTAGTTCCAACCACACATCGAAGTTTTTAAGGACATTGATCAAGGAGATTGGTCAATTCTCATTACCATTAAATTTAATAACAGATGTACAAATACCTTTGTAAATCTAGACTTCAACACATCAATGGTTTCCACCACAATTTTGCCAAAGAATTCTCTCAAAGCATTCAGGCCACAATGCCACAACAGAGTGAGAAGAGAGCGATCTACAAATGCTTGGCGAGTGACATTTGAAAGTAGGTCATCCCTCTTGAACATTCTGTATACACTTTCCAAAAGGGCTAATTGTGTGACACAAGAACTCCTAAGGAAAAAAAAAAGAATTATATCAACATGCCTGCTTTGAACAAATATTTTATGAGTGCCTACCCACATAACAAGCAAAATAAACACCAATGACTACAAATTTTAAAAGTAACTTTAAAGATCATATAAAAACCATGAAATACAAGTAGCATTTGTACATGAACCATATTATTGTACTCATCCCCAGAAATCTTCAAGCGCAATTTAGGCATTAAGGAGAATTGTTTTCATTACTTTTAAATCTGACCATTTTTAGAAAATAGCTGGAAGGCTTTCGGAGAGTCTCGGGCCTAAAGATGATCACAGATTCAGAATTTGAAACTCATGAGTTATAAAAAATCTAGTCTCTTCCTAAAAACAAACAGCCATTCCTATTTCCTACAGAGATATATTCACCTGCCCCCCCCCCTTTTTTTTTTCACCTGGCCCTTTATATTCTCATCTGGAATATAAAATATTGTATGATCATCTATAAGATTTTCTCTGTAAGTCTATAAACCAAGAATACAGAGTTTGTTTCTTCACCTACAAAAATATGAGCTTAGGACTAAATGATCATTAAAATCCTTTTCCAGATCTAAAATCCTGATTCGTAGAAGGATGAACCAGGGCCAAAATGTTCAATTTAGAAGATAATTCAGTCAGAAAATTTTAAGACTCAGGACATTACTAGATGGTATATGGGCTTCTGTAATATTTACTTGGGCACCGCCTTTGATTTAAATTATTTTGAGGAGCTCTCTGACAGCACGGTAGAAACACAGCCCTAAAACACTTACAGAGAAAACTAAGGAGGAGAAGAAAAGAAAAAGAACAAAGTCTGATTATAAAAAATAAGACAGTAGTTTACTGAAAATAAATGCAAATGAGCTTTAACTATATGTTCTACTTCAATTATAATAAAAGAAATACAAATTAAAACAACACTTCGAAATTCTTTCCCACCTATAAAAAATGGGAAAAAATACAAGTGTTTGACACGATACTCTCTACTGGCAAAACTGACAAAATAGACACTCATTTACTGCCGAGGGATCAAATAATATCAACCCCCGAAAAAGGGATATAATGAAAGCTTGCAAAATTACAAATGCAAGGGGGAGAGCAAGATGGTGGAAGAGTAGGGATCCTCAACTCTCCTGGTCACACCAACTTACGTGGATAACTTTCAAAACATACTGAGCAACTACAAATTGAACCTGGGATTTAAATAGAGAAGAGCCAGAACGCCACAGAGAGAAAGGTTTTCTCCTTCTAACAAGAACCATCTAGGTGAAATTCATTTAGGTGGTGGCTAATATTCATGACCAAGGCCACTTACAGCCACTCTGCACTGAGCAAAATGACAAGAAGGAAGAATTCACCAAAAAAGAATCAGAAACAGCACTATCTACCACAGAGTTACAATTTGGATTAAAATTCAATGTCAGAAGACAGGGATGTCCATTCTCGCCACTGCTATTCAACACAGTACTAGAAGTCCTAGCCTCAGCAATCAGGCAACAAAAAGACATAAAAGGCATTCAAATTAGCAAAGAAGAAGTCAAACTCTCCCTCTTCGAACTCTCCCTCTTCGCCGATCACATGATACTCTACATAGAAAACCCAAAAGAATCCACCCCAAGATTGCTAGAACTCATACAGCAATTTGGTAGCGTGGCAGGATACAAAATCAATGCCCAGAAGTCAGTGGCATTTCTATACACTAACAATGAGACTGCAGAAAGAGAAATTAAGGAGTCAATCCCATTTATAATCACACCCAAAAGCATAAGATACCTAGGAATAAACCTAACCAAAGAGGTAAAGGATCTATACCCTCAAAACTATAGAACACTTCTGAAAGAAATTGAGGAAAACGCAAAGGAATAGAAAAATATTCCATGCTCATGGATTGGAAGAATTAATATTGTGAAAATGTCAATGCTAACCAGGGCAATTTACACGTTTAATGCAATCCCTATCAAAATACCATGGACTTTCTTCAAAGAGTTAGAATAAATTAAGATTTGTGTGGAATCAGAAAAGACCCCGAATAGCCAGGGGAATTTTAAAAAAGAAAACCATAGCTGGGGGCATCACAATGTCAGATTTCAGGTTGTACTACAAAGCTGTGGTCATCAAGACAGTGTGGTACTGGCACAAAAACAGACACATAGATCAATGCAACAGAATAGAGAACCCAGAAGTGGACCCTCAACTTTATGCTCAACTAATATTCGATAAAGGAGGAAAGACTATCCATTGGAAGAAAGACAGTCTCTTCAACATATGGTGCTGGGAAAATTGGACATCCACATGCAGAAGAATGAAACTAGACCACTCTCTTGCACCATACACAAAGATAAACTCAAAATGGATGAAAGATCTAAATGTGAGACAAGATTCCATCAAAATCCTAAAGGAGAACACAAGCAACCCTTTTTGAACTCAGCCACAGTAACTTCCTGCAAGATACATCCACAAAGGCAAAAGAAACAAAAGCAAAAATGAACTATTGGGACTTCATCAAGATAAGAAGTTTTGCACAGCAAAGGATACAGTCAACAAAACTAAAAAACAACCTACAAAATGGGAGAAGATATTTGCAAATGACATATCAGATAAATGGCTAGTTTCAAGATCTATAAAGAACTTATTAAACTCAACAGCAAAGAAACAAACAATCCAATCCTGAAATGGGCAAAAGACATGAACAGAAATCTCACAGAGGAAGACATAGACATGGCCAACAAACACATGAGAAAATGCTCCGCATCACTTGCCATCAGGGAAATACAAACCAAAAACACAATGAGATACCACCTCACACCAGTGAGAATGGGGAAAATTAACAAGGCAGGAAACCACAAATGTTGGAGAGGATGCGGAGAAAAAAGGGAACCCTTTTACACGGTTGGTGGGAATGTGAATCGGTGCAGCCACTCTGGAAAACTGCGTGGAGGTTCCTCAAGGAGTTAAAAATAGATCTGCCCTACGACCCAGCAATTGCACTGCTGGGGATTTACCCCAAAGATACAGATGCAATGAAACGCCGGGACACCTGCACCCCAATGTTTATAGCAGCAATGTCCACAATAGCCAAACTGTGGAAGGAGCCTCGGTGTCCTTCGAAAGATGAATGGATAAAGAAGATGTGGTTTATGTATACAATGGAATATTCCTCAGCCATTAGAAATGAGAAATACCCACCATTTGCTTCGACATGGAAGGAACTGCAGGGTATTATGCTGAGTGAAGTAAGTCAAATGGAGAAGGACAAACATTATATGGTCTCATTCATTTGGGGAATATAAATAATAGTGAAAGGGAATAATGGGGAAAGGAGGAAAAATAAGTGGGAAATATCAGAAAGGGAGACAGAACATGGAAGACTCCTAACTCTGGGAAACGAACTAGGGGTGGTGAAGGGGAGGTGGGCGGGGGTTGGGGGTGACTTGGTGGCGGCACTGAGGTGGGCACTTGACGGGATGAGCACTGGGTGTTATTCTGTATGTTGGCATGTTGAGCACCAATAAAAAATAAATTTATTACTAAAAAAAAAAGAGAGAGAAAAAAAAAAAAACCAGTGTCAGAAAGCCAATTCAGAAGCACAATTATAAAGCTACTGGTGGCTCTGGATAAAGGCATAAAGGATTCAAGGGACTTCAACTGCAGAATTTAGATCTAATCTGGCCAAAATTAAAAATCAATTAAATGAGATGAAATCCAAACTGGAGGTCCTAACGACGAGGGTTAATGAGATGGAAGAAAGAGTGAGTGACAAAGAAGACAAGTTGATGGCAAGGAAGGAAGGTGAGGAAAAAAGAGAAAAACAACTAAAAGACCATGAGGAAAGGTTAAGGGAAATAAATGACAGTCTCAGAAGGAAAAAAAAAAACTATGTATAATTGGGGTTCCAGAAAATGTGAACTGGGCAGAGGGCCAGAAAATGTATTTGAACAAAACATAGCTGAGAACTTCCCTAATTTGGGGAGGGAAACAGGAATTCAGATCCAGGAAATAGAGAGGTTCCCCCCCAAAATCAATAAAAACCATTAAACACCTTGATGTTTAACAGTGAAACTTGCAACTTCCAAAGATATAGAGAAAAAAAAAAAAAACTTAGGGCAACAGGAAACAAGAGATTCCTAACTTATACAGGGAGAAATGTGAGATTAACAGCCGACCTATCCACAGAGACCTGCCAGGGCAGAAAGGGCTGGCAAATATATTCAGGGTCCCAAATGAGAAGAACATACAGCCAAGAATACTTTATCCAGCAAGTCTCTCATTTAGAATGGAAGGAGGGATAAAGAGCTTCCATATAAGCAGAAACAGGAAGAACATGTGACCACCAAACCAAATCTACACAAATATTAAGGGGGACCCCGTAAAAGAAAGAGGAAGCCCAAAAAATAAGCCACAAAAACAGGGACTGGGGATCCCTGGGTGGCTCAGCGGTTTAGCGCCTGCCTCTGGCCCAGGGCATGATTCTGGAGTCCCAGGATCGAGTCCCACATCAGATTGCCTTCATGGAGTCTACTTCTCCCTCTGCCTGTGTCTCTGCCTCTGTGTGTGTGTGTGTGTGTGTGTGTGTGTCTCATGAATAAATAAATAAATAAAAAATATATATAAAAAAACAGGGACTGAATAGGTATTATGATGACACTAAATGCCTATTTTCCAATATTTACTCTGAACATGAATGGGCTAAATGATCCCATCAAAGACGCAGGGTTTCAAACTGGATAAAAAAGCAAGACCCATCTATTTGCTGTCTACAAGAGACTCTTTAGACCTAAAGACACCTCCGGTCTGAAAATGAAAGGTGGAGAACCATTTACCATTCAAATGATCCTCAAAAGAAAGCTGGGTAGCAATCTTCATATTGGATAAATTAAAGTTTATCCCAAAGACTATATTAGGAGATGAAGAGGGACACTATATCATACTTAAAGGATCTATCCAACAAAAAGACCTAACAATCATGAATATTTATCTCCCTAATGTGGGAGCTGCCAAGTATATCAATTAATTAGTAACAAAGGTAAAGACATAAATAATTAATACACTAATAGGCGACTTCAACAAGGTGCTTTCTGCAAATGACAGATATTCTAAGCACAACCTCAACAAAGAAACAAGGGCTTTAAATGATACACTGGACCATTGGATTTCACAGATATATACAAAACTTTTCCATACAAACTCAATGAATACACATTCTTCTCAGGTGCACATGGAACTTTCTCTAGAATAGAACACATACTGGGTCACAAATCAGGTCTCAACCGAACCAAAGATTGGGATTGTCCCCTGCATATTTTCAGACCATAATGCTTTGAAACTAGAATTCAATCACAAGAAGAAATTTGGAAGAAATTCAAACATGTGGAGGTTAAAGAGCATCCTGCTGAAAGATGAAAGGTTCAACCAGGAAATTAGAGAAGAATTAAAAAGATTCCTCAAAGAGTTAAAAGTAGAACTACCCTATGACCCAGCAACTGTAGTGCTGGAGATTTACCCAAAGATACAGATGCAGTGAAATGGCAGGACACTTGCACCCCAAGGTTTATAGCAGCAACGGCCTCAATAGCCAAACTGTGGAAGGAGCCTTGGTGTCCATCGAAAGATGAATGGATAAAGAAGATGTGGTCTATGTATATATACAATGGAATATTACTCAGCCATCAGAAAGGACAAATACCCACCATTTGCTTCGATGTGGATGGAACTGGAAGGTATTATACTGAGTGAAGTAAGTCAACTGGAGAAGGACAAACATTACATGGTCTCATTCATTTGGGGAATATAAAAAATAGTGAAAGGGATTATAGGGAAAAGGAGAGGAAATGAGTGGGAAAAATCAGGGTGACAAAACATGAGAGACTTCTAAATCTGGGAAACTAACAAGGGGTGGTGGAAGGGGAGGTGGGCGGAGGGATGGGGTGACTAGGTGATGGGCACTGAGGAGGGCACCTGACTGTATGAGCACTGGGTATTATGCTATAGTTGGCAAATCAAACTCCAATAAAAAATATACATATAAATAAAATTCAATACACACACACACACACACACAAATTACAAATGCATTTACGTTTGAATTATGTTTCGGAATCCACTCCAAAGATATATTGGCAAAATACAAAATGACATATACACACAACTATTCACTGTTATTTTTTTGTAGTAAAAAATTGAGCCCAAAAGTCTATCAATAGGGCTGCTTCAAAATACTATGCTACTTCTTCACAATCAATAACTTATTTATATTAGTTATATAGTTATTCAAATTAAAAAGGATTGAGAAAGATTTTGTACTGACATGGAGTGATCTGTAATAGATAGGTAGAAAAAAACGCAGGTGAATAGGAATAAGAGAGGGGACACAGACAGAAGAAAGACTCTTAAATAAACCTCAGTTATGACTTTTTTTTAAAAAGATTTTATTTCTTTGACAGAGAAAGAGCAAGAGAGAGAGAGTGCGCATGTGCATGTGTACATACAAGCAGGGGGAGGAGCAGCAGAGGGAGAGGGAGATTCAGACTCCCCATGAGCAGGGAGCCCAACATGGCGCTCGATCCCAGGACCCTGGTATCATGACCTGAAGCAAAGGCAGACACACAACCAACTGGGCCACCGGGCGAACTTACAGTTATGACTTTCAAATTATATAAATATTTTACATTTTCAAAAGAAAATTACATCGAAAGATAAAATATAAACAATTTTTAAAATTTCATAATTAGCTGAAATAAGCATACCTAATTGGCATAATAACCATATACTGAAAAATACCAGGTGATTTTAGTATACAAAATTTTTGTATCCTTAGAGAGTATATTTTCAGTAAGGTTTAATTAAAATGAAAATTTTAAACTGCACAAACACGAAGTCTTGCTTGCATTCTGACAGACTGCATTAAATTTACATATCAACTTTACCTGCCATGTCAACAATACCCAATCTTCAAATTCATGAACATGGAATGTTTCTCCATTTATTTAAATCTTTAATTTTTAAATTAATGTTTAATGTTTAAATACTTAAGTTTTTAATTTTCTTCAGCAATGAGCTGTAATTTTTATTGTACAAGTCTTATACTTCTTTTGTTAAATTTATTCCTGTTTTTTTCCTTTCTGATGCTATTATGAATGCAATTATATTCCTAAATATAGTTTTGAATGTTTTCTGCTCATTTATAGAAAGCAATGGATTTAACATTGATCCTATATCCTAAAATTTTTTATAATTGTTTATTAGTTCTAATAACTTTTTTGTAGATCTTTAGGATTTTCTACCTCATGCTATTCATGAATAAAGACAGCTTTATGGGGCTCCTAGGTGGCTCAGCGGTTTAATGCCTGCCTTCGGCGCGATCCTGGGGTCCTGGGATCGAGTCCCACATAGGGCTCCCCATGGGGAGCCTGCTTCTCCCTTTGCATGTGTTTCTGTGTCTCTCATAAATAAATAAAATATTAAAAAAAAAAAAAGACAGCTTTAAGGCACCTGGATGGCTCAGTCAGCTGAGCTTCCAACTCTTGATTTCAGTAGGTGATGGTCTCAAGGGTCATGGGATTGAGCACAGTCGAGCGATGTACTCAGCTCACAGTCTACTTGGGCTTTTCTTCCTCTCCCTCTACACCTCATCCCCTATGAGTGCATGTGTTCTCTCTCTCTCTCTCTCTCTCCCTCTCTCTCTAAAAAGAGTTTTACTCCTTTTTCCAATTTAGTTACCTTTTATTTCTTTATCTTACCTGACTGCACTGGCTAGAATCTCAGTATCTTGTTGAATGAAAAGGGCGTATGCCCTTGCCTTGTTCCCAAACTTAGTAGAAAAGCACTGTCTTTTTTTTTTTTTTTTAATTTTATTTATTTATTCATGAAAGACACAGAGAGAGGCAGAGCCACAGGCAGAGGAAGAAGCAGGCTTCATGCAGGGAGCCCGACGCGGGACTCGATCCTGGGTCTCCAGGATCAGGCCCTGGGATGAAGGCAGCGCTAAACCCCTGAGCCACCTGGGCTGCTCTGACATTCAGTCTTTTACTATTAAATATTTTGTTGGCTATTGGTTTTTCATATGTGACCTTTTGTCCTTTTTATCATGAATGGATGTTGTCAAAAATTTATCTATATCTCCTGAAATGATAATGTGGTTTTGTCCTTTATTCTTTTAATATAGTATTTACTATTGATTCTTAGATATTAAACTAGTTTTGCATTCCTAGGGCAAATCCCAATTGGTTATTGTGTTTATATATATATGTATATATAAAATATATATTACATAAGTTATATATATTATATATCTATATTGTACATATTTATTATATTTATAAAAGGTAATATTTATATCATAGTCTATAATATTTATCTATTATACATATACCATATTGCTGGATTTTTTTCATTTGTTTTTACTGAAGTTCGATTTGCCAACATATAGTATAACCCCCAGAGTTTTTAAATATATTTTTGAAAACTTTTGTGTCTGTATTTATGAAGGATATTGGTTTATATGTTTCTTGTAATGTTTCTATCTGCCTTTGTTAACAGTGTGATAATAGCCTCACAGGATGAGTTTGGAAGTACTCTTTTCTCCTCTATTTTCTGAAGAAGTTATGAAATTAAATATATTTTATTATATATTATACGTAATTATATATATCAAATATACTCAGATTTACTATTTCATCTTGAGTCAGTTTGGTAATTTGTGACTTTTTAGGAATTTGTCCCCTTTAAGTTGCTGAATTTGTTGAATTTGTTGGCATGATATCATTCATAATATTTTCCCATAATCTTTTTAACTTCTGAGAGGTCAGTGGTAATGTTTCCCTCTTAATTCCTAATTTTCATGAACTGTAATTTCTCTTTTATTCCTAGTTTTTCAAGTTAACAGTGTCAATTTCATCTAACTTTTCGAAGAACCAATTTTGGTTTCACTGACTTTTTCCCACCATTTTTCTAATTTCAATTTCATTACTTTTCAATCTAATCTTTATTATTCCCTTCCTTCTGTTTGTTTTCAGTTCAGTTTTATTTTTCTTGATTTTAAGGCAGAGGTTTATAATATCGATTCAGGAGATTTCTTATTTTCTAATATAGGTATTAAAAGCTACAAATTCCTCTCAAAGTACTTACTTTAGTTGCATTATGCATTTGGATTTTTCTTAGTTTATTCTGATCTAGATGCCCAGTTACAGTCTTATTCTGTAGATTTGAGCATGTTTGAAACTTTCACAGTAAGTCTTTTTTTCTCCACCAAGAAAAACAAAATAAGGGCGGGGGGTGGGAGTGAATGGGTGACGGGCACTGGGGGTTATTCTGTATGTTAGTAAATTGAACACCAATAAAAAATAAATTAAAAAAATAAATAAATAAAATTCAGTTGTAACAGTGGACTGCAATTGCCACTCAACTTTTTTTGGAACAGAAAGGATAATTTCCTACAGAAATAAAATATGTATGGTTCCTGGTGTCCCCGACTAGAACAGAATGACTTACTTTCTGGCAATCTTTTTGAAAGTAGATTGAAATAATTCTTCCATAACATGCTGCTGTTCTCGACAGAGAATTTCTGTCATCAACTGCAACAATACAGGACTTTGAGATAATTCCAAAGCATCTAGAAACTGGAGAAAAAAATAATAATTTTCCTGAGTTTTTATTTTTGCTTTGCTCTTACTAGTACTAACAAAACAAAATTAAAACATCCGTCTCTACTCTCCCATTTTCCCTCTCTAATGTTTTGTTCCACTTTCTAGGAAATATCCTCAATTTTATTGTCTGTTTTGTGAAGTTTTTTAAAATTTTGCTTTTACATATTTAATTTCCAAGAGCATTTATTTGTTCTATTCATGGATATCATACCTTCTTCTCTCATCTCTGAAGTTACTCTTACAGTTTCTTTAATGTTCTCATCTCCCATTTCCCTTTATTGATTCAGTTCCCTGATTTCCTTCTTCCTGTTAGTTTACATCTTCTTAGGTTGGAAGCTTTCTTCAAATGTTCAGTGACTATACTTATATTTACATTAGCACATTTACATTAAGAGAAAGTACCAAAGATCTATGTACAATCTTTGTGGATGCTATAACCAGTTAGGTAACAGACTGCTTGGGAACAGGATACTCAGAAGGTACCTATATGATGGTGTCACCCCACCAATGACCTGCTGATTGCAGGAACCTACCATTCAAGACAGGAGACTGGCAAGTTAAAAGCAGCATGTATCCTGACCATTGAGAGTGGTACCACCAAGCTCTTTCCCCAGGATCTACACTCAGCATCTCAGCATCAAGCTACCATAGCTTTCTGTCTGTAAACATCTGTGCTTTATCTCAATTTATTCTGTGTACCTGTTAGCAAGATGTGTCCTTTGGCATCAAAAGTGCCTAAGAAAGGTGCTTTTGAGTCTGGGAATGCTGAAAAAAATTTCCATACAAATTAATGGTAACTGCTTCTTTGCTTTATGCCATTTTGGCTTACAAAAAGCCTACTTACAAAAAGTTCTACTTTTGGATAGCAGGGGAAACCTGTATATGTTGCTGAAAATAACAACAATCTAATATTATACAGGAGAAACCATCTACCACCTGGTGTAAGCCACTGATACTTTAGAGACCTTTGTATATTAAATAACATAGGTGATAATCACTACATGTTTCTCAAATAACCACTATTTAAATTTTAGAAACTGAACCATATTGGTAATATTCTATTTCTTAACTCATTTTGGCATTAATTTTCAAAATGTATACATTATGCATAGAATATTTCCCAGTATTTTTCTGAACAAAAGATTTCAACTTAAAATAGGAATAAGGAGGGGCAAGATGGCGGAAGAGTAGGGTCCCCAAATCACCTGTCTCCACCAAATTACCTAGAAAACCTTCAAATTATCCTGAAAAATCTATGAATTCGGCCTGAGAATTAAAGAGAGAACAGCTGGAATGCAACAGTGAGAAGAGTTCGAGCTTCTATCAAGGTAGGAAGACGGGGAAAAAGAAGTAAAGAAACAAAGGCCTCCAGGGAGGAGGGGCCCCGCGAGGAGCCGGGCTGAGGCCGGGGCGAGTGTCCCCAGGACAGGAGAGCCCCGTCCCGGGGGAGCAGGAGCTGCACCGACCTTCCCGGGGGAAAGGGGCTCGCGGGGAGGTGGAGCAGGACCCAGGAGGGCAAGGATGCCCTCGGGCTCCAGGGGACACTAACAGACACCTGCGCCCCGGGAGATGCGCGGAGCTCCCTAAGGGCTGCAGCGCGCACGGGGGACCCGGAGCAGCTCGGGGGGGGCTCGGGGGCGGCTCCGCGGAGGGGGCTGCGGGGCGGGAGCAGCTCCGGGGGCTCGGGGCCGGCTCCGCGGAGGGGGCTGCGGGGCGGGAGCAGCTCCGGGGGGAGCAGCTCGGGGGGCTCGGGGGCGGCTCCGCGGAGGGGGCTGCGGGGGGGAGCAGCTCGGGGGGCTCGGGGGCGGCTCCGCGGAGGGGGCTGCGGGGCGGGAGCAGCTCCGGGGGAGCGGGCAGAGGAAGAGGCTCCGTGCAGAGAGGGCTGCGCGCTCCCCGAGCAGCTCGGAGGGTCTCGGGGCGGCGGCTCCGCGGAGGGGGCTGCGTGGCCGGGAGCTCGACTTTCTTCAGAGAGTTAGAACAAATTATTTTAAGATTTGTGTGGAATCAGAAAAGACCCCGAATAGCCAGGGGAATTTTAAAAAAGAAAACCATAGCTGGGGGCATCACAATGCCAGATTTCAGGTTGTACTACAAAGCTGTGGTCATCAAGACAGTGTGGTACTGGCACAAAAACAGACACATAGATCAGTGGAACAGAATAGAGAATCCAGAAGTGGACCCTCAACTCTATGGGCAACTAATATTCAATAAAGGAGGAAAGACTATCCAGTGGAAGAAAGACAGTCTCTTCAATAAATGGTGCTGGGAAAATTGGACATCCACATGCAGAAGAATGACACTAGACCACTCTCTTGCACCAGACACAAAGATAAACTCAAAATGGATGAAAGATCTAAATGTGAGACAAGATTCCATCAAAATCCTAGAGAAGAACACAGGCAACACCCTTTTTGAACTTGGACACAGTAACTTCTTGCAAGACACATCCACGAAGGCAAAAGAAACAAAAGCAAAAATGAACTATTGGGACTTCATCAAGATAAGAAGCTTTTGCACAGCAAAGGATACAGTCAACAAAACTTAAAGACAACCTACAGAATGGGAGAAGATATTTGCAAATGACATATCAGATAAGGGCTAGTTTCAAGATCTATAAAGAACTTATTAAACTCAACACCAAAGAAAGAAACAATCCAATCATGAAATGGGCAAAAGACATGAACAGAAATCTCACAGAGGAAGACATAGACATGGCCAACATGCATATGAGAAAATGCTCTGCATCACTAGCCATCAGGGAAATACAAATCAAAACCACAATGAGATACCACCTCACACCAGTGAGAATGGGGAAAATTAACAAGGCAGGAAACCACAAATGTTGGAGAGGATGCGGAGAAAAGGGAACCCTCTTGCACTGTTGGTGGGAATGTGAAATGGTGCAGCCACTCTGGAAAACTGTGTGGAGGTTCCTCAAAGAGTTAAAACTAGATCTGCCCTACGACCCAGCAATTGCACTGTTGGGGATTTACCCCAAAGATACAGATACAATGAAACGCCGGGACACCTGCACCCCGATGTTTATAGCAGCAATGGCCACAATAGCCAAACTGTGGAAGGAGCCTCGGTGTTCATCGAAAGATGAGTGGATAAAGATGTGGTCTATGTATACAATGGAATATTACTCAGCTATTAGAAATGACAAATACCCACCATTTGCTTCAATGTGGATGGAACTGGAGGGTATTATGCTGAGTGAAGTAAGTCAATCAGAGAAGGACAAACATTGTATGTTCTCATTCATTTGGGGAATATAAATAATAGTGAAAGGGAATATAAGGGAAGGGAGAAGAAATGTGTGGGAAATATCAGAAAGGGAGACAGAACGTAAAGACTGCTAACTCTGGGAAACGAACTAGGGGAGGAGTGCGGGGGGTGAGAGTGAATGGGTGACGGGCACTGGGGGTTATTCTGTATGTTAGTAAATTGAACACCAATAAAAAATAAATTTAAATAAATAAATAAATAAATAAATAAAATAAAAATAAAATAGGAATAAATTCCAAAGGATTTAGATATGCATCTGCATATCTACAGCTACCCAGCTTTCAAAATGAATTGAACTGAATTCTTAAAAGTTGCAAAAATTCACTGACTCTGAATATTTCACTTATTTTCATGAAGAAATGTAACAGAAAAACAATGTTTTAATTTCACTTGGTATTACTAAAAACTAACCTTTTTCATGCAGTCTACATAATTACTGTACCGCAGAGTTCCCACGGGAAATTCTTCAGACTTCATGGGGAAATTAGAAACAATAAGCTTTTCAAGAACATGCTCAAGGTCCTCAAGATTGCCTCCAGTAAGATTGGTGAAGAATGGAAGAAGAATTACAGCCTGACCCTGTGGGAGCAATGCAGACATATGAAATTGCACCAGTTGGGGCTTATAATCCCACAGGAAAAATAAAATACAGTTTTCTAATGGCTTTGCAAATAATACACTGTGTAGATTGAATGAATGACTTCAGAATACCTTCCAGATTACACTGAAAGCCAACCCAAACACAATGCTGTATCTCGGCTTCTACTGTAGAGGCCAGTGGGCCAACTCAGGGCTATTAATGTGTAATTAAATAGGACACTGTATGATGATGCTGTGTGATTTTTCCTTCTACAAATACAGACTCTAGTAGAGTGTGGAAGAGCATACTGAACAACCTATGGGATAATTTATAAATATTCCTTGCAGAATTAATACAGAACTTTATAACAAGTGTAAAAGAAACTAGGTGATATTTCCTATCTCCCTTGTGTGGCAAGAAAGTTCCCAAGCTCCCTCATACTGAGGAATGAGAAACTTGATTAACCACAGAACAGAAATTTTCAAAGAAATATCCTTATGATCTACTAAAAAGACGTCTTTCATTAAGGCTACGTTTTATTATAGCATAAAATCTAATTATTGTAAGATTTTAAAATTATAGTATTAAGTTCTTGACCTAAAAATTACCCAGATATATTTATTAATAGAAAAATGATTAATACTTTAAATTCTGTCATTCACGAATATAGCAATTCTCAAAAAAGCCAATTTGAACTACACATACGCAAAGAGAAATACTAATTCTTCTAAGTATGGGAAATTCATTGTGATTATATTTATCTTTTAGAGAGACACACAAAAGTATGAGCAGATTAGATAACATGATGCCAAACGTCTCCTTCAAGAGTGGGAATGGCTGCATAGTTGAAACAGACACACCCATAGACAGGTGGCTATTGAAGCTGAGTGACAGGCACATAGGGGTTATTCTCTGCTTTTGAATATGTTTGAAATTTTCCATAATAAAAAAGAGAAAGCATCGTAAGTATGTAAAAATATAAAGTGGTAAAATAATTGAGAACGTAATCTGAAAAAAAATCTTTTTCACCACTTACCATTAAATGTAAACCCAAGTTTGAATCAGCAAGTAGACTAGTATATGTTGTAAAGACTTCAGGGAATGCACTATGATTTGTATTAAAAGATACAGATGAATCGATCTAAAGGAGGGGAAGTAAAAACATGATACATCTCTATATTATGCTTCTAATGTCCTTTAACACATTTTCCAAGATTGTAATTCCAGAAATAATCTACAAATTTGTTCTTGGGCTTCAACAATATTTTAACAATTCTTGTTCTGAAATATTTTAAATTGATCTGGTAGGACTTAAAAACACTAAAAAAGCAAAGTATAGGAAAGGATAATGAGTATAAGTCATAATAATGGAAAAAGTATAAAATGTAAGGTAATCAGCAACTTAATAAAAATATTTTTTACTGATCAAACCAATGAGTTCTTAAGAAATGTCCATTATATTTTTAAAGATAAAACTTACAGAGTCCAAAACAACTTCATTTTTAAGGTTCTCAAGATACCTGCAAAATTTTTGCTAATAAGGTCAGCACCGCCGTTTTACTTTCAGGAGCAGAATCCTTGGCCCACCATGAGTCCCACTTCTTCCAGTTGTGCAAAATTGTACTTGCAAGTTTCAGTCCTTGCTGTTTCCGGCTGGCTCGATCCCGGAAGCTCTGATCTAACATTCCATTCAAAATGGCACTCACCTGAAACAAGTGTATGGTACTTGAAAAATCCTCAATATCAAGACTGACAGATATATGACAAAATCTACTTTCAGTTTAAAGGTATTCTTGGAAAATAAAAATGCTATTTCTGTAATAGCTATTTATTTCACAACTCCACAAATATTTTTAAAGATTTTATGTGACACAGGAAGAGCGCATGAGAGAGAGAGAGAGAGAGAGAGAGAGAGAGAGCGTGCACACACGCACTTGCACACAAGCGGGGGTGGGGAGTGCAAAGGGACAGGAACAAGTAGACTCCCAGCTGAGCAAGGAGCCCAATGCCGAGCTCAATCCTAGGACCTCAGGATCATGACCTGAACCCAAGGCAGATGCTTAACCAAAGGAGGAGGAGAGGAGGAGGTTAAGGAGGAGGAGAGGATGCTACTCAGGTGTCCCTCACAACTCCTCAAATTTGAGAAGAGCAACTTAACAGCTAAATTTGCCCACAAAAGCATAAAGTGGTCTCTTTTATGAAATCGTATTTATCCTATTTCTTGTTTTCTTAGTTGGGGGCATTCTCAATAAGAGGAAGAATTAACACTCCTCTGTTACACATGCACATACACAGAAGCATATACATATGCTTGCACACACACATTTCCTGTCCTGCCACTTTTCCAATAGTTGACATCCTAACTTTGGTTAGATTAACATTCAATATTCTAATCATAATGACACAATCATTTTTACACAACATTTTGATCTCTCTTAAGTATTAACTTGCTTACTTTCTTTACTGCTTTCAATGTGCCTATCATTATTCATCATCAAACTCTCCCGAATCAATGAAATCTCAAGACATCTAAACATATCAGGAGGTCTATCAGCTCCATGTCAGTGGCAACATAGCTCCTACTCTGGAATGTCTGTGATCACTGCCCTCTGGGTGTAACTTCCAGGAGACTGGTCCCCTTCTCTGTTTGAGCCAACTTCCCAGATCCAACATCTTTCTCTTTCTTGGCTAAATGATTTGAGTGCAGAAGAGATAAGATTCCTTTGAGATCTGGCATATCTGAAACATCTGCATTCCACTCTCACACATGACTGATAGTCTGGCCAGATTCAGAACTCCAGGTTGGAATCTTCTTTGCTAAGTTGTGAAAGAAATTTGTCCTACAATCTTCCAGCATCCACTGTGTGGTTGCAAAGACAAACAGCATCTGATTTCTTGATCCTTTTAAATGGAATCCACTTGTCTCTCGCAGAAACTTTGGAATCTTTTCTCAGGGCAGCCCCGGTGGCGCAGCGGTTTGGTGCCGCCTGCAGCCTGAGGTGTGATCCTGGAGACCCGGGATCGAGTCCCACATCAGGCTCCCTGCATGGAGCCTGCTTCTCCCTCTGCCTCTCTCTCTGTCTCTATGAATGGATAAATAAAATCTTTAAAAAAAAAAAAAAAAATAGAATCTTTTCTCATGGTGAAGCCCCTGGGGCTCTGAATTTTCAAGAAATTTGCTCCATGTAGAACTGCTTTCATACACTGTGCTGGATTTTCAATGACTCTTTCCCATCCAGAAGCTCGAGGCCTTTGTTTCTGGGACATTCTCTTGAGAGCCTGTCTTCTCTCTGGAGCAGAGGTCCTGGTGCTGAATCTTATCAGTGGATCCCACGTCTCCTCATGTTTTTCTCTACTAGTTTCTGTTTGTTTTACTTTATTTTCTGTGAGAATTCCTAAATTTATCTTTCAAACTCATTTCATTTTAATTTCTTATGCCCATGCTTAATTCCCAAAAGTTACTTTCTAACAGTGTTCTTTTCAGTAGCAATTTTTATTTCGTCAATACACTGACATCTCTCATCTCTCTGTGGTTCTTTTCTCTTTATATTTCCATCTCACTGAATAGTCACTGTGTCAAATGGTTTTTTATCTGCCTCTCTCTTTTAGAATCCATTTCCTCAATGCCTGGTGCTCCCTGGCTGTTGGCACACATTGAGGAACTGACTAAAAGTACTGTGCAACAGGCAGGCTCACTGGTAATGAGGATCAGTGTAGGTTGGTTGGGTAGTGATAACACTTAATCATTATTTTCCCTTAGACTTGTCAAAATATTCTGATATCCTGCCTGAGGGTATATATCTAATTGACCATATTCTGGGAGCCACACTGAGGGAAGAGAACTAAAAGCCTCCAAGTTTCAGAATTCAGAGAGGCTTTCATTTAACTTCCTTCTTTCTTTCTTTTTTTTTTAAGATTTTATTTATTTATTTATGAGAGAGATAGAGAGAGAGAGAGAGAGAGAGAGGCAGAGGGAGAAGCAGGCTCCATGCAGGGAGCCCGACACAGGACTCTATCCCAGGTCTCCAGGATCACACCCCGGTGTGTGTTTAGAGCTGAAGGCTCTAAACCACTGGGCCACTGGGGCTGCCCTAACTTCCTTATTTCAAGAAGGTAATCCTACACCAAAAATATACAAAGGATCATAAAAGACCATTATGAACAATTATTCACCAACAAATCGGATAACCTAGAAGAAATGGATAAATACCTAAAGATAAACAACTTACCAGGATTGAATCTTGAGGAGATAATCTGAACAGACCAGTTAATAGTAAGGAGGCTGAATCAGTAATCAAAAACTTCTCAAAAAACAAAAGTCCATGACCAGACTGCTTCACTGGTGTATTCTACCACACATGTAAGGAAGAACTAAGACCAATCCTCAAATTATGCTAAACACCTAAAAGACAAGTAAATACTTCCATACTCATTCTATGAAGCCAGCAATAACCATGATACCAAAACCAAACAAGGAAACTATAAGAAAAGAAAATTACAGTAAACTATCCCTGATGAACACAGATGCAGAACTCAACAAAATATCAGCAAATCAAATTCAACAATACATTAAAAGGATCACATACCATGATCAAGTGAGTTTTATTTCAGGGATGCCAGGAGGGTTCAACATCTGCATGTCAATTATTGTGACACACCACATTAACAAAATAATGGATAAAAATCATATGATCATCTTAATAGATGCAGAAAAAACATTTGATAAAATTCAACAACGATTCATGATAAAAACTCAACAATTCAGGTACAGAGGGAACATACTTCAACATAATAAAAGCCATATATGATAAATGCACAGCTGACATCATTCTTGATAGTGAAAAACTGAAAGCTGTGTTCCCTACAATCAGAAACAAGGATGTCTACTCTTAGTACTTTTATTCACCATGGTATTAAAAGTCCTAGCCATAGCAATCAGACAAGAAAAATACAAGGCAACAAAAACAGAAAGGAAGAAGTAACACTGTTTGCAGATGGTATGATTTTATATACAGGAAACCCTAAAGACTCCACCAAAAAAAAAAAAAAAAAACTGTGAAAACTAATCAACAAATTCAGTAAAGTTGCAGATACGAAATCAAGATGTAAAACTAGGTGTGTTTCTATATACTAATAACCAACTATCAGAAAGCAAAATTAAGAAAATAATCAAATTGCACCAAAATTATATCAAAAAGAATAAAACACCTAGGAATAAATTTGACCAAGGAGGTTAAAATGAAAGGAGGTATGATGAAAACTGAAAGACACTGATGAAAAAAATTGAAGATGCAAATACATGAAAGGATATTCCATGCTCATGGAATAGAATAATTCATATTGGTAAAATGTTATTATCCAAAGCAATCTACGGATTCAGTACAATCCCTACCAAAATTCCAATGGCATTTTTCACAGAAATGGAACAAACAATCCTAAAATTTGTATGGAATCACAAAAGACCCTGAATAACCAAAGCAATCTTTAGAAAGAACAACATTGGAAACATTATGCTTCCTGATTTCATATTATATCATGTCAAACTAATCAAAATAGTATAATATTCACATAAAAACAAATAGATCAATGGATAGAAAGCCCAAGTATAAAACATGCAAGGAGGGCAGCCCTGGTGGCTCAGCGGTTTAGCGCCACCTTCAGCGCAGGGTGTGATCCTGTAGACCCACAGGATCGAGTCCCACATCAGGCTCCCTACATGGAGCCTGCTTCTCCCTCTGCCTGTGTCTCTGCTTCTCTCTCTCTCATGAATAAATAAATAAAATATTAAAAAAAAAAAAAACACATGCAAGGAGCCAAGAATATACAATGATGAAGGACAAATGAGCCAAAAATATACAATGGAGAAAGGATGGTCTCTTCAATAAATGGTAATGGGAAAATGGGACAACTACCTGTAAAAGAATGAAACTTGACATCTATTTTATGCCATACACAAAAACCAACTCAAAATGTGTTAAAGACTTGAACTTAAGACATGAAGCCATAAAATTCCTTAAGGAATAGGCTCCTTAACATTGGTCTTAACAATTATTTTTTTGGATCTGACACCAAAAGCACAGGAAATAACAACAAAAATAAACAAATAGAACTACATCAAATTAAAAATCTTCTGCACATCAAAAGAAATCATCAACAAAATGAAAAGGCAACCTACAAAATGGGAGAAACTATCTATAAACCATGTGTCTGATAAGGGGTTAATATCCAAAATATATGAAAGACTCAACAGCAAAATATCAAACAATCTAATTTAAAAAGGGGCAGAGGAACTGAGTAAGACATTTTTTAGACAGTCAAAAGGTATGTGAAAAGGTGCTCAATTAGTGAAATCATCAGGAAAATGCAAATCAAAACCATAATGAGATACCATCTCATACCTGTAAGAAACTAGCATCAAAAACAAGTGTTGGGGGATCCCTGGGTGGCTCAGTGGTTTAGCGCCTGCCTTCGGCATAGGGCATGATCCTGGAGTCCCAGGATGGAGTCCTGCATCGGGCTCCCTGCATGGAGCCTGCTTCTCCCTCTGCCTGTGTCTCTGCCTCTCTCTCTCTGTCTCTCATGAATAAATAAATAAAATCTTTAAAAAAAAAAAAAAAAGAAGTAGTAGTGTTGGTGAGGATGTGGAGAAAAGGGAACTCTTGTGCATTGTTGGTGTGAGTGCAAATTGGTACAGCCCTGTGGAATAAGTGTGGCAGTTCTCCAAAAATTAAAAACAGAAGTACCACATGGTCCAGCAATTCTACTTCTGGTATATATCTGAAGAAAAGGAAATAATTATCTAAAAAATGTATCTGCACCCCTATGTTCATTGCAACATTATATGCAAAGAAAGACATGGAAACAATTTGTGTCCATCAACAGATGAATGAATAAAGATGTGGTATATACATATACAATGAAATATTATTCAGAAGAAAATTTTGCCAATTGTCACAACATAGATTGGACTCTGACAACATTATGCTAAGTGAAATAGGTCCTACAGAGAAAGATAAACTGTATGAAAACACTTATATGTGGCATCTAAAGCCAAATTCACAGATACAGAGAGCAGACTGGTGCTTGCTAGAGGCCAGCCATAGGGAGTTGGACAAAATGAATCAAAGTAGTCAAAGGTACAACTTCCAATTATAAAATAATTCTGGACATGTAATGTACAACATAGTGACTAAATTTAAAATCTGTTTCATATATCTGAAAAGTGCTGGGACGCCTGGGTGGCTCAGTGGTTGAGTGTCTGCCTTAGGCTCAGGGTGAGATCCTAGAGTACCACATCGGGCTCCCTGCATGGAGCCTACTTTTCTCTCTGCCTGTGTCTCTGCCTCTCTCTCTCTCTCTCTCTGTCTCTCATGAATAAATAAATAAAATCCTTTTTTAAAAAAAGAAAAAGAAAAGTGCTGAAGTATGTAAAATTTCTCATTGCAAGGAAAATATTTTATCTATTTAAGATGATGAGCATTAACTAAACATCCCAGTAATCATTCTGCAGGATTATCAACGTTGATTAAATCAAATCAGCATGTTGTACACCTAAAACTTATAAAATGCTATTTGTCAATTACATCTTCATAAATTTGGAAAAAAGAAAAAGGATATTCATTCATGTGAATGATTATAAAATAAACAAAATCAATAGTTTTCTCATATACCACATCCTTATAAAGAAAATATAAAGTGGGGGAGCACCTGGTTGGCTAGTCAGTTAAGCATCTGACTCGATTTCAGCTCAGATCATAATCTCAGGGTCATGATATTGAGACCCATGTCAGGTTCTGTGCTCAGCGGAGAGTTACCTCTCTCTACCTCCCTTTACCTCTCTCCTACTCATCTTCTCTCTCTCTCTCTCTCAAATTTAAAAATCTTTGGGGAAAAAAAATATAAAGGGAAAATATTCCATTTACATTTAAAACTAAATAGTATCCAGTATCTAGAAATGTTAAGAAACATGTAGTAACTAGATGAATAAAATGATAGCATTCTACATAATAGTATGACAAAGAAATTTGAGAATATGAATAAAGGTTTGAATAAATGGAGAGAGAACCTTAGAAAAACAGGCTTAAAAAAAAAAAAAAAAAGAAAAACAGGCTTATTTTTAAAAAAGAGGTTAATTTGGTTAAATTTACTCTACAGAGTGTATTATCATTCAAAATCCCTACATTTTGTGGGAAGGGTAATGAGGAACCTGACAAAACAATTCTAAAGTTCACTTTCAAGAATATGCAAGTATCGCTGGAAAAGTCTGAAAAACAAAAATACTAAGAAGGAATATTGCCTTACCAGATGATTAGTTGTACGTTAAAACTGCTGGAATTAAAACATCATGGTACTGGCTGAGAAACAGATGGTTAAGAAATTAAAATGTCCAACTTCAGATCCAAATATGTACAGGGATTTAGTATTCAAGAAAGTGAGAATCTTGAATCAGTGAGGAGAATATGTATTAGTGAATAAATGCCCAGTAAGTAGCCATTTGGGGAAAAAATGCCATTTCTCCAGTGCTCTTTGCATTATTTATATTTGTTAAAAAAAAAGAACCTATGGGGGACACCTGGGTGGCTCAGTGGTTGAGTGTCTGCCTTAGGCTCAGGGTGAGGTCCAGTGGATCGAGTCCCGCATCAGGGCTCCCTGCATGGAGCCTGCTTCTCCCTCTGGCTGTGTCTCTGCCTCTCTCTCTGTGTGTCTTGAAAGAAAAAAAGGAGAGGAGGGGAGGGGAGGGGAGGGGAGGGGAGGGGAGGGGAGGGGAGGGGAGGGGAGGGGAGGGGAGGGGAGGGGAGGAAGAAAAGAAAGAAAAGAAAAGAAAAGAAAAGAAAAGAAAAGAAAAGAAAAGAAAAGAGAGAAAGAAAGAAAGAACCTATAGAAGTAACAGAAAAAAGATGGGCAGATTTTAAAGATAATAATTGGGTTGGAGAAGGCCTTTCTAAATATGACATAAAAGATGGGAATGACAGTAAAGAAGATTAATAAATTTAATAAATACTTCTGTATAAAATAAACACTCCAAGTGAGACTGAAAGACAAATGGCCAGTAGGAAAAAGTACTTTTTGCATACATGACAGATGTCTACTATTCCTAATATACAAAAATCTGTTAAAAATTATTAAGAAATTCCATCCCAATAGAATAATGGGCAAAATACAAAAATACAGCAACACACCAGAAACATTTTGGTTGTTCAAAAATACTAGTGGGACGGGATCCCTGGGTGGTGCAGCGGTTTAGCGCCTGCCTTTGGCCCAGGGCGCGATCCTGGAGACCGGTGATCGAATCCCATATCGGGCTCCTGGTGCATGGAGCCTGCTTCTCCCTCTGCCTGTGTCTCTGCACCTCTCTCTTTCTCTCTCTCTGTGTGACTATCATAAATAAATAAAAATTAAAAAAAAAATACTAGTGGGAGACTAAAGTCAGAAGAGTGCAAGAACTGCATTAAATCTGAAAGAGTAAAGTACAAAACAGAGTTCTCACCTGTGGAATAATAAAATGGTTTTGCATGGTATAAAGTATTTCAAACTTTACTTAATACTGGTGTTATATACAGAACATGCCTCTAATCTTGACTAAAGATCTGAGAAAGAAAGAAAGAGAGAGAAGGGAGAGGGGAGGAGAGGGAAGGGGAGGGGGAAAGAAAAAGAAAAGAAAATACCAAAAAAGTCTGCCTAGGCTCCCTCAAGTCTGCCTAGAGTGCCCTGGTACAGAGATACTTATCCCTTGCAGAGATCTGGCTGCCCCCAGTGTCCTCAAGTGCAAAAAGATCAGTCCCTTGAGGACAAGGTAAGGCCAGGTGACCAGGCAGGGGACAGCTAACATTTAAACGGTCCCTCTCTTTTCAGCCTCTCCTTTGCATTCTGCTCCCAGTATTCCATCAGCAGACACCAGAAGGTCTGGGTTCTGCAGCATGAAGCAACTGCCCATCTCCCCACCACTATGGTACACTGCAGTTTTCTTGGACTCTAAAGTCTGTTACAACTTCTCCTTTTGCTTTCTAGCTTCCAAAATGTCACTCGTCTCTCATCTTTTAACGTGTCCTTTTAGCATTGTGCTCTAAAAAACAAAATGAAACAAAAAAGCCCCATTTCTGACATTTTACAGGGAACTGAGGATTAAGTAGAGGTAAATATGTATGGCTTTTCTTCATTACCTTCACCAGAAGTTTAAATAGCTTCAGAGATCAAAATGTTCTATTTCCTGGGTGTCACAGGTCTACTAAAAGTTCATTTCTAACTTTAAATCCAAATATCTAGTACAACCTGCTACAAAATACTCCCCCACAAGACAACAAGCACTTTTTGGAGTAAAAGCTTAAGTCAGTAGGAAATTATGCATTCTCCCTTAAAATGGTCATTCCTAATAGTTCCAGTTCCTGACTGTCTATGGACTGGGTTAATTTCAAACTTTTACAAGTGTAGCAAACCCAAGTCAACTATCTATTAAATACTGAGCTCCAAGGTTCAATGTGAGGAGGCAAAGTGGGCTACAGCAGGAGCATGCAGGAAATAATGACTCTATACCAATCTGTGAAAGGACCATGACTACAGAAAGCACACCGAGTGTATAAGACTAGCTGATGGCTGGTGCAAAAAGAAAGGGGGGCTCGGGTCTCATGATGGGCTTTTAAGCTCCAGCACCACTTCTTCACAAAAGTCAGTATCCTGCATAGCCATGCCTTGTAATATTACGCCTAGAGATTCTGGGGGAGTGAGAGATTAGAAAAAAAAAATCAATCTTTCAATGTCCACTTAACATTATTAAATGTTCATTAAAGATGGGTTTTCTTTCCTTTGATTTTGTCTTCAAACATTGGCAAGAGCTTTAAACCTTCCAAGAAGAGATCTTATTTTGTTTAGATATTTTTCAAGAATATGGCAATCTTTTTATATGCATTATATAAGAAAATACACTTCATTTAAGTAAATATTTCACAATGAACTCACAAGTGTAGGTAATGTACTACATGAGGGGCAAGTTTTTCACTAACAAAAGCAGCATCTCTAGCCCAATGAGTGGACTCTGATAGTAATTCTTGCTTCAAGTAAAATAAATAAAAATAAAAATTTCATTACCATTTTGGGATTATCCACAGATGATTTCATGAGCTTCAATACAGTCATATCTAGATTTCTCAACAATTCAGTGTTGATTATCTCTGAAAACAAGCTATAAAAATACTCTCCATGAGAGAAGCTGACCATGTTTCTCTGGGACTCTCCTGAGGCTGGCATAGACAACACTGCTGTGTCCAGGAGAAGATCCACAAGGTGCTCACACTGTGAAGAAGGAAAGGTACAATTTTACCTGTTAGAGAAGGACTCCTGGGAAGCTGCTAACTTTGGAATTGGAAAATCACACAGTAGAGAACTAAAGAGAACTCTAAAGAGAACTGGTATTTGAAGACCTGGGTTCAAGTTTGAATTGTATACATTTCAATAAGCATGCATTTTCTAGGTTTCATTTCATGAAAGAAATCTTCCCTGACTCTCCCAAATATCCAGAAAATCTTGTTGCTGCTTTGAAGGGAGAGGCGAGTAAGAGTATTTTTTATTAATTTAAATATGTGATTTGTTTACATTAAGTGAATAAAGGGGCAAAGAAGATTCTGCTTTCTGCTACAGGAAAAGGGAAGATGGGTGAAAGCAATGAACACAAAAGACTGGTTAGCAGATCTCAGCTACTACAGAGACTGTTTGAGGCCACCCCTGCATGGTTCAAAAATCGATGAAGACATCTTTCTGGGGAGCCTGTGGAATTATCCTTCAAGGGTCCTCCCATATCAGCCATCTGAAGGTCACCAAGGACAGGGGAAGAGAAAGCCACTGTATCAGCTTTATATTCACAAAATGTTCTCTGCCTTATAAAGTCTTTTAAGAAACAAAATGGGATAGACAAAACCACAATTTAAGAAGAATACTGTCGGGATGCCTGGGTGGCTCAGGGGTTGGACGCCTGCCTTCAGCTCAGGGCGTGATCCTGGAGTCCAAAGATCAAGTCCCACATCGGGCTCCCTGTGTGGAGCCTGCTTTTCCCTCTGCCTGTGTCTCTGCCTCTCTCTGTGTGTCTCTTGTGAATAAATAAAAATCTTAAAAAAAAAAAAAAAGAAGAAGAATAGTCCTATATCTTTTATTAAAAAAAAATTCTTTTAGAAAGGAAGTCAGATCATATAAATCTATTAAAGTACTTGCTAAGCTAAGAACTTACTAAATTCCAGCTAAATTCTTGCTTTTAGAAACACACTGCAAGTGAGCTATATATTTATATCATAAGGATAGCATAGCATATAGCTGCTGTTCCTACCAGTCCTCCAAAAGCAAAGGCCAACTCCAGAAGTCCACTGGCTAATCGCTTACAACTGGGGTCTAGCGAAGGAAAGTACTCTCGTTCATCTCCGGGTGCAATGCTTTTATAAACCAGGAAAAGAAGTTTTATGCCAACAGAATGACGCTGATCTGCAGACTAAAATAAAGTCAATGCTGAAACATTCAGCAATAAGATATTTTATAAAAACACACAATTTCACACCTTTCATGAATAAAAAAAAAAAAATCCATGTTCATTAACACTGACTACCTAATTGTCAGGAAAATCTTCACTCAACTTCGCTTTCTATGCTATATTTTTTCATTTATATTGCCTACCCACAAAGGCACAATAGGAGCTCATCCCTAAAGTTCTTCAGAAGGCTGCTGGAAATATAAATGTCCTTTATTTTTTTTTTAATATTCATATTCTAAGTTAACACATGTCTGGTGCAAGTAATTCTCGATTTCCCATTTCAGCACATTCTATATATAAAGGACATTTAAAACATATATATATATATATATATATATATATATAATAGACTAATTAGCTTAATAAAGCCAAGAGAAATGTAAAAACAGATGGCTGGTTACCTGAGACGGTAATACAACATGCAAAACACCAGCTCTGTGAAGTTGTTTACAAGCTGACACAACAGAAGCCAGTGTGGCCCTATCCACATAAGCATCAGGACCATACAGGTCAACGGCACAGAGCTCCTCAATGCTGCCAGGGAAGAAAAACAAAAAGAAACGAGATGAGTGCTCATCTCACCAAATGAGCAGAATACACTGAAAAACTGTGGGTTCTGTTATAAATGTGTTTCCTGACTCCTTGACATTCACATTCATTCCGTGATCCAGGAAAGGAAACATGGGTTAACACTGACCATAGGGCCCATGGATCCAGCCGTGGAAATCAACACGAGGCTAAGTCACTGCAGAGGCTTGCATACCATAAGGTGCAGGAAAGGCATGTGTTAAATAGATGATTTTCAAACTAATGAGATCCTCTGCGTCAAACACCCCACTGATGAGATCCACTACTTCAGGAAACGGGGCGATAGCATCCACACACATAGCTGCCAGAGTATGCTGCAACCTTAAATTCCAACACAAAACTGATCCCGAGCATGATCAGAATGCCCACCTCTGTACTGTTATTTTTTCCTTGAGGCACATCTCCAGGGTGTCTTTGTATGGGGACTTCTTTAGAGCTTTCATCAGGTTTACACAAACGTCAGGAAGATGATTCATAACTAAGACATCACCAATGTTGAAACCTATGCTCGAGGGCTGACATAGGATTTTCACCAAGAGTGTCATAAAGTTTTTGTTATTACATAAATCCTCCTCAAGGAGCTGTAAAAGATGATTTCAATAAAAACATATCCATTAGTCCGCACTTAGATTTCACTAGTGTGAGGTCCATGAAGCTGGAGATTTTTGCCTGGCTAGGGCAAGGGTTGGCAACTTTCTCTGTAAAGGGTCAGGTATCAAATACCTTAGGGTGTGTGGGTCCCATAGTCTGTGCTGCAACTACTGAAATAACTGCCATCACAATGTGAAAGCAGCCATGGACAATACATGGACAAATGGGCTTGGATGAGTTCCAGTGAAACATTCTTTACAAAAGCAGGCAAGTGGGATGTGGCCTGTGGATCAGAGCCTTACGCCCCTCATTTAGGGACATACTGTATCTGGAGATAGAGTCAGACATATAGTAGACACTTAATATGTATTAAATGGATAGACGGACTGGACTTTGTTTATATAATAAACCTCACAGATACATTTACAAATATGCTAATGCATGTTTCCTAAGGCAAATGTTTCATCAATCATACCATAAAATGCAATATTCAATAAGACATTTAGAAAAATTATTTTGTATTTTATTCACACAATAAGAATCTGAAGTATATGCAAAGCTTTATAACTTTCAAGAACACATAACTCCTACAGCAATGGAAAGTTCTTAGAAAGCCAAAACCACTTTTAATAGGTACTGGAAAATATTTTTCCACTGCCAAGTACTGATCTCAAACTAACAGAGCAGTAGGAGTGACTTACCTTCCAGCCGTCTGGGGAGGTGTTGAGCAGCGTTGTGGTAAACTCCATAATCCGGACCACAATTGTGCATTTGCTGTAATTATATCTTTCTCCCTCTTGTGGGCTGGGTCTGTGACCTGCTGCCCCAGTGCCAAAGCACTTTTCTGCTGCTGTGATATCATGCATAGCAATGTTATCTAAAAAGAAAGCCACCGCTTTCCAAAGTGAAGACTGTGTTTCAGTACCTAAAAAAATTACACTCAATTATTAACATTCTAACTTCCTTCTAACTCCACTATGATTAATGCAAAATTCCTTCTTTAAGTACAGGCATGATATACTTTTAGTCAAAATTCAAACTGAAAAAGCTTTAAAAAATATGCATGTCAATTTCTATCAAATGTTAAAAATGCTCATATGCTTCGATCTAGCACTGAAATTTTATAATAATGAAACAATGGCAGAATTCTAAAGATGTGCTTTATGGATATTCATTTTTAGTAATTTTTAATGATGAAGAAACAAAAACAACTGAAATGTCCTTCAAAGGGGCAACAGAGAAATTCTGGCAGTAGTCCTTTCATGGAAACAATCGCATCAACCCCCAAATGGATTTTTTCATAAAACGTGATCACATGTCTATCTATAAATACGAAGGAGCTGGTTCTCCTGTCCCATCTCTACTCCTCTCATGATTAACCCAGTCTTGCTTATGGAAGAAAGACAAAGCAACTTTCTCTTCTCCTCCGTCTTAACTGTAGTTTTATACTAGGGTGTAAAGACCTCCTAAACAAAGGGACAATTTTAAAAAGTGGTGTACAGAAAGAGTAAAGCTAATAACTAAGAAATGCTTTTATAAGTCTGAGGGTTTGTTTTCATATTCTTTGTTTCCATAAAATTTGAGTTTATCAAATTGCCAACTTGACAGATCATTAAAAATAATTTTGATGACAGGTCACCATGTATTCAAAGAAATTAGAGAAAATATATTAAGAATTTCATTTTCAAACACCAAATATCCTCGAATCCAACAGACCACAGGCTGCATGAAACATTCCAATTATAGATATGTTAAATGAAGGAAAAAAATGAACATTTTAGCATTATTCAAATATGGCACTTGTTTATGTGAACAAGTTTTTTATTAAAATCTATACAAAACAATAGAATGCTAATCATATAATTTTACTTGTTATATGTAATAATTATTTATCAAAATGCTTATTATATTTTTATTGCTTTAATAGTAATAAGCTTTAAATGCCCTAAACATAAATGCAATGATAGTGCAACACAGAAGAAACCTATAACATTCAGACCATTTTGATGCAAAAATGTAGAGTTATGAGTAAAAACACAAGCATAAAAACAGAGAATACTTAGGATAAAAAAAGGGTATGGAATGGTAATAATTCAGGAACTTTGCAAAACTTCCAAGTAAAGAAATCATTTTAAGCCTGATAATGTTGAACAAAAGGCCTCTACAGTATTTAGGCTCCAATGAATACATTTTTTTAAGTAATACTAACAATTTCACATTCAAATGTCCACACATCAGAAATTACAACTTGCTCAATCACTAAAAGCAACGAGGAATTCTTTGTCAAGTTTGAAAGAAGGCATATTGTTTTTAATGTCCCCCACTCTTCACAAGGTAAATCAACATTTCAAAGACTGTGACACATTTGGATAATTTAGTAATACATGCTCATTTAAATTAGCCCAAGGTATATAAACTGACATAAAAAGACATCCAATATGTTAAGTTTCTTTTAAAGAGTTTCTTTTTAAAAAGAAAATTACAGTAAAGCATGCAATAATCCCATTAAGTTAAAAAATTAAAATTAAAATACATATTATATGCATAGGAAAGTTTAGAAAAGTGAACACTACACTGTTTTTGTATCTGTCACTAGCTAATGCAAGTAGGGGGTAAGGTTTTACCTATTTCCTATGCCTTTTTTCTTGTTGAAATTTTCAAAATGACATGAGATCTTTTAAAACAATGAATTTAGGGAACTATTTGCTAGTAAACAGCTACTATTATTTTTAAAATATCAGAACTTATGTGACCTATCCTTCTGAGAATCCCATACTATAATCATGATGCATCCCATGCCAGAGAGTCAGATCTCAAAATAGTATAAAATCTATTTTCCCTTAAAGGGGAAAGGAGAGAAAATGAGTGGAAATATCAGAGAGGGTGACAGAACACGAGAGACTCCTAACTCTGGGAAACAAACAAGGGGTAGTGGAAGGGGAGAAGGGTGGTGGGGGTGGGGTGACTGGGTGACGGGCACTGAGGGGGGCACTTGACAGGAAGAGCACTGGGTGTTATACTAGATGTTAGCAAATCGAACTCCAATAAAAAATATATACAAAAAAAAAAATCTGCTTTCCCGAACCCCAGTGTGTGCATGTGCACTGCACACATTACATACTCCCCACTATGTCTGCCTCCAACTTCTTTAAACTAGAAGGAAGACAAGATAGCCTGGTTCTCTCTCCCCAGTTCCCGAAATACAGATTTCACCTCTGACAGAATTAGAGACTGGTAGTTCCTTTAGTCAGCCACCACCAGAATGGATACTGTGTCTGAAGTGAAAATCAGGTAAATAACAGAATATGTTTTAAGTGGTAAGTTGGATATTCATCCCCTAAGAGAGGATTTATTCACCCCCAAAGACCAAAAGAGCCTGCTCAGCGAACCTCAAAGCTCAGAGCAATGTAGCTCTCAGCTGTGGTCCTCTGCAGATACTATATTCTCAGAGAGACACACCTCCCAGGACCCATCTCCCATGTAGGTCACTAGAAGGATAGAGTCTGCATCTCCTTCTTCCCAGCACAGGCTAAGGATCACACAAAACACTCCACTCTACATCCTACCCTCTGTAAAAAAAAAAAAAAAAAATACTATGATCATTATACTACAATAAAAATACTAAGGAACAGGACAACGTAAGAAAAATAAAGACAAGCTACTCAGAAACATGCAATAAGATCAAAGCCTCATGTAAGGAAGAACTCTTTTATTTTATAAATACTTTTTAAAGGATTTATTTATTTGAGAGGAAAAGGGGAGAGAAAGAGAGAGAGAGAGAGAACATGAGCAGGACAGGCAGAGAATGTGAAGCAGACTCACTGCTGAGCACAGAGCCTGATGTGGGTCTTGATTTCATGACCCTGAGGTCAGACCTGAGCCAAAACCAGGAGTCAGCAGCTTCACTGATTTTGTCACCCATGTGCCCTCAAAAACATTCTTTTAATGATTTTATTTTTTAAGTAATCTCTCTGCCCAATGTGAGGCTCAAACTTATAAGCCTGAGACCAAGAGTTGCATGCTCCGGGGTGCCTGGGTGACTCAGTCGGTCAAGCTTCTTCTGACTCCTGATTTCAGCTTAGGTCATGATCTCAGGGTCATAAAATTGAGCCTCACATCTGGCTCCATGCCGAGCATAGTGCCTAATTCTTTCTCTCCCTTCTCGCTCTGTCCCTCCCTATCCCACTCCCATGCTCTTTCTCTTAAAAACAAAAGAAATGAGAGTTGCATGCTCTGTCAACTGAGCCAGCCAGGCACCCATGAAAAACTCTTTTAAGGTGCTACATGCAAATGAAAACCTCAAAAGGTTATTTGATAAAAAAGATCATTAAGAACCTGTGAACAAGGCACAAAAGTACAGACTCTGGGCAGGTTTCTGTAGCCTCCGTGCTGTCATGTACACCAGACCCCCACCCTCACTGTGAGCTTCAAGAAGAATGCAAGGACTAAATTAATGCTCCCTGCTGTTGCCATTGTTTCTGTGATTCTAGACAGTGTTGCCTGTCTAGTCAAAGACCCTACTGCTGTTTTTCCCTGAATAACTTCAGGTAGAACTGGACCACAGTAACTTGGGGCACAGATATTACCTACCCAGGACATCAGGTGCCTTGAGGGTTTTCTCTTCAATGAATGTGTTGTAGCACTCCAGAGCCGCCAAAAGCATGTCCATCCATTGCAGGGCAGCTCTCAAGCTGAACGGCCCTTGCAGATGGAAGAGGGTGGGCTGAACAAGGATGCCTGACGGCCGATCACAACTTCCTCCTCCCCCCTCAAATGTGTTTATGAGAAAGGAAGTATCTTTGTTCTTAAGAATATCTTTCAGCCATAAAGAAGGAGATTTGTTGCCTTAAAAAAGAAACAAGATGAAAACACGTAATTTCACATAACTAAAATTAATCTAATCATGGTGCCTAAATAAAAATAGCATCCCCCAATAATAGAAAACAAGAATTAAACTCTGATATGTTAACGAACATAATTAGACTCAAACAAGACTGGCAATACCACAATATTTCAAATACAGTTTCCATATAAAATACCTACCAGAGTTGTACAACTCATGATAAGGGATAATTTTTTAACTATAGCAATCATAACTTGTTTCACTGTAATTACTGCCAAGAAGGTATTTCCACCAAAGCTATTCTCTTCAGTTATTTTAAACATTATAAAAATGGTTGGATACTATTTAAACAGCTATAAGCATCATATCCTTTCCCTTGCCTCTTCTCTTGAAAATTATTATCCTTTTTTTCCCAGGAGTAATTTAAAGAATAAACACAAAGAAAAGCACTGTGATTCTCAAGTTCCTATCCTACTTCGTGGCTGTGCGGACCTGGCCTCTCTTGTGTCCCAGTTTCCTCATCTGTAAATGAGAATCCTAACAGTATCTACCTATAAGGTTCCTACAAAGATTAAATGAATTGAAGTAGTTAGTATTTGAAAAAGTGCTTAGAATATTACCTATCACAGTGCAGTTTTTATTAAATAAAAGCCTTGAATTATCTTTTTGAAAGATATTTTCTCCTTTAGGTATTAACCGTTTTCAAAACTAAAGAAAAAAACATTTAATTGTATTTTGTAGGCTCTAAAATCAATGACTCTCAAAAGGTCAAATCATCCTGATTCTAATGAACTTAGAAAAGAATGCAAAACAATAATGTATTTCTGATGTAGTAAGAAGAAATTGTTTCTTTATTGTGTTAAAAAATACCTATCATAGCTATGTATGTAAAAGATTCCATATCATGTTTTCAGGTTTTTTGTTTTTTTTAATTTTATTTATCTGACAGAGAGAAAGCAAGCACAAGAAGGTGGAGGGGCAGAGACAGAGAGAAGCAGACTCCCGGCTGAGCAGGAAGCCTGACTCAGGGCTCAATCCCAGGACCCTGAGATCCTGACCTCAGCCAAAAGCAGATGCTTCACCAACTGAGCCATCCAGGTGCCCCTTCAGATTTGTTTTAGCGAGAATTATTAAACATTCCATTATTTTAAATACTGACTAAATAAATAAATAAATACTGACAAAGAAAATGAGTAAAAACAGTATTTAAGTTCTGTATCAAATGCCAGCTATGAGTCATAGAAGGACAGAGAAAGACAGGTGTAGATAAAGAAGAGGATAAGGGAACATATGGATGAAGAGCTAAGCCTTGGAAAGCACATCTGTATTGCTGAGAACCTTCCCAGATCCCTGCCTCCTTCTCACTCTCCTCCAAACTATGGCTGCTGTCACCCTGGCTTTCTGTTCAACATGAGTCTCAACAGTCAAAGACCCAGATACATGTCATAGGGATGTGCTTTCACTTGTCATTACATTCCACTGATCTGGGAGTTGCCCAGATGACAGTATACTCTTTCAAGACATAGGACTTCTGATCTAAAGAGACACTTAACATTGTCCCTTAAAAACCACTTGAGGGGGCAGCCCGGGTGGCTCAGTGGTTTAGCGCTGCCTTCAGCCCAGGGTGTGATCCTGGAGACCCAGGATCGAGTCCCACATCAGGCTCCCTGCATGGAGCCCGCTTCTCCCTCTGCCTGTGTCTCTGCTCCTCTCTCTCTCTCCCTACCTCTCTCTCATTTTGTCTCTCATGAATAAATAAATAATAAAATATTTTTAAAAAATTTTTTTAAAAAACCACTTGCTGGTGGGGGGCTTGGGTGGCTTAGTTGTTTAAGTGTCCGACTTCATTTTGGAACAGGTCATGATCTCAAGGTTGTGGGATCAATTGAGCCCCACATCAGGCTCTGGGCTGGCTGTAGAGCCTGCTTGAAATTCTCTTGCTCCCTTCCCACCCCCTCTTTAAAAAACAAACAAACAAACAAACAAACAAAAAAACCCTGGGGGCAGCACTGTTTACAAATCAAGATACAGAAGCAGCCCAAGTGTCCATCGACTAATGATGTGGTATAAATATTATTCAGCCATAAAAAAAATGGAAATCTTGCCATTTGTAATGACATGGATGGACATAGGGAGCATTACGCTAAGCAAGAAAAAGACAAATACCCTATGATTTCATTCATAGGTGGAATTTAAGAAACTAAACAAATGAACACAGGGTGGAAAACAGACAAACCAAGAAAAAGACTCTTAACTATAGAGAACAAACTGACAGTTACCAGACAGGAATGGGGTTGGGAGGATCAGTTTAGTTGGTGGTGGGGATTAGGTATGCACTTGATATGATCAGCACCAGATCATAATGGAATTGATGAATTACTATATTGTATAGCTGAAACTACTATGACACTATATGTTAACTAACTGGAATTAAAATAAAGACAAAAAAAAAAAAACACTGGGGAAAAACATAGCAGAGAGAAAGGTGGATGCAACACTGGAGGGCACAGAGGAACATAAGTGATGGAACGTTCATTCCTTTCATACAAAGTATATGTTGGCAGCAGGACAAGGTTCACCTATTTAGCATCCTTTGTGTAACAGAAACAATTCTGAGCAGAACTCTACTTATTTCATTGAAAATATGTGAGGTCCCTATTGTAAGCAACTGAGAAAAACAATAGAAATGTCTGGGATCAGTCAAGCTGACATCACTAGGAATTGTGTGGGATGCAGGAGAATCAGAGATCCAATTGGAAGGGAGGTAAGGTCTGCCAACTAATAGTTCCACCCATGTAATATCTGGGCCAAGTTCCCTTTAAAAATAAGGAAAACATGCCCACCTTTCCACCTATCCAATCTTTTTTCTTTAAGATTTTATTTATTCATTCATGAAAGACACAGAGAGAGAGAGAGAAAGGCAGAGACACAGGCAGAGGGAGAAGCAGGCTCCATGCAGAGAGCCTGATGTGAAACTTGATTCCAGGACTCCAGGATCACTCCCTGGGCCGAAGGCAGGCGCTAAACCGCTGAGCCACCCAGGGATCCCCACCCCATCCAATCTTCATGGACTTTATAGGAGTTCTGTGAGAATGACTACAAAACTAACTTTGTTAACTAAAAGCAATAAACAAATTTAAAATACTAGTGATTTTTTTAAACAATTCTCTACATTAAAAATCCAAATACACAAAAAAAAATTAAAAAAAGAAAATCCAAATACACATTACCATTATATACCTAAAATTATAGTAGGCAAATATATACCATATATTTATATACCAAATAGTATATGTAGTACTAATACAATTGCAATATATGCTATATTAAATCTATAGCGTATCACAATACATTCCACAGTATAACAAATAGAGTATCTTCTAAGTTTTAGAATTATACCAAGTAATTGCACCTCTACTTCAATGAGGAAAAAGCCCCAAATGATCTGTAGTGTTCCATGACCTTTCTTATCCAGACACCACAGCATAGCAGGGTTCTTGCACAGTACACTCCACAGAGGGAAGCCAGGGCCTGGGTCTGTCCTGAGGCACATTTATTCCTCTATTAAGAAACTTAGTAATTATTTTGAGTCTTTAAGTATAGTTTAATGGCTTAGTGCACTCATTATTAAAAAGCATAGGCTAGGGGATCCCTGGGTGACGCAGCTGTTTGGCGCCTGCCTTTGGCCCAGGGCGCGATCCTGGAGACCCGGGAACGAATCCCACATCGGGCTCCCGGTGCATGGAGCCTGCTTCTCCCTCTGCCTATGTCTCTGCCCCCCCCCCCATCATAAATAAATAAAAATTAAAAATAAATAAATAAATAAATAAATAAAAATAAAAAACATAGGCTTACTGCTTCCCTTTAATATCATAATAATCTGGGATCATTCAGATTTTTTTTTAAAGATTGTATTTATTTATTCATGAAAGATACACAGAGAGAGAGGCAGAGACATGGACAAAGGGAGAAGCAGGCTTCATGCAGGGAGCCTGACATGAGACTTGATCCCGCGTCTCTAGGATCAGGTCCTGGGCTAAAGGCGGCGCTAAACCACTGAGCCACCCAGGCTGCCCGGATCATTCGGATTTAGCAGTCTAGCAATTTCTTATTTCACCAACTATTAACTGAATATCATGTTAACAATATCAGTTAACATGTTAACTGGTTATCCAACCCTTTTTATTTCCTTTAAATGAGATAAAAAAGTAAAAATAGAGTGGAATAAAAGATACTGGGAAATTCTAAATTTACTTCCTCTATATCACTGGACATCAAAAGAGCACTTTTTTTCCTTTCCTTGCTTCTCAAAATCTTTGAGAAATGCATAGCCCATCTTTCATCCTTTGTCAAACAAATGATCTGTAATGAATATAGAACATATCTTTTTATGAGGAACATATTATTTGTAACATTCATCTAAATAACGGAAAGGTTACATTTTAAATAAGTACACATTTATTTTACTACTGATAGAAGCAAAACTCATAATTTACAGGACATAAAGATCACAATACCTGGCAATAAAGGAACAAATTTATAAAAGAGTTCTATGGATTTGTGTCGACATTCTGTTTGGGGCCTTCCACAGTGGGCTAACAGCCACTGGACCATATCCAGTAAACACAATGATGCCGAAGGTGGAAATCCTCTAAATGGAGATAATACACTATATTTAATACACACCCCAACATTTACATTTGGCTGACCCAAGAGTATAGAAACCATAAGCTCAATTTTGCCACAATAATACATGTAGAAACTTCAATTTATTTTTAATGTATTATCATTAGTATACCATTAAAATGTCACAGGTTAAATAGGTCCTAAATGTTGCTTATCTTCGTTTTTTTCTAATTGAGAAAAAATTAAAAAGCATTTCTTAAAACAACAGCACCAATATTTTTAGGTTTCCTTTTCAATGTACCTTAAAACAAAGGGAGATCTGAAATCTAAAGGAGTGCTTCTCAAATTATGGTTGCTGATCCAGCTGCAACAATATTATCTAAAAACTTGGCAGAAAATGCAAATCCTTAGCCCCGCTCTAGACCTCCTTAAAGATTCTGGGGATAGACTCAGCTGTGTTGCAACCTGTGTTACAACAAGACCTCCAGGTAATTCTGATGCATGCTTTGGGAACCAGTGATCTAGAGGTCAAAAGTTAAGAATAGGATCTGAAAGAATCAATTTTATAACAACAGAAAAAATATTAATATCCAATTTACGTGTGCCAATGTTTCTACAGAGTGGTAGCAGCCAGCAGACTCCCCAGACGCCCTGCACAGATCTGGAGGGGCTGATGCATGGCACATACCATCCTTTTGGAGAATGAGACCTTGCTAGAATGGGATTAAGAGCGAAGGCTGGATACCACTGGTTAAAAAGCCAGCCTTGGCTTCATTCTATAATTCTATGACTGTCAAAATGCTATTTCAATATTACAGTTTTTATATCTTAAATTTACTCCACAATAGTTCGTGCATTTTCTAGTCAAAAAATTCCACATCAGGGATCCCTGGGTGGCGCAGCGGTTTAGCTCCTGCCTTTGGCCCAGGGTGCGACCCTGGAGACCCGGGATCAAGTCCCACGTCAGGCTCCCGGTGCATGGAGCCTGCTTCTCCCTCTGCCTATGTCTCTGCCTCTCTCTCTCTCTGTGTGACTATCATAAATAAATAAAAATTAAAAAAAAAAAGAAAAAAAAATTCCACATCAAATTTGCATTCAAAATTACTGCAGGTAAAATAAATGTCCGTTACAAATTAATACAGTAAACCAAGCACTTTCAAATACAAAGCTTTTAAGCGTCCTAGAAATTATCTATTTCCACACATTTCTTGTTTAGAAAATTCTTTATATATCCACACATTTCTTCCAAATTCTCTTTTACTAGGAATTAGTTTTATGTTGGAAAAATAAAAAAAGAAGCAGTATCACCTACCGTGGCCTACGTCGTTTTTTTACTTTGTTTAAAGATACATGCTTCTTTTCAATGATATGCCTTAGGTGATCAATGGCATCACAACATTGTCGAATTGTACCTGTTCTCAAGCACAAAAATGTATTTCCAAAGGAGTTATATAGCTGATTATTGTGAATAAATTAGTATTATAGGTTTATTATAGGTTTTAACTAAAAAGATAATTTTACAACAGAGTCAACATCGTTTCAGCCTTCAGAATACATAATTTAAATAAATGATTTACACTGTCCCAAAACAAAAACAAAACCCACATTTAAAATCTCAGAATAGTATAGTGCACATGCACACACTCATAACAATACTGCACCTAATGAGAAACTGCTTCACCAGCCCCCAGTCAGCCAAAGCACAGCCTCACATACTGGATTTGAGATGGAAGGTATTACAAAATTCACCTACCAGGCCAGATCCTATCTACCTCCATTTAAGGTTATTATTTGAGGAGTATAAATTCCTTGACCTCCCCTTTTTCTTATGTAGGTTCAACCATAGATAGATTAATAATAAGTCACTGTAGGTTCTGAATCAAAGTAAATTAGTAAAGCCATCCACAGATGCCTCAGGTTATTTAGGAAAGGAGCCTTACACAATTTGAGTTCTATAACCAAGAAAACGTTTTCTTTCTATGCTTTGAAAATATGGCAGTGATTTTTAAGTGTTAAATTTCACTTGTTGAGAAAATTCACCTTTATGTCAAGATAAACTAAGCAATTTTAAGCTCTTTGATGGCAAGAGCTAAATTTTAAGTATTTTTACCCACAGTAGGCTATCACCATGAAGGATAGTAGAACACAACCTGTCTTTTTAAAAACACAAACAAAATAAAATCTGGATAAGTGAAAAAGAAGTTCTGCTATACACATCTATGTGACCTAGCTCAGTCACTTAAGTTCTCTGGGTAAGATATCTAAGACTTCCAGCCCAGAAATTCCGTGATGTTCATAACACAGAATTTATTTGTAAAGTAAGTTTACAGAATAGAGAATTTTATATAATACAGAATTTAATTGTAAAGTCTACCATTTATTACTGTCTTAACTACTTTAAGTCTATTTCTGACTTATCATTTTATTATTTCTTAATTATAGTTGAAACAGCTTTATCACAATCTTGTAATGAGATCTATCTTCCACATTTCAAACTGTCATCAGTGAGACACTGGCCACATCTCAGTGATTATTACACCCAGGTTTTTTTACGTGGTGCAATCGAACATTCTCACATTTCATGTCATCACAGTACTGGCTGGCTTCATTGGAGCTGCACAATAAAATTGTCCCGCCTGCCCTGGGCAAATCTCTGGCCATCTAGGGGTCAAGCTCAGTGGCCACCAGGGAGATGTGGTGGGCCACACAGAAGGTGGGCATTGAAGATTCTTAACTGTTTTGGAGGCATCAGAGGGGCATATCTCCCTTTCATACTTATCACCCTAAATGGGAGACAGGAGAAAAGAAAATATCACCTTATGAGAGAATTACCTGAGGCTTAACCCCTGAGTGGTAAAGTTCTTGAAGATTTGTCAGGCAAACAGAACTGGTGTACAAACAAAACACTCAGATAAGACCTACCTAAGGGTTTCTCATCTGTGTGTGCTAAGGCCAGACTTTCCAGGTACGTAACCAATGCTTCAAACACAAACTGCTCTACCAGAGACTCTTCTTCCCTGTAAAACAAAGAATATTGAACTTCACCTAGGAAAACAAAAAAGCAGAAGTGACAAGGGAAAAGAGTAATGTTATCAAAGAGTACATTACTGAATTAAAGAGTACATACATGAATTAAATGTTTTTTAAAAAATGGCTCAAATGTTTTGAAACATAAAGCAACCTAAAATAATTCTCAAAGAAGAAAACTTCCTCAAGAGCAGAGCAAAAACTATATAAACCAAAAGAGGCAATATTCGCTTTTTCTCTGCAAACAAGTACCCTTCAGTCTATAGAACTGCTCACAGCAAATAACTTCAGAACCATTGTTTTGACCACACTTCCACACACCTCATTAAAATAGAAGAGAAAGTTTCATACCAAATCCACATTCTTTCAAAATAAAAAGAATTTCAAAATCTCTTACCCTATCCAAAAACAAGTCAATACCAGTAGTAAATGCTAAGCTTTTACAAGCACAACAGGCACATGTAAATAATTTGACCAACAATGTCTGTGGAGCAATTCTTATATAAACTCATGGGTGGGTGAAGGGCAGAGGGCAGATCTCTCCCTGGAAAATTTGCTCCTTAATAACACAGGACAGTAAATGATTAAATATAAAATGACAGGGCTAGGAACTGAGTCTCAGAGGAGTTCAGAGAAGAATACAAGTTGGAAGTTCTACTCATCTGATGAAGTGCTGGGTCACTGCACCACCCACTGAGGGAGTGTTCCTGGAACAAACAGAACTAGAGCAAGTGTGCAGGACCAGAGTACTTAGAACAAAAATCACAAACTGGTGTTTGGTTTGTCAGGAATATAGTCCTAGTTTTTTTTTTTTCTTTTTTTTTTTTAAGTTTGAATCCTAAGAGGGGCAGGGCCTGTCAGAATCACAAGCTCCCCATCTCCCCTGGTGTCACACACCCAGATCTGACACTGAAAATAAAGGACATTAACTGATAAATGTGTGGTATGGGCAAAGACATGGAGGCAAGATGAAAAACAGGAGACAGCAAGCAAACTGGCAAGGAAAAGAAAAGATTCATTTGGAACAGCAGTTTGTGTGTGTGTGTGTGTTCTGTTTAAAGATTTTATTTATTTATCTGACACAGGGAGAGAGCAAGTGAGTAAGCAAGCACAAGTAGGGGCCCTGAGATCATGACCTGAGCTGAAGGCAGACGCTTAACCAACTGAGCCACTCAAGTGCCTGGAAGAGCAGCTTGTGATGAGACTCCAAAAGCTGGGGGATCTTGAAAGGCCAGGTTGAGTATAACAGGTTTTAGCTTAGGTATCAACACCAGCTAAAGCAGCTAAGTAGAGAAATGACATGACAAAATGATGCCCTACAAATATGTTTCCCAAGAAAGGTGTGCAAACAGCTCATCAGCATGCAGAAAGGAAACAATAGGACTTGTATTTATATTATTCAACATGTAAGATTTCAAAGAATTTCTCTATTGTGTACCTTTTCTCAAAAAGCTATTTTGAATGTGATCCAACAAATCAAGAGTATCCAAAAAGGAAGGCAAGAGAGGAAAAGGAAACAAAAAATCAAACAGGGAAGAAGTGCAGGGGACAATCCAAGAGGAAAGGCAAGGAGATCCAATACAACAGGTGTGCAGGGACCCAAGAAAGAGACTTGGTAACAGCTGTCTCCACCAAAACACCACAGTATGGATTTTTCAACCTGTACAGAAGATGGCCCAAATTCCTTTCTTAACCTGGGTGACCATGATCAGGTACTTAAAAGTTCTTCTCCTGTCCATGTTCAACTTGGATCAGCTGAGAGTGCTCATTTATCCCAGGAGAGAGTATTGCCTTGACATGTTCCTGACACATGGTGAGCCACATGGAGCTGAGAAGCAGAAATTAAAGGGCAGTCCACACGTTCAGATGATATTTCTCCCAGATATCACTTGTGATCTACTTCACAACATTCTGGAGAGCTCTGCTATAAAACTAACGTGAACCTTGTCATTCTAATTCCTTGGAATGGGCTCCTGTAATCTCTCATGGAAGCTGGAGCCAGTCTCCACTGAACAGAATATCCCAGGACACTTCACCAAACAGTGAAAACACTGATCTTCCAAATTGCAAAATGTATCATTTGGGGTACATACATACAAAATGAAACAAAAAAAAGAAACAAAAAAGACAAACAAGGGAATAAATAATATAAAGGAAGAATGAATGATTAGCTCAAAGAGGAAGGTCTGAAATACTGAAAATACTCTATTTCTTAACCTAGGTGGGGAGTATGCAAAAACTTATTATTATTCAACATACAGAGTTCTTTTTTTTTAACTGAGGTATAGCTGACATATAACGTTGTGTTAATTCCAGGAGTACAACAAAATGACTCTGTATTTGTATACATTACAATATGATCACTACAATAAGTCTAGTTAACATCTATCCCCATATATTTAAAAAATTCTTTTCCTCATGATGTGAAGATTTAAAATCTACTCTCCTAGCAACCTTTAAATATGTAATACAGTATTAACTATAGTCACCATATTCTACATTATAGGCACCCTTGAGAAATACTACAAGTTTGGCTCCAGGTAACCAAAATAAAGCAATTATCTCAACAAAGGCAGTGAAGTGAATTTTTTGGTTTCCCAGGGCATATAACAGTTATATTAACATCGTACTGTATATTAAAAGCACAACAGTATTATGTCTGAAAACATACCTTAATTAAAAATACTTTATATTGCTAAGAAATGCTAACCATCTTCTGAGCTTTCAGTGAGTTATAATCATTTTGCTGGTAGAGGGTCTTGCCTCAGTGTTGATGGCTGGTGTTGACTGATTCGGGTTGTTGGCTGCTCAAGGTTGGGTGGCTGTGACCATTTCTTCAAATAAGATACAGAGAAGTTTGCCACATAGATCCAACTCTTCCTTTCAGATCTAATTTCTCTGTAGCAGGTGATGCTATTTGGTAGCATTTCACTCACAGCAGAACCTCTTTCAAAACTGAAATCAATCTTGTCAAACTCTGCCACTATTTTATCAACTAAGTTTATACGGTATTCTAAAACTTCAACAATCTTCACAGCATCTTCCCCAGGAGTAAGATTCCATCTCAAGAAACCACCTTCATCCATAAGAAGCAACTCCTCATCCATTAAAGTTTTGTTATGAAACGACAGCAATTTGGTCACACTTGAAAGCTTCACTTCTAGTTCTAGTTCTCTTGCTCTTTCCACCACATCTGCAGTTACTCCCTCACTGAAGTCTTAAGCCCCTCAAAGTCATCCTTAAGGTTGGAATCAACTTCTCCCAAACTCCTGTGAATGTTGATATTTTGATCTCTTCCCATGAATCATGTATGTTCTTAATGGCATCTAGAATGGTGAATCCTTACCAGGTTTTCAATTTATAGCATTATGAAATTTCTTTTTTTTTTTTTTAATTTTTTATTTATTTATGATAGTCACACACAGAGAGAGAGAGAGGCAGAGACACAGGCAGAGGGAGAAGCAGGCTCCATGCACTGGGAGCCTGACGTGGGATTCGATCCCGGGTCTCCAGGATCGCGCCCTGGGCCAAAGGCAGGCGCCAAACCGCTGCGCCACCCAGGGATCCCGCATTATGAAATTTCTTAAATAATAAGACTTGAAAGTCAAAATTACTCTTTGATTCATTTACTGCAGAATGGATAATTGTGTTAGCAGGCATAAAAACAAATAAACTCACGGTACTTGTCCATCAGAGCTCTTGGATGACCAGGTGCACTGTCACTGAGCAGTACTATTTTGAAAGGAATCTTTGTTTCTGAGCAGTAGTTCTTAACAGGGGGATTAAAATCTTCAGTAAACCACACTGTAAACAAATATGCTATCATCCAGGCTTTGTTGTTCCATTTGGAGAGTACAGGCAGAGGAAATTTACCATAATTCTGAAGGGCCCTAGGATTTTCAGAATGGTAAATCAGCACTGGCTCTAACTTAATCACCAGCTACATTGGCCCCTAACAGGAGAGCCAGCCTGTCCTTTGAAGCTTTGAAGCAGGCAATGACTTCTCCGCTCTATTTACGATGCTCTAGATGGCATCTTCTTCCAGCAAAAGGCTGTTTAATTCACACTGAAAATCTGTTGTTTAGTGGAGGTACCTTCATAAACTATCCTAGCGAGATCTTCTAGATAACTTGCAATTTCTATATCAGCACTGCTTCATCTTGTACTTTAATGTTATGAAGACAGCTTCTTTCCTTAAACTTCACAGATCTTCTGAAAGCTTCAGATTTTTTCTTCTGCAGCTTCCTTTCCTCTCTCACTTCATAGAACTGAGGAGAGTTAAGGCCTTGCTCTGGATTAGGCATTGGCTTAAGGAAGTATTATGGCTAGTTTGATTTTCTATCCAGACCACCACAACTTTCTTCATATCAGCAATAAGTCTGTTTCACTTCCTTTTCATCCATATGTTTGCTGGAGGGTCCACTTTAATTTCCTTCAAGAACTTCTCCTTGGCATTCAGTATTTGTCTGTGTAAGAGGCCTAGTTTTTGGCCTGTCTTGGCTTTTCATAGGCCTTCTGCACCAAGCTTAATCATTTCTAGCTTTTGATGTAAACTGAGAGACATGCAATCTTCTTTTCACTTTATTAAAGACTATTGTCGGATTATTAACTGACCTAATTTCAATGTTGCTGTGTCTCAGGGAATAGGGGACCACAAGGAGAGGGAGAGAAGGGGGAACAGCCAGTTGGTTGCGCAGTCAGAACACACACACCATTTATCAATTATGTTCACTGTCTTATATGGGAGCAGTTCATGGCACCCCAAAACAATTACAATAGTTACATCAAAGACCACCATCCCAAATACAGGAATAATTAGAAAGTTTGAAATAATTTAAGAATTACCAACACATGACTTAGAGATACAAAGTAAGTGTTGGAAAAGTAGTGCTAATAGACCTACCCAAAGTTAGTTTGTATAAAATGCGGTATCTGTGAAGAGTAACAAAATGAGGTATGTCTGTATATCTCTATGACTTACTTATTTTAAAACTGGAAGTTTGTACCTTTTGACCTCTGTCACTTATTTTGCCTACCCTTCTTCCCAGCCTGTGACAACCACCAATCTATTCTCTGTATCTATGAGCTTTCTTTTTTTTTTTTTTAAGATTTCACAAATAAGTAGGACCATAAGGTATTTGTCTTTCTAACTTATTTCACTTAACATAATGACCTCAAATCTATCCATGTTTTCAGATGGCAAGATTTCATTCTTTTTTATGGCTGAATTACTCTGTTGTATATATATACCATATTTCTTCATTCATCCACTAATGGACATTTTCCATATCTTGGCTATTTTATTTTTTTAATGATTTATTTATTTATTCATGAGAGACACAGAGAAAAAGAGAGAGAAAGAAAGAGAGAGAGAGAGAGGCAGAGACACAGGCAGAGGGAGAAGCAGGCTCCAGGCAGGGAGCCCAACGTGGGACTGGATCCTGGGTCTCCAGGATCAGGGCCTGAGCTGAAGGTGATGCTAAACCGCTGAGCCACCCGGTCTGCCTTATCTTGGCTATTTTAAATAATGCTGCAATAATCATCAGGGTTCATATATCTTTTTGAATTAGTGTTTCATTTCCTTTGGACAAATATCCAAAATTTGGAATTGTTGGATCATATGGTACTTCTATTTTTTATTAAGGAATCTCCATATTGTTTTCCATAGTGGCTATGCCAATTTACATTCCTACCAGCAGTGCACAAGGGTTCCCTTTTTCTACATCCTTGCCAAAATTTGTTATTTCTTGCCTCTTTCATAGTAGCCATTCTAACAGGCATGAGGTGGTATCTCATTGTGGTTTGATTCGCATTTCCCTGATGACTTGTGAAACTGATCACCTTTTGTCACCTTTTCATTTTATTGGATTCCTGTGCCCTGCAGAAACTTTTAGTTGATATAGTCCCACATGTCTACTTTCACGTTTTTTTCTTGGCTTTTGGAATCAGAACCAAAACATCATTGCCAAAACTGATGTCCAACAGGTTACCACCTATTCTTCCAGGAATTTTATGGTTTCAGGTCTTACATTCAAGTCCTTAATCCAATTTGAGTTAATGTTTGTGTATGGTGTAAGATATGTCTAGTTTCATTCTTTTGTATGTGGCTGTCCAGTTTTCCCCACATCAATCTACTAAAGAGACTGTCCTTTTCCCACTGTTTATTCTTGGCTCTTCAGTCAAAAATTAATCGACCATGTTTGTGTGGGTTTATTTCTAAGCTCTCTATTCAGTTCCATTGACCTGTTTTATGCCAATATCATACTATTTTAATTATTATAGCTTTTGTAGTATAGTTCGAAATTGGGGAGCATGATGCCTCCAACTTTGCTCTTCATTCTCAAGATTACTTTGGCTCCTCAATGTATTTTGTAGTTCGACAAAAATTGTAGGATTGTTTGGTTTCTGTGAAAAATGTCATACTAGAATTTTATAAGGATTCCACCGAATATGTTGAATATTGGGGAGAGTATTGCCATTTTAACAATATAAATACTTTCAATCCATGAGCATGGTATATCTTTCTAACTGATCTGTGGCTTCTTCAGTTGTTTTTACCAATGTCTTATGGTTTTCATTGTATAGGTCTTTCACCTTTTTGGTTAAATTTATTCCTATTTTATTCTTTTTGATGTAATTATAAATAGAAATGTTTTCTTAATTTCATGTCCTGATAAGTGGTTATTAAAGTACAGAAATGCAATAGATTTGTGTATACTGCTTTTGTGTCCTGAAACTGAATTTATTAGTTCTAATAGTTTTTTGGTGAAGTCTTCAGGGTTTTCTATATATAATAATATGTCATCTAAAAATAGTGACAGGGATCCCTGGGTGGCGCAGCGGTTTGGCGCCTGCCTTTGGCCCAGGGCGCGATCCTGGAGACCCAGTATCGAATCCCACGTCGGGCTCCCGGTGCATGGAGCCTGCTTCTCCCTCTGCCTGTGTCTCTGCCTCTCTCTCTCTCTCTCTGTGTGACTATCATAAATAAATAAAAATTAAAAAAAAAAAAAAAAGAAAGCTTTTAAAAAATAAAAAATAAAAAAAATAAAAAAAAATTAAAAATAGTGACAGATTCATACACATGTTTTAAACACTCTTTTGTACATATGTTTCACAGTTTAAAAAGCTAAAAAAAAATTACACAGTGGCTTCAAACTCTAGTCAATTTTCATATAAATGTGCATCTGCACATACACAATTTCCTATCCCTCCAACTATCCATCCCTGTCTGTCTGTCTCTCTCTCTCTCAGTCATTTATCTTATTTTTACAATTGCTCTCCTCACTGCTATCATAACTCCCATTTCCTGAGAGAAACTGTCCGGACCAATCAAAGTCAGGTTCCTCATTATCTGATTACTTGGTAATCATCTACCACTACATAAAAGAACTGATTTCAGCAACAAGTTTTACAATTATCTATGTGATTTTTATCTCGTTTTATAGAGGCAATCCTCCTGAATGGCTGTATCTTTACATCACCAGCATCTGGCACAGTGTCTGGCACATAATATTCTTAATAGGTAACAATAAATGAATGGACAAACATGACTACAACCTTAGGTCAGGGACTGATGATAGCCCCTTCACTGGTGTCCTAGCCCTGTTCTTATCTCACTCAGATCTACTCTCCATATAGCTATAGGCAGGTGGATTTCAGGAGGAAATTTAAACATGCAGCTCCTTCTCCTAATACTCCAAGGGCTTGTTGTCACTAGAAGTAACCTGTTTCTTAACTCTACAGACACAGGCACCTACGCAGGCTCACTATGCTCCCTTCTAAACTTCCAACTCCATAGTCAAGGAAAATAAAATGTCTTTATCTCCTTATATAACACTCTATTTTTTATCTCTACTGCATCCCTTTGATCTGAAATGCTGTGGCTGATTTATTTATCCTTTAAGTTTTCTCTAAAAAAATGCTACAGGAAGATTTCTTTAACTTACTCAAGCAAGGTTAGATTCTCCTCTTCTATGCTCCAAAAGATCCTGAATTAGGTCTTCCATTGCATTTACAAGACTGCTGTGGTATTATGTTTGTATGCATCTCAGTAATTTGAGCTTCCTGAATGCCAACTGCATTTTAATTCATTTTTTAATCCCCAGAAAAGAACACAGCATCTGACATATAATAATCTACTAAATGCCAGCTATATGAATACATGTATACATAAATAGCAGTCACTTTTCAAAATCATTACTAAAAATTTAAAGAACTTCTTTATACTCTTCCCTGTCAGATGGCTTACTTACCTGAATTCTCTGTAGATATTATTAAAGGCAAGTGATGCACCTAGCCTCTTGAAAGCATTGGGGTGAAGTGCAAAGCTGTACAGTCGCTTGAAAAGTGATTTAGTGTTCACTGGACTTTTTTCTTGCTGCTGCGGTGTTGTCTGCTTAATGGACCATTTGAGGAATTCGCGAATACACCGACCACAAAAATCTCTTAAAGTACTGTCAACAGGATCTACAATTCCATCCTAAAACCAAACATAAGATGACAACTGAATACCTGGTCTGCTCTGAGTATAACTATAGCATGTTATGAAAATTAATTTAGAACACTATTCAAGAAAACAATAAAGACTAGTAAAACCAATCTGATTAATCAGAATCTATGCTAATAATGGCCTTTTGACATTTTCTTTTAAACAAAGAAACTGAAAAATCCATTAAAAAAAAGAATAAAAAAAGAATATTTTAATTATGCAGCAACAAAAAGGTCTCTCCTTTTCCTAAAGAAACCCAATGGCTACATCCTTAAAGTTTTTGTTGTTGATTTTACCTCATAACAATATCTGAGATGCTTTACTGAGGTTAAAGGAAATAAGATCCTTCTAGGTTCCAAGAGAACTGTAATGCTACATAAATAAAAATAATATAGAGATGTGGTTCTAAAAATGTAACTTTCCATAAGAGCAACCTCTATATAAGGCACAGTCTTTAAATATCTTTAAAAAGCACACAAACAAGGAAGTTTGAATGTTTTTGTCTCCCTCTAGACATAGTCCCCTCTTAGATCTGTATAGGAAAGGTTTAACTTAAAAAACTATACTGGGGACGCCTGGATGGCTCAGCGGTTGTGATCCTGGAGTTCAGGGATAGAGTCCCACATCAGGCTCCCTAAGGGGAGCCTACTTCTCCCTCTGCCTATGTCTCTGCCTCTCTCTCTTGTCTCTCATGAATAAATAAATAAAATCTTAAAAAAAAAAAAAAAACTATACTGAACACTGAAATAAGCAAGTTCTTCTACCTAACGTCCCCAGTTATTTGCTATATGCAAAATCTTTTATTACAGTGCTAATTATAATTCAAGAAGCAATTAACTGCGGAAATGTGAAGAGGTGATATTTATTGTTTCTCAGAGGAGTGGGTAAATAATGCATGTGCTAACATTAGGGAATTAACAATTCTTACTGGGAAACCTGTAGACATGCTTTCACTCAAGCCCTGTACCAACTTCCCATTTCCTCCTTTACCTTTCCTTTCCTCAACTATCTCACTTTACATTATCATGATCTTAACTGATTTCTTTCTGAAATCCTTACTAAGCCCCCTTCAACAATCAAGACTAGAAGAGAAACAGCTAAGACAGAAACTTCAGAATAGGAACATTAGAATAAATCCATCTGAATGCAAATAAGCCACAAGTTAAATTTAATTAAACATATTTATTATAGGCAGGACTCACTGGTAGACACTGCAGGGAATTAAACCACAAATATCACTGTCACCACCCTAATTTGAAATGTTCAGTGACTCCCATGCCTACAACAAGGCATCCAATTAGGGTAACTCTGAGAGTGAAAAGAACACTATTACAATTACACACACAACCAGTGTAATCAAGACCATCTGGAGCAAACTGGAGCATGTGGTTCCCCTAGATGCAATGTTCTGATGCTCTGCGTGTCTTCCCAGCCCACCTTGCAATATGCTCCCATGCAAATGAAACACAACACACTGCGATCCCCACAAACAAACTGCAATCCCCACAAACACACCAACCACCTACTGCCCTTTATTTCCTCTGTCCAGATGCCCAGTCTCAAATTCTCTATTTCTCTGGCTCCTCTCAAATTTAACAGAAAGTGACACACACATTCAAATTGGAATCAGTTTGCAAGAATATGGACTTAAAAGACGTCTGTTTGGACAAACTTGCTATGCATTTAACTGGGGCTTCTGATTCTAAAAGTCAATATATGACAAAACCAAATTATAGGATGAAATAATAGGTAAAATCGAGTAAGATGACATTTAAAGGAACCAAATATAAACTCATTTGCAAAAACTCACACAATTATAATAAAATCAAGCTAACCTCCCTGCTTCTGCCCTCAATGAACCAGTGATCAAATCTTAATGAATCTACTCTATGGCCTCAGGACAGTTCTACAGAAATAGCTACTAGGGTTTGTTTTTTGTTTTTTTTTTTAAGATTTTATTTATTTATTAATGAAAGACAGAGAGAGACAGGCAGAGACCAGGCAGATGGAAAAGAAGGCTCCCCCCTAGGGAACCCAATGCTGGACTCAATTCTAGAATCCCGGAATCATGACCTGAGTCGAAGGCAGATATTCAACCACCGAGCCACCTAGGTGCCCCTTTCTAGGTAGGGCTCTTTAATTGTGAATCTGAATACAGGAAAAAACTGGATAAGCTCAAAAAATCCCTTTTAGTCTTAATTATTATACTATAGATTTTTTTTAAAGAGCATATTGCAACTCTGATTAAAAAATAAGCACACTATTTTTCATTCCTTCTACTCTACACACACATAGCCTTCACGTATATGAAGTCTAATTTATATATAAATTAAATATATATTTAATTTATAACCATTCTCCCAAAAAAAGAGGACAAAACAACAACACAATGTGCAAGGGCACCGTGGCTCAGTCGGTTGAGCATCCCACTCTTGGTTTCAGCAAAGGTCATGATCTCATGGGTCTTAGGATTCAAGCCCCAGAGTGGGCTTTGCACTCAGCAGGGAGTCTGTTTGAGGATTCTCTCCTTTTGCCCCTCCACACACCCATGTTTTCTTTCTCTCTCTCAAATAAATAAAATTTTAAAAGAATGTGCACACTGTCTGCAGATATTTAAAAGTAACACTTCAGGAAATGACTATGGTATCCTATCTATTAAAATGCCATTTCGGGCAGCCCAGGTGGCTCAGCGGTTTACCGCCAACTTCAGCCCAGGGCCTGATCCTGGAGACCCGGGATCAAGTCCCACGTCGGGTTCCCTGCATGGAGCCTGCTTCTCCCTCTGCCTGTGTCTCTGCCTCTCTCTCTGTCTCTCAGGAATAAATAAATAAAATCTTTAAAAAAAAAATGCCATTTCACCAATTCTCTAAAACAAAAGGAAAAAAAAAAAAACCAATAGTATCCAGGTAGATGCTACATTTTGATATCTTGATAGGTAATTTTTCTTAACGTTCTAAACGTAGATCAAATATAACTAGTTGATGTAAATTACAAGAAAAGAATCAACCATTACTCACCAGTATCGTTTCCAGTAAGGCGACAGTATCCTGACTTTCAAATTTCTTATTGTTAGTGAACCAGTGAATCAGCTGCATTACTAAGGGCTCATATAGTTGCCTTGTCACCTGAAGAACAACAATTACAATTCTTTTCTTAGCATTAAAGTAATTTTATATTGGAAAGAGTGCTGTTTAAATGACAGGAAAAGTTAAGTAATAATACCACAATGGTTTTATTAGTTTCCTTCTTTAGTTAAAATTGAATGATAAACATGTTCTTCCTAGCTCTTCTCTTTTTCCTAAGAATCCAGCAGAGAAAAATATGCATTCTAAAACTTTTTTTTTTAATTTGTATTTATTTATGATAGTCACACAGAGAGAGAGAGAGAGAGGCAGAGACATAGGCAGAAGGAGAAGCAGGCTCCATGCACCGGGAGCCCAACGTGGGACTTGATCCCGGGTCTCCAGGATCGCGCCCTGGGCCAAAGGCAGGCGCTAAACTGCTGCGCCACCCAGGGATCCCGCATTCTAAAACTTATTGTTCTTCCAATATGAAGGCAGATAATGTTGGCTTTTAAAAAAAAATTTATTTTCATTAATTTGATCCTAAATACATGCAAAGTATTCTGGATCAGAGACATTATCATTATTCAACTAAAAAGCAAATAGTGACCAGAGTGCCTGGGTGGCTCAGTCATTTAAGTATCTATCTGACTCTTGATTTCACCTCAGGTCATGATCTCAGTGTCATGAGATTAAGCCCCAAGTTAAGCTCCATGCTGGGCATGGAACCTCCTTAAGATTCTCTCCCCCCCTCTTCCCCTTCCAACCCCGTTCTGTCTCTCCTTCTCTTTCTATTAAAAAAAAAAAAAAAAGGCAAATAATGACCATGTGGTTCCCTACACCCTGATTTACACCCTGTGGTGTGACCAAATAAAAACCAGATCAACACCCTACACATATAAACTTTAAAAGCCCAATCACAGAAGAGATACAGGACAAAGAATCACCTCTCTCGTCCTGCCAAAAAGAAGGTGGGATATCTTTACTATTTGGAGATGGGATGGAAAAGATCCTGGGTTCTCATTCCAACTCTCTAGAATGTAAATAAAATTTCTCTAGGAGCAGAGCCTTGTGGGTCTCTGGCTTTTACAATCCCAGGTGTCTGCCAGGCCTGGACTCTTCTCTGAAAGGAAATACCCAGGATACAGTACTCCTCTTCCTGGAATCTTGGGAGCTTAACCTAGTGGGCTAGTCTGGTGTGACTATTTGGGGGAGATTAAAATAAGTCTTTTTATCCTTTTGGATAACAGCAATTACCTAGACATATGGTTACAGATCTAATCCTCCTTATATATTAAAACCAAAACATATGTAGCAGAAGTGAAGGCAAACATTCCCTATCTTTGTATCTTAAACATTTCTGTGTCTCACGATGCTAAGGCTCCAATGGCAATACAAAGAAATCCAGGGGAATTTTATCTCCCCACTGACCATGAGTTCAAGAATGAAGCATTCTGGTATGTATACCGTGTCAAAAAACATGTAAAATGTCTGAGGACTTCGACTAAAAGACACAGTCCTCCTGCACTTGGATAATTCACCACAAAAGAATACCTTTCTAACCTTGGGATTGATCAAAGTAAAAGTTCTTACCTTTCAGTGTGGAAGTTTAACCTGTCTTAAAGCATCATTTTTCTAAAGAATTATACTCTCTAACCCATAGTATGTAAATTATATGCATATAATATACATGCATACACACGTAAATATATACATATACACGCCTTATAGAAATTTTAGAAAATGTAGAAAACTGTCCATCTATAATCCTATATTACAAAGGTAACCCCTGTGACCATTGGAACTCATTGTAACTTTCAAAATATTTTATTTAAAATCCATATATGCATGTGTAAAAATATACATTTTTGCAACCAATTTTCCTTCCAATTTGGAATATTTCACATAAATACATAATCTATATCAATATTTTACTTGCTGCCTGGTATCTCATATATAGATACCGTGATCCAGTTGCCCAAATCCTATTGTTAGAATGCAGGTATTTCTGTTAGGAAGAAATCACTGAAAAGTTACATGCACTGTTCTGAGCACAACTCTAGTAAGAGAGTGCTAGACTAGGGCTGCAGGTCACCCAGCCTTTTGCTCTGCCCACAAAGAGCCTGTGCCCACCCACATTCTTAAAAGCCACATCTCCCAAAGTCCTTTACCCACATGTTCGACATTAAGCACTTGCAATTTTTAAAATATTTGACAATAGATGTAAATTTGAATTTCCTTGTTTACTAAAAAGATGAAAATATTTAAAAATATCTTTCAGTGGCCATATGTATCTCTTCATTTATAAGCTGCCTATTTTTGTTCTTTATCTATTTGCCCATTTAAAACTCTTTTATCTTCAGAAGAATTTGTAAAAAAATTTCCCTACGTTATATATATATATATATATATAAGTTGTGGGTTTTGTGCCATTCAGCATTTTTAAACATTTATAGAGTCAAAACTATCAGGACATTAACATTTTTCTTTTATATACCTATATTCCATATTTTGTAGGAAAATCTCCCTTTCTATACAAACTGTAGGGAAAGACATGGAAGGATGCTTTTTTTTTTTTTTTTTTTTTTTTTTTTAATTTTTATTTATTTATGATAGTCACACAGAGAGAGAGAGAGAGAGAGGCAGAGACACAGGCAGAGGGAGAAGCAGGCTCCATGCACCAGGAGCCTGATGTGGGATTCGATACCGGGTCTCCAGGATCGCGCCCTGGGCCAAAGGCAGGCGCCAAACCGCTGCGCCACCCAGGGATCCCGGAAGGATGCTTATAACATAATGATAACAAAATTCATCCAAGTAGCAGAAATTATATTTTGTACATAAAAGAGTTTTTTAGGGATCCCTGGGTGGCGCAGCGGTTTGGCGCCTGCCTTTGGCCCAGGGCGCGGTCCTGGAGACCCGGGATCGAATCCCACGTCGGGCTCCCGGTGCATGGAGCCTGCTTCTCCCTCTGCCTGTGTCTCTGCCTCTCTCTCTCTCACTGTGTGCCTATCATAAATAAATAAAAGTTTAAAAAAATATTAAAAAAAAAAAAAAAGAGTTTTTTAATGCAATGATCCTTTTTATAAATAAAACATATACACATGTTTGTAAAAACACGTTTTTACAAAGATCTGGGCATATATGCACCAAAATTTCAGCAGAGGAGAAAGCGGCTTTTTCAGAGGAATAAGAATGGGGAAGGGGTGATGAGATGGAGATTCATTTTTAGCTTCATGTATTTCTATATTAAATAACATATTTTACCAATGAAAAAGACCATCCCAATCCAAAGATATACAGACATGCTATAACATTACATTTTTCTGTAATATATTTATAGTTTGTTTTTCCTTCTCTTAATTGGAAATTAATTTTTCATGTTAGTCAACTGGCCTAATATGATTAAATGATCCATTTCTTTTTCTTTTAATTTTATTTATTCATTCATGAGATACAGAGAGAGAGAGGCAGAGACACAGGCAGAGGGAGAAACAGGCTCCATACAGGGAGCCCGATGTGGGACTCGATCCTGGGACTCCAGGATCACGCCCTGGGGCCAAAGGTAGGCGCTAAACCACTGAGCCACCCAGGGATCCCCTAAATGATCCATTTCTAACTTAAAAAGCCTCTTCTACCATATATACAATCTTTACGTATGCACATAGGTCCACTTGGCAGCTAAGAGATTCTCCTCCCACTGATCTATCCATGCCAAGTTCAATCCTACTATAATTTACATTTTAACATTTGCTAAGGCAAAAGGCAACCTTTTGCTAAAAGCAAAGGTTAGTGTTCTATACATTCAAATTTTTTCTTGGGCAGCCCAGATGACTCAGCGGTTTGGTGCTGCCTTCAGCCCAGGGTGTGATCCTGGAGACCCAGGATTGAGTCCCACATTGGGCTCCCTGTATGGAGACTGTTTCTCCCTCTGCCTGTGTTTCTGCCTCAATCTCTCTGTGTCTCTCATAAATAAATAAATAAAATTTAAAAATTAAAAAAAAATTTTTTTCTCGGTTAGGTTCAAGCAATTATTCTTTCAGATTACTTTTTGGGTTAAAATGAAATTAACTCTGGGCTTTCTGCTGTAATGATACCAAACTTACTGACTGATTTGGGAAGAACTGGCATTTTTTTCAATAATGACTCTTCTATCTCAAGTACAGAGCACGCTCATTTTGTATTCATAAAATATACATCTGCCTGGTGTATTGACATTTATTTATAGACATTTTGTATATATATTTCATACTGCTATGAGTGAGATGCTGTAGACATATCTTCCAAGTGGCCAGTACTAATATTTAAGACATAGGAGAATACTGGGGTGCCTGACCGGCTCAGTTAGTGGAGCATCTGGCTCTTGATTTAGGCTCAGGTCATGATCTCAGGGTTGTATATATACATATACATATATGAGAATACTGATATATATATGTGTTTTGTTTTGTAATCCATCAGCTTCCTCCTTTAATTCTTCGAGTTTATCAGCTGATATTCTTGGGCTTTCCAGGTTTAATAAAAAAATTATATTCAAAATAAAAATTCTTCCTTTCTACTGTCTGACATGTCCACAGGGAATTCACAGCCTGGTGAGAGGCCCAAATACTAACCACTGCACGTAACTAAGTAAATGCACATGAAGTAATACTGAGCAACCACCCACACTGCAGGCACTGTTCTGGTAGGTGCTGGAGGTGCCCCTTAACAGGCCAACTCACTTCTAACTTTGGGCTTCTGTCCTGGCTTAAGCACAAGGAAGGCAGCATTAGTGTTTCATGCCTGGGGATGATTTGGCTCTAGCATTCAAGAAGACATTCTTGATTGTATTAAAGATAAGATCAAACTATTCCTAGTTTAGCAGGACAAATACCATTTAGGCTTCTATGGAAACAATCACTGCTTCTGATCTGATTCCATGGTAAATTTCCAGTTTTAAACAAAGATCCTACTGAATCACGGCACATCTTAATACATTGCTGGATTATACTCCTTTATACATAGTGAAGAATTTTCCATCTATATTTACAAATCAGTCTTTCTTTTTAGTTTCCTCTCTTATGTGTGCACCCTAGTGTCAGAGATATACTAGCTTCCTCGAATGAACCGAGAATTCTACTTATTTTCTGCTTCATTGCAGCAATGGAGAATTTGCCACAAATTCATCAGGAAGAGGTCATTTATCAACAATTTCCAATCTTGTACATGGTTACTTATCTCTTCTTCACTACTTGAGACTCTAAGTCCCTACATGAGGGGAGACTGCCAATTGAGTTTTAGACACCTATACTATCAGTAACTTAACTAGATCAGTGATTCATTCCCAAATTGTGGCACATTAAAAACTGTCAGGAGAGCATTTAAAAGTCCCAATCAGGGCAGCCCCGGTGGCTCAGTGGTTTAGCGCCGCCTTCGGCCCCGGATGTGATCCTGGACACCTGGGATCGAGTCCCATGTCAGGCTCCCTGCATGGGGCCTGCTTCTCCCTCTGCCTCTCTCTCTCTTTCTCTGTGTCTGTCATGAATAAATAAATAAAACCTTTAAAAAATAAAAATAAAATAAAAGTCCCAATCCTCAGATCAAACCCCTGAGAAATTAAATCAGTCAGAATGGGCAGGAGCCAACAGCAGTATTTATTTTAAGATCCTCAGAGTATTCCAAACTGCAGCAAACTTTGATGATCACTGACCTAGGCCCAATTTTTTTTTTAAGTTTTACAACTGTGTCAGATTCAAAATTATTCACTTACTTGATCTACATCACATGCAAGTCGAAGTAGCACAGGAAAAGTTCGCTTGTAGAGCTGGTACATGGGTGGGAATCCCTGACCACATTCAGGCATCTGAGTGGCTTTTCCCAACATAAACATAACCATACTGTGTAAAAGTTCACAAGCTGCAACCTAAATTAAACCAGGAGTTCAACACAGTTTAAGCTTCCAGGTTTACAAGGGAAGAATACTTTGAAATTTTCCTCAATTTAGCCCTTTAAAAAGAAAAATTTTTGCAGATAACCAGCACCCCAAATATAAAGTAACTGGAGGTAGTACTTGTGTAAAATTAACCCTCTGTATATCCAAGAGGTAAGAACTGAATCTTAAAAGATTTAAACAAAGTGGTACTAGCTATTTCATTGATGCCATGATGACAGGCCTTTGCTTCATTTGTTAACACATCTTCAACCTTCATTTTTAGTATATGTTTTTTTACAGCACTTTGGAAATTTCCAAATCAGTTTCATAAAAACCTGAGATTACCTGTTTCTGATCTCCCAGGTTAAAGAGATAATGGTGCACAGGCTGGAAATCACTTTTAAATGTCCTTTCTACTGTATTTTCTATTATGAACAGTTTTTTGGTATATTAATGTTTTACAAAGTTATTTCCCATTAAGATAACATTTACTTTTTATCAGTGACAACTACTTCTAATAACTGAATCATTATCTAACTATCATATTATGGAAAGTACAAAATTAATGATATTGGAATGGCTGAAATATGTTATCTATTTCCCACCAAATTCAGGTTTTAAAAAGCATAGATTCGGGGCAGCCCAGGTGGCTCAGCGGTTTAAGCGTCTGCCTTCGGCCCAGGGCGTGATCCTGATGTCCCGGGATCGAGTCCCATGTCGGGCTCCCTGAATGGAGCCTGCTTCTCCCTCTGCCTGTGTCTCTGCCTCTCTCTCTCTATCATGAATAAATAAATAAAATATTAAAAAAAAAAAGCATAGATTCTAAGTGACATGTAATGAAAAATAATAGTACTTTAGTTTGTCTGTCACTAGCTGAAAGAGCTAATTCTGTGACCCGAGGCAAGAACACATCCAGATAAATGACAGGCTTCATTTCTATAAATGGTACAGCAAAACTGAGTCTTTTTTCTCTGTCCCATGCCACACATTTCTTCATCATTTCATCTGAGGATGTGGCTGTTGAAATAAATCAAGAAGAGCATGTTTTCATTCAAAATCTTTCTAATACCAATTGCTCTATGATTCATTTATGAAAGCAGAATTCTTTTTATAGTTTTAAATTAAGCATGTTGTTCATCTTTCCTTTTCTGTTTTGTTTTACTTTAGACATATAATTACAACATTACAAATCACTGACAAACTATTTCTAACTTCAGCTCAAAGTGAAATTATTTTTAAACAATTTGAACAGTCTAGAATATTTCATTTCTATTTTCAGTAAGAATTATTTTAGGTGTTATGTGGGAAAATGATAAATGAACAGTATTTTTATTAAAAATCTCCCCTTTGCAACACTTATTTTCCTAATATAGTTTCTAACTTCCTAAATTACCAAAAGTCACTAGTGTACTTAATATGAAATTTCAAAACTAAAAATACAGATGAATTTCTACTCATTTAAAATGTTGATTCTGATCACAAACACTTGAAAGATATCTAAATATTAAGAGTATCAGATTTTCAAAAAGATTAACTTTGAATTCCTGACACAATGTTTAATATTTTTTTTAAAAGTGTCAAGTTGGATTCTGTTTCAAAACGGAAAATGTACACCTGCACCCCGATGTTTCTAGCAGCAATGTCCACAATAGCCAAACTGTGGAAGGAGCCTCGGTGTCCTTCGAAAGATGAATGGATAAAGAAGCTGTGGTCTATGTATACAATGGAATATTACTCAGCCATTAGAAACGACAAATACCCACCATTTGCTTCGACGTGGATGTAACTGGAGGGTATTGTGCTGAGTGAAGTAAGTCAATCGGAGAAGGACAAACATTATATGGTCTCATTCATTTGGGGAATATAAATAATAGTGAAAGGGAATAATGGGGAAAGGAGGAAAAATAAGTGGGAAATATCAGAAAGGGAGACAGAACATGGAAGACTCCTAACTCTGGGAAACGAACTAGGGGTGGTGGAAGGGGAGGTGGGCAGGGGGTGGGGGTGACGGGGTGACTGGGTGACGGGCACTGAGGTGGGCACTTGATGGGATGAGCACTGGGTGTTATTCTGTATGTTGGCAAATTGAACACCAATAAAAAATAAATTTATTATTAAAAAAAAAAAAACGGGAAATGTGCTTAACAAATCAGGCTAGAATATTTTCCCAACTAGTAGTAAATTATCCAGATTGCATGGGTATAGTCAAAGCATTTCATTAGGCAAAATACTATTCTTTGTAACCTTACTTGAAAATATATAAATCACATACAAGAGCAAATACCAGAATATATTACGATCTTTATACACTCAAATTAAAGTACAAATACATCTACAGAGGTAAATTTATTTTAAAGGAATCTTTACCTGTTAGGAGATTTTTGTTTATTTGTCCTCCTAGAAAGCCAAGCATTTGTACTACTCTAATCCTTATTTCTTCTAAAGACAGTGCTTCATTCTGGAAATTTGAACAATGATATATATGTGATGATAAGAGGGTTAAAAATTAAGAGAATTATGAGAGGAAAAAACAAACTGTTTTATGACCCTCTCTGTTATTAATGTCTCTCAATAGTTCATTATATCTTACACAATACTGCTGTTAATATTATTGCAAATTCATGAAAAGAAGTCACATCTCCTATAATTTTGTAATCAGATATCCAAGTTTCAAAGTATTGGCAGGACCACTCACCCTTAAAAAATACTGAGGTTCCCCAAAGAACTTTTGTTTAAAGTGGGCCATGTTTATTAATATTTATCATACTAGAGGTTAAAACCTTGGCATGATTGGGTATTATTGTATTTTAAAATACAAAACCCATTACATGTTAACAAATAACATAGTTTAAGGAAAAGTATGTTTTCCAAAAAGAATTAAAAACCTCAGGAAACTGACACTTTCACATTTGTATAAATCTCTTTACTGTCTGGATCATTAAAAAACAACTAGGCTGATATGCTGTTTGGGCCATACTTGGAAGAGAGAGCAGCATTTTAATAGTCTTTTTAGATAACCATGGTTATTCTTTGATACTACTCTAAAACTGAACAAATATTAATTTCTTAAATATTAGTCACAATGTGGAATGTGAAACCTTACCAATGAATTTTACATAATCTGCTATATTAAAATCACTGGCCTATCTTGCACTTTGAGTGGATTTTTCTATCCATACATGATTTGGTAACATAATGTACTGGTCATCTGAAAATATTGGTTTACTGGGTTATGCAGATCTTCCAAATGTTCCCACATTTCATTATATATGCAAAAAAAATCACATTCATTAATATCACCAATCTCTTCAGAAAAATCTTTAAGTATTAAGAAGCTGTCAAGCTCATGATGATGGTTTCAAGTTTTCTAAAATTTAATTTGTGTTTATAAAACTTGAATTTTGCCATTGGCAACAAATACTCTCAAATGTTTTCTTTGAAGTGACAGGCTCACTCTATTTTAGATAAAATCTCTGCCTAATCCTAAATAGCCACAGTTTGTCTTGTCAGTTGTTCTTTAAAGTAAAAATAGTATTCATGAAAAGAGTGGCTACATGAGCTCACAGCTCAAAGCATCACAAAAGTGTTTTTCCTGAAGACAACTGTCACATTGCACTATGCAGCAGACTGCTTTATGTATACTTCCTGTTTCATCGCACAGAACATTAAAAAGACAAGTTCAAGGATCAAGATTTAATAAAGTGCTAAGGAACCAACAGTGGTACCGATCATTACACCATAGTGCAAATGTAAATGAGTAAAAATTAAAAATAGTTTTGGCCTCATACTCTGGAATCCACAGGGTTCTTTACTTCAAGAACCACTCTTTTAGAGAATAAGGGATTGTGTATCTGTAAAGAAATTTTATTTGCAAAACTCGATATACTCAAGTAATTTTATCTTGCTTTATTTATATGTAATAACATAATTTAAATATATTTGAGAGCCATTTCCAGTTCTATGCAGTCTTTCAATCAAAAGCTGTCAAAGATAACGAGGTGGAAAGAATTTACCCTAAACTTGCATTATCAGTTCTAGAAATTAAAAGGTTTTCAAATTTTAGTTTTTACTTAATACCTGAAAAATACATATTTTCTCTATACTGTTTTCTCTTTATTTTTTCCAATAATATGCCACATCTCAAAAACCTCAAAAAATCGTCACCAAAAAAACACAAAAACTGGCATGAATGAAACTTGACAAAATGATGTATTTTAAATTTTATATGTAAAAGAATCAATCTTACATATCCATATCAAAATTCTGATTGCTTATTAAATATGAAACATACTTTTTACTATCCACTAAATACATCTGAGAAGCAAACAAGAAAATAAGATCAAGACGACAGACCAAATAGTTAATATTTCTTACATTTTTATAGCTAAAAATATATTGAAATTATTTCTGTGTTATAACATATATGAATAACATTTTAAACTAAGATACCTACTTTTCATAAGCATTAGAATCTTATCTCTGCATTGTTTAAGGTAAAGAAAATACAAGGGTTTTCTTACTGATGAAATGTTCTTTGTCTTTTTCAGATGCTTTAACACAACTTGGTTAAATCCTTTCTGGGCAGCCTGAGAAAGTGCTGACACTTCCCAATTATTCTTGGTCTCATCTATCAACAGTAAACAAAAATCAATTTTAAATAGCATTCACTCATATTTTTGATACATACTTGGAAGAACACACAATATTGCTAAAAAGAGGCATTAAAATCCTAATTTTAATTATGGTTAGAATATTAAGTTTCTACAAAAAAAAGAAATTATAGTGGTTGCCCTGGTTTTAAATATCATTGTCTACTAAAAGAAACATGGTTCCTTGGAGAAGTGACTAACTTCAGAGATTGGGCAGACCTGTATTTCTAAGAGGAGCCTGAATCACCATGTAGTTCCAGAAGTAAGGAGCTGCTTGAAGAAAAGCAGCCAGCCCCCGTTCTTTACATGAAAGCTAAATCTGGAACAATCTGAGCTTCAAAATTAATAATAATAAAAGATTAGAGCCATTGGAAAAATTAGAATCCATAAGTCCCTACTAACAAAAATAGATCTGAAAAGAAAGTTACTTCTTACAGTAGAATGCCAAGTAGTATAAAGGAATGATGGAGTTAGAGAATCACTATTTTGCAACCATCATAGCATTAATCGATTCAGGAAGAATAATCAAAGGACACTAAAACTATTATGGTGAAAACTCAATGAAGAGCAAGAATACTTACAGCTGTAAAGTATCTCCTTGTAATTTTTTTTAAATGATCATAAACTTAGAGAAAATTTTAAAATATGGTACAAAACTTTTCTTTCCTGAACCACTTAAGAGTAAGTTACCAACATGATGCCCTACTACCCCTGAATACTTTAGTGTGTTTCCTGCAAGGACATTGTCCTATGTGACAGCCACACCAACTATCCAAATCCAGACACTCATCTTGAGACATGGCCCACAATTAATCTCAGCCCCATTCAGATTCCAGCAATCATCCTAATGTCTTTAGTTCAGAACCACATGTCCTATTTAGTTGTCCTGTTTTTTTTTAGTATCCTTTAAACTGACACAGTTCTCTCGTCTTCCCTTGAATTTCATAATTGGAACACTTAAAAAGTTATATGCCAGGAATTTTGTATACTGTCCCTCTATTTGGATTTGTCTAATGTTTTCTCATGATTAGATTCAGGTTATAGAAGCCAACTGTAACATTTTACTAGTTCTTTTATTTCTATTGGTTAAATAAAATCTTTGACACATGTACACTTTATACGAGTCTGGAGTCACAATTTCGAAGCTATAAAGTTATTTTTCACTAGTTCTGGAGATGCCCAGTGGGCTGACAGAGCTAGGTCAGCTGCTTTGCTGGAAGATACCTCATGGATGGTTTAATCCCAGCACATCTTTTCTTGGCTCCAGGAATGAATACCAAACAAAACTTTACCTCTGCCATTTGCCTAGTTCTCCTTTCTACAATTTTGTTCTTTTGGTTTGCCCAATAAACTAGTCTCCATGGGTGGGAGGAATAACTAAGAATATACTTGTCATCTGGTGACCTCTTATGTACAGATGTTAGAGACCTACTCTCTGATGGGCCAGAGATGAAAAGAGGATCGGGGTTTTCTTTGCTTGTTTTTGTTTCATTCTTTGGGGTTTTCTTTGAACTCAAATTAGTTCAGAATTTCAGATACTGGAAAAAACAGCTCTCTTTTCCAATATCTAGATTGGTTAGTGTTTTGTCTTGCTTTTGTATCTCTTGAGCTATGACTCAGATCTCAGAACTGAAGCAATATGCTCTTTACCAGTTACTGTATCTATGTACCTGAACTGACAAAGACCTTTACTTCTCCCTCTGCGTATAATGTTCTCCTACATTTGGAGGGTATTAATAGATTAGATTAATAGATTAGATAATAGATTAGACTAGCTCTTCAAAGAGCTCTGTTGTGTTTTATACAGGTAAAATTAATGTTCTGCTACTTCTGTGAAAATGCTTTCAGCATTAACCATAACGCTTCAAATGTGCCATAATTTAAAAAGAAATCTTAGAAAAACTAAAACATCTGAGGAATTCACATTACATAATAAGGCACATTTTTGGTAAATGAGACAAGTTTAATAATTTTGGTTTAAACTCAAATTTTTTTTTTCTATCAGTGTTAAGTATAATACAAGTGTACATATTATTCTACTTGGATATACTTATCCAGGCTTACCAAGTCAGTATGCTAACATATTACTCAAATACTTTTTATTGCAGGAAAAGATACATAACATAAAATGTATTCTTTTAACCAATTAAGTGGTATTAATAACAGCCACACACACACAAAAAAAAAACAGCCACAATGTTGCCTAACCATCACCACCACCCACCTCCAGAACTTTTTCATCATCACAAACAGTCCTACCTTTTACTTTATGAAAAATGTCATAAATTTACATTCAACTAAACTAAATCATTGGGCAACCCCGGTGGCTCAGCGGTTTAGCACTGCCTTCAGCCCAGGGTGTGATCCTGGAGACCCAGGATTGAGTCTCGCTTCAGGCTCCCTGCATGGAGCCTGCTTCTCCCTCTGCCTGTGTCCCTGCCTCTCTCTCTGTCTCTCATGCATAAATAAATAAAATCTTTAAAATAAATAAACTAAATCATGATTTGGACAAACTTTTTATTTCTCCAGTATTATACTTTGTAGCACAAAACCTGTTAATTTCTAAGCTCTATAGGTAACCTGAAACCTCGGATTGAGCAAATTAATAGAATATCATTGCACACCCAGATAATTTCTCAGTAAAATAAAATCTGAAACAGATCGAATTTTTAAGTTCATTTGCTTTTGTTTTTATAGAATGTAACAAGGCACAACCTTGGGATCATGCTAAATAACGAATGTGTTGGATAAGGATACATGCGGCTGCAGACAATGGTGACATATGCTCACAAGCTCTGGGAGTCTGAGAAAGTTTGTGAGTGTGGAAGACAATTCTCAATTATCCATCCAAGTTTTCTTAATTAAAAAAAAAATGTTTGTAATGAGTTGTATGCAATGAGCTGTTGAAGCTACCATAGCAGCAATACTGCAGAAATACAATTCTGGGTGTGCTCTTGCTTTTCAAGGAAGAAAAGTAGTTTTCTCATAAACTCAGGCTTCTCAGTGTGGACAGCTTTTTACAGTTGGGACTTAGTAGAACCTGCACAGATCTTTGCTTATGTGGATTAGAACCAGCAATAATTACCATATTAAAAGTGAAAACTATTTAAGACCTACTGACTTGAAGATCATGCTAACATGCATAACATCGAAGATGTATTACTTAGTATTACTTTGAAAAAGTCTTGATTTCATTAAGTCCTTCAGGGAGAACAATTTAAGGTTGTGCTTATGTTTGTTTTTTTGTCCTTGCCTGAGGTGATAGAAGAAAATCTTGCTTAATGTCCAAGAATTTACTGCTTACGTTTACTTTTAGGCACTTTATGAATTCAGATCTTACACTTAGGTCTCTAATTCATTTTGAGATTATTTTTGTATATGGTCCAATTTCATTCTCTTACATATAGCTCTCTGGTTTTCCCAATACCATTTAAGAGACCATCCTTTCTCCATTGTGTATTCTTACCTTAGTGTAGGTTAAATGACCACATATATGTGGGTTTATTTCTGGGCTCTCCATTCTATTTCACTGATCTATGTGTGTGTGTTTGTGCCATACAATACTGTTCAATTACCAATGCTTTGTAGTACGATTTGAAATCTGGGAGTGTGATATCTCCAGCTTTGTCTTTCTTGCCCAAGATGGCTTTGGCTATTTGGGGTCTTTTGTGGTTCAAACAAATTTTGGGATTCTATTCTGTGAAAAATGCTATTCATATTTTGATAGAGACTGCACTGAATTTGTACAGACTTAAATAGTATAGCCATTTTAACAATATTAATTCTTCCAATACATGAGCAGGGTATATCTTTCCATTTGCCATCTTCAATTTCTTTCAACATCTTAGTTTTCAGAGTACAGGTTTTTTACCTCTTTGGTTAAATTTATTCAGATATTTTATTCTTTTTGATGCAATTGTAAATGGAATTTTCTTAATTCCTTACATTCTTTATTGGTGTACAGAAATGCAATAGATTTCTGCATATTAATTTCGTATCCTGCTATGGATGTGTTTTTTTTTTTTAGTGGCATCTTTAGGGTTTTCTATTATCTGCAAATAGTTACAGTTATACATGTTTTATTTCTTCCTTACCAGTCTAGATGCCTTTTATTTTTTTATCTGATTACTATGTCTTAAGACTTCAGTACCATGCTGAATAAAAGTGGGGAGAGCTGACATCTGTCTTGTTGCTCTTAGAGGAAAAGCTTTCAGCTTTCTCCCAGAATATGTTAGCTATGAGCCTGTCATACATAGATTTATCATGTATGTTTGTTCCCTCTATACCCACTTTGAGATTTTTTTTTGTCATAAATGGATGAATTATGTCAGATGCTTTTTCTGCATCTATTAAGAGGAACATATTTTTATCCTTCATTTTATCAATGTGGTATATCACACTGATTTGTAAACGTTGAATTATCCTTGCATCCCTGGAATAAATCCTACTTGATCACTGTATATGAATCTTTTAGTGTATTGTTGAATTTAGTTTGCTAATATTTTAATGTAAATTTTTGCATCTATGTTCATTAGGGATGTTGACCTGTAATTTTCTTCTTTTGTAGTGTCTGATTGTGGTATTAAAGAAATGCTGGCCTTGGAGAATTAATCTGAAAGCATTTCTTTACTTTTTTAAATAGTTTGAGGATAGATACTAACTTTTCTTTAAATGTGTGGAAGAATTCACCTATGAAGCCATCTGGTCCTGGACTTTTGTTTGTTAAGGGTTTTTTGATTACTGATTCAATGTCATTACCAGTAATAGGTCTGTTCAGGTTTTCCAGTTCTTCCTAATTCAGTCTTGGATGACTGCATGTTACTAAAAAGTATCTATTTCTACTAGGTTGTCCAATTATTAGCATGTAATTATTTGTAGCAGTCTCTCAATAACCCCTTGTATTTTCATGGTATCAGTTGGGGCTTCTCTTTCATTTATGATTTTATTTGGTCTCTCTCCTTTTTCTAGGTGAGTCTAGCTAAAGGTTTATCCATTCCTTTCAATGAGTCGAAAGAACCAGCTCTTAGCTTCATTGATCTTTTCTATTGTTTTTTTGTCTCTATTTCTGTTCTGATCTTTATTTCCTTCCTTCTACTAAGTTTGTGTTTTGTCATTTTCTAGTTCCTTTAGGTGTAAGTTTAGATTGAGATTTTTCTTATTTCCTGAGGATGCCCTATACTGCTATATTTCTGTCTTAAAATTGCTTTTACTGTGTCCCAGAGACTTTGGAATGTTATGCTTCCATTTTCATTTGACTCAAAGTATTTTTTTAATTTTCTCTTTGCTTTCTACCTTGACTCATTAGTTGTTTAATCAGCATGTTGTTCAGCATCCACTTGTTTGTTTGTTCCAGTTCTTTTCCCTTCTGGTTGATTTCTAGTTTCATACTACTATGGTCAGAAAAGAGGGCTGATATAACTCCAGTCTTCTTATATTTACTGAGACTTGTTTTTGGCCTAACACATGATTTATCCTACAGAATGTCCTAGAGGATGTTCCACAAGCAATTGAAAAGAATACATATTCTGCTGGTTTGGGATAGAATGTTCCATATATATCTACTAAGTCCATCTGATCCAATGTGTCATTTAAGGCCAGTTTCCTTATTTGTTTTTGTCAGAATGATTTATCCATTAGGGTAAGTAGGGGTCCACTACTATTACTGTTTTACTGCCAATTTCTCCCTTTATCTGTAAATCTTTGCTTTACACATTCTTAGGTGTTCCTATGTTTTTTTTGTTGTTGTTGTTGTTTTTTGTTTTAGGTGTTCCTATGTTGGGTGCACAGCTATTTTCAATTGTTACGGCCCTTGTTAGATTGGTTCCTTTAAGGTTATGTAATGAGCCTGTCTCTTGTTACAGTCTTTGTTTTAAGGCTATTTTGTCTCACATTTTAGAAAAAAAAAATCAACACAAAATAATAAATAAAATTTTTTAAAAAAATAAAATTTCAAATGAAAAAATGGTCTATTTTGTCCAATATAAGTACTGCTACCCTGGCTTTTCTTTTTTCTTCATTTCCAGTTGCATGAAGTATCTTTCCATCTTTTCACTTTCAGTCTGTATGTGTCTTTTTGTCTTTTGGTCTAAAGTGAGTTATTAGGTGGGCAGCCCCAGTGGCGCAGCGGTTTAGCGCCGCCTGCAGCCTGGGGCATGATCCTGGAGACCCTGATAGAGTCCCATGTCAGGCTCTCTGCATGGTGCCTGCTTCTCCCTCTGCCTCTGTCTCTATGAATAAATTTTTTAAAAAAATCTTTAAAGTGAGTCATTAGGGATCCCTGGGTGGCTCAGCAGTTCAGCGCCTGCCTTCAGCCCAGAGCATGATCCTGGAGTCCCAAGGATCAAGTCCCACATCCGGCTCCCTGCATGGAGCCTGCTTCTCCCTCTGCCTGTATCTCTGCCTCTCTCTCTCTGTGTCTCTCCTATGAATAAATAAATAAAATCTTTAAAAAAATAAAAAAATAAAGTGAGTCATTATAGGCAGCATACTGATGGGTCTTGTTTAGTTTTTTACATCTATTCACCCTCTATCTTCTGACTGGAGCATTAGTCCATTTACATGCAAAGTAATTATTGATAGGTATTTCGTTCATTGTTCTCTGGTTGCATTATAGTTCTCTTCCCTTGTGAACTGATGACTTTTCGGTGTTATATTTGGGGTCTTTTCTCTTTATTTTTTGTGTATTATAGGTTTTTGAATTGTGGTTGACATGAGGTTCATATAGAACACCCTATATACATATAGCCATTTATTTTAAATTGATGGTCACTAGGGGCACCTGGGTGGCTCAGTCAGGCAAGCATCTTGCCTTGGGCTCAGGTCATGATCTCAGGATCCTAGGATTGAGCCCCATGTTGGGCTCCCACATCAACAGGGAGTCTGCTTCTCCCTCTCCCTCTGCATCCTCCCCCTGGCTCATGCTCTCTCTGAAATAAACAAAATCTTTAAAAAAAATTTGAGAGTCACACTTAAGATTGAACATACTCTAAAAGTATCTAAAATTACTCCCCCCGTTTTTTTTTTTTTTTAATGATTTTACCCATCCATTCACAAAAGACACAGAGAGAGATAGAGGCATTGACAGGCAGAAGGAGAAGGTGGCTCCATGCTGGCAGCCCAACGCCGGACTCAATCCCAGATCTCCAGGATCACATCCTGGGCTGAAGGCGGCGCTAAACCGCTGAGCCACCAGGGCTGGCCCCCCCACCCATGTTTTTTAATTTAATATTTTCCATCTCTTTATTTTGCATATCCTTTAATTATTGTAAATATCACTGATTTACTATTTTTGTTTTCTAACCTTCATATTAGCTTAAAAAGTGATTAATCCCTACCTTCAAAAGGTATTTACCTTTACTAGTGAGATTTATATTTTTACAAATTGTTATGAATTAATGCCTTTGCTCTTTAATTTAAAAAAGTCCCTTTAGGGATCCCTGGGTGGCGCAGCGGTTTGGCGCCTGCCTTTGGCCCAGGGCGCGATCCTGGAGATCCGGGATCGAGTCCCACGTCAGGCTCCCGGTGCATGGAGCCTGCTTCTCCCTCTGCCTATGTCTCTGCCTCTCTCTCTCTCACTGTGTGCCTATCATGAATAAATTAAAAAAAAAAAAAAAAAAAAAGTCCCTTTAACATTTCTGGAAAGGCATGTTTAATGGTAATAAACTCCTTTAGTTTTTGTTTGGGAAACTTTCCTCTCCTTTAATTCTGAATGATAACTTCACTGGGAAGAGTATTCTTGATTGCAGGGTTTGTTTATCATTCATCACTTTAAATATATCATGCCACTCTCTCCTGGCCTCCAAAGTTCCTGCTGAAAAATCAGCTCATAGACTTAATGAAGTTTTCCTTCTATATAATTATTTGCTTTTCTCTTGCAGCTTTTAAGATTTGATCTTTATTTTTTGCCAGTTTAATTATATGGCTTGCTAAGGACCTCTCTGAGTTCATCTTGTTTAGAATTCTTTGTGCTTCCTGAACCTAGATCTGTTTCCTTCCCCAGGTTAGGGAAGTTTTCAACCATTATTTATTCAAGTAAAATTTCTGCCCCTTTGTCTACTTCTTCTGGACTCCCATAGTGCCTATGTTAGTATGCTTGATGTTGTCCCAAAGAGCCCTTAAACTATTCTTATTTTTAAAACTTCATTTTTTGGGGTGCCGAGGTGGCTGAGTTGTTTAAGAGTCTGCCTTCAGCTCACGTCATAATCCCAGGGTCCTAGGACTGAGCCCCGCATCAGGCTCTCTGATGTGGAACCTGGTTCCCCCTCTCCTCCCTGCTCATGCTCTCTATCTCTGTGACTACCTCTGTGTCTCTCTCAAATAAATAAAATCTTAAAAAAAAAAAGAATAAAAATTCATTTTTCTTCTCCTGTCATTTTCCTATTTTATTTGAGTCATTTCCACAATCCTGTCTTTTAGATCACTGATCCATTCCTCTGGATCATCTTATCTGCTGACTGTGAAGCCCAGTTATGACTATTCTGGATATACTGGTGGTCAGGCTGCCCCCACAGGCAGGAGCTTATGGTGGGTAGGCAGTCCTGGCTGAAGCTGCCCACAGGGGAGTGGCAGGGTTGCAGCCACCTGGGGGTGGGGAGCACTAGCCTCAGTCAAGGTCATTTGCTAGTACAGTGGAGTGGGTACCATTTTGGAAGGATGCCTGCCAAGGTGGGCAGACTGCACAGGGCTGGTGCCAGGAAGATAGAGTGTCAGGCCTAGCATCCAACAACACTTTCATTCCCAGAGAAAGTTCCTACATAGCCCTGCCCCTCCAGCACACTAAAATCAGTCAAAAAATCAGTTTTCTCTTCCTGTATTTGTAATTGCCTTATCTAACAAAAAGAAACCTAGCTTCCATTAACCTTTATTTATTTGATCAATCCCCCATATGTCACCTTCTGCACCCTGCTTTGACCCTCATGCCCTATAAGGCTGCCCAATATGTGGGGGCCCTCCCAACCCTGCTTCAGGTCTGACACCCATGCCAGGCTCTCCTCAGGGCTGTCCTCCTCATGTTACTAGGGAACACCACTACTACCTTAACACCTAACTTCCTCTGTACAACCTAAAGATCTTAGGACTGAATACTTTAGGAAGAGGAGAGGAAGAGGATTTCAAATGACTGACTCTCACAAAAGGAAAATAGTCACTTTAGAAAAAGAAGGCGCAGAAATTCACTAACCAAATAGTCAAAATGAACATGATTGGTAATGGCACCAAATACCATCATGATGTTGTGAGGAGGCCACCCACGCATCAGTTATGGGTGTTTCTCCCCAAACAGCACAACTGAATCCCATTATGAGAAAACATCAGACAGATTCATATTGAAAACAACTGTCCTATAATCTTCAAAAATGTCAACATCATGAAAACTAAGTAAGGCTAAAGAGCTACTCACATTCAAGAATGCTAAGGCATTTTAACTATTAAGTGCAACACATGGTTCTAGATTGAATTCTGGACCAGGAGAAATAAAACTATAAAAGAAATTAATGGGACAACTGAGAAATCTATATATGGATTACAGATTAGAAAAGAATGTATCTTTGTTATTTTTTCTTATTTTGACAATGATACCATGATTGTGTAAAATAATATTCTCACTCGTAAGAAACATACTGAGGGGCACCTTGGTGGCTCAGTTGGTTAAGCATCCAACTCTTGGTTTTGGCTCAGGTCATGATCTCAAGAGTCGTGGGGTCAAGCCCCATGTCAGGCTCCACACTCATGCTCGCTCACTCTCTTTTAAATAAAATAAAAATCTTAAAAAAAAAAAAAGAAAGAAAGAAAAATACACATTGCAACATTTAGGTTGTCCATAGTGCCTGCAGCTTACTCACAAAGGGTTCAGAAAAAAATGTTATATATAAACACACACATACACACACACACATTATCTCAGAATACAAGAAGAGCACATATAACAATAAAGCAAAGGGGACAAAGCCTTACTGTGGAATCTGGGTAAAGAGTATATAGGAGTGTCTGTCACTCCTCATGCAACTGTCCTCAAAGTTTGATAACATTTTAAATAAAATGTTACTAAAAAATTGTCCTTGTCTTTAAGATTATGGATTTTCTTTTGTTATTTAATTTTACCTACTGTTTTTTCCTATTTTCTAATTATCTAGAGTACATATATTTATGAATAGATAAATCCTTTGCTTAAAAGAATCAAAGTATCTTCCCTTATTAAAATTTAGATGAAAAAATCTTTTCCTTCCTTTTTTAAAAGATTTTTATTAAAAAAAAAAAAGATTTTTATTTATTTGAGAGAGAGACAGAGAGAGCACAAGCAGGGGGAGTGGCAGAGGGAGAGAAGAAGTAGACTCCCCGCTGAGCAGGGAACCTGATGCAGGACTAGATCTCAGAATCATGGGATCATGACCTAAGTAGAAGTCAGACACTTCACCAACCAAGCCATCCAGGTACCCCAAAAGAAACATAAATCTTTTCAATGAGCTAATAGAACTAAATTCCAGAAAACAAAAAGTATACCATTTGCTACTAGATATATTCATTCTTTTAAACTAAGTCCATGTATTTTTAGTGATTTATTCAAAAAGCAGCAATCTTTATATAAAGTGAATTTTAAAAGCCTAAGTAAGCTATAAACATTAACTAGCATATATATATACATGTTATATATATATATATATATATATATATATATAATAATTTTTTTTTGGTCTCTAAATAATGCTTGTTACTGCTAGCAATTACAGAAAAATCTCTCAAAACTGTAACTCTTCTTGAACTCTGTATATGCATCAAGGGTGTCTTACCAACCAGACTCAGTGAATAAAATGTGTCACACAACTTCCACTTAATGTTTCCAAACCAACAAAACTTAAGTTGAATAAGATGATTTACACAGATAAAGTTTAACAAATTAACACTTAATTTTCCATTTAATTTACTAAATTTTTCATGATAGGAACTGAAGTTTCAATTCTCAGCAATATTTCAGTGTCTTTCTCCAATCTGAATCCTTCTTTTTGCTCCATCTGATAACAATGTCCATGTTCATTCTGGTTCAAGTAATCTGCCTCCTCAACACTAATTACTACTTTTCTTGACTGGTCATACTTTTGCCTGGCCCAGTGATTTTTTTTTCCTTTGAATCTTTTCTCAAATCTATTTCTACTATGATAATTATTCTTAACTGGCTAACAGTAGTGCTTCATCAATTATATTTGGAACACCAATAAAAACAAACTATAAAATTACTATTGAATTTTTATAGTTTTAATTCCCATTTAACAATGTATTTATCGCAAAGCACTATATTAGGATTTATAAGCAGTTCAAGACATTAAAGACAGAGCTCTTACCCTTGAAGATTTTATAAATCTTGGCAGGATGTGAATAAAATAATAACAGGTTTAATACCTCAATTATATGTCCCAATGTTATTTCTCATATCCCAATTACACTAAGTTGGAGAAATAACAAAAACCTCAATCAAACATATTTTGAATATGTTGGGTTCAAATTTTAGAAGTTACAAAAATACAAACAGTCCTATTAAAGTTATTACACTGCCATTTTATTTAAGATACACATCACAATTCTTCTAAACCTTACCTGATAAAGCTGAAGTTTTCAGATATCCGTCAAGGCTGGGTAAAATGTCTTTATAATGGGGCTGAATTATATGTTTGCAGATGCAAACTGACCATTCTTCTAAGGCATTCAGGCCTACTTCTGCCAATGGGGTATAGCTCAAGCCCAGTTTAAAAGCCATCTACATATTAATACAAACAAGGTAAGCTGAAATGCAGAGAACTTAACATTTAAAGAAAAAACACCAATTAGTTTTGGTTTCTAATGAATAAAGCCTTCTACTGATAGACAGTGATGGAGGTAAGTAGGTGCATCCCAGGTCATTAGTGGGAAAACAAGCACCACCAATCTATATAGTTGGTGTTATACTGCAGACTTTCATACACAGGTTCAATCCTCACATCCACCTGTAAGGGAAGCTCTGAGAGGCCAAACCAAGTATCCTAAGTCCCAAAGGTACTATGTGGCAGAAGAACCTGAACCAAGGGTGTCTGATGGGTAAGCACCAGCTGTGACTGCAGTGGCAAGACCTTGATATTTCCATGTTTTCTAGAAAACATAACATTACATGAAGAAAATGGATTTAAGACAATGCATCTACCTGCAATGCAGGAATGTAGGCTCTAATATCAAGTTCAATGATGTCATGTGGCAGGGACAGAATAAAGGTCAAACAGGAGGCCAAAAGTTCATCTTTATATTGCTTCATTTTAACTGTTACCTTAATAAGAAGAGAAACACAGTGCTGTGCACCTGAATAGAGCCTATACTTTGAAATTCAACAAAAAATATTTACCCTGTTCTCAAATATAAAAAGTAATCATGTGGCTTTTATATGATATGGTTTAATTTACAAATTAAGCACTGATCTCTAGGAAAAGTTCGTTTGTTGAAGCACTTAATTCTCTTTACATGGAGAGCTAAAGAATCTATTAGTTTTGAGTCGACATCATTCAAACTTACCATGAAAACTCAAGGGACTTTTGAAACACAATGATTCCTTTTAGTACTTCCTAATCCCTTAATCCCAATCTCGATTAAGCAAACAAATGTTTAAGTAATTACATAATTTATGATTACTAAGATTTTTTTACAACAAACTTTACTTTTTAAATAGCCCATGATAACACTGTATAAATCACTTTAAAAAGTTACCTCTTTACCAAATTTTGCAAACAAAGCAAAGCAAGAATACTTTTCTGGGTCCTTGGGAGCCTGCGTCTGACTCTTCATACCAACTCCCTGTTGAAAAAAGCAGTAAATTAATAAAGCGAACGATTATCATGTATTTCTGTGTCTTAATCTAGCAGTTCCCAGTCTTCTTTCTAAGGGGTGAATCCATTTTTCACTTTGCCAAGGTCTTGTACAGAGAGGAAAAAAAAATTAGCTCTGATAACACTTCAGGCTGAGGCCAGTGAGAAACAAAGCATAAGATGGAAAGTGAATGGCTGGTCAAAAGCCAGAGGCCTAGCTAAATCCACTCTCCTTCCCTGACTTCTAACCTATGAACCAAGAGAACTGCTCTCCTTGTAACTAACCAATTGGACCACTCTAATTGACTATGGTGTTAGGTACACTAACTCAGTTATTCTCAAATGTTGCTAGCCACCAGATCACCTGGGTGGTCTGTTAGCACAGACTGCTGGCCTTGCCCCCAGAGTTTCTGATTAGATAAATCTGGAAAAGGCATAGATTTCCAAAGGAATGCTGATGCTGCTGATCCTAGAACCACACTTTAAGAACCTCTGTTAATCTAGCCTTATTAGCCAGGTGCTTATAAATCAGAATAGAAAATGCTATTAACTTTTTTAACAGTGTTACTCAATTGCCACTGACACTATCAGTTTTAATAAGTATTGAAAGTAAAATGAGATTTTAAAACTGCAATATTATAATATTTTACAATGCCCTTACACACTCATGCAACTTAAAAAACACAAAAATATTCAATGTTCCCACAAAAAAACACTTACCTCAAAATATTTTATTTTCTTGGCATTTCTCACAGCAACAGAAAGCAATTTGTAGAAACCACTAATGAGAGGGAGCCGTGTAGACTGCAAAATTAATTCATATGCAAATGAATATACCCATGGCTCAAAAAATTCTATATGTTTCTCAGGAAGAATGTCTCTGTAAAAACAAATTAAAAGCTTAGTGTAGAATTTTTTATCATATATTTTTATTCAGCTTCTAAGTTATAAGTGACATAACAAAAAGATATATGATTCCATTACATAAACATTTTCATTTTCCTTTTTTCCCCTCCCTGCACATCTTTTAAATAGAAAAACAATGGTAATTCTAAGCTGGTACATTTAGATATAGCTTAACAGTTCATATAAGTAATTTTAGAGTTTAGGCCCTTTATTATTTCATTTCATAAATCTATATAGGTGGTTTTCCTATACTATGGCCAATAACTGGTGATTTCCACCCTTAAATAATTAGAACTTTTAAAAATACCTGCAAAACTCCACCAGGTTAATGAAAGCTGAAAAATCTTTGGGTTTAGCAGGATGTAAGTTAGCAGCTGGATCTGAGGTTGGGATCACCCAAACACCAGTAGCTTCATTTTCATCCTTAAAAGCAGATGTACTCAAATGAACATTGCATCAAAGTAAGAAAAGTACAGACGGATCCTTAATTATAATTACAATTAATATAATTTAACAAAGCTGATACAGCTTGCAGGAAACATTAAAGAAAATGACAAAGTGAAATGAGAAAAGAATGGTACAAATACAAAAATACGAACGGGGGCTGTGACTCCTTGAAGGAACTAGCAATGATGACTTGACAGAGGTAGAATTTCAGAACACAGAAGTGTCAGTCATAACCTAGAGGTTTCAAGCTGAGAAACAGAAGAGTAATCAACAGTGTTAAGTAACAGTAACTTACTATGAACATACTGTGCTTGTGTTATCAAACTCAGGTGCAAATGTTAAACAGCAGTTAGAAATACAGACTGGGGAGCACTCAGTCAGCTAAGCAGCTGACTCTTGATTTCAGCTCAGGTCATGATTTCAGGGTCCTAAGCCCAAGCCCTGTGTTGAGCTCTGCTTTCACTGGGGGGATGTCTGCTTAGAGATTCTTTCCCTCTGCCCCTCCCCCAACTCGCGTGTGCACTCGCGCTTTCTCTCTCAAATAAGTAAATCTCAAAAAAAGAAACAAACAGACTGGAAACTGTAGAGGAGGGTAAGGGTAGGCTTACTTGGGAAATGCTCATTGAGGTGACAACTGAACTGCTGGAGGTGAAGTAAAAAAGGTTAGGAAACAGGAGAAAGCAGAAAATAAGAGGAGAAAGAAAGTGCAAAGGAAGTCACTGAAGACAAAGTGACAAAGACAAGTGTCCTAAGAAGCAGGTTTGTTGACTAACACAGTTCCAGGAAGCCCCTTTCAGCAAGTTGAAAATAATCCAAAAGATTATTTTATACATACACAAAACATAAAAAGCAATAAAATACACTGGTGTTCCCATCAAGCCAGCATAAAAAATAGAACAAAACAAATGCAATACAGTCAATGTGACAGACAGCCTATTATGTCCTTTATTTATCTTCTGCATACCCACCCGAATGTCTCGTCTAACTTCATGATACTGCAGTGGAAGTACATATGTACTAACAGACATAATCTAACCTAAGGGAAAAGAAATCACTGGGCTGAAAAGCAAATTACATTTTTCCACTGGAACTCAAGCCCTTCAACACTAGTGTCATTACCACAGTGTTTTACTAAAACTTATCCTCAGGTAAGAGCAAAGCAGTTTCTATCTGGCAGCCTTAAACCATGACTTACATTCCATCCAGGCCAGGAAGTTGGGTACAGAAACAAGTGAAGATGTTCTTTCTTTTCTGCCTATTGCCTATATTCTACTAGTTTGAGAATACATTTAGCACTTCGCACCCAGACTTTGGAGTTTCCTTAGCTACGAACGAGAGGAATCCCAGCTTTCCCTACCCTATTGCAAGAAGTCCCCTCTACACAAATTAAGATGACACTTTACAATTGCTAAAAAATAAATAACAAGCCCAGTAAACAATTTTTTTAAATAAGTGATTTTACAACATTAAACATATAAATTACTTTTTGAGCAAATCTACATATAACATTTTCAACACACTGGGCTAGTCAAACAGCAAAGTACCCATGACACACACGGATGCCATAGAAATCAATTTCCTGCAATCTCTACAAATGTGCTATTTTCCCCTGGGATGCTTACATACAAAGAGAGCTGGCATAAAAATGATACAAAATTATTATTGACAAAAACTTCTAACCTCATGTTCCCCAACATTCCGTTTCTCTAGCGTAAGATCCAATTTCTCAATAATCTTCAAAACTGATTTGACAAATTCATCATACAGCAAACGATTCAAATTTTGAAGTGAAGAATTCACAAAGAGAAATGCTTCATCTGCTAAAAGAGAATCCTTTAAATAAAGAAAAGTAATGAATTTCAAAATTTATGCAAAAAAGTATCAGTATAACCATGCATATAAATATTTAGGTATTACAGAAACTTCTGTGTAAACCATAACAGATTTACCTAAAAGTTCTGAAGCTGCAAAATGTAGACACTTTCCTAAATTATCAGGGCAATATCATTTCAGACAGATATGACCTACCCAGGTATGTAACACATACTAAGAACACAGTAGCAAATGCGAAGATTTAAGCTAATTCTTGTCAAAGCATTGATCTCACTTAATGTGTGTGCAGAAAAACACATATGTATACTATACACACATATACATTATGTACTTGTATTTGTGGAAATACAAATGCATGTACATTTATATATACAAACATAAATATGCATGCATGTATATACATATACACACACATAAGCATACATACATGTGAATAAATGTATACCTACACTCAGAATGAATTTAAAAGTATAATTTATCACTTCTTTTTAAGTGAAACTATTCCACTATTCCAAAAATACAGGCCAATTACTCTGCCTTTACTCAGTCAAATATTCTATGTTAACTTAACCTCAAAATATAGGAATAATTAACGTCACACATAAGAAAGAAATATTATAGGTAAAATTACTAAAAGTGCTATACTATTTTGCCTCAATATGAAAACAACTAAAAACTCCTAAGATTTTTCACAGGATAGAAATCATCTATGGACAAAGACTTTCCTAGGCTATAATGCTTTGTCAAAGTCTATGATAAAATGGTGGCCAGAAGCAAGTATAAAACAGACATTAAAGAACATCTACCAGAAATAACAGGAGGCATTATTCTAATCATAAATAATGTAAATAACCATGCACCAATCTTCTTCACACCTACTGAATCAGTAAGATTGATCTATGTTTTTTAATCTTCATCTTTAACAAATAAAAGTTCTCCCATAGTGACAATATTGTTATACTTCTGTTACCTAGAGGCTGGATCTGTTAGGAAGAATAAATTAGCATGAAACATACTACTCACAGATAAAATGAGGACTCAGCTACAGCAATTATTACATTCATGTGAGTTCTATGACTTTATTCCTAACTTATATCATTTTAATTTTTTATCACTCAAAGTACTTTAAAAAAAAGTTAATAAAACGTAGTTCTGAAACAAAGTCCTAAGAGTAAAATTATAGAGACTAATTAGAGGAACAAGGGTACTTTCATAGCTTTAAAATAAGTCATTTTTACCATCATCTGGTCACAACTCAGGAGACTTCTAAAAAGATCCAAATAGTCTTTATACGTGGGCACTTTCCATTTGCCAGTTCTAACTTCCCCTGATGCACGATACTCTTCAGGTTCAGACTCAACACCCTGGGCAGGAAGACAACATACCAATATATACTGGTGGATTCACAAAATAAGCATGGCTGCTAGAACATTCTGACTTTCAGAGTTTTCTAAGCTAAAACATCATTAGGAGACTGTAATTTGATTAAGACAGTATAGCATGAAAGGATAAGAAAGCAAGCTGAAAAAGAAACCATGATTTTTCTAACTGGGACTAAGAGAGGTGCAAGAACAAATATTTAAAACGAGGAATGTGTTGTGAGTCATTGATCTCACTTTCCTACTCAGGTCAATCTCCTACTTCACCCTATTTCTTGTTACTTCAGGTAACGAAGATATGCCTCCCATGATACACCTAAGCATTTTGTCTCAGAGTTTCAAGAAAGAAAATATTCCGTTCCTACAAAAATATGTAAATAATAGTAAAGTTACATTTAAGGGTGTTCCATAACTCAAGAGAAGTTTATTCACCTGAAAAAATAGAGAGGCACTATATCCCAGACTTTTCAGAATGTAAGGCATGGCTAATAACTAAAAAGGCCATTTTTGTATATTTACAGACCACAAACCCCAGTATCACTTCTAACTTTCAGTGACAAAAGACTAAATATTAAAACATTAGATTCAGAATTTACCTTTTGAAGGATCACTGGCTTAGAACATATTCTGATTAAACCCTGATGCACTGAGAAAAGAAAATGAAAACAAAAATAAAATCAGTAAACCATTATTTCACTGAATGTAACTGTACCTCTAAATTTTTTCCTTTAAGTTAGTTAATATCTTTACTTTAAAATTTTGGACTATTAAGATTCAGAAGCAAAAGGAAGAAAAAAAAAAAGATTCAAAAAAAGGATGCAAAAACATGGTTTTGATCCACCAAAACATTAGTTCTCCAAGAGGCATTAAAAGACATGAAAGATATCTCTATCAAACAACATGTTAAGTATTCATCATGTATCATCATAAAAACAAGGGTGAGTTCCACACTTACCCACAGTACTGATGCAATTCCAGAGAACTGGTCCTTTTCCACCTAGGGCTAGGAAAACTTTTACTAGGGCTTTACAACACACTGACTGCATTTTTGGACTATACTGTGGGAAACTGTCTATCTGTGCCACCATGAGATGTTCCAGAACCGGTGTATACACCTCAGGAACCTACCAAAAATGGAGAGCAAACTAAAAGTTAGAGGAGGGAAAAAATAAATATAGGAATAATACAAATATCCAAAGTAATTACAATCCAAGTGGACATATATTAGCTAAATGAAAGACCTGGCTTATATCTAATCCACTAGTAAACTTAACATTTATTGTGACGGCCTAAAAAAATCAGAGTAAAACTGTCTGAATGACACTTAGGTGCAATTCTATTCAAAGCAGCAATCTTAATCTTTTAGAAAGATAAAATAAGTAACAAATTTCTCCTGTTTTGGATAACAAAAAGTTTCATGACAATAAGTCTATTAACACAAAGTACTTAATTAAAAATGGCACCTTGATCACAATGGTGCCTGTACTAAATGCATACAATTCATATGACTCCGTCAAGTTATCTGAAGAATTAAATAGTTAAATAGTTATCTGAAATTAAATAGTTAAAATTGTCCTTGTTTAATTAACTATTTCACTTACTCTATCAAGGTAAAGCAAGACACTTGCAATAGACTGGAGGAAACTTGGCATGTGGTAAACGTGGTCATCAACAGTGTCTATCTGGGTGAGGAACAGCTGCTTGCAGCGCTGAATGAGCTCTATGTACATGAAGTCAACATCTTTTGCATTTATAACCTTGCAAGGCTTTCAGAAAGGTAAACAAAAGTCTTTATCAATCTTATCAATATCAAAACAATGATATTTAAGGTGTCACATTAAGCCATGTGATTATAAGCTGAATATTAAGCTTTTCAATGGAGATCAAAGTTATAAAATACAATATATCTCATAAAATGCTTTTAAAAATAATCTGTAAATATATTGTAAATACGTATTTATATACAAGAAATCTATTGATAGCCAACTATTCTAGACACTGGTAGCCATCAAAGACAAATAAGATGTAGAATGTACCCCGAGAGGCTAGTCACCTAGACAAGGGAAACCAAGAAGTAAACTTAAAGCTGGAATACACTACTACACCACTCTGCGCACTATACCCAGAGCCATCTTTGTAACTCACAAATCTGATAATGCTACCATCCAGCTTCAGATTTTTCAAAGGCTTCTTTGGACCTCAGATCTAAACTAGCTTCCCTGAGAATCTGACTAATTAATCTTTTTAGAGTCCTTTCCCTTTTTCTTGATATATCATGCTCCAGCCACACTGTAAACCTATTCTACAGTGAACAAATTGAAGTTGGTTACACCATAGTGCATAAAGTTGAAAATTCCAAGCTCTTATTTACCTCTGAGCTTTCTCACATACTGGTTCTTCTGCCCTACATATATTCAAAGGAGCCAACAGAGACAAATGAAGATTAAATAAAGCAAGAGGAGGGAGAATCATCTGGAAGCAAACGAGGAAATGATCAGAAATGGAATGAGTTATGAGAGCAGAAAGCTGGGAAGAGGGTCTCTCCTTCCCTGAAAAAGGAAGTAGACACCAATGGGTAAATCCATAGAGAGATAGGAAGTCATTTTTCTCTGTAAAGTAGAAGTCACAGAGATCCACCAAGAAGGAAATAACTATAGTTATTATCAATCTTTTTTTAATACTTTTTTTTTTTAAGAGAGAGGGACAAAGAAGCAGGGGGGGAGAGAATTTTTTTTTTTAATTTTATTTATTTATTCATGAGACACCCAGAGAGAAAGGCAGAGACACAGGCAGAGGGAGAAGCAGGCTCCCTGCGGGGAACCTGATGTGGGACTCAATCCCAGGACTCTGGGATCAGGACCTAAGCCAAAGGCAGACACTCAACACTGAGCCACCCAGGCACCCCAGAGACAGAGACTCTTGAGTAGGTTCCATGCCCAAGCACAGAGTCTAATGTGGAGCTCCATCTCACAACCCTGAGATCATAACCCAAGCGGAAATGAAGAATTGGACGCTCAACCAACTGAGCCACCCAAGCACTCCAACAATATTCTTAACTATATACTTCTGTCATCAGAACCTCTCTTTCTAAAACACCGAGTGACATAAATTATAATTTTACTTCATAAATAGTGGGCAGCACAGTTTAGTGGAAAAAGCATACTGTTTTCCAGTCTTTAGACTTGAATTTACATCTTGGCTCTGTAAATTACTGTGTGTTCTTTGACAAGTTACCTAATTTCTCTAAGTCTCAGTTTCCTCATTTGTTAAAAGTGAAACAGTACTCCTAAAAATCTATAATGAAAATTTGAGAGAATATGTCTACAGAATCCTAGTATATAGTTGGCACTGAAACAACAAAGCAAGTAACAAAGTATTGTCACAAGCATGAGATGCTATTCAAAAATGCAATAATTATATTCTTTTAAACACTCACAATGAGTGTTTATTCTAAAAAGAATAAATTAATGAGACATACTCCTGCAAAAAGTCCATATCCTCGAATTGCAATGGATAAATCCTTGCTGTTTGAATCCATGTTCCTGATGATTCCATAGAATTGCTCCATGAAGTACTGTAGCTTACTCTTATGCATTTCTGCATCTTTTGCCACCATAAAAGAAACCTGCAATTGCATAATATTTACATTTTAGAAATATTTAATAGCAAAACAAAGGAATCTATTAAAGTGTAAAAAGGCTAGAATTGTTTAAATATTTTCAATACATTGTTATAATTCTACACAATATCTTTTATTGATAAACAACTACCACTTCAATTCATTTAGTCTGCATCAAGTTCAGAAAAGACACTTTATTACATGTGATGCATTTTTCCTAGAGGAAAGCACTGAAAGAGACCAGTCCAGTGCAAAAAGACGTGAACAAAAACCAGATTTGAATTTAGGCTCCTTGATGAAGATGAAAGCATAGTTAGAACTCGTCTATAACTCAGCACACTACAGAGTCATGCAGGTCCAGTGGCCAGCGAGTTCAGGAGTAACAGACTCAGTGACTCATTACGGCAACACAAAACAGAGCCGATTAATAACCAAGCTTTTCTATTTCAATACTATAAAAGCTAATAGATCAACCTGTATTCATCTTTGAAACGTGCATGCACAAAACTGAATTTAATTTTTTGTATGGAAAAAGTATTTCTAAATAAAAGTTGAATACCTGTTTCAGAAAAGATTCCAGAGCTGAATGTGCAGCTTTTTTCATTTCTACATTTGTATGGCTACACCATTTTGACAGCACTTCAAATAAAGAAACATAGTTGTCCAGAAGGCAGGTGCTAAACTGAGATGCATGCAGGGTAAATAAGCACAAGCCAGCTGCAATTGCAAAAACCATCAGTTAAAATATAATAACAAAAAGCAGAATCAAAAACTAAGAAAGCTTCAAGTACATGTCAAAACTAAAACTGTTCATGAAGATCCACTATCATTATACTATAACTTTAGGGATCCTGATCAGAGTTCTAACACTGCGAACCTACACTTGAATCAATAGGCCAGTGACCTCCAAAACTAAGTTCAGAAGTAGGATCAGGATTTATTTAGATAAAAGTCAGTATCAAACAATCAGGATCCCCTAAAGATGCTCTAAAGTAGCATTGTTTAAGCCATGTCATTTAAGTGTGACCACCTAACCGGAGTTGTGTGCCAAAAACAAAGCCTCCAAAAGCCTCTCCATAAGTAACTGTATGTGAAACATCCAAGACATACTTCACTTACAGTTTAAGCAAAAGTTTAATCATGACATTAATTTAAAAATCTGAAATATTCCACCTTGTTATATATACAATCTTACCTAAGGGTACAGCATATCTCTTCAGGTCAATCTATTAAAGAAATTTTAAAAATTACCATCTATGTTTGAAACTTTCAAGTCTCAGCTATAAAAGAATTAAGAGTAATATTAATCCTACCTGAGGACGAATTGCCTTTAATGCAAAATCAAAAATTTCCCTCGAAGTCTGGGGATCTGGGGAAAAAACAAAAAGAAGTCTCCATTAAAAATCCCAACAGTATCATCTGACAAACCTCACAAACGCTTTACAACCAACAGTTTTATTTCCTTGAATACAGGAAGCATGTCTTCTATCATTCACTTCAGCTGGAGAGCTGCAAGCTATGACTGCTGACGTTATTATTATAGTAAAGAAAGAAGAAAATGTTGAGTTACAAGGACATGGGTTTCAAATCCACCTCATCACTTACAAGCTCTGTTAGGTAATCTCTCAGAGCTTCAGTTTTCTTATCTATAAAAAGGGACATTGTATAGCTTCTTTGATAGTCGTATGGAAGATTATATAAGGTCAAGCACATGGGGTGCCTGGGTGGCTCAGATGGTTAAGCATCAGCCTTTGGCTCAGGTCATGATCCCAGAGTTCTGGGATTAAGCCCCGCATCAGGCCCCTTACTCACCAGGGAGTCTGCTTCTTCCTCTACCCTTCCCCCCTGCTTTTCTCTCTCTGTTTCTCTCTTTCTCAAATAAATACATAAAATCTTTAAAAAAAAAAAAAAAGTTCAAGCACATGATCATCATCCCTGTACTGCCAGGCTTGTATTTAGCATACGACACATGCCAAATTACTATGGTATTTACAAATATGAATAAAATGTGATCTTTGACCTTAATAAACTTACCACCTAAGGAGAAAGCAGCTACACAAGTATAACCCAAGGCTCTTACGCTGACCTGACAGACATCACTACTATTTAACTGTCTCCCACTAGTATTCACTACAGCTGTCCAGAAATCAAGCTTTACTTATCGCTAAGTTATCTAACCTTGGAACAGAGACTTGCAAACAGCAAAAGCTCAAAGATAGTTTACTTTGATCGAAAGGACTGATACATTTAAAAACAGAGCCCAACTGTGACAGAAGACAGAAAGAGAAGGGGTCAGAGAGGGCTTAAGAGGACTGACACATCAGCACATCTGTAGGATCATTCCATAAAAGAAGTATTTTAAAAGCTCCTTCGGGATTTTAAATATAAGGAGAATTTCTTCCAGCTCTGAGTATTCAAGACAAGATTTACAGACAACAGTTGAGCTAGACCTAAAAGAATGGGAATCACTTCATAAAAAGGTCATTCTGATACTAATAGAAAGTGACCATGTAAACACAGGTGAACAGACTCAAAGGCACGAGGTACTCATCAGTGCATAGCTGGTCTAGAATGTGTGGACTCAGGTGAACACAGGGAGGTGCAGGAACGCCAGGGCTTGAGCTCCCAGTTGTGGGAATGGACATCACCTCTATGACCTTCCTTAGACTCCGCCTCCCACTGTCCACTCTCCTGTGTCCACCTCTGCCTTCTTTTTTTTTTTTTTCCACCTCTGCCTTCTAGTGGACCACTCCCTCGACAAGCATGCTCTTGTATTTATTTTGTTGTTGTGGTAAATATACATAATGAAGCATTTACCATGTTAACTACGTGTAAGTATACATACAATTCAGTGGCGTTAAATATTCACATTATTGTGTACTCGCCACCATTACCTATACCCAAAAAAATTTCATCATCCCCTATGGAAAGGCTGTACACATTAAACACTAACTCCCCTGCCCCCACCCCCTGGTAACCCGATTCTACTTTCTGAACCAATAAGTTTCCCTGTTCCTGCTACCTCATACAGTATTTATACCGTTGTGACTGGCTTACCTCACTTAGCAGAATGTCCTCAAGCCCACGTGTTATAGCAGAGGAGTGTATTTCCTTCCTTCTCTAAGGCTGAATAATATTCTGTGTATATACTACATTTGTTTATCCATTCATCTGTTGATGGACACTTGGGTTGTTTCTCCCTTTTAGCTATTATGGATAGTGCGGCTAGGAACCTGAGTATACAAATTCTGGTACCTACTTCTAAAAACCCTTCTCCTATAGCTCCCATCAGGTATCCCATGTTTCTTTGGTCTCCTCCATTAAGATTCCTCTAAAAGGTTTTCTGCTGATAGCCTCCACTTCCTCCCTTCCATTCCACCTTATCTTCACCTTACTACTCCTTAACCTGCTCTGCCTAGCTTGTCCTCTGACACTCAACTGAACTTACCCTTGTTGAGGTGGACGCACTCTGCAGCTCTGGTGGCTTTGTATTCAGACTCCACACAGAGCAAAGCACCTTTACATCCTTGCCCCAGTTTCTCTGTACCCACTCCCCAGCTAATCTTGCTCACATTCACAGCCTAACATAATACCTCTATGCTGAAAACTGCCAAATTTATATCTTAAAGTCTAATTCCTCCTGCAAGATCCTGTCCTAAGTATACAACTGTACCCTTAACATCTAAGCTGAGACATCCCATGGCCTATGGTTCAACATGTCCAAAACAGAAAGCCACATTATTACCTAAAACCTGTCCAACCCAGTTTAAACACCACTGCACCAACTTCAGTTGCTTGCAGCCACACTTAAGAGCCAAGTCTCTCAATCCTACACTAAAACAAATCTCATACCCAATAGCAGTCAAGTAGACCCTTGTAAAACATCAACTAGCCCATATCTATTCACTGGAGGAAAAAACATGGTTTCTTCTGCCATTGGGAATGAAATGCAAGCTCAGAAGCCCCTCACACACTGACCCCACATACTGCGCAAAGAACCAGAGGGCTATATACATCCTCTACCTTCTTCATACTCTGATATTCCTATTCACTGTACCCAGCCTGTTTGCATAACTGAACCCTAAAATCTATAATAGCTTGTTCATCTATTGTCTGTTTCCTTTACTAGACTGAGTTCACGATGGTAGAAACCTGGTGATTCTAACTACTGAGTCTAACACCTAATTCATAACTTTTTACATAGAAGGCACCAAGAAACACATACTGTATGAATGAAAGTATCAGTATTAGTATTTAGTGCTTGATGTCACATTATCATGGCATGACAGGAAAACTATAAATTAGAGCCTCAGAGGAGGTGCCTGGGTAGCTCAGTCTATTGAGCGTCTGCCTTCAGCTCAGGTCATGATCCCAGGGTCCTAGGATCGAACCCCACATGGGGCTTCCTGCTCAACGAGGAGCCTGCTTCTTCCTCTCCCCCGCTCATGTGTATGGGCATGAGTACTTCCTTTTTTCCCTTAAATAAGTAATAAATAACCTTTAAAATTAAAAAAAAAAAAAATTTATTGCCTCAGACCAATGCTTAAATCCTAGTCTTGCCACTTATTGGTTATATAATTTTCTATTGCTGCTATAACAAACCATCACAAAGTGAGTGGCTTAAAAAAATACAAATTTGTTACTATACAGTTCTGCAGATGAGAAATCTGAAATGGGTCTCACGGAGGTAAAATCAGGGTGTCAGCATGGCTGTGTTCCTTTCTAGAGGCTTCAATGGATTAGAATGAGGACATCACTGAGAGCCATTACTCTGCTACCATGTCAGTTGTGTGACTTTGGGCAAGTAACTTGTCTTAGTTCTAGTGTCCTGATCTAGAAAATAGAGATATTACCTGTCGTAGAAAATTATTACTGGCATTTTCCTTGCACTACTCTAGAATAGTTTTTAGCACATGGTAAATGAACAATAAAATAAGTGCTGTTATTTTTCGTAAACTGTAGATGTTCACTAAATATCAATTAATATGCCAAGCAAATACAAAGACAAATTAGCAACATTACCTGCCAGCAGGTTCAAGTGACAGAAATAAACACTGGTTTACTGGTTATGACCCAATAAATTAAAAACACATCATAGGAAGTACTGTAACAGAAGAATACAAAAGCCAGAGGAAGTGACTCATCTCAGGGGAACCATAAAGGTCTCAAATAGGTGATCTGTGAGCAACCTGATGAAATGGGAAGCTGGCAATACAATATGGGACAGATGAGAAAGAAAATAAAGAGAAATCACATAGAGCAACTACATCTTTGGTAAGCAATAAAAGGATGAGTAAAAATATTAGGTTGAAACATCAAATCACTGTTTTTGTAGGTCAAAAATCATTGGATACTAGAATATAAAAATATTGGACACTGGAATTTCCTAAGTTTCAATCTAATAAAAGCAAATACACAGGAGGTAGAAAAATTTGGCAATTACTTAAACAGAAATCGTAAGATAGGGAATTTTTTGTTGCTTAAAGAATCTCTTAGGGTTAAAAATTTACACTGCCTTTTAAAAAGAAATGAATTTCATAATGCATATAACACTATCTTAGTTTATACTCTAAAACTGAGATATTACAAGGAAATATTATTGATAACTATAAAGAAAAGCATATTAAACAAACTTTAAAATTCATAGGCAAGAGGCAGCCCGGGTGGCTCAGCGGTTTAGGCCACCTTCAGCCCAGGGCCTGATCCTGGAGACCAGGGATCAAGTCCCACTTCAGGCTCCCTGCATGGAGCCTGCTTCTCCCTCTGCCTGTGTCTCTGCCTCTCTCTCTCTCTGTCTCTCATTAATGAATGAATGAATGAATGAATGAATGAATGAATATTTAAAAAATAAAAAAATTCATAGGCAAGAATCTGTATCCTAATAATGAAGAAATCAAAGACCTAAATAAATGGAGAGAGAAATTGTGTTATGGATTAGAAAATTCAGCATAGCGAAGATATCAGTCTCTACAGATAAATATACAAGTTTGGTGCAATGACTATCAAAATCCAAGTAAGGTGTTTTGTAGGCACAAAGTTATTCTACAACATGTGTGGAAAAGCATAGCACTTAAATGATTTCAGGGGCACCTGGGTCATTCACTTAAGTGTGACTGGCTATGAAAGAATAGCAGGAAGGCTCCTTATGGTGGCAGACTGTTTAGTATCGACTGCACTGGTGCATACACAAATTTGTACATCAAAGAACTGCAGAGAATGAAATACACATACACAAAGGTATGCACACAAAACTGTGTAAAATGTGTAAAATGTGGATAAGGTTGGTAGATTTATCAATGTCAATATCCTGGTTGTGCTACCGGACTAGTTATAGAAGAGGTCATCACTAGTAGGAAGTGGGTAAAGGACAAATGGAACCTCTCTATATTATTTTCACAACTATGGTGAATCCACAATTGGTTGAAAGTTCAAAGAAGTAAACTAGCAATTCGTTTTAGAATTATAGCTTTCAAAATAAGAAGAAAATCAAGTAAAGTCAAACAATACCTTCTTCCATGGATTTGGTAAAGTTACACATGAGTGAAGACAATCCCTTCAGACACCCTGCCAGAACAGGCAGTTTGGGTTCTCTTATTGCTGATGTCATCTAAAAAATGTTTTAAAGAAGATACCATTAAAAGAGAAAAACACAGTGAAATCTTTGGAAGCAGAATAGCATAAAGTTTGCCATACCTGGATCTTAAGTTCACCCAGAAAAGCCCGGAACAGTTTTTCTGAATTATTTATCATCTCACTAGGATGAACTTCAGCTAATACTCCTAGAAGCTCATATATTTTTTCTAATACTGAAAAATAAATTTTAAAGAAGTCAAAAAATTATATTTAAATAAATTAAAGTGTATAACAAAGTCAAAGAACGTTTAGTTCAAAAGTAATTTCGAAGATACAGAAAATATCTAGTTTTAAGGACCAGAATCTTTCTTTCCTGATAAATTTTATGCCAATCTACTGTTATAAACTAAGTTACATTTGACATATGTTGTGAGTTTTCTTCTTTTCTGTGTTTTCTATTTAAAGAAATAATTTCATGGAGTGTTTGGCTCAATCCATGGAGCATGCGCCTCTTACTCTTAGGGTCATGAGTTCACAGAGTGTGGACCCCACTCAAAGAAATCATTTCATAAAGATTAAACTTTTATAAGCAGAATTTTACACGTTTTTATTTGGATTTTTTTTTTTCAGCAAAAAGAATTCCTCTGTAGAACATATAAATGCTTTGGAGAGAAAACCTAAGTTTTACACTAAATTTTTAACATCAATTTATTAAAATATTTAAAATTAACGTTTGAAACATCTCACCTGTATCCTGTATTTTTGTTTTCAATGCAAGTTCTCCATAGAATTTATTAAATAATTCTCCAATACTAAATTCATCCATGAGTCTAGAACTTCTTAAAGTCCGAAGTAACTAAAATAATAAAAACTAGCATTGTCTAAACAGGAGAATAACAACAAGGCTTCCCTTTTTTGCACTGTTTCTACACAACAAAGCTCCAGAATCACATGTCTCTAGGGAATGTCTTTGGCTTCTCAGCACTCCTATCTAGCCTGATTATTTAGAAGCCAGAGGTTGAGGTGGGTGGTAAAACACGTTACAAAGGGGAAGAGGCTGTACACTTAAGTTTACCTTCCCAAGAAACCAACAACATGACAAGAACCATTCTCTTGGAGGCACTTAAGACAAGGACTAACAAGACCCTAAGTAATTCTAAAATGGAGATACAATAAAAGACATACATCTGAGAAACGGGAGAGTCGCCCAGGAATCACTTAAGTACAATTTACAGACCCATTTTCATGCTAAGGTTTAAGAAAGAACTCTGACCTACAATGATGTGAATTCTGGCAACTCTTAGCAGCCTTACGTTTTTAAGAGTTATGGTGAGAGAATAACAGAGGGGCAGTAAATTCCTTATTTTTCCTCTTAATTCCCCTTACAACCCCAAATCCTTCCTCTACTACCCAGAAGGCAGTAAGAGCAAAAGGCCCCAGTATTAGAGGTGATGACTGGAAAATTTTGTCCATACATCAATGTGACCAAAGCCTAGCCTCTAACATCTCACCCTCAAAACCTAACTTAAAACTCTATTTTTCTGCTTTTTAAGTTACAGGTTTAATATGAAATACATGTACTTAGAAACAACAAAATTACCTTAATAAGAAGATCTAGGGCTGGGATTTTACATTTAGCAGCTTTATCCTTTGTGTAAACACTGGTACAAGTAGTCTAGGTTTTAAAAGGAGACATACCGAAATCATCAATAAGATCTTAGTTCTTCAAACTAAAACTTTACAACAGCTAAAAGTACATCTCTGAGAGGAGCAACACCAATCTATGACGTGCTACAATTTAGTATTCAGCTGTTAAAAGTATAATATCAGAGGGATGCCTGAGTGGCTCAGCAGTTTGGCGCCTGCCTTTGGCCCAGGGCATAATCCTGGAGTCCCGGGATCGAGTCCCACATCAGACTCCCTGCATGGAGCCTGCTTCTCCCTCTGCCTGTGTCTCTGCCCCTCTCTCTCTCTCATGAGTAAATAAATAAAATCTTTTTTTTTTTTTTAAGATTTATTTATTCACGGATCCCTGGGTGGCACAGCGGTTTGGCGCCTGCCTTTGGCCCAGGGCGCGATCCTGGAGACCCCGGATCGAATCCCACGTCGGGCTCCCGGTGCATGGAGCCTGCTTCTCCCTCTGCCTATGTCTCTGCCTCTCTCTCTCTCTGTGTGACTATCATAAATAAATACAAATTAAAAAAAAAAAAAGATTTATTTATTCATGAGAGACACACACACAGAGAGAGAGATAGACAGATACAGGCAGAGGGAGAAGTAGGCTCCATGCAGGGAGCCCGACGTGAGACTCGATCCCAGGTCTCCAGGATCACGCCCTGGTCTGAAGGCGGCACTAAACCGCTGAGCCACGGGGGCTGCCCGATAAATAAAATCTTAAAAAAAAAAAAAAAAAAGGTATAATATTAGAGTATATAAATATACAGACAAAAAATTACTGAAGGCATGTATACAGTATGCTATGGTAATGATATCAACAATAATCACAAAAACACAAAGTAAATGGACACCTAAGCAGGATTAAAAAAAAAAAAGTTATGCTTCCTTGCATACCTCCCATAGCACCTGTTGCCATTTATCAAGAAACTAAGCATGAAAAACTTAACAAGGTAACTAAAGCAATTCCAAGAGAAATGGTTGGCACTCCACAGTAAAACAGCTCATACTAACAAAACAATGAGGAACTCCGGAGAGAGGCCACCTGGTTCCAAGTTTTGGGTGAAGTTTCTTAACTTTTAAGTCTCATTTGTAAGCTAAAAAGATTGAAGATACCTACTTCACAGACTTTCAGTAAAACTAAGTAAGACAAACTGTACATGAAAGAACTTTGTAGACTCTAAAGCACTCTACAAATGTTAGTTATTCCCAGTGTTGAAGCAATTTTTTAAGATACAGTTGACTCGAGCACAGGCTTGAACTGCGCAGGTCCACTTATACTCAGATTTTTTTCAATACAGTACTGTAAATATATTTTCTCCCACAATTTTCTGAATACCACTTTTTTCTCTAGCTTACTCAACTATAAAAATACAATATATATATAACACATGTACAAAATATGTGCTAATTAACTACTTATGCCTATTACCCCAGATTGAATACATACTTCATCAAATCTTAGCATCCAAGAATGAGAAGCAATTTACAACCAATAAAAACAACTTACTTTGTGGCACCTGCTCAAAGTATAAACAAGTCTGAGAAAGAACAACTGAATTTATGATTACCAGTTCCACAGTAAATTATGACAACACCTGGGAAAGGCAGGTGGGAAGAGAACGGGAAGCACAGGAAAGGCAAACTTTCCAAACTGCTGCCAAAGAGCACATATGAAGGGCATGAAATGTAAATTGTACCCAGCAGGAGAATTCTTTAAACTGTTTTTACAGTGTTTTGAAATCTCTCCACAATTCAATTTACTATGACTTTTTATAAAAGCGTTATCCAGGCACCCCAGGTGGCTCAGTGGCTTAGCGCCGCCTTCAGCCCAGAGTGTGATCCTGGAGACCAGGGATCGAGTCCCACGTCAGGCTCCCCGACATGGAACCAGCTTGTCCCTCTGCCTGTGTCTCTGTGTGTCTCTCAATGAATAAATAAAAAATCTTAAAAAAAAAAAAAAATTGCATTTTCCTACATGTAAAAAGTTAATAGTTATCAAAGTAGTTTTTGACAAGGGCCTTACCTTAGTAAACCTAAAAAGAATAGACCACTTCATTTCTAGCCCATAATCAAGCACAAATAAGATCCTCGATGAGACAGGCAAGAATAAAATATAAATCCAAGTTTAACTTACAGCAAAAGTTAAAATCGATGTTGGTATATAATGAGATACGTTTTTTTTTTTTTTCTCCTTACCTTAATATCAAGAGAATAAGGTGTGATCTTCTGGCCAATTTTTTCTAAGAAAATATATAAAAATTTTAAGACTTCTTCTCTACAATCACGAAACTATAATGAAAGAAATAAACATTACATATGGGCAAGCAGAAGCGTTATTTCCGCATACAGAAATATATAAGAAAAGGAAAATGAAATCTTCAACTTACTTCATCAATGCTAAGTGACTTCCGAACAAATACAAGCAAACCGAAATCTTTGGAAAAAACTAAGGAAGTCTGTAATGCTGAACAAAAATAAATAAGGTAAGAGAGTGCCAAGAAGCACCCCATAAACCCACCCTAAATGAGCTCCATGTTTCTCAATTCAGCCTTATAAGCAATTAAATTATAATTACATAATATAAGCCTTATAAACAATTTAAAAAATTAAAAACTAACTTAAGGCTGCTGTATTTAAAGAAAACAGGAAATTGTAGATGATATTCCACTGAGATGACACAATCAGAATAATGGCCCCAAAGATACCTGAGCTCTAATCATGATATAACATGTGTGAATACACTAACTTTACACAGAAAAAGAAAATTAAGGCTGCAAATGGAATTAAGGTTGCTAGTCACCTGACCTTAAAAAAAGGGAAATTAGGGCAGCCCTGGGGGCTCAGCGGTTTAGCGCCGCCTTCAGCCCAGGGCGTGATCCTGGAGACCTAGGGTTGAGTCCCACATCAGGCTCCATGCATGGAGCCTACTTCTCCCTCTGCCTCTCTCTCTGTCTCTCATGATTAAATAAGTAGAATTTAAAAAAAAAAAAAAAACAAAAAAAACAAAGGAAATTATCCTGGATTATCCATGGGTCCAATATATTCACATGGGCCCTTACCAGCGGAGGAGAGAAGAAGAAACATGGAAAGAGAGGAGAGAAAAAATTTCAAGCACAGGGGTTACTAGAGCCATGGTTGCTGGCTTTGAAGATGAAGGCCACGATTTGAGAAATGTAGGCGGCTTCTATAAGCAGGGAACACCAGAAAGGAAAACCGGGCTTTGGTCCTGAAATCGCAAAGAACAGAATTCTGCCAACCTGAATGAAAAATGAAATGGATTCTACACGAGATCCTTTAGAAAGTAAAGTGACCCTGCCCGATGCCTTGGTGTTAGTTAGGTGAGACCCCTGTTGGGGTTTTAACTACAGAACTGTAAGGTTAAATGTACGTTTTCTTAAAGCACTAAGCTTGTGGTATTTGTTACTGCAGCAACAGAAAAGTAATACACTCCTCTATAATCCTTCACCTGGAAAAACATAAAACTATTGAGAGTAAACTTGCAACTTCTTTATAAACAAGTTTACTAGAGGAACAGAAAAGGGGAATTGTAACTTAGAAACTCTGAGACTAGGGGCCCCAAGGGAAACTCAATTTCACCTCAAGTCATGATCTCAGGGTCTTGAGACAGCCTGGCATGGGGTTCCACACTGAGTGGGGAGACTACTGGAGACAGTCTTTCTCTAACTCAGCTCCTTCCCCTCCTTCTCTCCAAAAAAAAAAAAAAAACAAAAAACAAAAAAAACACCAAACCAAAACAAAACAAAAAACACTTTGAGACTAGAAAGAATTTACGTTTTTTAAATTTATTTCCCCAATAATATATACTTGTCAATATATAGGTACTAGATAGCATCAGAAGTTTTCATGCAATGATATATTTTAAAAGTGCCAAAAGAGGCACTTTTACTACAAAGGAGCAAAAGGTTCTCATCTAGAGCCTGCTAAAATGTTAAAAGAACTGCAGGACTATTCAGTTACATTTCTGCAAACCTGCTCAGAAGTAGGAACAACAAACTTAAGAGTTGGAAAAACGTACAAGTGGGTTTAGGCGCTTTTAAGGTAAAAGAAAATACCTTCCTTCGGTTCTCTCTGCTTTTTCTGCAGCATAGCAATGACTGCCAAACTTGGGGCATTTTCACTAAGTGTGCTTTTAAAGCATCTTCACAAAAAAAAAAAAAAAAGGCATCTTTACTCTGCTAGGAAAAACAGCAGCATGGCAAATCACTTTTTGTACACACTCACAGACATTCCAACAACCCAGAATCAATGACTAGACTTTTTCAAAGCACTGCGGGATGAACTCAGCAGAGAAACCCCAGGCTCTGCGGCTCTGGCACGACCCGCGACTCCCGAGACCCCCCCCCTCGCACGCACGCGCGGTGGGCACTGTCCTCGGCGCGACCCGGTCTGTACGCACCCAGCACCGCGGGGTCGGAGCTCAGCACGCACTCCTGCCCCAGGCCTCGGATCAGCTGGTAACTGGCCATCGCGGCGCTGCAGCGGTCCCCAGCAGACAAGGACTCCTGCAGCTGTAGCAGGGAGCCCCGCGCGCCGGACCCAGACTCGGCCATCGCGCCCGAACGCGGCCGTGCGCGTGCGCACACTAAGCGCGGGTCCCGGCGTGCCGCGGGGCTGGGGGGTGGGGCGCGAGGGGGCAGGGCTCGCGGCGGTGGGACGCCCGGAGCGGGGGCGGGCTCCTGGGGGCGCGAAATTTCAGGGAACCCCGCAGGGAGGGCCTTATTCGTAGGAAGAGCCTCCTTGTGCCTGAATGAAGAGGTTGGCAGATTGCCGAATGTGTCGTATATAATGCACTTAGCATACACACGGAAGCGTAGAAACAGGAAGCCAGCTGTGTGACCTCCGGAAGTAGATGGGGAGGATGGTTGGCGAATAGAGTTGACTACATCCCAGAGACAAAAAAAAGACAAGCTAGGGGCTTGAGTCAAGATCTACAGAGTTGCCCCTCGATAGAAAGTGAAAAATCCATGTGTAATGTCTTTAGAAATGCAGGTGCTTAAGGGATAAAGAATATTGTCCTTAACCTTCCGGGAACAGTCTGGCTGGACTCCCCAGGTTTCCCGCGAAAACCGGGTCCAGCAGGGGCCAAGTCACCTGGGCGGAGGGGAGGCAGCGGGCGCGGATTGCGTCGGCCGTCCGCGGGACGCTGAGGGCGGCCGTGCAGTCTCCCCCGCCTCGTCGGTGCGCAGTGGTACCTCCCGAGGGCGGGGCCACAGAGAGCGCCGCTATGATTGGTGGGCTCCCGCCGAGGGCGGGGACGGCGGTGCCGCTGGCGCGAAACTTCCTCTGCCTACCCGGTGCGGGAGAGCGAGCCGGCGGGTGCGTTCCGCGAGCCCCGCGGCCGTGTGTGCGGCGAGGGGGCGAGCCGGAGATACGCGGCTGGAACCCGCCCTATTCTCGGAGGTACCCCGAGCGCCATGTCGTCCCCGGCGTCCACCCCGAGCCGCCGCGGCAGCCGGCGCGGGCGGACCACCCCTGCGCAGACGCGTAAGTCCCTTCCGCGGAAGTCGAGCCCGCCATGGTAGCCGTCCCCCCCCCCCCGCCCCCGGCCTTTTCCCGCCGTTCGGGGAAAGTCACGTGTGCGCCTCCTCTCAGGCCCGGAGCGCGGCGTGTGCGCCCGGCGGGTCCGCGGTGCTCGCGAGCCGAGCCTGTGCTCTGCCGACACTAATGCGCCACACTGTGTGCGACCGGCAGGACTGCGCCCGCGCTTCCACCCTTGCCGGGTGGTGTCTGCGTTTTGTGCATGTCAGTGCCCATTCGCCTCCGTTCTGTTTGTGCGTGTTCCCAAGAGACTTGGTGGCGCTCCGGGAAGACCCAGCGCGAGCACTGATTGCCGTGTTTTCTGTTTTGTATGTCACAAGCTCGAAGTGAGGATGCCAGGTCATCACCACATCAAAGACGGAGGGGCGACGATTCTATCTCCACCGGAGAGTTGCAGCCTATGCCCACCTCACCTGGAGCTGACCTACACAGCCCTGCCGCGCACGACGCCTTATTCTCCAGCCCTGCTCAGATACAGCCCTCAAGTGTGTGTTGGGCAATCTAGGTTCTACTGCGGTTATTATACGAATGATGCTTTAGGGGTTTGTTAACCCGTCGTGGCCGTAACCGTCGTGAGCTAGTATGTCACCAAGAGTACGGAGCTGGGTACATGTTAGGGCGTACTGAATAGAAAAAGAAGCCTTCGTGCTTTTTCACTGAAAAGTTTAGTAGTTCTCAGAATCTTAACGACCACAGGTTACAAGGAACATTATTTGCCATTGTGCTGAGAAGACTTAAGTCAACACATAACAGTAGTTTGTCTTTTCAAATTCTGTCTTTATAGCAATTCCCCTTGATTTTGACGTTAGTTCACCACTGACATATGGCACTCCCAGCTCTCGGGTGGACGGAACCCCAAGGAGTGGCGTTAGAGGCACACCTGTGAGGCAGAGGCCTGACCTGGGGTCTGCTCGGAAAGGCCTGCAGGTGGATTTGCAGACCGAAGTGGTGAGTACACAATACAATCTTCTGACAGTGGCATTTGGGGAACAATAAAGGGGTAACTCCCCATTAACTGGTTTTGTTGTATTTTTCTGTATAGCCAGCAACAGAAGATATAGTGGCAAGTGAGCAGGCTCTAGGCCAAAAACTTGTGATCTGGGGAACAGATGTAAATGTGGCAACTTGCAAAGAAAATTTTCAGGTGAGCTGTACCTTAATACTTTAGGGTCTCAAAATGCTGGGAGGAAGGGCTTATAAACAATATCTAAGTTGCTGTAATACTCAAGTAGATTTTTAAGTGGCTCAGAATTGTTGATGTCAGGCAGCCCAGGTGGCTCAGCAGTTTAGCGCGCCCTCAGCCCAGGGTGTGATCCTGGAGACCTGGGATCAAGTCCCATGTTGAGCTCCCTGCATGGAGCCTGCTTCTCCCTCTGCCTGTGTCTCTGCCTCTCTCTCTGTGTCTCTCATGAATAAATAAATAATCTTTAAAAAAAAAAAAAGAATTGTTGATGTCTTTCTAGTTTTTTTGTTTTGTTTTTTTGTGTGTGTGTGTGGTTTTTTGTTTGTTTTTCTAGTTTTTGAAAAGAAAAAAATACTATTTATATCCATCTCCAAATAGGGACATACTCATAATTTTTTGCATTTTTAATAGTTGCTTATTCCTAAATGCATCAAACTTACTCTTTTTCTTACCACATCAAGAGATTCCTTCAGCATTTTATTGACCCTCTGGCCAAAGAAGAAGAAACTATTGGCATAGATATTACTGAGCCTCTGTACATGCAACGACTTGGAGAGGTAATCAAATAGTCTTATAAAATCAAATTAATGCATTTTAAGACATTTAGCAGGGTATAACTTACTTGTGTTCTCTTCTAGATTAATGTAATTGGGGAGCCATTTTTAAATGTAAACTGTGAACATATACAATCATTTGACAAAAATCTCTACAGACAGCTCATCTGCTACCCACAGGTAAGATTTTTGTTTTGACCTTGATGAATTAAAGTAAACATTCAGAACATCTAGAGAGTTTCTGAATAGCAGAATTTCCTGGGTACCTGAGAGGATGTTCCTCCAGAGCACAAAACCTTAAGAAAATCGTATTTATTTCCCTTTAAGATGAATACTTTCTCACACTTTCACATTTCCAAAATTGAGATGTGTGTTGTTATTATCAGTGACAGGTCATAGTTTAATTGGCAGTTTGTGAATTTTAAAATTGATAGCTGCTTGGGTTGAAGTAAATTATCTTACATGAAAGAAAAATTTTTTTAAGATTCATTTAGAGAGAGAGCACACACACATGTAAGAGGTAGGGGGAGGGTTTGCAGAGGGAGAAGGAGAGATAGTCTTAATTTGAGGTGAGAGGGGCAGAGGGAGAAAGAGAATCTTAAGCAGACTCCAGGCCCAGTGCAGAGCCTGACACAGGACTCAATATCACAACCCTGAGATTATGCCTCAAAAATCAAGAGTCGGGTGCCTAACCAACTGAGCCACCCAGGCACCTCATAATCTTTTTATTATTCACATATCAACTATGTTTATTCTGTTGCTTTTGGAGGCAAGCAGACTTGTTATCATCTCTTGATCTTTTTTTTTTTTTTTTTTTTTTAATTTCTTGATCTTGCTGTGTAATAGCTGTGTGACCTTGGTCAAGTTCCATAGCATTAAAGTATGAATTCAAAATCTTTTTGTTACTAATTAAAAGCCTAAGAAATGACAGTACATTGTGAAGGTTTCTTTTTTTTTTTTTTTTTTTTTTTTTTTAAGATTTTATTTATTCATTCATGAGAGAGAGGCAGAGACACAGGCAGAGGGAGAAGCAGGCTCCACGCAGGGAGCCCGACGTGGGACTCAATCCCAGAACTCTAGGATCACTCCCTGGGCCGAAGGCAGGTGCTAAACCGCTGAGCCACCCAAGGATCCCCGTGAAGGTTTCTTACACATGATCACACTTAAATGAGAGTATGGTTAGGTGAGATTAGCATATTCTTAGTGTACCCAAAGGTTTTAAACAGTATGTTTGGGCAGCCCGGGTGGCTCAGCGGTTTAGCGCCACCTTCGGCCCAGGGCGTGATCCTGGAGACCCTGGATCAAGTCCCGTATCGGACTCACTGCGTGGAGCCTGCTTCTCCCTCTGCCTCTGTCTCTGCCTCTCTGTGTCTCTCATGAATAAATAAATAAAATCTTTTAAGAAAAAATAAATTAAAAAAAATAAAAATAATAAAAATAAACAGTATGTGATTATATAGAGGTAATATTTTAGATGCCACATGTGTTTTTATATTTTGCTAATGTGAAATGTCTTTATTTCTTGTTTTTAATTTTAAGATGGGAATATAAACACAGCTTGACTTCTTTACATTCATTTTTATAGGAAGTTATCCCAACCTTTGACATGGCTGTCAATGAGATCTTCTTTGACCGTTACCCTGACTCAATCTTAGAACATCAGATTCAAGTAAGACCCTTCAATGCTTTAAAGACGAAGAATATGAGAAACCTGAATCCAGACGGTAATGTTTTTTAATATCAGGAAAATACATAAAAATATCCAAAATCTTATTTCATCAAGGAATTTTAAAAGAATTGGTGTGAGAGTGGTGGTAATGAATTATAAATTGACTAAATATACGGCAGATTCATTTACACAATATGCCTTTGTACCCACTGTATCTTTTCAACTGAACTGAAACTACATAAAAGATGTTATAACTCTTGACAGTTCTCTATCTTAAGGTGGACTTGCCCAAATATGATAATTTTATAGTTACTAAAGCACGTTTTCAAAATCACTGTAGAAAACAAATACAAAATATCCCTGTTTTGGAGCTTACGAAAGAAATCTAGTTTGGGGACTGGGGTGGCTCAGTGGGTTGGGCGTCTGATTCTTGATGGCGGCTCAGGTCCACACTTGGCAGGAAGACTGTTTGACGATTCTCTTCCTTTTCCTCTCTCAAAAGATTAAGTTTTTGGAAATAGTAATAATAAATATGGTTTGGAAAGTAAATAAAAGAAAACCTAGAACAAGAGAGCAGTGCAGAAGATTTCTCAGCCCAGGGAGGGAAGGTGAGTGCTAGACCCAGGTGGGATGAGTTCATGGTGAAAGAGAAACTTGAAAAGGAAGTAGATGAGCAGGGAAATGCTGGATGCCACTTCCTTGGTAGGTCCTCTGTTGGACAGAGGACCCTGGGGCAAAAGGCCAGAGGTGCATCAGAGTTGAGAAGAAGGAAGACGACACAGGAAGGGCATCCCAGGGCAGACCTGAGTTTACCCAATGAAACATTCATGCCCTGGCCACAGCACCTACCTGTACTCCAGCCATCTCAGATACCTCTGTTTCCCGGTAAGATTCTCTTGGGCTTGTTGGCAGACCCACACCTGCCCTGGCAGGAATGTAGCTCAGGAAAGAGACCACCTCTGGCTGTACTGTGGCCAGTGGCTGATGGATAAGCTGACCTGTCTCCTCAACCTCTTGCAGATATTGACCAGCTCATTGCCATCAGTGGCATGGTAATCAGGACATCCCAGCTGATTCCAGAGATGCAAGAGGCCTTCTTCCAGTGCCAAGTGTGTGCCCACACAGCCCGGGTGGAGATTGACCGTGGTCGCATTGCTGAGCCTTCTGTTTGTGAGCACTGCCACACCACCCACAGCATGGCACTGATCCACAACCGCTCTGTGTTCTCTGACAAGCAGATGGTATGTGCCTTCATGGGTGCCCTGGGAAACCTCCCCTTTGGCATGTTAGTATGTTTCTGCCTCTCTCTCTGGATCCTCAAAAAGCCAAATTTAATGTGCCCATTAGTAAGGTCCTAAAACTTGGCTTCCTGAATGCCATTCAGCTACATCATTCCTTTGACACTGTCGGTTTTGTTAGAGGGTTGTAGGCTGGACACTTGGAGCTTAAGTCTTCAGTTTTGGGATGGGAGTGTTCCTTTTTTATTGCCAGTGAGCACCAGGTCATTATTATAATAAACACTACGTTCTCATGGCCTGACATACTTTGTAATAAGAAAACTACATTCTTTTACTATTATGCTCCATTTATTGACTTACTAAAATTTAATGTGAAGGATATCTGGGTCTGGCAGTTTGCTAAACATCTGACTCTTGGTTTCAGCTCAGGTTGCAATCTTAGGTCGCAAGATCAAGCCTCGCATCCTCACTCAGTGTGAGGTTTGCTTAAGACTTTTTCTCCCTCTACCACTGTCCCTACACCGCCCTCCCACACACAAAAAAATAAATCTTTAAAAAGAAATTTTTTTTTTAAAGAAATTTAGTGTGAGATATTTACATAGGAAATACTTAAGATTGTAAAAAAAAAAAATGTAATATGTCAGACAAAAGTATATACATAAGTTGGTAAAAATTGGGGCACCTGGCTGGCTGAGTTAGAGCATGCAACTCTTGATCGAGTTTTAAGTTTGAGCCCCACCAAGGGTATAGAGGTTACTTAAAATATTTTTTTTTTAAAAAGATTGGTAGGGCAGCCCAGGTGGCTCAGTGGTTTAGCGCCACCTTTGGCCCAGGGTGTGATCCTGGAGACCCTGGATCGAGTCCCACGTCAGGCTCCCTGCATGGAGCCTGCTTCTCCCTCTGCCTGTCTCTCTCTTTCTCCCTCTCTCTCTCTCTCTCTCTCTCTCTCTTTCTGCGTGTGTTTCTCATGGATAAATAAATAAAATCTTTAAAAAGATCAAATAAATTAAAAGATTGGTAAAAATTACTTGGTTAAATTTTGTCATTTTGCAGCTGTTCCACTGGTGCAGAATGAGTTGACAATTTTTCTGAAGTTTTTCTCACACATTTTATTGTGAAAGAAGTTTGGCTTTTCTGCCTCTTTAATGATGAAATTTTTTTAGTATTTATTTTAGAGTGAGCGAGCATGCACATGGGAGGGGCAGAAGGGGAGGGAGAGGAAGAGAAAATGAAGCAGACTCCACACTGAGTTCAGAGCCCTACATGGAGCTCAGTCTCAGAACTGCAAGATCATGACCTAAACCAAAACCAAGAGTCCGATGCTTAACCAATTGAGCCACCCAGGTGCCCTTTTTTTTTTTTTTTTTTTTTTTTTTTTAATTTTTATTTATTTATGATAGTCACAGAGAGAGAGAGAGAGAGAGGCAGAGACACAGGCAGAGGGAGAAGCAGGCTCCATGCACCGGGAGCCTGATGTGGGGTTCGATCCCGGGTCTCCAGGATCGCGCCCTGGGCCAAAGGCAGGCGCCAAACCGCTGCGCCACCCAGGGATCCCCCAGGTGCCCTTTTAATAATGAAAATGTTAAGATAAAGTCATTAAAACAACGTAGAAATAAGTGGGAAAGACAAAATAGTTTATTTAATGTGATTATAATGGTGTAAATGTAGGCACAGGGACAAACTAGGTTTAAGTTTTTTTTTTATTGTTACAGTGTCTAAACTTTTTATAATATAGGTAGAGAGAATACGTTCAAAATACTAAAAGTTAATCTCCCATATGGGGCGTTAATAAGAAAAATATAAGCAAATGTGAAAAAGGGTACAACCTTTTTTCTAACCAAAGAGTTGAAAATTAAATATACAAATTTCCATCCAATATTAGTACCAATTATTGGATCAAATCTACCACAACTCATGCCAGCATAGTGCTGAGAGCTGGAGATAAAAATATGGAACACTGTTCCCAAGGAGCTTATAGTGTAATATTCTTTCTTAGAATGCTTCGAAGAGGGCAGCCCGGGTGGCTCAGCGATTTAGCGCCACCTTTGGCCCAGGTTATGATCCTGGAGACCTGGGATTGAGACCCACGTCAGGCTCCCTGCATGGAGCCTGCTTCTCCCTCTGCCTGTGTCTCTGCCTCTCTCTCTCGCTCCGTGTCTCTCATGAATAAATAAATAAAATCTAAAAAAACAAAAAACAAAAAACGAATGCTTCGAAGGCTGCCAGATTGACCCGAGATAAAACTTAGTATTTTAGAGTAGTCTATAAACTACATGGCCCAACATCACCACAGCACACTATTGTACCCATAGACCTCACTGACAGTGTCTCAACCATTTTCCCTATACAGGCCTCCACAGCCAAGCACAAGTTTGCCTCAAGACCTTTGCACTTGCTGTTCTTACCATTCAGAGCACATGGCTCCTCCCTTACAACATTAGACCTCTGCCTAGAGGTTGCTTGATCTGAGAAAGGCATTCCCTAACCTTGCTTTATGAAAAGCGTCTGCTCCACCTTCACTGCCCGTGCTCCTTACTGTTTTTTTTTCTATCCCTTATATTTGTCACTGTCAAATGTTATATGCTCACTTGTGTGTTTGTGTGTTGTCTGTCTTCACTCCACTCTGAGGGTGACTTCACTCACTGTGGAGTCCCCAACATGTAGATGCAACACATGCCAGGTGCAGTGTCTGTTAGATAACAGGCCAAGTGTTTATGGGGTGCACACAGTGAATAGAAGAGATGCACAAAAGTGCTTAACTGTGCAGTGTACACACCGGAAAAGTGTGTACTTCACCTAGGAAATCTACTAGAAGTAATTGCTAAAGACATAATTAGAAATTCAGACAAACATTTATACAAAGAAATATCCACTACAACCTTAAAGTGGTGAAAACCAGTCACGTAAATCACTGACTGCTCCCCCCAGATAGGAGAATTTGTAAATAAAGGTTATTCTTACAAAGTCTGTTCATGTCACAGTAAAGGTTTTTTAGCAACTGGGGAGATTAAAACAAAGAATGGTGTTGTTTTTAAGATTTTATTTAAGAGAGAGGATGAGCGCAAGAAGAGGGAGAAGCAGACTCCCCACTGAGCAGGGAGCCCAACATGGGGCTCTGTCCTAGGACCCCCAGGATCATGACCTGAGCCAAAGGCAGGCACTTAACTAACTGAGCCACCCAAGAATGAGGTTTCAAAAATAAATGTGGTAGGGCAGCTGCGTGGCCCAGTTTGGTTGAGTGTGGGACTCTTGATTTTGGCTCAGGTTGTGATCTCGAGCTCATATGACGGAACCCTGCAGCTGGCTCCCCATTCAGCTGGGAGTCAGCTTCTCTCCCTTGCCCTCTGTCCCTACCCCACCCAGGTGCACACATACACGCACATGTGCTTTCTCTCTCTAAAATAAATAGATGAAATCTTTTTAAAAAAAATAAAAATAAATGTAAACATCAAAAATAGTTCTAAGTGGTACAAAGCTAGCAGTTATGTCTAAATTATGCTTGTCATTTCCTGAGTTTTCTCTTTCCTCTGCTCTTTCAGATCAAACTTCAAGAGTCTCCCGAAGATATGCCTGCAGGGCAGACACCTCACACTGTCATCCTTTTTGCTCACAATGATCTTGTTGACAAGGTTCAGCCTGGAGACAGAGTGAACATTACAGGTAAGAATGTAGATTGTGGGATCCCTGGGTGGCGCAGCTGTTTGGCGCGGCTGCCTTTGGCCCAGGGCGCGATCCTGGAGAAAAAAAAAAGAATGTAGATTGTATTGATAGGATAAGTCTGTCTCGCCTTTTTTTTTAAATCAACTCTTTGGCTTGGTCATAAATTCATTGGCATGAGGTTCCTGCCTATAATGCTTTAATCACTTTTTTACCGAGCAAATGGAACCTTTCAAAGTGTTGTTCTTGCAGTTGCTTGCTCTTTGCTATCTCACTGTTCCAGAGCCATGAGTGTATTTTGACCTGATAACATTGGTATTTTGAGAAAACAGCTCAGACAAGGCTAGTATCGGTAAGACTGGAACTATACCAGCAGCTCCAGAAAGCAGCACTCACCAGTTCTGGAATTTTAAATAATTTGCTAGTTATTTCCCAATGGATACCCAAGGGTTAACATTTACTTACTATAGAGAATGAGTTAGTATGGTTGAAGGGTTGATTGTTCATTTATTTCTTCTAATGTTCTTAAATTATATTCTTTGGGAAGCCTGCTGGGGCATAGCCATTCACCTAGAAACACTTAATATTATTAACATGTGGTAGTTTTTCCTTTACCATATCTTTACCTTTGACTCAGTAGGCTGTCTTGTCTGTGAAATAATTTTTGAGTAATTTTTTTAAAGATTTTATTCATTTATTTGAGTAATTTTTAAAAAAATTTTAGGATTTCAGGGATCCCTGGGTGGCTCAGCAGTTTAGCTCCTGCCTTTGTCCCAGGGTGTGATCCTGGAGTCCTGGGATTGAGTCCTGCATCAGGCTCCCTGCATGGAGCCTTCTTCTCCCTCTGCCTGTGTCTCTGCCTCTCTCTGTCTCTCTATCATAAATAAATAAATAAAATATTTTTTTAAAAAAAGGATTTCCTTTCCAAATTTTTGGTACAGGATTTTAGTACTTTGTTCTAGTCGAATAATTACTAAGCAGATTCTTTACATTCAGCTTAAGAGAAATGAAAATACTATTTCAAAATAGTATTTATTGAACACAGCATAAGCCAGCATTGTGCTAAAAGTAAAGTAGTGTCATTTAAGTCTCAGAATGATTATATGCCATATGGTTATACTCAGATAGGTGCCCAAGGTCACAGAGCTAACGGATGGTCACATACAGACACATTTTTAGGTCTTTTTTCAAAAACCTGTGTTCTTCCCAACTTGCCTTGCCCCACTTCAGCAGGGAGCTTTGCAGTATAAGCCTGAGTCCAAGGAGGGCCATGAAGGCAGTGTTGCCAAAGCCCACCTCCACTGCCAGACCTCTGGTTTCTTAAGTGCAGTTTGCTGTCTGCTTGTTTATGCGCCATTTAGCGGAAGGTAAAAAGCCAGTCTCTTGGTTGTGCCCTCAGGCATCTATCGAGCTGTTCCTATTCGAGTTAGCTCAAGAGTGAGTAATGTGAAGTCTGTCTACAAAACTCACATTGATGTCATTCACTATCGGAAAACTGATGCAAAACGTCTGCATGGCCTTGATGAAGAAGCAGAGCAGAAACTTTTTTCAGAGAAGCGTGTGGAATTGCTTAAGGAACTTTCCAGAAAGCCAGACATTTATGAGAGACTTGCTTCAGCCTTGGCTCCAAGCATTTATGAACACGAAGATATAAAGAAGGTAACAGTGACTTGAAACTTTGATCAGCATTTATAGTTTTTTGAAATCAAAAGGCATAAACATCCTCCCCTATGGCCCCCTCTCCCTGCTGCCAAAGAATAAGAACTGTTGCGTATTCCACAGAGCAAAATGCTCACCATCTCACTTGGTTATTGGTTATTGGTCATTGTCCATTTCTTCATATCTACATTGAACTTACATATTTCTAAACATAACAAAAGCCAGATGGAGTCAGAATAGGGATTTACATGGCCACCATTCAGGGACAGTGGTATGTGCTTCTATGTAAGTTGGTTAGCAGTAACTTAAAGCACTATTGTGTTCTTTATACCTTCCCTTAATTATAATTTTTTGTTCACAAGATAAGAAAATACCTCTAACATTTAAACTAGATCTCAGTTACTCTGTAGTAAGTGAATGTTTAAAACATGTTTGTTTAGGGAATCTTGCTTCAGCTCTTTGGTGGAACAAGAAAGGATTTCAGTCACACAGGAAGAGGTAAATTTCGTGCCGAGATCAATATCCTGTTGTGCGGTGACCCTGGGACCAGCAAGTCTCAGCTGCTGCAGTATGTGTACAATCTGGTCCCCAGGGGCCAGTACACATCCGGGAAAGGCTCCAGTGCAGTCGGCCTCACTGCGTATGTGATGAAAGACCCTGAGACGAGGCAGCTTGTCTTGCAGACTGGTGCCCTTGTCCTGAGTGACAATGGTATCTGCTGTATTGATGAGTTCGACAAGATGAATGAAAGTACAAGATCAGTACTACATGAAGTCATGGAACAGCAGACTCTTTCCATTGCAAAGGTGAGGCCCATTCTTCATCTGTAAACACGGGCATACTTAAGAAATTTAGCATCTGTATTCACCTTGGTTCTAACTTTGGGAAACTCATGAATACTTTTCCTACTAGGTTTCAGCTAAATGTCTTTGAGTATTTCCTGCAGGATACTTTCATCTTTTTTGCTGTACTAACCCACTATCATATGATATTCACAGAACTTGAGTTTGTCCTAATTGTCACATAGAGTGTTTAGTTTCTGAGAAAAATGTGTTACAGCATACATTTGTCTAAAACTCAGTTTTTGGCATGAATCTGAGGATGGCATTGTCCCAGATAAATCTGTTGATATTACCCTTACCAGGTGATGTGTGTGCCTCTTGGTAGAGTGGATATATAGCAGAGGGCACACCAGGTGAAGATTGCTCACACTGTTCCTGCTAGCATCAGGATGAAGCTTCTAACTGCACTGTATTCTCTGATAGGCTGGGATTATTTGCCAGCTCAATGCTCGCACCTCTATTCTGGCAGCAGCAAATCCTGTTGAGTCTCAATGGAATCCTAAAAAAACCACCATTGAAAATATCCAGCTGCCTCACACGTTATTATCAAGGTATGAGAACATAAAACTTCGCTCATTTGAGGAATTTTCAGGGTGAGAGAAAAAATAATAAAATTCAACAATTGCTAGCATCGTAAGCTCTTCACTCTTCACTATTCACTATAATGCAAATTCTTCTAATATGGTCAGGTTTTCATGGAAAGGACTGTGTTTCTCTACTCAGCTGTGGGCACCATTTTAACATTCATTCTTTGAAGCTTTGGACATTTCACCTTGACATTCTTTTCAGAAGGCCATCACTCACTGCTCATCTCAGTCTTAAAATCATTATAGAATAGCATTGAAGTACAGAGAACAGCTTTACATGACAGATAAGGTTCTGAAAAATTAAATTTGTTAAAGTGCATTTGTGTATTCCAGGTTTTTTTCAACCCCACTACTACCCCTAATTCATAAATGAATTTTAGATTTTAATTATTCAGCTTTTTTCCAAAGTTGTGTTTGTTTTTTTCTAAAATCTTCCAATCCTAAAAATTACAGTAACATTTCCCTTGGAGGAATCTTACTTCTTTGACTCACCTATTTTGTGACCAACTATTTCCTAGGCAGACCTAAGGGCCAGAAGAGGGAGAAAGAGACTGATCTGAAGACTCACCAGACAACTGGACAGCAGACATTTAATTCTTCCTCGGCTGCCCTAACTGACTACACACACATTCACTGTACATGGCCTAGGTGGCTTAGGAGCAACTTTTTTTTTAAGATGTATTTATTTATTTGAGAGAGGGAGTGGGAGAAGGGCAGCAGAGAGGAGAGAGAGGGAGAGAGAAAATCTCCAGCTAACTCCCCACTGAGCCCAGAGCCTGATGCAGGGCTCAGTTTCATGACCTGTGAGATCATGACTTGAGCCAAAACCAAGAGTTGGAAGCTTAACGAACTGAGCCACCCAGGCACCCCAGGAGAAATTTTTAAGTTACATATGTGAGTACGTTGGTGTCCCAAGTAAGAAAACCGTGTTTTTACAATATTTTCTCAGGTTTGATTTGATATTCCTCATGCTGGACCCTCAGGATGAAGCCTATGATAGGCGTCTGGCCCACCACCTCGTCGCTTTGTACTACCGGAGCGAAGAACAAATGGAGGAAGAGTTCATGGACATGGCAGTGCTAAAGGACTACATTGCTTATGCCCACAGCATGGTCATGCCTCGGCTGAGCCAGGAAGCCAGCCAGGCTCTCATTGAGGTAACACATATCCACGTTTAAACCCTGAAAAATGGGGATCCCTGGGTGGCACAGCGGTTTAGCGCCTGCCTTTGGCCCAGGGCGCGATCCTAGAGACCCGGGATCGAATCCCACGTCGGGCTCCTGGTGCATGGAGCCTGCTTCTGTCTCTGCCCCTCTCTCTCTCTCTCTCTCTCTCTCTGTGTGTGTGTGTGTGACTATCATAAATAAATAAAAATTTTTTAAAAATGTTTAAACCCTGAAAAATGTCTTTATTGAGCCTATAGCAGATAGCATTAATGTAACTAGCTGACTATCTCCCTTAAAAGGGTAATTTTGTTAATAACATACTATTTCCTATAACTGCTTTTTCTTCCTGTACTGCAAATGATTTTTCCAAAGGTAAAAGGGGGATAGGTTTCTTTTTATATATGTCATACAAACTTTTTTTTTTTAAGATTTTATTTATTTATTCATCAGAGACAGAGAGAAAGAGACAGAGAGAGAGAGAGGCAGACACACAGGCAGAGGGAGAGAGCCTGATGCAGGACTCAATCCCGGGTCTCCAGGATCACACCCTGGGCCAAAGGCAGGCACTAAACCACTGAGCCACCCAGGGATCCCTGTACAAACTTTTTATAATTAAATGTTTATAAGCACAGTGAATTTAAAATGGGAATACCCGAGTTGAAATATAAGTATGCTACTTACTAACTTTGTAAATCTGGAGAAGTAATCTTAATTTAATTTGCTTGTTTCTAAAAAGTAAATTGAATTGTGAGTACTTTAAAATCATTTTTCAGTATCCTTTCACATGGACAGCAGTGCATAATGACATTTAGTTATTCAAACATTACATTAAGGTTTCTGGTGCTTTGATGGGTTTTACTTCCTAACTAAGCCCCTGAAAATACTCAGTAGAAAGTTGTATGTGATGTGTAATTGTCCATTTGTATCATACACTTGAGAGTGGCTCAAAAAAAATAAAAATTATGTCACATATATGTAAGCTTAATACAACTTACATATTAAATTTAATTAATATTAAATTTAATTTAATACAAATTAAAAAGGTGCCTGAGCACCTTTTTCAGACATCCTAATTAGTCCTCTGCTATAATTGTGGCCTGCCCTTTACCCCAACAAACTGTGTCTCCTGAGTGCCAGGCCTCACACACTTCAATATCTACTCTCATTCTTCATAGCCACATCAGATTCAACCATCTTGATGAATTTTAAGGCCCAAGTCTAAATCTGACTCTTAATTCCCTTCAGTGCTGCACCTGGCAGCTGGTTGTTTATTTAACAGAATCTTAACTATTCAAGGTTCAATCACAAAACTAAGGTATCGTTACAAGTTTTGGGCTTTTTTTTCCTTTTTACACTAGGCTTATGTAGACATGAGGAAGATAGGTAGCAGCCGAGGAATGGTTTCTGCATACCCTCGACAGCTGGAATCATTAATTCGATTAGCAGAAGCCCATGCTAAAGTACGATTCTCAAGCAAAGTTGAAGCAGTTGATGTTGAAGAAGCAAAACGCCTCCATCGGGAAGCTCTGAAGCAGTCTGCCACTGACCCTCGGACTGGCATTGTGGACATATCTATTCTGACTACAGGTCTGTTGTTTGCATTGATAAGAGCACATGAGAATTTTTTAATATGTATATACATATATGCATTAATATATACACATAGACACACGAAATATATAAGTAATTTATATTTCACATTTAAGCTAATAATTATTTGAAGTGGCAGAGGTACTTCACCTTTTTGAGATCAGGACCTCTTTGAGAATCTGTTAAAAGTTGAGAAAAATATGCACTAGTACACTTGCATGGGCACAAGCCACATTGTATCTGATTTCACAAGGACTTTGTCTCCTCTTCTGCTGTTCAGGCACCTGTGTTAGTCCACTTTAAAGAAGAAATTCATTTCTTGGGACGCCTGGGGGTCTCAGCAGTTGAGCGTCTGCCTTTGGGTCAGGTTGTGATCCTGGGGTCCTGGGATCGAGTCCTGCGTTGGGCTCCCTGCGAGGAGCCTGCTTCTCCCTCTATGTGTGTCTCTGCCTCTCTCTGTGTCTCTCATGAATAAATAAGTAAAATTCAAAAAATTAAAAAAAGAAGTACAGGATCCCTGGGTGGCTCAAGCGATTTAGCGCCTGCCTTTGGCCCAGGGTGCAATCCTGGAGTCCCGGGATCGAGTCCCATGTCGGGCTCCCGGCATGGAGCTGCTTCTCCCTCCTCCTGTGTTTCTGCCTCTCTCTCTCTCTCTCTCTCTCTCTGTCTATCATAAATAAATAAATAAATCTTTTTTTAAAAAATAAAAATAAAAAAAGAAGTAATTCATTTCTCAATGAGCTGACTGCCTGCTATACAGATTATGTGGACTGTGTTTCAGTGGAAACGAGCAGTTACTGACTTATAGAAAATTGGAAACCGCAGAGAATTCAGAACTCAAAATTTTGAATATATTTTGGCACGCAGCCACTGTCCCCTAACCTTTTTGTGACACTATTAAATTTGCAGTATTTCACTTCCTTCAGAAGAAATATTTTCATTAACCTTTTTTTTTTTTTTTTTCATTTCTTTTAAATCAGGAATGAGTGCTACGTCTCGTAAACGGAAAGAAGAGTTAGCTGAAGCATTGAAAAAACTTATTTTATCTAAGGGCAAGACACCAGCTCTAAAATATCAGCAACTCTTTGAGGATATCCGGGGACAATCTGACATAGTAAGTGTTTTAAGTATTTTCTGCTTAATAGTTTTTCTTTTTTTACCTTAATATTTTCTTTTAAGGTTTTTTTTTAAATCTTTTTCTTTAAGTATTAAATGAAGATATGGATTTTTAAAAAGTAAAGTCACCCATGATCCCATCATCAAGAAATAATGACATTTTGTTGTATTCCTTTAATGGTTTTTATATGTGTATGTGTACACATGTCTTTTCTTTGAAAAATGAACATAGTTAGAGTTAAAACGCTATTTTATAACTTGCTTTTTCTTTGGCTTTTAACTAAAAATACGCTTTTTACATCATGTGTGATGGTAAACAGGCACAATAACATTACTATAATGATTGGGTAAAATCCTTTGCATGGCTATTCTATCATTTACTTAACCAGCCGTTGGACATTTAGGATGTTTGCAGTTTTTTGCTATTATAAATGGTGTTAACAGCCATGCATCATAATGTAATGATGAAATTATCAGGTTCCCTTTTGTAAATACAGTTGGGTGCTCAGTGAAAAGAGCTCCTTCATAACACTCCTTCATTTGCATATTTTCTGTGGCTGCATTAGCACGACAGGGACAGAGTCAAATATTTCTACACACTGTATGGATCGATGTCAAGCCTGTGTGTTCACCATCAGGCCCTCTACAGGGAATGGTTGCCCCTTCTGAATTAGAACCTAAGAAACAGACTGGTGGTTCTTGACATTGAAATCATTGTGTATGGAACAGATAAGGGAGTACTTGACGTGTAAAATAATTACTTCCATCTCTTCCCCAAAGGCAATTACCAAAGATATGTTTGAAGAAGCCCTGCGTGCCTTAGCCGATGATGACTTCTTAACAGTAACTGGCAAAACTGTCCGCTTGCTCTGAAGCTCTTGTGAGCAGTGTTGTGTGTTGCTTATCTGCTCTTGGGCATTGCACTTCGATGCATATGTGTGCAACATAGGGGCCAATCAGCTGCCACAGTTGCTGTCAGTGGAAATAGATTCTTAGTCGTTATTTGGTTCCATAAAAATTTTCTAACCTAGTTTCAGTTTTACTAGTGAATTGTGTTTTCACTTAACATTTTTTAAATGCCATTGTTTTAATGCTTTTAATCTGTATTTCCGTGTGTGTGTGTGTATACATACACACACATACATATATATATAGCAAGATATTAAGTCTCTTTTGGAGATGGCAGTCTGGGTCATGGTTTTTGTGCTGGACTTTGTAAAGGCAATCATCCATATGCTTGAAGTTTTTGTAATATGAGATTAAACTTAGCCAGAGCCTATTATTCAGTGTGAAGTAATGAAGGACCACCAGAGGCTTATTCTCATGGCTCCCATAAGATTTTTTTAAATGGGCAATTGGAATTGATTAGGTTAACTTCTACTTTATCCTAATTTGTAAACTTTTTCCTAAATAAATGATTGAATAAGTAATACTTGGCTATTCGGTATTATTTTTCATTAAGAAAAAAGCTTTAATAAATACCATATTCATGGAAATTCATAATGGTAATAAGTATTTTAGAACTCACAAAAGAAATTCCCTATAATAAGTTCCATTTTATTTCAAATTTACTTCAATCCTAGCAGGCATTCTTATAAAACCACCATATGCTGAAATTTTTTTTTAATTTATTTTTTATTGGTGTTCAATTTACTAACATACAGAATAACCCCCAGTGCCCGATATGCTGAAATTTTAAGATTTTGTTTATTTATTTATTTTTAGAGTGTAAGCAAGTGAGAGGAGGGGTGGAGGGAGAGGCAGAGAATCTCAAGCAGACTCTGTGCTAAGTGCAGAGCCTGATGTGAAGCTTGATCCCATGGCCCAAAATCATGACCTGAGCTAAAACTAAGAGTCGGGTGTTTAACCAACTGAAGCCACCCAGGCATCCTTAGAGGCAAATATTCATCAAACTCTCTCTTTTTGTGAGCCCTCATTCTTATTTGTGCTGTTCTTGGCAGATTTGCAAAATACCTTGTATTTTGAAGGAGGCATTGCTTAGGGAGAGAGCTTCACCAAATGATTCAAGCCAACTGCCCAACCAGGTGACTTTACTAGTGAAGGTTTTTCAGTGAGTTCACTGTGTAGGACACCCTTTTATATGTAATCGTCAGCCACTCTCTTAAGTTCATTCTTTCCTTTTTATAGATGAAGGAAGCAAGAAGTCTTCATCTCTTGCCTGAAGGCCCAAAGCAAGAGATGAAGCTGGAATTAAAAGTTGAATCTTCTGACTTTAGAAATTAACTTTATGTAACTATGCCATGCGCTGACTAGAACTCAGGTTTTTAGACATTGCTTTTGGACACATTGCTTCCACTTCCAAAATCATGCAGAGAAGTTTCTTTGGTGCCTGTTCTGTGTTACATTCTTCCTAAATGTTCTACTGAGGAGAGAAGTTTGATTCGTTGAACTGTGTTCTTGTGACCACATTGTTATTCAGACTAGAAATAAGTTAATCTTGAGTTACTCAGAGATAACTGGTTCTTAGGCTGTATTTAAGCTTTCCACTGACAAGTTATAGATAGAATACATTATCATTATGAAAATTACACGTGTAGGGTTTTGTGAGACAAAGTTACCTGATGTTATTGGGAGCCATCCTATGGCCACTGAGGATGATCTTTCTTGACTTTTCCCCTAAATCACATACTAAATAAGGTCACAAAAAAAGGACTCCCTTGTACAAATATAAACTAATTAAAAACACTACATTGCTGCCACTAGGTACTAGGTAGCTAGAAATCAAGATGTTCTAAAGTTCCAGAGTGGATTATACATTTCTGTGGAGTTTTTTAAATTGATAAAGGAAACTGGGACGCCTGGGTGGCTTGGCGGTTGAGCATCTGCCTTCAGCTCTGGGCGTGATCCCAGAGTCCCGGGATCGAGTCCTGCATCGGGCTCCCTGCATGGAACCTGATTCTCTCTCTGCCTGTGTCTTTGCTGCCTCACTCTCTCTCCCTCTGTGTCTCATGAGTAAATAAATAAAATCTTTTAAAAAATTGATAAAGGAAATAAAGACAGGTTCTTTCTCCAATTCTTAGTCTGCAGTAATGGCTAGAATATTGGAAGCCATATTGGAAAGTGAATGTGTTCTGGTAGTACCTGAAATCGCTTGGGAAGTAATGCATATTCAGAGCTACTGACTTAAGATTCTTCTCCCTTGGGATCCCTGGGTGGCGCAACGGTTTGGCGCCTGCCTTTGGCCCAGGGCGCAATCCTGGAGACCCGGGATCGAATCCCACATCGGGCTCCCGGTGCATGGAGCCTGCTTCTCCCTCTGCCTCTCTCTCTCTCCCTCTCTGTGACTATCATAAATAAATAAAAATTAAAAAAAAAAAAAAAGATTCTTCTCCCTTAAGTTTATAATTAGTAATTTTTTTCTAAACCTTTTAATTCAATACCAGGATGGAAATTCTATACAATGAAAATGAAATGTGTATATGGTTTAGTTTTAAGGGAATTTTAGTTGAAAGAAAAGAATATAGCTATCCTGTTATTGGATGGTTCCATCATAGTGAATTTAAGTTTATTTTGGTGAACTTCTTATTCACATTTATAACTTGCCCAGTGGTCTATAGGTCTCTGAAAGCCGGGATGGTGATAACCTTAGTGCAGTGTCTGGCAATAGATGTGTGTTAACATATTTGTAAAGAGAATAGCCTCCTGGGATGCCTGGGTGGATCAGCGGTTAAGCGACTGCCTTTGGCTCAGGGTGTGATCCCAAGGTCCTGGGATCGAGTCCCGCATTGGGCTCCCTGCATGGAGCCTGCTTCTCCCTCTGCCTGGGTCTCTGCCTCTCTCTCTCTCTCATGCATAAATAAATAAAATCTTTTTTAAAGAAAAAGGCTATTCTGTTCTTTTTTAAGATTTTGACTTGCTAGTTAGAATGGCTTTGATTTATACAAATACACACATGCCATTCCCCTTCCATTATCCATTATAAATACAATCTGTTCTATCCAAAGGAGTCAAAATTAGGAAGAAACAAGAATAAAGAAACAAGAATTTAATGACATATTTAAGAGGATGTGATTACTTATTAAATCTAAGGTAATTTCTTAAAATACCTCTAAAATCCATTTTTTAAAGATTTTTATTTCAGAGAGAGAGATTGAGAGAGCAAGTGGCAAGGAGGGGCAGAGGGAGGGAGAGAGAGAATCCCAAGCAGACTCCTCACTGAGCAGGGAGCCCCATGTGGGGCTTGATCCCACAACCCCAAGATCATGACCTGAGCCAAAATCAAGAATCCGATGCTTAACTGACTGAGCCACCCAGGTGCCCCAATTTTTAAATCTTGAGATAAATTTCAGATTTACACAAAAGAAAAGTAAAAATAATTCACATATATGCTTTACTCAATGTTAACATTTTCTCAAATCTACTTTTATCATTCTCTATAAATTTTTGTAATCATGTGAAAGTTATAGAATACCCCTTCTAAAAACTTCCTAAAAACTATCCTAAAAATAACCACAAGACAATTTCATAACAAAATTTTTTAAATGAATAGTTACCTGATGTACAGATGTTCAAATTTCATCAGTTGTCTCAATCACGTTTTTCATAGTAAAAGTAAAATATCTTTGTGTGACAGGATCACAAGTTACATTTCCTTTTCTTTTTCTTTTTTTTTTTTTTTTTTTTTTTGCATTTCCTTTTCATGTCTAGTCTCCTTCAACATGGAACATTCCTAGGTTATTTCTCTTTATGACTTAGACATTTTTAAAGAGTACAGGCCAGTTCTTTCTAAAATGTCCCTCAATTTGGGTTTGTCTTATGTCTTTATGATTAGATTCTGGGTATACATTTTGGCAGGAACCACTGAAGTGAAGCTGTGACCAGTGCATCATATCGAGAGTCAAGAAATCTGACTCTACTCATAGGTTAACCTCAATCACTTGAGTAAAGTGGTATTTACCAGATTTCATTGTAAATTACTATTTTTTCCCCTAGTAAGTCTAAGTATCGTATGAGGAGACAGTCTGGGCTATGTAAATAATGCTTCTCATCAGATTTTGTGAGTAAGCTGCACACATGATCCCATTTACCCTTTAATATTGGAATTGATCTTTTTAAAACAAATCACATTACCATGATTTGGCAATGCCACACAAATTGGCATTACCTCATTTCCTAAAACTTTTTTTTAAAATTTTTTTTTAATTTTTAGTTATTTATGATAGTCACAGAGAGAGAGAGAGAGGCAGAGACACAGGCAGAGGGAGAAGCAGGCTCCATGCACCGGGAGCCCGATGTGGGATTCGATCCCGGGTCTCCAGGATCGCGCTCTGGGCCAAAGGCAGGCGCCAAACCGCTGCGTCACCCAGGGATCCCCTAAAACTTTTCAAATGTTCCTTATTCTAATTAAAATAAAAACTCCTAATCATTCATAATTAATACATTACTGGATCTGACCCTCTGCTTCTGGGACTCCATGGTTCATTCAACAATTCATGAAATCTCATGGGTCCCATGTTTATAGCATTATTTACAATAGCCAAGAATGGAAACAACCTGAATGGCTATCAACATATTCAGTGGAATGTTACATAGCCATAAAAATAAATCCCGTTGTTTGCAACAACATAGATGGACCTTGATGCATCGTGTTAAGTGAGATGGAGAAAGATAGTGTATGATCTCACTTATATGCATAATTTTTAAAGGAAAGAAAACAAAAATCCTTTGAACTCTGTATATTGACCTATTCTGATGATAATGACTGCATTTTCAGAATAAAATTTTTAAAATATATATATATATATTTTATTCATGAGAGACAGAGAGGGAGAGTGCAAGAGAAAGAAGGAGAGAGGGAGGCAGAGACAGAAGCAGGCTCTATGCAGGGAGCCTGACGTGGGACTCGATCCTGAGTCTCCAGGATCAGGCCCTGGACTGAAGGCAGCACTAAACCGCTGAGCCACCCAGGCTGCCCTTAAATATACTTTTATGCAACATTTATTTTACCTTATTTTAACATTATATGAGAAATTGAATATACAAAGAGACAACAGCCAGACTATATATAAAAATAGAACTTTGACCCACAACCTGCAGCAACCTGTGCGGGAAAGCAACCCTTCATCTACAATAGACGGCTCAGTAAACCAGAGTGCTCTAAGACTTGGGGAATGTCAGATTGCAATCTCTAGTGACAATCTAGGCAGCTAAACAGTAACTCCTTTAACACTCCAAAATGGCCAGGACTTAAGAACTGCCAGTTTTCCTAATATGCGTCCCTCCCTCAAACTGATGATCAACAAGAGGAAGTCCAATATGCCTCCCTAACCAATTAGCCCCACTACGTTTGCTGCACCAACAATCAGGGCACGGGTGAACCTTCCTTTTTTTCTACTATAAAACTTGCCCACTCCCTTGCCTGCATTTGAGTCTCTGAGAAAATAAAGTTGAAAGGGACAGTGGCTGACTCCCTTGCTATATATACCAAGCTCTGAATAAATAGCCCTTGCTTTTCTCATTTGGGTGGCCTTCATTTATTTCCATATATTAATTGAAGGCTCATAAAATGTGCCCTTTCAAAAAGAGTTAAACTATGCTATTTGTCTCTTACTACATGCGTAATTTTTTTACAACATATATTTACACTCACACATACATACATTTAACCAGTATACAGATTCATATACATGAATATAATTATTTTGCAGTAATAATGTGTGATTCAAAGATATTTTATAAAACAGAACTATTTGTAGCTCAAGAGGACAGTGAATCCAGGATCTTTAAAGGGTCAGGCTGCTCCCTCCTGGTCCTTCCCTCTGCAGGACCTTGAAGCGTGAGCTTGCACACAGTGACAGATCATTCTCTGCAATCCCCTGGATACAGGTCAGTGCTGCTCCCCCCACTCTGTGGTGCTCCTCTGGGATCCTTGGAGCCCTTCCTCCCCAACTCCCTCTTACCCTTTACCCCTGTCGCTCTCCCTCCCATCTCTGCAGGCCTCAAGTACTGTCTCCTCTTGCACTGCAGTGGAATTGCTGGTTGCGCCCTGCCTTTTCTTCTTTACCATCTCCTCATATTAATGACTGCAATAGTGGGCTGATTTCTAAAATAAGCTAAGAGGCTGTAAGGAAGGCCCCAGATTTACATAGTGTTTGCTGTATTTATCACCTTAGAACAATTAGACTAGATGGGCTCCCTGCTTTGTGCTAATAAAATAGCATCAGCCTTTATATTGAAATTTCTAATTAGAAGAAATTTGCTGCTCATAAAATTCAAGTTTCAGATTCATCTTCCCTCCTCAGATGCCCTATTACTTCTCCTAGTACAGACCTCTCTGCTCTTTTAATGGGATTTCAAAAGGAAAGTGTGCCATCTGATGTCTTTCAGCAGTGTGAACTTTGCACAACCTTAAAAAATTAAAGCAGTCTTTCCTTAGTTGGGAAATTACATTGTAAAGTAACAGTTGATGTAAAAAAAATTTAGGGATGCCTGGGTGGCTCAGGGGTTGAGGTTGAACGTCTGCCTTCAACTCAGGGCGTGATCCCGCAATCCTGGGATTGAGTTCCACATCAGGCTCCCAGCATGAAGCCTGCTTCTCCCTCTGCCTGTGTTTCTGCCTCTCTCTGTGTGTCTCTCGTGAATAAATAAATAAAATCTTTTTAAAAATTTTAAATCAGTTTGAAAATTGCATACAGCATCTGTTGTGACAATTTCGATAAGCTATCTGCTGTGATTGTTTAAAACAGGGTTATGGTAAAAGATTTCCCGTACATTATGGTTTACTTTTGTGTTATCAGAGACATTCTGAACATTCGAGAGACCAGAGGATCAGACTTAAGCTCAACAAGGTTGTATTTTAAAGTGTCTTTTCCCCTGAATCATGGAACTTTGGAAAGGGCTAAAAGCTCTAGAGTATTAAATAACTTTTTTTTTTTTTAAGATTTTATTTTTTATTCATGAGAGACACAGGGAGAGAGAGAGGCAGAGACACAGGCAGAGGGAAAAGCAGGCTGCATGCAGGGAGCCCAACGTGGGACTCAATCCCGGGTCTCCAGGATCGCGCCCTGGGCTGCAGGCGGCGCTAAACCGCTGCGCCACCGGGGCTGACCTTAAATAACTTTTTAATTGGCAAAATGCTCCTCCTCCTCCTCACAACTTTTGGCACTATTACAGCAAAGCAATATTTGACTGCAGAATAGCATTTAATGACTATTCTTATGAAACTCCTAGAAATTAAAAAAGGATACAATAACGACATGCAAAGAAAAAGAAAACTATGGACAATCATAGAGAAGAAAGCTTCATTTAAAAAAAATATTTATATATTCATGAGACCCAGAGAGAGACGCAGAGACACAACAAGCAGAGGGAGAAGCAGGGAGCCTGAAGCAGGACTCAATCCTGGATCCCAGGATCATGCCCTGAGCCAAAGGCAGACACACACAAATGCTGAGCCACCCAGGCGTCCTGAGAAGAAAGCTCTAGAACTAGATATAGTATGTGCTTGTTTGCTTATTCAGTGAATATCTACAAACATTTAAAATAATTGTGCATTAAACCAACTCTCTCAGTGGCTTTGTCACAGAACCTAAAATTGCCAAATCATTTGCTCCTGAAGTTTAGCATTGAAGTTTCTGGTCAAAATGCAAAGTATTCCTAAAGAGTTATACATCAAACCACTATCAAATGTGAAATTTTACTTTGAATGAGTTTATAAGTTAGTGAAAAAAATGCCAGGGGAGCAAACTCTCAAGTATGTTAAAGAATTTGCCTAATTGGGATCCCTGGGTGGCGCAGCGGTTTGGTGCCTGCCTTTGGCCCAGGGCGCGATCCTGGAGACCCGGGATCGAATCCCACGTCAGGCTCCCGGTGCATGGAGCCTGCTTCTCTCTCTGCCTCTCTCTCTCGCTCTCTCTCTGTGACTATCACAAATTAATAAAAAAAAAATTAAAAAAAAAAAGAATTTGCCTAATTATTCTCAATATCTGATTTCAAGATTGTAGGTAATCATGTATAAACTCTAGTTCTCATGAATAAAGAACAGACAGTTCAGTGAAACAGTAAATGAATATAGAATTCCAGGTGCTTTTCAAACTGATATTTACATATTAATGATTCTTTTAGAAAAAGGTTAATGTCATGTTAAACTATTCTATTTCTTAATTAGTAGCTGTTGTTAAAAAAAAATAGAACTTTGTCAACAGGGAAAGACTAATCCACGGTATTGATAGCATGTTTGATAAAAATAATAATACTTCCCAGGTTCCTGGCTGGTTCAGTTGAGAGGGTACAATTCTTGATCTCAGGACTGTGAGTTCAAGCCCTACTTTGGGTATGGATCCTTCTTCAAAAAAATACATAAATAAAATAATAATATTTCATCAAATACATGTCAAAAAGAGCAAAACAGAATTTTTTTCAACTTTGTCCAACTCTAGTGCCACTTAGAAACAGAGCTCTGTGCCTCTGAATTGCTAGACTACTCTGGAAGGCAGAAGTAGCAGCTTGGGCAGTTTGAGAGAGGTAAGGCATCCAGGTAGCACTTACAGGGCTTCCAGGTCAGCTGCACACTCCTTCCCCTAGCTCTGAGGAAGGGGCATTATCCCTGGCCTGCAGAAACATCTTTCTGTTCATGTGACTTGCTCACGTACAGTCCTTCAATTCCCACGACCTTGCTAATAAAATCTGAACTCCCTTGGATGGCTGAGGTCTTCATCTGGCTCTTCAACTGCTGTGGTTGGAATGTTTGTATCCTCCTCAAATTCCTGTGTTGAAAATGTAATGCCCAAGGTAGGTGGGACTTCAGGAGATGATAGTGGAGCCCTCACAAATGGGATTGGTGCCTATAAAAAAGAGACCCCAGAGATCTCTTGCCTCTTTCCACCACATGAGGACAGAGTTGGCTATCTGCAACCCAGAGGAGGGCCTTCACCAGACACCAAACATGCCAGAGCCATGATTGTGGACTTCTCAGCCTTCAAAACTGTGACAAATAAATTTCTGTTGTGTGTAAGCCACCCAGTCTCTGGTGTTTTATTTCCTTAGAGCTGCCAGATAAACTAACACATCTTCCTGCAGTGCCCCATGCTTGCCACCAGTTGTGTGGCAGTTCCCTAGACTCTCCATGCTCCCTATTACTCTGTGCTTCTGCACAAAATGCCCTTCCTCTGCTCTAAACAACTCCAGCCCTTCTACAAGATCTAGGGCAAGGTGCCCTTGGGACCCTCTCTAGGAGCTCACTCACCCTGCACCTCTCTCTACCATGACCTTTGCTTTATATTGTAGTCCTATGCTTACTTACTTCTACGGCTTTCATATTTTCACCCCAGAGCCCAAGGAGAGGCCTGAATCCTTAATAAAAGTAGAGTAAATACATAAATACAACCAGAAGGTACATGTTGTTCCATGAGCTCTAACTTGAAATTCAGCTTAAGGAATATAAATAAAGCTGTTGTTAAAAGGTGATTTTAAAAAGAGAACAGGGGCAGCCCGGGTGGCTCAGTGGTTTAGTGCCACCTTCAGCCCAGGGCCTGATCCTGGAGACCCGGGATTGAGTCCCACGTCGGGCTCTCTGCCTCTCTCTCTCTGTGTCTCTCATGGATAAATAAATAAAATCTTTTAAAAAAATAAAAATAAAAAAGAACATAATCAAGAAATTGAAACATGTAAAATAAATATATGTTAAATATTTTAACTCATAAATTAATCAGAAAATCAGTAAGAAATTAGAACTGGTTCATATGAAAAAAATCAAAGAAATAGTGTCATTAATTTACAAATTGAGGGATCCCTGGGTGGCGCAGCGGTTTGGCGCCTGCCTTTGGCCCAGGGCGCGATCCTGGAGACCCGGGATCGAATCCCACGTCGGGCTCCCGGTGCATGGAGCCTGCTTCTCCCTCTGCCTATGTCTCTGCCTCTCTCTCTCTCTCTCTGTGACTATCATAAATAAATAAAAAAATTAAAAAAAAAAATTTACAAATTGAAGTTAAATGAAATTACACACGGAATAATCAACTGCAATCCACTGGACACAATTTATATTTTTATGGACAAGAATCATTGCTACTGTTATCAGCTTTCTACAACTTACAGAGTTGTAAAATAGCTCAAAGACAGCAAAAGAAGCAGAGAACCTACAGAATCCAGTAACCCAGACAATACCTAATTTCCATTATATATGCCCAGTATGATTCTTAGTCCATTTCAAAGTCCCTTACATTTTTTCCTATACTGTTTTAAGCTTGAAGCCATCAGCATTAAACATCTTTAAGTTTATTATAAATAACAGCAGGGAGATAGCAATTGAAATACTGATTTCAACATCAGAGGACACATTGAGTTCTATAAATAGTGTATAAAACAAATATTCTGGGCACCTGGATGGCTCAGTTGGTCAAACATCTGACTCTTGACTGAGGGTCAAATCATGATGTCAAGGTAGTGAGATGGAGTCCCCATGCCAGGCTCCACACCCAGTGGGAAGTCTGCTTGAGATGCTCTCCTTCTCCCTGTGCCCCTCCCCCTGCTCACTCTCTCTCACTCTCTCTCAAATAAATAAAATATTTAAAAATAAACACATATTCTACTTTAGATCAAGGTGAAAAAGAAAAACTGAATTCACTGTATGTACAGATATCTAAAATAATTAGATTCATATGCATATAAATTGGCAAGATCAGAATCACTTATGAGTTTAGAAATAATTTAAAATATATTTCATAAATCCTGGTGACATCTCTTCGAGCATAATATTATGTTTGAATGGGTACAAGGAGGTTCTGTGTAAACCATTTTAATGAGTTTTCTTATCTCTGTACATTGAATTTCTTAAATACACAACAGATAGGATATGTAATTTATGATAAAACTTAGAACATAGTCTTACTTGGAACATTCACACCCTCCTGATTACTCAACGAAATAGATTATTTAGTTATTGAGTTATAAATATTCTGATCTGTGGTGGTTTTGTCCTACGTCAACTTGGTTAAGCTGGAACTATGTTTTGTGGAATTCCCTTCCCTACGAGGTCTTGGTTGGGATGGCCACAGGAGAGATTTGCAAGAGATAAGGGTTGTGCAGTACAAAAATAGCCATTCTGTGTTTATTTTGTGCTCCTTCCCAGGTTCTCCCTACTTTAGGTGCAGGTGTAAGCACAGCCCAATGACAAGGCATCAGCTTCTCTTTGGTCCTCAAGATTAGAAGACAACACAGACCCCTGTCTCTCCTGACTTTCCCTGGCATTACATGCAGCTCTCCTGCCTGCTGACCTGCAGAAATTTCAGCAGTATTTTCATCTTAACAATGTTAGGTCATCCAATCCATGAACATGAGTTGTCTTTCCATTTACTTAGGTCTTCTTTAATTTCTTTTGGCAAACTTTTATACTTTTCAGTACACAAGGCTTTTTTCCTCCATGGTTAAATTTGTTCGTAAGTATCTTTACATGGTATGGTAAATAAAATGGTTTTCTTAATTTCCTTTACAAATTATTCACTGTTAGTGTATAGAAATGCAACTGACTTTCACGTATTTATTTTGTATCCTGCTACATTGCTAAATTAGTTTCTTAGTTCCAAAAGTTTATTTTTTGTAATCTTTAGGGTTTTCTACATGTAAGATCATGTCATATGTGAACATAGATAATTTTACCTCCTCTTTTCCAACTTGGATGACTTTTATTCCTTTTTCTTGCTTAATTGTCCTAAAATGTTCAATACTGTATTGACTAGGATCTTATAGCAAAAGCTTTCAGTCTTTCACGACTGAGAGTGATGTTAATTGTGCATTTTTCATATACAGCCTTTATTATCCTTACCAAGTTTCATTCTATTCCCAGTTCGTTGAGTGTTTTATCATGAAAGGATGTCGATTTGTCAACTGCTTTTACTGCATGAATTGAGATAACCATTTGGGCTTTTTCTCCCTTCATTCTATTAATGTGGTATATTATATTGACTGATTTTTCTATGTTCAATAAACTTTGAATTCCTGTACTAAGAAATTCTAGGGCAGCCTCCCGTGGTGCAGCGGTTTAGCGCCGCCTGCAGCCCAGGGTGTGATCCTGGAGAGCCGGGATAGAGTCCCATGTCCGGCTCCCTGTATGGAGCCTGCTTCTCCCTCTGCCTGTGTCTCTGCTTCTCTCTCTCTGTGTGTCTCTCATGAATGAATAAATAAAATCTTTTTTAAAATTTATTTAAAAAAAGAAATTCTACTGAGTCAGTGTATAATCCTCTTTATTTTTAAGATTTCACTTATTCATTCATGAGAGACACACAAAGAGAGGCAGAGACACAGGCAGAAGGAGAACCAGGCTCCTCACAGGGCGCCCGATGCGGGACTCAATCCTGGACCCTGAGATCATGCCCTGAGCTGAAAGCAGACGCTCAACCACTGAGCTACCCAGGCATCCCTGTATAGTCCCTTTAATATGCTGCTGGTTTCACTTTGCTTCTATTTTGTTCAGAATTTTTGCACCAATATTCATAAAGAATATTGATCTATAGTTTTCCCTTTGTGTAGTGTGTTTGTGTGGATTTGGTATCAGGGTAATGCTGACTTCATAGAAAGAATTAGGAAGTATTCCCTTCTCTTCAATTTTTGGGAAGAGTGAGAAAAGGATTGGTACTAATTCTTCTTTAAATGTTTGGTAGAATTTACCAGTGAAGCTATCTGGTCTACAGCCTTTCTTGGGAGACTTTTCTTTTTTTTTTTTTTTTTTTATTGGTGTTCAATTTACTAACATACAGAATAACACCCAGTGCCCGTCACCCATTCACTCCCACCCCCCGCCCTCCTCCCCTTCTACCACCCCTAGTTCGTTTCCCAGAGTTAGCAGTCTTTACGTTCTGGGGAGACTTTTCATTACTAATGCAATCTCCTTCCTGGTTATAGGAACAGTAATTTTTAAATTTCTTCATGGTTCAGTTTCAGTAGATTGTGTCTTTCTACGAATTTGTCCATTTCATCTAAGTTATCTAATTTGTTAGTGTACCATTGTTCATAACATTCTCTTATAATCCTTTTTATTTCTGTGAAATAATTAGTAATGTCCCCATTTTCATTTCTCATTTTAGTCATTTGAGTCTTCTTCCATTCTCATAGTCAATCTAGCTAAAAATTTGTCAATTTTGTTCATCCTCCAAGAATCAACTTTTGATTTCATTGATCTTAACAGTTTTTTATTCTCTATTTTATTGTTTTTCTGTTCGAATCTTTTTTTAAAAAAATATTTATTTATTCAGAGAGAGAGAGAGAGAGAGAGTCAGAGACACAGGCAGAGGGAGAAGCAGGCTCCATGCAGGGAGCCCGACGTGGGACTCCATCCCGGGTCTCCAGGATCTCACCCCGGGCTGCAGACGGCGCTAAACCGCTGCGCCGGCGGGGGGGGGCGCTAAACCGCTGCCCGGCGGGGGGGGCTGCCCTATTCTAACCTTTATTTATTGGTTTGTTTTGCTTCTGAACATTTTGAGTTTAGTTTGCTTTTTTTCTCACTCATTAAGCTGTAAAGTTAGGTTATTAATTTGAGTTCTTTCTCCTTTTTAATGTGCGTGTATACAACAATAAGTTTACATCTTTACACTGCTTTCACTGCATTCCCTAAGTTTTTATCTGTTATGTTTTTGTTTTCATTTATCTCACAAAGGGAGTTTTCTAATTTTTCTTGTGATTTCCTTTTTAACAAATTGGTCATTTAAGAATGTGTTGTTTACTTTCTACATATTTGTGAATTTTCCAGTTTTTCCTTCATTCTGTTAATGATTTCAAGTTTCATTTCATTGCAATCAGAAAAAATGGCTTGTATAATTCCAGTCTGTTAGAACTAATTTAAGAATTATTTTGGGGTCTAACAAATGGTCTATCCTGGAGATTATTCCATGTGAACTTGCAAAAAATATATATCATGTTGTTGAGTGGAATGTACTGTTAGATCTGATTCATATTGTTCAAGCCATCTATTTCCTTACTGATCTGCTTTCACTATAAGAGTGGAAGACTGAAGACTTCAACTATTATTGTGAACCATCTATAGGCATACCTTGCTTTATTGTGCTTCACTTTGCAGATATGTTTTTACAAATTGAAGTTTTGCATCAGCCTGTGTTGAGCAAGTCTATCAGTGTTATTTTTCCAGTGACATTTGCTCACTTCATGACTCCGTGTCACATTCTAGTAATTCTTGCAATATTTTAAACTTTTTCATTTTCACTGTATTTGTCATAGTGATTTGTGATCTTTTTTCAAAATTTAAGTAATCTGGGCAGCCTCGGTGGTGCAGCGGTTTAGCACCGCCTGCAGCCCGGGGTGTGATCCTGGAGACCCGGGATCAAGTCCCACGTCGGGCTTCCTGCATGGAGCCTGCTTCTCCCTCTGCCTGTGTCTCTGTCTCTCTCTTGCTCTCTCTGAATAAATAAGTAAATAAATATTAAAAAAAAACAAAAAACAAAACAAAATTTAAGTAATCTATACACCCAACATGGGGCTCAAACTCATGACCACAAGATCAAGAGTCACATGCTCTACTGACTGAGCCAGCCAAATGCTGTGATCTTTGATGAAACTATTGTAATTATTTTGGGGCACCATGAACTGTTCCCATATAAGATGGTGAACTTAATCAATAAATGTTGTGCATGTCTCACTGCTCTACCAAGTGGCTCTTCCCCTATCTCTTTCCTTCTCCTCAGGCCTCCCTATTCCCTGAGGCACAAAAATAGTGAAATTAAACTAGTTAACAACCCTACAGTTACCTGTAAGTGTTCAAATGAAAGAAAGTCACACATCTCTAATTTTATTTTTTTATTTTTTTAATTTTTTAAAAGATTTTATTATTTATTTATTTATTCATGAGAGACACAGAAAGAGGCAGAGACACAGGCAGAGGGAGAAGCAGGCTCCATGCAGGGAGCCTGATGTGGGACTCGATCCTAGGACCCCAGGATCATGCTCTGAGCCCAAGGCAGGCGCTCAACCACTGAGCCACCCAGGTGTCCCAATCTCTCATTTTAAATTAAAAGTAGAAATGAGGGGATCCTCATTTCATTCACCTCAATGAAGGTGGCTATACTAAAAGATTTCCAATGCAGGTGAAACAGCCTTCTATTGGAAAAAAATGCCATATGGGACTTTCTTATTTGGAGAGGAAAAGCCAATGTCTGGCTTCAAAGCTTTGAAGGACAGGCTGACTCTTTTGTTACCGGATAAGACAGCTGGTAACTTAAAGCTGAAGTCAACACATTTCCATTCAGAAAATCCTAGGGCCTTCAGAATTATGCTAAATCTACTCCACCTTGCTCTCTAAATGGAACAATACAGTCTGGATGATAGCGCATCTGTTTACAACCTGGTTTACTGGATATTTTAAGCCCACTTTTGAGAACTACTGCTTAGAAACAGATTCCTTTCAAAATATTACTGGTCAGTGATAATGCACCTGGCCATCCAAGAGCTCTGATGGAGAGGTACCATGAATGCTTGTTTTCATGCCTGCTAACACATTATCCATTCTGTAGCTAATGGACCAGAGAGTAATTTTGACTTCCAAGTCTTTTTTTTTTTTTAAATGAGCTTTACACCCAATGGGGGGGGCTTGAACTCATGACTCTAAGATCAAGAGCCACTGACTAGAGCCAGTCAGGCATCCTGATTTTATTGTTAAGTTTTATTGTTTAAGAAATAATAATGGTATAGATGCCATAGAGAGTGATTCCTCTGGTGAATCTAGGCAAATAAATTAAAAACCTGGGAAGGATTCACCATTCTAGATGCTATTAAGAACATTCATGATTCATGGGAAAAGATCAAAATATCAACATGAACAGGAATTTAGAAGTTGATTCCAACCCTAAGGATGACCTTGATGGGTTCAAGACTTCAGTGATGGAAGTAATTGCAGATGTGGTGGAAAGAGCAAGAGAACTAGAATCAGAAGTGAAGACTGAAGGTGTGACCAAATTGCTACAATACCATGATAAAACTTGAACAGATGAAGAGTTGCTTCTCATGGATGAATGAGCAAAGAAAGTGGTTTCTTATGCAGCCAGGGTGGCTCTGCGGTTTAGTGCTGCCTTCAGCCCAGGGTGTGATACTGGAGACCCGGAATCGGGTCCTGTGCTGGGCTTCCTCCATGGAGCCTGTTTCTCCCTCTGCCTGTGTCTCTGCCTCCCTCTCTCTGTGTCTCTCATGAATAAATAATAAATAAATAAATAAAATCTTTAAAAAAAATGTTTTAAAAAAAATAAATTCAATAATTAACATATAGTATATCATTAGTTTCAGATGTAGAGTTCAGTTATTCATCAATTGCACATAACAACCAGTGCTCATTATATCATATGCCCTCCTAAATGCCCATCACCCAGTTACCCCATACCACCACCCCTCACCCCTCCAGCAACCCTCAGTTTATTTCCCATATTTGAGTTTCTTATGGACTGTCTCCCTCTCTGATTTTGTCTTGTTTTATTTTGCCCTCTCTTCCCCTGATACTCTGTTTTGTTTCTTAAATTCCACATATGAGGGATCCCTGGGTGGCGCAGCGGTTTGGCGCCTGCCTTTGGCCCAGGGCGCGATCGAGTCCCACATCGGGCTCCCGGTGCATGGAGCCTGCTTCTCCCTCTGCCTGTGTCTCTGCCTCTCTCTCTCTCTCTCTCTCTGTGACTATCATAAATAAATAAATTAATTAATTAAAAAAAATTCCACATATGAGTGAAACAATTTGATAATTGCTTTTCTCTGATTGACCCATTTCACTTAGCACAATAACCCTCCAGTTTCATCTATGTCATTGCAGATGGTAAGATCTCATCTTTATTGATGGCTGAGTAATGTTCCATTGTATACCACATCTTTATCCATTCATCTGTTGATTGGTATCTGGGCTCTTTCCATAGCTGGGCTATTGTGGACATTGCTGCTATTGGTGTGCATGCTCTCCTTCAAATCACTGTATTTGTATCCTTTGGATAAATACCCAATAGTGCATTGCTGGATCATATAGTAGCTCTCTTTTCAACTTTTTCAGTACCCTCCATACTGTTTTCCAGAGAGGCTGCCCCAGTTTACATTCCCACCAACAGTGTAAGAGGGTTCCCCTTTCTCTGCATCATTACCAACATCTGTTGTTTCCTGATTGTTAATTTTAGCCATTCTGACCTATGTGAGGTGGTAACTCATTGTGGTTTTTATTTGTATATCCCTGATGCTGAGTGATGTTGAGCATCTTTGTTATGTGTCTGTTGGCCATTTGTATGTCTTCTTTGGAGAAATGTCTGTTCATGTCTTCATCCCATTTCTTGACTGGGTTATTTATTTTTGGGGTGTTGACTTTGAAAAGTTATTTATAGATCTTAGATACTAGACCTTTATCTGATAAGACATTTGCAAATATCTTCTCCCATTCCGTAGGATGTCATTTGGTTTTGTCGACTGCTTCCTTTGCTGTGCAAAAGCTTTTTATCTTGATGGAGTCCCAGTAGTGCATTCTTATCTGTGTTTCCCTTGTCTTTGGAGATATGCCTAGCAAGAAGTTACTGTGGCTGAGGTCACAGAAGTTTCTGCTTGTGGTCTCCTCTAGGATTGTGATGGTTTCCTGTCTCACATTTAGGTCTTTCATCCATTTTGAGTTTATCTTTGTGTATGGTGTAAGAAAGTGGTCCAGTTTCATTCTTCTGCATGTGGCTGTCCAATTTCCCAACACCATTTGTTGAAGAGACTGTCCTTTTTCCATTGGATATTCTTTCCTGCTTTGTGGAAAAGTAGTGGACCATAGAGTTGAGGGTTCATTGCTGGGTTCTCTATTCTTTTCCACTGATCTATATGTCTGTTTTTATGCCAGTACCACACTGTCTTGATGATCGCAGCTCTGTAATATAGGTTGAAGTCTGGAATTGTGATGTTCAGCTTTGGTTTTGTTTTTCAACATTCCTCTGGCTATTTGGGGCCTTTTCTGATTCCATACAAATTTTAGGATTATTTGTTCCAGGTCAATGAAAAATGTTGATGGTATTTTGATAGAGATTGCATTGAATGTGTAGATTGCTCTGGGTAGCATAGACATTTAAACAATATTTGTTCTCCAATCCATGAGCTGGAATGTTTTTCCATTTCTTTGTGTCTTCCTCAATTTCTTTCATAAGTGTTCTGTAGTTTTCTGAGTACAGATCCTTTACCACTTTGATTAGGTTTATTCTTAGGTATACTATGAAAATGAAAACACAACAGTTCAGAACTTGTAGGATGCAGCAAAGGCAGTCCTAAGAGGGAAGTATAAAGCAATACAGGGCTTGGGATCCCTGGGTGGCGCAGCAGTTTAGCGCCTGCCTTTGGCCCAGGGCGCGATCCTGGAGACCCAGGATCAAATCCCACATCGGGCTCCCGGTGCATGGAGCCTGCTTCTCCCTCTGCCCCCCACCCTCTCTCTCTCTCTCTTTCTCTCTCTGTGTGTGTGACTATCATAAATAAATAAAAATTAAAAAAAAAATAAAGCAATACAGGGCTTTCTCAAAAAACTAGAAAAGTCTCAAAAACACAACCTAACCTTACACCTAAAGTAGCTGGAAAAAAAAAAAAGTAAATAAAACCTAAACCCAGCAGGAGGAAAGAAATAACGATTAGAGCAGGAATCAATGAAATAGAAATCAAAAGAATGATAAAAAAAAGATCCCTGAAACTAGGAGTTGGTACTTTGAAAGAATCAATAAGATTGATAAACCCTTAGTGAGACTTATCTAAAAGAAAAGAGAAAGGAGGGCAGCCCCTGTGACCGGCTGGTTTAGCTCCGCCTTCAGCCTAGGGCGTGATCCCGAGTCCCACGTCAGGCTCCCTGCATGGAGTCTGCTTCTCCCTCTGCCTGTGTCTCTGCCTCTCTCTCTTTCTGTGTGTGTCTCTCATGAATGAATAAATAAAATTTAAAAAAAAAAAGGATGCAAATAAGTAAAATCACAGATGAAAGAGGAGAGATCACAACCAACACTGAAGAAATACAAACATTTATAAGAACATATTATGAGCAACTTTATGCCAACAAATTAGGTAATCTGGAAGAAATGCATGCATTCCTGGTAACATATAAACAACCAATTCTGAAACAGAAAGAAATAGAAAACCTGAACAAACCCATCACCAGCAAGGAAATTGAAGCAGTAATCAAACATTTCCCAACAAACAAGAGTCCAGAACCAGATGGCTTCCCAGGGGAATTCTACCAAATATTTATTTTTTTAAAGATTTTATTTATTCATGAGAGGCACACAGAGGCAGAAGCACAGGCAGAGGGAGAAACAGGCTCCCTGCAGGAAGCCGGATGCGGGACTTGATCCCAGGACCCCAGAATCACACCCTGAGCCAAAGGCAGGCGCTTAACGGTGGAGCCACCCAGGCACCCCTCTACCAAATACTTAAAGAAGAATTAATATCGATTCTTCTGAAGCTTTTTCAGAAAAATAGAAATGGAAGGAAATCCTCCAAACATTTCCATGAGGCCAGCATTACCTTGATCTCCAAACCAAAAACCCCACCTAAAAGGAAAATTATAGACCAATATCTCTGATGAACGTAGATGCCAGAATTCTCACCAAGATATTAACAATGGGATCCCACAGTACATTAAAAAGTTTATTCACCATGACCAAGTAAAATTTATTCCTGGGTTGCAGGGGTGGTTCAACATCCACACATCAATCAATGGGATGCACCACATTTTTAAAAAAGATTTTACTTATTTATTCATGAGAGACACAGAGAGAGAGGCAGAGACAGGCAGAGAGAGAAGCAGGCTGCATGCAGGAAGCCCAACGTGGGACTCAATCCCAGAACCCCAGGATCATGCCCTGGGCTGAATGAAGGTGGCGCTAAACTGCTGAGCCACTCAGGCTGCCCTGGGATGCACCGCATTAATACAAGAAAGGGTAAGGGACTCCTGGGTGGCTCAGTGGTTAAGTGTCTGCCTTTGGCTCAGGTCGTGATCCCGGGGTCCTGGGATGAGTCCTGCATTTGGCTCCCTGCATGGGGCCTGCTTCTCCCTCTGCCTGTCTCTGCCTCTCTTTGTGTCTCTCATGAATAAATAGAATCTTTAAAAAAGGATTATTTTACCATACAATCATGGTAAATTTTACCATACAATCTGTTAAATTTTATTCTGTTCCATTGATCTATGTCTTTTTATGCCAGTAGCATGCTGTTTTGATTACTGTAACTTTGTAGTATATCTTAAATCTGGGATTATGAACCTCCAGTTTTCTTCTTTTTCAATTTTTTTTTTTTTGCCTGTCTTTTGTGGTTCCATATATATATATACATATATATATATATATATATATATATATATATATATACACACTTTAGGCTTATATATACTTATATATATATATATATACATATATACTTTAGGCTTAAACTTTGTTCTAGTTTTGTCAAAACAGTATTGGTATTTTATAGGGATTTCATTAAATATGTACATTGCTTTAGGTGGTATGGGCATTTTCATATTTTTTCTTCCAAATCATGAGCATGGAACATCTTTCCATTTTTTGGGTCATCTTTAATTTCTTTTTTTTTTTTTTTAATAATTTTCCAAGTATCTTTTTTTAAAATTTTTTTTTAATTTTTATTTATTTATGATAGTCACAGAGAGAGAGAGCGAGAGAGAGAGAGAGAGAGAGAGAGGCAGAGACACAGGCAGAGGGAGAAGCAGGCTCCATGCACCGGGAGCCCGACGTGGGATTCGATCCCGGGTCTCCAGGATCGCGCCCTGGGCCAAAGGCAGGCGCTAAACCGCTGCACCACCCAGAGATCCCCATCTTTAATTTCTTATAGCAATGTTTTATAGTTTTTTAGAGTATAAATCTTTCACCTCCCTGGTTAAGTTTATTCCAAGATATTTTATTATTTTGGGTGCAGTTGAATTTTTCTGTTCTTCATACATAAATAGCAGCTGTATTAGTGTTCTCTCTATGTGTCTATATCTATATCTATATTATAAGGAATTTGCCACGTGATGATAGAGGCTGGGAAATTCAAAATCTTTTTTTTTTTTTTTTTTTTTTTAGATTTTATTTATTTATTCGTGATAGACATAGAGAAAGAGAGAGAGGCAGAGACACAGGCAGAGGGAGAAGCAGGCTCCATGCAGGGAGCCCGATGTGGAACTTGATCCTGGGACCCTGGGATCATGACCTGAAGGCAGATGCTCAACCACTGAGCCACCCAAGAGTCCCTGCTTCCAGTTTATTAAAGGGTATGATAAAGGATATAAATCAATGGCCAGATGAAAATATACATGAGGTGAAGTATGGGGAAAAGACAGAGCTTTCACACCTTTCCCAGGTGCCACTCTTCCCAATCTCCACATGTACACATTCACGTTGCTGTGAACTCTAACAGAGGTTTGAATTTGATTGACTAAGTCATTGATCATTGACTGATTTAATTAGATCTAGGTTTTTTCCTCTTGTTAATCTGTGTTTTGTCCTAATTAATTGAAGGGCCACAAATTCACCGGCGAATAGAAGGAATGTTTTTTCTCCCCTACAAGTACATACTGATACAAGCAATTCCAAATTCCAAAGCATCCCATACAAGTAATTCCACACAGATTTGTTCTAGCTGTTCCTTTTCCATTCATTCTTTCTTTTAATGAGGCAATGTTTTTATTTATTTATTTATTTATTTATTTATTTATTTATTTATTTATTTATTTGATAGAGAAAGAGAGACACAGCATGCATGTGCATGACTACCTGCTGAATGTAGAGCCCAGTGTGGGGCTTGATCTCACCACCCATGAGATCATGACCTGAGGCAAAACCAAGAGTCAGACACTTAACCAACTGAGCCATCCAGGTGCCCCTTAATGAGGCAATCTTAACTGAAAAAAATTAAAGCAGAAAACTGGCAGTTAGGACTTCATTGTTTCTTTGGTCAACCAAAAAGCAGAAGTTAAAGAAGCAGTGGGTTACAATCTTTCCAGCCTTTTTACGAATTACATGCAGAGAAAGTAAAGGAAAAAATGGTTCTATGTCATATTGCTTCACCTAAACCAAACCACTATGGACATCATATGCAAAGGTTTAAAACTTAAGCCATGGAGTTAGAAAACCTATGTTTATTCTGTGGTTTGCCACTACTATGTGACGTTGGGCAAATTACTTAACTTCTCTGAGTTTTTATATTTAGAAAGTGATAATAATTATGTCAAAGTATATACTGTTGTAAGGATTAAATGAAAAAACACAGGCATAAAATTAAGTAAAAGTGTCTGACACAGAAGAAGTGCTTGATTTAGGGGTAGCAGTTATCATTTTCATGTAAAAATGTATACTATTTCCTTCTCAGCCTTTAAACCTCATAAAAGCAATGGATTAGAGGTCAGAAGGCCTGGATTCATGTTCCAGCTGAACCACTTAGTCCCTCCAAGCTTCAGTGGCTTCCTCATTTGTCAAACTGGAACAAGGATACTCATTCTAATCACGTTGCAAGGTGGTTAGAAGGTGCACATATAGATTGAAAGGATTTTGTAAAGTAATGTGTTATAGGTATGGTAGGGTGAAACGGGGAAAAAAAGTCCCACTCTTTCACTCTTCCCAGCCCCAATTAGCAGAGACATTTGGCATGAACAGAATCAACTTAATCGTTAAGTGAAACATTTATAGCTAGGTTAGCTTTTGTGATTTAAATCAGACCCAGGAAAGGAAGTAAATGTTCTTTCACAAAGTGCCTTGAGAGTTTCTCTTTGGAAAGTTGCCTGGTCAATGACATGTCAACAGAATGAATGTCCTTTTTATTTTTTTATTTTTTATTTTTTAAAGATTTTTATTTATTCATGAGAGAACAGAGAGACAGAGAGAGAGGCAGAGACAAAGGCAGAGGGAGAAGCAGGGTACATGGAGGGAGCCCAATGTGGGACTCAATTTCAGGACCTCAGGATCACAACCTGGGCTGAAGCCAGATGCTCCACTGCTGAGCCATCCAGGTGCACCCCAAGTTGGGAATCCCAAACACAGCTTTCTCCAAAGAAAAGACAGAGTTAGAATCAAGTATCCTTGTTCCCCCTCATCCCTGGGTAGGCTAGTTCAGGGTAGCTCCATTGGCACTTTACAGAAGCCTGAGCTGCAGGATCCAGCAAGAGGTCAAGGGCTGGAGCCCTAGAGGAAGGAATGCAGCTTCCAGAGCAGTGGGAAGGGCTGGGATTTGTGAAAAGAGAAGCAGAAAGAATGTCAGAAAGACCTGTTCTTGGAGGGGACCAGTAATTAATAGCTGAATAGTTTCAACCACAGCCCCTCCTTTTTTTTTTTAATCCATTAAGGTGAAATTCACATAACATAAAATTAACTTTTTTTTTTTAATTCTACTTTTCTTTTTTTTAAATTTTTATTTATTTATGATAGTCACAGAGAGAGAGAGAGGCAGAGACATAGGCAGAGGGAGAAGCAGGCTCCACGCACTGGGAGCCTGACGTGGGATTCGATCCCGGGTCTCCCCCAGGATCGCGCCCTGGGCCAAAGGCAGGCGCCAAACCGCTGCGCCACCCAGGGATCCCAAAATTAACTATTTTAAAGTGAACAATTTGGTATCATTTATTACATTCAAAATGTTGTGCAATCACCACCTCCGTCCAGTTTCAAAACATTTTCATCACCCCAAGAGGAAATCTCATGCCCATGAAGCAGCCATATTCTATTCCTGCACCTCCAGCACCTGGCAACCACTAATCTGCTTTCTGTCTCTATAAACTACTGTCTCTGTGTATATTTCATATAAATAGAACCATCCAAAATGTGACCTTTTGTGTTGGGCTTCCTCCATTTAGCATAACATTTTCAAGGTTCTTCCACTTGTATGTATCAGTACTTTATCCCTTTTTATAATAAAAAAATATATCCCTCTTCTTTTTCTTGCCTTTTAGAGTTATCTGGTCATTTCAAAAGTTATTTCATGACTTCTGGTGCATTCTGGTCTGCATTTGATTCCAGGATTAGTGAGACAATAGGTATTTGATCAAAAGAAGATCACCAACAACAAAGAATTCTCCCAGAAGCTGAGAGAGAGGCATACAGCAGATTCTCTATCTATCTCTATATAGCTATCCCAGTGTAAACAAGGGTCAGAAAAGATCCTCTGAACAACTTGTCAGGGATGAAAAACTTTTCATCTACCTCTTATGTTTGTGAGCAGTGGACTCTGTATTTAACTAACAAAAGACAGATAAACAAGAACAATGGTACATATTTTTAATATTTATGCACATAGGAGTTACAGGAAAAAATGAAACTCAAAGAAGTGGATAGACACAGGACTTACGTGCCATTTATTTATTTATTTATTTATTCATTCATTCATTCATTTTACATGCCACTTTTAACTAAGGAGGGTTTTGGCTTAGAAAGGATGGCAAATCATGGGAAAGTGACTAGGAAATATGGGGGGAACTAATGGAAAATCAGAGTTATTTTAGTAAGATTTGTTTATACAAACTTATGTCAGGGTTGACTCTCTCCAGTGACAAGAGTTCTTTTTCAAGTTCAGAGGAGGGGAACACCTACACAAAGGGCAACTTCTACCCTGCTTTCAGGCAGGTCAGGAGAGAGCCAGAACTCTTCCTGTGTATATATGTCCATACCCAATTGCCTTCAACTCAAAATAATTCTTCTGTTCAAGTGGCATACTTTGGGGTGACATAGTCTGATTCCCTTCATCCCTGTCATCTCCAGTTTTTATATGAACATGGGATTATTATTTTTATAGGAAGCAGTGACTTCTGCTGCTCCTCTCTGTCATGTAGTTGTAAGTTTTCTTGGAAGCCCCCATACTTTGTCAGAGGAACATAATGAATATCTCCATGAAAAACTGAGAAATGATTGATAATGACTTCCAGTTAGTTCAAGGAAAGGGTTCATCCACTCATTATTGCTTCCTTCACTGGGCTTTAAGACAATCCACTTCAATTTCATTATTAAGGAGGGTTCCATTCTTCCCTCCCTCCTTTGGTGCTGCTAAAACCTAGAAAAATTTTTTTAAAGATTTTATTTATTTATTCATGAGAAACACACACACACAGAGAGAGAGAGAGAGAGAGAGGCAGAGACACAGGCAGAGGGAGAAGCAGGCTCCATGGAGGGAGCCTGACTGTGGGACTTGATTCCAGGTCTTCAGGATCACACCCTGGGCTGAAGGCAGGTGCTATAAACCGCTGAGCCACCCACGGATCCCCAAGGCAACCAGTTTGAAAATAGAAAATAAAATTTTGTGGAAGAGAGCATTTGAAAAGGATAGAATGTGCAAACTTTGGAACATGGAGATATTGCCAAGATTTCTTGTCTAATTAGATTCTGAAAACTTATTCCTTGTATCACTAGACTTGCTGAGGCTTACAGTCTTGACTGGAAAGGATTTCTGAGTGATAAGACACAAATGGAAACAGCCTTGCATACCAATGAGCTCAGACATTGGAATCAGGAGGTGGTGATTGGTCTCTAGCACTGCTGAACGACCTGAGAAGACACTTTGACTTCTCAGAATCTCACTTTCCTCCTCCTTAAAATATTTTACTATCTGCTTGGCCTGAGATCTGAGGCAAATATCAGTTGTCAATAATTGTTACAGTCTAGCTTGCTAAAATGTATCACTGTGGATGTTTGCACAAAACAATTCTCAGTCTACTTACTTGCAGCTATATGAAATTATTTATATACAAAGTTATTGTATATTGCATATAATTGCAAAAAATTAGAAACAACCCCAAATACGCATTAATAGGAAAAGTTAAATAAATTATATATATCCATACAATGGAATACTATAAAAAAGAATGAGGAAGCCTCTCAATGTAATTATATGGAAAGACTTCTAAGAAATATTGCTAAGAAGAAAAAGCCAGGTCTAAAATAGCATATTTAGTTACACTTTTTGTGCGTAAAAACATTGGAGAAGAGTAAAAAAATCTATATTCTAATTTGCCAGAATGCATAAACAAACTCTGGAAGAATATATTAAAATCTAATAAAAGTGTTTACTTGGGGAGTTGATGGGGCAGATGGCACATAGATGGAAGTAACATAACACTTTTTGCTATAATTTCTTATAGGTCAGTTATGAACATTGGGAATGTATTACTTATTCAAAAATAAAAGAAATAATTTAACTGAGCATATACTATGCTTTTCTTTGGTGATGTAGCTAGTCTTGCCATTACAGAGCCACTTTATTAATACTTATAAATTGACTTATAAATTGACTTATAAATGCAAGCAAACTTACAAAGAGGTTACAAGGGTCTAGATATATTGATGATGACAAATGCCTATGTGAGATTTTAGAATACTGTTTTTTTTTTTTTTTAGAATATTGTTTTTTGTACTTCTGACACACCAAAAGATCTTTTTACAGCACTACTCTTGCAACATCATATTGCAAGGTAATGTCATATTACAGTGTTCTTAGTATATGGTCATTATTGCTGTTGGAGATGACTCATGGAAGATCACTAAAGATCTACCATAAATCTCAAAACACCAAGGCGTGACCAGCACTAACATGCTTTGTCTTTTGACAAGTGGTTATGGCCTTATAAAAAGTATTGTTACTTAAAAAAAAAAAAAAAAGCTTTTTATTTACTTCCTTGAGAGAGAGAGAGGAAGGGCAAAGGGAGAGGGAGAGAGAATCCTTGAGCAGACTCCCCACTGAGTACACAGCCTACTATGGGGCTTGATCCCAGGACCCCGAGATCATGACCTGAATCAAATTAATACCCAGGTACCATAGGTATTGTTGCCTTTTTTACACAGGCTACTAGTGTTCAAACACCAACTCTGACACCAACTGGTGTCCCACAATTCGATTCAATTCCAGCAATAACTACTCAGACATAACACAGACCTCACAAGTTTAAGGACAAAAACTCCAACAAAAACTGTAGAGGTGGCATTTGCAAGTTTTGGGTATCCCTAAGCCGCTCACACTTCTGCCTATCTTTCTACAAATTCCAAAATGCTCTATTTCTACACCACCTGGGTGGCCTGCAATTCAATTCTGATACTAACTACCAGACTTAGCACAGATCCCACGGGTTGAAGATGAAGTCTATTGTTAGACTGCCCCCACTTCCCATGCCAGGTGCAAATCTTGGAGGCCACTTGTACATCTAACCAAGCAGCTATAAATATGGAGTTTCCTGCAAGCCCCTCAGGTTTTATGATTCACTAGAACTGCTGACACAACTCACTGATGGTGCTATTCTTATAAAGTTTTATTTTAAAGTATACTGTGATGGTTAATATTATGTTATCAATTTGACTAGGTCATGAGTGTTCAGATATTTAATTATATATTATTCAGGATGTGTCTATGAGGGTGTTTTCTGGATAATATAATGATTAATGTTTTAATTTTTAGAGTAAGTAAAGCAGATTGCTCTCCCTACTGTGGGTGGGCCCTGTGGGGAAGGAAAATTTTCCCTTCTACTCTTTTACATTCTTTGGCTGCTCTAATAATTAAATCAACATGGGACAGGTTAACAGGAGAAAACCAGATTTAATTTCATACATATGGGAAATCCATAGTAATAAGAAACCCAAGGACAAATTGGGAAGTTGAGGCTTATATGCCATCCTGAGAGAAGGGATGGGATAGAGGCCTGGAGCTTCTAAGGAGAGGAGATGATTCACAGGACAATAAGAAGAGCAAATTACATGCTTAATTTCCATACAGTTGGGTCATTCAGATTAAAAGTTGTCTGGTAATAGCACCCTCCCTGAGTCAGCCCCCCATCTGAATTCTTTTAGGTAAAGGAGAGGTAAATGCCAAACTAGCATATTTTGGGGTCATGTCTTCTATTCAACTTCAGCCCCATCCAATCAGTTGAAGGCTTGAATAGAACAAAAGAAGGAACAATCCATGAGTAAGATGGAACTCTTCCTGCCTGGTTGCTTTGAACTGGGACATCAGTCTTTTTCTGCCTACAGACTTGAACTGAAACATCAGCTCTTCTTGGGTCTGCCAGCCTTCACACTGGAACTTACATCATTAGCTCTCCTGGATCTCCAGCTTGCTGACTCAGATCTTGGGACTTTTCAGACTCCATAATCAAGTGAGTCAATTCTTTATAATAAATGTCTTTCCCCCTATATATACATCCAATTGGTTCTGTTTTCCTGGAGAACTCTGACAAACATTCCATAAAGAAACAGTCAAATGAAGAGACACATATGATGAGATCTGGAGAAGTGAGACAGCAGAGCTTCCATGTCCTCTTCTCACAGAGTCCAGGCATGTTATATTCCCAGCACACCAGTGTGTTCACCAACTAAGAATCTCCATGGAGCCTCTGTTTTTATGAAGATTTCATTATGTTGGCATAATTTACTAAGCAATTGGACATATGATTGACCTCAATCTCCAGCCCCCTTCCCCTCCCTAAACATTGGGCTGGCCCAAAGTTCCAGCCTTTGAGTCATGTAGTTGGTCTTTCTGGTCACCCTTCCCCATCCTTACATTATCTCAATGAGTAACTGCATCAACATATCAAAGACACTCCTATCATGCTGGAAATTTTTTTTTCTTTTAAGATTTTATTTATTTATTTATTCATGAGAGACACAGAGTGAGAGGCAGAGACACAGACAGAGGGAGAAGCAGGCTTCCACGCAAGGATCACGGGACTCGAGCCTAAGTCTCCAGGACCACACCCTGGCCTGAAGGTGGTGCTAAACCGCTAAGCCACCCGGGCTACCTCATGCTGGAAATTCTAAGAATGTTTTTTAAAAGATTGATTGATTGATTGATTGATTTGAGAGAGAGAGCCTGTGAGCAGGGGGAGAGGCAGAGGGAAAGGAAGAGAGAATCAGATTCCCTGCTGAGCTCAGAGCATGACGGGAGGCTTGATCCCAGAACCCTGAGATCATGACTTGAGCTGAAATCAAGAGCTAGACACTTAACTGACGGAGACATGCAGGCGCCCCTGGAAATTCCAAGAATGTTTGAAGTTCTGTGCCAGGAAAGGGAAACAAAGACTAGATATAGCCTTTATTCTGCTACACTAACAGACCCACTGTTTCCTCTGAAAACCCCTACAATGCCCAAAGCATTTGATGATGTCATATAACAGTACGTCCTGAAAGAATTTGCCAGTAAGGGGGAAAATATCATTATGTACTTCAGGTCTACACCTGAAATTGTGTGCTTTAGATGTCAACTCTCACTATTTTTGAATTGTATTTTTAATATGTGAAAATTGTTTTCTAATGTTTTTACATTCATATGTAGTCTTTTCTCATCTCAGAGTTGGAACTCTTCAGGCAAAAGATTTTTCTTTAATTTTCTTATTGTTTTATTTTCTTTCCCCTAATATTATTTATTAATAAAAACAGAACTCAATAAATGCTTACAGAGCAAATATTTAACAAATGCTAATAAATTTCATGTTTTATTAATAGCACAATGGTCTTTCTAGTATAGGTCTAGACTAATTTATTCATAAATGGTTTGGTTAATACTTGTCTACTCATTTTTAAAATAAACTCTATGCTCAACATGGGGCTTGAGATCAAGAGTTACATGCTCTACTGACAGAGCCAGCTGGTGCTCCAACATTTGCCTAATTATTTTTTAAAATTTTATTTATTTATTCATGAGATACATAGAGAGAGGCAGAGACATAGGCAGAGGGAGGAGCAGGCTCCTTGCAGGGAACCCAATGTGGGACTGGATCCCAGGACCCCGGGATCATTCCCTGAATCAAGGGTAGATGCTCAACTGCCGAGCCACCCAGGCGTCCCAACACTTGTCTAATTACAGGCAAGTTAATCCTATGATCAGAAGTCACTAAAGGTCCATTTAAAAAATTATGTCATTGGAAAATCTTTTACAAATAATAAAATTGTGTTTCTGGACACACTACTAAGCATTCATTAAGTGTTCATGTACATCTGAAATGATACCATTTAGATACTGGGTAAGAAGTGTTACTACAGTTATTTGCAATGTACTTTATTTTCTGCTAAAGTTCTAGGGAGCTTTTCTATTGTGAAACACAGTCAACCAATCCTCTGACTTCCCGGATCACAATCCTGCAATTTACTTAGCCAGGTGGAAATAGGAGTGCCCATGTTTGTGGTCATTAGAAGTCAATAAATGTACTGGGTCTTCAGGATGCATTGTGGTGACAAGGCTTTTCTGAAAAGGTCCTATATGTGAAATCTTGCTGTCAGGTCTAGATTTCAGGCATGCTATGCTGGTTACGAATACATAATTTTTGGGCAGCCTGGGTGGCTCAGTGGTTTAGTGCTGCCTTCCGCTCGGGGTGTGATCCTGGAGACCCGGGATTGAGTCCCACCTCGGGCTCCCTGCGTTGAGCCTGCTTCTCCCTCTGCCTGTGTCTCTGCCTCTCTCTCTCTCTCTGCCTCTCATGAATAAATAAATAAAATCTTTAAAAAAGAATACATAATTAACAAAAGATTTTATTTATTTATTTGAGAGAGAGAGAGAGAGAGAGAGAGAGAGAGAGAGAGAGGACAAGCAAGGGAGTGGCATGCAGAGGGAGAGAGAGAAGCTGCCTCCCCGTTGAGCAAGGAGCCCAGGATCACAACCTGAGCCAAAGGCAGATGCTTAATCAACTGAGCCACGCAGGTGCCCCAGAATAAATAATTTTAAAGGAGAAAATAAAAACCTCACATAATGCAAAGAGATAGAAAATGCAATAGGAATGACTCAGTCATCTTTAATCAGTCAGGTTACTTTCCAAATCAAGGTCTCCAGCTATAGATTCCTTCAGCTTAATTTAAATGAGGGCAGCATCAAAGCTTTATTTATTTAAAATATTGGGACATATTAGCCACTTAAGTTAAAAATTAGTAATTTAGGGGCAGCCCGGGTGGCGCAGTGGTTTAGCGCCGCCTGCAGCCCGAGGTGTGATCCTGGAGACCTGGGATCGAGTCCCACATCGGGTTCCCTGCATGGAGCCTGCTTCTCCCTCTGCCTGTGTCTCTGCCTCTCTCTCTCTCTGTGTCTCTATGAATAAATAAAATCTTAAAAAGAAATTAATAATTTTAAGTATTTCTTCTTTATAACATACTCAGAAATTTGAAAATTTGTGGATTTGTAAGAGGATACAAATCTTAAAGAAATGTACTCGCACGTGTTGTTAAGCTCACAAAATTATTTCATTGACGGGGTCCCTCGGTGGCTCAATAGCTTAGCGCCTGCCTTCAGCCCAGGGTGTGATCCTGGAGTACTGGGATCAAGTCTCACATCAGGCTCCCTGCATGGAGCCTGCTTCTCCCTTTGCCTGTCTCTGCCTCTTTCTCTCTCTCTCTCTGTGTCTCTTATGAATAAATAAATAAAATCTTTAAACAAAACAAATTATTTTATTGATGACTGCATATTGGCAGATACTCATATTGCAGCTCTTTGTACCAGCATACAATTAAAAATTTTAATATCTAGTGTCAATTATGTAGGCAGAGCTATGTAGATCATAGTAACTGATCCAACTATTACATTCCTAAAGATGTATCCCATTGGGATGGTTCAGCGTAAACAAAATATGCTAACTATAGACTTGTCAACAATAGTAAATATTAGAAGCAGCAGAAAAAAAAAAAAAAAAAAGGAAGCAGCAGAAAAATGTGAAAAATTAAGAAAGTAGCTTGATAATGTGATAAATATTCTAACGCTTTTAATATTATATCTATGAAGGCTGAGTGGAAAAATATTTTTACTGAAAATAGCAAATAATCTATAGCAGCACATAAAAAATGTTTATATGAAATATATACAAGAAACCAAAAGTGTATGTTAAAGTGATAGAATTATAAATAAGTTATTATAGTAGAATTATTAACAAATATTTAATATTTTTATCTCTTCTTTAAAAAAGGAATTTGAATATCTAGGAATTTTTTAAAAAGATTGTATTTATTTATTCACAAGAGACACAGAAAGAGAGGCAAAGACATAGGCAGAGGGAGGAGCAGGCTCCCTGCCAGGATACTCCAGGATCACACCCTGAGCAGATGCTTGCCATATCCCAGGCATCTTGGATATCTAGGAATTAACTTTATGTCAGGAGCAGCCCAGGTGGCTCAGCGGTTTAGCGCTGTCTTCAACCCAGGGCATGATCCTGCAGTCCTGGTATCAGTACCACATTGGGCTCCCTGCATGGGGCCTGCTTCTCCCTCTGCCTGTGTCTCTCATAAGTACATAAATAAAATCTTAAAAACAAAAAATCTTTTGGGACGCCTGGGTGGCTCAGCGGTTGAGTGTCTGCGTTTGGCTCAGGGCGTGATCCTGAGATCCGGGATCGAGTCCCACCTCGGGTTCCTTGCATGGCGCCTGTTTCTCCCTCTGCCTGTGTCTCTGCCTCTCTCTCTCTCTCTGCGTGTCTCTCATGAATAAATAAATAAAATCTTAAAAAAAAAACCTTAAAAAAACAACAACTATATGTCAGACTGTCCCTCAATGAATTCTACTGCAGCTCTGAGTCAAGCCCCTCCTTGTGGCATATAGAGCTCATGTTATTTCAGTGGCTATCCATTCTTCCCAGCTAAGGATTGAAAACTTCAAAAATTTCCACTATTCCTAAGAATCCCCTTACATAGTGAGAAAGCAACAACAACAACAACAACAACAAGGGAGTAATAACAAAATCTGTACTGTCTTGGGTTTCATCATCTCTTGTTTATTTAGGTTTAAGAGTACTTCAGATGCTGAATATGAGAAAAAAAATGGACCGCTGAATTTGGGTTTAACATTTAGTGATCAATCAGTATTCTATCAGATGGGAGAAGAATTGAGATTGCTATACATTTTAACCTTGGCATTGTGGTGAAATGCTTATTTGCAGGGTTCTGGGCTTGAATAATCAGTTCTCAGTAGATGGTCAAGAATGAGTCTGCTTTCTTCTCTTTTTTTTTAAGATTGTATTTATTTATTCATGAAAGACACAGAGAGAGTCAGAGACATAGGCAGAGGGAGAAGTAGGCTCCCTGGGGGGAGATATGTAGTGGTAATTTATCATTGTTTTAATTTGCATTTCCTTGATGGCATATGATGTGGAGTACCTTTTCATATGCTTATTCATATCTGTGTATCTTCTATGGTGAGATGGCTGTTAAGGTCTTTGGCCCATTTTTTAATTGAGTTGTTTTTGTTGTTGCTGGGTTTTAAATGTTCTTTTTATATTTTGTATAGCAGTCCTTAACAGCTGTATATCTTTTGCAAGTATTTCTCCCAGACCATGGCTTGTCTTTTCATTCTTTCTTTTTATAGGAAGCATTATTTTATTTTATTTTTTTATTTTTATTTTATTTTTTTATTTATGATAGTCATACACACACACACACACACACACACACACAGAGGCAGAGACATAGGCAGAGGGAGAAGCAGGCTCCATGCACCGGGAGCCCGACGTGGGATTCGATCCCGGGTCTCCAGGATTGCGCCCTGGGCCAAAGGCAGGCGCCAAACCGCTGTGCCACCCAGGGATCCCGATTTTTTAAAATTTAAAGTCTATTTGTACTAAATGTTGATTTAGTACATCATTAGTTTCAGATGTAGCTTTCAGTAATTCAATCAGTTGCATATAACACCCAAGGCTCTTCATATCATGTGCTCTCCTTAATACTCATCACCCAATTACTCCATCCTCTGGCCCACCTCCCCTTCAGCCACCCTCGGTTTGTTTCCCAGCATTGAGAGTTTCTCATGGTTTGTCTTCCTCTCTAATTTTTTCCCATTCAGTTTCTCCTCCTTACGATATGGTCCCTTGCACTATTTCTTATATTCTGCATATGAGTGAAACTAATTGTCTTTCTCTGATTGATTTATTTCCCTTAGCTTTTCATTCTCTTGACAGTATCTTTCACACAGCAGAAAATTGTGATGTTAATGGAGTGCAGCATATCATTTGTTTCTTTCATGCTTTTGGTATCATGTCTAAGAAGTCATTGCCATATCCAAGGTCATCTTGATTTTTCTCCTGACATTTCCTAGGGGTTTTATAGTGTTGCATTTTATACATCAGTCTGTGATCCATTTTTTTTTAAAGATTTTATTTATTTATTCATGGCAGAGAGAGAGAGAGAGAGAGAGAGAGAGAGAGAGAGAGAGAGGCAGAGGGAGAAGCAGGCTCCATGCAGGGAACCTGACGTGGGACTCGATCCCAGGTCTCCAGGATCACACCCCAGGCTGAAGGTGGCGCTAAACCGCTGAGCCACTGGGACTGCCCTGTGATCCATTTTGAGTCAATTTTTGTGAAGGACATATGCCTGTGTCTAGATTCTTTTTTATTTTTTATTTTTTGCATGTGGCTGTGAGTTGTTCAAATATCATTTGTTGAAAAGACTTTGTTCCACTGTATTACCTCTGCCATTTATGAAAGACAGTTAACTATATTATATGGATCTATTACTGGGCTCTCTATTCTTTTTTTTTTTTAATGTTTATTTTATTTATTTATTTATTTGAGAGAGAGAGAGAGTGCACAGCACAGAGGGAGAAGGAGAAACAGACTCCCTGCTGAGCAGAGAGCCTGATGTGGGGTTTGATTCCAGGACCCTGAGATCATGTCCTGAACTGAAGGCAGATGCTTAACTGACTGAGCCACACAGGTACCCCTAGGCTCTCTATTCTGTTCCATTGATCTTTTTGCCTATTCTTTCATCAATAGGACACTGTTCTATATAGTAAGCTTTGGAGTAAGTCTTGAAGTTGAGTAGAGTCAGTTTCCTAGCTTTGTTTTTCTCCTTTAATACTGTGTTGGCTATTCTGGGTGTTTTGCTTCTCAACATAAACTTTAGAATCAATTTATCCATATCCACAAAGTAACTTACTGAAATTTTGATTGGGACTGCACTGAATCTATAGATTCATTTGGGAAGAACTTATTTTGACAATATTAAGTATTCCTACTCTTGAACATGGAATGTCTCTCCATTTATTTAGTTCTTTGAGTTTGTTCATCAGTTTTAGAAATTTACTCATATAGATCTTAAAATTTTTTTAATAGATTTTATTTACTATTTGAGAGAGAGCAAGAGTGAGAGAGCACAAGCAAGGGGAGCAGTAGAGGAAGTGGCAGAAGGAAAGGCAGAGGGAGAGGGAGATGTGGGGCTCAATCCCAGGACCATGGGATCATTATTTGAGCCCAAGGTAGATACTTAAGCAACAGGCACCCCTACTCAGTTAGATTTATACCTAAGAATTTAATTTTTAAGGTGCTTATATAAATGGTATTGTTTTTAATTTCAAATTCCACTTGATCATTGCAAATATTTAGGAAAGTGATTGACTTCTGTACATTAACCATTTATCCTGCAACCTTGCTATAACCACTTACTAATTTCAGATTTTTAAAAAATTTTTTTCAGATTTTCTACATTGACAATTATGTCATGGACAAACAGTTTCTTTCTTTTCTTCTCCAGTACAATGTTGAAAAGGAGTGATGAATAAGGGATTTTTGTCTTGTTCCTGATCTTAGTGGAAAATCTTATAGTTTGTCACCATTAAGTATCATGTCAACCGTTGTTTATTTGTAGATATTCTTTAGCAAGTCAAGGAAGTTCCCCTCTATTCCTTTCTTACTTAGGGCTTTTATCATGGATGGTTGTTGGATTTTATCAAATATTTTTCTGCATCAATTGATATGATCACGTGCTTTTCTTTTTAATTTGTTCATGTGACTCATTACATTAATTAATTTTTGAATGTTGAAATAGCTTTGTGTCCCTGGGATAAATCTCAGTTGGTTATTGTGCAATTCTTTTTATACATGGTTGGATTCTATTTGCTAATATTTTGTTGAGGATTTTTGCATCTGTGTTAAAGAGACATTGATTTATAGTTTTCTTCTCTTGTAATGTCTTTGGTTTTGATATTAGGGTAATGCTGACCTAACATAATAAAATAAGTATTCCTTCCATTCTCTCTTCTGAAAAGGATTGTAGAGAATTGGTATAATTTCTTTCTTAAATGTTTGATAGAATTTACCATTGAACCTATCTGGGCTTGATGCTTTCTGTTTTGGAATATAGACGTAGATCTATTTATACTGTTGGTTCCTTTTTTTTTTTTTTTAAGATTTTATTATTTATTCATGAGAGACAGAGAGAGAGGCAGAGACAAAGGCCGAGGGAGAAAGCAGGCTCCATGCAGGGAGCCCGACGTGGGACTCGATCCCTGGACTCTAGGGTCATGTGCTGGGCCGAAGGCAGAAGCTTAACCGCTGAGCCACCCAGGCGTCCCTGTTGGTTCCTTTTCCCATGAGTTTTGACAGATTGTATCTTTTAAGGAATCTGTCCATTTTATCTAGGTTGCTGAATTTGGGGCATAGAGTTGCTCACAGTACTTTTTTTTTTTTTTTTTTTTTTGAGAGAGCACACGTGCATGCATACAAGTTAGAGGGAAAGGGGCACAGAGGGAAGGAGAGATTTTTTTTAGTAAAATTTATTTACTTGTTTATTCAGAGAGAGAGAGAGAGGGGCAGAGACACAGGCAGACTCCATGCCCAACGTGGGACTCGATCCCGGGCCTCCAGGATCACACCCCGGGCTGCAGGCGGCGCTATACCGCCGCGCCACCGGGGCTGCCCTAGATGACTGACTTTAGTTCTCTTCTTTTCTAATATGTGTATTCAATGCTATAAAATTCTCCCTAACTGCTTCTTTTACTGTATTCCACAAATTTTGATAAATTGTGCTTTCATTTTCATTTATTTAAAAATATAAATTTTTCTTGACTTCTTTGACTTGGTTATTTGAAAGTGTGTTGTTCAATCCCCACATATTTTGGGAACCAGTGGAGATTTTTGAGCAGAGGAATAGTTTAATTTGACTTATGCTTTATTTTTAATTTTTATTTTTTTTATTCATAGAGATGCAGAGAGAGAGAGAGAGAGGCAGAGACACAGGCAGAGGGAGAAGCAGGCTCCATGTAGAGAGCCTGATGTGGGACTCGATCCAGGGTCTCCAGATCACGCCCGGGGCTTCAGGCAGCCCTAAACCGCTGCGCCACCAGGGCTGCCCTGACTTATGCTTTAAATGATCACTCTGGCTACTATGGTAAGAATGAGCTATTTGGGGGAAGGGTAGCAGCAGAGGCTCTTGGAATAAGCCAGGTGAAAGACATCGGAGGCTTGCAGCAGGGCAGGAGAAATGAAGAGTGTATATGTCAGATATATTTGGAAGGTAGGGCCAGCAGAACCTCCACATGGACTGAATACAGGATGTGAGAGAAGGAGAAAGGAAAGACTATTTTGGAGTCAAAGCATAGACACCATGAGCTTAGATGTGATCACTAAGTGAGTATGGAGAAAGAAAAAACTTTCCAAGAATGGAGTACTAGCCTTCAGCGTTCTGATTTTTAGAGAAAAGAAGAAAGCAGGAGAGGAGACTCAGAAGGGATGTCCAGTGCTGAAGGAGGAAGACAAGAAATATTAACAATGTCTTTTTATTTTCTGTATTTTGATGCTTTGATATACCTTGGCTTTGTTGGTCCTTGAGGGATGGCCCCCTTCAGGGCTAGCTGATTCCTAAAGATGGTAAATCACTCTCCTGGGATTGTTTCTTTCAAAAGCAAACCAAGCAATCCAAAGTTTACACCCTAATCACCTCCTTTATTAGGCTCTCACACTCTGGATCACTGTTCCCTGCCTTAATCACTCCAGAGCAAGGCATCAAACTAGAACATCCCCTATGTTCCAGAACCCACTAAAATTATTTAAATTAGTCCCAACCTACTTGTCCTGCCTTGTCCATTCTTTCTTGTGGAATCCACAATAAAGATTCTTGCCTACATTTCTCTCTCAACCCCTCTGCCTCCTGACTGACTGGTGCTTCCCCATGTGGCCCAACAGGATATACCATGCCTACCTTTTGTTTTTTATTTTTATTTATTTATTTATTTATTTATTTATTTACTTATTTATTAAATATTTTATTTATTTATTCATGATAGACACACAGAGAGAGGCAGAGACACAGGCAGAGGGAGAAGCAGGCTCCATGCAGGGAGCCTGATGTGGGATTTGATCCCAGGATTCCAGGATCACGCCCTGGGCCAAAGGCAGCCACTAAACCACTGAACCACCCAGGGATCCCTACTTTTTGTTTTTTAATTTTTTATTTAAATTCAATTTAGTAAAAAAAATAAATAAATAAATTCAATTTAGTTAACATATACTGTATTATTAGTTTTAGGGTAGAATTCAGTGTCTCATCATTTGCATACAACACCCAGTGGTCATTACGTCAAGTACCCTCCTTAATGCCCATCACCCAGTTACCCTCTCCCTGCACTTCCCCTCTAGCAATCTTCAGTTTGTTTCCTATAATTAAGAGTCTCTTATGGTTTGCCTCCCTCTCTGTTTTTATCTTATTTTTCCTTCCCTTCCCCTATATTTGTTTCTTAAATTCCACATGTGAGTGAAATTCATATGGTATTTGTCTTTCTCTGACTTACTTAGTTTAGCATAGTATTCTTTAATTCCATCCAGGTTGTTACAAATGGCAAGATTTCATTCTTTTTGATGGCTGAGTACTATATATAAAATGTGTATATATATATATATATATATATACACACATAAAGAAGATATGGGGGATACATACATATATATAGAATGTATATATGTATATACATCTTCTTTATCCATTCATATCTTCTTTACCCATTCATCTGTCAATGGATCTCTGGTCCCTTTCCATAGTTTGGCTATTGTGGACATTGCTCCTATACACATTGAGGTGCATGTGCTCCTTTGAATCATGTTTGTATCTTTGGGATAAACACCTAGTAGTGGGATCCCTGGGTGGCACAGTGGTTTAGTGCCTGCCTTTGGCCCAGGGCGCGATCCTGGAGACCCGGGATCGAATCCCACGTCGGGCTCCTGGTGCATGGAGCCTGCTTCTCCCTCTGCCTGTGTCTCTGCCTCTCTCTCTCTGTGACTATCATAAATAAATAATACCTTTAAAAAAAAAACAACACACCTAGTAGTGCAATTGCTGGGTCTTCCATTTTTAACTTTTTGAGGAGGAACCCCCATACTATTTTCCAAAGTGGCTGCACCAGTTTGCATTCCCAACAGTAGGAGAGGGTTTCCCTTTCTCCACATCCTCTCCAATATCTGTTGTTTCCTGAGTTAATTTTAGCCATTCTAACTGGTGTGAGGTTTTGTGGTTTTGTATATCCTTGATGTGAGTGATGCTGAACATCTTTTCAGGCCATTTGTATGTTTTTTTTCGGAGAAATGTCTGTTCATGTCTTCCCCATTTCTTGACCAAAAATGGGGAAAAACAGAACTTTTCCACTAAGGTCAAGAACACAACAGGGATGCCCTTGCCTACTTTTTCTAGGTAACTTTGACAATAACAAATTTCTTTCTTCATGACAGTAATTTATCTATGTGTCTTACCATATCTGATTAAAATGAACCCCAAATACCCTTAAAATACCAGAAAAGTGTGGTGAGTTTGAAGCCAAATGAAAAAAATTGGTCCTCAGATAACATAATGGTCAATTATACCACCATCTGTGTGCAGGTCAGGTAGGGTGAGCACTGGGAATTAACCACCAGATTCTATTATTGAACAGCATTTCAATATTGGAAGGCTTTTTTTTTTAAATTTTTATTTATTTATTTATGATAGTCACACACAGAGAGAGAGAGGCAGAGACACAGGCAGAGGGAGAAGCAGGCTCCATGCACCGGGAGCCCGACGTGGGATTCGATCCCGGGTCTCCAGGATCGCGCCCTGGGCCAAAGGCAGGCGCCAAACAGCTGTGCCACCCAGGGATCCCTGGAAGGCTTTTAATCAGGGAAAATATAACAACACTGGAGAAAGGTAAGCTTCGAAGCAAAGACTTTAAATGATTGAAATTTGTCCCCCAAAAGAGAAAAAACCCCAGCTACAAAAGGGCAACAGAGAAGGCAGAATTAAAATTCTGAGAAGACAGAAATATTCCCAGAATGAATAATGAGGTTTTGTGAGTGTATAGTGCATAAGAGTATTTCTTTTTCTTTTTTTTCTTTTTTGCATAAGAGTATTTCAATCACAGGTACTGAGCTTCCCATTTGTGATAAAATCCGTTGAGTGCATTGGTTTTTGAGACCTCACAACTTCCTGGATTACAAGTTTAACTGGTTTCAAATGGATCTAATTTTTATGTTGCAGATAGAACATGTCTGCATTTTCCTGTACTACCTCCTTGGTACAGACTAAAAGAGGTAGAGCAGTTTAATGAACAGATAAGAACAATTAATCAGGAAAGGATTCAGGAAAGTAGAATTTGAATTTGGCCTGAAGGAAAGACAGGAAATTTGAAGGTAGAGGAGAGAGGGGAAATCTAAGGAAGAGATACAAGCATGAAAGCGGTAAATAGCACATAGCAATAGCAATAGCAATGGTATATGTGAGAGATAGCTTTAGTAAAGTGTGAGATATCCATTGGAGAGTGACGAAAAATAATACAGGAGAGGTCAGTGGAGGCTGGATTCTGGAAGGTTGTGAAGGCCAGGCAGTGGCATTTGGGCCTCATATCCTTGGCCAGGTTGTTAAGTGGACAGTGTTTGCTGTAATTCCCTACAGCAGACTTTGATGTTTGACGACAGCACTTCTTTTTCTGCTGAGCATGAACATAACCTTAGAATTCTCCAAATAGCTCTTCAGGTACCCATTATGAATTGATTAGTATTGACAATAAATATGAAACTCGTTGCAAACCCAGTGGTAGGCAAAAGGGAAGAAGTGTAGGTTTTCTCAATTAGAAAGGAAAGAATAGAGGCAATGTTTAAGAAACATTAGGATAATACAGATAGTTCAGCTGACAGGCTGTTGCAATCTAGGTATGCAATATAATGTTGAGGTCAGTAGGAATTGAGGAAAAGCTTGGGGAGAGTGTGTTTAATAATTTGATGATACTAGGGTTTTTTTTCCCCCAAGGTGATAAGAAATTCTACTCAGGTTATTATGTCAGGTTTCGTTGACCAAAAAAAAAAAAAAAAAAAAGACTCCCTTATTTGTCATGTCATAGTGACTTTATATAAGGATACGATATTAGTTTTTATTGCTGTATAACCAATTATCACCAACTTGGTAGCTTAAGGAACACATATTTATTTTTTAAATTAATTAATTAGTTAAGTAATTAATTTGAAAGAAAGAGAGAAAGCATGGGGTGGAGGAGCACAGAGGGACTGAGCATAGAGTCCCAGGATCTTGACTGGAGCCAAAAGCAGATACTTCACCAACTGAGCCACCAAGGAGCCCCCATACACATTTTCCCAACAACATCTGTGAGTCAGGAGTCTGGGGCATGGCTCAACTGGATCCTCTGCAGGGCTTTAATCTACTTGTCAGTTCAGGTCTGTGGTCTCCTTTTAGGGTTTGATTGGGGAGGGAGCTGCTTTCAGGCTCAGGTGTTAGCAGCATTCAGTTTCTTGCATGCCATCAGACTGAGGGCCTCAGTTTATTGATGGCTGTAAGCCAGAGGCTGCTCTGTTTTTTGACACAGAGGGCAGTTTCCAAAGTGAAGCCTGCAACATGGCAGCTTTATCTCTTAAAAACCAGCAAAGGAAAAAGCTTCCTTGTAAGATGATCTTTACAATAGTAGGTATCATAATTGCACAGGTGACATTCCATCAGTTCACCATATTCTCTAATGATTAAAGACAAAGTTCCAATACAGACACTATGGAAAATAATATGGAGGTTGCTCAAAAAATTAATAATAAAACTACCATATGATCCAGCAATCCCACTTCTGGGTATATATCTGAAGGAAATAAAGTCACCATCTTGAAGAGATAGCTGCACTTCCACATGTTCACTGCAGCATTATTCTCAGTAGCCAATACATGTAAACAATCTAAGTATTTTTTTTTAAAGATTTTATTTATTTATTCATAGAGACAGAGAGAGAGGCAGAGGTTAGAAGCAGGCTCCATGCAGGGAGCCCGAGGCGGGACTTGATCCCGGGTCCCCAGGATCACACCCCAGGCTGCAGGCGGCGCCAAACCGCTGCGCCACCGGGGCTGCCCCAATCTAAGTATTTTGTGACAAATAAAGGAAATGAAATGTGCATACCTACAATGGAATATTTATCCTTTTTTTTTTTTTATCCTTTTTTTAAAAGGAAGGAAATCCTATTTGTGAATGCTATTGATGAACCTGGAGGACATTATGTTAAGTGAAATAAACTAGACACAGAAAAACATTTTGTATGGTCTCAATATGTGGAATCTTACAAGAAAAAAAAAAAAAGTAACAGAGAGTAAATGGTGATTGCCAGGGGGCTGGGATGTAAGGGAAATGGGGGAGATATTCATTAAGTTACAAATTTTCAGTAATAGGATAAATAAGTTCTGGAGATCTAATTTAGAGCATGGAGACTATAGTTAATAATATATTACATACTTGAAATTTGCTAAAAGAGCAAAATTTTTTTGTATATTTTTTTATTGGAGTTCAATTTGCCAACATATAGTATAACAACCCAGTGCTCATCCTGTCAAGTGCCCCCTCAGTGCCTGTCACCCAGTCATGGCATCCCCCCGCCCACCTCCCCTTCCACTACCTCTTGTTTGTTACCCAGATTTAGGGGTCTCTTTTATTTATTTATTTTTTATTGGTGTTCAATTTACTAACATACAGAATAACCCCCAGTGCCCGTCACCCATTCACTCCCACCCCCTGCCCTCCTCCCCTTCTACCACCCCTAGTTCGTTTCCCAGAGTTAGCAGTCTTTACGTTCTGTCTCCCTTTCTGATATTTCCCACACATTTCTTCTCCCTTCCCTTATATTCCCTTTCACTATTATTTATATTCGATTTAGGGGTCTCTTATGTTTTGTCACCCTCTCTGAGATTTCCCACTCATTTTCTCTTTTCCCCTATAATCCCTTTCTCTATTTTTTATATTCCCCATATGAATGATACCATATAATGTTTGTCCTTTTCTGATTGACTTACTTTATTCAGTATAACACCCTCCAGTTCTATCCACGTCAAAGCAAATGGTGGGTATTCGTCGTTTCTAATGGCTGAATAATATTCCATTGTATATATAGACCACATTAAAAGAGCAAATTTTTAAAAAAGAAGATTTTATTTATTTATTTGAGAGAGAGAGAGAAAGAAAGAGCATGAACAGGAGGAGGGGCAAAGGAAGGGGAAGAAGCAGACTCCCCACCGAGCAGGGAGCCAGATGCAGGACTGGATCCCAGGACTCTGGGATCATGATGTGAGCTGAAGGCAGACACTTAACAGACTGAGCCACCCAGGCACCCTAAGAAAGTGAACCTTAAGTATTCTCATCACACATAAAAAATTGGTAATTGAGTGATATATATAGCTTGTGAATCTTTTCACAATGTATAAATATATCAAAACATCACATTGTATATGTTAAATATACACATTTTTAATTTGTCAATAATACCTCAATAAAGCTGGAAAAGAAAAAGAGACAAGCCACCGGTCCTATTCACACTCAGGGTAGGTGATCATCCTAGGACATGAACACCAGAAGGTGGGATCATGGGGTGCCTTAGACTGCCCACCACAAACACTAGTGAAAAAGAGGGAGGCAGAAACTTCATGGGAGTTGCACTTCTACTGTTGGAAGAAGAGGAAAAGTTATTTTGGCAACTAGAAGGAGCCAACATGGATCTAAGGACCTGGTTACCTTAAGGTCTTCAAATTGCCATTGAAGGGATTCTGTGACTTTTTTGTGTCTACTCTACGCATCTTCTTGTGTGTCATTCTTGTCTTTCTGCTTCCATCTGTATTTTTCTGGACAGATAAGGGAGAGGGAGGGAAGGAGGGAGGGAAGGAGAAACTGATTGATTCATGTTTGACAAAGGTGTTTGTTGCGATAGACCTTCACATAGACTGCTAGTCAGTCTATAGAATGGATGCCTTTGAATTATGTTATTAACTGTAGCTGGCAGGAATTGGTTTCACTATTGCAGCTGGACCACTTTTGTTCAACAGCTTAGGGTCTCTTTCACTAGAGCACACGATAGGGCATTTTTTCTTTTTTTTTTTTAAATTTTTTTTTTAATTTTATTTATTTATGATAGTCACAGAGAGAGAGAGAGAGAGAGGCAGAGACACAGGCAGAGGGAGAAGCAGGCTCCATGCACCGGGAGCCTGACGTGGGATTCGATCCTGGGTCTCCAGGATCGTGCCCTGGGCCAAAGGCAGACGCCAAACCGCTGCGCCACCCAGGGATCCCTAGGGCATTTTTTCTTAAGAAGGGATTAGGAAATGACATATACCAGTTATCCAGTGGTTATATAGAAATGAAAACTTATAATAGCTGATTTATCATTTATTAATACAGTCCTTTCTAAAAAAATGAAAAGTTACTTTGTGGTAACTTACAGAGATATATTAAATACCACCATAATGAGCCAAATAAGTGTAAAGTATGATGAGGGAGAAATAAAAAAACAAAGTGATTTGAAGGTTGATGTCATAACATACATTACCATAAACATGTACTAGAGAGGTACTAGAGATTTGGTTTTGAGTTTCTTCCCAGGCAGAGCCTGAGGAATACAAAATGCCTATAAAAATTATTTGCCTACTAGTAAAAAGAATACTTTCTCTTATGTTATAATTATCATAATAATGGCAACCATTTACTGTACACATTTGATGTGCCAGACACTATATTTAATGTATAAATCCTAAGATTACCCCTATTTCACTGCTGGGAAATTGTAGATTAAAGAGATTAAATGCCCTTTTTAAGGTCACAAGTTGACCAAGTAGCTGGACTTACATCTTTCTGGTTCAAAATCCAACATTTCTTCATTGCACACTGATGAGCCAAGTAAGCTGTGGTGGAAGGTGATGGGAGGACCTATATCCATGCTCACCTTGGCCTTTCCTGCCTCTCTTAGATTATTTTTTTTTTTAAGATTTATTTATTTATTCATGAGAGACACAGAGAGAGAGGCAGAGACACAGGCAGAGGGAGAAGCAGGCTCCATGCAGGGAGCCCGATGTGGGACTCGATCCCGCCCCCACCAGGGATCAAGCCCTGAGGCAAAGGCAGCCACTCAACCGCTGAGGCACGGGCCTCCCAAGAGTAGAGTCTTTCTTTTTCCAAAGCTTCAGACACATATAAGAGATGGGGTAAATAAGTGTGTGGGATTGGGGATCCCTGGGTGGCGCAGCGGTTCAGCGCCTGCCTTCGGCCCAGGGCGCGATCCTGGAGACCCGGGATCGAGTCCCGCGTCGGGCTCCCGGTGCATGGAGCCTGCTTCTCCCTCCTCCTGCCTGTGTCTCTGCCTCTCTCTCTCTCTCTCATGAATAAATAAATAAATCTTAAAACAAAATAAGTGTGTGGGATGGAAAGAACTAAGAACCGCTAAAGCAAGCACCTGAGGCTGCCGCGTGCTACTGCAGCAGAGTCAGCCTCGACTCTCAGGAGCGGCAGCACAAGGGCAGCCAGGAACGAGAAGGGCCTGGGCTTGGGAATCAGAATGTCGTCCGGCTCCCGGCTCGGCCGTAACTGCTCGTAGATTCACGCTCTTAGGAAAGTAATCTAACTTCTTTCGGGTTTGGTTGTATTTCTTATCAAACGGGATGAAAGTATCAGATATTACCAATTACATTTGTGAGGACCGTATCGAGAACCATTACAGTTACGCAGTGACACTAAGGATGTAAAAACATTTGCTGTTTGAACAACATGCTTCCTAATTATTTACGAAGTTTAGAGTGTTTTCAGACCTCTGCAGACTTAGATATAGACTTTAGTGTTTCACTATCATGCCTATCTCACAAGTGAAATATGAACGCAATAAATTCATTTAATTCTAAGGGGTTCTTTAAATTTTCTAACGCCTTTGAATCATTTTTCAACACAGAATTGTCAATGCCCTATTTTGTTATAACTTTTAATAATATACTTCTCTTAATTCAATATATCAAAATATCTCAATAATCAATATAAAACATTCTTAATGAGATGTATCGTTGAACAAATTCAGGCTTTGCAAACCCGAGCTCCCTTACAGCACTTCTCGAGGCGCAGGCTCCTTCCTAACACACCCGGTTGCCATATTGGGGATTGCAGCCCACTGCACGAGCCTTTTTTTTTTAATTAAAAAAAAAAATTTTCCCCCTCCCCTCCGCCGCACATGCCTTTACGAAAATACTCACTTTGTATTTTCGCAGTACACTACGGTGACTCACTCAGCTTGGTGTCCCGATGAACTTTTCCTTTGCCTTTTCCTTGGAACCAATTGTAGAGCCCTGGGGAGGGGAGCCCGGGTTGGGGCTGGGGGCCCGGGTGCCGGCGGGGGCGGGGCGGGGCGGGGCGGGGCGGGGCGGGGCGGGGCGGGGCCGTGGCGACGCGCGCCGGGAAGCCGCGCGCTGAGGGGTGGGGCGGCGCGCTGCCGGAAGTGGCGCTGACGTCGCTGTGCGTGCATGCGGCGGCGTCGGGCTGCAGGAGAAGATGGCGGTCTCCACAGGTCGGTTCCCGGGTTGGGCTGCCTGCTGCCCCGCTCCACCCCGGCTTTGCCCCTCCTCCGGCTGCTGGCGGCCGGGCGCTGACTATGGGGGGGAATCTAGAGTGTGCCTTGTCGGACGCCGCGCTTCCTGTGGAGCGCAGCCCGGGCGCGGGGAGAGTCCGGGCGGGCCGGGCGCCGGCCAGGGCCCGGGGCGGTCGTCGGGGGCGGTGGGTCGTGCCTGCGCGTCGGCCGCGCGCTCGCGGCTGGGGGCGGGGTGGCTCCGGTGCGGGCGCGCTCGCGGGGTCTGGCGGGTGCGGATCCAGTGGCCGAGCCGGAGGTGTTGTGGGAGGGCCGAGAGGAGGCCCGAGGTGGGCGGTATCGGCCTCGCGTGCCCAAGGGTTTCGGGGTCGGGGGATCCTGGGCGGGCAGGGGCCGGCGTTCTCAGGGACAGGCCTCTATATGGGTGGCGGAGGGGAGGACTAAGGACGGGGACTGTCGCTTTTTGTAATAACGGAGAGACGATGACCATTCTTACCTGACTGAAGACGTACTGTCTTTTTATTCATTTAAACAACTTTAAATAAAATCTTAAGAAAAATAAATGCAAAACTGCAGTTCAAGTAAAATAAAAACCTAGAGCAAGGAAAAGCTAATTGAAGCAGTGGGTTTCTTAGGTCGTAGGCTTTTCAACTCTTCTCTCGTACTGGCTACAGTGTTTGTTTTCCTGTGAGCACAGAGGTTTTTTTTTTTTTTAGCACAGATTTTTGAAGTTGATTATTTTTTTTGAAGTTAATTATTAATGCTGAGATTTTCCAAGCTTGACCATTTTAAAAAATGTTAAAATGAAAATGTTAAGTTTTATTACATAAACATACGTGTGATCTTTCATTTTTCCTAATCATTATTGAAACCAGGTTATAGAACAGTGATTTAATACTAAATGCCATCATTGCGTAATAAAACGAATTTCTAAATGTATATGTGCTGAGAAATGGAAGGTTGCAGTGTACGTTATTGGAACTTTTAATTTCTTTTTAAAAGATTTTATTAATTTATTCATGAGAGACACAGGGAGAGAGAGAGGCAGAGACACAGGCAGAGGGAGAAGCAGGCTCCATGCAGGGAACCCGACGTGGGACTCGATTCCGGGTCTCCAGGATCACACCCCGGGCTGCAGGCGGCGCTAAACCGCTGCGCCACCGGGGCTGCCCCTGTTATCGGAACTTTTAAGATAATACCTCAACCTACGTTCAACATAAATTTTAATGAAAAATTATGTTTTAAGGCTCATCTTCATTATTTACAGATATTATAAGTGATGAAATCTTTAACAGTTTTAGCGCTGGGAAATATACTTGAGGTCAGAGAACTAGTAAAACAAAGATTATATAAAAAGTGAGATTTTACTGTTACAACTTTACTTGCTATTTGAAGTCCAGTGTGCTTGTGAACGGACCGTATCTTTGTAAGAGTTGTGCTTAGTATCTGTGGGTTCTTGAAAATTTAGTAATAGTGCATTTGATGTTTTTCATTTTGTTAATTGCACTGTTTTCCCTTAATATACATATTAGAAAGTGTGGAAATACTTTGAAAAGACCAAATAATAGGTATTAATGGCAGATACTTTTTGTTAACCACTTTTAGTTATTTTTAAGAGAGTCAAATAAAAATTATAAAGATGTTACTGATTATTGGCATATTTGCTTATACATTGGATACCTGTATTTTCTGGTTTATATTTCAGTATCACAATTGTTACATTTCACTCTTGAGATTTATGAACTTTGAAACATTAGCTTAATTAATAATGATGTAATTTAGGGATTTGAGTTTTCTTAAACCACTGCATTTCATTTTGAAACTATTGCAAAACTTGCCCTTGTATATTTCAGTATTTATTCATTTTTTGTGCCTTACATTATTGACAGTATTGTTGAACTGAGGTGGGTATGAGTGCAGAAGCAGCTTTGGACATTTTATTTTAATTTTTTAAAAGATTTTATTTATGAGAGAGAGAGAGAGAGAGGCAGAGACATAGGCAGAGAGAGAAGCAGGCTCCATGCAGGGAGTCTGATGTGGGACTCCGGGATTATGCCCTGAGCCAAAGGCAGACGCTCAACCGGTGCGCCACTCAGGTGTCCCTCCCTAGACTTTTTAAATTGCACTTTCTGTTGGCTGTATTTTTATATTCTTTGCTTCTTGGTGGTATGGAAGGGAAATAGTACCTGTATATTTGTGGAATAAATATGATGTAGCTGGAAATTTAAAATGAGATGAGACAGCTGGATGTAATTATGTGTTTTGGGGTGCCTGGCTGGCTCAGTCTGAGGAGCATGGGACTCTTGATCTCAAGGTCATGGGCTTGAGCCAACCGTTTTGGGTGTAGAGATTACTAAAAAAAAAAAAAAACCCCAAAAACTGAAAAGAGTCATTTAAAAAATGTACATAGACAAAATAATTTTGGGTAAAAGTTATTTGATAGGCCAGAAAGTACAGACACTTGACAGATAATTTTTTTTGACAGCTATTTTTTTAAAAAAATATTTTATTTATTTATTCATGAGAGACACCGAGAGAAAGAGAGAGAGGCAGAGACACAGGCAGAGGGAGAAGCAGGCTCCATACAGGGAGCCCGACGTGGGATTCGATCCCAGGGTTCCAGGATCATGCCCTGTGCTGAAGGTGGTGCTAAACCGCTGCGCCACCCAGGGATCCCTGACAGCTATTTTTTGATCTTTATTAAGGCATTATATTTTAATGTGCCTTATCTAAGTCATATGCTTTTACCCTTCCTTTTACTAGAAGAGAAATTGGGTAGAAAAAGTTCAAATTATGGGACGCCTGGGTGGCTCAGCGGTTGAGCATCTGCCTTTGGCTCAGAGCGTGATCCTGGAGTCCTGGGATCAAGTCCCACATCCGGCTCCCTGCATGAAGCCTGCTTCTCCCTCTCTCTGCCTGTGTCTCTGCCTCTCCTTGTGTGTCTCATGAATAAAAAAATAAAATCTTTAAAAAAAAAAAAAAGAAAAAGTTCAAATTAGAATGGGAACTGTAAGCTGAAACATACTTTGGCATACCATTTGGTCCTCTTATTTTCCGGGTGAGAAAACTGACCTAAAAAAATACAAGATTGTACATAGTGATGGATTCAGGATTAGAATTTGAGTGTTCTGTTATGAGGAACTGTGAGTTTGGAATAGTCCTCAGATCATGAATCTTCCTTTTAGGCTGGAGAGTGACTTTCACACTATTCTTTCTAGCAATATCTTTGTTTCAGACTATTAGATGCTTCTTATGAATGGAAATTGGGCTGGGGTAGAGAGACCCACTAGCTAGGATCCCCTTTTCCAAGAGGCAGAGTCACCTCTGGGGGTCAAGAGGATTTCATGGGACATAGCTTAAGAAGCACTACTTTATTTTTTAATTTAATTTTTTTTAAGAAGCACTACTTTAAGGAATAGAACATGTAGTACCTTTGATTCAAAAATTTAATTAGATCCTAGCGCTAAGGGTGCCTGAGTAGCTCAGTTTATTAATCATCTGCCTTCGGCTCAGGTCATGACCTTGGGATCCTGGGATTGAACCCCACATTGGGCTCCCTGCTCAGGAAGGAGTCTGCTTCTCTCTCAGCCCCTCCCCCTGCTCATGCGCTCGCATTCTCTCTCTCTCTCTCTCAAATAAAATTTTTTTAAAAAGGATCCTAGCACTTATAAAAGACATGTGTCTTATACTTATAAAAAAGTATAAGTACTTATAAAAAAGTATGTGTAATACTTTTCTAAAATAAATAAGTTTTAAATTTTAGAATAGTTTGTTTTACAGAGAAGTTGTGAAGATAGTATATAGAAGATTGTACATTAGAGTACCTAATGTATGTTTTCTATCTCAGAATCCCATTTGGGATACATTGTTATAAACATTTTAAAATTTCTTATCACTTAAGTTACACTAGTGTTAGAGTACGGTTCTGGGCTCTGAATGCAGATGACTGTAAAATATCTTTAAGTAATGAGAGGCTCAGGAAAAAATGGGAGTATTTTTTCTTTGATAGTGGATCTGTGTTAGCCATATGGTTGAAAAATGAAACCAAAATAAAACTTACTAATTACCTTTTTAAGAAGTGGGTAGCATTGTGTATATGGGAACAAGAACTAGATTAGCAGTCTTTAATTCCTCTGCTGCCCTGCATAGATTACTGTGGCATGGTTGGTAGACATATGCCACTGAATCTCTTAAGCCTTGCTTTCCCCATTCCTTATATGAAAAGGTTGGATAACTTGATTTTGTTTTCCCCATCTTCAAGATGAAGATATATGGGTAGAATTTGGGAGTAGTAACAGATGAGATCTGAATGGGAACTAAACAATAGGAGAGCTAAATTACTGTAGTCCAGTACATTTCCCCCCTTGAGACTTTAATAACTGGCCTGATAGATTTTTCTGTGTCTCTTAGGAACCTGGGTACTCTTGATAGACCCTTGATCTTGACAGTGTTAAATAAAACAACCTTACTGTCCTGTCCAGGCAGTCACCCCTTTGCACAGTACTGTAGAGTGGTAAAATGACCAAACAAACTGTTCAAAGCAAATTTTTTTAAAAGATTCTATTTATCTTTTTTGAGAAAGAAAGCATGAGCAGGGGGAAGGGAGAGGGAGAAGCAGACTTCCTGCTAAGCACAGAGCCCATGGGGCTTGATTCCAGAACCCCCAGATCATGACCTGAGCCAAAGTCAGGTCCCTAACTAACTTGAGCCACCCAGGTGCCCCCAAAGCAATTTTATTACTAAGTAAGAAAAATTATTACTCTGTGACCTTTGAAAATAATAGCTCAGACATTAAAAACTCTTTCTGTGGTTACCAGTGTATAAGAAAAGAAAAAAATTGTAAAAGTGAGATTTGTTTAGTACTGTAATTTAAACATGATACATTAAGAATTAGAGTGTTTTATTTGTAAACTTCTTGGGAGTAGTTTGAGCAATACTTTTTCTTCTCATCCTATAACTTATGACGTGGAGCAAGTATCTTTTCTGTGTTTTGGTGAATTGTCATAGTCCTAAATTGGAATCACTTCCAATATTTTACCCTCTTTGCTTTCAGTATTAGGAAATAATCTGAGACTTTCTTTATTGTGAAGTTTTTCACTTCCTCTGGAACACTGTCATCTTTTTCTTAAATTACTTTCGTCATTTACACCCATAAGCTCACATTCACAAAGTTCATGTGGCTGCTCATCTAGAGTCTCCAACATTTATGGTTGGGTGTTTCTTCTATAACTGTATTTACATTTGATTCATATTTCACTTTCGTGTTACCTGTTTTTCTTTCTTTGCTGCGCTTTCTTTCAGTTTTCATTTCTTTGCTGTACTTTGATCTTTGTCGGCTAACTTCCTTTTTTGGCTATTTTTATAGAATGTCACATGGGTTTATGACTGGCAGACAAGGAGGCAGTACTCCTAAAAGCTTTGCTGTCTGTATGTGACTAACAGATGTAGTGACCCATCACCAACAGATTTTAAAAGATGTGAAGTGATTGGCCACTGGTTAGGATGCTCTTCTGTTATTTACATAATGATTTATGGACTGGGGAACTAGCAGCAAAATTTATATATTTTTTTAAAGATTTATTTTTATTTATTTATGATAGACACACAGAGAGAGAGGCAGAGACACAGGCAGAGGGAGAAGCAGGCTCCATGCCGGGAGCCCGACGTGGGACTCGATCCCCGGACTCCAGGATCGCGCCCTGGGCCAAAGGCAGGCGCGAAACCGCTGAGCCACCCAGGGATCCCCAGCAAAATTTATACTTAAAGCAGTTACAGTTAGTAGACTGCTAACTGGAGCTTCAACTGTGCTAACTGAAAGTCCTGCAAACAGAAGATTATCCTTAGTGGAAACATCCACTTGACAATTATTTGGGGAGCTGTTTGACACAAAATTTCGAAGTGGATACATGAGGCTTTTAGACTAGAATAAAGAATAAAATTCAGTGTTCAAAAGTTTGTTTTAAATGTAGCTGACTTTTTAAAAGAGCTGATGCTTTTATAAATGAATCTGAGGTAATACTATAAGGTGGGACTTTAGGAGTGGCGTTTGTGAGTGACTTATTTGCAAAGTCTCCACTGATTTGTATAAGAGCAGGTGTTTCATGAATAAATAAATAAAATCTTAAAAAAAAAAAAAGCAGGTGTTATATTCAGTTTAAGTTAGAACTCAGCAATGTTTCAGACCACAGGAGGAAAATCCTTAAGGCCTGTTTATGCCTTTACATATGTTGAAATAGTAGTTCTGATGGAAAGCACCTTATGGGTCATCTGAGCTGTGGGCCAAGTTCTTTTTTTTATAGATGAGCGATGGAAATCTAGATATGAAATGACTTTCATAAGATTATTTAGCTAGATGTTGAGTCCAGAGCTAGTTTCTTGATTTCAAGTTTTTTTTATAGTACTTCTGTATTACACTGTATTCTATAAACTTTCTGTTTGCTTTTATTTTGTAGGAACCTAACAATGATTCCATAAATGAATGCCGTTAAAGATTTTTTTTTTTAATTTTATTTATTTATGATAGTCACAGAGAGAGAGAGGCAGAGACACAGGCAGAGGGAGAAGCAGGCTCCATGCACCGGGAGCCCGACGTGGGATTTGATCCCGGGTCTCCAGGATCGCGCCCTGGGCCAAAGGCAGGCGCCAAACTGCTGCGCCACCCAGGGATCCCGAATGCCGTTAAAGATTAAGACAAAAACACTTCAGAGAGTGTAATGGCATTATAAATAATTAAAACTACATGTTTTTTGTCTTGATTATGTTGAAAGAATAATAAAAAAATTTAAGACAATTGATAATCATAGCTAAATCTTGTTGCACATTTACACAAATCTTTTTTGTGAGCACAAATTCGGTATTGCAGGCAAATACACAGTCATTGTTTCTCTTGGTGATTCATTCATTCATTCATTCATTCATTCATGAGAGAAACAGAGGGAGGGTCAGAGAGAGAAGCAGGCTCCAGCAGGGAGCCTGACGTGGGACTTGATCCCGGGTCTCCAGGATCAGGCCCTGGGCTGAAGGCGGCACTAAACCGCTGAGCCACCCAGGCTACCCCTCCCTTGGTGATTCTTACAAAATCTGACATTTTCCCTCTCAGCTTATTTTGGGGATTGGAGGAGAGGTTATTGGGAATGCTATGAGAGATTGATAGGAATTCATCTCTTTCAGAAGTAGGAAGCATAACCTAATGAGTTACCTTAAATGTTGCTCATAAATTGGTGATGTAGAACATTTTATTTTTAAAGATTTTATTTATTCATGAGAGAGAGAGAGGCAGAGACGCAGGCAGAGGAAGAAGCAGGCTCCATGCAGGGAGCCCGACGTGGGACTCGATCCCGGGTCTCCAGGATCACACCGTGGGCTGCAGGTGGCACTAAACCGCTGTGCCACTGGGGCTGCCCCGATTTAGAACATTTAATACTGACTCCACTTTCTCCCATTCTTGCTCTTACCTACTTCTCCAGTTTGGGTGCCTCTGGACAGGATGGTGTATGCTCATCAGGTGAGAAGAACCTACTTCCAAGATTTGTGGGACTTATGACTGCTCAACAGCTATGTAATCTGGACTCCTTATTCTCCCCAGGGGTTTTGAAATAGTGTCTAAAATCCAGGGTACTAGGTGCTGGGTGGCTCAGTCAAGTTAAGCGTCTGCCTCTGGCTCAGGTCATGATCCTGCGGTCCTGGATTCAAGCCCCGGGTCAGGCTCCTTGCTCATGGGGAAGTCTGTTTCTCCTTCTCCCTCTGCCCCTCCCCCCACTCATGCTCTCTGCTCACTCTGTCTCAAATAAATAAGTAAATAAATAATCTTAAAAAAAATTTCAGTGTTCTCTGGAAAAAGGCCAGTTTTGCCCATGAAGTCCTTGACTATACCTTTGATTGGTTGATCACTGAGAAAGCTGAAGCTTCTGGGAGATGGAACTGTAAATAAATACTGAGTTTGGTCTCAGAAAATTACTCCTTTCTACTTGTTTTTTAAACCTTTGTTGAGTCAGAATTCATGTACCATACTCTTCACCTCTGTGTATATAATTCGTTGTTTTCTGATGTATTTGCAGATGTTTGCAACCGTTCGCTACCATCACCTTAGAACGTGTTTATTGCCCCCAAAACCCTATACACTTTAACCCTTACCATACTGTCCCTTCATCATTCCCTTCTAGCCCCTTCAACCACAAATTTATGTTCTGTTTCTGTAGATTTGCCCATTCTGGACTTTTATAGGGTATGTGATCTTTTGTGTCTGACTTCTTTTACTTAGTATAATGTTTTGAAGGTTCATCAATGTAGCATTTATCAATTATTCCTTTTAATGGCTGAATAATAGTATTCTATTTTTTTATGTATACTACATTTGATTTATCTATTCATTGCTGATTTGGATTGTTTCCACGTTTTGGCTATTATGAATAATGCTGCTATAAACACTTGTGTGCCAGTTTCTGTATGGATATATGTTTTCATTTCTTCTGGGTGTATGTCTAGGAGTACAATTGCTGGGTAATAGAATGGAAATTCTATTTTTAATTGTTTGAGAAACTGCCATACTGTTTTCCAAATGGAGAACATTTTATATTCTCACCAGTAGTTTATGAGAGTCCTGATTTCTCCACATTACAAACTGCCTGAATTTTCAATTCTAGCCATTCTAGTGGGTGTAATATGATCCTTCATTATGGTTTTGATTTGCATTTCCCTCATGACTAATGATGTTGAGCATTTTTTTATGTGCTTCTTGGTCATTTGTTGTCTGAAGAAATGTCTGTTCAGATTCTTTGCTCATTTTTAAATTAGGCCATTTTTTTTAATCACTGACTTAGAATGCTTTATATATTCTATACACAAATTTCTCCCATTTTGTAGGTTATCATTTCACTTTTTTGATGGTGTTCTTCAAAGCCCAAAAGTTTTGTTTTCATTAAGTCCAATTTATCTATATTTCTAGTTTATTAAGATGCAAAGTATGGCTTTTGGTAAGTATTTCATTGTCTAGTTGGTTCTTTAAAAATGTCTTCACTTGATTTTAGCCAAAAGGAGGAGAAGCGATGACATAATGTAACTTCTAACTGATCTGGTTATGATTATGTAGGAGTCCATGCTTCCTCTTGCCAGGTATGAGGTTTAACCTTATTAAAAAAAGTTAAATAGGTAGATAAAAAGCATTCTCTAAGCAGTCTGTGCTTTGTAAGTACTGTGATTATGATGAGTATTTTTCAGTTTAGTGACTGGAATGTTACTGAAAAATATAAACAATACATAGGTTGATTTACTATTTGTTATTTATGCTAGCATCACCTGTTAACCTAATTTATCAGTTGTAGTTTACTAACCTATATTGACGTAAGTGGTTATTTCCCGAGAGGAAATACTTAAGTTGTAAAGTTTTTACTTTTCTTAAGTGTTTACCTTACAAACAGCAATTTGGAGGGATATTTACTTATTTTGCTTAATATGGTTTTCTGACTGCAAGCTAACAACTTACAGGAGAGCAGTTACACTCATTTAAATGGTCTCTGTCAGAAGATCTCGTAACTTCTAGAGTATATGCCGTTCTTAATTTTACTTAGAAATTAATACTAGAGAGGAACCAGGGTATATTGTAGCTTACCTAACTTTCCTCCACTTCTTAGTTTATTCTAAGGGAAATGTCTTTTCCTAGTCCTAGAATAAACATTGTTAGCTGCTTTTCTGGAGAATAGTAAATAACTTCTGTATTCTCCCTTGGTTTGCCTATCTCATTGAGTTATCTGTAGTGTATCTGAGCAAAGTCTTAACAGCTTACTGCATTGTATTTGAATGTTGAATGTATCTCTTATATGGTTGTCTTCACTGACATCTGAGTGTGAGACCTTGGGGAAAGGATTCTGTCTTGGTGTTCAGAATGGGCAGCATCTGCTACAGGACTAGTCGATAAGCGTTGAGAGAAAGAATGAAAATAAGCATCTGCTATAAATTCAAGTGTTTTTTGAGTGCTGTCATTTTCTTATGGTACAGTTTCTATTTAAGAGATTTAATAATGAGAAAATAAATGGTTCAAGTAAAATCTAGCATTCCCTCTTTGTAAATTGTAATGTTTTGCTCATAAATTCTGTTTTTAGTTTACTTTTCTGAAGTAAAACAGTCCTAAAAGATTTTGTTCAAATACATTGATTAAACACATTAAGCTGATTATTTTATCCTTATATACTTGAGTTAATATGCAGCACATAATTATATGAATGAATTCATATGTATGCACAATTTTTGGGGAGTGTCCAGAGGCAGAGTGGTGTTGGTTGTAACCTAGAATACCAGTAGCATAATTCATATTCTGTGCAAAATACATTTCCCAAACCCCAGGATTGTGATACTTTGCAAACCTTATATTCTATAGGTTTTTCCACCTGTATTTGAAGGTATAGCACAGATGCTTCAGATGTACAATATTTGATTTGAGTTGTTTTTTTCCAGATACTTTTATTTACTATGTTTTATCATTTCTTTTTTTTAAAGATTTTATTTGAGAGACAGCATGAGAAGGTTGGGGGGGAGGGGTGTGGAAAGAGAGGGAAAGCAGTCTCCCAGTTGAGCTCAACATGGGGCTTGATCCCAGGACCCTGAGATCGTAACCTGAGTTGAGGGCAGATGCCTAACTGACTGAGCCACCCAGGCGCCCCATGTTTCATGAGTTCTAAGGTATTTTAACGTCTGAAAAAGTGTATGTTGGGGATCCCTGGGTGGCTTAGCAGTTTAGCGCCTGCCTTTGGCCCAGGTCGTAATCCTGGAGACCTGAGATCGAGTCCCGCGTCGGGCTGCCTGCATGGAGCCTGCTTCTCCCTCTGCCTGTGTCTCTACCTTTCTCTTTCTCTGTGTCTCTCACGAATAAATAAAATTAAAAAGAAAAAGAAAAAAAAAGTGTATGTTGTGTAGTTTAGTTTGTAGTGTTAATTTTTTTGTTAATTTCTTATTCCATCATATAGTTGATGGTATCTTAGACTTAGATGAAAGAAAATACTTAAAACCTATTACAAAGCATTTAGTGAGGTGAATATATACCAAATTTTAAAGTACAGAGTTCTACAAACATGTTAACATGTGTTCTCATTTCTTTCTTTCTTTTTTTTTTTTTTTAAAGATTTATTTATTTATGGTAGACATAGAGAGAGAGGCAGAGACACAGGAGGAGGGAGAAGCAGGCTCCATACAGGGAGCCTGATGTGGGACTCGATCCCAGAACTCCAGGATCACGCCCTGGGCCAAAGGCAGGCGCTAAACCGCTGAGCCACCCAGGGATCCCTGTGTTCTCATTTCTTAATTGAATATTAAGCAATTGTTATAAACCTAATATATTCCAAGGGCGCTTGAATGGCTTAGTTGGTTAAGTAAGTGCCCGACTCTTGATTTGGCTCAGGTCATGAATTTTAGGATCCTGAGATTGAGCCCTGCATTAGACTCTGCACTCAGCAGTTTATTCTCCCTCTCTCTCTCTGCCTGCCCCCTTTGGTGTGTGTGCATGTGCATGTGCATGTTCTCTCAAATAAAATCTTTAAAAAAATATATTTTAGGGACACCTGGGTGGCTCAGCAGTTGAGCAGCTTCGGCTTAGGGCCTGATCCCAGCATCCGGGATCAAGTCCCACATTGGGCTCCCTGCATGGAGCCTGCTTCTTCCTGTGCCTGTGTGTCTGCCTCTCTCTCTGTGTCTCTCATGAATAAATAAATCTTTAAAAAAATAAAAATAAAAATAAGGGCAGCCTGGGTGGCTCAGTGGTTTAGTGCTGCCTTCAGCCCAGGGCGTGATCCTGGAGATCTGGGATCGAGTCCCACGTCTGGCTCCCTGCATGGAGCCTGCTTCTCCCTCTGCCTGTCTCTGCCTCTCTCTCTCTCCCTGTGTCTCTTATGAAAAAATAAAATCTTAAAAAATAAAAATAAAAAATATGTACTAGTGAAAAATATTTTTAATCTCATGCAATTTCTTGAGATATTTTAGAGACAAGTTAAAATTGCTGTACATGATAAATCTTCATTTCAGCAAAGGAATATTCTGATTTTTTGTGACTCTTGTAAATGTAGTTTTTATCATTAAATCAGTATTTGTATTATCAGTTCATACTATCTGATGGATATAATTCCATTCTAAAGTTTTTTGTAATGTAAATCATATGCCTTGATGTCAATTCTGTATTGACATTTTTGACATTCTTGATGATAGTATTTATAGTGGGATTATGATTTCTGGTTTTGAAAAAGCTAGTGGGATTATAGGAAATTATGGAATGGGTTTTTTCCTGAGTGAAGAACTGTGAATAAGGATTAATGATTCAGTCATATTTGTTCCTTTGCTGAATGAGTGGTCAGAGCTAATAGGATGATAGGCCTACTCAACTAGGAATTCCGCTGATGGTGCATGGAAGACTGAGTGCACATAGTTTAAAACAGAGGCCAGTAAAGACACAGAATGTCTTCATGTACTTTTCTAAAATATTCTGCTTTTAATAACATAGTAAGGTAAAAAGGCCTAGTGAGTTTATTTTTTTATTTTTATTTTTTATTTTTTTTAAAGAGTTTATTTATTTATTCATGAAAGACACATGGAAAGAGAGGCAGAGACATAGGCAGAGGGAGAAGCAGGCTCCCTGCAAGGAGCCTGATGTGGGACCTGATGCTGGATCCTGGGATCATGCTCCGAGCCGAAGGCAGACGCTCAACCACTGAGCCACTCAGGCACCCCAGGCCTAGTGAGTTTAAAGCAACATTTGTTCATATCTTTGGGTTCATATTGATGAACATTTGAAAACTTCTGATAAATACAATCAATGTATATGTGTTGTTATTAGGCCTGTTTTTTTCATTTCTATAATTACTGTAATTCATGTATTTTATTATCTTATTAAGTTTTTATTTTAATTCCAGTTAGTAAACATACAGTCTTGTGTTAGTGTCAGGTGTACAATATAGTGATTCAGCACTTCATGTATCACCTGGTGCTCATTGCAAGTGCACTCCTTAGACCTCATTACCTTTTTAACCACATCCTCCCAACCCATTCCACTTTGGGAACCATCAGTTCTGTGTAAGACTCAAGTTTTCGATTTCTGTCTCTCTTTTTTATTTCCCCTTTGCTCATTTTTTTTTAAAAGATTTTATTTATTTATTCATGAGAGACACACACAGAGAGAGAGAGAGGCAGAGACAAAGCAGAGGGAGAAGCAGGCTCCATTCAGGGAGCCTGATGTGGGACTCGATTCCAGAACTCCAGTATCTCATCCCGGGCTAAGGCATGCGCTAAACCGCTGAGCCACCCGGGCTGCCCTGCCCATTTGTTTCTTAAGTTCCATATATGAATGAAGTCATAGGGTATTTGTCTTTCTCTGACTTATTTTTTTTTTGAAGGTTTTAAATGTACTTTATTTCTTAAATCATGCCATATTTTAGTGGGTGCACAGTGCTTTCACTTGGCATCAATTAGGAGTTGGTTTTGAAACAATTCATTATTACACCAGCTGGGATTACTGATCCCTCCATTCCTTTGGGGTGACTCTGCCAACAGGGGACAGGTTCCATTCTATTCCAATTTGTGCTGCTGTATATGCCCATACAGCAATACAGAAAGTGGCTCCACTAGCTAATACAGCATTACCATATTTATCATGGAAATCAGGTGCCCATTTCTGGTGACTCTGCCTTGCCATTGTTTGTGGAATGCTTTGAACTCCGAGATGACTTAGAGCGATTCTGGCCATGGGAAACATCCTGGAGCTGAAGGCAGAACGGTGCAACTGCGGTTACTGCTTTGCTACAACTTCATGCCAAGTACCCTTGCAAAGAGCCCTGAAAAACAAAAATCTCTGACTTATTTTTTGATTAGCATTGTATTCTCTAGCTCCATCCATGTTGCAAATGGCAAGATTTCCTTGTTTTATGGCTGTTACACACACACACACACACACACACCGTCTTCTTTATCCTTTCATCACTCATTGGACACTTCACCTGCTTTCATATTGTAGTTATTGTGAATGATGATGGTATAAACATAGGGGTGCATGTATTCCTCCCCCCCCTTTTTTTTGCATGTATCCCTTTGAATTAGTGTTTATGTATTCTTTGGGTAAATAACCAGTGTTGGAATTGCTGGATCATAGGATAGTTCTATTTTTAACTTTTTGAGGAACCTTCATACTGGTTTCCACAGTGGCTGCACCAGTTTTTATTCTCAAAGGCAGTACAGGAAGGTTTTTTCCCCTCTGCATTCTTAGCAACACCTGTTTTTTTGTTGTTGTTGATTTTAGCCATTTTGACAGGTGTGAGATGACCTCTCATTGTATTTCTGATGCTAAGTAATGTTGAGAATGTTTGTTAGCCATCTGTATGTTAGCCATCTGTATGTCTTCTTTGGAGAAAGGTCTGTTCATGTCTTCTGCCCATTTTGAAGTTGGATTGTTTGTTTTTTGGATGTTAAGTTCTTTATGTATTTCAGTATTTATCAGATGTCATTTGAAAATACCTTTTCCTATTCCATAGGTTGCCTTTTAGTTTTGATTTTCCTTCGTATGCAGAAAAGTTTATTTTATTGTAGACCCAATAGTTTGTTTTTGCTTTATTTCCTTTGCCTAGACATAGCTAGAAAAAAGTTGGTATGGCTGATATGAAAGAAGTTACTGCCCGTGTTCTCTTAGGATTTTTATGGTTGCAGGTTACACACTTAGGTCTTTAACTCATTTTGAATTTACTTTTGTGTATGGTATAAGAAAGTGGTCCAGTTTCTTTTGCATATTGATGTCCACTTTTCCCAACACCATTTGTTGAAGAGACTTTTTCTCATTGGGTGCTCTTTCCTACTTTGTCAAAGATTATTGACTATATAGGTGTAGGTTTATTTCTGGATTTTCTATTCCATTCCATTGATTTATGTGTCTCTTTCTGTGCCAGTACCATACTGTTTTGGTTACTACAGCTTTGCACTTTAACTTGAAAACTTATATTGTGATACTTCTGTTTTTTTTTTTTCTTTTTCAAAAGTGCTTTGGTTATTCAGGATGTTTTATGGTTCCACGTAAATTTTAGATGTGGTTCTAATTCTGTGGAAATTGCTGTTGGTATTTTGATAGGGGTTGCATTAAATGTGGAGATTGTTTTTGGTAGTATAGTCATTTTAACAATACTTGTTGGGCAACCTGGTTGGCTCAGTGGTTTAGCGCCGCCTTCAGTCCAGGGCATGATCCTGGAGACCCGGGATCAAGTCCCACGTCAGGCTCTCTGTGTGTGTGGAGCCTGCTTCTCCCTCTGCCTGTGTCTCTGTGTCTCTTTCTCTCTCATGAATAGATGGTTAACAATACTTGTTTTTTTAATCCATCAGCGTGGAATGTTTTTCCATTTTTTTTTGTGCCATCTTGAATTTCTTTCATCAGTAGTTTACAGTTTTCAGAGTATGGGTCTTTCACCTTTTTGGCTAGGTTTATTCCTAGGTATCTTATTGTTTTTAGTGCAATTGTAAATGATATTTCTGCGTCATTTTTGGTGTGTAGAAATGCGGGCAGCCCGGGTGGCTCAGGGATTTAACGCCCGTCTTCAGCCCAGGGTGTGATCCTGGAGACCTGGGATCGAGTCCCACGTCGGGCTCCCTGCATGGAGCCTACTTCTCCCTCTGCCTTGTGTCGCTGCCTCTCTCTCTCTCTCTCTGTGACTCTCATGAATAAATAAATAAAATCTTAAAAAAAGCAGTAGGTTTCTACACATCGATTTTGTATCCTGCGACTTTATTGAATTCGTTTATCAGTTCTAGAAGTGTTTTGGGTGGGTTCTTTCATGTTTTCTATATAGAGTATCATGTCATATGCAAATAGTGAAAGTTTTGCTTCCTCTTTATCAGTTTAATTGCCTTTTATTTCTTTTTTTTTTTTTAATTTTTTTTTTTATTTATTTATGATAGTCACAGAGAGAGAGAGAGAGAGAGAGGCAGAGACACAGCCAGAGGGAGAAGCAGGCTCCATGCACCGGGAGCCTGACGTGGGATTCGATCCCGGGTCTCCAGGATCGCGCCCTGGGCCAAAGGCAGGCGCTAAACCACTGCGCCACCCAGGGATCCCTGCCTTTTATTTCTTTTGTAGTCTGTTTGCTATGGCTAGAACTTCCAGTACTGTTAAATAACTGGTGAGAGTCTTATTCCTGACCTCCTGACCTTAGGGGAAAAGCTCTCAGTTTTTCTTCATTAAGGATGATGTTAGCTGTGGAATACAATTCATGTATTTAATTTAATTTAATTTTTTTAGAGAGATGGGAGGAAGTGGGAGAGAGAGAATCCAATGTGGGGCTGGATCTCATGACTTTGAGATCATGACCTGAACCACAATCAAAGAGTCAGGTGCATAACTTACTGAGCTACCCAGGTGCTCCTAATTCATGTCTTTTAAAGTGATTTTATGTAATGTTTTAAATATATGACATAACTACCTGAATGTATGGCAGTTGACCTCTAAGTTTTTGCACTGCTAACCATTTTTCTCCAGAGTACTTTTTCACTTGCTCTTCTCACCTTTACCATCTATGACTGTATAGCAAATCACTGTATAACTTAGTGGCTTCAAATGTGATGATTGGCTGGGCCTATTGTTCAGGTTTCTTGATTCAATTAGGACTGGCCATTGTCTGGCCTGTTTGACTTCTTAACATCCTGGTAGTGTCTTAATTGATGGTTGGCTTCCAAGAGAGCTAAACAGAAGAGAAGCCACCAGGCTTCTGAGAATGCTATTTCCACAACTACACCAACATCACTTTACCATATTCTGTCAAAATAAGTGGCAAGGCCTTCCAGATTCAAGCAGAGGGGAAATAGTCTCCAGCCCTAATGGCGGGAGGGCTATGTCCTGAGAGAGGAGAATTATTCATAGCTGGCTTTGGAAGCAGTCTACACTCCTGTGTTTTGTTCTTGAGGACAACATAACTTGAAATTTGAAGTTAAAGCATATGAATACAAATTCTTTTTTTTTTTTTTAAGATTTTATTTATTTATTTATTCATGAGAGACACAGAGAGAGAGAGGCAGAGACACAGGCAGAGGGAGAAGCAGGTTCCATTAAGGGAGCCTGACGTGGGACTCCATCCGGGGTCCCCAGGATCAGGCCCTGGGCTGAAGGCTGCGCTAAACTGCTGAGCCACCCGGGCTGCCCCTGAGTACAAATTCTTGTTACGTTTGTCAAATTACCTCTTTTAAAAAAAAAAAAAAAAAAAATTATTTATTTATTGTCAAATTACCTCTTAAGGTAGAATTGATTTCCAGTGGTATAAAGTTATGTATACTACATATATTTTTCTCACAGTTTTACCAGCATTGTGTTTAGCATGTTTTAAATTTTATTTTTGGGTGGATGCATAATTTCATCATTCTTTAGTTTGCCAATTTTTTAAAGAATTTTTAAATTTGGTTTATTTTCTTGTATCATTTGTATTTCATGTGTATGAAATATATATTCTTTATTGTTATAGATATTTGTGGCCATTTACTGCTTGTTCAGGGAACTGGTTATTGATATTAGGAGATTTTTAAATACTTTAAATAAGTACTGAAATCAAGTTGAAAATTTTTAACTTTAATGCTTTTTGCCTTTTTTTTTTTTTTTTTTTTTAATAGGATAGGGTCTTGTCCAATGTTCTGAAACAGTCCTCTGGATGAAATGAAGGAAGGTTAAATGGGAGGAAAATGAGACTACCTCTCAGTGGGAGGAATAGCAGATAATTTCTGGCTTCCTTTAATGTGCCACCAAATACAATGACTCTTGACTATTTTGTTTGCAAGTTAATAGATAAAAGAATCATGAATCTTTAGAAAGTAAAACTATAGCATAACAAAACTGCATTTGATCTTTGGTTTAAAGGCAGTTCAGGAATCATATAGGTAAGTTGTTTTGTTTTAAAATTGATTGGTGATACCTTGCTTTTTCACGGAGATCAAGAATCATAAATTTGGGAATAATGTGGCTCAATAAGGATTTTGAACCAGAAAATGGAGATAAGGGCAGAGAAAAGGCAAAGGATTTCTTCTTCCTGTTGCCTGTTCTTTCTACCCAGTCTGGTGGATTTCCTCCTGTAGTAGGCTTTTATGTGTTGTTGGTCAGTCATTGAGATTTGTTGGGATGGACAAAAGGTTGTACGTCACTGATGTAGTTTAGTTCTACATTTCACACTGAAGTGTGCAAAGTGTAAAAGAAAACACTGTTTACTCAGGGTCATCTGGCTAGTTTCCTATTAATGAAAATACTAAAATGTTAATGAAAAATTTGTGTTGTTCCTTCTTGTTTTTAGCACTTCTCATAATCTGATTTCTGTGTCTTGCTCCCCTGTTAAACTATAAGCTGCAAGAGGCCTGGGACCATGGTTGTCAGTGGTAGATCCCAATGGCCTTGCAGAGTTCCTAGCTTGTAGTTGATTTTTATTTTGGTTAATTGGAAGTAAATACAATTACAGAATTACAATACAATGAATCAGTTTTCTTAGTTTAGGCACTTAACTTTTCTTTATCTTTTATCACTACTGATAGTATTTTCCTCTTCCTTCCTTATCATGCTTAATGCCCACCCCTTACCCCACCTCTTACTGCAGGTAAAGTCTGAGTTTGCAAGTGCACCTTGTCCTTTCTTTGTTGAGCCCCATATTCCAGGTCATATCTGGCTCTTTGCTCATTCACCCTCAATTACTGTACCCAAACATTGCCCATCATTCTCTCTCTCATGTTCTGCCACCCCTTTTTTTGTGATGTTCCTCCTTTTAAAAGACAGATTTTAAACAGCAGAAAAAAATTGGGAATACAGGGCAGCCTAGTGGCTCAGCGGTTTTGCACCGCCTTCAGGCCCAGGGTATGATCCTGGAGACCCGGGATGGAGTCCCACATCGGGCTCCCTGCATGGAGCCTGCTTCTCCCTCCGCCTCTGTCTCTGCCCCTCTCTCTCTCTCTCTCTCTCTCTCTCTCTATTTCTCATGAATGAATAAATTTAAAAAAATCTTTTAAAAAATTGTGAATACACATATATCAACCACTAGCTCTCTCAAAATCTAATAAATTATTTTTGCTTCAGATTGTTTTCGAAGAAGTAAAATGTTATCAGTATCCTTCTAAGTACTAGGCCTCTTCCTCTTTGCCCAGAGGTAATTGCTATCCTGATTTTGGAGTATATTGCACAAACATATTTATACTTTTGCTGCATATGTAAGTACTTAGGAACAATATAAAGATCTATTTATATGCGGCTTTTGAGCGGGTTTATATTTTCTTAAGTTTTTTCAGTTCATTCATCAAAGTAGTTGTACTAGTTTATTCTCATTATCAGCAGTGAATGAGATGGAAAGAACCCAGATGTCCATCAACAAGAAACAAAACAGAGTTGCTTCAGGTGATCTCTTTAATACCCATCACCCAGTGACCCGAACCCACCACCTTACTCCCCTCTAGCAACCCTCAGTTTCCTATAGTTAAGAGTCTCTTTTGTTTTGCCTATTTTTATTTTTTTTCTTCTCCTGTTTCTCTGTTTTGTTTCTTAAGTTCCATATATGAGTGAAATCATATGGTAGTTATCTTTTTCTGATTAACTTATTTTGCTTAGCATAACACTCTCTAGTTCCATCCAGGCCCTTACAAATGGTAAGATTTCATTCTTTTTGATGGCTGAGTCCTATTGTGTGTGTGTGTGTGTATATATATATATATATATATATATATATATATACACATACATATACCACATATTTATCCATTCATCTGTTGATGGACATCTGGGTTCTTTCCATCTCTTAGTTGTTGTGGATATTGCTGCTATAAACTGAGTGCATGTGCCCCTTCAAATCACTGTATCCTTCGAATCACTGTTTGTATTCTTTAGGTAAATACTTAGTAGTGAAATTGCTGGGTCTTAACAGTAGCTCTATTTTTAACTTTTTGAAGACCCTTCACACTGTTTTCCAAAGTGGCTGCACCAGTTTGCATTCCCACCAAGAGCGTAAGAGGATTTCCCTTTTTCCACATCCTCACCAACATCTGTTGTTTCCTGAGTTGTTCATTTTAGCCATTGTGATTGGTGTGAGGTGGTATCTTATTTTGGTTTTGATTTGTATTTCCCTGATGCTGAGTGATGTTGAGCAGCTTTTCATGTATCTGTTGGCCCTTTGTATATCTTCGTTAGAGAAATGTCTGTACATGTTTTCTGCTTGTTTCTTGACTGGATTTTTTTTTTTTTTTGGGGGGGGTGTTAAGTTTGATAAGTTCTTTATAGATTTTGGATACTTAACCCTTTATCTGATGATCTATTTGCAAATATCTTCTCCCATTCTGTAAGTTGCCTTTTAGTTTTGTTAATGTTTCCTTTGTTGTGCAGAAGTTTTTAAATCTTTTTTTCTTTAAAGATTTTACTGATTTATTCATGAGAGAGACACACAGAGATAGGTAGAGATATAGGCAGAGGGAGAAACAGGGTCTTTGCAGGGAGCCTGATGCTGGACTCAATCCCTGGACCCCAGGATCATGCCCTGAGCTGAAGGCAGACGCTCAACCACTGAGCTACCCAGGCGTCCCAAAAGCTTTTTATCTTGATGAAATTTCTATAGTTCATTTTTGCTTTTGTCTTTATTGCTTTTGGAGGTGTGTCTAGCAAGAAGTTGCTGTGGCCAAGGTCAAAAAAGTTTCTGCCTGTTTTCTAGGATTGGGTGGATGCTTGCCTCACATTTAGGTCTTTCATGCATTTTGAGTTTATTTTTGGATATGGTGTAAGAAAGTGGTCCAGTTTCATTCTTCTGCATATGGCTGTCCAATTTCCCAACACCATTTGTTGGTGACTGTCTTTTTTCCATTGGATATTCTTTCCTGCTTTGTGGAAAAGTAGTGGATCATAGAGTTAAGGTTCCATTTCTGAGTTCTCTGTACTGTTTCATTGATCTGTGTGTCTGTTTTTATGCTAATACCACACTATCTTGATGATCACAGCTTTATAATACAGCTTGAAGTCCTGGAATTGTGACGCCTCCATCTTTGGTTGGTTTCTTCCCCTCCCTCCCTCCATTCTTCCCTTTCTTCGATTTTATTTATTTGACCGAGAGAGAGCGTGCACATGGGTACACAAGCAGGGAGAATGGCAGGGAGAGGGAGACGAGGAAGCAGAAGCAGGCTCCTCACTGATCAAGGAGCCTGGTTGGGGCTGGATCCCAGAAGCTTGGCATCATGACCTGAACCAAAGGCAGAAGCTTAACTGACTGAAGCACCCTGTCTTTTTTCAGCATTCCTCCGGCTATTCGGGGTCTTTTCTGATTCCATACAAATTTTAGGATTGTGTGTTCCAGCTCTGTGAAAAATGCTGATGGTATTTTGATAGGGATTGCATTGAATGTGTAGGTTTTGGGTAGCATAGATGTTTTAACAATGTTTATTCTTCCCATCCATGAGCATGAATGTTTTTCCATTTGTGTCTTCCTCAATTTATGTCATAAGTGATCTGTAGTTTGCTGAGTACAAATCTTTTATCTTTTTGGTTGGGTTTATTCTTAGGTATCTTACTGTTTTGGGTGCAATTATAAATGGGATCTATTGCTTGATTTCTCTCTTTGCTGCTTAATTGTTAGTGTATAGAAATGCAACGGACTTTTATGCATTGATTTTATATTCTGCGACTTTGCTGAATTCCTTTTATCAGTCTAGCAATTTTTGGGTGGAGTCTTTTGGATTTTATACATACAGTATCTGTGAAGAGTGAGTTTGACTTCTTTTTTTGCTGATTTGGATGTTTTTTATTTCTTGTTATTGTCTGATTGCTGAGGCTAGGATTTTCAGTACTCTTTTGAACAACAGTGGTGAGAGTGGACATTCCCTTTTGTGTTCCTGACCTTAGATAAGGGAAAGCTCTCAGTTTTCCCCCATTGTGGATGATAGTTACTGCTGTTATTTCGTGTATAGTCTTTATGATGTTGAGGTATGTTCCCTCTATCCCTACGTTGTGGAGTGTTTTTTATCAAGAAAGGATGCTGTATTTTGCCACATGCTTTTTCTGTATCTTCTGGGAGGATCATATGGTTCTTATTGTTTAAAAAATTAATATAGTGTATCACATTGGTTGATTTGCAGATATTGAATCACTCCTGCAGCCCAGCAATAAATCCCACTCCTGGTGGTTGTGGTGAATAATCCTTTTGATGTACTCTTGGATTCTATTAGCTAGTATTTTGGTGAGAAATATTTTTTTAAGATTTTATTTATTTATTTACTCATGAGAGAGAGGCAGAGACACAGAGGGAGAAGCAGGCTCCAAGCAGGGAGCCCGATGTGGGACTCAGTCCTGGGCCAAAAGCAGGCGCTAAGCCTCTGAGCTACCCAGGCATCCCCCCACCCCACCCCACCCTTTTTTAAGAGGTGAGAATTTTTGCATCTGTGTTTATCAGGGTCTGTACTTCTTTTTGGTGGAGTCTTTGTCTGGTTTGGGGATCAAGATAAAAGAGTTTGGAAGTTTTCTTTCCATTTCAATTTTTTTGGAAGAGTTTGCAAAGAATAGGTATTTTTCTTTTTTTTTTTTTTCTTTTGGTATTTTTCTTTATATGTAGAATTCCCCTGGGAAGCTATCTAGTCCAGTATGTCATTCAAAGCCCTTGTTCCCTTGTTGATATTCTGCTTGGGTGTGCCTATTTCTGTGAGTGTAGTGTTAAAGCCCTCTACTATTATTTAGCCTTGTATTATTGTCAGTGAGTTGCTTTAGGTTTCTTATTATTTGATTTATATATTTGGGTGCTCTCATGCTAGGGACATAAATTTTTATGATTGTTAGGTTTTCTTTTTTTTTTTTTTTTTTTTTTAATTTATTTATTTATGATAGTCATCAGAGAGAGAGAGAGGCAGAGACACAGGCAGAGGGAGAAGCAGGCTTCCGTGCACCGGGAGCCCGACGTGGGACTCGATCCCGGGTCTCCAGGATCGCGCCCTGGGCCAAAGGCAGGCGCCAAACCGCTGCGCCACCCAGGGATCCCGATTGTTAGGTTTTCTTGTTGATAGATCCCTCACAGGGAGCTCGATGTGGGACTCGATCCCGAATCCCGGAATCATGCCCTGAGCTAAATGTAGACGCTCAACCGCTGAGCCACACAGGTGTCCCTCTCTTTATCTTTGTATTTTGGTAGTTTCACTAAAATATGTGGAGGTGTTAACCTATTTTTGTTGATTTTGAGGGGAGTTCTCTGTGCCTCTTGAACTTGAATGCCAGTTTCCTTCCCCACATTAGGGAAGTTCTCAGCCATAATTTGTTCAGTAAACTTCTGCCCCGTTTTCCCGCTCTTCTTTTGAACTCCTATAATATGTATATTATTTTGCTTTATGAAATCGCCTAGTTGTCTATCTTCTTGATCTAATAGTTTTCTTTCCCTCTTTTTTTTTCAACTTCATTATTTCCTATAGTTTTATTTTCTCTATTACTGATTCGCTCTTCTCTTTGTTCTTCCTCATTTTTATGGCCTCCCCTGGAGATTGCATCTCGGTTCTTCCATTTGTTCAGGCTACGTTTGTAATTTCAGCCTGATTGGATTTTAGTTCTTTTATCGCCACAGTAAAGGATTCTCTAGTGTCTTTTACGCATTTTACAAGCCCACCCAGTATCTTTTTTTTTTAAAGCCCACCTAGTATCTTAATATTCGTTTTAAATTTTAGTTCAGACATCTTATATCTGTATTAACTCCCTTGCTGTGAGTACTATCTTCCATTCATTCTTTTGGGGTCATTTTCTCTATCTCATCAAGTCTGGGAAAGAAAAGAAGAGAGAAAAAGAATAAAACCATAAATAACACCACTAACAAAAAATCCACCCCCCAAACTAGATCTTGAGTGTTTTTGGTGTGCTTGATAAACTAGATCCCAAAATAAGAAAGAAAAAGTATATAAAATAAAACAAAATACAATGAAGGGAACCAAAAAACTAAAAAAAAAGTGGTATGTATAAAAATGAAAAGAATTAAAAAAGGAAAAAAGTGAGACAGTATGTGAAGAAGTAGTAGTAAAAGACTAAAGAATAAAAATACAAAGAATGCTCGTTATTGTTTTCCCCTGGAGCTGATGCCTTGCAGCCCCCTCTATCATCAGTAAACTTGGTGTGAGGAAGTTGTTTTTGGTGGTCTTCTGGGGGAGGGGCCTGTTGTGCTGATTCTCAGGTGCCTCAAGTGTGCAGGGAGCAGGGCTTGGTGTTAGCAGCTCCGGTCTCCACTAGGTGGCGCTATTTTGCTCCCTGAAGGCTTTCAGCTCCAATGCCTGTGATGAATATATGGCAGTGCCATAGCTCTCCAGCCTTGGAGCTGAAAATTTGGGCCCCCCAGTCTTCAGTGAGCCCTCATTGAAGAGCAGTAAGTCACCCTTGTCTCCTGGTTTCAATCAGAACTCTATGTTTACCCTGCCTGTGTCTAAGCATTTTTATCTCAGGCACATGAGCGAGTTTCGGAACTTCAAATTTTAGGAACTTTCTCAATGCAGACCTCACTTCCTCCCAGGGAGGGTCTTGCCACGTTTCTGCCTTTTGCTGGACCCGTCCCAGGAAAGTGATAGTGTGATCATGCAGTGGTTCTCGATTTATGCAACACAGAGCAGAAAGCGGCCACCTAGACTTGCTGTTCTCAGCCGGCTTCCATAGTCCTATGCCTAGGAACCCTACCACACTTAGGTGTCACTCTTTCCTCTTGGGACCCCGGGATCCTGACACCACACTGTCACACATGGGATTCTGCCTGCTTCACCATCTGAGTACCTTTAAGCTAGGCATGTACTCCACTGTTGCGGACTTCTAAAAGTTTTGATTTTGAACTTTGCTGCTAATAATACTTTCTGGTAGCCTCTTTAAGTAGGCTTCTTCCCCTCTGCTGTGTCCTCAGGTATTTCACACCAGATTCAAGTACCTCCTCCACACCTCCTACCTTCCAGTCGGTGGTTGCTTTTCTTCTGGTAGACTTGTGGCATTTGTTTTATCAGACCTCTGATTGATTTCTTGGTTGTTCAGCATGATTTGATAACTATATAGTTGTATTCCAGGGATGAGACAAACTTAGGGTCTCTCCCTACTCCTCTGCTGTCTTAACTCCTCCCCCTGCTAATGTGCTTTAAAGCAAAATAATAGTAATTTCTAGTCTGGTACATGATTCAAGATTGTGTTTGGTTGTCATGTTTGTCCAGTCTCCTTTGATCTGGATTCTTGCTTCCTTTTAATGTGGCCTTTTCTATATATCTTGTTTCATACATGCATGTATCTGTTTTGGGGCTCCTCCCATTAGTTAGTCTTGCTCTTGAGGGCAAAAAAATGTTTTAGTTCTCTTGGTGTCAACTGCGTAGCAGAGTAACTGAATCCAGTAGTAATCAAATGATTGTTGAGTGAAGGAATGAATTAATATAGTAGTGAATGGATGATAAAATGTAGGTCTTCTGATAGTTTGCTGTCTTATCTATGTTCTTCTACATCGTGTTTTCATAATTTTGTTTGTCCTGTTAAGGAAGATAATAATGTTAAAATCAAACAAATATTTGAGTCTTAAATTACTACAAAATTGTATTATTCAGAGAACTTTTATAAATACTTTTATTAATTTTTGATTTTAAGCACTACAAATCAGAAGTTTCTTGCACTTAAATTTTAACACTTTACAATATTTTTGTTTATTTTATTTATTTATTTATTTATTTATTTATTTATTTATAGAATCCATTTTCTTTTATTTATGGTAATACTCTGAGAAAGCGAAATAACAAAATTATTTAAATAAGGAAATCTATTCTATTTGGAATTATAGGAATAATGAAGAAACATAGATGCTTTTGTTCCAGTCATAATAAATTTTGTACTCGCTAATGTGTTTTGACATTTAAACTATTAAAAAAGATGCAACAAAGAAACATTAACCGACCTCTTTTTAACTAAAAGCCAAAGAGAATGGAATCAGCTTGTCATCAATGTTTCAATACTTACTGATTGGGTTTATAAAGCTTGTTTATTTTTTATTTTTTTTAAAGCTTGTTTAATATCAAACATTTTTTTTTTTTCAAAATTAGTATTAGTGAAAGAATAAACAGTAGTAAAGTTCTTCCTTATGGACAAAAGCTCCCTGGAACGTTAAAGATCCCAGCCATACCCACCTCACACAAAACACTATGAAAAAGCAGAACCAACCATTTGTTAATTCTTAGCATTTTCCCATCTTGGAGCATGCAAAAGCAAGATTGCCTTTCTTGACACTACTAATCTATATCTATGTATATATCTATGTTTTTTAAAGTTTATTTTTTATTGTAACTCACATTTGAATCTTTAAACAACTATCTATGAATAATATTTTTGTTTATATGACAAATTCCAACAATGAATGATTTTTGGAAAATGTGTATTTTCAGTTGTATGCATTCTGTAATTTCCCTACCCTTTTAAAAAAATTATCTGGATTTTGGGGTACCTGGAGGGCTCAGTTGGTAGAGTATGTATGTGACTATTGATCTTGGGGTCATGAGTTCAAGCCCAACACTGGGCATAGACTTAAAAAAAATGAATAAAATTTTCTGGATTTTGAGATGTAGTATACAGTGACAGAATGTTGTACCTGTGTTAGGAAATTTGAATTATTTTGACTCAGCTACTAGCTTGCTGTGGTCTTGAGTTAGTTACTTCATGTTTTTGGTCTTTGTAAATGTAGATATAGCTACCCATCATCCCTCAGAAGATTTTTTTTAATACACAGATGGTTGTATGAGAAAATAATTTGAAAAATATAAAATACTATATTATTTCCCCGGGAAGGAGTATTTTGCTTTGAGTGCACCCAGTGTGTGACATATAGAAAGGTTCTTTTTAAGAGAGTTCAGAACAGCATTTTGTCAGAGTTGCTTCTCCAGTTGGTCAAGATGTGTCTCTCATCCCCATCAGATTTGCAGGGACTTGGGGACAAGTTAGCAGTAGCTAGGGAAATGAGTTTCACCTGGGACTAGTAGGTTACATGACAAGGCATTGGAGAATAATGGCTAAGAGATTCAACCCTGACTCATTCTCCATGTAGTTAGATTGAATTTTATGAGATTACTCTTTCTGTTAAAAAGATACCTGAAAGCAGCAGTTTCATTTTATAAGGCTCAACCCAATAATTTAAGCCTTAGTTTTTTTTTTTTTTACTTAGTGAAATGGTGCTATTGTATCAATTTACAAGGTGAGATTTAATGAAGTACTTTTGTCTTTAAAGCTTTTAGCAGATGTTTGTCTTGTAGGAGGTGCTCAATAAATATTTTATTAAAAATCAAGTCAGCTTGTTGGGTGTTTGAGGAGAACTCAGAACTCCCACAATAGGGCAGACCCAGACAATGTAAATCACAGGTGGGGCTTCTTTTTTTGTTTGTTTGTTTGTTTTTTTAAGATTTTATTTATTTATTTATTCATGAGAGACACAGAGAAAGAGTGAGAGAGGCAGACACACAGAGGGAGAAGTAGGCTCCATGCAAGGAGCCTGACGTGGGACTCAATCCTGAGACTCCAGGATCATGCCCCAGGCCAAAGGCAGGCACTAAACTGCTGAGCCACCCAGGGATCCCCAGGTGGGACTTCTTAACAGTGTGTCTGTCTGCTCAGGTTTGTTGCAACCCATGCCTAAGAACTCTGCAGGGGGCAGGGAAACAGTCTGACCATATTCCACAGCACACAAGACCCAGATACTGTCTTCCTTATCTCATAGATACTTTGAGGGATGAGGGAAAGGGTCCCATAGTTAATTTGGGTGTTCTTGAGGACCAGCTAAAGGATGGTTGAAAAGCACATAAGACAAAAGATTTATTCCATTCCTACAGGTGTTTTCCTTTAATTTTTGAGTAGGCAACGATTCCCCTGGTCCAGTTTCCCTACCCCTGATCCTCAAGCAAGACTAATATTATTTATTGGGGCATTTAAAAATGGTACTTGATTATGCTTGCCATAGAAATATGTTCATAACGGGGGGAAAGGAAGTTATAAAACCATGAGTCAAGATCTCATTTGGGGAAAAAAGCATAGGAATCATAGATTGTACATGGGAAATAATCTGAAGAGAAATACACTAAAATGGTAATAATTATTTCTGAATTTTGGGGACTTTTGTATATCTTAGACTGTTTACCATCAGCTGAAACTAGAATCCACACTACTCTATCAAACCATACTACCTTTCAACTTTAATTTAGATGATTAATTGCAAACTGCTGGTAAGTTTGTTTCCTGTCATTTCTTATGTTTGTGTGGATAGATTTATAGACTTAGTGCTATTCAAGGTCTTATTTCGCTGTAACTTGAAAAAGGTAAAAACTTAGAGTTGGGATATCTTTTCCTAATATTGCATGACAAGATTTATTCTATTTATTCGGTAATCTTTATGCCCTTATTTTTGGTATCATGGGAAATAAAGGCAAGGGATTTGGAATTTGATATCCTTGAGATTTAAAGCTGGAAACATGTTTTCTAGGCATTCACAGTTTTGGTTATGAATGTTACCGTTTTTGGTATTATTACCCCCAGGAGTGCAGGTTCATTGTAATGGACTAAAGAGGAGACTAGATTAGTGGAGAAGACAGGACATAGATTTTTGACTTGGTTTGTCAACCAAGTTAAGTGACTATTAATCTATACCTATATATAGATATAATCACCTAACATTTCCTGGTGATAATTTTCATTAGTCTGAAGTATTAGATTTTGGACTAGATGATCTTTGGCATTCTTTGGTGTTCTTTTGAACCAAAAAATCGACAGCATTTTATGTTTCACCTAGAAAGGGGTGGATTTATGGGTTACTTTTTTTTTCTTTTAATAAAAATCCCATCCTAAAGAGTTAAAATATTTAAAACTATTAAAAAAAAACCCAACACACATAGACATATAGGAAAAAGACAAGTAGAACTATAGAAGAAGGTTCATAGATGGCAAGAGATCCAGAGGGCAGCTTATGTACACACTTGAGTTTTCATGGAGCAACATCCGCATCTTGTGACTTTTTTTCCTTCACAGATCATAGTGATTGGGTGAAATAAAACCAGAGTGCTCTAGTACCGAATTTGAAAATATGGCTTAGTGGCTTTTTTTTTTCTTGTCTTATACTTTAAAAGCAAATAGACTTAGCTGCTATAACTTTTTAAATGTTAGTATTTCAATAATTGGTCTATCAGTCTTAGAAGTATTTTCCCAAAATGCTATATAAAGGTAAAGGGTGAAAAGTTTAGCAATAACTAGGTTTACCACTTTTATGGCATTTATGTAAAAAGAAACATTAATTTTACATTGTTTACTTTGTAGCTTGGGTGTTTATAAAGGTCACTTGTTTGAATTGTTTATTAAATAGGCAACAAAATTCAATGCAAATTTAGAATAATTCTTAGGGAATGACTCCATAAGTGTAAGGATAATCAAGCTCCTTTAAGATTACTTTAAAAAGCAGTTCAGTAGCAATGTATTGTAGGTCATGACTATAAATCTATAGGAAAATAGCATAGCATATGTCCCAATGTTAGGTGAATAGAAACTTATAGCTTAGGATAAAATTTCTAGGGGCCACCCTATAGGATTGGACAAAGAACTTTCCTTCTCACGTAGCTTAGATGCAGGTTAATAGAAGTTTTATGTAATTCTATCTAAAATCAAATACTAGGAGTTCCCTGGGTTGCGGTTTAGCACCGCCTTTGGCTCAGGGTGTGATCCTGGAGTACCGGGATCCAGTCCTGCATCGGGCTCCCTGCATGGAGCCTGCTTCTCCCTCTGCCTGTGTCTCTGCCTCTCTCTGTCTCGTGAATAAATAAAATATTTAAAAAGAATAAAATAAAATACTAAAATGATCATCATAGTCAGCATTTATTGAGTTTAAGATGGATTATCTTATTTAATTTTCACAGTGATTCTGTGATGTAAGAACTTCTGTTACTCACTTTTATAGCTGAGAAGACAGGGCTGGGGGGATCACATGTCAAATGGTTAGCTGAACTAGACTTGGGCAGTCTGATTCCTAGATCTCTGCCAGGATATGCTGCCTGTGTAGTTTGTATTGCTGTGCAGCCTAATGAGTGAAAGTGGCTTTGGTCTAGAAACTGAGGCTCTTACAGCCGTGTGACTTTGGGTAGGTCACATAACTTCTCCATACCTGAATTCCTACAGGTGTAGAATGGGTGTTTGTAGGGTTAAGTAGAATAAGGTATTTAAGTAGCATACAATCATAGGAGTTAAAGTAATGGCTACTCTTGTTTCTTGTGATTTATGACAGCTCTGTATTTCTGTGACCCAAGATTTCCAAGCACTTTTTAAAAAATAAAGCCAGCACATAAAATGGCTAGTGTTCTTCCATGTTCCAGTATTTACTGTTTTTTCATTGTACGTCCAGAAGGATTACTATGAATTAGTAAGTGAAAGATGTTTTGGTTTTACCAAGAGAGAGAAGTTAACACAAATGATAGTCTCTTTAGAAGAGATGTCACTAAAAATCTATGTGTGTGTGTGTGTGTGTATATGTATATATATATACACATATATAAAAGAGATGTCCTTTCTGCTTCATAGCTGTGTATGTGCATGCTTGAGAGACAGAGCATGCACAAGCACATATGCACAAGCTCCAGAGCCAGAGAGAGAAAGAGGCTTCTAAGGGCATTTACCTAATTTTTTCAGGACTTCTGTGGTGGAGCTAGGGGATGTTTCAGGCTAGATGCTATGGAGAACTTGGGAGACAACAGGGTCCATCCTATGGAGATGCCAAGCCAATAATTTTAGGAAAGGTTGTGGTCAATTAGAGGAATCATGGTTGGATTCTAGGGGTTGGAGGTCACAATGGTGGCAAAGACCAGGTTAATCGAGAATAAAAGTGAAAACTGTGAATTCTAGGAAATTCTAGGTAAAGAGGAAGACTTCTGTTAAGATTTTAGAAATAGAGGTGATGAGTTCTAAAGAAGGGGAAATGTGAGAAGGGCTAGTGGATCATGAATAATTGGTAAGGTTGGGCCCAGAGGTGAAGGGCAGATCCTACATCCATAACGAGACTTGTTCTCAAATGGAGGAACTGTCCAAGTAATAATTAAGCACCAACATGGGAAAGGTAAGATCCTACTGGTTTGGGATGAGAACAGGAAAGGAGATTGGGGACTATGGGTGGAGCTGCGTAAGCATTCTAGAAAAAAATAGTACCCTCTAGTACTTTTTAAAAGATGGAACATAATTCTAGTCTTAGAAAAGCAATAGAGTATATATATGAATTTGAGCTTTTATGAACTTTCTGGTCTTTGCCCATTTATTTGTGAGTGTGTTTTTTTTTTTAAAGATTTAATCTATTTATTCATGAGAGAGAGAGAGAGGGGCAGAGGGGCACAGACACAGGCAGAAGCAGGCTCCATGCAGGGAGCCCGACGCGGGACCAGTTCCGATGTCGCCAGGATCACACCCTGGGCTGAAGGCGGGTGCTAAGCTGCTGAGCCACCTGGGCTGCCCTTTGCCCATTTATTCGATGCAGTGTTTTAGGCTTGGAACAGATTCTCAGTTATGGAAAATACTCATTTTATAATGATTTCCTTATGATTGATTTATGTCAGGATAACATTAATTAGGAATTTATGTAAATGTTCTATATTGCAGTTAATATTTGGTACAGTGCTTTCTTTAGTGTTTTCATTTTGTGCGGTTTTTAGATTGAGCATTTTTTTGGGCAGAATGCTTAAAGGGAATTTTTGTCTATAATTTAAAATAAATTATAAAAATTAATTTGGAAAAAGCTGAATTTGAATATATGCAGCTCTTGTAATTATAGGCTTTTTACATTTACATTGACATTCTTTTGTATAGGCGTTAAAGTTCCTCGTAATTTTCGCTTGTTGGAAGAACTTGAAGAAGGACAAAAAGGAGTAGGCGATGGTACGGTTAGCTGGGGCCTTGAAGATGATGAAGATATGACACTTACAAGGTGGACAGGCATGATTATTGGGCCACCAAGGGTCAGTGCTAAATATTATATATTTTTTCTATTATTTATTGTCATTTTAGAGTAAGCATTTTACTTTATAGTATTGATATTAAAATTATCACTTCTGACTGAAGCAGTTCCTCCCTCTTAATTCATTTTGTATACATTTATTGATGCTTCCTGTGTGTAGGGTATAATGCTTGATTTGTATGGAGGACTGGGGGGGGAAAGATTGTCAAGGTGTTTGCAGTTTAGTAGAGGAGAAAAAATAAATACATATAACAGATTCTAAATATGGCAGAGAAAGTTCACTACGGGACTTTAGAATATGTTTCTTCTAGCTGGAATAATTGAGGAAGGCTGAACAGTGGAGGAAGTTGCCTTTGGAATGAGCCTTAAAGGACTGACTGGTAGGATTTCAGAAGGTGGTGATGGGGATGGAGAACATTCCAGATAGAGAGGAGAAAAGGTGAGGAAATGGAGGGGTTATTTGGGAAGAGAAAACAGTATATTTTGACATAACATGTTACTAATCTGCTGTATGTGTAATCAAGGGTTTCTGAATTGGTTTCTATTGAGTACACACTAATCTTTGTCCTTTTGACATTTGACTTGCCTTCTAAATGTGATAGGCCTCAATTTCTTCATTAATTAAGTATATAGAAAAGTATGTGATTTTTTTGCATATTTTCTAGTATTGTTGGCAACAGACCTATTGTATTTTATTCTTAGGTCTTAAGTTTATGAAGTTTTATTTTTACTCAAAATCTTTTCTAGACTGGGGAAATATTTTTCTACATTGCATTCCTTACTCAAAGGTCCCATTTATTGCATTCTTGGCAGTGAGTCTTTGAAATATGAATTATGTAGTGTTCTTGACTTGCTGGAAAGAACACCAATTTGAAGGAGTTTTTTTTTTAGTCTTTGGTTTTATATACTATTGACTACCTTATGATGAGAGCATTCCAACTGTTTTTGCTGTTGGATAGAGTTTAGATTTCCTTTTGATGATTACAAAAGAAAAATGGACCCAAGTAATCAGCAGTGTTAATTTTAGAGAGTGAATTAATGTATGTTTTATGTTTTCTGGTATTCCTTTGCAAAATTTGAGCACACTACTAACCTAACAAACTCTTTCCTTTCACTGCTTTGATTTTTCCATCAGATATTTGAGGAAGGAAATATAATATTGATGGCTAAGATATTTTTTTTTAAGATTTATTTTTTCATGAAAGAGAGAGACAGACACGCACAGAGAGAGGCAGAGACACAGGCAGAGGGAGAAGCAGGCTCCATGCAGGGAGCCCATGTTGGACTCTATCCCGGTACTCTGAGATCTCACCCTGAGCTGAATCAGGCAGCGCTAAACCACTGAGCCACCTGGGCTGCCCGATGGTTAAGATTCTTGATGTATTTTATAACTTGGTATTTATAATGAAAACCTTGATTTTCACTGCATGTGAGCATTATTACTATGGTCTGATGGTTTAAAAAAAAGTGCTTTAATTTATGAACATTTTTAATGAGTAGTTTGAAGATTTGATGGTCTGAGCTTGGTAGAGTACCAATTTGAAATTATTTAGATTAAGGTTTTCTCCGGGCACTACCTCCAGTGGACTGTAAACTTTAAGAATGTTTTGGAGCTTGTATATGAATTCCTCAGTGATTTTTGTGGACTGTCCCATATCATAGTTCCCAAATGTAGAAGAGCTACTTCCACTTTATCTCACACCATGGGGTCACCAGCAGGACTCACCAAACTAGCTGCCTTTCCTGGTGTCACTGGACTGCAGGAAGCCCCTGTGTCCAGGCTGTGCTAGTGCATAGTGGAGGCTGTTTTAGCTTGGGGAGGAGTGGGTCTAGTTTGCTCCAAAGGTGCATGTAGATACAGAGTTACCAGTGGCATGCTGGGCTTCTGTTCATTGGGCCTTCCCCTTTCTGAGGGTGGAGGTCTTGGAGCTTCTTCTCACTTCCTTTGAGTGCCAGGAAGAGACAAGAAGGGTGCACCTTACAAAGGCACAGCATCTTTCCAGCCAGCCAGTGATCACCCACCCTCTCTCTACCTACCTCCCTTACTGGAGCATGTGGGACCCAGTGATGGTGAGTCCTTGTGTACTCATTCAGTTGCCTTTTAATAAAACCTACAGGGGTTGCTGTCTCGCCTTAGTTGTTTTTGCTTCAGAAGGTGCCATGTTGAGAGCAGTTAGTTTGTCCTCAGCTTTAGGTATCTACATCTAACCAGGATAATGGGAAAATTTTTATCTCATCATACTGCTACTTGATTAGTGGTTTTTAAATCTTTTTTTAGTATATTATTAAGATCCCTGTTTTTTTATGTTATTTGTTTGAATTTATATGTTCAGTAATTTTATTTTTCCATATATGTTTGTGTTTTAAATTTTCTGAAGCAATATTTTTTTAGCATTAGAGGTTTAGTAACTTTTCCAAGTTTCTTTATATATAAATGGAGATACTATACTCATCTTTAGGTATATGGAGGGGTGCCTGGGTGGCTTAGTCAGTTAAGCGTCTCACTCTTGATTTCAGCTCAGGTCATGATCTCTGGATTGTGGGATTGTGCCCCGTCGGACTTCGTACTCAGTGCAGAGTCTTCTTGAGATTCTCTGTATCCTTCTACCTTTCACCTTGGTCTCTTTCTCTCTCTCAAATAATAAATAGTCTTTAAAAAAAAAAAGAAATATGGAGAATTAAATGATGTAATAATTACACAATAGGAAGGGACCTGACTTATAGTATATATTTAGTAAATATTCTCGCTCTCTTTCTCACTTGCTTTATTTTTTTGCTGTTTTATTAGATAACAGAGAGATGTGGCTGTTTTTTTAAATTTAGAGGTTGTAAAATTAGTCCCAAGTTGTTCAAAGTTAAGATGATGTTTACTCTAAGCATTGAATTAGATCAAAAGTCTGGCTTAGAGTTTCTTAACTTAAAAAAAAAAATTGAGGTATAATTTACATATAATAAAATGCACAAATCTTACCATGAGTTTCCACAAATACACGTTGTTGCCTATACTCTAGATATACCTCTGCCTCTTCCCACCTCCACCGTAGGCACTACTTCCTGCACCTTGGAGAAGTTTTGCAGTTTGTAGAACTTTGTATAAGTGGAATCATGTAGTGTGTATATTTATTGGTCTGCTTCTTTTGATTCAGCATAGTATCTTAGAGATATAGCTGAGTTCCATATAGTAGGAGTATGTTTCTTCTTATTATGCAGTAGTATTTTACTATATGAATATGTACCGCAATGTGTTTATCAGCTGTGTTTATGGTATTTGGATTTTTATCTACTTTGTGGTTATTAGAAAGAAAGCTGGTATGAGCATTCTTTTAAAAGTCTGGTGAACGTGTTTGTTCCCATTTTCTTTTTTAAAATAAAATCCTTAGGAATGGAATTGCTACATCATAGGGTAGGTATACAATTACTTATAAGAAAATGCCAAATTGTTTCCAAAACAGTTTGTTCCCAGCAAAGTGTGAGTGTTTTGGTTGTTTCTACATACTGTGAATATTTTTAACATTGTAGAATTTTTCAGGGCTATTATTATTTTTTAACATAAGTTTTGTAGTGAAGCTAATATGTATCCAGATTGGAGAACCACAGACTGGATGATTTCTTGGAGATCTCTCTGATTTTAGTCCTTTCTATACATATCCAAAGTGCTGAGCATGTTGTTAATGGATGTGTGCTATTAAACTGGGATGATTTTTATACAGGTATTTCTTTCTAAAGTGTCAAAATATTTAATAATTATATGTACAAGATTGTTGCATACATTTTAAATTACAGTAGGTTAATATCCCAGGTCTGACCTCCACTTGGGAATAGCTCTTACTTAAGGGAAAGGAAGCTGTGGATCAGTTTGGGTAAGTGAAATCTATAGATGGTTAGCTTATTTGTTTTTTTCCAGGTTTATGCAGGAACCAACAGGTATTACATTCTCACTTCTATTTATTTTTTACTTTACTATTATTAATTGTACCCTAATAAGTTAACCAAGTGAGCAAAAGCCATAAAGATAAAGAGTTAATTATAGCATGAAAATAAGCCTAAATAATCTGGAAGTATTTTAGTGTGGTAGCTTTAAAATGGCTGTTTTATAATATGGTGATGTTCAACTTCTTGATTAACAAAATGATATGGAGACATAAAGTTTGCTGTTGTATCTCTGAAAATGGAATTTAATGAATCGTAAAGTTAATGAAGTAGCATAAATATAATTAATAACAGGCATGAAATAATTATGTTTTATTGCTATAAGATGGTATATGTGTTTTCCCTATGGCTAGAAGTTTTTGATTGCTGTGTAAGTGGGGTAACCGTGTAATTTATTGTCCAGCCAAACCCTTTTGAGAGTGAAGAAGTATTGTTGATAATTAAAACTGGGACAGTAGGAAGACTTAGAATTGTTCTGGACAGATGGGAACCTTTATTTTTTATTTATTTATTTATTTATTTATTTATTTATTTATTTATTTATTTATTTATTTTAAGATTTTATTTATTTATTCATGAGAAACACAGAGAGAGAGAGGCAGAGACACAGGCAGAGGGAGAAGCAGGCTCCATGCAGGGAGCCCGATGTGGGACTCGATCCCGGGACTCCAGGCTCACGCCCTGGGCCAAAGGCAGATGCCAAAGCGCTGAGCCACCCAGGGATCCCCAGATGGGAACCTTTATATATGTGTGACACAAGTCAAGTAGTCCTTCCCCCTGCAATATAAACTTTTTAGTACAATCTGAATTTAAGTGGTTTGTTTTTCCCTTTTAATTTTGTTATAGGCATTGTTTGTTCCACAAAAAGCAAATTGTGATCATTTTGATATAACTTTGTAGAATAATTTTTTTTTGTAGAGTAATTTTAATATTATAAAATCTTGACTTTTAAGTACACTTGCTGCATTTCTTTCTGGTCATATAAGTTAATAAATTTCAATGTAGGAAAGTAAATTCTTGATCATAAAGTAAGATCTAATATATTCCTATTGTCTTTTTCTCTTTATTAGCACTTGAATATTGTTATTATTACTATTATTATTTTTTGCCTTCCAGACAAATTATGAAAACAGAATATATAGCCTGAAAGTAGAATGTGGACCTAAATACCCAGAAGCTCCTCCATCAGTTAGATTTGTAACCAAAATTAATATGAATGGAATTAATAATTCCAGTGGAATGGTAAGTTAAATTAGTCATTTTATTCTTTTTTTTTTTTAAGATTTTATTTATTTATTCATGATAGATATATATGTAGAGAGGCAGAGACACAGGCAGAGGGAGAAGCAGGCTCCATGCACTGGGAGCCCGACGTGGGACTCCATCCCGGGTCTCCAGGATCGCGCCCTAGGCCAAAGGCAGGCGCCAAACCGCTGCGCCACCCAGAGATCCCCAATCATTTTATTCTTATAAAATGCATAATATATAGTCAGGAGAAAGTTAAAGAAAGGACCTTTGTTTAGCTAGAAGTCTAAAAGAAATTTATCTTATGTTGTTTTTCTCTTATAAGTCAGCCTATCCTTAAACCTTTATGAACCAACCAGCCTGGATAGATGTGATAATCACAATTCTCTTAGGATTTTATTAATTGCTTGAGTAGTCATATTTTAGTTGAAGCCTTATTTGGTATGAAGATGACCATTATTTCTCTTTGAATGTTATTTTTCTTTAAGGTTCAGTACATTTGGTGAGACTAAAAGGATGAATATTCTTCAAGAGGAAGCTTTTCTTTGAGGAACAAGTTATGTCCATATTAGAACAAAAAGGTTGAGCATTGTTGTCTGTTTAAAGGAAATAAACCAAAATGACATGCTCTACCTGATTCACACAGGGAGTTAGTGGAAAGACTGAAATTCAGTATGAGTAGATTGTTGAGGTTCATGTTAAGACTTAAATCCAGACTCTTGAGATGCCATATTGAGGGCTCGCTCACATGCAAAATACATGTTAGGAAGTATAGCAACAACATAATAATGAGTATCATCTATCAACATAATAATGAGTAACATCTAATATTATCAATATCCTTAACTTCTTGTGGCTTCTCCTCATCCCATCCCTGTGTTCTTTTCCTCACCAGAGGTAATTAGCATCTTAAAAATTTTCTTTTATATATATTCTCTCTTTTTAAAAATTTTACCTAGTATGTCACATGTGTATACCTATCCTTAACCTCCTTTTTTTCTTCCTATCTACATACCTACCTCAATATATTATCTATTAAAAGCCATGAGTTTATATGCCAGTACCTTTAATTCTATTCCAACATGATAGGATTTATTCCATATTTCATCTATTCCACATTTGTAATTCCCTCTGGCAATAAGTTGAGCCCTCAGCATAGAGCTAGCCCCCCAAACCATAACCCTCAGTCAAATATGCAGGCCCACAGCAAGGCCTCAAAATGGCTGGTGCCTCCCTGCTGGGTGCTCTCGATGAAAGCATGACCCTGACAGGAGGAAGGTGGGCAGGTCATTGGAAATCTCAAATCCTTACCTGCTGGGTCACTTCCGGAGCTCCCTACCTGGTGTATACCAACTAAAAGCTGAGTTCTGAGAGTCCTTCCTGTCTGTCAATCAACCTTTGTAATTTACTGGGAACATTTAGTCCATTTAATATACAATATATTAATACATTTAGGTTTAATTGTTTTATTTTGTGGTTTCTATTTTCCCATGCATATTTTGTTTCTCTTCTACTTTTGACATGGTTGTTCTCAAGTTTCTAAATTCTGTTTCTGTTCTTTCAGTGTTTATTCTAGAAATTGCAATGTGCGAGCTTAACTCTTTCTATGTTAGATAATATTAAGAGATGTGATAGAAGCAGGATCATAAAACATTTTGAATTTACAGAAAGGATATTGTTCAGGGAATTTCTTTTGTGATGCACAGCATTGCCTTTATGAGGAAGTTGTTCTTGTTGAATATCTCTACCGGGAGTAGCTGTTCTTCTCAACTGCTGATTTGTTTTCATATTATAGACTCTATAAATTAAGTAATTAATGGTGGGTTCTGCATTGTTGTGGGAACTAGGAAATTCAGGATTAAATTTCAAGCATACCTCTAACAAGTTTATCTAGCCTCATGGGTGTCTTACCTGTTTTTTGATGTTTTGTCTCCCAGCTTCTCTTCCCTTGCCTATCTACCATTAAGTTCTGTTAGTCTTTGTTGAAAATGTAACTTGAGTCAGGTCTTATTTTTCTGCTTACCTTGCCACTAAGTGAATGTTGACCATCATCTCTTGTCTTGCAGCAGTCTCTGATTCTGCTGTTTTACCTCCTCCAGTCTTTCCAGAGCAAGGATCCGGAAGGATCTTTCTAAAATACAATTGTGCTGTGTCACTTCTCTGCTTTAATATCCTTTAATGACTTCAGCCATGTTGTACATGCTTTTTGCTTTGGCTCACTGGGACTCACAGGGTACACACTGCTCCACACACCTTTCATTTTACCTCAGGACCATAGCACTGTCTGTTCTTCCTGTCTGGACATGTCCCCCACTCAGGCTAATCCTTACAGACGCTTCATTTCTCAATGTAAATGTCACTTCCTCAGAGAAGTCCTTCCTGATTCTCTAATCTGAATTTTGTCCCTTTTTTGACTCTGATGTTTTCCTTTGTAGCAGTTACTATAAATTTATTACCATTTTTCTTTTTGTTTCATTTTTTTCCCCCCAAGATTTTTTATTTGAGAAAGAGAGAGAGAGAGAGAGAGAGAACAAGCCAGGGAGAGGAACAGAAGGAGAGGGAGAAGCAGATTCTCTGTTGAGTAGGAGCCCGACATGGGGCTTGATCCCAGGACCCCGGGATCATGACCTGAGGTCACGGCAGATGCTTAACCAACTGAGCCACCCAGGCGTCCTCATTTTTGGTGTTTTTAGAAGAAATATTTTTAACATAGACAAATTTTAGAAAACGATATAACCAACATCTCCTATTTTCCCTTGTGAAATTTTAGCATGTTGGTCTTGTTTGTAATGGTCCTAATTTTTCTTTAAATTTTTTTTTTTTAAAGAAAGATTGTGTTATAAATGGTTAATCTGTGTACCTTTCCCCAGTTTCCCCTTCCACTTTCCTCAGAGGTAGTCTCATCTTGAATTTGGTGTTTATTATTTCTGAGCATGGTTATTTAACTTTTACTACGCATGTGTGTATATACCTCTGTACTGTATCACTTTTATCAGTGATTTTTTAGCTTCATCCATGTTGAGTCATTTAAATTAGATTGTTCCTTTTTATTGTTCAGTATTCTGTTTTTCACCTGGTTGGCATTTAGGCTGTTTTCAGTTTTCATTGAAAAGATTTCTACTGTGGACATTCTTACTATACATGTTTTTTTTTTTTTTTTAAGATTTTATTTATTTATTCATGAGAGACACGAGAGAGAGAGGCAGAGACATAGGCAGAAGGAGAAGCAGCCTCCATGCAGGGAGCCTGATGTGGGACTTGATCCCGGGACCCCAGGATCACGCCCTGGGCCGAAGGCTGATGCTCAACCACTGAGCCACCCAGGCGTTCCTATACATGTATTCTTTTACTCTGGGGCGGTGCTGCTCAAGACTTGGGTGTTTGTTGGTTAGCTTGTTTCCAATATGTTGTAGATCAGTACTTTAAAAAAATATATATTTTATTTATTTAAGAGAGGGAGCACAAGCAGGGGGAGAGGCAGAGGAAGAAGCAGACTCCCTGCTGATCAAGGAGCCCAGTTCACACTGGCTCCAGCCCAGGCCTCTGGCATCATGACTTTAGCTGAAGGCAGTTGCTAAACCACCTGAACCACCCAGGCACCCTTATTTGTAAATTCAAGTACAATAAAAATTACTAAGAAAATCAAAGAAAAAAGATAAAATACAAACTCAGATTCTTTAAATAAAAATTTCTCTGTCAAATTATCATAGACACTTCTGTGTTTATCTTGTGGCGCGCCAGCAAAAAATTAGTTCAAGGCCTAGCTCCGCTCCGTGGAACATACTTTGAGTAGCACTGCTCCAGTGCATACACCTAGAAATGGAATGTCTGCTGAGGTTTGGGGCTTGCCCATAGTTTGATGGAGTATTGCCAACTGACTCTCCACAGGATTGTATCCATGTCTGTCCTACTAGTTGTGTGTAACAGTATCCTGTGCTCATATACTCTCACCAACACTTCATGTTGTCAGTCTGGAATGGGGATTTGAAAACAGAGAAAGGGGTCAGCCCCGGTGACGCAGCGGTTTAGCGCCGCCTGCAGCCCAGGGTGTGATCCTGGAGATCCGGGATCGGGTCCCATGTCAGGCTTCCTGCATGGAGCCTGCTTCTCCTTCTGCCTGTGTCTCTGCCTCTCTCTCGCTCTGAATAAATAAATCTTTTAAAAAAAATGAAAACAGAGAAAGGAATGATACTGATTTTAATGATTAGAGTGTAGATGTGTGAAGTAGGGTGAATACACTGGACATCAGTTTTTGTCTTGATTGATATTTAAGAATTTAAAATATTACTTTCATAACTGATAGTCAGAATTTCACATTGACCATTGGTGATATGCTAGGAGAATTTTATATATTTTGAGGTTATTTAGATACTTGATAAATTATGCCTGTTGCTTTAGTAATTTTGTTTATATTTAATACAGCTAGGCAAAATTACTCCTTGTGGATGGTTAGCTCTGTCAAGTGTCAGTTCTTTATGCTGTGAGGTTTCAAGTTTTGGAGGTTGTTGTATATTATAGAATGGTAAGATGCAGATTTGTTCTGACATGATACTTATTTTCCCATGCTCCTTTCTCTCTCCTTTCCTTCATTTTTTCCCCCCCCAGGTTTTTTGTGTGTGTGTGTGTGTGTGTGTGTGTGTGTGTGTGTACTCTGTTGGTATTTCACAGGATTTGCAATCACTTATGTTTATTTAACTATCGTGTAACTTTATAGCTGGAAGTGTTTGTTTCTGCTTTGGAAAGAGCTTGGTATTTTCTCCACTTGTAAACTCTTGTTCACTAATGGAGTCTACTTAAAATAGGCTAAGGGCTTGCTCCTCCGTAAGTTAAAGCATTGAAGTAAGCACTTTAAGTACATCTTAATATTATAATATTCTTATTATTGTTTCATTTACTTGTAAGAGAATTATTTAAAAATTATCTTTTCTATTTTAAGCAGTTTATTGTGATACAGTTTACATACCATACAATTTACACACCAGCTACAATTCATTCGAAGTGCATATAATTCAGTGTTTTTTAGTATTCACAGGGTTATGGATACATTACCACAATCTAGTTTTAGGACAGTTTTGTCCCTCTCAAAGGAAATCCCGTACCCATGTTTAGTTGTCCCTTTCTACCCCACCTTCCCATATCCTAAACAACCACTAATCTTTCTGTCCTTATAGATTTGCCTATTCTGGACTTTTCATTTAAATGGAGTCATATAATATATGATTTTTGTGACTAGCTTTTTTAACTTAATATTTTCTTTTTTTTTTTTTAAAGATTTTATTTATTTATTCATGATAGTCACACAGAGAGAGAAAGAGGCAGAGACACAGGCAGAGGGAGAAGCAGGCTCCATGCAGGGAGCCCGACATGGGACTCGATCCCGGGTCTCCAGGATCGCGCCCTGGGCCAAAGGCAGGCGCCAAACCACTGCTCCACCCAGGAATCCCTAACTTAATATTTTCAAGGTTCATTCATGTTTTAGCATATATCAGTATTTTATTACTTTTTATTGATGAATAATAATTCCATTACGTGGATATAACACATTTTGTTTATCCGTTCATCATTTGACAGACATTTTGGTTTTTCTGCTTTTAGCTTATCATGAATATTGCTACTGTGAACATTTGTATACAGGGTGATATGGGCAAATATTTTCATTTCTCTTAGATGTATACCTAGGAATAGTATTGCTGGGTCATATGTGACTGACATTCAATTGTATGTTTAACTTTTTGAGGTATGGCTAGACTTTTTCCACAGTGGACATAACATTTTGCATTTTTTCCAGTAGTATATATATTGAGAGATATTTGGCCTCTTATTATTGAGCTGTAAGAGTTCTTTATATATAGAACAAGAGTCCATTATCAGATATATGATTTGCAAGTATTTTTTCCCATTCTGTGGATTGTCCGTTTTTGTTTTTGTTTTTTTTTAAAGATTTTATTTATTCATGAGAGACACAGAGAGAGAGAGAGAGAGGCACAGACACAGGCAGAGGGAGAAGCAGGCTCCATGCAGGGAGCCCAACATGGGACTCGATCCTGGGTCTCTAGAATCACACCCTGGGCCGAAGGCAGCGCTAAACTGCTGAGCAACCCCGGTTGCCCTTGTCTATGCTTTCTTGAGCATGTGATTTGCAATGCAAAATTTTAAGTTTTGGATGTAGGCAACTTATCTACTTTTTATTTTGTTGAATATACTTTAGGCATTAGATATTTAAGAAATTATTGCCAAATCCCCTGTCATGAAGATTTACTCCTGTTTTCTTAGAGGTTTTTTAAAATAGCTTAAGCTCTTAATTTAGGTCTATGATCCATTTTGAGTTAATCTTCATGTGTAATGTAAGGACTCAACTTCATTCCTTTGTATGTGGTTATCCAGTTGTCCCAATACCATTTATTGAAGAGATTATCCTTTTCCCATTGTGTGTTTTCCTGGCACCTTTGTCAAAAGATTAGTTGATCACATATGCATGGATTTACTTTTCTGCTCTTAGTTGTAGTCCATTGGTCCGATGTCATCCATCCTTATGTAAGAACCACCCTTCTTGATTACTTACCTTTAGAGTAAGTTTTAAAATTGGAAAAGCTGGGATCCCTGGGTGGCTCAGTGATTTAACTCCTGCCTTCAGCCCAGGGTGTGATCCTGGAGTCCCGGGATCGAGTCCCACATCAGGCTCCTGCATGGAGCCTGCTTCTCCCTCTGCCTGTGTCTCTGCTTCTCTTTCTGTCTCTCTCGTGAATGAATAAATAAAATCTTAAAAAAAAAATTGGAAAAGCTTCGTTTTTTTTCTTTTTTTTCTTTTTTTTTTTTCAGAGACACTTTATTTTGTTAAAGTCAAGCAGGATGATGTGTTGAGAGGTAAGTGGTTAAGTGTCAAGCATGAAATAGGTACACATTTTCCACAGTGGATGGCAGGATAAAAGCCACAGGCAATGCCCCTGACTGAAACCTTGCTATATAGAGCATTCCAGAGCTGAGTTATGACAGAGAAGGGGAGTCAGCCATCACCTAAGAATGCCAAGGGCAGAGCATTAGCACCAGATCGTGTCGTATGCAATAATATAGCTAAATACAAAGTTATGTACATTGACTCACTGAAATCTTTGGGTCCCCGCTAACCAGACGTTTAAGAGGCAAACGGGATGGGCACAAGACACGTATGATGACATGTGCTTTGCTGAAAGGGTACTAGAGCACTATATATTGCTATGTGTAAAGAGAGTCCTCAAAAGACTTCAGAAGGCTGGATCCAGACACATAAATTCTATTATTCACATTTACATATTGATCATCAAAATGATTCACAATACTGTATTTGAGGGGAAAGAATCACAGATAAAAGCTTTGTCTAAATTAAAAGCAAACTACACTCACATTACTATGGTTGTACCCCTAAGGGAGAACGATGGAGGTCTGTGGACAGCCAGCTTCACCTTTTCTGAAGTGACCAGTTTTCATAGCAAGGGACTATACCAGGAGGGAAGGAGGACACTTCATTGGCAGGATGGGGTATTTTTCTTTTTTTTTTTAATTTATTTTTTTTTAAATTTTTTTTATTTATTTATGATAGTTACAGAGAGAGAGAGAGGCAGAGACACAGGCAGAGGGAGAAGCAGGCTCCATGCACCGGGAGCCCAATGTGGGATTCGATCCCAGGTCTCCAGGATCGCGCCCTGGGCCAAAGGCAGGCGCCAAACCGCTGTGCCACCCAGGGATCCCAGGATGGGGTATTTTTCAAGTCAGATAGAAATAGCTTAATTTAAGAGGAATGAAAATTTGTGAAAAGGCATTTATCTTTTTGGCATGGCTGGGTTGCCAATGCAGTGTTTATTGCCTGCATTACTGAAGCTTGCCAGTTGGGACCCCTCTCTGGGGTGCACAGACATCCATGCTGTGGCTCAGGAGTCCAGCTCACCCTCTCTGGCTCAGGAAGTATAGACATTAGTCAGTTAAGACATTCATGTGCATGTGTGTTTTGGTAAGGCAATGGTCACTGCTGACAAAGGGACATCTCCCTACCTGTTGGAAAACTTTTGTGGGAATAGGGGGAAATGATCTAAACGTTCCCTCCATCAAACAAATGTCTGGATATCAGCTCAATATGAATTCATCCAAGGGGTTCCTCCTGCCATTTACCAGGCATTGAATCAGATGAGCATTTGTGAATGAGCATACATTAGGTCTGCAATGACGTAGATAAAAAATGAGTTATAACCAAGCCACTGGTGGTTGAACATCTTCCCACATGCTTGTTTGCCATGCACATATCCTCTTTGGTGAAGTGCCAAGTTAAGTCTCTTGCCCACGCTCTAACTGGGCTGTTTGTTCTCTTACTGTTGAGTTCTCAAAGTTCTTTATATGTTGTAGATCTAGATCCTTTGTCACATACATGATTGGCAAATCTTTTCTCCCAGTCTGTGACTTGTCCACTGGAAACTGACAGCACGACAGTGTTTTCCTACTGCATAGACTCTCTTTAGAATCTTGGAATTTCAACCAATAAAATGGGCAGAAGAAGATCAACTTTAGGGGTTGTCTAGTTCATAGGACCTCTGAAAAGCCAGAGGAAAGGTTCTTTTTTTTTTTTTTTTTTTAAGATTTTATTTATTTATTTATTCATGAGAGACAGAGAGAGAGAGAGAGGCAGAGACACCGGCAGAGGGAGAAGCAGGCCCCATGCAGGGAGCCTGATGTGGGACTCGATCCTGGGTCTCCAGGATCAGGCCCTGGGCTGAAGGCGGCGCTAAACTGCCGAGCCACCCGGGCTGCCCCAGAGGAAAGGTTCTTAAAAGGAAATGCATGGGACCCTTATAGCATGGTAGCAGATTTAAGGAGGCAAGAAGAGACAAGTAGCCAATTATCGTTAACCATATCGAACAAAGAAGTGTTCTGGGGAAGGGATCCCTGGATGGCTCAGTGGTTTAGCGCCTGCCTTTGGTCCAGGGCCTGATCCTGGAGACCCGGGATCGAGTCCCACGTCAGGATCCCTGCATGGATGGAGCCTGCTTCTCCTTCTGCCTGTGTCTCTGCCTCTCTCTCTGTGTGTGTCTCTCATGAATAAATAAATAAGATCTTTTTTTTTTAATTTTTTATTTATTTATGATAGTCACATAGAGAGAGGCAGAGACACAGGCAGAGGGAGAAGCAGGCTCCATGCACCGGGAGCCTGACGTGAGATTCGATCTCGGGTCTCCAGAATCGTGCCCTGGGCCAAAGGCAGGCACTAAACCGCTGCGCCACCCAGGGATCCCTTTTTTTTTTTTTTTCAAGTGTTCTGGGGAAAAAGTAATTTTGGAAACACGCCATTGGTCTCGTGAAACAAATGTGTAGCAAGCACATAACACTACTGGACCCATGATTAACCAAGTCATTTCACTCTGCAGGAAAAACATACCTTGAGCCATGATGTCAGTACTAAAGCTATTTGTTCTGTGGGTGTGTTTTAAAGCATGCATACTGTCTTTCAGTGGTGGTTTTAAATGAGTGACTCCAACATGCAGGTTATTCATTTCACAGCAGGGTTTTTAACTACTCGGAAACTATTCAGTTTTCCTAAATGTTAATAAATTATCATCCCATCATCATGATTTTTGCTGGTGGACAATGAATGAGGGACAACAAACACTCCACACCACTGGATGAAGAGGGAAAAAATGTGGCAGCCCATGCTTTGTATGAATCAGAGTAAGATGTGCACTAGGGCTTCCCATCTCACTCACCCCACCCAGCAGGGCTGCTTCCCGAGTGATTGGTTCAGGACGTGAAAATGGGAGGAAGGGCAGACTTAGCAGTGACTATAACCACTCGCATGCATGGCGTGAGCGGAGCTCACAGTCTAGACTGTGGAGAGTTGCCGTCCACCGGAGCCCAGTGCCAGCTTTGTTTTTTTTCATACTGTTTTGGCTATTCTGGATTCCTTGTTTCCATATGAATTTTAGGATAACCTTGTTCATTTCTACAAAAACAAACAAAAAAAATGCCAGGCAACTGAAATTTTGATAGGGACTTTATTAAATCTGTAGACCACTTTGAAGGAGTGTTTTCATACTATAATATTGGGTCTTCTAATCTATGTATAGGAGATGTCTTTCCAAAAAAAAAAAAAAAGTGATGTCTTTCCTTTTATTTAATTTTTAAAAAGATTTTATTTATTTATTCTGAGAGACAGAGAGAGAGAGAGAGAGACAGAAAGACACAGGCAGAGGGAGAAGCAGGCTCCATGCAGGGAGCCTGACTGACAGGGGACTTGATCCTTGGTCTCCAGGATCACACCCTGGGCCGAAGGCAGCGCTAAACCACTGAGCCACCCAGGCTGCCCTCTTTCCATTTATTTAGATCTGAGTTTTCAGTGATATTTTACAGTTTTCCTTAGATCAGTCCTATACTTCTTTTATTAAATTTATACCTATGCATTTTATTCTTAACCAGTTATAAATAGCATTGTTTTCTTAACTTTATTTTCAGATTGTTTATTATAAGTATACAGACAGGGTTTTTATAAATTGATCCTGTATCCTGCAGCTTTACTCTGTTTATTAGCTCTTAAGCTTTTCTATATACAAGATCATGTCATCTGCAAAGGGAGATTGATCTGTTTGTCTGATGCATCTTACTTCATTTTCTTGCCTGATTGCCTCCAGTACAGTGTTGACTAGCAGTGATAATTGAGTATGATATTAGCTGTAGGTTTTTATAGATGCCCCTTATCAGGCTGAAGAAGTTCCCTTCTATACCTTGTTTGTTAAGTGTTTTTTTTATCGTGAAAAGTTGGGTTTTTATCAAATGCCCTTTTGTGTTTATTGAAATAATTTTGGTTTTGTTCTCTATTCTGTTAATATGGTGTATTATAACGACTGACTTTTAAAATGATCCAAACTTACAGTTCTAGGGTAAATTCCACTTGGTTGTAATTTTTTTTATATGTTTCTCAAGGTCAGCCACAAGTGGGAGTTTATCAAGTCTTTTGTGAGCCCTTATATGTATGGTCTTCTAGGTTGCCAGGAATATGTGGAACTTTTCAAAGCCCCTGTGGACATCTAATTTCCCAATTTTTCCTCTGAAATATTTTGATCACCTTCCTGTTTGTAATGTCTCTCCAGGCAGCAGAGATGTCCAAACAATTGACACTGATTATTTTTTGACAAATGCCTGGGTGGGTGTGGGTGGGAGGAGGAATAGGTAGTACTCAGTGGGTAAATTTTGAGGTTAGATAAAGAAAAAACCCTGTGAATGGGGTTTTCCAGGGAACTGCCAGACAGGTCAAGTGATAATCAGTTACCTGGGGATAAGGCTTTGAAGGAACTGCAGTCTAATTCTGTCAGTCTTCTACAATGGAAGGTTAGTTTATTATAGTGCAAAGACGACACTGGTAAGAAGAATCCAAAAGCAGAGATCAGGTTCACAGCTTTTTCCTAAATCCCATTCAAGATAATTGATCAGATTCTGGGTAGTGGCATTGGAAATGGAGAGGAACTTTCAGACCATATCATCAAGAAGGAATTGGAAAATATATTTACAGTATAGTTATTTAATGTAATGTTTATTTCTGACGTCCAAAGTTCACTACATGTTTATTAAAAGATACAGAAAAACACACACACATAAAAGACACAGTTTTAGGAAATACCTGTTACAGAAGGACTCTTTTTCCTAAGTATGATAGCATTGTTTTCTTTTGTGTAGTTTCATAATGTTCTTTTTCGTGAAAGTAGAGCCAGGCTATGAATTTTAAAAGCATTTATTATTAAAGTATGTTTAATAAATTGATGCCATAGTACTTTAAACTTTGTAGTTAATTTTGCTTTTTTCCTCCATTTCAGGTGGATGCACGGAGCATACCAGTGTTAGCTAAATGGCAAAATTCATATAGCATTAAAGTTGTACTTCAAGAGCTAAGACGTCTAATGATGTCCAAAGAAAATATGAAGCTTCCACAGCCACCAGAAGGACAAACATACAACAATTAATTTTAGTGGATCTCAAACTTGTCTTAAATCAACAACCTTCTACTCATGTTAATGTCTTGATTAAATATTACAATGCAGAATATACCCACACATTAAGTAAAAGAATTCCAGCTGGTAAACATGACCTGGACATTTGTAGAAATATATTTAATATATGTACACCATTATGTTTTCAGGTTTCAGGAGGAAAAATGCAGCACAATATTTTTTTCTCTTGTTAAGGCACTGTCATTTAAGCATAAACCTGGAGTACTCAAAATAGAATTCAGGTTTACAAGATGAAAGCATGGAGAGAAGAGTCAGATGCTGTGGAAGCATGTGTGTTTCTGAAAAGTTAAAAAAATCTCAAGAAGGAAAAACAGAAATGGCATGCTTTATCCATCTTGCTTAGTGAAAGAGCTTCAGTTGAAATTGTCTAAAGTAGCAGGTACAATGAATATTGTCACAAATTGTGTTAATTTTTGAAGCGGTGTGGGTGCTGACTACTAGTAGTATCAAAAATATGTTCAGGATTGTTTTGATACCTGTATTTATAATAAAAACATGTTGTGGGGAGGTCGATGAATTTCTGTTAAAAGCCGTTCCTGTGTGTTACATGTAACAGACATGGTAAATATTTGTTTACAGTCTTTGTTTGACAAACCATGCATTTAAGTGAAATCAACAAAAAGGAAATAGGTGTATGGATATGTGATTCTGAGATTAAAGTTAGTCTTAAAATGTAAATAAAATGTGGAATGTGTCCTCAGAAACTGTGCCATTTCTATTATATTGATGTGGTATTATGTACACTACCTTGCTGAGGTAGCAAAAATTGGAATTATTATAGCTATTCATCTGTAAACACCTTTTATTATCCTGTTTTGTATACTTCTTGTGAATTGGAATTTGCCGAGTATTTCAGAGAACAAATTACTTAAGTAGTTTAATTTGTTCTTTGGAGAAAGAGGAATCCCAGGTATTGTATTTTGAATTTGAGTTTACCAGAAATACTAAAAAATGTTTGAATTCTAGCAGATTTTATAGAATTATAAATTGCAAATTATCCAAATACACATTCCATTTTTTTCTTTGTAACCTTTTTCTTCTTTAGTTTCTGTGACATTTCTTCCCCTTATGCTTCTTATACTTACTAATTGGGATTAATTTTATCCAGTTTCAGTAATTCCGAATTGAAAGCTCATTTATGTTTGCCTTAACCAAAATGACTCAAGGCTTTAAGTTGCAGTTTTTCATTTCAAAGCACTGGGTATACTACTTTGTTAAAAATACTCTTTTATGAATTCATTGAATTAAATAGAAAGGTGGTTAGGTAACAAGGACGAATTTCTCAGATGCCCTGACATTTTATATCAAGTCATTCACAGTTAAAGCTCTGAGCTGCTTTTTCTTGGTCAGTAATACATGAAAGTCAGTGATAGTTGTCTAAATTTACTAATTTCAACATGGCTATTTTTAATTTTCAAAGATGTTTAAAATGCTTTCAAATGACATGTAGAACATATACACAAATTAGTGCATGTGTAATTTATTAAAGTAGGTTCTTAAAATTTTTAAATGGTTGAGGATTAATTTGAATTACAATGACTTCATAGATAAGACCATTACTGGTCTAAATCAGTCTAACAATTTCTTTTCCACTTTGGAAATGTGTCTTGTCATACACTGTAGCTAATAACCATTTGAATGTTAAATTATATTGGTGAGCTGAGAATCTGGCTACCTTGATCTTTTGTCCTCTTTCCTTTACCGGTATCCACTATTGTGAAGGGTTTTTTTCCCCCCAAGCATATATTGTTGGCCTGAGGATGTTTATTCTCCGTTTGGTTTTTGGGACTATGTATCTCTGCAGAAATCTGCATGCCAATTAGACAGTATCCAAAGCAGAATCCATTTTGCATGTCACAATCAAGATCTACATGGCAATCTAAGACATACTGGTTGATTATAGAAGGAGCTAATGTAAAGCCGCTCTTACTTATAGTAACATTTCTAAGACCGCATTTTTGAAGCAGTTTTTCCTTTGTTTTCTAAAATGGCTAAGGTTATAGGTGTGTGTGGTATTAAATGAACTGTAAAATTGCCTTTGAAATTTGTTTAAAAGGCTAGCAGTTGCGACCCTAGGGGATGATCAACAAATTTAATAAAGATTACAAAAATGAAATTCTTGTCCTACTAGGTCAATGTTCTGCTTTAATTAAAACTTTTAGTTACTAGTTTTCAGAATTGCTGATTTTACCATATTTTTTCTAATATTTTTAAATGATGGCATTATGGGTCAAGTGTTACTTTTCAGAATTTTGGAACATAAACATTTGTAAGGATAGTGGTATAGGAATCTATGGGTGTAATACAGATGAAATTTTAATTTCAGATTATCCTTTTAAAAGAATTTATCACTTCAATTTGAATAAGTGCTTGGAGAGTACATTAGTTTTATTTATATTGGTTTATTAGTCTGGATTATTTAATGCCAATTCACTGATTTAAATGTTTCACACTATATTTTTATTGGTATACATGTGAAATTAATATTGTTTTGAAAATTAGGAGACAGCTGGAAAATACTAGTACATTATCCTTAATAGATTTGGTGTGTATGGCTTTGGGCGGTTCTGGTAGGTACATCATATGATTACAGACTTCGGTCAAAACTATGTTAACCCTTTTAATGAGCACATGACTGTGTTCTTACTTGCAGTTTAAAGAATATAAGTACTAATTATGAAGTCTAGTATAATGAATAATGGGATTTGGGAGGTATTTAAGGAATGTTTTACCCTGATTTCATTTTAGAAGTATATTTTTTAGACTTTGTGTAGAATCATGGTATGTCTATTACTGCGAAGGATCTAGAAGGCACAGATTTTACTTTTCCAATAAGTATCAATGTAATTTCCAGTATCAGTTTGATTAATTTTTCGTTATTTTCACAAAAAGATTTCAGTTCTCACTATTTTGGAAAGTATATGTATTTTGTATATAAAATAGAAACATTATAGAAAGGAATGGATGCAGTGTATTAGAGAATTGTTAAGAGTATTGGCAGTTTATTCCCACCCAGTACTGTGTTTACTAAAAAGCAGGAAATGTATGGAAATATCGTTTATGCTAAAGATAATATGCCTTATAAAAGTTACATTAAGAGTGGATGGAAATCTTACCGTAGTTCACACTGAAAATGTTATTTTAAAAGTATATTGGAACATTGAAAAGATATATGCATTTTCTGAAGAGAAAATTTTGGAGGTATTTGGTGATACAGAAAATGACATCAAAACCATCATTTTGTAGAATAAGGGAGTTTTGGGGAACACATGGAGTGAGTACGTGATTAAAGAAAAAATCAGTGGATGTGAAGAGGTTGCTGTGGTATTTACATCCGTGATTGGATATTCTCATCAAAAAAAGTTAATTTGCCATGTAGTTTATGAAAGACTGACCCATGAGTTTTTGGGCATGTTCGTTAAGAAAAGAACAATCAAAGCCAGATAGATCTCACTTTCTTAACACAGATTCCAGGAATCCTTTTGTCTAAGATGAATAACTGACCAAATAACCATGTAAGGTTTGTACAGTGATTCATTTGCTGTCAAATGTAGACTTAATGTGAATTCTTTTATTTTATCCATGCTCAGTAACGAGCAGCTGTTTATCTGGAAGTTTTTGCAGTGAAATATGAAAATGAAGTTAATATTTTATTCCCAAAGGAAAGACTAATAGTTGGCACTAAGAATTCAATAGTAATGAGAGACCTATACTCAGTAAAGAAGCAAATTACTGAGTTGAGAGTAAAAGTTTAGTTGTTTGTTCAGTGCAGTAGTTGGATAATTTTTAAAAATACTTTGTTCAAAGATTATTAGGAAGCACTAACAATTGAGTATATTCTTCATGTAGTTTAATTGCTTTTCTTTTCTTTTTTTTAAACAATAGATAACAGTAACCTGGAGAAATTACAATATAATGTGAAGTAAGATTTTAACAGGATATCCTTATATTAAAATATAGTAAAATTTGTTATGATAATTAATGTTATTTTTTGGGGTCCAAGGACGTCTCCTCTTACAGTCAACAAGCATGGTAATTGTAATTGCTTTATTATACAAAGGTGGGATGAATTGTAGTTTAGCAGCCTTTAGGAGACGAAAAATAGATTTTCTTCAGAGTTGATAACTGACAAAATGTTTTACTCCTTTTCAAGCCATGTTGGCCAAGTAATGATTGTCAGATGTCTAGATTATTATCATAAATTATCTTTCTATTGCTATAATTTTAAAAAGCCAGGTAATTTAAAGTGGGTGATAGACAAATTTAAAGTGAGTGATAGACTTTTCTTCACTAATTACAATACTCAAGTGAAAATAATCGAGTACACAAGAAAAGTAAAATACCTAAATGCCTACATTTCTTAATCTTGAGTAATGTATGGTCTTCTCTAAGGAGAAAAATAGTACTTGTGGACTCACTGTTTTGAATTATTTTTGTTAAAACATTGTTTAATGCATAAAACTGTACTAATGTATAAACTTATGCTCTTGGGCCTTTATAAAATTATAAAGTAAATTACATTCAACTACAGAGTAATTAAAATATAAAATAATTTAGAATTGAGGATGTTTTATTTAATCTGCTTGAAATGTAAATGTTGATGTTGTATCTTTTGGCTTTTTTTCCCCTGTCTGTACTGTGGTGTGCTGCTGGATCTCAAATTTTCTAACCTTTTTTCTCTGACAGACTGCTACAGAAACATAATTGCTATGTTACCTGACCTTTGGTGTAAATATAAGTCTTTATTAAGTCCATTACTGTTATTTTCTATTAGCCAGATGGATCTTGCAAAGAACTAAAACTCCCGAGTCTTTGTTCCGCTTTGAGACCACAATTGTCTTAAACCCTTGATTATGAAGAAGTACAGTTATACTCACTTTGCTGCCATTGTGGTCCTGAATAGGAATTAAAAATTATTTACAATTAGTGATGATAGGTAACTTGATATATTGATAACATTTTAATTTAGGGTAACAGTTTTTCCTTTTATAAAATTTTAAATTTAAGTTAACATATAGTATAGTATTAGTTTCTAGGGTAACACATTTTAACCAATGAAGTTAAGCTAAATGATGCGATCCCCAAGCTCAGTAGTAAGGGGTGCTAAATACTTTTATTGGTTTAGAATATAAACAGCAGTAAAATGCAGTTTTACTCCTCTCTGTTTTGACGACTGTGCCATTTCCATCACCCATGGTCACCTCTCTTCTTGTGACCAGTTCTCTTCTGTTGAGTGGATTTTCCTTTTAACTCCTTCAGGCACTTTTAATTTTCTTCTCTCCATCACTCTGGATGTGATTCCCCTCTATCCTCTTGCTTTGACATCAACACTGACCATGAATTTGAAGAATACTCTTGGGAGGTTGCTTCACCAGCTTGAATCACTTGGTATGCTCTGATTCCTTCCTGCCCGTGCAAAGTGTTCCTCCTCTGTTAATATTTGTAATCCTGTTTCCTTCCTAACTTCTTTACAACTCTGATTGTAGATCTTTTTATCAACCTGTCGCTTGTTGTCCTTGGCCTCGTGTTGATGTTTTGGCTTTAACTGCTGAGAGTTGATGTTCAAGTAGCTAATTATGGTGGTCATGATCATCACAATAAAAGTTGTAAAGTTACTTATAAATGGATTTTAATAATTATTTGAACTTTAAAACATACTTCCAAAGTATATTTTTTGAAATGAAAAATAAAAAATTGGATGTTTTCTTAATTGAGATGCTTTAAGATTATTAAAAATATCACCTTTTGAAAACAAGTGTATTTGGCTACAAAGAAATGTCAGAATTATTTATTTGGATTAAAAATTGTTGGAATCATGACTACCAGAAATGTAACTTTTTGTCATGAAACCTTTACTGAGTTGTGTTTGCCAAACACATTGGGATACTTGTTTTTAAGACCTCTCTGTGTTAAATCCTTGTGGAGTGCTACTAGTAAGTTATAGAATATAGATGATAATTTTGAGGTCATATATAAATATAAGTTATGGTCAATTCTTGGTTATTGAATGAGTAAACATGTTGTTAGGAGGAAGGGCACTCCTTACTTTAGAGAGCCTAAGCGCCCATGAGCAATAAGGTTCTAAGGTGAACAGGATAGTAATATTGAGAAATGAAGTAGAGCAGCAGTAGAGAGGAAGCTTGTGCAAATCCTGGGGTGAATACTATTTTGCCACATGCCCTATGACTTTGGGCCAGTTAGCTTCTGTAATCTTCACTTTCTTCTGTAATGTCCATGTTTACCCAGAGTTGTGGTTTCATGAAATATTGTTTTTAGTTACAGTCTGATACAGAGTGATCAATAAATGGTAGCATTTAAAAATGTTATTAATCTAAGCATTAAATCTTATGTTAATATTCGTTTATATCAAGTCTGTACTGTGGAAAGTGTAAGCTGATTTTTTAAGAGGTTATATGAGGTTATGTAGGCTTCATTAACCTACTTGTGCATTCTAGATGAATTTAATTTCTGCTCGGTTGAAGGTAACAGATGGGCTTCTGGATATTAGTCCTGGCATGCCTGATACCCCGACATTGGCCAGAGGATCCCTTCCTCTTGTCCTGGAGCTGGTTGGGGTGGGCTGGCCTGGTTGATCCACCTTTAGATAGGCACAATTGTTTTGACACCAGCAGCAGGTCTTTACAATGAATTCCATTGGAAAGAATTAACTTGTGCAAAAGAAAGCTTGGCGTAACTTGGTGTGAAGGCCCCACTATTCAACTACATTCTAATAGAAAATTTCATATATGCAACATACGTAAAGTGAATGGATATGCTGAGAAACATGATTAAAGGAAAAGGAGATTACATTTCAAACCTGCCTCTTCACTAATGATCTTCACTCTTGAATGTAATCACATTGAAGTCACCTGAGTTATAGAACCTCCCCCTGCAAAAAAGGCTACATGTAGTAAATGTCAATATGTGGTTCCTCCAAGGAAATCTTTTACTCATCTTGCCTTACTGGAATTGTATAATGTAATTCCCAGGTAGGTTAAGGTCTCAGTAAATGTTTATTCAATTTTTAAAAAAATATTTTATTTATTCATGAGAGACACACAGAGAAAGAGGCAGAGACACAGGCAGAGGGAGAAGCAGGCTCCATGCAGGGAACCCGACATGGGACTCAATTCTGGGTCTCCAGGATCATGCCCTGGGCCGAAGGCAGCGCCAAACTGCTGAGCCACCCGGGCTGCCCTGTTTAGTCAATTGGTTTTTATCTAGTCAAAGTTAAAATGTGGATTAGGTTAATAATATTTGCTCCTAATTCCCCTGCCAGGTGTTAAAAGACTGACTTTTAATACTGTCTTTACCACTAACAATCATCTGGTTTTGGTTGATTTTATTTGGTTATATTAATTCATTAATTCAACAAAAGCATATTAGGTCCATGCAGTTCACCAGCCATGTGTATACAGTGATGTCACACAGTGGTGTCACAAAGCATCTTACAGTCTACTGGGGCTTAGAGATAGGTAAATAGGCAATTTATTTAGTGACAAATACCAAGAGGTGAAGTGTTGGCCTTTGGGGGACATTAATCAGGAAAATCTGTCTTGGGACTGAATTTCTAAGATTCTTGAACAGCTGCACATACTAGATTGATAGCATGTCTTAAGGAGAATTAGACCATACGTACATACTGATTTGCTTATCCTGGTCTTTGGTAAACTGAATTTTTAAGGGTTACATTGTCATTTAAGAATAATTTAGATTTTAGATAGCCCATATATTCTCTGGAGTCCTTTCCTTACCCATGAAAAGGAAGTAGGAGTAAACAAGTTCTGAGATGCCCTCAGTGCCAAACGTGTTGATTTTTCAGTCATTTACAGTGTGTGCTTGAAGCCTTGCTGTCTTTGAGGGCACACAGAATCATGGTTTTATTTGCATATAGTGTGCAGTCTGGAAAGAATATTAGTGGTATAGACCAGTGCTTTTCTCATTTTAATGTCATTTTGGGGGGTGTTGTTAAAATGCAGATTTAAATTCAGTATGTCTGGGATAGGCCCTAAGGTTCAATATTTCTTAAATTGCCAGTGATGTCTCCTGGTTGGTGGACCACACTTTCAGTATCAAAAGGTCTAATAAGCACTGTCTTAAAGGGGGAAAGTAATGGAAGTGTATCTAGCACATAGACACCATTGAGTAGACCATGTTTTGGGTGCGTAAGCTCATTCTCATTCTGTACAGAGGAGGAGCAAGAGCAGTTGCACTTAGGAGCCCTCATGTGTGCTGATTGTCTTTCCAAATTCTCTGTTATTACGTACTTTTCTGGCCCTCTGCTCTTAATTCCTCTGGTGTCCTTCACCAGCCCTGTTCTTGAGATGTGCTGTCAAATCTGTGTGTGTGTGTATGGAGGGGCGTAGGGTGATTCTACCCCAGATACCTGAATTTAACATTGCTATATCATGAAAGCTAATTCTGTTTCAAATGTTCCTATCTAGGCTGTATATAAATTAGGTTTTATCTTATTTTTTATATATTTATTTATAAGATTTATTTATTTATTTATTCAGAGAGAGCGAGACAGAGGCAGAGACACAGGCAGAGGGAGAAGCAGGCTCCATGCAGGAAGCCCGACGTGGGACTCGATCCCGGATCTCCAGGATCACACCCCGGGCTGCAGGCGGCGCTAAACCGCTGCGCCACCGGGGCTGCCCTATTTATTTATTTTTAAAGATTTATTTATTCATGAGAGACACAGAGAGGCAGGCTCCATGCAGGGAGCCCGACATGGGACTCGATCCTGGGACTCCAGGCCCACGCCCTGGGCCAAAGGCAGACGCTCAACCGGTGAACCACCCAGGGATCCCTAAATTAGGTTTTTTAAAAAAGATTTTATTTATTCATGAGACACACAGAAAGGCAGAGACACAGGTACACAGGTAGAGGGAGAAGCAGGCTCCCTGTGGGAGCCCGATGTGGGACTCAAACCCAGGATCCTGGGATCACAACCTGAGCTGAAGGCAGATGCTCTACCACTGAGCCACCCAGGTGCCCCCTATATAAATTAGTTTTACTGTGACTGCTGTTTTTGGCATTTCCTGTGCAGACAGGTTTGCCTTCTTTTTCTGTCCTAAGTTATAAATTGAACTGGTATTGTTGGTGTAGTTCATAGATGCGTTCATCCAGCACAAGTATTGGCCCACCTGAAATACAGACTTTTGACCTAAATCTCAAAGTCACTACTTAGTGTTTGGACATACAGAAGAAACCAGTCTACCTCTGAGCTAACATGGTATGGAATGCTGCCCAATAATGCTCCCTGTTAGAGTATGCTCACCGACTACCTGCTCAGGTCCTCTCCTATGCATGATTGGTTCATGCACCTCATGCAGGTGCTTCCGCTGCTCTACTAGGCCCACTCCATTCCAGCCCTGACAGTGCTAGGCCTGAGGCCAGGATAGCTGGGAGTGACATCATATCTACATTTCCTGAGCTTTTCATTTCTATTTCTTTTTAAGTTGAGCTATAAATTACCATATAATTCATCATTTAGCAGTGTACAATTCAGTGTTTTTAAATATATCCTCAAGATTATGCAACTGTTACCACTATTCCAGAACATTTCCAGAATGATGGGCTTTTGAGCTGTTTCCATTTTTTGACTATCATACTATTTAAACATTTGTGTATAGCTGTTTGCTGGACAGATGTTTTAATTTCTCTTGGGTAGACACCTAGGAGTAGAATTGTCCAGTCATATGGTAGCTCTGTTGTATCATTTTGAGGAACTGCCTGGATGTTTTAAGAAGTGGCTATGTCGTTTTACATTCCTACCAGCAGTGTATGGGGGTTCTAATTTCTCTACATCCTTGCCAACACTCTTTGTTTTTGATTTTTAGCAATACTAATGGCTATACAGTGGTATTTCATTGTGGGTTTTACTAATCACTAATGATGCTGAACATTTTTTTTTTTTTTTTACAATATTTCTCTTTAAAGAAAGGTCTATTCACATCCTTTGCCCCTGTTAAAATTGGGTTCTTTGTTGTTTTGTTATTGAGTCGTAAGAGTTCTTATATATTTTGGATACTAGACCCTTACCAATACATGATTTGCAACCCATTCTTTGTATTATCTTTCACTCTTTTGATAGTATTCTTTGGTGCACAAAGTTTTTAATTTTTATGCAGTCCAATTTTTGTTTTTTTCCTTTGACAGCTTGTACTTGATGCATCTAAGAAATCATTGCCTAGTCCAAGGTTGTCATGATGGTTATATGTGTCAACTTGGCTAGGCCATAGTACCATTTGTCAGTGACTAATTCGGGTGTTCCTCTTAAGATATTTCATAGATGTAGAGACAGATACAGACAACATCTACAATCAGCTGAGTTTAAGTAAAGGGGGCCACCATCAATAATGGGAGTAGGCTTCTTCCAGTCAAAGACCTTAAGAGAAACAACTGAGGTTTCTTGGAGGAGAATGAATTCTGCATTAAGTCCTACCTGAATTTCCAGCATGTCCTACACATTTCAGACTGACCAGCCCCCACAGTTGCTTGAGCCAGTTCCTTAAAATAAATCTATCTCTGTGTTGTGTCTATCTACCTATATCTATTGATCAATCTATCAACTTATCTAGTCATTTATCATTTATTCGTCTTGACTGATACAGTAACAGATTTACATCTATGTTTTCTTTAAATTTTTTAAAATATTTTATTTATTCATGAGAGAAACAGAGAGAGAGAGGCAGAGACATAGGCGGAGGGAGAAGCAGGCTGCCTGCAGGGAGCCCGATGTGGGACTCGATCCTGGAACTCCAGGATCACGACCTGAGTGAAAGGCAGACGCTTAACCGCTGAGCCACCCAGGCGTCCCATCTATGTTTTCTTCTACAATTTTTTTTTAGCTTTCACAGGTTTTTGGTTTGAGTTAATTTTTGAATATATTGTGAAGGAGGGGTCCAAATTCATTCTTTTGCATGGTGATATCCAACTATCTTGGCACCATTTGTTGAATGGTCTTGTCAAAAATCAGTTTACCATGTATGTGTAGATTTATTTCTGGACTTCCAGTTCTATTCCATCAATCTGTAAATCTAGCTTTAATGCCAATACCTCACTGTCTTGATTGCTGTAACACTGCAGTAAGTTTTGAAATCAAGGATTTGAATCCTCCTTTGTTCTTTTCAAGATTGGGCCATTTTGGGTCCTTTGCATTTCCATATGACTTTTAACACCAGCTTGTTCATCCTTGTGGGGAAAAAAAGTTGAAGTTTTGGTAGCGATTTCATAGACTGTACATTGCTTTGGGAAGTATTTCCATTTTAACGATATTAAATCTTCCAATCCATAAACATGGGATGACTTTGTCTACCTACATTTTCTTTAATTTCTTTCAACATTGTTTCATAGTTGTCTTTCCTTACAGTATACAAGTCTTGCACTTTATACCTATGTATGTTACTATTTTTGATGCTATAGTGAATGGAATTGTTCTTTTAATTTTCAGATGATTGCTACAACTGTTTTTTGTACATTGGTCATGTGTCTGCAATATTTTTTCCTCTGCTCTCGGCCCCCTGAAGAGAAATTATGTGTACTTTGTCTAGCCTATTTGTATCTTAACTAGATTGATTTTATATCCCTACGAATCTAAGCCCTTAACTACTTTTCATTAGCTTTACATTATTCCCAAGTAATGACCAGCACTGTTAGCCACAATAGCTTATCAAGTCTGTGATGAAACGAGTTAGTTGTTAGGCATTAACTGAAGTCTAATTCCTCTCTCCCAAATATTGATCTTTGCTTCCTTGTTTGTTAGATAGCTTAGAACAAAAGATGTTTATTACTGTACAGAGGAAATAATTCCAATGTAGGGTATGAAAATGAAGCACATGCAATAAAGACATCAGTATGAAAATCAACATTCCATGTTGCCTGAGTTGTGATTACTCTGGAATAACTTGTTGTAATTTCAGATCTTCTAAACCCTTGTCTATAGTGATTCTGAACATTGGTATAACAAACCTAAAAACTTCTCTAAAATTATATTAGGGGGTCACATAAAGTTGATATTTAAATTAGAGAAATTTTTATCATTGTGTGTAGGGGAAGGAGTGCTTATAAGCACTCTTGAGGCCTCTTGAGATTAAAGCTTCTGTGTCCATTCATCTTTTTGTTCAGGAAAGATTAATTCTTGACACTGGAGCATGATTTTTGAAACTTGGACCATTTATACTTATACTTTTACAATTGTTTTTGCAACTGACCCTGATCTTTTTCAAAACTATATTGAAGTATTTTAAAAATACAGACATTCTAAAAATAAAAAAGTAAAAAAAAAATAAATAAAAATACAGACATTCTAACATTTACCTCTTAATACTTCTAGAAAATAACATGGATCCTACATAGCCATTATCAACTAACAATAATCTTTAATAATTGTGATATAATTGATGTTACATATTAGTTTCAGATGTACAGTGTAACGATTCAGTATATGTATGTATATACTGTGAAATGATCACAGTAAGTCTACTTAATATCTGTCACCATATGTAATTACAAAACACTCTTTTCCTTGTGGGAAATTTCAAGATCTACTCTTTTAGCAGCACTCAAATATACAATACAGTATTATTTAGTCACCATTGTATGTTACATCCCCAGGATTTATTTTGTAACCAAAAAATTGTACTTTTAAAATCATCTTTACCCTGTTTCTGCAAACCATCAACTTGTTCTCTATATATAAAGGGTTTTTTTCTTTGATTCCACAAAAAGTGAGATCATAGGGTACGTCTTTGACTTAACTCACTTAGCAAATAACCTTCTAAGTCTATTCGTGTTGTTGGAAACGGCAGGATTTCCTTATTCTGGCTGAATAATATTCCACTATATGTATATGAATATATGTATTTTCTCCTACATTTTAGTAATTCATTGACTGATGGTACTTAGGTTGTTCCTGTGTCTTGGATTATTATAAATAATGCTGCAATGAGCATGGGGGTGAAGGTATCTTTTTGAGTTCATGTTTTTGTTTCCTTTGAATGCATATCCAGAAGTGCAATTCCTGGGTCATATGGTAATTCTATTTTTTACTTCTTTTGAGGAACCTCTATGCTGTTTTTCATAGTGGCTGCACCAGTTTGCATTCCCACCAATAGTTCATGAAGGTTCCTTGTTCTTCACATTCTCCCCAATACTTGTTTTCTCTTGTCTTCTGAATGATAATCATGTTAACAGGAATGAAGTGTTAATACTGGTTTTGATTTTCATTTCCTTGATAATTAAGTGATATTGAGCATCTTTTCATGTGTCTGTTGGCTATCTGTATGTCTTCTTTGGGAAAATTTCCATTCAGATCCTCTGTCCATTTCTAGCTGGATGTTTTTATTATTATTTTTGGTGTTGAGTTGTATGAATTGTGTATATATTTAGGATGTTAACCTCTTACTAGATAATATGATTTGCAAATATTTTCTCCTGTTCCATAGGTTACCTTTTATTTTGTTTGTGGGTTCCTTTGCTGTGCAGAGGCTTTTTAGTGTGATGTCTCACTTGTTTGTTTTGCCTTCGTTGTCTTACCTTTTGGAGCCAAATACAAAAAATCATTGCTGATACAATGTTGAGATTACCACCTATGTTTTCTTTTAGGGATTTTATGGTGTCAGATAAAATGTTCAAATCTTTAATCCACTAAAATAAATAAAATAAATTTCAATTAATTTTAATTGAGGTAATACTATATTAGTTTCGGGTGTGTGATGTAGTAACAAAATACTCACCAAGGGATACCTGGGTAGCTCAGTGGTTGAGTGTCTGCCTTTGGCTCAGGTTGTGATCCTGGAGTCCTGAGATCGGGTTGGCATCGGGCTCCCTGCAGGGAGCCTGCTTCTCCCTCTGCCTATCTCTCTGCCTCTCTGTGTCTCTCATGAATAAATAAATAAAATCTTTAAAAACAAAATAAAACAAAACTCCACAAAATACCACAATAAGCATAGTTACCATCTGTCACCATGCAAAGTTATTACAAGTATTGACTATAATCCCTGTGCTGTACATTTCATCCACAGGACTTATTTATTTTATAACTAGACATTTGTACCTCTTTTTTTTAAATTTTTTATTTATGATAGTCACAGAGAGAGAGAGAGAGGGGAGCAGAGACACAGGCAGAGGGAGAAGCAGGCTCCATACACTGGGAACCCGACCTGGGACTCAATCCCGGGTCTCCAGGATCGCACCCCGGGCCAAAGGCAGGCACTAAACTGCTGCGCCACCCAGGGATCCCAACATTTGTACCTCTTAATCCCCTTCACCTATTTCACCCATCTCTCTCACTCTCTCCTTTCTGGAAAACACTAGTTTGTTCTCTGTATTTATGAGTCTGTTTCTATTGTTTGTTTTGTGTTTTGGATTCCACATAAACATGAAATCATATGATATTTGTCTTTGTATGATTTATTTCACTTAGTATTAATACCCTCCTTGTTGTGAGTGGCAGGATTTCACTTTTTTTTTTTATAACTGAGTAGTATTCCATTGTGTATATATACCACATCTTCTTTATTCATTCATCTATTAATGGACACTGAGGGTGCTTCCATATGTTGGCAATTGTAAGTAATGTTGCAATAAACAGAGGTGCATATCTTTTTCTTTCTTTTTAATTTGAGGATAGCTGACACACGTGTATATTTATTTGAATTAGTGTTTTAGTTTTATTTGGGCAAATACCCAGTAGTGTGATTAAAATCACTAAATCATAGGGTTGTTCTACTTTTTTTTTTTTAGAGAGAGCAGAAATGTGTGAGCTGGAGAGGAGGGGCAGCGGGAGAAGAAGGGAGAGAATTCCAGTGTGGAACCCAATGTCAGGCTTGATCTCATAAACCTGGGATCATGACCTGAGCTGAAATTAATAGTCAGATGCTTAACTGACTGAGCTACTTAGATGCCATGGGTCATTCTATTTTCAATTTTTTGAGGAACTTCCATATTGTTTTCCATAGTGGCTGCTACACCAATCAACATTCTCACCTACAGTGCGTAAGAGTTGCCTTTTCTCTACATTCTCACTACTTGTTCTCTCTTCTTGATGATAGCCATTTTAGCAGGTGTGAAGTGATATCTCATTGTAGTTTTGATTTGTATTTCCCTGGTGTTGAACTCCTTTTCATGTGTCTGTTGGCCATTTTTTATGTCTTTGGAAAAATGTCTGGTCAGGACCTCTGATCATTTTTAATTGGATTATTTGTTTTTGGGGTTTGAGTTGTATGAGTTGTTTATATATCTTGGATATTAACCCCTTGTGAGATATATCATTTGCAAATATCTTTTCCTATTCAGTAGATTGCCTTTTTGTATTGTTGATAGTTTCCTTTACTGTGCAAAAACTTTTTGTAGTCCCAATTGTTTATTTTTGCTATGGTTGCCTGAGGCAGAGTAAAAAATGTTGCTAAGACTAATGTTCAAGAGTTTACTGCCTATGTTTTCCTTTAGAAATTGTATGGTTTCAGGTCTTACATTTGAGTCTTTAATCCATTTTGAATTTATTTTTGTGTGTGTTGTAAGAAAATGTTTCCATTTCATTCTTTTGAATGTAGCTCTCCCATTTTTCTCAGCACCATTTATTGAAGAGTCTGCCCTTTCTCCATTGCAAATTCTTGCCTCCTTTCTTGTAGATTAATTGACTATATAAGCATGAGTTTATTTCTGGGCTCTCTATTCTGTCTCATTGATCTATTTCTGTGCCAGTACCATACTGATTTGATTATTATAGCTTTGTAGTACAGTTTGAAATCTAAGACTGTGAAAAAAAGAAATCTGGGAATGTGAAACCTTCAGCTTTGTTCTCTTTTCTCAAGATTGCTTTGGTTATTTGGGTTTTTATTTGTTTGTTTTCTGTGGTTTTTGTTTTTCTTTTGTGTGGTTCCACACAAATTTTAGGATTAATTGTTTTAATTCTGTGAAAAAATACCTTTGGTATTTTGATAGGGATTGCATTAAATCTCTAGATTATTTTGGTCAATATGGACATTTTAACACAAATAATTCTTCCCATCCATGAGCATGGTATAGCTTTCCATTGATTTATGTTGTCTTTAATTTCTTTCATGAATGTCTTATAGTTTTCAGTGTACAGGTCTTTCACATCCTTGGCTAAATTTATTCCTAGGTATTTTTTTTTTTTTTTTTTGGATGCGATTGTAAATGGGATTGTTTCTTAATTTCCCTTGCTTCTGCTAGGTCGTTCTTGTACAGAAAAGCAGCAGATTTCTGTGTATTAATTTTGTATCCTGCAATTTTACGAAATCATTGATGAGTTCTAATAGTGTTCTGGTGGAGTTTTAGAGATTTCTGTAGATAGTATCATGTCACCTGCAAATAATGACAGTTTTATTTCTTCCTTACCAATTCAAATAACTTTTATTCCTTTTTTGTTGTCTGATTGCTGTGGTGAGGACTTCCAATACTATGTTGAATAAAACTGGTGAGAGTGGATGTTTTGTCTTGTTCCTGATCTTAGAGGAAAAGTTTTCAGCTTTTCACCATTTAGTATCTTGTTAGCTGTGGGTTGAGGTATAATCATTACCTCTGTATACACTTTATTGAGTCTTGTGTCTTCAATTTTGAGCTTGTTTATTTGCTCTGATAGATTTTTGATATAAATTATTTAGGGTTTTCTGTACATAAAATCATGCCATCTGCAAATAGAGATAATTTTACACTTTTTCAATATGGATGGCTTTCATTTCTTTTTCTTGCCTAATTGCTCTTCCATTATATTTTGCAGTCATAATGCAGAAATACCATCAGTATTTCAAGAGTAGTTTTCTTGTTGGAGTTGCTTACCAGGTTGCTGTGTTGCCCAGAGGGTGTAATGTTGAGATTGAAGTAGTAGCTAACCAAGGACCTCTCACAACAGCATGACTATAAGTGGGCCCAGTGTTTTTCATTCTGGAATTTTCATAATCTTGTAAAATTAATATCCTACTTTTTACAATTGATGTTGAAAAGTATAATTTTGGCTAAGATATCTGAAGTTATTATAGAAATACTATATAACAAAAGAACTGAATGTGAATTGAAGATTAGATGATGAGTCTAGTTACTGTCACCAATTATGTGGGTGATGAGACACTCATTAGATAGTTACTCGAATAAATAAAAGTAAAGAGATATAACATGTAGGAACTAAGATGGATTACTCTTCCTGAGAAATAATAAAGAGCACTCCTAATTCATATATATAATTATATATTCAGTGTAGCTCTGTGAGTTAATAAAACAAGATTGGGCTCTGAAAAATGTTTAGACGCTTTTACATGAAGCAGTATATTATAGTGATTAAGGGTTAAGTCTTTTCCATCATTTACTATCTTTGCAGGCTTGGGATTTCTGCCCTGCTTCCTTACAGATAAAATATGTTCTCTTTTATCTGTAAAATGGAGATATTACTAGTACTTATAAGGTGTTAAAAGGATTAAATTAATGTGTATTAGGATAGTGTCTGGCACATAGCGATGATGATGATGATGATGATGATGATGATGATGATGATGGAGGAGGAGGAGGAAGAAGAGACAGATGCTTTCTCAGGAGTGGAACATTATTCCTTAATAAAAAGAAGTGAGCTATCAAGCCATAAAATGACATAGAGGAACCATAAATACATGTTAAGTCAAAGAAGTCAGTTTGAAAAGGCTACATACCATATGACCCCCAAGTATATGCTATCTGGACAAGGCAAACAGTAAAATGATTAGTGGTTGCCAGGAGCTTAGGGTGTTGTAGGGAGGTAGGGGAGGGACAAATAGGTGGAGCAAAGAGCATTTGTCGGGCAGTATGATACTGTAATGATAGATACATGCATTATACATTTGTCAAAACCCATAAAGTGTGCAGTACAAAGAGTGAACCCCAAGGTAAACTAAAGACTTTAGTTAATGATAATGTGTCAGTGTTGGTTCATCCAGTGTACCACACTAATGCAAGATGCTAATTAGGGAAAGTGTATGCATTCTACCTAAAAATGCCATAAAGTTGTTTTTTTAAGGGTTAGAGGGAAAAAACCAAATGTTTATTATAATAATATATAAATACAAACCCCAATATTTTAAGAAAGCATCTTCTGGGATTTTTTTTTTTTAAGATTTTATTTACTCGTGAGTAACAGGCACAGACATAGGCAGAGGGAGAAGTAGGCTTCCTCTGGGCAGCCTGATGTGGGACTTGATCTCAGGTCCTTGGGATCATGACCTGAGCCAAAGGCAGACGTTCAACCACTGAGCCACCTAGGTGCCCCCTCTTTTGGGATTTTTGTAACATAAGTGGGATTGATGACTAGTATGGGCTGGAGCTTTGCAGGTAAATTAAACAGTAATGGAGACATCTTTTTTGTGTGTACTTCAATTTTCATATTAATGGATTGAATTTTCTAAGTCACAGAGTGGAGCATATCTGCATTTTGGTCCATCTTGGCAATTCCTAGGCAGTGAGCCAGTCATGTTGGCATAATCTGAGGCACAATCCTTGACAATCTGTCAGGGATGAGAGGTCCTCTACACACTTCCCAAGTCTATGTCACCAACTGGTCCAAGTCAGAAGCTCCATATAAGAACTGACCTTGGTTGGCAGGATGCAAAGTATGAGGTTACTGCTAAAACTGGAGCTGATTGAATTCTGGAATTGGGAAGTGGCAACCTAAAAATTAGGCTAAATAAAATATGAATAAAGTAATGCTTTATAATATTCCATCATTATGGTTAACAGCTTGGACAGTTCCAAGAAAAACAGTATTATTCTGAGTGGAGAATGACTTCACAGTGCTCAGAATAAAAGATTACTTACAAAAATCCTCTCTCTGTTTCTTCTGTCCTGTTGGCAAAAGTAATGGCTGAAAATGACTAGACTGACTTGAAAATAAGCGGGCTCAGCAGGACACCCATCTGGGGAAATGGACCAGGGCTGACACAAGGCTCAGAAAGGAGTTCGACATAACCCATTTTCATGTATCACATTTTAGAAGAGCTTTCTCTGCCATTTATAGGCAATGTGTTATCTTGGCCCCCTGGCAGCAAAAATATATATATTTAACCAGAAGAGTTTTGCTAGTAGGCAGTTTTCTAAGAGAAACAGGACATTTGTTTATTTGTTTTATTTTTGGCTTAGCTAAATAAAAGCTGAAGTTTTGCAAAGACCAGACCAGAATTGTTTAGTATCAGGCACTTTGTAGATGTAAAAATGTGTAGATGTGTTTTATTGCAATTACCTGTCATTGTGTAAAAATAGATATGAGGGCAGCCACAGGTTTGAGTGCTTCATCCAGGAAAGGGAATCTTCGTTAGTGAGGTGGCTGTGTGCAAAAGAAAACAATGTCCTGCATTTTAGAAGCCAAATTCCTGTCCTTGGATCATTTAGATGATTTTCTTTTTGACTCTTCTGAAAGATTTATTTTTATATAATGCTGGAAGCACATAAGTGAAACCAAGATATGTCTGAACTTTCTTTTCCTCTCTGCATCCTAACAATGTAGGTTATCATGGCACATTTCCTTTTTTCTGAGTTTATAGGCAGAAGATCTGAGGTGATGGAGCCAGCCCAGCTGTTGGAGTTGGGGAAGGGATGCTCAGAAATCTAAGAGGGAGCCTCGTCCATACCTTTTACTGAAATAATATTAATGCAACTGTGTTATGAAGAAACTATAGATGGTGTTTTCTCAATTGATCCTGGCAGTTTTAAAAATAAGACCCACTATAAATGGATTTATCTTTTGATGAGCAAACAAAGAATGTACTGAAGAATTCTGGAGGGAAATAGAAAACTGTTGTTTATTGGTAGAATATTGATTGAGAAAACTAAATGCCACCAGGGCTCTTAAATACTTGTTGATTGAACTTTTAGTATTTCTAGTATTGAATTTGAACCATTATTTTCTCTAGGGCCCCAAATTATTATTTTATCACTTTTGGCACATTATTTAATTATGTCTCAGTATGGACATATCTATGGTCTTTGCATGTACAGGATTTTTTTAATATATAAAAATAATTTGATCAAGTGTGATAAAATGATAATTACGGTAAATTTAATTGCTAGATACCTCATTCATTTGGTAAGGTGACTAGAGATAGAGATTTTTTTTTTTTGAGATAGAGATTAATATGAAGTTTATAAATGTGGCATCTGTAAAAATTCAAGGAAGACATGTTAGAGTCATCGTCTTGTTTCAGGTGCTTTAAATAGCCTTATATGACTTCAAGGGCTTGTTTTTATTTTTGGTAATTTCTGGCTTCTGTGGCAGGAAAAAATACCTCTGAGAGAAGAAAAAGAGGGAGAGAAAGAGGGCGTGGTAGCTAAATTTCAAATCAATTGCTTGATTGGAATTGGCAGTTTTCTGTTATAGAACAATATTTAAATTTTCTCAGGATTCATTGAATGCATTGCTAGACAACATGTAACCAATTGCAGATATTGTATTATAGCTTAAATCTGGTGTATTAAGCTCTTCCCTGGACCATTCATTTTTCTGAATCAGAAGACCAGTATTCTCATACTTGCTATCATGTTCAAGCTATTATTTTTATTTAGAAATTTCACACAGGGCATATTTTATTGCATGATTTTATTTAACACAAATTATATTGCAGCCTGTGGCTACAAATGTGACCCCTTTTGTTTTTAGTGTATTTGCCAGTTTAACAACATTTTGCTTATTCTCTCTTAAAATCCTGATTTTCTAATTAAAAAAACCCAGGCACAGGTACTTTCAAGACTGCAAACATTGGATCCCTTTTTGGAAGCTCAGAAATCAGAAAGAACAGTTTTGTCATTGAGAACCTAATGCTAGAATGTGCCCGTTAGTCCCTGGATTGGATCAGCGATGGGCAGTGTATAGAAGAGAGTGTTCAAAACACTTTGGCTTAGGCTGGTCTTTTTGTCTCTAGCCTTCCTCTCCTGCAAGCAGGTCCCTGGGATATACACTCTGAGACTTTCGTGCGGGAAGTTTATTGAGAAATGCTCTGAGAATCAATACCTATGGGAGTAAAGCAGTCTTGGCAGAGGAAGAATATGAGCTGTGACAGTTAAAACAGAGGCCTCAGCCACTCCAATGGGGGTGTTCTGGAGCTAGGATGGCCATTTAGAGTTGTCCTAATTGGGCAAGAAGACTGGGCCTTTATATTCTTATATTGACGGTCATGTTCCAGGCTGCCCCCAGGATCAGGGCATGAGGCTCTGTGGCAGGAAAGGTGAACTCATCCCCAGAATATGTCTATTAGAGGAAAGATTAAACCATCTTTCTCCAGGATTGGAAGCGTGCAATACACTCAACTTGCCCCCAAAATATCTGGTTAATTTTCTTAGGGATGGTTTTATATCGGAGGCTGTATGGGTTGCTGTCATTGGCATGTTGGACACTCAGCACCAACAACTGACAGACTGGTCTTGATTACCTCCATCCTGACCATCATTGATATTCTCTTTATGTACCCATTGTATCAGCCCTGAGGTGTTGATGAGAGACTAGCTGATGCCAGCTTGCTGAGTCATTCTGTCCACCTGGATGTTTGATGTCTCTTTTGTGGTGGATGTTCCTCTGGTGGACTTTAACCTCTGATCCAGTGATCTTCACACTTTGTACTCACTCTATAGTTGCATCCACATGCCTCTTCCTCTGACCTCCCACTTGTTTTCCTGCCATACTCCAACCAGCTGAGTGTTTTGTTACCTCCCATGAGTCCATGTACATTCTGACTTTAGGCTTCCTCCTGCCTCACAAAGTGGATGGTGAGGTATGGTGCCAAGGATGTCATGAAAAGGATGTCATTCACTGCTGCCTTTTAGGGCTAAGAAGGGCTGTGATGTGGAAGCAGTTTCTTTTTGGCTTTGTACTGATAAATGAAACTGACCAATATGCAAACCAGGCTTTTCCTTGTTTCTCAGTAAGCTGGTCTCATATATCCCCTTGACCCCAGTGTGACTATAGATGTAAGCTGACATGATGTTCAGGTCACTTGCATGTAAACTCTTAAGTTCCCTGTGGCATGCTCATGCCTGATCCCTTAGTACCATTTCCTTTTACAGTAGATTGCTGTTGGATCCACCTGGCCTCATGAGTTGGAAGACATAAGTGTCTGTCATAGAAGAGAGGGCTTTGCTTTAGAACCTTGGTAGTATAGTGTGATTCTCCTGTAGAGTCTTGTCGCAAATACCACAGGTGTCTTTTTTATATCCCCTCCACCCTCCCTAATACCTCTAATAGCATAGAGTTTCTTGAGTTGTATAGCCTACCTGGCAGGGCCACTGCACCACAAGGTTGAGCTGGGAGGCGATCACAGCAAAGGCCCTAGCCAATTCCATGGGAACTCCGGAGTGTGCGGCTTCTTAGAGTTGTTGCAAATCAAGGTGAGTGGTCTAGGTCCTTAAATTCTTGCATCAACCAACCATTAAATGTGGGCTGCCTCCAGAGAGGGGGCATAATATCTGCTAAGATGATTCTCATTACCCAGAGTGAGTCTCATCTGAGAATTGTTAGCTGCTTCTTGTACTCTTCCTCCTCTCTATTATTATTTTTTCATTGCCAATATTTATAACATTTATGTTATTCTTTAATCACAATTGCTATGTTTGTTTTTAATCCCTGTCCATTCTTTTTTATAATAGATTTTGTTCTTATGTTTGATGGGCTGATATCCATCCTTTGGTGATTTTTAAGGACAGATTCATCAGAAGTAGGAGGCTGAGGCTTTTCAATATTTTGCTTTAGTCCTTGAAAGACAATTTGGCTGTATTTAAAGTACTTGTTCTTTCTTTGAGCACATTTAGGCATTAATTACTGTCTTCTAGCATTAAACCAGGCTGTGGAGAAATTTGAGGTCAGCCTAATAATCTGCTTTCTGATACTTTCACTTAGACAAACTTTTTATCTGGATATACAAAGGTTTTTTTAGAATATGCCTTGGTATTAAATGTTTTGTGTGAATTTTTCTTGGGACAGTTGGATCCTTTTCAATCTGTAGATTCATGTCTTCTTTATTTCTGTAAAGCTTTCTTTAATTATATCTTTAGCCTGTCCTATTGTTTTTGTTTTCATATGCATAAGTTGGGCCTCCATTGCCATTCTTCCATAGCAGTTACTTTTTCTCTGATTCTCTTAACATTCTTTATTTCTATTCCCTTTTCCCTGCTTTTCTAATTTGTTTACTCTATATCTCTTAATGTTTTTTTGACAATGCATTGTATCCTTTGTGTTGCTTCCAATTTTGCTTTATTTTTATGATTTTTTCTTCTACTTTTCTGAGATCTGCCAGCCCATTAAAAAAAAATCTTCTCGTCAAATATTTCCTGTGCACTTGCATTTCTGCTTTTTAGTAGTTTGAATCTCTTGAATCAAATTGGCAATTACTTTAAAAACATGAAAAAGTTCATAATGAAATACTTGTTCATAATTTTCATTTGTTCTGAAACAGGATGCCTGCTCTAAGTGAGGATAAACATTCAAAGAATAGTAAAACAAAACAAATAAGAATAGTAAAAAAAAAAAAAACATATAATTTTTAGGGATGCCTGGCTGGCTCAGTTGGAATATGCAACCTTGATCTTGAGTTTGAGCCCCACACTGGGTATAGAGATTATTAAATAAATAAATATAAACATTAGAAAAGCATATAGTTTTCTATTTAATAGGGGGAGAAATGGAATTATAAAAAATAATCCAAAAGAAGGCAAGAAGGAAGGGAAAAGGAATATAGAATAGGTAACATAGGAGCTTGGTAAGATGGTAGATCCAAATATAAATATATCAGTAATTATGTTAAATGTAAATGGTAAGATAATCTAATACAAGACAAATATTGTCAGATTGGAAACAAAGAAAATGGCTTAATTGTATGATAGTTAACATGATGTATGGCTAAAACATAAGGATACAACCTGTTTATAAAAAATGGGAAAACAAGGACCATATTTACCCTCTCCTGAAAAAAAAAATCCAGACGAAATATATGAAGCCATGGTTCTGAAGCATTGAACATCAGGTAATGGAGACAGGAAACAAGTAAATAGAGCCATCTAATTGCCCCAGCTTACTACCTGGAGAAAGTTTCCTAAGATACAAGGGCAGGTGGGAGAAGTCAGATAGAGCCCAGCAGTCTCCCTGATTTGAGGAAACAGAGCTGGGAACTTCGGGAAGCTGAGATGGCTAGATTTTGCAGGGCAGAGTACTGGAGAGAAGGGAGCCACACAAAAAGAGATTTACAGAGGGTCTCCATTTATTATTTATTTAGCTCAGTATAGATCAGCCTGTGTGTGAGAGAAAAGCACCTGAGGCCAAGGAAAAAGAACTACCTGAAAGGATTAGAGGGAAAAATCATGGGGCTTGGGACAATGGCTGTTCCCATAAGCAAAGTGGAATACTTCATATTTCACAATGTATTAGGAAGAATACTCAGGATGGCTTTGCCTCAGTGATGAGAATAAACTAACCCTAGACTAAACACTGTTATGGTCCTAAGGAAATTAATTAACTAACTAATTATAAAAGATTTTATTTATTTATTCATGAGAGACACAGAAAGAGAGGCAGAGATATAGGCAGAGGGAGAAGCAGGCTCCCTGCAGGGATCTTGGGGACTCTGCGATTACACCTTGAGCCAAAGGCAGATGCTCGACTGCTGAGCCACCCAGGCATCCCTAATTAAGGAAATTTAAAAGCAAGATCTAAAGGGTTCAAATTGTTGTTTTTAGATTTTATTATGTTTATTTATTTGACAGATCAAGAGGGCAAGCACAAGCAAGGGGAGCAGTAGACAGAGAAGCAAGATCCCTGATGTGTGAGGGAGCCTGATGTGAATGTTGATCCCAAAGCACAAAATATTCCAGAACCAAAGGTAGACATGTAACCGACTGAGTCACCCAGACACGCCGATCAATCAATTCTAAGAAATTAAACTTTGTAACAAAGCACAAAATATAGGAAAACAAAATGCCTAGCACTCAACAATCATACTGTCTGGCATATGGTCAAAAGTTACCCAGCACTCAAAGTAGGGTAGGATTCATAATGAGGGAAAAAAAAATCAATCCAATCAATCAATTAAAAGTGATCCAAAAATAACATAGATGATAGAATGAGCAAAGAAGAAGGTTAAAATAGTTATGACTGTATTTGATATTTTAAGAATGAAAAGACTGAACATGTTAAGTAGAGACATGAAAGATATGAAAGACAAAATGAACTTTTAGAAATAAAAACTATAATGTCTGAGATGAAAAATAAGATTGATAGGATTAGTAACTAATAGGAATTAATCCTAACCAAATAGGTTTCATAACAGATTACATTGCAGAATAAGAGAATAGTGGCTTTAAAGACAATAGAAAATACTCAAAAAGGAACATAAGGAGAAAAAAGGCGAGGGGGGAAAAAGGGTTTCTGAAGAGCCAGGGTTTGGCAAGAAATAATGGCTGGATATTTTCCAGGTGTGATGACAGCCATAAACACATACATTCAAAAATATCAATAAACTCTAAGCACAAGAAACTTGAAGAAACTACATTAAGTCTAATCAATTGCTTAAAGCCAGTGATACCTTAAAAGCAGAAAAAAGATATATCATGTACAAAGAACAATGATAAGGATGATAGTGTATTTCTTGTAGTTCTTGTACTCTTTCTGCAAACCACAACAGAGTAGAGCAACAGCTTCAATGTACTGGAAAGGGGAAACAAAACTAGAATTCTTTGCCCATTGAAAACATCTTTAAAAAGCAAAGGTGATATAAGAACATTTTCAAGGGATGCCTGGGTGGCTCAGTGGTTGAGCATCTGCCTTCAGCTCAGGGTGTGATCCTGGGTTCCTGGGAACCTGCTTCTTCCTCTGCCTGCATCTCTGCCTCTCTCTCTATGTCTCTCATGAATTAATAAATAAAATCTTTTAAAAAAGAACATTTTCAAGCATAATGAAGATAAAAGAATTAGTCACCAGAAGACCTGCAGTATAAGAAGTAAAAAGGAAATTAAGCAGAAGGAAGATCATACCAGAAGAAATACGGATCTACACAAAGGAATGAAGAACACTAAAAATGTTATATATAGATACACAATTTTTTCTTATTTAAATCTTAAAAAATATACAGTCTTATAGACAATTTTATATATGGATACACAGTTTTTCTTATTTAAATCTTTATAGACTGTATAAAGCAATAATATTGATGTAGAGTTTATAAAATATTTAGAAGTAAGATGTATGATAATTGCATGAAGTCTTGTAGGAGAGAAATAGAGAAATAGGATTTTACTGTTATAATGTTCTTATATGATATGGAAAATGACATATCACTTGAAGATGGATTGTGATGAATATGTAGATATCTTAAGGCAACTACTAAAATAATATGACAAAGAGTTGCCAATACGCCAATAAAAGGTATAATGGAATAAATAAAAAAATCACCAAATCCAAAAGCAGAAAAAGAGGAAAAGAGAAAAAAAATGAACAAATGAAATAGAAAGCAATAGTAAAGATCTTAGAGTTATATCCAATATACTAATTACATCACTCATATCAGTTAAATGTAAATGCTCTACACACCTCGATTAAAAGGCAGAGATTATTAGACTGGGTTAAAAAAACTAAACTCAAATATATGCTGTCTATAAGAATTCTAATTTTAATTCCACCTACAACCTTGACTCCCCCTTTCCATGAAATGGAAATGGAATGACTTTAAAATAAAGAAATTATACTGGGTTAACAAGGTGGGTCCAATATAATCATAAATGTCCTTTAAATCTGGAAGGGGGAGGCAGAAGTGTCAGTGTGAGAGTGGGGTAATGTGAGAAAGACTTGACCAACCATTGCTGGTTTTGAGGATGGAGAAGGTGCCATGAGCCAAGGAATGTGGGTAAAAAATGCTGAAAGTTAATCATTTAGGTATCCACTTCAGGAAGTTACAGGGAGGGAGAGGAGTAAGATGGCAGAGGAATAGGGGACTTTGGTTTTGTCTGGTTCCTGGAATTTAGCTAGATGGCTATCAAATCATTCTGAACACCTGCAAACTCAATTAGAGATCTAAGAAAAAAATTGCTTCAATTCCAGAAATAGAAAATTGATCACTTTTTGCAAGATAGGGGGTGAGGAGAAGTGAATCTGAGGCAATATATTGGAAGATAAACCTGAGGTGGAGGGGAGGAGAAAGCATCCATAAGCCAGTACCCGAAAGTGCTATAAGCAGCAGAGTGCAAAATTGGAACTTTTAGAAGTCTGCTCTAGTGGGGCACATCCCTGCCTGAAAGGTACTCAGGTGGCAAAGCAAGATGGAATCCCAGATGGGACAGCATGGTCTCAGGATCCCCGGGGTCACAAAAAAGAAGGAGGATGCTTGAGTGGAGCAGAGTTCCCGAGTATCACAACATCAGAGCAGGGAAGCTGACTGCAACCAGTGAGCCCAGGAGTGGGCTTTCTGCGTGATGTTGCCATAAACCATGAACCGCTGGCATGGTTGGACAACCACTTTCTAGTATCAACCCAGCAAGAGGCAGACGCATGGCGAGACCCCTCCTCCCTCCCCTGGGAGGAAAAATGGGGTGCATGCTGCTGAAGTCTATAATGTTTGGAGACTCAAAATGGGGCCTCATACCTGGGATAAAAATGCTTGGTCACAGGTAGGGTGAAAACAGAGTGGAGACAGAAAACAGAGAGACAAAAGTGATTGCTTTTCCATGAAGGCTCACTGAAGGGTGGTGGGCATGAACTTTCAGCTCCGGAGATGGAGCTTAGGCTACTGTCATTTTTATTTTCATCCCCCAAAGCAGTCCTGAAAGCCTTAAGGGAACAAAAGCCCCAGAGAGCAATCTGGAGTTTACAGTGAGTCCAGCTCTCTGGCAAGGGCTGGTACAGTACTGCCTGGGCAAGGACACCCCAGAATCAGTGCACATGGCCCCTCTCCCAGAAGACCAGCAGAAACTTCCAGCCAATACTAAGTGTACTGAGCATACAGCACTGCAAAACTCCAGCTCTAGGAAAAAATAGTATATAGAATTCATGTTTTTTTTTTCTCATGATTCTTTAGTCTTTCAGTTTAAATCTTTTTTCCTTTTCAGCTGATTTTATCAACTCTTCTGTTAAGTCTTTTAAAATTTTCATTTCTATATTCACATTTTATATATATATATTTTTTTTTCTTTTTGGTTTCCTTTCATTGTATTCATTTTTTAAAAAAGATTTTATTTATTTACTCATGAAAGACAGACAGAGAGAGAGAGAGAGAGAGAGAGAGAGAGAGAGAGAAGCAGAGGGAAAAGCAGACTCCATGCAGGGAGCCCGACACGGGACTTGATCCAGGGACTCCAGGATCACACCCCCGGTGGAAGGCAGTGCTAAACCGCTGAGCCACCGGGGCTGCCCTCAATTTTATTTTGATAGATATATATATATATATATATATAAAGTTTTTCTTTATTTACAAATTTGGGATTTAGTTCTAGTAACAAACAGACCAAAATACACCCAGGATCTAGTTTACTTTTCTGTTCTGTTCACCTTCTGCTTGATTTTTCTTTTAAAATTTCATTTACTTATTCATGAGAGACACAGAGAGATAGAGAGGCAGAGACACAGGTAGAGGCAGAAGCAGGCTCCATGCAGGGAGCCCGACATGGGACCCGATCTTGGGTCTCCAGGATCACACCCTGGGTGGAAGGCGGTGCTAAACCACTGAGCCACCTGGGCTGCTCTCTTCTGCTTGGTTTTATTCTCACTTTTTTTTCTTTTTCTTTTCTGGTTTCTGATCTCTTCTGATTTGTTTAGTGTATATTTTTCTGGGATCATTGTTGCTATTTTTGTATTTTGTTCTCTCTTTCATCTATCTTCTCTGGACATATAATGACAAGACAGAAGAACTTACCCCCAAAAAGAGAACAAGAGGCAGTACAGACAGCCAGAGACTTAATCAATATGGACATAAATAAGATGTCAGAACTAGAATTCAAAACAATGATTATAAAGATACTAGCTGGGCCTGAAAAAAAAAAAAGCATAGAAGACAGTAGAGAATCCCTTACTGGAGAAATAAAGGAATTAAAATCTAATCAGGTGGAGATTTAAAAAAGGCTATTACTGGGCTGAAATGAAAAATGGAGGCTATAACTGCTAGGGTAAATGAGGTAGAAGAGTAGTGACACAGAAGACAAAATAATGGAGAATAAAGAACTGAGAAAGAGAAAGATAAACAACCATTGGTTAACAAGGAGAGAATTTGAGAAACAAGTGATCACATAAAATGAAACAATATTAGAAAAGTTAAGGTCTCAGGGGAAGAGGAAAGGGGGGAGCAGAAGGTTTATTTGAGCAAATTATAGCTGAGATTTCCCCTAATCTGGGGAAGGAAACAGGTATTCAATTTCAGGAGGCATAGAGAACACCCCTCAAAATCAATTAAAAATATTTTTTATATAGGGAAGCTTGCAAAATTCAAAGGAAAAGAGAAAATCCTGAAAGCAGGATTTTTAAGAGCTCCTTAACCTACAAGGGTAGAAACACAAGGGGGGGCAGTAGACCTCTCCACAGAGACCTGGCAGGCCAGAAAAGACTGCCATGATATATTCAGGGTACTAAATGAGAAAAAAAATGCAGCCACGAATACTTTATCCAGCAAGGCTGTCATTTAAAATAGAAGGAGAGATAAAGAGCTTTCAGGACAAACAGAAACTAAAAGAATTTGTGATCAGTAAACCAGCCTTGCAGAAATATTAAAGGGGATCCTTTAAGCAAAGAGAGAGCCCCAAAATAACAAAGACCAGTAAGAAGACCCACCGATATGCTGTCTATAGGAGACTCACTTTAGATCCAAAGACACATCCAGATTGAAAGCGAGAGGGCAGAAAACCATTTATCATGCTAATGGTCATAAAAAAAAAAGCTGGGGTGGCAATCCTTTTATCAGATAAATTAGATTTTTTTAAAAAAAGATTTTATTTATTTGAGAGAGAGAGAAAGCTAGCAAGAGAGAGCAAGAACAAAGGGGAGAAGGAGAAGCAGGCTCCCCACTGAGCAGGGAGCCTGACCTGGGGCTTGATCCCAGGACCCTGGGGATCATGACCTGAGCTGAAAGCAGAAGCTTAACTGAGTGAGCCACCCAGGCACACTGACAAATTAGATTTTAAACCAAAGATTGTAATAAGAGATGAAGAAGCAGACTTTATCATACTTAAAGGGTCTATCCAACAAGAAGATCTAATAATTGTAAACATTTATGCCCCTAACGTGGGAGTAGCCAAATATATAAACCAATTAATATAAAAATTAAAGAAACACATTGATAATAATACAATAATAGTAGGGGACTTTGACACCCCATTCACAACAATGGACAGACAAACTAAGCAGAAGATCAACAAGGAGGCAAAGACTTTGAATGACACACTGGACCAGATGGACTTCACAGATATATTCAGAGCATTTCATCCTAAAGAAACAGAATACATATTCATCTCAAGTGCACATGGAACATTTTCTAGGATAGATTACACACTGGGTCACAAATCTGACCTCAACTGGTACCAAAAGATTGGGATTATCCTCTGCATATTTTCAGACAATTCTTTCTTTCTTTATTTTAAATTAATTTTTTTAGATTTTTATTTATTTAATCATGAGACACACACCCACACACAAAGAGAGTGAGAGAGAGAGAGAGAGAGAGGCAGAGACGCAGGCAGAGGGAGAAGCAGGCTCCATGCAGGGAGCCCGACGTGGGACTCCATCCCAGGTCTCCAGGACCACACCCTCGGCAGAAGGCAGGCACTCAACCATTGAGCCACCCAGGCATCCCCAGACAATTCTTTAAAGCTCAATCATAAGAGGAAATTTGGAAGAACCACAAAAACATGGAGATTAAAGAGTATCCTACTAAAGAATGAATAGGTCAACCAGGAAATTAAAGAAAAATTAAAAAATTCATCAAAAAAATAAAAATGAAAACACAACTGCTCAAAACCTTTGGAATACAGCAAATGCTGTCTGAAGAGGAAAGATATAGCAATACAAGCCTTTCTCAGAAATAAAAAAGTCTCCAAAAACACAGCCTAACCTTATACCTAAAGGAGAGAAAAAGAACAGCAAATAAAACCTAGATCCAAAGAGAAATAATAAAAATTAGAACAGAATCAGTGAAAGAAACCAAAAGAATAGTAGAACAGATAAATGAAACTAAGAGCTGGTTCTTTGAAAGAATTAATAAGATCAATAAACCCAGCCAGACTTATGAAAAAGAAAAGAGAAATGATCCAAATCTATAAAATCATGAATGAAAGAGGAGAAATCACAACCAACACTAAAGAAATACAAACAATTATAAGAACATATTATGAGCAACTATATGCCAACAAATTAGGTAATCTGGAAGAAATGGTATCATATAAAATACCAAAACTGAAACAGGAGGAAATAGAAAACCAGAACAGACCCATACCAGCAAGGGAATTGAAACAGTAATCAAAAACCTCCCAAAAACAAGAGTCCAGGACTGGATGGTTTCCCCAGGGAATTCTAAACATTTAAAGAAGAATTAATACCTATTCTTCTGAAGCTGTTTCAAAAAATAGAGAAGGAAATAAAACTTCCAAACTATTTCTATGAAGCCAGCATTACCTTGATCTCCAAACCAGATAAAGACCCCACTAAAAAGGAGAATTATAGACCAGTATTCCTGATGAACATGGAGGCAAAAATTCTCACCAACATACTAGCCAATAGGAGCCAACAGTACATTAAAATGATTATTTACCATGACCAAGTGGGATTTACTCCTGGGCTGCAGGGGTGGTTCAACATCCTCAAATCAATCAAGGTGATATATCACATTAATAAAAGAAAGGACAAGAACCACATGGTCCTTTCAATAGATGCAGAAAAAGCATTTGACAAAGTATAGCATCTTTTCTTGATTAAAACTCTCCACAGTGTAGGGATAGAGGGAACATATCTCAATATAATAAAAGCCATAGACATAAAGCCCACAGCGAATATCATTCTCGCTTTTTTTAAAAAAAGATTTTATTTATTTATTCATGAGAAACACACACACACACACACACACACACACACAGGCAGAGACAGGCAGAGAGAGAAGCAAGCTTCATGCAGGGAGCCCAATGTGGGACTCCATCCCAGGACTTTGGGATCACACCCTGAGCTGAAGGCAGACACTCAACTGCTGAGCCATCCAGGCGTCCTGCAAATATCATTCTCAATGGGGAAAAAGTGAGAGCTTTTCCCCTAAGGTCAGAAACACAATAGGGATATCCTCTCACCACTATTGGTCTACATACTACTAGAAGTCCTAGCTTCAACAATCAGACAACAAAAAAAGAATAAAATGCATCCAAATTATCAAGAAGAAGTCAAACTCTCATTCTTCGCAGAGGACATGATACTCTATGTGGAAAACCCAAAATACTCTACTCCAAAATTTTTAGAACTCATAGAGTAATTCAGGGAAGTGGCAGGATGTAAAATCAACACACAGAAGTCAGTCACATTTCTATACACTAACGAGTAGGAAGAATGAGAAACCAAGGAATTGATCCTACTACAATTGCACCAAAACCTGTAAGATACCTAGGAATTAACCTAACCAATGAGGTTAAGGATCTGTACTCTGAAAACGATAGAACGCATATGACAGAAATTGAGGAAGACACAAAGAAATGGAAAATTATTCCATGCTCATTGATTGGAGGAACAAATATTGTTAAAATTTCTATGCTACCCAGAGCAATCTATACATTCAATGCAATCTCTATCAAAATACCATCAGCATTCTTCACAGAGCTGGAACCAAGAATCTTAAAATTAGTATGGAACCAGCAAAGAACCTGAATAGCCAAAGGAATATTGAAAAAGAAAACCAAAGCTGGAGGCATCACAATTCCAGACTTCAACCTGTATTACAAAGCTGTGATTATCAAGACAGTGTGGTACAGGCATTAAAAACACACATAGATCAATGGAACAGAATAGAGAACCAAGAAATGCACCCTCAACTCTATAGTCAGCTAATCTTCAACAAAGTGGGAAAGAATATCCAATGGAAAAAGGACAGTCTTTTCAGCAAATGGCATTGGGAAAATTGGAAAGCCACATGCAGAAGAATGAAACTGGACTACTTTCTCACATCATGCACAAAAATAAACTAAAAATGGATGAAAGACCTAAAGGTGAGATAGAAATCCATCAAAATCCTAGTGGATAATACAAGTAGTAACCTCTTGGACCTTGGCCATGGCAACATCTTACTAGATATGTCTCCTAAGACAAGGGAAACAAAGCAAAAATGAACTACTGGAACTTCATCAAGATGAAAAACTTTTGCACAGCAAAGGAAACAGTCAACAAAACTAAAAGGCAACCTACAGAATGGGAGAAGGTATTTTCAAATGCCTTATCAGATAAAAGGCTAGTATCCAAAATCTATAAGGAACTTATCAAACTCAACACCCAAAGAACAAAAAATCCAATCAAGAAATGGTCAGAAGATATGAACAGACATTTCTCCAAAGAAGACATACAAATGGCCAACAGACACATGAAAAGATGCTCAACATTACTTGATATCCGGGAAACACAAATGAAAACCACAATGATATATCACCTCACACCAATCACAATGGCTAAAATCAAGAAGTTAGGAAACAACAAATGTTGTCAAGGATGTGGAGAAAGGGACCCCCACCTTGTGCTGATGGTGGGAATGTGAACTGGTATAGCCACTCCAGAAAACAGTATGGAGGTTCCTCAAAAAGTTAAAAATAGACATATCCTATGACCCATCATTGTGCTACTTGGTACTTACCCAGAAGATACAAATTTAGTGATCCAAAGGGGCACCTGAACCCCAATGTTTATAGCAGTAATGTCCACAATAGCCAAACAATAGAAAGAGCCCAGATGCTCTTCAAGAGATGGATGTATAAAAATAGATGTGGTATCTATATATATAATGGAATATTATTCAGCTATCAGAAAACAAGAAATCTTACCATTTGCAATGACACAGATGGAGTTAGAGAGTATTATGCTCAGTGAAATAAGTCAGAAAAAGACAAATATCATATGATTTCACTGATATATGGAAGAAACAAAACAGGATCATAGGGGAAGGGAGGGAAAATTAAAATAAACAAAATAAAATTAAAAGCAGAGAGGGAGGCAAACCATAAGAGACTCTTAACTGTAGGAAACAAACTGAGGGTTGTTGTAGGGGAGATGGATGGAGGGAATAGGGTAATTGGGTGATGGGTGTTAGGGAAGGCATATGATGTAATGAGCACTGTGTGTTATGTACAACATTGAACTCTACTTCAGAAACTAATAATACACTGTATGTTAATTAATTTAAATAAAATGAAATTTAATTTAAAAAAGAAGTTTTTGTGAGAAAATTAAACTGAAAGACAGTAGAAAGGAGGAAATAACGATAAAAGTAAAGATAAATAAATCAGAAAATAAATGTATAATAGAACAAACAAATATAAATTTGGCTTTTTGTTAAGTTCTCTAAAATTGACAAATCTTCATTAAGGCTTATTAAGAGAAGGCCCACATATCAATATTAGTAATAAAAAGGGTATTATGGATATTATAATGAAAATAGGACATTATGAAGAATTTTATGACAATAAATTTGAAAACATAAAATGAACAAATTTCTTTTTTAAAAAAAGATTTTATTTATTAGAAACACACACACACACAGAAAGAGAGAGAGACAGGCAGAGGGAGAAGCAGGCTCCATGCAGGGAGCCCGACGTGGGACTCGATCCCGGGTCTCCAGGATCACATCCTGGACTGAAGGTGGCGCTAAACCGCCGAGCCACCCGGGCTGCCCAAAATGAACAAATCTCTCTCTAAAAAAAAAAAAAAAGGCCTCCACACCTACCTCACACCATACACAAAAATCAATTCCACTAGATTGCAGGTATAAATATGAAAGCCAAGCTTAAGGCAGGAAAATATTTCTTAACTTGACAGAGAAAACTATACCTTAAGGTAAAAGATTGGTAAACTTTTTTCTATTGGGATTTTAATTTATTAAATGATACCATAAGAAAACGAAGAGGCAACCCTTGAGAGTGGATATTTACAATACAAATAATTAGAGGAATTCAAATCTGTAAGTAAGAATTCTATCAATGAGAAGAAAAAGACAGACAACCCAATAGGAAAATGGGCATTAACCAGCATTCAAAAAAGATGATATCCAAATGAACAAAAACCATATGAAAAGGTGCACAGTGAGTTGTCTCTGCTACCTTCCAGAATGGGTAAAATTAAGAAAACTGACAATACCAAACACTGGTGAGAATGTACAGCTGCTCCAGTTCTTATCCACAGTGTACATTGGCATAAAACGTGACTTTGGAGAACTGCTTGGCATCATCTAACAAAATCAAAGATATGCATAGACCTGCCCTACGACCCAGCAATTGCACTATTGGGGATTTACCCCAAAGATACAGATGCAGTGAAACGCCGGGACACCTGCACCCTGATGTTTATAGCAGCAATGGCCACGATAGCCAAACTGTGGAAGGAGCCTCGGTGTCCAACGAAAGATGAATGGATAAAGAAGATGTGGTTTATGTATACAATGGAATATTACTCAGCTATTAGAAATGACAAATACCCACCATTTGCTTCAACGTGGATGGAACTGGAGGGTATTATGCTGAGTGAAGTAAGTCAGTCGGAGAAGGACAAACATTATATGTTCTCATTCATTTGGGGAATATAAATAATAGTGAAAGGGCCTATAAGGGAAGGGAGAAGAAATGTGTGGGAAATATCAGAAAGGGAGACAGAACGTAAAGACTACTAACTCTGGGAAACGAACTAGGGGTGGTAGAAGGGGAGGAGGGCGGGGGGTGGGACTGAATGGGTGACGGGCACTGGGGGTTATTCTGTATGTTAGTAAATTGAACACCAATAAAAAATTAAAAAAAAAATTTCCTGGTTGACCCTTTCATCTTTTAGCAGGATGGTCCTTAACCTCCACGTGTTTGAGGTCCTTCCAAACTTCTTGTTGTGGTTTAGTTCTAATTTCAAGGCATTATGGTCTGAGAATATGCAGGGAACGATCCCAATCTTTTGGTATCGGTTCAGACCCGATTTGTGACCCAGTATGTGGTCTATTCTGGAGAAAGTTCCATGTGCACTTGAGAAGAATGTGTATTCAGTTGAGTTTGGATGTAAAGTTCTGTAGATATCTGTGAAATCCATCTGGTCCAGTGTATCATTTAAACCTCTCGTTTTTTGGAGATGTTGTGCTTAGAGACCTACCGAGGGTAGAAAGAGCTAGATTGAAGTCACAAGTATAAGTGTATTATTATCTAAGTATTTCTTCACTTTGGTTAATTGATTTATATATTTGGCAGCTCCCACATTCGGGGCATATATATCGAGGATTGTTAAGTCCTCTTGTTGGTAGATCCTTTAAGTATGACATAGTGTCCCTCTTCATCTCTCACTACAGACTTCGGGGTAAATTTTAGTTTATCTGATATAAGGATGGCTACCCCTGCTTTCTTTTGAGGGCCATTCGAATGGTAAATGGTTCTCCAACCTTTTATTTTCAGGCTGTGGGTGTCCTTCTGTCTAAAATGAGTCTCTTGTAGACAGCAAATAGATGGGTCCTGCTTTTTTATCCAGTCTGAAACCCTGCGCCTTTTGATGGGGTCATTAAGCCCGTTCACGTTCAGAGTTACTATTGAAAGGTATGAGTTTAGTGTCATCATGATATCTATTCAGTCCTTGTTTTTGTGGATTGTTCCACTGGACTTCTTCTTAAAGGGGAATTTTAAGAGTCCCCCTTAAAATTTCTTGCAGAGCTGGTTTGGAGGTCACATATTCTTTCAGTTGCTGCCTGTCTTGGAAGCTCTTTATCTCTCCTTCCATTTTGAATGAGAGCCTTGCTGGATAAAGTATTCTTGGTTGCATGTTCTTCTCATTGAGGACCCTGAATATATCCTGCCAGCCCTTTCTGGCCTGCCAGGTCTCTGTGGAGAGGTCTGCTGTTACCCTAATACTCCTCCCCATTACAGTCAGGGATTTCTTGTCTCTTGCTGCTTTAAGGATCTTCTCTTTATCTTTGGAATTTGCGAGCTTCACTATTAAATGTCGAGGTGTTGAACGGTTTTTATTGATTTTGGGGGGGGGGTCTCTCTATTTCCTAGATCTGAATGCCTGTTTCCCTTCCCAGATTAGGAAAGTTTTCAGCTATGATTTGTTCAAATACATATTCTGGCCCTCTGTCCCTTTCGGCGCCCTCAGGAACACCAATTAAACGTAAGTTTTTCTTCCTCAGGCTGTCGTTTATTTCCCTTAATCTATCTTCATGGTCTTTTAATTGTTTGTCTCTTTTTTCCTCAGTTTCCCTCTTTGCTATCAACTTGTCTTCTATGTCACTCACTCGTTCTTCCACCTCGTTAACCCTCCTCATTAGGACTTCTAGTTTGGATTGCATCTCATTCAATTGATTTTTAATTTATGCCTGATTAGCTCTAAATTCTGCAGTCATGAAGTCTCTTGAGTCCTTTATGCTTTTTTCTAGAGCCACCAGTAGCTGTATAATAGTGCTTCTGAATTGGCTTTCTGACATTGAATTGTAATCCAGATTTTGTAACTCTGTGGGAGAGAGGACTGTTCCTGATTCTTTCTTTTGAGGTGAGGTTTTCCTTCTAGTCATTTTGCTCAGTTCAGAGTGGCCAAAAGCAAGTTGTATTGGGAAAAAGGAGAAAAAGAGAGGAGAGAAAGAAGGAAAGAAAAGAGAAAGAGGGGAAAAAAGGAAGAAAAAAACGAAAAAAAAGAAGAAAAGGAGAAAGAAAAAGAAAGAAAGGGAAAATAAGGGGGGTGGGGGAAGAAAACAAATCAAAAAGCAAAACAAAATACAACAAAAAAAAAAAAAAAGAAAAAGAAAAAGAAAAAAAGAACCACGGGGGAGTATCCTCTGATTCTGTGTACTTTAAGTCCCTTGGCTTCCCCTTGAAGTTGTCCGTCTAGCTGGTCTTCTGGGGGAGGGGCCTGTTGTGCTGATTCTCAGGTGTTAGCACTTGGGGGAGCTGCTCTGCCCCGGCCTGGTGCAGGTCTCAGTGGGGGTTGTTCACCCCGTGAGGCCCCAGGAGGAACAACCGCAGTGGCGGGGCCAGCTCTGCAGCCCTGGAGTCAGCTCCCGCAGTCACCACGGAGCTCTCCGTCTGCAGGGCCTGGAGGCTCCGGGGCGGGGTCGCTGATCTGCTCAGCTCCGGGCAGGAGCGTCCTCGCTGTCCTGGGCCCTCCCGGCCTCTGCCTGTCCCGGGGGAGGCCGGATCCTGGGCTGTGTCCTGGCGCCCTTTGCTCCGGAGCCTGTGCTGTTGGATTCGCCCCCGCCCGGCAGCCCCCTGCGCAGAGCCGCCCCCGAGCCCCCCCGGGCTGCTCCCGCCCCGCAGCCCCCTCCGGGGAGCCGCCCCCGAGACCCCCGAGCTGCTCCCGCCCCGCAGCCCCCTCCGCGGAGCCGCCCCCGAGCCCCCCCGAGCTGCTCCGGGTCCCCCGTGCGCGCTGCAGCCCTTAGGGAGCTCGGCGCACTCTCCCGGGTGCAGGTGTCTGTTAGTGTCCCCGGGAGCCCGAGGGCATCCCCGCCCTCCTGGGTCCTGCTCCACCTCCCTGCGAGCCCCTTTCCCCCCGGGAAGGTTGGTGCAGCTCCTGCCTCTCCGGGACGGGGCTCTCCTGTCCTGGGGACACTCGCCCCGGCCTCAGCCCGGCTCCTCGCGGGGCCCCTCCCCGTTGGAGGCCTTTTGTTCCTTTATTTCTTTTTCCCCGTCTTCCTACCTTGATAGAAGCGGGAACTCTTCTCACTGTAGCGTTCCAGCTGTTCTCTCTTTAATTCTCAGGCCGAATTAATAGATTTTCAGGATAATTTGAAGGTTTTCTAGGTAATTTGGTGGAAACAGGTGATTTGGGGACCCTACTCTTCCGCCATCCTGCCCCTCCTCCGGTATCTTATGCTTTTGGGTGCAATTGTAAATGGGGTTGACTCCTTAATTTCTCTTTCTTCAATCTCATTGTTGGTGAGTGGGAGCTGTTTATCCTGTGAGACCCCTGTTCCCTGGCAGCCCTGCTCAGTCCCAGGCTAAGATGACACCAGGAGGAACAACAGTGGCGGCAGCCAGCTCTCCAGCCCTAGAGTCAGCTCCAGCAGTAACAACCGCAGCTCTCAGTCCACTGGGGCCTGGATGCTCTGGGGACTGTGGGCGCTGATCTGCACAGCTTGGGGCCGCCTGGCGGTTGGAGCGTCCTCGCTGTCCTGTGTCCTCCAGGTCTCTGCCTGTCCCAAGGGGAGCGCCAGATCCTGGTCTGTGTCCCCGACGCCTTGGGCTCTGGAGCCTGCGCTACTGGAATTGGGCTCCTGGGGCAGTGCAGCTCCCTCGGTGCGGAGCCGCTGCCTGAGCTACTCCCGAGGTCCCGCTGAGCGCGCACTCCAGCCCTTCAGGGAACTCGGCCGTGGTGTGTGGCACGCTCTCCCCCGGGGCACACTTCTGTTAGTGACCCTGGGAACCTGGGGGCCTTCACTGTGCCTCCTGGGATCCTGAGTTCCCTGTGAATGCCTTTCCATCCGGGAAGGTTGGTAAAATTCCTGCTTCTCCAGGACTGGGCTTTCCTGTCCTGGAGGCACTCGCTGCCTGGCCTTAGCCCCAATCCTTGCGGGGCCCCTCCCCCTTGGATGCCTTTTTTATTTTATTTTTTTTTCATCTTACTACCTTGATAGAAGCACGAAATCTTCTCACTGTAGCATTCCAGCTGTTCTCTCTTTAAATCTCAGGCTGAATTCATAGGTTTTCAGGATGATTTGAAAGTTACCTAGGTAAGTTGGTGGGGACAAGTGACTTGGGGGACCCTACTCTTCTGCCATCTTGCCCCGCTTAAGCCTTTTTTTTTTTAATTTTATGATAGTCACAGAGAGAGAGAGAGAGAGGCAGAGACATAGGCAGAGGGAGAAACAGGCTCCATGCACCGGGAGCCCGACGTGGGACTTGATCCCGGGTCTCCAGGATCGTGCCCTGGGCCAAAGGCAGGTGCTAAACCACTGCACCACCCAGGGATCCCAAGCCTTTTTAAAAAAAAAACAAAATCTTTTCTGTTGAGAAATATCACCTATAGAAAAGTACACAGAACAGTACTCTCACTTTGACAGCACATATACTAAAAGTAGAAAAGTACACAAAACAAACATTACAGCTTATTAGGTTATCACCTCTCAGCTGAGAGTAACCATCTCTTGACCTACTGGGTAACCACATTCATGCTTTTCTTTCACATTTACTATGTAAACATATATTTTATTCTTAAACAAAATGACTCAGTTTTGTTGCATATTCAGAACTTAATATAATAGAATCAAACAATATATGTTCCCATGTCTTGCTTCTCTTATTCAACATAGTTGTAGATTCATCCAAGCTGTTGTTGTATGTGTTGAGGAATATTTGAAAGAAAGAAAGAACCACAAATTGTTTACCTTGCCACTGTTGATAAGCCTCTGGGCTATTTCCAGAGTGTCGCTATCATACATACCTTTCGTGCATGTTTCTTGCTAGCTTTGGCAATGGAGTGACTGGGCTCACAGAGGAAGACATAGACATGGCCAACATGCATATGATAAAATGCTCTGCATCACTTGCCATCAGGGAAATACAAATCAAAACCACAATGAGATACCGCCTTACACCAGTGAGAATGGGGAAAATTAACAAGGCAGGAAACAACGAATGTTGGAGAGGATGCGGAGAAAAGGGAACCCTCATACACTGTTGGTGGGAATGTGAACTGGTGCAGCCACTCTGGAAAACTGTGTGGAGGTTCCTCAAAGAGTTAAAAATAGACCTGCCCTACGACCCAGCAATTGCACTGTTGGGGATTTACCCCAAAGATACGGATGCATGAAATGCCGGGACACCTGCACCCCGATGTTTATAGCAGCAATGTCCACAATAGCCAAACTGTGGAAGGAGCCTCGGTGTCCAACGAAAGATGAGTGGATAAAGAAGCTGTGGTCTATGTATACAATGGAATATTACTCAGCTATGAGAAATGACAAATACCCACCATTTGCTTCAACGTGGATGGAACTGGAGGGTATTATGCTGAGTGAAGTAAGTCAATCGGAGAAGGACAAACATTATATGTTCTCATTCATGTGGGAAATATAAATAATAGTGAAAGGGAATAATAGGGAAGGGAGAAGAAATGTGTGGGAAATATCAGAAAGGGAGACAGAATGTAAAGACTGCTAACTCTGGGAAACGAACTAGGGGTGGTAGAAGGGGAGGAGGGCGGGGGGTGGGAGTGATTGGGTAATGGGCACTGGGGGTTATTCTGTATGTTGGTAAATTGAACACCAATAAAAAAAAATGATGCAAGTATCACTAAATAAACCGGCCCACACAGGAACTGAAAAAAAAAAAAAAAGAAAAAGAAAAAAGCATAAGATACCTAGGAATAAACCTAACCAAATAGGTAAAGGATCTATACCCTAAAAACTACAGAACACTTCTGAAAGAAATTGAGGAAGACACAAAGAGATGGAAAAATACTCCATGCTCGTGGATTGGCAGAATTAATATTGTGAAAATGTCAATGTTACCCAGGGCAATATACACGTTTAATGCAATCCCTATCAAAATACCATGGACTTTCTTCAGAGAGTTAGAACAAATCATCTTAAGATTTGTGCATGGCTCAGTGGGAGCTGTTTATCCCGTGAGGCCCCTGCTCCCTGGTGGCCCTGCTCAGTCCCAGGCACAAGGTGACACCTGGAGGAACAACAATGACGGCAGCCAGCTCTCCAGCCCTAGAGTCAGCTCCAGAAGTAACTACTGCAGGTCCTAGTCCGCAGGGATAGGCCCCGTGGGCGGGCGGGGGGGGCGGCGCTGATCTGCACAGCTCGGGGCCGCCCGGTGACAGGAGCGTCCTTGCTGTCCTGTGTCCTCCCGGCCTCTGCCTGTCCTGGGGGGAGCGCCGGATCCTGGGCTGTACCCCCCAGCGCCTTGGGCCTGCGCCCCTGGAATTGCACTGCCGGAGCCGCGCAGCCCCCTCTGTGTGGAGTCACCACCTGAGCCACCACCTGAGCTTCTCCCTCAGGTTGCTCCCGGGGCCTCGCCGGGTGCGCGCTCCAGCCCTTTATGGAGCTGGGCCCACGGTGTGTGACGCGCTCTCCCCCGGGGTGCACTTCCTCTGTTAGTGACCCTGGGAGCCTGGGGGCATCACTGCCCCTTCTGGGATCCTGCCTGAGTTCCTTGTGAGCGCTTTTCCATCCGGGAAGATTGGAAGATTGGTAAAGTTCCTGCTTCTCCGGGACTGGGCTTTCCTGTCCTGGAGGCTCTCGCCGCCCTCCTTAGCCTGGCTCCTTGTGGGGGCCCCTCCCCATTGGATGCCTTTTTATTTATTTTTTCTGTCTTCCTACCTTGATAGAAGTGGGAACTCTTCTCACTGTAGCATTCCAGCTGTTCTCTCTTTAAATCTCAGGCCGAATTCGTAGGTTTTCAGGATGATTTGAAAGTTGTCTAGGAAAGTTGGTGGGGACAGGTGACTTGGGGATCCTACTCTTCTGCCATCTTGCCCCTCCTGTCTTATTATCAATATTGATGGATAAGATGAGCTCTGGGATCTGAGGGAAAGACTGCAGAGAATGTGAGCGGCTGCAGTAGAAACTCATTCTTTTCTGGACCAAACTGATATTCGATGAGCCTCATTTCAGGCTAACCTCATCTGAAGCTGTACATTCATTAATCTCTGAGTTCTGCTCACATTTCTTTCTTGCACTCTATTTTGGTATTATTTCAGATGGTGTACATGTGTATGTGCATGTGTGTGTGTATGAGTATGTATACATATACATGAACATGGCTGTCAATTTTAACGATAGGTAGTTGTGAAAGTGGCTCCACTGAAGATATTTGCAAATGACATATCAGATAAAGGGCTAGTATCGAAGATCTATAAAGAACTTATTAAACTCAACAGCAAAGAAACAAGCATTCCAATCGTGAAATGGGAAAAAGACATGAACAGAACTTTCACCAAAGAAGACATACAAATGGCCAACAAGCACATGAGAAAATGCTTCGCATCACTTGCTATCAGGGAAATACAATTCAAAACCACAATGAAATACCACTTTACACTAGCGAGAATGGTGAAAATTAATAAGACAGGAAACAACCAATGTTGGAGAGGATGTGGAGAAAGGGGAACCCTCTTGCACTGTTGGTGGGAATGTGAACTCTGGAAAACTGTGTGGAAGTTCCTCAAAGAGTTAACAATAAAGATACCCTATGACCCAGCAACTGCACTACTGGGGATTTACCCCAAATATACAGATGCAGTGAAAAGCCTAGACACCTGTACCCTAATGTTCACAACAGCAATGTCCACAATAGCCAAACTGTGTAAGGAGCCATGGTGTCCTTTGACAGATGAATAGATAAAGAAGATGTGGTCTATATATACAATGAAATATTATTCAGCCATCAGAAAGGATGAATACCCACCATTTGCTTCGACGTGGATGCAACTGGAGGTTCTTATGCTGAGTGAAGTAAGTCAATTGGAGAAGGACAATCATTGTATGGTTTCACTCATATGGCAAATATAAAAAATAGTGAAAGGGATCATAGGGGGAAAAGAGGGAAAATGCGTGGGAAAAATCAGAAAGGGTGACAAAACATGAAAGACTCTTAACTCTGGGAAATGAACAAGGGGTAGTGAAGGGGAGGTGGGTGGAGGGATGGAGTAACTGGGTGATGGGCACTGAGGGGGGCACATGGCAGGATGAGCACTGGGTGTTATGGTATATGTTGGCAAATTGAACTCCAATAAAAATATACAAAAAATAAAAAAAATTAATTCTAACTCAGAAAAAAAAGAAGCTCCACTGGTATCCATTATTAACTCTTTGTCCGAGTCACCATGGATGGTATGTTCAACTCTTGTCACATGTTTATTATATCCTGTAAATATGGACTACCTCTTCCTTGCATAGGTGCAAGTTCGGGAACACACAGTCATGAGGCAAATGCATAAGGCCTTCGTTGCATGGGCCTCTCTTCCTACTAGAAATTATGGGACTGTCCACGTTTCAGGTTCTAAAAGTTTAGTACTCAGATCATTCAATTTGGAGATTGGTTAATGATAGTTAATTGAGGAAAAATGACTTCAATATAAGCTGGTTTGTGTTGCTTACCTATATTTATTAATGATAGTATATATCTTCTTTCATCATTCTGTCTGTTTTAGTGTCTGATCAAATGACAAATATTTATTTTTATCACTTGCTAAGTTTATTTAAACTTGTAGAAATTAAGTTATGCAGGATAGTCTTATAGAGTCAGTTTTAGAGCTATCGGAATGCCATCGAGGGAAAGAAGAGAGTGTAAATCTGTAGAGTGTTCAAGGACAAGCATTTAGTGAGTTTCCATTATGTATACACAGTAGAACCCAACTGTAACCTGTGGGCTCCTGACATCTTGAGTTCTGTATAAGATTAAGTCTGGACATGAACAAAATTGAAAAACCTTTAGCTAGATTGACCAAGAAAAATGGAATGAAGATTCAAATTACCAAAATCAGAAATGAAGTCAGGGACATTATTTAGAGAAATGAAATAAAAGGAATTATAAGTGATTACTATGCCAATACATTAGATAGCCTTGACAAATTCTTAGAAAGACTTGAACTACTAAAACAAGAAGAAATGGAAATATAAATAGGCTTATAACAAGCAAAGAGACCAAATTAATGTAAAAAAGACTTCCTAGAAAGAAAAACCTAGACCCAGGTGGCTTCATTGATGAATTCTATTAAACATTTCAGAAGAATTCATACCAGTTCTTCACAAACTCTTACAAAAAATAGAAGAGAACACTTCTCACTCATTTTATGAGGCCAGTATTACCCTGATACCAAAACTAATGACCTAAGAAAACTACAGATCAATATCTCTAATGAATATGGTTGAAAAATCTTCAGCAAATTACTGGAAAACCAAATCCAGCCACATATATAAAGGATTATATATCATGATTGAATGGTATTTATCCCAGCAAAGCAAGGCCAGTTCAATATAGAAAAATCAATTGAAGTAATACACCATAGTAATAGAATAGGGGACAAAATTCATAGCCTATCTCAATAGAAGCAGAAACGGCATTTACCAATTCAATGTCTTTTCATAGTAAAAACTCTCAACACATCAGGAACAGAAGGACACTTCCTCTGCCTGGTAACAGGTGTGTAACGGAACCTATAGCTAACATTATACTAACTAGTGAAAGAATGACTGCTTTCTGAGATCAGGAACAAGATAAGGATCTCGGTCCTGGCCACTGTCTTAATCATTGTACTGGAGGATCTAGCCAGGACAGTTAGACAAGAGAAAGAAAAAAAGGCATTGAAATTGGAAGGAAGGAAATAAAACTATTTCTATCTCAGATGACATGATCTTGTATATAAAATATTATAAGCAATCTATTAGAGCTATTGAGTTCAGGAAAAATTAATATTACATAGCTTATTGACTTCTGTTCTGTATGGAACACAAATTTGTGAAAATTCCCAGAGTCCTTATGTATTTATGTTCATTTCTGCTCTGGAGCCTGTTTTCAGAAGAGTGGTCTCTGCTCCAAATACCATTGACCTAGATACTTCGCTCTCTTGATCAGTTTCTACTGTACATGTCACTTAACACAAGGCATCTGTAAGCAAGTAAGCTTTTGTTTTTTTGAGTGGGAGAAAATGTGAAGGAGTTAATAAAAGAAGGATCTATAGCATAGCAATGCAAACAAATTGAACGTCAGACATGCTCTTTCTAAAAATTTGTCTTGACTGCTTAACTGTGTTTTATCCTCAGCTTCCTCTTCTCTCTCTCCCTTCTAGGGGGAAAAAACCAAACCAAGCAAAAAACTAGAATACAAAAAAAAAAAAAAAAAAAAAGAAAAAAGTTAAAGAAGCTTAATCACCTTTGGTGGTTGTTCTAGTCACTGATGATACACCAACTTAAAGCTCTCATCTTTGACTCCAGAGTTTATAACAGAACAGAATACAAAAATTCTGGTGCCAAAGATTATTGTTCCAATTTCTACTTCATGATACGTGATTTTAAGGCAGGTAAAGATGTATTTTTAACAAAGATTTTATTTATTTATTTGAGAGACATAGAGAGTAAGCGAGAGAGAGAGAAAGAGAGAGAGAGAGAGAGAGAGCACAAGCAGGGGGAGGGACAAGGGGAGAAGCAGACTGCCTGCTGAACAGGGAGCCTGATGCAGGGCTCCATCCCAGGACTTTGAGATCATGACTTGAGCCAAAGGCAGACACACACATTCACATCACTACCCTTAGTTAAACATTGTATATATAGCAGTAAGTGTGCATTTTTTGGTGGTGAATGATGATATATAGATTACTGAAAGACTTTTGTGGAGGATGTGAGGTGAATTGAATTTGAATGTGGGGAGGAAGGTAAGTAGGTGGGGAACATGTGGTGGTGAATGTGGCAGTTAGGGGGAGGAGATTGAATGTCCAAGAAGGAACTGTGTCCATTTGTTGCCTCATTTATTTATTTATTCAGTAAGTATTTATTGAGTGGTTACTATATGCAAGGCAATATTGTAGGTCCTGAGTGACAGGAGGAGGAATTGAGGGTAGGAAAGCAAATCAGATCATTGTAAGGTCTTCGGCATTTCCCAGTCTCAGATTCTTTTGGCACATTCATTGTACAACCAGGACAAGCACAGGCAAGAAGGGGTAAGCTTAAGTCAGGTTTATGGTAAAGCTGTAGTTCTAGGGAGAATTATCAGATGATGGAAAGTCAGCTGCTTAGATGTGAAGAACAAAGGCAGAAGAAATGTAGAAAAAAGTTAAATTTCCTTACAATTTGCAGCCCATTGACAAGTACCTAGGATAGGCAGAGTGACTTTCCACTAGGAACTCAACTGCTTTGATGTTAATACTTTGCTACAGGCAAAAGGCAACCTTAGAGGGCGCTTGGGTGGCTCAGTTGATTTGAGCGTCTGCCTTTGGCTCAGGTCATGATCCCAAGGTCCTGGGATGGATTCCCACATCAGACTCCCAGCTCAATGGAGAGTCTGCTTCTCCCCACCACTCTCTGTACAACCCCCGCCCCCCCATGCTCATGCTTTCTCTTTGGCTTACTCTCTCAAATAAAGTAAATAAAATCTGGTTCTCCTTCCTCTGCCCCTACCCCCTGCTCGTGGGCTCTCTCTCTCTCCCTCTGTCAAATAAATAAAGTCTTTAAAAAATTTAAAAAAAAAAAGAGGCAACCTTAGCTTGATATCAGCCTGACCTCCAGGATCCTGTAAGTCTTCCTTAACATATAAAAATCCCTTTGGAAACTTCCTTTATCTCTACCCACCCCATCAAAGTCTACGTTAGCAGTTATCCTCTAAACCTGTGCCCTGCTGATAAACATCTTGAGGGGTCTCATGACTAAGGTTTGACTATACAGTAGTAAATGATCCCTCAAAGTCTTGGAAACCGCTTCCAAATTCCTTAGGGACTTACACTATCTCTAATCCTCCTCCCTCCTTGAAAATATATAATCAGTCACCTGTTACAACCCCAGTGCAGCTGTTTATAGCTTAGGGTCCTGCCCCTGTGCTTTAATAAGACCACCATTTTTTTTGCACTGAAGATGTCCCAAGAATTCTTTCCTGACTGTTCAGTCCCAAACCCCCAAATTATGTCACATTAGCCATGATCTGAAGTTTAACTGAGGTGAAAATGATCAAGGTGAATCTGCACGATTTAGACCAATAGCTCAGAGAAATCACTTTGTTACCAACTCACTTTGCTGACAAGAGTGGACATAAAGCTGGTTCATGAGGGACCAGTAGTGCCCTGGGGGTTGTTTCAATACTTGTGAGACCTAAAGGTGTTGAATTGTTTCCCCAAATGCTTTTCATTTTCAGGCTGCCTGTTGAGAAGTTTTATTTTTTCTAAACACAAAGTGGAATAAACAATTTTGGGTGGGAGTAAGGAGGATACAGATAATTAAATGCAGAACAAGGATTGCTACATCTATTAAATTAAATGGTTTAAGGGGATTTCAAAAAATAAAGGTTTTTTTTTAGTTCTGTTTTTTCAAGGAAAGGATTTTTATTAATTTAATCATGTTCTGAAATCTCAATTTTAACTGAATCATCAGACATCAGACTCATTTTACCATTTATTAAATATTAGCAAATGGTATCTAAACACCATCCTATACTTAAGAAACCAAAACCCAAACATGGGCTCCTTAGAGATTTGGAGACTTTTATTTATTTTATTTTGTTTTGTTTTGTTTCATTTTATTTTTATTTATTTTATTTTATTATTTTATTTTATTAAGTAAGCTCCATGTGGGGCCAAAGAGGGGCTGAACTCACAACCTGAGATCAAGACCTGAGCTGAAATCAAGAGTTGAACAATTAACCAAATGAGCCACCCATGTGCCATGCACTTTTACACACTTTTAAAACAACATAGGGATCCCTGGGTGGCGCAGTGGTTTAGCGCCTGCTTTTGGCCCAGGGCGCGATCCTGGAGACCCGGGATCGAATCCCACGTCGGGCTCCCGGTGCATGGAGCCTGCTTCTCCCTCTGCCTGTGTCTCTGCCTCTCTCTCTCTCTCTCTGTGTGACTATCATAAATAAAAAAAAAAAAAAAAAAAAAAAAAAAATAAAACAACATAAATGGATTTATTCTAAATGTAATATTTTGTCTTATTTTTTCTCTAACCTAATACATTGTGTTATTTACCTTTCCTTGTCAGTACATATAGGTGAACTTCATCTGTAGGTGGCTGCATTGACTGTACTTTGACTCCTGAAACTGTTGATTGATTCACCTTCAGGCCAATTTTTGTTTCCACCATTACTGGTGTATTTGTCCACATATCTTTATGCATATGTGTGGATGACATTGTGCTGTTGTTGTTTTTTTTTCCTCTGAGTGTCATGAGCAGTTATTGCAGGATTCTGAGCTAAGGAGAACATGCATAGAAGTAAATTTTAATGTCATCGCTTTGGCTTCAGTGTTGAGAAAAGACAGGACTGAGGGGAATTGGTGGAGGCTCTGGGAAGACCTCAGCAGCCTCCTTGGAGGGGGTCACCATTGTGCTCATATGTCTAAGGAAAGAGACCACCAAGATGGGTGCTTCCTCCTCAATTCCAAAATATGCAGGACTTGGGCTGTGTATTTTTCTGTCTAGTTTAGCATTTCATTTCCTTGAAGATTAGAGTCCTAGAGTGCTTTAAACAGAACAGAACTCTGGAAAGACAGTGGGAACTTGCAAGTGGCTTTTCCTCTTGACCATGGAAAAATGATTCCATTCTGTATTTTGAGCTGAAGATTAGTTTGAACAACATCTGGCTTTTTCTTGTTAATGTTACCAAGCTGCAGGAGCAATTTGCTGACCAAGCAATTTCCTGTGGAGGCCTAACCTTCAGGGTCTCACGCTGATACCTTCCTGTGGCCTTGCTGGTGGCAGATGCCTCGTATACATATACAATGTTGAATTGTGGAGCCCTGTGCCCCTCAGATGCTGTATATGTTATAAGAAGAATGGTTATTTTTTAGAATTAATAAATACCATGTTTGTGTCTTTCTGCTACTTAATGGGAGTCACAAGAAATATGGCCTAAACATGTCAGGACACAAGGTTAACTTTGACAAGGAAACAACAGTGACCCATAGAAGCTAAGATCTCCTATGTGTCATCGAAGGCAAGAGCAAGTTGAGGGCTGCTTGAGCTGTTATTTATAGTATTGAGCATGTGCACAAACCTGAAATGCCATCTGCCAAATAAAGAACAGAACAAACCTTGCTCTTGGAAGCTTTTTATAAGCTGAAGACCCAAGTCAAGACAATGTGTTCTACTTAATACAGATAATTTACAGGCAAGATGTGAAATGGTGGGTGGTCTCTGTGGAGGAGAGTCTGTATGGACATTTATTTGAAGACTAGTGGAGTCCCATCCTTCACACTGTGGACACTAAAACATTTAATGAATGTGACTTTGGAAAACCTGATTTTTTTTTGTGTGTGTGTTTGTTTTCCTGAGTTTAGTCACTAGGAGGAGCATGAACATAGCAATCCAAGTCCTACTCAATTTCAAGATTTATACTTGTCTGTTTTAAGTTGGGTAAATCCTCAGTTCCATTTTTTCCCTACGTCCTTAGGTGACTGTTTCATATGTTGTGAAAACTCTAAGACTAGAATACAGAGTGTGCTGAAACGATAGAGGACAGTGCTATGAGATTTTGCTTTCTGTTCTCATGGCCAGCCCCATGGGCATAAGTGAGTTCACTAGTAAATAGTTAAAATTTGAACCAATTTCAGATGCTTTCAGGGCACATATTTCCTACATCCAGAATATTTCTCCATTTCCTCTTGGGCATGTTTGGAATGACAGAGAAACACAGAAGTCTTAGGAATAGGTTTCAACATATGTGAATGAAATATGCCTCACTCTTAGTAGCTTTCTTTGTTCTTGTAAATATTTTAGGGTACTATTTTTTTAGATTGAGTTTTATCAAATGTGGAAGTGCATTTTTTCTGTGTTTGAGACATTTTAGCTTATGGAGATTCTTATGATTGAACTATTTTGAGAATGTGGAGGATAAAAGTAGTTTGTTAGGGTAGGGGCATGGTAAGTGAATTAAAATTTGCTCTCGTTAATGTTGGTGTGGTTTTATTAAAGCAACACTAATGATACTAATGGCTTGAGAAATTTGTTTTTTCTTCAATTTTGAAATTGAGTGCTTTTTCTTGGCTTTACCAGGTAAGAATCATCTCTCCATATTCTCCCTCTCTCCCCCTTGCATTCTCCATATCATCTGTAACATTTTTTATTTAATACATAGCCAAAAATATCTAAATGGAAAAATGTTACTTTCATTGCATAACAAGTAACTTGAGATTTTTTCTACCTTGGGCATTAATAAATATTAAATTCTGTTTGTCTTTATATTAAGTTGTATTGTAATGCAATTATAGTTGATAGAGCTACAATTTGAAAATAAATTTAATAATTTTTCTCAAGCCTTTCATGATATTGCATTCACTCACAGACTCATTTTTGTTAGAAGAGTGACAATATTCTTATATGCTTAAAGTATTTTAAACGTGATTGAAAAATAAGGCTTGTTGTTTTCCAAATTACCACAAAAAACAACATTGTGTGATACTATAGGACTCAATCAATATATAGAACTTGTTGATTTCAGGGGCTTCTTTTAAGAGCTAGCTAAGAGATATTCGTGTTTTCTTGAAGTGGATGTTTCTCTGAAATATTTTACAGTATCTAACACACGCATTATTTATTATTTAAAAAATTTTAGGGATCCCTGGGTGGCGCAGCGGTTTGGCGCCTGCCTTTGGCCCAGGGCGTGATCCTGGAGACCCAGGATCGAGTCCCACATCAGGCTCCCGGTGCATGGAGCCTGCTTCTCCCTCTGCCTGTGTCTCTGCCTCTCTCTCTCTCTCTCTGTGACTATCATAAATAAATTAAAAAAAAAAAAAGAAATTAAAAGGAAGCCTTTCTACTTAACTGTGGCATCACTTAGAATCACCTGGAGCACTGACTTAAAAAAAAAACAACGCTGTTGTTTAAAAAAAAAAAAAAAAAAAAATAAATAAATAAATAAAAAATTTTAAATGTAAATGCAATTTAATTAACATATGCTGTATTATTACTTTCAGGGGTAGAATTTAGTGATTTATCAATTGCATAGAACACCCAGTACTCATTACATCAACTGCCCTCCTTAATGCCTGTCCTCCCACCCACCTCCCTCCAGCAACCCTCAGTTTGTTATCTATAGTAGAGTCTCTTATGGTTTGCTGCCCTGTTTTCCTCTTATTTTCCTTTTCCTTCCCTTCCCCTATGTTCCTCTGTTTTGTTTCTTCAATTCCACATATGAGTGGATATCATGATATTTGTCTTTGACTTCACCTAGCATAATACCCTCTAGTTCCATCCATGTCATTGCAAATGGCAAGATTTCATTCTTTCTGATGGCTAATATTCCACTGTGTATATAGACCACATCTTTTTTCTATTCATCTGTCAATGGACATCTGGGCTCTTTCCATAGTTTGGCTATTGTGGACATTGCTCCTATACACGTTGGGGTGCAGGTGCCTCTTTAAATCACTATGTTTGTATCCTTTGGATAAAGACCTAGTAGTGCAATTGCTGAGTCATAGAGTAGTTCTATTTTTAAGCTTTTAAGGAACCTCCATACTGTTTTCCAGAGTGGCTGCACCACTTTGCATTCCCTGTGACAACACTGTAAGAGGGTTTCCCTTTCTCTGCATCATTGCAAACATCAGTTTTTTTCCTGAGTTGTTCATTTTAGCCATTCTGATGGGTGTGAGGTGGTATTTCATTGCGGTTTTGATTTGTATTTCCCTGATGCCGAATGATGTTGAGCATTTTTTCATGTGTCTGTTGGCCATTTGTATGTCTTCTTTGGAGAAATGTCTGTTCATGTTTTCTGCCCATTTCTTGACTGGATTTTTGTATTTTGGGTGTTGAGCTTGGTAATTTCTTTATAGATTTTGGATACTAGCCCTTTATCTGACAAGGCATTGCAAATATCTTCTCCCATTCTCTTTTGGTTCTCTTTTGGTTTTGTTAACTGTTTCCTTTGCTGTGGTTTTTATTTTGCTGAAGTCCCAGTAGTTCATTTTTGCTTTGTTTCCCTTGTCTTTGGAGATGTGTCTAGCAAGAAGTTGCTGTGGCCAAAGTCAGAGAGGTTTCTACCTGTGTTCTCCTCTAGGATTTAGGCGAATTCCTGTCTCACCTTTAGGTCTTTCATCCATTTTGAGTTTACATTTGTGCATGGTGTAAGAAAGTGGTCCAGTTTCATTCTTCTGCATGTTGCTGTCCAAATTTCCTAACACCATTTGTTGAAGAAACTGTGTTTTTTTTTCTATTTTATCCAATAGAAATAGTTTTTTTCTATTGTATCCAATATCTTTCTCACTTTGTTGAGGATTAGCTGACCATAGAGTTGGGAGGGGGAATTCTTGGTTCTCGATTCTGTTCCATTGATCTATGTGTCTGTTTCTGTGCCAGTACCACACTCTCTGGATGATCACAGCTTTGTAATACAGGTTGAAATCTGGAATTGTGATGTCTCCAGCTTTGGTTTTCTTTTTCAACATTCATTTGGCTATTGAGGTTCTTTGCTGGTTCTATACAAATTTTAGGATTCTTGGTTCCAGCTCTGTGAAAAATGCTGATGGTATTTTGATAGACATTGCATTGAATGTGTAGATTGCTCTGGGTAGTATAGACATTTTAACAATATTTGTTCCTCCAACCAATGAGCATAGAATGATTTTCCATTTCTTTGTGTCTTCCTCAATTTCTGTCATATGTGTTCTATCGTTTTCATAGTACAGATCCTTTACCTCTTTGGTTAAGTTTATTCCTCTGTATCTTATGGTTTTTGGTGCAATTATAAGTGGGATCTATTCCTGGAATTCTCTTTCTTCTGCCTCATTGTTAGTGCATAGAAATGTGACTGACTTCTGTGCATTGATTTTATATTTTGCTGAATTCCTGTATGAGTTCTAGTAATTTTTGGGTGGAGTCTTTTGGGTTTTCCACATAGAGCATCTTGTCATCTACGAAGAGTGAGAGTTTGACTTCTTCTTTGCTGATTTAGATGAGTTTTATTTCTTTTTGTTGTCTGATTGCTGAATCTAGGACTTCCAGTACTATGTAGAACAGGAGTGGTAAGAGGGGACATTCCTGTCATGTTCCTGACCTTGGGAGAAAAGCTCTCACTTTTTTCTCCATTGAGGATGCTATTCGCTGTAGGTTTTTCATAGATGGCTTTTATTATCTTGAGGTATGTTCCCTCTATCCCTACACTGTGGAGAGTTTTAATCAAGAAAGGATGCTGTACTTTGTCAAATTCTTTTTCTGCATCTATTGAAAGGACCATGTGGTTCTTGTCCTTTCTTTTATTAATGTGGTGTATCACCTTGATTTATTTGTGGACGTTAAACCACCCCTGCATCTTAAGAATGAATCCCACTTGGCTGTGGTGAATAATCCTTTTGAAGTGCTGTTGGGTCCTATGAGCTAGTGTCTTGGTGAAGATTTTTTGCCTCCATGTTCATTAGTGATATTGGTTTGTAATTCTCCTTTTTGGTGGGGTCTTTAGTTTTGGGATCAAGGTAATGCTGGCCTCATAGAAAGAATTTGGAAATTTTCTTTCTATTTCTATTTTTTGAAACAGCTTCAGAAGAATAGGTGTTAATTCTTCTGTGAATGTTTTGTAGAATTCTGCTGGGAGGCCATCTGGCCCTTGACTCCTGTTTGTTGGAAAATTTTGGATTCCTGCTTCAATATCCTTGCTGGTTATGGGTCTGCAGGTTTTCTATTTCTTCCTGTTTCAGTTATACGTTTCTAGGAATGCATCCATTTCTTCCGCATTGCCTAATTTGTTGGCATATAACTGCTCATAATATTGTTTTATAATTGTTTGCATTTCTTTGGTGTTGGTTGTGATCTCTCCTCTATTGTTTAATGCTTTATTGATTTGGGTCCTTTCTCTTTTCTTTTTGGTAAGTATGGCTAGGGTTTTATTGATCTTATTAATTCTTTCAAAGAACCAGCTCCTAGGTTTGTTGATCTGTTCTACTGTTCTTTTTATTTTTTTAAAATATTTTATTTATTTATTCATGAGAGACACACACAGAGAGAGAGGCAGAGAAACAGGCAGAGGGAGAAGCAGGCTCCATGCAGGGAGCCAGATGTCAGACTTGATCCCGGGACTCCAGGATCACACCCTGGGCCGAAGGCAGGCTCCAAACCGCTGAGCCACCCAGGCATCCCCTTTCTTTTTATTTTTTAAAAAATTTCTATATCATTGATTTCTCCTCTAATCTTTTTCATTTCTCTTCTCTTGTTGGATTTAGGCTTCGTTTGCTATTTTTTTTCCAGCTCCTTTAGGTGTAAGGTTAGGTTGTTAAAAAAACAAGTCTCAAAAAGAGACTTTTCTAGTTTCTTGAGAAAGGTTGTTATGCTATATACTTCTGTCTCATCCCAAAGGTTCTGAACTGTCATGTTTTCATTTTCCTTTGTTTGCATTTTAAAAAATTCTTCTTTAATTTCCTCATTGACCTCTTCATTCTTTAGTAGGAAACTTTTTATCCTCCATGTACTTAAGATCTTTCCAAATTTTTTTCCTGTGGTTACCTTCAAGTTATTAAGGATTGTGGTCTGAAAATATGCATGATAGAATCTCAGTCTTTTTGTAGCAGTTTAACCCTGATCTGTGACCCAGTATGTGATCTATCCTAGAGAATGTTCCTTGTGCACTCAGGAAGAATGTGTATTCTGCTTTATGATGAAATGCTCTGAATATATCTATGAAGAGTATTTGGTTCAGTGTGTCATTCAAAGCTCTTGTTTTCTTGTGGATCTTCTGCTTAGATGATGTGTCCATTTCTGTGAGTGGGCTGTTAGTCTTTCCTACTATTATATTATTATCAATGAGTTTCTTTAGTTTTGTTATTAGTTGGTTTATGTATTTGGCTACTTCCAAGTTGGGAGCATAAATATTTACAATGGTTAGATCTTCTTGTAGGATATACCCTTTTATTATGAGATAGTGTCCTTCATCTCTTATTACAGTCTTTGATTTAAAAATCTGGTTTATTGGTTACAGGTATTAAGGAGGGCACATGATGAGATGAGCACTGGGTGTTATATGTTGGCAAATTGAATTTAAATAAAATATAAAGAATAATTTAAAAAATTAAAAATTAAAAAAATCTGTTTTTTTGTGACAGAAAGATGGTTACTCCAGCTTTCTTTTGACATTCATTGGCATGATAAATGGTTCTCCACCCCCTCACTTTCAATCTGGAAGTGTCTTGGTCTAAAATGATTATCTTAGAAACAGAATATCGATGGGTCTTTTTTTTAATGCATACTTTTTTTTAAATAATAAATTTATTTTTTATTGGTGTTCAATTTGCCAACATACAGAATAACACCCAGTGCTCATCCCGTCAAGTGCCCCCCTCAGTGCCCGTCACCCATTCACCCCCATCCCCCGCCCTCCTCCCCTTCCACCACCCCTAGTTCGTTTCCCAGAGTTAGGAGTCTTTATGTTCTGTCTCCCTTTCTGATGTTTCCTACCCATTTCTTCTCCCTTCCCTTCTATTCCCTTTCTTTTTAATGCATTCTGATACACTATGTGTTTTGATTGCAGCATTGGTCCATTTACATTCAGAGTAATTCTTGAATGATACGAAGTTAGTGCCACTGAATTACCTGTGAGGTCACTGTTCCTGTAGATTGCCTCTGTTTCATTTTGGTGTTTGTTACTTTTGAGCTCTCTTTTCACTCAAGGGATCCCCTTTACTATTTCTTGCAGGAGTGGTTTAGTGTTCACAGATTTATTTAGTTTTTTTTTGTTTGTTTGTTTGTTTTTGTTTTTTTTGTCCAGGAAACTCTATCTCTCCTATTCTGAATGACAGCCTGGCTGTATAAAATATCCTTGTCTGCATATTTTTCCCATTTAGTACGTTGAATAGGTCCTGTCAGCCATTTTTGTCCTGCCGGGTCTGTGTGGACAGGTCTGCTCCCAGCCTTACGTTTCTACCCTTGTAGGTTAAGGATCTCTTGCCTGAGCTGCTTTCAGGAGTTTTCTCTTTATCCTTGCAGTTTGTAAGCTTCACTATTATATATCGAAGTGTTGACCTATTTATATTGATTTTCAGGGGGTTCTGTGTGACTCCCGGAATTGAATGCTTTTTTTCTTCTCCAGATTAAGGAAGTTCCTGGGTATAATTTGTTCAAATAAACTTTCTTCTCCTATCCCCTGCTCCTCCTCTTCTGGGACCCCTATTATTGTGATATAATTTTGATAAATTGAATTGCTGAGTTCTCTCAATCTCTGTTCATGATCTGGTTACTTTCTTTTTTTCTTTTCTGCTTCCTTATATTCCATCTTCTATATCATTGACTTATTCTTCTTCCTCCTTCATCCTTGTTTTTACAGCCATCATTTGGGACTGGAACACAATAATAGCTTTTTACATTTCAGTTTGACTATATTTTAGTTCTTTTACTTCTACAGGAAAGCATAGAATATGCTTTAGCCATTTTTTAAGAGTAGATCTGCTTTCAGCAAAATGATTTTAGTTTTCTTTCATTTGAGAGGTTTTTCATATATTATTCATTTCTGAAGATAAACTTACCTAGATATGGAATTCTGAGTTGACAATTCTTAATTATTTTTTTCTTTTTAGGCATTTGATAATGTGTCACTTTCTGGTGGCCTCTATGATTTCTGATGAGAAACATGCAATTTGGATTTATCTTTCCCTGATAGAGAATATGCTGTTTCTCACTGGTTGCTTTTAAGATTTCTTTTTTTTTTAATTTTAAAGAGACTTAATTATAATAAATCTTGGCATGGATTTCTTTGTCTTTACCCTATGTTTACTCAGCTTTTTAAATCTGTAGGTTTATATCTCACCAAATTTGGAAAGATTTCTTTCATTATTTCTTTGAATATCTTTCAGTCTCTCCTTCCGAACTTTAGATGCTAGGAATACTAAATCTTTTGTTACAGTCCCACAGGTCCTAAGGCTCTGTTCATGTTTTTAAAATCTATTTTTATCTCTGTTCAGTTAGGGTAATTTCTATTGTTCTATCTTCTGGTTTATCAATTCTTTCCTTTGTTTTCTCTATTCTGCTAATAAGCCTATCCATTGATTTTTAAACTTACTTTTTAAGGTGACTATTTTAGAATAGATCTAGACTTAAGAAGAGTTATGATCATAGTGTAGAGTGTTTGCATATACTGCTATTATTAACATTTTGCATCAGTATTGTCTACCTTCACTATGAATGAGCCAATTTGATAACAGTAATTAAAGTCCATATTTAATACACTTTCTTAGTTTTTTTAAAAGATTATTTATTCATGGGAGACAGAGAGAGCGAGAGAGACAAAGAGAGAGAGAGAGATAGAGAGAGAGAGGCAGAGACACAGGCAGAGGGAGAAGCAGGCTCCATGCAGGAAGCCGGATGTGGGACTCGATCCTGGATCCTGGGATCATGCCGTGGGCCAAAGGCAGATGCTCAACTACTGAGCCACCCAAACATCCCTCTTAGTTTTTGACCTGTTCTTTTTATGCTCTAGAACCCAATTCCATGATACCAACTTACCTTAAGTCATCATGTCTCCTCAGGGTCCTTTGGTTGTGACATTTTCTCAGACTTTTCTCAGATCTTGGCAGTTTTGAGGAGTACTTACCAGATATTTTGTATATTGTCCCTTAATTGGAACTTGTCCAGTATTTTTCTCATGATTAGACTGGGTTTGTGGGTTTTAGGAAGGAATATCACAGAGGTAAAATGCCAGTCTCATCACATCCTATTAAAGTACATACTACCAATAATACTATCAACATGACTTTTGATATTAGTCTTGATCACTTGGCTGAGGTGGCATTTTTCATCTGTCTTTACTGTAAAGTTCCTCCCCCTCCCCAATTCATCCTGTGCTCTTTGGAAGAAAGTTACTATGTGCAGCCAGTACTTGAGGAAGGGGGATTTATACTATATCTTCTTGAACACAGAGTACTTGCATAGATCATTGGAAATTCTTATCCATGAGAGATCTATCTATCATCTGTCTATCTATCTATCTATCTATCTATCTATCTATCTATCATCATCATCTATCATCCTTTCTTTCTTTCTTTCTTTCTTTCTTTCTTTCTTTCTTTCTTTCTTTCTTTCTTCTTTCTTTCTCTCTTTTTCTTTCATCTATTTATCTATTATCTATCTATCTATCTATCTATCTATCACCTCTTTCCTCATCCATCATATATATCATTTATTCATTTACTCATATTAGTATGGGTCCATGAATGTTTACTTTATACATTTTGTTCTAATCCAATACTATGTTATTTTTTTTGTTGCTCCAATTATTCCACTTTGGCCATTGGGGACCCTTTCACTTGGTCCCATGTCCCTTTGACATACTTCCATCAGTGTGTGTATTATTATTGTTGTTGTTGTTAGCACTTCCTTACTTTCTGGCACTACACATTTCTCCTGGCTTATCTCATTTATTTCCCATTTCAGTCCTAGGATCAGCCATGTCACTGTAGAGCTATGATTCCTTTGATCAGAGAAGGGTATTAGGAACTAAGTCTGGGTGCTAGCTCTGCTCAATGCTACTAGTTCCTCTAAACTGATGGAGCGAAGAAATACATGAATGTATATTAACCTGTATACACACAACTCTATAAATATTTTTCTATGTATTCATATGCATCTATATTAAACTAAGATGGGTTCGTGCTAATGTCTCAAATATTAATCCATTACCAGATGGGATATTCTCGTCCCTTCCCCTTACTTCTCTGTAATTTCCCACTTGGTGCACAACTTGCCCCTCTTCATATGCCATAGAGTTACACACTATTCAGTTATAATATATATAAATTGTGGCTTCAAACTTAACCCATACCCCAAATGGAAAACAACTTTATCAACTGGAGTACAGTGCTTTTATATTTAGGTGTAAAGATTGAGCTAATATGAAAAATAACTTAGGCCATCACCCTTCCCACTCCTATCCCTCCTCAGTAAGGTTATTTCATATAGTGGTAACACAGTGAATTCTTTTGTCATAGTCTGCTTTCTATTTTGAGACTCCTCTTATATACCAATTTTTAAAAAAATTTACATATATTAAGGTTTATTCTTTCTGCTGTAATGTGATATGGATTCACTATTACAGTATAACCAAACTTCTTCTTGTGGTTTAGTTCTAGTTTCAAAGCATTATGGCCTAAAAATATGCAGGGGACAATCCCCATCTTTTGGTATTGGTTGAAACCTGATTTGTGACCCCGTACGTGGTCTATAAAGTTCCATGTGCACCTGAGAAGAATGTGTATTCAGTTGCGTTTAGATGTAAAGTTCTATAAAAATCTGTGAAATCCATCTGGTCCAGTGTATCATTTAAAGCTCTTGTTTTAAAAAAAAATAAAGCTCTTGTTTCTTTGGAGATATTGTGCTTAGGAGATGTGTCATTTGCAGAAAGCGCCATGTTCAAGTCTCCCAATATCAGTGTATTATCATAAGTATGTCTTAACTTTGGTTATTAATTGATTTTTTAAAATTTTTTTTAAATTTATTTATGATAGTCACAGGGAGAGAGAGAGAGAGAGAGAGAGAGAGAGAGAGGCAGAGACATAGGCAGAGGGAGAAGCAGGCTCCATGCACCGGGAGCCCGACGTGGGATTCGATCCCGGGTCTCCAGGATCACACCCTGGGCCAAAGGCAGGTGCTAAACCGCTGCGCCACCCAGGGATCTCTGGTTATTAATTGATTGATATGCTTGGCAGCTCCCACATTTGGGGCATAAATATTCATGATTGTTAGGTCCTCTTGTTGGATAGACCCTTTAAGTATGATATAGTGTCCCTCTTCATCCTTTACTATAGTCTTTGGTATAAACTTTAATTTATCTGATATGAGGATGGCTACCCCTGCTTTCTTTTGAGGACCATTTGAATGGTAAATGGTTCTCCAACCTTTTATTTTCAGGCTGTAGGTGTCCTTAGGTCTAAAATGAGTCTCTTGTAGACAGCAAATAGATGGGTCTTGCTGAAACCCTGCGCCTTTTGATGGGATCATTAAGCAAGCCCATTCATGTTCTGAGTTACTATTGAAAGATATGAATTTAGTGTCATCATAATACCTATTCAGTCCCTGTTTTTGTGGATTGTTTCCTTGGACTTCGTCTTTCTTTTACAGAGTTCCCTTTAACATTTCTTGCAGAGCTGATTTGGTGGTCACATATCCTTCAGTTTCTGCCTATCTTGGAAGCTCTTTATCTCTCCTTCTATTCTGAATGAGAGCCTTGCTGGATAAAGTATTCTTGGCTGCATGTTCTTCTCATTTAAGACCCAGCCCTTTCTGGTCTTCCAGGTCTTTGTGCAGAGGTCTGCTGTTAACCTAATATTTCTCCTCATATAAGTTAGGGATCTCTTGTTTCTTGCTGCTTTAAGGATTTTCTCTTTATCTTTGGAATTTGCAAGTTTGACTATTAAATGTCGAGGTGTTGAACGGTTTTTATTGATTTTGGGGGGGATGTCTCTGTCTCCTGGATCTGAATGCCTGTTTCCCTCCCCAAGTTAGGGAAGTTCTCAGCTATGATTTGTTCTAATACACTTTCTGGTCCTCTGTCCCTTTCGGCGCCCTCTGGAACCCCAATTAAATGTAGATTTTTCCTTCTGAGGATATCATTTATTTCCCTTAACCTTTCCTTATGATCCTTTAATTGTTTTTCTCATTTTTCCTCAGCTTCCTTCCTTGCCATCAACTTGTCTTCTATGTCACTCTTTCTTCTACCTCATTAACCCTGTCGTTAGGACCTCCAGTTTGTATTGCCTCTCATTTAATTGATTTTTAAATTCTGCCTGATTAGATCTAAATTCTGCAGTCATGAGGTCTCTTGAATCCTTTATGCTTTTTTCCAGAGTCACCAGTAGCTTTATAATTGTGCTTCTGAATTGGGTTTCTGATATCGAATTGTAATCCAAATTCTGCAACTGTGGGAGAGAGTACTGTTTCTTTTTTTTTTTTTAATTTATTTTTTATTGGTGTTCAATTTACTAACATACAGAATAACCCCCAGTGCCCGTCACCCATTCACTCCCACCCCCCGCCCTCCTCCCCTTCCACCACCCCTAGTTCATTTCCCAGAGTACTGTTTCTAATTCTTTCTTTTGTGGTGAGTTTTTCTTGCTCAGTGCAGAGTGGCTAAAAACAAGTTGAACTGGAAAAAGGAAATGAAAAAAAAAGAGAAAAAAACCCAAACAAACCAGCAAAAAAATAAAACAAGGCGGGTATCCTCTGATTCTATATATTGTAAGTCCCTCGACTTCCCCTGGAGCTTTCCAGTGCTGGTCGGTCGAGAACTTGCTCTTCCCCTGTCCTTCCAGTTGGTCTTCTTGGGGAGGGGCTGCTGTGCTGATTCTCAGGTGTGTGCCCCTGGTGGAGCTGCCCCGCTCCCTGCCAGGTGCACGGCACAGTGGGAACTGTTTACCCCATGAGGCCTCTGTTCCCTGGTGGCCCCGCTCCGTCCCAGGCACAGGGTGACACCTGGAGGAACAACAACACTGGCGGCATCCAGCTGACCAGCTCTGGAGTTAGCTCCCTCAGTAATTACTGCAGTATCCCAGTCCTCACTGGCCTGGATGATACAGGGGGCATGGGGCACTGATTTGCACAGCTTGGGGGTGCCCAGCGGTAAGGGAGTCCTCAGTGTCTTGTGCCCTCCCCACCTCCACTTGTCCCAATGGGAGCACAGGATCCTGGGCTGTGTCCTCTTGGTGCCCTGGGATACGGGGCCTGTGCCACTGGAATCGCGTTCCCGGGGTGCGCAGCACCCTCTGTCCAGAGCCACCGCATGAGGTGCTCCCGGGGCCCCTCCAGGCACGCGCTCCAGCCCTTCACCAAGCTTGGCCTGCGGTGTGTGGCGTGCTCTCCCCTGGGGCGCACTTCCTGATAGTGACCCTGGGAACCTGGAGGCTCCACTGCTCTTCCTGGGATCTTGCCCAGTTCGCTACGAGCTCCTTCCCCTTCAGGAAGAATCCGGTGCGTATTTTTAAAGTTCCTGCTTCTCCGGTATTGGGCTTTCCTGTCCTGGAGGCTTTTGCTGCCCTTCTGAGATTGGCTTCCCACTGGGCCCCCTCCTCCACTTGATATTTATTTATTTATCTATTTATCCGTCTTCCTACCTTGTTAGAAGTGCAAACTCTTCTATCTGTAGCGTTCAAGCTGTTCTCTCTTTAAATCTCAGGCTGAATTCATAGGTTTTCAGGATGATTTGAAAGTTATCTAGGTAAGTTGGTGAGGACAGGTGACTTGGAGACCCTACTCTTCTGCCATTTCTCCCCGCCCCCCCCAGATATCGTTCTCAATGGGGAAACACTGGGAGCCTTTCCCTTAAGATCAGGAGCATGAACAGGGATGTCCACTCTCACCACTGTTATTTGACATAGTACTAGAAGCCCTAGCCTCAGCAATCAGACAACAAAAAGAAATAAAAGGCATTCAAATTGGCAAAGAAGAAGTCAAACTCTCCACTCTTCACAGATGACATGATACTGTACGTAGAAAACCCAAAAGACTCCACCCCAAGATTGCTAGAACTCATATAGCAATTCGGCAGTGTGAGGATACAAAATCAATGTTCAGAAATCAGTGGCATTTCTCTAACAACGAGACTGAAGAAAGAAATAAAGGAGTCAATTTCATTTACAATTGCACCCAAAAGCATAAGATACCTAGGAATAAACCTAGAGGTAAAGGATATATACCCTAAACACTACAGAACACTTCTGAAAGAATTGAAGAAGACACAAAGAGATGGAAAAATATTCCATGCTCATGGATTAGAAGAATTAATATTGTGAAAATGTCTACGCTGCCCAGAGCAATTTACATGTTCAGTGCAACCCCTAACAAAATACCATGTACTTTCTTCAGAGAGTTGGAACAAGTAATCTTAAGATTTGTGTAGAAACAGAAAAGACCCGGAATAGGCAGAGGAATGTTGAAAAAGAAAACCAGAGCTGGGGGCATCATAATGCTTTTTTTCAAGCTGTATTACAACGCTGTGATCATCAAAACAGTGTGGTACTGGCACAAAAACGGAGACATGGAACAGACAATGGAACAGAATAGAGAACCCAGAACTGGATCCTTAATTCTATGGTCAATTCATCTTTGACAAAGCAGGAAAGAATATCACTGGAAAAAATACAGTCTTTTCAACAAATGGTGTGAGAAAATTGGACAGCCACATGCAGAAGAATGAAACTAGACCATTCTCTTATACCAGACACATAGATACACACAAAATGGATGAAAAGGTCTAAATGTGAGACAAGAATCCATCAAAATCCTAGAGGAGAACACAGGCAACACCCTTTTTGAACTTGGCGATAGCAACTTCTTGCAAGATACATCCACGAAGGCAAGGTAAACACTAGCAAAAATGAACTACTGGGACTTCATCAAGATAAAAAGCTTCTGCACAGCCAAAGAAACAGTCAACAAAACTAAAAGACAACCTACAGAATGGGAGAAGATATTTGCAAATGTTCGTATTCAAGATCTATACAGAACTTATTAAACTCAACAGCAAAGAAGCAAACAATCCAATCATGAAATGGGCAAAAGACATGAACAGAAATTTGTCCAAAGAAGACCTACACATGGCCAACAAGCACATGAGAACATGCTCCACATTGCTTGCCTTCAGCGAAATACAAATCAAAACCACAATGAGAAACCACCTCACATCGTGAGAATGGTGAAAATTAACAAGACAGGAAACAACCAATGTTGGAGAGGATGTGGAGCAAAGCAACTCTTGTACTGTTGGTGGGCATGCAAACTGGTGCAGCCACTCTGGAAAACTGTGTGGAGGTTCCTCAAAGAGTTAAAAATAGATCTGCCCTACGACCCAGCAATTGCACTACTGGGGATTTACCCTAAAGATACAGATGCAGTGAAAAGCTCAGACACCTGCACCCCAATGTTTGTAACAGCAATGTCCACAATAGCCAAACTGTGGAAGGAGCCTCGGTGTCCATCAACAGATGAATGGATAAAGAAGATGTGGTCTATGTATACAATGGAATATTCCTCAGCCATTAGAAACAACAAATACCCACCATTTGCTTCGACGTGGATGGAACTGGAGGGTATTATGCTGAGTGAAGTAAGTCAATCAGAGAAGGACAATCATTATATGGTTTCACTCCTATGGGGAATATAAGAAATAGTGAGATTATAAGGGAAAGGAGGAGAACTGAGTGGGAAAAATTAGAGAGGGTGACAAACCATGAGAGACTCCTAACTCTGGGAAACAAAGGGTTGCAGATGGGGAGGAGGGCAGGGTGATGGGATGACTGGGTGACAGGCACTCAGGGGGACACTTGATGAAATGAACACTGGTGTTATACTATATGTTGGCAAGTTGAATTTAAATAAAATATTAATAAAAAGAAAAAACATAGCTTAGAATTTTCTTGGGCAGAAGTATCCATTGATTTTGGGTGTAGTAATTTTATTGGTGGCATATGTGTTTTTTGTTTGTCATCTCTGCTCTATAGTTCAGTAATACGTTATTATTAGTTGTCTTTAAAAAGATAGTTGCCACAATTTTGCAGAGACTAATATATAGATTATTTTAGGTGGTGGACTTAGAAGATCTCTCTAACTCTCACTGTAGTTTCTTAGTGATATCTCTTCTGCCAGTTTCCCTAATGGCATCTTTGTCTTTTTTTTTTCTTTTTTTTTTTTTTAGAATTTATGGCTTATTCTTTGGGACTAATGGAAGACCATGACAGTTTTCCTTGCCAATTCCACTGGAAAAAGAAACCTAAGGGGAAAAGATAAAGTGAGAGGGATTCCAACAGAAACTCACTTGCTAAGTATTCTCTGACATCTACCTGCACTGAGATTCATATAAGATGAGAGCTGGTTTTGGGGATCTCATTAAAATGAATTTACCAAATGAGCTACTTCTCTGTTCTTCTGTGAAATTAATTTCTTACTGGAAGTAACTGATTATGAGCTCTTTGATCTGTATGCTAACTGGGGTAAATCTGAATGGACATGAAGTAGTTAAGTCCTGCCTATATATCCCATTTCACTTAATTGTCCAACCCCTGAGAGAAAAATCTACCTATACACTCAAACCACTTATGGAAACAAATTATACATGCAAAATAATCCAGGTGCTGAGACATTAAGGAATTATTCCTGCATGATAGCTCTACTCTACTGAGTGTAGAATGATTTTCTTCTTAGTTCAGTGAAGTTAAGGGTTATCTTCCTTTTATATTCAACTTCTATAATCTAGAAATGAGTTCGACTGTGCTTTTGTTCTAAGAAAATTCTATTACAGCAGAGAAATTTTAGTTCTCAATAATATATAATTTTCTTTTTACTTCAGTGGTTCCTTTTTTTCAAATTCAGATTGTTTTTGAGATTTCTGTCAACTATAGGCAGTTTCTTTAGAAAAATGCACATATATACACATAATTTTGCCTCGTAGAGTTTGATAATTACTATAGACTCATCGCTGCTGGTTGCTATGTAATTCCTATTCTCTTCATTTCCCAATAAGAGTGAGTTTTTATTGCAATTATGCACATTGGATTTGTTAATGGGGAAAATAGCTTTTTAAGTCATATGTTCATAGGTCGCTGGACCTTCAGAAGGCACATTTGCACCTGATGATGAAGATATGACCCAGAGGTCCTACACTTCAAGCTGGATGAATGAATCACAGGGTGATTCCTTAGGGTTGATCTCCCATGGGGAAGGACTAAGGGTATTCTCTGTATTGGAGCAAGGGTAGGTATGGATACTGGTTAGGCAAAAGTAGACTATGGTAGATTGCTGTTTGCTTACCCATATCCACTCATCCCTGTTATGTTACATTGTATTTCTGTTTGTTAGATACTCCAGTTTTTCCTCCCTATGATGCCTCTCACAGTGGGAAGTTATACATCACCATATATTTAAAAAGCCAAGGGTGGCCATGTGATGATGTGCTTTAGCCATTGAAATGGGACAGATTTAATGTGTACCATTTCTAGACAGATTCTTTTGTAGCTGGTACTGGGATTACTTCCTTTATTCATCCTACAAGATTAGACATACATCAGATGGTGGTGCTTGATTGGCCTCCATTCTGGAATGAGGATGACATGGAGAAGAGTAGCACTGGCCCTGAATGAACATGTGACCATTATTGAAAGCCACAGGGATTTTGGGTCATTCGTTGCAGCAAAACTGAATTTATTATGACTACTATATCCTTCCTCCTTGATATTAAAGTCAGTATATTTCCAATTTTCTCACTATGCTCTGTGCTTTGGGATGCTGATCTCTGTTGACTGTATCTATCAACCTTCCTTTTTGGCTCTGGTTGGGTTCAACTGATGGAAGTCAGCAGTAAGATATTGAAGAGGGGAGGAGGGAAAGTTCAGAGTATTTATCCCCTGGCTTCCTCCTTGCCAGGCTATAGGTGGGAGATGTCTATATTCCTCTACCTAAGACCTCAGTGATATGGTAACCACTCTCTTTTGTTGCCCTTCAGACTCAGAGGGAATGGCCTTCTGCTGTTGCTATGTGTCTGGTCAAATCTTATTATTTCACTTTATTAAGCTCTTCTTAGTTATTCCCAAACCTTGACTAGTACAATGGGTATTGTTGCGGGGTGGATGAAATGAATGAGAAAAAGCAGATTAAGCCACCATCACTCCCAGGAAGGACATTCACAACATAACCACTTTCAATGGGAAGGCAGGGAGATCAACAGCATTGTCTTGGTGTATTAAGAACAAAGCAGTATATTATACCTGGTGAGGATATCTGGTACAGCAATGAAATATTTGCAAACAAATGTTTGGCCTGAATTTGCAATCATTCTCATGGTGTACTGAGTCCTGAAAAAGGGTTATTATCTCAAATTCTCAGGAAAGGAAACTGCCAATTTGGGAACTTAATGACACACAACAAGGCCACCTAGTATACCAACATATAGTCAGTGTTTATAGCTGACTATAAAGAATTTCTGAAATGCCACCTCCCCTCCCAAACTGTCCCACCCTGCTTCCAAGAACCTGTGAATGTGATGGGATATCACTCTCTTGATTGGCACAGTTGACCTTAAATTATGGAGATTAACTGGATTATCTGGGTGAATTCAGTAAATTTAGGGTAACCCTTAAAAAGTAGAGAACTTTCTTTGGCTGGTGGCAGAAGTCAGAGATGTTTGAAGCATAAGGAGGATTTGATGCACTGTTCCTGTTACTGTCTGGAGAAGGTTTGTCATTTCATCATGTATGGTAAACTGACCTGGTGACTAGCAAATCTATACAAACAAATTTAGAGCAAATGCAGGAAGTTGGAGGCTATCCTTTTGGCTCAAATTCAGCCTGAAGGAAATGATGGGTGCTGTCCTTTTGGACTATAGAATCTCTACCATGAAATGTGTTACTGGAATGTACTTGTACTGCATGTGGCCCTTAGTCTCCCACTTGGAGCTGTGGTGTGCTATGCTGTATGGCAACAACCCTGTGCTGTCACTCTCTGTCCAGTGCATCTTTCTCTCAGGCTTTGCACTTTTTATCTAGCATGAAAACACACACCAGTGTGTGTCCAAGCCCCCTGACTCCAGGGTCCTGGACTAGACTCTCCAGCCTACTCTGAGCTCCTCAGTTAACAGCCCTGGGACAAGCCTGGATTGGCATTTTCACAAATTATTCCATGTGAAGCTTTGTACTGTGAATTTTGAAAGCAACTGGTCTAGAAAGAGGATCTTGAAAAAATATTCTTAAGGGCACATCTGTGTTACTACAGTCTTTGGCACCTTACTTTTGTTACAAAGTTGAATTGAATGAATCATGCTATTAGAAATTGTAGGTTATCCTGAATCTTTGATTTGGACAGAGTACTTGTCTCCCCATGAGCTCTGGTGTCAGTTGAGCTCTGAACTACTTTACTCAGCTATTTGGAGAAACTTCGTGTGTTAGTGTAAAGATGCAAGCCACTTTGGCATAGAGACAAACTCTGCTCCACATGAGAAGAGCCTAACTCCTTCTTTCAGCCAATGTCTCATGCTTGGTCACAATAGAGAGTGAGGAATTACCATCAATACTAGCAAGTTCATCCAGAAGTGCATGTTCTAAGACAATAGGTGAGCAGATTAGAATCTGGAACTTAACATTTCTAACTATTTCGACCCAATAGAAGTTTAAACTGTTTATGCATGTGGCCTGTTTTGGCAATTTGTGCCATGTCAAAGGTCTGAAATGCAACTGCTCATTTTGAATCATTTATTCAAATTCTTGTGTGTTGTCTGGTTGATGGCAGGTCTCTTAAAGGTAGTATAATTAAAAAACTGCACATACACATAAGGAGACCTAGGACAGCATGGATCATACATTTGAGGAATTAAAAAATTACAAAAAATAAACAGAAGTATATCCATATCAACTATATCAATGAGATTTGAAACAAAGTTATTTGCATACTTGTTGAAAGAATATTTGATATATTCTCTGTGAGAAGGAAACTTGGCCAGGTGGCAGTTATGCATTAAGGACAATTATAAAATAGAAATGAACCGCAGCACTTTGGTTTGATATACCCAAGTCAGTTCAAAGTAATAAAACATTTTCTTTGCTTTTGAAAAAATGATGAAAGCCATGCCATCTCTAGAATACTATGATTTGATTACTCTCTCCCAACTCTCTTGACTATTATTGAGAAGAAAGGCTTTTTGTCTTAAAATACTCTTTCTTACATTAAGCCTTGATAACTTGCAAACATCAGTGGAAGAACAAAACGACTTTACAAAAAAATTGCCTTGGAGGAAAATTGATGGAGATGTGATAATTTCATGGGGCTTTTCCTTGGGGCTGCCACTGTGCCAGAGGTCCCTCCACTGTGGAGGGCAGCAGCCTCTGAGGCAGTCTGGTCTGGTTAAAGTGGCAATTAAGTCACCTCCCCCGGCTGGGCTTTCCTAGTAGAGGAAAAAGGGGTTTGAAGCTGAAGAGAAGTTAATAGAGCCTGGAAACCATTAGTGAACTTCTAGTAAGACTTGGAAATATATTTATATCTTGAAAAATTTTGTATTCACCAAAATTTTTTCAAAATGACATGGCTGTGAAAACAAACAAACAAACAAAATGACATGGCTGTGCACCTATAATTGGACATAGAGAATTTGGTTCCTAGGAATATATGGGATTCAAGAAGAAAGTATGCAATGAGGAATAGGGAAGGGATGGACCATCCAATAAGGGCCTTTGGGATAACTGCTTACTTGATGGGGAACAAGTTATGATCCTGCCTTTCACCAAACAGAAAAGCAAATTCTAGATGAAATATATTTCTAAAACGGAAGACCTAACTTTAAAAGATGCTGAAAGAAAACATATAGAGGGATCTTTTCTTAACCCTGGGGTCATGAAGAGTGTACAAAGCAAGACACAAATTCTGAACACCATCAAGGAATTGACTGACAGATCTGATCAACAAAAACAAAACACCCAAACACTTGTGATTAGTGAATGACATGATAAACAAAATTAAAACATGAACCAAAGGTCAGAAGAAAATATTTGCTGCACATAGAACAAAATAAGAGTTATAGTCATGATAAAGAGTTCACACAAATCAATAAGAAAAAGCCAAATGAAAGAAGGAGGGGTAAAGTCTCAGAAAAACAACAATGACTCACAAGATGCTGAAATGACTGAAAAGATGCTGAACTCCCTAATAATCAGGGGAACATGAACTAAAACATCAGCAAGATGCCATCCATATTTTACTGGTTAGATTGGCAAAAGTTAAGGAAGATAGAGATCATATCTGGGGTTGGTGGGGATACAAGGAAACATGCAGTCATATCCTGTGGTGCATATTATTGCAGCCATTTTTTTTTTAATCTACGATAGTCACACAGAGAGAGAGAGAGAGAGAGGCAGAGACACAGGCAGAGGGAGAAGCAGGCTCCGTGCACCGGGAGTCCGATGTGGGATTCGACCCTAGGTCTTCCAGGATAGCACCCTGGGCCAAAGGCAGGCGCCAAACCGCTGCGCCACCCAGGGATCCCTATTGCAGCCATTTTGATGGTATTTTTGCAATAGCCATCAAAAGCTGGCAATATCTAGAAAAATCTTAAATGCATATTTTCACCCAGAAATTCTATTTTTGGAATACAGCTTACATGAATACTTGCGTATGGACACAGATAAATAAAAATTAAATATACCCTGCATTGTTACACAGTGAAAATTGGAATCAACCTGAATTCCATTAATAAGGGAATAGTAAACAATTTTAGCATATGCATATATCTTATAAAATATGATAAGGCATTGCAAAACATGTTAGATATATAGATACAGGCAGAAAATTCTCCAATACATATTCAGTGAAATCCTTTTTACCTCAAAAACAGTACCAAAAAAATCTGTAATACAAAGGATCTGGCAGATAGTAGGCACTCAATAACTATTTGTTGAATGAAACATATGTAAATGTGTAGGAAAGTTCTGGAAGGACATGTGGCAGTGTGTGCAGCAATCACCTCTAGGGAAGGCAGAAGGATTTGGGATTTGGGAAGAAGCAAAGGGGCACTTACACGTCATACTGCATACATCTTTATGTTGTTTGCATGTTTATTTCATAATAGTTTTAAAGAGTAGTGACTTTTCCAAAGGGAGTGACAGCTATCCAGTGAAAATGATTGCTTAGGTGTGGTAACATTGTCTTTTTGAGGCTTTGTTGTTATTATAATACTTAAGTAGAACTTATTGATATAACAGAATGAATTAATTGCAAAGATATAATATTCAGTAAGTTTTCATTTATATGAAGTTAAAACACAAGCAAAAGTAACTTCTGAAACAAATCCCAACAACATTTGTCAGTGGTGGGGTGATGGGCTGTTGATTGGAAAGGGCCTGGGGTTGTCTTCTGGGATGCTTTTTTTTAAATAATAAATTTATTTGTTATTGGCGTTCAATTTGCCAACATACAGAATAACACCCAGTGCTCATCCTGTCAAGTGCCCCCCTCAGTGCCCGTCACCCATTCACCCCCACCCCCCGCCCTCCTCCCCTTCCACCACCCCTAGTTCTTTTCCCAGAGTTAGGAGTCTTTATGTTCTGTCTCCCTTTCTGATATTTCCCACACATTTCTTCTCCCTTCCCTTCTATTCCCTTTCACTATTATTTATACTCCCCAAATGAATGAGAACATATAATGTTTGTCCTTCTCCAATTGACTTACTTCACTCAGCATAATACCCTCCAGGTCCATCCACGTTGAAGCAAATGGTGGGTATTTGTCATTTCTAATGGCTGAATAATATTCCATTGTATACATAAACCACATCTTCTTTATCCATTCATCTTTTGAGGGACACCAAGGCTCCTTCCACAGTTTGGCTATTGCATATTTCACCATTTGAGTATTGGTGCCAAGTGTACAAATAAGTATAATTTAAGTAAAAAATGTACAGTTAAGATTTGTGCCTAATGTAATGTTGCCAATGATTTATCAGTAATATTCCCCATGCTATTGATGGGAAGTGAGCCTCAAAGATGTAACGACTGGGGTTAAAAATGCTGGTTCCTCATACCTCAATATCATAAAAGCCATGTACAAAAAACTTACAACAAATATCATCCTCAATGGGGAAAAACTGAGTGCTTTCCCCCTAAGGTCAGGAACATGACAGGAATGTCCACTCTCACCAGTGTTGTTCAACATAGTACTGGAAGCCCTAGCCTCAGCAATCAGACAACAAAAAGAAATAAAAGTAATCTAAATCAGCAAAGAAGAAGTCAAACTCTCACTCTTGGCAGATGACATGATACTCTATGTGGAAAACCCAAAAGACTCCACCCAACAATTGTTCGAACTGATACAGGAATTCAGCAGAATTGCAGGATATATCAATGCACAGAAGTCAGTCACATTTCTATGCACTAAAAATGAATCAGAAGACAGAGAAAACAAGGAATTGATCCCATTTACAATTGCACCAAAAACCATAAGACTTAACCTAACCAAAGAGGTACACTGAAAACTATAGAACAATTATGAAAGAAATTGAGGAAGACACAAAGAAATGGAAAATCATTCCATGCTTATCGATTGGAGGAACAGATATTATTAAAATTTCTATGCTCAAGGCAGTCTACACATTCAATGCAATCCCTTTCAAATACCATCAGCATTTTTCACAGAGCTGGAACAAACAATCCTAAAATTTGTGTGTAACCACAGAAGATCTCAAATAGCCAAAGGAATGTTGAAAAAGAAAATCAAAGCTGGAGGCATCACAATTCCAGACTTCAAGCTGTATTACAAAGCTGTCATAATTAAGACAGTATGGTACTAGCACAGAAACAGACACACAGACCAATGGAACAGAAGAGAGAACCCAGAATAGGGCCTTCAACTCTGTGGTCAACTAATCTTCAACAAAGCAGGAAGGGACATCCAATAGAAAAAAGTCTCTTTAACAAATGGCATTGGGAATATTGGACAGCCACGAGCAGAAGAATGAAGCTAGACACCAGACACAAAGATAAACTCAAAATGGATGGAATATCTAAATGTGAGACAAGAATCCATCAAAATCCTAGAGGAGAACACAGGCAACACCCTTTTTGAACTTGGCCACAGCAACTTCTTGCAAGATACATCTATGAAGGCAAGGGAAACAAAAGCAAAAATGAACTATTGAGACTTCATCAAGATAAAAAGATTCTGCACAGCCAAAGAAACAGTTAACAAAACTAAAAGACAACCTACAGAATGGGAGAAGATATTTTCAAATGACATATCAGATAAAGGGCTAGTATCCAAAATCTGTAATGAACTTGTTGAACTCAATACCCAAAATACAAAAATCCAGTCAAGAAATGGGCAGAAGACATGAACAGACTTTTCTCCAAAAAAGACATACAAATGGCCAACAGACACACAAAAATCAAAACCGCAATGAGATACCACCTCACACCTGTCAGAATGGCAAAAATGAACAACTCCGGAAACAACTGATGTTGGCAAGGATGCAGAGGAAGGGAAACCCTCTTGCAGTGTTGGTGGGAATGCAAACTGGTGCAGCCACTTTGGAAAACAGTATGGTTAAAAATAGAAAAGGTTAAAAATAGAGCTACCCTAAGTGAAATGAGTGGTCAGAGAAAGACAACTATCATATGATTTCACTTATATGTGGGATTTAAAAAACAAAACAGAGCAACATATGAGAAGGGAAGAAAAAGTAAAATAAGATGAAAATAGAGAGGGAGGCAAACCTTAAGAGAGGTTGAACTCTTGGAAACACTGAGGGTTGCTGGAAGGGAGGTGGGTGGGAGGAAGGGATAATTGGGTGATGGACTTAAGGAGGCAGTTGATGTAATGAGCATTGGGTGTGTATATGACACCACATGATGATAGCCAGTTGCAGCTGGAAGTATAGGTTTGGAGCTCAAAAGCACAGTTTGGGTTAGAAATATGGCATGTAGATTGGATTTTTTTTTCATTAATTTTTATTTATTTGACAGAGAGCACAAGCATGGAGAGCAGGAGAGGGAGAAGCAGGCCCCCCACTGAGCAGGCAGCCAAATGCAGGGCTCAATCCCAGGAACCCAGGATCATGATCTGAGCAGAAGGCAGATGCTTAACCACCCAGGTGCCCCATAGATTGGATTTAAAACACAGCATGGATGGTGTCATGTGAGAAGACTGTGAAGAATACAGAAAGTAGGAAAAGAAGTCTAATGACAAATCCTAAAGAAAACTAACATCTAAGGAGAAGGAAGAAAGTAACAGCAAAAAGAAAACAGCAGAGAAGCAGAAAGTGTGTGGTTTCAAGGAAGTTAAGAGAACATTTCAAAAAGGAGAGAATAGCAAACAATGAAACTGCTTTAAAGCCAAGTGATATGAGAACTAACAAGTGCCCATTTGATTCAGTAGCCAGAAAATTGTTGGCAATCTTAGCAAAACACTTTCAGGGATTAGTGCGAGCAAAATTCAGTTCACAGGAGGATAAGATTAGGAAGTGGAGGCAATCCCCTTTCTGCAATTCAGTAGGAACAAGCATTCTTTTTTTAAAAAAAAATTAGTTTCAGAAGTAGAATTTAGTGATTCATCAATTGCATATAACACCCAGTGCTCATTACATCAAGCGCCCTCCTTATGCCCATCACCCAGTTACCCCATCCCTTCTCTTGTTTCTCTTGAATACCTTATACAGTATTGTATTATGCTCCTTCCCCACTCCCCACACCAATCAGAAGTGTTTTATTTTTTTAAAAAAGTGAAACAAATACAAAAACACCCTTTTAATCAGGAAGTTTGATTAAATTGACTCAAGTTCTTAAGTCAATCGGAGAAGGACAAACATTATATGGTCCCATTCATTTGGGGAATATAAATAATAGTGAAAGGGAATAGAAGGGAAGGGAGAAGAAATGGGTAGGAAATATCAGAAAGGGAGACGGAACATGAAGACTCCTAACTCTGGGAAAAGAACTAGGGGTGGTGGAAGGGGAGGAGGGCGGGGGGTGGGGGTGAATGGGTGACGGGCACTGAGGGGGGCACTTGACGGGATGAGCACTGGGTGTTATTCTGTATGTTGGCAAATTGAAAACCAATAAAAAATAAATTTATTATTAAAAAAATAAATTAACTCAAGTTCTCAAAAACCCATTCGGGAAAGCCAACTGGTACATCCGAGAAAAGCAGGCAATTGCTGACAAGTCTTTGGTGGAAAAGTAAGTTGCATACTTATACAAACTTCCCTAATGATTATGAAGCCAAATTTTGTTTTCAAAAATAAGTTTCAAGGTATCCCTGGGTGGCGCAGCGGTTTGGCGCCTGCCTTTGGCCCAGGGCGTGATCCGGAGACCCGAGATCGAATCCCACATCGGGCTCCCGGTGCATGGAGCCTGCTTCTCCCTCTGCCTGTGTCTCTGCCTCCCTCTCTCTCTCTCTGTAACTATCATAAATAAATAAAAATTAAAAAGAAACAAAACAAAACAAAAAAAACAAAAATAAGTTTCAAGATAGGCCAAGGAAACCATACATACACCCCCAACAATACAAAGATGTAACAATGAAGTTTAAGGGTAGAGGAAAAGCCAAATATGACAATTTACACAAATAATCTATAAAATAAGTCTTTCAATACTAGAAAATAATGAGGAGACCTCATGAATGTAACACACATGGAACAAAGACTAACAGCATGTGGAACTACCCTAAATATCTTCCCAATGACTAACTAAGCCATGAAATGACAGCTCAGGACACCATTAACAGGTAGTTTTTACATACAATATGTACGTAAATTAGAATACTTTTTCCTACTCAATTACCATTTCTTCCTTTTCACCCTTTTCTCTAATTTTCTCTAGCAACATCTTTCCTTTGATTTGACCAGTTGAACTCGAAAGGTTTGGAACCTAAAGTGAATACCAACTCTTACTGGAATAGCACTTGGGAAACACAATCCTAGAAAAGGCAAATTTTAACTTAACTGACTTGACAAAGTTAAGCATCTGTTCTCAATGGGACAATGTCCTTCCTGTTATCACTACGTTAATGGCTTGTCTTGGCTGGATCACATGACCCAGCATGATACTGGCATGCTTTGTGGTGAGGTACTGAGCTATACAGACCCATTTAAGCTTTCAACAAATACAAAGCATAATTTTAAACCATTTCAATAAAATAAAAAATTGACCTGTTTTGTGTCTTGAATTGGCTTGGAATGTCGTTCATGACAGAAAACATAACAGTTGATTGGTTTTACTCCATGCTTCAATACTTTCCGCTTTTCAAGTCTCAGCACCTTTTTTGCAGCAATAATGGTATTCTTCATTAGCATCGCCACTGTCATGGGACCAACCCCCCAGACTGGAGTGATGTAATTGGCATTCTTTCTGATTCCTTCAAAATCGACATCTCCAACCAACTTGGCTTTAGACAGGATGGGATCTTGAACTCTATTTATTCCCACATTGATGAGTGCAGCTCCCTCCTTGATTATATCTGCTGTGATCAGATTGAGAATGCCTACAGCAGAGATCACAATTTCTGCAAGAACCGTACATTTCTTCAGTTGCTCCTTGGGAGTGTATTGATGAGATACTGTAACAGTGGCATCACCTCCAGAGTGTTCATGTGCCCCGTGTGTGTGGTAGCATCGCAATGGGCATTCCAACATTTCTTGACCTCTGAGCCACAACCACATTCTTCCTTAGGGTTGGAATGCCAGTCAGTTAATTATTTCTCAGACACCCTATGGTGCCGCTGTTAACACATTCACCTGACGTTAATTACATAAAGCCATCAACATTTCTGGAGAAACACCATTGCAGATCTTTCTCTCATCAATGTGCTCTGGAAGAGGCAGCTGAATAAGGAGGCCAGCTAGTTATCATCATTATTTAGTCTATTGATTAAATTCAATAATTCTTCGTCTGAAACTGAAGCTGGTTTCACAGTTATTTCACTGTTGATTGCCACTTCTGAAGCTGGTCTGATTTTGTGGAGGACGTAGGAGTGGCTGGCAGGATTCTCACCAACCAGAACCATGCTCAGGTGTGCCTGTTTGTTGCCCAATACCACCCATTCTTCCACCTCCTGCTGCACTTCCTGCTTGGTTTTCTGGCCAAGTTAGCTTACAGAAATGACAACAGCTTCATTTTGAACCAGTGAGAGATAAAAGGGGCAATGACAGAGGTGGCAGCTCTGCGTGGATGGAGCAGCCAGGGAGCTAATGTGGACACGAGGGAAGCTGTAACCATCACCTACACTGATGTCCATGCCAGGAACCTATTATGCTCTTCTTAAAAATCAATAGCTTTTCATTAATTCTAGGATAAAACACAAAGCTCTTAACCACTTGGCATTTATCTTTAATTCCATCCTGTTCTCTATTATACCCTTGTCACTCCCCTCAGCATAGCACACAGAAATACCTGTTTTTTTTTTTTAATTCTATTTTTTTATTCAGAGAGACACAGAGACACAGGCAGAGGGAGAAGCAGACTCCCTGCAGGAAGCTCGATATGGGATTTGATCCCAGGACCCTGGAATCACACCCTGAGCCGAAAGCAGACACTCAACTGCTAAGCCAACCAGGCATCCCATACTTGTAGTTCTTTAATCTGCCATGTTCTTATGTCACATTTTATTCATTCCAAAGACATTTATTTATTATTTTTTAAAGATTTTTTTTGTGCTTTTTCTAGGCCTATGCCATTCTAAGCTTTATTTTTTTATTTTTTAAGATTTTATTTATTTATTCATGACACACACACACACACACACACAGGCACACACAGACAGAGACATAGGTAGAGGGAGAAGCAGGCTCCCTATGGGGAACCTGATGTGGGACTTAATCCTAGGACCCCGGGATCACAACCTGAGCCAAAGGCAGATGCTCAACCACTGAGCTACCCAGGTGCCCTCTCAAAGACATTTATTGAACAATCACTAAACCAGGCTCTAATCTGCATGCTGCAAAATGAACAAGACCATGTTCCTACCCTAATGGAGTTTACGTTCTGGCAGAGGAGCAGAAAATAAACATGTAGACAAATAATATAATGTAATGACAAAGGCTGTGAGAAAGAAAACAGGGAAATAAAACAGAAAGAGTCTTGGGTAAGAGTCTACTTCAATGAGGAGGTCAAGCAGTTACCATTGACTAATGACACTTGAACTAAGCCCAATGTAGGTGAGTATTCTGGGACAGAACACTCCAAGCTAGAAAAAGCAGCACAAAGGTCCTGTGATGGGAACAAGTTTGTAATGTTCTAGAGATGGAAAGAAGGCCAGTGGTTCCAAGGGCAATAAAGGAAGAGGTAACGTCATGATGCCTTTGGGTGCATCAAAAGAAACCCCAACTCAGATAGACTTAAACCATAAGGAAATTTATGATTTATTATTTTAGGAAGTCTAGAAATAGGTGGGCCCTAAAGCCATGGGATTGAGAGTCAAACAACATCATCAGGATCCAGAACCTTTCCATATTTCTGCCACGTGCTGCTGTCCTTAGTGATTGCTTCATTCTAAGACAAGAAGCAAGATGAATATTACAGCAACCCAGGGTCAAATCCAGCATGACAATATGCAGAAGTAAAAGGGAAGACTTCTGTTCTTGGGACACCCCTCCTGAGGAAAACATTTCTCAAAGCCTCAGCAGATTTTCTCACAACTCTCACTTGCTATATGTCATGGTCTAAATGTTTGTGCTTCCTGAATGCATATGTTAAAATTGAATATACAGGGTGATGATATTAGGAGGTGGTATCTTTGATTTGAGAAGTGATTAGGTCATGAGGGTGGAGCCTTCATGAATGAGATTCGTGTCCTTATAAAAGATCTCAAAAAGCTCCCTCACCCTTTGTACCACACAGCAAGAAATCTGGGACCTGGAAGAAGGCATCTAGATCTTGGACTTCCAGCCTTCAGAACTGTGAGAAAGAAAGTTCTGCTGCTTATAAGGACCCAGTCTGTGGTATTTTGTTATAGCAGCCTCAATAGACTAAGGCACTATATGAGGCTGTATGCTCCTTCCTGAGTTAGCAGGAAGGGAATTGGCACAAACCAGTACCTATATGGGCTAGGTGTTCGGTTGACAACCCATGCTTATGGTAGGCAATGGGGTGGTAGGCAAGGTGGGGCTTGCATGGTAGTGTAAATATTTTGGTGATTGCAATGGAAACATTTGGAGCTTTGAACAGATGAAGGATGGCTAGAGGTGAGATTGTGAGGACCCCTTAAGTTAGGTATTAGGAACATGATGCAGGCATCTGAAGAAGAAAGGAAGATGCAGGTTAGGATGGAGGCAACAGATGTGGAGAGTTCTACTTAGGATATTTTTGGAGTGTAGTATATAGGACTTGCTAATGTAGGAATACTCTAGTGAGGAAAATGAAGAACAAAGAAAACTCCCAGAATTGTGGCCTGAGCAACTAAGTAATAGTGTTCACTGATATGTGGGGGACCCACAGAGGGGTGCATTTTGAGGGGCAGAAGGTTGGTCCAATGCCTGTTAGATATCACCCTGGAGGTACCAGGAAGAGTGCTCCAGATTTGAGTTGGAGCTCAGGCAAGAGAAGGGGATGGGAGATGTTGGATAGTCCCAGTAGCCATGGCATTTATAGCCTGGACACCAGATTAAGTCTGGTGGGGAGACAGTGTCCACAGGGAAAGGATTAGAACCAGGATCCAAGCACTAGGACACTCAAAAAATTACAGGTTAGGAAGAAGAAGAGGGGAGAGCAAATATACACAAGAGAAAAAGCCAGGAGAAAATGAGAGAAAAATCAACCCTCATGAAGGGGATAGCCAACAATGGTTTCAAATGCTGCTGAGATAGCAAGTTCTATGCAAACAAATACTAGGCCAGGGGTTGAGAATTTGAGGCTGCAGGGGATCTCCAAAAGCTTTTCCATGGAGAGATGAAAACAGAATTCTTAATGGGGTGCATTGGGTAGTAAGTGGGAGGTGAGAGATTATATACAATTGCTATCAGTCAGGGTTCAATCAAAGAAGCAGCCCCACTACGCATGATGTGGAATAAAAGGTTAATTGTAAGGAATACCTTGTGGAACTGGGGGAAATGCTGGAAGCAAAGGTCTCAGAGGATGGGAGAAAAGCCACTACTCAGGGTTTGCTGCTAAGCAGTTGAAAAGTCTGGGTGCCTTTGGCTCTGGGTTTAGTTATAGGGCAGCAGTCAGCAGAAGTGCTCTATCCATTGAAACTTCCACCTCCCTACCCCCTTACTGTATGAAAACATTAGAAAACATATGTTTTCTAATGATCCTTTGAAATTCCATTCACCATGGCCTCCCCTAGGAGCCCTTTTGGACCCTCTCAGTGTACCTTGTCTGGCCCTGTTGATCATTTCTATGTGCTTGCATGACCCCGGTGCTAACCTCAGTCACAGAATCTCTCCTGTGGGCATTCCTTGGTACAACTCCTGGCAGTTAGTAGGTGCTTTCAAATGTTTGTATAATTGGCTTGAACTCTGTTTCTCCTGAGGTCCTGAAGACCCTGAGGGAAGGGACTGTGCTCCCTACATATTCTCTGACTCAATACAAGGATGGATAGATGAATGAGTAAATGAGCAGGACCAGCAGAATGAACACAGCTTGAGGGGTCTGAACTTTGTGTGTCCTTTATTTGTTATCCATTCCTTCTTTTACTTATGCTAAATGACCTCCTTGGGGTTTACAGTGCAACCCTCTGCCCAGGCATTTTGGAACTTGTTGAACATGTTCACACATGGCTCCTATTACCCTTTGTGATATTACATATTTTAATCGTTCGTGCTCTGTCATCATTTTCTTCCAAATTATTATCATATGAAAGTCTCTCCCAACACTTTAATTGACCTCCTTGGGATATTTCCAGTTTTGATATGCCTTTCTTAATGTGTAGTAATATTAAATGATATGGCATTAGAGATGCAAATGTATGATAATGTTATGTAAGCTTGAGATTTTGCTTCAGATAAATTATGGGGAGGCTTGTCAAATTGTGTATTAATCATGCTGAATGTATATATTTAACTAAGGCAACCTGTAGGGTACAGCCTGCTTAACGCCCTTCTAACCCTGCAGGAAGCAGAGGTACAGCCCTTAAAATAGAAATAATCTTTCTGCCCATCTAAGATTCCCTGATGGTTGTTCTTTGTACCCAGAGTGTCCTGATGTCATGGAGGAAACAAAGGCCTCTTCTGTGATGCTGAGGTGCCAGTTTGGCTGGGCAAAAACAAAGGGACATTTTAAATAAAGTCTCCAGACATTTACTTAGCCTCAAAATTAAACTTCTCCAAATTTGCACATTGTGCAACACTGCAGATCTTCAAATGTATTTCTGTAACTGGCTCCAATATGCCTTATGTTGTAACTTTTCTTTTTGTCATGGGGAGGGAGTAGGGAAGGGATTAGTTGTCTTTTTTTCCCCTTCCAGAGAACTGCCAAAATAATTTTGACTCTCTCAGATGAAGTAAGTTTTAAAATTGTGGTTCTCCTGAGGTTCATTTGGAAGAAGACACAGCAATTCTGAGAAACCAATGATGGGGGCTGCCAAGATGCTCCATTTCCCTGGCTGTGGCTTCTGTTTCCTTACATTGAGGTCAGTGTGAGAACAAAACCACGGTCTTCGAGGGTTGGAGAGGCTTGTTCAAATACTTGTCCTTGCCCACCTAAAAGCCTCCTGCCTCAAACAGCACCATTGCTTTAATCCCAGAGTTTAGAGTTTGCTTTGGAGGTTGGATTCTTGCTTCCTCTTGCTCTTTTCAGGCTAAGCCATTCCTCCTGGCTGGCTTGCCCCTGGGAAAACTGGGATGCACACTTGGCTCAGGCTATTTTTGAGGTGTGCAGTTTCCAGGAAATTGGAGATTGCCACCCCATACCATTCCATCTCTCCATCTGGGAGTTTGAGATAGAAGGGGAAGAGGTGGGGTAAAGGGCTGAATAAGAATTATTCAGGGGTTATATGAGAACCACAGAATTTCAGAGCTGCAAGTCCCTTTTAGACAGAGTTGCAGAGAGGAAAGAGCAGAATTAACTGAATCAGACTGACATGGGGGGTCTGGCACAGTTTGACCTGTGATGGCTGACAGTGCAGGTGTCATAGCCTTGAGGGGATTGGTAAAGCAGCAATTTTTTGAAGTGGGATTTTAGTGATGTACAGAGGAGTGAGGCACAACATCCTGCTCCACTCTCCTAGGCACTGCTTTACCAGCACCAGATGGTGCAAATATTTAGTCTCTGAGTCTCACTTTAGTTGTTTGGAAAATGGTGTTATTGGGGGGGATGAGATCATATGTTGAATAAAGCCTAAAATGTAGCAGGTAGCTATAATGAGTGCATGCATTATTATCACCTGCTAACACAGTCCTTTTATTTGAAAGATAAATGCACCAAAGCCCAAATAAGTTAGGTGATTTGCACAAGAACATGCAGCATTTAATGGCAGAACTCAAGAACAGACCCATTTCTCCTGACCTTCAGTGGAATACTTTTTCCCAATTCACTACTGTGAAATCCAAATCTAATTGAGTCCTCATGACAAAGTAAAATGAAATGAAATTAAAAGTTTTCCATGATTGTCTTCTTGACATCAAGATACTTTCAATGTGAAAATGAAAGATTTCCAGTGGATATTCTTTCCTGCTTTGTTGAATATTAGTTGACCATAGAGTTGAGGGCCCATTTCTGGTGCTGGGAAAATTGGACAGCCACATTCAGAAGAATGAAACTAGACCATTCTCTCACACCATACACAAAGATAAATTCAAAATGGATGGAATTTCTAAATATGAGACAAGAATCCATCAAAGTTCTAGAGGACACACAGGCAACACCCTTTTTGAACTTGGCCACAGCAACATACATCTATGAAAGATACATCTATGAAGGCAAGGGAAACAAAAGCAAAAATGAACTATTGGGACTTCATCAGAATAAAAAGCTTCTACACAGCAGAAGATACAGTCAACAAAACTAAAAGCCAACCTACAGAATGGGATAAGACATTTGCTGATGACATATCAGATAAAGGGCTCGTATCCAAGATTTATAAAGAGCATATTAAATTCAACAGCAAAGAAGCAAACAATCCAATCATGAAATGGGCAGAATACATGAACAAAAATTTCTCCAAAGAAGACATACAAATGGCCAACAAGCACATGAGAAAATGCTCCGCATCACTGGCCATCAGGGAAATACAAATCAAAACCACAATGAGATCCCACCTCACAGCAGTCAGAATGGTGAAAATTAACAAGACAGGAAACAACTAATGTTGGAGAAGATGTGGAGAAAGGGGAACCCTCTTGCACTGTTGGTGGGAATGTGAACTGGTGCAGCCACTCTGGAAAACTGTGTGGAGGTTCCTCAAAGAGTTAAAAATAGACCTGCCCTACGACCCAGCAATTGCACTGTTGGGGATTTACCCCAAAGATACAGATGCAGTGAAAGACTGAGACGCCTGCACCCCGATGTTTATAGCAGCAATGTCCACAATAGCCAAACTGTGGAAGGAGCCTCGGTGTCCATCGACAGATGAATGGATAAAGAAGATGTGGGTTATGTATACAATGGAATATTACTCAGCCATCAGAAAGGACCAATACCCACCATTTGCTTCGACGTGGATGGAACTGGAGGGTATTATGCTGAGTGAAGTCAATTAGAGAAGGACAATCATTATATGGTTTTACTCATATGTGGAATATAAGAAATAGTGAAAGGGATTATAGGGGAAAGGAGGGAAAATGAGTAGGAAAAAGTAGAGTGGGTGACAAACCATGAGAGACTCCTAACTCTGGGAAACAAGCAAAGGGTAGTGGAAGGGGAGGCAGGTGGGAGGATGGGGTAACTGAGTGATGGCACTGAGGGGGGCACTTGATGGGATATACTGTGTGTTATACTATATGTTGGCAAATCAAACTTCAGTAAAATCTCAATACTGAAAAAAAAAAAGATTTCATGGGTGAGCTTTCTACAGGCTGGAGGCAGAGGGAGGGCCTTCCTGTCTGGTGAGGTTCTGGCACAATCCCTGTGGAACCATTTATGAGTGTTGTTCTGGGCAAGTCCCTTAAGTTTGGTGCTGGGAACAAAGCATAAAAATCACTGTCCCTGGCTACAAGTTGTTCATTGCTTCCTGGTGAAGGAATTAGGAAGTATATAATTGATATATAGCTTAATGGACTCTGTGATTGATGTTAGCACAGAGGAAGGCCACTTAATCTAGGTGAGTGTGTTTGGGGTCCCCAGGATCCATCAGCCCTGCACTGAGCCTGGAAGGCTGGAGAAAAGTTGGGCAGGTAAAGAAGGGGTGGAGGCCAGGATGACTTGGACAGATGAGAGGGAGGGGTATAGATGCAGAGGGGAGAGACCAAGGGACGTGCCAGGGAGAGCTAGAGGCCAGGAGGGAGTGAGGTGTGCTGAGGAGTATGGATGGAACCTTAGAGGAGTTAGAGGATTTTCATTGGTATGTATGTGATAACAATTTGCATTTTATTTTATTTATTATCTATTTATTTTGAAAGATTATTTTGAAAGATGTTATTTGAGAGAGAGAGAATGGGCAGTGGGGAGGGGCAGAGGGAGAAGCAGACTCCTCACTGAGCAGGGAGCCCAACATGAGGCTCAATCCCAGGACCCTGGGATTATGACTTAAACCGAAGGCAGATGCTTAACGTACTGAGCCATCCAGATGCCCCAAGAATTTGCATTTTAGAAAGATCACTGGCTCCTATTGACAGGCTGGATGGACAGAAGCAGGACTGGAACCTGGGGGACCTGAGAGCTGTATAGCCTCGAAGTAGAGGTGATAAGGGAGGGAAGAAGAGAGGAGACACTTCTAGCAGATTTTGCTTGGGCTCCTTTGCTGTGAAGGATCAGACAAAAGAAGGGTCAGGTGGCCCTCAGATGGGTGGCTCAAGCTTCTAGACTCAGTGCTGCCCCTCACTGAGACACAGAAGTCAGGGTGGCTGCATGGCCCCACTTTCAGAAGGAGCTCAGGCTCCAAGCTGTCACTGTCCTGGAATTAATGGCTTTCTATTGAGGGGATGATGGAACATGCTTGTGAGCAAAGGAGTTTGGGGCTGTTCTTTGGCATACAGTGTTGAGATGCCCCAATGAGTACAGAATCTCAATGGGCCCACTCAAAGTGAGGACACGATGAGCAAATTATGTTTATAACCCACAGCCCCAGAGTCTACACTTGCCAATCAAATCAGAGCTTGCTGAGAACCCAGAAAGAAGGCAATGAAGTACGAGGAAGCACAGAGGACAAGGAAACTCTATCATACCCTTGCTTGTGCTCTTCCTATATTTGCTGAAAATGATAACATTGAAGTAAAGTGAAAGCCCTTCCTTACCCATCAGTGCGCCAAAGGGAGAGGGTTGGTAGAATGTACACATATCAAGAAGCACAATTAAAAGCAGTTCAATCTGTTTTGTGTAGTGTTGCCAGTTTTGGTAAGAATAAAATATGTGTGTACATACAAGTTACAGAATGCAAATTGTGTAATTTCTGTGATTTTACATATGAGTTAAATGCTCCTGTATTTGCATTTAAAACTGGCATTCCATAACATAAAGATGAGCAGTAAAATTCACTCAAATTATTAAAAATTGTGATTTTTGTTAACCTGGAACAACTTTCAACCGGAAATAACAAATACCATGACAAGTCAAGAGAGAGACTGGAGAAAAGAAAAAAAACCTATGTTTTGGTTCCTTTAAAGGCACTTTTGTCTTCACTTTCATTTTTTACAGGCTGCTGCAAATTATGTAGCTGGCTTGAAGCAGACAGTGTTGGGAGAAAAGATGAGGCATTTATATTTCGTTTGTGGACATGTTGATTTTGAATTGGGTTGTCTGGATGTTAGGACAAATTGTCTAGATTTGGGGGCCAGCAGCAATGTATTTGGCAGTTGGAATCATGGGCTGGAATTATTCAGCCACAAAGTATAGGGTGTGAAGTCCAAGCAAAGAGGGTGGCACTGAAGGTGGCGGGAAAGCAGTGCAACAGGTGCTTTATCTTATGGAACATACAGCAGAGGAACTGAAGAATAAGCCCATGGAGCCTATGGGAAGCTAGCCTGGCTCTTGGTAATCAACATGCCATCTACTGAAGGTTCAAGATTGAAGTTCCCTGTTATTCTTTTATGAATTTTAGGAATATAAGGAGTTCCAAGTAACCATGTCCTGAGTAAAAGATTGTCCCACTCACCCCAGGCAAGGAAATAATTTCATTCAGTCACCTAGAAGTGACCTGATAGTAAAACATAATCAATTGTTATTATAAATTCATTTATTACTGGACACTTACAAGGATTGCTCCATATCTAGGCTATAGTGAATAATGCTGCAATGAACATGAGAGTGCAAATATCTCTTTGAGATACTGACTTTCTTTTCTTTGGCATTATACCCAGAAATGTGATTGCTGGATCATAGTTTTATTTTTTATTTTTTTGAGAAACCTTCTCATTGTTTTCCGTAGTGGCTGTATCAACTTGTAATCTCAAATTGCACCAGATCTCTTTACCCCACATCCTTGCTAGTACTTTTGTCTTTTTTTTTTTTTTTTTGGGAAAGAGAGAGAGAGAGAGAGACAGGGGCAGGGGTGAAGAGGCAGTAGGAGAGGGAAAATCCCAAGCTGGGCATGGAGCCTAATGTGGGTCTTGATCTCACAACCTTGAGATCATGACCTGAGCCAAAATCAGGAGTCTCATGGTTAACCAACTGAGATACTCATGCACCCCTTTGTGTTTTTTGATGATAACCATTTCACGATGATTAATTATTCATATACATATTGGCCATCAGTATACCTCTTTGGAAAGATAACATGTCTAAAATCAGGTTATTTAAACTTTTTTTTTTTTTAGCAGCTAAGTTTGTATGTATACAAAACCATTTGAGATACCAAGTCTTTATCAGATATTTGGTTTGCAAATATTTTCTACCATTCTGTAGGTTGCTTTTTCATTTTGCTGATGGTTTTTTTCAAAGCATTTTAGTTTGATGTAGTCCCAACTTGTTTATTTTTGCTTTTGTTGCTTGTGCTTTAGTGTCATATAAAAAAAATCATTACCAAAACCAGTGTCAAGATTTTCACCTATGTTTTCTTCTAGGAGTTTTTTTTTTTAAGATTTTATTTATTTATTCATGAGATACACACAGAGAGAGGCAGAGACATAAGCAGAGGGAGAAACAGGCTCCATGCAGGGAGCCCAATGTGGGACTCAATCCCAGGACTCCAGGATCATGCCCTGAGCTGAAGGCAGGTGCTTTAACCACTGAGCCACCCAGGCATCCCTCTTCTAGGAGTTTTATGGGATCAAGTCTTACACTTAAGACTTTAACCTTTTTTTTTTTAGGGAGGGAGAAGGGAGGGTAAGGGAGAGAGAGACAATGAGAGAAGGCCAGAGAGAGAGAGGAAGGGCAGAGAAAGAGAATCTTAAGCAGGCTCCACATGGAGCCTGATGTAAAGCTCAATCTCACAACCCTGAGTCAAAATCAAGAGTCAGATACTTGATGGACTGAGACAACCAGGTGCCCCAAGTCTTTAACCAATTTTGAGTTAATTTTTTTGTGTGTGTAAGCATCAAATTTCATCCTTTTTCATTTGATACAGATGTTCAGTTTCCCCCACACCATTTGTTAAAGGCTATCCTTTCTCTATTGTGTCTTCTTGGGATCTTTGTCAAAGATTAGTTGACTACATATGTATGTGTTTATTTGTGGGTTCCCTATTCTGTTCCATTGGTCTATGTGTATGCCAGTACCATACTGTTTTGATTACTATAGCTTTGAAAAATAAATGGATAAAGAAAATGTGATACAAACACACACACACACACAATGGAGCATTTTTCAGCCATAAAAAGAAGGAAATCCTGCCATTTGCAACAACAAAGGTAAACTTGGAGGACATGCTAAGTGATATAAACCAGACATGGAAAGACAAATATTTAATCTCACTTATAAGTAGAATCTAAAAAAATCTAACTCATAGAAGCAGAGAATAGAATAGTGGTTTCACGGGCTGGGGGATGAGGAAAATGTGTACCAACTTTCAGTTTTAAGATGAGTAAGTTTTGAGGAGGTAATGTACAGCATGGTGGTTATCAATAATACTGTTGCATACTTGAACTGTGCTAAGAGAATTGATTTTAAGTGATCTCACTACATGTAAAAAAAGGTAATTGTGAGATGATGAATGTTTTAATTAGCTTGACTATGGTAATCATTTCACAATATATATGTTAGCAAGTCACCACATTGTACACTTTAAATATATACAATTTGGTCAGTTATATCTCAATAAAGCTGGACAAATATAGGAGAATACTTAAAATACACAAACAAGCCACAAAGTTCTATAAATCTACAATGATGTCATAATATAGCACAATAAAAAGTTGATTTTATGGTTGTGAAAAAATTTTATAAAGAGCAAACAGTGGGCAGCCCCGGTGGCTCAGCGGTTTAGCGCCGTCTTCAGCCCAGGGCATGATCCTGGAGACCTGGGATCAAGTCCCACGTCAGGCTTCCTGCATAGAGCCTGCTTCTCACTTTGCCTGTGTCTCTGCCTCTCTCTCTGTCTCTGTGTCCCTCATAAATCAATAAATAAAATCTTAAAAAAAAAAAAGAGCAAACAGGATATTTGGCAGAAACTTCCTTCCCTTTCCTTTGATTGATGATTAATTTGAACCCCCTTATCAATTTGTCTGTTCCAAATAGACTCAGTTGTGGAACTAGTGCTGCAAGTTACTTCATGAAAAAATGGTTGTATGGACAAATAATATGGGAAATACAACTAGAAGTATCTGATCTAGAAATTCTAACAATGCATATTTGCATACCCTAGGTTGAAAGTCAGGCAAAATTTCATTAAACTCGGGATTTCTCTGAGTTATTCATCCACAGGACTGTATTTCACTTTACGTCTGTGTTCTTATCCTGTCAAACTAGTACTGAAGGGAGTACACTTTGGGAGGCCTGATTTACCTCATGTGTTAGAGCCCAACTGTGCATGTTAACCCATTCACTCATTCATTCTATGAATAGTAATGGAGTATTTATTCTATGCCAGGACCTGTATTGGGAATGCTACAGTCAGTGCTACAGTCAGTGATGCAGGCATATTTTAATAGTATGACACTTACAACCTTGCTGGACTTCCAGGTATTAATAATCAAACAAAGTAAACATACAATAAAGATTTAGATAAGAATAATGAAGAAAACTATAGTAATGTTCAATGAAGGAAATCAATGTATGTGGGGAAATCAGAGGGAGATGTTGCAGGGAGAGAGAGCCTTCTGGGGAAGAGAGAAGAATGTGTGCAGAGGCTGTGGATGGGAGGGAGCCCAGTAGAGGTCAAGTGACAGGAGCAGAGAGGACAAGGGCAGTAGCACCTGAGATGTGCCTGGAGGGCTAGGCAGGGGATCAGGCCCACTGAATCTTTATATGCCTGTTAGGAGTTTTGCCCTTTAAGAACCATGGGAAGCTAATGAATTGGTCATTGCTGGGATTATGGGGAGGTGAATGAAGCACTTGCTTCAAGCAAAAAATTTAGGGGGTATCAAAAACTAAGTGATCAAAATAAATAATGCAATTTAAAAAAGAAATCAATATTGATGCAAAAAAGACTTACAAGATGAACAAACTATGAAAAGTCTAAACAAAGAGAGGATCTCAGAGTGCCATGCCTATGGCAAAGGAAAAAATGTATATCCCTATGTACATGTTTGTATTTTAAATGGTTAATTTCTGCTAGAAAATTATTAGAGAAGTAGATTTTGAAAGTATCATTGATGAGTTATCTTTCTTTAAAAATTTTTTAAAAATATTTTATTTATTCATGAGAGACAGAGAGAAGCAGGACATAGGCAGAAGGAGAAGCAGGCTCCCTGTGGGGAGCCCGATGTAGGACTTGATCCCAGGACCCTGGGATCATGCCCTGAGCCAAAGGCAGATGCTCAACCACTGAGCTACCCAGGCATCCCTATTTAAAAATTTTTTTTAATTTAATTTTTTAAACTGTGATAATGTACTCTTTAATCCTCATCATCCATTGCACCCATCCCTCTACCTATCTCCCCTCTGGTAGCCATCAATTTGTTCTCTATACTTAAAAGTCTCTTTCTTGGCTTCTCTCTCTCTCTCTCTCTCTCTTTTACCCTTGTTTGTTTCTTGAATTCCCTATATGAATTAAATTGTATGATATTTATCTTTCTGTGACTGACTTATGTCCTTAGCATAATACTCTCTAGCTCTATCCATATTGCTGCAAGTGGCAAGATTTCATTCCTTTTTATGGCTGAATAATATTCTATTGTTTATATATAAACCACCTCTTTATCCATCTATCAATGGACACTTGGGTTATTTCCATAGTTTGGCTATTGTAAATAATGCTGCTATAAACATAGGGGTGCATGTATCCCTTTGAATTAGTTCTTTTTTAGTTTTGGGATAAATACCCAATAGTGTGACTACTAGATGATAGGGTTGTTCTATTTTTGACTTTTTGAGAAAACTCCATACTGTTTTCCAGAGTGGGTGCACTAGTTTGCATTCCCAACGACAGCGCAGGAAGGTTTCTTTTTCTCTACAACCTTGTGAACACCTGTTGTCTCTTGTGTTGTTGATTTCAGCCATTCTAACAGGTGGAGGTGATATCTCATTGTGGTTTTGATTTGCATTTCCCTGATGATGAGTTAGCTTACATTAAAGTTAGGAAAGTAAAATTATATTCAATTCTATTGTGATGTAAGTAAAACCTGCCTTTTAAATTTTTGATATTTTTTTTCACTACTTGTTCTGGAAGAAAGTTAACCTTTAAAAAATACAAACATCTTATATATTGAAACACACATTTTTCCTTTTGCCTTAGATTTTAATGTTCCTTGGCACATCACTAAATAAGGGGCTGATGATAAGATGTGACTTTTGCAAGAGTTTCTCTTACTGCACCATGGGGAAAGGTTGGTAAAGAGAAGAAACGCGTCGAGAATGGCTCTCAGGTGTCTCCATTGCACAGTGATGCTAGTCTCTGAAATGAGGAAGACTGGTGGAGGATTGGGATTTGGGGAAAGGGGAGTGCAGATAGTTTTTTTTTTTCTTTAGTATGTTGAGTACTGAGGTACCTTTGAGACTTAACTGTCTGATAGTCTCAATTTCTCAGAGAAAAATGATCAAGTAGGTAGCTGGATATATAGGTCTACAACTCAGAGGAAAACTGCGGGTAAAAGGTATAACTTGGGAGTTATGAATTGGCCTGTAGATAACAATTGCAAGAGATGAGGTCATCTATGGTAGGTCTAGCTGTGGGTGTAGATCGGAGTCACTTGGAAAGCTTTTAAAGTTCTTCATGTCCAGGCATCACTCCAGGCCAATTAAATCAGAATCTTTAAAGGGGGGACGTCCAGGCATATTTTTGAAAAAGCCTCCCATGAACTTCTGCTTCCAGAGAAATGGAGTAGATGTACTTTCCCCTACTCCTCCTGCTAACTGCAACTAAAAGCATTGAACATTATATGTAAAACAAACATAAGAAGACTCTGAAAGGGGGAGGGAAAACTGCCGGGATAGGGATTTCAGAACCCAAGGAAAGACATGATAGTGGATTCCCTGGATTTTCTTTCTGCCTCATTTGTCCCAGACTTGGAGCTGAAGAGGATAGCAACCTGGAAATAGCAATGGGTGCAAACTAAAACCCCCAATGAAACCCTACCATCTCTTGCAAAAGGACCTGGGAGAGGGCACTTCAGGAAGACAAAAACATTGCTGGACAACATTCACTCTACTCTGGCCAAACAGGACAGAAAAAACTGTGGCTCCATGCCAGAAAAAACTGAGTAGGGAGCCAAGTGCCCACTCTCATGAAGCTCTTATGAGGCACTCATAAGAGGCACTCCAGCTGAGAAGGAGCTCCCCTCACTCTGCATTTACAATAATCTTCCAGGTAAATTATATATCTCCATCTCATTATAGTCAGTTTCTAAAGTGGAGTGGAGGCCATGTGGAGAACCTGGATTCCACCCCCAGTTGGCATTAACTAATGTCTCTTCCTCTCCCTGCTGGTATTGTCAAAGGAGGCCTAGTAAAGAGTCAGAACTTTGCCCATTGCCCAGTGAGGCCCTACACCAGTAGTGTTAGTGGAGACAGTAAGCTGGAATCCCCATCCAGCACTAATAAGGATTCCCTCCCCACTCTGGGTATCAATAGTGATAAAGTAGGGAACCTGGACTTCTAACTCTATCTTGCAGTAATGATGCAGTACTACCTCTACCTTCCTTTGCTGGATTGGTGTCAGAGACATCCAGCTAAAATAAAGCTTCAATGGGATTCAGAGTCTTATAACATGATATAAAAATGGTCTGGTGTTTGATAAAAATTCATTCATCATACCAAGAGCCCAATGATCTCAAAATGGATGACAAAAAACTATCAATATATGGCAAAACCAAGACAATAAAGATATTGAAGTTACCTGAAAAAGGATAATGTCATCAAGATAGTGAAATAGTAAAAAAACAAAAACAAAAAACAAAACAAAAAAAGATAATGAAATAGGAATCCCTGGGCCCTGCCCACCTCACCCCTCAACTGACTGATTTGATAACAATACATGGATGAATTCTCTCTGTGAAAAATTCAGAAATAGTTGAGAGGCTTCTGCACCTTGAGCAAGTATGGAATCAGCCACATAAAAGCTGGTAGCAATATTTGAGACATCCTCTTCTATAACCCCTACTCCTGGCACAGTGCCATATAACTGAAGGAACCCATGAGGTCCTGCTTCTTCCTCAATGGGGAAAGAGTTGAATGATACCACCAGAGTTCTGACTTTTCCAGGGGTGCCTGAGGGATTGGTTTCTGTCCTTTCTTGGAGTGCTGATAGGCACATTCTAGATGCCCAAGACCAGAGAGAACAGAGACAGTAGTCTGGACTAAAACAAAAACAGTACCCCTCTCCTATTTATCACAGAGTGAGCAAGACCTCTGTATGAGGTCACCATGAAGACCAGGGAGGTAGCTGTTTTCTGTTTTTGTTTTTGTTTTAATGTGCAGGTACCAACAAAAAGAGTCAAGGAAAATAAAGAAACAGGGAAATGTGTCCCAAAGGAACAAGATAAATCTTTAGAAACTGACTATAATGAGATGGAGATATATAATTTACCTGGAAGATTATTGTAAATAATCATCATAAAGATATTTAATGAGGTCAGAAGAAAAATATATGAACAAAACAAGGATTTCAACAAAGATAAAATATTTTAAAAAATATATCAATGGAAATCTTAGACCTGAAGAACACATAACTGAACTGGAGCATTCACTAGAGGGGTTCCACGACAGACTAGATCAAGCAGAAGAAAGGATCAGCAAACTGGATGTGAGATCCCTGGAAATTTCCCAGTCAGAAGATCAAAAAGAAAAAAGAATGAAGATGAGTGAATAAAGTTTAAGAGAGTTCCGGGCCAATGAGAGTGGACCAAGCATTACAGGGGTCCTTCTGAAGGAGGTGCTGGGCAAGGAGCTTGGGGGCATGGCCTGGGCCTGAGGTACCAGAAGGTGCAGGAAGGAGAGCTGGGAAGCCAGCTGGGAGACCCATTCTGGATTGTGCTGCTGGCCTGTGCTCCTGGATTGTGACAGACACACTCTGTGTTGGTTTGAGGGAAGCAGCCCAGAGGCACATGGATGCTGTATGGGAGTTGGGGGGAGGGCACAGCCAAGGGCCAGCTGCATGGGCTAAGGTGCCCACGCAGGTCACCAGTGACAGGACTGGGAGTGCCATGGTCCCAGGCATGCAGCCAGTGAGCAGGCTGACTGAGTCATTCCATCCCTGCATCTTGGCCTGTGCCACTGTGCACACACACATGGGTGTGTATGTGTGTGGATGGAGGCTGTGCATACATCCTCATCGCCATGGCCCTGGCTTTCCCATGCCCCAGCATTCAGGATTATGGGTTCATCAGATGCCTGCATTGAGGTAGGCAGCAAGAACAGCCCTTTGATAAGATAACTGTTCAAACATAGTCACTTTTGCGTGTGGGGAAATATATGGTGATCCAATTAAAACAATGTCCCTGAAAAAACAGAGATGGTCCCAGTGGGTCAAGAGACATGCCTGTTCTACAATTATATATACCACCTATGCACATAGCAAAAGACCATTTATTTCTGATTTCAAAAACAGCAAATACATAGTGAAAGGAAAACCAGAAAAGTATGAAGTTGCAGGAAAAAAAATCCCTCAATATTCCATCCCCACCAAACAGCCAGGTTAAATAAACATCTTTTTTCTTCTTAAAAAAAACAGCTTTAATGAAGTATAATTAATAGACATAACCCATGCACACGTTTAATGGATACAATTTGGTGAGCTTGGACATGTTGTAAAACCTTGGCCACAGTAAGCTAATAGAGGTATACACCACCTGGAAAAGTTTCCTAATTGTCATCCTTGTTTTGGTTCTGTTTTCTTTATGCAGTTAAGCAAAGTTAAGATGATATTTACAAATGGATTTTGTACCTTACTTTTTTACTAATTTTATTGAAACATTTTCTCATGGTCTTTAAAGTGTGTGGGGAAAATTTTAATAATGCATTAACATACTGTTCTGTGAAGATTCCATATTGATATCCACCAGTTTCCAACAGTTGAACATCCAGTTCTCTGCAATTCTTCACTATTATAATTGCACTGGGACAGAGTATAAGGGGCAGAGGCTTAGTGCCTAATAGCACATATTCCAGACCCAGGGGTCCTGGGTTCAAATTCTGATCTTGTCTGTGGATCCTTAGGCAAATTATCTACCTTCTATGTGCTTGAGTTTTCTCATTTACAAAATGGGATTGATAAAAGTTATGTTCTGAGGGTGAAATTAATGAGATGAAATAATATTTTAGAGCACTTAGTGTAACACATAATGAGAACTATATGTGCTTATTAAATTAGAAAATCCAATAATCTTTCCTATGATTTAGATTATTTCCTTAGACCAGATTCCTGGAAGTGGAATTCCTAGGGCAAGGACCATAAATATTTTAAAGATCCACCTGGGCCAGTTGCTTTCTCTGAAGTACCTCCTGATGCCCCCTTCCCCTGGCAGCTTCTCAGTGGGTTTGCTTGCTTTTGTTTCTTGCTCCCTTAGCACTGGGTTTTAGAGTTTACAGTACTTTTTGCAAGTTTGATATGTGAAAATACTTTCCTTATTATTAGGGACCTTGAACATTTCCCAAATGTTATTATTTGTGTTTGACCTTTTGTGAATTGTCTGCTGCTGTTCTTTTCCCACTTAAAAAAATTGAGCTCCCAAGGGCTTTTCTGATCAATTTACATGAGGCTTTATACACGAAGGCTATTAACCTGTATGTTTAATGTTTCTCTTCATTTTGAAAGCTCTTCATATAGCAACTCTGGCCTCCATATTCTAGTTGATATTTATTTTTCTCTCTTTTTTTTTTACACATCATGTCAAACACAGGGCTGCTCCCACTCTCTTTAGCTTCATCTGTGCATTTTGCTTTCATTGTCATTGTCATGGCTTCTAGGGGGCACAGGTCTTCTGCTCCTGGGTTCCTACATGGTTGCTATTCAAAGTAGGGAATGAAGGAAAGGTCTGCAAAATGGGAATAGGGCACAAAATACTACTACACAGAAAAGTTGGTATTGTACATATTGTTTATTGTATTTATTTCCAAAGATGCCTGAGTTTCTATGCCATCTCTAGGGAAAAGCAAATTAGCCTTGAGCTGCCAAGACTGACAAAAAATGAAAAGCAAAAGACGAAATGAGAGAGCGTAAGAGAAATGTCTAAGCTGGGCCTGCAGTAAGCCCCGAAATCCCCTAGATGTCACGATATAACTCTGGTACATTTGCTTTTACATGGGAGACAGGTTTCAATTTACACTCATCCAAAGTAAACAGCTGCATTGTTTAAAGAAATATTAACTTTTGAGAAGGAAAAAAGATCTTGGATATGATAACATAAAAACACAGTTAAAAGTTTGGCCCCTAGCTCATAAGCTGCAGAGACTTTTCCTATATTGTTTGATAGGTTCAGAAAGAATTCAGAATGTTTGTCTTGGCATTTCATACCACCGTCCATTTGGAAGCACTTATGAATGTGAACAGGTTGGTAAAATGCTCTTTTCTTTTTGTGGCCAACCAGTGGGGCACCCGCCTGCCTTAAGCTGCCCTTCCCACCCCTCTCCCTTTCTGTTCAGCTTTTTAGCCACCGCTCCTTGTAGGAGTAACTAGCCTAATAGGTTTTCTGTCTTAGATGTTGGCTAAGCTTTGGGGAGGGGTTCTATTCCTGGCACTCTATTCTGGTCAAAACTCACTCATTAAATGCCTCATTGGAGTTCATTTAAATCAGAACAATTGTTTTAGGCCCTGGTCTTAACTAGCAACTGATCATTCCTGGGCTGCATCCCCAAATTTGTCTCTGGCATGGTTCCCCATTGTCTGGCTCTCATCTTCCAGTCAAGGCTACCTCTGCAACCCTTGAAGCATTTTGTCATCTCCCACTGTAGATGCTTGTTGAGTGAAGGGCCTGCATATAAGAAGGGGTGGGTTCACCTCTTTTCTTCCTTTTTCTTTGTCAGGGAAGTCTGAGCCTGCTAAATTGCTCTGGGGCATGAGTGGCCTTTCTACCCTCACCAACATCACATCTAGCTTTACAGAAAAGCTGGTGGAAGGATAGCCATCACTGGAATGGGTGTGCGTGTATGTGTGTGTGTGTGTGTGTGTGTGTGTGTGTGAAATTAATCCAGGGTTAGTAAGGTGACATAGCCTGTCTTCCTTCAAGTTGTTATAAGAGAATATTGTAGATTGGTGGCTTAACAACAGAAATTTATTTCTCACAGATATGGAGGCTAGGAAGTCCAAGATCAAGATGGTGCCAGCTTTGTCAGTTTTTGGTGAGAGTCCTCTTTCCGGTTTGCAGCTGGCCATCTTCTTGATGTGTCCTCACCTGGCAGAAGGGAGAGAAGGGGCAGGGAGAGATGGAGGTTACAGAGGAAGCCATCTCTCTTGTGTGTTTTTAAAACAAAATTTTAAATTTAAATGTAGTTGACACACAATGTTACATTAGTTTCAGGTGTACAACATAATGAGTTAGCATCTCTATATGTTTTGTATGTTTACCACACATGTAGCTACCGTCCGTCACCATTCAGTGCTGTTACAATTCCATCGACTATATTCCCTGTGCTGTACCTTTCATCTCTGTGATTTATTCATTCCATAGCTGGAAACCTGTACTTCTCACTCTCTTCTACCCATTTTGCTCATCTCTCTACACCCTCCTCTCTGGCAACCACCAGTTTATTCTCTGTATTTATAGGCTTGAGTTTGCTTTTTGTCTATTTTTCATTTGTTTTGTTTTTTGGATTCCACATATAAGTGAAATCATATAGTATTTGTCTTTTTCCGATTGACTTATTTCACCTAGTATAATATCCTCTAGGTTCATCCATGTCATTGTAAATGGCACAATCTCATCCTTTTTTATGGCTGGATAATATTCCATTATATATGTATGTGTACATATATATATAATCGCATTATATATATTATGTATATATATCACATCTTTAACCATTCATCTGTTCATAGACACTTAGGTTGTCTCCATATCTTGGCTATTGTAAATAATGCAGCAATAAACACAGGGTAGCATATATCTTTTTAAATGAGTGTTTTCGTTTTCGTTGGGTAAGTACTCAGTAGTAGAATTATTAAATCACATGGTATTTCTATTTCTAATTTTTAAAAGAAGAGTTATTTATTTGAGATAGTGAGAGAGAGGAGGAGGGCAGAGGGAGAGGGAGAGAGACAGTCATAAGCAGACTGATATGGGGCTCCATCTCACAAGACTGAGATCATCACCTGAGCTGAAACCAAGGATTGGACACTCAACTGACTGCTCTGCCCAAGTACCCCTATTTTTAATTTTTTGAGGAATCTTCATACTGTTTTCCTCAGTGGCTGCACCTGTCTACATTCTTTTATTGAAGCTCGATTTGCCAACATATAGTATAACACCCAGTGCTCATCCTGTCAAGTGCCCCCCCCCCCCAGTGCCCATCACCCAGTTACCCCACTGCCCTGCCCACCTCCCCATTCACCACCCCTTGTTCATTTCCCAGAGTTAGGAGTCTCTCATATTTTGTCATCCTCTCTAATTTTTCCCACTCATTTCCCCTTCTTTCCCCTATAATCCCTTTCACTATTTCTTATATTCTCCGTACGAGTAAAACCATATAACGATTGTCCTTCTCCGATTGACTTACTTCACTCAGCGTAATACCCTCCAGTTCCATCCACATCTAAGCAAATGGTGGGTATTTGTCATTTCTAATGGCTGAGGAATATTCCATTGTATATATAGACCACATCTTCTTTATCCATTCATCTGTCGATGGACACTGAGGCTCCTTCCACAGTTTGGCTATTGTGGACATTGCTGCTATAAACATTGGGGTGCAGGCATCTCAGTCTTTCGCTGCATCTGTATCTTTGGGGTAAATCCCTAGTAGTGCAGTTGCTGGGTCATAGGGTAGCTTTATTGTAAACTCTTTGAGGAACCTCAACACAGTTTTCCAGAGTGGCTGTACCAAATCACATTCCCACCGACAATGCGAAAGGGTTCCCCTTTCTCCACATCCTCTCCAACACTGGTTGTTTCCTGTCTTGTTAATTTTCACCATTCTCACTGGTATGAGGTGGTATCTCATTGCGGTTTTGAGTTGTATTTCCCTGAAGGCCAGTGATGTGGAGCATGTTCTCATGTGCTTGTTGGCCATGTGTAGGTCTTCTTTGGACAAATTTCTGTTCATGTCTTTTGCCCATTTCATGATTGGATTGTTTGTGTCTTTGCTGTTGAGTTTAATAAGTTCTTTATAGATCTTGGATACTAGCCCTTTATCTGATATGTCATTTGCAAGTATCTTCTCCCATTCTGTAGGTTGTCTTTTAGTTTTGTTGACTGTTTCTTTGGCTGTGCAGAAGCTTTTTATCTTGATGAAGTCCCAATAGTTCATTTTTGCTTTTGTTTCCCTTGCTTTCATAGATATATCTTGCCAGAAGTTGCTGTGGCCAAGTTCAAAAAGGGTGTTGCCTGTGTTCTCCTCTAGGATTTTGATGGATTCTTATTTCACATTTAGATATTCCATCCATTTTGGTTTATCTTTGCTTAAAGGGTCTATCCAACAAGAAGAAATCATGAATATTTATGCCCCTAATGTGGACTTTTATTTTTTAAACTTTGCACCCGTCACATGAAATACATTTTTGTTTTAAGGTACAACAGAAAAGATTTATGGGTATAGAGGAAGTAGTCTTGATCTGAGTTGGCTATGCTTGGATTCCTACCCCAACTCCACTCTGAGCTTCTTCTTGTGAATCTGAAAAATAGAAATCATAATACTTGTTCTATGTATAGTACACAACTGTTGCGGAGGTCAAAGAGATGATATGAATGAAAGTGTTTATGAACTGTAGGTTAGATAAACTATGAAAGTCATCTGAATAGTCATGTGGCTGTATCATATCCCAAAATAGCCGATTTGGCAAAATCATGCACCAATTAGCATTTTAAATTTCCTTTTGTGTTATTTATTTTCAAAGAGTGTGTCAGGAAGTACATCAATGGAAGAACATGAGTGGTTTCTGAAAGCCCTGATGCATTTATTTTCTCATCATTAGGAGAAATTGACTTTGATTCTTTACTTTTACTGAGATATCACAAAAAAGATGCTGCATGTTTTGTGGCTCTGTCTTCTTCTTGAAGCTACTTCAGTGAGTTAATGCATTGAATAACTAGCAGGTGGCTAGGGCTGAGGAGTGATTGGCATAGATCCAGTCCTCAAGTACCTTGAGGCTTTCTTCTGTATCTTAGTGCAGAAGTTTGTTGGGCTAGCAGGGATAAGGGAGGAGGAAAGATGAGGTTTTGGTATGTGTGTACATAAATAAGTGTGTATGTGTAGTATGTGTGTATATATGAGCATCTATGTATGTGGGGTGTTACTGGTAGAAATGATATGTTTACTGAGCATTGAAATCTTGAGGACTAACACCTGGATTTATGACCAAAAGAGTTACCACGGAGAACCAAGGCCTTCCCACCTCTATCTAGCACAATGCTTTGGCAAGCATTGTCCTATCACTAACTTCAGTACAGTGTCAGGTACTCTATTAGTACAAGGTGGCCGGGAGAATATGCCAGGTCTCTGGGGGCATCAGGAAGGCTGCTCAGAACAGCCCTGTCTCTGCCCCTGGTGTGGAAGCTGGTCACATGTGGTGGGACAGGTAGCCAGATGGCTGTGGCACTTGAGGAGCACATGGAGGTGGTGAAGAGTGCAGGACACCTGAGGCTGGATTAGGTGCTGGTAGGAAACACTAAATGCACCTGGTGGGCTGTGTGTTGGGCCAAGGCTGTGCAGTCCGGCTGAAATGGTGTGTCAGGAGCCCCGGGGCCAGGTCTGATGGGGAAGAGGGTAGCTGCAGTGAGGAGTCACTGTCCTCGCAGCTCTGGGTCCTATGAATAGAGGAAAGGATGGGAGAGTGGGGCAGTCGTGGGTGCTGCCAGCCTGCTGGGTGGTTTAGTGCATATGGAACAGTGGAGGCCATTGCTGACTGGGTCTCTGACTTCAAGGTTAAGCAAAAGTTATGTACTAGCTTAGATGGTACATTATCAAAACACACTTACAATGTCTAACTATTTAATTTATATTTGTTAATCCCTGTTTTAAATCTCTTTCTTCTTCACTGGTAAGCTTCTAGCAGACAGAAACCATTTGTTCAATTCATTTTGTGTAGCATTGAATAGAGAGCCCTGTGTAGGATATCAACCTAATTTTTCTCCTGACTTGAACACTAATTTGAGTAAATGCCACATGTTGATTTCTGAAATATTTGGTAAAATACTGTGGTTGATTGGGTAATTTTCTGTGGCTGAAAAGATCATCTCTTTGGCTCCATCTAGGTTACTAATTTCCTTATGAACATGCATGAGAATTTACTTTATACCTGTTAATTTATTAATCAGAATACTTTGTATATGTTTTTTATTGTGTTATTTAAAATTGAAAAAGCAATTAGACCCTTCTGTGGCCTAATTGCATGCCAAATGTAACTTGTTTCCAAACTAAAATGATCTTGGAGTTGTACTACCACAAAGAGTGTTTGGAACCAGTAAGCTATATTTATTTTTAGCTTTTAAAACAGCCGAATAGTTTGCCCTCAATTTTCAGAGGGAAAAAAAATCCCTCTGGGCTAAAGCCTTGTGTACTGAGTATCCTAATGCTTGACTATTCCCATCCAAACTCCAAGTAGTGGAAAACAAAGGTTTCTAGTGATTCAGTCTTAATAACAGTTGGGCTAGTGTTGGTGCTTATTAAATACCAGTCTCTTAAAGGAGGTAGTTATAGACTGAGGTAGGTTCAGTCAAGCACATGGAACCACAAGAACTTAACACCACATAAGGGTGGGACCCAGTGACACTAGGTTAGAGCAGCTTGTGCATCATTTAGGTCTCAGGGTTCCATGCTGGCAGGCTGCTTTTATCTTGATGTTGGGTGTGTAGACTTGAGCCAGACACCTAGTCAATCTGACTTCAGGTTGGGTGAGTAGGGGAAAAGAACATGTATGTCCTGAGCACTGTGGTCTAGACACATCCATGTGTCATCTCCTTTAGTCTCACTTTTATAGGCAGGTATTGTTAATCTTCTTGTCAGTACAGGGGGACTCACAGGCTGAGTGAGGTAAGTAAGCTGGGTATCACTGAACTGGTAAGGAGCAGTTCTGGGACTCAAACTAGATCTATCCAACAACAAAGGTCATTGCTCATTCACTGCTTCTTGCTGTTTACGTGAAGAGATAGTTTCACAAATTTTATCAAAGTTCTAAAATGTTTTGAATGTATTTGGATTTAATAATGGTTGACTAAAAATTAGCAAACTAAGTGTATACTTCTTAAAAACACAAAACTTTGGCTTTGTATAGCTAAGTGAAAGTTGACATTGACCTTTGACCTGCTGATCAGAGTGCATTGCTCTAATTTCAGATTCATATTACATTAGGTCATAGGCCACATCTCCCTCCTTCTATCTAGCATGGCCAGCCTAGGCTCTTATTACCCCGGGGCCTACATTTTGCTTCTGGGACTCTGAACTTGATCTTCTAACATTCAGGCAAACCACAGTGGCAGGCTCCTTTCTGTTCTCATTCTGGGGTGGCATTTCTTTCAATCTGTATCAGAAAATTTCCAACACAGAATTGTGGTCACATAAAAGACTAAATAGCCACATTTGGATTTAGTTGGGTGATGGATGAGTCTACGTTCATGAATGAGCTACAGGAATCAGGGGTAAGTTTGAGCCGAAGGCCTAGGTGTCCCATTTTTCCTTCCTCCTGCTTCTGGGTATAATATTTCATTAGAGAAGTATTTAGTCTTATTTAATTATATGGAAATTCCAGGGAAGAAGCCATCATACAACATTCTGGCAGAATGGCCATTGACCCTACTGTCGTTCCTAGATCTGAGTTTTATTTTATTTTATTTATTTATTTTTAAAGATTTTATTTATTTATTCATGAGAGACACAGAGACATATAGAGGCAGAGACATAGTCGAGGGAGAAGAAGGCTCCATGCAGGGAGCCAGATGTGAGACTTGATTCCACAACTCCAGGATCAAGCCTTGAGCCAAAGGCAGACGCTTAACCGCTGAGCCACCCAGGCATCCCTTCAGATCTTAGTTTTAACTCTGTGTGACTTCCTAGCTGTGCGATCTTGGGCAAATTACCCTGTTTTCTCAGCCTTGGTTTTCTCAACTGTAAAGGTAATACCTGCTTTGTAGGGTCATTGTGAAAAATAAAATGTATGTAAGTCTCTCTCAGGAGAGTATCCAGCATATATAAATTATATGCAATTATAATTTTTTTAGTATTTTTATTTTTGCTATATTATATATCCTTTAGGCTAGAGTATTTATTTCTTGAAGGTATCATATGCAGTGGGCAAGGAGTATCATTGTTTTGAATTTTAATGCTACTACTGATTTCTTCCATGACTTAAAAAACTTTTTCAATATCTCTGGTTTAACTGTAGCACAGGCCACATTTCATCTTGCCTAGAATTTGGATATGTGAGGGTAAGTCAATATCCTGAGAGCTGTCCTTCAGGGCTGCTCCATCTTTTCTTATACCTAGCACTAGGGTTTTGGTGCCAAGCATGTGGCATCTCCTCAGAGACACCAGAAGGAGAAGTAACTGAGAGCTTCTCCTCAAATGCAGAAGATCTGGGACTCCGCAGAGCTATGAGAGTTTTTGTGGTCATGCCCCACTGTGACAAGAGACCTCAGAAACCCAGCAGCACTCACCAAGAATGTCAGCGTACTTGCATGTCCTGCAGGAAATGCAGGGGCTGAACAGTATGGATGAGCAAGGCCAGGACCCAAGCTCACTGTTCTTCTATGGCTGGTGTGATTATAGACGGCTCTGACCACGTGGCTTCATAGCTGAGGACTCAGCATTTGTACCTGGACTACAGTTCTGGAGGCATGAATACTAGTGGCCTTTGATACTTCTGATGCTGGGCTCCCTAGAGGGTCAGAAACTCAGAGGAAAGGCAGAAGCAGCTACCAAAGCACACCTACCTCTTCCTCATATGTGAAGCATTTAGCCTTTAGGGGAGTTATTATTACTGTGTTGCTATGGCTGGCTAACTTTTTTAAAGCACTGATGATGCTCCAGGCAAGTGTGTTAACTGCCTTACACATACATGGGCAAGGGTGATGTGGCCAGCCCAAGTTGCACAGCTAATGGTTGGTGAAGCCATAGCTCCAGGTATGCTTCAAAGCCTGGGCTCTCAATAAGGTGCCAGATTGGCAGATCTTTTAGCAAAGGCATTAGGGACAGAGGTCAGAACAGTTTGGCTGGTAGGAAGCATCGTCTCTTATTATTTGAGTTCTGGGTTTTAGGGCTTTCCAATGTTGGTGTTCTAAGAGGATGTTTGGGAAGAGGATTGCCTTCATATTTTAATTGTTTAGATAAATATTGCTATACATTTATTATTTGTGAAACTCTGTCCTTCCTTCCTTTATTCTTTTTTCTATTTTTGAAAATAAAATTTTAAAATGTCTAAAAAGATGAGGATTTCATGCTGTCAGGGTCCAGTGAAATTACTTGAGGTCTGTAATATAGGTGAGGAATTGAAGCGAATTTTAAGTCAACAGAGTTGTATGTATGTGTGTATAATATAATGTGTGAGTTGTCCCTTTTATGGGTCACATTTACTGAGGCTCTTAAAAATGTGTAAATATTAGTCATGTAATAAAGCTGAACTCAAATGCATGAAACAAAAATGTAATACCGTGAAGTCTGTGACAGATAAAAAGTAAACAAGAAAGAAAATAACTGGAGTTCAGATTTTAAAACAAACACACAGCAGAAAAGTAACCTTTTCAAAGAGTGTAGGAGAAGTCACTTTGAAAAATTTTGTGATACTCCTGAATCACATCTCAAAACGTTTCCTTGCACTGTCTCTATTCAGCATGTGTATATCTGTGTGTACAAAAGTTATGTATGCATAATGTTCCCCAACAGTTTTCTGTCCTAAACTGCATTAAATCTCATCCTATTATAGATCTTTCACAGGCATACCTACACTTTTCTCCTGAAAATTCTTGAAAACTTGTGTATGTTCAAGAACATTTTTGATGGAGCTGTTAATTTAAGATTTCTCATATGAAAGCAAAAAATTCATCTGAAGAAGAAAGGTTTGGATAAAAGTTAAGGTGGGGGCCATTTCCACCTTACCATTCATGTTTTCAGACATCTGTGGTCTTATTTTGCAAATGTAAAACTTGTGCTATCTCAGAAACCTCAGGGAAGGGAATATAATTAGGTTTCAACTTCTGGTTAGGACCCTCCAAAGCCTGGAAACCAAGACAAATTCCTGAGAACGCTACAGAAAAATGCACTGTTCTCTCAGAAGCGAGCCCCTCCCTTGGCCTGGGTCTTGCTTTTTCCTCTTTGAACTTATTCTTGCCTTCACTCCTCTTATTGTAGGGTTGGCTCCCCTCACTAGCAAGGGAGCTTCATCTCCTGCGCATCCCATGTTCTCTCTCTGAAGGATTGTCTTGCTATGGCTTTAATTCTCACTTGCAAGATTTCCACATTGATATCACATATAGTTGGAACCCCTTGTCCTCATTCACAAATGCTGGTTGAATATTTCTGTTCCAATTCTTTCCTGTGCTTCAAATGGAACAAATTCAAATTCTAACATCATTGTTCCTGCCAAACTCTTTAGGCTTGAGGATTTGTCTGGAGGTTTGAAACGTTCCTTGTCCCTCATCCATGCCAGCCATGCTGCTCCAACCCCTGCACTGTCTTTTGCCTTCTGGGACAGCCTTCACTGCCTGCAGCCTCTCACTCAGTCTGCTGACCTGTGGGTGCCAGAGATACAGCAGTGTGTTGTCCTTGTAACCTATTCCCGCAGTGCCATTCCCCCATGGTCTCCTGCCAGACTGACTTTTCCTGGTGACACTGCTATATCAACCAAGAAGACACACCCCACACTATGAACTCTGCAGTGGGTGAAATGACAATGTGTTTATTGTTTATTTCTTGGTTATGGAAAAATAATTATACTTTTTTCAGGAAGGCCCTGACATTTCTTATTTTGACTAAATGAGCAAATTAATGTTTGTCTTTTATGTCCAAGACTGTATTTTTATTTTAAATAAAGGTTTTAACCAGAGATGATAGTTTGGCTCTTTGTTCTGACATTTGAGACTTGAGAAGTATATACATATTTTTCAAGGTTATAACCAAGATAAGAAGACTTAATTAAATGCACAATTAATGCTAGGAAGAAAGACACTACACATTTGCTAATTGTTTTTGGTGACATAGGTCTAATGATCTCTGTTAAGTCTTGGCTTATTTTATTACATTTGATTTGCTTAAGGTTGAGTTCTTAGGCTAACCAAAACTGAAAGACAAAACAACAAACCAACCACCCCCCCAAAAATCACTGCAAAACACAGGATGAAGAAAATGATTTTTTTAAGTGGGCTTGAAAAAAATCTTTTTTATTATAAGAGAAGTGTTAATGTGTAAGAATTTGTCTTTTACTTTGACCCATAATCTATTACCAATTAAAAAATATAAAGTGGTTATTACATTGTATGTTCATAATAAAAAATTCAGAGGCTACCAATGAATAGAGAATTAACTAGGTCAAACCAAAAAACAGTCACATGGTTCTTCTTCCCAAGGTCCAGGAAATTTGAGAGAACCACTTATAACAGCTTTTCATTTTGTGGTCTTTCAACTTAACCTTAAATTACGACTCACAATAACATGGAAACTAAAGCAGGAGAGGACTAGGAGGAGGGCATGGGGAAATCAAGAAAAACAACAACTATATTCTTGCAATTCATATTACTGAGAATGGTTTCATTAATAATCTGGAAAACCAAGAGAGAACTTAAGAAATTAGTATTTTTAAATATTTCTCAAAATAAGTTTTGCTTTATAGATTTATCATGGCATATTGGTTTCCCACCACTGCTGTAACAAATTGCCACAAACATAGTAATTTAAAACAGTATGAATTTATCTTGCATTTCTATATATCAGAAGTCCAATGATGGTCTTCCCAGGCTAAAATCAAGATGTCAGGAGCACTGTATTCCTTTCTGAAAGCTCCAGGGTCTTTTCCAGCCCTTAGAGACTGTCTGCACTCCTTGGCTCATCATGGCCTTCATCCTCTATCTTCTAAGCCAGCAACAGAATGAATCCTCATCACAGTCCCTCATTCTTGCATTGGTTCTCCTGTCTCCATCTTTCACATTTGAAGACCTTTGTGATTATGTTGGGACCACTCAGATAATCCAGGATAATCTCCCTATTTCAAGGTCAGCTGACTAGCAACCTTAATTCAATTCCATCTGTTACCTCAATTCCCCATTGACACACAACATAATGTATTCCTAGGTTCTGGAAATTAGGATGTGAACATCTTTGGGAGCTATCATTCTGCCTATCTCATATGGTATTGTTCAGGCTTTCAATGTGATCTGTAATTAAGAATAGAACTACAAAAGATAAATGTATTTCAGAAAACTTTAGATATTTGTGTTTTTTTTAAGATCTTAGACTACACATGTGTTTATGATATTTTGATAGAAATATATTATTTCAGAGGTTTCCACCTCTAAACCAAACTAGTCACTATTCTGGTGGATCTATAGTTAAGAGTGAACACTTTTTCATTTGATTAAAATAATTAGAAAAACAATTAGACATAATTAGGTCCTGGGGAAACTCATCCACAAACAGATGCATTAAGAGCTACCATTCAGGGAGATAAAGTGGAGGAGAGGTGGAGTCCAAGATTAAGAGACTCCCCAATTTAGGGCAGTACTGAAAAAATTTATGCCATGACTCTGGAAGAAGCTAACAGAATATACAGTGCTGCCATAGACTTATTTTCTCCCCTGAGTTAATCTTGGATTGAATATCTAATAGTAAAAGTATTAGAGAAATGTCATTATTATAAAATCATGGGAAGATATTTGTGTGTGTTGAACAAAAGATAATTTCTTTTTTTAAAAAAAATATTTTATTTATTTATTCATGAGAGACAGAGAGAGACAGAGACACAGGCAAAGGGAGAAGCAGGCTCCATGCAGGGAGCCTGATGTGGGACCCTATCCCAGGACTCCAGGATCATGCCCTGAGCCAAAGGCAGACGCTCAACCGCTGAGCCACCTAGGCGTCCCCAGAAGAGAATTTCATATTCAAATGCTACCTGGTTAGCCTCCATTCATCAGTAAGATGAATAAGTTTCTGGATAGAAGTCTGTGTTCTCTCTTTTAAAGAAAGATTTATTTATTAATTATTTGAGAGAGGGCACAGAGGGAGAGAGAGAGAATCTCAAAGTGATTCCCTGATGACTGTGGAGCCTGACTCGGGGCTTGATTTCATGACCTATGAGATCGTGACTTGAGTGTGATATTTAACTGACTGCGCTACCACGGCACCCCCAAAGTCTGTGTTCCACTATGAAATCTGAGCTGAGATGGGATTAGTGATTCATTTTTACCTTGCCATTGCTTAAATTTTTTTTATTTTCAAGGTTTACCCCTTGAGAATGATATTTGCTGTGGGCTTTTCGTAGATGGCTTTTAAGATGCTGACGAATGTTCCCTCTATCCCTACACTCTGAAGAGTTTTGATCAGGAATGGAGGCTGTATTTTGTCAAATGCTTTCTCTGCATTTGTGAGAGATAGATGTAGAGATAGAGATCACTGTAAAGTGATCCATCTATTGAGAGGATCATATGGTCCTTGTGTTTTCTCTTGTTGATATGATCTATCACATTGATTTTTTTATGAGTGTTGAACCAGCCTTGCATCCCGGGGATAAATCCCACTTGGTCATGGTGAAAATCTTCTTAATGTACTGTTGGATCCTATTGGCTAGTATCTTGTTGAGAATTTTTGCATCTGTGTTCATCAGGAATATTGGTCTATAATTCTCCTTTTTGGTGGGGTCTTTGTCTGGTTTTGGAATTAAGGTGATGCTGGCCTCATGGAACGAATTTGGAAATATTCTGTCCCTTTCTATCTTTTGGAACAGCTTTCATAGAATAGGTATTGTTTCTCCTTTAAACATTTGATAGAATTCCCCTGGGAAGCCATCTGGCCCTGGACTTTTGTGTCTTGGGGGATTTTTAATAACTGCTTCAATTTACTCCCTGGTTATCAGCCTGTTCGGGTTTTCTATTTCTTCCTGTTCCAGTTTTGGTAGTTTGTGGTTTTCCAGAAATGCGTCCATTTCTTCTAGATTGCCTAATTTATTGGCATATAGCTTCTCATAATAAGTTTTTAAAATCATTTATATTTCCTTGGTATTGGTGGTGATCTTTCCTTTTTCATTCGTGATTTTATTAATTTGAGTCTTTTCTCTTTTGTTCTTTATAAGGCTGGCTAATGGCTTATCTATCTTATTAATTCTTTCAAAGAACCAACTCCTGTTTTTGTTGATCTGTTCCACAGTTCTTCTGTTCCCTATTTCATTAAGTTCTGCTCCAATCTTATTAATTCTCTTCTTCTGCTGGGTGTAGGATCTATTTGCTGTTCTTTCTCCAGTTCCTTTAGGTGCAAGGTTAGCTTGTGTATTTGAGTTTTTTCCAATTATTTGAGGGATGCTTGTATTGTGATGTATTTCCTTCTCAGGACTGCTTTTGCTGTATCCCAAAGATTTTGAATGGTTGTATCTTCATTCTCATTAGTTTCCATGAATCTTTTAAATTCTTCTCTAATTTCCTGGTTGACCCTTTCATCTTTCAGCAGGATGGTCTTTAACGTCCACGTGTTTGAGTTTCTTCCAAATTTCTTCTAGTGATTTAGTTCTAGTTTCAAAGCATTATGGTCTAAAAATATGCAGGGGACAATCCCAATCTTTTGGTTTTAGTTAAGACCTGATTTGTGACCCAGTATGTGGTCTCTTCTGGAGAAAGTTCCATGTGAACCTGAGAAGAATATGTGTTCAGTGCGTTTGGATGTAAAGTTCTGTAAATATCTGTGAAATCCATCTGGTCCAATGTATCATTTAAAGCTCTTGTTTCTTTGGAGATGTTGTGCTTAGAAGATCTGTCATTTGCAGAAAGAGCCATGTTCAAGTCTCCCAATGTAAGTGTATTATCATCTAAGTATGTCTTAACTTTGGTTATTAATTGATTGATATGCTTGGCAGCTCCCACATTTGGGGCATAAATATTCATGATTGGTAGGTCCTCTTGTTGGATAGACCCTTTAAGTATGATATATATATATATATCATACTTATATATCATCATATATATATGATGAAGTCCCTCTTCATCTCTTACTACAGTCTTTGGCATAAACTTTAATTTTTCTGATATGAGGATGGCTGCCCCTGCTTTCTTTTGAGGACCATTTGAATGGTAAATGGTTCTCCAACCTTTTATTTTCAGGCTGTAGTTGTCCTTAGGTCTAAAATGAGTCTCTTGTAGACAGCAAATAGATGGGTCTTGCTTTTTTATCCAGTCTGAAACCCTGCGCCTTTTGCTGGGATCATTAGGCCCATTCATGTTTAGAGTTACTATTGAAAGATATGAATTTAGTGTCATCATAATACCTATTCAGTCCCTGTTTTTGTGAATTATTTCTTTGGGTTTCCTCTTTCTTTTACAGAGTCCCCCTTCATATTTCTTGCAGAAATATTGGTGGTCACATATTCTTTCAGTTTCTGCCTATCTTAGAAGCTCTTTCTCTCTCCTTCTATTCTGGAATGAGAGCCTTGCTGGATAAAGTATTATTGGCTACATGTTCTTCTCATTTAGGACCCTGAATATATCCTGCCAGCCCTTTCTGGTCTGCCAGGTCTCTGTGGAGAGGTCTGCTGTTAATCTAATATTTCTCCTCATATAAGTTAGAGATCACTTGTCTCTTGCTGCTTTAAAGATTTTCTCTTTATCTTTGGAATTTGCAAGTTTCACTTAAATGTCAGGTTGTTGAATGGTTTTTATTGATTTTTTTTGGGGGGGTGCTCTATCTCTGGATCTGAATGACTGTTTTCCTCCCCAAATTAGGGAAGTTCTCAGCTATGTTTTGTTCAAATATGCTTTCTGACCCTCTGTCCCTCTTGGTGCCCTCTGGAACCCCAATTAAATGTAGATTTTTCCTTCTGAGGCTGTCATTTATTTCCCTTAACTTTTCCTCATGGTCTTTTAATTTTTTTCTCTTTTTTTATCAGCTTCCTTCCTTGCCATCAACTTGTCTTCTATGTCACTCACTCTTTCTTCTACCTCATTAACCCTCGTCGTTAGGACCTTCAGTTGGATTATGTCTCATTTAATTGATTTTTAATTTCTGCCTGATTAGAGCTAAATTCTGCAGTCATGAAGTCTCATGAATCTTTATGCTTTTTCCAGAGCCACCAGAAACTTCATAATTGTGCTTCTGAATTGGCCTTCTGACATCAAATTGTAATCCAAATTCTGTAACTCTGTGGCAGAGAGTACTGTTTCTGATTCTTTCTTTTGTGGTGAGTTCTTTCTAGTCATTTTGCTCAGTGCAGAGTGGCTGTATGAGTGGGCTGAGTCAAGAATATCAACCACGATCTAAGTAAATTTCACTCTAGATGATTCTGCCGAGGTTAGAGACCAAAACTTGAAAACAAAGATTTGAATGTACTAAATCAAAAGGACCCTGAAGTGAAAAACAAATTTTAAAACAAAGTAGTAAAAAATAAAAGGCCAGGAACCCTAAAGAAGAAGAGAATAGGGGATCCCTGAGTGGCGCAGCGGTTTGGCGCCTGCCTTTGGCCCAGGGCGCGATCCTGGAGACCCGGGATCGAGTCCCACGTCGGGCTCCCGGTGCATGGAGCCTGCTTCTCCCTCTGCCTGTGTCTCTGCCTCTCTCTCTCTCTCTCTCTGATGACTATCATGAATAAATAAATAAAATCTTTAAAAAAAAAAAGAAGAAGAGAATAAAAAAAGAAGAAAATGAAAAAAGAAAAAAAAGGATAAGAGAAAAAAAGGGGGGGACTGGGAGATGGTGGTATTGAAGAAGCTGTAATGGAGGGAGACAGTAGTCTACCTGACGGGTTTTAGAGGGTGATCCTCTTGTTTCTGAGTATATTAAGTTCTGTATATTAGAAGATGCTCAGTCTCAAATTTATATAAACCAGAAATACTTGTAGAGGGTCCCAATACTGACCACCAAAAGAGGGGGGCAGAATGGGAATGAGGAATCTTATAGAATTAACCAGCATGGTATATCATTTGGTTCTGGTGCATACTGGTCATGTTTTAGAAGGCATTAACTTTTGCCATTGTAGAACAAAATGAGGCAGAGAAAACAAAAAACTCAAAACAAAACAAAACAAAAACATATTTTGTATATCTTCCAAAATTAAGTTGAGTATATTGAAGGGAAATACTAAAGTCAAAAAGGAAGAATCTTAAAAAATAAGAGGTGGTAAAATATTGTAGTTAAGGTGGGAAAAGAAGAAAATTGGAAATTTATAGTCTGATATAAAAACAAGTTATGCTGGAAAAAGGAAGAAAAAATAAAGGAGGGTTATTCTCTGGTTCTATATACTGTAAGTCCCTCAACTTCCCCTGGAGCTTTCCAACGCTGCTCGGTCAATAACTTGCTTCCAGCTGGTCTTCTGGGGGAGGGGCCTGCTGTGCTGATTCTCAGGTGTGTGCACCTGGGGGACTGCCCCACCCCCCTGCCAGTTGCCGGGCTCAGTAGGAGCTGTTTACCCTGTGAGGCTTCTGTCCCTGGCAGCCCTGCTCCATCCCAGGCACAAGGTGACACCAGGAGGAACAACACCACTGGCGGCGGTGTGCCTTTTTAATACGTAAAAATAGAGAGATAGAAATATGAACATATATGTGCATAAATGTATAGATATAGATATAGATTTCTAATATTTAATTTAATTCTAAAATTTAATTTCTAATATATCTTTCTAATATTTAACACAAATTTTGGAGATTTCAATCCAACCATTATAGCTTTTATTCCTGGAGTTAAATGTGTTAAAATTGTATTTTTTAATTAATAGTTTTTCATAAACTCATCTTTGTATTTCATTTTTTATCTCTTTTAACATTTCATATAAGGCTCTTTTGTATGTTGTATCTCTCACTGAGTGGCTAAATTTCTGGTGTGCATAGTAATCTTTGTGAGGCTATGCTTTAATTGAGTCAATGAGAGATATGGTTCTAACCTGGGGGAAGTGCTCTTCCAGGAAGGGTAGATAAAAACTTTCTACTTTTATATATAGTGGGAAGGCATTCCCATTTAAGGTCTACTCACCCCATCCTGAAGATTTTGTCTCAAAATCTTCAAAATGGATATCTCAAACTCAGCTTCTTTCTCAGTGCTGTTCTGTTGGCCAGTATTCCTGCAGCCATTTGGCCATCTAAGTCAGGACTCAGAATGCCCCTACCGTTAGTCCAGTCCACACCACTTAGTTCCCATATTTACTGCCACCTTTGGGATTTTGTGGCTTTGCTCATGGTCCCCGGTGTTCATGCCCTGACATTGCCCAACTGCCAAATCCTTAACTCTTGCCTTCTCCAGTCTTATCCTCTCTGCTCCACGTCACAACAAGGTCTGGTCTCAGTTCTCATGTTGTCTTTTTGTTTGGGGTTGTCCCCGGAGACCTCTTCTACCTTTTGTGAGGCCAAAAACCCTCAGAGTGTGTGTCATATTTGCCTCTGTGAGTCAGTTGTGGACAGGGAGTTTCCTCAGTGTTCCTACCTAACTCATGAAACTAGAAATGAAAGCCTATTTTCATTGTTAGGTGTCCATTTTTCTGGACTAGAATTTCCATGTATCAATAAATTTCAAAGCTACATAGTTAAACATATTATCTTTTCTAAAATAAAAGGATAAGAACTTAGTGATCTGTTATAGAGCATAGAGTTCATCTTTTATGGAAATTGCAGTAGATTGGTCTTGGCCCCTTATGCTGGTTGAGAAAAATTCTAAAACCATGTCCAGGCACAGTGGAAATATGATTGATCAGCAATGTCCTCTAAAGATATAGAACAGTGGAATGGCAACACATGAGCTTCATCTTTGAATATCACTTAGTCTGAACTATGCATTTCACAAATGGGAGAAATGAAATCCAGTTCAATTAGTTGACTTGCCCAGAGCTATACCACGAAATAATGGCCACTAGAATGACTAAGATGAGGGATTTTAAACTTCTTGTCCTGGGCATCTTCGGCTATACTATACATACCACATAAAAACTCTCCTTCATGTTTCCCTAATTTTGTCAGTGATACTGTTGATTTTCCAAGAATCCCTGGTCAAAACCTGGAAATTGCCTTATTCATTTCAGTCTTTCATCCTTCAATAGACAAATCAGACCCTTAAATAAATGGCAACTTCCCTTTCCTCTTCTGTCTCTGCATCACTGTAGCCCAGGACATCATCAGCTTGTCCTTAGGTTTCTATAAACATCTTGTTGCTGGTATCATGGTTTCCAAGCCTCTTCTTTCCACCCCTCATGAAACATTCAGTGTTTTATGTTATTGTTTAGTTTTTAAAGCTGTGTTCCATGTTTTTCTGACATTGGGTATGTTAAGCAAAACATACCTCAAGAGCAGCTCACTGAAGCTGGAAGTCTTGTCATTATTGAATTCTACTGCCCAGAGACTTGGCCTTTGCTCTTATAGGTTTTCTTTTCTTGCTCATAATCACTAGCATTTTTTTTTCTCCCAACAGGGCCAGGGTTAGAAGTTTGTTATGCCAGTGCCCTGGAGGCATAAGAAAGATGGGTAAGATCTACAGAAAAGGAAGTAGGACAACTTGTGGGTTTCAGACTGATTATAGACTGTGGTTATAGAATCTGCCACTTCTTTTTAGACAGGGGTTAGGGTCTAAAATTAAAATCATAGCCCATTTTTTTTTATGTAGCCTTGTGAGCAGGTTTTCCCAAATTTATCAGTTCAAATGAACTGCCCATGCATTTTTAATAGGAATAGGAAATATGTGATTTCAGTGATTTTACTTCCACTCTTTTTCTTGTCTTTCTGGGGAAAGAAATGCCTGAGATTGCATAGTAATATTCTAAACAAAACATAAAATAAAGTCCTTTGTAGGAATGCGTGATATATTTACTTTTAAAAATAACCAAAAAGTCACCTAGTTGAATTATCTGCAAAGGGAAAAAAGTAAGGTAAATATGTAGTTAATTTCTGAGGGAACATTCTTTAACTGCGACTCAAATGGATTTAAGAATCAGATGTGAAATATTTGCTGGCTTGGAAGAATGATGGTTTTGGTTATAAGAACTAAAGTCACTTTACCAAATATCTCTTGCCATGTGTGACTTAAAACACATTTCCAGTCTTAGCACAACGAGGTCTATTTGAGTCTAAGATATGGTGACATCTTTCAACTGCAGCTGAAGGGAGTGGGGATGTCCCAGGGACTTATTCTTTTTTCTATCCTTTGGAGTCCCAGCATCACTTCTTGGCCTAGAAAACACCTGGACCTCTCACCTACCTCCTGGCCGTGCATCACTGTGACCTCCATATACCCCTCCACACCACAGAGCTTCTTATGGTGAAGCGTGGTTCAACTCTTTCCCAAGAAATGAACTATTCCTGATTTAATGGTAGGTTGTGGAGCAGTTCAGTGTTGTTTTTCAATCATTGTCTTGCCTGTGATGACTCTCAACACATAGTGGGCTATAATGCTGGGGGCTCTGGTACTATGTGGCTCCAAACCATACTTCACACCACTGTAAACATTCCCCTCTCGTAGAAAGCCAAAGTCTTCAGTTGCTAAGGAGTGCTTTTTAACGAGGGTAAAGGGTCCTTGAACACATCTTTACAATACACATGCAGAAACAAGTCTTTCAAAGTCTTTTTTTTTAAATAAATGGAACACATTTATTTAAGAACTGAGAAATGGTGCCAGTAGTCTTATTTTGTTCCCACTCATTATTAGCTTTGTCAAAGGTCTTATAAAATCTCCCAGATATTTCTGTATTACATTTCACATAAAGCTCTTTTGGGGGGCCAAGAATTTTGGCCAGAGTGTACAGAGGGATCATTATATGGGTTTGTATATATGTGTTTGTTTTTGAGCTTTAGAGGTAGCCCTATAAAAAGGCCATGCAATAATGGTGAGGTTCTTGTTCTTTTCCCTGTTGTTGATGAAATTTATTAACTACTTTGCTGGTGGAAAAGCAGACTCTTCCTTGTTTGAATGCTTGTGAAGTTTTCATTAGGAGAAAAATTACACTTGCATTACATTTACTACAATCTTAATATATGTCTTTTGGCTATAGTGGGTAATATACATCTAAAATAGATTAAAAACTATTTTCCTTGTGTCACATTTCAGAAGGGACTGTTCTTCTTTTTAAAGATTTCATTTATTTAGAGATTTATTTATTTATTTTAGAGAGAGAGAGTGCATATGCTCAGTGGGAGGAAGGGTCAGAGGGAAAGGGAAAAGGAGAGAAGCAGATTCTCTGCTCAGCAACGAGCCTAGGCAGGATGGATCTCATGACCCTGAGATCTCCACCCTAGCCAAAATCAAGAGTTGGATGCTTAAATGACTGACCCAGGTGGCCCTGGGATTGTCTCTCTTAAATTAATGCCTCTTACTTGGCTATCACTCCCATAAATCCCTGAAGGTGCTAGGATATTATATGAAGAGGCCTAACTTTTTGAGTACTCTCCATAAAATAAAGACTTTACAGATTTGCTGCTGTCTTATGGAGAATGAGTGTGGCTTTCTAAGCATTAGTGACTGTAGCCATTGTGCCCAGAGTGGGCTGCAAGACCCACAGCCTCCCTCCAGTCTTCAAGCCCATAATGGGATGTATTTTCACTATCTTTACCTGGAGGTTGGTATTTTATGATCCTTTGTCCTTCATACATGCCCAGCATGGCTACCCTTTCATGACCTGGCTGTCACAGGCCTCTCGACTCTTGGTGTTGCAAATGGTGCCTGAAAAATCAGAATGGTAGGTAATGAATGGAACTGGTGCAGGACAACCATTTAGAATTATGAGCACCTGTAAAATAGTTCATGTTTTAAGTGAAGCTGCTCTTCTCTGAGACTGATTTGTGCCCTAGCTGAATTTTACCATGCCACAAGAACCTTTAATAAAGCTCTTGCATTCCTTTTATATAGGTTTATTTCCTAAAGCTATCAAAAGTATGAGATGGCATTCTGACTATACACATTTATTAAAAAACCAAAAGATATCAACAAATAATTAACAAATAATTTTACTCTAAAGTTTTTCTTGAAATGTTTAGAATGTCATTAAGATAAGAGATATGTCAAAGAGGAAGTGTGGACAAATCAGGACTGGGGATTATTCATTTAGCTGCAAAATTGAGGGATGTGACTTACCTAATTCTCAGAGGTATTTGAAGAAGAAAGTGAGTATCAGATAGAAGGGCTATGAACTATTCAGAAGAAAGATATCAAGTAATCATCAGCATTACTAATGTCAATTGTCTAACCCTCTGTCTTCAGCCTTGACTTCTTCTCAAAACTCTATACATACATATACATACACCAAGCTCCTTATTTACCTCTCTCATTGAAGATTCAGTAAGTATCTCAAACTCAGTATGGGCAAAATAGAACTCTTGATTTGTATACCCCTACCTGGTTCTATTTCAGTCTTACTCATTTCAATAAATGGTGTCACCATTCATCCAAATATATCTTTATTTTATATTCCTTTCCTCACCATTCTCCATCATCCAAACCACTGGTAAAGCTTCCTGACTTTTCCTTCGAAATATATCTCCGATATATTGTGGAAAGATGTCCACTTTTGTCTGTCCTCACCACCGTCACATTGGCCAACCCACTTTTATTCCTTCACTTCTCAACTTGTCGAAATATCAGCTTCACTCTTGCTTTACCATCACCCAGTTTTCACACAGAACCTGGAAAGATCTTAGATGAAAATCACATCATGTCACTCCAGGGTGTTAAACTCTTCCTTGGCTTTTCATTATGGTCAGGATATGTGAATTACAAGCTCTTTGTGGACAATGATTGTCTACTTGTTTGATCTTATATTTTACTATTATTTCCCTTACCTACTTTTCTGTTCCCTCAACATCTCAAGCTGGTTCCAGCTCTGGAGGCTTTGTGCTAACTTTTCTTTCTGCTGAGAATAATTTTCTCCCTTCATCTTCACCTGGCAGACTCCTTTTTATTACTCAGAGATCAACTTGAAGGCCACCTAGAGGAGAGGCTTCCCTGGCCGTGTAGCCACTTGCTATCTCACAATATCCTGCTTTGATGCTTCATGTAGTATTTACCATTATCTGATATTTTTCTCTTTGTTCCCTATTATTTATCAGACTATCATCTTGAACCCATGAAAGTGGATAATTTTTTTCTGTCTTGTTTCCTGATTAGAACACATGGTAGAACACATTAATTTTTTTCAGATAGATGAATTTCTGAATGAATAAATACTTTTTATCAGAGTGGCCATAAAGCTAACTGGGTTTCTTGTCATTTCAAATATTTATCATTCAAGACAGACTTTATATGCCTAACTCTGAAGTTCTTTTAGTTGCAGTCACAATAATAGTTGTGATAGTGTTACTTACTTCCCTTATGACTTATTTTCCTCTGTTTCTATGAATTTATTTTTTATTGTTTATTTATTTATTTATATTTATTTATTTTTTGAATTTAATTTTTAAAATATTTTATTATTATTTTTAGATTCCACATGTAAGTAGTATCGTGCAGTATTTGTCTATCTCTGTCTGGCTTATTTCACTTAGCGCAACGCCCTCCTTGTTGTCTCAAATATCAGGATTTCTTTCTTTTCTAGAGCTAAGTTATACACACACACACACACACACACACATTCGTACATACCACATTTTATTTATTCCTTAATCCACTGATGGACATTTATGTCATTTCTCTACTTTATCTATTGTGAATAATGCTGCAGTGAACATTGGAGTATAGATATCTCTTCAATATAATGGTTTCATTTCCTTTGGATACATACCTAGAAGCAGTATTGCTGGATCATATAGTAGTTCTATTTTTAATTTCTTGAGGAACCTCCACACTTTCCATGGTGGTTGTGTCAGTTTACATTTCCATCAACAATGTACAAAGATTCTCTTTTCTTTACATACTCATTTGCATTTGTAATTTTGAATCTTTTTTGATAACAGACATCCTAACAGATGATGTCTCATTTTGCTTTTGATTTGTACTTCCATGATTATTAGTGATGTTGAGCACCTTTTTATGTATCTGTTGGCCATTTGTATGTGTTATTCAGAAAAATGTCTATTCAAGTTCTTTGTACATCTGTAATCAGGTTGTTTTTTTTTTTGCTATTGGGTAGTAAGCATTCCTCACTATCTTGAGTATTAGTCCCTTATAAAATATGTGGTTTGCACATAATTTTTATTTCATGTGTTGTCTTTTTCTGTTGTTGATGGTTTCCTTTGTTATGCAAAAATTTTTTTAGTTTGATGTAGTCCCACTCATTTCTTTTTGCTTTTGTTGCCTTTGTTTTTGGTGTCAAATCCAATAAATCATCCCCATGACTGATTTTGAGGAGCTTACCCACGATGTTTTCATTTAGAAGTTTTAAGGTTTTAGGTCTTATGTTCAAATCTTTAATCCATTTTGAGTCAACTGTTGTGTATGGTGTAAGAGAGTGGCCCAGTCTCATTCTTTTCACGTGGCTGTCCAGTTTTCCCAGCATAATTTATTAAGGAGACAGATATTTCCCCATTGTGAGTCATACCTAAGAAATTACTTCCTGATCCAAGATTATGAAGATTTTTTTCTGTGTTTTCTGTTAGCGATTTTATGGTATAAGTTCTTATATTTAGACCTATGGTTCTCCTCAGTGAATCTTTTGCATATGTTATGAAATATGTCCTATTATTTTATACTTAGACATTTTCACCTTCTAACATACTACATAGTTTACTCGACTATCATATTTATTGTGTATTTACTTGTTTGAATATATGCTTTAAAAAGGTAACAGCTTTTTCCTCTTTCTTACTGTTATATGGCCAGAACATTGTTTAAAGTGTGTGCTCAATGAACACATATTTAAAGACTAGTGAAGATCCCACTGTAGTTAACAACATGATATTTTAGAATAAGGACTGGTAATTGCACCAGCAAGGATAGCCTGGCTGTAGCAAATGATCCATATTAATTAATATTATTTGTTGCACATTAAAAGGATTTATCTTATCCTGGAAATCAGCACAGACAAAGCCTCAGCAGAAGCCCAGACTTCTGGTGGGTAATATTGTTTGGGGTGCAAGGTTTTGGTTTGTGGATTCTTTGTACCATATTTGTTTGTTTAAGTTCTTTCCTATTTGTTCAAATTTTTATAGATTCATTAATAAATGAATATGGGTGGAGAAAATGAGTATATATTACAGTTTTCTGGAAATTCTAGTGATTGGCAACAACTTTAACTATAATTGACAATCTTAGAACTTGAAAAATGTATCTCAGCATTTTCCAAAAAGCCTAGGGGGTAATTTGCATTTTCAGTTGTCCAGAGACAAAGGGCAATTAACAATTAATAGTTAATCAATCAATGACATTTAATGATTGTTTCTTATGTATGGAGATGTTGAACTAGAGGCTTCTTGGGATTCAGAGGTGAGTGATATATGTTCTCTGCCTTCAAAGAGCTCACAATCTCTAGAGACAACTGTGTAGTGCAGTGCAGTGCAGAGTTTGGTTATGCCACAGAAGAGATAAAAAGCTGTTGTGGGATTTATAAGAAAAAGAAATATAGTCTGGGAAGGAACTTGAGAACACAAGAAAAGGTAGACCAAAGTGACTGGCTAAAACGATTCATGTTCCCTTAAGAAAGTGCACTTGAAAAATTTTAAATAAAATATGTCACTGTCTTTGTAATGTTGAAATTATTGGTTTGGTGCCAACTCCACCTTTACTAGACAAAAAGCAGTCGTTAAAAAAAATGGCACCAGGGTTCTAACTGAATGCCTGCCAGTAAATGCTTACAGGGGGCACCATCTGAAGGGGCGATGCCTCAATGTGATTAAGAAGATGTCCTTACTTTAGCTTTGTTGGCAGTTTGAGGGACATTACAGGATTGTCTCTATTTCAGCTTTTCTCTTCTATCCCTTCCTCCCTCCTCCCACCCTCAGTTCCCCCTCCTGCCTGCTCTCCTTCCCTTCTTCCCTCTCTCTTTCCTCTTTTCCTTCCTTCTCCACCTTTACTCTCTTCCTCCCTTCCTTCCTCTCTGTCACATGTTTATTGAACACTTACTAAGTGCCAGAGCAAGACAGGAAAGCCCCTGCCCTCTTGGAGCTTACTTTCTAGCAAGTGAGAAAGAAAATAAGCCATTAAAAGTTTATTTTTTAAAAATATTTTATTTATTTATTTATTCATGAGAGACAGAGAGAGAGAGAGAGAGAGAGAGAGGCAGAGACACAGGCAGAGGGAGAAGCAGGCACCACGCAGGGAGCCCGACATGGGACTCAATCCCAGGTCTCCAGGATCATGCCCTGGACTGAAGGTAGTGCTAAACCGCTGAGCCACCGGGGCTGTCCTAAAAGTTTAAATTACATGGTTAGAGTCTGATTGGTGTCTGATAAAAACTAGTCAGAGAGAGTAAAAGGAGCTCTTTAGGTAAAGTGGTTAGGGAACAAATTCCAGTGGAATGTCCTGGAAAGGTTTAAAGATTATCCAGGGCTGCCCCTGAATGAGCAACATGAGTGACTACTCACAGTTCTACATGAGGGCACTCAAAGACTCCCCCAACTTCCCAGACTTCTCTATCCTTCCTACTGGACAGCCTTATTGTAGCTTCAGGTGTATATGCATATGCCTTCTTTTCCATATAGATGGAGGGTCCTATAGATTCCTCATTTTCAGCATTAACTGTTTATAGATTCATTTGATACTTAGCACAACTTTATGGGATGGGTACAGTTACTATCCCCATGTATCTTTGAGGAAATTGAGGCACAGGGAGTCTGACTCAGCCCCAGATAGTGTGGCCCTGGAGGCAGGCTCTCTGGTGCTCCAAGCCAGCTGCCTGTCTCATTCCCCCTTCTGCCCCCTGCAGGGCTCACATTGCATCACACCCTGTAGTCGTCCCAGCTATGGTCACTTCACTCTTCAAATTCTTTAAGGGACAGTCACAAGCAACCTCTCTGTACTGTAAAGTCCTCTCAGCTTCCATTTACGCGGTGCTAATATGGGTGTGACTATGCAGGATGGAGTGGGAATAATCAGCCAGTCCCCAGATATAAAACCACGTCTAAGAGTCTACAGATGTTCGAATACCCATTACTCATACCAGAAATGCATTTTGGTGCAGCTGGAACCTGCTGGGTTGGAGGGGGTGGGTGATGGAGAGCTTTCATTTCAAAGGGAGATGCAGAGAGAAATCATATGGTGTCATTTTCCATTTTGGAAGTCTGTTCATCTCTGAATCAGCTGCAGCTGTATAGCTCTGCCCCATGTGTTCAGAATATGTGCTGTGCAAGCCTCCTGTGGCATGACTGCATCTGATGCTGTGTGCTCCGGACATTGGAGGAAGGGTGCAGGAAGGTTCTGAGAAGTATTGAACCAGTTCTGTGAGTGTGTCTCTGTTAGATTTAGGTTTGGTTCCTCTTGCATCATGGAACCACATGTTTAAAGGAACCAGTTTGGGGAATCAGGACAATTAAACTTTCCAGGGTCCAATCTTTTAACATGCCAGAGGACCTCTAGTCTCTGCCTCTGGAAGTTAGCTATCAAGTCCTTTGTCACCCATTAAGAAATGTATGATTCATATTATCTCTGGAGTAAGACACTGAGGGCAATGCCATGCTATGGATAATGGTAAAAAAAATAATATCTGGCATTTAATGAGTGCTTATTCTATGCCAGATATTTCACTAAGTGCTTTGTATACATTAATTAATTTATTTCCATAATGGACCTCTGAGGTAAGTATTGTTATTAAACTTATTTTTATAAGTGAGGAAACCAAGGTGATTCATCCAAAGGTTATATGAAATATCCCCAAAAGAAGATTGAGTGGAGACTAGAAGTTAGCTGATTTGGGGGGGCCTGGTCTTATAGCAGCTCTTCTGAGTTGAACACAGTAAAATTATTTTTAAAGGCATTTTTATTTAAAAATAAGAAGCACATGGGAGAGTCATACACAACATGTTGCTATGGAAACATGCCCTCCCCCCCCCCCCACGGCCTATCCATCCCCACCCCACTGGGCTCAGAGTGAATTCCCTTCCATGTTGAGGATGTGTGTGCCCAGTGTTCAGCATCCTGTCTGCAGTTCACTTTGTGGGTGGGGGTCTAAATTCCTCAGAGTGCCCTTCCCCCCTCATATATAAAAGATCTTTCTTACCAAGGAGAGCCTTGGAAATTACCTAGTGAATCTCAGCATATTTAAGCCAAATTTAGTGAGTCTTGGAGAAATCACTGTGATGTTGTCAGCTCTTACTTATTTATCAAGTCCCTGAGAAGGTAGGAGGTAGGATGCTTCATTCACTTATTTATCAGTAGTTACTTATTGTTTGCTCTTCATGTATCAAATTCTGGGCATGTAAACATGAGCAAGTTTTGGGGCACTTGGTTAGCTTAGTTGGTACAGTATGTGACTCTTGATATTGGGTTGTGAGTTCAAGCCCCATATTGGATGTAGAGTTTACGTAATAAAACATTATTAAAAATAATTTTAAAAAATGAGCAAATTTTATTATGATCTGTTGTATGGAAGAATTTCTTCAATTGATGTGAGGGATTTCCAGGTTTGTTTGCATTTCAGAGCTTTTGCTTTGTGACTTGATTTTTTATTAGCTTAGCACAGGAAATCTATTCCCAGTCTTAACATTTAAGTAAAAAAGTTTTTTTCATCTTGTAGTAGCCCAGGGGAATGTGGGAGAGTCTAAATGCCATTTATTTATTTATTTATTTATTTATTTATTTATTTTTAAAGATTTTACCTATTTATTCATGAGAGACACACACACACACAGAGGGAGAGAGGGGCAGAGACACAGGCAGAGGGAGAAGCAGGCTCCATACAGGGAGCCCGATGTGGGACTGGATCCTGGGACTCCAGGATCACATCCTGAGCCAAAGGCAGACGCTCAACCGCTGAGCCACCCAGGTGTCCCTTATTTATTTATTTTTAAAAGATTTTTCAACATGTATTTATTTGAGAGAGAGAGCCAGAGAAAAAGCTCTAGCAGGGGGAGCCACCGAAGGAGAGGGAGAGGCAGGCTGTCTGCTAACATGGGGCTCAATCCCAGGACCCCAGGATCACGACCTGAGCCGAAGGTAGATGCTTAACCAGCTGAGCCACCAAGGTGCCCCATAAATGCCTTTTATTTTTTTATTTTTTAAAAACTTCAGAAGTATTTAATGAAGTAAATGATTTAACATTCATGACACATCTGTCTTAGATCATAGTCTTTCACCTTAAATTTATTTTGAAAGAATTTTTTTGAAAAGCTTATAATATTGAATGGAAGAAGCAAAAAAACCTATAGTGTAATCTCAATTTTATAAAATTCATGTATATTTGCTTAAAAACCTATCAAAATAGTGGCTATGGGTTGTGAAGCTATGAGATGATTGCTTTTGTTTTACTTCTTTGATTTTTCCAAGTTTTCTTTAATAAGAATATATCGCTTTAAAAATAGAAATCTCAGTAAGATTACTTTGAGCCATCTGGTATCTTGCTCCTTACATGTAGTCCTAATCTTTTACACACACATTATGGGCTTACACACACACTGAGGTCTCCATTAGAATGGTTTAACTGTGGTATCCTATATGTGTTATGTAAATGCCTTTTAAACAGCTTCTAATATTATGTGAAAACATATGATCTCTTTTAGTAAAGGCCTTTTAGAAGAGTAATTTCTTAATTTGTCTTCTCCAAAGTAATAATTTCGGACAAAGATAAGTAAACTTATTTTTTGAACTTTGGGATATGCAAGGCTGCTGTTAAGTATTCCAGTGACCTATATTAGGGTTGTTAGGCTCTTAGGAAAGAACAAGGTACTAGCATCTGCCTGTTTTATGACAGCTTTGAGGAGGACATAGGATGGTGCAGACACAAAGGCAGGAAGTTTTCAGGTCCTAGTCACCATACACAGGAGCGGTGGAGAGCTGGGGCCTGCCTTTTGCTGCTGGCTGCCTGGAGATGGGGTAGCAGCAACTGCTCTATCTGCCATCTTTGGTTCAGAACAACATTGAGGTATCCAAATATAGTGGTTACTCACTGGGACTCCAGTGGAAAGACCCAGCACTTTGGGGGTTTCCCTTGGGTTATTCAGTTTCAGAGGTTTTTTGTTTTTTGAATTTTTAAACACTATTTTTATTACAACTAATAATGTTTTAAATTATATTTTCATAATGTTCTATTAATAGGTTTAAATTTTAGGGGTGCCTGGATGGCTCAGTCAGTTGTTTGCCTTCATCTCAGGTCATGATCTCGGGGTCCTGGGATCAAGCCTTTGGGAGGGGGAAATCCCTGCTCAGTAGGGAGTCTTCTTCTCCCTCTCCCTCTGCCCCTCCCCTTGCTGTGTGCTCTCTCTCTCTTTAAATAAATAAATAAAATCTTAAAAAAATTTAGATGTTTTATTCATATTAAAAATTTTTATTGTATAGTTTTTTTATTGTGGTAAAGAACGCATAACATTAAATTTATTATCTTAACCATTTTGAAGTATACCATTCAGTGTTAAGTATATTCACATAATTGAACAACAGATCTCCAGAACTTTTCATCTTGTGACACTGAAAATCTATAGTCACCAAACACTTACTCATCTTTCCACGTTTCTCAATCACCTTTCTACTTCCTATTCCTATGAATTAGCAACTTCAGATATCCCATATAAATGGAATCATACAGTAACTGCCCTTTTGTGTCTGGCTTATTTCACCTAGCATAATGTCCTTAGGGTTTATTTACCCTGAAGCAAAAGTGAGACTTTCAGGAAGTGTTACTATTTGTAGCAGGCACGATGGCTTCAATGTTATTCTACAGAGTTGGAGCACTGGCCATTCAGGTCCTAAGGGCCTGTGGTCCCAATGAAGTCCCCATAGTGTGCTCCATGGCATCTGGAGGTGGTGACTAGCAGGTGACTGGGCTGGAGAGGGAGATCATGAAGCTGTATGGAAGGGACTGGCCCAATATAATATGCTATGTCCAAAGGCAGCTTCAGGGACTAAGGAAGACTCTAATTTAGTCCCATCCATCACCAACAAGCGAAAAGAGGGCTTCACCTGTGAGGAGGACAATAGTGCCATCACCTGGTTCTAGCTGTACAAAAGCAAGATCCAAAGATGCCTTAGCTGTGGAATCCATTACAAGGTGATGTCCACCAGTTGGCCCACTGAGGCTTTGCTCTAACTTATACAAAATGTTCTGTAAAGTTCCTTCTTTCCAAGAAAGACTAGCTATTCCACTGGCTCTTTCTCCCATTAAAAAAAAAGTGAGGAATTCTTTTTAAGGCTGAATAATATTGTATACATACACCACATTTTCCTTATTGATCTGCTGATGGACATTTGGGTTGCTTCCACCACCTCTTGGATGCTGTGATGAACAGGGGAGTGCAAATATCTCTTTGAGGTCTTGCTTTGAGTTATTTTGGATTTATACTCAAGTGGGAATTACTGGATCATAAGGTAATTTTATTTTTAACTTTGGTGAACAGAATTTTTTGTTATCCAACAAAATATTTTTCTTTTTCCAGAGCTTGTTTGGACTTCTAAGTTTGCACTACTACTTAAAAAAGTCTCCATTGCAAAAGACATGAACAGAAATCTCACAGAGGAAGACATAGACTTGGCCAACAAGCACATGAGAAAATGCTCCGCATCACTTGCCATCAGGGAAATACAAATCAAAACCACCATGAGATACCACCTCACACCAGTGAGAATGGGGAAAATTAACAAGGCAGGAAACAACAAATGTTGGAGAGGATGCGGAGAAAAGGGAACCCTCATACACTGTTGGTGGGAATGTGAACTGGTGCAGCCACTCTGGAAAACTGTGTGGAGGTTCCTCCAAGAGTTAAAAATAGACCTGCCCTACGACCCAGCAATTGCACTGCTGGGGATTTACCCCAAAGATACAGATGCAATGAAATGCCGGGACACCTGCACCCCGATGTTTCTAGCAGCAATGGCCACAATAGCCAAACTGTGGAAGGAGCCTCGGTGTCCATCAACAGATGAATGGATAAAGAAGCTGTGGTCTATGTATACAATGGAATATTCCTCAGCCATTAGAAACTGCAAATACCCACCATTTTCTTCAATGTGGATGGAACTGGAGTGTATTTTGCTGAGTGAAATAAGTCAATCGGAGAAGAACAAACATTATATGGTCTCATTTATTTGGGGAATATAAAAAATAGTGAAAGGGAATAAAGGGGAAAGGAGAAAAAAATGAGTGGGAAATATCAGAAAGGGAGACAGAACATGAGAGACTCCTAACTCTGGGAAACGAACTAGGGGTAGTAGAAAGGGAGGTGGGTGGGGGGTAGGGATGACTGGGTGACGGGCACTGAGGGGGGCACTTGATGGGATGAGCACTGGGTGTTATCCTATATGTTGGCAAATTGAACACCAATAAAAAATAAATTTATAAAAAAAAAGTACATTGAAAGTCATAAAAAAAAATCTCCATTTTGGATGCTCTTCCTTTTGGCCCTTGTCCCAGCATTTTGAACTTTACTTATTGGTACTTAAAGAAAACACCTTCTTTTGGATACAATTCTTTAACTATATCTCCATTTTTCTTTATTTCTACTTCCTTCTGACTTTATACTTGTTCATTTTTCTGTAATTTGTTACAGTGCCAATTCTCTGTCTTCATTTATTTTGACTATTTTCTTTTTTTTTTTTAATTTTTATTTATTTATGATAGTCACAGAGAGAGAGAGAGGCAGAGACACAGGCAGAGGGAGAAGCAGGCTCCATGCACCGGGAGCCCGACGTGGGATTCGATCCCGGGTCTCCAGAATCGTGCCCTGGGCCAAAGGCAGGCGCTAAACCGCTGCGCCACCCAGGGATCCCTATTTTCTTTTTAATAAATATCTACAGCTCTTTATTCTGTAATGTCTGTATCTTAGAGTTGACCAGCAACTTGTACCTGCTAAAATGGTGTTTACGTAGCTCAATAGTTTCCCTCCAAGGTGAGTGGGACTCACATTAATGAATCAATTGGCAATATGTTCAGTAAATTGTGGATTAGAAAATTCTGTTAGTTATTTGAGGCCACTAGCTTCTAACTTTGAGCTCTAGTTAAGACTTTGAGTTTGCACGTGACAGTCACAGGGCCTGTTTCAATCTTCCATCAATTTAGAGACCTGAAGATCCATTCAGAAATTTGAAGTTTCTAGGTCCTTCTCATCTTACTCTTCTAGTGACTTTTGGGAATATCCAGGCAAAATATCCATTCAGACTCTTCCTCCCAGGGTGGAGTACTTCCTGGATATTGTCAGCACCCATTGACTTGTGAAATTTGAGATCTTAAAGTTAAAAGCTTGTCTGATTTATCTCAACACTTGAGAGACTTAAAGCTTCAAGTTGCCCAAGGATCCAGAAAGCTAGTATGGGGCCAATATCCTTGAAGGATAGATCTTTCTTATAAACAATTCTATTAATTGTTGTTTTATATTGAAATCCATCCTCAAATGACATGTCAGTCTATACCTTTCATTGCCTTACTCAATTTTATGCTTAGTCTAATCCAGTTATTTATTTGATCTGGAAATGCCTGGCAGGATATAAGGAGCATTATACCTGCCACACTGTGAAACAGGGTTTGTCTTGCTGCCCTAAGCCCTGTTCGGAGATCACCAGGTTGGAGTACTTGGTGAGGCATGCCTCTGAGCATGCCTGATGACAGGGTTGCTTCCCTGACTACTGAGTGATACTTCTTTTTTCTTGCTTGGACTGGAATCTTCTGGAATCTGTGATGGCCAGCCCATTGGACTGCGTGCACACTGATCACTTTATCAGTATCCCAACCTGCCCCAACTGTGTATGCTTAGGTTCACAGCTCTTGCTTCTCAGATATCCTATTTCAAACAGATGATTCTTTTTGTTAACACCTGCCCCACTAGAAGTATTGCCACTACATGGAGACCTGCTAACATCTGTTCAGCAAAGTTGGTCCTTAGCTGCCAACATTGTCATGACTGGATCCCAATTCCTCTGTCCAGCTCTCCAATCATGCCAAAACTCTTGTAGTGGGGGAACATAACTGGTTAATGCTCTAGTCAAATGCCCAATTCTTCTTCTTTCCCATACAGTGATGATTAGGTACCGTCCAGACTCATAAATGACCTTGCTTTTATAGCCCATGGGACAAATCTGGCCACTACCCCCTGTTTAGTATAGCCTGCAGGCTCTATCAATTCCCAACTGATTCTACAATTTGATGTTTCTACATCTTTTGATGTTTAAAAAAAATGAAAGAAGAAAACTGCTTTGTAATACATGAAAGCTATGTAAAATTACAATTTCAAATGTCTATAAATTGAGGTTTTATTGGTATATAGCCCCATTCATTTGTTTATGTACCATCTATCATACTTTCACTGTGTCATGGCACAGCTAAGCAGTTGTAGCAGAGATTGGCTTATATGCTTCACATATTTACAACATGGCTCTTTACAAAAAATTTATTGAATCCTGGGCTTCACAATAATATTTGTAAAAACTATGGTGATTTTATTTTACTCCAAGTTTGTTGCAACTGTATCTTTATCCTCCCCAAGTCTCTTTGTTATTCCAAATAGTAAGGAACAATACTCTCAAATCTACAAGATTCCGTAATCTGTAACTTTATATGCCATTTTAATAGGATTTTTATTCCTGTGAAATATTTGCTTTATCCCAGATTATACTCCCTCCATCCCTCCCTTCACCCTTTCCTCCTTCTCTTCCTTTTTTTCTTGTATATTTCTGCATGCTAATTTAGCATTCTCTTAAGCTTGAGATTTGAGCTACCTTCCTATGAAAGTATAATGTGAATGATTTCTATGTTTGCTAAGTTTCAAGGATATTGTTTAAAAATTACTTTTAGCTTCAAAGTCCTGCTAACATCTGTTCAGCAAAGTCAGAGACATCATCACGAGGCAACTTTATGAATTCAACAGGAACACTAAACACCCAAATGTTGAGATAAAATAATTGTCCATAAAATTATAATCACCAAATTATTTGCAGTTGCCCACATTTGTGAGACTCTAGAAAGGATGGAAACTTATGAACAGAAAAGGCAGGCAGAATTTTTGAGGGTATTTTCTCTCTGTAGGAATCAGGTAACTGAGAATGCCACGATGTGCACTATTCTCACTTTTGACTAGTGACAATTTTAGTGGCACTTTCAGTTCAGTTACATCTTATTAACAAAAAAATAGATTTATAGAGAACATTTTGTACTGAATGCATTATTTCATGGTCAGTCTAGGTCATCTAGAACACTTTCCCTCAAACAAATCAGATCAATGTGTACATGGCAAGAAGACCGGAAGGACAACTGGGGACTGAGTTTTCAGTGATTAATAATGTGGAGTGATGGTGTGGCCTTTAAATACTGTAGATACCTAAGAAAGCAAGCTGCAGAGGCACACAGGGAGCCAGCCCTTTCCTCTCCTTCATTTCTGGCTTTGCTTTGTTTCATGAGCAGCCATCAAACCAACAGATCCCTTTCTGTGGTGAGAGTGTTTGCCAGTCCACCAGCCACAGGATATCTTGCTTTGAATGCCATTGGATTTTATTTGGGCTTCCTGTAAATGATTGTTTTGTTATTCCTAGAAGCTATTGGGTTTTACATAACAATACTCTGGGTTTGCTTTGTATTTGTAATGATTGATCACATCCAAGGGGTCACCCTATAGATGGAGATGATGTTTGATACAGGTAATTTGATTGCATATGCTGCCAAGACCCCAAGAGCTTTAGTAATTTCTTTTGCCTTTCATGGCTTATGCTTACAGCTTCCTTTCTTGTAGTTGTATGGCTCAGCTGAGTTGTTTTTTTTAGTGGATTTTTCTTTGCGCTTATCTGAATATTAAGCTGCTTATTACAGCAGAATTAAGATATGCCTAAATGTTTGCAATATATTCTGGAAGTTTGGGGTAGGAGCAGGACTTTTCTGTTTCTTTATGTAATTCAAGATTTTTCAGGCTATATAGTCTTTAGGTAGAAATAAATCACAGAGAAGCCTATTTTCCTGTATGTATTTGCACACACAATTAAGACTTTCGTTCTAGTTTATCCTTATTCTTCTGGGCTGTTTCTGGGGATGCTTAGGGGTTGTCTCCCATGCACTAGAATACCATTCTCTGAGCTACCAGATGGCTGCTCTTTCCCAGTTTTCTGCCCTGGTTTTCAGGGAAATTTCTCCTGTGGTTGCCAGAACTGTGTGAGCCCTGATGTCTTGGGATTTGAGTCTCTGGGCCTCTGAATACAGGCTACTATAACAATTGTGGTTCATATATGACATGTGTAATTTTGAAAGTTATAACTTAAACTAATAAACAGCAAATATATATATTCTATCATTCTATTTTCATAAGTATCTTCATAATGATAAAATGAAAAATATATAAAGGTACAAGTTTTATATGACTAAAAGCAAAATATCAAAGATGAACTTAATTTCTAAAAGGTTTTATTTATTTGTTTGACAGAGAGTGCGAGAGATCAAGCACAAGCGAAGGGAGCAGCAGAGTGAGAGGGAGAAGTGGGCTCCCCACTGAGCAAGGAGCTGGATGTGGGACTCTTTCTCAGTACCTTGGGGTCATAACCTGAGCTGACCCTTAATCGACTTAGCCACCCAGGTGCCCCCAATGAGTTTAATTATTCCACATATCTGGGTGTTCTATAGATGTCTTAATAAATAATAAAACAAAATATACACAATTAATATATATTCATCACATAAAATTTATTTTTTTGCTTTATTTTAGCAAAATCATTAATTATATAGATGTAATGAAGATTTTTAAACATAGTTTGTGTTCAATTGACAGTAGTAATCTAAATGACTAAAATGGAAATTTTTTTAAAAAGATTTTATTTATTTATTCATGAGAGTCACAGAGAAAGAGGCAGAGACATAGGCAGAGGGAGAAGAAGGCTCCATGCAGGTAGCCCAATGTGGCACTCGATCCCGGAACCCTGGGATCACGCCCTGAGCCAAAGGCAGATGCTCAACTGCTGAGCCACCCAGGAATCCCTAAAATGGAATATTTTTATAAAAATATAAGTTAAAAAAGTGTAAAAAATTTAAAAATTAACATTAATGTTTTTGAAAAATTATTTTTCTTTCAAAATACTAAAAATGTAAGTTAGGTTGTAAAATGTGGATTTCAAAAAAAATCCAGTTTTAAATAAAAATTATTGAGAAAAAGCTAAATTTTAAGTTTAAAAATCTTATATAATTTTCATTATATTTATATTTTTGTAAACATAAAAGAATTCAGTGTCCATGGATTTGCCAGGTAAAGAACTGATTTTGTGCTTCATGCATGTTTTGCCTAGACCAACATACATAGATTTAAGAATAATATAAATTGTTAATGCTGCAAAATATTTCTCAGCCACCATGTGGTTTCTCAGTAACTGTGGTGAATACTGTGATGATATGTGGATCCCTTAGGAACCATGCACAGAAAGAAAAGCAAGAATATGGACTCTCAGAATATGGGGTGCCACTGGGGATTCATCTCTCTATGACAGAATCAGCCGTATTTATGCTAAAGAAAGATTGAAAAGGTAAATTAACTTTTCAAAATATGTTCTTTATCATACCTAAGCATTCTCCATATTTCCCCCTGTATGCAAAGGCAGTGTTGGACACCATGTGGGCAGTAATACAATCCACAGACTTTCACAGCATTTGGACAGCCACCTTTTGTGTTGAGGGTGTTGGGCATGAGATCAAGAAAAGCGTGCCTGGGCCTGGGTGGTGCCACATCATGAGGGCATCATGTTCTACCAGAAAGGCACCAGATCTCAGGTGAAAGATATGCCTTGGGCATTGCATTCTTTTTGTTTGTTGTTTAGTGTTTGTGGTGGACAGGGTCCAGTGCAAGTGCCCTCTTGCCTAGGTCTAGTTCTTAAGCTACCAGTCTTACATTGTGAGAAAGTGGAGGAGAATTTCATCATGTTAACTCAAGTATAAGACAGTGGACTTGTGTCCTTGATGTTCCAAGGAGATCAAGTGAAATAGCTCTTATTTCTACTTGCCATTTATTTCTTTCCTCTCTCCCTAAGAGTCAGGGAGCTGGGCAGAGGACAACCTGAGTAGCATATATCATTGTGTTATACTCAAAGAAACCCTTACCCTCTAACTTGTGCTCATTAAATTTGGGTCACATCTTTAGATCTTGACCTCCTCCCTCCCTTATGAGGAATCTTTTTCAGGAAGATTTTTGCCTCACATGCAAATATCCTCCTAGTGGGTTCCCCCATCCATCTTCCAAAAAATACCTTAGACAACCACCCTAAAACTGCCTGATATGTTGTATTACATTTAAATCATGTTATAGCATATAATGAGAAATGAGAAAGCAATATAAACCACCAGTGTGGCCTCCATGTAATACCTCTTTAGTAAATTGGTTAGAATTAGTAGCTTTCATTCATTTGGGGAATATAAAAAATAGTGAAAGGGAATAAAGGGGAAAGGAGAAAAATGAGTGGGAAATATCAGGAAGGGAGACAGAACATGAGAGACTCCTAACTCTGGGAAACGAACTAGGGGTGGTGGAAGAGGAGGTGGGTGGGAGGTGGGGGTGACTGGGTGACAGGCACTGAGGGGGGCTCTTGATGGGATGAGCACTGGGTGTTATTCTATATGTTGGCAAATTGAACACCAATAAAAAATAAATTTATATAAAAAAAAGAATTAGTAGCTTTTAAGAAAAGATTCATAGTCTAGGTTATATTCTTTTTCTTTTAAATGAAGGCAACTTTTTAATCAGTATTAGGATTTAATATGTGCTTTTTAATTTAATTTTCATGGTATCCCTGCAAGGCAGTTATTTTCTTTATTTTTTTTCAGATGAGGAAAAAGTGTAATTGCAGTTGAGTAATTTGCTTAATTTGTAAGTGTTAACATCAATATTTGAATATTGGTCTGTTTGATATCAAAGCTTTCACTTTTTCTGATAAACCATCTCCTGGTTTTCACTGTCACTAGTAAAATTGCACTTAAAACATTAAACAGGCACCAAAAATCTTCCTTGTAATGGCATTTGGGGAATAAATGATTCTATGTCACTTAAAAAGCCATCAGTAATTATCTTTTTTGAATTTTAAGGCTTCTAGCATCTGCAAGACATCTGTCGACTGCACTCCCTGAGATTTCATGGCTTGGGAACTTTAATTTATGATTTATTAAAAACCAAAATAGCTATAATACAGGGTTTTGATTCTTGGATAGATGGTGGGAAGAACATTAAGAGGACAGGACAGAGATAGGGAGAACACTGTGATTGATCATGACACTCTCCTAAAACTTTAAATAGAGAATTGAAGAACAGTGATGGGTTTAATTGGATTGTGGAAGACAGGAAGCTGGTAGGGATATAGAACATGTTGGATGATATCACCTGGAAGCTAGAGTGATGAAAATCCAATAAACTAAAATAATATAAGTACACTGGCAAATTTCTATATTTAGTTTCAAAAGATCACTGCACTAGAACTTCAGGAAATGTGAATGAAAGCAGTAAAGTTTAAAAAGAATTGGGAAAAGGATCGATATTAGCAAAATGGTGAACAAGGAAGCTCCAAGATCTTATTCTCCCATAGAAATATTGAAACAAAAAGCTGTCTCAACCAACTTTGTCAGAGCCTTGGCATTTACCAAGTAAACTTCTAATTTACCAAGTAAACTTCTAATTAAGAAATTTACCAAGTAAACTTCTAATCAAGAAAAATTTACCAATTAAACTTCTAATCAAGAAAAAACCATATTCAAAATGGTCAGAAAGTTTTGTGTCATTTTTACTTACTCTTACCCAAACCTTTCCCTGGCATGGTGGTGATCTTACTCTTGAGGCAATAGTAGCCCAGTTCCCAGTTCCCTCCCTTAAATTGGAGGGAGAAGAGCAGGCTTTATTAGCAAATTATTGTGCACATCTATTCCTAACATACCTGGGGGATACTCAAAAGACTAATTCAAGGTGCTCTTCTCTGTTTTACCAAACTCAGAACTCAGGAGGAAAAACTATGGGCAGTGCTCCTTGTAATGAAGAAGTGGCTACAGATCTATGGATTGATTCTAAGGGTTAGAGATCATGGGGAGGAAACATACAATAGGCAATCTAAGGCATAGGAGAGAAGCCAGGGTGAGACTCTTTGGAAATTCGGATATTCAAAAGTACCTGTATATACAAGGAAAACTAGAAATTCAAATGCATGCCTAGGCAAGACACAGACTCAGAAAAGATATGAGAAGACATTAAACTTTCACCTTGGACTGATTCCTATGGTCAAAGCATGCCTAAGGGTTTAAGAAGTTCCCTATCACAGGGCCAACCATCAAAGAGTGGGAGAACTCTTGACATTCAAGAAAGTCTCTGTTACAACACTAGCTGAACACAGCTCGAAGGACAGAGACTTTACTGATCACATGGGACAAGGACTATTCTTTGCAAATAGTTTGGAAGTCTCAAAACTAATGGGCTAATACAGTTTTTAACAACCACGAACAAAGAACTCTTGGAGAAGGGCAATCTGATATCTAGAGATATCACATTGTAATATTCAAAGGCTCAATATTCAAGAAAAAAAATCACAAGGCTTACAATGGGACAAGAAAACATGCCATGTTCAAAGAAAAGAAATGGTCAGGAACTGTTCCCAAAGAAGGTCAAAATTAGACTTTCTGGACAGAGACTTCAAAATAACTGTCTTAAATATCTCAAGGACCTAAAGGAAAACATGAGCAAAGAATTGAAAGAAATCAAGAAAAAAAATGTGTGGACAAAATGTGAATTTTAACAGAGAGATAGAAGGTGGAGGTGAAAACTACTATGCTGAAATGAAAAATTCACTAGAGGAGTTCAACAGGAGATTTGAGCAGACAAAGAATCAGTGAACTTGAAGATAGGACAATTGAAATTACTGCATATGAGGAACAGAAAAAAGTAAAGTGAACGAATCTAAGGGACCACCAAACTGACCAATGTTTGCATTATGGGAGTCTCACAAAAAGAGAATGAGAAAAAGAAAGGGATTGTTTAAGAAATAATGGTCAAACTTCCAAAATGTGATGAAAGACATAAATCTACAAAAAAGGAAGCTCAATAATTCCAAGTCATAGAAACTCAAAGAGACCCCCATGGAGATACATTATAATACAACTGTCTAAAATGCAAGGACAAAAGGAGAATATTGAAATCAACAAGAATAAAACTGATTTCCCATGTATATGCATCCTAAATGAGATTACTAGCTTATTTCTCAGCAGAAATTTTGGAGGTCAGAGGTAGTGGAATTACATATTTAAAGTGCTGAAAGTAAAAACTGTCATCTAAGAATTCCATATCTGGTAAAATTGTGCTTCAAAAATGAGAGAAAAATTGATAGTCCAGATAAACAAAAGCTGAGGGGTTTGTTGCAACTAGGTCTACAAGAAATGCTAAAAGGAGTCCCTCAGGTTGAAATGCAAATAAACTTGACAGTAAATAGTAGTCACATGAAGATATGAAGGTCTCTGGTACATTTGGTCTGGTACATTTGGTCATATGAAGGTCTCTGGTATTTTCATGGCAGATCTGAGCACAAATATTGTAATTTTTACTTACAACTCTGCCTTTTATTTTCTATAAGACTTAAAAGACAAATACATAAAATAATTGATAATCTATGTTAATTGGGAACACAATGTGTAAAGATGTAATTTGTGACACCAATAATGTGGAACTGTATAGGAGTTTTTGTATGTCATTGACAAAAAATTGATATGAGTTCAAATTTGATTGTCATAACTTTTGTATATTATATGCAATCCTCAAGGTAACAACAAACAAAATGTGTATAAAATATACACAAAAGGAAGTGAGAAAAAATTAAAACATGTCACTACAAAAAGTCATCTAAACAGAAGGCAATAATGGAGGAAATGAGGGACAAAAAATGATAGGAGAAATATAGAAAAAATAGTAAAATGGCAGAAGTAAGTTTTTTCTTATAAATAGTTTCTTTAAATTCAAATGGATGAAACTCTCTAGCCAAAAGGTAGAAATTGGCAGAATGGTTTTAAAGATATCACAATCTAAATACATGTCCTCTATAAGAGATTCTCTTTATAGTTTAGGACACATATGGGTTGAAAGTGAAAGAATGGAGGAGTGACATCAGCATCATGGCAGCATGGGTCATTCGTTTTGTCTCCCACCTTTGATTTATAACTAATTTGGCATCCGTAAGGAATGTTAAGTGCCTCTGCACATTAAACCAGGGCACCTGGTAGTTTTTCTCACCTATGCATCAGAAAGCAGGCAGATAGGCCTCAGTGGGGGCTGCAGATTGAAGGAGGTTGGTTAGTGAGCCTGCCCTACCCCTACTTACTGCTGTGGGGGAAAAGGGAACTGGACAGTGCAAAACAGGACAGATATCCGTGATGTATAGAGAATTTGTGAAGATCCAAATTGCCTGACAAGGGAATCAGAGAAGGATAGAGATGAATTTTGAGGCAGAGGAGATGGAGGAACTCACTAGATTGTTTTTTTCCTTACAACAAACACTGCAAGATGCTGGACTTTTGGTGGCATCAGAAGAAACCTCTTCAGGAGAGGTGGAAAGTGAAAGTAGTGAGTGACTGCCTGGTTAACCAGTAATACAGGTTGTAGCTAGAGGACCTGTTTGTCTCCAGCAGCACTTGAATTTCTGAGGAGGGTCATCTGACTGGAGGTAATGAGAGGAAAGAGAAGAAAGCAGACAGAATATCAAAGGGCATCAAAGGAAATTGTTTCCTGTTGTCTGTATGGTATTTCAGCAGGAGGTCCATCCATGGACCTCTGGGAGTGCTGTACTGGGGGATCCCTTTATTGGGCACATGGGCCTTTTCCAAAGCCCGGTGCTAGGTCCACATCTCCCCCCTACCCCATTCTCCTGCCAGATCCCTGTGCAGACTTCTGAACAATTCTTTTTTTTTAATATTTATTTATTATTTACGATAGACATAAAGAGCGAGAGAGAGAGGCAGAGACACAGGAGGAGGGAGAAGCAGGCTCCATGCCAGGAGCCTGACGCGGGACTCTATCCCAGGACTCCAGGATCGTGCCCTGGGCCAAAGGCAGGCGCTAAACCACTGAGCCACCCAGGGATCCCCCAGACTTCTAAATTTATCTGGGTGTGTGCTCTCTTAGAGGAAACCACAAACTTGAGGCATAGTGCCACCTTCTGGAATACAAAAGAAAGGTTTTTAATTGCCAGTCTTTTGAACTCTAACAAAGTAAACATCAATTCTTAATTAAGGAAAAGTATCTTTACTTCAAATGCAAAAGTAGAAGCACATGTTGTCAAACACTATGAAAAACCAAGGGAATACAGTATCACAAAAAGAAAATGATAATTCTTTAGCAACCAAACTAAAGGATGTGGAATATTGTGATCAAATTGATAAAAATTCAAAATAGCTGTTATGAAGAAATTCAACAATTTCTTCACAAGACTCAGGCAATTCAGTGAACTCAGAAATAAAATTAATGAACAGAGAAGTTATTTACCAAAGAGACTGAATGATAAAACAAAACCAAGTTCTGGAGCTGAAGAATTCAATGAATGAGATAAAGAATGCAGTACACAGCATCAGTAACAAGGCAGACCAGATGGAAGAAAGAATAAATGACTTAGAAGATAGGAATAGAGAAATAGTTCAGAAGAGGATAAAATTTTGACTTAAAAAAGTGAAGAAACCCTTATGAGAGCTGTCAGATATGACCAGAAAGACAAATATAATAATTAGTATACTAGAAAGAGAAGAGAGGGAGGAGGGAGAAGAAAGTTTATTTAAAGAAATAATATCTGAGAATTTCCCAAACCTGGGGAGAGACTTGGACAGACATGTCTGTTTCAAGACAGACAAGTCCATGAAGCTAATAGATCACCCCATTATCTCAAGGTAAAAGACCTTATCCAAGACACATTATGATGAAACTTAAAAATTAATGCAAAGAGTATTAAGGCACGTGGGTGGCTAAGTTGGTTGTGCATCTGCCTTTGGCTCAGGTCATGATCCCAGCGTCCTGGGATGGAGCCCCACATTGGGCTCCCTGCTCAGCTGGAAGCTTGCTTCTCCCTCTTCTACTGCCTCCTGGTTCCCTCTGCTTGTGTTCTGTCTCTCTCTGTCAAATAAATAAATAAATAAATAAATAAATAAATAAATAAATAAATAAAATCTTTATATAAAAAAATCAATGGCAATAAAAAAATCTCAAAGGCATCTGGGGCAAAGAAGGAAACTTACAAAGGGACCCCTATTAGGTTGTTGGTGTGTTTCTCAACAGAAACTGTATAGGCCAGGAAAGAGTGGAATAATTTATTCGAAGTGTTGAAGGATAAAAATTACCAGTTAAGAATACTTTTCCATCAAAGTTATCTTTCAAATAATGAAGAACTAAAGGCTTACCTATATAAACAAAGGCTGGGGGAGTTCACCAACACTAGATCTGCCTTATAAGAAGTGCTGAAAGGAAGTCTTCTAATTGAAATGAAAAAGTGCTAATCAGTGACATAAAAATATATGAAAGTACACAACCTTCTGGTAAAAGTGATAGAATTGAAAAACTGTAACTCTAAATTGGAATGACGTGTTAGCCACTTAACTATTGTATAAAGGTTAGAAAAAGCATAGAAATAACTATGGCTATTATAATTTGTTAATGAATTCACAGCATTAAAAAGGCAAATTGTGACATTAAAATATAAAAGGGGTAGAGTAAAAGGTGGAGCCTTAGAGACAATTGAGATAAGTTGTTATAAGTATAAAATGGAGTGTTTTATCTCTGACATGTTTCATGTAACCACAAAACAAAAATCTAGAGTAGATTCATAAAACATAAAAAAAGACTGAACATTCCAATGGGAAACTACCACTTTAGGCAGAAATGGAAAAGAAAGCAGAACCATAACAAAAAACACAATGAGGATACAAACAACAAGAAAGCAAACAATAAGATGACAGTAGTAAGTCCTTACATATCAATAATCACTTTAAATATAAATGGATTGTATTCACCAATCAAAAGGCACAGAGTGGGTAGATGGATAAAAAGAAAGGGTCAATTATTTGTTACTTACAGGAGATTCATTTCAGCTCTAAAAATACACATAGGCTCAAAGTGAAGGTGGAAGATATTCCACATAAGTAGAAACCAATATATAGCAGGGATAGCTATACTTATATCAGACAAAATAGACTTTAAGCCAGAAATGGTAATGAGAAGCAAAAAACCCCATCATATATAATGATAAAGGAATCAGTACATCAAGAAGAGAGAATAATTATAAATATATACATACCAACATTGAAGCACCCAGATATATTAAGCAGATAGTAACAGATCTGAAGGGACAAGTTGACATCTACAGAACAACAGCAGGGAATCTCAACATCCCACTGTCATCAATGGATAGATTATCCAAAAATCAGCAAGGAAACTTTGGAATTTCTGATATTTGGAACTGAATCATACTTTAGACCAAATGGACGTAATGTATGTAGAACATTCCATCCAATAACAGTAGAATACATATTCTTATCAAGTGCACATGAAACATTATCCAGAAAAGATCATATGATAGGACACAAAACAAATCTTAGCAAATTTAAGAATATTAAAATCATATCAGCATCTTTTCTGAGTGCAATGATATGAAATTAGAAATCAACCACGAAAGCCTGAAAAATCTATGAATACATGGAAACTAAAATATACACTTAAAAAAGATTTTTAAATTTATTTGACAGAGAGAGAATGAGAGAGAGAGAGCTAGAAAGCACAAGCTGGGGGGAAATGGTAGAGGGAGAGGGAGACTCAGACTTCCTGCTGAGTGGGGAGCCTGATGTGGGACTTGATCCTAGGTTCCTGGGACCATGACCTGAGCCAAAGCAGATGCTTAACAGGCTGAGCCACCCAGATGCCCCTAAAATATACACTTTTTAAAAAAATATACACTTTTGAACAACCAATTAGTCAAAGAAGAAATAGAGAGGGAAATTTTAAAAAATCTCAAATAAAATATAAATACAACATATCAAAACTTGTGGGATGCAGCAAAAGCAGTTTTGAGGAAAGTTTATAGTGGTAAATGTGCATATTAAGGAATTAGAAAGAGTTCAAATAAAGGACCTAACTTTACACTTCAAGGAACTAGAAAAAGAAGAATAAATCAAGCCCAAAGTTAGCAGACAGAAGGAAATAATACATATCAGAGTGGAAATAAATGAAAGACCAAAAAAAAAAAAAAACAAAAAAAAACAAAAGACAGGATGAAAGAAACTAAGAGTTGGTTTTTTTTAAAAGATAAAATTGACAAAATTTTAGATAGACTAAGAAAGAGAGAAGACAAATAAAATTAGAAATGAAAGAGGAAACATTACAAGTGATACTACAAAATATATAGGATCATAAAGAAACAACTTGGAACATTTATATGCCCACAAATTACACAACGTCTAGAAACACACAATCTACAAAGACCAAATCAGAAATAAATAGAAAATCTGAACCAACCAATAAAGAGTAAGAGATTGAATCAGTAATCAAAAACATCCCAACAGAGAAAACCCCAGGACTAGAGAGTTTCACTGGAGGATTCTACCAATTAAGGAAATATTAATGCCAACCCTTCTCAAACTCTTCCAAAAAATTAAAGAGGAGGAAACATTTCTACACTCATTCTACAAGGCCAGAATTACCCTGAACTAAATCAAAACGAGAACACTATAAGAAAAAAAAAATTAGAGTAATATTCCTGATTCATGTAGATTGAAAAATTCCCAACAAAATATTAGCAAATTGAATGTAAGTGCAAAATTATATGATAATGAAGAAAAAGCATTTGCCAAAATACAGTATTCTTGCATGATAAAAACCTTGACAGATTGGGCACAGGAGGAACATACCTCAACATAATAAGGGCCATATACAAGGAACCCACAAGCAACATCATATTCAAAAGAGAAAAATTAAAATTTTTTTCCCTCTATGATCAGGAGCAATACAAGGAAGATTTCCGTCATTACTCTTATTCAGTATATTACTGGAAGTTTTAGCTAGAGCAACTAGGCAAGACAGAGACATAAAAGACATCCAAATCAGAAGGAAGAAATAAAGTTGTTGCTATTTGCAGAGGATATAATTTTGCATAGAAAATCCCCAAAACTCAACTGAAAAAATGTTAGGATTATTCAACAATTTAATTAAAATTGCAGGATACAAAATCAACATGTAGAAATCAGTTGTATTTTGATATACCAATAATGAAACATGTGGAAAAGAAATAAAAAAATCCCATTTATGATAGCACCAAAAACAACAAAACATTTGGGAATCAATTTATCCAAGGAAGTGAAATGTCTTCTCAACAAAAACTATAAGACTATGCCTAAAGAAATTAGAGAAGGCACGAACAAATGGAAAAACATCCCATGTTCATGTGATGGAAGAATTAATATTATAAAATGTCTATATAATTCTTTTTTTATTTTTTTAATAAATTTATTTTTTATTGGTGTTCAATTTACCAACATACAGAATAACATCCAGTGCTCATCCCGTCAAGTGCCCCCCTCAGTGCCCGTCACCCATTGCCCCCCACCCCCCCGCCCTCCTCCCCTTCCACCACCCCTAGTTCATTTCCCAGAGTTAGGAGTCTTTATGTTCTGTCTCCCTTTCTGATATTTCCCACACATTTCTTCTCCCTTCCCTTATATTCCCTTTCACTATTATTTATATTCCCCAAATGAATGAGACCATATAATGTTTGTCCTTCTCCGATTGACTTACTTCACTCAGCATAATACCCTCCAGTTCCATCCACGTTGAAGCAAATGGTGGGTATTTGTCATTTCTAATAGCTGAGTAATATTCCATTGTATACATAAACCACATCTTCTTTATCCATTCATCTTTCGATGGACACCGAGGCTCCTTCCACAGTTTGGTTATTGTGGACATTGCTGCTAGAAACATCGGGGTGCAGGTGTCCCGGCGTTTCACTGCATCTGTATCTTTGGGGTAAATCCCCAACAGTGCAATTGCTGGGTCGTAGGGCAGGTCTATTTTTGACTCTTTGAGGAACCTCCACACAGTTTTCCAAAGTGGCTGCACCAGTTCACATTCCCACCAACAGTGCAAGAGGGTTCCCTTTTCTCCGCATCCTCTCCAAAAATTGTGGTTTCCTGCCTTGTTAATTTGCCCCATTCTCACTGGTGTGAGGTGGTATCTCATTGTGATTTTGATTTGTATTTCCCTGATGGCAAGTGATGCAGAGCATTTTCTCGTGTGCATGTGGCCATGTCTATGTCTTCCTCTGTGAGATTTCTGTTCATGTCTTTTGCCCATTTCATGATTGGATTGTTTGTTTCTTTGCTGTTGAGTTTAATAAGTTCGAACAGATCTGGGAAACTAGCCCTTTATCTGATACATCATTTGCATATATCTTCTCCCATTCTGTAGGTTGTCTTTGAGTTTTGTTGACTGTATCCTTTGCTGTGCAAAAGCTTCTTATCTGGATGAAGTCCCAATAGTTCATTCTTGCTTTTGTTCTTTTGCCTTCGTGGATGTATCTTGGAAGAAGTTACTGTGGCCGAGTTCAAAAAGGGTGTTGCCTGTGTTCTCCTCTAGGATTTTGATGGACTCTTGTCTCACATTTAGATCTTTCATCCATTTTGAGTTTATCTTTGTGTATGGTGAAAGAGAGTGGTCTAGTTCCATTCTTCTGCATGTGGATGTCCAATTTTCCCAGCACCATTTATTGAAGAGACTGTCTTTCTTCCAATGGATAGTCTTTCCTCCTTTATCGAATATTAGTTGACCATAAAGTTCAGGGTCCACTTCTGGGTTCCCTATTCTGTTCCATTGATCTATGTATCTGTGTTTGTGCAAGTATCACACCGTCTTGATGACCACAGCTTTGTAGTACAACCTGAAATCTGGCATTGTGATGCCCCCAGATATGGTTTTCTTTTTTAAAATTCCCCTGGCTATTCGGGGTCTTTTCTGATTCCACACAAATCTTAAGATGATTTGTTCTAACTCTCTGAAGAAAGTCCATGGTATCTTGATAGGGATTGCATTAAACGTGTAAAATGCCCTGGGTAACATTGACATTTTCACAATATTAATTCTGCCAATCCATGAGCATGGAATATTTTTCCATCTCTTTGTGTCTTCCTCAATTTCTTTCAGAAGTGTTCTATAGTTTTTAGGGTATAGATCCTTTACCTCTTTGGTGAGGTTTATTCCTAGGAATCTTATGCTTTTGGGTGCAATTGTAAATGGGATTGACTCCTTAATCTCTCTTTCTTCAGTGTCATTGTTAGTATATAGAAATGCCATTGATTTCTGGGCATTGATTTTGTATCCTGCCACGCTACCAAATTGCTGTATGAGTTCTAGCAATCTTGGGGTGGAGGCTTTTGGGTTTTCTATGTAGAGTATCATGTCATCGGCGAAGAGGGAGAGTTTGACTTCTTCTTTGCCAATTTGAATGCCTTTAATGTCTTTTTGTTGTCTGATTGCTGAGGCTAGGACTTCCAGTACTATGTTCAATAGCAGTGGTGAGAGTGGATATCCCTGTCTTGTTCCTGATCTTAGGGGAAAGGCTCCCAGTGCTTCCCCATTGAGAATGATATTTGCTGTCGGCTTTTCGTAGATGGCTTTTAAGATGTTGAGGAATGTTCCCTCTATCCCTACGCTCTGAAGAGTTTTGATCAGAAATGGATACTGTATTTTGTCAAATGCTTTCTCTGCATCTAATGAGAGGTTCATATGGTTCTTGGTTTTTCTCTTGCTGATATGATGAATCACATTGATTGTTTTACGAGTGTTGAACCAGCCTTGTGTCCCGGGGATAAATCTTACTTGGTCATGGTGAATAATTTTCTTAATGTATTGTTGGATCCTATTGGCTAGTATCTTGTTGAGAATTTTTGCATCCATGTTCATCAGGGATATTGGTCTGTAATTCTCCTTTTTGGTGGGGTCTTTGTCTGGTTTTGGAATTAAGGTGATGCTGGCCTCATAGAACGAATTTGGAAGTACTCCATCTCTTTCTATCTTTCCAAACAGCTTTAGGAGAATAGGTATGGTTTCTTCTTTAAATGTTTGATAGAATTCCCCTGGGAAGCCATCTGGCCCTGGACTCTTGTGTCTTGGGAGTTTTTTGATGACTGCTTCAATTTCCTCCCTGGTTATTGGCCTGTTCAGGTTTTCTATTTCTTTCTGTTCCAGTTTTGGTAGTTTGTGGCTTTCCAGGAATGCGTCCATTTCTTCTAGATTGCCTAATTTATTTCTGTATAGCTGTTCATAATATGTTTTTAAAATCGTTTGTATTTCCTTGGTGTTGGTAGTGATCTCTCCTTTCTCATTCATGATTTTATTAATTTGAGTCTTCTCTTTCTTCTTTTTAATAAGGCTGGCTATTGGTTTATCTATCTTATTAATTCTTTCAAAGAACCAACTCCTGATTCTGTTGATCTGTTTCACAGTTCTTCTGGTCTCGATTTCGTTGAGTTCTGCTCGAATCTTTATTAACTCTCTTCTTCTGCTGGGTGTAGGATCTATTTGTTGTTTTTTCTCTAGTTCCTTTATGTGTAAGGTAGTTTTTGTATGTGAGTTCTTTCCAGTTTTTGGAGGGATGCTTGTATTGCGATGTATTTCCCCCTTAGGACTGCTTTTGCTGCATTGCAAAGATTTTGAACGGTTGTATCTTCATTCTCATTAGTTTCCATGAATCTTTTTAATTCTTCCTTAATTTCCTGGTTGGCCCTTTCATCTTTTAGCAGGATGGTCCTTAACCTCCACGTGTTTGAGGTCCTTCCAATATTCTTGTTGTGATTTAGTTCTAATTTCAAGGCATTATGGTCTGAGAATATGCAGGGGACGATCCCAATCTTTTGGTATCGGTTCAGACCCGATTTGTGACCCAATATGTGGTCTATTCTGGAGAAAGTTCCATGTGCGCTTGAGAAGAATGTGTATTCAGTTGAGTTTGGATGTAAAGTTCTGTAGATATCTGTGAAATCCATCTGGTCCAGTGTATCGTTTAAAGCTCTCGTTTCTTTGGAGATGTTTTGCTTAGAAGACCTATCGAGTATAGAAAGAGCTAGATTGAAGTCACCAAGTATAAGTGTACTATTATCTAAGTATTTCTTCACTTTGGTTAATAATTGATTTATATATTTGGCAGCTCCCACATTTGGAGCATATAAATTGAGGATTGTTAAGTCCTCTTGTTGAATAGATCCTTTAAGTATGATATAGTGTCCCTCTTCATCTCTCACTACAGTCTTTGGGGTAAATTTTAGTTTATCTGATATAAGGATGGCTACCCCTGCTTTCTTTTGAGGACCATTCGAATGGTAAATGGTTCTCCAACCTTTTATTTTCAGGCTGTAGGTGTCCTTCTGTCTAAAATGAGTCTCTTGTAGACAGCAAATAGATGGGTCCTGCTTTTTTATCCAGTCTGAAACCCTGCGCCTTTTGATGGGGTCATTAAGCCCGTTCACATTCAGAGTTACTATTGAGAGATATGAGTTTAGTGTCATCATGATATCTATTCAGTCTTTGTTTTTGTGGACTGTTCCACTGAACTTCTTCTTAAAGGGGAATTTTAAGAGGCCCCCTTAAAATTTCTTGCAGAGCTGGTTTGGAGGTCACATATTCTTTTAGTTGCTGCCTGTCTTGGAAGCTCTTTATTTCTCCTTCCATTTTGAATGAGAGCCTTGCTGGATAAAGTATTCTCGGTTGCATGTTCTTTTCATTTAGGACCCTGAATATATCCTGCCAGCCCTTTCTGGCCTGCCAGGTCTCTGTGGAGAGGTCTGCTGTTACCCTAATACTCCTCCCCATAAAAGTCAGGGATTTCTTGTCTCTTGCTGCTTTAAGGATCTTCTCTTTATCTTTGGAATTTGCAAGCTTCACAATTAAATGTCGAGGTGTTGAACGGTTTTTATTGATTTTAGGGGGGGATCTCTCTATTTCCTGGATCTGAATGCCTGTTTCCCTTCCCAGATTAGGAAAGTTTTCAGCTAGAATTTGTTCAAATACATATTCTGGCCCTCTGTCCCTTTCGGCGCCCTCGGGAACCCCAATTAAACGTAGGTTTTTCTTCCTCAGGCTGTCGTTTATTTCCCTTAATCTATCTTCATGGTCTTTTAATTGTTTGTCTCTTTTTTCCTCAGTTTCCCTCTTTGCTGTCAACTTGTCTTCTAGGTCACTCACTCGTTCTTCCACCTCGTTAACCCTCGTCGTTAGGACTTCTAGTTTGGATTGCATCTCATTCAATTGATTTTTAATTTCTGCCTGATTAGCTCTAAATTCTGCAGTCATGAAGTCTCTTGAGTCCTTTATGCTTTTTTCTAGAGCCCCCAGTAGCTGTATGATAGTGCTTCTGAATTGGCTTTCTGACATTGAATTGTAATCCAGATTTTGTAACTCTGTGGGAGAGAGGACTGTTTCTGATTCTTTCTTTTGAGGTGAGGTTTTCCTTCTAGTCATTTTGCTCAGTGCAGAGTGGCCAAAAGCAAGTTGTATTGGGAAAAAGAGAAAAAGAGAGGAGAGAAAGAAGGAAAGAAAAGAGAAAGAGAAAAAAAAAGGGAAGAAAAAGAAAAAAAAACGAAAAAAAAAAAAAAAAAAGAAAAAGAGAAAGAAAAAGAAAGGAGAAAAAAAGGGGGTGGGGGAAGGAAACAAATCAAAAAGCAAAACAAAACAAAAACAAAAACAAAAACAAACAAACAAAAAAAGAACAACCGGGGAGTATCTTCTGATTCTGTGTTCTTTAAGTCCCTTGGCTTCTCCTGGAAGTTGTCAGTCTAGCTGGTGTTCTGGGGGAGGGGCCTGTTGTGCTGATTTTCAGGTGTTAGCAGTTGGGGGAGCTGCTGTGCCCCTGCCTGGTGCAGGGCTCAGTGGGGGTTGTTCACCCCGTGAGGCCGCAGGAGGAACAGCCCCAGTGGCGGGGCAGCTCTGGAAACCTGGATTCAGCTCCGGCAGGAACTCCGTCTGCAGGGCCTGGAGGCTCCGGGGCGGGGCTGCTGATCTGCTCAGCTGGGGCAGGAGCGTCCTCGCTGTCCTGGGCCCTCCCGGCCTCTGCCTGTCCCGGGGGAGGCGGGATCCTGGGCTGTGTCCCGGCGCCCTGTGCTCCGGAGCCTGCGCTGTTGGATTCGCGCTCCCGGGCCGCGCAGCCCCCTCCGCGGAGCTGCCGCCCAAGTACCTCCGAGCTGCTCCTGGAACCGCGCAGCCCCCTCCGCACGGAGCCTCTTCCTCTGCCCGAGCCCGGCCGAGCTGCTCCCGGGGCCGCGCAGCCCCCTCCGCGGAGCCGCCGCCCGAGCCCCTCCAGCTGCTCCGGGTCCCGCCGGGTCCCGCCGTGCGCGCTGCAGCCCTTAGGGAGCTCGGCGCATCTCCCGGGGCGCAGGTGCCTGTTAGTGTCCCCGGGAGCCCGAGGGCATCCCCGCCCTCCCGGGTCCTGCTCCACCTCCCCGCGAGCCCCTTTCCCCCGGGAAGGTCGGTGCAGCTCCTGCTCCTCCGGGACGGGGCTCTCCTGTCCTGGGGACACTCGCCCCGGCCTCAGCCCGGCTCCTCGCGGGGCCCCTCCCCCTCGGAGGCCTTTTGTTTCTTTACTTCTTTTTCCCCGTCTTCCTACCTTGATAGATGCGCGAACTCTTCTCACTGTAGCATTCCAGCTGGTCTCTCTTTAAATCTCAGGCCGAATTCATAGATTTTCAGGATAATTTGAAGGTTTTCTAGGTAGTTTGGTGGAGACAGGTGATTTGGAGACCCTACTCTTCCGCCATCTTTCTCCCTCTCTAAATTTTTAGAATGTACAAAATATACTTCAATAATAAATACACAAAATCACATATAATTTAAAAAAGAAAGTGAGATGATGAAAAGGATATTCTATGCAAATTGTAGTTATATGAAAAACCCACAGATAACATTATATCTGGTTGTGAAAGACTGAAAGCTTTTCTCCAAATCAGAAAGAAGACGAGGATGCCTGGTTTTGTCACTTTTTAAAAATGTAAATTCAATTAGTCAACAGATAGTACATCATTAGTTTCAGATGTAGCATTCAATAATTCATCAATTGCATATAACACCCAGTGCTCATCACATCACATCACTTGCTCTCCTTAATGCCCATCACCCAGTTACTCCATTCTCCCACCTACCTTCCCTCCAGCAAGCCTGTTTTGTTTCCTATAGTAAGAATCTCTCTTGGTTTGTCTCCCTTTCTGATTACTCCCCATTCAGGTTTTGTTACTTCTATTTAACATAACGTTGGAAGTTCTAGCTAGAGCAAGAAAAAGTCAAGAAAAAGAAATAAATGACATCCAAACTGGAAAGGGGGAAGTAAATTATTTCTGTTTGCAGATGTCATGAAATGATATGATATAAAATGATATGTAGAAAATCATAATAATTCCACAAAATACTGTTTGAACTAATAAGTGAATTCAGCAGTTGCAGGATAAAAAAATCAATATACAAAAATCAGTTACCTTTCTGTAACAATCTAAAGAAGAAATTAAGAAAACTATTTTCAATAGCATCAAAAATAATAGAATATTTAGGAATTAGCTTAACCAAGCAGGTTAAAGAATTATACACATGGAAGTTACAGAATATTCATGAAAGAAATTAAAGAAGATGCAAATAAATGGAAAAAATACCTGTTTACTGTTTGGAATATTTAATATTGTTTAGATGCCAATACTGAAGTATCAAAGTGATCTACAGATTCAGTGCAACTTCTATAAAATCCCAAAATCATAGTCAAAGTCATTGTGATTTTGTAGAAATATAAAAATCTTCCCTAGAATTCACATGGAATCTTAAGGAGCTAATAAACCTTTGTATACATGGTGAAGTGATTTTTTTGGTATATTTTTATTGGAATTCGATTTGCCAACATATAGTATAACAACCAGTGCTCATCCTGTCAAATGCTCCCTCTCCGTGCCCGTCACCCAGTCACCCCATCCCCCCCCCACCTCCCCTTCCACTACCCTTTGTTCATTTCCCAGAATTAGGAGTCTCTCATGTTCTGTCACCCTCTGATTTTCCCACTCATGAAATGATTTTTGATAAGAATGCCAAAACTATTCAATAAGGAAGTGAGTCTTTTCAATAAATGGTTCTTGGAAACTTGATATGCAAAAGAATGAATTTGGTACCCTTATCCTACACTATATGTAAATAATAACTCAAAATAGATTGAAAACTTTGCAGCTAAAACTACAAAACTCTTAGAAGAAAATATAGGGCAAAAGCTTCATGATAATTGGATTTGGCAATGCTTTCTTGGTATGACACTAAAAGCACAGGCAACAAAAAAAGTAGGTAAATTGTACTTCATCAAAATTAAAAACTTCTGTGCATCAATGGACAGTATCAACAGAATAAAAAGGCAACGTACAGAATGGGAGAAAACATTCGTAAATCAGATCTGATAAGGGATTAATATCCATTATATATAAAGAACTCCTAAAACTCAATAACATACTAACAAAAAACCCAACCAGCCCAGTTAAAATGGGCAAAGGACTTGAATCACTCAATGGATATCTTCCAGAGAAGATATACAATTAGCTGATAAGCCACATAAAAAGATGTTCAATAATTCCTAATCATTACTAATTAGGATAATGCAAATTGAGAATATGAGATACCATTTCACACTCAGTAGGATTGCTATGTAAACAAATAAAAAATGTAGAAAACAACAAGTGTTGGTGCAGATGTGGGGAAATTGGAACCCTTGTGCATTGCTGGTGGGAATGTAGAATGCAGTCCTGGTGGAAAACGGTACAATGATTCTTCAGAAACTAAATATAGAATTAGTACGTGGTCTGTTTATGTCCAAAATAATTGAAAGCAGGGACTTGGAGAGATAGTTGTGCATCCATGTTCACAGTAGCATTGTTCATAATATCCAAAAGGTTGAAACAATCCAAATGTCTATAAATAGATAAATGGATAAACAAAATGTGGTATGTACATACAATGAGATATTTAGTTTGAAAGAAGAATGAAATTTTGATACATGCTCTAACTTGGATGAACCTTGAAGAAATGAAATAAGCTTAGACACAAATGGACAAATATTGAATGAATCCACTTATATAACATACCCTGAGTAGTCAAATTTATAGAGATAAAGAGTAGAATTGTGGTTACCACAGGCTGGTGGGAATGGAGAGGGGATGAGAAGTTACTGTTTAATTGGTACAGAGAGTCAGTTTGGGATGTTAAGTTCTGGAGGTGGATAGTGGTGATGGCTGCAGAACATTGTGAATATTGTGAATGTACTTAATGCTACTAAATCATGTACTTAAAAGTGGTTAAAATGGTTTTATGTGGTTATAAATAAATGGCTATATATGTTATACACATTAGAAAAGGTTTGGGGATAAAAAGAGGCTTGGGATGAGTCAATATGATAATACTGTTAAAAAATTAAGCTGAGGTTTTAGTTTGTTAATGTAATGATCTGACCATAACACATCTAATTATTTAAATAATTAATAGTTGATTCACCCATTTTTTTCTGTAAGCAATTCATCTGCTCTGACAATAGTGGTACATGGTTGGATGAGAATTAAAAAAATCTCTCTCTAAAAGAAATCCACACTCTAGAGCACAGGTTTTAATCTTAGGGTTCATGAATAGACATCAGGGAATTTGCATACCACCTAAAATTGTATGTGAAGCTTGTTCTTTCTGTAGAGGTCTCTACAACTTCTGTCCATTCTCATAGATAGCTGTGATCTAAAAGTGAGTGAGAACCTGTGATCTGGAGGGCAAGAGAAATTAAACATTGAGTGACAGGGACAGTATACTAGAAGGGGTTACTTTATGTCCATTCAGAGAAGCAGTGCATATCTTGGATGCACTTGGGGAGACTAACCGAGTGCTAAGTGTCTAGATTCACTATGTATCAGGAATAACAAATAACTCCGATGTTTGATACAGAAAAAAGGCTTGATTGCCAAGTATATATACTTTGAAGAACTATGTTAGATCAGCCACATTCTCTTTTAGACTCAACTTCCTTTACTAGTTTTGGGAAAGAGGTCATTTGGCATACTTCTGTTCTTGGGTGGCACCTCGGCAGGTGCTTCACCATGCCACATATTCATCACTCAAGTTCTGACTGCACTGTGGGTCACTGCCTAGCTGACCTATACTCCTGGATCACCCTTTCTTTCACTCTCCTCTTAGCATCATGGGAAAGGTAATTGCAAAGTAAGGAGTACTTGCATTTACTGACCCATCCCTTCAAGGAAAACTTGAAGGTCCTTTTCATATCGATGTCTTTCATGAACTAATGGAAAACATGAAAAAGTTAGACTATTGAAATTAAGGTGGAGACTCCATGAACTTTGGAGACTGGGTTGCTACCTTTACTCTTCATAACTTCATATTCATCCTCACCTTAAGGCTGGATGGAATTTACAATATGGATAGAGGAGGTCCTGGGAAATTGGTGAGAGGGATGAAGAAGATTGAAAGAATTATTGGAAATTCAGGAAAGCAAGTTTCCCAGAGAAACTGTATTATTTCCAGGCAATGTTGACAGAGAATAGATCATTATGGATTGATGAGTTTGGGGGAAGTACTGGGTAGCTGCATCTACTCCTTTATCCTATATCACAAATTCTACTAGAGTATTTGTTTCTGGTTTGGTAGTGAAATTAACACACTGCAACTTAAGTCCAGTGCAAGTCTTCATTTTTACTTATCTTCAAATATAGAATGGACATTGTGAACTTACCTAGCTTGTGGACCATGAAACACACATTGCAAAGGAAAAAGAGAAGATGGAGGGATTTGTTGATTACTGATTCAAATTTTTTTTCAAGTTCTACCAAATAGAATTCCTAATTTTATTGCTGATTATTTCAGGCACATCCTCTGATGAAACATGAAAAGCACAATACATTAAAATTGAATAGACCCAAAAAGGCTTGAGGAAACATGTGCTTGGGACCATTTCTGTTCCGGAATTGAGAACTTCCTGCACTAGCACCAATCGGGATTCATGACCCCCTCGAGGCTGCAGAATATTTTATTCCCACGCTCTCGTGCAGACCACAGGATGGAGGTCTCTTAATTGAAAATGCCTCTACGATTTCTCTTCAGAATTCACTGTTTGGTTCAAACATCAAATATTAACTAAAACAACCAAGTGAAATGCCTCATCGTGAGCCAAGCACGGCACAGGCTCTCCATCTCCTCAAACAGAAGTGACCGATGGCAGATATATATGATACACACACATACACACACACACACACATCTTCTTTACCCATTTATCTGTTGTGGGACATCTGGACTCTTTCCATCATTTGGCTATTGTGGATGTTGCTGCTAGATGCAGTGGGGTGCATGTGCCCCTTCAAATCACTATGTTTGTATCCTTTGGATAAATACCTAGTAGTACAATTTCTGGGCTGTAGAATAGTTCTATTTTTAGCTTTTTGAGGAACTTCCACACTGTTTTCCAGAGTGGCTGCACCAGTTTGCATTCCTATCAACAGTGTAAGGGGGTTCCCCTTTCTCTGCATCCTTGCCAACAGCTGTTGATTCCTGAGTTGTTAATTTTAGCCATTCTGACAGGTGTGAGGTGGTATCTCATTGTGGTTTTGATTTCTATTTCTCTGATGTGGACTGGTGTTGAGCATTTTCATATTTCTGTTGGCTATTTGTATGTCTTGGTGAGGATTTTTTCATCCGTGCTCATTGGGGTATTGATCTGTAATTCTTTTTAGTAGAGTCTTTATCTGGTTTTGGAATAAAGGTAATGTTGGCCTCATAGAATGAGTTTGGACGTTTTCCTTCAATTTCTTTTATTTTTTAAAAATATTTTGTTTATTTATTCATTAGAGACACACAGAGAGAGGCAGAGACATAGGCAGAGGGAGAGGCAGGCTCCCTGCAGGGAACCTGATGCAGGACTTGATCTCAGGACCCCGAGATCATGACCTGAGCCAAAGGCAGACACTCAACCACTGAGCAACCCAAGAGCTCCACATTTCTATTTTTTGAAAGAGCTTAAGAATAATAGGTATTAATTCTTCTTTAAATGTTTGGTAGAATTCTCCTGGGAAGTCATCTGGCCCTGAACTCTTGTTGTTGGGAGATTGTTGATTACTGATTCAATTTACTTGCTGGTTGTGGGGTCTGTTCAGGTTTTCTATTCCTTCCTGTTTTAGTGTTGGTCATTTATGTTTCTAGGGATTTATCCATTTCTTCCATATTGCGTAATTGTTGGCATATAATTGCTTATAATATTATCTTATATTTTTTGTATTTCTCCACTATTGGTTGTGACCTCTCCTCTTTCACTCATGATTTTAATGATTTTAGGTCCTTTCTCTTTTTTTTTTTTGATAAGTCTGGCTAGGGGCTATTGATCTTATTAATTATTTCAAAGAATCAGCTCCTCAATTTGTTGATCTGTTCTATTGTGTATGTGTGTGTGTATGTTTAATTTCGGCTCTAAAATTTATTATTTCTCTTCTCCTGCTCAATTTAGGCTTTATTTGCTGTTCTTTTTCCTGCTCCTATAGGTGTAGGGTTAAGTTGTGTAATTGAGACTTTTCTTGTTTCTTGAGGAATGCCTGTATTGCTACATACTCTCCTCTCAAGACCACCTTTGGTGCATCTCAAAGGTTTTGAACAGTTGTGTTTTCATTTTTATTTGCTTTCATGTATTGTTTAAAAAGTCTTCTTATCTCCTCTTTGACCCATTCATTATTTAGTAGGAGACTCTTTAACATCCATGTGTTTGTGGTCCTTCCAAAGTTTTTCTTGTGGTTGACTTCAAGTTTTAAAGCCTGAGGTCTAAAGGCTTGAAATATAAAGGTCTAAAAATATGCACAGTATGATTTTGATCTTTTTGTCCTGGTTGAGACCTGATTTGTGACCTAGTATGTGATGTATTCTGGATAATATTCAGTGTGTGCTCAAGAAGAATGTTGCCTTAGGATGAAATGCTCTGAATGTATCTGTTAAGTCCATATCACTCAGTGTGTCATTCAAAGCCTTTAGGTCCTTGTTGATCTTTTGCTTAGATGATCTGTCCATTGCTATTAATGGGATGTTAACGTCCCCTAGTATTATTGTAGTACTTTTAATGAGTTTTTTTTTAGTTTTGTTATTAGTTGGTTTTTATATTTGGCTGCTCCCAAGTTGGGGGCATAAATATTTACAATGTTTAGATCTTGCTGGATAGACTCTTTTATTATGAGATAATGTCCTTCTTCATCTCTTATTACAGTCTTGATTTAAAGTCTAGTTTGTCTTATATAAGGATTGCTATTCCAGCTTTCTTTTTTTTAAAAAAGGTTTTATTTATTTATTTATTTATTTATTTATTTATTTATTTATTTATGAGAGAGAGAGAGAGAGAGAGAGAGACAGACAGGCAGAGGGAAAAGCAGGCTTCATGCAGGGAGCCTGATGGGGGACTGGATCCCGGGTCTCCAGGATCACACCCTGGGCTGAAGGCAGTGCTAAACCGCTGAGCCACCCAGGCTGCCTATTCCAGCTTTCTTTTGATGTCTGTTGGCATGATAAATGGTTCTCCAAACCCTCAATTCATTTTTTTTTTAAAAAGATTTTTGTTTATTTATTTTAGAGAGGGAGAGAGGGAGAGAAAGAGCACAGAAGGAGAGGGAGAGGGAGAAGCAGACTCCCTGCTGAGAAGAGAGTCCAATGTAAGGCTTGATACCAGGACCCCAAGATCATGATCCGAACCAAAGGCAGATATCCAATCGACTGAGCACTCAGGTGCTCCCACCCTCCCACCTCTGGAGGTGTCTTTGGGTCTAAAATAAGTTTCTTGTAAGTAGCATAGAGATGGGTCTTTTTAAAATCCATTCTGATACCCTGTGTGTTTTGATTGGAGCATTTGGTCCATTTACATTCAGAGTAATTATTGAAGGATATGGAGTTAGTGTCACTGTCTTACCTGTAAAGTCACTCTTCCTGTAGACTGTCTCTATTCCTTTCTGATCTTTGTCACTTTTTGGATTCTCTCTCTGCTCAAAGATGCCCCTTTAATATTTTTTGCAGGACTGGATTAGTGTTCACAAATTCATTTAGTTTTTGGTTGTCCTGGAAACTTTTTATCTCTCCTTCTATTCTGAATTACAGTCTTGTTGGATAAAGTATTATTGGCTGCATATTTTTCCCATTTATCACATTGAATTGATCACTCCAGTCCTTTCTGGCCTGCCAGGTCTCCTTGGACAGGTCTGCTACCAACCTTATGTGTCTACCCTTGTAGGTTAAGGAGCTCTTGTGTGGAGCTGTTTTTAGGATTTTCTCTTTATCTTTGCAGTTTGCAAGCTTCACTACTATATGTTGAGGCATTAACTTATTTTTTATTGATTTTGAGGGGTGTTCTCTGTGCCTCCTGGACTTGAATGCCTGTTTCCTTCCCCAGATTAGGGAAGTTCTCAGGTGTAATTCATTCAATTAAATCTTCTGCTTTCCTTCTCCTCATCTTCTGGGATCCCTATTATCCAGATATTATTTCATTTTATGGAATCACTGAGTTTTCTAAGTCTTCCTTTGTGATCTAGAAGTTTTCTTTCTGTCTTTTTTTCAGCTTCTTTATTTTCCATCATTTTATCTTCTATATCACTGACTTGCTCTTCTGCCTCTTCATCCTCATTTTTATAGCCTCCACTTTTGAGTGCATTTACTTTTTTGATTTCAAAATAGTATTAGTATAGTAATAGTATTTTTGTATTTAGTATTAATAGTATTTTTTATTTCAGCCTGTTTCAATGTTAGTTCTTTAATTTCTACATTAAGAGATTCTGTAGCATCTTCTATGCTTATTTCAACCCAGCTCGTATCTTTATAATTGTTGTTTGAAATTCTGGTTCAGACATCTTACTTATGTCTGTATGGATTAAGTCCCTGTCTGTGAGTACTACCTTTTGTTTTTCCTTTACTACCTTTTGTTTTTCCTTTTGGGGTGAATTTCTCTGTTTTGTCATTTTTTTCCCAGGAAAGAATAGAATAAAGAAAGAATAAAAACAATAACTACAATGACAACAGGAAAACAAACAAACAAAGCAAACTCGAAGAAACCAAATACTAAACAAATGAGAAAATAAAGAAAGCAAAATAAATCAAAAGCTAGAAGCTGGGTATGCTTTGGTCTACTTGTTAAAAGAAACTATATATAAAAAAAAAGGAACTATATCCCAAGATAAAGAAAAGGAAAAGCTTATATATATAAGCATATGTATAACATATATTTTATATATAAATATATAATATTTTATATAAATATATAAATATTTTATATAAATATAAATATAGTATAATATATAAATATATAATATAACATATTTATAAAATATAAATATTTTATTTTATATAAATATATAAATATTTTATATAAATATATAAAATATATAAATAAAAATATATATTTCTAAAATTATATAAAAATATATAAAAAACAAAAAATATTTTATACATATAAAATAAAATGAACTAAAAATACAATGAAAGGAAATAAACAAAATATATAATGTATATATAAAAATATAAGTTAAAAAAGAATTTAAAAAGTTGAAAAACTAAGAAAAGAGCTGAGAAAAATAAAACTGAAATCCTAAAGAATAAAAAGAACAATGAATACTATATACGGTTTTCCCGTAGAGCTGAAGCCTTGCAGCCCTCTATCATCAGTCAACTTGGTGGGAGCCTTGTGCTGATTCCAGGTGCGTTCGACCTAGTGTAGTTACACCGCTTTTGCCAGGAGGCCCAGCTCAGTATAAGAGGCTCTCGATTCCACTAGGTGGCGCTGTTTTGCTCTCTGAAGGCTTTCCGCTCTGATGGGCAGGATGAACCTGGCAGTGTCATGCTCTCTAGCCTCTGAGCTTAGAGTTCGCACCCTATACTCTTCAGTGAGCCCTCACAGAAGAGCAATCACTCCTGTCTCCCTGATTTCTGTCTGAACTCTTATGTTCACCTGTTCACCAGGCATCTGACTGAGCATTTTTATCTCAGGCCTGTGACTGTTTCAAAACTCTAGAAATTTTACAGACTCCTGTGGTGTAGGCCCATGTTGTTCTTCCTGGAGGTCTCCTTATGCCTCTACCTTTTGCTGGGCCCCTGCCAGGAAGCGGTCACACCACCATGTAGCGGTTCACAGTTTATGGCAACACAGAGTAAAAAGCCAGCACCTAGACTCATTGCTCTCAGCTGGCTTCCTCACTCCTGCTCACTCAGGCACCCCCATTCCTCTTGGGACTCCGGGATCCTGAGACCACACTGTCACATCTGGGATTCTATCCTGCTTCGCCATCTGAGTACCTTTAAGCCAGGCATGTACCCCACTGCAGCGGACTTCTAAAAGCTCGGATTTTGAACTTTGCTGCTTATAAAGAGGCTACTTTCTTGTAGCCTCTTTATTTTTTTTTATTTTTTTAAATTTTTATTTATTTACGATAGTCACACACACACAGAGAGAGGCAGAAACACAGGTAGAGGGAGAAGCAGGCTCCATGCACCGGGAGCCCGACGTGGGATTAGATCCTGGGTCTCCAGGATCACGCCCCGGGCCAAAGGCAGGTGCTAAACCACTGCGCCACCCAGGGATCCCTCTTGTAGCCTCTTTAAATAGGCTTCTTCCCCTCTGCTGTGTCCTTAGGTATCTTACACCAGATTCAAGTCTCCACACCTGCTACCCTCCAAAAAGTGGTCACTTTTCTACTTATAGAATTGCAACATTTCTTTCCTCAGATCTCCGATGGATTTCACAGCTGTTCAGAATGATTTAATAACTATCTAGCTGTAATTGAGAGACCAAACTTAGGTCCACTACTCCATCTTAACTCCAACCCCCACATAATTCATTATAGTCTTATACTTCAGTTATGAACACTTAAAAATGAAATGTAAAAGGATATTTTATGAAAAATTGCAATAATATATTAAGTAGCTAGCAATAAATCCCAACACAGTTTATTTTTGTGATTTTAAAAATCACAAAATTTCTAAAATTTACCTGGAAGAGAAAAGGTCCAATGAAGCTGCAGTTGGTTGTTTTCCAATATGACCTCAATCCTCACTTTTTCTTCCTCTGCTCTCTTGACAATGTCTGCTGGAAGCTCCTCACACTAAGTAGAGTCCCTTTCCCATGGTGAGTGCATCCTAAAAAGCTAATCCACAGATTTGGGGAATTAAATAAATGCTTGTTGCCTTTGTGTCTAACTTGGGGATGGTTTGTAATGAAATCATAGCTTACTGACAAAATAGACAAGATCATTCTAAAGAAAAAGAGCAAAATGGAAGGACTCACTCTATCAGATATTAAGATTCATCATTGGGCTTTAGTAATTAAGACACTATAGAGAGATACAGACAAATTTGTGGGTAAGACTACATTGTTCAGAAGGAGTTGTATACAAAAAAGAAAATTTGACATATAAAATAGGGGGATTATAAATAAGATGGGAGAGAGTTGGTTATAAAAGAGAGAGTTGGTTATAAAAATGAAAAAATTAAATTCCTACTCCATACTATTCTCAAAAAGTCAGTTTATAATTTTTAAAAGAAAATAAAGGGTGAGCATCTTTATGATTTCAGAGGAGGGTCATATTTTTAAGACACATAAATCAAAGACTGTAAAAGAAAAGTCTGGTACATTTTATTTAAGTAAAAATGAAAATTTTTGTGCATCAAAAGGGGAAATGGAGAGTCAAAGACTGGGAGAAAATATTTGCAATACATAAGCTGAACAAATTTCTGATTCAAAGGGTACAGAGAATTAGACTAACAACCCAATAGAAAGTTGGATAAACTACATAAAGAGAACCCAAAGGTTCACTAAGAACATGAACATTTGCTCAAACCCAAGATTATACAGGAAACAATGGACAAGTTGAGAGAAATTGGTTGATTCTGGGGCCACGGTCCACCCAAAAGCACTGTCTCACAGGATGTGTGAAGCTACTTCCCATAGTTGAGTAAAACAGAAATGAGTATGACCAGGAATATGTTAAACTATTTCTAATAAAAACCATGGATATTTACTGAGACCCCACTTTGTACCATGTAGCTTGAGTAGTGGGTCAGCTATGTCAGACCATCCTCAGAAAAGCTAAGAGGCACTGCCTTGGGAAATGGAGAAAAGAGCAAGCAGAGAAGCTCTTTGTTTCCCATTCCTGCTGCAACTCAACTATTTCAACTTTTATCGCTTTTATATATTGAGCTCTTACATCAGCTTTTGTTGGAAGATAGTGTCCTAGTATGGAAAAAGGCTGGAATAGAGGCACATGGGCACCTGAAGTCTCTGTGGGCTGGGAGCCTGGACCAAGGCATGAAGAGGGGCAGCCTCTTCCCTCAAGTGTCTGAAGGCATCTCCCTGCAGGGGAAGGAAGGGTGCCTGGAATTGGAACTGGGGGACTCCACCACCTTCATGTGCATAGTCCACCCAGTCCAGGACAGGAGTATCTGAGCAGCAGCCTTAGTGGTAGAGCCAAAACCCATCACATAGGCCAACATGTATAGCCATATCTTCCCCAGCCCAGAAACCTATTCAAAATGCCCATTAAGAGAAGTCCCCAAGCCCTCTGGCAATGTCCTCTGGAAGCCCAATACACAAGACAATTTCATATCCAATATTCCCTATAATAGAGAATTTGGCCAGATTGCCTAGGTTTGCATCCTGGCTCCTCATTTGTTAGGTAGGTGACCGTGGTAATGACCTACCGTTTCTTCATCTGTGGAGTAGAATTAACAGTGGTGCCCATCTGGAAGTATTGCTATGGCAATTCAATGAAATCATACATTACAACACTTAGAACTGTGCCTGGCATAAAGTGGGTACATGATACATTTTAGTGATTACTATAATAAAATGCATCCAACTTGCTCATGTATGTCTAAATGTGCCTGGAGAAGCTTTGTAGCAAAAGTGCCAAGAGTCTACTTTTTTCATGAACGATCTAAACACCATTCATTTATCCATCCATTGAACAAATGTCTACTGAGTACTTCCCATGTACCAGAGATTGTTCTGGGCTCTGGGAAATGGTAGTGAGAAAACACTTCTGTCTTCATTCTAGCCAGAGTATGTGGGGGACTGATTAAAGTAAACAAATATATAGTATAGTACATATGTGTATGTATAGTGTGTCAAATGGTAATGTGGAGATAAAGAATAAATGAAGCTTCTCGGAGTGGTCTCAATTTAGTGTAAGCAACCACCAAAGCCCTCAACATGGACTAGAGTTTGAAGACAACAAGGCTTTCAGCCCTGGCTTCACTGTGCAATATGTGCCCAAAGTTTTCAGAATTTGAAAAATGTGACCTGTAGCAATTTCAGTGTCATTATCCTAGTGTCTGATTAAGTTCTTAGCATTCACAGATGAGACTTCAGCTCCAATGGCCCAGCAAACCAGCAGGTTCTCCTCTTGGCAAGATGAGCCTGTGGAGAGGAATGGCTGTCAGGGCCTACACCGAGGTCTGTGCGTAGATTTACATGCAAAATAGCAGTACGGGACATAAACATTTTCTGGTTGTGAGGAAACAACTGTTTTTCTTTTTAAAAACACACTTAAACGTTGCTGTGGAAGGACTTCAATGTTAACACCAAGTTGTATATTTTTCTTGAAAATGTTGTAGATGTTCGATTTTTATTACATGAGAACAGACCTCTGATCAGCAGGTGTGTAGTTGCCTGCAGGTGATGCACACAGAAGTTTTGCATCATATTTAATATTACTCATTTACTTTTTTTTCTAGTCATACAATGAGAATTTTTAGCAAAATGAGAGATATATCCAAACTGGGTAGTCTACCTCTAGGTGACAGATCTGAAGTAGGAAGAGTCTAACTGGTGGCCAAAGTGTGTTTCTTTTCCTTTAAATATGTGTCAGGGAAGTGACAGCATTTTCAGGCAGCATCAGTACAAGACTGGTATTAGAGTTTTCCATCACTTTTGGCAGAGGGAAAACACATGGAATTGGAAATGAACATTAGCTGTCTGATCTGGGGGCATCACTACCTCTCCAGGTTTCACTTTCCCCTTCTGTAAAATGTAGCCTTCACATTCTGTCTCAAAGTCTTCAGTTTGGGTGGCCAGTTCATCTTTGCTTCAGAAGCCTGGTTTCTATGCTTCAAGCCATAGTTAAGTAGCCCCACTGAAAGCTGTGCACATGGAGAAGGGCTGGTGAAGGTGGTAGGGCTGATCCAGCCAAGGTCAGAGGTTGGTAGTGAGGAAGTGGAATCACATCTGAGGAAGTGGAACTCTCAAACTTTGTTGAAACTAAGATGATGTTTTGGAGAAAGTGTAAATTAATGTGATGTCCCTGTGTAAACAGGAACTCTCAGTTAAGGTCGGGCTTAACTGTGGCCAGGGATCCCAGTGAGGTCTCCTGGTGGAAACTGTGTTTCTCTGTGGAAGAGGTGCCTTTCTTCCTGTAAGTGGCCAAGTCACTTTATGTGTCTTCAAAGACCATTGTCTGGTGGGGTTTCCTTTCTTCTATCCTAACTTCTACCACTTAGAAAGTGCTGTGTTCCAGTAGTTTTACCTAATTTATTTCAAATGATCACACATAATTTGTCTGGAGCCAATAAGAAATTTAAACAAATTCTCTAGTGTAATACAACAAAACCAAAGCAATCATATTCACTTTACATTATTGAAGTGTAAGGGGTTGAGAGGCAGTAGAAAGAGAGAGATCTTTTTTTTTTTTTTTGAGATCTCTTTTTTAAAAAAAGATTTTATTTACTTGAAACAAACAGAGAGCACAAGCAGGGGGAGGGGCAGGGGGAGAGGGAGAAGCAGACTCCCCGCTGAGCAGGGAGCCCAAAGCAGGGCTCAGTCCCAGGACCCTGGGATCATGACCTGAGCTGAAGGTGAACACTTAACTGACTGAGCCACCCAGGCACCTTGAAAGAGGGAGATTCTTTTTTTTAACATTTTGTTTATGAGAGACAGAGAGAGAGAGAGAGAGAGAGAGAGGCAGAGACACAGGCAGAGGGGGAAGCCGGCTTCCTGCAGGGAGCCTGATGCAGGATTTTATCCCAGGACCCCAGGATCATGCCCTGAGCCGAAGGCAGGCAGTCAACCACTGAGCCACCCAGGTGTCCAAAAGAGAGAGATCTTTACATGCAAGAGTCAGTCAGCTTTTTTCTATGAGAAGCACCCCTGGCAGTGTATCCCAGGCCAGTTCACAGGAAGGCAGCAGCAAAGATGGGAAGCTCTGGGGGCTCGTTAGTGGCTCTTAATGACACCCATTCAGGGAGATGGAGCCACATGTCTGGCTGAATTTATCTTGTATCTTTTTAGTATTAGTTTGTGAGAGAACATATATACTACATACCCACACAGAGAGGTTGAGAAGCAATTTGGTAGCCATTTAAAAACATTTTGTGAAGAAAATGGATTGATTTTCAACTTGAAGTAATTTACTGACACTTTATAAAGTCATTAAGTGCCAGCATGGGAGAGTTTGTATCCTTTTATGTGTGCTAAATGGCCTTTGGCTCTGGGCTGGTTTTCTCAGGGTTGAACCTGGATATCCTTTGCCAGAGATATCATGGGGCCTTGTGTGTGGGATCCCGGAAGGGAACCCTTTGCCCACCTAGCTCAGACTGCTCAGCAGTTACTGCTGGAACTGGGCCTGGGAGCCCTTGGTGGGCAGCCTTCAGGCTGCACCCACACTGAAAGGATGCCTTTCCATGCTAATGGCTAGGGCTGCAAAGACACATGGTGCCAAAGGTGATGCAAACACATTTGACTGCTGCATGAGTTTGGGGACATACATTACATGGTTAGATGTGTACTCACTGAAATTGATGAAAATGTCTTAAATCTTGGAGATCAACCCATAGGGAAGCTGTTTCTCACCTTTGGTGTTAGTTTGGGCTTGCATATTGGTTAGATTAGAGGCCTCAGACATTTTACCAATTTGTCTACAAATGAAGCTAACTTTTTGAAAATTACCTTAGGTAAACTTCTCTTCCTAAATGATGGACACTGGGTGCCAATCCTTAGATCAACCTTGTTTTCACTGGCAAAGAACACGGCTTCTGTTTCACCCACCCAAGCAATCATTCTAACACTGACCATAATCCAAAAGGGAAGACTTGAGGAAATGGTGAGGTGGGCCATCTCTTCTCATTTAGTTACTGAGTTAGCAAAGCCAGCTGCCTAATTGGTTCACCTGGATTTCCGGATGATTCTTCCTCCTTTGGCTTTTGCTCCTGCACCAACTCATTCCTGAAGTCTTAGTGATAGGAGGGGGTGAGTATTGGGGACAGCATCGCCCTCTCCTCTTAGTTGGCAAGCTGGGCTGAACACTTGCAGTTTTAATGATCAATCACTTGGAAAAAATTTTTTCCCAGACGGCTACATTTCTGGTCTTTGTGATTTGTAGATGACACCTTTTTAACCTTTTGGTACCCTCCCTTCCCTCCTTTTTAAAACCAGGAGTACCTTCTAATCCAGTGAGCTAGTCGTTTGACTCATTGTTGAAGAGCAGCACTGGAGGAAATAGTCTCAACACTGCACAAGCACAGGTGGCAGCAGAGATCAGGTTATCATGGCTCGTGATAAACTGTGCTCATTCTTTTGCTGCTTCTGCGAAATGTACTTGTTTAACTTTTGCAAAGTCACCTTTGGGAAACAGAGAGTCTTAATCTGTGAACAGGAGACCTGGACTAGGCTAGGTGCCATCAAAGGGCTGTAGCAATTGGCTTCAGGCCCAGCCTCCTTGGGAGCCTCTTTAGGTTGTGAGTTCTTTGAGCACTCTGCATCTGTTGATGGAATCACCATTGGATGAGAGGATGGAGCCCATCTCAGTGGTTCAGCTGGCAGCAACCAGCCCAGGGAGAGACAGCTGCTGTGTTGAGGGCCCAGGGCCAGAGGAGGTGGGTCAGAGACAGTCCGGACCAAGAGGAAGCCAGGCACCACAGCACTGGGGCAGTGAGTTACTCAGGCAGAGGGGCAGAAAAGACAGTGGTGGCAGTGGCGACACCTTGACATTGCTGAGGTCAAGTCTGTTTATCTTCACTGGCCTTCTTAGTCACTCAGTAGACATAGACAACATGCCCGGGGGCTACATGTATGAGGTCAAGGGTGTGGACTTGAACCCTGGCTCTAATACAGAGGAACACATAACTTTGGGCAAGTGATTTTAGTGGCATGAGTTTCTTTTTCAACTTCTATAAAGCAGAGATAACAGGGAGGCTGCGAGGAGGAAGGAGAAAGCAAATGAAACCCTGAGCTGTTGGGGCAATGCCTAACAAGCAATATAAGCAATTACTGTCAGCTTGCTCAGTGCGGGAGTCAGCACTGTGCAGCACTATGTCAGCCAATAGCAAGGGAAGGAATTGTGGAACCTTTTTTTTTTTTTTTTTTTTTTTTAAAACAGAGCATTAAAAACTGCTGAGCAAGCAGCCTATGATTTCTATTATGTAAATAATTACCCATATCCCCCGTATTAATAGGGTTCATAATTAATAGGATTCACTTTGACCATCCTTGGGCTAGAGAGCAGCAATGGCTTGGAATGAGAGAAAAACAGCGGTCCACTGATGTGCCTCTTCAAGGGTTGTGGCAAGATGAGCTCCAAGCATCTGACACATGGAGATGAGTCATGGAGAGGACACCTGGGGGACCTTGGGCTTTTACATGTTGGGCTTCTATGTGTGGTCACTTGTCACCATGGCTGCCTCCCTACGTTTCCTCCTTGGATGTTTTTCCCTCCCCATGAAGAGGGGGTGGCCATTCTCTTATTCTTTTCAACAAGGGCTAGCCTATAGCTATTTTGACTACTTTTAAAGAAAGTTATGCCCAGACCCTAGCCTGTAAGGCTGACAGTTTCTCCTTTCTTTCAAAATACCCTGTGGCAGGAGTGTCACAGCCATAGAAACTAAGATAACATACCTTGAGGAAGCCTAAGCTAGCCATGTGGAGAGGCCATGTAGAGGGTGTCATGCTGCCAGGCCCCAGCTATTCCAGGGGTCCCATCTCAGGTTGTGAGGAGGAAGGAGAAAGCAAATGAAGCCCTGAGCTGTTGGGGGCAATGCCTAACAAGCAATATAAGTGATTACTGGACATACTGTGAAGGAACTGTCTGGAACATGCCTGCTCCCACAGAACAATAGGTGGAGAGGAACCAAAGCTTATCTGCAGGCCTCTAGCTGAATGGGCCATGCCTCTAAGGCTCCCCAAAAAGGCCAGCCAGCCTGTGTCCCACCCAGATTCTCCACTTACAGAACCTCAAGCATGTGAAATGGCTGCTATTTCATGCCACCAAGGTGTACAGCAACAGACAGCTGGATAAGCATGTGAATGTTTCCTGCCCTGGCAGTCTTACCGTTGCCTGTATGAGAAGCATCTCCAGTGTTGTGGCCTTACAAGATAGGATGGTGGTGGGTAAGCCAGCAGTGCCAGCCTTTTACTGTGGGAGCTCTGGGTCTGGACTCCACTTAGCTTCATGATCAAGTGGTGAGATGGGCAGGTGGTTCTGTTAGGATAGGACAGTCTCCATCAGCTATGCAGTTCTCCTCGCCCCATTTTGAATAATCCAACACACACAGATCAGTCTTGAAAGGGTCCAACTTTCATCTTTGGTCTTTCTGATCTCCTTCCTAGTGATAATAATAATAATAATTAATAATAATAATAATAATAATAATAACTTCCTCACATCCATGTTGGTTGCTGGTGGTAGACTCCTTGCCTGGCCTACCACAGTGTATTAAAGTTCACAGGAAATGACCAATCCCAAGACCTGGAGCTGTCAGAGCAACCAGGAACCATATATTGAACTTATGACCTTCTGAGAAACATTTAATTCATGATTTTTCTTTAATTCACTGTTCACCTATTTAACCTGCTTTTATGAGGGAAACACAGATAACATATACTTACAATAAGTCATTTCAGCATCACTTGCTAACAAATGCATGTACTTATACATAATGCACATCCATGTGTTTGCAAAGTTTCCCTGTGTGCATGTGTGGACACACACATGGCCATGAAGGCATCGTGTGAATAGACTTCAGTTTGGAACTAAAGGACTAGTCACAGCCCCTTGCTGCAGGGTCTGTTAGCAGAGTGGTGATCCCACAGTCTTCTGAGTGCTCCTCAAACACTCCACCATCACTATCTAGAGAAGCTGCATCACAAAGTCTGTTTGCTTATATGTGCCAAAGCACACAGTCTTTCTAGCAAGTGGGTTGGGTTCGCATTAAGGACTTGGGAAATTAAGTCCTTTGGTTTTCATATTTGACTCCACTTGGGTGTTTAGGAGTAGCCTTTCAGAGAAAACTTCACTGGTAACTGGCTTATTAGAGGCCCCTGATAGTAAATGGAGGAGGATATTCACAATGAGAAAGACTATGCTGGTCTCCTACCATAGTAAGAGAATCCTAGAGACCAATGCTGAATGCAGATTGTGAAATTGTAACTAGGACACTTGACACATACAAATGATTTCTAGAGCTTATATAGATTTCACGGTTTGGCTAAGGAAGTATGGAAACAGGACAAGTTTTCTTAATCAGTTTTTGCATTTGATTGAATGAACAATCATGCTGGAATAGCATCCATTTTTTAAATTTTCATTTTTTTCTCTCAAGGTATCAGAGAGTGGCAGGCTGGGGCTGAAGTCAATGCTATGAGTCCTTTGCTTCTTTGAGCTTCTTTTTCTGCCCTCATCAGTTTGTGGTTTCTGTCCTTCCAAAGATCCTGGGACCATATTCAGACATCACTTCTGCATTTTAGTCAGGAAGAAAAAGCAAGAGCAAAAAGCAAAAGGTACCTGCCAGTTGAATTTTCCCTTTTATTAAGAAAACAATGATTTTCTTAGAGGTGCCACTGAGTAGAGTTCAGTTTGATCTTATTGACCGGGTCATGGCAGTCCCAGTTACCAAATTTGTTTCTCTTAGTAGAGAAGGAGCGAAAGGAAATTCCAGATTCCAGAGGGATGCATGCCATACTTTGGTTTAAATAAGGAAGCTAATTTAGGAAGTGGCTATCTATATCATTTTGTATACCAGTTATACAAACTTAAATTATATTTACATAATTATATAAGCATATCAATTATATGTATATAATAGATGTATATATATTGAGGATCTTCTATTAAGTGATAATAACTGGAAAATTTTCCCAGACCTCAGTGGGTTGGCCAGACTGGTGGCTTGCACCCAGGGGAAGAATGGCAGGAAAGGCACATTGGGAGGCCAGGTCTTCACAATGAGCAAGCAGTGTTTGCAGAGAGATACGTGAGGTATGTTCCTAGTCTACAGAGAAAAGGAAATGGATCATGACTATCTGAAGCTGGTGAATTTTTCATGAGGCTCTTAAAAAAATACAAAATATAGCTATAAAGTAATTAATTTATTCCTTCTGTACAACATATAGATGAAGATGTTTTCATTTAAAATGATCTTCTGGCATGGCCTTATCATTTGCCAGGTGATATTGGGTTGATATCTCTGTTTCCTGGCTGTGAAGCCTGAGGTTTGCGAAGTTTGTCTTCTTTGGTCACAAAGCAACCAGATTGAATTTTGAACTTACGTATTTGGACTCTAAATTCACATGCCACCTCCATCACAGCTGCCTCTTATTTTAACTTAATCTCTACTTGTCCTTGAATGTTGTTTAATCCTGTTGTTGTTGTTTAGGATGGAGAACCTAAAGCAGTTTCTTTTATCAGTTGAGAGAAAACTGCAGAAAGAATGGCATTTCTTAACTTCTCACAATTCTTCCAGAGGAGAAGTCATGAGAACAAGGCAGACTCTTCCCTGGGGAGCTGTAACTTATCATTCTTGCTGGGTGCTGTGCCACTCTCCTGGGAGTACCTCCTCCTCTGCACCCTAGGTATTCTCCACCGGGCTGTGTGGTAGGCTGTGAGCTTTGCCCTGCCCACCTGAGTTGCTGTCATTCACACCTTTGTCTTTACATGCTTCATTATTTTTTTAAAGATTTTATTTATTTATTAATGAGAGAGAGAGAGAGCGAGAGAGAGAGAGAGAGAGAGAGAGGCAGAGACACAGGCAGAGGGAGAAGCAGGCTCCATGCAGGGAGCCCGACATGGAACTCCATCCCTGGTCTCCAAGGATCACACCCTGGGCCGAAGGTGGTGCTAAACCACTGAGCCACCCGGGCTGCCCTATGCTTCATTCTTTTGGGAAAAGTATTCATTGTTTTAAAAACGATACCTGTTTATTATAAAATTTATATATTTTCTGTGAATAACCTATTTTTATACCTCTCTAGAGAGAAATTAAAATAAGAAACCAAAGTTAGAAAAGTCTCATTGTTTAGAAATAATCACTGTTTATTTATTGGTTTAAACACTATTCTAGAATCTTCCTCTGTATATAGACAAATAAATATATGTAGATAGCTATATATCATTTTACACAAATAGGACTATATTTTATTTTATTAATTTTTATTTTATTTATTTATTTAGTATATTTTTTTATTTAGTATATTTTTAATTTGCCAATATATAGTATAACACCCAGTGCTCATACCATCAAGTACCCCCTACAGTGCTTGTACCCAGTCTCCCCATCACCCCACCCACCTCCCCTTCCACTACCCTTGCTTGTTTCCCAGAGTTAGGAGCCTCTCATGTTTTGTCACCCTCTCTGATTTTTCCCACTCATTTTCTCTCTTTTCCCCTTTAATTTCTTTCACTATTTCTTATATTCCCTGAATGAATGGCCATATAATGTTTGTCCTTCTCCGATTGACTTACTTCACTCAGCATAAAACCCTCCAGTTCTATCCATGTTGAAGCAAATGGGAGGGGGGTGTATTCGTCCTATCTAATAGCTGAGTAATATTCCATTGTATACATAAACCACATCTTCTTTATCCATTCATCTGCCGATGGACACCGAGGCTCCTTCCACAGTTTGGCTATTGTGAACATTGCTGCTAGAAACATCGGGGTGCAGGTGTCCCGGCATTTCACTGCATCTGTATCTTTGGGGTAAATCCCCAGCAGTGCAGTTGCTGGGTCATAGGGCAGGTCTATTTTTAACTCTTTGAGGAACCTCCACACAGTTTTCAAGAGTGGCTGCACCAGTTCACATTCCCACCAACAGTGCAAGAGGGTTCCCCTTTTCTCCGCATCCTCTCCAAAAATTGTGGTTTCCTGCCTTGTTAATTTGCCCCATTCTCACTGGTGTGAGGTGGTATTTCATTGTGATTTTGATTTGTATTTCCCTGATGGCAAGTGATGCAGAGCATTTTTTCATGTGCATGTTGGCCATGTCTATGTCTTCCTCTGTGAGATTTCTGTTCATGTCTTTTGCCCATTTCATGATTGGATTATTTGTCTCTTGCAATTGAGTTTAATAAGTTCTTTGGATAGATCTGGGAAACTAGCCCTTTATCTGATACGTCATTTGCAAATATCTTCTCCCATTCTGTAGGTTGTCTTTTAGTTTTGTTGACTGTATCCTTTGCTGTGCAGAAGCTTCTTATCTTGATGAAGTCCCTATAGTTCATTTTTGCTTTTGTTTCTCTTGCCCTCAAGGATGTATCTTGCAAGAAGTTGCTGTGGCCAAGTTCAAAAAAGGTGTTGCCTGTGTTCTCCTCTAGGATTTTGATGGACTCTTGTCTCACATTAAGATCTTTCATCCATTTTGAGTTGATCTTTGTGTCTGGTGTAAGAGAGTGGTCTAGTTTCATTCTTCTGCATGTGGATGTCCAATTTTCCCAGCACCATTTATTGAAGAGATTGTCTTTTTTCCAGTGGATAGTCTTTCCTGCTTTGTCGAATATTAGTTGAGCATAAAGTTGAGGGTCCACTTCTGGATTCTCTATTCTGTTCCATTGATCTATGTATCTGTTTTTGTGCCAGTACCACACTGTCTTGATGATCACAATTTTGTAGAATGGTTTGAAGTCAGGCATTGTGATGCCCCCAGCTCTGAATTTCTTTTTCAAAATTGCTCTCACTAATCAGGGTCTTTTCTGATTCTGCACAAATCTTAAATTATTTGTTCCAACTCTCTGAAGAAAGTCCATGGTTTTCTGATAGGGATTGCAGTGAACGTGTAAATTGCCCTGGGTAGCATAGACATTTTCACAATATTGATTCTTTCAATCCATGAGCATGGAATATTTTTCCATCTCTTTGTGTCTTCCTCAATTTCTTTTAGAAGTGTTCTGTAGTTTTTAGGGTATAGATCCTCTACCTCTTTGGTTAGGTTTATTCTTAGGTATCCTAGGCTTTTGGGTGCAATTGTAAATGGGATTGACTCCTTAATTTCTCTTTCTTCAGTCTCATTGTTAGTGTATAGAAATGCCACTGATTTCTGGGCATTGATTTTGTATCCTGCCACAGTGCTGAATTGCTGTATGAGTTCTAACAATATTGGGGTGGATTCTTTTGGGTTTTCTATGTAGAGTATCATGTCATCTGAGAAGAGGGAGAGCTTGACTTCTTCTTTGCCAAATTGAATGCCTTTATTTCTTTTTGTTGCCTGATTGCTGAGGCTAGGACTTCCAGTACTATGTTGAATAGCAGTGGTGAGAGTGGACATCCCTGTCATGTTCCTGATCTTAGGGGAAAGGCTCCCAGTGTTTCCCCATTGAGAATGATATTTGCTGTGGGCTTTTCATAGATGGCTTTTAAGATGCTGAGGATTGTTCCTTCTGTCCCTATGCTCTGAAGAGTTTTGATCAGGAATGGATGCTGTATTTTGTCAAATGCTTTTTCTGCATCTATTGAGAGGATCATATGGTTCTTGTGTTTTCTCTTGTTGATATGATCTGTCATGTTGATTGCTTTATGAGTGTTGAACCAGCCTTGTATCCCGGGGATAAATCCCACTTGGCCATGGTGAATAATCTTCTTAATGTACTGTCGGAATCCTATTGGCTAGTATCTTGTTGAGAATTTTTGCATCTGTGTTCATCAGGGATATTGGTCTAAAATCTCCTTTTTGGTGGGATCTTTGTCTGGTTTTGGAATTAAGGTGATGCTGGCTTCATAAAACAAGTTTGGAGGTATTCCATCCCTTTCTATCTTTTGGAACAGTTTTAGTAGAACAGGTATTGTTTCTTCTATAAACGTTTGATAGAATTCCCCTGGGAAGCCATCTGGCCCTGGACTTTTGTGTCTTGGGATGTTTTTGATGACTGCTTCAATTTCCTCCCTAATTGTTGGCCTGTTAAGGTTTTCTATTTCTTCCTGGTCCAGTTTTGGTAGTTTGTGGCTTTCCAGAAATGCGTCCAATTCTTCTAGATTGCCTAATTTATTGGTGTATAGCTGCTCATAATAAGTTTTTAAAATTGTTTATGTTTCCTTGGTATTGGTTATGTTCTATCCTTTTTCATTCATGATTTTATTAATTTGAGTTTTTTCTCCTTTGTTTTTTATAAGGCTGGCTAATGGTTTATCTATCTTATTAATTCTTTCAAAGAACCAACTCCTGGTTTTGTTGATCTGTTCTACACAGTTCTTCTGGTCTCTATTTCATTGAGTTCTGTTCGAATCTTTATTAACTCTCTTCTTCTGCTTCGTGTAGGTTTTATTTGCTGTTCCTTCTCCAGCTCCTTTAGGTGCAAGGTTAGCTTGTGTATTTGAGTTTTTTCAATTATTGTATTGGAAAATACAATTGCTTGTATTGTATAGAAATACAATTTCTAATTGTATAGAAAATAAGCTGTATTGCTTGTATTGTGATGTATTTCCCTCTCAGGACTGTTTTTGCTGTATCCCAAAGATTTTGAACGGTTGTATCTTCATTTTCATTAGTTTCCATGAATCTTTTTAATTCTTCTCTAATTTCCTGGTTGACCCTTTCATCTTTTAGCAGTATGCTCTTTAGCGTCCACGTGTTCTTCCAAATTTCTTCTTGTGATTGAGTTCAAATTTCAAAGCATTATGGTCTGAACATATGCAGGGGACAATCCCAATCTTTTGGTATCAGTTGAGACCTGATTTGTGACCCAGTATGTGGTCTATTCTGGAGAAAGTCCCATGTGCACCTGAGAAGAATGTGTATTCACTTGTGTTCAGATGCAAAGTACTGTATGTATCTGTGAAATCCATTTGGTCCAGTGTATCATTTAAAGCTCTTGTTTCTTTGGAGATATTGTGCTTAAAAGATCTGTCATTTGCAGAATGCACCATGTTGAAGTCTCCCAGTATTAGTGTATTATTATCTAAGTATGTCTTTACTTTTGTTATGAATTGATTGATATACTTGGCAGCTCCCACATTCGGGGCATAAATATTCATGATTGTTAGGTCCTCTTGTTGGATAGACCCTTTAGGTATGATATAGTGTCCCTCTTCATCTCTTACTACAGTCTTTGGGATAAACGTTAATTTATCTGATATGAGGATTGCTACCCCAGCTTCCTTTTAAGGACCATTTGAATGGTAGATGGTTCTCCAACCTTTTATTTTCAGACTGTAGGTGTCCTTAGGTCTAAAATGAGTCTCTTGTAGACAGCAAATAGAGGGTCTTCCTTTTTTATCCAGTCTGAATCCCTGCATCTTTTGATGGGATCATTTAGCCCCTTCATGTTCAGACTTACTATTGAAAGATATGAATTTAATGTCATTGTAATACATATTCAGTCCCTGTTTTTGTGGATTATTTCTTTGGGCTTCCTTTTTCTTTTACAGGGTCCCCCTTAATATTTCTTGCAGATATGATTTGGTGGTCGCATATTCTTTCGGTTTCTGCCTATCTTGGAAGCTCTTTATCTCTCCTTCTATTCTGAATGAGAGCCTTGCTAGATAGAGTATTCTTGGCTGCATGTTCTTCTCATTTAGGACTCTAAATGTATCCTTCCAGCCCTTTCTGGCCTTCCAGGTCTCTGTGAAGAAGTCTGCTGTTAATTAATATTTCTCACCAAATAAGTTAGGAATCTCCTGTCTTTTGCTGCTTTACAGATTTTCTCTTTATCTTTGGAATTTGCAAGTTTCACTATTAAATGTTGAGGTGTTGAACAGTTTTTATTGATTTTGAAGGGGGTCACTTCTCTGTCTCCTGGATCTGGATGCCTGTTTCCCTCCCCAAGTTAGGGAAGTTCTCAGCTATGATTAGTTCAAATATGCTTTCTGGTCCTCTGTTCCTTTCGGCGCCATCTGGAACCCCAATTAAACATAGATTTTTCCTTCTGAGGCTGCCATTTATTTCCCTTAACCTTTCCTCATGGTCTTTTAATTGTTTTTCCCTTTTTTCCTCATCTTCTTCCTTGCCATCCACTTGTCTTCTATGTCACTCACTCTTTCTTCTACCTCATTAACTCTCGCCATTAGGACCTTCAGTTTGTATTGCATCTCATTTAATTGATTTTTAATTTCTGCCTGATTAGATCTAAATTCTGCAGTCACGAAGTCCCTTGAATCCTTATGCTCTTTTCCAGAGCCACCAGTAGCTTCATAATTGTGCTTCTGAATTGGCCTCCTGACATTGAATGTAATCCAAATTCTGTAGCTCTGTGGCAGAGAGTACTGTTTCTGATTCTTTCTTTTGTGATGAGTTCTTCTTTCTAGTCATTTTGCTCAGTGCAGAGTGGCTGTATGAGTGGGCTGTGTCAAGAATATCAACCATGACCTAAGTAAATTTCACCCTAGTTGTTTCTGCTGAGGTCAGAGACCAGAAATTGAAAACAAATATCAGAATAAACTTAAACAAAATGACCACTAAAGGGAAGGACAAATTTTAGAACAAAGTAGTAAAAAATAAAAGGCCAAGAATCCCAAATAAGAGGAGAAAAAAAAAGAATAAAAGAAAAAAAAAGGAGAAGAAAAAAGGGAGGGGGACTGGAAGATAGTGGTGGTGATGAAGTTGTAGTGGAGGGAGAATGTAATCTACCTGAGGGGTTGGTTCTAGAGGATGATCCTCTTATTTCTGAGTATATTAATTTCCTTAAGTTAGAAGATGTTCAGTTCCAAGTTTATATAAATCAGAAATACTTGTAGAGGGTCCCAACACTGACCACCAAAACATAAATGAGATAAAAGAGGGGGGCAGAATGGGAATGAGGAATCTCACAGAATTAACCAGCACAGTATACCACTTGGTTCTGGGTGCATGCTGGTCATGTTTTAGAAGGGATTAATTTCTGCCATTGCAGAACAAAATGAGGCAGAGAAAACAAAAAACACAAAACAAAAATCATATCTTGTATATCTCCCAAAATTAAGTTGAGTATGTTGAAGGGAATCTAGAAGTGGAAAATATATCTAGGACCTGTAATCATAAAAATATGAAAGTCAAAAAGGAAGAATCTTAAAAATGAAGAGGTGGTAAAATATTGTAGCTAAGGTGGGAAAAGAGAAAAAATGGAAATTTACAGTCTGATATAAAAACGAGTTGTACTAGAAAAAGGAAGAAAATAAATAGGAGGGGTGCCCTCTGGTTCTATATACTGTAAATCCCTCGACTTCCCTTGGAACTTTCCAGCGCTGCTGAGGCCAGAACTTACTCTTTCCCTTACCTTCCAGCTGGTCTTCTGGGGGGAGGCCTGCTGTGCTGATTCTCAGGTGTGTGCACCTGGGGGAGCTGCCCCGCCCCCTGCTGGGAGCCGGGCTCAGTGGAAGCTGTTTATCCTGTGAGGCCCCTGTTCCCTGGGGCCCCACCTCTTCCAGGCACAGGGTGACATGAGGAGGAGCACCACCACTGGCAGTGGCCAGGTCTCTAGCTCTGGAGTCAGTTCCCTGCAGTAACTACCACTGTCTCCCAGTCTGCATTGGCTTAGGTGCTCCCGGAGCAGCAGGGAGGTTGGGGGGGGAAGCGCTGATTTGCACAGCCTGGAGTGCCTGGAAGCAGGAAAGTCTTTGCTGTCTTGTGCCCTCAGTTTCCTTGTCCCCCCACTCACCTCCAGGACTATATTTTATATGTGGTCTTGTTACCCCACTTTTCAAACAACAATATGTCATGGACTTCTATGTGTGCCAATAAAATAACTTGCATCATTATTTTTTAATAGTTGGAAGAATTTCTTTGTGTACATGTTCCATTTTACTTAAGCAGCTTCTTGTTAATGGCCATGCATCGTTTCCTATTAAAAGAAAAGAAAAGAAGAACTAAGTGGGCCAGGTCCGTGACCCAGGCCTTGCCCAGCCCCATGGGTGGTGGGCCACATGCCAGGAGTCTCCATATGGAAGGTGCTGACACAGAGCTTGGAATGCTGAGCCTTTTCTTATCTTGCAAATGTTTTGTGCAGTGCTTCAGGCTACAGCTGAGTCCGATAAGAGCAGGGTGGAGAGAACCGAAAGACCCAGACATCTGGAACCCATTTCTGTTGGGTCCTCAAGGCAGGTTTATCTCTTACCCATGTTCAGAAACCCACAAAGGGATAATTAACTGCCCTTTGGGCAATTCTCTCTGCCTGGGACACTCTCCTTGTGGGAATACCAAATATCTACACAGTAGGGCTAGTGCAGGAAAAATTCCAAAGCCCTAATGACCCTTCCTTGACATTTATTGAGTCCCAGCAGTGTTCAGGTGTGGCATTACCCATCCTAGCTCCTTTGGGATCACATCTGAGTGGATAAGGCACAAGAAGTTTGGGAAGATCACTGCAACCCAGCACAGCTGCGTTTCCTTGGCTGATGAGCCAAGCTGCCTGTTGTTCAGAACTAGTTTTCCTTATACTTGATCCTGGCTTACTTGGAAGTGGATCCCACTAGATCCTGATTTGTCTTGTCTTTTATCCTAGAGGCATAGATCCACCTTGCTTGCTCATAAACTGGGGCAGCAAATTGTGGTTCATGAGGAAAGGAGGGCAGAGCAGCTGTTACCAGTAACAGTAACGACAGGATCGCCGAGACAAACATTTTCATGGTGATGCATGGGAACACTAAATCCAAACCACATTGTTTAGCTTTCAGTCCAGTAAAGGGGAATGCCACATCCCTTAAAGTAAATGGAAGAGATCATAGTTTAGAAAATATGACAGAGTTGAAAACTTAAAGCTGTATCACACAGTAACATCCTTCAGAAGAAAACAATTGATAGAAGGGACTGTATATATATTTCCATGTCAGTTTATGAGTTTGGAGTCTTCCCTAGTCCAAAAATGGAACTCAGTGGCCGTGAGTCAGAAGTGCCTCGGGCAGGCAGTTAACAGGAGGCGGGAACACTTTAACAGTCACTGTTGGGAAAAGGACACATGTTCACAGACTTGAGGAATGCATCAGACCATGAGAACCCGTGTTCATGTGTCTGCTTCCGTTCAGTGTTTGTTCAGACTGACATCAAATGCCATACATGGAGCCGTGCGACCCTGATATTTACATGCTCTGGTTCCCTGTTTTTCTTGTGGATTGAAAAGTCACTAGGAGTCTGTAAACACTGTGCAATGGAGTTTGATTTCACAGAGGCCAGAGCAGGCTTTGGAGGAACGGCAGGGGACATCTGATGCTCAGGAAGAAAGGGGTGGAGGTGCTGGTTTCTCTCTCTGCTAGCAGCAGAGCACAAAGCTAAGGAACCTCAGGCTCAGGCCCTGTTCGTATGGGCTTGGGGGGAGATGCTGGGAGCTGTGATCCAGCCTGGGAGAGGAAGCCAGGTTGCTGACAGCAAGCATTTCTGTGTAAGCATTTCTGGTAAAGGGCTTTCAGAAGAAAGATCTGAATCCCCAAAGCTCTCTTGATTTGTTTTGATTTCTTCTTTCATTCTGGTAAAATTTCATATTTGCAGTTGTGCATTCTTTTTCTTAAAAAAGAGCCTCAACTTGCGGAAGATTCTGATCCCGCAGAATCTGGAGCCAAGCACTATGATGTTTTACTCTGTCACCCTTGAAATGCGTGTATTCAGGTGAGATGGTCCACACAGCCCTTGTCCTCCTGCATGGCTCTGCCACCTGCTTCCTGGCAGAGTGTGCTCTCCAACAAGGTGTCTGCATGCAGTGGGTAGCAGCCCAGGTGAACTCCCAGAACACTCTTAAGCTTTGCAAGGTAATGAGACATTTACTTAGGAAAAGAAAGGAGGGAGTAAAGATGTGGCTCTTGCAGTCAGGCTGCGGGGAGCACTGTAGGGTGGGCTCAGAGGACACCTGGACTTCCCATTTGGAACCAGCCATGACACCTGCCAATGAGAGAAGCCTGACAAGGTGCAAAGAGAAGTGAGTGCCTACCTACCAGTCAGAATCTGAAGAATCCGAGATAGCATCTAGTTCAGTGTCTCATTTTACAGACCAGAAAATAGATCAGGAGAGATCCACAACGGGCTCTAGGCTGAGGTGGCTGTGAGCATGGTTGTGACTTTGGGGACAAGTTGGGGTGTAGCAGCAGGACCCCAGGCTGGGCAGTGATGGTTAACATGACCTTTTCCTTCAAAGACAGAGTGTGTATGAAAGCAGAAACATGAAACTTGTTATGGACATAAGAATTTTATCCTACATCCAGAGGATGGAACAACTTTTTCCACTCTGACTGTGGAAACTCCGACTGGTACAGGCATGTGCGTGTGCTGAGGCAGAGCTGGCTGCTGGATGCATGGTCAGATGGCAAGTGGATGCTCTGAGGCACAGGTGCCTGGGGTTTTTTGCCTGTTTCTGCCACCTGAGCATCCGGAAGTCTCAAGTATTAACTCCTGTCCTGCCTTCCTCTGCATCTGGCCTAGCCACTGGCAGGTGCAGATGGGAAACCCAGGAGCAAGGACTTGGTGCTGCCAGTGTTTGGCCTGGAAAGACACTCTGCAGGACCCTTGCAAACAGTTCAGGATCTGACTGCTCAGGTGGCTCATGCTTTTTCCACTTTAGCCATCAGTAAATTAAAAAAACCTGCAACCTTTCTCTTAGACCAAACAGTAGGCATCACAAAGCTCTCCCAGAAAGAGGACATGTAGCATCCCAGTTCCTCAGCCTCACCTGAAAAGGAACTTTTCCATGCTTGGACTTGCATGCGGGACGAGAAGTCATCCTAGATGTGACCCAGGAGATCACTCCATGTTGTGTCTCAGACTGGTGCTAATGGCAGAGTGCTTGTCTGAGGATATGTCCTCTAAGGGCTGGCATCATCCTTATATACCTGTGATCCATGATGAAGCTCATGCAGGGGCATTTTATTTGTCTGGGCCCTTTCAGGCCTGGCACTCTGGCACTTTGAGGGTTCATGGATTTCAAAAACACTGACAGAACTCCAGCCTGGCCACACAGAATTCACTGGGATGTGTTAAAATAAAGGTGCTGGGCTCCACCCACGGAAGTTCAGACTTAATAGGTTTGAGTGAGTCCTGGAGAGCAGCATTTTAAAACTCTCTCCAAATGGATCTCTGCCTCTCACTAGATCTTTGCCTTGGACTAGATACACTGTCTTGGGCTACATCTCTGCCTCATACTGGATCACTGCCTCAGACTAGATTTCTGCCGCAGACTGGATCACAGCCTCAGACTGGATCACTGCCATAAACTAGGTCAGTGATTCTTGACCTTGGCACTACATTGCAGTCATTCAGGGAGCATCACCAATAGCAGGCTATCAGATTAGGAAGAAGAAAATGAAGAAGTCAGAGCACTGGAAATGAAGTCCACTGTGTTCCACACGGAGCACCAATTTCCTGTATAAACAATAACCTGTTGTTACATGTGTCATCCCACCACACTGCAAAAGGATTTTCCAGAATCATCAGCAGAGTGAAGCAGAAGAGTTTGTATTAGTGCCTTATCAAATTGTGTTTTTCCAAAAGTTATCATACAGATATTTAAGATCACTGTTAAAATCTGAAACAAATTAAGCAGTTCTTTCTTGGAACATGGCTAGAAATGGAAAGCACTAGGAGCTTTTTGGTGCCTTTTGGTGGGGCACCCTGAAGGACAAGTTGCACATTGTTGGTCCTGCTCCTGGGCTTGTTTTTATACATATAAAAATAAAAAATAAAAATAAAAGACCCTTGGTCTGCAAAAAGTAGTACCCAAGGAAACACATACTTCTGTTGCTCTGGGAATGGTTTGGCAACTAATTTTGGGGAATGAAACTCAATTTGAGTTGCATTTTGTGCCACAAACATATTTCAAGCATGTCCTTAACACACAAAAAATAGGAAATACATTTTAAAAGATAGGAAATACATTTCTCCTTTGAAACTGAAATGATGCTCACAGCAGACCCCTATCATGTTCCAAGAATGACTCATGTCCTGAGTGAACTTGCTTAAGTCTGAAAAAAAAAACAAGCCAGTATTTTAGAATCCCCTCCTCCATCCCTCCGTCAGACTCCCAGTATGTGGGCTTTTTAGTTTCTCAGGCTAATGTACTCTTCAGACTAAAACAAAGATACTGTTGAATACTTGCATTCCTGATTACCACACTTCATGTGGCAGATGCATGTGGACTGGGGCTGTGTTACCTTCAGTATAAGTGTCTTGGAACTGCTTGTCTAGGTGGACCACATATTAGGGCTGCCCTTGCCAGGTAACCCCAAAAATGAAATCATGATTAAGGTGTTTTTTTTTTTGTTGTTTGTTTGTTTTCCCTCCAGAAGTAAATAAAGAGCCATTGAGCAAGTCCAGCCTCTGAAATCACAGAGCAACCTTCCTGCTAGGCCTGGAGGAGGCCAACTGCCTCCATCTGCCTCCCAGGGCCTGGTGACTGAGACAGGCAGGAAGGAAGCAGGCAACATCAAAGGACACTCGTCAGAACTCCACAGCCTCTTGGAACCTCTCTGTGACACAAGGTTTCACAAGTCTGCATTTTTATCAGCTGCAGGCTAACAGCTTCCTTCCCTCTGTGGGCTGTCCCCGCCTTTCTGACTTGCCAGATTTTTCTCACACGTTTCAAATCCACCCTAAGTGATTCTGCTGGCTAGAGCTCAGAGCTAGACAGATCCATTCCCAATAGCTAAATCCACGCCCCACCCAGACCTAGACCTGGAGGGGCTCAGGAATGAGAACTGGGAGGCTTCCTTCTGTCTTATTGGGGACCTGGCCTGTGCTCCCTCCCCCACTCTACCTGGGTTCCTCTGAAGTCTCCGAGGCCCACCAGCAGTTGCCACCCTGCACAGTGAGCTCAGAGGAGTCGGCTGCAGGCCGATAAAGGGATTCCTCTCACAATCCAGAAACATCTCCCTGGCCCAGCAGTAGGAGGATGGAGTAACCCACATAAATTATAATTTATGTGGACAAAAGATAATACCCTAGTGCTTCTCAAGCTGAGCTGAAGAACTACTTTTTTCCTTCCAATTTTCAATGTATCACAGATTTATATTTTTATAAATTATGATAAGTTACTAAAAATCAAAGAAAAACCAACGACATGCAAAGTACAACTGTAATTGTTTATCCTAACACTCACCAGATTTCAAATTATATTCTCTCAAACTTCTGCAACAGTTTCTACATGTTTACTTCTGATTTCTATGCTGATTTGTCACAGCCAGGAAGAGTCAAAGGACAGCCCTGCTCTGCATACCATGCTTTGACGAGTTCAGTGAGTCCTGGAGCGTGTGTGTGTGTATTGAGAGTGAGAGTGTTAGTATATGTGTGTGAATGTGGCACCGGACAGGGAGGGAGGGATTTAGATGGAGATGATGAGAAGCCTATGTGGAGGCTCAAAGGTGGCTCCCCATACACAGGCTCTGTTTAATTGGTACATGAAGGGTGAATGCACACACACCCAGGACCAGTGCACAAAGAAATATGAGGTGGGACCAGGAGAGGACTTTTCCACAAAATAGACAAGGTGGCTGGTGCTAAGTGGGCCTGCCTGTTGGCAGCTGTTCTACCTATACTCTGATGCGTTCAGTGTGGACTTACTGTGTGTGGGCACAGGCCAGGTGTCCACACACCTTACCCTTTCTAACCCTCTTGGTCTTGTGAAGATCTTCTGTCATCAGCCCTATATTACTGCTGGGACACTGAGGCTCAAAATCCTACCAGTTCGCTAAGGTGGCAAATTCAGGACTTGTACCGCCAGCTCTGGTTTCATTCACAGCAGCTTATCTAGGAGCATCCCTTCCTTTGAGAGCGTTATATTCTTGCTAGAAAAGGAGTCAACTGAAAGAGAACTAATACGTTGAATTGAGAAACACTGGCTTTCAAGAAGTGGCCTGGCCAGTTTGGATTGGGCAGCCTGTGATCGGAAATATGTAACACAGTAGAACATATTATAAAATAAGTTGTTGTAGATAAATGTTTTATAACAACACAATGTTATCCGGGCATCTCCTTCTTTGCAAGAATCGGCACTAGGCGGGGGCACAAAGGTATTTTTACTATTCTGTAGAAATGTATTCATTTTCTTTTTTTTTTAAATTTTTATTTATTTATGATAGTCACAGAGAGAGAGAGAGAGGCAGAGACACAGGCAGAGGGAGAAGCAGGCTCCATGCACCGGGAGCCCGATGTGGGATTCGATCCCGGGTCTCCAGGATCGCGCCCTGGGCCAAAGGCAGGCGCCAAACCGCTGCGCCACCCAGGGATCCCTCATTTTCTTTTTAAAACATTTATTTATTAGGGTGGTAAAGGGGGTGTAGGTGGGAAGGGCAGAGGGAGAGGAGGAGAGAAACTCTAAGCAGACTTTATGCTGAGCTCTGAGCACGACATGAGGCTCGATCCCTAAGATCATGACCTGAGCCGAAACCAAGAGTCTGATGCTTAACCAACTTCACCACCCAGGTGCCCTGAAATGTTTTCATTTTCTATCTTAAAAAAGTCAAAAAATATTTTCCAAATTTTTTTACTCAGGGCCAAGAAATAAGTGTAACTATTGTTAATGGTCTATTTTCTTGACCCTTCAAAAGGCACTCCCTTCATGAGAGGATTTCTGGTGCTCCAGGAGCACTCAGTCTGCTGCACTACTCAACCCTGGGAGGAGCCAGACAGGAGCAGCCAGCCTGCAGACCCCTCTCCTTGCTGGGCTCTGTACTGGTCAGGGGGCTGCACATTGGAATCTCTGTAGAGTCTGGAGACTACATCCGATTTACATAAGGTTACATATTCTTCTGTAAAGATGATGCTGTCTTTTGAGCAACAGTCCTTGGCTTGTGCTTAAGTAGCCCACGCCTTTCTCAAGGCAGTAACCTGGATGAGGGAAGGCTGTATTGTACCGCCTGAACAATGTCATCTGGAACCCTCTGCACTGTACTGTGTTCCTTTAGACCTTCAGTGTGGGGTTTGGGTGGCGGACATTTGAAATCCTTTAGGAATTTACTTTCACTATGAGTCAACCATCAGGTAGGCATATAAATCCTTGTCCCTGATGGGAAGATATGGGCTCTCTGATGGGTAGGGGAGGTATTTAGGGTTAGTTGCCTGCCACAGAGCACAGCACCAGCAGTAGCCTGTCTGGATGGTCTAGTTACCATGATGGCTGGCTGCTCCCCCAGTCTCCTGCTTTCCTGGCATGGTGTTTGGACATCTGGAATTCCTCACTAAAGAAGAGATAAAGCTTGTAGACATTTCTAAGATTTTAATGTGTTGAGTAATTCATCCTCTGAAGCCATGGCTAATCTTGATTGAAAGGCAATCCAGTTGATTTTCTTAGAAAAAAAGAATTTTCAATGTATTAAAGGGGAAAAGTTCTGTGCTAATAGATTCTTTTGGCCATCATAGCCCTCCATGCTGCCTGTCTGTGTTTGACCTTCCAAGGCAGTAATTTTGGGCTTGTTTTCTACGACACTAGGCATACTTGTCTGTAATGTCAAGTAATTGGTGTTTTCTGGTCACAGACAAGGAGCCATAGTGATATGGTGGAAGGTGCCCATCAGGCTCATGTCCTGACATTCAATAGCTCTGAATAAACTGCTTTGGATCCATTCCCTCTTTTGTAAAATGAGGGGCTTGAAGTATCTTCTGAATTCACTCCCAAATATAAGTCTCTGAGTTTTATTGAGTGCCCTATTCTGGGAAATTTTTGCGTAGTATGATCTGTAGAAAAGTGATAATTTATTAAATATTTTTTCTATGCTGTTATCAGGCCAGGAAATTTTTCTGGAATCAAGATGATATAATTAGATTGAGAATCAAGAGGTCAGAATCAATGTCTTGGCATTTCCTGGAATTGGGTGAGGGCTCCCGATTTCTTACTCAATCTGAGCATCTTTATCTCTATCTTGAAATAAAGATGTGGCAGGGAGATAGGCCTCTGAGACCTATACCAAATTCCAAACAGTTCCATTTCACTCACAATACCTTTGTGAAATACAATACAGCTGATTCTCTTTCTTAGTCTTAAATGAGCATGCCCCTCTGCATCATTTCTAACAGATGGTGCTTCATTCTCAGACTCCATCATCAGGAGTTTAAAATTCTTGATGGGTTAGAGCAGCTACACTGAGCCTGGAGCCCCGAGGACAGGCGCAGGTTGTGAGGCAAAACCAGGATGTGTCCATAGCCCCATAGTAGATGGACCCTTCAAGCAAAGTTTCAGGACTGGCCCTATGCCAACTATGAAGAAAGTGACAGTGTTCTTGTGGCTCCATCCTCCTTTTCTGTGCCTTGCCCTCTTTAGACATTTTCCCATTTCTCAATTAATCAGCTTCTACCTATTTAAAATACATGCTTCTTTTTACAAATATGCTTTTCCAAGCAGTGATTTGATAAATTCATTCACATTAAGTTATAAATGAATTTTATCATTCCCATTTTATGCACATAAAGGCAGGAAAGCTATCGAACTTCATTTCCAAGTTATGATATCACTAGTTTTTGAGCATTCTCTTTCCTTCAAGGCTCAGTACTAGGCTACACAAATGAGTAAAACTTCTGTAATATGTTGTTTTGCTATGCTTTGTTGATGTCACTAACCCTGTAAGATTTTATCTCTGACATACTCATAGCATCGCCAAGACACACATGGGGTTTGTCTGCCATTTTTTAAGCTCCAGAGATTTCTTAGAGAGCATGCTCAGTGGCTTTGATTTTCAAAGATTTTATCAAAGTTTTATGCTAAATGAATCAAGTTCCTTATCTTCCTTCAGAAGGATCTTAAAATAAGGATATATTAGTGAGGAATGAGAGAATGTATTTCCTTATGGGTTAGTCAAACATTTGAACCTCTGAGAAGAGACTTGACATGTGCATCCTTTTTCCTCTGGTTAGAGGAGTCAAGACTCAAGGTGAATTTATGAAATCAGTTCTTTCTAGGTAGGTCTCTTTGAAAATAAAAACTGTTTGTACACAAACTTTTTTGTGTGTCTTTCAGCTTAGTACAGTTTAGAATTTTCTGTGTAAGACATAGGGAATGAGTTTCCTTCTTTTCCTGTGCCGACTTCAAGATTCTAGGTTGTTACTGTATTGCCATCAATATCATGAATATTTCTTTCCTCACCTTTTTTATTTTTTAATTACAAATTTAGAGGCTTCATCCATCCATCCATCCATCCACCCACCTATTCATCCACTCATTGGTGCTGGATCTTTGTTGGTTCTAGAAATCCCAATATACATAAGATAGTTGATTACATTTCTGTGCTCTCTGATCATGTTCTAGATAAAGAAAGCTATATGGCATGATCTGGTTAAAGGGATGCTCGAGGACCAGGAAACATTGTAAGCATTAAAAACGGAGTTGGTTACTGTCTTTAGGGAGGTTTTGTTGAAGCCTCCTCATGTGGACAATGATAAAGTGGTTTATTGGCTGTGACAAATGCCTCACCCTATGCCTGGAATATTCGCTTTTTAATAAATATTTACATTTATTATATTGAATAATTGATGGATGGATACTCTTAAGAAGCTTAATGATGAGAAGTGTGCCTATGAAATGATAAATGTTAGTAGAACTTTAGATCCAAGGCGAAATGGCTCAGCAAACACTTTTGTGATTTCAACTTTGGTGATATGATTTCGTCATTTTTAAGGCCTTGGTATGGAAAGGACTCATCTTTTAATGGCAAAGACTGTTACTACAAATAGGTGTTGGGTGAAATGGGACTTCTTACTTCCTTTGTGCCCCAAATAGGCAGTGTTTTTTGGGGGGGAAGAAAGATTCTCTATTCCAGAAATGTGGTATCATCACAGTCTTCCTCTAGATGCTAAAAAATACTCTGTGGCTATCATTTGCTGAGGACAATTCCAAACTCTGGGAAGGAGGTGTTATTTCTCTTACAAAACAGAGAGTGATTTTCAGAGATTATTATTTCCTTCTGTCAAACAAAGCAATAGCAAATGGTCATTTAAGTCTTTCATGGTGACCCAATATAACCAGCTCACCCACTTCCTTGCTTCAATTTCCTACATTGCTACAGAGAAGGTCTGTGGATTTCAGTACAACATCCTTTAGAAAGCATGGCCAGAAGTTCTTGCTGTCCTCCCAGAGGGAGTAGGAAGAGGGTGGAGTTGGCACAACAGTTATATGTGTAAATAGGAATCTCATTGATAAAAATGAGACTGCTTTCTGCACAAGATATCTACAAGAATATTCACAATTGGGTGTTACTTGTTGTTGACCTTGATAGATATTTTATAACCTGGGGTTATAACAATCTCGGGAATTTTCCTGCATCATTTTCCTCCTTACCATTAGAAACACTGCCTTTGTCACTGAGCTGCCTTTGGTCATGATCCTGTCCCATAGAGACCCCTAAATCTGGTTGCTTTTTAGAAAAGTACTTGCCCTCCATTTTGGCTGCATTGGGAAGGAGTTCTTGCCTGGTGAACATGCAGAGGAATTTCATGCTCTGACTAGTACTTCCTCCATTCTGCCTTCCATGAAAAGTGGCCATCTTTTCTTAGTTTTGTTCCTCAAATTTTGGATTGAAGTTAGAGACTTCATACATAAGGAGAATAAGTAGGCAGTAAAAGGGTAGAAACTTGGAAAAGCAGACAAAGAGGGTGACTGGCAGTTTGTTCTCCTACTCTGGATGCCACAAAAAATTATGTCACCTAGATAACATCCTAAAGGCCTAGACCAATGGTTACATGTCAAACAAATGCTCTTGGAATGATAAAACCTTAATCTCTCAGAAAACTGAATCTGAAGAACCAGTCTTATGACTAGCATTGGCCTTTGGCTCTAGCTTCCACATGTACTGTCACTTTTGGATTTCTTTTCAGCATCCATTCATTCATCCACTTCTCTGTGGATGAGCTGCTTATGAGGCACTTGCTCTGTCCCCTGTAGTACACTGTGCTCTTGAGAGGCAAAGGTGGAGACAGTGAGGAAGGTGGGGTGAATAGATAGTTTCCATGTGGTAAGATGTAATGGTCATAAGAACCCTAGTGTGAAGAGGTTTTGGACTCTTTAGGCCTGCTGGATGCATGGCATTGGAATGGCATGTACATAGTTGAGAGTCAGGATTCCTGTTCAATCTCACAGAAGCTTTAGTTTTGTGCTTCAGAAGATCAGCTCACTGTCTACTTAGTGGGATTTTAGGCATTTCAGTACAAACTTCTGCTGTGTCCCCTTCCAACCAGAGTAGATAACTGAAATTTTGCCATTAGACCTTCATTCGTTTGGTGTCATTCTTTTGGTCACTCCTTGCTTAAAATAAAAATTGATTTAGCGAGGAGCCAGTTTCACTTGACAGCTCATGTGGATATCACATCACTGTTCAAGAAAGAAGTTTGGATGAGGGGTGGGTGGGGAGCACAGGGAACAGATTCATGCTGACTAGAGAGAAAGGGCAGCCTTGAAATAGAAACTTGAAGCCAAACTTCCCTCACAGTGACCCCTAGCACAGCACCACTGGGTAGCTCTGACAGCCCCTGCTGAGTGGGGACAGGTCTGGGTCATTTGTATGCACTATCTATTCTCACTTTGCCTACTGTCCTTCAGAAGGGTTTAAACTGTGGAGACTACAGAGTGAATCCTTGCGTCTTACATTTATTAGTGCAGATTTAGGTAAATGGGAGGGGTGGTGAGGAAGGTAAAGGTTAGCACCAGTCTTCTAAAGGGATTGTGTAAGGGAGATATGGACATACTGAGAACTCAGGGGTAGGAATGTGCCTCCAGAACTCACCTCACCAATCCCCTTTGTTGTTGGATAAATTGTAGGCTCTGAGGAAGCTAATGGGTCATTTGCCAAATTCAAGGAGGGACCGTACTCAAGGCTCACGACTTTCATTAGCTCACAGTGGCCAAGCACTGTATACTGCACTGGTGAGTGCTCCTTTCACCTGGTATGCCACATCCCACTCTGCCAAAGGCAGGGAAAGGCCACTGGTTATGGGGTGGAAGACATAATGGTGGAAGACAAATGGTGTGAAACACCATTTTCAGTGGCTGAGCCTCTCTGTCTTGACCAACTGTAAGAAGAGCCAGGGGCTTGAGGGAGAAGGATGAAGACTTTTTTGAAAGTGAAGTAATTGCTTCAATATAAGCTTAGGCCATAGCCTGAGCTTTAGATAGTAGTGTTGGCAGACTCTGATTTGTGGTGCTGGTCAATCCAAGTCAGCTAGCAGGCAAAACGGTGAGCTATCTGAGGAAGTAGATCACAGCTGATTCCTCTGGGCATCCAGTGCCTATATCCAGAGTGGGAGGTGTCCGTCCAGGGGACAGATGCTTATTGAATAAATATAATGTGTTACATGTTTAGCTTAGTCTCCAATGTGCTATGCTGTAGCATGGTGTGGAGTGGAACAATACAACACAGTGAAGCACAGCACAGCATACTACAGTATAGCATAGTAAGTTTATTACAGTACAGTATAGCACAGTAGAGTATCATAGAGCACAGTATAGTATAGCACAGTACAGTACAGCATGATATAGTATAGTCCAGTATAGTGTAGTACAGTACATATATTGTGCAGCATAGTACACTATAGTATGGTACTTATGGTACAGTGTAGTGTGCTATATATAGCCCAGCGCAGCATAGTGTACAGTACAGTAGAGCAAAGTATAATACCGCATAGTATAGCGCAGTACAGCAACATAGCACAACGCAATGCAATGTAGTATAATAAACTCTATATAGTACGGTGGAGCATAACATGGAGGAGTAGAATATAGTATGGCACAGTGTAGTACAGTAAATATAACACAATATAGTGCATTATAGTACAATGTAATGTCGTACAATGTAATACCATAATGCGCAGCATAGTAGAATATAATACAGCAGAGTGTCACATGGTGCTAGAGAGCATAGCATAGCAGGTCTAGCACAGTACGTACAGTACACACACAACATCATACTGCGCAGTATTGCACAGCTAGCCCGGTCTAGTACGGTAAGTACAGCACAGTATAGTGCAGTGCAGTATAATCCAGGACAATGCAGTACAGCACGGCATGGTCTAGCGTCATCTACTGCAGCACAATAGAGTACAGTACCGTGTAGTTCAGCTCAGAAGCATTGTTACGCAGTCTAGTACACTGTGGTGCAGTAAAGCACAGTGCAGCACGGTCTGGTACAGTACAGTACAGCCTCGTGCTCTCTCACAGCTCTGTGGTGTGGCATGGTTGGGATGTACTGCCATCTGTTTCACCATTTCCCGGTTGATGGACTCATAGGTTATTTCTGGCCTTTTGCTTGTGCAAACAATGCTGCTATGAACAGCACCATATGTATGTGTCTTTGCACATGTGTGTGATTATTTCCCTATTTTTCCTATTTTTTGAATGAGAATTAGGACTTAGGGTCAGAAGGGCCTTGCTGAAATGTTTTCCATTCTAAGAGTGATGTGATGATGCGCAGCTGGCTGAGGTCCTAGAACTGTAATGTACACCCAAGTGGCCTCTGTGGCACCACACGGTGTCCAAACCCATCTAGCTAGTTAGGCTTCATCTGGCAAACCTCTGCCACTTCCTCAGTGGGCCAAGGGTGAGGCTTAGGGCACTGTTCTGCCTGCAGGCCACAGGGTAGGGAGGACTTGCCTGGTCTGCTGGTGGAGGCAGCCTAGGGTACAGTGCAGTACAGATCTGCAATATCAGCAACTCTTCATCAATCTGGAGAGACCAAAGCCAAGTCTCAAAACAAACATTTCCTGTGTGAACAATGTGTTTGTTATATTTTCCTCATTTGTTTATGATGGCTGTGTCAGCCACACTGATTTACATAAACACTGCCAATCTCGGGATGTTACACTCTCAACAAAAGTAGCTGAGTACAAACAGCATTCCTCAGGTTTAATTCGTATTGTCTAAACATAGCAGATGTTGATAAAATGAGCCAACAAGAAAATACAACAAAGGAGACCATTTCAAGGGGGGCTTTAGATTAAAATGCATTCCAGATTGACAAAATATTACGATATTAATGGAATGGATCATTTAAATCTCATATTTGGCTACTACAGAACCATAAAGCAAGCTTTTACTCCTACAGAACCATAAAGCAACCATAAAGCAAGCTTTTGCAGCTTCCAGATGTAAATGTACAGGATGACTGTATGTGCATCTGTAATTGAGCCAGTTCTTTGGTCCTTGCTCCCTTATTAGTTATTTAGTTGTTTATTTTTGTACATGTTGTGCTGCTGCATGTTGCAGCCTCAATTCTGGACCTGCTGGAGATGCATAACCTGCCAAATGATGCTCTTTGCCTTTCCACGAGCCATGTCAGTCCATGATGGATCCAGAGTTTCCAGGGACTGCTGCTGGGACATTGTCTGGCCCCAATGGGCCAAATGATTGATTTGGAACCTCTTACTAATGTGATTGTGAGAAGCAGGTGTTACAGTCCAAGGGGGTATGACTGCAAATAAGGAGACAATATTAGACAAGGATTTGATAAATTCCTTTCACTTTATATTGGCAACCACGGAATGACGTTCAAAGGCTGTTGGCAAAATCTTGCAGTTGAACCATTTAAAATTAGACTACAGTGAGCAGTGGGGTTCAAGCCTCTCATAGTAAGGGATGACATAATCAACATTGTGTTGACAGTGAGCCTTTGTTTATTATTGTTCATAGAAAGAAATTAAATGGAATACTGCATTTTTGCTTTTTAATGAACACTTAGATTCAAAGAAAGAGTCCTTGGAATTAGCTGTGGATGCCATGGGGCCCAGATGACTGGGCTGGTGACCCCTTGGTGAGTGGGAGACACACCCAGTGCAGTTCCTTCCCAGGCTGCCTCCGCATCCTTGGGATTCTTTGGTGGGAGAGCTATTTGTAATTGGAGCAGAGGCTGGAGCCCAGCAGTGCAAGCACAGTAAGCAGGACTCAGCCAGGCTTCAAGAAGTTTGGAGCAGATGTGGACAATGGCCTCTGCGCCCCTGGCATTGCTGCCTGTGCATTCCACGTGCAGACATGGCTTCCCCCTGCAATTAGGGCTGACACTTTGGGAATTTATGTCCAGATTTGAAATGGGGAATTTAGCACTCATTGCATTGGGTTGTTTTTAAAAATTAGATTCTGTAAAGCTCTTAAAACCAAGACTATTACATAATAAATATCCTGTGTATAGTAGCTGTTACTATTGTTGCATTTTTTTTTTTTCATTTTGAGCTTATCAGCTCCAATTCTCAACAAGGACATTTACATCAGCCTTTGTCATTGTGTGGATCAGCACATAAGGCTGTCGGAATCAGCCCTCTCACGTATCTGAAGTCCATCTAGCTGACAAATGGGGCAGGGTTTAATCTAGGGGCAGAGACTGTCGTTTAGATATGGAAGCTTTGACATAAGGAGAAGAGAAAATAAATAGAATTAATTACTTTTTTGAACAAGGACTCATTAAGAAGGAGGCAAGGAGACATCATAGTATTTCTTTGTAGTGGTATAATATTATTACGTCTATAGGATTTGGCATTTTATTCAAAGGTAACAATCAGGTCTATTTTGTAGATGGAGAAATAAAGGCCAAAGAGGCTAAGTGGCCTATCCAAGATCACAGAGACTTTGGAAGCCTCTACAGATTCAGGCTAATGTTTCACTTTTATCTGCACCACCTTTTCCAGTCAGACTTTATATGATCTCTAAATCAAGGAATCAATTATACTGTGAGGGGAAAGAATACGGTGTATAATGCCCAAGTAAGTAATTTGTTCAGTAGCTTTGCAGAATGTTCATGAAGAATGAACACTTTCCAGCTGCAGGAAAAGGTAGATAAGAAGAGTAAAAATGACAAAAAATTTTTTTCTCTACTTTCTTTAGGCCTTGGGTACCAGTACATGTTTATTAACTTCTTCAAAATTTAAAACTTTTCATTTTAAGATAATGGTAGGTCCAAATGCAGTTGTAAAAAAAATAATACAAAGACATCCTATGTAATTATTGCCCAATTTCCGCCAAAGGTATCATCTTGCAAAATTATAAAACAACATCACAACTTAGATATTGACATTGATACAAAGTACAGAATGTTTCCATCACCCCAAATATCCTTCCTTTTCCCCTTTTATAGCCATACCTACCACCTTTTCCTATGTACCCACCTGAAAGGGGACAACAATTAAAATTTCTACAATTTCACCATTTCAAGAATGCTATATAAATGGAATAATACAGTGTATAGTTTTTTTTTTCCACTCAAGAGTAATTCTCTGGAGATTTATACAGTTTGTGTGTATCAATAGTTCATTTCTTTTTATTGTTGAGTAGTGTTACATGGTGTGAATGTACCACTGTTTGTGAATCATCACCCAATGAAGGATATCTGGGGGTATTTCCCATTTTTGGCTATTATAAATACAGTTGTACATTCATGTACAGGTTTCTTTTTATATGAGCATAAATCCTCATACTCTAGAATAGATGCCTAAGAGAGCAACTGCTAAGTCACATGGTAGTTCTATATTTAGTTTTTTGTAGTCAAGCTGTTTTCCAGAGAAACTATCATTTTATATTCTCACCAGCAACATGTGAGTAATACAGTTTCTTGGCATCCTTGTTAGCACTTAATGTTCTTTGATTCTTGATTTTCTTTTAATTTAGCCATCCTGATAGGTGTGTAATAATATCTCGTTTTATTTATTTATTTATTTATTTATTTATTTATTTATCTATTTATTTATTTTTATTGTAAAAGCTTATATGAGATATATTTCATTTTTATTTTTTTAAATTTATTTATTTATTTATTTATTTATTTATTTATTTATTTATTTGGAGTTCAATTTGCCAACATATAGCATATCACCCAGTCCTCATTCTGACAAGTGCCCTTCTCAGTGCCTGTCACCCAGTCACCCCAAGCCCCCGCTGACCTCCCTTTCCACTATTCCTTGTTTGTTTCCCAGAATTAGGAGTCTCTCATGTTCTGTCATCCTCACTGATATTTTCACTCATTTTCTCGCTTTTCCCCTTTATTCCCTATCACTATTTTTTATATTCCACAAATGAATGAGACCATATAATGTTTATCCTTCTCTGATTGACTTATATCACTCAGCATAACCCTCCAGGTCCATCCACATCAAAGCAAATGGTAGGTATTTGTTGTTTCTAATGGCTGAGGAATATTCCATGGTATACATATAGCACAGCTTCCTTATCCATTCATTCTTCGATGGACACCGAGGCTCCTTCCACAGTTTGACTATTGTGGACATTGCTGCTAGAAACATTGGGGTGCAGGTGTCCCGGCATTTCACTGCATCTGTATTTTTGGGGTAAATCCCCAGCAGTGCAATTGCTGGGTCATAGGGTAGCTCTATTTTTAACTCTTTGAGGAACCTCCACTCCTCCAGGATGGCTGTACCAGTTCACAGTCCCACCAACAGTGCAAGAGGGTTCCCCTTTCTTTACATCCTCTCCCACATTTGTTGTTTCCTGTCTTGTTAATTTTCACTATTCTCACTGGTGTGAGGTGGTATCTCATTGTGATTTTGATTTATATTTCCCTGATGGCAAGTGATGCAGAGCATTTTCTCATGTGCATGTTGGCCATGTCTATGTCTTCCTCTGTGAGATTTCTCTTCATGTCTTTTTCTTTTTCCCATTTCATGATTGGATTGTTCGTCTCTTTGCTGTTGAGTTTAAGAAGTTCTTTATAGATCTTGGATACTAGCCCTTTATCCGATATATCTTTGCAAATATCTTCTCCCATTCTGTAGGTTGCCTTTTAATTTTGTTGACTGTTTTTTTGCTGTGCAGAAGCTTCTTATCTTGATGAAGTACCAATAATTCATTTTTGCTTATGTTTCTCTTACCCTCATGGATGTATCTTGCAAGAAGTTGCTGTGGCCAAGTTCGAAAAGGGTGTTGCCTGTGTTCTCCTCTAGGATTTTGATGGAATCTTGTCTCACATTCAGATCTTTCATCCATTTTGAGTTTATCTTTGTGTCTGGTGTAAGAGAATGGTCTAGTTTTATTCTTCTGAATATGTATGTCCAATTTTCCCAGCACCATTTATTGAAAAGACTGTCTTTTTTTCCAGTGGATAGTCTTTCCTGCCTTGTCAAATATTAGTTGACTATAGAGTTGAGGGGCCATTTCTGGATTCTCTATTCTGTTCCATTGATCTATGTGTCTGTTTTTGTGCCAGTACCACACTGTCTTGATGACCACAGCTTTGTAGTACAACCTGAAATCTAGCATTGTGATGCCCCCAGCTATGGTTTTCTTTTTCAAAATTCCCCTGGCTATTCGGGGTCTTTTCTGATTCCACACAAATCTTAAGATGATTTATTCTAACTCTCTGAAGAAAGTCCATGGTATCTTGATAGGGATTGCATTAAACGTGTACATTGCCCTGGGTAACATTGACATTTTAACAATATTAATTCTGCCAATCCATGAGCATGGAATATTTTTCCGTCTCTTTGTGTCTTCCTCAATTTCTTTCAGAAGTGTTCTATAGTTTTTAGGGTATAGATCCTTTACCTCTTTGGTTAGGTTTATTCCTAGGTATCCTAGGCTTTTGGGTGCAATTGTAAATGGGGTTGACTCCTAAATTTCTCTTTCTTCAGTCTCATTGTTAGTGTATAGAAAAGTTACTGATTTCTGGGCATTGATTTTGTATCCTGCCACACTGCCAAATTGCTGTATGAGTTCTAGTAATCTTGGGGTGGAGGCTTTTGGGTTTTCTATGCAGAGTATCATGTCATCGGCAGAGAGGGAGAGTTTGACTTCTTCTTTGCCAATTTGAATGCCTTTATTTCTTTTTGTTGCCTGATTGCTGACCCTGGGACTTCTAGTACTAAGTCGAATAGCGGTAGTGAGAGTGGACATCCCTGTCGTGTTCCTGATCTTAGGAGAAAGGCTCCCAGTGTTTCCCCATTGAGAAGGATATTTGCTGTGGGCTTTTCATAGACGGCTTAAGATGCTGAGGATTTTTCCCTCTATCCCTATACTCTGAAGAGTTTTGATCAGGAATGGATGCTGTATTTTGTCAAATGCTTTCTCTGCATCTATTGAGAGGATCATATGTTTTTGTGTTTTCTTTTGTTGATATGATCTATCACGTTGATTGCTTTATGAGTGATGAACCAGTCCTGCATCCGGGGGTAAATCCCACTTGGTCATGGTGAAAATCTTAATGTACTGTTGGATCCTATTGGCTAGTATCTTGTTGAGAATTTTTGCGTCTGTGTTCATCAGGGATATTGGTCTAAAATCTCCTTTTTGGTGAGGTCTTTGTCTGGTTATGGAATTAAGGTGATGCTGGCCTCATAGAATGAGTTTGGAAGTATTCCATCTCTTTTTATCTTTCGGGACAGCTTTAGAAGAATAGGTATTATTTCTTCTATAAACGTTTGATAGAATTCCCCTGGGAAGCCATCTGGCCCTGGACTTTGTGTATTGGGAGGTTTTTGATGACTGCTTCAATTTCCTCTCTTGTTATTGGCCTGATCAGGTTTTCTATTTCTAAGTGTACCAGTGTTGGTTGTTTGTGGTTTTCCAGAAATGTGTCCATTTCTTCTAGATTGCCTAATTTATTGGTGTAAAGCTGCTCATAACAAGTTTTAAAAATCATTTGTATTTCTTTGGTATTGGTGGTGATCTCTCCTTTTTCATTCATGATTTTATTAATATGAGTCTTTTCTCTTTTGTTTTTAATAAGGCTGGCTTTTTTAATCTATCTTTTTAATTCTTTCAAAGAACCAACTTCTGTTTTTGTTGATCTGTTCCACAGTTCTTCTGGTCACTATTTCATGGAGTTCTACTTGAACCTTTATTAACTCTCTTCTTCTGCTGGGTGTAGGCTTTTTTTTTTTTTTTTTTTGCTGTTCTTTCTCCAGCTCTTTTAGGTGCAAGATTAGCTTGTCTATTTTGAGTTTTTTTCCAGTTTTTTTTTAGGGATGCTTGTATTGCGGTGTATTTCCCTCTCAGGACTGCTTTTGCTGTATCTCGAAATTTCGAACTGTTGTATCTTCATTCTCATTAGTTTCCATGAATCTTTTTAATTCTTCCTTAATTTACTGGTTGACCCTTTCATCTTTTAGCAGGATGGTCTTTAACCTCCACGTGTTTGAATTTCTTCCAAGTTTCTTCTAGTGATTTAGTTCTAGTTTCAAAACATTATGTCTGAAAATATGCAGGGGACAATTCCAATCTTTTGGTATCATTTAAGACCTGATTTGTGACCCAGTATGTGGTCTATTTTGGAGAAAGTTCCGTGTGCACTTGAGAAGAATGTGTATTCAGTTGCGTTGGATGTAAAGTTCTATAAATATCTGTGAAATCTATCTGGTCCAGTGTATCATTTAAAGCTCTTGTTTCTTTGGAGATGTTGTGCTTAGAAGATCTGTCATTTGCAGAAAGCACCATGTTCAAGTGTCACAGTATTAGTGTATTATTATCTAAGTATGTCTTAACTTCGGTTATTAATTGATTGATATACTTGGCAGCTCCCACATTCAGGGCATAAATATTCATGATTGTTAGGTCCTCTTCTTGGATAGATCCTTTAAGTATGATATAGTGTCCCTCTTCATCTCTTACTACGGTCTTTGGGATAAACTTTCATTTAAGTGATATGAGGATGGCTATCCCTGCTTTCTTTTGAAGACCATTTGAATGGTAAATGTAGGTGTCCTTAGGTCTAAAATGAGTCTCTTGTAGGCAGAAAATAGATGGGATTTTTATGCAGTCTGAAACCCTGCACCTTTTGATGAGATCATTAAGCCCATTCACGTTCAGACTTACTATTAAAAGATATGAATTTAGTGTCATCATAAAGCTTTTCAGTCCCTGTTTTTGTGGATTGTTTCTTTGGACTTCCTCTTCCTTTACAGAGTCCCCCTTAGTATTTCTTGCAGAGCTGCTTTGGAGGTCACATATTCTTTCAGTTTCTGCCTATCTTAGAAGCTCTTTATCTCTCCTTCTATTCCGAATGAGAGCCTTGCTGGATAGAGTATTCTTGGCTGCATGTTATTCTCATTTAGGACTGTGAATATATCCCTTTCTGGCCTGCCAGGTCTCTGTCCAGAGGTCTGCTGTTAACCTAATACTTCTCCCCATAAAGTTTAGGGATATCTTGTCTCTTACTGCTTTAAGAATTTTCTCTTTATCTTTGGAATTTGCAAGTTTCACTAATTATATGTCGGGGAGTTGAACAGTTTTTATTGATGTTGGGGGGGGGGAATGTCTCTATCTCCTGGATCTGAATGCCTGTTTCCCTCCCCAAGTTAGGGAAGTTCTCAGCTATGATTTGTTCAAATACACTTTCTGGTCCTCTGTCCCTTTTGGCACCCTCTGCAACCTCAATTAAACCTAGATTTTTCCTTCTGAGGCTGTCATTCATTTCCCTTAATCTTTCCTCATGATCTTTTAATTGTTTTTCTCTTTTTTCCTCAGCTTCCTTCCTTGCCATCAACTTGTCTTCTATGTCACTCACTCTTTCTTCTACCTCATTAACCCTCATCATTAGGGCCTCCAGTTTGGATTGCATCTCGTTTATTTTTAATTTCTGCCTGATTAGATCTAAATTCTGCAGTCATGAAGTCTCTTGAATTCTTTATGCTTTTTTTCCAGAGCCACCACTAGCTTTATAATTGTTCTTCTGAATTGGGTTTCTGACATTGAATTGTAATCCAAATTCTGTAGCTCTGTGGCAGAGAGTACTGTTTCTGATTCTTTCTTTTGTGGTGAGTTCTTCCTTCTAGTCATTTTGCTCAGTGCAGAGTGGGTAAAAACAAGTTGTACTGGAAAAAGGAATGAAAAAAAAAAGAGAAAAAAAAGGGGAAAACAAACAATAAAGAAAAAACAAAAAAACACACAAAACAAAACAAAAACAAAACAAAGCTAAAGAAAACAAAACAAAACAAAACAAAAAACAAGGAGGGCTATCCTCTGATATTATATACTGTAAGTACCTCGACTCCCCCTGGAACTTTCCAGCGCTGTCCAGTCAAGAACTTCCTCTTCCCCGTTCTTCCAGCTGGTCTTCTGGGGGAGGGGCCTGCTGTGCTGATTCTAAGGTGTGTGCACATGGGGGAGCTGCCCCGCCCCCTGCCTGGTGCACAGCTCAGTGGGAGCTGTTTAACCTGTGAGCGCTCTGTTCCCTGGGGGCCCCCCCGCTCTGTCCCAGGCACAAGGTGACACAGGGAGGAGCAACAAGATTGGCGGCGGCCAGCACTCCAGGCCCCGGAGTCAGCTCCCATAGTAAGTACCGCAGCTCCGTGTCCACACTGGCCTGGATGCTCCGGGGACGGAGGGGCACTGATCTGTACAGCTTGGGGCACCTGGCGGTAGGAGCGTCCTGTGTCCTCCCAGCCTGCCTGTCCCAAGGGCAGCGCTGGATCCTGGGCTGTGTCCCCAGGTGCCCTGGGCTCTGGGGTCTGTGTTGCTGGAATCGCGTTCCAGGGGCTGCGCTGCTCCCTCCGCGCAGAGCCGCCGCCTGAGCTGCTCCAGGCCCCGCGGGGCGGCTCTCCAGCCCTTTAGGGAGCTCTGCCTGTGGGGTGTGGCGCGCTCCCCCCGGGCGCAGGTCCTCAGTTAGTGCCCGTGAGAGCCCGAGGGCATCCCCGCCCTCCTGGGTCCTGCTCCACCTCCCTGGAGCCCCTTTCCCCCGGGAAGGTCGGTGCAGCTCCTGCGTCTCCGGGACGGGGCTCTCCTGTCCTGGGGACACTCGCCCCGGCCTCAGCCCGGCTCCTCGCGGGGCCCCTCCCCCTCGGAGGCCTTTTGTTTCTTTATTTCTTTTTCCCCGTCTTCCTACCTTGATAGAAGCGCGAACTCTTCTCACTGTAGCATCCCAGCTGGTCTCTCTTTAAATCTCAGGCCGAATTTGTAGATTTTGAGGGTGATTTGAAGGTTATCTAGGTAATTTGGTGGGGACAGGTGACTTGGGGACCCTACTCTTTGCCATCTTGCCCCTCCCCCCAATATCTTGTTTTAATTTGCATTTCTCTAGTGGCTAATGATTCTGGACATTTTTTCATGTACTTATTTGTTATCTGTGTATCTTCAATGAATAGTCTCTTCATGACTTTTGTCCATGTACTTATGATTTTTTTCTTTTTTACTGATAAATTTTGGGAGTTCTTTAATATTCTCTAAAGTCTATTCTTTAAACATCCCTTGTCAGATATGTGGCTTGAAAATATTTTCTTCCAGTCTGTAGGTGTTCATCCCTTTATTGGTGTCTTCCGCAGAGGAAAAGTTTTTAATTTTGTTAAAGTCCAATTTATCATTTTTTCTTCTGTTGATTGCAATTTTCCTGTAAAGTTTGACCACTCTTTGCTGAATACTAGATCATGAATACTTTCTCTTATGTTTTTCCTAAATTTTTTTTTAAGTCCATGACATATTTTGAGTTAATTTTTGTAGGAGGTGTGAGACTCAGGTTTAGGATAATTTTCTTTTTCTTTTTTCTTTTTTTTGGCCTTCAGATAATTGCTCTAGCACCATTTGTTGATAAACTACTTTTAGGCTATTCATTTGCTTCTGCAACTTTGTCATAAATCAGTAGGACCTGTTGGTGTGGGTCTACTTCTAGGTTCTCTATTCTGTCTCATTGATCTCTGTGTCTATCCCTTCATCAATACCACACAACTTCAATTACTATAGTTATGTAAGTCTTGAAATTGGTTGCCGATTCCCCTACCTTATTCTTCTTTTTCTAAATTGTAACTATCCTAGTTCTTTTACCTTTTCATATGCATTTAAGTGATCTTGTTTATATCTATAAAAAGTCTTACAGAGATTATGACAGGAATTGGGTTAATCCTATATATTTTTAGGAAGAGTTGGCATCTTTACTCTTCAAGTTTTCCAATCCATTAACACTATATATTTATTTCTCTGTTTATTCAAATTATCTTTGATTTCTTTTATCAACATTTTTATAATTTCTTTCATACAAGTCCTATACATGTTTTGTTACATTTACACATAGTACTTTTCGTTTTTGGATTGGACGTAAATGGTATTTTATTTTTAGTTTCAAGGTCCATGTATTTAATGCAAATATGTAGAAATACAATAAATTTCTCTGTTTATTTTGTATCCCGTGACATTGCTGCACTCACTAGTTCTGGAAGTTTTTTTTTTTTTTCTTTTCTTCAGATCTTTGGGGTTTTCTACATAGACCACCATCTCCTCTGCAAGTAGGGACACTTTTACTTTTTCTTCTCTGATCTGTGTACCTTCTATTTCCTTTTCTTACCTTGTTGCACTGGCTAAAATTTCAGCACTGTGTTGAATAAGAATGTTAGAGCTGTTCATAGTTTTAGGGAGAAAGCATTCAGTCATTCACTATTAAGGAATATATTAACTGCAGGTTTTTCTGGTGTTCTTGAATCAAGTAGAAGAAGTTTCTCTGTATTCTTATTTTTCTAAGATTTTTGAAAAATCATGAACAGGTATTGAATTATATTAACTTTTTTTTTTGCATTAATTGATGCAGTTGGGATTTCTCTTGTTTAGTTTGTGAATACAAACTTGTTTAGTTCTCCTCCCTGCAGCAAGCCTGCTTCTCCCTCTGCTTATGTCTCTGCCTTTCTCTGTCTCTCATGACTAAATAAATAAAATCTTAAAAAAATATTTTTAAAAAATAAAATTAAAAAAAGAAAACACAAAACATCAATATCAGGAAGGAAATGGGGAATACCATCTTCAGTGCAACATCAAAGAGATAATAAGGGAATGTTGTGAATAGCCCTACACACATAAATTTGGCAAATTAGATGAAATGGAAGAATTCTTTGAAAAATACAAACTACCCAACTCACTCAATATAAAATAGATAATTTTCATAGTCCTAAAAGGATTTTAAAAATTGAATTCATAATTCAATTCAACAACTTTCAAATAAAAAATTTTCAGGTCCATATGGTATCATTGAAGAATTCTACCAAACATATAAATAAGAATTACTCCCAATTCTACAGAATTGTTCCAAAAAATAGGAGAGAAGGAACACTTCTGAATTCAAAATTAAATACACAGTTCAAAAAGGGCAGGAGGAGAGTGGCTTGGGTGGACTACTATTATCTTTCATGAGCATTGTGTAAAAATCCTTAACAGTATAGGGCAGCCTGGGTGGCTCAGTGGTTTAGCGTTGCCTTCAGCCCAGGACCTGATCCTGGAGACCTGGGATCGAGTCCCACGTCTGGCTCCCTGCATGAAGCCTGCTTCTCCCTTTGCCTGTGTCTCTGCCTTTCTCTCTCTCTCTTTCTCTCTCTGTGTGTCTCTCATGAATAAATAATAAATAAAATCTTTAAAAAACCCTTAACAGTATATTAGCAAGTCAGAATTCTCTAATATGTAAAAAGAATTATATACAATGACCAAATGGGCCTTACACTGCAGTCAAGGAGTGCATGATTTCAATTCTTTAAAATTTGTAGAATTTTTGGGATCCCTGGGTGGCGCAGCGGTTTGGCGCCTGCCTTTGGCCCAGGGCGCGATCCTGGAGACCCGGGATCGAATCCCATATCAGGCTCCCGATGCATGGAGCCTGCTTCTCCCTCTGCCTGTGTCTCTGCCTCTCTCTCTCTCTGTGACTATCATAAGTAAATAAATAAAAATTAAAAAAAAATTTGTAGAATTTTTATTTTGTTTTTTAAATGCCACAGAATGTGGACTATTTTTAAAATTTTATTTTTATTTTAAGTTTCAGAGGTAGAATTTAGTGATTCATCAATTGCATATAACACTCAGTACTCATTATATCCAGTGCCTTCCTTAATGCCCATCACTCAATTATCCTTTCCCCCCACCTACCTCCCCTCCAGCAACCCTCAGTTTGTTTCCTAATATTGGGGCCTTTTCGGAGTTGTATATAGCCTAGGACTTTTCATTCAACAAGAGTAAGAAAGGCTACGGCGAGGAGAATTGGAACAATTACTGAGATAATATTGATAAAGAACATGATGTTAGGGAGAGGAGTCGAACCTCTGGGGATAAAGGTTGAAGTTTTACACAATTACCAGGCTCTGTCACCCTAACAAAGCCCTCCTTTCTTGGGCTTATGGGGAGATAAACTGGTTAGATTGAGCTTAATTTCATCTATTAGTTTTAAGACACTTTTGTAAGGTAGGCCTTATTTCTCTTGTCCTTTCGTACTGGGAGAAATTGTTAAATAGATAGAAACCAACCTGGATTACTCCGGTCTGAACTCAGATCATGCAGGACTTTAATCGTTGAACAAACGAACCCTTAATAGCTGCTGCACCATTAGGATGTCCTGATCCAACATTGAGGTCGTAAACCCTATTGTCGATATGAACTCTTGAATAGGATTGTGCTGTTATCCCTAGGGTAACTTGTTCCGTTGATCAAAGACTATTGGATCAATAAATGATATTATATTTTGACTGGTAAGTCTACATTTTAATCACTTGGAAGTTTTTTTATATTCCGAGGTCACCCCAACCTAAATTGTCAACCCATAACAATGGTGAAATGTTATGCCTAGTAGGTATATATTACTCATGAATTTGGGTTAATTCATTAAAGCTCCATAGGGTCTTCTCATCTTATTATGTTATTCCCGCCTCTTCACGGCAAGGTCAATTTCACTGATTGGAAGTAAGAGCCAGTCAAACCCTCGTGTACATTCATACAAGTTCTTATTTAGAGAACAAATGATTATGCTACCTTTGCATGGTCAGGATACCGCGGCTGTTGAACAAATGTCACTGGGCAGGCAGTGTCTCCAATACTGGGGATGCTGGAGGTGATGTTTTTGGTAAACAGGCGGGGTTTATGTTTGCCGAGTTCCTTTTACTTCTTTTAATCTTTCCTTGGGTGCATACCTGTGTTGGGTTAACAATGGAATTGATAAGTATTTTATTTTTGGGTTAGTTTTATCAGGTTGTTAACTATCAGTGGTTTATCTGTTTCTGATATACGCTTATGCAGGGAGAAATAATTCCTGTTACTCATATTAGCATTATTGCTTCTATATTTAAATAGAATAACCCAGTGGCATATTAGGAGTTGATTGAATACGGTTGGAATTAAGTCATATTGTTTGTTGAGCTTGAACGCTTTCTCAATTGATGGCTGCTTTTAGGCCAACTATGGTGATATTAACATGTACTTTCTAAGGAAGGTTGTATCCTTATTGTAAAAAGCTGTACCTCTTTAGATTATATTTTAAATTTACATTAAAATTTTAATTTTTTTAGGTAAATTTAAAGTTGAACTAAAATTCTGTTTATGGGTAACCAGCTATCACCAGGCTCGTTAGGCTTTTCACCGCTACCTATAAATCTTCTCACTATTTTGCTACATAGATGAGTTGATCCTTCTAGATTGTTCATAGGTAGCTCGTCTTGTTTCAGGGGACTTAGCTTAAGTTCTCTTTGTTATTTCTGGCTAATTCATTATGCAAAAGGTAAAAGGGGTAATCTTTGCTGTTTTGTACATTTAAAATATCTTTCATCATTCCCTTACAGTACTATCTCTATAGCTCCAATTAGAATTTCTATCTCCTATACTTTTATGGTTTAACTGAATGTTTTATTTTGTAGAGTTACGATATTTTGGCTTAGGGTTAGTTGGGCTAGCTTTTGTTCAAAGTGGTCAGGGAGTATGAAATCTTCTGGGTGTAAGCCAGATGCTTTAATTAAGCTACACTTTGGTTAATCCAAGCACACCTTCCGGTATGTTTACCTTGTTATGACTTGTCTCCTCTTGTGTTTTAGTATGGTTAATATGATTATGGGTTTAGTTTTTACTTGAGGAGGGTGACGGGCGCTGTGTGCGTGCTTCATGGCCCTATTCAATTAAGCTCTCTGTTCTTAATTTACTACTAAATCCTCCTTCAGTTTTTAGTTTCATAAAAACTTTCGTGAGATATTCTTGGAATAGAAAACGTAGCCCATTTCTTCCCATCTCATAAGTTACACCTTGACCTAACTTTTTTATGCGAAATGATTGTGCTTACTATTCTTCCTTTTAAGGGTTTGCTGAAGATGGTGGTATATAGACTGCATTAGCAAGAGATGGTGAGGTTTTTCGGGGTTTATCAATTATAGAACAGGCTCCTCTAGAGGGATATAAAGAACCGCCAAGTCCTTTGAGTTTTAAGCTGTTGCTAGTAGTTCTCTGGCGAATTATTTTGTTGTAGAATGATTTATGTTTAGGGCTAAGCATAGTGGGGCATCTAATCCCAGTTTGGATCTTAGCTATCGTGTAATCAGAAAATTTTAAAGTCACTTTCGTAGCATATTTTATGGTAACTGTAGCTTTTTACGGCTTAGTTAAGTTTTAAGTTTAGTATTGTATTATCTTAAACACGCTTTACCCCGTGGGCCAATTAGTTTGGGTTAATCGTATGACCGCGGTGGCTGGCACGAAATTTACCAACCCTGTTTAGTATAGCTTAGTCGAACTTTCGTTCATGGCTTAATTTTTGTCACTGCTGTGTCCCATGGGGGTGTGGCTTAGCAAGGTGTTGTGAGCTACTTAAAAGTGTGCTTGATACCGGCTCCTTTAAATCGTTAGTGATTTTAAGGGCATTCTCACTGGGGCGTGGAGGCTTGCAAGTGTAAGTTTACTAAGGATTAATAGGAAGGCTAGGACCAAACCTTTGTGTTTATGGAGTCTTATGACTCATCTTGGCATTTTCAGTGCCTTGCTTTACTAATTAAGCTACATTAACAGATGTTTATGGTATTGTATGCTATGTTAGTGAGTGTGTGGGTATGGGTTGTGTATTAAATAGAAGAGATAAAGTTAAGGAAACCCTATCTATAGATAGACTGCGAGATAGGCATATAAAGTCGTTTTGTTGAATTAACTAGGGTTGTGATGTACTTGTATAAAATTTAGATGAGGCTTATGGATGTTGCATAGACTTAGTTCTGTTTTTGGGGTTTGGCGGGACATAAATAAGTATATAGTAAATAACATGAGTTTATGGGGGGTAATGGGGGTTTGGATTAGTTAATTTAATGTCTCGCGTGTGTGCCCGTATGTGTGTATGTGTGTACGTGTATAAAATCTATATGTCCTGAAACCATTGACTGAATAGCACCTTGAATTGTGCACGGAGTTGATAAATGATAATGAGTAAGTCCAGCTACAAGTTATTTGACTGCGTCGGGGCCGCGACGGGCATATTCCCTGAGTGCAGATACATATATTAGAGTTAGTGGCGTTGCGGTCATAGTTGAGTGATAGCAAGCTCTCCCCCAAAAAATAAAAGATACCAAATGCATGACACCACAGTTATGTGTGATCATGGGCTGATTAGTCATTAGTCCATCAAGATGTTCCATTTGAGAGGATTAGTAGGATTGGAGTGAATCAGAGTATGACCCTGAAGTACCAGATGCCAGGTATAGTTTCAGTATAGAAACCTCACATGAATATGGGCCCGGAGTGAGAAGAGGGACACTTCGTGCAAGGATTGATGGTTTCTCGAGGCATGGTGATTAAGCCCTTACTGGACTAAGTGATGTGCAATCAAATATATCCCGCTAGGAAATATGTGTTAGGTGTGGTAGACAATACATGCCTGTATGTAAAGATATAATAATATGTACATGCTTATATGCATGGGGCAAACCAATAATGCATGACGTACATAGGGGAGGGGAAAAAATTTTGGACATACTGACATAGCACGGTAGAGTTGTTGCAATATATGAATAGAGGAAGGTTTGTTATCAGGGAATAGTTTAAGAAGAATTTCAGCTTTGGGTGCTGATGGTGGAGCTGGTGCTTCTTCCTTGAGTCTTAGGGAGGGTAGTTAGTCTCCATTTTTGGTTTACAAGACCAAGGTAATAAATATACTACAAAGACTCTTCATTTTAGGAGATTGTTTTCGATAATACTGATAGTTGGTAGCAGGATTAGGAGGATAGTAAAGTATAGAATGGAGGCGATTTGACCAATAATGATGAAAGGATGCTCTACTGGTTGCCCTCCGATTCATGTCAATGTGAGTAGGTCGGCTGTTAGCAATCAGAATAAACATTGACTGAGGAGTCGGAATATTATTCCCCGTTGTTTGGATGTGTGAAGTAAGGGGATAATTGCTAGAATCAGGATGCATACTGGGGCCTCAGCATCTCTTATGGTTTGCCTCCCTCTCAATTTTCATCTTATTTTTGCTTTTCTTTGTAATGACATGGATGGATCTAGAGGGTATTATGCTAAGCACAATAAGTCAGTCAGAGAAAGACAAATACCATATGATTTCACCCATATGTGGAATTTAAGAAACCAAGCAGATGAACATAGGGGAAGGGAAGGATTTGGTCTATTTTGGTGTATTTTCTTTGGGTTTTTGAAAAAAATGTGTGGTCTGTTTTTGGGTGGAGTATTCTACAAATGTTGATTAGGACCTTTTTACTAATGGTGTTGTTGATTTAGTCCATATTCTGGCTAATTTTTTATCTAATTCTTTTAATAATTATTAAGAGAAAGGTATTGAAGTTTCCTACTATAGTTATAGATTAGTTTATTTCCCCTTTCAATACTGTTAGTTTTTGCTTCACATATTTTGTGGCATTGTTTGGTGCATACATTATTTAGGATTTCTATGTCTACTTGGAGGATTGACTTTTCATCATTATATAATGTCTCTTTTTGTCTCTCATAATCTTTGTTCTGAAGTTTATTAGATATTAATATATTCACTCCTACAATCTTTGGTCATTGTTTGAATGGTGTACCTTTTCCATTCATCCTGACTAAATGACTATGTTTGAAATGAGTCTCTTGTGGACAGTGTATAGTTGATTTTTGTTCAGACCATTTATACTTAATGTACTTATTAATATGTAGGGGTTAAGCTTGTCATATTTTTTGGTTTCTGTTTGTTCTTTCTGGTTTTTATTTCTCTCTTTTCTTTTTCCTTCTTTCCAGTGAGTTGAAAATTTCATTTAGAATTCCATTTGGTATGTCTATAGAACTTTGAATGTTATCTCCTCATATAGCTCTTTCAGTGTTTTGCTCTAGGCATTACCTTATATATCTTATGACAATTTGCTGGTACTATCATTTTGCCAATTGGCAAGACTTGTAGAAACTTTACCTCCAATCCCCTTACCTTCCCCTTTTTATAATACAATTATCTTAAACATTTCTTCTTCATACATTTAGAACCACATCAGACTGTTAGAATTTTTGCTTTTACTGCATACTTTATTACCATATAATACACTACACTCAAGAGGTGATGAAAACTTTATTGTTTTTAGTTATATTTGTGTTTATTGTGTTCTTTCTTTCTTCCTAATGTCTCAAGATTCCTTCTTTTGTCATTTCCTGTCTGTTTAGAGAGACTTATTTTGCCATTCTTGTAAGGTAGGTCTACTGGTGACAAATTCTCTTAGTTTTCCTTCCTCTGAGTATCTTTTGATCCCCCTCATTCCTCAAGGACATTTTCATTGGAAGTAGATTTCTGGTTTGGAAGTTACTTTTTTCAGCCCTTGAATCACACGTTATTTCCTCTGGCTTACCATGGCTTCTGATGATAAATCTATGGTTATTTGAATTGCCTTCTTTATAGAGGTGAGGTACTAGTTTTTCTCTGGATTCTTTAAGAAAATGTCTTTGCTTTGCTTTAATTTTTTTATAAGTTTAGTTATGATATATCTTAGTTTCTCTGCATTTATCTTGTTTGGGATTCACTTAACCTTTTGAATCTATAGGCTACATTTTTTGCTAAACTTAAGGAGTTTCCAACCATTATTTATTTGGGTATTTCTCAGGCTCACACACTTTCTCCTCTCTTTCTGAGACTCTAATAACACAAATGTTAGATCTTTTGTTATAGTCTTTTGTTATAGTCCTTTTGTATATAGAACTCTGAGGTTCTGTTTATTATTATTTTTTCGATCTATTTTTTCTTTTTATTCAGATTGGATAAATTCTATTGATCTGTTCTCCCATTCACTGACTCTTTCCTCTGTCCCTTTCATTGAGCCCATTCATTGAATTTTTATTTCACTTATATTCTTTTAGTTCTCAAATTTCTATTTGGTTCTTCTTTCTTCTATTTCTTGCTGAGACATTTATGTGCTTTCTGAGATTATTTTTTCATTGTTTCAAGCATGTTGGTATTTGCTTATTGAAGTATTTTTATGTTCACTATTTTAAGATCTTTGTCAGAGAATTCTAACATCTGTGTCATCTCAGTGTTGGCATCTTTTGCCTTTTTGCATTAAGTTTTAGATCCTTCTCATTCTTGGAATGATGAGTGATTTTATACTGAAACCTGAACATTGAGTACTATGTTATGAGACCCTTGGTTTTAGCTGGCTTCTTCTGACACCACTCTAGTGGGGAGCAGGAGGGTGCTGCCTCATTATTGCCAGTTAGAGGTGAAGTCCTGGTTCTCTACTCAGTCACCTTTGACATGCAGGGGAAATCTCATCATTGCTGTCAGGGGAAGTGTTGGGAGTTCTGACCCCCCCAGTAGGACTCCATGGATATGTCCTGGCTGTGAGGATAGAACTATCACTTACATGGCTGCACTAACATCATGGCAGGGGATGGCCATTACTGCTGGGTGGTGGTGAAAGTGTTGAGTCTGCCCTAGAGTTCCTGTGACACCACCTTAGCTGGCAGAGAGAGGGGCACTGTATTACTGCCAGGTGATCTCCACTGAGACCAAGTTATGGAATTGGGCTGGGGTCACAGGGTACTTCCTTACCTCCTGGAGGGGATGATATTCTAGGATCCTGACTTGGCCTTTGCTAGAATGGGGTAGGAGAGAGACCAAAGTTTTTCCTGTGGTGTTTGGCTGGAGTACAATGGTTATTTTCTTAAAGTTTTTTGTCTTGCTAAGCTATCCCTTTCCTGGATCTTTGCCTAGAGAGAGTAAGCTTCAGTTAGATTTGTTTTTGCCTATGCCCATTGGCATTTCTAGATTTCTGGCTTCTTCAGCTCCAAGTCTGTGATATACAAAACAAAAAACAAAAACAAGGCCCCAAAAGACAAAAACCAGGAGACTCAATTTTGTGTCATTCCTCAGGTCCTGAGGCCTCTAGCGGGCCTGGTTTCCTCTCTCCACTTTTCAGTCTTTTATGTATAAAATGTCCAGTGTTTTTGTTGTACTTAGTAGGAGGAGTAGAGCACACCTACTCTATCTTCTCAGAAGCAGAAGTCCTGTCATTAACTTGTAAATGTCTTTGCCAAATAATATAAACAGCAAGTGGAGAGCCAAAAGTCTGGAACTTAGTATGCAAATGTATCATCATGATCCAATAATATCCAACTATAGAGAGGACTTTGAATTTCTTTCTAGTTGCTATGGGTGCTGATGTTCTTTTGATGTAGGTGTCAGTTAATTTCCACAAACTTAACTATGTTGGGTTATTCTGGGATCCTTGCATTGAATTTCCTAAGGAAAGTCAAGGTGGACAAGTGTAAATTTGCTTAGCAGCAGTCACTTCATAGTGCATATAAATGTGGCTGCAAATAATGGCTAAGTTTCTGGGGTGGGAAGCTCAGACCATCAAGGCTCCAGGAGGGGCAGTGTCTGCATTTTGAACACAGAGACTTCATAGTTCACATCACTAAGCAGGGATGGATTTAAGTGACTGTTGCTGGACAAGACATATTAGTAGATTTCCTGTGGCACTTCATAATGAGCAGTTAATTTTAGCCTCCTCAAAGGAGAAAGGAGTCCTTGCTGGCTGACCAGCTCAGTTTTCAGGGAATCACTATAGTGACAAATACTGTTATAAAGTATACAGGGGAAAAAGATTAATAAGTGCCCGCTGATGATGAAGTGTTGCCAGATTTCCTGTGAAATGGAGAAGTGGTGTGAAGACCAGGCCATCTATTGACGTCTCTGGTAATTAGTGTTTAACATGCTTTTGAACCCAACTTTTCCATTTGTATGTTGTTTCTAACTAAGGGTAGAAATGGAAACTATTTATTTTTGGATCCAAACTCTAGACACATTTAGGACTTCAGAATTCATAAAAAGAAGACTACGAAGTGATTAAAATAACTTCAGAAATGTAGGTTATTTTAGAAGTTACCATTTTATCTGAATGAGAACAAAACACACTCAAATTATAAGCTGCAGCAAAACAGTAGTTGATTCTCACTACCTCTTCCACCATTATACTTTACCAATAAAAAACCCTTAGACTTGGCACATAAATTTCCCAAATGCCCCAGTCCAAGCTAGCTCTATTCATTTGTGACATGGAATAAGGTCTGGAACTACAGGTCACTCTGATGTTCCAGGGCCTGGCCCAGGGTCTGGTCTAGGGTAGGTGCTCAACAAATGTTTATTGAGAGAGTTGTCTATGGGAAATATGTATGCCCTATATCTCTAAACCAGAAGTAAGGTTGCAGTTTATTTCAAGTTGGTGCTTGAAACTGGGTTGGTCTCCAGATAAGTAAAAACATTAATTTAAGTTCAAGGGTTTGGGTCTATTTTGTGAATAAGATCTGAGTTTTGGAAATGACCTTGAATTAGTATGGGACATTATGGCTTGGTCTTAGAAACATTATATTATTAAAAACCTAATATATGTATATTTAGAGCTCTTCTCTCAACTTCTGGATATGTGTCATTATTTGTGGTGGTACAATAAAAATGCTTTAAAGTAGTATTTTAGTATTTTGTATGATAGTGCCTTATGGTTTAGGCTGAGTTGTGCATATGGAGATAAATGGCTCACTTACCTGTGTCAATTAGAAAGTGGCTAGGTTGGGGGAGCCTGGGCAGCTCAGTCGGTTAAGTGACTGACTCTTGATTTCAGCTTGGGTCATGATCTCAGAGTCATGACATTGAGCCCCACATTTGGCTCTATCCTAGGCAAGCAGCCTCCTTAAGATTCTCTCTCCCTCTTTCTCTGCCCCTGTTCTCCTCTCTTTATCAGAAAAAAAAATCGAGTTTGGTTTCATACATAAGAATCACTCAACTCCAGTGATTCTACCACACAGAACTTTGTGTTTGCAGTGTCACAAAGGTATATCTGGCTATAGAAGAGCCTGGGAGCAGTGAATGTTTTTGACTGGGCATGTTGCTGCTCCCAATAAAATTGGGACTGTGTTGATAGAATAGAAAAGAGAATGAATATTCAGCTGGCAATCTTCATTTTCTGCTGCACTATATATTTTTAAAAAGATTTTATTTGAGAGAAAGAGCATGAGAGAGAGAGAGAGAGAGAGAGAGAGAGAGCATGAGCAAGGGGGAGGGGAAGAGGAAGAGGGAGGAACAGACTCCCTGCTGAGCAGTGAGCCTGATATGGGACTCTATCCCAGGACCCTGGGATCATGACCTGAACCAAAGGCAGGCACTTAACCAATTGAGCCAGCCAGGAGCCCTCTCCCACACTACTGAAGTGTGTATTTATATGCACTCATTTACATTAGGCTGGAAAGCCTCCTAGCATTAATTTCTTATTGCTTAAGTAATTATTGCTTATTGTTTAGCATGAAAACACAATGACACACTTCAATTTTTTTCTGTGCAGGGATGGTGTGGGATATTATAGATTTGCTTTTCTGGCCAAATGAGTCAATCACGATGGAAATATTAATTTGAGGGGGGATCCCTGGGTGGCTCAGTGGTTTGGCGTCTGCCTTCGGCCCAGGCCGTGATGCTGGAGTCCTGGGATCGAGTCCCACATCAGGCTTCCTGCATGGAGCCCTCTCTCTGTGTCTGTTATGAATAAATAAATAAAATCTTAAAAAAAGGAAATATTAATTTGAGAATTGTTCAAACACTGAACTGAAGAAAAGGCTATAGAAGTTATATTCTTAGAGAAAAGGGAAGTAATACACTGAATATGAATATCAGTACTCATAGTAGATAGGAAGTGAGCGTAGGAGAAAACAAGAGACATCAGAAGCATGTTCTACTATAGTGGAGCCACTGAAATCTTTGCTGGCCACAGAATTCTAGGCTGTAGTAATCATGAATTTGTTCCAGGAGTCTGCATGAGTCTCATGACCCTTTACTGTGGAAATATATTTGAAAATAAGCTATCCCAAATGACTTACCTGGGTGTGCTCAAGGGTTGGTGTTTATACCTACAGAAGTGATTTTTTTTTCCACCCCTTGATGTATTCATCTTTTTCATATTCTCATCTCATTCTCACTCTTTCCATTTAACTTCTCTCCTTTCTATTGTCTCTGATCTCAATAGACCTTCCTACTGGGTAACCATTTAAGCCCAAAGGAACAAAATTATTAAGAACATGGTCCCATACCCCATCTCAGATATTTCTGTAAAAGTTCTAGTACAAACCACATCCAACCCCATGTTCTTCCATAATGAAAAAAATTGCTATGCTTACCAACTATCTCTCCTCCATCATCAACTACAGGCATACCCCATTTTACCCTCTTCACTTTATTCTTCTCAGATATTGCACTTTTTGCAAATTGAAAGTTTGTGTCAACTCTGCATTGAGTAAGTCTACTGATGTCATTTTTTCTACCAGCACATGCTCATTTTGTGTTTCTGTATCACACTTTGGTAATTTTTGCAGTATTTCAAGCTTTCTAATTATTATTATATTTGTTATGGTGCTCCGTGAACAGTGACTATGACTTGCTGAAAGCTCAATGGTTAGCATTTTTTAAAAGATTCATTTATTTTAAAGAGAAAGAGGGAGCACAGGATGAGAGGAGCAGAGGGAGAAGGAAAGAGAGAATCTCAGGCAGGCTCCATGCTGAATGTGAAGCCAAATGCAGGGCTTGATCTCATGGCCCGGAGATCATGACCTGAGCCAAAACCAAGAGTTGAATGCTTAATCAACTGAGCCACCCAGGTACCCCAGATGGATAGCATTCTTTTGCAACAGAGTGTTTTTTAATTAAGGTACATACATTGTTTGTTTGGACATAATGCTTTTGCACACTTAACAGACTATATAGTAGAGTGTAAACATAACTTTATGTGCACTGGGAAACCAAAAAATTAATTTAAATAGCTTTACTGCAATTTTTGCTTTATTGTGGTGGTATGGAACTGAACCTGCAATATGTCTGAGGTGTGCCTGTACTAAAATAAAGTAGCTTAAAAGACCTGTCAGAGTTGAAACCATTAACAATTAATGAGTTGAGAACATTCGTTACAGTTGGCTATTTTAAAAGGATAATTTGATCTCCTCTTTATAAGTCATGTGAAAACAAGACCATAGTGCTTTTATAGATACCGAATTTGTATATTAGATGAAAATCTGTTTTAATTGCTATCACGGGCAATAGCAATTGCTAATATTTATTGAGCACTTATAATATGCTAGTTTATAGCTTTGCATGTGATATCAGTTGGGATTTGCTTGCCAATTAACAAGCCACCTTAAAACGTACTGGCTTAAACGAAGGACCATATTCTTGCTCATGAATCTCTGGGTAAATGAGATGGTTTTGTTGATCTTAGCTTGACTTGCTCATACATTTCAGGTCAGCTTGTGGGTTGACTGAGGCTGGCTGGCCTAAGAGGGTTTCACTCAGATATTTAGCCATTGGCCAGCTGATGTCTGGGGTCTGGTGGTAACTGGGCCCCCTATCTCTTTCTTCAGCAGGCTAGCCTGTGTGTTCACATGGCAGCAACATGGTTTCTAGAGGGAAGATGAGAGAATGTGTGACCTCATGAGGTCCAGCTCAGAACTGGCATGATGTTACTCCCGCTACTTGCCGAAAAGTCACAGGTCTGCCCAGAGTTAAAGAACAGACTCCACCTCTTTCTGGAAAGAGTTGTAAAACCACGTTACAAAGGGGAGACCCAGGAAGAGTGAAGAAGTGTGGCCATTTCTGCAACCTACTTCACATATATTAGTTCTTTTAATCCAACAATCCTGTGAGGTAACACTACTCTTATTCCCATTTTATACATGTGGAAACTGAGGCTCAGAGGGGCTAAGCAACTTTGTTCTAAATTGTACTGTTTAAAAATGGCAGAAGGAAGTCTTAAGATATTCTTGTTCTAGAATCTGTTCTCCTAGCCACTCTCCTGCAACTTTAAACTAGGTATCAAGGGCAACTCAGATTGGTTTGGCCACCACAAAGAGAAATTCCAGGTTGCAATATAGAAATATAGCAAGTGTCAATGCCTAACAATTTAAAAGGGTTTTGAAGAAACTCAATAAAGTGGAAGGTAAATTGTGCATGGATCATTTAGATAGATGCAGATTACACAGGTTCATGATTATGCCATTTTCCCTCCTACACCTTCTTCAGAAGTACCACTAAACATTTCTGGACATGTTTGTGTTCTGAGAAGCAAAACAACTACTTAAAATACTAATGATCCTGGATAAGTGTCTCTGTGGTTTTACCTAATGAATATGTTTCCAGATTGTTCTATGTCTTGGTGATCTGATCATGGGGAGGCCCATGGAACAGATGGGATTTAAGAAGTTAATTCTTAACTGTAGCCAGGTCAAGGCCCCAAGAACAGAGCAGGCAGCAGACTCTCTGAGGTAACGTGATATGAGAGGATGTATGTGTCATAGGAAGTGAGTCACTTACCATCAGATGTATCTAGTCATAGTTAGTGAGGCTTCTGGGCTGTTACCTTGTTTTTACAAAGGTCACCAGCCCTAGGGTCCTGACACTTAAAGAAATGCAAGGATACAGAATCCACTGGTGACCAGGGAAAACAAACAAAAAGATGAATCTGTGTTTAGGATGACCATAGGCCAACATAACCCAGTCAGTGACATGCAGCAAAGTGGAAAGAAGTGTCTGCCTAGAATCCCAACTCTGCATTGACCCTGAAGAATCAAAGAAGTCCCTAAACTCTCCCTCCCTACCTCTGGACCTGATATCCCATTGTGAAATGATAGAGGAGAGTGATGAGGCCTCTGCCAGCCTGGAGAGCATGATCTGTGCTCTGCTGCTGAAGAAGTTAGAGAGAAAAGAGCAACAATCATGCAGAAGTGCTTCCAGCATGTGGCATCCTGTCTGTCAGCAATGTAACCCCACACATCCTGAAAAGAACAGATGTTCCCTAGAATAAGCAATCACCTTTCCAAGATATTGACTAATGGAGAGCCAAAGTCCTTCAGTGTGAGTCTCTGCATCATGGTGAGATTAAGAATGTCCTGGTCAATGACCATAAGTTACTGATGGGCAATTGTGCCAAGACTTTCTTTCTACACTCAGTAGGTAGGAAAAACACTAAGATTTCAAAGACATCTTCTGGAGAGTATAGTTGAAATGCCAAGGGAATATTCAGCAACATTGAGAAGAATGTAGACAGTGCCTATGAATATAGAGTGACCACATGAGATGGTTGGAGAGCTGCCTTTAGGAGAGGACAGAGAAGCTTCTGTGGTTCACATCCTTACCCAAGGCACATTACCTGCCCTCATCCTGGAATAGCTTTGGGGAGTGAGTGACTCTTTCATACTTCTTTTGACTCATGAATATAACCTCTTCCCAGTTGCATGTTTGAAAAACAAGCAGCCCAAGAATTGTACCAGGGCAGCAAATGACCCAGAAAGGCAATGATTGACTGATGGTTAAAACTGTGGACCAGACACATTCATAAATCGAGGAAATGAAGACAGACTGTGCCAAGTCAGATTCTCAGACATCAGGTCAGGAACATGAAGAAGGCTCTGGTGTGTGAATCATGTGCACACCACAATGGTAGGGGACGCTCTGCAAGCCAAAGGGCACAGAAGTGCCTTTTCCCCTCCCTTCTCAAGAATATCTGCAAGGACACACTGTTCTCTAATTTACTAAAAGCTAAGTATATTCCTGTATAATTCTTTAAAAAATTGGGATCAGAAGTGTTAGTGCTAACTTTATTTTTGTCTTACCAACACTCATTTCTTCAATGTCCAAACACTCTCGCTTAGAGAAGTCTTAGAAACAGACAAGGTGCCAGACGACCAGGCTAGCCCCTTCTGCACTCCACACAGAGCTCCCATTGACTGCAATCCTATTGTAAGGCAGAGCCAGGGTAAACAGGGCAGAGACAGCAATACTATGAAGCCCTAAGCCTTGGTTGAACTTGCCAAAGAGAAGTTATAAGATGAAAACAATGGTTCTCCAAGGAAAAGGGACTTATCTATCATGAATTTCATTGTAGAATCATAGCACAAAGTATATTACTGAAGCAAGATAAATGTATGTGGTGCTGTGTACGTGGACCTCAAAGCTGTTCTCTTGGAGGTGTTAGAAAGAAAAGCTCCATAGCAATGTGAGTTTGGGACATGTTGGGTTAAATAGATTAAATGGATTTTTACTGAAAGATTTCTCAGAATATTCTTATCCTAATGTGCATTGTGAGTCTCCAAGAAGGGTATATTTTATGTAGTATTTGCCAAATAGTCAATGTGACTCTTCTCCTTTCCTTTTCATGGGAAGTGGCTCAGTGTAATGGATAAGCATGTAGGCTCTGGGATCAGCCTCTCTGCTTTAAACTAGGCTCTCTCAACTATGAGCAATGTGGCATCAGACAAGTTAAAAGCAGTATAATAATAGCACCTACCTTAAAAACGTAAGATTATGGGAAATAAATTAGATAACTCATATAAAGCATTGAATCATTCCAAGGCCTCAGAGACAATTACAGCTTAATAAGTTACCAATATAGAGCATCACCCAGAATTGCATGGTGTTGCATGGTGTACACTTTTCAAAATTTTAGTTTAGTGGACATTGGAGCGGCTGCTTAGCATTGGAAGAAGTATGGCTTCTTCCTCACCAAAATAATTTACTTAACTGGTCTCATGAGAAGGATGCTCAAGAACATTCCTTGATGGTTGTGGGGGGAAGATCTCCCTTTGAGTCTGAGTGATCAGGTTGTGGGACATAGACTGTGGGAGGTGTTTTATTATAATGAGGTGAACGATTTGAGGAGGAAGCAGGCAACCCAGCGGACAGCAAGACACAGATGGTGCCTTCATCAAACTTCACTTGGACTGGCCCTTCCCTGCACTTTTCAGTCAGGAAAGCCTGTAAATTCCTTGAAGCTTAAGTAAGTCTGAGTAAGCCTTTCTGTTACTGGCTGGCTAAGCCTCTCAGCTGATGGAGGGGTGAGTTCAAGTGAATAAGGAAGCAGTGTGGTGCACTGGAAACAGCTCCAGAGCACACATGCAGCCCCAGCTTTCTAGCGATAGGCTTCACACTCTCCATCTGTCCCTTGACCGTTCTACTTCTTAGTTTCCTCGAGTATAAAAAGAAAACATCAATATCTTTTCTACTCAAGCCTCATGGTTAAAGTGAGTACAAAGGAGAGAAGGTGTGCGAAAACACTCTGGAGACAGTCAAGTGTTCTATAAATGCGACACAGAAATATTTATAGCAATAGTGGGAACTTGACTACTTCTTGATTTAAAGCTGTTACACTGTGGTGGTATAAGATTTTTGGCTAATGCTAAAACAAGAACATAAAAGCCAGCTGTCAAAATATTATAATTGGTCTCTGCCTAACCCTAAGGCTTTAAATTCTGTGATGCTATAAGTTTAAGAGCTTATCTGCAATTTCTGCCATTCTATAATACCCTATCCTATTTAAAATTCTACAGCTCTGAATATTTCAAAAGAAACTCTGAAAGTATTCATGTTTAAACAAGGAAAAATCACCTCTGGTAATTTTATTTTATTTTAAAAAATTTTCAAACTTTGTAAAATATTAATCCTCATTTATAGTTTGACCAAATAGACCAGGCACTTTGATAAAAAATAGTGAAGTTTTAATTTTAGTTTAGAGAGAAATAGAATTTTTAGCTAACAGCATGGTAAACAGTTGAAAAGGAAATAATCTACAAAAACAAGAAGGAAGTAGCTCTTCAAGGACTTTAATGAAATTGAAATGCTATATTATTATCAGTAATAATGATCTGATCTTTATTGAGGAAGACATTCTCTGTGGGTTTTCGAACTTCTCTAAGTCTTGCTGGGAATTCTAAGAGCATGAGACCTTGACTGCCCTTTGGCTGGATCATTTCTCAAGATTGTGTTTGTAGCAAGTAACTTTGAACAATGGGATAAAAAGACAAAGAGTGGATTTATTTACTGTTCACTGTAACAAAGGTAGATCTTCCAAGCTCAGATATGACACAACCCCACTATGTATAAAACATCCGCCAGGGATCTTCTGTATCAGCCATATGGGACTTGGGGACAAGGGGAACTGACATTTACATGCCGATGCTCTTGATGCTGTGCACTGTAAAATAAAGTCCTGTGCCTCTGACCCAAGGGTCTTGTGTCTTCTGCCAGTATCCATGAAACAGAAACAGGTTAATTTTATAAGCTTACAAGGAAAGTAAAAGCAGATCCCAGACTCTTCATAAGTCTTGACACTTTTGGTGATGTGTTTGGTTGATTTTCATAAAAAATTCCTACTTAAGAGTTCACTCCTGTGGTGTTCTTTGTGGGTTCCTGGCATCTTCATTAACCAGCAGAGGGAGCCCATGCTAATTAATTAGCTAAGGCTAGCTTTGCTTGTACACATGTTAGAGCATCTTCCAGATAAAATTCACTTAAAACTATACTGCTGTGGACAATACCCTACTGCTGACAAAAATGTAAGATGTAAAATAGTACCATCATTGACCTGGGCTTCAGGGCATTAAAAAAAAAAATTACATTTTCCAAGGGGACCCCTCCAGGAAGGAGGAAGTTAGGGAATATGCCTTAGCTACCTAGAAGAAGTTGAAAGTAGTATTTTCTCAATGAAGACTTTTTCTAAAGTTGATAGCCCTAGATTTTATGAAAGGACAGGCCCTGAGTATAATTAAACGATTACCTTTGGAACTTTAGAACTATCTCTCCTTTATACCATGTATATCATTAAGAGATGAAGTCCTAACTTCGAAATTACTCCGCTTAAAAACTGTTCATAGCTAAAGCACACAAATACATGCACACACAAGTCTTGTGCACTTTGCTTTGGCACCTTCAAGTCTGTACTTTTACCCAGGAAAATTTTAGGAGTGCTGGGCAAGTCCAGAGCTGACCACCAGCCTGGGGCTAGGCCAATTTCTCTGAGCAAGCGGGACATCATACTTGACAATCTCAGAACCTTCCGTTTGTTTACAAAATAAAGCTTCTCTGAGTGGAAGCACACACACACATACCCTGCATTCATTAAAATGAGGAAGAGAATGTAATAATTTAAAACTGCACTTAAAAATTGCCATATGGAGGGAAACAAAATAGAATATTATTAATGATAAAGTTAGTAACAATGAAAACTGTTAAATATTATCTGTTGTTACTTGAATTTTATCCTGGAACTTTGGAGATGTATAGATTGTACAGTGACCTTATTAAACCTCTAAATCTGGCTTTCTCCTATTACACAGTAATCTAATTTGGTGGATTTGACAAAGTGGTCTCTTTACCTGTGTTTTTTCATTTTGTCATTAGCTTTAATTTTTAATTGTTTTCTTTTACTTATCATTATCACCATCTTGCTTAGAAATACCTTAGAGAACTAAAGTGATAGAAAATTTAAAATAGCGAGGACAAGAAAATGGCTGTTTTTCAAATATGGTCAATCTCTAGGGCAGGTTATGCTCTTGAAGATTTGTAAGAGGAAGTGATATAAGTAAATGTAATTTTCTCATACAAACAATGTTATGATTAAAGGGTTATTTTCCTAAATAAGGACTTACACCTAAAATTTAAAGGAATACTTTAAACACCCTGTTGAATTAGCTACAGATATTAGCTGTAAAGTTTTCTGAAGCACACTGCAAATCAGTTAGAAAGGGCAATTAAGAAGCTGTTTGCATATTCTTTATGATTTAATTTGTGCAGGTAAGGGAAGGGTCCCTGGGAGAGAAGCTGGTTTCAATCTAGGAACTTTAGGGACCCTGGTGAGGCTGAGGGCCCAGCCACAGGCTGGACTGTGTGCCTGCAAAGGAGAATAGTGGTGTGCGTAATCCCAGGACTGCTTGACAATGGGCAGAATTAGGAATGGGTCACTGTAAGTCTCAGGGAGATGGATACTGGTTTTGTGAGGAGCACACAAAGAGAAAGAGAAAGTAGGGCAGCTCAGATGTGCAAGGCCAGGGAGGCAGGGAGTCAACTGACTTCAGGGGTTAAGAATCCTCTCAAAAACTCTTGACTGGGACAGGGAGATGGAGAACGAAGTGTGCTGCAAACACATTGATGGTGCTGTACTAGGCGCTCTTCCACTTGAGGTTAAGGAGGAAAGGTGTGGCTGCTCTCCTGGACTTTCAGTTCGGTGTACACAGCTAAGGCCAACCACTGTGCATGCCTTGAGCTGACCACTTCCTCTTGGGCATGCCTGAGAACGAGCAAGAGTAATTTGAGATTAGATTTTTTTCCTCTCCACATCTTTGCCCCAACAATTTCTGACATTTTTCATGCCCCTTATTTTGTGATCCAGAAGAAATGTTTCCTTGAAAGTGGGAACTGTATCAGAAACCTGGCTTCTGTATTTTATCCACAGCTACTTTCCATGGAACACATACACAAAAGGCTGAGAGCAAAATGGAATCACTTAAAGTCACAGACACAATTAGGGACAGGAAGGACTTTTTCTCCAGGACCTTAGACCAGCTCTGGAGGCAGAGATACAGCTCACTGTGGCGAGTCTGAACTTCAACTCTGGCACTTGGAGTCTGAATTGGGTTAGTTCAGAGGCAAGAGGGCTGCCTGGCTATCTTGATACCTGCTGGGAGGGTCTCATAAAGCCTTTTGCCACAGGCTAGCCACCATGGCTGTGCTGACCCATAAACGACATGTCAGGCACCACAGAGTCCTATTCATGAGCTCGTGTTTTTGGAAGAAAGGTCTAGAGACTCTAAAAATGAGCAGTGAGACAGTGACATCATAATGGTATTTATTATTTCAGGTTAGACTGGCACCTACTAAATCACTAAGGCCACAGGTAGGTTTTTCCACTTGAGGGAAGTCTTCTTTTTCCCTCTAAAGCTGGATTACTGAGAGGCGTGAAGCACACACGTTCCCCAGGAGTGCCAGCATGGGTGAAATAAAGACTCAAATAATTCCCACTTCATTTTATTTTCACACATTCCCCTCCCTAGAAGTTGAGCGGATTAATTTTTTATTGGGCACAGACTGGGGCCAGCTCACACACAGGCCCTCCCAGCGGCTGCCTCCATGGCATGATGGTGATGTGAGGAACATCTCAGAACATCCTGCTCCTTTGGGCTAGAAATTCCCATTTTAGCTAAGCCTTTGGGTTCAAGCTTTCAAGCTTGAAATTTTATCAATTTGTTTGAAAGACAAGACAAAATTTTTAACATTTTAGTATAGACTCATTTATCACATTAGCCTGTTAATATTTTAACACAGGTTTATTTATCACATTAAGTCTGAGAGAATGGGACTGGTGAATTTCAGTGGGGAAGGAGAGGAGAGGAAAGAATGAGTGAATGGGAATCCACCTAAAGAAGTGCTGACTGATGGAAAGGTGTGTGTGTGTGCGCGCACGCACGCACATATGTACAAAGTAGTTGGGGGGAAGTGCATGGGAGTGAAAGTCCTACCAGTCTACAAAAAGGTTAGATGTGGATGGGTACAGATGGCCACTACACTTAGTGATGTATGGACCTGTCAAATCACTATGCTGTACAACTGAAACTAACATAACTGTGTATGTTAATTATACTTTAATAAAAAATAGGAAAAATGATTGAGACATATGATGTATGTTAGGACTTGAGGAATGAAAAGAATGTGTATACATGGGGTAATATATGTGGTTTGTGATATATACATATGGTTTTTTGTTTGTTTTTGTTTTTTAAGATTTTATTTATTTATTCATGAGAGACACAGAGAGAGGCAGAGACACAGGCAGAGGGAAGCAGGCTCCCTGCAGGTAGGCCTGATGCGGGACTCGACCCAGGACCCCAGGATCACGGCCTGAGCCGAAGGCAGATGCTCAACCACTGAGCCACCCAGGTCCCTTATATATGGTTTTAAACAAAATTCAGAAAGTAAAATAGAGGTCAAGAGAGCAATTGTAGTGATCACCTGATTACCCAGGTTGCATTTCAGATCATGAAAACTTCAAGGCTTAGACATTTAAGAAAAATTTATTTTTTTCTCCGCAGAGTGAAGGCTGGTCTTGGTGTGGAGGAGGCCAGAGGGACACAGCTTCCTGTCACTCTGAATCACCCCAGCGCCTGCCTGGAGGCATCTTTCTTTCTCTGGGGCTGTGGCTTCCCTGCATTCATACTTTCTTCCTGGGTCTTATAGCAGCTGCATCATTAAACTACTCTGGTGCCTGAAAAGAACTATAAACCCGTGCTGAGGTTAATGATAATGCACTAAAATTTACATAACATGTCAAGTCCAGAAGGGTTGCAAGGTGCCGTGTAAACCTCCCAGAGGTGCTAGGATGCAGGAGGCTTCCTCCGAGGTGCACAGAGTTGGCAGGTGGAGCAGGAAGGGTGGGACCCACGTGCTAGCCATGGCAGCCACAGCAGGATCACTCATGAGATGGTCAAGAAGCACACAATGCTTTTGGCAGATTTGCTTGCTGTGGCTAAACTCGGGCAATACTCTGGCTCAGTGCCTTAGATGAAACTGTGTTCCCTCCATTTTGCAGACAAAGATGGGAAGACTGACATGATGAGCGGCCTGATGTCAGCAGCAGACCACAGATGTTTAGTGGTAGGAGGGTGGCAGCCCAGCCATTCTGTTGCGCAGCTGCGGGGCAAGGAGGTGGAGCTGGCAGGGGACCCAGTTCATGCTCCCTTCCTTGTTTCTCTGATGTAGGCACAGGGCCTTTTGTTGTCTTTCTAACTCTGTCTGGAATTGCTCTGCCCCTGGGCTCACTCCCTCGTGTCACTCAGGTCACTGGCCAAGTGTTAGTGTGACAGGGAGGACTTCCCCGTCCTCCCTCAGTGTCTGCCCCCAGGCATCACTCACCCCCTTACCTGTGTCCATCCCATCACAGCACGGATCTATGTGAGAGTGTTTCTGTTTTCATTGGTACTTTTTAGTGCCTCTGTCCCCAACTAGAATATGAACTCCATGAGTTGGAGCTTTTGTTCCATCCCTGCCTGTATTCCCAGTACCTGGAACAGGGCCGGAGATGTAGTAAGTGTTCGGTAAACATCCTTTGGATGGGGAAATGTGTGGGATGGCTGCAGTCCTTACACCATTCATCCACAGACTGGGTGGTGAGCATCAGGAATGTGTCCAGATGTGGCCTCAAGGCATCTAGTCCAGTGCCTTGTGTATAGGTGACATTTTGTTGAATTAAATGGAATTTTTTTATTGAAGAGAGGCCTCTGCTTAATTTAGGGCATTTTTGATGTTGGATGCTAGGAAAATCGAAGCTTCTGGGCTAGGGTAGATTAAAACAGCCCAGTTTCTCTGACTTTTTCCATTGGAAAAGGTGGGGAGTTGATTGTATTGGAGTCACTACCTGGATCGACCCTGTTTGAAACTTGCTCCTTGGGATGCCTGGGTGGCTCAGTGGTTGAGCATCTGCCTTTGGCCCAGGGTATGATCCTGGGGTCCTGGGATCCAGTCCCACGTCGGGCTCCCTGCATGGAGCCTGCTTCTCCCTCCGCCTGTGTCTCTGTCTCTCTCTTTCTCTATGTGTCTTATGAATACATTAAAAAAAAAAAGTTAAATAATTAAAAAAAAAAATGAAACTTGCTCCTCCAAATGGAGTCAGAACTACACAAGACAATGGCTACCTCTGTCTTTAAGAACCCCAGGACCTTTGAATAAAAGATTCAACAATCAGAGGACACGCTATAACTATGTGTGAAATGTTCAGTGGGGCTATGCAGAAGGAGGGTTTTGGAAGGGTAGGATTTTCAGGGGCAGGGAGAAGAAGAAGGGGCATTCCAGGCAGAGAGAACAGCAACAGAAGACCCAGCAATCCAATAGCATGTAGGTGTGGATGGGGAGGAGCCATGGGCCCCTGCAGTTAGGTGGTGATATGGATCCACACCCTGGGATATGATCTCATTAGCTAAGCAGGACCAGGCTTGGCCAGGATTTGTAAGGAAGACCTCCCAGGAAAGCCCTGGGTACTGCATAGATTGATGCTGGTGATTCATTTGGAGGCAAATCTTTCTTCTGAGTCATTTCTGAATCAATGTTACAGGACACAGTGTGTGTGTGTGTGTGTGTGTGTGTGTGTGTGTATCAGTACATGATTATGCATGTGTTATGTTAGTATGTGAAGGGAATAGCTCACTCTTAGACAAGTGGAGAATTTCTTACATCCTCTGAAGGGATCTGACAGATGATACCCTCCTGAGGTCTGGGCTGTGGGGCTTCCCTTTTGCTAATCCGTCTCTCACTGGCAAGATTATTTCAGTTACCTGTTTCCCTAGAAATGATCTTTTGGGCTCCTATATTCTGAGATGGTTCTGGCTGTTTCTGTAACAAGGAGAAATGCACGAACAGATAATTCCCTACCCTAGAATACCTTTCAGAGGGCTAGTCAAGTGCAGTGGAATGCTCCTCTACAAATAAAACTCTTCTGAACAAAGTGAGGGTGTCCAGCTGTCCATGGATGGTGTGATGGGCCAGGGATCTGGGCAGAGCTTGCCAGGATAAGATGGGCTGTCCCCAAGGAAGAAGTCGCCTGGACAAGAGGCAGTGCCCTGATAAAGGTCACTGTGTAGGGTCTGACTCCACCCTTAAGTGTCCCTTTGTTTCCTGTATGAGTTCTACCTCTTTTAATCCCAGATGTGAGCTCAAGCACACTGTTGGAGCATATCCCCCTTCTTAAATAAAGGTATTTCTTAATTACTTTGATGAATGTGGTAATTCAGTATGCGTGCATGGCATACCTTGTCTGTTTGCTGTACGGCAGGGCATGGGTGCTCGCGCTCACTGCCCACTCAAGGATGAGACTGCTTGCTAGTTTACTCTCAGCACTGGAGTGATTGGATAGGGGGTGGAGAGAGCTTGTCTGAGAGCTGTACAAAGTTGGTCAAGAAGGCAACTGTTTTCTTTACTTACTGATAATCTCAGGAAAGGGATTTAAATGAAAAAAATTTATTGGTCTTGTCTTCGGTTGGTGATGTTTTCCTGAGTAATTTTTGTTATGCCCTTAAATAAGGACATATTCTTAATACTATAAAGTAGTTTGATGTGCTCATTACTGGTAAGCTTATAACTAAGACTCATAGGCCACTAGTACTTTTTAGAATGGTTTTAAAAATAATTCTTGGTAGCTGGAGGTAGGTTGCTACAGGTCATGGGATAAATAGGGGAATGTGGCATGCTTTCCACAGTGACTCTTTCCTTGCTTAAGATCAACCCTCAAAATCAAGATCAAGAAAACTCCGGACTTCAGAGCACCATTTATATTTCAGCATAAATAGGTCAGTTCATAGATGCAAGCTTTCCCTGTGACATTACTTAGCTATGTATGGTTACAAGAAAAATACTTCTTATTGCCAAGTATACATAACCCACATTAGTGAATTGGTAGTAAAAAATGAGTTTTATACATTTCTTGACTGTTGTGTGTTTGAATTGTAAACTATGTGATGAATATTCTTATCCATATGGAGAAATATCAAGAATTCTCATTGTGGTAGCTGGGCATATGTATCTAAACTCTTCTGGCACACCCAAGTAATAAGTCTCTCTGGAAATTTAGATTGCATGAAGCTTATACTTAAGGCTCCAATTCTATTTCTGCATTTTTATTCATTATTGTGTCGTTGTCCTGTGCCAAAGATACACCCTCCTTATCTCTGCCAGATTCCGGGTAATTGCAATTACACTTGGAAATGCTGGTCAGTAAGGGGAGGAGTCCCCTTAATTACAAAACACAGTGCTTGTCATCTGAGAAAAATGAAGCACCCCCAAACCTGATGAGTGATCTGTAATCATCCCCTATCCGTGCTTTATTCCTTCCTGTGTGGTTGTCTCTGACATGCCCATTCCTGTGTGCTGACTCTCACCCTGGGACCTGCTCCTGAGCTGACACCCACCTGCTGCAGTGGAGGAAGGTTTGCTGCCTCCAGCGAATTATTTTAATGAGTTGGAGGAAAATGGCAAACTAAACCAGGTTGTTTAGCGTGGAAGACAAAAAGCAAAGCACATTTAGGGCCTGTCAGTGCCTTTTTCTCAGCCCTCTCAGGTTGCTGAGGTTACTGTAGCGCGCTCAGTTCCTCTCCCTGCAGCCGGCGTGTACCTCTATTAAGTCGTGCCGCACGGCGCCGCTAGATGGCGCCGCTTCCAGCCAGTTCCGCCCGCGGGACCCCAGCCTCCAGGCCAGGGAGGGCGCGCTGCCCCGGCCCGGACGCACCTGCAGGGGCCTTCGCCAGGTGGACGCGAAGGTAAGAGGGCAGGGAAGAGGCGGTCAAGCCGCAGGCCAGGGGCAAGCAGCAGGTGCCCACCCTGAGTCCCTGCGCAGGCTGGCACTGGTGCTGGTGCTCGTGCCCAGGGATGGGTGCCAGCGCGGTAGGAGGGCCCCAGAAGCTACAGTGACACACCTGCAAAGGACATGGCCTCAGGCAAGGCTTTGGAAATGACACCTACAACAGCCAGGTAATCGGAGACGTGCCCTCTGGGGCCCCTCCGCGGAAGAGTGCTATTGGAGGGACGGCACTGGGTAAGGCTTCAATTTATTTTTCTGGTAATGTTTTTATACTTCTTGATTCAATTATTCATCTTCTACTGGTAGTGTTACACGGTTTCAACATTCATTCCTGTTGGGTACAGGTATCTCATCTGTGGCTAGTTTGTGTCCAGGGGACAACCACACAAAGTTGTCCATCTGTTACAATCCAACTACAGTTAAAGGCTTAGAGCATTCTAGAGTGTCTAGAAGAGAGACGATAACAATAAAACACCAGGTTCTGCATTTTTGTTCCCACAGATACATTCAGGAGCGCTGGTTACTGATGGAGACTCTCTCTGTATTTGGGAGCTAAAGCTGTCTACTTCCTGTTTCTGAACTTAGGAGGGTGAGGAAAAGCCTGTGAACTATTTCCCTTGTAATTAGCCTTTTTGCTAAGGCGGGAGGTGATCATTCTCTTCTGCCAACCCAGCTAGAAATAGAATGCCTCTGCTAAGGAGAATTCTCTCTCTCTGATGGACACATTTGGGCAGATTCCCTTTAGTCCTACTCGAAGGACTTAGTTGGATGACAGAATCCAAAGGTTTTATCTACAGCTGGTATTTAAGCTGTAGCTAAGATGGTTTTAAGTGAACATCCCAGAGGTGCAAAGGCAGGAGAAACAGAAGCATTGTTCACCAGCTACTCAAACAAAATCTGGGGCTCATTGATTAGTAAATGTGGGGCACTGGCCATGTGCCAAATGCTGCATTAGGCTGGGGATACATCAGTGAATGAAATGGACAAAATCACATACTCCTCTGGAATGTGTCTTTTAGTGGGAAGAGACACAAGATAAATGAATCAACCATGTACGTGAATACAATGAGAACTGCTGAGAGGAAAATAAAGCAGAGAAGGGGGATGGGGATTATAAGGTGCGATGGTTGGGGAAGGTCTCCCAGAGAAGGTGACACTTGAGCAAATGCATGGAGGATGTGGGGCAGTTAGTTGTAGAGATTCCAGGGGGATGGCATCTAGGCCTTCTTATACATTTAAGACTTCTACCACTCAGTGGTTCAACCATTGGTGGCTTGGAATTGAATACAGTGGTAATATTTACACCAGGGAAATTAGCAAATGCTATAATCCAAGGCTCATTTATTTGGACACCAGGCTCCTCAGCATATCATGGGAGGGAAGAGGAGAGGCCAGTAGTGATCCACCCAAGACCAGGTCCATCCCTTACTCTGGGGAAGGTCTGCAGTTACTGGAGGAATAAGGATGTACTCGGTCACAGGCTTGGGGGCTGCTGCTAGATGTCACCTTGGCTATTTGTAGGTAGTGCTTTGCTGGACAGTCTTTCTCGGCACATTGCTATCTCTTTAGAAGAAAGTAGGTATGAAAAATACCCTATACTTAAGAGTTATCACACATTTCAAGATTATCCTTTCTTCTTGAAATGATGTGAGAACTGGAACATCATTCTGTACAGTCAGGCCAGAGGAGCCTAAGTCCATTTTGCTGAGGGGGAGGGGGAGCTTGTCTATAAGCTGTTTTGGATAAAAACGTATCCTTGTGTACCTTCTTCCCCTCATACATTCTCAGGCTGCCTGTCCCTCATCCTGAGGACATCAATTGAACACTGTGCTCCCCAACATTTTGAAAAATACATGGTACACCTCAAAGTTCAATAGGAACTGTTTTGGCATTATCTATGATTTTGACTTTGATACATTTAGTTTTATCAATTTACCTTCCTTGTTATCATAAACACCTGAGGTTAAATTTTAGGGAGAATTTAGCCCTGGCCCAGCTTGTATATGGTGGGCATTCTTTAACAACCAGGAAAAGTGCTGCTGCCCTTTAGAATGGGCAGAGCCAGAGCAATCCTGAGCACACAGATCTCTCTTTGGGGGCTAACAAAAACACACTGGAAATTTTACAAGAATTGACTTTTCTGTGAAGTTTCCAGAACTTTCACCTACTATGTGGTCTGGCATTGACAACCCACATCCATTGGTATGGCCTGTTCCAGCTGGGGGCAGGGAACTCAGAGGTGCAAATCTTCAGTGAGGGGTGAGGCAGGACAGGCATCCAGGCCCTGGAGCCAGGAAGTCCAGGCACCGTCCCCATCTGGCCTTGACTCACTCTTTTAGACAGGAAAAGCCATGATGGACTCCATCTCTGAGGATTTTGTGGGGATCAATTGCTGAGAATGTGTACACTGCCGTTGCAGGGAGCCATGGCTGCTCATCCTCCTCCAAAGAGGAATGTTTGAGACTGTATGGGGAATGTTCTTGATTTTCCTAAAGTCTAGGGAGTGCTTGCCCTGCCCAAAGTGCCAATATGCTCCATGGGGAGAGGCCAGGGAGTGCCTGCTACTGCATTTAGCAAGAGTCAGGGCTACAGGGGACAAAAGAGATAGAATCCCTGATTTGTGCTCTGAACGTGGCTATAACCTTAATGCATAGGAATGATGGCTGAAGAGGTCTTGGGAGCCTCACACAGGGTCTGCAGAGGTGCTGCTGTGGACAGAGCCTTGAAGTGGGCATGAAGGACTATATTCCAGTCAGGGCTCATAAGCTCTCTGAGCATATTGGTCAAGGTGCTTATCTCTCTGGGTCTCAATGACTTCTATAAAACCAGAAGGCAGACCCAGGTGATCCCAAGGCCCTATCCTTTGTAGTTTCAGAATGGAGACCAACAGGCTGTCCAGAATTATTCTCAATGGGACAGGTGGGCAGGTGTGTTTTCCTGAGGAGCTGACTCTGAGTGAATCTCTAGGGGACAGCACATTCCAGGCAGAGATGGGCCAGGAGAAAGGTAAGGGCTATGCTCTGTGGTCAGCAGGGGCCTGGCCCTCAGATGGTGTTAACAGCCCACCATTTGCACGCTGTGATTACCAGCTTATGTGAATGGAGATTGGGGCCCTGTCAGGAAATCTACTGGTGGGTGTCACTGGTTCAAGCTCTGCCATGGCTGTTGATTCCTCTGATGGTTTATGGAAGGGCTGAAAAAAACTGGATCCCACCAAAGGAGAGAGAGATGCTCCTGAACTGTGCTGTGTCCTTCCCTGTGTACTCTTTTGTGCACACATAGTGTGATGGTTAATTTTATGTATTGCTGTGACTAGGCCACAGGGCCCAGATGGTTGGTCAGACAATATTGTGGGTATTTCTGTGTTTTTGGATGAGATTAACAGTTGAATCCTTAGAATAAAGCAGATTACCCTCTAATCAATCATAAGGGTGGGCTTCACCCAATCAATAGAAGCCTGAATAGAACAAAAGGCTGTTGTCCATCGAGTAAGAGATGATTCTCCTGCCTTTGAACTAGGATATCACTTCTCCCTGCTTCCACATCAATTTCTGGCCTTTGGATTTGAACTGGGACATCAACTATCAGCTCTGCGAATTCTAGACTTGCCAGCTTCTGTAACAGAAGCCAGTTCCCTATAATAAATCTCTTTCTCTCTCTATTGATATATACAGATATACAGATATATATCCCATTTGTTGTATTTCTCTGGAAAACCCCGATTAATACACAAAGTATTTGATTATTTCACATGCTGGGGGAGAGAAAGCAGATTGGTTGTGTCATCCAGAGGAGTGTTCAGAAGACTCAGGATATGATTGCAGGCTCCCATGGAGAAATAAATGCATTGGCCGAGCCAAAGAGTTGGAACTACACGGTGGAGATGCTGCTGGATGCTGCTGGGATGCTGCATAGTTGTGAAGGCCTCCCTCCAGAGACAGTAGGGGAGAATAAACCACACTGATATTCCAAATAAGTCCAGGAATGTTGGAAGACAAGCCAGCTAATCTATGTATATATTCACAAGGTTTTTGAAAGAAAAATGCTGGGGAAATATTTAGTATTATTGCCATTATTATTTCTGGGTTTCATTCTACCTATATTTAAAGAGAATGAGGAATAAGGTTCAATGATCTATGTGTTTTGGCAAAAAGGTTAAAATATCCCCCTGGTTCAAATCGAAAAAACCTCTCATAATTCTCAGGTCAGACATATAAATATTCTAAACAAAAACTCATTAGTTCGGCCCACTCCACCATGTATTGAGTTAAGACTGACTAATCCAGAGGTTGACACAGTTAAATGAAAAGGTTCATTTGGAACTGTTAACACCTTGCAATAACACCTTGCACTTATATAGAAGCCTTCATGCTGAAGGATTGCAAAGTGCTCCTCAGACGGTGTATAAATAAAAACCCTTCCCCTGACCAGAGGCAGCCTCCTTACAGGCACAATGCCACCAAAACACACACCCACAGTCTTTTTGATGAAAGAGAAAAGTGAAAACTCTTTTCTCCATTTCAAACTGAGAGAGTTTTTCCTTCATGCCAATTAATTCTTAGATTCTCTGACCAGCTGGGTGTCCAACTGATCAAATGACTATTTGATTAAAGATTCAATTCTGACACTAATTCCTGGAGTTAGCATGGACCCTACAGGGTAAGGGCTCAGTTCCATGGCACTGGCCCCACATCAGACATCAATTCAAATGTGGTTTCCAAGCTACCCATACTTCTGCCTGGCTGAGTACAAATTTGGGAATACCCACAGTTCTCTCTTGCGTTCAATAATTCGCTAGAATGAATTGCAGAGCGCAGGAAAGTACTTTACTTATTAAGGATACAATTTAGGAACAGCCAAAGGGAAGAGATGCAGGGACACTGTATTGGGGGGGATGCCCCTGGGGCTTCCATGCTCTCTTGAAGCACTCTCCCAGCAGCTCCCTGTGTTCACCAACCTGTAGGTCTCTGAAACCTGTCATTTAGAGATGTTAATGGTTTTATTATTATAGAGATGCAATTTTACTAAATCATTGGCCATTGGTGATTGAACTCAAACCAGCCCTTCTCCCCTCCCCAGAGGTTAAGGGCGGTTGGGACTCAAAGTTCCAGCCCTCCAGCTGTGCCTTGGCCCAACCCCTGTCCTGAAGCTACCTAGGGTTACAGGAATCATTTCATTAGCATAAACTCAGGTGTGGTCTAGAGGAGCTTGTTATGAATAACAAAGGACAGTCCTATCTTTCAGGGAATTCCAAGGGGAAGGTTTTAGAAGATTTGATGCCAGGAACCATTTTACTGCACAAATGAGAGAGTACTTCAATTTTTTAAAAAGGATTTTATTTGACAGAGAGAGAGGAGACAGCATGAGTTGAGAAGGAGGGCCAGAGGGAGAGGGAGCTGAGCAGGAGCCCAGTTTGGGGCTCCATCCCAGGGCCCTGGGGCCATGACCTGAGCCCAAGGCAGATGCTTAACGACTGAGCCCCCCAGGTGTCCCATACAGGGTATTTCAAATGACAGTACTGGTCTCACTGGTCACAGTGGAGTGAGACCGGTACTAATGTGAGCATGTCTGTCACATAGAAGGAGTTCTAGGGCATCTTAAATGACTTCCTCATGTTTTCTTGTCTCACAAAACTGACTAATAAAATTTCTGTGGTAATGAAATGCTCCAGTATGGTGGCCACTAACCACATGGAGTTGGCTATTGAACACTTGACATGTGGCTAATGTACTGCAATGTCATTATTTTATTATAATTATTACTTTACTTAATTGTGTTGTGCAAAGCTCTACAGTACAGATCCTCCAGAAATGACAAATGATTTCATGGGGAGGCGGTAGCTCCTGCTGGATCAGGAGCAGCCCTAGGGCCCTCATTTCTTGCCTCTCTCCTTGGAACCGTAACCCAAAGTGAAGAGATCTTGACATCTCCAGAAATGCTTAGTGTCAGATCTACCCACCCATCCATCTATCCATCCATTTATCCTTTGAACAAATATTTCTTGAGCATATTCAACACGGTTATATTCAGTGCTTTTCCAGGTAAACAGAGGTTTTGAATTTAGAATTGCCCAGCAATTCTTAGAATAGACACAGAATTAAATTTTTAAAAAAATATTTTATTTATTTGAGGGAGAGAGTGAATGAGAGAGAGAGAGAGAGAGATCACATAGGGGCAGAGGGAGAGGGAGAGGGAGAAACAAACTCCCCCACTGAGCAGGACTCTGTCTGAGGACACTGGGATCATGACCTGAGCTGAAGGCAGACGTTTAACCAACTGAACCCCCCAGGAGCCCGAGTAATTGGTGGTTCTTGCAATCAGGAGGGCATTTATGATAGAGGGAAACTGAGTAGTGTGGAGGGCGACATCTTAAGGAACTCCGTTATTTTCTCCCAAGTGGGATGGTGGGTTAGAAAGAGGAGAGAAAGGAAGAAGCATGGAAGTAGAGTTTAAGAGACTTGAATAAAGGACACCTGGGTGGCTCAGCGGTTGAGCATCTGCCTATGGTTTGGTTGGGACGTGACCCTGGGGTCCTGGGATCGAGTCCCACATCAGGCTCCCTGCAGGGGGCCTGCTTCTCCCTCTGCCTATGTCTCTGCCTCTCTCTGTCTGGGTCTCTCATAAATAAATAAATAAAATCTTAAAAAAAAAAGAGGCTAAGTGAAATGACACTGCAGGGAAATCATTAAGGGCAATGATGGAGACAGAAGCAATTGGAGCAGAACAAGGCAGGAGAGAGTGCGACATGAGGTAAGTTGCCAGGGCAGCTCAGGCGGCCTGTGTCCCTGCAACAGAAGCCAGCGGGAGTGAGGACTGGGCACAGGTCTGAGGGGCCCGGAGGCAACACTTGCAGGAAAAGCTGGACCCTAGGACAGAGTCTGAGGCAGGTGTGGGCTCCTTGGAAAAAGTGTCACCCCAGGGCCTACCTGGAAAAGGGGCTTCCTCTGATGCTGAGCTGAGTGAGTGAGCCCAAGGTTGATAGGCATGTGGTTTTTCTTACCTAGTGGCAGGTGAGGGTGGGGCAGGAACAGTTTTCTTCCAAGAGGAGAGAAAAAAAGCCAAACAGAAGCTACATTAGGGAAAATTTTTGTGCTTGTTTTTTTTTTTTTTTTTTTTTTTTGTGCTTGTTAAATATTTTATGAGAAGGTCCTTAGCTAGGATGCTTCATGCATGTCTTAGTTGGCACTGCTGTAACAAATTATCATAGACTGGGTGCTTTGTAGACAACAAAATTGATTTCTCACAATTCTGGAGGCTGGAAGTGTGATTTTTGTGTGCCAGCATGGTCAGGTGAGACCTGTCTAGGTTGCAGCCTTCACTGTGTCCTGCAATGGTGCAGAAAGGGTGCAGGAGCTCTGTGGGTTTCCTTTATAGGTGTGCTAACTCCACTTACGAGGGCTCCACTCTCACGACCTAATTACACTCCAAAGGTCCCCTACCTCCAATACTGTCACATTGGGCATTAAGGCTTAAACATATATGAATTTTGGGAGGGCACAAACATTCAGTCCATAGCAATCTGAAATGGTTTGTCCAGTCCTCAGTGATTTGGGACCTTACCTCTAGTCACTATGGTGTGCTGACCCACAGAACTGGACAGTGATTCTTATGACATTTCTTAAAACTCTCTCTTTCTAAGAAATTGGGTAATTTCTTATAAAGGAGACTTGCTTTTCTGTCTGCTGTGGCTAGGCTATAGTTCTCTTTGTTCTCTCTGTGCATGAGTAGGAGTTTGCAGGGCCTAGGAGCTAGTTTGTTTGCTTAACATATCCTAAGAATTGCTGCTTGTCTTTTCTAAACTTTAATTAATTGTGGTTAATTTATACCTGTGCCTTGGCATAAAGGGCTCAATTTAATTTCTCTTCTTTCTCTATATACACATGCACACACACATGATATATATACACACACATACACGTATACATATATACATACACATATATAAAGGTTTAGGATATATATACATACACACACACATACACACACATACAAAGAGGCTTAGAAAAATCAGACCAAGTTATTAGTGATTTATATTAATATTAGAATTCATTAATTCCATTCCAAATAAATCCTTTCCAAACAAAACACATTAATGTATGTAATATATTAAATATATAATATATTACATATATTATATTACATATATATTTATAAATATATAAAAATTAATGTATAATATATATTCTATTTCAAACAAGTCCTTTCCAAGCAAAACGCAGAGCTGCAGAATCACCCATGCATCTGGCTCTTATATATATATATATATATATATATATATATATATATATATATATATGCATTTTGCTTGGAAAGGATTTGTTTGGAATGGAATTAATGAATTTTTATATTTATATAAATCACCAATCACTTGGTCTGAGTTTTCCAAACCCTTACAAGCTTACATAAGTATTTTTAATTTAATTACTTTGAAGTAGTGTGGTTATCAGAATTCCCACGGTTCAGGCTCCTCGTTCCAAGGTCAAGATAACTATGCATTTGAAATGTTAAGGTCAGACCCTCAGACTAAGGACTTTGCTCCTTCCTTGGCTATGTGCTGGGCTGAGCTGTCAAGCTCACACAGCTGGAGGAATTGGCCCTGATGCCAGCCTCAGGGGCAGGGACATATTGGTGGTCCTGTCCATAGAGACGTGGGATTAGGTGGTGGCAACAGGACAGCCCAGTTTAAGTGCTGAGAACTGGAATGTAGACTGTGCAGGAGGCTGTGCAGGAGGGGTCAGCCCAAAGCGACACTGACCCAGAGATGCTCAGAAGACATGCAGGTGAATGGCAGGTGCTCAGGTCACTGCTCTGGGCTTGTGTTGGGACTCTGCTCTTATAATGAAGTATTACAGTGAATCTTCCAGGGAAAGTTTGCAAGGCCACTACACAGTCTTTTCTTGGGGTGTCAGCTTTCCAACCTCTTGGATTCCTGACCTTGTTTCAAAAGCATATTTCTTTATAATTTGACTTTTATCCAAGGAGGAGTGAAGGCAATTGTTGGTAATTTGGCAAGTGCTTAGTTTAGTTATATAGTAGTTGAATTTTTATGCCAGAGTTTCACTTTTGTGTGTGTGTGGGGGGTGGGGTGGGGTGGGGTTTTTGACTTTGCCTGTCCCTCTAGACTTCTGACCAGCACATAGGTGTTTTCAGAATGAAATGTATACCTCATTAATATTAACTGGGTAAAAAATGCATTGCTCTCCCAGAGAAGCTTATTTGGGGGGTCACCTTGACTCTTTTCCAGCAAGTGGGGAAATAGTGGGATGTGATATGTCAATGTATCCCCTGCACATGGGCCCAGCAGGCTGAGATCCAGGCTGAGCTATGTGAGGTTAGGGTCTAGGCTCTCTGCCAACATGGGCGTGGCATGCCACAGGCTGCAATAAAATGGCTCAACTTTGCTTTATCAGCACCTGCTTTTGAATAGCTATCAATTAGATGCCTTCTACATGTGTGGCCCCTCCCACTGGAAGATTTTCCAATCCATGGTCAAAGCTAGTGTGTGACAATATCACTCCAATGTGGGTGTAAGAAATCCATCTGCAAAGGAGACTGAAGAGCTTCCAGGGCCTGCTGTGTGGCCAGGAATACCTCTGGGGTATCTGTTCAATGACACAGACACCCATGGCTTCCTGTGGAGGTGATGTGTGTGGCAGCGTGGGTCTTACTCTGTGCCTGGACTGGCTGTGAGGTTCTGGAGAGCCCTATGAGGAGGACATGCTGAGGTTTCTCCTTGCACGGAGGCCCCTCTGCTCTTGGGAGATGGTTCTTAGGCAGCCTGGGAAAGGCAGAAGGTGAGTCCCCTGGGCTCGGAGGCAGCCAGGTGGTGGGTCAGTTGGCAGATCTGTGGGAAAGGGCTTCACATTTGAGCTCTTGCTCCCACTTGCTCATCGTGACTTGAAATTCCTTTACGGAGGGGGGGGGGGGCGGAATTCTTCCAAAAGAGTCAGGTTTCAGGTCCTCACTTCTTTCAGCAATTTATAAGAAATTTGTCATTGGACCTGGCCTCAAGGGATTTGAGTGTTAATTAAAAGATTTTATTGTCAACCTTAAAATTATTTTAAAAATTCCTAATTATGTTTCAGGAAATTTATGGTTTTTAAGGATGAGTCTTTTAGAGACTTATTTAGCTGTATGAGCTTGAGCAAGTTGTAGTAATCTTTTTAGACTCAAATCACATTCTTTAAAAGGAGGCAGTTGTACTACATGATTGCTTAGATCTATGTTAGTTCAAAAGGTAACAATTCTCCAATTAGAATCTTTAATGGAATGATTTTCATAATCAGAAAAACAATGCATATGTTATGTGTAGAGGTGGTAATACTGATTACAAATCATTATTCCATGGTCATGGATTGGAAGAATTAATATTGTGAAAATGCTACCCAGGGCAATTTACACATTTAATGCAATCCCTATCAAAATACCATGGGCTTTCTTCACAGAGTTGGAACAAATCATCTTAAGATTTGTGTGGAATCAGAAAAGCCCTGAATAGCCAGGGGAATATTAAAAAAGAAAACCAGAGCTGGGGGCATCTGGCACAATGCCAGATTTCAGGTTGTGCTACAAAGCTGTGGTCATCAAGACAGTGTGGTACTGGCACAAAAACAGACACATAGATCAGTGGAACAGAATAGAGAACCCAGAAGTGGACCCTGAACTTTATGGTCAACTAATATTCAACAAAGGAGGAAAGACTATCCATTGGAAGAAAGACAGTCTCTTCAATAGATGGTGCTGGGAAAATTGGACATCCACATGCAGAAGAATGAAACTAGACCATTCTCTTACACCATACACAAAGATAAACTCAAAATGGATGAAAGATCTAAATGTGAGACAAGAGTCCATCAAAATCCTAGAGGAGAACACAGGCAACACCTTTTTTGAACTTGGCCACAGCAACTTCTTGCAAGATGCATCCATGAAGGCAAGAGAAACAAAAGCAAAATGAATTATTGGGACTTCATGAAGATAAGAAGCTTCTGCACAGCAAAAGAAACAGTCAACAAAACTAAAAGACAACCTACAGAATGGGAGAAGATATTTGCAAATGACATATCAGATAAAGGGCTAGTATCCAAGATCTATAAAGAACTTATTAGACTCAACAGCAAAGAAACAAACAATCCAATCATGAAATGGGCAAAAGACACGAAGAGAAATCTCACAGAGGAAGACATAGACATGGCCAACACGCACATGAGAAAATGCTCTGCATCACTTGCCATCAGGGAAATACAAATCAAAACCACCATGAGATCCCACCTCACACCAGTGAGAATGGGGAAACTTAACAAGGCAGGAAACCACAAATGTTGGAGAGGATGTGGAGAAAGGGGAACCCTCCTGCACTGTTGGGAATGTGAACTGGTGCAGCCACTCTGGAAAACTGTGCAAGTTCCTCAAAGAGTTAAAAATAGATCTGCCCTACGACCCAGCAATTGCACTGCTGGGGATTAACCCCAAAGATACAGATGCAGTGAAATGCTGGGACACCTGCACCCCGATGTTTATAGCAGCAATGTCCACAATAGCCAAACTGTGGAAGGAGCCTCGGTGTCCATCAACAGATGAATGGATAAAGAAGATGTGGTCTATATGTATACAGTGGAATACTACTCAGCCATTAGAAACTGCAAATACCCACCATTTGCTTGGACGTGGATGGAACTGGAGGGTATTCTGCTGAGGGAAATAAGTCAATCAGAGAAGGATATACATTATATGGTCTCATTCATTTGGGGAATATAAAAAATAGTGAAAGGGAATAAAAAGGGAAAGGAGAGAAAACAAGTGGGAGGTATCAGAGAGGGAGACAGAACATAAAGACTCCTAACTCTGGGAAACGAACAAGGGGTGGTGGAAGGGGAGGAAGGCGGGGGGTGGGGGGGACTGGGTGATGGGCACTGAGGGGGGCACTTGATGGGATGAGCCCTGGGTGTTATATGTTGGCAAAATTGAACTCCAATAAAAAAAAATGAAAAAAAAATCACATTGAAATGTAAATACCAAGTCGTTTCCTGAGGTCAATATTGGTAAGGGGCAGGAACATAGATAGGTGAGGAGAAAAGGAAACAAACACAAAAAGTGTCAGAAATACGCTGCATTTGGCCAAAGTTTGAGTGTCAGTTTTTCTGGCTCATCTCTATGACCTTGGGTATATTGCTTGATCTCTCGGTACTTCAATTTGCTTATCTCTGAGGTGGTAGAGCCCAGTTAGGAGGGTGTTGTGAAGCTTACAGCAAGTAGAAGAGTGACGGGCATGTGTAGGGCTACCTCAGGGGCTGTTACTCTTATTAATGATGCTCATTTGTGAGCCATTTCCTGGTTAGCAGCAGTTTAGAATGATTCTTGCCTTAATTAAAAAATCACTTCTCAATCTGGGAGTAGAAAGAAGTAAAGGGAGGAATGGAAGTTTCAGCCTTGGCTTTAAAAAGTTGGTGAAGCAATGGGAAGTGGCACCTCCATTTTATGGATTTCAATCTAAGGAGCTCTATAAAAAAACCCAGACTGGTACAACACTTTGAAAAACTTAGTTTTCTTCTTTTGGCTCTGCAATTTGCATGGATTTTGAAAAAGGTGTTAAATTAAAAAAAAAAAAAAAAGGTGGCATTATGTATTTTCAGGGTTTAATGATTTATGCATTTTTTTTAAGGTTTAAAAAAGTCTCTGTTTTAGGGTGACCTCGGTTGGCTTCATAGCCTTAAATGTTCCTGGTCTGAATGGTGTTTGAAAATACACCTGCAAAATTTTTCAGTATCCTTTCAATGAGTCCATTGCCTGGGTATAGGAATCACAGGGGACACTGTGACTTCCCTCAGTTCATGCCACCCCATCAGCTGGCCTTGATCCTTTCCAAAGGCCAGAACTCTCTTGGGGATCCTTCACTTCTCTTGCAGGCCAATGACTGCCACCCAGGGATCTGCAGCATTCTCCCCAGGCCCTGGGAAGTCTCTAGGCAGTGTGTGTGTGTTGGGGTGGTGAGTGGGTGGGGGGGTCTCAGAGGGGCAGAATAAATGCTAGCCATGATTTCTTTCTTCTGTTCTCTAGTTCTTCCCTACGTCTACTTTTTGTGGGTCAATCCTTTGCAAATGTACAAGATAGTTTGGCTTTTACATAATGCTTATTTTAAAATACATCTCTGAAGTTGTCTAGGCTGAAAGTCACATATAATAGGACTATGAAAATAAGGAAAAAGGATAAAGCAACAACAATAGCAAAAGATGAAAAGAAAGATATAACCATGATGTAAAGATACTTGGTGCTCTTCACCTTAATTTAACTCTGAAACTTCTGGCAATCTGAATGATGATAGAGATAGAAATGAAATAAAACACTATAAAATACTATAAAATACATGATTTCCATTATATCATGAATAGAAGAAGACTAGTTTGAATCTTGACTTAAGAGTTTTGTTCTCAATTCTAAACAGAGTATGTCATGAATGTCCTTATATAAAAGATATTGACTGAGTAGTCTTGAATAGAAATGATGCAACAGTTTCAGGGATTGTATTCTTCATATGTCTATTTCTTGTGTTTTCCCTTGTCCATCACATAAGAGAAGATAGGTTAATCCTGGGACCACCTACTCTAAGAGGTAAGATGAGTCTGGAATAATGAGAGGGCCTCAAAAGAAGATTCTGTTGAATCACTAATGAGGAAAGTACACACAGTACTGCAGTCCTGTTAACTACGATGCTTTCACCTGCCTGATTGCCAGTATCTCTTATTGCTGTATTCTGCCCACCAGGTTGGTCCTGCTCCACTGTGGCTCCAACACAGAATGGGAGGGAAGATTGGGTCAATATAATGATGTAGAGATTGATAGGGACTAGATACAAGTCTTTCTAAGGGTTTTGGTCTTTCTTTATTGTTTTTTTTTTTAAACTCTTATATTTAATTTAAAAAAAAAACCCAAGTTGGTAAAGAAGAAGTAAGACTTTCACTGTTTGCAGATGACATGATACTGTATATAGAAAACCCTACAGACTCCACCATAAACTGCCAAAACTGATAACTGAATTAAGTTTTGGTTTATCTTATAAGAGCAATGGAAAGCCATTGTAGATTTTTTTTTGTTTTGTTATTGTTATTTTTAGGATGAGACACATGCTAAAAGGTTTGAATTTTAAAAATACCACTCTGTATGTGTTGTGTGTGGAGGTAGCAGGGCAGGGGTGTGTGAGAAGGACTGCATAGGAAGCCAGCACAACCAGGTTAGATGACAAATGAAGGGCTTGGCTCCAGGTAAGATGGTGGCAATGGGAATGGAGAGAAGTATGTGGACTTGTGGTTTTGTATATGTGCGGCCGAAGCGAGCACGACTTGTGGTAATTTGGGTGTGGACTGGGTGATGAGAGAGAGGAACATGCCAGTGACAACTCACAGATTCTGGAATGCAGCATGGAATGCCAGCAACAAGGAGGCTGTAGAAGGAAGATGATGAGTTTGGTCTTGGGTGTGTGCCTATGGGTCCCTAGGAGTGGATAGACAGTGGGGGTTTGTATGTACACGTCTGGATTCAGAGATGTCATGGATGGTAGATTTAAACTGGGAGCCCTCGGCATGTCAGTGGTCATTGAGAGTGGGAGATGATCCATGGCAAGAAAGACCACGGGCCTGGAATCCAGAACAAGGGGGTGCCCCAGTGTCTATGTGCCAGGGAAAGTAGGAGCAGGCAAAGGAGACTTAGCAGGAGGAATTGGAGATAGAGGCCTGGGGAGTGTGGTGTCCCAAGACTCCAGGGAGAAGAGTGTCTTGAGAAGGGGGAAGGGAGAATCTGTGTACCATTAGGAGTTCACCCATCTGGTGACTGAGGCAGAGGTAGTTGAATTTCATGAGATCTATCTGGGACAGTGGTGGGGGTAGCAGCTAGGCTAATGTGCTGAAGTGGGCACGGAAGATGAGAAAATGGAAAAGGCAAATGTGAGTAAGTCTTTCAAGAAGTTATATTATGAAGGAGAAGAAGAAGGGGATAGAGTCATAGGGTTGGGAGAATTCCAACAGATTTTTAAGTGTGTTGGGGAGTGGGGTTGGGGGGGTGAGGTGGGGGAGAGTTAAGTTCTAAAGCTTACACTGCTTCAAATATTTTTGGAATCATTAGCCCAAAAGAACAAATGTACACGGTGCAGGATTCCAACTAGTGTTGCTATATTCTACTACCTTGCAGGATGCTTTGAATATGGAGGTGTAACTTAAACATAAGTGATTTTACAGAGATTGCCACTGTGGTGATAGGGAGTGGCTATCTTGCAAAATGAGAATGAAATATACAGGAGGATGAGACATAGAAGTTAGAGAAGAAAGACGGGGTGAGAGATGCCTACAGTCTCCCAGCCAGTTAGGTGTAATACATGCTGTCCCGTCCAAAATTTTTAAATTCATTCCCTAAAGTGTAAAAATAGCCCCTGGCCTCTGCCCTCCACTGTGTCCAGCACTGTCTGTTTCATCACTTAGTAGAGCACATTTTGTGATCAGCTCATACCTCTGAGCACAGGTCCTGTTTCTGTCTTTGAGCATGCACTGTGTCATAACAGACAATTTGAGCTCTCCCCCTTTCCCTCTCCAAATAATCTCCAGAAGTGCAACCCATTACACTACACCTCTGTTCCTGAACCTAGCCAGCACCCGGGCAGCCAGGAACCTGATAGTGCCAACTCTGGACAACAGGCTCTGCCTCTGCAAAGGGAAAAGGAACAAGCCCCAGAAATGCAGGTGTGGGAAGAGTTTGTGACTGGGAAAGGATAATGTATGAGACATCTGTTTGCCAAACACCCCACTTAGCCATGTTTTCCAGTGCTAGTGCCCCTGGAGATGGGATGAGGAACACTCAGAGTGTTTCTCTGCCCAAGAATGAAGAAGGCTCACTTTCTCAAGAAACTTGTGATACATGAGAATTTAGATTTCAGTAGTTAACTGTGCTGTTGTGGATCCAAATACAATGGGTCTATTTTGTGTTTTTTTTCATACAACAAAAAAACATCCCCTATTTCCTAAGGATCCAGCCATCAGATCCAGGCAAGCAGATAGCCTGTTTAGAATGAAGGAAACAAACTCTCTGTGGTGTGAGTATGGGTGTGGGGATGGGGACAGCCCTTCCAACCTCCCTGTGGCTCATTGTTGATCTCTAACCCTCCTTCACTAGCCAAGTATACAGGCATAGACAGCACACGTAGACCCCATGTAGACTCATTCACACCAGCAATGACCCACCTGACTGCCTTCACTGGGTACACTAAACGGGTTCATAGCTGTCAAGCTCTGGGAAGATGTGCTCTGTGGAAACATCTTTCCTTTAGTAAGATAGTGAAGTGGTAAATAAAGTGGCTGCTGGTAGTGAGCCCAAACATTAAATAAGGGAAGGGGGACAAAAGGACACGTCAAATTGAGAGAGAAATGGGCATTGTAGGAAGGGGTAGAGCTCTGTGTATCAGTCTAATTTTGATTCTTGGATTTTGGGTGCTGCAGATTTTTGGCATTCATTTATGATGCTCCCATTATGATTGGCTATGGTGGTACATCTTAAATTTAGTTTGATTGTCCTAGTTTGGCCTCCTGATGTGCTCTTCCAGTAATGGGAATCTGTGCTTCTGGAGAGAGCAGCAGGAAGTGTATAGGGCTGGGATGCTGTAGGAAAAACTGTGGACCCCATGGGGAAGATAAAAAAATCAATATCCGAAAGGATTTGATTTGATGGGCAGGGCATGGGGAGTGGCAAGATCCTACGATAGTGATGAGCCCAGAACAGTGGTGACGCCTTTGTCCAGAGTGGTATCTTTGGAGAAGGACCTGGGCTAGCAGCTGGTAGTTAGTCTCTAAATGGGAGGGTTACAGTAAGCACTAAGCTTTTGCTCCAGCCTTAAGGGAATCCTGGATAATTAGCAATTCTGGTGGGAGTCTCAGGTAGTTGATTGGATGACTTGGGAATTAGAGACAGTATATCTTGGTAGCCTCAGTTCGTCAGAGAGGTTACAACATCATAAGATATATTGTGTTGTGCCTGCTTCTGAACTCTGACTACACTTTAAAATTAACTCAAGACCTTACTACTGGTGCCCAGGCCTCAGCTATTAACTGGCTTACCTGGAAACTCTGGGGTGGAAAGATACATTGACAATTTTAGAAGTGACAAGTATAATTCTAACTTTCAGCCAAGGACTGGGATATTTAATAACTATCTGGTGCTGCTAATCCCTACTCCTCTTGCTGCTGTGTTGGGGCCATTAGCACACTCCCTCTCCTGGTTACAGTTGGCTCAAGAACAAGGCAGGCATTTCTATGTCTCACTGCATTAAGTCAAGATAAATATGAAGTAGATTCTGATAAGTTAAGATGTATCTGGTATGCCCTAGAGGGACCACCAAGAAACCAAGAAAATAACTTAAAAAGATGAAAAAATCATTAAAGCAATTGAAATGTGAGACCAAGAAATAGTTAATGCAAAAGAATGTAGTAAAAGAGTAATAGAGAAAGAAAGAAGAAATGAGACCCATAGAAAACATGTTAAATGGCAGATATAAATCCAGCTCTATCAATAATAATGCTAAATATGAATCAAACAATCTAATCAAATAAACAATCTGTAAGGCAGAGGTTGTCACACTGGGTAAAAATACAAGATCTAAGTATATATTCTACACAGGGGACAAAATATAGATTCAAAGATACAAATAGGTTGAAAGTGAAAAGATCTGCACAGGTATATAAACATACACTCTTTTAAAAGTACCTGTGCAGTTGTGTTGGTGTACAGTGCTGTTCAAGCCTTCTGTCTCCTCATTGACCTTCTGCCTACCTTTTCTACCCATTATTAAAAGTGAATTGTTGAAGTCTACAGGTATCTCCATTATTGAATTTTATTTCTCCTTCAAGTTTGTTAGTTTTTGCTTCATATATTTTGGGCCTTTGTTGTTAGATGTGTTTATGTACAAAACTGTCATATCTTTTTAACGGATCAACCCTCTTATCATTATAAAATGTTCCTCTTTATCTCTAGTAGCATTTTTTTATTTTTAAAGATTATGTCTAATATCATTAGAGCCACTCCAGTTCTCTTACAGTCTGTATACTTTGCGTTCTTCTACCTCCCAACCACTGTAAACTTCCATTCTACTCTTTTTTTTTTTATGAGTTCAGCTTTTTTGATTGCACATAAAGAAGTAAAATCATACAGTATTTGTCTTTCTCTGGTTTATTTCAGTTAGCAGAATGTGCTCAATTTCATCCATGTTGTAGTAAATGGTAGGGATTGCTTTTTTTCTCGTGGCTGGTAATATTTCATTCATTTGTAGAAGGGCTTCAAGGTTGTTTATGTATCTTGGCAATTATGAATAGTGCTGCCATGAACATTAGAGTTTTAAATCTCTTTTGAGATCCTATTTTCATTTCTTATGGATTTCTTATGGATATCCACCCAGAGGTGGGACTGCTGGATCATATGGTACGTCTATTTTTAATATTTTGAGGAATCTCCATATCTTACCCAAGGAACTCCATAGTGGCTCTACCAATGGTGGACACTCTCACTAACAGTGTATCAGGGTTCCCTTTTTCCACATACTCACTAACACTTTCTACTTCTAGTCTTTTTGATGTTAGCTATTCTAACAGGTTTGAAGTGATACCTCATTCTGGTTTTGATTTGCATTTTCCTAATGATTAATGATGTTGAGCATCTTTTCATGTACCTTTTGGTCATTTGTATTTCTTTGGAAAAAAATCCATTCAAGTCCCCAGCCCATTTTAAAAATTGAATTGTTTGTGAGTGTATGAGTTCTTTATATATTTTGGATATTGACCTCTTATCAGATACATGTTTACAAATATTCTGTTTTTTAGTTTGCCCTTTCATTGTGTTGCTTTTTAATTTGTTGTGCAGAATGTTCTCAGTGTTCTGTAGTCCCACTTATTTATTTTTCATTTTGTTTATGCTTTTAGTGTCTCCTATCTAAAAAATTGTTGCCAATTTGTAAATTGCCAATTTCTCCTTTGTCAAGGAGATATTTCCCTAATGTCTTTTTCTAGGAGTATTACAGTTTTAGGTCTTATATTTAAGTCTTTATTTCAAGTTACTTTTTTGAGTGGTATAAGATAGGAATCCAGTTTCATTCTTCTGTGTATGATTATCCAGTTTTCTCAATCAACACATTTATTGAAGTGTATTATCCTTTCCCCATTGAGTATTCTTAACTTCTTTCTCAAATATTTTTTGACTCTGTATGCAGCAATTTATTTCTGACCTCTTGATCTTATTCCTTTGGTTCATGTGTTCATTTTTAGGCCAGTACCATGTTTGATTACCATAGCTTCCTAGCATAGTTTTAAATCAGGCAGTGTGATGCCTTCAGTTTATTCCTCTTTCTCTATTTTGTTTTGGCTATCTTTTATGGTTTCATAAAAATTTTAGATAGTTCTTTTTTTTCTATTTCTGTGAAAACTGACATTGGCATTTTCATAAGCATTGCTTGAATGATGGCCTTGTGTAGTTTGGATATTTTAGCAATATTATCTCTTGATCCATGAACATGAATCTTTCTATTATTTGTGTCTTCTTTAATTTCATTATTCAAAGTCTTATAGTTTTCAGTGTATAGATCTTTCATCACCTTGGTTAAATTTATTCCTAAGTTGTTATTTATTTTTTAAATTGTATAATTGACATACAATGTTATATTACTTTCAGGTATATAACATAATGATTCAACATTTATACATTGCAGAATGATTACCACAATAAGTCTAGTTCCCATCTGTCATTGTACGAAGTTAGTGCAATATTATTGACTATATTCCCCATGTTGTACATTACATTCCCATGACTTATTTATTTATAGCTGGAATTTTGTACTTCTTAATCTCTTTCATCTATTTCACCCTCTCCAACCTCCCTTCCCTCTGGCAACCACCGACCTGTTCTCTATATTTCTAAGTCTAGGTTTTGTTTTGTTTTTCGTTTGCTTGTTTGTTTTGTTGTTTAGATTCCACATATAAGTGAAACCATACTTTTCAGCTTTTGCCTTTTACCATCCATGCAGTCCCACATGGCAAGATTTCATTCCATTGTTATGGCTGAGTAGTATTTCAGTGTGTGTGTGTGTGTGTGTGTGTGTGACATCTTCTTTATACATTCATCCATCAATGGACACTTAAGTTGTTTCCATATCTTAGCTATTGTAAAAAATACTTTGGTGAACATAACTGTGCATATATCTTTTTGTTTTTGTTTTTTTTGCATATATTTTTTGAATTAATACTTTCATTTGCTTCAAATAGATACCCCGTAATGGAATTGCTGGACCATTGAGAAGCTCTATTTTTAATTTTTTGAGGAACCTCCATACTGTACCAATTCCCATTCCATTCCCATTAACAGTGTATGATGGTTCCCTTTTCTCCACACCCTTGCCAACACTTGTTATTTCTTGTCTTTTGATAATAGCAATTCTAACAGGTGTAAGGTTATATCTCATTGTGGTTTTAATTTTCACTTCCATGATGATCAATAATGTTGAGCATCTTTTCATATGCCTATTGGCTATCTGTATTCAGATTCTCTACTATTTACAAATTAGATTTTTTGTTGTTGTTGTGATTCTTGAGTTGTATGGTTATAGATTCTGCATATTAACACCTTATTGGATGTATGATTTGCAAATATCTTCTACTCAGTAGGTTACCTTTTTATTTTTATTTTGTTGATGGTTTTTCCTTCACTGTGCAGCAATGTTCTAGTTGGATATAGTCCCACTTGTTTATTTTTGCTTTTATTTCTCTTGCTTTTGAAGTCAAATATACAAACACTTTGCTAAGACTGATGTCATTGGGCTTACTGCCTATGTTTTCTTCTAAGAGTTTTATGGTTTCAGATCTTACATTAAGATGCTCAATTTATTTTAAGTTAATTTTTATATACGGTATAGGAGGATGGTCTAGTTTCATCCTTTTGCGTATTGCTGTCCAGTTCTCTAACACTATTTATTGAAGAGATTGTTCCTTCCCCATTGTATATTCTTGCCCCCTTTCTTGTAAATTAATTGAACATATATGCATGGATTTATTTCTGGGCTTTTTAATCTGTTTTATTGATGTGTCTGTTTATTCCACATATAATATTCCAGTATTGTTTTGATTACAGTAGCTTTGTAGTATAGTGTGAAATGAGGGTGCATGGTACCTCTGACTTTATTGTTCTTTCTCAAGATTTTTTGGGGCTACTTGAGTCTTTTTGTGGTTCCATACAATTTTAGAATTATGTTTTCCTAGTTCTGTGAAAATGCCAATGGAATTTTAATAGGAGTAGCATTAAGTCTGTAGATTGTTTTGGGTGTATGGACATTTTAACAATGTTAATTCTTCCAATCCATGGTATATCTTTTCATTTATTATTATGTCTTCTTCAATTTCTTTCATCAATGTCTCATAGTTTTCAGTATACAGATCTTTCATCTTCTTGGTCACATTTATTCCTAGAAATTTTATTCTTTTCGATACAATTGTAAATGAAACAATTTTCTTGATCTCTCTGATAGTTTATTATTAGTATATAGAAACCCAATATATTTTTTGTGTATTAATTTTGTATCCTGCCACTTTATTGAATTCATTGACTAGTTCTAACAGTTTTTTGGTGGAATCTTTAGGTTTTTCTGTTCATTGCATCATGTCACCTGGAAATCCTCTGAATGGACTGTGCTGTGGGTTTTTCATTTGTGGTGCTTATTATGTTGAGCTAAGTTCTTTCTATACTTACCTGGTTGTATGTTTTTTCAAAATGGATGTTGAATTTTGTCAAATGCTTTTTCTGCATCTATTGAGATTATTATATAATTTTAACCTTTTAATTAATATGGTGTATCACACTAATTGATCACAAATGTTGAACCATCCTTGCATACCTGGAATAAATCCCATTTGATCATGGTGTGTGATCCCTCTCGTGTATGGCTGACTTTGGTTTCTAAATATTTTTAAAGATTTATTTATCCATGAGAGACACAGAGAGAGACAGAGGCAGAGACATAGGCAGAGGGAGAAGTAGGCTCTTCACAGGGAGCCTGATGTGGGACTTGATTCTGGACCCAGGATCACACCCTAAGCTGAAGGCAGATGCTCAACCACTGAGCCCATCCAGGCATCCCAGGTTTCTAATTTTTTGTTAAGGATTTTTGCATCCATGTTCATCAGGGATTTCAGCCTGTTATTTGGGTTTATAATACATAAAATAATAATGATAATAATAATAATAATGTGTGGTGGTCATTCTGGTTTGGTATCAGAGCAATGCTAGCTTCATAAAATGAGTTTGTAGGCATTACCTCCTCTTCAAATGGAAGAGGAGGTAATGCCTCTCCTCTTTGAAGAGTTTAAGAAGGCTAGGTATTAAATCTTTGAATGTTTCGTAGAATTCACCAGTGATACCCAACTGGTCCTGGACTTTTTCTAGTTAGACATTTTTGATTACTGATTTAACCTCCTTACTAATAATCAGTCTACTCAGATTTTCTATTTCTTTATGATCCAGTCTTGGAAGATTGTATGTTTATAGGAATTAATATATTTTTTTCTAGGTTGTCCAATTTGTTGGCATAGAATTGTTCATAGTAGTCTCTAATAATCTTTTGTATTTCTGTGGTATCAGTTGTAACTACTTTTTCATTTCTGGATTTATTTATTGGAACTCTGTCTCTTTTTTTTTCATGGTGAGTCTAGCTAAATGTTTGTCAATTTTGTTTATCTTTTGAAAAAAAACAGATTTCATTTTTTTGAACTTTACAATTTTTTTTTAGTCTCTATTTTACTAGTTACCCCTCTGACCTTTATTATTATTTTCTTTCTTTAACTAACTTTGGGCTTCATTTGTTCTTCTTTTTCTAGTTCCTTGAGGTGTAAAGTTAAATTGTTTTTGTGAGATTTCTTTTGTTTTTTAAGGTAGTTTTGTATTGCTATGAACTTCCCTATAAGAATACATTTATTGCAGCCCATAGTTTTGGTACTTGTGTTTCCATTTTCATTTGTCTCCAGGTGTTTTTCATTTCTCCTTTGATTTCTTCTGTTATCCAGCAGTTGTTCAGTGACAGTTGTTTAATCTTCATGTATTTGTGATTTCTTTCAGTTTTTTTCCCCTGTAATTGATTTCTAATTTCATACCATTGTGGTATAAATTATGCATGATATGATTTCAACCTTGAATTTGAGACTTGCTTTGTGGCCTAATATGTTATCTATTCAAGAGAATTTTCTACATGCACTTGGGAAGAATGTGTCTTTTGCTGTTTAGGGTGATATGTTCTATTAAATTCCTCTGGTCTAATCTGTCTTTTAGGTCAATGCTTCCTTACTGGTTTTCTGTTTGGATGATCTATCCTTTGAAGAGTGTTGAAGGTCCCATTATTATTGTGTTGCTTTCCATTCCTCCCTTTAGGTCTGTTAGTATTTGCTTTATGTATTTTGGTGCTCCTCTGTAGAGTGGATATATATTTATAAATGTTATATCTTCTTGCTGGATTGATCTCTTTATCATTATGTAATGCCATTTTTTGTCTTTTATTATAGTCTTTATTTTAAAGACTATTTTGTCTGATATAAATATAGCTACACCAGCTTTCTTTACATTTTTATTTGCATGGAACATCTCTTTCCATTCTTCACTTTCAGTCCACTTGTATCTTGTAGGCAGTATATAGATGTGTCTTTTAAAAAAGCATATATCCAGTCAGCTGTCCTATGTTTTTGACTGGACAATTTAGTGCATTTAATTTAAGGTAATTATGGATAAATATGTACTTATTAGCCATTTTGTTAATTGCTTTCTGGTTATTTTTGTAGTTCTTTTGTATTCATTTATTCTTTCTCTTCCCTCGTGGTTTGATGACTATTTGGTTTTATGTTTAGATTTCTTTCTCATTTTATTTTTTGGTATTTACTATATATTTTTCTTTGTGGTTACTGAGGTTCACATATATCATCCTATGTATATATCCATCTATTTTTAGTTGATAGCAACATAATTTGAACACATCCCAAAGTACATTTTTACTTCCCTTCCCCATGTTCTATGTTTTTGATGTCAAATTTTACATATTTTTATTTTGTGTATCCCATAACTTGTTATTATAGTATTAATTTTACTGGTTTCGTCTTTTAAACTTACAGTAGCTTTATAAGTGATTAATCCACTACTTTTACTATATATTTACCTTTCCCAATGAGATTTTTACTTTTATGTGTTTTGTTATTAATCAGTGCCATTTCTTTTCAGCTTAAAGAAGTCCCTTTAAGATTTTTTGTAAGACCAGTTTAGTAGTGATGGACTCCTCAGTTTTTGCTTGTCTGGAAAACTTTTGATCTCTCCTCCAATTTTGAATGATAACCTTGCTGCGTATTCTTGGAAAATTTTTCCTTTCAACACTTTGAATATGTCATGCCACTCTCTTCTGGCCTGCTAAGTTTCTGCTAATAAATCTGATATGCTTATGGGGTTTCTCTTGAACACAACAATTTGTTTTTCTCTTGCTGCTTTTAAGGTTCTCTAACTTTTGAAATTTTGATTATAATGTATTTTGGTGTGGATCTGTTTGGGTTTATCTTATTTAGAACACTCTAAGTTTCCTGGACCTAGATGTCTGTTTTCCTAGGTTAGGGAAGTTTTCTGTCATTATTTCTTCAAGTAAGCTTTCTGTCCCTCTTTTCTCTCTTCTCCTTCTGGTACACTGAATATGTGAATGCTTTATGCTTTAAATGTTGTTCTTTAGGTTTCTTTGTTATCGTCATTTAAAAAATTCTTTTTTCCTTTTTCGTCTTTGTCTGGGTTAGTTCCATTGCTTTGTTTTCCAGCTCACTGGCTTATTCTTTTGCTCCATGCAGTCTACTGATGAACCCCTCTAGTGCATTTTTCAGTTCAGTTATTACATTCTTCAGTTCTATGACTTGTCTGGTACTTTCTTAAGAGTTTCTCTTTGTTGAAGTCTCCATCATGTTTATCCATTCTTCTGAGTTCAGTGAGCATCTCTATGGCCATTATTTTGAATTCTTCATCAGGTAAATTATTTGTCTTTATATTATTAAGGTCTTTGTCTGAGGTTTTGTCTTATTCTTTTGTTTGGAACATATTTCTTTGTTTCCTTATTTTACTTGACTCTGTGTTTGTTTCTGTGTTTTAGATGAAACAGCTATCTCCCTCAGTCTTGACAGAGTGACCTCATGTAGGTGATGAAACTCCTCATTCAATCTTGTTTAAGCCTTAATTGTCTCTTAAACCTTTGTGATTGTCTGAACCACCTGATTTATTCTTGGTTTATCCCCATTATTGAAGGTATGTTAAGATCTGTCAATGTTCCAGGGGAAGAATTTCACTTAATGCCTAGTTTCAGGCTCATTGGAAGCCAAGTCCTCAGGCAGTAGTTTTTAAAGTACACAAATATGTACAGTGCTGTGGGATTGCAATTGTAATCCCTGCTGGCCTCCAGACCAAGAGATTTGGAGGTGTCCCCTTTGGGTGGCAGTTGTAAAAATCATGATATAAACTGTTTTCTGGGATATCTTGTCAATGTAGTAGGACCAAGAGGTCATGCAGGATGGTGTCCACCTTATATGCCTTGGGAATTTCTTCTTAGACTCTAGATGTATAGGAAACTTGAAGCCTTTCCTCCAGGCTGAAGCTCCAGGCTAATAGGCCTTTTTCATGGAGTACTGGGATATTTCTTTTTCTGTCTGTGCAGTGTTCTGGGGATGCTAGCCTGCCAAAAATTATCTTTCTGATTGTTACATGTGGGGCCCAGAAACATAAACTTCTTCGCCACTAGAGCCAGGAGATCAAGGGGCATCTTTTGAGTGGATTATGCCCTTCTGTTGGCCCTGGCTAGGTGTGGCTGGAGAGTGTAGGGGGTGGGTCATACTTAGCACCTTTAGAAAGGTAGTGGGAAAATGTCTTGATTGTGTGCACCTGCAGGCTTCAGGAATGCAGTGGGGGAATGCTTTTCTGTGTGCACATGATGGCTTAAGGCTAGGAGCAAGAGAATGACACCACTGCTCCTGCTCACCAGTCCCAGTCAGGGAGTGAAGTAGCGCTGCAACTGCCTATGTACTCCAGCTTTAGCAAGGCAGAGGGATAGTGCCATGATCACTTGCCCCATCTATCTTAACAAGGCAGTGAGAGGGTGCCACATCTGAGCTCACCTACCTGTGCTAGCATAGGTAGAGAGTACAAAAATGGTATCTTCCAACACCTTCATCTTCAGTGAACATTTCAATTGTCCCTTCCTTCTCCAGCAGATGAATTTTGATCAGAAAATATATCTCCTTCACATAGGGGGCACTTTTTAAACTGCTAATTTTTTGCTGAATCCTAGGGCAAGTGAAACTGCACATGAGACCTTCAAAAGAGGAATCTGTTTCCCATGGACCTTTGTATGGCTTGGATTGCCATGCCAGAGATGGGGTTTTTGTGAGGCTATGTCTCTCTTACTTGTCTCAACGTGGTCTTTTTATCCTTTTTTTTTTTGTGTGTGTGTTTGTGTGGAGAAGCAGTATATCTAGTTTTCAAATCTTTTTCAGAGGAAAATGGTCCATAAAACTAAAAGACAACCTATAGAATGAGAGAAGATATTTGCAAGTGACATATCTGATAAAGACCTAGTGTCTAAAATCTAAAGAACTCAATGCCCAAAAAAAACAAAAAATCCAATTAAAAAATGGGCAGAAGGCATGAACAGACCTTTTCCCAAAGAAGACATTCAGATGACCAATAGACATATAGAAAGATGCTCAACAGCACTCATCATCAGGGAAATACAAATCAAAAGTACAATGAGATATCACCTCATTCTTGTTAGAAAAACTACAGTCAAAAACACAAGAAACAACAGGTATTGTTGAGGATGTGAAGAAAAAGAAAGCCTCTGTACTCTTGGTGAGAATGCAAAGTGGTGCAGCCACTCTGGAAAACAGTATGGAGGTTCCTCAAAAAGTTAAAAACAGAACTGTGCAATGAATCAGGAATTGCACAATTGGGTGTTTACCCAAAGAATATAAGAACACTAATTTGAAGGAAAACATGCACCCCTATATTTATAGCAGCATTATTTACAATAGCCAAGCTATGGAAGCAGCCCAAGTGTCCACCGACAGATGATTGGATAAAGAAGATGAGGATATTATTCAGGATAATTCAGGATGAGGATTTATTATTATTATTATTATTATTATTTTATTCCTAAAAAAGAATGAAATCTTGCCATTTGCAATGACATGGGTGGAAGGAGAGAATTTAATGCTAAGCAAAAAAGTCAGTCAGAGAACAAAAGGACAAATACCATATGATTTCACTTATATATGGAATTTAACAAACAAAACAAACAAACAAAAGGAAAAAAGGAGATAAACTAAGAAATAGACTCTTAAGTATAGGGAACAAACTGATAGTTACCAGAGGGGAGGTGGGTGAGAGGATGGGGAAGTAAGAGATGATGATAAAAGAGTACACTTACCATGACAAACATAAAATATATACAAATATATGGAAAATATAAAAGGCATAAAATATGATAAAAAAGAAACATCCAATAAACCTGTCTTAGCTAAAAAACAAAAACAACAAACAAACAAAAAACCCACACAAAAAAATAGAACTCTTGATAGCATTATTTGAGAAGTGTTCCCCCTGTTCTAAATTATCTGGAAGAATTTTGGTAAAATTGTTTTCTTAATGATCTGGGGCTGGAGTTACCTTTTTAAAAGATATTTTAAATTACACATTCAGTTTATTTCATACTTATGTAATTGTTTAAGTTCTCTGGTAATTTATATATCCCAGGAATTGAGCATTTCTTTTAAGTTTAATTTACAGGTATAAACATTTATATTTTTTGGAATTCCATTAGCAGTATTCCCTTATTATCCTGCAGGATGTTTAGTAATTCCACCTAATTTTTCTCTTGATATTGTTGGTTTGTGTCTTCTCTCTTTTAATCATTGTCAACTTGGTTTGTCAATTTCACTGGTTTCCTTTTCCCTCAAAGAACCAACTTTTCTTCTATGAATTGGTTTTCATTTCGTTTTGTTTTGTTTTCAATTTAATTGACTTCTGTCTTATTTTTATTGTTTCCTTTCTTTTGCTTTGCTTTTTTTTTTTTTGTGAAGTTGAAACTTAGATTTTTTTTATTAGAGATCTTTCCTTTTCTCCATTAGAAAGATTTAATGCTATAAATTTCCATCTGATCAATGTTTTAGCTGCATCCTATAAATTTTCACATGTTATGCTTGTGTTTTTATTTATTGGGCACTTTTAAAGAATGTAGATGGAGTGTTCTATAAATGTCAATTAGATTCTGTTGGTTGATGGTGATGTTGAGTTGCTTTATATCCTTGTTGATTTTCTGTCTAGTAGTTCTATCAATTTCTGGGAGTGGGTATTGTGGTCCTCAACTATAATTTATTTCTCCTTTCACTCCCATTAGTTGAAGCTCTGGTATTTCGTGTATAAAAATTTAGGATTGTTATATATTCTTGAAGGATTAATGTAATGTCCTCCTTTTTACTCTACACAGCAAGGTACATCTCTGCATGTACCTAGAAAGAAATCTACTTTATTGCAATTAATATATTCACTACTATTTTTAAAAAATTCATGTTGTATAATGTATCTTTTCCTATCCTTTTACTTTAAACCTAGCTATGTTGTTATGTGTCAGGTGAATTTGTTGTAGACAGTATATATTTGGGTCATGTATTTTGTTTTTTTATTATTAAACCATTGTGTCAACCTGTGTGCTTTTATTGGTATATTTAGATCATTTACATCTAAAGTAATTATTGGGACGCCTGGGTAGCTCAGTGGTTGAGCATCTGCCTTCAGCCCAGGGTGTGATCCTGGAGACCCAGGATGAAGTCCTGCATCGGGCTTCCTGCATGGAGCCTGCTTCTCCCTCTGCCTCTGCCTATGTCTCTGCCTCTCTTTCTGTGTGTCTCTCATGTATAAATAAATAAATAAAGTCTTTAAAAAAAAAGATATAATTAAAAAATAAAGTAATTATTGCTCTGCTAAGGCTAAGGTCTGGCTTTTTTCCCTGTTTATATTGTTTATATTTTTTTCTTTTTAGTTTTTGCTCTCCTGTGTGTAATTTGAACATTTTTTTAGAATTCCATTTTGATTTCTTTATAATATTTTGAGGATATTACTTTGGATAGTGTTCTTTCTGATTATTCTACATATTACCCTAAACATATGTAACATCACAGTTTATGGGTGTTGACATTTCATCAACAAATGAAGTGCTAACCTTGTTTCAAGTTAGGTCCTTTTACTCTCCTTAGTTTTTGCATATAATTATCTTAAGTATTTCCTTTACATATATTATCATCAAATCAAATGGTATTGTAAATTTTGCTTCAACCATAAAATGATTAAAATAACTCATGAAAGAATAATCTATTATGTTTACTTATCTTTTTTACTCTTTTCATTATTCTTTTTCTGTCCTGAAAATTTTAACCTTCTTTTATTATCATTTTCTTTATGTTTGTAGAGCTTCATTTACTCAGTCTTTTAGTGTAGGTCTGCTAGTAACAAGTTATCTTAATTTTACTTTGAGAATTTATTTATTTCCTCTTCATTCCTCAAGGATAGTTGAGAAGTTTTTAGTCCCACACTCCTTTCTCCTCTCCTTTCGGACTTTGAAAATATGAAAGTTAGATCATTTATTATCCCATAGGTTCTTGATACTCTGATCATTTTCAAATCTATTTTCTCTCTGTTGTTTAGATTGAGTTAGTTCTATTGATCCTGTCTTCAAGTTCACCGAATGTATCATCTATTGTCATCTCTCAACTATTGAGTTCCTCAAGTAGTTTTAAAGTTTTAGTTACTGTGTGTTTTCATTTTGTTCTTTTTTCATTTTGTTAATTTCCATTTTGTTCTTTTAAATAGTCTCTTTACTGAGATTTTTCTGTTTTTGCATTTGTCTTGAAATATTGTTGAACTATTTTTATGATAGCTGGCTTAAATATATGTCTAATAATTCCAACTTCTAATTCATCTCTGTGTGCTAAATTATCTTTTTCATTGAGGTTGCAGTTCTATTGGCTTTTGATATGATGAGTGAATTTTTATTTTATATCCTGGACATTTTGTTGATTATATTAGGATACTTCTAATATATTTAAATCTTCTGTTTCAGTAGATTATTACCCTATTTAACTTCAACCCATAGATGGCTTTTTTGTTGGCTTTTTTGTTGGCTCTAATTCCAATATTTAGTTTTCAGATCTTTTGTAATGCTGTTCTGGTCTAATCTTCTGCCACTTCTATGGACTGCTTCCTTGTTTTTCTTTCTTTCTTTCTTTCTTTCTTTCTTTCTTTCTTTCTTTCTTTCTTTCTTCTTTCTTTCTTCTTCTTCTTCTTTCTTTCTTTCCCTCTTTAGATTTATTTATTTGAGAGAGAAAGAGAGAGAGAGAGCATGAGAGGTGGGAGGGGCAAAGGGAGAGAATGTCAAGCAGACTGCATGCAGAGTGCAGAGCTTAATGCAGGGCCCAATCTCACAATCCTGAGATCATGACTTGAGCCAAAACCAAGAGTTGGTCCCTCAACTGACTGAGACACCCAAGTGCTTTTGGGGTCTTCTTTCAATTCCAGGATGCTATCCACATGGACTGAAACACCTACAGGAATGGATAGCAGTTCTCTGGGTTGTCTTATGTTGCTGGCCCACATTCTGTCACCGGGGGCAGAAGCTCAGAAGCCACAAGACTTAGATCTCCTCCTTATGCAGTTGCTGGAGGGCAGGGCAATGAAGGGCTCTGCTCACCTGGCCCTATAGGTGGACTGGCCTGGCTACTAATGCTCAGGTCACAAAGAGGAAGTTGGGGCTCCCCACTAGGACTCTGCTGGGTTTCCTCTTTCCCAGCTCTTTGGTCAGAGAGAAAAGCTTAGAAAAGTTTTTGTTTATAGCTGTTAGTAGTTCTGATTTGCAGGCTCCTCAGACTCCTTAGTCTGAGGTCTATGGCAGATAGAAGCTCAGAAAATCACATTGCTTTTCTTCAGGTCTTGAAGTCTCTAGTCAGCCCACCTCCTTCTCTCTAGGCTTTTGAGATCTTTTTATCATTGTCTGTTTATAACGTCCAGGATGTCCAGTGTTATTTAGTTGTACTTAGAGAAGATAAGCAGAGAAAAGAACACCATGTTTTTCTAGACCCAGAAAGCTTAAATGGATTTTGCAATATGGGTATTTCCTTTGTACTTGCAACTATAGTTTGAGCTCAAAAATATATATCCATGGCATATTTGTGTGGGAATGTAGATGTTGTTTTTTATTTTAAATTTTAATAACACAGAAAGCATCTTGACATTACTTGTTATTCAAACAATGTTAGCAGATGATGAAATGACTTTATCACATTATAAGTATTATGTATAAGCATTTCTGTCTTTTTAATTTTTGGTTGAATTTATTAAGAAATATTATCAAATCTGTAGCAAGTGCTAATTCCTAAAGCTATTCAGTGTTTGAAAATAGTGTTTGAGGATGGTTCTTCCAACCATTTAAAAACACAAAAGCCATTCTTTGCTTGAGTCATACGAAAACAGGCAGAAGGCCTTAGTTTGTCTATTTCTGCTCTACAATTTATCCCAGTGGTATGCTGGGAAATGTTTAACACTTAGATCTCTGGAGACCGAAAGCCCTGGTTTATAGAGTTTTCTGTTTTCTGTGGTGGAAATACTCCCACCAAGGCTGATTTCAAGTACCAATGTGATGTCACTCAATGAATTGTTATGAAAATGTGTGCATAATAGGCTCTCTTGAGCTGGTGCTAGCAGATTTCAGCAAACCGTTGATTGAAGAGACCTTAAGAGATCTGCTAAGAAAATCATAGCTTCTATGTCACACACACTGAATACTTGCTGTAGGCATCATATTTTGATAATTGTTCACTTAGAGTCTCTCTCATCTTTATAAAACATGCACACATATGGAAAAGTTGCTTTCTACGTGATTTCGTTGTAACAGAACAGGGGAAGAAATAAATCAAATTATTACTTTTCTGTACTGGACCTGAAAAACTGGTTTCACCAATCCCAATATTTTCTTCATAGGCAAATATTTACTTTTGGAATGACAAGCCCTGCACCCCAGGTAGTAGTTAATGCCACACATTAAGTAATGCTTCTTTATGTTATTTACGGAAGCATTACCCTGGTTTGGCTTTCCAAAAAAAATGGCAAGTCTTGTTTTAAATGTCTTTTGTGGCTGCATTTGTTAATACATCAAAGTAATAAAGAAATCTGCTTCTTTGAAGGATAGTTACTTAGTCAGCTGTTTGCTTCCTTGCTCATGAATGGATACTTTTCCAACTGCATGCACAGCAGGGCAATGTCTCATGCAGAATATTTACTCTAATTGGCTCTTTTCAAACCTTCCCCATTTTCTGGTCTCTCCTGCCCTCTGCTCTTATAGCTCTTTATCTATGGTACTGGCCACTTTGCAGCTCTGTGTTTTGTGGGTTCTGCTATGTCCCTCTGCCCAACTCTGCTCTCTGGGATATTGAACACTACCAGGACCCATGTGTTCCTCTCCAAGTCAAAGCAATAGCTGGCATCTCCTGCCATTGGAGCTGCCATGGCAAAGAAATGAATACAGATTAAGAGGTCTCTTTAACCCTGAGACCAATTCCAGTGGGGGAGGGGTGGTTCCCTGAACCAACAAGCAATTCTCAGACAAGGTGTCCAAGAATTTAGCTCAATTTTGAAACTATCTGCCTGGAGATAGCATCAGATTCCATAGCTTAAGGGCTCAGTCCTACAAGACTGCCCTCCACCCTCCACTTCAGATGCCAGCCACAAGCTCCAAGTTGTTACCTGGGCTACTCTTGACCAACAGGCTATGTCAGAGGTTTCCCAGGACCTCCTCCCTAGATTTGATTAATTTGCTAGAGTGGCTCACAGAACTCAGAGAAACATTTTACTAGATCATATTGGTTTATTATAAAAGGATATAACTTAGGGAACAAGCAGATGGAAGAGATGCATAGGGCAAAGTATGGGGAAGGGGTGTGGAGCTTCCTCTGCATGCAAGCCAACTCTCCCCTCCCTTCCACATGTTCACATGCTTGAAAGCTCTTTAAATCCAGGCCTTTTACGTTTTGTTTTGTTTTTAAAAATTTTATTTATTTATTTGAGAGAGAGAGTGAAAATGAGAGCACAAGTGGGTAAGGGAAGAGGGACTCTGAGTAGGGAGCCCCACTTGGGGCTGGATCCCAGGACCTTGAGATCATGACCTGAGCTGAAGGCAGACACTTAACTGACTGAGCCACCCAGTGTCCTGTCCTCTTGGGTTTTATGGAGTCTTCATTAAATAGGCAGAATTGATGAAATCATCAGCCACTGGCATCCTATTCAATGTCTAGTCCCTCTCCTCTCCTGGGAGGTCAGTGGGGTAGGACTGAAAAGTTCCAACCCTCTAATCATGTGGTTGGCTCTACCAGAAACCAGTCACCATCCTTAGATGCTTTCTAAAAGGCACCTCATTAACATAACAAAACACCTTTATCACTTTCAACACTTAGGAAGTTCCAAAAGTTTGGGGAGCTGTGAGCTTTGTTTTTTAGATTTTATTTATTTATTTGACAGAAAGAGAGAGAAGGTGCACAAGCAAGGGGAGTAGCAGAGGGAGAGGGAGAGGGAGAAGTAGGCTCTCTACTGAGCAGGGAGCCCAATGCAGGGCACCATCCTAGGACCCTGAGTTCATGACCTGACTGACAACAGACACTTAACTGACTGAGCCACCCAGGTGCCCCCAAATATGTATTTCTTTCAAATCATAATATTACAGGGCCTAAGACCTGATGGGCGCTCTGACTCGAATGCCACTGCAATATTAGTAGAGAGCTCCTGTCTCATTGGAATGGTAGAATTTCTGGGAATGAGCAGGGCAGTAGGGCAGTCAGGATTCTCAAAGCAGCTGCTGACCTCTCTTGCTCATAAGGCCTACCTGAAGTTTGGTGTAGACAAGTCAGTAAAGTCGTTCCCTTTGTCTTATTTATAAGCTGTCTGCCACATGGGGTCAAAGCAGAGCTTAGTCCTAGAAACAAAAGGGTTACATTTCTTCCCTGGGCCTACGACTAACTCAGGAATCTGTCAGCTCTTTTATTTTGGGAAATGGGAGAGAATCTCATCTGTGGGAGAAGGGTTTAAAAGCATTCTACTAAATCCCTTTGTTATCATTCTTCATGAAGTTGAGGGTCGATTTGTGGTACAGATGGAGGAAGGGTGCTAGATAATGGCAGAGCAGGACCAAGATTGCTAGAGTGGTTGGTTGTGCACAGTCAGGCATCACTTCCCATCCTATCCTGAGTTACAGCTAACCCTATTGAGGGTTGATGATTAAAATTTATGATCTCAGAATTCTTTATTTTTCTTAAGGATTCATTGCTTGTGGAAATGGAACCTCCCCAGAGGGAGGTGCAAAACTCCTTGAGAAATATCAGTGATCTAAATTCTTAATTATAGTTAGTTCTTCATGTCCTTTTCAAAAGACTAGGGGCCAGGGAGGGGGAGAAGAGGGCCATAGGAGATGTGGTATATGAAGGTAGCAGTTCTGAGCTAGCTGAGGGCAGACAAAGGGCAAACTTTGGCCATTTCACACTGTTGCCTCTGGCCAGCCCTTGGAGGAGCAACACAACATTAAATATTTCAGCAATGACTTTTTAAAGGGACTATGGAATGTTCAGGACATTCACTAGGAGGACATAGATACACATTTGCCTATGGGATTCTTGTTTTCAAAGAATGTGACTTTATTCTAATTGAAACAGATCCTAACTCAGTAGAGTCACAACATCTCTCTAAAGCACAAAAGCAGAATGGAACTTGGCTGGCAAAAGAAAGAAATTTGCTTTACTAAAGATGTCTAATCACCAGTGTTTCCAACACCTTCTTTAGTTTCATATTACTGTATGTGGAGACTTCTTATGCAGAACAACATTCTGAGGCATTACATGGTCTTAATTTATCAAAGAGAGATCATGCTCACAGTGCAGAGCTTCAGGAAAGAGCTAACTTCTATAGAGCACCTACTTTGAAATAGGAGCCTGCCTAAAGTTCTCAATTAAATCTCATTCTCTTAGTCAGCTTGGGCTGCTCTAACAAAATACCACAGACCAGGTGGCTTACACAACAAACCTTTATTTTTCAGTTCTGGATGCTAAAAGTCCAAGATCAAGGTGTTGGCCAATTGGATTTCTGGTGAGGGCCCTCTTCCTGGCTTGCACACAGCCTCTTTCTTCCTGTGTCCTCACGTAGCCTCTCCTTGGTTCATTAGGAGGCAGAGATCGCTCTCTTCCTTTTCTTATAAGGCTAGTAACCCTATCAGCTTAGAACCCTACCTTTATGATTTCATTTAATCTTAACTACTTCTAAAAGCTCTATCTCCAAATACAGTCACTTTGGTGGTTAGGGCTTCAACATATGAATTTTGGGGGACATGATTCAATTCACAGCACCCACTTTGACTCAAGGTAGAGTGTGTTGAAAATAATAAAATAGCTACAGAAGAGGAAACTGAGGCAACAGTGGTAAAGAAGTGACAAAGAGTGATTCACCAATGCTAGGATGCTGGCTAGTCAGATCCAGATATGCCTTCTTCATGAGGCATGCTAAGGTCCAAATGCTAGGCTCTTTTAGGAGCATGGGCATGGTGAGGGCTGCATCTGGTCTATTGGGACTGAGCTTGAAAGCTTCCTGGCAAAGGGCAGACATGTAGTGCTTCTCCCCTGTAGGTGTTTGGTAAGTTGAGTAGCAAAATTCTGAAAACACAGATAATTCCTTTGATGTTCAAGGGCCAGTTGTGCACTCCATATTCCTTAGAGAAGAACAGAGATATTAACAAGTGAATATTGTGAACAAAGTCCTAAGAACTTCTGTTGGAACCATGGTCCCAATTCAGATGACCCACTGTCACCTGTGCTGAATTAGTCTCTATCCCACCTGTTCACAGGGGACTCAGAGCGGAGCTATTAAGACCCTTCTTCCTAGGCTAATTCCACTTTTCAGTTACTTTTTTTAGCATTTGCTCACTATTTATTAATACCTACAGTGTGTGGTGCTGTTTTGGGTACTAGAGGTAAGTAGGTGAGCAGAACAAAGCTGCATCCTGATTGTCAGCACTCCATTTTCTTTCCAGGAGTCAAGATGGGCAAGGGACTGGTTACTTGAGACTTCTGGACAGGCCTGGTGTTGTTTATCCCTATTTAATTTTATTTGAATTTTATTTAATTTACTTCATTTTATTTTGTTTTACTTCATTTATTTTAGGACAAATGCAGAAAGCCATGCTGCCAGAGTAGATAGTGCCACAGAAGAAACTAATTATAAAGACCAAGTGGTCATACATTGGCAGGATTTGCTGCTGTAATCAAACAAAACACAGTTAATCTGGCACACATTTCAGGATGTACATAGTCATTACTGTGCTGTATGATAATCAGACACAAATGATCAGCAGTTAACCAAAATAACTATAATCAGTATGACTTTTACACAGACAAGTCATCTTCTACATGCTTTCTCTTATTAGGTCTCTAGCACTCAGATCTAGTGTCACTCTAGCTTTCCTAGTACTGGATGTGGCTGCCACTTCCCAGGGTACAAAGACAGAGCTCTTCATCTTGTGTGCTTCATCAGCTGGGCCTTCCTGGGTCCACCAGCCCTGCTTTGGGTCTCTTCTATACCTCCTCACATTCACCAGAATTCCCACATTCTTCCCTTCTTCCTGCCAGGCACCTTTGTCCCTGTCCTGAGACCAGTGCTGTAGGAAGAGTCTGGGATCTGCAGGGCTTGTGGTCTGTCAGTGGGAGTTGGCCAAGTTGAGGAGGGAGAGAGATGGAAAATCTACATCCCCTGGAGAGCCTGGGGTTCAAGAATGGGAAGGAGGTTGTGAGCCAGGTGAGGGATAATGTTGGCAGGCAGAGGAGCATAGCCCCGGTGCCCATGCCTCTTTCAGATCCAAGCTCCAGGGACTCTTGATGTGATTTTAGATGTAAGGAGGATTTATCCAAAATCCTCCCCTCCAACCAGACATTCCTTTAACAAGACACAAAGCTTCCATTTAATGATTGGAGATAACAATCTGAAATGCAAATGCTTGGAGAATTACTACTTTGGCTTGAAAGGGTTTGGGATCCAGGATAAATATGCTGCTTTAATTGAGAAAGGGGAAGCCCTGGGAGACAGTGGAGGGTAGGAAGGAGATGCCTTTTAGGAGGCAAGGAGGAAAATGTGATTGGTTCCTAAGTTAAGTTCCCAATTCAGCCTCAGGTCTGGATCTGTTCTAGGCTGATGGGAGTCATTGGTTATGTGATGTTGGGCCACCTGCATGACTCAGGTCATACACTAATTTGGCCTCTTTGTCATGAGAAGACTTTGTGAAGAGTGATTCTTGATAGAAAAAGATGATTTACTTAATGAAGTGAGGTTAGATTGCAAGGAGGCTGTCTAACATGTTGGCATTGCATTTCAGGGCAATTACTAGATGCTTTGGGTGGAGTTACAGGCATAAGGCCAAAGGCTGAATGACTTTAAGCCACCCAAGTAGAAAGATTCCTGCTGAGAAATGGATGGCCTAAAATGTTGGGGGCTGGGTGGCTGGTGGGCTGGGAAGGAGAGGGGGCGGCTTGCCCCAGGAAAGGAGCTGGTGGTAGCTTTGTGGGGAAGGCTTCGATGGAAGGATCAAAGGAGCTTAGGAGCCCAAGATGAGATCAGACACTGCTCTCCCTGTGTCTGTCCATGGGCCATGGTCCACATCCCTCTGGAACCAGGGGAAAGCCTTTACCCCAGTCAGGGCTGCCCCAGAAAACCTGTGCTGAACATGCTGAGAACATTGGAGGATTTAGGGCCAAGCTAGAAGTTTCTCAGGAGCCCAGGAAAGCAAACAAAGAAGTTCCTGTAAAGTTCCTTTAATCAAGGTCCTATCAGTAAAACAAAATTACTGATTTCAGAATTATGCTCATTACTGTGGGTGGCAATGCACCCAAGAAGAAACAAAAGACAGATGGCTCACTCTGAATCATATATTTTTTTTTGACCAGACAGTATTTAATGTCAAAGAAAGTAGAAGAAAAAAATTAGAACCCAGATTAGTCTGATGTAGCACATTCTCTTGTCATGATTATTTCTATTTCTTGGATTTCACTTGGGAGGTTGCTCCTATTTGGGACAGGATGCTAACTGTTGTCACTTAAGGCACATTTCACAACAAAGCATTGTTCTGGATTTCAAGGAAGAACACTGGTCTTTCTGAAAATCTTAATTCTCAGAGTCGTCTCATCTACTTTCTCCCACCATAGAGAATAACAGATGTTTTTCATAAAGCTGTACATGTTTATCAAATATGTAAATTAACAAATACCACATCCATTTTTATATTTTAAAATATATATAAAGTATTTTATATCTGATAGAGCACTTTTCTTCATCAGGAAGGGGGTGAAATTTGGTCCACACGTTAGGACCTTCTGTCTGGAGTGAAGAATTCCATTTCTGGCCATTCCTGGTCTAAACTGTGGGCAAATGGCCTACCTCTTCCTGACTCCCTTTCCTAGTGGATGGAGGAAGCAGAAGTACATGCCATGTTGTCACCAGAGCCCAGAGACTCATCTCATCCATGTACCTTTCATGCAGTCCTTGACTATTTAGGACATACATAGATTTAGGATATCAGACCCTAGAGGAGGAGGGGGCATGTATTCTCTGAAGAAGCCCTCATTCTCACTCCAAGGATATAATTCATGGAGTTATTTAGGCCTTTTGGGAAGATTGAAAATATTACTCGAAATGAATTACCATTTGATTTAGCTATTGGTTAGGATTGTTGTTAATTCATAAATAAGCATATAATTACATCCTTTCTATCCATCTTTGTACATCTCCTAATCAATTCCACTCACAGATTGTTGTGGAGGATCTTCCCTCCCACATGGAATGCAAGCATGGCCCCACTAGGCCTAGCTCAAGGCTCTTTATGAAACCTTCCCTGATGGACTCTCCCAGGGTTGTGAATTTCTTTACCATTGAATCAGTTCTACATCATCTAACTTATTTCTCAAAGTGAAATTGTAATTAATTCCTAGTTAGCACTTACAACATGCCACTTGCTGTTCCAAATGCTTTTCAAATGTTAACTATTTCCACATGCATAAAACTCTAAGACACAGATACCATTATTATTCTCTGCAGACAAGGAAAGTGAAGGCCTGAATGGTCACTTGATTTCTGCGAGTCCTACCACTTGTTGGAGTTATAAAGCAAAGCTATGCATATGGGCATTAGGTCCAGTCCCTTTCTACAGGCATGATTACTCTCCAGGGAAGTCATGGATGCAAGAACACTCCCTGACAGTAGCTCCTGGCTACATATCAGAGTGATCTGGGGGAGCTTTTATAAATTAAAAGTTCCTGGGTTCCCACTCAAAGTCTGTGATTTAGGGAATGTCTTCAACTTCCTTCAGTGCTTTGAAGGTGAAGCCAAGTTTGGGGACCTTCTTTCCTGCAGCAGGATCCTAAGTGCACACTGGGTATAAAATGAGTGTGTATGTGTGTGTGTGTGTGTGTGTGTGTGTTGCCTTGCAGAAGCCTCAAGATCAGAGTTCTCAAATATATGTGAGTCTGTAGATCATCTAACAAGCCACACCCAGAGGAGAGCTGTCACCAATCCTATCAGATATGGCAATTTTTGACAATGGTGGGTAACTAATTTAGGGAAATTTATTGTAATTTAAAATAAAAACTTGTAATTGGAAGGCAAATTTCTCCCAAAACTCATGCTTCCACTTTTGTCCCTTGCCTAGTTACTGAGTCCACTTGTGGGTCAGAATGTGCCCAGCCATGCTGCTGGGTGACACTGATGTCCAATATTCCAGAGGGACCAGGGTGAGCCACAGAACCGAGAAAATGAAGCTGGTCACTTTTGCTTCATTTGGCCTTAGATTCTATTAAGTCAGTTGTCTCACTGTGTATCAAAGTCAAATCCAAACACTTTTTCAAAAGTACAGCATCTTATTCATGGCACTGTGTCCACTGATGTTTGGTTTGGTCCAGAAGATGGACACACTGTCAGCAGGATGGGCCTCCCCAGTGTGTGAGTCTCACTGCCCTTTGCAACAGGCTTCCTCTCCACCAGAACTGAAGAAAGGCATTTTAATATGAATTCCTGCTCCCTGCAAGTTTCCAAAGTTCACATCTTTCTCTCTTACATCAGAGCAAAACACAAAACGCAAAAAATCCCAGGGTAGCAACTATCCAGGATTAATTTCCCCCTTCTTTTGGCCCTTCTCTCCCTCTCTAAGGGTTAAGTATGTGGAGGGAAGAATTGCTAGACTTTGTGTCTGTGCTTGGTGGGAACTATTAAATTACTGCTGGATGTTTTTGATTATACCACACATCAGTGCCTGAGCACTGCGGCCCTGGAAGCCACATGTGCCTCGCCGTCCTGGCCCCCGGCGCCTGGCCCCACACTCGCTCGCAGGGGCCTCTCTGTGGCACCGAAACAGTGCAAGGATGGGAGCTAGTGTTGGCAAAGCAGAAGGAAACGGGCAATAAAACCGAGAGCTGAGCGGCTTACTGGAGCCAGGACGCTGGGGTCTGCTTAATTGCTCTGAAATGAAAAAGATTCGGGGGTTTCATGAAATCCCATAGGTACACTTGCCAAGCCTCAAATATTAGATTGAATTACAGTTTCTAATCTCTCCCCTCTCCCTCAGCCATGTGTCTTATTTCTTCTGGATGTTTGTCCACAGCTTCGAGCAGGAGGAGAAAGGTTAACCTGAGTGGTGACCAGGCTCTCCCAGTCTCATCAAAGCACACAGAGGCACCCTGTGGGAGTTCTCCATCGCTGGGCATCTGGCATCCATTGGTGCCAGAGCTCCAGAAACCTTGAGAACAAAGGTGCTTCCCCCAAGGCCCAGGGGCAGCCATGTTCTGAGGCTGACCAGGATCAAAGTGTACAGGTCATTTCTTTGGAAAGAATTGATATCTTTTATCAGAGACTCAAAGGAGTCTTGTAAAAATTAAGAAGTACTAATAGAGAAAACAGAAGTATGATAACACAGTTAGGGATTTTCCTGGGTGTGAAGATGATTTTCAGGACTGCATAAAGGAGGAATGGGAAAAGTGAACAAGGCTGCTGAAGCCAGAAGGGTGGTAGATAGTTGGTATCCAAATGACAGAGAGGGGAGGGAGCACAGCATTCTCCATCTGACCTCACCAGTGGGAAGTATCTCACTGAGCAATTGAGGGCAGGAAACCTGGCTGGGGTAGAAAGGATGTAGCATGAAAAACAGCCCAATGAGTCATGCAAGATGAACACTGGCCTATAATAAGTGCAAAGAATTGTTAGAGAGGAGAAGCTGAGAGTACAGGGAGGTTTGGTGGGGGGTGGGAGGGTGAGATATAAGGCCAGCTATGCCAGGAGGGCAAGTGGTGCTGGTGGTGTGGCCTGCTGCTCCTCAGTTCACACTGGCTTCACACTCTCTAGGCAAAACCTGGACGGTCAGGCTAGCGTGACCTCTGAGACTGAGCTCAGAGGCAAGGACTCGTTCTTCAGGCAGGTTTTGTCTTCCCTGGGGCTTTTGCTTAACTCATTTTGTTTGTCTCACAAACTTTCAGCTTTCTTTTTATGCTTGGTGGAACAAGTGTATCGGATTGTTCCACCAATCGTAGGTTTCAGGGCCAGAGGGTAGCAGGCACTAAAAGGAGCTTTCCTTCTGGGTGACAGAAACTTTTCAAATTTTCAAAGCATTCTTAGAGGGGAAAAAAGGCATTGAGGTCTGTTTTGAGGATATACACAAGAAAAGTGATAGACTGAGAATAACAGTGACATGGTGTGAAATCAAGGAGACTTTGGAGGCTGTCAAGGTTAATATGGAAAACAGGGAAACAGGGAAAGTCTACCTGAATGTGAGCTACTGTCACCATCATCATGAGTGAAGAGGCTCTTACTTTTCTAGTTCCTAGTTTACTGAGCACATGGCTTAGTGTAAACTGAATTTGGAAATTCTCTTCTTTCCAACATTCACACCACTAAGTTCACAGTGTCTTCTGTAGCAGCATATTTACTACTGCTTAGAGGTGGCACCTCTGTGACTTAGTGTGCCATCGCTCTCATAAGAGGGTCATCCTGTGCCCTATTTCTTCCTCCTTCTCTGTGGTCCTACCTGGTGATTTGTGCTCTGCTCATGTTTGTCATTGTATGTCATGGTTTTTTTTTTTTGTTTTTTGTTTTTTTTTTTTCCAAATCAACTCTGTGTGGTCTTTTTGTGGTTTTGTTGGTAGATGAAGGATCTTGCTTGTGACTGGATGGCCTTCTAGAAGTAGTCCAGACTTTCAGTGTGTGCTGTCCCCTCAAAGAATATCACAGGTCTACCCAATGCTTTCTTGGCAGACAGAAAACCAGGATCTTGTGACACAGTTTTCATGGGATGACTCTTGTTCCCAAGGAACAGCATGATCTTCAAGGTAAGGTCAGTAGCTAAACGTCAGGGTGAGGGAAAGTGCTGTGGAGGCAGAGAGGCAGATGAGGTCTCTGTGTCCTCCCTCTGCAGCTGGTTGGAAGGAAGAGCAGAGAAATAATGCATACGTGCTGGACACTGGTCCCTTTCACATGCATCATCTGATTTAACCTCCCAGGAACTTCATAGGTGCTAATTATTTTCATTATTTTAAATGATGATAAAGCCCAGAAGCATATTAGTTAACAACTAGCTGTTGTAACAGATAAACCTCCAAATGCAAAAGGCTTTAAAAATAACAAAGGTCTGCTTCTCATTCATTTAAATTGCACATAGGCATTCCTTCTCAAGAGGAACTCTCCTCCAGGTAGCCCTTCAGAGATATACTTCCCTCCACTCCTGAGACTTAATCATTTTCAAGAGTTTTGTGGTGCTTTGGCTTCAATGGTGAGACTGATTTAAAATATGGTGAGGATGGTATTTTCTAACTGGAATGAACCATAGCAATAAATAGTCCAAACTCTGTATTTGTGTTGATTAGGAAACTGAGATTCAGGAAGATTGAGGGATTAGTCAAGATCGCAAAGTTAGGTCATATCTGTGCATTCGGTTCTACAGATGTGACTGAAAATTTGCTGAATGGGCCTAGATATAGATAAGATTTCCTCTCTCAATAAATTAAAACAGACTACAAATTCAATTCAGCTTTTATTTGTAGATATGAAGCACAGGAGGAGTTCAAAGTTCTAGAAATCCTTGGTATGAATATTTGGGCAAGGAGATAGTAATGCATGTGGCCATAGGCAATGTGGGAGATACCTTCCAAGGAAGGTAACAAGTGCTTTTCTCTGCCACTTCAATTTTCACCTGCTTTTCAAAATATTTGTTCTCTCTATTGACTAACAGAAAGTATTTCCAATAGGTGACAAGTGGAGTTTCCTGATTTGCCATCACAGGGGCAAATCTGATTACGTTTTATCTTTGGTGTTCCCTATGTTCCCAGAAACTGCAACTGTGGAGCAGGATAGGAAAGAGAAAAAGCAAACGTTTTGCAGATCCTAATCAGGTTTCCCTGAGGGAAGCAGAAGGTGATCCAGCTTGTGAGACTAGCATGCAAGGACTGGCTAGAAGGGTAGTGGACAGAGAGGAACCCAGTGTTTTACATAGAAAACAACAGCAAAAGATGAGTCAGGATAGCTGTGGTGCAAAAATGTACAGGGAGGGGATGAAGAAGTGATAGGGTTTGATTCACTTCTATCTAGAGCCACGGAATGAAATCACTTCTCTCCCTAGGAGATTAAAACCCAGTCTTGCTGTCTCCACCACAGAATGTCTGCTTTTCTCATTAACTGGACTTCCATATGTGGTATGGGATGACCTAAGCTGCGGAGGGCAGCAGGCTGACCAGAACAAAGGTCAGATTGTAATCTCCACACATCAAATCTATTTTTTGTCTACACTCTCAACATCCACTTCCTACCACCAACTAAAAGGTAGAAGAACAAATAACAACATAAAACTGTAACAACAATAGGGTGTGATGTGCAATAAAGCCCTAGAAATGTCCATCTGCTGTTATCAACGCATTTAGGACTAAAATCTTCACCACTCATTCCTATTTGGCTGTGATGGTGTGCAGAACAGTCCTAGTGAAATCTGTAACAGTGGAACCCAGAGACACCTACACAACCTGTTAAGGAGACCATCACCAAAATGGAATGTATGCTTATTTTATTTGTAGATACAGTAAGTCTAAGTTTGCATAATGATTTTTTTGAGGGAGAGAAATAATTTGTCAGAGAAAAAGTCATTGGTTTTGAATATTATATTTTGTTCATTAGGTTGTTTATGGTTGCCAAATCTACAAAAGTGCAAAACTTAAAAAAAACAAAAACAAATGACAACTCTTGTTGAAATCTCTTGGAAGATATACAGTCTTCAGAAAAAACCCTGTGTTTTCCTTTAAGTTAGACAACAAGTAGAGAGAAGTAGGTTTGTTGTCCTGGAACCAGTGGTGGCAGAGGTGGAATTTAAGTCTGAAGTTTGATGCATTTGATTCTTGTCAATTGTGTAGAGCAACCTGGAAATAAATTACACTGATTTCAAGTGAATTAGTTTTCTGAGCTCTCTGGAGGCTTGGGTGATTTTAGTAGTGGAATTCTGATGCTCTCCAACACCAACAAAGACAAAAAACATACAAACCATGGCTATGATTGGAGAACTCTCAACGACAACGGAATTTTTAGACATCTTTTTTTAAACAGCTCTGGCCTGAAATATCTGGGAGATTTTGTTATAATGTTCAGATCTGTTTCCTGGTAAAGGTAACTTCATGGCTGACAATGGAGTCTGTATGAAAAATACATATAGAACAGGAAATATAAAAGACATCTTTCTTTGCGATTGCAAAAGTTTGGTGACCAAGTGCTTTATTTTACTTTTTAAAATTTTGTTTTATTTTCCGATTTTATTTGGTTCGTAATATTATTTTCCTTGGGCTTGATACGGCAAATGTGCAATACTTTTGGCTACTTTGGAGAATAAAATGGAAAACCCTGTTTCTAGACAGGAAGGAACAGAGCTCCAGCATGAGGCTGAAATGCCATTTGACCCCTGTGGAGACTGCAGTGGGCTCAGTCCTGCCACAGGCTCCTGCAGGGAGGGCCAGCTTTGGTCTCCATGTCCACCCCCTCCTACTGCTCTTCCCCCTCCTTCCTCCCACGCTTCTCCCAAAGTGTACAAGCTTCAAAGCAATCCTTAGTAGGTAAGTGACCAAGTCTTGGAAGCTTGACATTGGGATAAAACTTGGATGTTCTGGAAAAGACTTTGGAGACAGAACAGGACAGGCAGCAAACCCAGCTATATCTAGAAACAGCTTCCATACCTCTTTTAAAACAGAAAATAGCTGCTAAACTGGGTTGTTTGGTTTTGTTTTGGTATGAAAACATTTTATAGTTTGGAAAACTTTCTTTAATAAAAAAAATTATATATTTTCTTCAATATTGCAATCAAGTACCTAAGGGGTTTGGAAATGTTAACAACCACAAAATTATGTTTGTTGTAAGAACTTAATACTCTGTCTGGTTGCTTTTATTTTCCCTTCTACTCCCTTCCACGTTTCTTTTTGTCTTATTAATAAGATGCCCATAATGACCTCCTGGGTATATTTCTAAAAAAAAAAAAAAAAAAGAAGATCCTTTTGTCTTAAATTCCATTAGTGTTTGAGCCTCTGGAATTTCACAAGAGGTGTCAAATTTAGCTGACCCCAAACTTTTCACTTGAACAGAAATAGAAGCCTAGAGGGGAAAAGCCATGCTGTGTGCTAAGGATATGTGACCCATAAAAAGAACTACAATAGAATATGTTAAATGATCTTGTTAAGAGCATTATGACTCCTCAGAGTTCTGTTTCACCTCTCTTGAGTGGGGAGTATAGAACTTTGTTCAGGTTTGCTGTGCCTGACTCTAATAAAAAGAGTTTAAAAAACAAATCTGAAATGAGTTTTTCTTTACTAATTTAATGCTTTTATCAATATTACCTTGTTTCTGTTCTTCACCTCTTTTGTTATCAGTTGTTATTCGTTCATTGATTTAATTCTTAATAAGTGCCTACCATGTTTCTATGGAGAATAGAAAGATAAATAAGACACAGATCTTACCTTCAAGGAATTCAGTCTCAATTTTGTGATCTTAAAACTGAAATATTATGTTTCTGGCTTTTTAAATCCAATGGAATGATGAGATGTTATTTAAATATCGTGCCTTCAGGTGCCTTCTACAAAAACACATTCGTATTTTATGGCAAACATAAGTTGGTTTTGAGGGCCTTTTGCTATTGATGATTTTGCTCATAGAACTCTTACTGGCCTTTAGATTTTGTTCAGAAAGACCTTTTGCTATTTCTAGTACAGGACCTCGCACTTCTTGGTGATACCGCAGGCATAAAAGGCATGCTTGTTTTTCCTCAGGATCTGTGCAGTTGTATGTGTGAGACTGCACGTGAGCATAGAAAACCATTCCTGCCACAGGAAATTTCGGCAGTGTGGAGACAAGGCAGCAAATATCTATCATGTGACAAGTTCCATATTAGAAGCTCATACCAAGTGCTACTATGGGAGTGTAGTCGGTACGACTCTGGAGAAGAGATATGGTTAGTCTGGGAAAGTTCATTGCAGGAGATGACACAGGATGCCCAGATGTATAGGAAGGCCATAGAGGGCGGAGGGTGGAGGTGCCATCCATCTGAGGGTTTTGTGGGAGAGCAGGTGAAGCCTGGGGTTGGTGTTCCTCCCTTGGCCAGAGCTGCCTCTGTAGCTGTCCCAGTTGGTTTGTTCTTCACCAAATCCAGTCTCAAGGGTGGCTGTGACTCTCCAACACACATGCTGTGCGAGTCAGTCTAAATGAATCCAGTGGTGGTAAGGGCCATTTACTTGGAGATACTCTGAGATTCTAGGAGAACTGTCCTTGGAATCTGCGAAGGTCTAACAGCATGCCCTCTGCACTCAGAGGGGAAAATATTTTTTGTTCTTATTTTTGAAGAATCTTTCTGCCTCCTTCAGCACATGTCACTACATCTGCATAGCAACTGAGAAAGTCCCACATAAAGTCCTGTAGTGTGTCAGGCACAAGCCCCATAGGCACTGGGGCAGTCTCAGTCTTGACCTAGGGGTCTGCCTAGGTGCATACAGCTGACAGGCGTGCAACCCAGGTCTTGGGACCCTCAGTTCAAAGTGCCACATCAGTCTGGTTTATTGGAAATTTACTCTTTTAGACAGGGACAGTCTTGTGATTATGCAGAATGATCAACTGCTTTATAGGCCTCTGTAAATTTCTGGCCTCTAAAATTCCATTTCTAGGGATTTCTTCCTCCTAGGAGTAGTGGTAAAAAGAGAAAACTCCAGCAAGTCTTATCAGTTGTGTACATAGAGAATCTAAGAGGCTCTTATCAGAGCTGGCTGTTACTGGGGGGCTGTCAGGGTGGGTGCTGCCGAGCTCTCACTGGGCAGGTGAGGGGGACAGAGCTGCAGAAGCCATGAAGAGGAGAGGCCTTGGGAGCTGAGAGCCATTTTACCCAATCACATGTTTTCTGTTTGGGACATGCTCGAACTGCTTCTTGGATTGACCATCCAAATTTGCTGGAACTTTGGTTGTCAATGTGATAGCAGCAATGAGGGAGGGTTGCCTGATTTCTTTCCTTGTGATCCAGGCCTCAGGTTGTAAATATTTTGGATGACTTCAGTGGGATCCTCCTTGTCACCCATAAGGAGAACTAGCCACAAAGGGAAAGAAGCCTGGGTGGGACAGGCTCACCTTTCCTGCAGAGTGGGCTGACAATCATATGCTATAACATGACCCCTTTTCCTCTGCTCTGGGTACCATGTGGAGTGGGCACAATGGAGATTGCCTGGGAATGTGGCCCATTTCTGCTGCTCCTGGTATGTTCTGGGCAGCTAAGGAGGGGCTGTGTAGGCTGCCTTTGTGCCCAGAGCCAACCGGCACCATAAGCTGGGACACAATTAATGGGTAACCTGGTCCTTTCTGACCTAATTCAGATGTTCCATTATGAGTCTTTAGAGTTGGACCAAGCTAGTACAAATATCATTCTGTTTACCTGGCCTAGTTAAATTTTTTTTTTTTAAAACAAGGAACTGAATTTGTAGCTTTTTTCACCCTATAATTATTGCACAAGAGATCTGGAAGAGAAACTTCTGTACCTTGTTTCATTTTGCAGAGTTGCTGTGTACCACTGTGGCCAGAGCATAGGCTTTGGAGGCCTGAGGACCTGCGTTCTGATTCTCAGGTCTAAACTATGTGAGGTACACAAACTTTTGCTATCTGAGTTTCTTCCTTTCTGGAAAGGGAATAATAGTACTTATACCCAAGTTGTTCCAAAGATTTTGTGAGGTGACCATGTGGAGGGCAGGGTGCTGTGATCATTGTTATTGGTATTATCATCATTAGCCTACAGAAGTTAAAGGCTCTGTCTATGCTTAGAAAGGTGCAGATTCACTGTAGAGTAGGTGGCCTGCTCCCCTAGCCCCAAGTCTGGTCACTCTGTGCTGGGTGCCCTGCAATATGCCCTGTGTTTATATGTGGCACCACTTTCCCAATATTGCAATGAAAGCATGAGTGGCATCCTTTTTTATGTTACATAGACATGCTCCTGGGACACAAAGAAAAGGAAGCAAGCTTTAAGAAAGTAGAAGATCTGACATGACTCTGCCCTGTCCCTATGAAACCTGGGGAATGCCCTTAATTTCTTGAGATCTTGGTTTCCTCATCCAAAAAATGGGGATAACAAGAGAGACTCAACTGTGGGATTACTGGTAGGAGTGAACAGTCTGCGAAGGTGCTTGGCACATGGGCTGGCATACAGCGGCACACCCTGCATAGAGTTCTTGATATTCCTGGCAGTGTCCTCATCGTCATTATGAGGCGTGCTGGGAGGAAAGTGAGGTCGTTGTCCTTTTCTTTTCTTTTTTTTTTTTTTTTTTTAATTTTTATTTATTCATGATAGGCACACAGTGAGAGAGAGAGAGGCAGAGACACAGGCAGAGGGAGAAGCAGGCTCCATGCACCGGGAGCCTGACGTGGGATTCGATCCCGGATCTCCGGGATCGTGCCCTGGGCCAAAGGCAGGCGCCAAACCGCTGTGCCACCCAGGGATCCCCGTTGTCCTTTTCTATTTGAGAGAACCTTATCACTCTGCTTCCACCGAGTTCCACAAAGTCACAACCTGTAATTAGTCACTTGTGAGGAGCTTCACTTCATGCCCATCTCCCTGCTCCACAGGGAGGCCTGCTGGTTGGCTCTGGTGAAGTAGGAATCCCATCTGTTTGCTTTTCCTCCTTGGATCCTGGCTCCTGACCTGGCACATGGTAGGTGCTCAATAAGTATTTGACAAGCAAATGAATACAGAGGGATATAACATTCTTGTTACCTCTCTGGACCATCTCTTTCTGGGACAGTTGAAAGAGCACAGGCTCCAGACATAGCCTTGGGTTCAAATCCCAGGTACTAGCTGATGAGCCTTGGTGGCACCCGATCCTGTGCCTGGGGTCCCCGATTCGAGGTGTGGGACTGGTGACCACACCTGTCTCCCAGAGTTACTCTGAATATCCAGGGAAGTAATGGAGGATGGATTTCCACCATCTTCCTTTCTTATGAAGACACCTTATAGGAATTAAAGTGGCATGTTAAAATTTTCTTAATCACTACATCATATTTTTTATACCTTTTCCAAAGAGAGGAATTCTCCTGTTTTTCATTAGTTTTATAAACAGATGTGCCGGACATAAATGCACTAAAGTTAAATCCAGTTTCTAAATGCTCATAAAAACTAAATTATGCCAGATTACCAATTTGATCTTCTATTTCATCCTTTAGAAGCTGACCATTCTGATGTAGTAAAAATAGGACAGTGTTCTTTCTCACTGAGGCATCTTAAGGTTGCTATCCAATTTTTCTCTTGCTTTTTTTTTTTTCTAATTTATTTGCTAGGCTAATTCTGATTCAACTTTTCTTTGTTTGATCCTTAGAGACACACCTGGATGAAAATAGTTTACCCAAGAATAGGTATCAGTGTTTAAGAATCTTCTCAAAAAGTTCTTTCCAGAAAGGACCCTTTTCTGATTCCAGGATCATTGCAAGGGCACCCTAAAACACATGCCATGACTTGGGCCTCCTCTCCTACCTCCTTCAAAAGGGGTTTCATTCCTTCCCAGCTCTTGGCAGTGTAGATGTCACCTGGCACCCAGGGCCCTTATGGAGCATGAGGATCAGGAGGCCCAGCCCTCAGCTGGTCAGTCCACTTCCGCAGCACTCGCTTAGTTTCTCTACCTGCAATTTGAAGGTGATGGTTTTGGGCACACAACTCACAGAGCAAGGCTGCAGAGGTGGCCTGTGAAAAAAAAATTAGAAAAAGATTCCGACCTTTCTACTGGTGGAAAACAAGAAGCATGTACTCACAAAGCAGGTTTCTGATGCTTTCCTTCCTGGGACTCTCCCTGGGGAGCTGCTCAGAAGGTCTCTGCACCTCCTCATCAGCGCAGGCTTGCGGAGGCCTGGCCTGCCCCCAGCACCCCCCCCCCCCCGGATTTGACATTTTTTGCTCCCTCCATAGCTACCAGTCTCACTGCCAGTAAGGCTCCACGCCCGCACTCAGGGGGCTGCGCCTTCTGCTCCCCTGCCTAGTAGTACCAGTGCGCCCACCACCCGTCCGACCTCCCGCTCCAGGCCTCCCGCCACCCCCGCCCGCCTCCACCTGCCGCCCGCAGCCCGCCCCCCCCCCCCCCCCCCGCGCTCCGCTGGCGCCAGCCGCTCGATGGGTCTTGCACTTTGATTATTTGTGTTAACAGTTAATTTAGCACCGTGGCCACGTGTGCCAAAGCTGCCTCCACTTCCTGCGGGCTCGCAACAAACGGCACTTTTATGGGACCTCTCGGAGCGGCGCCCCGGGCCCGGCGTCCGTGGCCTCCCCTGCGCGCTCACCCCCGGGCCTCTGGCTCGCCCTGCCCCCGGCGCCCCTACGCAGGCCACGCCGCGGCTCGGGTCTGCAGGCGGTGCTGGAGGGAGCCGGGCTGCCCGCTCGCCCCGCCCCGCCCCGCCCCGCCCCGCCGGCGCGACCTCGCGGAGCCCTGGGGCGGCCCTGCGGGCCTGCGGGTGCCGGGCGGGACCACGAGCTCCGCACACGGCCGCCGCCCCAACCGTCCACTGGGAAACCCGCCGAGCACTTCTGCTCCCTTCAGGGCCTCCTAACATCTAATTCCTCTCCGCCGCCTCGGGGTTACTGCCTCGGGCTAAAATGCCTTGAGGTCACAAAACACGTGTTTGGGCTTTTAATCCCCCCCCTTTTTTTTCCCTAAGTGCAGTATTTTGCAGAAACGAGAGGGAAATGGCTCCTCCAAAGAGTTAGAGTGAGGAGGCCTTTGACATCCATCAGAGTTTCCTAAACTCTGGCTTTTCTTTGTTTTAAAGAATTCATTTCCCCCTTGCTTAGATTTTTAATATAGATGATGTTCCAGACTACTAATAATATTTAGTCCTTTTTTTTTTTTTTTTTTTTTTTTTTTTTTTACTGGGGACAATTCCAGTCATGCTTGCAGTGAATGTTGTGGCACAGAAGAGGGGCTGTGTAAGCTGCTTATCGGGACGCAGAGGAGGGGTTAGGTGTGAGCTGCCAGGGACCCTGGTCCTTCTGGTCTAAGGGACTCTAGCAAGCCTGGGCCAATGTTAGTGTAAACTGGGGATTGCAGTCTGCTTTGCTGTCACCTCAGTGTTGTTTAGACCAGGGTTTGCCCTGGATGGGCTCAAATTCCTGCGAGTCCGGCATTCCTCACTCCATTTTGGATGGTTGGAGGCTGGGCCCCTCCAGTTCTCAGGGAAGGTTCCTGAGACAGACCCTTAATGGTGGAATTACATTTTGTGTTGGAGCTGGGTGTGCTTTAAACTCAGCTCTTTCTATTTGACTCTTATCTTCCACTTTCTCTGACCATTCAAATTGAATGTCCCACCATAAAATCCCCATGTAGTCACCTACCATTTGGCAAAAAAAAAAAAAAAAACCCTAATTGATGCCTTAAAATGAGTGTGTTTGGGGCTGACCCCACTCCCTAAAGAGAGAGACAAAGGTGTCTGTTTCTACATGAAAGTGTAAATGCATGCTTTGAGTTTGTGTCTGTGTGTTGTGATATCTGACCAGGGATAATAAAACCTGTCTTTCATACCCACAATACTAAAATATGTGGGTTTTTTTTTTTTTTTTAAGATTTTATTTATTTATTTATTTGAGAGAGAGAGCATGAGCAGGGAGAGGGAGAAACAGACTCCTTGCTGAGCAGGGAGCCCCACAAGGGCTATCTCAGGGTTCTGGGATCATGACCTGAGCTGAAGGCAGATGCTTAACCTACTGAGCTACCAAAGTACCCCTAAAACTATATTTTTGAAGGTCACCAGTGACGTCCAGTATGTCAAATTCATGGCCAAGACCTAATCCTCATTTCCATTAAGTTTTCGAGAATATTTGACAAAACTGTTCAGTCAGGGTCTGTCTAGAAATTGCTCTGCTCTCTGTAGCCATGAACCTGCCAACTCTTTCCCTACTTCCTTTTTCTACTCTTTCCTCCTGACTGGATGGGTGAGGCTGCATCTTTAACACCTGTGTTTTTTGGAGATGACTCTAAAATTGAAATGCTTTGTCCTAAATGCCAGGCCCATATTTCTAACCAAATCAGACATTTATGAGTGATTGAATTGCCATCATCTGAAATGTAATATGTTTGTTCATTTGTTCAAATAATGCTGACAGCCTAGTGTCTATAATATTGGTGTTGGAGACACAGTAGTGAAAAAATAAAACAGCAAGTTCCTGCAATGTTCCCAACATCAGTGTTCCCATTCCATCAAGGCCTTCCTTTATGATGGTTCTTCCTTCACAATGGCTTTCTTTTCTTTTCTTTTTTATTGGTATATATTTTTTTATTGCAGTTCAGTTTAACAACATACAGTATAACACCTCGTGCTCATCCAATGGCTTTCTAATCCATTCTTTTTTTGTTCTCTTTTTCGTCTCTTTCCTTCTGAATTCCTAACTACTTCTAGATTCTTCAGACCTCCCCCACTGAAACCGTGATCTTTTCTCTCCCAGCTGCTAGATTATTTTTCAAAAAGTACAGATCTGATCAATTCAACTATTCATTAAACAAACATAAGAACCCAAAGTATGCCAGACAAAAAGCTAAGTGCTGAGTTTATAGAGAAAAAAAAAAAAAGAGAGAGAGAGAGAGAGAGACAGCTGTAGAAATCCTTACAGATCTCACAATCTACTATATGGTGAACTGGACTAAAAACCAAATTAAAAACAGTGTGATAACTATGAAATTTGATTCTCTATCATCTACTAAAGTTATGTTTTCTTACCATGGATCCAACACCAGCACCTGGGCTCAACCTGGTGTCCTAGCTTCCTTTAATCTGCTTCCTGTCCTCACGGCCACACTGTGCTAAGTGCCTCTTCCGGACTGTGCCCCACCTTTCCTGCCATTCTGTTTTGCCTTTGCCTTTTCTGTTTGTCTGCAATGCCCTCACCTCACCATCATTATCAGTTCAAATTCAATCTATCCTCTAAAACAGAGCTGAAATCCCATGCTATCCAAGCAGCTATTATCAGAATTCCTCCAACTGAAAATCTTAGCCCCTTTCCCAAGCTTTTTTAGCTGTATTTGGATCCATTCCATGACATCATCAGACACTGCTAAGATTGGAGTTATTTGCACCTGTGTACCCCCTGCTATACTGTCAGTTCCCTAAGAGCAGAGACCTCATATTCTTTAACTTATTATACTCCACAGTGACTCTGACATATTAACCTGAAGATGTAGACAGGGGATATTTTTGAGTGAATGAATGGACTCATGGAGGAAGTAGACTTCTTTGCGGCTTTAGGAGGGTAGTTATAGTCAGGGTTATTGATGTGAAGGAAAAAGGGTCCTTTCTCAGAAGACAGGAGGTTATAAAGGTGTAGAGTATTAGATAGAACCCACAGACAGAGAAAAGACAGCAATATCATGGTTGCAACAGGGGCCTCTGAGTTGGAGAGGCTAGCGTCTTTAACCAAGTATATTTTCAATAAGAATTTAAATATGATTGTGTCAAAGACCCCAGAGGAAAAAGACCTTATTTTACGTGAGCTGAGGAGAATGACTCAACCCTGGTCTCAGGGTGAAACTAAAATAGAAGAAGAAGAACAGTAACCTCAGGGACTAAAGAGAAGAGTCATCAGACTAGAAGCTTCCACAAGTTAGCTAATTTTTTTTAGCCAGTTAACTAAGTGATGTAGTTTGTTCTTTTGCAATCCCCACTGTATGTAATTTGTACCCTGACTTTCCCCCTGGTCCCAGGGGGCCCATTTTTTATAGAAGAACCATCAAGACCGACCTTTAGAAGGGTGAAGGATTGTAGGAATCACAGAAACACGGCAGACTTCCTCGTATTGTGGATGAGGAAATCAGATTTTCAGTAGCACATTAGTGGCAGCTGGGATGTAGTCCTTTCTGCTGCATTCACCAGGTGGATTTTTTAGGATGCTTTTGGTTGTAAGTCATTGAAAGAGCACCTCAAAGTGGCTTAAACAATCAAAGAAGGTATTTCTCATATCACTGTAAGGCCCTAGGCTCCAGGTCTGCAGTGATGTGTCTTCATGGTGGACCCTGAAGAGCAGTGACTCCTGAGGCCACAGCTTTCCGTCCACCTGGAAGTTGAGGCTGACTGACTGCAGGTGGAGTTCCAGATTCATCACTGATGAGGGCGATTGGGATGTGAGGGGCCAGACTTGGGGTCAGATTTCCCTGAGTTCTGTAAACTGTCTAGGTGGCTTCTTGCAAAAGGGGTAAGAGAGAAGGGTGCTTGGGAGGGACCAGAGAATGGCCTGGAAAATGGACGGTAGTTCCTCACACACATCATGCTTGGGAGCCACACAGTATCCAACAACTTACAAAGAATGTTGGTTGAGGTTAAATACTTAAAGGCCAGATATTTTACTTTTTAAAAGCTACCTATGGTATCCTAGAACACACTCACTGCCTGGGAATCTGGGTCTGAGGCTGCTCATGTCCTCTGGCCACACCCTGTCCCCACAGGTCTGCCCCCAGCCTTCCTTTCCTCCAGTCTCTCCCGCTTAGTTACCAGCTGACTCTGTGTGTTCTGTCATCCATTCTGCCTTTGTTCCCATCAGCCTTTTCCCTTTCTTCCACGTATGCACATGCTTGAAATACTCACTGAAGTAGCATTTAAATTCTAAGTTGATGCAGATATTTAGGAAATTGGAAAGGTGTGTTAAAATCTTTTCTTTTCTTTTTCCTTTTTTTCTTTTTTTTAGTGCTAGCTACTCTGCATTGTGTAGCTTGTACTGGACAATGTATATAACATGATCTCATAGAAGCCCAGCAAGAGCTCTGTGAAAGGGCTATTAAGAGACCTGAATACAGCCATATAAATTTTTGGGGTTCTGGACTTAAACTCTATGTTTTTATCTTTACAATCTTCTGCCAAAGTCTATCTCACTGAGGGAAATTTAATATTGCATAATTTTTGGTCATCAGCATGGGTGGCTAAGTAAAGATCAGCATCTAAACTCACCAAAGAGGCCTTGGTGTTTTCTAACTACTCCCCTATTATACATTTAATGAGGTTTGTCTGGGAACAATGCACTCTGTACAGTGGAACAATTTGAGTACATTCCCCACTGATAGAGATTTGGATAGATTAGGGGCCAACTGTGCTTCTAATACATTTTTACATGTGGGTAGAAATACCACAGCCTGATTATATGGAACCTAGCTTCTTCAGGACTGGGCATCCCATGCCCAGACACCACTATTGTGGAGGGATCTCATGTTGCCAAGGCCTTCATGGCTGATGAGCAAAGCAGGAAAGATACAGTCCAGGCTGGCCTTAGTTGGGCATTTGCTTTACCTGTTTAGGATCTGCCATAGCTCTTGCACGTGTTGACATTGCCTTTGCTTTGCATATATACTGCACAGACTGGGAACATCAGTTCAAAAAAGATAACATTCCAGGTGTGTGAAGAATGATCTGGAGTCTGGGATTCTCATTATGACAAAGTATCCCAGGGAAAACGTCACTGGCTTCCTGACTTAAGTTGAAAATTAGCAATGTGGATTTCTTAACCAAGAGGTCCTGAGCCCTGTTCTTCATGTCTTCCTTAGATTCTGTGAACTACTCCATACCTTTTCAATAAATTGCTGTTTACTTTAAGTTGGCCAAGCAGGTTTTCATTTCTTTCAGTCAAAGAGAACTGAAACCATGATGAAATGACAGGTAGATGATGGTTTAGAAAGCACAAAAATATGAATTGCTACTTGGTTGTCTCAAATGAATAATAATGCCCATCTGTCATACCAGCCTGTGTCTGTGAAGAATCTACTTCAGCAATATGCTGTTTAAATCATTTGCCTTGAGAGAAGGCCTACTGGAAACTGACTGTGATAATATATCCAGAATGACCTGTTGGCAGCTTCTTACTTTCTCACCAGTATCTGTGTCCCCAGCTTCCATTTGACTCTGTGAAATATGCCTGCTTGCCTACTCTGAACTACCTCTGAGCATCAAATAACTGGACTAAACTACAGATGTAGATATAGAACAAAAGTAGAGGTAATGGTTTTTGAATGAGGGTCAGGGATGGAATTTAGAGCAAAAATATATTTGGGTCTAAATAGGGTAGCTATAGATATTTTAACCTTCCTTCTTTCTCTATCTAAAGGATTTCTGTACATTATGACAACCAGTGGGTCGACACTAAGAGTTCAGTCCTGAAGCTGGCTAAGGGAACTGTCAGCAGGTATGGTGGCTTTTCAGTAAAACAGAATAGAGTTTTTCTAAGACACTGGTAGGTAGGGCCTTCAGAGATCATGCAACCTCTACCCATCCCTCACTTAGTAAAAGTGGGAACTCTGATGTCCAGAGAAGTGAAACTGAGGTGAAGCCTCCCCAAAGCTGGCTGTCTCTGCAGGGCTCTGGCTAGCATATATTGTGTGTTAGCTTCACCATGGTGATCACTGCCCAGGTCTGTGTCCTTAGTTTAGGATTCACTGAGCCAGGTAGACATGGAGCACCTCAAAATAAACAAAGTTGAAGAAAGGAATGTTGGCCAAAAACAAAGATGCACTTACTGATGGCTGTGTCCTCTGGTGCTCTGATGAGGATGAACTGGACTCTATCATGCGTTGTCCCTAGAGATCTTATCATTGTCACTTTGCTTGGGACTAAACAATTATTCAAAGCTTTGGTCAGTTGAGAGTATGTAATTGCACTTATCTGAACATAAGCTGCAGGAGGCTATGGAGGAAGAAATACAACTTGATTATACATTGAGCTGGATTTATAGGCATTAGATTAGAAGTAGAACCATAAGAAGTTTAGGGGTTACAGTTAGTGAAGTGTTTTAGTGAACCTGCTTTTCCCCCTATCATTACAGGCTTTGCATTTCTAGGTATTGTTCTGTACCTTCTTGGTTTGAACGGAAGATTCTCTCAATTTTGTCTTAATTCAATGCTGATGTTGAGTTTCTAAGTGAGTGAATGACAGTTGAGATTCACTGTCATTGATTAAGCTCTTTAAGGAAACCAAATCCAGAACTACACCTGCCAGACCTGCCTTAATGTGTATGCCAGTGTTATAAAACTATGAATAAAAAGAGGAAAACAAGTCACTCATCTGGGAGTTGTCACAGATTGTTCCCAAACCGCTACATGGCTAGTGGAAATGTGTCCTGCTTTTCCTGGGGTTTCTTCAGCTTACTGCTCCTAACTCTGCTCTCAAGGACCAGTCAGGAGAGTTCTCGGAATTTTCACTTATGCCTCAGACAGCTTCCACTGCTTACAGGCTGTTCTATATCCTGTTGCCTAGTGAATCACTATTCAAAGAAGACTCTCAGAGGGCTTCTGTATGGTTCTATTTGTGTTTTTTACTTGGTTTGTGAAATGTATTGCTTAAATCATTTCTTAGATTAACTTCAAACACTGTTAGAATCACAGTCCATGAGGAGTTGCCTGATCTGGTTGTAATATATAAAGAATTAGAGCTTGCTGGCACAGAAAAAAAACCCATTCTTAGATAATATTTTGAGCACCACAGTGAAGGGCTTCCTCACGGAGATCTGCATGGTGTGTTATGTTCTTATCAGGAGATTTGAGATACTTTGACTTTTAAAAGAATAATGGGTTTGTTTTTTCCCTCTGTGGGAGAACTTTATCATTCTCCCTGCCCCCAGCTTAAACTAAGAATAGTGATGCAGAATTCTTAGGCTTATAGAGGTCTTGACTTAAAATCTAGTAGCTTTGTTCTCTAGGTGCTAAATGATATAGAATAAAAATGCTGACAATGCCTTGTATCACAGCCCAGCCAGCCATCTTCATATTCATTTAAGGAGATAGATGAGCTGCCTCTGTTCAGTGAGAGAAGATAAGACCAACCCCAGGAGAGCACTGTGAGCTGCCGGCTCCTGAGGAACTTGGAGCACAGGGCCCTTGACTTAGACTCAAGCTCTCCAGGATGTAACAGAGCCCTAATGTCACATTAAAATATCAAAATGTATTGAAACTTTTGATCAGGCTATTTAATTTGCGTATAGTAAAAACTATGTTGCTTCTTGTTAAATCTTCATGAAAGTACACGAAATTTCCCTGGAAACCTCATAAAGAATAGACATTGGGAAAGACCTTGTGGCAGTGCATGCATGGACATACATCCATGGAGCTGGCTGTGCACACACATTCCTGCTTGGAATCAGAGCATGCATCTGCTCTTGCAGGGACCACACTCTCACAGATACTGTGGGCCCTCATTTGGGGCATCCATGCCTCATTCCTATGGCCAACAAACCCCCACATGCTGACTGTGAATCACTGGACAAATCCCATTGGATGCCTTGTGTTTCCCTACTTCGAACACAGTCCTGTTTCACATGAGGGCAGAGATTTTTGCTTCTGTCCAATGCAGGTGTCAGGGGAATCAAAAGAATTATAAACCTGCATTAGAGGACAGTTCTCAGGCTCAACTGGTGCCTTTTTGAAATTCCTGAGTTTACTGAGCCCTGGGCATTGCACTGGTACATTGCATGAAGCACTGTATTTCATCTTCACAACATTTTTAGACCATTTTCTCTACTTTATAAAAAGACTACTGAGTCACAGAGAGAAAGACAGAGAGAAGCTAGAGAATATGGCCAAAATTTCATAGCTAGGGAATGGTGTGGACAGGATTTAGATGCAGGTCTACTTAGCTGAACTTTGTGCTTTTTCTTCCAAAGCAAGAGACCAAGTGGTATGAGGATGATGTAGAAGGAGGGCTAAAATGGCAAGTGTCTCCTGCTGCATAAGGTCTGTGTTTTCCCAACCTCCATACCATCCTCTTGGATCTTCTACCATTTATACTGATGGTGTGATGTCAGCATTCTTAGTATGCAATAATATAAAATCAGAGAAATAAGAAAGAAGATGATTGGTGTAGTGTCTGGTGAATTGATGATTCATTTGTATTCCACCAGGATGCTGGGTGGCTTGGTGTAGTGACTTGCACATTACTTCTCTAACTTGATGCACACAGCTGGCCCTTGAAGTCTTTTTGGGGGGGGGCTGTCTACATGAGAAACAGCTATACATGGCCTAGGCATTGCTCTGTCCCAGGACCTACTGTGCATTCCGTGCTTGTGTGTGGGCTCCCCGAGTTGATGCCAAGGTCTTGCTTAGCCCGAGGACACCCCCAGTTGTTAAGTCCCCTAGCTTTTGGAGAACTTGTTGCAGCCACAGAAATCTGACTCACAGAAAAGTGGAATCTGGGTTCCACTTTCCTCACAGTTAAATCTGCTACATTCTTCTTGTCTGGGCCAGATCAGCCCTCACACCTCCTTGCTGCAAAACTGAGACCTCAGCCTCCACAGTTAGGGTCCTCTCACTTTGCCATTCCCACAGAAATTATCTAGAAGTGTACAGTTACAAAATGGAAACTCACCAAATTGTGATGTAGAAAAATTGGAATCCCTTTGCAAAGCTGTATTTGCTACAGAAAAAAACAAGAAAAAAGAAACGACAATTTCTCTTTTTCTCTTCTCTTCTCTCTCTCTCTTCCTCTGCACACATATGGACAAATCCTACACACACACACACAGAGCTACAAGCCTAGTAGGGACTGCTCCCTATTGCAAGCAAAGCTGCTGAGAAAGCACACGCCAGCCATGGTGGTGAAGTCATGCAAATGCTATGCCCCCAAAGGCCACAGGAATTGTGGAAAGATTTGTGTAAATATCTCATGCATTCTTGTGATCTAAGGTTTATGGAAATGAAAACCACAATTGAAAAGCCAATGCCACATTTATTCCTCCTTCTTCCTTTTCTCCTTTAGAATGAATTCATAGAACATTTTATGGAGCAGCCAAGAAAATAAATTATTTCAACTTTATTACCAGAAAGACATGAACCAAAGTGCATGGCAAGGAGTAACCAGGTTAAATAGGATCCACTTGGGTAAAAGATGAGCAAACACTGTCAACTATCCTTGCTGCCCCCTGGGCTGGAGTTCTGAGACATGAAGACAAGAGTGGCTATTTATTTCCCCCATTTCCAGATGGGATTGGTAGGGTTATGAATGCTCAGTTGGTTCAAACTCTATTTTACTCCCATGAACTTCAGCCTTCCTTTCCTCATTTCTCCTTTTTTTAATTTTGTGGGGAACACTGGAATTGGAATGTCTCACATACTCATCACAGCTCAGACTTTCAACTTGCTGAAGCTTCCCTGGCACCAAGTTTAAAGAAACCATCGAGGAACACATGGTTTTCCACACAGCTGGTGCTGAGGCACACCCTCTGCAGGATCCCAGCAGCAGGCTTTCTGGATTTTCTGCCTTGGCCATTTCATAGGCCTGAAAGTGAGGAAGGGCTCTCTCTGGACGGAATCCTGGGATGTTATAGGCTCATGCTCACCCACCCCCCACATATCTTGTTTAACACAGCAAGGAAGTCAGTGCAATGAGAATACATTTAGATCCTAAGTTTTATAATGCACTTGTATGTCATGTTAAAAGTTTAATTTAATTCTTGCCCTATTTTTTTTTCTGACTTATAAGAAGGAGCAGTGGGTTAAATATATTCAAATCTGACTTCCTGCTTTCTCTTGCCCCCCATTTTCCTCCACTAATCTTCTGTTGATGTGTGTCAGCCATGTATTGAATGGACTTAGTTTGTGAACATGCAAAGTAGGAAACAATACTATTTTTAATTAATCCAGTTGAAGATCCCTTCACTGCCCTGGGATGAGATTTTGTCCACAGCCTGTAACTTTCTTGTTTACTTTCAGGTATTGAAAGTTCATTCTGAATTAAATAAAAACTTTACTCTCCCATCTAATTGGATCTGACCCTCACTCTGGCCCTAGATCTCAATCCTAATCTAGGCTTGGGACTCGGCATGGAGAAAGGGAGTATTTCTCCATCCTCCCTTCTTTCTCTTGAGTTAGGGCTGGGGAAGGAAGGAAATTTCTGATAGGAAGATCCCTTTTGCCTAAGATAGCTAATATATATATCTAACACCTTTTCCAGGTACCCAGATACTGGCTTTTTCTTTAAATAGATGCTTCAGTGGATTCTTTGTAGAAGAACTCCAATAAAAAAAATAGATAAATAAATAAAAAAACCTCTTGTCTGTGTGGGTCAACAAAATGGCAGAGTAGGCAGCACTGACCCCTCCATAGAAATATGAGAAAATGAGCAGAAATAGTTAGAATGAACTTCTTAAGAACTCTTCAAAATGGCCAAAAAGTTTATAGCAACTAAGAGAATGCTGAATCAAGGAAAACACAAGTTTAGAATGGTGTAGAATCTTTTGGCATTTTTATTTAGCCTTGCCACATCCCCCTTACAGTTGATGACAATCTTGAAGAAGGCAGACTGTATTTCTGGAATGGAACCATGGTCCCTGACTCCAGACATTATTTGAAATGATTGTGTTTGTCTCTTCTTCCCTTTCTGTGAACCCCCTGAAGGACTGATACAAGGTGCTTGTCTCTGTTTCACCTAATTCAGAAGTCTATCAGGGTGGAGAAGTAATGGACATTTCTTTAAAACATTGTAAGACAAACAAACAAGTCACAGCCTCTTGAGCAAAAGATTACAGTTGAAACATACAAGAGACCACCTAAATCTTGGGAGAGAAAACTGAAGTGTGTGTGTGTGTGTGTGTGTGTGTGTGTGTGTATGTGTGTGTGTGAAATTAGGGTATTCTAAAGCACCTGTATATATAGCATGAAATTTAGAAAGCAACATGCATGCTCAGGCAAAGACTCATGCACAGAAAAGTTCTGGGAAAACCCTAACCTTTTACCAATGACTGATCTAAAAAATCATTGCAGGCACAAAACGAAGGCTAAAGCAGAGCTATAAACAGATTGGCTAAGGGTTGAAGGAGTGCCTCCGCGCAATCTTCAAAGATTAGTAGAGGTATGTTTTGTTTTGCTTTGTGTTTTAGCTGTTAAAAGTCAAAGAAATCTGTCAAAACACCAGCTGAAAGCAAGCTAAAGGAATAGTCTTTAGTGCTCACACAGGACTAGGAATACAGTATTTGAAAAAAATATAGTTTGATAAAGTCGTCACACAAATGGATAACTACAGCCTTCAAAACAAAAACACCAGGCCTTGGGGAAAGGGAAATAACCTGATTTCCAGACTAACCACACTATAATATTTAAACATCCAATTTTCAATAAGAAATCACACATACAAAGAAATTAGAAAATGTAGCTCATTGAAAGGAACAAAATAAATGGATATAAATCATCCCTGAAAAAGTGTAAACATCCAAGTTACTAGACAAAGATTTAAGTAATCTGTCTTAAATATGTTCAAGAAGCTAATAGAAACTATGGACAAAGAGCTAAGGGAAACCAGATAAAAATGATTAAAAAGAACTAAATAGAAATAATAGAAATTCTGGAGCTAAAGTACAATAACTGAAATGAAAAGTTCACTGGAGCATTTAAACATTAGATTTGAAAAGAGAGAAGAAAGAATCAGAAAAACTGAAGCTAGAACAATTGAAATTATGTAATCTGTGTAATACAAAGAAAAAAGAATGAAGAAAACCAAGCTGTGCCCAAGGAACGTGTGAGATATCACTTAAAAAAAATCAACATATGCATTACTGGATTCCCAAAAAGGGACAAGAGCTACACAAAGGGCAGAAAGAATATTTGAAAAAATAATGGCTGAAATTTTACCAAACAGGAGGAGAGATGAATTTACAAAATCAAGAATCTCAACAAACTCCAAGTGGGATAAGTGGAAAGAAATTCACATTGAGACACATTACACAATTGTTGAAAGCTAAGGGAAATGAGAGAATCTTGAAAACAGCAGGAGAGAAGTGACTCATCACATACAAGGGATCCTCAATTATATTAACAGCTGATTTCTCATCAGAAATGAGAATAGATGCAGTGGGATGACACATGTAAAATATGAAGAAAAAAACTCCCATCAACCAAGAATTCTGTATCTGGGAAGACTATCCTTCAAAAGTGAAGAACAAATTAAGATACAGAAAAACAAGCGCTGAGGAAATTTATTATCAGTAGGCTTTCCTTACAAGAAATACCAAAGGGAGTAAAATGAAAGGACACTAGACAATAACTTGAAACCATATGAGCAACAAAGATCTCTAGGAAAGGTAACTATGTGGGCAAATACAAAAGCAATATGATTGCATTTTTGGTTGTAATGCTACTTTTTATTTTCTACATTATTTAGACATATGCATAAAACAATTAAAAATCTGCTATTGGGCACACAATTTATACAATTGTAATTTGTGACAACACAAGTGAAAAGGGAAAGAGCTGTATAGGAGCAGAGTTTTTGTATTCTACTAAAGTTAAGTTGGCATTAATTATAACAAAATTATTATAAATTTGGGATGTTATTGTAATCTCCATTATAAGCACATATATATTTATATATACATATATATATATTTTTTTAATATATATAATATATAAAGAAAATTGAGAAGGGAATCAAAATGGTTTACTAGAAAAAAAACCAACCAAATACAAAGGAAGACAGCAATGGAGGAAATGAGCGATAAAATGGGACAAGGCATAAAGAAAACAAATATGAAAATGTTAGAAGGAAATCCTTCTTTATCAAGTAGTTCTTCCTTTTTTACATTTGGTTACATTAAATGCCAATGGATTATATTAAATGCAAAGTCTTCATTTCAAAAGACAGACATTAACAAATTGAATAAAATATACAATCCAATATCCTTTCATGGTTACAATTCTCATCAAAATAAGAATACAAGAAAACTTCTTCAACAGTATAAAGGACATTTATGAGAAACCCACAGCTGACATTACATTAAGTGGTGAAAGACTGAAAGCTTTCCCATAAATATTAGGAACAAGACAATAGTGTCCACTTTTACCACTGCTATTCAACATTGTATTAGAAATTCTAGTTTACAGAAATTAGGCAGGAAGAAAAAAGAAGACATCCACATTGGAAAGGAAAAAGTAAAACTCTATCTGCAGATAACATGATACTCTATACATAAACATATAAAATGCCTAAGAATCCACAAGAAAGCTACTAAAGCTAATAAATGCATTCAGCAAAGTTTCAAAGTTTGATATAAACACGCAAAAATAAGTTGTGTTTTCATACAGCAGCAATTAGCAAGTCAAAGAGGGAATAAGACAATTTTTTTTACAATATCATCCAGAATAATAAAATACCTAGCAATCAATTTAATCAAGTAGGTGGAAGACTTGTCCAGTGGAAACTACAAAACATCACTGAAAGAAATTAAAGAAGACAAATAAATGGAAAGACCTCTTATGTTTATGGACTAGAGGACGTAATATTGTTAAGATGCCAACTCTACCTAAAGCAATTTACAGATTCAACGTTTTCTTTATTAAAATTCCAATGACGTTTTTGCACAAAAGGAAGAGCTAATCCCACAAATTAATATGGAATTATAGAGGATTTTGAATAGCCAAAACAATATTGAAAAAGGAAAACAAAGTTGGAGAACACACCTGTCTCTACTTCAAAACTCCCTTCAAAAGAGACAAACGGGAGTGATGCTAACATACATGTAGACACATAGACCAATAGAATAGAACTGAATGTTCAGAAATGGACCTATACATTTGTGGTCAACTGATTTTTGACAAGTGTACCTAGACTTTGAGTTTCATTGAACAATGGGGAAAAATCATCTCTTCAATAATGGTGCTGGGACAACTGGTTACCCATACGTAAAAGAAAAAGACCCCTGTCGAGCACAATATATAAGAATTAACGCAAAAGAGGTCTAAATATAGGAACTGAAATCACAAAACTCTTAGAAGAATGCATAAGGGTAAATGTTCAAGACCATGGGTGATAACAGATTCATAGATATGAATAACAGCAAGAAAATATTGATAAATTGGATTTCATAAAAATTAATAAGAAATTTTGCATATCTAAAGACAGTATCAAAAAAATGCAATGGCAACCTATAAAATGAAAGAAAATATTTGGAAATTATGTATTTGATAAGAGTATAGGATCCAGAATATATAAAGAATTCCTACAACTGAAAAACAAACAACCAAACTGAAAAAAAAAGGAGATATACAAATGGCTAACAAATACATAAAAAGATAGGTGCTCAACAGAAATCCTTGTACATTGCTGCTGGGGATATAAAATGGTACAATCCCTGTGGGACACTGTGAGGCATTTCTTTAAAAAGTTAAATTTAAAATTATTATATGACCCCAAAATTCCATTCCTAGAAATATACCCAAAAAAAGTAAAAACAGTTACTCAAACAAGAGGGTGAACACATACATGCATAGTAGCACTATACACAATAGCCAAAAGACGGAAACAGATCTACTGCCCATCAGTGGATGGGTGGATAGACAAAAGTGGTGTATCCACAATGGAATATTATTCAACTATAAAAAGGGAGTGAAGTGCTTATATGTTCTATAATGTAGATTAACTTTAAAAAATTATACTATTTAAAAGAACTCAGACACAACAGGTCATATATTGTATGATTTCATTTAATACAAAATATGTAGAATAGATAAATCCATAGAAACAGAATTCAATATGGTGGTTTTCAGGGGTAGATGAGGATAAAGTGCTAAATAGGTAGAAGGTTTTACTTTGGAGTGATAAAAATGTTTTGGAATTGATAGAGTTGGTAGTTGTGCAGCATTGTGAATGTGCAAAATGCCATTGAATAGTTTATTTTAAAATGGATAATTTAATGAAATCTCCTCTGAATCTGCTCCATCCATTTGGCACCTCTCCTGAGGCTGGAAGGGGGTGGAGACTAAGTGTCCCAGAACAGATGCTGGAGTATCTCTTTGAAAGTCTATAATTTCTCTTTAGAATGCGACTAGTGCTTTCATCTTAGTAAGGGATCTTAGTAAGATATCCTGTTGCTGTGTATGGTCTGTGATTTGTGTTGAGGCTCCATGCCTCTTTTCTCCAAAGGGGAGTGTGTGACAGAGTGCAGCCTATGAGCACCAAGGAAATGGGTTGCAATGGACTCTTGACATCTCAGGTAAATTTTACACTCTTACCTAAAGGAAGAACAACCCAAGCCAGAACCTAGGTCATGGCTCCTATTTGCAAGATCCCATGAAAAATTGTTCATTACATAATTATGAGTCTTAGGTATCTTAAAGAGATAGAGGCTTTTGAAAACTTCTATAGAATCCACGTATCCTAGTTTCTCTCTTTTTACAGAAAACTGAGGCTCAGGCATATTGAAAATTTGCCTAGAATCCATAAAGATAAAAGGTGGATTAGGGCTGGAGTGGTGGGTTCTAAATAGGGAGTGGCTGTTAATGGGTCGGAGTTTTCTTTTAGGGTGACAAAAATATTCTAAAATTGATTGTGGTTCTGGTTGTGCAACTCTATGAATATACTAAAAATCATTGAATTGTGCATGCTAAATGGATGAATTGTATGGTGTGTGAATTATATCTCTATAGAGCTGGTATATTTATATGTATATACACACATACATATATATGTATAATATTATCTATCTATTATCGATATCTATCTATCTATCTATCATCTATCTATCTATCTTCTATCATCCATAAATTTCCTGGTCCCATTCACAGCAAATTAGTAGCAGGGGAGCCCTTCAGCTCTCTTACCATGAATGACCTATCACTATGAGTCTCAGATGACTCTTTGTCCCAATACCTGTGTCTTTTGCCAGGATTGCTCTGAATAACTGCATTGATCCTCTAAATCACTTGCCAATGTGATAGCGTCATTAGTCTACCCATATAAGACCAGTCCAATGATGCATGCTGTACTGGGCTTCATAATCTAAGTGGCTGATATTATGGAATGAAGACGGCTATGTATTTGGAAAACATAATCTTCCAAGGAAACAAATAATGAGGTTTTCAGTTTCTAAGTATTTTCTGATGCAATGGCCCTGTTGGGAAAGCCCTTCTGGCCATCCTATAGGAGAAAGTCAAGTGAGATAAAATAGAAAAGAATTTCTCCCATGAGGAGGCCACTCCACTTCTGAAACTACCCGGAAATAAACCAGGCAGAGGAGCACAAAAGCTCTTTTAGTGGTTATATCCCGAAGTTCCCCTGGTAATGATAAGTGCATTTAAGAGGCATTCAGTGAATTATTGCTAGCAAAAATGCTTTTGTATGAAGAGTGGCTCCAAAGCATATGGAAAATACTACTGGCCCAAAATATTTTATTTTTTCAGACACAATGTCCCTACAGCCATTGGGCTGACCCAAGGCTGAGTAGGGGATGATTGAGGTCTTCTGAGCCCACTGCTTTTCTAGTTGAGGTTACTCTGATTGGTGGTTTTGGCCTCCAGATCTGGGTCTGCATACACAAAGCCAAACAAAAACTTGGTAATTGCACTGACTCAGTGAGGGAATCCACTTAGGCAAGATGGCCAGTGTGCATTGTTCAGTAGTCTCCTCCTTTAGGCAGGGATCTGTGCAGAGACTAAAGAGCTCCCCGCCACAGGCCTGATTTTGGGTTTATATGACCCAGTGTTTCCTTGGATATTTTTCAACACATTGGATTTCATTAGTCTGTTCACATGGATGCTGCCTTCTATGCAGAAAGAAGCCATATTAGATTTAAGACAATTTTCCTCAAAATAGCTTCTTTTTATAAATGCCTCCAATACACTTCCTTCGTCGTCTGCGATCTCTTCTGGGGGAAGGCTGCAGTGCTTTGCTGACCTGAGTTCAGTGGTTTGTTGCTTATTTTATCTCCCTAAACAAAACAAATTTCTCTCCATTTTGTCCTATTTCCTACCAGATAGAATCTTTTGTTTTCACTTGCTGCCTCGTCAGCTTCCAAGAATTTTTTTCTTCTTGAGACTAGTCGAGACACCCAGGGTTCAGTGGTCTATGGCCGGCTCCAGCTCAAGGTCGAGGATTCCCTCCTTTTCCTTCCCAGTATTGTCCAGCATCCTGCAAGGCCCTGTCTCTGGCCACACTGGCGGACATTGCGGCCTGGCACCGGCGTCCTCCTGCAGCCTTAGGGCGCGGTTGCGCCCTCCCCAGGCTTCACCATAACCATGTGTTCTCCCATGCCTGATGGAGGAGGAAACCAGAAGCTCTGAAAGAGTGGGTTCCTTTTGGTCCTTGGCTATCTGGGTTGTCCCATTGAAAGCAGGTTGGAGAATCTCAGAGATGTTTCCCTCCTGCATACCATGTGTGTCACTTGCTAGATGGTGGACTGTACCTGTATTTTAGGGAGATGCCTAATAGGGTACTCCCCAGATTAGTTTAGGGACACTATAGCTTCATTTCAGTGCCTTTTCAAGTAAAGAAGAGGATTTCTGCCTTATAATCTTTCCTCCACACTAAAGTTTCGTGTTTAACATAGATTTAATCAATTTGGAAACAAAATCTTAAAAATCTTCCATGGTTTCCATTACCCATAGGAAAAAGTGCAGACATCTCAGGTTGGCACACCAGAACCCCTACAATCCACAACCCAGACAGCCCCTCTTGCCTGCCACCCTGTGGCCCTGGGCTCACACAGCCCCCACAGCCTCTATGATGGCATGTCCAGATCCTCCAGCCTGGTTCTGGGGTGTGCTGCCCTTACGAGGTACTCCAATGGCTGAATCTATTCTGTAAGCCTCTCCCCAATTCTCTGGAAACTCACTGTTGACATTCATCATGATGACATATTTATCATGTGCCTTATCTTATTATCATAGCTCTGCCTATCTCCCATGTAGACTGTGAGCTCGTGGCTTGGCTGTGAATGGTGTTTATTGCATGTAGCAGGTGCCCAGGAAATATTTATTGGCTAAAAACCTGTAAGGTTAAAATGGAAAGGCTTTAAATTTCATTCAATGAGCATTTTTTGAACACTAAGCAAGGCTGTGGGAGTGATATAAAGATAAATGAGACGCTTGTCACTGAGAAAGCAATACAGTATATCACATGTAGGTGGTGGCTCTGGTTATACACATGAGACCATTGGCAGTATCTCAGAAGGTCGCTGCTTTTCTGATCACTATTTATGAACTTAGAGTATGAATGGGGGCTCACAAGGGCGTAACCTAGAGTAAGTTGTATTTTGACACCCAGCTGACACATGAATATGTGTATATGCTCATCTTTCAAACTCACAGATCATTCATGAGAATTCTTTCCATCATTTCAATTTGAGTGAATTCCTTTGCTCAGGCAATGAGATTGGTTTTCTCTTAAAGCAGTAGAAATCATTTACTCTGAGACAGAGTGGAGTAGGGAGGAGATTTAGTTGCTGAAAGCTAGAGGAAGGAAGGCCTGAGACACTACCACCACCACCCCCCCCCCCCGCCCACTCCCCACACCCTCTTAACTTCAGGTCAGCAATGGCAGGCGTATGGTAGGCATTGTGCAGACAATTGAGGGATGCCTGACTGGCTCTAACATTGCGTAAATGGCGGACAGTCAGATTATTCAAAATGTGTGTTCTCCAAGTCTGTTTAGAGGGTTTCTAGGTATTTCCCTAGCTCAAATACATTTCAGAAATGTTGAACAAGTTTCTTTCTTTCTTCCAGAATCTCTACCAGGGCTTTCCCAATCACATTTGAACAGGGAACCCCCTTTCCCTCATAATCATTTCCATAACACACATATTTGGAAATGCTGGTGCATTGAAAAGAAGAGACTTTGCACCCAGCAGTTGTGAGTGAGCTTCTTCAAATGACTTTGCCTTTATGCCAGGATCTCTGTGCTGTGCAGGCTGTGAGGATGCATGTGAAACGTGTGGATGAGGGCCTGTTCTGCGAGAATAATTTTTAGTTTGTGCATGACTGCTTTGCCCATACTTGGGGGAAGAGGCTCCCTCTAATCAGACTAGTTATTCTTATGCCTACTCCCTCTTAGAAGAAGGAAGAGTCATCAACGGGCCTCAACTATTATTGCCCTGGAGTGCATGCAATTAGTAAAGAAGCAAGGAAGATTATCCTCTTAACTGCCAGAATCATGACTAGAAAATTCCTTACTATGAAAAGTGGGCCCAGACAGCACAGCATATCTGATCATTTATTAATTTGTTCAACCAGTACTGACCAAGTTTCTGCTGAGTGTCAGGCCTGGTGTGTGGAGCACGAAGGTATTGTAGTGAAGAAAAGCAAACACAATCTCTATCCTCGTGGGGCTGCTGTCCAGTGTAGAAGAAGATAGACTTATCAAATAAGCAAAACCAGTGTTTCACACTTTTTCTGTAAAGGACCTGGGAGTAAATAGTTGAGGCTTTGCAGGCCATGTGGTCTGGCATAACTGCCCAGACCTGCTGTTGCACAGCATGAGTGTGTCCAATAGCACTTTAATTACAAAGATGGATGGTGGATAGACTCAGGCTATGAGTGGTAGTTTGCCAACCCCAATCAAAAAAGATAAATATTCAACTGAAATGCATTGGATAATGGGAAGAAATTAGATAAGGGAAGGGGGAGAAAAGAGAATTTTAGGTAGATAGAGGGAAATAGGGACTGAGGTGCAGCTGACAAGGAAAGGAGGTGGACACTGCCAGGCTATTTGGCTAGGCTCAGGGCTATTTTAAGCATGATGGACAGTGTCATGTGCAGGGAAGTATGTGCCCAGCTACGTTTTGGAAGCACCTGTTGATTGAGCTGTAGACAGTGGGTTGGAGAGGGGAGGAGTGGATGTGGGTACCCCAAGTGGGAGGCTGGTGTGGCTGTCCCAGCAAAGGTGGCAGGAATATGGGCAAAGGGAACACTGTGGGTGGAAGAAAGCGTAAAACTCTAGTAATTCTTAACAAGTAAAATCAGCATACTTCATTCTGGACTTAAATTTGAGGGTGCAGGCAGAGTCCAGAATGACTCCCAGGTGTCTGGATTGTCTGACTGGTTGGGTGTGTTTCTTAGAAGACAACAGAAGAGGTTGATTTGACAGTCAGGAAGCTGTGACATCCACGTAGGTTTGGTGGACCGGGGTGCATTTTGTTTATCCAATAGGGCAAGAATGGGTCTGGAAGTCAGAGGAGAAACCTGGGTGAAAACCATATGTTTGGATAGCAGTTGAAGACTTGATAATGGATCTGTTCACTTAAGAGAGAGTAGAGTATGGAGGTTGCCAAATGCTGGCCATGCGGTAAACCAGATGGCCACCTGCTTCTGTAAATAAAGTTTTATTGGGGGCATGGTAGTGCTTGTTCACTTAAATATCATCTATGGCTGTTTTTGTGTTAAACTGGCAGAGCTGAGCAGTTGCAACAAAAGATCCTATATCCCACAAAGCCTATAATATTAACTCTTTGACCCTTAATAGAAAAAGTTTGCTGACCATTGGTATTGAGTGAGGAAAAAGTGGTCCTAGGGCAAATCCTTGAAAAGATTCCACATTTAACGTGCAGGGGGAGGTGGGTGAACTTCCAAGGGAGTGGCAGAGAGGGAAGAGGGACACAAAGCCAAGAGAAGAGCGCATTTGAGGAAGGAAGGTGTGGTCATGAGTGTCAAAGCTTTCAGGAGGTCGAAGGGAGATGAAGACAGAACCACCATCCACTGAGCCCAGTACTGGGGGTCACTGGGAAGCCCAATGGTGCTTGTTCCATTAGAGACAAGGAAAGATCTGGCTGCTGTAATATATGTATAGAACAAGAATTCAAAATAGGCAGCAGATAGGAGACAGAGATCATCTTGGGAAGTAAATTCCTTGGAAACTTGTTTGCAGATGATTTGGGGAGATCACTGTGTTTTTTTTTTTTCCCCCACAGTCTTGAGAGGAGAGGTAGAATATAATAGCACTTAGCTCTTGAGGAGCTGGGACTTCCCAGCTAACACCTGGATTACCATACCTGTGGTTTGGGGTGGTGGTGGGGGAATAAAATATATTTATCCCTATCTCTCCTTACTAGGGTGTAAGATTCCTGATGATAGAAACCATGTCTGACTTGCTCATTTGCTGCACCTCCTTATACTTAGAGCAGAGCCTGGCACAAAGTATGAATGAGCCTTCAGAACAACAAGGAGAAACAGAAACTTTTTTTATTATCATCATCTTATAGAGCAAGAAACAGGTTTAGAGAGCCAGATGCATACATAAAGAATACAGAATTTTGATTTCTAGTGTACATATAATCTATTTTTAATCCTTATGCATTATGGCTCATAAGGGTCCCACTTTCTTGGGCAGCTCCCTGGTGACCATGTCCTTTTCACTGCAAAGACATTTTTTATGATGTTGGTGATGGAGGGGGAGCTCACGGATGATTACCCTCTGACCTTCTGTTTTATAATGGCTCTGACTTTAGCATCTACTTATCCCTTCCAGTTCTCTCCCACATTCTCTTCACTGACTCCACTTTTCATCCTCTTTAGTTCTCCACCCATCCTACAGCTTTAGGCAGGCAACCACTTATATGAGTACAGGTTATAATAACAGACAGTTTTCACATGAGTGTGACTGAAATCCCCTGATCCTTGGTTCTTCTATGGTTTCTTATTAGCAAATTGCTTTTGACATACATTTTTAAAAAGCTGCATGAGCTTCCAAGTGTTAGTGAAGGGTGTAGGGAGCATGGGACAGAGAACTTAATCTCTGAGGTTGACCTTTTGTGGTCAAGTCCAATTATCAGCACTGTCTGGAACAAGAGAATGACAGAAAGGCACTGACTAAGAATTATTCAGAATATGAAGGGTGGGCTTATTTGCTTTGTTTCAGGAGTTTGCTAACATCCCCCCCATGACTCCACTCTTTAGACACTGAAGTTTGAATTCTAATCTGGTTTGCAAGCATGGTTTCTCACCACAGCTTCCTCCTTGTGGGAGCCCTCATGCCCTGTTGGTGGGCATGCAAATGTGATAGCCATTTTGGACAGAACTGGCCCCCTTCAAGCAAATCAATTATGGGACCACTCTGTGACCAGCAATAACTCTGGAAATCCCCAGGTAGGTTCTTGTGGTGAGGGGTCTGCTGATGTTCACAGGAGTGTGGTGTGAAGAACAGGGGTTGGGGGCAAACTGGAACCAATGTGCAGTGTTCTGGTTAGAAGCAATGGGCCCCTGCATGCACCACAATATGGACTACCTGAAAAACATAGTACTTGGTTAAAAAAAAAAAACCTAAACATTTAATGAGGTAAATTACACCATCCATTTACAGGAATAGGGAATACATGTGCATAAAAAGACACTTTTTAAGAACACATTCAAATAGAGACATTGTAAAGGCAATGCCTTTGAAGGGGAAGGGAAAGGGTGGGGGATGGGAAACAGGGAAATTTAATAATTACATGGGCTAACGATAATAATGTGCCAAGAACTGAGGCATATGATTAACTCAACCCTCTGCATTGGATATTAAAAAAAAAAAAATCCTCCAAGGTTTTTCTCTTGAGAAGTCTAATCCTTATAACAGGTGTTGGCGAGGATGTGGAGAAATTGGAACCCTTGTGTACTATTGGTGAGAATGTAAAATGATGCAGCTGCTGTGGAAGAAGTATGGAGGTTCCTCAAAAAGTTAAAAATAGAATTACCATATGGCCCAGCAATTCCACTTCTGGGTATACACCCCAGAGAATTGGAAACAGAGTACAGAGGAGATATCTGTACATCCACGTTTATAGCAGCATATTCATGATAGCTAAAACACTGAAGCAACTCAAGTGTCCATAGACAGATGAATGGATAATCAAAATGTAGTATATACATACAGTGGAATATTATTCAGCCCTGAAAAGGGAAGGGCATATTTTACAACATGGATGAACCTTGAGGACCCTATGTAAAGTGCAATAAGCCAAAGAATCCTATACTGTATGATTCTACTTATGTGAGGCACTTAAGTAGTTGAAATCACAGAGAAAGAAAGTAGACTACTAGTTGCCAGGGTTGGGGGGAGGGGGAGTGGGTGATGTTATTTAATGGGGACTGAATTTCAGTTTTGTGAGATGAAACGACTCCTAGAAATGCAACAATATGAATGTATTTAATACACTGTACACTTAACATGGTTAAAATGGTAAATTTTATGTTATACGTATTTTACTATTATAAAAAAATTGAAAAAAAAGTCCACATCTTAGCATGGTTTTACCGTCTAGGTTAACAGTTTGTGGTCTGGTTACTACTTGCTTCTGCAGACCTACCTCCACAGCATCCTCTACTTACCCCTGCCCCCATAACAAGCCCCCCAAAACGATTGGTGGTTCCCTTTGTCTAAAACTACTGTTCCTGAGGACAGTAGTCTTCAGGACTACTGAGTAGTGGCTCAGTGGTTGAGTGTCTGACTTCGGCTCAGGGAGTGATCCTGGGATCTGGGATCGAGTCCCATATCAGGGCTCCTTCCTGGGATCCTGCTTCAACCTCTGCGTCTCTCTCTCTCTCTTTCTCTCTCTTTGTCTTTCATGAATAAATAAATAATATCTTAGAAAAATAAAAATAAAACTACTGTTCCTGTTCCTTTTCACCTGGATAATTCCTTCAGATCTCAGCCTAGATTATGTTTCCACTGCCTACCTTGCCTTGACCCCCAAACTTGCATAGATTTCTCTCCTCAGCTCATTTAATACCCTCTCCTCCCTGAGGACTGTGCAGAGCCTCTCCTCTCCACTTACCTGGGAGGGAACCATGGACAGACCCCAGCCCCTGTTGGCACTTCGAAGCAGGACCCGCAGTGGGAGCGTCAGTAGGCACCCTCTATCCAAGGAATGTTTTATTTTCTGAGGAAGCCCAAACATTCAGCTGCTTTGGGTAATAATAATCTTGCTTTCTGATAGCTTCTCAGGGGAAAAAATAATTCTGGCTATTTCTTTTCCACTTGGAAGTGTTTTTTTTTTTTTTTTTTTTTTTGAAAACTAGCCTCTTTAGCTGGTCTTGTTCCTCTGTGTTTGCTGATATGTTTCTGTGTGGGTGAGAACCATTTTATATCTGTCATGCTCTGGGCTATTTTCTTCTGGGATGGGGTGATTTATAATGAACAGCCCACAGTCCTCTGGGACCCTCCACCATGGAAGTCTCCATGAGAGATAGGCTGGTTCTCCCAGCAACTTCCTGCACACCAAACATCAGCCGCTCTCCATCAGTGCATGCTGATGTCACTCTGGCCATTTACTTCAGATTTGGACTGAGCCCCAAACAGGGACTGTCTTTGGGAGGAAGATTAAGAGAGCTGAAAGGAAGCCAAGATTTGAATTAAGCAAGTGCCCCATCTGGGAGCCCTTCTCTCTGGTTACCTCCTCTGTGTTGCCTGTACATGGGGCAGGGAGGAGGGAGCTTAAATGAGGGTGAAGAGACAGGAGGCCCTGCGCCCTGTCTTGAGCTCTGAGGGGCTCCTAGTTTGGGTGGCTCTACTGTGAAGCCCCTGTTTCCAGGCTGGGTATCGACCGAACACTTCTTGTATGCATTTGTTCTTAAATTCGTATCTCTGGGCAAATCCTCAGGGACACATGCACCTTTGTTCAGTGAGGCTGGGAGGAAAGGAGAGTCTTCGGTGCCCCTGACCCTACTGTCTCGTGGCCTGTCAGGTGGTGGTATTCAACCACTGACTGTGTCCTCCTCTTTCCCTGAGACCCTGTGTCTCATCCAGTAGGTGAGAACAAACACTGCTCTTGCTCTGCTTGGTGTCCTCCGGCTACCCGCCAGCAACCCCGGTGGTCGGGGCATCTGGAATCTGGAATCTGACCACAGCTCCTGGCCTAGAGCTTGGGGTCTGCCCCTGAGGGGTGGGGACAGGTAGGGGTTGGAGAGGGACCCTCCCTGGCTCGCCCACATCTCCATGGCCAAACCGAGCTCTGAAAGGCCCTGTCTAGCTGCCAGTTCAGCCCCATGGAAGAACTTCAGCCCCCACCTTCAGCTAATTTGTGTCCTTTTTTGAACACAGAGTAACTGAGGATCGCCAGGTCTGGCAGTTTTTGAAAGAAGACTTTCTTTCCATTTTGGCAACTTGTGTCCTTAAAGACACTGTGTTCTTTTTATTGGATGGGAAATAATTTCACAAATAACACATTTACTTTAGTAATGAAGCCCACCTCATCCTCCGACCATCCACCTCTCACCAACAGAATTTCTCTCTTATCCATTTGTTCCTAGGCCTCTGGCGTTCATTGTCATAAGGTCAAAGTATAAACTCTCTAGGGGATCCCAGCATTGTAAGGATTTGACTGAAGATCAGAAACAAATTGCACCGCAGTAAAAACATCAGGGCCTCAGCGTGGAAAGCTGTGAGCTTCCCGAAGGGCCTCCATCTGTGCCGCGCGGGCCGACGGCGGCTGGCGCCGGAGTCAGCTTGGCTTGGCAGGCGCTTACTCAACCCTCTGTTTTCCTTGGGGGGCGGGAGGGGGTGCGAGGGGGTGGGAGGGTGAATCAGGGAAGGAGGGACAGAGAACCGAGGCGGTGAAGTTGCCCTTTTGCCTTATGATTTATATTTGGTCAGAGTAGCCCTGTTCCGCTTTCTTCTGGCTGGAATGTGTCTTGGACATGTTGTTTCAATATGAGACAATCAGCTGGGCCCTCTGTGGAATGTCCCTGGAGACTGGAAACGACCTCCCAATAGGGTCATTTGTTCAGCAGAATTCTAAGTGGCATTCTTTAACATCTGCATTCTATTAATACCTTCAGAATATTTCCATCAGCTTTGGGAACTCAGCGATGCTTTGCGAGATGTTCAGCCTGACTCCTGGGGTATTTTTAATTCTTCTTCTTTGTGATTCTTTGTGTTTGTGGGAACATCTTCCTGCTCTGTCCCTTTTCCTTTACCATCATGCAGGAGTATATCCACGTTCACGGTGAAACCCAAGGGGGAGGTGACTTGTCGGGTGGACTGCGGTAGCCTCCGACAGCCCACAGTGGAAGGCAAATTTGTAAACCCACAGCAGAGAGCTGGATGCAGCAGAGCCAGGACAGACATTCTGGCTGCACTTTCTGGAAATGAGTGCAGAGGAAGACCACACTGAAAGGGGCCCTGGTGCCCTGGCGAAGGGCTGGCTTCTGGGCCGGTCCACCTGGGGGCATCTGCCGGGATGGTTGGCCCTATCTTGTCCTTCCAGGGCGTGAAGGCACCAAAAAGAAGGTTTGGAGAGAAGGGTACAATGAAGAGGTGAAAGGAAGGGAACATTTCTTTAAGGAAAAATAAAGACTGTTTTGATACATGGATCAGATGGGAGTAAAACTTATATTAATAGAGAGCACACTGAGTGTGGTGCCTCTGAGGCGGGGCCTGAACTGGAGACACAGCTGTGGCCTTGTGGGAGGGCTCCCGGACAATTGGTCTCCTGAGAGGCTGGATACAGAGGCGACCTCAGGGAGAAGAAGGTCATGAGGTGGAGGGCTGCTTGATGGGAAAGACAAGGTGGAAAACATGGAATCAGTTTAACTCAACTCAATCCGGTGGAGTGTTTTCCACACTCCGTGGAAGTTTGCACACATGAGAAGTCACTGTGTTGCAACACAGAGCCCAGCACTCTGTAAAGCCGACTTTGAGGTAACAGGAAACGTGTTTGAAAGTGAGACCTGACACACTGGATACAGGTTCCAAAGGGGCATTGAGGAGACACTCAGGGGAAGTGCTGACCACGGGGGCTGTGGCCGGTGTGGCCCATGTGGGGGGCTGGACAGTGCACCTGCTGAGGGCAAGATGCTTCTGCAAAGGTACAGAAGCCCCTTACTCAATTCTGTTTCACAGCAGCTGAAAAGGTGTGTCTGAGCAAATCCACTCAGCTATTATCTTAAAAGGATTAAAAAATAAGTCTCTGCCTCTAAAAGGTGCTGGAAACACAATTTTACCCAACATGTACTTTATTGCTTAAAATCCTAGTGTGCAAGATTAGATGGATGAATTATAAGTCTTGGTAAAAATTATGGAGCAGTTTTCTTGGAAATTCAGAAGAATGCCAGACTCTGATAAGGAGCCTGATTATGATAAATTGCTTCCTGGTTATGTGATTCTGAGAGAACTCCTCTTCACTGGCCCAGAGTAGCTGATGCAGTAGGAAAGGCACCCCCTGGACCTGAGGGAGTGCCTGCTGACCAGAGGCCTCTCGTGCACCTCTTGCCACTGCCTGCGGCCCCCTGTCCCTAGAGACAAAATCTGAATTCAGACTGGCACTCCTGTGCCAGTATCATGTGAATGCTCTGGGAGCAAAAGCTTAAACGACACAATCATACGTGTTTTAGATTTGTATCTTCTTTTGCTTTGTCAGAATTATGCAGAATCTCTTGGAAAACAAATAGATACAACAAATAACTGAAGTCAGATCTTTGGCTCTGGAAATTCTTGAGCTCACATGTTTGCTCGGAAGAGTTTCCCACAGCCTGGCCGTTACTTTTTATCTATCCCCACAGGATGTACTCCTACACTGTCTCTTCCAGGGTCCCTTGCTTCCTGTCCGTGTTCCCACAGCCGCCAAGGGGGACAGCTCCAGTTTGCACTTGGAGGCTTCTGAACGCAGGGTCCTCGCTGTCTGCTTGAGATGGTAGCTCCACACAAAAATGTGACAGATGTTCAGCATCAGGAATCGCACCATGCAGCACATTCTTCCTCCCAGTCCTGTTCGTTTCCTCTTGACAGGATGTGGAACAATTTCCCTCATCTGTTGCTCGCTCAGTGGGTTTGAGGATTTTGTGGATTTTACAATGATACTTAGATTCCTCCCAAATCTCTTCCAAGAGGTTAAAAAAAAAAAAAAAAAGGTGTTGATTTAGTCACAGACTCTGTTTCTAGTTGAGGGGTTGCTAGTTTTGTGACACACGGGTGAAATCAAAGGAGAAAAACCACCTCGTGGGATTTCCTGAGTCTTGGCATTCAAAGAATGCAGTCTGGCTAACTCAGGGGTCCTCTAAATTCTGAAGAAAATTTGAAAAATCTACAAGATTACGGAAAAAAAGCAAGGCAATTTACTTTCATTTGCAAACTGGACAAATTCTGAACAGAGTTACTGCAATACTGCACTGGCACAGAAGGCATTCTGGTAGGGTCCAGAGAAGTAGGGCACCATTTCTTGCAACTATATACTCAGTATATGATCAGTGTCCAGTGACACAATTTGGAAAATATGCCTATTGCAATGGTTTCCTTCTGGATTCCCAGGCTATGTAAGTTCTCTTGTTTTAACTTCTTTGTTTTCCTCTTCCATTAGCAACCAGGCAAACTAACATTTGCAGCAATGCACTGGAGCCAGTCCCTTTGAGTGTTATCCCATTCGATTCCCACAACTCTCTGGCATAAGTAATTTATGCCCATATCACTGATGAGGAAACGGAGGCTCAAAAAAGCATTAGGTCAGTTTCTCAAAGGTCAGTGAGGAGCACGTATATTTGAATTCAAAATAAGATCTGTAAGACTACAAAGTTGCGCTCTCTTTTACTATACCGTGCTGGTTTCATTATCTATAGTTCTCTAGGGCCCTGGCTAGGAAAAATGGCACACAATGAGAATTCATTCACTTTTGTTTTTGTTTTTGTTTTGTTTTGTTTTCATTTTGCTACTTGAGAGATGGGCTGCTTTTCAACCACTCTCATTCCTGCTGCATGATTTTCTCATTTCCCAATAGCACATTGGGTTCACAGATGCAGCCCCGTGTGAGAATGGCTCATCCAGTGCCTTGCACATACCAGGTGTCAGCAAATGTTGTTGAAGGGAGCCAAAGCACCCATTATGTTATTTTTTTGTGTGTAAAGACAGAATTGGACCAGATAGCATCCAACTCAGCATCTTTGCTCCTTGTCCAGGATTTGAGCCTGGTGAGTCTGGGTCATAACCTCCTTATTAGGGTGAGGTTGACTGGTTACCAGTTACTAATTTAAAGGAACAATTGTATTAGATTTAAGATTCAAGGGTATGTGTCCTGTTGGTCCTTTAAAAATTAATCACTTTTCACCATCTCTGATAAACCACAGTGGATTCTTTTTTCTTGGCTGCTTGTTTAGCTTTCAGTTCTCTGTTTAGGTCAAATAGTCACACACTAGGGGATCCCTGGGTGGCTCAGCTGTTTAGAGCCTGCCTTCGGTCCAGGGTGTGATCCTGGAGTCCCGGGATCGAGTCCCACATCGGGGTCCCTGCACGGAGCCTGCTTCTTCGTCTGCCTCTGTCTCTGCCTCTCTCTCTCTCGCTCTGTGTCTCTCATGGATAAATAAATAAAATCTTAAAAAAAAAAAACACATCTAAAAAAAAGTCACATACTAGCTCTCAGCTTTGTTTGGCCATCCGCAGGGGTGATGGGAAATGATTGCTAATCTTTTTTGCATTTAACGCACCTCTATGAAATGGTTTTCTTTCCCTGCCTTGCTTAGGAGCCCTGGGGCTTTCTCACCTCCTGTGAACGCTGCCTTGCGTGGCCTTTTTCAGTGTGGCAGCCATCCTGCAGGAGCCTATTAATAGCCTTCATTTCCAGTATGTGCCCTATAAAGTCAAGCCTCATTTTTAGCAGCGTTCTGTTACTCACAATTCTAGGAAAAGTTCCCTTTGCCTGTCTTCCTGCCAGAGGACGGTCCAACCCCCTCTGCCTCCTCAGGGAGAGGAGAAAGGAGCCCATGGATATACAGTGGGTGGGACACTGGTTACAGGAGCTGTTCCTCTCCAAACTCCTCCTACAGAGACAACTGTCCTTGTTTGTACCGCTACCTTGATAAGCCTCCTGGGGGAGGAGGGTGAGGCTGTGGCTGCCGATGCTGAAGTCATGTTTGACTCATCTCTTCCTCTCACGCCACACATCCAGTTGGTCACATATTCAAGATACATCCAGAAACCAGTGCCTTCTCACTAAGCCATCCTTGTCTCTCACTGGGCCCTGGGAGGCTGCCGGCCTGGTCTCCACCTCCTCCATAGCTCCCTTGGGCTCTTTTCTGCACGTATCCAGAGTAGGCTCTTAAAGCAGAAATTAGATTAAGTCACTTGGAGTGGCCAGCTGTCAACACTGAGCACGGCTGAAGTCTTCGCCTGACCTGTACAATTTGCATGACCTGGCCTTTTTGACCTCATCTCCTATCACATTCTTCCTTTCTTCTGCCCAACCACACTGTCGTCTCCTCTCGCCGCTATTCCTGTCCCAGTGTTTTACACATGCTATTCCTTCCATAAAGGACAAAAAGCTGGCTTCCTTTGCTATGGAGAAAATTGGTCTCTGCTCAGATCTCTTATCAGCACAGCCTTCCAGGATCACCGGAAACAAAATAGCACCCTCAGTCCTGGCAACCCATAGGAGCCTCCTGTTTCACTTCCCTGTTCTGCCTTTATGGCTATCTGATATACTGTCTGCTTGCTTGCTGCTCGTCCCCCACTACTGGAAGACAAAGCGCCACGAGGGGTGAGCACACGGTTCCAGCTGGAACCTCAGAACACGAAGCAGGGCCCTCCCAGAGTAAGTACTCACTAAATATTTGATGAAAGAATAGTTGTTGAGCAAAGGTGGCAGGAGATAACCAAACTGCTTTTCACTCCTGGGCATGAGAAAGATTTGCCAGAGGCAAACGGAGAAGGGTTGATGAATGCATGGGACGGTGACCAGGGTATACTTGGTGGACAGTACTCTCCAAGGCAAGCGTGCCTAAGTGGCTCAGTAGGTTAAGTGTCTGCCTTTGGCTCTGATGATGATCCTGGAGCCCTGGGTCTGACTCCTTGCTCAGCGGGGAGTCTGCTTTTCCCTTTGTCCACCCACCCCCGCCATCCTGCTCTCTCTCTGGCTCTCTGTCTCCAGATAAATAGTCTTTTTTAAGAAAGGACTTTCCAAAGCAGAGCTTCACAGTGTTGACCGTCATGCAATATGACTTCCTCTCCTCATCTGGATATCCAGATCGTTGGTTTTTGTCTGACAGGCACTAGTTAAGAAAAAGACAGAGCCCCACAGTAAGGTGGTAACTAAATAGTTCACAACTACTGGAGCCAGAGGGCAGGAGAATATAAGTAACCAGTGTCTGGGGAGGGATTCTCTAAAATCCTACTGAGGTGATCAGCCATGCACAAAACACAGGGTTAGACACCAATCAGTCTTACAGAGATTTAAGGGGGCAGGCAATCCTGGTTATAACTAGATATTCCCTTGGGGACCTCAGTTACCTTTTACTGGAAAACTCACAACAGATTCAGGCTAAAGGAGGGACAGAAAGAAATGTGGCACAGTAACCTGATGTTACTGCTGGAGGAATGTCAGGTAGTGAGACAGCCATGTTTCTTATCAGCATCATTAATTGCCAAACCATGGAATTTTAAATGGAAGGAAATCTAAGAGTTATTTTGCCAGCTCCCCCTCTAGCTTGAGCACCTTGAGGCTGGATCCATAACTCTCTCTGTGTGTTTCTGGTCCCTATCCTGGCTGGGGTGTTACAGACTCTATATTCTTCACTAAATGGAAGGTGAGGGAGACCAACGGAATTAACGGATTGATTTTCTCCATAGCAAAGTAAGCCAGTTTTTTGTTGATCATTTCTGGAGAAGAGAAGTATTTCTCTACCAGTATACCAGTTTCTCTTTTCAGACACCTAAAATATTATCAACATTAGAACTTCTTAAAAAATACTGAATCAAAATCTTAGTCTATCCAATATTCCAATGTTTTTCTTTCTGGATTGGTGAAAAACAGGCTCATTCTCTCTTTTACTAACACAGTTACTGAGAATTTGTTGGGTCAGCTCAAAATTATTCTGTCAGTAGGGAAGATTACTATTTGATTATAAGGATAAATATTAATAAATATTTAGCAAGAAGGGATGACATCCTACGTGCTAGGACAACACTCACACATTTCTTCTAAGAAGGATACTTTTCTGGACTTGGCTCCACTTAGGGTGGAGAAGATTCTGAGGCTATATCAATGTGGGTTACCCAACATCAGAAAGATACCAGTCAAGGGGAAAATGATTGACTATTGTCCAAACACTCATGCAACCCCAGACATCAAAGTACTACTGATATGCTGCAGAAGGAAACCCCACACTAAATGCAATATGGGGTTAGCAGGAACAGTACTGCACAAGAAGTCTGGGCACTAGGCGCTCTTGTCACCACTCAGATCTCACCTACCTTAAGCCAGTAGTGATGAAAAGCCATCCCTTCTTCTTTGTGAACAATTCAATGCTAGTGGCTCTGGCATAGAGTTCCAGGCAAGGCCTTTAGCTCCTGGACGGTGCTTGGGCATCTTTGGCTTCAGTGTTGCCTGAGGGTGCTGAAACTGCAAAAGATATCCAATTCGCTTCTCCATTTAACTCCAGTGGTGTTGCTCAGGCCATTCAGACCGAGCAAATCCCATAAATGTTAGTGGCAGGGCTGTCTCTGCACATGCCTTAGAGCAGATGGAGGAGCTGGGTCTGGGTGGCCTCCCGAGGGTGCTGTGGGCTCCCTCTGATGCATCCCCAGGACTTTTTTCTGGCTGGATCATCATTAGTTTAGCAGTGAAATAATGAGTTTCATGGGATGAGGAACTAAAGAAAAGAGGCCATACAATGCCTCTGCTTTAACTCCTTTTCTGTCTTTTTTTTTAATTGTGTGAGAGAGAGATAGAGAGTGGGAAGGGGGATTTAGGGGGAGCATGAAAGGGAGAGAGAGAAAGAGAGAATTTAAGCAGGTTCTACACCTAGCACAGACCCTGATGCCAAGCTTGATCTTGTGACCCTGAAATTATGACCTGAGCCAAAATCAAGAGTTAGGGGGCAGCCCGGGTGGCTCCGTGGATTAGCGCTGCCTTTGGCCCAGGGCCTGATCCTGGAGGCCGGGGATTGAGTCCCGCATCCGGCTCCCTGCATGGAGCCTGCTTCTCCCTCTGCCTGTGTCTCTGCCTCTCTGTGTGTGTGTGTGTGTGTCTCCCATGAATAAATAAATAAAAATCTTTAAAAAAAGCTTTAAAAAAAAAATCAAGAGTCAGACATTTAACTGACTGAGCCACCCAGGCACCCTTCTTTCCCTTTTTATCCCTCCTTTACAGAAACAAACAAAAACTAGAAGTAGCTGAGAGCACACTTAAATTCCTACAGGAACAGCTTCTCAGGCTGAGAACTGCACATTCGTAGGGGAGTTCCAGACTGCTATGGAGTGTCATTTGTAGAGGTTTGATGAAAGTGGTTTATGCTCCTGGCAGCACCCATGACTTCTGTGTTTTCTCTCCTCCTGTGTTTTCTCCGTGCCCGGGAATGGTCATGGACTTATCCACAGTGGTGGATGCCCAAGCTTGCCAAAGCCTGACACCAAGATCTCTGAGAGACACCCAGCGTGGATACTGAGACTTCTCCAACCTGATGTCTCTGGGCTACAAGCTGAGTTTGAGCATTCCTCATTGATGTGGTGACTTCTGTCTGCCCAGAGAGTTGCCAGAGTCTTCTTCCATGGAAACTCAGGGCCTGGGTTCTGCCTGGTGAAACTGTTAGTTTGTCGGGGGCATTCATTGGCTTTCTACCCGACTTATCAGGAGATCTGAAGTGAAATAAACCAGATTATGGCTAAGAAGGAGTGCTTATTCTTGCTGTCTATTTTCTGATTTTAGGGCCCAATAAGAGAAGTCTCCTCTTCTGCAAAATGCTTTTCTTTACTGAAAGGACTCAAAGCTGTTGCTAGAATCAGACTCAGGTTACAATGACCACTGTTAACACTGCCTTAAATGGATGTCTAAATACCATTCCAGGAAAAATGGCTTGGGATTTAGTAATGTAGCCAACTTGCCTTTCTCATCACAGCCAATTCTTTTATCAGTTATGTAAGCCCTGTGCTTTGCTTTCCTGTCTTCCACACCTCCTCCTAGCAGTTGAATATTTGGCTCTGGAGCCAGATGCACATGGCTTTGGATCCTGACATGGTCTTTGTTTGGTTTTGGATCACTTAATGAACCTGTACAAGCCTCAGTTTCTTCATGAATCACCTGGAAGCAATGTCAATACCTCCAACCTCCACCACGGTATAGTTCCAAGGGCTGAGATAATTTATAAAACTTATAAAAAGTTTAGCACAGTCCAGGCACAAGGTAGATATTCAATAAATGTTGACTTTAGCATTTTTTTAGGAATAGCACCTACATCCACTTTGAAAAATCTGAGGAATGACAAGCAAATTTTGAGGTACATGGAAAAATCATAGTTAGAATTTATTCAGAGTTATTTCTCATTGTATAAAAAATGGAGAGATGGTCCCCAAAATGCCAATTATCCAGAATCATAATAAATAAACTCTTCTGGGAAAGTGATGTCTTTGTATGTGGAGACTTTGAGCCTTTATATAACAAAATTTAAATTTGAATACTTTTTTGGTGACAATCTTTTTGAAATATACTATCCAATTTCCTGCCTTCTTAAGCAAAGTTTCCAGGACATAATTCATCATTTCCTTCCATCCCAGGTTGTCATTATCTACATCAGTTTTACCATACTGTATTTTGGTTGAATATGGTGTGGAATGTGGAGCTTGCTGTAAGACCAACTAGTTTCCCTGCTTTTCCATGCAGTAAACACGTCCCATTCTGCCCTGAGGGCTGGGGTGCTCATGGCTGTGCCTTCAGACTTCCTTCTCATTCTCCCAAAAGATGCAGACATGCCCCTGGCCTGCCGCAATATCTATGACTCATACAGGACAGGGGTGTATTGTATGTGTCTGTAGAGGTAGCAAGCCTACTTAGATATTCTGGGGCCATCATCTAGGCTTGTGGATATTGCAGAATTTCAGGGGACATAAGGATTTAGGTCTCTAGGCCACTGAGGTTTAACTTTTTTTCTTTTGCATCATTGTTAACCTTGTATTTCCCGTGGGAAAGATTGTTTATCCTTAACAAGGGCGCAAACTGGAAGTGGAGGAATAAAGTCAGGACAAAAAGTGTTCTGATATCCAACCCTTCAGTTGTCCATGGAAAGAGTTCTACAGGTAGAAGAATGTTACTTTGGCTCACCTACCCTACTATTTGACCAAAAGGCAACAGTCCCAAAAAGTTCAAATGCTTCCTCCCAATGCACACCTGGGGTAAGGCCAGGATAGACCTGAGTCAGCCCATTCTGTGCCCAGAGTTCTTTCTGCTTCTTTCATTGGTCAAACACAAGGAATATTCAGGAAAAATTATAAGAATAGCACCAAGACCTTGTACTTAAAATAAGATCATACATATAATTATTGGAGGGTTTCTGCATGTGTTTGATTTTCTGTCCCTAGAATTGCTCGGATAGTAACTTTTAATTAAATATTAAATTCTAAATATTTGAAGCATGCGTAACTTCCTCATATACAAATAAGAAGCTTTGCCAGGAAAAAAACTCTCTTTCTCAAATATCCCTGCTCTCTTGTAGTTAGAGTAATGTATAAACCACAAGCTGGGTTCTTGGATTCCACCAATACTCCTCAACTGAAAAAGTATTACACAGGACACATATAAACACAATAATAAAAACTTGTCCTATTTCTACTTTGTTTCAAAAACAACACGCAAACTTATTTTGTGAAGATTGGTAAAATGTCGAGTTTCCTATGATCACTTGTGCAGTTGGATTTACCTAAGAAATATAAAAGAATGCTTTTTTTTTTTTTTTGGCTTTAGTGAGGGATAATTGACAAAACTAAAACTAACATGGTGATTTAATAATTACTTCAATAAAGTAAACATCAATCACTTGACATATTTATACCCCCCCTTCTTCTTCTTCTATTTTTTTTTGATGAGAACGTTTAAGTTCTACTCTCAGCAAATTTTAATTATACAATATAATGCTATCAACAATAGTCATCACGCTACACGTTAGATCTTCAAAACTTACTCATAACTGAAACTTTGTACCCTTTTACCAACCTTTCCCTATTTTCCATATCCCCCACTTACTTTCCTACTCTCTATGAGTTTAGTATTTTCTTTTTCTTTCTTTTCTTTCTTTTCTTTTCTTTTCTTTCTTTCTTTCTTTCTTTCTTTCTTTCTTTCTTTCTTTCTTTCTTTCTTCCTTTCTTTCTTTCTTTCTTTCTTCCTTCCTTTCTTTCTTTCTTCTTTCTTTCTCTCTCTCTCTTTTAGATTATATGTATAAGTGATACCATGCAGTATTTGTATTTTTCTGTCTGACTTCTTATTTCAGTTACCATATGCCTTTAAGGTCCATCCATGTTGCCTCAAATGGCAGAATTTCCTTCTTTTTGTGGCTGAATAATATTTGATTAGATATATATGACACATTTCTTTATCCATTCATCCACCCATGGACATTAATGTTGTTTCCATACCATGGTTATTGTGAACAATGCTTCAAATATCATGGGAGTGCAGATACCTCATTCATATAAGTTTTTTTTCCTTTGGATATATACATAAAAGTAAAATTGTTGAGTCATCCTATTTTTAATTTCTTTAGGAAACTCCACAGAGTTTTCCACAGTGGCTGCACCAGTTTATGTTCCCACCAATAGGGCATGAGGGTTCCCTTTTCTTCATATCATTACCAGGAATTGTTATCTCCTGCCTTTTTGCAATTAGCCATTTTGATATGTGTGAGGTGTTAGCTCATTGTGGGTTTGATTTATATGTCTCTAAAGATTAGTGATATTTAGTACCTTTTCATGTATCTCTTGGCCATTTGTATGCTATTCCCATTTTTGGGAAAAATGTCTATTCAGAGCATTTACTCATTTTTTTACTTGGGTTATTAGTCTTTCTTTCTTTCTTTCTTTCTTTCTTTCTTTCTTTCTTTCTTTCTTTCTTTCTTTCTTCTTTTCTTTTCTTCTTTTTCTTTCTTCCTATTAAGTTGCATGCATGTCTTGTATATTTTGAATATTAATCCTTTATCAGATATATGGTTTTCAATATTTTTTCCCATTCCATAGATTGCCTTTTCTGAGCAGAAGCTTTTTAGTTTGAAGTATATCTGGTTGTTTGTTTTTGCTTTTGTTTCTTTTGCTTTTGATGTCAAATTCAAAATCACCGCCAAGACCAATGTTAAGGAGTTTACTACCTCTGTTTTCTTCTACTTTTATGGTTTCAAGTCATATGTTCAAGTCTTTAACCCATTTTGAGTTGATTTTTGTGTGTGGTTGAGATAAGGGTTCTGTTTCATTGTTTTGCACGTGGCTGTCCAGTTTTCCCAACATTATTAAAGAGACTATCCTTTGCCCATGTATATTATTGCCTTTGTTGTTACAAATTAGTTGATCTTGATTTCATGGGCTTATTTCTGTACTCTATTCTCTTTCACTGATCTATGTGTCTGTTTTTATGCTAATACTATATGGTTTTGATTACTATAGGTTTGTGATATGCTTTGAAATCAGGCAAAATGATACCTCCAGGTTTATTCGTATTTCTTAAGATTGTTTTGGCTACTCAGTGTCTTCTGTGGCTCCATAAATATTTTAGGATTGTTCCAGTTTGTGAAAAATGCCATTGGGATTTTGATAAGGATTTCACTGATTCTGTAGATAGCTTTGGGTATTAGAGATATTTTAACAATATTAATTCTTCCAGTCAATGAGTATGGAATATGTTTCCATTTATTTGTGTCTTCTTCAATTTCTTTCATCAGTGTCTTATAGTTTTCAGTATAGTATAGTAGTTTTCAGTTTTCTTTCCTGTCTTTGGTTAAATTTATTCTTAAAATTTTTTAATGCAATTATAAGTGAGATTATTTTCTTAATTTCTCTGATAGTTTATTGTTAGTGTATAAAAATGCAACTGTCCTTTTGTATATTAATGCTGTATCATGCAACTCTACTTAATTCATTTGTAAGGTATAGCTTTTTTTGGTAACATCTTTATAGTTTTCTGTATATATCACCTATGAGTATGACATTAGCTATGGGTGTCTAATAACTTGCCTATTATGTTGAGGTACTTTCCCTCTATACTCAGTTTGTTGAAGGTTTTTATTATGTTATGAAAGAATGTTGAATTTTGTTAAGTGCTTTCTATGCATATAGGGATATCATATAATTTTTACCCTTTATTATGTTTATGTGATTTACCATATTGATTGATTAGTGTACATTGGACTGAACCATCCTTGCATCCATAAAATAAATCCTACTTGATCATGCATATGATCCTTTTAATGTGGTAAATTGGTTTGCTAATATTTTGTTGGGTATTTTCACATCTACGCTTATCAGCAATAGTGGTCTGTAATTTTCTTTTCTGTAGTGGACTTCTCTGGTTTTACAGGGTAATGGTGGGCTCATAAAGTGAGTTTGTAAGTTTTTTCCCTTCCTCTATTTTGGAAGAATTTGAAAAGATTTGGTATTAATTCTTTAAATCTTTGGTAGAATTTACCAGGGAAGCCATCTGGCCTGGGTTTTTGTTTTTTGGGAAGTTCTTGTTATCCATATGTCTATCTATCTATCTATCTATCTATCTATCTATCTATCTATCTATCATCTATCTATCCATCTATCATTGAAGTAAAATTGACATAGTATTATAAAGTTTTGGGTGTACAATGTAGTGATTCGGCATTGATACACATTGTAAAATGATTACCATGATAAGATTAGTCACTACACAATGTTATCATGATATTATTGACTATATTCTCTATGTTGTACTTTTCATCATCATAACTTATTTATTTTATAACTGGAAGTTTGTACCTCTGAATTCCCTTCATCTGTTTTGCTTATCTCCCATGCCTCCCCTCTCTGGCAATCATCAGGTTTTTTCTGTATATAAGAGTGTTTGTTCATTCATTTGTTTTATTTTTTAGATTCCACTTAAAAGTAAAATCATATGGTATTTTTCTGTCTCTGTCTGACTGATTTCAGCATGATACCATCTATGTCCATCCATACTGTAGCAAATGAAAAGATTTTATTCTTTTTTATGGCTGATTAATATTTCACTGTTCATGTGTGTGTGTGTACCACAATTTATCCATTCATCTATCAATGAACAGACATTGCTTCCATGTATTGGCTATTGTAAATATTGTTTCAATGAACACAGGGGTGCTATATATCTTTTTGAATTTGTATTTTTGTTTTCTTTGGATAAAGATCCAGAAGTGAAATTGCTCTATTATATAACAGTTCTAGCTTTAATTTCTTGAGAATTTTCATACTGTTTTCCATAGTGGCTGCACCAACTTACATTTTCATCAACAGTGCACAAGTATTCTTTTCTCTACATCCTTGCCAACACTTGCTATTTCTTCTCTTTTTGATAATAGATGTTTTGACAAGTGTGAGTGTAATACCTCCTTGTGAATTTGGTTTTCATTTCCCTGATGATTAGTGATGTTTGAGCATCTGTCCATGTACCTGGGGGCTATCTGTATATCTTTATTGAAAAATGTCTATTCAGATCTCTACTCATTTTTTAATTGAATTTTTTGTTTTTTCAATGTTCTGCTGTATGAGTTCTTCCTATATTTTAGAGGATAATCCCTTTCCAGATATATCATTTGCAAATATCTCTTCCCATTCAGTAGGTTCCTTTTTCATTTTGTTGATGGGTTCCTTTGTTGTGCAAAAGCTTTTTAGATGGACGTAGTTCCATTTATATGTATGTTTTAGCTTTTGTTGCCTTTGCCTGAGGAGAGATATCAAAAAACATATTACTGAATATCTAAGAGTTAGCTTTTAGGAGTTTTATGGTTTCCGGTCTTACTTTTAGGTCTTTAATCCATTTAGAGTATGTTTTGTTTTGTTTTTCATTTTTGTTTTTGTTTTTTTTTCTTGGTATATAGTGTAAGAAAGTGGTCTGATTTTATTCTTTTGCATGTAATTGTCCAGTTTTTCCAATATCATTAATTGAGGAAATGGTCTTTTCTCTATTATATATTCTGGCCTTTTTTGGACATAGATTAATTGACCACATAAGTGTGGGTTTATTTCTGGACTCCATTCTGTTCCATTAATCTATGTGTCTGCTTTTGTGCCAGTTCCATATAGTTTTGATGATTACAGCTTTGTAGTATAGTTTGAAATATGGAGCATGTTACCTCTACTTTTGGTTCTCTTTCTTAAGATTGCTTTGGCTTTTTGGGGTCTTTGTGATTCCATACACATTTTAGAATTATTTGTTCCAGTTCTGTTTAGATTACTTTGGGTAGTATGGACATTTTAAAATATCAATTCTTTTAAAAAATGAATACAATATCTTTTCAGATATATGGATATGGTATATATGGTATAAATAAATAAAAAATATATTTTTAAATTTATTCTTTTTTATACTACTATAAATGGGATTATTTTCTAATTCCCCCCCATAGTTTGTTATTAGTATAGAAAAATGTAAAAAATTTCTGTATATTAATTTTTACTCTAAAGCTTTACTGAATTCATTTATAAGTTCTACTAGGGTTTTTTTGGGGGGAGAATGTTTGTTATTTTGTGGAGGTTTCATATTTTTAGGAACTCATCCATTTCTTCTAGGTCATCCCACATGTTCATGTATAATTGTTTATAAATAGTCTCATAATCCTTTGTATTTCTGTGGTATTGGTCATAACTTCTTTTTTAGTTCTGATTTTATTTACTTGGTCTCTTTCTGTTTTCTGGGATGACTCTGGCTACAGTTTTATCAATTTTGTTTATCTTTTCAAATAACCAATTCTTAGTTTCGTTAGTATTTCTACTGTTGTTTTTAGATTCTATCTCATTTATTTCCACTCTAATCTTTGTTATTTCCTTCCATCTCCTAACTTTGGGCTTTGTTTTCTTTTTCTAGTTCATTAGGTATATAGTTAGGTTGCTTGAGATTTTTTTTTGCTTCTTGAGGTACATATGTATTACTATACACTTTCCTCTTAGAACTGCTTTTGCTGTGTCCCATAGATTTGGAAATTGTGTTTCCATTTTCATTTGTTTCAAGGTGTTTTAAAATTTCCTCGTTTTTCTATTGATCCATTGATTAGTTAGCATGTTGTTTAGCCCATACATCTTCATGGTTTTTTTTTTTTTTTGTATATTTGTTTTTATTGGAGTTCAATTTGCCAACATGCAGCATAACAGCCAGTGCTCATCCTGTCAAATGCCCCCCTCAGTGCCTGTCACCCATTCACCCCCACCCCCCGTCCTCCTCTCCTTCCACCACACCTAGTTCATTTCCCAGAGTTAGGAGTCTTTATGCTCTGTCTCCCTTTCTGATATTTCCCACACATTTCTTCTCCCTTCCCTTATATTCCCTTTCACTATTATTTATATTCCCCAAACGAATGAGAACATATAATGTTTGTCCTTCTCTGAATGACTTATTTCACTCAGCATAATACCCTCCAGTTCCATTCACGTTGAAGCAAATGGTGGGTATTTGTCGTTTCTAATGGCTGAGTAATATTCCATTGTATACATAAACCACATCTTCTTTATTCATTCATCTTTCGATGGACACCAAGGCTCCTTCCACAGTTTGGCTATTGTGGACATTGCTGCTAGAAACATCGGGGTGCAGGTGTCCCAGCGTTTCATTGCATCTGTATCTTTGGGGGTAAATCCCCAGCAGTGCAATTGCTGGGTCGTAGGGCAGGTCTATTTTTAACTCTTTGAGGAACCTCCACACAGTTTTCCAGAGTGGCTGCACCATTTCACATTCCCACCAACAGTGCAAGAGGGTTCCCTTTTCTCCGCATCCTCTCCAACATTTGTGGTTCCCTGCCTTGTTAATTTTTCCCATTCTTTGGGGAAATTTCCTGTGGTGTCCTTCCTTGTTAATTTTCCCCATTCACTGCTGTGAGGTGGTATCTCATTGTGGTTTTGATTTGTATTTCTCTGATGGCAAGTGATGTGGAGCATTTTCTCATGTGCATGTCGGCCATGTCTATGTCTTCCTCTGTGAGATTTCTGTTCATGTCTTTTGCCCATTTCATGATTGGATTGTTTGTTTCTTTGGTGTTGAATTTAATAAGTTCTTAATAGATCTTGGAAACTAGCCCTTTATGTGATACGTCATTTGCAAATATTCTCCCATTCTGTAGGTTGTCTTTTAGTTTTGTTGACTGTATCCTTTGCTGTGCAAAAGCTTCTTATCTTGATGAAGTCCCAATAGTTCATTTTTGCTTTTGTTTCTTTTGCCTTCGTGGATATCTCAAAATGGATGAAAGATCTAAATGTGAGACAAGATTCCATCAAAATCCTAGAGGAGAACACAGGCAACACCCTTTTTGAACTCAGCCACAGTAACTTCTTGCAAGATGATTCCACACAAATCTTAAGATGATTTGTTCCAACTCTCTGAAGAAGATCCATGGTATTCTGATAGGGATTGCATTAAATGTGTTAATTGCCCTGGGTAGCATTGACATTTTCACGATATTAATTCTTTGAATCCATGAGCATGGAATATTTTTCCATCTCTTTGTGTTTTCCTCAATTTCTTTCAGAAGTGTTCTGTAGTTTTTAGGATATAGATCCTTTACCTCTTTGGTTAGGTTTGTTCTTAGGTATCTTAGGCTTTTGGGTGCAATTGTAAATGGGATTGACTCCTTAATTTCTCTTTCTTCAGTCTCACTGTTAGTATATAGAAATGTCACTGTATTATGGGCATTGATTTTGTATCGTGTCATAGTGCCGAATTGCTGTATGAGTTCCAGCAATCATGGGGTGGAGTCTTTTGGGTTTTCCATGTACAGTATCATGTCATCTGTGAAGAGGGAGAGTTTGACTTCTTCTTTGCCAATTTGAATGCCTTTTATTACTTTTCATTGCCTGATTGCTGAGGCTAGGACTTCCAGTACTATGTTGAATAGCAGTGGTGAGAGTGGACATCCCTGTCTTGTTCCTGATGTTAGGGGAAAGGCTCCCAGTGTTTCCCCATTGAGAAGGATATTTGCCGTGGGCTTTTCATAGATGGCTTTTAAGATGTTGAGGAAAGTTCTCTCTATCCCTACACTCCGAAGAGTTTTGATCAGGAATGGATGCTGTATTTTGTCAAATGCTTTCTTTGCATCTATTGAGAGGATCATATGGTTCTTGTATTTTCTCTTGTTGATATGATCTATCACGTTGATTGCTTTATGAGTGTTCAATGAGCGTTGCATCCCGGGGATAAATCCCACTTGGTCATGGTGAATAATCTTCTTAATGTACTGTTGCATCCTATTGGCTAGTATCTTGTTGAGAATTTTTGCATCTGTGTTCATCAGGGATATTGGTCTATAATTCTCCTTTTTGGTGGGCTCTTTGGTTTTGGAATTAAGGTGATGCTGGCCTCATTGAGTTGAGAAGTATTGCATCCCTTTCTATCTTTCGGAACAGCTTTAGTAGAATAGGCATGGTTTCTTCTTTAAATGTTTGATAGAATTCCCCTGGGAAGCCATCTGGCTCTGGACTTTAGTGTCTTGGGAGGTTTTGATGACTGCTTCAATTTCCTCCCGTATTATTAGCCTGTTCAGGTTTTCTATTTCTTCCTGTTCTAGTTTTGGTAGTTTGTGGTTTTCCAGAAATGTGTCCATTTCTTTTAGATTGCCTAATATATTGGCATATAGCTGCTCATAGTAAGTTTTTAAAATCGTTTGTATTTCCTTGGTATTGGTTATTATATCTCCTTTTTCATTCATGAATTTATTAATTTGAGTTTTTTCTCCTTTGTTTTTAATAAGGCTGATTAATGGTTCATCTATCTTTTGATTCTTTCAAAGAACCAACTCCTGGTTTTGTTGTTCTGTTCTACAGTTCTTCTACTATTTCATTGAGCTCTGCTCGAATCTTTATTAACTATCTTCTTCTGCTGGGTGTAGGTTTGATTTTCTGTTCTTTCTCCAGTTCCTTTAGGTGCAAGGTTAGCTTGTGTATTTGAGTTTTTTCCAATTTTTTGAGGGATGCTTGTATTGCGATATATTTGCCTCTTAGGTCTCCTTTTGCTGTATCCCAAAGATTTTGAATGGTTGTATCTTCATTCTCATTAGTTTCCATGAATCTTTTAAATTCTTCTCTAATTTCCTGGTTGACCATTTCATCTTTTAGCAGCATGGTCTTTAACCTCCATGTGTTTGAATTTCTTCCAAATTTCTCCTTGTGATTGAGTTCAAGTTTCAAAGCTTATGGTCTGAAAATTTGCAGGGGACAATCTCAATCTTTTGGTATTGGTGAAGACCTGATTTGTGACCCAGTATGTGGTCTATTCTGGAAAAAGTTCCATGTGCACTTGAGAAGAATGTGTATTTAGTTGCTTTTGGATGTAAAGTTCTGTAAATATCTTGAAATCCATCTGGTTCAGTGTATCATTTAAAGCCCTTGTTTCTTTGGAGATGTTGTGCTTAGAAAGTCTGTAATTTGCAGAAAGTGCTGTGTTGAAGTCTCCCAGTATAAGTGTATTATTATCTAAATATGTCTTTACTTTGGCTATTAATTGATATACTTGGCAGCTCCCACATTCGGGGCATAACTATTCATGATTGTTAGGTCCTCTTGTTGGATAGATCCTTTAAGTATGATATAGTGTCCCTCTTTATCTCTTACTACAGTCTTGGGGATAAACTTGAATTTATCTGATATGAGGATTTCTACCCCAGCTTTCTTTTGAGGACCATATGAATGGTAAATCGTTCTCCAGCCTTTTATTTTTCAGGCTCTAGGGGTCCTTGGGTCTAAAATGAGTCTCTTGTAGATAGTAAATAGAAGGGTGTTGCTTTTTTATCTAGTTTGAAACCCTGCATCTTTTGATGGGATCATTAAGCCCATTCATGTTCAATGTTACTATTGAAGGATATGAATTTAGTGCCATCATAATAAGGATTTAGTCCCTGTTTTTGTGGATTATTTCTTTGGGCTTCCTCTTTCTTTTACAGAGTCCTCCTTAATATTTCTTGCAGAGCCGGTTTGGTGGTCATATATTCTTTCAGTTTCTGCCTATCCTGGAAGCTCTTTATCTCTCCTTCTATTCTGAATGAGAACCTTGCTGGATATGGATAGAGTATTCTTGGCTGCATGTTCTTCTCATTTAGTGCCCTTAATATATCCTGCCAGCCCTTTCTGGCCTGCCAGGTCTCTGTGGAGAAGTCTGCTGTTAACTAATATTTCTCCCCATATAAGTTAGGGATCTCTTGTCTCTTGCTGCTTTAAAGATTTTCTCTTTATCTTTGGAATTTGCAAGTTTCATGTTGAGGTGTTGATCAATTTTTATCGATCTTTTTTTGGGGGTCACCTCTCTATCTCCTGGATCTGAATGCTGTTTCTCTCTCCACTTTAGTGAAGTTCTCAGCTATGATTTGTTCAAATATAGTTTCTGTCCCTCTGTCCCTCTTAGCGTTCTCTGGAACCCCAATTATACATTGATTTTTCCTTCTGAGGTTAGCATTTATTTCCCTTAACCTTTCCTCGTGGTCTTTTAATTGTTTTTCTCTTTTTTCCTCAGCTTCCTTCCTTGCCATCAACTTGTCTTCTATGTCACTCACTCTTCTATCTCATTAACCCTCGTTGTTAGGACCTCCAGTTTGGATTGCATCTCATTTAATTGATTTTTAATTTTGGCCTGATTAGATCTACATTCTGCAGTCATGAAGTCTCTTGATTCCTTTATGCTTTTTTCCAGAGCCACCAGTTGCTTCATAATTGTGCTTCTGAATTGGTTTTCTGACTTCAAATTGTAATCCAAATTCTGTAACTCTGTGGCAGAGAGTACTGTTTCTGATCTTTCTTTTGTGGTGAGTTCTTTCTAGTCATTTTGCTCAGTGCAGAGTGGCTAAAAATAAGTTGTACTTGTTAGAAGCGCAAACTCTTCTCTCTGTAGCCTTCCAGCTGTTCTCTGTTTAAATCTCAGGTTGAATTCATAGGTTTTCAGGATGATTTGAAAGTTATTTAGGTAAGTTGGTGGGGACAGGTGACTTGGGGACCCTACTCCTCCGCCATCTTGCCCTGCCCCCCCACCTTCATGTTTTTCCAGGTTTGTTGTTGTAACTGATTTCTGTTCCATATCACTGTGATCAGAAAAAATGCTTGATATGATTCATGTATTAGCCCAGCCCAAGCTCTTGGTTGTCTCACTAACCTTTGTGATTGTTCAAGCTGCCTTCTTTGTTCTCACTGGCTCCCTGTACTTGAGAGTGTGCAAACCCATAAGTGTCCCAAAGGGGAGGATCCTATAAGCACCTAGATGCAAGCTGGTTGGAAACCAGATCCTCAGGCAGCAGATAGGGAAGTAGGGAGTCATTGGGAGATGGGTATTTTGGGCTGCTTCCTCTGCACAGGGGAAATGGAGAGTGCTCATTCTGCACCCATTAATAATTGTAACTGTTATTGGAACTTGTGAATGAAAGTCCCATTGGCTGTCAGAACCAAGAGATCACAGACCCATTTTTGGGGCAGTAGCTACAAAAGCTGGGGTGCCATACATAGGTACAAACTCCTTCCAGAGAAATATGGGCATCTTAGAGTAGTAGGCTGGGTGGAGAAGACAAGGAGGTGTACTTCATCTTTCCTGGTCTTGAGGGAGGATTGTAGTAGCCAGCCCTTAGATATATGCAAACTAGAAGCTTGACTCAGTCAGAAGCTTTTAGTATGCAGATAAACCCCTTAAAGGGAAATACTGAGCTATGTATTTCTTTTTCTTTTTCTTTTCTTTTCTTTTTTTTTTTAGCTATGTATTTCTATCTGCTCCCTCTGCACTAAGATCTGGAGGGAACAGCTGTGACAAGTGCTCCCACACCCATTAAGTGCTTTCACACCCTTTGTTTTCCATAGTCTTGATGCAAGCCCCATTGTATTTCACAGCTAGGTGTTTTGGAGGCCCATCACTCAGGTGAATCTTAAAAGTCGGGGTATTAAATGTGAGGTCCGAATCCTTCACTCTTCAGGGGCAGCTGGGAGTTGGGAATTCCTTCCCAATTTTATGGTGCTGTGCTGGGGGTGGGATTGATGAAGAAAGTGTGCCCCAGCCTTTTGATGGGATAGTTTCTGGATTTTTTTCAGAGGAAATTTCTCTATGTGTATCTGTACATTCAGTAGGTTTGTGAGGTAGAGGGAGCCCAGGAGCCTTCTATGTTGTTATCTAAGTCAATCCCTTAAAGTTTTCATATTCAAAGTGACTTCCTCCTTCTAAGAGCTCACCTGTAAAGCTACTGAAGAACTAAATGGCAAGCTTTGAGAACATCTGTGCTAGGTGTGGAGTATAGTGGTTCAGGCTGGGGCCTGTGACAAGCCTGTGCTGGGCCAAATCCTGGTTCTGCCACCAGCTTCTTGGGGGACCTTGGGAAAATTACTTTCTGTGTCTTTGCACCCCAACCTGTAAAATGGAGATGATTGCAACAATAATTTTTTAATAACAGGATAGAACCTGGCACATAGTAACTGCTATATAAATGTATGTTTTTAAAAAATTCAGAGACAGGAGAGGTCAGTATAATCCAGAGGATACAAGAAAATGTCCTTAGAAAAGCTCACACCTGAGATGAACATTAAACAGTAAGCAGATATGGATGATGATAATGAGTGATTCAGAGAGAAGCCGTATTTGAGTCCCTCTGGAGCCTGAGGTCTGCACACAGCAGGTTTCTGGCCCCACATGAGCAGATTCTGGGGTTATAGATCACAAAGATGCCATGAAGAGACCAGGAAGGCATTCCAGCAGGAGCAACAATTGTGCTTGATGAGGAGAAATTCCCTGAGTGTTGTTAAATCCCAAACTGGTCTAACCACAGTATATTCAGAAGACTGCTAAATGCTGCCCTACAAGGTATTTTTGCAAATGTGGTATCATTTTCTACAACCCTGCAAAGTAGGACTTGTAGCTGGATTTTTCAGATGAGTAAGCAACCTCAAAGAGCTAAGCCTCTAGAAAAAGGTCACACAGGGAATAAGGTGATGGAGACTGGTTCACTCCACCCTGGAGCCCATGCTTTTCCTTCTGCCTTGGGATGCCTTCTAGGTATGAGGCCCTGGGCCAGTTGGTCAGCTATGAAGATAGAAAGAACTTGCAAATTAGACTTCATTTGAACAAAGTATACCTTGGGTTGGGTAGAAGGGATGGATTTGAAATAAAAAGTGAAGGAAAGATGTAACACAGAGATGCTACCAGGATATTTTCTAGAAAGAGTCATTGGCTGGGGTTGTTATAGAGAGATGCTGAGTGCTACTTGAACCATGCAAGTGTGGAGATCAAATAAATATATTTTCTTGTTGGAAGAGGATTGTGTGGTTGGCATAATTCAGGGCAGGAGCTGTAGGTGTGGGAGATACCATGCAGGATGGCATGGGATTGCAGTATGCAGACAGGAATCAAGTTGTCCCCAGCTGATCACACGCAGCCTCTCTGCTTTTCTGTATGTCCCAAAGGCCTGTACTCCATTTCCTAGGTCCCAAACTCAGCTATCATGTTGTTCTATTAGGAGCCATGCAAGCTCTATTGATAATTTTTCCTCTTGAGGGTCACACCATCTTTGCCTTCTCAGCCTGGGCTGGGTCAGTCTCTTTATCTCTTTCTGATGCTCTCGAGGCCTCCTCAGCATATTACAGTGAATGACTGTTTGGGCCATGTTGATGTCACTGCTCAGTGTAGTCTCTTTAACCAGAAGCTCCTGCCCTGACTCCCATGGAGGCCGTCTGCTCTATGGGCTAGATGGTATAGTCATATGTGTGGAATGATTTCTTGTGTGTCTTAGTAAGGGCTCTTTTCCCTCTGCATTTTAGAATATTTGTAAAGAAACATAAGCCTTCTGGCATCTTTTTATTTCAGTAGTTCAAGTAGCTGAGACAGAAGGACTACAGCTGAGAAGCAGCAGATTAAAACTTCTAGACACAAAGTAGAATGAATGGCCAAGTTCTTTTTTATAAGTTCCCGAGCTAAGTAATGAATGAAAAATAAACAAATAGTCGTGCAAATAGTGAAAACCAAATTAGATTTGAGGTTTCTGCCCCTTCTGATTTAATAATAAGTAATCCAAACAGTTATCATTTGGGGAAGTAAGGAAGTGATACTATAAAAATAAATGCTTCTCTCCGTCCAGCATCCTTTGTCCTTGTGTATAAATCGTAGTGAGAGGAGGGCTAGCTGCCTGTGGCCCCACTGCAGGGTTTGGCATGCTCTGTGAAATGACTCCCTGAGAAGCAAGGAAAGCATTAGTTAAATGGGAAAGGAGATAGTTTCAGTCCCAGCATCCCCTGTGAGGAAGGGAAACTTGGTCAGTGTAGATACTCTGTGTTCCTAGAAGTTGGGAATCTCTGTCCAAAACCTCCCACCCCAGTCTTCTGTTTTGTTTTGTTTTGTTTTGTTTTAGCTCTTTTGAAAATAAAGAATAGTTTTGTTTTTCACTAATTAATTTATTTTGTCGATGAAGATGATTTTTTAAGATGAAGATCCTGTGTTACAGTGGTTATGACTCGAATTCATTAGCACGACCAGCAAGAAAGAACTAACGAGATTTCAGGCAGCTTTGAAAATCGACAAAGCCTTTGGACTCAGGTTTTGTTTTCACCTCCCTGTCTCCTGCTCCTTGGCTCAGTGTTCAGGCCAGGAAATAGCTCTGATGGCTTCTTGGTTTGTTGTTCCAGACAGCAGCCCTGGGAGTTCAACCCAGCCTTACAGCACCACTGGACCTGCGTGGAGGCTCAGCGGTGTTAATCCAATGTGGGTCATCCTGTCTGTAGTTACAGAGGAAAAACAGAATAGGATTTGTTTCCCAATGGTTTCATCAAAGCAGTTCCTGGGAAAATGAAACACTGACCATTCTCACCTTGAGAAATAATTGTCTCTGCTTCTTAAACATAAAACACAACCCCCACAATTGTACTGGTAGAATTGTGGTTAAATAGACTGTATCCAAAACTTTTTTTTTATATGCCTCTTTTCCCCTGCTGCAGGGCACAGTGCTGCAGGGCTTTAATTTTTTTCAGTAGAGTCAGTTGATTAAACTACTTAATTCAATCCAATTAAATAGAAAACAAATTTGTCAATGACATTAACAAATACTATTTAAATTAGCTGGGCCTTTATTTTATATGCAAAATCTCTGTCTTTATATGCTATCTACAGTTTAGAGGCAGAAACTGAGATTTAGACAGGTCTACCAAATTAGGAATTAACAGGGGTGGGATTTGGGGCCAACTGTATCTAACTGAAGCCTGTTGTTTGTTTACTCCTCCGTATTGCCCTTTAGGTAGTAAGAACTTTAAAGACAGCCACAGAGAACTATTCTTCATGCTCCTCATATGTCTCTGCTTTATACCATTCGTGACTTGCAGTGGTTCTTTTAACCACAAAAGTATAATTCCTATTGGATACTTTTATTTTTCACATTTATTTTGAGGGTTGTTCTTACAGCTCTGAAGAATAACATGTGGACCCTTGATCATCCAAATGACTAAGAGGTTATATTTACAATATGACCAACTGATGTGAGAACATAATCATGAAGTCTGGCACCATGAACAGGGGCATAGGCTGCCTTTTCATTCTAAGGTCAGGGGCACAGTTGTGGGTTCCTCAGAATTTGAGTTGGCACTAGAGGCCTGCGTGTTTGTGTGTGAATGTTTACATTGACTTGCACCCATTGCCTAAACTCTCTTATTTACTTGACAGGCTCCAGTCTTATTGTGAGTGGCAATTAGCTCTGCTAAACAAAACTACATTTCCTAACAGGCCTTGCTAAGCAGTTACCTCAGGACAGTTCTGGTGATGAGATGTGGCGATGAGATGAGAATAAGATATCAATTGATTGAGGCTTTGGGAAATCTTCAATGAGATACAGAAGGCTAGAACATGCCTTTTATATTCTGTCCTGAAATAGGAAGGACTTCCTATTTCAGGACTGATTGCAGGATGGGAGCCAGCAGAGTGAAAATGGTTCTCCAGGGTGACTGAGGAGAAGACCAAAAGAACCTGAGTCTCTCGCTGCTCTAAGCTGCTGCCCTGGTCCTGGAGAAGCTTGCCTCCAGACTGATTATGCTGTGGACAGAAGACACTCTTTTTGCTTTAAGTGGTCTTTCTTAGATAACTTTGTGTATAGCTGAAAGCCACCTCTACCGATATACTTGTATGAATTCCGTAGTTAAGTACTACATAACTTTTATGCCACCACTTGAGAATTTCTCTCCGTCAAAGTTGCTGTCAAGGCAGGTAAGTTCTAGGAGTGGTATCAGACTATCTCCTAAGGGGAGTGCACAGTACCCATGACTCTGTCTTGGATCTGTACAATCTAACATTGCAGGCCTTACAGGAATGCTGCAGCTTTCACATCACCAGCTTGCCTAGGGTAGCCAGAAGATCAGGGACTGTGGACTGTACCATATCCAAAGTTTACAAAATATACCTACCAGTTCTCATGAGGCAAAGGCAAAGGACCAGAGTGGTCATGTTTTATGGAAAGAGGCCCAACATCCTACATTTGGTATGTTTTATGTACATGGAGGGCTGGGGGGGACAGAATTATAGAATCCAGCTTTTTTTCCAGCCAATATCCATGGCTCCAAGTGGGTCCAGCACCTGGTGAGTGGATACAGTATAAAGAGTGAGTAGGATTAATGAGTTTTCTGGCACCCCTGCAGCCTTGTTTATAAATGTACTTCGGCTTGAGTCCTCCAGTGTTTTATTTATTCTGAGACAGAGGAGTTTTTATGGTCCCTGGGATCCTACAGACTTTGGTAGTAGGTATTCTCTTCAGTGGTTAGTTTAGAAACTTTGGGTAATGCTTGATTCTAAAAAGGAAGGTGTTTATCACCTGCTGAAACACCAAAAATGAATAGTGAAAGAACAACATGCTGGTGCTCAGGGAAGCTCATGTATCTGTTTTATCCAAGAGAGTGTAGTTACCTCAAGTGGCTTCACTATCAGGATTACTCTGATGAGCAGGAAGGAATCCTGGGAAGCATCTAAGTATGCGTCACCATCTTGTCCTGCTCTCTGATCTGTTACTGATGCTTGAGTGAAGCCAGGGCCTTGTCCCTGTGAACACTGCAGAGAAGGATGCTGGCAAGGCATTGTACTCCACTGCAAGTTGGCATCAGAGCCTCTCCAGTGCACAGAGGATACATACAGGGAAGGGGGCACACAGGGGAAGCGGAAGGAAGGACATTAAAACCATGGTGGGAAGGCATTGAAAAGAAAGTTGGTCCTTTTCTGACACTGCAGAAGTCTGCTGCTACAGCTGCTTTCCCCAGGATTTTTCCCCTTTGACCTCATAATTTAAATACTGATTATCAGCTGGGATAGTAAGTAGCAGAACAATCACGAGTCAAAAAAGCCTAAATGCTTCTCGGGACTGTGTGGAATTCAACTAGTTTCAATTTCCTTTTGGACTTTATGAATTGTGAAAGGACTGTTAGTGGCACTTTGGAGATGATGTGTAGCCTATGCCTACATTCTTTTAAGGGAGCTAGGTAGAGTGTGTGGAGACTCCCCTAATGCCACTTGAGCTCCGGCTCCTGAGGGGCAGTCATGTTCTCCTTCGCTGTCCCCGGGGTCAGCCGCCAATGGCAGGCCGTGATTCCAACCCTCTCCAGGATGAAGCCACGAGTCAGCTGGAAATGACAATGACAATGAAAATAATACATGCCTGCATTCCTTTTGCTTTCTAATCTGTGGAACATTTTTTAGCCCTTTTTGTATACGTTTACTCAAATCTAAGAAAATATTGACCTAAAATGGCACATTTCCTGTTGTTTCTACAGCACTTTTCTTTTTTTTTAATAATAAATTTATTTTTTATTGGTGTTCAATTTGCCAACATACAGAATAACACCCAGTGCTCATCCCATCAAGTGCCCCCTCAGCTACAGCACTTTTCTGTCACTTGTGCCTATGTTTATCTGACAGGTACCTGTTGAACATAGGTTAGATGGCAGGCTTCGTGCCAGGCATTCGGGTTGGGGCCCTGGACAGCACCATGCAGTGGCTGGATAGAAGCTGCTGGTGAAAGTGTGTGGGGCGGTGGCAGAGCTGCAAGCCAGCCAGGCCGGAAGCATCAGAGAGTGAGAAGGGAGTGGCCCCATCGGGGACTGCATTTACCTTTCCCTAAGGTTATAATAGGGACAGGTAGGGTAGGTCAGAGTGTTGATGATGTGAGATACCTGGGAGTCCACCGTAGACAGTAGGGCATGGACACCTGCCTCAGGTGTGGGCTTTTCTCAGAGGTCCACCTGTGAGGATTTGGTGCTGGTTTGGATGGGGGAGAGGGGTGGTGGTGAAGGGAAGGCTCAGGGAATCCTGGAGGGAAATGTCAGGAAAGTCTTTAGATGGGTGGGCCCAGGCGAGGGGGCATGGCAGGTCTGAGATGTATGTAGGAGAGCTATATGTCCAGTAAGCAGTTGTGAGTGTGGTCCTGGTGCAGAGCATTCAGACAGAAGAGATGGGCTCGTGTTTGGGAGTTCTTGATCAGTGGATAGTAAATAACACCCTGAGTAGGTAAGATTGCCTAGGTGGGGAATAAAGTATTTCTTTTCAAATAAAGGCCTATTTCTTATATTTACAATGGTAAGAAGTGCAAATGTTGAAGCCTTTCCATGTGTGTCCTGCACCACTGGTGTTTCATGTTGTGCCTGTCCTGCCACCAATCCATTAGGTACTTTTGTTACCATTAAGATCTCTAGTGGAGAAAAAAGTGAGAAACTGTATTTTCTATCCTGCTCCTGAAGTTTAACATAGTATAAGCTCTGCCCTTTCCAAGTCTCCAGTCTCACTTTTAAGAGTGGTAAGCCTGTGTGTATTTTCTTTATGACCATACAGTATACCCCCTACTTTCACCAGTGAATCTGTGTGTGGTTAGAGATGAAGCAAACCATCCATGTCTGTACAATGTCTGATCTGTGACCTTTGAATCTACTTTACAATTGAGAAAGAGTAAAAAACAAGACAAAACATAATGCCTGGCAGTGAATGCCCAGCTGGACTAAAAACAAGCAAAGAGGGAAAGAAGGAGAAGGGGACGTGGCCAAGTTTGGCCTCAGAGGCAGACCTCTCCTTGGGGCAGATTGGTCCTGGCATCCAGAATAGGCTCCTTCTCCCAGCCTGGCTCTCCAGAAAGCTTGTGTCCCAGGCTCCTTCCCCTGCAGAAGGAATGCTTTGGGAGAGCCTGGCAGTGGTGGGCTCCAGCTGAAGCTTTCCAGGCTGTTTGGACTATTGGGCGGGTGGCTCCTCAAGGAGCCCTCCTGTTCATCACACCACTTGCAAGGAGATAAACTGTTTTTTTTTTTTTTGTAAAGATGCAGGGATGTGGATTTTGTTTAAAGGCACTTGGTCTGAAACTGATTTTTGGTTGTCTTGTGAATGTTTGTCCATGTCATGGGGTGTGCTCAGTTGCACAGAGGAGGGCTCTGAAGAACAAATCACAGTTACAGCCATTAAAGCAAGCTAACCTTGGGTCAAGACATGTAAATAAATATTCAGGTCCATGGACTAGACCCAACCCTGAAATGACTGAATTACATATAAAGACTTCATTCAAGCCTTTCAAAATGAGATTGCAAAACCCTGAAGTTTGCAGAGTAGCTAAGGGAATCTGGTAAACAAATCTGAGGGAGAAACACAGTGGGTCCTGCTTTTTCTTCCCTAATCACTGTCCTCAGCTTGTTCACAACTGACATCAGTATCCAGAGTTTAGAACATGGTGTTTGGGGAAAGAATACAAAACATTGATTATGATAATGTTGGGGTCACATGTTTCTTTTTAAGGGAAGGTTAAAGTGCTATGCTGGTACTAACTATAGGCAGACATCTGAGTAAGATGTAGTCAGAGGGAAATGCTGCAGCCTCAGCCCATCTCAAGGTTGGGGGCACTTCCAGTTGTCCAGCTGTCCACTGACCCCAATTGTCTGAGATGCCAAGTTCAGAATTTGGATGTGCCTGTCCATCACAGATTGGCCGTGGTCTTCACTTTGCAAACGCCCCTCTCAGATGTCATTTGGTTGAGCTACTTTGCTAGAATGATCCCTTTCACAAGCCATCCCCCTCCTCATTCTTAACTGTTTAATTCACTAGGCAGCAGCTTTAGAAAGAGAGTGAAAATGAAGATTTTGAAAGTCGGGTAAAGTAGCTATGCTTAGTATTTTGGGTCACATTCTTTACTCTTTTGCATCTTTAAGTTAATCATAACAATAATTATAATGATTTGTTTACTTACTAAAATGTTCTAAGGACCTGGTTAGAATTAAGTATCCCAGAAATGACTTTTAAAAAGGTTAAGAGAGTAGAAAAGAAATGGTCCTGGAAAAATGTTGAGTCTGATGACATAAAGCGTATATGTGATTCATCCGGGAATGTGCCAGGAGCCATACTGGGTTCTGACCCATTCCTGTGGCTTCTGTGTGAAATACGAGCCACAGCTCACCTATAAAACCATGTCTCCATGCTTCTCTGAGAGCTAAGAGGGCACCAAGACATTTTCCTGCATGAAATCGTAAAGCATTTGAGGGGCTCAATCAGCTCTTGGGGGGGTGCATAACTGGACCAGAGAGCCCAAGGCACCGGCAACATTAATAGCTAAGGATTACATCCTTAAAATGAAATAAGTAAGAGAACTAAGAATTTTCTGATACATTTTTTTTAAATTTAAGATTATCCTTTCAGAAGTCCCTAGAGAAATTTACCATTACTTAATGGAAGTCACACTTCTCAAGAGACTGTAGCCCAATGTTTCACACCATTTTTTGTAGTACTCATTTATTGCTCAGTGGTAGATTTTGGAATGCTATATTGCAGATAGAAATTTAAATTTCTGTAAAGTATGGAGGATTTCGTGTTTATGTCCAAAGATTTTTGTAGTCCTTAGATAAAATATACCCCTGAAAGTTGTCATATGTGTTTGGGATGTGATATACATATATATTTAAAGATTTATTTATTTACTTGGGAGACAGAGCGCACAGGAAGGGGGAGGGATAGAGGAATGCGGAAAGGGATTCTACTATGGAAGTAGGTTCCATACCCAGTACAGAGCCTAACACAGGGCTCAGTCTCATGACCCTGAGATCATGACCTGAGCTGAAATCAAGAGTTAGACGCTTAACCAACTGAGCCACCTAGATGCCCCGATATACATATATTTTAACTGAAATTTAAGGCATTATTTATTTACCTGTCTATCTCATGTACGTTCAAAAACATTTGTGAGGTATAATTTTCATCTATTTAAATACAAGAAAACAATTTATTAGTAGTGGGCAAAAATGGGAAGAGACATAAGACTTAAAAAAAAAACTATTTAGAAATGATTTGGAACTCACAGAAATGTTTCAAGATTAGTACCAAGACCCCATTCAAACTTCACAAATTGCCATAGTAATGAGCTTTAGGAAAAAGGTCTAATCCATGAACACACATTGCACCTGCTCATCATACCTCTTTAGGCTTCTTTGCTCTGGAACAGTTTCTCTGTGTTTTTTGTTTGTTTGTTTTACTTTTGTGACCTTGACATTAAAAAAAATTACTGGCTAATAATTTTGTAGAATATCCCTCCATCTGGGATGATCCAAAATTTCCCCATGCTTAGACCCTGGTTATACATATTTTGAGCAGAATAGCAAAGAAGTGATACTGTGTTCTTCCCATTGCATCTCATCAGTTTGCAAATCAATGTTGATTTTTCTCATTACTTGTGACATTAAATTTTTTAAAAATATGTATTTATTTATTCATGAGAGACAGAGAGAGGCAGAGACATAGGCAGAGGGAGAAGCAGGCTCCACGTGGGAGAAGCAGGACCCCGATGTGGGACTCGATCCCAGGACCCCAGGATCATGCCCTGAGCTGAAGGTGGATGCTCAACTGCCGAGCCACCCAGGCATCCCAACTTGTGACATTAAATTTGATCACATTACTAAGATGCTATATGCCAGGTTACTCCACTACAAAATTATCTTTGGTTCTGTTTGTAATCAATAAGCATTTGGTGTGGAGATAACTGAAATGACTTAAAATCTCATTCTTCACCCATCGATGTTTCTTGCCACAAGAATAGATGATTGCTAAAATGTGATTTTTAATGCTTTTTGCATCAATTAGTTGGCATTCTACTGTAAGAAAGGACTTTTTCATGTAGGTAAGCATGCATATATTTTTATTTATTAAAGTGAGATCTCCTGGATTTCTGTTTCAGTTGATGGGTTATAATTCATTGCTATCACTATTTATCTTGAAGTGCAAGTTGTCCTACATCTGGCCACTGAGAGCCCCATCAATGAGGTTTCTGTGTTCTTTTGAAATGTTCCCATTATTTCTTGAGCACATTCTTACTTCCTGCCATAACGAGATGTTCTAAGCCTCATCTTGCTCTTTCCCAGCCCCTGTCCTGAATCAACCACTTCTTTAAGAAGTCCTGGTCCCTTTTAGTGGTCAAGAATTACATTTGGAAGCCAAAGTCAAGGATTTGGGTATAGTCCTTGTTACTAGGGGGAATCACTGTTTCTAGACCCTTCTTTTTTTGGCAGATAGTGTTAGGGAATATATACTATATATCTACATCTCTACACATGTACACACACCTATACTTATATACACATTCACATTTATATTTTTCTACATTATCAATTTACATAAAAACTATGATACTTTAAAAAACACTGATACTTTACATTGCAGGCCAATACTATGCATTTATTCTAACTTTCTTTGTTTCTGTATTTGTCAGTACTTGCCTGACAGTGGAAAACTTGACTCATTTCTAGTATATTTACTATTGACCCAATCCCACTCCATGTAGCTAAGCTCCCTACCATGCTGGGCAGCCGATTTGCTTGGACCTCTCGGGCCTGGCTCAGGACTTTCTTTCCCTACTTACTGTTTTTTGCTTTTTTCCCCATTTTAATATAAGAACTATATATTTAAAAACTAGGGAAGATTTAAATAGTACAATAAATATTTTCCAGCATTTTAAGACCCCAAAAAGATAAAGTGAGAATGCCAGGAATAGAATATTAAGTAATAAGGAAGATAAATCTGAAAAATAAGAAAATATTTGTATTTTTCTGTCAAAAACACATAGTACACATACGTCCTATGGAACTCAGTAGTTAGTTGTACATATGGAGTGATTCTCATGCTCACTTTCATGCTTCATATTATAGTTTGAAGATTGATTTTTATGCTCTATACAAATGGTTTTATTAACAAACTCAGATTGATGATAATTCCGTCCAAATTTATGGATTGTTTAATTGATGGTTGCTAAACCCATTAGGATCTGGTAGCAATTAAAATAGTATTTATTTATTGAGGTAAATAAAGTTGATATACTCATTTGTTTTACTTCTTTTGTTCCTACTCATTACCTCACAAAACAGACGTCCACTGTGTTTTGAAGACAGCCTCAGGTGCCCAAGATAGGGCTTGTGTGCTGTTAGGATTCTGGGGTCCTTTTGCAGGAACCTTCCTGGTCCTGGCCCTGGTAGGCATGAATGCTTGAGCCCCTGCCTGGGGAGAGGCCAACACCTAAGTCAACACGCAGGACACACTTTTAAATACGAAAAACCCTAAAATAACATCTGACATATGCCATTGCCCCTCAGAGAAGAAGGGAGGAGATGAGTGGCAGTGTGACTTCTGAAGCACAACCCTCAGGCACCATAACTACTGAGAAGCTCTGCTGGACTCCAAGGCTCCTCATGTTGCCCCCAGCACAAACTTTCCAGGCTCTCACTTTGAGGGAAGGCTGGCCTGAGTCAACAGGATCTTTTGCATCAGAATGTAGGCAGAATTAAACACGACAACAGAGGGTCCCCAGTGAGTATCTAGTAGCTTTACAGTTAAAAGACCTTCCAAGCAAAGCCTGAAATAGAGGCATGAAATCAAGGACCAATGGCATTGGGTTATTGGGCCCTTGTGAGCCTAGCCCTTTGGAAGCCATAGCTAGAAGCCTTCTAGGCCAAGTCCCTATAGTCCTAGAGCCAGCCTGCCAGGGGCTCACTGAGCTGCTGGGAACACACACGTGTCCAGGGTCGACAGGGGACGGTGGTCTTGTCACAGCTCTGACACTTGGCTGACATCTCTCTTAGCAGGTGGAGGCTGGGGAATCATCTGGAGTGGAATTTCTGCCAATGTCCAGAATTTGAAGTTGCTGCTACTTGTGAGTTTTGTCTCTGGAGACTCTCATGTATCAAGAGGGGAGAGAACAGATGCCTTGAAATTTTGTGACCCATGTGAACAGACCCCTTTAAAGCTCACTTTGCATTTATTGGGAGTCATTAAAGAGTGTAGACTCACAGTACTGTCCAATGGAAATATACTGTGAGCCACACACACAATTTTAAATTTTCTAGTAGTTACACTGCAAAGAAATAGTAAAGGGGCAGGTGAAATTGATTTTAATGATAGATTTTATGAATCACAATATATCTGGAATATTAGCCATCAATATGTAAATAATATAAAGTTACAAAGGAGATATTTTACATTCCCTTTCCCATACTATGCCTTTGAAATCTGGATATCCAGAGCATGTCCTGTTTCACACCAGCCGTGTTTTGAGGGCTTTAGAACTCTGTGTGTATGTGGGTCCTGAAGGTTGGCTGGACTTTTTACACTGTGGGATCAGATTAAAAACCAGGAGATGGGGTGCCTGGGTGTCTCAGTGGTTGAGTGTCTGCCTTAGGTTCAGGGTGTGATCTTGGGGTCCTGGAATTGAGTCCTGCATAAGGCTCCCTGAGGGAGCCTACCTCTCCCTCTGCCTCTCTCTGTGTGTCTCTCATGAATAAATAAATAAAATCTGTAAAACAAAACAAAACAAAACAAAACAAAAACAACAACAACAAAAACCACAGGAGATGGCCTTCCAGAGCCTATGTATGTCCAAAACAGAAGTCCAAACCTAAGACAAACTGAGAGAGCCTGGGAAACTGGTCACCAAGAACTATTATCTGCCAACCACTGAAACAATCAAATTTGATAATAGAGAATCTTCTCTATGTAACTTTTCCAGACCCTGTGTGTGTGTTTGGGGAAGGGAGTACAAGAATAAAATACGGCCTGTGATTAAAGGTCTAAGGCTGAACTAACACGTATTGAATATTTACTACTAGGTTCACAAACTGTGTCTACATTCATAAACTGTTTCAATAAAAATACTACAGATATGATGAAAAACTTGTCAAGCAATGAAGAAATCCTATCAAGGGATGGGAAGGTTATGCACAGAGAATGTCATGACCTTACTTTCTCATATCGTTTTTTATATTATGTAAATTAAAAATCCCACAATGTTTCTAAAAAGATTTTATTTATTTATTCATGAGAGACATAGAGAAAGAGGCAGAAGTATAGTCAGAGGGAGAAGCAGGCTTCCCTGCGGGGAGCCCAATGCAGGACTCCATCCTGGGACCTGAGCCAAAGGCAGGCACTTAACACTGAGCCACCCAGGTACTCGCCAAAATCCCTCAATATTATTGTGATAGGCAAAATGCACTAAACAATGAAGGAGGTGACTGCAGTAGGAAGAAGGTTCATTTGTGAGAGACATCTCTAAGAAAGAGAAAGGGGTCAGGAGTTAGGTAGAGGCCAGTAGACAATGATCAGGGCCAGTAGACAATGATCTAGTGAGTTATTCTCTTCTTAAGGTGCCTGAAAATATCTTGATTCCTTGGCCTGCCAGGATGACCTTTCTTAGGTACCTGTAAGACTGGGAACCTATATGCTGGGTACCAGGCTAGTTTTCTTGGGGGTAGTTTTGGAAGCACTGGCTCCATAGAATCCATCTTAGTTCCTTAAAATTGTCTGGTTGTGTCTGATTAAACAACCATCAGTCTCAAATATGACATTTCAAGCAAGGCCTTGGTTCTATAACCAGTTTCCAATGATGTCCTATTACAAGAAAGATTCTTATTGAACTTAGACAATTGTATTGCCATGAAAGTTAGAATACTCAGTAAGCGTTTCTGAATCTCAGGCAAGGGGAATAAGATGCCACTTACAAATGTTTCATTTAATCTCACAATAGGTAGCACCTACTAAATTGTTATGCTTTATAGGTAACTTAAGAAAAAAGCAAAAAGATTTCCATTGTATGTCCAGAAAATAGAATATTAAAGTAACAACATTCAACAATAACAACAACCCCATAATCAACACTCATCAATTTGTTCACTCCTACTTAATTAATTCTTTTTTTGCTGGATCTTAAGTTTGTAGTCTCATGAACCCATCTGCTTCTCCACTAGAGTTCTGGAAATCCTGACTTGATTCGTAAGTGTGGCTTAAGTAATGCCATCAGAGACCTGCATCTAAGGTGCTGGCATTGTCTTCTGCATGGGGCTTTCAGTCTTTCACAAAAGATGAAGCATTTCTGACCTGTAGCTGATTGCAAAGCCTTCAGAATAGTATCAGAGTAAAACAACAACTATCTGTACATGACAAAATATTTAAAATGCCTGTGGTTAGTTAACTTATTACTATAACTTTCAAAAGTGAAAGGTCTGATGAGTGTTCATAGCAAGAATAGCACAACTGACAAGGAAATTAGGTTGTTGCTAAAAAGCCAGAAAGGACTTGAATGAAAAACCTATCTATAAACACATTTAACCCTATTTTCAAAGAGGCTTGGTTGTTACATGTAACATATTAAGATGGTTGAACATAATCTTTGTTTTTTTGTTTTGACAATGATATTTTTATTTTAATTTGTTTACATTTTTAAATTTTATTTAAATTCAATTTTATTTTATTTAAATTCAATTTTCTAACATATAGTATAACACCCAGTGCTCATCTCATCATGTGCCCTCCTTAATGTCTGTCACCAAACATGATCTCTACATAGAAAATATCTTCAGACATAACATAATAATTCTGTAATAATATAGAATAAATATATAATTAAACTATGTAAAACATATCGAGCATATCAAGTAAGAAGGCTGAACAGGTCCTGGGCATTTGTACATTAACAAAACTCTATCCACAAGTGATGTGGAGCTCAGCTGAAAGCCACTGGCTGAGAAGATGCCAGATTCAAATTAAAGAAGTAAAGCTATCACCAAGTTGACATTTAAAAAATACCTGAAATTATGGCCAATTGCACTCTATTGTTGTATAAGATCAGCAAAGTGGCACAGGTCTCTGAGTAAGAGTGTATGGACAGCAAGGGCGGTGACAAATCTTTAGGGACTCCTAGAGAGTACAGCATACACTTTCTGAAATATTGATGTTAACTCCATTTTGCCTGTACAAGTTTGACCTGGGGAAGGTGAAGCCTTTCTTCTGATTTGATAATACTTCCCATATAACTTAATAGTTACATGTCAAATAAGCTTAATTACTTCTAGCAATAAGGTGAAAGAGCAAATCTTTTATAATTTTTTATAAGGACCTTCTCAGAAATCTCAAAGACAATTTTTGGTTCAAAAGACATCATTTAATATTTGACATAGGGAAGGCAAAGTATCAGAAGTTGACAGAAGATTTGGACTCTTAATTGAGTTATAATCATGAATTACTGAGAAATAGTATTTGGCTATTTGCTTAACCAAAGTAACAAGAAAAAGATTTAAAGAAAAACGTATAAGGTAATATGACTGTAGAGAACTGTAGCTCTTTCAAAAGTGAGAATACTTGGTCTCATATAATTAAGGATATGACAAAGTTGCCATAAAACAAAGAAATTCTGATAAGACCCAGCATCTTTGCCTTCTGGGCTGATTACTCAGAACCTTTTACAATTAGTAAGAGTTGACCAATTGTCAGAGAAAAATGTGAACAGAAGCTCTTTTTGAAAATTTTATTAATAAACCCATTAAAATTTATCCAGCTTGACCACTGCAAATAAAACTCCCTTTCTGAGAACTTAGCACAGATTTCTATACTTATTCAGGTTTTGTCCTACACTATCTTCTTCCTCATTCTGTAACAACCAGTCATTTTGCTTTAGGATGAAACTACTCTCTTTTCTTCTAAAGAACAAAAACAAAAATAAAATCCTGCATACCTTGCTACACAGTTGTTCCTCTCTACTGCTTCTAGTAAACTTTTATTTACAGATGTTGGCAATAACTTTTAACCAAAGTAACTTTTTTTCACAGAGAAAAGTAGGAGGCAGATAATTGTGAAATGTCTGCCACATTCCAGATTTTGCAGCAGACCAGCAGAACTCACAAATATACATCTCACAACTTTCTGTGACCACACACATCCCTTATAGTGAAACTTCTCAAAGCAGCAAAAATGAACACATTCATTAACAGACCCAAATATATGTAGCCTTTCTGTACAAATGAAAATAAGAGGCAAAAAAGTACAGAAACTTAAAATTATGCTCAGCGAGTAATGTTTCAACATTCTTTTACTTAGAAATAATTTAGGCATCTAATGAATATTTATTAATTGATTTAATATCATTCTATGTTTTAAGGTACCTAAAGATTTTGAAAATTATCTTCAAGCTGACATGCTACAAAAGATAAAAAAACACAATTATTGTTGAAATAGTTAATACTTAGCGCTGAAGACATAGTTTTTATTAAATAAATAATATTAAACTAGTCTTAATTTCCAAAGATTACCTAAATTATGTGAGCTGGAATTATTAAGATGTTTGAACTAGTTTCTGTGAGAATACTTATCAAAAAGCACTTGAAAGTATTGGAAGTTCAATTTTCTTAATTTCTGGGAGTTTTAGAAGTACTCAATTTATGTAACCAGGTATTTATCTCTAAGTCAATTAGAACAGAATTTCTATAATTTAAGAGATTTTATTATCTTTTTTTTTTTTAAGAATTTATTTACTTATTCATGAGAGACAGAGAGAGGCAGAGACACAGGCAGAGGAAGAAGCAGGCTCCATGCAGGGAGCCCTATGTGGGACTCCATCCCAGGACTCCAGGATCATGCCCTGGGCCGAAGGCAGTGCTAAACTGCTGAGCCACCCAGGCTGCCAGAGATTTTATTATCTAACTTGTTAATATAATCTGGAGGTAGGAAAATGTTGCATACGTACAATGAGAGGTAAAGGTCTTTCTGCTGTGTAGCTTACAGATACATAAATATACAACAGAGAGAGCACATATAGCTTCGATTCACAACTTAGTCCTGAATCAGGAGTAAATACAGAATTGCAGCCCACTGGTCAATATTGAAGAGCTGTTCTCTTCCCAGTGGGTGTGAATCCTTACTCTTGCTCCTCTGAGCCTGGGATTGGGTGCTAAACCCAGTTTGGGGCCCCTGGATCACAGTCAGAATGGAGCACAGCAAGGCCTGAGAACCTCCTTACCTAGTAAACGAGAGTTAAGATAAAGTCTAGTCATATCCGAGTCATGGCACCAATACTGTGAAAGATAAAATGCACTGGACAATTAGGGGATAATTTTATTCAGGTTAATGCAATAGAGAGAAGGTTCACTAATGGACAGTGTTTCACAGAACAGCAAGGGAGGCCTGGCCGTTTGTAAAAGCAAGTAGACAAGAAAACCATCCACAGTCTTTGGAAGTCAGAGGAAGAGGAGCTGGGTCTTATCTCAGGATATGGGAGACCAGGAGATTCTTTGTGGTTACCCATTTCACAGAACTGCTTCCCAGGAGAACCAGGCTTAAGTTCAACACTGTCATTTATCTTCTAAACAAATGAAGGCATATTTTCTTAACTAAGTTGAGACTCAATATACTTTATTCATTGATCTTTAAATTACTTGTGATGCTATAAATCCCTTGTGATTAACTCATATATAAAAAGAAACAATTTAAAAAAGTACTAGTCAAATCTGGAGCAGCAATTTCTCTGTTGAAACAATGTTCTTCATTTATCTAGAAATTTGTTGCTTCGCATAAGAGGCCATCATTCTACACAAAGTGATTTCCTGGTTGAGCGCATTTGGATGTAGTTCATCATCCCAGGGTATGAAAAGGCTGATGTGCTTTACATCGTCAAAAGGAGATCCACATAATTAGCCAAACCCAATACTGTTAGCACAATTCAGTGATTTTCAAAGAAAAAATACATCTCAGCATATATAAATTTCTGGGCATTACATTTAGGTATTCAGAAGTAAACCTGACTACATAAGTAGCAAAATTGTTTTTCCACAATATAACTTTCCTACCAAAAAGCTTTTCATCATTATTTTCCTTTAAGGGATTTCATAACCAGATTCAATTATAGAAACTTGATTTGGGGCAGCTAAACTTTTTTGGAAAAAGCTGCCAAGTATTTTTACATTAAAGGGGTGCACAGTGCAAGACATAGAAGGATGAATTCTGGGAAAAGGGCTGCCCTGGTGGCACAGCGGTTTGGCGCCTCCTGCAGCCTGGGGTGTGATCCTGGAGACCCGGGATCGAGTCCCGCGTCGGGCTTCCTGCATGGAGCCTGCTTCTCCCTCTGCCTGTGTCTCTGCCTTTCTCTCTCTCTCTGAATAAATAAATAAATCTTTAAAAAATTATTTAAAAAAAGAATTCTGGGAAAAGAACAATAGGAGAATAAATTCTAAATTTAGGAAGGGACATTTGTACACTATTTGGTAAGCAGCACTGAAATTAATTGGGAATACTTCTTATCCACTGACAGTTCTAAATCCCCAAAGGTATTACATCTGTATGCCAGAGAAGGGCATTTTGTATTTGAGATCAGAGGTCACAACTGGAGTTATAAACGGCAATTGTAGAGAGTGTAGGGGTCTCATCTAGCCCCTGCAACAGGCTAGCTCAAACTTGGTGGTACTGCTGGGTGCCTGGCATAATCCTCTTTCTTTTTGCCCTGATGTCTGTTTGGCAGGCTATACTGCTAATGTTTTAGAAACATGGAAACAGAACCTCAGGGCCTGGAAGTGACCTGGTCCAGGTCCCCTGGTGCCTGAAGGAGACCTCAGGATGTAAGCTTAAGTTTCTTACTCCAAGCCCAAGGCTCCTCCACCCCTGGAAGTTTGCTTTAGGGAGGAAGATGTCTTACATTGGAAATATGATATTATAAATTGAGATTTAAGTGACAACTTGAAATAATGTGGGAAGAGATCTCTGCTTTTCCTGAAGAATAAGACAAACAGTAACTGTTACATGAGAGTATAGGAAACCATGATGTCATTTCTTTATCAAGAAAGTGGTTTGTCACTAATGGCCAAGAGCCAAAATCTCCCTGGCTCTTGCCTAGTGGCAGAGAGGATGGGTGCCAAGGACAGGAGATCCTATTGGAGACATAATTCTCTGGGCTACAGCTGCCCAGGGCACTGAGTGTGCCTGCCTGTCTTCACCATGTTACCCTGGATTAGGTGTGGGGAGGCCAGATGCTAATTGAGAGAGAGGAACCAGGAATTTTACAGTTTTGTAATTTGTTATACTCACAGTGCTCTGGAGAGAATATGACATAGGGAAGCACTGAGGTTGGTCGTGGGGCAGAAGGAGAAAAGGGGACTCTGGGTAAGCACTTGTACAGGTGACCTTTGAACAATAGAGGTTTGAACTGCACAGGGACGTTTACATGCAGATTTTTCTCAATATGTACATTACAGGGCTGTAAATGTGTTTTCCTTATGATTTTCTTAATAATTTCTTTTCTCTAGCTTACTTTGTTGTAAGAATACAGTATATAATACATATAAAACACAAAATGTATATCAATCAACTGTTTATGTTAAGACTTCTGGTCAACAGTAGACTACTGATAGTTGAGTCTGGGGAGAATCAAAATATGTGGTTTTTTGAGTGTGTAGGTAGGAGGTTGTGCTCCTAACCCTTGTGTTGCTTAAGGGTTAACAGTACTGACTTTTGTTGGAAGGATGTGGCAAGGCTGAATGGCAGGCTTAGAATTGGCAAGTTTGAATGCTGCAGCAGGCTCTGGGGCATAGAGGCTCTTCCTGGCTGTCTGGTGCCTGGCCCTGGGTGATAGGGTAGGTAGGTAGTGACTGGTTAGGGAAGTGGTTAGAGTGTGGTCTTGGTAGGCTGGTAAAGAAGGGAAAGGGCCTCAAACTGGATCAAGATAGTGGTCAAAAAATGACCTGAGATTGTGCTAGCCTGCCCATTTCCATACATATTCTTCCTGCTGCCTCAAGTTGCAATGTCGTCCCTTGCCTCTTCCCTGGCTTCTCCAGGTGCTCTCCAGAGCAGAGTCAGACCAGTGCAGGTCACAGAGCTGGAGACCTACACTTCCTCTTGGTGTGACTTGCCTGAGGTCCAGCCTCTTCTACAGCACCCAGAGAGACTTTACAGCACACAAAGTTGACTTCCAGCGTCTTTTCAATATGTAAGAAAAGAAGTAGAGATTTGGATTTTAATGGGACTAAAGAGGATTGTTTGGCCTATTTTTCTTTATCATTATCTTTTCCATTTTTACTACAAATTCGGCAGTGAATCTAGCATGTAGGTAGAAGAGTCGGGCTTCCAAAGGATTATGTGAGGATAGTATCCCTACCAGTTCCCCCTGCACGGTGCTCAACTGTGAGCTAAGCCCATCATTGGTCTTTCAGACTTAATTAATTGGGGCTCATTTGTCCAAGGGTAACACATGTGCACGCGGCAGAGGCAGAAATCCTTGCCTCCAAAGCCTGTGCTCCTCTCAATATCTCACATTTACATGATTGTAAATGGCACTATTCTTCCTTAAATCTCCTCCTTGAACTCCTCCCAGCTTCCTCTTTTTTTTATTCCAAGTCAGTGATCAGTGAACAGGTTGGGAAAGGAAGCAAGCACCATTATTAAGGATGACCATAAGTGCTACTCTGTAGAACTACTCAGGGGCACAGCATTTAATATTTGTCCCTGGGGAAATATTCCTTAAGTTTTTCCAGAGGAAGATTGCAATAGACAGGCCGCACTAGCTCCATTTAGATTTCTGCAGCATGAACTTGGGTGACCAGGTGCAGAGGCAAAAACATCTAGAAGACCTTTTGTTTTATCTTTTAGAAGCTTTATTCTAAAAATATAGTTTTATGTTACCTATTGTGTTGGTTAATCATTAAGTAAATCTCATCCTCTAGGAAGTAATATTATGCTGATCCTATGGCTTTGAGTATTTTCAGAATCTTTGGAAAACCTTTAGGTGAAAAATAACCCAGTGTCGGTATACACTTCTAGGATACTTCTATGGTTCCCAATCCAAAATGGGTTCTCTATGGAAAATTGCAACTGGACTGGCAATCAGTTATATACATTTATTTATGCATGCGATCACTCGCACATCCAGTTTTTTTAAAAAAAATATGTTTTCAGCATGGGGCACAAAGCCAGACCACAACCAGGCTTCCATGACAGCCCATGGTACCTCTCCTCCCTCTTCTCTGGGGGTCTGTTGATACATCTTCTGTCTTCTGCCTCCTTCTCTCTTGTCTACCTGCATGCCAGGGCAAAGAGGAGCAACAAGTGTGAAACACAATAGCTTTCCACATGAAATAAACCACGATACTTTGGCTGCCAAATGAAAACGTTTATTACACATTCAGAAATACAGTTGGTGGAAGGTTGTGGAAGTGGTAAGAAGGCAATACCAACAGAAACATGGCAAAGCATGTAACATCCCTGTCTTCTCCAACGCTTGAATCTCATCTGCAGTGCACAGGAGGACTATGAGACTTGCCTTTGAACTTCCCTGCATTGCAGCAACAGCACTGACTGCTCATCATCTTAGGTGATCCATGCGTAGTGGTTTCCTGGTGTGTGTCAGGCATCATGAATTAAATAAATAGTGAATAAGAAATATTGTCTGCTCTCAATGGTCCACAGTCTAGTGGGCAAATGGCACATGAACAGCTGTCATGATATGATGTCAAGCATGTGGCAATGAGTCTACGTACAGGACAGTCCAAGACCGTACAGGATAGACACGTGATATTGGGAGATGCGGCTGGAGGGGAAGCATGGTGCATCTGAGGAGGAACTTGCTAGTCCTGTGCTGCAGACTGAACTTTACATGGAGACGATAGAAAGTCATTAAAGAAGTGGATTAGAAGGAGTGAAAAATGAGGAGTTTAATTTGGGAAATCTTCCGCTGTGGTATATGTGTAGCACCCAAGAGGGGATGCCGGGCAGACAGAGATTCAGGACTGGAACCTAAGAAAGAGATTTGAGCTGGTTATAGGCTTTCATCAGTATGTGGATGATAAGTAAAGCTGTTGCGCTGGAGGTGGATTTCCCAGGGTGGGCGTGAGAAGATAAACAGACCATGGAAGAAAGAGCCAAGAGAGATACCTGCCGATGGGGTGTGGTGTGACGAGCGGAGCAGTGGCCTGAAGGAGCCGGTGGCCAAGACTGTCAAATATCACAGAAGGTTGACCACAATGGACATTTCTTATTTCTCCTGCTAATATATTTTCTAATATTCCTCTCCATTTATGTTCTTGATTTGTTCTTTTAATTTTCTCTTCTCTTTCTTCCTTTTGAAAATGCATTGTCCCGTTGTCTTCTGAAGTTCTTTACAGAGGAAGGCCCGGAAGAAGGCTATCACCAAATCTTGAATGCTAGAGAATTTAGTTTTCTTTCTTTCCTAAACATTTCTTGAAAGAACAATAGCAAAGCTAGAGGTGCATTAGAAAAAAAGTGACACATCGATTTTGGTAAAGGCTCCCCTGGTTTTCTGTTTGAAAAAACTGAGGGATGATGGGCTGTACAGGAGAGTGTTTTGTCAGTAACTGAGAGCCAGAATTAAAGAGCTGAACTGATCCCAAGGAAATCCAACTTTATTTTTCCTGCTACTCCCCACCCCCCACGAAGAGTTTATTCATTATAGAACTTCTTTGTAAAGTGATCTTTGTGTTCTTTAGAGCTTGAAATTATACTCAAATGTTCTTCTGGAATGTTTTCATTTTCCTTTAAGATAATAAATTTATTGACTCTCTGGAACCAAATTAAATTAGGCAACTGGCCAGGAAGGAGGTGGAGACATGGCATATCATTCCTACCCTAGGGTCATTGCAAGCTGTAATGTCTCTTGCTTTGGCCAGCGTGGCCTTGAATCAACTGCAGTTTGCTTTTTAAACACATTTCAATGCCTTCTGTGCCACCTGTTACCTTGGGAAAGTCGCTTAACCTCTTGAGGCATTATTTTGTCACCCATGAAAGGGGGATAATAATAATAATTCCTAAACTGTGTGACTGTCAGGAAAGTTGAAGAGAAAATGTTTAATAAATGCCTGGCATATACTGAGTGCTCAAAAAGCTTCTTTTTTAAAATTTTTTTTATTGGAGTTCAATTTGCCAACATTTAGCATAACACCCAGTGCTCATCCTGTCAAGTGCCCCCCTCAAGGCCCATCACCCAGTCACCCCAACCCCCCTCCCACCTCCCCGTCCACTACCTCTTGTTCATTTCCCAGAGTTAGGGGTCTCTCATGTTTTGTCACCATAACTGACATTTTCACTCATTTTCTCTCCTTTCCCTTTATTCCCTTTCACTAATTTTTATATTCCCCAAATGAATGAGACCATATAATGTTTGTCCTTCTCCGATTGACTTACTTCACTCAGCATAATACCCTCCAGTTCCATCCACGTCGAAGCAAATGGTGGGTATTTGTCGTTTCTAAAGGTTGAGGAATATTCCATTGTATACATAGACCACATCTTCTTTATCCATTCATCTTTCGTTGGACACCGAGGCTCCTTCCACAGTTTGGCTATTGTGGCCATTGCTGCTAGAAACATCGGGGTGCATCTGTATCGTAAGGGTAAATCCCCTGCAGTGCAATTGCTGGGTCGTAGGGCAGGTCTATTTTTAACTCTTTGAGGAACCTCCACACAGTTCTCCAGAGTGGCTGCACCAGTTCACATTCCCACCAACAGTGCAAGAGGGCTCCCTTTTCTCCGCATCCCCTCCAACATTTGTTGTTTCCTGCCTTGTTAATTTGCCCCATTCTCACTGGTGTGAGGTGGTATCTCATGGTGGTTTTGATTTGTATTTCCCTGATGGCGAGTGATGCGGAGCATTTTCTCATGTGCGTGTTGGCCATGTCTATGTCTTCCTCTGTGAGATTTCTGTTCATGTCTTTTGCCCATTTCATGATTGGATTGTTTGTTTCTTTGGTGTTGACTTTATTTTTTATTTTTTTTTTTTTAAATTTTTATTTATTTATGATAGTCACACACAGATAGAGAGAGAGAGGCAGAGACAGAGGCAGAGGGAGAAGCAGGCTCCATGCACCGGGAGCCCGACGTGGGATTCGATCCTGGGTCTCCAGGATCGCGCCCTGGGCCAAAGGCAGGCGCCAAACCGCTGCGCCACCCAGGGATCCCTGGTGTTGACTTTAATAAGTTCTTTATAGATCTTGGAAACTAGCCCTTTATCTGATACGTCATTTGCAAATATCTTCTCCCATTCTGTAGGTTGTCTTTTAGTTTTGTTGACTGTTTCTTTTGCTGAGCAGAAGTTTTTTTTATCCTGCTTAAGTCCCAATAATTCATTTTTGCTTTTGTTTCTCTTGCCTTCATGGATATATCTTGCAAGAAGTTGCTGTGGCCATGTTCAAAAAGGGTGTTGCCTGTGTTCTTCTCTAGGATTTTGATGGAATCTTGTCTCACATTTAGATCTTTCATCCATTTTGAGTTTATCTTTGTGTATGGTGCAAGAGAGTGGTCTAGTTTCATTCTTCTGCATGTGGATGTCCAATTTTCCCAGCACCATTTATTGAAGAGACTGTCTTTTTTCCAGTAGATAGTCTTTCCTGCTTTGTCGAATATTAGTTGACCATAAAGTTGAGGGTCCACTTCTGGATTCTCTATTCTGTTCCATTGATTTTTGTGTCTGTTTTTGTGCCAGTAGCACAGTATCCTGATGACCACAGCTTTGAAGTACAACCTGAAATCTGGCATTGTGATGCCACCAGCTACGGTTTTCTTTTTTTAATATTCCCCTGGCTATTTGGGTTCTTTTGTGATTTCACACAAAAGATGATATGTTCCAACTCTGTGAAGAAAGTCCATGGTATTTTGATAGGGATTGCATTAAATGTGTAAATTGCCCTGGGTAGCATTGACATTTTCACAATATTAATTCTTCAAATCCATGAACATGGAATATTTTTCCATCTCTTTTTGTCTTCCTCAATTTCTTTCAGAAGTGTTCTGTAGTTTTTAGGGTATAGATCCTTTACCTCTTTGGTTAGGTTTGTTCCTAGCTATCTAATGCTTTTGGGTGTAATTGTAAATGTGATTGACTTCTTAATTTCTCTTTCTTCAGTCTCATTGCTAGTATATAGAAATGTCACTGATTTCTGGGCAGTGATTATGTATCCTGCCACGCTGCCGAATTGCTGTATGAGTTCTAGCAATATTGGGGTGGAGGTTTTTGGGTTTTCTATGTAGAGTATCATGTCATCTGCAAAGAGGAAGAGTTTGTCTTCTTCTTTGCAATTTTAATGCCTTTATTGTCTTTTTGTTGTCTGATTGCTGAGGCTAGGACTTCCAGTACTATGTTGAATAGCAGTGGTGAGAGTGGACATCCCTGTCATGTTCCTGATCTTAGAGAAAGGCTCCAGTATTTCTCCATTGAGAATGATATTTGCTGTGGGCTTTTTGTAGATGACTTTTAAGATGCTCAGGTATGTTCCCTCTATCCCTACGCTCAGGTATGTTCCCTCTATCCCTATGCTCTGAAGAGTTTTGATCAGGAATGGATGCTGTATTTTGTCAAATGCTTTCTCTGCATCTATTGAGAGGATCATACGGTCCTCATGTTTTCCTTTGTTGATATGATGTATCACATTGATTGCTTTATGAGTGTTGAACCAGCCTTGCATCCCGGGGATAAATCCTACTTGGTCATGGTGAATAATCTTCTTCATGTATTGTTGGATCTTATTGGCTAGTATCTTGGTGAGAATTTTTGCATCCAGGTTCATCAAGGATATTGGTCTATAATTCTCCTTTTTGGGGGGCTCTTTGTCTGGTTTTGGAATTAAGGTGATGCTGGCCTCATAGAACGAGTTTGGAAGTACTCCATCTCTTTCTCTTTTGGAACATCTTTAGTAGAATAGGTATGGTTTCTTCTTTAAATGTTTGATAGAATTCCCCTGGGAAGCCACCTGGCCCTTTTGTGTCTTGGGAGGTTTTTGATGACTGCTTCAATTTCCTCCCTGGTTATTGGCCTGTTCAGGTTTTCTATTTCTTCCTGTTCCAGTTTTGGTAGTTTGTGGTTTTCCAGAAATCCGTCCATTTCTTCTAGATTGCCTAATTTATTGGCATATAGTTGTTCATAATAAGTTTTTAAAAATCATTTGTGTTTCCTTGGTATTAGTGGTGATCTCTCTTTTTTCATTCATGATTTTATTAATTTGAATCTTCTGTTTTTAATAGGGCTTGCTGATGGTTTATCTATCTTATTAATTCTTTCAAAGAACCAACTCCTGGTTTTGTTGATCTGTTCCACAGTTCTTCCGGTCTCTATTTCATTGAGTTCTGTTCGAATCTTTATTAACTGTCTTCTGCTGGTTGAAGGTTTCATTTGCTGTTCCTTCTCCAGCTCCTTTAGGTGCAAGGTTAGCTTGTGTATTTGAGTTCTTTCCAGTTTTTGGATGGATGCTTGTATTGCGATATATTTTCCCCTCAGGACTGTTTTTCCTGCATCCCAAAGATTTTGAATGGTTGCATCTTCATTCTCATTAATTTCCATGAATCTTTTTAATTTTCTGTAATTTCCTGGTTGACCCTTTCATCTTTTAGCAGGATGGTCTTTAACCTCCATGTGTTTAAAATCCTTCCAAACTTCTTTTGCTTTAGTTCTAGTTTCAAAGCATTATGGTCTGAAAATATGCAGGGTACGATCCCAATCTTCTGGTATCAGTTAAGATCTGATTTGTGACCCAGTATGTGGTCTATTCTGGAAAAAGTTCCATGTGCACTTGAGAAAAATGTGTATTCAGTTGCGTTTGGATGTAAAGTTCTGTAGATATCTGTGAAATCCATCTGGTCCAGTGTATCATTTAAATCTCTTGTTTCTTTGGAGATGTTGTGCTTACAAGATCTATCGATTGTAGAAAGCACCATATTCAAGTCTCCAAGTATAAGTGTATTATTATCTAAGTATGTCTTAACTTTGGCTATTAATTGATTGATATACTTAGCAGCTCCCGCATTCGGGGCATAAATATTCATGATTGTTAGGTCCTCTTGTTGGATAGATCCTTTAAGTATGATATAGTGTCCCTCTTCATCTCTTACTACAGTCTTGGGGATAAACTTTAATTTATCTGATATGAGGATGGCTGCCCCTGCTTTCTTTAGAGGACCATTTGATAAATGGTTCTCCAACCTTTCATTTTCAGGCTGTAGGTGTCCTTACGTCTAAAATGAGTCTCTTGTAAAAAAAAAAAAATAAAAAAAATAAAAAATAAAAAAAAATAAAAAAATAAATAAATAAATAAAAAAAAATTAAAAAAAAAAAATGAGTCTCTTGCAGACAGCAGATAGATGGGTTTTGCTTTTTTATCCAGTCTGAAACCCTGCCCCTTTGGTGGGATCATTAAGCCCATTCACGTTCAGAGTTACTATTGAAAGATAGGAATTTAGTGTCATCATGATACCTATTCAGTCTCTGTTTTTGTGGATTATTTCCTTGGACTTCCTCTTTCTCAAAAAGCTTTTGTTATTAAAATGGTGAGGTCATGTACACAGTTCACGTGGGAAGGAAACCTGTCACAGTTGAAAATATTGCCTATGAAGCATTCTATCCAATTATTTTGCTGTTTTAAAAAACCAAGGTCTAGGCAAGATGAGGTTTTCTGGTTACATGAAGGTGGAAAACAACAGGGAAGCTGGTGTTTTGGCCTGTGAGTGAAGGAAGGGCTGCCTTCAAAATCCTGTGTCACCTGCGCAGTCATGCTGGCAGCTAGGCTGGCCTCAGAGGATGTACACGCCCTGCTGGGTGAGTCCAGATGCCCTAATTAACTGCTGTAGCTTGGAGTTGGAGTTTCTGAGCCAGGCCAGGTGTGTCTATCCCTGAGTCACTGTGGCCAGGGCTGACCCAAAGTCCTTTCATCTGTGGATGATGTGTTGAGTTCCGAACAATGTCCTTGTGGTGAACTGGAAACTCCAGTCTGCTGTGCATCTTCTGAGATAACAGTAGGTTAGAGGCAAGAGATGAATCTGAATTCACCCTTTAAGGCATATAAAGAAGATTGAGAAGAAATTTTTCAGCTAAAATTGGTTTTAATATTTAGAATATTTGTCATGAAAATTAGGATATGGAAATATGAAAGAAGCAAATATTAAAAATCTTCACCATTAGATTCCATGCATCTTTGTAAATGAAGTATTTTTGTAGACTAATAAACTTTGCAGCTACTTTTATGTTCTGCTCATTGCCTCTGAATAACTTTTCATAAATGTATCATTTGCTTTGAACTAGATGCACTTTGGATGGCCCATTTATTCAGCAGGCTAGGTCACTATGATGTCATTTTAGATTCTTGCCCCCAGGAGCTTAGCCTGATTGGGAAGACAAGCAAGTAAACATGGATGACAAAAGGATGTGTCCTGTGCTGTGATCCAGGCTACCTGGCCTGGGGAAATGGTGAAACCCATGGGCAGGAAATCACCAGGGGCCCATGGCATAAGCTTGGAGGAAGGTGTTTGAGGTGGAGAGGTGAGCAGGCAAAAGGGCTAGAGGTGTTTGTTCACCTTTCCATTGATATCTGTGACATCTTCCTGCCTCACTTATGTGAAATGTTGTTCAATAACATGTTCACACACATCCAGAACATAGGAGGTGGCCTTGCCAGTGGCGTTGTCCTACCCAACCCATGTTTTTACTTTTGACTGTGCAGCATGGCTCTGACCCCAGCCAACCATCTTGAAAAGGACAGAAAACCAGTCCCAGTACCTGTTCAGTGGGATGTGTGAAAAGGTCAAGCTTTGGTTTCCCTTTCTAGGAAATGAAGGCAATGCCTCCTACCTGAAGGATTAAACAGCATGGTATGTGTTAAACCTCTCAAACTATACACCCATCCTGCATCACTAATGTAGTTCAGTATATAAGTGGTCACATTCCTAACTTTGAATGTCAGTGTCATGTCTCATCAATATGGAAACCATGATATGTGTTTTATGTTTTATTGTAATGAACAAAACCCTAAATTTCCCCCAAAAGAGTCCCCCCCACCCAAATTAGCAGATGTTAGCATTAATCTAATTTTTAAGACTTTTTTTTCAGAATAAGTCACTGGGACTTCACCAAGAATCTCATGTGGTGGCAAAGAAAGCCTGGATGTCATTCATTAAGCTGCCAGCCTTTGCTGGCTTATTGCAAATTAAGCAACACTGATGAAGGCACAAAAGTCAAACACTGTTGATCATCAACAGCCTGGTGTTTTTTTTTCCTATGAGAATATCTGGTTCATCTGGCAATGATGAGGGAATGCTCTGACCATTGCAGCAGTAAGCCCTTGCCCCTGGTACTTACTTGACCTCCAGGTCTTACAACCATGTGCACTTACAGGCTGTCATGAACACCAGCCACAGCCTGAGCAGGAAGCATGGCTGCTCTTAGCCTGTTGGGAGCTCAGAGGAAAGTCATGCTCTAGAGCAGAAAGCTCAGCTTCAGTCAGCTATGAGTCTAAAAACTGGATGGGCAAGGGAGCTGCTTTTGGCTTTACATTTTACTGAATAATGAGACATTCACTGAGCCAAATGCACATGTCCATGGAATGTAATACACATAGACATCAGGTATAAAGTTGTAAAAAGAAGGGTTCTTTGTTCTGCTAAATTTGAAGACAATTTTGCCTTCCAGGTATTGGTATTTCATATTTCCTTTGCCCAGAGTTCATGGTGATATGTCTGAAGGAGGATGAGAGGGTTGAGACAGAGAAATGTTGCCAGAGAGGGCCTGGACTACTAGGGAAAGTGCTCCGGGCTAGAGCTAGAGACCCACACTGGACAACTGGACAACTGGACAAACACATGCGGGAGGCTTCCCCAGCTTCAGGTGTAGTAGAACTCAAGACCCCAGGTGCTCTAGATGTGAGCCCAGCAAGGACCTCCACTGCTTTCTAGGGTTCTCCTGCTTTTGCAAAGCCACGATCTGAGTCAGACTATTGAACCGGAGCTGGAAGGGATGGCAGGTGTAAGTGACCCTGCGTGGGTTTACAGAGTCCTGCAACTAGGAGCTCCAGGTTAGAGTGCTAGATGTAAAAAATAAAAATAGTCCACAGCAGTTCAATTTGAATTTCAGATAAATGAAAAATGATTTTTTAATATAACTATGTCCCAAATTTTTCGTGGGGTATTCTTACATTTAAATACTAGTTCATGTTTATGTTGTTCTAAAATTCTAATTTAACTGGGACTCTTGTGTTTTCTTAACCACTATACCCATGATGAAAAGTTTACACTAAAGCTTATTACTCTACTGGCCTTTTTAGCTTGTTGTATCTTTTTTTTTTTTCTTTTTCCTTTTTGCCTGGTGTATCTTTTTCTAGTTCTTATGGTCTTTCTTTCTTTGATTATGTCTTAGATGTATTTGTCTCATATAAATAGCTTGGTGCCTTATCTAAAGATCTCTTTTTTAATAGGAAAATTGAAATGAATTGCAATTATATAAACACATTATGTTTCTACCAATTTACTTTCTATATGCCATCGAGTATATGCTTCATCTGTTATGCACACTCGTTAGCAATTATCCCTACCCATACTGCCCTAGGAAACCTTGCTGGGAAGTTTCTGAGTCTTTATTATCTGTCAAGCTTTGTGTAAATGTTTCATTCATGTTCCCAGAAGAGCTATAAGGTGTTTTAGGTAATATTACACTCCCGTCCACAGGGGAGGCAGATGAAGCTTGGAGCCCCCAGGCCAGGCAGTGGAAGACCACACTGCCATGAGCAGAGGTGTACAAATGCCTGATGCCAGCCTCCTTTGACCTTTGAACTCCTGCTCTGCTGGTGATCTTCATACATTTCACTTCAGGGAAGCTTGGCCTGAGGAATGAGGTAGCATCTGGCCAGAGGCTGGCCTGCTGTGCAGTGGCGAGGGAGAAAGCTCAGGCAGGATCCTGTCTCCATGCTTCTGGAAGTTCTCATGCCACTTTCAAGCTCTCAGAGTCTTGCTGAGTGGAGACTCCAGCAAGTAAGCATGGGGGTTCCTTCGCCTTCTGTTGCTTCATTTCTCAGGCAGCAGAGATAGAGAGAAATGTGTCAGCACAGACAAGGTTAAATTTTTCTCTAAGTCATATAATTCTAACAAAAATATTGTCCTAACCTAACTTCTAGTTAAGCAAATTTTAAAATTATTATTTAAAAATATTTGAAAAATATTTAAGAATATAACACTTTTTTATTAACACATAGTTTTATTGGAGCTTCTACAATATAATGTAGGACATAAAACACTTAACATTGCAACACTTTTCTCAAGAGGGAATTCCCAAGATTGGCTTTTTCACTAGCCAATTATAATTTCAGCAAAGATCTGTCTTAGCCCCATTACCAGACAAATAACTTGCGATTCTGCTGTCCTCCTGGTCTGCGGAGTCTATTTTCTGACACATCTGCCGGATTTTCCTGCTGAAGGCACCAAATGGCCAGAGAACGGCACATCAAAAGGTACAATTTATAGTGAAAAGTTGCAGGGGAAATGTTCTTGATTGAAAAGGGGATTTCTCGTGTTTATCTACTTTGGCTAATCTTATATTGGCTCGAGCTTGGATTTGTTGGCTGTTGTGTGTGGTGTTTCTAAGGCGAGTTGGCTGGTTGAATCTCATCCCAGCAGTGATTATGATGGGAAGCATGTCTGCAGTGGTCATTAAGCACTCTGGGCTTTATTTTCATTGGACAAAATCTAAAATGGGTCACTCCCCAAAGTCCTGCAATAATAGATAAGATTCAGAGAAAGATCTTTACCTTGAGAGGCTGTGTAGCTGACTGAGGAAAGCAGCCTGGTTCTGGCCCCGCTCTGCTGTCCGCCAGCCTGTCACTCTGGCTCGAAATTTCCCCTCTGAGGAGCAAAATCTCTCAGCATGAGGAATTCAGCTACAGAGAGTGGGCCTTGTATAACTGACCTTTGAACAATGCAGGGTAAGGGAGCCAACCCCTGCACATTCAAAAATTCTCAAATAACTCTTGACTCCCCAAAAATCTTAGTTATAAATATCCATCTGTTGATCTTAAATCTTACCAATAATCTAAGCAGTTGATATGATACATACATATTTTGTGTTTTATAGGTATTAAATACTATATTCTTTCAATAATACCTCACTTTTCCCAATTTTTTCAGTATTTTCAGTATTTCTAGGCTGTGCTGTCTGAGAAGTTTTTCAAATTGTTGCGATCTCCAAAAATTTTTTCCAATATATTTATTGAAAAAGAGCAGCATATACATGAGGGCACTGGCACAGTTCAAACCTGTATTATTCAAAGGTCAAATGTACTTAGAAGAACGCTCCTCTGTCAATGAGCATTCAGCCTCTGTACATTCCCAGGATCCTACACAGGGGCCTGGAGCTCTGCTGCGCACAGGCTTGGGCTCTTTAGCAATGGTGACGATATAAAAGGGATGGCTCATAATTTATGTTCAGGACTGACATCCAAGCAGGTGACATGGAAAAAAGAATGTTGGAGGACGAGGGGACCAAAGACCAAATTGTTTCTTGTGGCTGCTTAACAAATAACTACACAGATTAACAAGGGGAATTCAGTCTCTTGCCTTTCTAGAGGCTGGAGGACTGCGGTCTGGCAGGACCATACCCCCTCTGGGGACTCTGGGACAGAATCTGTTTCTTGCTTCTTCTAGGTTGTGGTGACTTGTAGGCATTCCTGAACCTGCAGAACATCACTCACTTCTGTTCCTAGGGCCACACGGACTCTGTATGTTTATTTTATAAGGGTGTACATGATGTCATTTAAGTCCCACACTCCTCTCAATATCCTACACTTCTTTAAAAAAAGATTTTATTTATCTATTCATGAGAAACAGAGAGAGAGAGGCAGAGACATAGGTAGAGGGAGAAGCAGGCTCCCAGCCCAATGCAAAACTCCATCCCAGGAGCCAGGATCATGCCCTGAGCCAAAGGCAGATGCTCAACTGCTGGGCCACCCAGGTGTCCCTTGATATCCTAAACTTAATCACATCTTTTGCTATATAAAGTAGTATTCATAGATTCCGGCAATTAGGATGTGAGCATTTCTTTTGGGGGTTCATTGTTCTGCCCACATGACTTCCACCATCACTTCATTGTCTCTTGGATAAGTCAGTGTGTCAACAGTCCTCTGTTTTCTTACCTGTGAAAGCAGGAGGTTCCAACATGGGAGGGATCTCTAGATGGCCTCCTCGCTGACTCCTCAGACTTCAACACACAGACAAGATCAGAATCTTGTGTCCACATACAGGAGGGCCTGCAGAGGTGGACCAGTGCAGTGCCTCAGAGTGATAGTACAGTTCTTGATGCAACTAAGACAAGTGTCTTTGTCTTGCCAGCATTTTGTAAGCATTACCTGAGAGGGGGATTAGTGGGTCTATGAGTCACTTGACCTGTAGCAAGCTTGTCTTGAACAACCTGCAACATGAAAGGAGCTACAGTTTCTTCTGCTTTCTAATAAAAGCAGGAAAAGCTGACACCAATGTTAAGAACATCTGTAATTTATCATCACCTAACTTTCTTTCTTAAATTTCTGCTTTATTGAGGTACAGTTATGAAATAAAATTGTAAAATATTTAAAGTGTACATTGCAATGTTGTGATATAAATATGTGATATAAATATGCATTGTGAAAGGAATCCCCTCATCCAGTTAATCAACACATCCATCACACATGTTCAGCTTTTTTCCCTTTAAATTCTACTCTCTTAGTGAATTTTAATTCTACAATATGATGTTACCAACTATAGTTGCCACATTATATATTAGATGCTCAGAGCTTATTCACCTCATAACTGAAAGTTTCTACTCTTTTACCAACCTCTCCCTATTTCTCTTACCCCCTCACCCCCTGGCAACACACTTTTCAACAAGTGTGACTTGTTCTGTTCTTTTTGTAGATTCCACATATAAATGACACTAGGTAATATTTGTTTTTCTCTGTATGGCTTATTTCATTTGTTTTTCTTAACAGTTATTTTCTCCATGAGCGTGAGTTATTTGAAAGTTAGGAGTTAAGAAAACAAAATTTTGAGGCATTTTAGGAGTGTAGTTTCTATTCTGTGCTTTGTGATCATTTTGGAAATGTGATGTATGAGTTTTGGTGTGTCTCCGTGAATGGGGAGTTGGTAATTGGGGAGTTGGTAAAGAGAAAGACTAGAATCAGTGGGCATGAACTCCTGACCCTGTAGACACTTGGTTTAAATCATGCTATTTCAAGTTCTTTCTAAGGCACTTTCTCAAGCTAGAAATCCAATTCTCCATTCATGGAAGAATCAGAGAGCCTAATAACACCTATGATCTAGCTTGATAAGCACTCTTACACACTTCAGTACATTGGCCACTCCTTCCTCCCTTTTGCAAGTAGTTTATTATTATTACCAACATCAAATATTCACTTTCAATAGTTGAGAGTTGAGTTTGACCAAGAATTTATCAAAAATTTCACAAAAAAGATGACCTGAGAAAAAATTATCATAACTTTTAACCCTGCAGCACTGTTCTATAACAACCAGTCCATCTTATATGCACACTTGATGGTGTTTAAATGAATTAGCATCCCTAAGGATTTGCGATCTTAGTTTATTAAAAACAAAGATGTATTTCGTCATATATATATGACATATGTATGTGTCATATATATGTTTATGTCTATATTTATATGTGTTTACATCTATATTTGTCAATATAGATATAGATAATATAGAGGCAGATAAAGATTAGAGACAGAGATAGATAGATAGAGATAGGGATAGAGATAGAGATAGGGATAGAGATTCATTTTGAAGAGTTGGCTCAGCCTGTTGGGAGCTGACAAGTCTGAAATCCTCTGGGAAGGCTGCAAGAGTTGGCATACAGCTCAAATTCAAAGGCAGTCCACTTGCAGAATTCCGCCTTGGAGGAATGTCAGTCTTTGCCCTTAATTAAGGCCTTCATCTGAGATGAGGCCCACTCACATCTGCTTTATTCAAACTCTGCTGACTAAAATGTTTTTGTTTTGTTTTTTTTTGACTAAAATGTTAATCACATCTAAAGAAACTTTCACAGCAACATCTAGACTGATATTTGTTTTTGTTTTTTAAAGATTTTATTTATTTATTCATGAGAGACCCAGAGAGAGAGAGAAGCAGAGATGCAGGCAGAGGGAGAAGCAGGCTCCATGCAGGGAGCCCGACGTGGGACCTGATCCTGGGACTCCAGGATCATGCCCTGGACCAAAGGCAGGCGCTAAATCACTGAGCCACCCAGGGATCCCCTAGACTGATATTTGATCAAACAGTTGGCACCATAACTAAGTTAATACATAAAATGAACCATCATTTTATATATTCTCAACAAAGCATTAGGGTGCTCTGAGCATTTTTGTTTTCTTGAGCTGCTGTAACAAATGACCACAAACTTGGTGGCTTAAAGCAATAGAAATTTATCTTCTCATACTTTGGAAGCGTAGAAGTCCCAAATGAAGGTGTCAGCCCCTCTGGAGGCTCCAGGGAAGAATCTTTCCTGGCCTCTTTCTCCTGGCAATCCTTGCCTTCCTTGGATTGTGGCCGCATCACTCTTGTCTCTTCCTCTGTCATCTCGTGGCCTTCTCTCTTTGTCTCTCTGTGTATCTCCCCTTCTCACAAGTCACTGGATCTAGAACCCACTTAGTGGAGTATGACTTTATCTTAACTGATTACATCTGTAAAGGTCCTTTCTCCAAATAAGGCCGCATTCTGGAGTTCCAGATGGAATCTGGGGGGTGGGCACTATTTATCTCAGTATAGTTTCCATTTGTAGTGTGAGCACTTGGCACGGTTGTGACTAAACATTTATTTCTTCAATCCCTCTCTCTTTTGCTAATGGGCAGGGAGTATGCTTCATTCCTAGGGCCTAGCATCCACATGCTTTATGTATCAAGGTGCTCAAGAGATGTTTGACAGATGGGAAAAATTGCATTACTGAATTGTCTATGTTTTCTTATATTGATTTGGATAATCTATGAGATTGGATTTCTATGAGATGTACTCATAGAAACTAAAGACAACCAGTTACTTTTGGTTTCATGTTTTTTCATGCTTTCCTCTCATAGTAGGAATTCATTTTAAATTAAAGATCAATTCTATGGGTAATGTTATTCACGGATGTAAGTGCTTTGCCCTCCACTTTGAATGGTGGAACTCAGAATCCCACAAGTTTCCACCTGCACTATAGCCTTGCTTCAGCTGAGTATCTGGAAGGTGTCCTCAGCTGACACCCTTGCCCCTCCTACATTTCCTGTGTGACACATTCACTAATATGCCAGGCCTCACCCTTCAGTGCTTCCTTTTGCCATTTCCTGGCCATGGCCCTGTGTTTGTGACAGTGCTTACACCTGTGGGAGAAGGTCTGAATGAGTAGCCCTGGAGTGGGGAGAGCAGCTGGCATGAAGGTCTTCCTGGGGAAGTCCAGGCAGCAGGCTCACAGGGGCAGCAGGCTCACAGGGGCAGCAGGCTCTGCTCAAGGGAAAGCAGCCCTGGGAGGGAGGGGGATGGCAGCTTCAGAGTGGCTCTGCACGGAAAGAACTCATCTGAGGTTGGATGTGAAGTGGATGGCCTGTGATGGGTAGTAGGCCCTGGAGACCAGGTTAAGGGGAGTGGGAAACCACTGAGGAGATTAGTTGTGAGTGGCAAGATTAGGTGTGCACTGAAACTCCCTTTCTCTGTAGCCCTCCACCTCTCCAACTCCAGTTCTCAGACTCTGTTCAGGAGCTTGGCTGCCTTAGTCAGTAATGAAATGCTTTCCATTTCTTGGGAACAGCTTTTGCTTGATTCATGGGTTTTCCTCAGCCTTGCACTGTCCTCCCCATTTCCCCCACCCCCCGTGAGATCTCAGAAGGATTTCACTTTGTCACTTGCTCTTTGGCCTCTTGTGAGGGCCTCCAAAAAGGAGATCTCTGATGCCTGTGTCCCCTGTTCTGTGGGGACACTGAGCAAATGGTAAGTGCAAAGGCAGGGGTTGCATTTGCTTGCTCATCACTGTATTGGAGCAGAAAGTCTCATGCATACTAAAATCTCAAAAATGTTTGTTTCTTGAATGAAGGAATGGAGGAATAGGAACACAGACAATATTGATGTATTAGCCAGGGCTCACTCATCACAGCAGCCTTATAAGATAAAGGGTTTATGGCAGCAGTCTGACCTTACACAATGGTAGGAAGAATTGGGGGTCTTATTGGGGAGTGGGGGATCACGAGACATCAACACACCCAGCATGTCCAGCCACCAAAGCAACACTGCAAAGACAGCACTGGGGGGATAGTATCTACATTGCTACTGTGCAGCTGCTGCCTTCTGTGTCCCAACCAGTGGGCTTAGGGGCCATGGTTGGTCAGTGGGGTCAGAAGTCAAGACAGACAGTGGGACTCTGTGGGGACAGCCTAGACCTCCCTGAATACTTCACATCTGTTCTTTACCATATCTGATCTGAAAAAAATCTTCAAAGAGCTCTGTTTCTCTTTTCCAAATCTCTCACAAGTCCTTTTGGCCAATATAAACTGCAACATTAAGGAAAGGGAGTTCTGAAAAATATGGTTCTTACCTCAATACAACACAGTCTGCCATACCTGGCACACGTGAGAAGGTAGCATCAAATTCTTTACAGAAGGTAAAATATTATTATTATTATTACTATTATTGCATTATGACAAGAGCTAACATAGTACTTCTGATGTGCTGTGTGCCAATAGATTAACACATAGTAACTAATATGAAGCCCAACTTTTTAGTCACATTTAAATATAAGAATTCTTATACCTTTTCATGGTATTTCTTAGAAGTTTAACTATCCCTTTTGGCATACCAAAATCTGTGATAACATTAATAAAATAATAGCTATTTAAGATATAATTCATATACCATAAGATTCACCCTTTCAAAGTACACAATTCAGTGGTTTTTAGTATATTCACAGAGTTGTGCAACATCACCACTATCTAATTCTAGAACCCCAAAAGAATACCCTCCTCCCTTTTCCCAGACTGAAAACCACTTGTCTCCTTTTTGTCTCTATAATTTGTCCATTCTGGATATCTCATTTATATATGTAATCATGCAACGTGGGGCCTTTTGTGAGTGACTTCTTTCACTCAGCATAATATTTTCAAGGTTATCCATAGTGTGGCATGTATCACTTCTTCATTCCTTTTTGGTGGCTGAGTAATATTCCATATCTTTATAGATATACATTTGACCAGGCATTCATCGGCTGATAGACATTTGGATTGTTTCCACCTTTTGGCTATTCTAAGTAATGCTGCTGTAAACATTTATGTACAAATTTTTGTGAGCACTTATGTCTCATGGGTATATATTAAGAGTGGAACTGTCAGGTCAAAAGGTAACTCTGTATTGCTCAAGTTTTCAAGGAACTATTGAGTTATTGTTCAAAATGGTGCCATGAATTTATGATCCCATAGGCAGAGTATGACGTTTCCAATTTCTCCACATCCTTGACAACATTCATCAGTGCCTGCTTCATTGATTTAATCATTTTAGTGGGTATGAAATGGTATGTCATGATTTTGCTTTACGTTTTCCTTATGACTATTGATGCTGAGTATCTTTTCATATGCTTATTGACCATTTGTATATTTTCTTTGGAGAGTATCTATTCAGATTTGCCTAATTACTTAGTTGCTAGAATTCTTTGTATATTCTTGATATAAGTTCCTTGTCCTATATATATGATTTGCAAGTATTTTCTCTTATCCTGTAGATTGTCTTTTCACTAATACTTCATAAGCAAAATAGTTTTAAATTCTGATTAAGTTCAATATACCTATTTTTTCTTTTGTTGCTCAAGTTTTTGGCATCTTATCCCAGATGTAGACAACAGAAGGAAAGAAGAAGGAAAGAAAGGTACCACATACCAAATCCAAGGTCGTGAAGATTTACTCTTACGTAAAGAATTGTGGTGAATCTAAAAGTCAATTTAAGGAATGTTGCCACCTTAACAATATTAAGCTTGTTAACCTATGATCATGAGACACCTTTCCCTTTATTTAGATTTTCTTTAATTTTTTCAACATTTTGTAGTTTCCAGTATACAAATTTTGGGCCTCTTTTATTAAATGTTTTCCTAAATTTATTTTTTTGTTTCTGGTACTGTTATGCACACAATGGTTTCTTATATTCATGTTTAGATTGTTAATTGCTATTATATATAAATGCAATAGATTTTTGTATATGGTTCTGGCATCCTGAAATGCTGCTGAACTCATTTATTAGTTCTTTTAGTTTTTTCCTCAAGATTTTAACTATACAAGATTATGTACTCTGTGAATGCAAACAGTCTTACGACTTTTTTAATCTGGATATTCATTACGTTTTCTTGCTTAATGGCCCTGGCCAGATCCTCCAGTATAACATTAAATGTAAGTGGACATCCTTATCGTGTTCTTGATCTTAAGGAAAAGGAATTCTGTCATTCACCATTATCTTCGTTGTGAGTTTTCCATGGATGCCATTTATTAGGTTGAAAAAAATTCCCTTCTATTACTAGTTTTTGAGGATATTTATCATAAAGGTGCATTGGATTTTTTCAAGAGTTTCTTGTACACTCATTGAGCCAATCATGTGTTCTTTGTCCTTCACTTTATTAATATGATGTATACATGAATGTATTTTTGGATGCCAACTCAACATTACATTCCTGGGATAATTCCCAGTTGGTCATGGTGAATAATACTTTTTACACGTTTCTAGATTTGGTTTGCTAGTATTTTGCTGAGTGTTGTGCATACTTTCATAAGGGATATTGGCCTGCAGTTTTCTTTTCAGGTGGTATCCTCATCTGGTTTTGGGATGAGAGTGATATTTGTGTCATAGAATGAGTTGGAAGTTTTTCCTCTTCTTCTATTTTTTGTAAGAGATCATGAAATATGAGTACCAGTTTTTCCTTAACTTACTGGTAGAATTTACCAGTGAAGTAATCTGATTCTCAACTTTTCTCTTTGGAAAGATTTAAAATTACTAATTCATTCTCTTGTTACATGTCTGCTCAGATTGTTGATTTCTTCTTGAGTCAATTTTGGTGTCTTTCTAGGAATGTATCCATCTCATTTAGATTACCTAATTAGTTGTCATATGGTCATTTATAGTATTTTCTTAAAATCTATTAAATTTCTGTAATGTTGGTAGTGATGTGCCCTCTCCAGCTCTGACTTCAATAACTTGAATCTTCACTTTTAAATTCTTAGTCTAGCTAAAGATTTTCAATTTGATTTCAAAGAAACAAATTTTGGTTTTATTGATTGTCTCTAATTTGTTATTTCATTTATTTTCCTTTACTTTAAAAAATATTTTATTTAAATTCACTTTGTCAACATATACTATAATACCCAGGGCTCATCCCATCAAGTGCCCTCCTTAGTGCCCATCACCCAGTTACCCCATCCCTGCACCCTCCTCCCCTTCAATTTCCCTTTACTTTTTTATTATTGTCTTCTTTCTGATTGCTTTAGATCTAGCTTGCTCTTTTTTCTCCTAACTGCTTAAGATGGAAGGTTAGGGAATTGATTTGAGATCTTTCATCTTTTTTAATATAGACATTTATGTATTTATATATTGGCTATAAATTTTCTCAAAACTGCTTTAGTGGCATCCCATAAGTTTTGGTATGTTAGGCTTCTGTTTTCATTCATCTCAGAATATTTTCTAATTTTTTCTTGGACTCATTATTTATGCAATGTGATTTAATCTCCACATTTTTGTGAGTTTCCCAAATTTCTTTCTGTTAGATTTCTAATTTGATTTTATATTGTTAGATTACATATTTTGGGTGATTTTAATCTCTATAAATGTACTGAATGTTGTTTTGTAATCTAACATATGGTCTAACTGGAGAAATTTCCATAAAGATTTCAGAAAAATGTATCCTGCTGTTACTGGATGAAGTTTGTTAGGTCAAGTTGGTTTATAGTGTTTAAGTCTTCCATTTTCTTGTTGATATTCTGCTCAGGTGTTCTATCCATTATTGAAAGTGAGATATAAAAACACTCTACTAAAAAAAAAAATAAAAAATAAAAAAAATAAAAACACTCTACTATTATTGTTCAATTGTTGGTTACTCCTTTTAATTTTGTCAGTTTCTATTTTGAGGCTTTTTTGTTAGGTACATATATGATTATAATTGCCATATATTTTTGATGGAATGATCATTTTATCACTGAGAATATTCTTTTATTTCAGTAAGCATTTTTGCCTCAAAGTCTATTTTGTTTGATATTTGTATAGCCTTTCCAACTCTCTGTTATTTGCATATTATATCTCTTTCCATCCTTTTATTTTAAATCTATTAGAATCGAAAACATGTATCTTTTAGATAGCATATAATTGGATCATGTTTTTTAAAATCCATTCTACCAATGTCTCTCTTGCAGATAGTGTTTACCTATCTATCTATCATTTTATCTTATCTATCATTGTATTTAATGTAATTAATGATAAGATAGACTTTACATCTCCCATTTTGCTATTTTTTTCTCTATGTCTTATGTGCTTTTTACTCTTCTATTCTTCCATTGTGTTAAATAGACATTTTCTATAATGCCATCGTAATGTCCTTATTTCTTTTTTTTAAATAAATTTATTTTTTTATTGGTGTTCAACTTGCCAACATACAGAATAACACCCAGTGCTCATCCTATCAAGTGCCCCCCTCAGTGCCCATCACCATTCACCCCCCCCACCCTCCTCCCCTTCCACCACCCCTAGTTCGTTTCCCAGAATTAGGAGTCTTTATGTTCTCTCTCCTTTTCTGGTATTTCCCACACATTTCTTCTCCCTTCCCTTATATTCCCTTTCACTATTATTTGTATTCCCCAAATGAATGAGAACATATAATGTTTGTCCTTCTCTGATTGACTTACTTCACTCAGCATAATACCCTCCAGTTCCATCCACATTGAAACAAATGGTGGGTATTGTCGTTTCTAATGGCTGAGTAATATCCCATTGTATACATAAACCACATCTTCTTTATCTATTCATCTTTCGATGGACACCGAGGCTCCTTCCACAGTTTGGCTATTGTGGACATTGCTGCTAGAAACATTGGGGTGCAGGTGTCCCGGCGTTTCATTGTATCTGCATCTTTGGGGTAAATCCCCAGCAGTGCAATTGCTGGGTCGTAGGGCAGATCTATTTTAAACTCTTTGAAGAACCTCCAGACAGTTCTCCAGAGTGGCTGCACCAGGTCATTCCCACCAACAGTGTAAGAGGGTTCCCCTTTCTCCACATCCTCTCCAACATTTGTGGTTTTCTGCCTTGTTTATTTTCCCCATTCTCACTGGTGTGAGGTGGTATCTCATTGTGGTTTTGATTTGAATTTCCCTGATGGAAAGTGATGCAGAGCATTTTCTCATATGCATGTTGGCCATGTCTATGTCTTCCTCTGTGAGATTTCTCTTCATGTCTTTTGCCCATTTCATGATTGGATTGTTTGTTTCTTTGGTGTTGAGTTTAATAAGTTCTTTGGATTGTTTGTTTCTTTGGTGTTGAGTTTAATAAGTTCTTTATAGATCTTGGAAACTAGCCCTTTATCTGATACGTCATTTGCAAATATCTTCTCCCATTCTGTAGGTTGTCTTTTAGTTTTGTTGACTGTATCCTTTGCTGTGCAAAAGCTTCTTATCTTGATGAACTCCCAATAGTTCATTTTTGCCTTTGTTTCTTTTGCCTTCGTGGATGTATCTTGCAAGAAGTTACTGTGGCTGAGTTCAAAAAGGGTGTTGCCTGTGTTCTCCTCTAGGATTTTGATGGACTCTTGTCTCACATTCAGATCTTTCATCCATTTTGAGTTTATCTTTGTGTATGGTGAAAGAGAGTGGTCTAGTCTCATTCTTCTGCATGTGGATGTCCAATTTTTCCAGCACCATTTATTGAAGAGACTGTCTTTCTTCCAATGGATAGTCTTTCCTCCTTTAATGAATAGTACTTGACCATAAAGTTGAGGGTTCACTTCTGGGTTCTCTATTCTGTTCCATTGATCTATGTGTCTGTTTTTCTGCCAGTACCACACTGTCTTGATGACCACAGCTTTGTAGTACAACCTGAAATCTGGCATTGTGAGGCCCCAGCTATGGTTTTCTTTTTTAAAATTCCCCTGGCTATTTGGGGTCTTTTCTGATTCCACACAAATCTTAAAATAATTTGAAGAAAGTCATGGTATTTTGATAGGGATTGCATTAAACGTGTAAATTGCCCTGGGTAACATTGACATTTTCACAATATTAATTCTGCCAATCCATGAGCATGGTATATGTTTCCATCTCTTTGTGTCTTCCTCAATTTCTTTCAGAAGTGTTCTATAGTTTTGAGGGTATAGATCCTTTCCCTCTTTGGTTAGGTTTATTCCTAGGTATCTTATGCTTTTGGGTACAATTGTAAATGGGATTGACTCCTTAATGTCTCTTTCTTCAGTGTCATTGTTAGTGTATAGAAATGCTACTGACTTCTGGGCATTGATTTTGTTTCCTGCCACGCTACCAAATTGCTGTATGAGTTCTAACTATCTTGGGGTGGAGGCTTTTGGGTTTTCTATGTAGAGTATCATGTCATCGGCGAAGAGGGAGAGTTTGACTTCTTTGCCAATTTGGATGCCTTTAATGTCTTTTTGTTGTCTGATTGCTGAGGCTAGGACTTCCAGTACTATGTTGAATAGCAGTGGTGAGAGTGGACATCCCTGTCTTGTTCCTGGTCTTAGGGGAAAGGCTCCCAGTGCTTCCCCATCGAGAATGATATTTGCTGTGGGCTTTTCATAGATGGCTTTTAAGATGTTGAGAAATGTTCCCTCTATCCCTACACTCTGAAGAGTTTTGATCAGGAATGGATGCTGTATTTTGTCAAATGCTTTCTCTGCATCTAATGAGAGGATCCTATGGTTCTTGGTTTTTCTCTTGCTGATATGATGAATCACATTGATTGTTTTACAAGTGTTGAACCAGCCTTATGTCCCGGGGATAAATCCTACTTGGTGAATAATTTTCTTAATGTACTGTTGGATCCTATTGGCTAGTATCTTGGTGAGAATTTTTGCATCCATGTTCATCAGGGATATTGGTCTGTAATTCTCCTTTTTGGTGGGGTCTTTGTCTGGTTTTGGAATTAAGGTGATGCTGGCTTCATAGAACGAATTTGTAAGTCCTCCATCTCTTTCTATCTTTCCAAACAGCTTTAGTAGAATACGTATGGTTTCTTCTTTAAATGTTTGATAGAATTCCCCTGAGAAGCCATCTGGCCCTGGACTTTTGTGTCTCGGGAGGTTTTTGATGACTGCTTCAATTTCCTCCCTGGTTATTGGCCTGTTCAAGTTTTCTATTTCTTCCTGTTCCAGTTTTGGTAGTTTGTGGCTTTCCAGGAATGCGTCCATTTCTTCTAGATTGCCTAATTTATTGGCGTATAGCTGTTCATAATATGTTTTTAAAATCGTTTGTATTTCCTTGGTGTTGGTAGTGATCTCTCCTCTCTCATTCATGATTTTATTAATTTGAGTCTTCTCTTCTTTTTGATAAGGCTGGCTAATGGTTTATCTATCTTATTAATTCTTTCAAAGAACAAACTCCTGGTTCTGCTGATCTGTTCCACAGTTCTTCTGGTCTCAATTTCGTTGAGTTCTGCTCGAATCTTTATTAACTCTCTTCTTCTGCTGGGTGTAGGATCTATTTGCTGTTTTTTCTCTAGCTCCTTTATGTGTAAGGTCAGCTTTTCTATTTGAGTTCTTTCCAGTTTTTGAATGGATGCTTGTATTGTGATGTATTTCCCCCTTAGGACTGCTTTTACTGCATCCCAAAGATTTTGAATGGTTGTATCTTCATTCTCATTAGTTTCCATGAATCTTTTTAATTCTTCCTTAATTTCCTGGTTGCCTCATCTTTTAGCAGGATGGTCCTTAACCTCCACATGTTTGAGGTCCTTCCAAGCTTTTTGTTGTGATTTAGTTCTAATTTCAAGGCATTATGGTCTGAGAATATGCAGGGAACGATCCCAATCTTTTGATATCGGTTCAGACCCGATTTGTGACCCGGTATGTGGTCTATTCTGGAGAAAGTTCCATGTGCACTTGAGAAGAATGTGTATTCAGTTGAGTTTGGATGTAAAGTTCTGTAGATTTCTGTGAAATCCATCTGGTCCAGTGTATTGTTTAAAGCTTTCGTTTCTTTGGAGATGTTTGCTTAAAGACCTATCGAGGGTAGAAAGAGCTAGATTGAAGTCACCAAGTATAAGTGTATTATTATCTAAGTATTTCTTCACTTTGGTTATTAATTGATTTATATATTTGGCAGCTCCCACATTCGGGGCATATGTATTGAGGATTGTTAAGTCCTCTTGTTGGATAGATCCTTTAAGTATGATATAGTGTCCCTCTTCATCTCTCACTACAGTCTTCGGGGTAAATTTTAGTTTATCTGATATGAGGATGGCTACCCCTGCTTTCTTTTGAGGACCATTTGAATGGTAAATGGTTCTCCAACCTTTGATTTTCAGGCTGTAGGTGTCCTTCTGTCTAAAATGAGTCTCTTGTAGACAGCAAATAGATGGGTCCTGCTTTTTTATCCAGTCTGAAACCCTGTGCCTTTTGATGGGGTCATTAAGCCTGTTCATGTTCAGAGTTACTATTGACAGCTATGAGTTTAGTGTCATCATGATATCTATTCAGTCCTTGTTTTTGTGGAATGTTCCACTGAACTTCTTCTTAAAGGGGAATTTTAAGAGTCCCCCTTAAAATTTCTTGCAGAGCTGGGTTGGAGGTCACATATTCTTTTAGTTGCTGCCTGTCTTGGAAGCTCTTTATCTCTCCTTCCATTTTGAATGAGAGCCTTGCTGGATAAAGTATTCTTGGTTGCATGTTCTTCTCATTGAGGACCCTGAATATATCCTGCCAGCCCTTTCTGGCCTGCCAGGTCTCTGTGGAGAGGTCTGCTGTTACCCTAATACTCCTCCCCATAAAAGTCAGGGATTTCTTGTCTCTTGCTACTTTAAGGATCTTCTCTTTATCTTTCGAATTTGCAAGCTTCACTATTAAATGTCGAGGTGTTGAACGGTTTTTATTGGTTTTAAGGGGGGGGAATCCCTCTATTTCCTGGATCTGAATGCCTGCTTCCCTTCCCAGATTAGGAAAGTTTTCAGGTAGGATTTGTTCAGATACATATTCTGGCCCTCTGGCCCTTTCAGCGCCCTCGGGAACCCCAATTAAATGTAGGTTTTTCTTCCTCAGGCTGTCGTTTATTTCCCTTAATCTATCTTCATGGTCTTTTAATTGTTTGTCTCTTTTTTCCTCAGTTTCCCTCCTTGCCATGAACTTTTGTCTCTTTTTTCCTCAGTTTCCCTCTTTGCCATGAACTTGTCTTCTATATCACTCACTGGTTCTTCCACCTCGTTAACCCTCATTGTTAGGACTTCTAGTTTGGATTGCATCTCATTCAATTGATTTTTAATTTCTGCCTGATTAGCTCTAAATTCTGCAGTCATGAAGTCTCTTGAGTCCTTTATCCTTTTTTCTAGAGCCACCAGTAGCTGTATAATAGTGCTTCTGAATTGGCTTTCTGACATTGAATTGTAATCCAGATTTTGTAACTATGTGGGAGAGAGGACTGTTTCTGATTCTTTCTTTTGAGTTGAGGTTTTCCTTCTAGTCATTTTGCTCAGCGCAGAGTGGCCAAAAACAAGTTGTATTGGAAATAGGAGAAAAAGAGAGGAGAGAAAGAAAGAAAGAAAAGAAAAAAGAAAAAAGGAAGAAAAAAGGAAAAAAAAGAGAAGAAAAAGAGAAGGAGAAGCAAAGGAAAAAAAAGGGGTGGGGGAAGCAAACAAACAAAGAAAAACCCACGGGGGAGTATCTTCTGATTCTGTGTACTTTAAGTCCCTTGACTTCCCCTGGAAATTGTCCGTCTAGCTGGTCTTCTGGGGGAGGGGCCTGTTGTGCTGATTCTCAGGTGTTAGCACTTGGGGGAGCTGCTCTGCCCCGGGCCTGGTGCAGGGCTCAGTGGGGGTTGTTCACCCCGTGAGGCCCCAGGAGGAACAACCGCAGTGGCGGGGCCAGCTCTGCAGCCCTGGAGTCAGCTCCCGCAGTCACCACGGAGCTCTCCGTCTGCAGGGCCTGGAGGCTCCGGGGCGGGGCCGCTGATCTGCTCAGCTGGGGCAGGAGCGTCCTCGCTGTCCTGGGCCCTCCCGGCCTCTGCCTGTCCCGGGGGAGCCCGGATCCTGGGCTGTGTCCCGGCGCCCTGTGCTCGGGAGCCTGCGCTGTTGGATTCGCTCCCACCCCGCAGCCCCCTCCGCGGAGCCGCCCCCGAGCCCCCCCAGCTGCTCCCGCCCCGCAGCCCCCTCCGCGGAGCCGCCCCCGAGCCCCCCCGAGCTGCTCCCGCCCCGCAGCCCCCTCCGCGGAGCCGCCCACGAGCCCCCCGAGCTGCTCCGGGTCCCCCGTGCGCGCTGCAGCCCTTAGGGAGCTCGGCGCACTCTCCCGGGGCGCAGGTGTCTGTTAGTGTCCCCGGGAGCCCGAGGGCATCCCCGCCCTCCTGGGTCCTGCTCCACCTCCCTGCAAGCCCCTTTCCCCCGGGAAGGTCGGTACAGCTCCTGCTCCTCCGGGACGGGGCTCTCCTGTCCTGGGGACACTCGCCCCGGCCTCAGCCCGGCTCCTCGCGGGGCCCCTCCCCCTTGGAGGCCTTTTGTTCCTTTACTTCTTTTTCCCCGTCTTCCTACCTTGATAGAAGCGGGAACTCTTCTCACTGTCGCATTCCAGCTGTTCTCTCCTTAAATCTCAGGCCAAATTTGTAGATTTTCAGGATTATTTGAAGGTTATCTAGGTAATTTGGTGGGGACAGGTGACTTGGGGACCCTACTCTTCCGCCATCCTGCCCCTCCTCTCTTAATGTCCTTATTTCTTTTACCATTTATATTTTCTCTGTGATTGTTCAAAATTAAATTAATATCATAACTTAAAAGAAGAAATATACCAATTTGATTTCGATGGAATACAAAACTTTGCAATATAGCTTTATTTATTTCACTGTCCAACGTGCTATTACCGTCATATGAATTACATTTTTATACGTTATAACCCCACTGACACAGTTTAATAATAATTGCTTACAATTATCTTTTAAATTACCTGCAGAAGAAAAGAGTCGCAACAAAAATATATTTACATGTCTTTTATGCTTACCTATGTAGTTGTGTCTTCATGTGCTCTTTATTTCTTCATATTCACTTGCATTACTGTCCCATGTTTTTTTAAAATTTCAGCTTGGAACACTATTTCTTGTAAGGCAGGACTGCTAGTGACAAATTCTTTCTGTTATTGTTTGCTAGAGTTCAGTGTTTTTCATGGTTTGTCTTCCTCTTGATTTTCATTTTATTTTATTTTTCCTTCCCTTCTCCTATGTTCATCAGTTTTGTTTCTTAAATTCCACATATGTGTGAAGTTTAAGAAATAATATTTGTCTTTTTCTTACTTATTTTGCTAGCATAATACCCTCTAGTTCCATGTATGTCATTGTAAATGGCAAGATTCATTCTTTTTGATTCTGAGCAATATCCATTATCTATCTATCTATCTATCTATCTATCTATCTATCTATCTATCTATCATCTATCTATCTATCATTTCTCTATCATCTCTCTATCTCACATATTCTTTATATAAAGGGATAGTATCCAAAATCTGTAAAGAACTTATCAAACTCAACATGCAAAAAACAAAAAATCCAGTCAAGAAATGGGCAGAAGAAATGAACAGACATTTATCCAAAGAAGACATACAAATGGCCACTAAACACATGAAAAAATGCTCAACATCACTTGACAACAGGGAAATACAAATCAAAACCACAATGGGATACCACCTAGAATAGCTAAAATCAATGATATTTTTGTTGATGGCTCCCTTCTACATAATGAATTGTTTTTCTTACTGCTTTTAGGATTCTCTGTCTTTGTCTTTCGACAGTTTGATAATGATTTGTATAGGTTTAGAGTTCTTTGAGTTTTTTTTATTTGGAGTTTGTTGAGCTTCTTGTATATGCAGATTAACGGTTTTCATCAAATTTATAAGTTTGCATCCATCATTTCTTCAAATATTCTTAATGCCTGTTTCACTTTTTTCTCCTTCCAGGACTTCCATTATGCATATGTTGTTGCACTTGACATCCCCCAGGGTCTCCAAGACTCTTTTTTTTTTTAATTTTTATTTATTTATAATAGTCACAGAGAGAGAGAGAGAGAGAGAGAGAGAGAGGCAGAGACACAGGCAGAGGGAGAAGCAGTCTCCATGCACCGGGAGCCCGATGTGGGATTCGATCCCGGGTCTCCAGGATCGTGCCCTGGGCCAAAGACAGGCGCCAAACCGCTGCGCCACCCAGGGATCCCTCCGAGACTCTTTTTTCTTCATTCTTTTTCTTTTTATTTCTCAGGATAAAACTAATCATCTAAATTGACATGTTCAAGTTTATTGATTCTGTTTTTTTAAAAAATATTTTATTTATTTATTCATGAGAGACACAGAAAAAGAGAGAGAGAGAGAGGCAGAGACACAAGAGGAGGGAGAAGCAGGCTCCATGCAGGGAGCCTGATGTGGGACTCGATCCCAGGACTCCAGGATCACACCCTGGGCCGAAGGCAGGCACTAAACTGCTGAGCTACCCAGGCATCCCTAATTCTTTCTTTGATTACTTGAAATTTTCCCTTGAACCCTGCTGTTGTATTTTTCATTTTATTGATTATACACTTCAATTACAGAATTAATTTCTTTCTTTTTAAAAAAAATCTATTTTGGAGGACATTACTTACTTGGTCAGATGATATTCTCATACTTTCCTTTAGTTCTGTAGATATGGTTTCCTTTAGTTCTTTGAATATATATATATACACATCCCTGGAATTTGTCAGGGAACAATTTCTATTGACCTATTGTCTCACTTTTTTCCTCTGTGTATGGGCCAAACATTTTTAGGTTTTTGTGTGTCTTTTGTTGTTGTTGTTGTTGTTGTTGCTGAAAATGGCATCTTTTTTATATAATACAATGTGGCAACCCTAGAAATCAGTCTCTTTCCCTCGTTCTCCATGATTTCTTGTTTTTGTTGTTGTTGTTTAGTGACTTTCCTGAAGTAATTCTATAAATTCTGTATTCTTTATCATGCATGACTATTAAAATCTGCTCAGTTAGTTTAGTGGTCAGCTAATGATTGGACAGAGATTTTGTGAAATGCCTTAAACCAGTAAATCTTTCACTATTTGGTGAGGGTCTTAATATGGATGTTGGAGGATACTTTCAATACTCTGGCAGTTTGCAATGCTACCTTGGACTTCATTTCCTACTTGCATAAGGCTTTTCGATTTCCAGGGTTTAGATGTTAGGATTCTGAGCATGCACACAGCTCTGCACATCTCATCGTCTTCTCATTTCCCAGCAACATGTCAGAGGTTTTCAAAGCTGCTAATAGACATCTCATTCCCAGATCTTGTTTTTAAGGTTTATAAGTAGCATATTGCTTGCCCCAACTGGTACCACTCTGTCAGAAGTACAATGTCAAACAATTGCTATTGATTATTTTCAACAAAGATCCTGGGCATGGGACTGCTTGCATAGAGTAAGCACTAAATCAGACAAAATAAAAACAAGCTTAGGGAATGGAAGGGTTATTTTGTTTGTTTGTTTGTTTGTTTTTAGAGTCACATAGTGACACTTAGCTGGTGAAGGAAATTTTTGGAGCACTCCAAACCCATTTTGTTCTTTCCTGTGGCTATTAGGCTGCTGGTTTTCACAGCAAGTACAGTTACAAAGTTGGCAATTTTCAATCTTACTACAGAGCTTAGAAAGAGATGTGAACGGCAGAATGATGAGCCCCTGCCTCAAATGCTCAATCTATAGAACACGTGAATATATTATGTTACATGGCAAAGGGAAATTATTTATTTTATTTTATTTTTAATAATAAATTTATTTTTTATTGGTGTTCAATTTGCCAACATACAGAATAACACCCAGTGCTCATCCTGTCAAGTGCCCCCCTCAGTGCCCGTCACCCATTCACCCCCACCCCCCGCCCTCCTCCCCTTCCACCACCCCTAGTTTGTTTTGGCAAAGGGAAATTACATTTGTGGATGGAATTAATTTTGACAGCTGACCTTAAGAAAGAAAGATTGTCTTGAATTGTCTGTATGGGTCCAGTATAATCACAAATGTCCTTGAAAGGGGATGAAGGAAGTAGAAGAGAAGGTTTGTATGATGTGATGTAAGAATTATAGGCACACCTTAGGATGGAAGAGGCCATGAGCCAAGGAATAAGAACAGCGTGAAGAATCTTTAGAAGGGAAGGAAACAGATTGCTCCCTAATCCTTCAGGATGAAATGCAGTTCTGCCATCATCTTGATTTTAGCCCAATGAAACCCATGTCAAACTTCTGAGTTACAAAAATGTAAGATGATAAATTTGGGTAGTTTTGAGCCACTATATATGTGATAATTTGTTATAGCAACAATAGAAAACTAATATAGAAGAATAGGAGTAGGATAAATGAAAAATGCTACAAAGTTCACTGTTCATACAGATTTAGCTATTTTTCTTTAATAAACACTCCTTGGATTGTTGTAATTCTTTGGATAATTTCTAGAGTCTTGAAAAAGTTGATTTTGAACTTTTTTCCAGTGTTCTTCTTGCTTTTATGGAAGAGTGAATCTTTGGAGGTCCTTATTTGCCTTTCCAAAATTGCTTCTATCAGGACAACAGTTTTGAAATGGTGTTTTTTCAAGTCCTGGGAAGTCTGCAGAAAGTTTCCGGATGTCATGCATTATAGGAGGCCAAATGATGGCCATAACTAAAAATCTAAGCTAAAGTAATTCTGTTTTTCTTTTTAGTACATTGGGCCTCCATTAAAATTTTATTTGAAGCATTTTTTGAAGAAAACAAATTCGAAAATTAAGAAATTGCCATAACTACCCCAGACTTTCTTTCCCTATCTTTTCACACAATTGTTACATTCACAAAGGAAATATATTAAAAAATTGTAGGATGATCACTGCCTTTGTGGAGGGCTATGCTTACTCAGCATGAGTCATTGCATTGTTCTAAGCAGAGATGGCTGACAGCTAATTCCAGATATGAGGATATATACAGAAGCAGGTCATATTATGCAACTTCTAATCAGCCATGAACTAGTTGACTAAATTAGGATGTGGTAGAGGGAGAAATATCAATCTGACCTGAAGAGACTAGATAATAATGTAAAAAAAAAAAAAAAGACATCAGCAATTATAGTCAGTCCAATAAAATTCTAAAATTGAATAGAATCATTTGCTGAGTGTTAGAGCTAAATGGATCCACAGAAGACATTTGGTATAGCTACCCCACCCAATTTATAAGGATAGCTATATTGTTCTTAAGTTCTATAGTGAATGGCAGTTAGAAACAGTTCTATAATATTCTGAAATAATTACAAAAAACTAGAAGAGTCAATGGTGAGATGGAGGATCTACTCCTGAGTGGCCTTGAGTTAGAGGGCTATAAGCATTATCCTGGAAGCAGTTTGTGACCATAAAAAAGATAGGACTTTGACATTGAGTTCCATGAATTTCACCCTTAGACTTATTTAAATTTCACTTCTAATGACTAGCTGTGTGAACTTGAGGCAACATGATTTTGTCTCTCTGAGCCCCTCACTTATCCTGAAAGGAAACCAACCCTTATATCTCAGGAGTTACTGGGCTAACATATATGAAACTGACTAGTATAGGGCACTTGGGTTGCTCAGTGGTTAAGTGTCTGTCTTCAGCTCAGGTCGCGATCTCAGGATCCTGGAATTGAGTTCTGCATCAGGCTCCCTGCAGGGAGTCTGCTTCTCTCTCTGCCTGCATCTCTGCCTCTCTGTGTGTGCATGTCTCTTATGAAAAAATAAATAAAATCTTAAAAAAAATAAAATTGACTAGTATTGGCATACAGTAGAGTCACCATTCTCTGACCTGTTGGATTATGTTTTGGTTAAAACTGATTACAGAAATTATAGGCAAACCTCAGAGATAAAGTGGGGTCTAATTCCAGACCACCACAATAAGGCAAATATCACAATAAAGCAAGCCAAATTAATTTTTTTGGTTTCCCAGTGCATATGAAATTGTGTTTACACTATACTGTTATCTATTAAGTGTGCAATAGCATTTTGTCTAAAGGATGCTTGCTTTTATTTTATTTTTTATTTTTTTTTAATTTTTATTTATTTATGATAGTCACAGAGAGAGAGAGAGAGGCAGAGACACAGGCAGAGGGAGAAGCAGGCTCCATGCACCGGGAGCCCAACGTGGGATTCGATCTCGAGTCTCCAGGATCGCGCCCTGGGCCAAAGGCAGGTGCCAAACCTCTGCGCCACCCAGGGATCCCGGATGCTTGCTTTTAATCTTAATTTTAAAATACTTTATTTCTAAAAATGCTAGCCATCATCTGAACTTTCAGTGAGTTGTGATCTTCTGGCTGGTGGATGGCCCCGTTTTGACGTTGATGGCTGCTGACTGATTGGATGGTGGTTGCTGAAGTCTGGGGTAGTTATGGCAATTTCTTAAAATAAGACAACGATGAAGTTTGCCGCATCACTTGACTCTTCCTTTCATGAACAATTTCTATGTATGTGATTCTGTTTGATAGCATTTACCTATAGCAGAACTTCTTTCAAAACTGAAATAAATCCTCTTAAACCCTACTACTGCTTTATCATTTAAGCTTATGTAATATTCTAAATCCTTTATTGGCATTTCAACAATCTTCACAGCATCTTCACCAGGAGTAGATTCCATCTCAAGAAACCACTTTCTTTGCTCAACCAAGAGAAGCAGCTCCTTATCAGTTCAATTTTATCATGAAATTATAGCAGCTCAGTTAACGACTTCACTTCACAGGCTCTACTTCTAGTTCTAGTTCTCTTCCTATTTCTACCACGTCTGCAGCTACTTTCTCCACTGAAGTCTTAAATCCCTCAAAGTCATCCATGAGGGTTGGAATCCACTTCTTCCAAACTCCTGTTCATGATTTTTTGACCTCTCTTTTTCCATGAATCACAAATGTTCATTTTTTAAGCTTTTATTTATTTATTCATGAGAGACAGAGAGAGAGAGAGAGAGACAGGCAGAGGGAGAAGCAGCCTCCCTTCGAGGTGCCTGATATGGGACTCGATTCCAGGACTCCAGGATCATGCCCTGAGCTGAAGGCAGACACTCAACCACTGAGCCACCCAGCCATCCCGAATCATAAAAGTTCTTAATGGCATCTAGAATGGTTAACTTTCTAGGTTTCCAATTCAATTTGTTCAGATGCATCAGAGGAAACACTATCTGCAGATATAACCTTATGAAGTGTGTTTCTTACATCCTAGGGCTTGAAGGTTGAAATTATTTCTTTATCCATAGGCGGCAAAATGGATATTGTGTTAGCAGGCATGAAAACAACATGAATCTCATTGTACCTCTCCAGAGAGCTCTTGGGTGACCAGGTGCACTGTCACTGAGCAGTACTATTTTGAAAGGAATCATTTTATTCTGAGCAGTAGGTCTCAACAATGGGCTTAAAATAGTAAATCATGTTGTAAACAGATGTGTTGCAATCAAGGCTTTGTTGTTCCATTTATAGAGCAGAGACAGGGTAGATTTAGCATGATTTTGAAGAATCTAGAGTTTTCAGAATGGTAAATAAGCATTTGTTTCATCTTAGTCACCAGCTGCATTAGCCCCTAACAAGAGAGTCAATCTGTCTTTTGAAGCTGGGCATTAACTTCTCCTCTCTTAGCTATGAAAATTCCAGATGCCATATTCCTATATATGTATATATATATATATATATATATATATGTACATATATATATATTCCAATATATATAAAGCTGTTTTGTCTAAATTGAAAATCTAATTAGTGTAAGCAGATCATTAATTATCTGAGCTAGATCATCTGGATAACTTGCTCCAGGTTCTACATCAGCAGTTACTGCTTCACTTTGCATTTTTTATTATGAAGATGGCTTCTTCCTGAAAATTCATGAACCAATCTCTGCTAGCTTCAAACTTTTTTTCTGCAGCTTCTTTACTTCTCTCAAGCCCCATAGAACTGAAGAGAGTTAGGACCTTGCGCTGGATTAGGCTTTAGCCTAACAGAATGTCGTGGCTGGTTTGATCTTCTATCCAGACCACTAGAACTTTCTCCATATCAGCAATAAGGCTTTTTGCTTTCTTATCGTTCATGTGTTTGCTGGAGTAGCACTTTTATTTTCCTTCAAGAATTTTTCCTTTGCATTCACATGTTGGCTAACTGTTTGGCACAAGAGGCCTAGCTTTGGGCCCTGTCTTGGCTTTTGAACATGCCTTCCTCACTAAGTTTAATCATTTCTAGCTTTTGATTTAAAGTGAGATACTCTTGTCACTTGAACACTTAGAAGCATTGTAAGATTATTAATCGGCTTAATTTCAGTATTGCTGTATCTCAGGAAATAGAGACAGTCCAAGAGAGGGAGAGAGATGGGGGAATGGCTGGTTAATGGAGCAGTACACACATATACACATGTATTGATTAGGTTCACCATTCCTTAAATAAATTTCAATTATTTTGAACTGTGGGTGCAGTTCAAAATAATTACAACAGCAATATCAAAGATCATGGATCACCATAACAGATATAATAGTGTGTAATACATAATAAGAAGAAGAAATTTTGAGATACTGTGAAAATTTTCAAAATGTGACACAGAGATACAAAATGAGCAAATGTTATTCCAGTGATAGACTTGCTGGAGGCAGGACTGCCACAAACTTTCAATTTGTAAAAAGCACAATATCTACAAGGTACAATAAGGCAAAGCACAATAAAATGAGGTATGCCTGTCATTTCTGCTAGAAGAAGTGATATATGAATCCATAGAAATAGTGTGGTATCATTTATTGTATGTATACCTCCAGCCATTCTGTTAGGGTAATAATTTGTAGATGGCTTTCAGAGTAGTCTTCTATCTTCATAAGAATTAGTTTGACTACATGAATATATCCTTTAAATAATGGTTACAAAGTAAATAAACAAATCAATGATTCTCCTTACCATATGCCCAGTTGATACTGGCTGGTAGACCAGTCATGCGCTTAGCATATCACTCTTAACCATGCCCCTATTGCTCACCCCAGAGACATTTGGCAATGTCTGGAGACACCTTGGTTGTCACAACTTGGGTGGAGTGATCCTTTAATGCCTGTAAACAAGAATTCCCTGGTGTAAAACGTCAATAGTACTACTGATTAGAACCCCCACAGTACTTATCTAAATTAATGGGACTGAATTCCTGTATGATATGCTCCTTTTCGATATGAAGTTTAAATTCAAATCATTCTATCTGCAACATCTTTAAGTTATCTGAATACTTGCTGGAGTGTATCACATGCTCTTCTCCTCCCACCTTCCATTTAGCAGGCTATTGAATGGGGATTATAAGGCCCCTTAATTATCTTTGCAGTCTAGATAGAGCAAAACTTATAAATAGGCCAGACACATGTACCAGTGTTACTACCTGGCACAGACTACGTTTTCTACCACCATCTCTGTTCTACTTTTTTCTCCTCAGTTGATATAAAATGGGTGGTTGGGATAGAGTGAGATGAGAAAATCATTATTATTGGGGCTATAGGTCATAGGGAAAGGGGGACATTTGTGACAAAAGGTATCTCTTCCCCCTCCTTTTCCTAAACAAGTGGGAGATTAGGGATTTTACAAAAAGTCCAGGCTGCTATTTTATTTCCTAATTCAATGTCTTCTTAGGCAAAACCTTTAGTGTGATACTCTCCTTTGCCTTTCTGAGTTGGAGAGAAATGGTGGTGGGTGGGGAGAAGTTGGTGCAGAAGCCATTCATATTCTGTTTAATGTCTCAAATGCACACTGGAGTACAGAAGGGATGCTCACTGGGTAGGAAGATGCCAGCCTCATGAAACTCTGGAAGGAGGAGCTCAAAAGAAGGAGAAGGTCAAACTGCAGCAAGTATGTCCATTTAGGGCATTGTATAGGGAGATGCCTCATGAAGTTGTTCAAAGGATCACTCCATCACTCCTCAAAGAGTTGTCAGCATTTGGCAAATGGACAGAGGGCACAGAAACTGGCCATCATTAGTTCGAGAAGCACATGTGCACAGCTGTATAAAAGATGAAAATCCCGTCCTGTTTCTTCAACCTTCTCATCACAAACTGGAAGAGATAGTTTTGAAGAGACAGGTAGGAGTCCTCTTAGAGCAACAGTACCACTTTTCCTCTGCTCCAAGAAGTAAGGGTCCCACTTGACCCTACCTTGTAGACTGGGCAGGAAAGGAGATTTAAACTGGATTTAAGATTGAAGTTTTAAATGGGGCTGGGATTTACAAATGGAAATCCGGAAATTGTGAATAAATTTTGGGAAGAGATAGGAAAAAGAGATTCCAGGAATGAGGAAACATTTTCTGTAAAGGAGCACGTATTAAATGATTTAGGCTTTGTGGCCCATATGTTCTTTTTTGGAACTATTGCTAGAGCTCTGTTGGAGCTCTGCAGTTGTAGCAAGAAAGCAGCCATAGTCAATATGTAAACGAATGGGCATGGCTGTGTTCAAATAAAAGTTTACTTATGAACATAGGCACTTGGCCAGATTTGGTGAGTGGGTTGTAGTTTGGCAACTCTTGCAATAGACTATTCTTGAACTTGGAGACTGGAAAAACAGAACTGTTATGTTGTATATGCCATCAGCTCCAGCCTCCTTTAAAAAATCAGTTCCAATTATACCTCCAAAATTTCCCCAACCACTAGTACCTTTCTTCATATTACTTTCCCAGCCATGCTGGCTGGGCAAGTACCCACCTTCTTCCATGCTCCAGCTCCCCTTATCTGTAGACTTGTGGGATCTCACATGCTTCTTCTGCATTCAGTCTCATGGGTAGATTTCAACCTGACAGAGTCATACGTTTTTGTTTGTGTTAACATTTTTAGCCCAAGGTGTTTTTCATGTATTGGGTAGCTCCTCTAACTTACTGAATTAAAAAAAGAAGAAATGAACTTTAAAGACAGAAGATGTACTAGTTTTGTCTGCTGTACAACAAATTTCCACAAACGTAGTGGCTTAAAACAGTAGATATTTGTTACTACACAGTCTCTGTGGATCAGGAATCTAGGCACAGTATGGCTAGGTGCTCTGCTCAGAGTCCCCCGAGGGTGCAATAAAGGTGTGGGCCAGGGATAAGATTTCATCTGGGGCTTGGCTGGGGAAGGATCTGCCTCCCCACGAGCACGGTTGTTGGTAGTATTCAGTCCATTGCAATCGTAGGATGGAGAGCTTCAGCTTCCTGGGTGCCAGCCAGAGGTGGCCCTCAGCTCCTTGCCACATGAGTTACTCGAACATGATTGTTTTCTTCTTCAAGCCTGCCAGAGCAGTCTCTGGAGTAAGTCAGCCTGCAAGATGGAGTCCTATATAATGTACTATAACACAGAAGTGACATACCATCACCTTTGCTCCCTTCTGTTGGTTTGAAGGAAGTCTTAAGTCCTGCCTGCATGTAGGGAGAGGGGATTGTACAGAATGAAGACTAGGAGGTGTGGGTCATGGGATCCCCTGGAGTCTGCCTACCACAGATGGCAAGATTTTCAGATGGGTTCTACAAATCATTTGGCCCTCACCCCTCACCTGCCTGAGTGAATATAAGCAGTGGAGGAGACAAATGCATTCTTCTTCAGAATCTCCTACAGGAGGCATTGTCTCCATGCCTCCCTGTCCATGGTTGACAGAAACAAGCCTGATGAGGATTTCCTCACAGGATTTGCTTAGTCTTTCAGAAAAATGTTGCTGCTTTGGAAGGAATTTTAAGGTTTCCACCTAAGTTAGTTAGTAAAACTAACTTCCAGTGGAAACTATGATCTCAGAAAAGGTTCCTTTATCTGGACAATCAAAATCCCAATCAAGTTCCTCCTTGTAGGGATACTGAGGAATAGAACCAGAATCTCTGAAGGCAGCTTGGAGTACTGGTAGCTGTGCTCCAGGTCTTCTGAGGGCGTACACTGGCATTTGATTCCTCAGATAATGCAGTTTCTCCTTCAGTTGTAGAAGATATTAGAGAAGTCCTGAACTTCATTAAGAACCACTGGTTCTCTCAGGAGGATAAAAGTGATGGGGAACATTTTAATTATTCATAGCACAAATAAGTTCCAAGAAGATCATCTTAAAGAGAAACTCAAAGTATTTTTTTCTGACTTTGAACTTTTGGACCACTCTCCATATTTTTCATGAAAAGTATTTATTTTTCAATATTGCTCATTACAACAGGAAGAATTTTGGGTATTAGTCTATCTATCAATACCTTGTAGAATTGTTTACAACCAAAATGGACTGCTAATTCTTCTTTTAACCAAAAGGGTGAGATCCCGTCTAAGATATTGCATGTGCTAGCAGTCTTTTTTGGATGTAGGGAAGGAATTAAACCTGGAGCTACCCTGAAAAATAGAATAAACCCCAGGTATGTGGGAAGTGTTTCAAACGAATTCTCAATTCTAGTTGGTCAAGCAGTCGTCCGCAAGTGTTAATGTGCACAAAACCCAGAAGGAAACTTTGTTTGAAATATAGATCCAAGGACTATACTCCAAGATTCTGATTCCCTAAGTCTGCTAAAATATTCTGGAATTTGTCTTTTTAAAAATTATTTTATTTTTATTCATGAGAGACAGAGAGAGAGAGGCAGAGATCCTCACAGGGAGCCCAATTCAGGACTCGATCCCAGGACGGGGATCATGACCTGAAACAAAGGCAGACATTCGACCACTGAGCCACCCAGGCATCCCTGGAATTTTTCTTTTTAACAAGCATTCCAGACAATGTGTCACAGGTGGTACAGAGGCACCAATGAGAGACTGGGAGCCTCACTGCCTCATCCAACACTGAACTTTATATAGATGGGAAGCTAAGGTCCAGAGAGGCTGGACAATCTGCCCAAGGTTGGGCCGTTGCGGAGGATTAGGATCCATTCTCAGATCGGTATGCTCTTCATCATTTCATCATATCTCCTAGACAAATTTCTTCTGATTTATATTTTGAAGAGAAGAGGTGCTGTGAGAAGGTGGCTTAAAGTAGAATTTGAAGAAAGATCCTAAGATGATAGCTTTGCAAAAAGTAAAACATTTTTAAAAATTTAACTACTATTAATCCATTCAGTGTCTGAATGGCTTCCTGACAGGTTGGTTGGAGAGACAGAGGGAGTCACAGTCACAAAAGAAAACAGCTTCTTTCCTGATAATGCATTTTGTCACTACCACTTCCTGCTTCCCTATAGTGTCACCTTGGTGCCTCTTGGAGATCTGATTCTCGCCACCTATCAGTTTCTTCAGCAGCAGGCACTCAGGACCATGCTTGGAGCATGCCTTGAAGTCGCCTGTGAACATCTCTCAATACTTATCATAAGACCGGCAGGTTTGTGGTATGAAGCACTGGGCCTTGTATTGTATCCCACATTGTCAGATAACGGGGGCCAACGATCCCGTCTGGGCTCAGGTCATGCTTTGTATCTACCTTTATGTTCCAAAATGGCATCCCGTCGCCCCCATTTGGTCTTAATTCTGAAAACCAATTCTTTTGACAGAAGAAGTCAAAATAGAACAGAATATAATTAGTTGTCATATTGGGTAAAAACATCATCCTGGTGAGACCTTAAATCAGAAGTAAGTTATTCTTAGAAAGCAGAACAAATAAAGCTTTGTTGGGAAAAGTTAACTGGGCAATGCTGTTTACTCCCCTCCCATAACCTCGGTGAAAACCTGAAGTAAATTCATCAGCAGGGAAGGCACCCTGGGAGGTTTGTGTGAACAATGGTGCTCCTGGGACCTGTTTGGACAGGACTGGCCTGTCCCACCAGGGAAGGGGCAGGAATAGCAAAGGTCCTTGTGCCAGAGTGCCCGAGAGGGGACACCTTCAATGCACTATGCACACAACCTGCTCTAGATCCTGTGACACAGCCCCCATGCGTTTATCATCAAGTGACAGAACCTTCTTTCCAAGAGATGGCAGAGATCCAGAGTGACTACCTGCCAAGTTATGTCCTTTCAAAACTCCACAATTCAAGCGGGCCTCAGGACGGAAGGGTATGACTATCCCGCTCAGGTTGACTTGGGCCTGCCCGGCCAGGGGAGGTCGTGCCTGCTCTTTCTGCTGCACTAGCACTCTGCCAACAGCAAGCTATCTTGGAGGTGTGGCAGGCTTGAGATGGGAGAATGATTCATGAAAAGACATCTCAGGCTGGGGACTTGTTCCTATGGGATTCCCACGTTATGTGGGAAAATGTTGAACACGCCGTACACATCAACCCAGAGCCAGCTGTCAGGATCCCACATTGTAAGCGGTTGGCCCCTGCGGGCAGGCTGGGTGTCAGTGTCTTAGCAGCAGCACCCACGCAGGCAAGAGCTGCGAGGAGCTGCTAGCAACTATGTCAAATACCCATTTTCAGTAGTTGTCTAATTTTATTTTTCCAGCATGACTTAATCATCAAAAAGGTTGGGAAATTTCAAAGCTAGGTATAACCAATTTGTATCATTCAATATGTCATAAAACAAACAAACAAGTGAGAACAGTGTGATAGTCCAAATTTGAAAGACAGCTGTATACTTTAAAAATAAGTTTTTAGAGTTATCATCAGCATGTATCATAAAACTGATGATGGTGGAAATTTTGTTTCATGTTACACTGAAAATTTTTGATATTTAAAAATTATTCTTATTTAAAAATTATTTTATTTATTTAAAAATATTTTTTTATTTAAATTTCAACTGTGTATTTTTAAAATTTTATTTATTCATGAGAGACACAGAGAGAGAGGCAGAGACACAAGCAGAGGGAGAAGCAGGGACCCTGATGCTAGACTCGATCCCAGGACCATGGATCATGATCTGAGCCAAAGGAGATGCTCAAGCACTGAGCCACCTAGGTGTCCCTTAACTGTGTAGTTTTTAAATGCAAAATTTGGAAACCTAGACTATAGCTCTTTGCAAAAAGATAATTTGAGTATTTAAGATTTGTGGTGATTTTGTTATAATGCATGTATTGGCAGAAATAATAGTTGATTAATTTTTGAAAAGGAAATTAAGTTTGTCTTGCTTTCCTCTAAAAGGCTTAGGATAATATTAAAATGTGACTTAAAATGGTCTACACTGTAATAAGCTCTATGTACTTTTTTAAGATTTTAATTATTTATTCATGAGAGACACAGAGAGAGAGGCAGAGACACAGGCAGAGGGAGAGGCAGAGTCCCTGCAGGATGCCGATGTGGGACTCCATCCTGGGACTCCAGGATCACACCCTGCCTGAGCTGAAGGCAGGCGCTTAACTGCTGAGCCCCTCAGGTGTCCCTTTAATGAGCTTTAATACTAACACTGCTATTGTTTATTAGTGGAGGTCACTTGTTTGATCTGTAGTATACTGCTGGCTTTTGTTTCAAATTAATTTTGGTTATGAGCTAAGTGGGAAAGATCAAATATTTTTCTGTATCTACCATTCTGAATCCATTTTATAGACACTCTATAAATAAAACTGACTGGTTGACCAATCTAATGGAATTTACATATAAAGAGTAGCCACAAAATCTCAAACCTCTTCTTTTCTCAGCCTAGATCCAAGGACAAATATCCTGGATTCAAATCCAAATCTACCTTTTTTTTTTTTTTTTTTTGTAACTTACTATTCATATATATTTAAGGCATAGAAGTATATTTTTTATCAACCGTTTTGTGGGAATGTGTGTGGAATTGGAGGACTTGGTGGACTTGAATATGACTACTTTCTTTCCTGGCTGGCATCTACAATGCATCCTTCACTGCCACACAGGAGGCAGCTAAGGAGAAGAGCGGGTCCATTCCTTCCTTGCCATCATCTGAGAGCCTGGCACAGCTCTTGCTACATGGCAGGTGCTTGATAATATTTGTAGAATGATTAAATGGGATGTTTGATGATTTCATTTTTTAATCAGTCAGCTGATAAAAAAGACTGAGGAACTTTGAGAGAAAGTGTGTAGTCATGAGACATATGTTTGCATGGCACTGACCTCCCCAAGCCTGCTGCTCACTCCTTGACTGGAGAGCTGTCATTAGAGAATACATTTAAAAGTACTTCTTAAATCAACCTAAGTTTCTTTCTCTTTAAATAATGTAGACATACATATGTATATATACAAATGTATACCTAAAATATGTATATAATAATATATAATTTTGTATTTTTTCTTCCTGGAAAAGCAAACCATACACAAATAAAAAGGAAAACTACAGTTTCCAAGTAATCATGTTGTTTTGCTTTCTTTGAGGCCTTAGATTCTTTGGCTGAAGCTCATTTAAAAAAAAAAAAATCTGACTGGATTATTTGGTTACTTTAAAAAGTGCAAGGCCTGGGTTCCCAGCCACTATGTTCCTACTTTTCAATAAAAATACAAATGTTCTAAAGAAAACAGAATGGTCTAGCCATCAGTTTTGTTTTGTTTTTTTTATCATGCTTCTATTTTTTCATTTAAAAAAACAGTATTAAATGTGTATTACTTTCATACATTACAATTAATCAGGCAAGAACCCCAATAAATGTCATCTTACAGAATGGATTTAGGCTATGAAAGCCTTGCCAGGTTCCCATCCTATCAACAACGTGAGAAAAGTTCCCAGGGTGTTCCACAGGCTGGGAACCTGCTGTGCAGCTTTGTCACCTGGCCCCTTGCTGGGCCGATGATCCTCTGAGGCCACACCGCTAGCTGCCTGCAGCTCACCTTGTAGAGTCCTGGCCCACAGGGCAGCTTTCCCACACGCAGCTCCTGACACTTGGCTTACTGGGGATTGTGAAATCTGTTTACTGAATGTGTTTCACAGCAAGCTGTGGATTATGCATTTCCCACGAAGCCCTGCCCTTTCTGTGAGGGTGGATAATTAGTTCATAGGGTTTAATTTTGCTGTGTGGCCTGCCAAAGCTTTGAACACTCTCACTTTCTAAGGGTTGTTGCTGGTCACCCTGAGGATTGTGACACAGCAGCTGACGCCTTTTCTCCTCCTAGGGATCAGGTGCAATTTGGTGGCACTCATTCATGCGCCTTTATTTAACAAACTCACAGATCAAACCATGGGTGTTTCACACCTTACAAAAACATGCTGCCAAAGATGAAATAAGAATGAAACAATCGCCACTTTCTCTCACCAGTGTTCTTCCTTGTCCATCTCACAGGCCTTTCTGTACTGCTCAGAGAGGAGAGAACTCTGGCTCCCTGAGGTTCATAGCCTTGTGCTCTGTGTGGGGAGTAGGGTAGGGGTGGAGGGCATCCTTGCTTATCTGACTCCATTATGATTCATGGGTAGAATCCTCTGTCCTGTCAAAATGCATAGAAATTTGTGGAAAGCACCCATTTGGGGAATGTTTTTTTCCTCTCTTCAGAACTCACATATAACCCAATAAGTACTGAGTTATATGGGGACTAGCATAATCTTGAGAAAACAGACATCTTTGAACTTATCAGTGTTTGAAAGGTATATTTTACCTTCTTTATCTTGCTATGCCTTTGCCCTCGCCTCAAGAAGTCCACTGTTGTAGCAGGAAAACAGATGGCTTCCATGAACCATTAGTCACAAAGATGAAACAAAACATCAGCTGGAATGTCTGTGCTTTGGTTACCCTCTCAAGGAGACTCAAATTGGCCCAGCAGGCCCCTGACTACCCCTGGGTTGAGGAGTGCTCTTTGGAAAGGAGAGGATGACCCAGAGGACTCTGGAGAGTCAGAAGGAGGGTATGCTGGAGGAGTAGAGCAGATATCAGCTCAACCCAAGACCACAGGAAGGTGATCCTTTGGTGCTTTGCTCATCATTCTGTTTTCTGATGCAATCTATTATTTTTTTTTTTTGGTGAAGAACAATTAATAAAACACATGGAAGTAAACTTGATTTTCTCTCTGTGCTGGCAATGTAAAAAAATGGAATCAGGTGCTCTGTTTCTTCATATTGTCCTACTGCTTCCCACTGGTTCATTGATGGTCCTTATGGTTATTCACTTTTCTGAGTAAGTCAGATTGTAGCTTATATGTGAAGAACTCCAAGATTTTACTGCTATTGGTATCTGTGTCATGAGAAGAACTTAGATGTTCTTTAGTAATGCCTTTTGCTTTCAATGTTACTGTCACCTCTGGTGATGACTTAGATCTACTCATCTCTTCACTCAGCACTTTAAAAAAAAAGATTATTTATTTATGAGAAACACACAGAGAGAGGCAGAGACACAGGCAGAGGGAGAAGCAGGCTCCATGCACCGGGAGCCCGATGTGGGATTCGATCCCGGGTCTCCAGGATCGCGCCCTGGGCCAAAGGCAGGCGCTAAACGGCTGCACCACCCAGGGATCTCCATATACATGCTTTAAAATGAATAATTATCCATATATTGGATAGGTGAATTCAATTGGTTTTTACTGATAAATAATAAAGACAAAACAGATTTTTTTAAAAAATCTAATTTATTTGTGAGAGAATGAGCATGAGCAGGGAGAAAGGGAGAAGCAGACTCCTCACTGAGCAGGAGCCTGATACGATGTGGGGATTGATGCAATGTGGGGCTCCATCCCAGGACTCTGAGATCATAACTTGAGCCAAAGGCAGGCGCTTAACTAACTGAGCCACGCAGGTGCCCCTAAGAAGAGACAGATCTAGAGAACTTTGGTCTGAAGAATGGGCAATGAATTAGAGAGTCAGTCAAAAGGTTGAAAGGCTTGGGTCATTTATCTTAAAGTAAAAACAGCTCTTACTAAGTAAGAAGTCTTGAAATTCGTGAGTACCATGCTCACCCTTGCTTCTGTGTCCCAGCACCTGCAGCTCTCTGTGTGTGCCATTCTTTCCCAACATTTGCACCTGATTCACAGACATTTACTCTTCTCTGCTAGGCTGAGCTTTTCTGTCCTCTATGGAGACTTTGCAGGCCCAAGCAGCAGAGATGTGCTTCATTCTTCTCAGGTTCCTCCAATGAGTATAATAGGGGCCTTTCACGGTGCTTACTGCTATGCCTGACAGCTCCTAACTCTGATTACGGCACCTTTCCAGGACAAAATGGACTGCTTTGCATTGTTAGCCTCTGCTACTTGCATGTCTCCCATTCTGTGACAGCAGCTGCTCCCTCGTATCTGTGTAGGGCCTACAGGCTCTAGTTCCCTTTAGCTGGAGAAAGCCTTAAGGAAAATGGAGGGAGGCAGCTGAAGGGCATTGCCAACTCAAGGAGGAGGCCAGAACAGAAACCATTGTGGAGCTTGGTGTGAGGCATCACATTTAGTAAAGGGCACCAGTCACACACAAGCAGCATGTAGGCAGGCACTGGAGTGTGGCTCTGCTGGGGAAATTGCTAGAGATGTTAAGACTAATAAGAGGCATGCAACTTGGTAGAGGACATTGAAGAGGGTATGTTCATACTTGTATCTTTTGTTAAGCATATAGCAGAGATAATATTAAGATGCATTTGGGATGAAATAGCACTTAATCCTCTTACCCAATAAGGATTTAGAAAGGTTTAGCTTTTCGGGTCCTCAGAATGAAATTTTTAGCTTTTTTGACTCCATGGACCACTGCAGGATTCATATATATAATTTATTATTTCAATTACTTGATCTAATGGCCATGCTTAACTCTAGGCTCTTGGTATTCTGACAAGCCTCCTGGTCAACTATTCAACTAGCAACCTCTCTCTTCATTATTGTGGTTTTGTTGTTACCTTTGTTTTTATCCTTGATTTATCACAAAACATTCTGGGTATATGGCAAATGTATGAGAATTTAGTCCCCAGCTAAGATAGAGAAAATCACCAGAGAGGCTTATTGTCAGTGATGAGAAAAATGAAACCATAAGTGTAGATAATGAGTCAGTGGGAGCTGCAGCCCCATCTCTGCAGTCCTCCTGAAAATATGTCTTTGTGTTTGTTGTTTCTTGTAAGCTTCTGGACCAAGTGGTGTCATTGGAGCATATACCAACATCTGTAAAATGGTGAAGGAAGAGGACATGGATGTGGTGTGAGGTGTGGAAATGGCTAAGTCTTCCTCACTAGTTCACTCGAGATTCCTAATGGGCCTGTGTGTTTTAATTGCCTCAGAGTTACCCAATGAGCATGCCTGGAGGATGCCTTCCCTTAAGGACGGTGCTGGAGACTTCATTTACTATAATGAGAAAGCCTCAAAAAAACAAGTAAAACAACATAATACACATCTTCCTCATATTTGTCTATAATCTATTGTCTGGTAACATCTCTAAGTTTCCCCCCATACTGTTAGCCTTCTTCAGTGTACAAGAGAGGGCAGACCAATTGTCTTAACAAATCATTCTAATGCGTCAGGAGTTTAACACAATGGTTTATTTCTCACAATCCAGTAGATTTGGGGATGATATGGGAAAGAGATGACACTAGAGTGGAGATATGGATTGGGAAGTTCTCGCTCTACATAGTGAGGGATCCAGGAAGGTCAACTATTATCTAGGGAAAGGCTTCTTAGTCTCAGCCCTACTGATATATTAGGCCAGATGAGTATTTACTATGAAGAACTGTTCTTGGAATTGTTAGATGTTTAGCAGCTCCCTGACCTCTCTATTCAATAGTTGCCAGGAGCACCCTGTCTAGTTGTGACAACCAAAATGTCTCTAGATATTGGCAAAAGTGCTCCTAACTAAGAACTGATGGTATAGGGTCTCAGTGTTGTCCCCTGGCGCCTATGCAGTGGCCAGCAGGTAGGAGAAGAGCGAGCATGGGGAATCACAAAGGAGGTGTGAGAAGGGCCAGAGCTAGAAATTGTGTTGTCTCTATTCCACTACCCAGATCCAGTTCTATGACCCCATGAAGGAGGCTGGAAAATATGGTGAAGCTGTGAAAAAAAAACTAGAAAAATCCTAAAAGACAGAAATTATATTTTGACTTAATGTGACAATAGTACACACAATTTATGAATACTTGAACTCTGTGCAAATGATACCTGTCTTTATATGTTTCTGAGTTTTTACATATGTTTTATATATGTTGTGCATGTATGTGTGTGTGTGTGTACATATAGACACAAATGCTTTTCTCCACAGAATTTCTCCTCACAATTAGATTTATCAATTGAAGCAACAGCAAGCCAAACAGTTGACCCTTTATGTTGGAACATGATGGAAGCATGTTTAATCACTTTAAGAAATCTCTCAGAGACATGGAATATGATGATTCTAGAGGGAGGGAAAAATAACCCCAGGCAGGTGCTCAGGTACTAGAGTTTTCCACATCCTCTTGTATGTGGCGAGGGAGGAATGAGTACTTGCACAGAATAAAATCTGTAAGAAAGTGTGTGGATTAGCTAAAAAAAAAATGCTACATGTGACATAATGTATTATAATAATACATATGGCCTTCTTTTGGGAGTGGGGATAGATTGTGGCCCTAGGTCTAAATACTGGACAAATGACAACATTCACTGGCAATTAATGCCATGCAGACTGTTGTAGAGGCAGGTACAAAGGAAATAGAAGTCATGGCCCATGTACTCAAGGAATTTACAGGCAAAGAGATTATATACACATGCCAGGGAATATGGATCATTTTGGCTGACAGCCAGATGTAGATACGTTCTCTGTTCACTCTAATTTCCCACATTTTCCATTCTGTATCTCACACAAAATAAGAAGGACAGTTTGAAACAGTTCCTCAAACAAATACTTTGTGTCCTTTATGATATATCCCAGATCACTTGGAGATTAAGCACAGGTCTATATGGGCACAAAGAGAAGGGTGGAATGTTTTTTGAGTAGAGTCAATCAGTGTGGATTATCAATTGGGTAGTTTTGGTTTCTTTCCACTCTTCTTCATCATCCATAAGCCTACAAAGACCCTCCATAAGTTGGATTTCTGCCTGAACAGAGAGCCTTAACCTTCCAAACTACTTTGTTGCATAGCAGTCACTTGGGTCAGCAGGAGCATGACTGACAGCTATGGCTGTCCAGGGCCACTTGCTAAAGCCTGTCTCTGATTTGGAGCTATTTGGGACTAGTTCATTTAGGAATGGACTAGGTCAGTGGTGTCATAGGAAGGACTCTGCTCTTCAGGGAGGTGACACTGCCCCTCTGGGCACAAAGCATGCTTCACATTAGCATCTGGACCAGAGGACACACAGAGTCTTATATTCCTGGGTAAGTTTGGGTCTTGCTGGTCTTCACTTTTCTTAAACAGGAACTAACGTGAAGCATTGGAGGACTGTTTTTGATTTCCCTTCTCCCTTCTTCCCATCCTCACCTATGCAGATACCCAGCAATTATTTAAAAGTTGGGGTGCTGCAGGTAAGGTCCAGCTGGTCAAAGACTTCCACCTTTGAACAGAACACGCAGCACCGGAGTGGAGTGATGGGGCCTTCGTGGAGCTGGGTCGTGGGCATTTAGGCTCTCAAGCACACCTGGTGATTTTGTTTGAATCTGTGTTGGAGGCAAAGACCAAAGTAAAACAGTAGAATACCCACGCAGGCTAACATTGGTGAAACCCTTCCTAGTTTCAAAATGAGAATTCCTTCACTTCCCAGGTTTCCTGTGATGCTGGACTATCTGTACAAACTGATCAGTCTCCAAAAATCTAGCTAAAAAAATAATCCCAGGTAGAGTTCCTCCTCAAGTAATCTAGAAAGTATTTTTGGGCATGGATGCTTACCTTGCTTTTAGTTACACAGTGCTCTGCTTTTTAATAGCTGTGGTCTTGTGAGAAAAGCTGACATTGACTGAGATCCTGGACTTCTATAAAGCACCATAAGGGGATCCCTGGGTGGCGCAGCGGTTTGGCGCCTGCCTTTGGCCCAGGGCGCGATCCTGGAGACCCGGGATCGAATCCCACGTCGGGCTCCCGGTGCATGGAGCCTGCTTCTCCCTCTGCCTATGTCTCTGCCTCTCTTTCTCTCTCTGTGACTATCATAAATAAATAAAACTTAAAAAAAAAAAAAAGCACCATAAGGTGGGTTATCTCGTTAAAATCTCACAAGGGGGGAAGGAGGGGCAGGATGGCCGAAGAGTAGGGTCCCCAAATCACCTGTCTCCACCAAATTACCTAGAAAACCTTCAAACTATCCTGAAAATCTATGAATTCGGCCTGAGAATTAAAGAGAGAACACCTGGAATGCTACAGTGAGAAGAGTTCGCGCTTCTATCAAGGTAGGAAGACGGGGAAAAAGAAATAAAGAAACAAAAGGCCTCCAAGGGGGAGGGGCCCCGCGAGGAGCCGGGCTGAGGCCGGGGCGAGTGTCCCCAGGACAGGAGAGCCCCGTCCCGGAGGAGCAGGAGCTGCACCAACCTTCCCGGGGGAAAGGGGCTCGTGGGGAGGTGGAGCAGGACCCAGGAGGGCGGGGATGCCCTCGGGCTCCCGGGGACACTAACAGACACCTGCGCCCCGGGAGAGTGCGCCGAGCTCCCTAAGGGCTGCAGCGCGCACGGGGGACCCGGAGCAGCTCGGGGGGCTCGGGGGCGGCTCCGCGGAGGGGGCTGCGGGGCGGGAGCAGCTCGGGGGGCTCGGGGGCGGCTCCGCGGAGGGGGCTGCGGGGCGGGAGCAGCTCGGGGGGCTCGGGGGCGGCTCCGCGGAGGGGGCTGCGGGGCGGGAGCAGCTCGGGGGGCTCGGGGGCGGCTCCGCGGAGGGGGCTGTGGAGCGGGAGTGCGAATCCAACAGCGCAGGCTCCGGAGCACAGGGCGCCAGGACACAGCCAGGATCCGGCCTCCCCCGGGACAGACAGAGGCCGGGAGGGCCCAGGACAGCGAGGACGCTCCTGCCCCAGCTGAGCAGATCAGCGGCCCCACCCCGGAGCCTCCAGGCCCTGCAGACGGAGAGCTCTGGAGCTACTGCAGGAGCTGACTCTAGGGCTGCAGAGCTGGCCCCGCCACTGCGGTTGTTCCTCCTGGGGCCTCACGGGGTAAACTACCCCCACTGAGCCCCGCACCAGGCAGGGGCACAGCAGCTCCCCCAAGTGCTAACACCTGAGAATCAGCACAACAGGCCCCTCCCCCAGAACACCAGCTAGATGACAAGTTCCAGGGAAAGTCAAGGGACTTAAAGTATACAGAATCAGAAGATACTCCCCTGTGGTTCTTTTTTGTTTTGTTTTGTTTTTGTTTTGTTTTGTTTTGCTTTTTGATTTGTTTCCTTCCCCCACCCCCCTTTTTTCTCCTTTCTTTCTTTTTCCTTCTCTTTTTCTTCTTTTTTTTTTTGTTTTTTTATTCCTTTTTTTTCCCTCTTTCTCTTTTCTTTCCTTCTTTCTCTCCTCTCTTTTTCTCCTTTTCCCAATACAACTTGCTTTTGGCCACTCTGCACTGAGAAAAATGACTAGAAGGAAAACCTCACCTCAAAAGAAAGAATCAGAAACAGTCCTCTCTCCCACAGAGTTACAAAATCTGGATTACAATTCAATGTCAGAAAGCCAATTCAGAAGCACTATTATACAGCTATTGGTGGCTCTAGAAAAAAGCATAAAGGACTCAAGAGACTTCATGACTGCAGAATTTAGATCCAATGAGGCAGAAATTAAAAATCAATTGAATGAGATGCAATCCAAACTAGAAGTCCTAATGACGAGGGTTAACGAGGTGGAAGAACGAGTGAGTGACAGAGACAAGCTGATAGCAAAGAGGGAAACTGAGGAAAAAAGAGACAAACAATTAAAAGACCATGAAGATAGATTAAGGGAAATAAACGACAGCCTAAGGAAGAAAAACTTACGTTTAATTGGTGTTCCCGAGGGCGCCGAAAGGGACAGAGGGCCAGAATATGTATTTGAACAAATTCTAGCTGAAAATTTTCCTAATCCGGGAAGGGAAACAGGCATTCAGATCCAGGAAATAGAGAGATCCCCCCCCCCAAATCAATAAAAACCGTTCAACACCTCAACATTTAATAGTGAAGCTTGCAAATTCCAAAGATAAAGAGAAGATCCTTAAAGCAGCAAGAGACAAGAAATCCCTGACTTTTATGGGGAGGAGTATTAGGGTAACAGCAGACCTCTCCACAGAGACCTGGCAGGCCTGAAAGGGCTGCAGGATATATTCAGGGTCCTCAATGAGAAGAACATGCAACCAAGAATACTTTATCCAGCAAGGCTCTCATTCAAAATGGAAGGAGAGATAAAGAGCTTCCAAGACAGGCAGCAACTAAAAGAATATGCGACCTCCAAACCAGCTCTGCAAGAAATTTTAAGGGGGACTCTTAAAATTCCCCTTTAAGAAGAAGTTCAGTGGAACATTCCACAAAAACAAGGACTGAATAGATATCATGATGACACTAAACTCATAGCTGTCAATAGTAACTCTGAATGTGAATGGGCTTAATGACTCCATCAAAAGGCACAGGGTTTCAGACTGGATAAAAAAGCAGGACCCATCTATTTGTTGTCTACAAGAGACTCATTTTAGACAGAAGGACACCTACAGCCTGAAAATCAAAGGTTGGAGAACCATTTACCATTCAAATGGTCCTCAAAAGAAAGCAGGGGTAGCCATCCTCATATCAGATAAACTAAAATTTACCCCGAAGACTGTAGTGAGAGATGAAGAGGGACGCTATCTCATACTTAAAGGATCTATCCAACAAGAGGACTTAACAATCCTCAATATATATGCCCCGAATGTGGGAGCTGCCAAATATATAAATCAATTATTAACCGAAGTGAAGAAATACTTAGATAACAATACACTTATACTTGGTGACTTCAATCTAGCTCTTTCTATACTCGATAGGTCTTCTAAGCACAACATCTCCAAAGAAACAAGAACTTTAAATGATACACTGGACCAGATGGATTTCACAGATATCTACAGAACTTTACATCCAAACTCAACTGAATACACATTCTTCTCAAGTGCACATGGAGCTTTCTCCAGAATAGTCCACATATTGGGTCACAAATCGGGTCTGAACCGATACCAAAAGATTGGGATCGTCCACTGCATATTCTCAGACCATAATGCCTTGAAATTAGAACTAAATCACAACAAGAAGTTTGGAAGGACCTCAAACACGTTGAGGTTAAGGACCATCCTGCTAAAAGATGAGGCAACCAGGAAATTAAGGAAGAGTTAAAAAGATTCATGGAAACTAATGAGAATGAAGATACAACCATTCAAAATCTTTGGGATGCAGTAAAAGCAGTCCTAAGGGGGAAATACATCACAATACAAGCATCCATTCAAAAACTGGAAAGAACTCAAATACAAAAGCTAACCTTACACATAAAGGAGCTAGAGAAAAAACAAATAGATCCTACACCCAGGAGAAGAAGGGAGTTAATAAAGATTCGAGCAGAACTCAACGAAATCGAGACCAGAAGAACTGTGGAACAGATCAACAGAACCAGGAGTTGGTTCTTTGAAAGAATTAATAAGATAGATAAACCAATTATTAAAAAGAAGAGAGAAGACTCAAATTAATAAAATCATGAATGAGAAAGGAGAGATCACTACCAACACCAAGGAAATACAAACGATTTTAAAAACACATTATGAACAGCTATACGCCAATAAATTAGGCAATCTAGAAGAAATGGACGCATTCCTGGAAAGCCACAAACTACCAAAACTGGAACAGGAAGAAATAGAAAACCTGAACAGGCCAATAACCAGGGAGGAAATTGAAGCAGTCATCAAAAACCTCCCGAGACACAAAAGTCCAGGGCCAGATGGCTTCTCAGGGGAATTCTATCAAACATTTAAAGAAGAAACCATACCCATTCTACTAAAGCTGTTTGGAAAGATAGAAAGAGATGGAGTACTTCCAAATTCGTTCCATGAGGCCAGCATCACCTTAATTCCAAAACCAGACAAAGACCCCACCAAAAAGGAGAATTACAGACCAATATCCCTGATGAACATGGATGCAAAATTTCTCAACAAGATAGTAGCCAATAGGATCCAACAGTACATTAAGAAAATTATTCACCATGACCAAGTAGGATTTATCCCCGGGACACAAGGCTGGTTCAACACTCGTAAAACAATCAATGTGATTCATCATATCAGCAAGAGAAAAACCAAGAACTATATGATCCTCTCATTAGATGCAGAGAAAGCATTTGACAAAATACAGCATCCATTCCTGATCAAAACTCTTCAGAGTGTAGGGATAGAGGGAACATTCCTCAACATCTTAAAAGCCATCTATGAAAAGCCCACAGCAAATATCATTCTCGATGGGGAAGCACTGGGAGCCTTTCCCCTAAGATCAGGAACACGACAGGGATGTCCACTCTCACCACTGCTATTCAACATAGTACTGGAAGTCCTAGCCTCAGCAATCAGACAACAAAAAGACATTAAAGGCATTCAAATTGGCAAAGAAGAAGTCAAACTCTCCCTGTTCGCCGATGACATGATACTCTACATAGAAAACCCAAAAGTCTCCACCCCAAGATTGCTAGAACTCATCCAGCAATTCGGTAGCGTGGCAGGATACAAAATCAATGCCCAGAAGTCAGTAGCATTTTTATACACTAACAATGAGACTGAAGGAAGAGAAATTAAGGAGTCAATCCCATTTACAATTGCACCCAAAAGCATAAGATACCTAGGAATAAACCTCACCAAAGAGGTAAAGGATCTATACCCTAAAAACTATAGAACACTTCTGAAAGAAATTGAGGAAGACACAAAGAGATGGAAAAATATTCCATGCTCATGGATTGGCAGAATTAATATTGTGAAAATGTCAATGTTACCCAGGGCAATGTACACGTTTAATGCAATCCCTATCAAGATACCATGGACTTTCTTCAGAGAGTCAGAACAAATTATTTTAAGATTTGTGTGGAATCAGAAAAGACCCCGAATAGCCAGGGGAATTTTAAAAAAGAAAACCATATCTGGGGGCATCACAATGCCAGATTTCAGGTTGTACTACAAAGCTGTGGTCATCAAGACAGTGTGGTACTGGCACAAAAACAGACACATAGATCAATGGAACAGAATAGAGAACCCAGAAGTGGACCCTCAACTTTATGGTCAAGTAATATTCGATAAAGGAGGAAAGACTTTCCACGGGAAGAAAGACAGTCTCTTCAATAAATGGTGCTGGGAAAATTGGACATCCACATGCAGAAGAATGAAACTAGACCACTCTCTTGCACCATACACAAAGATAAACTCAAAATGGATGAAAGATCTAAATGTGAGACAAGATTCCATCAAAATCCTAGAGAAGAACACAGACAACACCCTTTTTGAACTCGGTCACAGTAACTTCTTGCAAGATACATCCATGAAGGCAAAAGAAACAAAAGCAAAAATGAACTATTGGGACTTCATCAAGATAAGAAGCTTTTGCACAGCAGAGGATACAGTCAACAAAACTAAAAGACCTACAGAATGGGAGGTCTTTTAAAATAGATTTAAATAGATTTTAAATAGATTTAAATAGATTTTAATAGATTTTAAATAGGTTTTAAAATAGATCTGCCCTACGACCCAGCAATTGCACTGCTGGGGATTTACCCCAAAGATACAGATGCAATGGAACGCCGGGACACCTGCACCCCGATGTTTCTAGCAGCAATGGCCACGATAGCCAAACTGTGGAAGGAGCCTTGGTGTCCATCGAAAGATGAATGGATAAAGAAGATGTGGTCTATGTATACAATGGAATATTCCTCAGCCATTAGAAACGACAAATACCCACCATTTGCTTCAACGTGGATGGAACTGGAGGGTATTATGCTGAGTGAAGTAAGTCAGTCGGAGAAGAACAAACATTATATGTTCTCATTCATTTGGGGAATATAAATAATAGTGAAAGGGAATATAAGGGAAGGGAGAAGAAATGTGTGGGAAATATCAGAAAGGGAGACAGAACGTAAAGACTGCTAACTCTGGGAAACGAACTAGGGGTGGTAGAAGGGGAGGAGGGCAGGGGGTGGGAGTGAATGGGTGACGGGCACTGGGGGTTATTCTGTATGTTAGTAAATTGAACACCAATAAAAAATAAATTTAAAAAATAAATAAAATAAATAAAATAAAAAAAAATAAAATCTCACAAGGAAACCTACTAAATAAGTATATCTTGATATCTTCATTCTCTGGATGAAGACATTGTGGTAAAGGAACTTAGACTGCCAACAGATACCAGAGCTAGCCCATCGAGCGACCAAACTTTCCATACACCCTGAACTTGGCTTACCATGCTCATAAAGCCAATGTTTCTGTGAGGCTAAATTGATGGGGGGAAGAGCTTAAGGATAGTCCTCTAATTACTTAGTAAATTAGTTCTTCCCATCCTCCCTTTCTACTTAGTTTCTCAGCAATATTTTGTTCCTGGAAAAGTTATAGCTGTTTAGCAAATATTTATACTTCTCTTTTATTTCTTCATGGGACTATCATGAAGGAAGCATATTCTTAGCGCATGAGATAACCTGTGCCTTCTGCAGTTTTTCTTGAAATCATTGATTTCCATTCTTATAGGAGACAGGGCCTACTGTCAGGAGCACAGCAAAACCAAGGGTACATGCAGAAACAAAACCTTTGTCTGGAAGTGACAATTATGGACTGAAGTCCTTCCTCCTCTCCTCTACTCCCTACCAAATTCACATGTTGAAGCTCTAACTCGTAATGTGGCATATGGAGATGGTTAGGTTTAGATAAGATCATGAGGGTGCAGTTGCTAGGATGGGATGTGTGCCCTTATAAGATGGAGTGACCAGAGTCCTCTCTCCACCATGTGAGGGCATAGTGAGAAGGCACCCATCTACAAGCCAGGGAAAGGGACCTTGCCAGATACTGGATCTGTTGGCACCGTGAACTTGGACTTTTCAGCCTCCAGGACCGTGAGAAATAAATGTCTGTTGTTTAAGTGACCCACCCAGTCTATGGTACTCTGTCATAGCAACCCACGCTGGCTAAGACAGTGAGTGTGATTCTGGACACTCACGATAGCACTCGTTGTAACTCCTAGATCTACACTGGCATTTAACATTAGTGTTAGTTCTGGTAGACTCTGGAAATTTGTATTTTTCAAAACTTTCCCAAGCAATTGTAAGGATCCATCAGATTTAGAACATACCTAGATCAGGGAAGAGCAAATGTTTTCCACAAAGGGGCAAATAGTGAATGTTTTCAGCTTTGCAGGACATATGTTCTCTATTAAAATTACTCAACTCTAATGTTGTAACATGAAAGCAGTCATAGATGATACTTTAAGTGAACGGACAGTTAGGTTTGGCTCACAGGTCACAGTTTGCCAACCTCTGGCCTAGATTACTAGTATTTGTATTAGCCAGCTGACATTGCTATAACAAAATGCCACAGACTGAGCGGCTTCAAGTACAGACATTTATTTGTTTACAGTTTTCCTGGCTCACAGATGACCACTTCTCACTTTGTACTCACTTTGTACTCACATGGTGGAGAAAGAGAATGAACTCTTTGGTGTCTCTTCTTATAAGAACCCTGATTTTACTGGCCCAGGGTCTCACTCCTATGATCACATTGAACCTTAATTATCTCCTAAACATCTATCTTCCAACACTGTCACATTGGGGTTAGGGCTTCAATGATCGAATTAGGTGGGGGCACACAAACAGTAAGTCCATATCAGTATTCCCTAGTTTAGTAAGTAGTTGGCCTTTTTGAGGATTTGAGTTTGGCTTTAATAAGTTCTTATTCAACAGACATTTATTAAATATATACCACACACTGGCAATATAACAGTTCCTGGGTAGACAAAATATCCCTACTTCTAAAGAGTTCATTTACAACAGTGGTTGCCAAGCAAATTGATCATAAGAATTCATTTCAGGCTTGTTAAAATGCAGGTTCTATTTCTCAGCGTCACATTAATCCTACTCTGTGGAGAGGTACTGGTAATCCTCTATAAAATAGCCATTGGTGGGCAGCCCCAGTGGCTCAGCGGTTTAGCGCCATCTTCTGTCCCGGGGCCCGATCCTGGAGACCCGGGATCAAGTCCCACGTTGGGCTCCCTGCATGGCGCCTGCTTCTCCCTCTGCCTGTCTCTCTCTCTCTAATGAATAAACAAAATCTTTAAAAAAATAGTCATTGGTGATATGGAAAATAAAAAGAGAAACGTGGTCTGGGACTATGGGTATAAACGTTGTTTCCTGAGTTGACTCAGGGGCCGTGCTCCATTCAGTCATTCTATAATTCCTGTGGTGTTAACCATGAGCCATGGTGTGGTGCAAAGAGCCCTTGACTTAGAATCAGGAAACCCATGTTTGAAACTTGGTATAATTACTCATTAGTTATGTGACTCTGGGGAAGCTATGTTATCTTCTTGAACTTCTGTTTCCTTACATGTTTAGGGGATAAAATACTTATTTAGGAGGCTCATTATAATAAAATATGAAAGTATTTTGACAATGACAAATAATGTATACAGTAATTGTTTGTTATGAATCAAGTCCGGCCTTACTCCCAGAGAATCATCTTGGCCTCCAGGTCAGACTGGAAAATTATGTTGGGTGGTGTTTTGGGAGAGGAACAGAGGTATAGAAAGAAAACATTTCTATTCGTTTTACCATCCCACTTTCATTATGGACTAATTACAGCTGGAGAGGGCTAGTAACAAGTATCATTTGTATAGGTTTGTCGATCCTTGGAGGCTCAACTGAAATACTACTTTCTTGTTCGGATTTCACTTTCCTATTAAATATTACGCGGGTAGGAACTCAAAGTACGGAAAAGCCAGATGGGCTATTTGAAATCCTTATAGGCTTAGAAATGCCTCTGTCCTTGAAATGAAGATTTTTCTAGACCATTGGTTACCAGAGATGGGCCCTTTGAGTATTTTGCACAGTTTGAAGGAAATCAGCCTCATAAATTTAGTTTCCCTCAACAAAACAGATTTGCTAACTCAGTTTTCCATATAAATCTATTCCCGTAAGAGCTAATATCTTCTGTTTCTCCTGAATGCCAGCAATTCTACTATCAATAAAATAAAAATGAGATTTTTACACTTTGAGTTAACATATCAGTGTTGATGGATGAGCGAACTTCGGTGTTCGGGGATTTTGAAAGTAGAGTTCACTGCATCCACGTGCACACACGCACCCCTCCGCCCGAGCAGCCAGCAGCCGAGCAGGCGGCCTTGGGAGCATGTGGTCTCCGGGGAGCGGAGGCTGGCGTCGCCCTCGCCCTCGCCCTCGCCCTCCGCGCTGGTGACACGGCGATGGGGCCTCTGAAGACGCGTCCGCGCTCAGGGGGTGCGGGGGTAGCAGCGCTGCGGTCGGCCCGGGCTCTAGGACAGCACCGGCACAGGCGGGAGAACTCTTGCGATGCCCTTTGCAAGAAGCTACAAGAACCGCTCAAGTCCCACGTACGGTCCGAACCGGGACCAGGACCACCGCTGCCCGGTGCCCCCTGCGGACCTCGCTCGAGGACTGGCTCGGGGGCGCGGGGCCTGCCGTCCTCCTCCGCACACGCTGGGCCCGAGGTCCGGCGCCCTCCAGGGCCCTGGGCTGCGTGCACGACGCCGGCCCAGTCCGCGGTACCGCGCCCGGCAGCCCGGCCCCTGGGGAACGCCGCGGGCGGGCGGGCGGGGCGGGGCGGCCTCGGAGCGCGCGGGCGGCGGCGCGGGGCGGGGCGGGGCGGGGCGGCGCGATGACGTCAGCACGCTCCCGGGGGCGCCGGGCGGGGCGAGGCGGGCGGCCTCCAGGGGCCGGCGGCCGCAGGGCAGTGCGGGGCGGCCCGCGCGCTCCGAGGCCCCGCCCCCGGCCCCCCCCGACCCCCCCGGCCCCCGCCGGCCCCGCGTCGCCGCGATGCGCTCGGCCCGGCCCCCGGCGGCTCTTGGCGGGCGCTGCGGTGCCTGCGCGCGAACGGGGCCCGCGCTGCTCCCCGCCGGCAGGGGCTGCACCGCCGCCGCCCCCCGCGGGCTCTCACGTCCGGGGTGAGGCTTCCGAGCGAGCCTCCGCCTCGAGGGGCGCCCCTCCCGCAGCCGGCGCCGCCCTCCGAGCCGGGGCGGGCGGCTTCCGGCCCTGCGCTCCCACCGGCCTCTGCCCTCCACGCATCTGTTTCCACTTTTCCAGCGTTTAAACTCCACGGTCTGCGCCCCCCGCGCCCCCACCTCTCCCGGGAAGGGCGGAGGAGCGCAGGGCTGGGGCGCAGAGGGGACGCAGCCGCGCCGCAGCCTCCCCCCGCTCCCGCCACGAGTCCCATCTCCTCCTTGAGCTTAACCACTGGCGAGTGAGACGCGGGAGCCAAGTGGCCGCTGCGTGTGGACGTTGGTGCCCTGTGGGGCCCGTACGCGGTGCATCGGGGTCTCTGTGCCTCGGCACCTGCAGCTGCAGCCGCGCCCCCGACCTGCCTCCCCGCGCGCTGCGGCGGCCTCACCGGGACAGGTGGTCGGTGCCCTCACCCCGGGACAGGTCGTCGCCGTCCCCCACCCCGGGACAGGTCGTGGCGCCCTCACCCCGGGACAGGTCGTCGCCGTCCCCCACCCCGGGACAGGTCGTGGCGACCCTCACCCCGGGACAGGTCGTGGCGCCCTCACCCCGGGACAGGTCGTGGCGCCCTCACCCCGGGACAGGTGGTCGGTGCCCCTCGCCCCGGGACAGGTGGTCGGTGCCCTCACCCCGGGACAGGTCGTGGCGCCCTCACCCCGGGACAGGTCGTGGCGTCCTCACCCCGGGACAGGTCGTGGCGCCCTCACCCCGGGACAGGTGGTCGGTGCCCTCACCCCGGTACGGGTCGTCGGCGACGGCACCACCACACGCTGTACCGGGGCGGGAAGGCAGGGGCTGCTCCGCCTGGGGCGCTGGGCCTCGCCACCCCGCAACCTGCCTGGGCTCCAGAGTCACCCCCAGTCACACCCCTCCCTGCTCATACAGTCTCATGGTGTTAGGACAGTTTGTTTCTATTAAATGATTTTAAAGACGTAAAGATAAAGGAACAAAGCGCCGTGGTGAACCCCGAGTCTCCTGAGGCGAGGGAGAGTGATGACGACATCTCCCAAGTGGAATCAGCAGCGAGGCCTCCGGGAGAGACTTCTTGCTCCCAACCATCCCATAGAAGTCACTTCCCCAGGGCTTTCCATCAGGTGGCTGGTGACCTCAGGGTCACTCAACCGGAGAGCTGCGCTGACTTCTTGAGATGTACTTGCGGCTCATTTCCATTGCACCGTGGGTTGAAGAAAATAACTGCTTTGCCGAAACATTCCCTGCAACAGGAGGAGGCGCTGGGCTTTTTCCTGGAGTTGTCTGTGAAGGCAGCTTACTGGTTCTTCAGAGCCAATATGATGCCTCTGACAAGGTACTTCAAAAGGATTCCAGGTATTGTTGGGATCGATGCCAAAATCTGCAAAAAACAGGATTTTTGTTTTTCACTTGACTCTTTAGAGTTTCAGCTGATGGGACAAGTTCTAAAATACCTAATACAAACTTGCTATAATGTGATAAAAAATAAAAGAGAATGAAAAATTCTGATTTGTGTACGTGTGTATTTGTATATAAACTCTAATTATTTTAACATTTAATGTTTTATAGTGTATTAGCTACTCTACAAAACATACACAATACAGGAACTCTCGATAGGAAAACAACATGAAATGACTTATTTTACTTTAGGGATTAAAAAAAATTAGTTTTCTTTTCATCTACTTTGATTCGTCTAAATCATCTAAATTTGGCTTTGTACCCAAGAGCACAGAAAGATACCAGACTCTGAAGCCAGCCTCTCATGAAATTGCTAGGCTAGCTCAGTCTCCAAATCAAACACGCTCAGTAGCCCCCCTTGAAATGGAAACCAAAAGTGAGAATTTCTCCCAACTCCCTTCTCTTCCTCCTCCTTCTCCTTTGTATTAAATATCATTTGAAACAATCAGGAACTTTTCTCTGGCAATGAGTCACTGGCAGGAAAGCAGAAAGCACCACTTCAGAACTAGGGAAGAAAAACATCTCTGTGACCTCGCTTTCATTTTCATCTGAAGAAGTGAGCCATTGAAAGTGTTAACTGTCCTCAGGGTCTGCCTGCCCAGGGAGCTCCTCAGTGCTGTCCATGTGGCCCCAGGGGCCATTCCATTCCTGCAGCTGCAGGATTGCCAGGGGCCAGGAAGTGAAGCTCTCTCAAGGCCTTTCATTTGCTGTGAACACAGGAGTGGCTTAAATTGTTCTCAGTGCAGCACCTTCACTCTAACGTTGAATGGACAAGGAAAGAAGATTCAGGACTAGGGGAAAGTAGGCAACACAAACATTTCTCAAAGGGAAGGCTGTTTTCAACAGGCAGTCGGTGACCCTTGCCTTGATGAGGAGTGAGGGCACAGTATGCTGCTTGTGAAGGGGAAACACTGTACCTTTATGCAGAGTTTGGGAGGTTATTAGGTCTGAGATTTATGGAAACAGAAGGATTTAAAAATAAGAATAAGAAGAAACTACCTCTTGCCTGGCCACAGGTGCAGGAGCAGCGGGACCTCTCCTCCCCACGGGGCTGGGAGACTTGCCTCCTGCAATCAGTGTTAAGTAATGTCCCATTCTGCAGGACCTCAGGGGACCATCTGTGTATTGGGATCAAGATACAGTAAGGAGGTTAGAGAATTACTTGGAAAAAGCAGGCTTGCCACCCAGAAACAGAGTTGGGATATGGGGGATTTGAAAGGTCCTAGGCCTCTAGGGGACAAGCCTCAAAGTTTTATGTTCGGGACTGCTGCAATCTCTGGAATCTACTCTTCTGGGTCTCTGGGTCTCCCCTGTGTCTCTCTCGGTTGAGCTCGACACAAAGAAAGACAGCTTGGTGTAGAGGAACCAGATAATGGCTCTACCCAGAACTGCTCGGGCCAGTTATTAAATCTCTCAGAGCAGGGTTTGGAGCCAGACAGTTCGGGTTTTAACACTAGCACCAGCTGTGTGATCTCCATAAGGTATCCAGCCTTTCCGTGACTTAGTTTCTTGCCTATAAAATGGACATATCGAAAATGCCCAGCTTATTTGGTTGCTATGAGGATTAAATGAGAAAATGCATGTGTTTTGGTTAGAATTCTGGCTTGCAAACAACATAGATGACCTCTGGCTAACTTAAGCAGGGAATGAGTTTATGAGAAGGCTACCACAGAGAAGCCTGGAGATTTAGGTTTAGAAAATGTGCAAGAACCAAGGAAGGCTGGACCTTGGTGACCCTGGACACTGGTTGGGAGTCAGGTGCTGCCTCAGGACTGGGTTCCATTGCCATGGGGAGACTGGCTAACCATGGCTGAGAGAGAATCATTTTCTCTGGATTCAGTGGCCCATCTGAAGGGTAAGATGCAAGGCATCAGGGTGTGTGTTGAGGGAAAGTGGGACTCATTCCCCTAAATAGGATGAAAGTTTAGATGTTGAGTTACTAAACAATGAAAAATATCCATTAATGCTCAAAGTGTGTAGAATGTCAACTTACAAGGGGCGAGCACTCAATAGAAGCTGCTGGGTACAATGATTTATTTCTATATTCTATGAAATGGTTATGATAACACCTTCCTGAAAAGGCATAAATATATCAAAGACCAAGACTAATACTTAACCAAGTCATAGTAATAATAAACACACTTCACACATTCAAGCTGGTATTATCATAAGAATAGTATAGATGAGTGAAATTCATGGATAAATTACAATATTTTAGTCTGATTAGCAGCTTCAATGTCCTTTTCCATAAATCACTATAAAAGAGCAAATCGGTCAAGTTGTCTTTCCTTGGTTTACTTTTCTACTTCACTATTGACACTTCCTTATAACCATTCCCACTTCATAGGAAAGAAAACATTTGCTGAAAGCTAAGTTTTCTCCTAAAATCAAATTCTAATGAAAAATGTACACATGACACAGAAAGCAGCATTTATTCATTTTCATATTAGTTTCTAAGTCTTGAGACAATGCTTATTTTTAGCTCAGAAGAATATATACTGTCTTAGAAAACAAATGTGAATGATGTCACTTTAAAGAATTTTTCACAAGGTTGGAATTGTATGTGTTAGCAATTTTCTTAAATTTTTGATGACAGGAAATAAACAATGAAAAGTTTTCAGTGTGTTATGTATTTCTTCAACTCCTTATTAAAAATGTAGCCTGCTGTAGCCAGGGATCAAGATCCATGGGGGAGGAAATAGGTCTGCTGTAGGCATCTTCTAGAAACAAACATCTCTTAGATGTGGGCTTCTAATTCTCCTGCAATTATTTAATACATTGTGTCCATTTGTTTAATCTCTTTTGTCCTCTTTAAGGTCAGCAAGGGTAGGAGTGTTTGCAACATATTCCCTGGGGGGCCCAGCTGTGCATTAGTACTTAGACTTTTGAGCCCGATGACCTGGCTAACGCATCAGACTTGATGTGCTCTTTCCTTGTTATGTGACCTGTGCGAGTGACTTCAATGCTCTGTCTCAGTTTCTTTATCTGTAATGTTGGAGGTGATACTGTCGTCTACCTCATAAGGTACCTTCAAGGTTAAAGGAGGTAACAATGCCTACAAATTGCATAGGACAGTGTAAGACCAACAATAAATACCAGCAATGAGCTAGTTGTTGACTGTCTGAGTTGTAGGTCATCTGATTTGCAGTGAATGGATCTGCCCACCCCAAGGATGGAAAACTTTAAAGCTGTTTGACACCAACTGAAATATCAAGACCATTTGCAAATGGTCTGTTAGAGACACAAACGAAAAGGCTCAGGATTCAGGATGCATTCTGGAAACAAAACAACGGAAAACTTGAGAAAGCCCTTGTGAAATAGAGGGTCTGGATACTGGTTTTGATGAGTTAGAAAAGCTGACTTTGACAGCATTTTCCACTCGGGGCAGGAGCTTGTTTATAGTGCTCACCTGAAAGCAAGCCAGTGATTCTAGTGGTTTTGAATGACCCTGCACACTTTAGCTCACTTAGGAAGGGGGTTTCTGCACATTGGCAGTGACATGAAGATTCAGAGGATGAGGTTATTAAACAGAGAAAGCTGATGTTCTTATTCCCTGGCAGCTGCTCACTCAGTGAGATGGCTACTGGGGAGTGGGCATTGCTTTTCCAAAATGGACTTAGGTTAAGATAAATGTACAATGAGGGAATGGACACTTTGAATCATGAGCATCCCCCTCCCCGCCCCGCCCGTTTAAACAGTGCTGTAACCATTTTAAGACCCTAATTAAGGTTTTATAAGTAAATTGGACTCTGAAGCTACAGGATAAAACATGACTTTCTGCTGGTAAACCTAGGTCCCTGTGTTCATATCTGGATTTCTCAGCTGCAGGGTCCTCTCCAGGATTCCTTTTGAATATGCATTTCATTTTTCATTGAAATTAAAGCTGCTGACAGATTTAGACAGATGGACAGGGGCCTCAGTTATACAGCTTTACTAGCAACCAAAATAAAATTGTGAAGTACAGCAGGTGGAAGTTGGTTGATTAAGTTGGATATTTGCTATTCTGTGAATCCAGTGAGCCGCCTGCCCACTTCTGCTCACATGCACATGGGGTCCACATCCATTCATTTTGTGGATGCTTCATGGGTTTGGTCTGTCTCAGGGTCTCCTATCTTGCTACTTGCTCCTATAACTCTGGATATCATTGGGTAGGTTAAATGAAATCCTTCTGCAGCTGGCATAGTTCCAACCCCTTTCACTATTTTCTTTGCACTGAATTCAAGAAGAAGTGGGCTTTGGGTCTCTGTATGCCTGAGCTAGAAGGACAAAAAGTTCACTGACCTATGTTTGTAAGTAGTCTAATGGTAAGAATATGCTATAGGAAAGCCTTTGGGAGAGGGGGAAAAGATGGCAATAAGTTGGCACTATTAAAGATGGTACCTTCATGGAATAAACATCCAGGAGGAAACCACAATATTAACCACAAGGGGGCTGGACCACAGACCACAAGCCAAGAATAGACAGGCGACCACTTCCTGAATACAGTGGCTTTGCTTGCCAGGGTCATGGAGGAGGCAGCTGTGAACAAAAGTGCAGGATTCACCTGGGCTTTTGCTTGTGCAGGACGCTGAGGATCGGCAGCCTGCTAACACCTGGGTTTCAGATTTCTCCTGGAAGCAGCTGTTCACACAGAGCAGGAAAGAAGACAAGAGGGCCCCCTATCTCACCCATGCTATACATCTTCCAACCCAGAAAGGAGGCAGCCAGAAGAGATAGAAGTAAACCTCAAAATATTTTTTCTTTGTTACGAAAATATGTCTTACGTATGTTCCATTTGAATTGTAAATTAGTGTATAGAAGAATATATGATACAACTCCCTATTTACAAGAGCATTATTGGTGTGCTTTGCACACTCTTGAGAAGAGTCACATACTTAAGGAATAATGAAAGCATTCCTTATCTATTATTGCTGAAGCACTAATTTAGTATCTCCGTGCAATTAGATTTGGCTTGAAATGGGAATTCATTTCTCAGCAGGATTGCTCACTGAATCACTTTATTGTCTCTTTGCTCCCTTAGTGGGGCCCTTTTACACCAGCATAGGAGAAAATGCTGTGCTGGCTTAATCCAGCCCCAAGGACAAGGAAGTGACTGGTGGTTTCCTTGGGCCTTGCTTACCAGGTGTATTTCCTTTCCTACTGTTTGGCAGCAAAGAAGAGTCAAGAATAAAAGCTCAAGGGTTAGTTTCAAATAAAGAGAACCCTAAAATATGTCGGCTCTGGAAATGCATACTCAATAGTGAACACTTTCTTCTACACTGAAATACTGATCCCCAGATTAGACTTCCAACTCCATGGGACGTTTTTCCCTTTGTTGTAGGAGTTTGAGCATCAGGAATTTTTTTTTTTTTTTAAATGAGACAGGGAGCATTGTTAAGAATATAACTGTGGTTCACAAACACCTGCTCACCCTCCCACATCATGCATGCATGTACAAGTAAATTTTTCAGCAAGTACAGGTTTATTTCCCAATGGCTTCAACAGGTAAAAACTGGCAGAATTTTCTGGCATAACATGCACTCTAATTGTCCTTCTAGCTGATACCTGTTCTGAGCTGCTCCAAGTGGATTTACTATAAAGCCCTGCTATGATCATCCAACTATGAAGCGTTCCAGTGGGCTTGCTTTTAAAGCTCGGTGGTTGCATAGACCATATAGAAGGAATCAGAGAATTACAAAGTCAGAGGAAGCACTGCGTGGCTGCCGTTGGCTTCCCAACCACCCAGGGCAGAACAGGTGTATGTAAAGGTGATTCTTAGTCCCAGGAGACAGCACCTCAGGGAACTGCGAGTCAAGGCATGCAAAGAGGTTTTCAGGAGTGAGGTGTAAAATTCCAAAGGTTTGGGTTCAGTTCAGATAAGCATCCACATGTTTGGATCTTTGGTAGAAACCTGTCTGAAATGTCTCAAACAGCCTGTTAAGTTGGGCTGGAAATCTTGCAGGAACTCCATTTCTCCTGAGGTTTTTGGTACTTCCTGTAAGAATCAGCCCAGAATAGCCTTTCCATGTCTGAGCCAAAGATGGAAAAGTAATGAAACAGCCTTCTCACTTTCTATTGTTTTGTGTTAAAAGCTTGTGCGTATTTGATGGTTGTGAGTGCTTTACACAGAGATGAAGTCATAGGAAAGATCAGACATTTAGGCTCCTGTTTGGTTTGGGAAGTCTGCAGAAGCAGTGCTGGCGGGGGGGGGGGGGGGGGGGCGGGGGGCTCTCCCTTCATGCAAACGGGTACAACCCTGTCCTTGAAGGTGGTCGTTTTTGTTCAGAGAAAGGGAAACAGAGGCAGGGCTGTACGGTGGACCCACATAGTGCTGGTCACTCCGGCTTCCAGGAGTTTATGGAATGACCACACTGATCAGCAAATCTGATTTCCTGAAGATTCAGCCCCATCAGGCAGCACCAGGACGGGAGGCACTTCACCTGTCAGCTCTCCTGCCAAGCTGGCCAGCAGGATGCCGGGCTCTATCCCAACTCCTCCTTGCTCCTGGGTATTTATGTGAGAGATGACTTTAGGCCTTTTCCTACAGCAGAGGCAAATAACTAAACAACTACTTACGCCAGCTGCAAAATTGGATGGTTTTCTCCACTGGGAAGAGAGACACCATTATGTCTGGCATACTTGTAGGCTAAGACCATCTCCATGGAGCAGCCTCTCTTGAGGGGTAGCAAGATTGCACTTCCTGTGTTTTCTCAGTGTCCCCTTCTATTGCTCCTTTTATTTTTTTTTATTTTTTTTATTTTTATTTTTATTTTTTTTTATTGCTCCTTTTAATACAACATCAAGCAACTTGGAAAAGATTTTCCTTAGAGGCCAGGTTTGATCACAAGACCCACCTCTGGGCTTTCCTCTCTGGTCTAGCTCTTCCAAAGGACAGGGAAGGGTGTGGAGTACAGGCCACTGGAGGTCCTTCTCATGGGGGCCTGGTGATTCAGCTCAGGCAGCTCAGGAGGCGGGTCCTAGACTTGGCAAGCACCCTGCTAGGTACTAGGAAGCACTACCTTGCTGTGTGGGGCGGGGTTGCTCAGCCCACGTCTCTGCTGGCACATGGGAAACCTGCTGTTGGTGAGAGCAGAGCTGTCTGGGGAGCCCTGGGGGGTGGAGTCCCACGGAGTTTGCCAGGATGAGCAGGCGGGGTTGAGGCCTCCATTTCGAAACAAGAGGCTCCTCATGGGGGACCCTTGCTTGCTTGCAGTCCTGGGTCCCCTGGTTACACAGAGGTCAAACAGAGGCATCGCCTAATCGTGGGGAAGTTTAGTGATGTCTGAAGCCGAATGATACGGAACATTTGGAAATATTTGAAGAAAAGATCAAAGCCTGTGAATTTAATTACCCAGCCCCACCTAATTAGCTCCTGTCTGGCTGTTCAATTTTCTGCGCTGACAATTATTGATGGGCTGCTGTCCTCCATGCTCCCTCCCCCTGGCTGGGCTCTCCCCCTGGTGGGGGGGGGGGCACGCAGATTTTCAGAGATTTGCAAGGGACAATTAATGATAGTTTGTAGTGGGGGCAGTTGAGGGCAGAACTGCCTTAGTGGAAGGACAGAGGCCTTGTTAGTGTCTGTAACATGTTATGGGCTTGTGTGATCTTGTGAGCAAAAGTCTTGATTTTTCAGAATTCTGAGGCTCCAGAGGAACCCACCAAGTACTGTCTGATGGACAAACCTCAGAGGTATGAGTGGTAAAACATTTCCAGCAAAGAATGCTCTTCTGCAAGGATTGGCTGAGGTCTGGAGTGGATGTGTGGAGTTACAGCCTCCTAGGGCAGAGTTCTAGGTGTTGGTGACCAGGGTGGGCTGCCATCTAGGCTCTGCTCATTGGGGGGCATGTGGAAGGACTGTCCCCACTCTCCATGACTAGAGTCAGGGACTTACCCTGGTTTTCCTGACTTGCCTGCACTGTGGAGGTGCTGACCCCTATCTCAGAGCAGAGACCATGTTCCTGGGAGGTTGGCAAGCCCTGATGGCAAGTGGGCCTCTGCAGCCCTGATGGAATAGACACCAAGTGCTTTATAACTGACCCAAATAAAATGTATCTTTTATCCAACCACTGTGAGAAATACATACGCAGAACCTATAACATTATTTTGCTTAATTTTGTCCTCAACCTTTGCAGAGCATTTTGATGAGAAAAAACCAAACCAAACCAAAACCAAAACAAAAAAAACTATCACAAAATGATACTTTTATGTCTTTTGGTTAATGCTTATTTTTTATAGGCATTTTTTTAAAAGATTTTATTTATTTATTCATGATAGTCACACACACACACACAGAGAGAGAGAGAGGCAGAGACACAGGCAGAGGGAGAAGCAGGCTCCATGCAGGGAGCCCGACATGGGACTCGATCCCGGGTCTCCAGGATCACACCCCGGGCCAAAGCCAGGCGCCAAACCGCTGCACCACCCAGGGATCCCAGTTAATGCTTCTTTGTAAGAATAAAAGTTGTTTTGTTTTTTGTTAGTGCTGACACAGGCATTCAGTAGAATGTTTATTTACAAGTGTTCATACTTTTCAGACTTGCCCTCATACCTGCTTTCTCCATGGGCATTGGCTCTTTCATGGGGGGTTGAATGTAGCTGATATGCACAAGGTGAATCCCAACTCCCCAGAACTCTGGCTCTACAGTTGACCTTATGTGCTGGATTCATTTTTCTGTGTGTCTCAAATACTTTCCCCAGGAAATATATTTTAGGTGACCCGTTCCCCACCCCCACTCCTGAGCTTTTCTTGGAAATGCCTATTATGGGCTTCATTTCTATGTTGGTTCTTTGGTTTTCTTTTCCTTCACAATATCTCAAGGCTCCCCTTTTGTGTCCCACCTCCAATTTTCTGGGCATCTTAAGGTTTTGATCTTTATATTCAAGACATCACCATCTGTTTTGTATTCCTGAACTTTCAACTAGCACAGACTTTGCTGGGTTCTGGGACCCCAACAGGAAACAGGGTCTTTTCCAGGCTCAAGGAGCTCTTGAGGAGATGGAGAAGGAGTCCACTCTGGGCACATGCAGCCAAGGAGTGCTGCATCTACCCAGGAGCCTCCGCAGCACATTGACTAAACAGCTGGACAGAACCCCCAATCCTTCCTCTGGGAAGGATACATTTTCAAATACTGTATTATTTTTCTAAGCAGCATTTTGGAAGTTCTGTATTTTCTAGGGAATTTTGTTAGTCTCCTTTCTCTTCTAAGAGGTTTGGGGGAGCTAGGGAACCCATCAATGGGCCTGCAGTACACTGGGGCATTCTTGCAGAAGATGTGAGAGGAGGCCTAACACACTTGCCTTGTAACCCCTCCTGGAGCCCAGCCATGTCCATGTCCTGTTTTGGGGAGCAGTGCAGTGTGTATGCTGTTCTGAGTCCTTCTCCACCTGACCATCTGAGTCTCTACATAAAGAAACGGACCCAACCCTTGGCTTACCACATTGCTCTTGGTCCACAAGGATGGGAGGGCAGCCCCCAAGATCTGTGGAATGTACCCGTTCTTCTCATACTTTCTAAAGCTTTTGTTTGTTTATCCTTCACACATGGTCTGCTGCTGAGACAGCCCGAGTGAGGTTCTCACTTCTTTCTTTTGGTATGTAAAAAGCACAGACATGTCATGTTTATTATTGTTGAGTTTTTCTCAGCTAAGCTGAAGACATACATCAAGATGGTTTTTTCTCAAGGGACTGAGTTCAAATATTTCACAACATATAAATAATGGTCTTTAACATGAGCCACTTATTCTGTCTTTCTTGTTTATGAAGAATTTTCCTTATTTTATTTTAATAAAATGACAAATGCACAGTTTGTGGGCTCAGTATCTAATTGTAGATTTTTGACCTAATCTCATGCATTGTTGGCACTGGGAAAATTTCCTTCAAAATGGTGGTGAAATCTTTGCTGAGTCCTATTGTAGGCCTACCACACGCTGCAAAGGGTGCTGGGCAGCGTCCTGGTCAAGACAAAAAGCAACAATGTCCACTTTGGGTTCAATCACAACACATTCTTTCAGTTTGGTCTGAAATGAACTTGTGTAACAACCATTTGTGTTGCTTGATTTAGAAAGTCAAAGGAATCTTAATAAATCATAAAGCCATAAACTAATTTCTCCTGGAGAAGCTTAATCCTATATCTTTTTAAAACTCACTGGCCATTCAGTCTCTAACTTGGAGCTTCTATTAGTTTTTCAAACATAATACATCATACTTTCTGGAAAAAGGCTGTGTGCAATGGCCACTCTGACCTCCCAGATTTTGGCATCTCAAAATGCCTAGAGGCATGCCTGAACCAAAACTTGTACAGCAGAATCTTTCCTTGTTACAGCCAGCCTCCTTCCCCTAAAGTTTACATGTTCTCTCTGAAAACATGTGGTATTTACGTGAATCAGTAATTTTGCAAAAGTCCTGATTTAATTTAATAATGTTGATTTTGGTTTCCCTGACCATACAAATGAACATTTTCTGAGCTCTAAAATGAAATTGGAAGCTATTTCCTCTTCACCTTATTTCCATAACTTTGCAGACTCCGATTTGGCACAAAGGAAAGTTGCCAAAATGCAAAACATTTGGAACACAAGAAAAAGCAGGAGGCATTATTAAGCATTTAGCATCTAAAGGTTCCAGATTTTAATCCAACATATTGTTTACAAATGTTTTGGAGCCAGGCAGACTTGGACTTGCATCCCACTTTTGCCACCATTAGTCATGTCCTTCAGCAAATGCTTTTCTTATCCAGGTATCCTCTTTGGAAACATGAAGCAAATAGGCACCTACCTCCTAAGGATTATGTCTACAGCACCAATGCCTGGCACATAGTAGGTACTCAATGTGGGCAAATTTGACTAGTTGCAGCATTTTTTATCCTGTTCCTTTCTTCCATCCATATGATCTATCATATTTAAGAAATTGGATCCCTTAAATATCAATCTCCATGTGTTCTTAGTCAGTGGACTTTTTCTCCTAAGAAAGGAGGGGAGAATGGGGGCATGTTGGAGATTGAAGGTATGGGATAATAATGGAAGGAACAGAAAGTTGGGTCAGGGTCAATTTACTGACATGAGCTTATTATGCAGACATTGTGCATTGGTGAGCTAGAAAGGGCTCTACCAGTTTGGTTGCTTGACCAAACAATGGACCACAGGATGGACCCCTGTGAGTGAATTGGAAATACCAGACATACCTTGGCTTATTGTAGAGTAATTCAAGGACTTAGAGAAATTGAGATGTCAGAGTGGACATGTCATTTGTCACCCACACTGGGAGGGTCCAGAGGAATACCTTTCATGACCATGAGAAATAATTTTTGAGGGGAGCCTGGCACTGTTGAAGAGTTCTGTGTTTGCTCTGCCTTTTAGGCCAGACCTCAGTGTGAACTGCAGCCACTCAACTGTAAAACCTAAACCTAAAAGCAATGGGGGTAATTGGATCCTGGAGCTGCTGGGGCTAAGAGGTAGCCCTCAGCCATCAAACACAAGGACAGGGTGGTGATCATCATAGATGCTAGAGTCAAAGCAGCTATCAGAATGGTCTGATTGTGCAGACCTAAGAGGTTGGCTCATTAATTATGGTATTCCTACAGGTGAAATAGATGGAAGACCTGTTAAATTCTTACTTAGTCTGTATAAGCAGAAAAATTCAAGGTCAAGTGAACAAATGTTTAACCTGAATCTTAAAATCAGAGAGTCACAGCTCTCTAACTGAATCTCAGATTTGAGCCAGGTCACAGACCCAGAACCCCTTGGATGAAAAGGAGCTAGGGTCCCTCTAGGAAGGAACCCTGCCTGTTCAGTGGTACACTGCCACTGATAAGTTAGAGAGGGCTCTCACGTTTTGCTTGTTTGGTTAATTTTATACCATTAACCTTTCTCTTAGTCTTCCCAAGGTACATGAAGCCTTTAGATTTGAGCTGCAGATTGGGCATCTAGATCTGGAGCCTGCTGGTCCATCCTGTGGATTTTGGACCGGCTGCCTCCATCATCAGGTGAGACAGCTCCTTATGGTAAATGTCCCTCTCAGCACATATCTTACTGGTTCTGCTGTCTGGATAATCCTGACTAGTATCAATATAGCAGAGTTATACACAAAGCCAGGGCCCACCACCCCAGATGGAGAGTGTACCATCTGTCTCCCATGTGCTGCCACGGCTCCTCCCAGGTTCTCTCTGCTTGACGATGACCACCTTCCTCAGCCCCTGCTATGCTGTGGGCCTTAGTATCCTCCTCTTCTCTCTTCTTCATTATTTTCATAGCATGTATGGTGATACTATGTATTTTATTGGTTATTTTGTTTTTAATCTGGTTCTTAATCACAAACCATAAGCTCAAGAAGGGTAGATTTTTTTCTTTTATTCACTGTTGCATCCCCAGTCTCTAGATAGTGTTGGGTACTTAATAGGTATTCACCTTTAAATGAATAGATCCTCTTTTGTGATGATTATTTCTCTCAGAGACCAGATTTCTCTCTTTTTCTTTCTTTCTCTTTCTTTCTTTCTTTCTTTCTTTCTTTCTTTCTTTCTTTCTTTCTTTCTTTCTTTCTTCTTTCTTTCTCTTTCTTTCTTTCTTTCTTTCTTTCTTTCTTTCTTTCTTTCTTTCTTCTTCTTCTTTCTTTCTTTCTTTCTTTCTTTCTTTCTTTCTTTCTCTCTTTTCTTTCTTTTGCCTTCCTTCCTTCCTTCTTTCTAAAATATATCAAGCTTTTTCCTAGACATCAGCTTCTTATATAGTACAACTTTTTTTTTCTTTTTCCTTTCTTTGGCCTCAAATAGACCTTTGTTCAGAACTTTCAGGAAACCAAAATATATACATGGGCAGAGAAGGTGACTAAAGCCTGTTTGAGTGGCCAGCATCAAAAAGACAAGAGTCATTTGGCTCAGGGCATGATCCCGGAGTTCTGGGATCGAGTCCCGCATCCAGCTTCCTGCATGGAGCCTGCTTCTCCTTCTGCCTGTATCTCTGCCTCTCTCTCTGGCTCTCGTGAATAAATAAATAAAATCTAAAAAAAAAAAAAAAAAAGACAAGAGACAACAAATGCTGGCATGAATGTGGAGGAGGGAGGGGAAATTGGAGAATAATGGTCAAAAAGTACAAACTTCCAGTTATAAGATAAATAAATACTAGATAAAAAATGGACAATATGATGACAATAGCTAATACTGCTGTATGGTATAAAGTTCTTAAGGGAGTCAATCCTAAGGGTTCTCATCACAAGAAACAAGTATTTTTTTCTTTGTTTTGTACCTATATGAGATGATAGATGTTAACCAAATTTATCAAAGTAATCTTTCCGTGGTATATGCAAGTCAAATTATTGTGCTGTATACTTTCAACTTCTATAATTGTATACTGTGCTGTATGCCAGATGTATCTCAATAAAACTGGGGGGAAAAGGAGGTGAGTATGACACTGTTTTATAATTCTTTTTCTTTTTCACTTATATGAAATATCTAGGGGTATTTCCTGGTGATTCATAACCTCTTAACACTTGTGAAAAATCATCCCCAATACATAAAAAATCAGTGTGTCTCTATATACTAAAAATAAACAATCTGAAAAGGAAATTGAGAAGGCAATTCCATGCATAAACAGCATTGCAAAGAATACAGTTACTTAAGAGAAACTTAATTAAGGTGAGTGACTTGTATGCTAAAAACCACAAAATATTGCTGAAAGAAATTAAAAGAGTCAAAAGTAAATGGAAAGGCATCCCATGTTCATGAGTTAGAAGACAATAGTATTAAATTAACAATTTATTGTTAGTAAATTGAATAAAATATGTCAGTTTAACCTATAGCGTACAATGTAACCCTTATCAAAATCCCAATGAGTTTGAAGAATGGATGAACAGAATGCGACATATATGTACAGTGGAATATTATTGAACCTTAAAAAGAAATGAAATCCTCAGATTTGCTACAGCATGGATGAAACTTGAAGATATTATTTTGAGTGAAATAAGCTATACACAAAAGTACAACTGCTGTATAATTTTACTTATATGAAATAATCTAGAATAGGCAAACTCATAAACACAGAGAGTAGAATAGTGGTGACTGGGGTGGAGAAAGTGGGGAATGGAGACAAAGTTTCAGTTTGGGATGATGAAAAATTTTGGAGATGAATAGTGGTAACAGTTGTACAATAATGTGAATGTACTTAATGCCACTGAAAAAGGGTAAAAATGATACATTTTATGTTATATATATTTTACCACAATTAAGAAAAAAATCATCTTGTTACTGCACAGGCACCACAAGTTCCATGTGTAATGTTGCATCCCTTAAAGTAATGTCCTGCCCACCACCACTGGGGAAGTTGGTCCAAATGTAACTGATGACACATGTGCGTGGTGGGAGGCCACAGTGGCTTCTGGGAGCCATCGGTTCATTCTAAATAAAGCAGATTCACTAAAGGAAAAAAAATGAGCTGCAATTGCAGAAAATGTTCCTGAACACACGATTATTGTATTAAGTTCCCTTGAACCATGAGCTCTTGTTACATGAGTCCTTTGCCCATGTCTGGAACTCTATCTTGTGGTCAAAAAAGGGAAAATTTTGTTAAAACTCTGAGGATATATATTGCATATAGAGAGAAAGAGGCCAATTTTTAAAAAGTGTTTCAAATCACTTGAAAAATAGCTATCCCTGACACCCTCAGAGACACTGAGAGAAATCACTGAAGGCTCTGACTCACAACCCCCTCTTTCGTGTGGGCTCTAAACCACATGGCTTTAAGGTTGCAAAGTGGGTGTGGCTTATAAATACCCAAATTACAGCAGCAAGTCTGCATGAATGATTTTTTCCCCTTTGTAATAATAATGTCAGGACTGTTATTACACTTGGCTCCATGGGGGAATTGGAAGTGTTTCTCTGAAGGGAAGTGCTTCCAGCTCCACAGCTCCTTCAAGAGCTCCATTCCCATGTACTTGCTGGAAACTTTCAGGAAACCACATTCCTTTTCACGTCCCCATTTAGCAATGTGATCTCTCCCAGCCAGAATGCTTCCCAGACCACCTCATCAACCAGGCCTGGGAATGGAATGCGACCATGAGGGGCTGCGCATTGGGGTTTAGGTCTTGTTTCCATGTTATGTTTGTGAGTAAGAGAGGAAAGGAATGATTTTTTTCCTCCTGAGAATATTTTGTCAACCCTCAGCATATTTCAAAGGATTCAAAGTCTCCAATGAATCAAAGGATTCAAAGTCTCTAATCTGGGGATGAGGGCCAGTGGAACCCAAGATGACAATGAGATCAAATTCTGTCTCAAAGTGGCCAGAATTGGCCTGGATTTTAGGTCAAGAGGCATTTGACAAGTGTCAGGAAAGTACATAAGAATCTTACTGTAATTTTCTGTAACTTCTTTTGGAAATGATCAGACCAAAAAAATTAACTCTAAGAAGAATGAGATGGTGAGCCTTTATTTTAAGATTCAAGGAAAAAAAAAAAAGAGGGGGGAAGGAAGGAGAAAAAGAATAATCAATTTTTGAAAAACAAGGTAGGGATTGTGAATGCTATGTGGTTTAATCAAGGAAAGCAAATCTCAACACAAAGCAAGAATATCCAACAAATTATTACATATCATCCTGTGTCACCAGTAGATGATGCTGCAGAAAAACTTGGTCATAATAAAATTCCTTACCACATGGGGGATAGTCTCAGTGGTTGGTCCTTAGATATTGTGTGTGTGTGTGTGTGTGTGTGTGTGAGAGAGAGAGAGAGATTTAATATTTAATTGGGTAAGTGTATGCAGGGATTTTTGGTAGAATGGGAGATGAGATGGTGGGAGTAATAATATTCAAAGGGGTAACAATATTTGATGGTCAGATATGGCACAGGCTTTATTTTTTCAGGCATGTATTTGATCCAGATACTTAGTATACAGTACACAATTAAATTTTGTTTTTTTTTCTGACTAAAATCTGTAAACTGAGACCATGTTAGTTGTCAAAGATGTCTAGATAGCCCCAGAAAATATGGAAAAGGCTCTGTTAGTACCTAAAGTACGCTCTATGGTAGGTATTTTGACTTGACAATCTTCTTCTTAGCAGAGAAATAACTGGAGGCAAACAAAGAGATCTGTTTGTAGAGTAACAGAATCCAGTCCTTACTAGAAAAGTGATAGCAGAGAAGCAACTGCTTGTGCTTCTTGCCTCAACACATTCTTTAATCATAAGCTTCTGTTCAGTTCCACATACATTTTTATACATTTTTGAGAGTTCAGTCTTATTTAGATCCATTCACATGTTTATCAGTGTCTTGGATCACTAATGCCTCTTTCATCTTTCCTCTGGCTTCATCCCTCACTTTTTCTTTCTTTCTTTCTTTCTTTCTTTCTTTCTTTCTTTCTTTCTTTTTTATTTATTTGAGAGAGATCCAGAGAGAGAGAGAGAGCACACAAGCAGGGGGAGGAGCAGAGACAGAGGGAGAAACAGATTCCCTGGTGAGCAGGGAGCACAATGCGGGACTTGATCTCAGGACCTTGGGATCATGACCTGAGCAGAAGGCAGGTACTCAACTGACTGAGCCACTCAGGTAACCCCCCCCACCCCATCTTCTTATTATGCATCCTTAGTAGTTATTTCAGTGAAGGTCTGTGACTGATAAATTCTTCTTCCTCTGAAAAAGCTATTTTGCTCTCACCTTAATAGTGTAGCAAAGTGTAGAATTCAGATCAATCATTTTCTTTCAGCACAGAAGATATTATTCCATTGTCTCCTGGTATCTTTCTTTTGAGAAATATGCCCTCGATTTAAATGTCTTTTCTCTGTGGTAATCATTTCTTTCTCTCCTTAATGTTCTGAATGTGTCTAGGTATGGATTTATTTTTAACCTTTCTGGTTGGGACCTGGTAAGATTCTTCATTCTCAGTGTTTTCCTTTGGATTTGAAAAAATTTCAGGAACTTACTCTTTAAAATACTGTCTTACTTCCACTCTATGATTGCCTTATTATCTTGTTTTATCAACTAGAAATATTGCATCTGATGCATCTTGATAGAAAACACAACTTAGAGCAGTTTATTTTTTCTCACATTATTAGATGTCTGGAGGCAGACAAGCTAAGATCCTTTCAGCTTTCTGCTTCATCTTCCTTTGTGTGTTCCTAAGACAACTGTTGCCCTTCTAGCAAGGTGCATATATCCACACAGATAGAATGGGGGGAAATAGGGGGAAAGGAGATGATTTTAAAGAACATCCTCAGGAATTTCACTTGGAAACTTTTGCTTCTACTTTATTGAACAGAATTGTGTTACTTAGTTACCCCTTTCTTTGGGTGTGCTGGGAGATAATTTCTTAGCTGGACATATTGTCATTCCAAACAAGTCAGAAATTTGTGAGTAAAGACAGAATGGAAACTATATAAGCAAATAAACAGGACCTGTCCTGGCATGTGTTCTGTCTCTCATCTCATGTCTGTCATGGCTACATTTATGTTACTACCTCTTTGTCTCTCTCTGTTTCTAGATTTGGGTGGCTTCTTTAGATATACATTCTAGTTCATTAATTCTTTCTTTACCTATGTCTAATGTGGTGTTTAAATGAATCATGAATTGTTGACTTTAACGACTATATATTTTTTAAATAAGAGTTCTACTTTTTTTCAAAGCTACCTATCCTTCTTTTAAAAATAAGAAATCTTATTATTTCTGCATGGATTCCATTTTTTCTTTTATCTTTTCAGCAATTTAAAAATATTTATTTTATAACTTATTTGAGAAATATGTTCTATCATTTCAAGTTCCTGGTGTTTTTGTGAATGCTGTCTCATTTGCGATACCTTCTTGCATATTATGAAATTTTTGATGATGAGATTCTCTTGTGAGACAGTTTTTTTTTTTCTCCTGTAATCCTGTGTGGTCTTGATTGAAAGAATGTCCCTCAGAGAAGTTTTTTCCTTGCTTCTCTTAGCCCTCAGGGATTCCTGAACCAAGAGGATGTCAGATCATGCAAGATACTATTTCAAGGTTCCTACTGCTAATGGGAGCCTTTTAGCACAACCAAAGTCTAGGCAATCAGTAAGAGGACTGGGCTTGGCACAGAAAATGGGAGGCTCTGATGGAAAGAAGTGTCACGGCAACATTGATCCAGTGAGATATTTTTACTAACATAGAAATGAGGAATAAAAAGCAGCAAATGAAAAGGGAAGTCAAGATATCATTTTTTTAGTCCTTAAGCTCAGGACCAAAGTACCTAAACATCTATGGCAGCCTCTTGTGCTAGCTTTGGAGACTGCTACTAGCCACAAGTAAGAATTAATGTTGAGAAAATAAAATTATCCAAAGTCTCATTGATTGAACTTCTGTGACCCTCCTTAAGTGAGATGCATTCATGCAGGGATTCCTTACTCACTGCTTTCGCCCCTGGCCATCCACTATGGATAAGGCACTGTGCTGTCCTGGTGGGCAGAGATGAATGAGACAGATTAAGTGTGGAGGCAAATGCACCAACAAATCCGCATAATGTAATTCATGCATAGCTAAATGACTAAGGGGCATAAAAGAGAGGGGGGCTTGGCTTTGGTGAAGAATTAATGAGGAAGTAACACGTAGGCTAGGTCTTAAAAGATAAGCACAATTGTGGTAGGTGAATAGGTCATGCAGCCAGTTAACAAGTTAGGACTACAAGAGAAGAAGATTTTCCTTTTCAAGAAATTAATGATTTGAGTTTTGAACATGGTAGTTTTGAGTTGAGTGCTTATGGAATATCCAGTGGACAGTTGGAGTTTTACAATTCTGGAACTCAAAAGGATGGGAGTCAGAACTGGTCTGGGTATCATCGTCATACAGAGTGATGGTACTCAGAACTGAGGAAGCGATAGAGGCACTCAGTGTGGCTATGGGGAAAGGAAGAGAGAGAAAGAAGAGAGACGCAGAGATGAGAGATGAGTGCAGGGGAGATATGACATACAAGGTTGGCAAAAGCTAGAGAAGAAGAGACATAAGAACAGGAGGAGTGCCACGGCACAGTGAAGATGAGAGGATCTCGTGAATACATAGAATGGGCATCAGTATTAGATGCTGCAAAGAAATCAAGCAGGGAGAAAATCAAGAGTCTTGAAGTAGCAATTTCTGAAAGCTTTGGTAAGACAGCAAATTGTTGCAAACATTTTCCATTAGTTGCCAGAAGCACTGCGAGGAAGATCAGAGACAGTGCTCGCCCTGAGGAGAGACAGAGCTCAGGGCTGGGCCGGGGCGGGGGGGGGGGGGGGGGGGGCGGGCGCTGAGCCCCCTGGTGTCCCCCACACTAGTGAGCTCTGAAGCAGAATGGCAAAGTACTTGGAGCAGTTTACTGTCTCTAGGCTTGCTTCCCTGTCTGTAGGTGGATTTATAGAGAGCACATTGCCAGACATGTGAAAAGCTCCCCAAAATGTTAGTTAGCTCTCTTTTGCTTGTGTGTGTCTTAAAGGCAGAGGTTCCAGGGTAGGACGGAGGAAAAGGATTAGCTTGTCTGGGAGAACCAGGCACATCCCCCATCTGCACAGGAGGGAGTGAGGAAGGACACAGACCCTGGAGGGTGGCGGTGATGGAAAGATGACCAGACATCTGCCAGACCTGGAGCATCGTGGGAACTAGGGGTGCATGCAGGGGAGGACTGTCACTGTGGACAGGGAGAGGGACAGTCTGGGGCACCAGCAAGCACTTCTGGGCTACATCAAGGGTCCTGTCGAAGGTTCCCTCACAAAGCTCCTCTCCTGGAACACTGTCCACACCCCTCACTGGATCCCATCCCCCTCCTGCATCCCATCCCTCTGGGTTTTCCCCACTCTTACAAACATCTGCCTAAGCTGGCTGCTTTCTGTTCCTTTCTCATCTCAGGGTCTTTGCACCAGCTGTCCTCGCTGTCTGGGGTGCACGTTGACCAGCTGGCTCCTTCTCATTCTGATCTCAGTTCCAACCTCCTACCTTGCAGAGGTCATCCCTGACAAGCCCCTGTAAGGTAGCTTTCCTATACCACTCAGTAACAACAGTCTGTTCCCTTCACTTTGTAACACTTCCATCTGATATTTTTATGAACTTCCTGTCTATGTCCTCCTTCCCCCACAAGACTGCAAGACCCATTAGAGGAGAGACTTTTTTGTCTTAGTCACCATAGTATGCATAGAACAGAGAAAAATATTTAGCATATACTGATATGTATGTATGATTCATTGCCTGAGTGAAATGGCATGCCTGGCTTCCTAACATGGGTAAAGGGAGTCAGCTCCCCACCTAGCTGTCACTCTGGGGGCCCGGGAACACAGGAGTGGCCAGTGCTCTGGGGAGCGCCCTGCTCCTCAGAGCCTCCTTGTGAGCCTCTGACTAATCCCAGGCTCCAAGCTTTCCATCATGCCAATAAGGATTCCTCTTATTTTCTTCTTATTTTTTTTTTTTTTACAGAGGGGCTAAATAATTTTTTTCTTTTGATTTTTACACATAATGTCTATAGAATTTGTTTATCATATCTGTCTTGAATTACTTAAAAAGCAAAGCAGCTGTCCCCTCATGCCTTTCTGGATTGTTACTCAATCTGGTTTGCTTCACCAGAAGAATCTCTACATCAATCAGATTGTGTCCTTTTTGCTTTGTATTATGCAGATGTAGAAGTATCTTAAGGTCAGAAAAGGAAAGAAGAGAGAAAGAAAAGAGAGACGCATTCCAAATTCAAAACAGTCCACACCATCATTTTCTTCTTCATCCCTGGGAATTAACTAAGTAATTAAGAAAGTGTGATGCTGAGGCTGTATCTTCATTTCCTTGACAAAGTGAGCACATCACTTTTAAAGGTTCCCTTCTCCCCAGTGGGAGCCATGGCCTGGGTACAGGTCAGCTGACTTAGCCTGGATTTTCCACAGAAGTCTCACAAGTACCTTCATAACAGACACCCTGAAGTGCTTGCTCTCACAGAGCATGTGCATTTACTAGGAAACGTAATACAGATCCTCACCTTTTGCTCTCCATGCGTATTCTTCCGAGTTGTTAAAGGCATTTTTTGGTAACATCTACTTTATACAGAGATGTTTGTACTAGAAAACATAAACTAGACTCTAAAGAGTTTCACATTAGTTCAAAGTGGGTAGAGGCTTTCACCAGCTTTCTGGATTTTTAGCTGTCCCCTTTTCTATCCACTGATTTTCTGTTCCTGGAAGGCCCAGGGATCAGCAGTGGCACCCTGTGTGAAATCTGTCACCCAGCCAGGCTCTGCGTGGGGGAGTGTCTGCAGCCACAGGCCAACCGAGGCCAGGCAGCACCTGTCTTTCAAAGAAAGACATTTGCGCTGTCTTCAGAAGGGAGCATCCTTTTGTTCTCTTTCCAGAAGGTCACATGGCAAGTCAGCCTCCAACAGAGCAGAAGAAATTCCTCAGGAGTTCCCTTGAATTGTGCTTCTGTTCTATATCAGGCCACAAGTGGTTGGTGCACTGTTTATAAGATACCCTGTGGCTTCTCAGAGTGACCTGGTTTCAGAGAGCGGGTCCCAGGTGAACCATGAAAGCCGCCCAGGCGTCCAAGGCATTTGTGTGGAGGCACTTCATGCCATTTGATTTAGGGAGAATCAGTGCCTTGGGAAAGGGGTTTGCACAATGGAGTTCCTAGATTAGTTAAGGAATCTGGCGGACTGTGTTGATTTGTGCAGGCTAATAAGGCTCCAGTAAGCTCTCTGCCTGATAAAAAAACAAAACAAAACAAAAAAACCTTCCAACCATTTGGTACTTAAAAAGCACAAGATCCCAGGAAGGAGAAAAGCAGTTATTTTTTGTTCTACAGAAAGATCAATATGAACACATTTCCCTTCTTTTCCGTTACCGTTTTTTCCCTGGAGTTCATGTGTAGGCAAACACATTTTAAGTCATTTTGACAAGAGAGCAATTGGATCTTTTCAGTGTTGTTGGAGGAGAAAAACACCAGTTGAGTAAGAGTATAAAGTTCTATTAAGGGAGTAGAGCAGAAGTTGTTTTTCTTAATTAAAAAGTATAAAGTCAGATTTGATTCCCTTTCATCTCCTCTCCACCTGTTAAACAATCTAATTAATTTTTAAAAAGAAATTTCATGAATACATGAAGGAAAGGTTTTACTTTGTATACTACTTAAAAATGTGCCTTTCCACCAACCCTGGGACACTCAGTTTCAGAACTGTCTCTGTTGGATGTGCACTTATTTACTACAGGTTTGGGAATGTTAGCAAATATGAACTGTATATTCCACATGGACATACAAAAATTGCTCTCTGCAATTCCACAGCTCTCATGGAAGACGGAGAGCCTAAACTTTGTGGGAGAGTAACAACATAATATAAATGAAAGACGAAGAGCATGCATAGAGATGAAAGGAAAATGAAAGAGGACATCCTAGCAGCAGAGCTCCCTTCTCAAGTCCCATTAAAGGAAAACACCAGGGTTAATGAGAGTGCTGAGCCCACTTTATCCCATATTTGTTTTTGCCAGATGTCAGCCTTCCATACGAAGACGGTAGGAACATAAGAAATGCCAGTTCCTGAGCTGCGGAGCTCCCGTATTTGATGGCTACCAACCTGTAGCAGGTAAATAGAGGAATAGCTTCCCTTAGTAACTCATGAAGCAATTTCCTCCAAATCAAATATTTTCATTTCATGGTCCTCAAAAATGAATTATGCTCTAATATAATTTGAGACCTCAAATTCTACATATACGTTCTTAACCAACGATGAAAGGATTGGATTCTCCATTGAGCTGGTTGTAAGCAAGCATGTCCTCTGTTGCACTTTTAAAAATATTACCTCTCTCTGAAAGGGTGACAATTATGTGTAACTTCCAGGTATTCTCTTAGCTGTTCTTGGTTTACCACAATTTAAAATTGCTCAGAAGTACCATTTTGAGCCAAAACAAAACAACAATAATATTGTACCTTGGGAAAATTTTTATATGCTGCTCACACTTATTTCAACTATTTATTTCAAGTTTCCAGAAATGCAGGTAGCAGGAAGTATGATTATGATTTTATTTTAGATGGGGCAAGTGAGATGGTTTCCTGGGTGGCTCAGTAGGTTGAGTGCCTGCCTTTGGCTAAGTCATGATCCTGGATTCCTGGGATTGAGTCCCACATAGGGCTCCCTGCAGGGAGCAGGCTTCTCCCTCTACTTGTGTCTCTGCTTCTCTGTGTCTTTCATGAAAAAATAAAAATATAAATAAATAAATAAATAAATAAATAAATAAATAAATAAATATGATAAGTTAGAGAAAAACTAAAAGAATTTACATGAAGTCATATAGTATTTCTGCAAAGGTAAGAAAGCCCAAATTCCCCTCATCTTTGTGTTGTTCCTCATACAGTCTATATGGACAAAATAGGGTTTCCTGTAAATGCAATCCTTTAGAATTTTTCTCTAAGGTCTTGATTTCTGTGTTTTTGTTACCTAATAATATACAATAAAGATTAGTGGACAAAATTTTGTTTACAAAAGGTGTTGGTGACAAGAAGTCTGATTTTGATTACATGACACTCTTTATACCCAATTACCTTCAATAAAACAGCTCTACGCACATTCTATGACATAGGTCTATGACTAGCTTTATACTCTGTGTGCTCAGGCTGCTGTCAAGAACAAATGACAAGCTTGTACGGATACACATACGTCCATGCCTCCATGATTAGGGTGGTCAGTATTTTCAGGAAGCCATCCTTGCAACATTTATGGAAGCAGAGTGTATCATTAGGAAAGCCCTAGGAGGTTAGGGCATCTTAGATGCAATTTTGGGAGCACTACACAGTCAGATGCATCAGGTACATTGTGTGTGATGCTAGGGAGTAGAGACTTGGCCCAGGGCCCCTCTACTGCTAGTGTACGGTAATTATTTCACCTATTTCAGCCTTTACCATCTCATGTATTAAAGACGCTGCTGGCATATAAAACAGTCTTGCTCAATCCCAGGGCATAATGCCAAAGCCCCTCCATCTCAAAGAGGGTACTGCAAAGATTGAAAAAGGCTGGGTAGCCTGAGCTCTTAGCTTCAATCTTACACAGGGCAGGTGTCAGCAGGCCCTAGACCAGCCTGTGCTAAGAGCGGGCTGCACAGTGGGCAAGAAGGGCTGACCATAAAGATATGCTTAGAAAGCCAGGGGTTACCCCGGGCACTGAATCTGCAGTTCATGTCCTTGCTGCACTGCTAGGAGGCTGGCAGGAAACAGTATGACATTTAGGTAAGAGCCTGGGTGTTGGACCTTGGCAAGGGACAGATTAGATGTTGAATCCATGATTCAGTCTCTCAGGGTACTTGTCTCTAAAAGGGAGTACTGACCCCACAAAATTGCTCTGAAAATGAAATAGATGTGAGACAGTCTTTAATATGTAACAAGCATATTGTAAATGTTCTTTCCTCCTCAGTGCCTGGGGATTTGGTCTGCCACGTACTTGGTGAGGGTCTTAGAGCCTCAGGGACAACCAGCAGGGCTGGTAAGGCAGGATCCACATAGCCAGCTGATGACCTTTCTAGCTCTGACTTCCTTGTTAACCTTTGTGAGGCCAGATGTGGTGCTTGGGACCCATTTGAAGGCTTTTCTGGGGAGATTCCTATTTGGTGGCAACATAAAACTGGGCTGGAGTCAAGGGGCATTAATGCTGACAGTGTAACTGGGACCTTCCTTGGTAAGCTAAGACGAAACCTGGGGGCCAAGGATGGGGAGAGGTGGGTACATTATGCTGCTTATATTCCTTCAGCTTTCCTTCTCGGGGCCTAGGAATGCTAAAAGGAGGTTTCACTCTTAGTTTTTAACCTTGAGACTTAAATGCAGACACAACCTTTGGTTCCTGGTACACTGTAGTGAGCAACATCTTGGTGTACTCACCCTGGAAGCATGCTTCCCTGTTAAGTGTGGCACATGCAGTTTGTTCAGAGATGGTCTGACTAATGTTCTTTGCAACTAATAAAGAGGTTGTATGTGCTGTCACAGCGCCTGAAGATTTTATCTTGGTCACAGAAAGAGTTCACAGTGACCAGAGCACTGACCCTCATGCAGCCTCTTTCTTGTGGGTGCTGGCTCACTCCCAAGGCACAGTCCCACCTATAAGACAGTCTTGCTCAACCCCAGTCCTGGGAATGCAGCAGAGGGAGGAGAGGCTGGCCCACTGAATGAAGGGACTGACAGTGCTAGGCACACAGCTGTTGCTAACAAAACACTATCTATCTGAACAAAAGGCTTGGGTATAGTACAGGGAGCTGTGTGACCCCTGCTCATTGTTGTGCAGCTTCCATATTACTTAGGTCCCAGCTCAAATGCTGGAGGCTTTGTCACTGACAAGCCAAAGACTCTATTATACCTCCTATATGTCCTTTTTAGTTCTTCTCCTACCCTCATACAATCTGTGATGTGTGTTTACTTGTTTATTGTCTATCTGCCCCTCCTTAGAGGGCAAGCTCTGTCCCATAATGTGATATTTTCTAGTCTTACTCAACACCTAGAATGCTCCTTGTCCAAAATAGGCATTCAATAAATATTTGCAGAATTTTTTAAGTGGCCTTATGATGATCATTAGATACACAGATGTGAAATGAAGCAATATATCAATCATCTACAAGTCTAGATTTCAGCAACATGAATCCTCTGGAAGATGTCTTTGAACCCAGAAATGAAATAGCACTCATGTCTGAAGTATCAAGAAAAAACTCCTTACAAATAAAACTAGTAAGCCATTGTTTCAATCTTGATAGCAGGCTATGGCATAAAAGTGTCATAAAAGTCTTAAACTGGATTATCTCATTTTCTAGTCTATACCAGATTACAAGTAAACATGAACGGTATTGGAGATTGACACTGACGTAACAGCTTTTTGCCAGAGCAGAGAGAGAAGTCAGCACAAGTTTCTGTGAACACATAAGACAGTGAGAGAACTTCTACTTATGACCTGGAGCCCTCCAGAATTGGTTGGAAATCCTGCAGTAAACAAAGAGGAAAATAGATAGTTCACTGGAATATACACATAAGGCCTATAGGAGTACTTAAAAAAAATCTTTATTTGAGAGAGAGAGAGAGAAAGAGAGCATGAGGGGAGGGGCAAAGAGAGAATATGAGAGGACGTCAAGCAGACTTCCCACTGAGGGCAGAGCCCTACCTCACAACACTGAGATCATGACCTGAGCTGAAATCAAGAGTCCCGTGCTTAACTGACTGAGCCACCCAGTGGCCCCATCCCATAGAAGTACCTTAACCACATATTGGTACTTTATAGTTGAAGGCCCTTGAAAAAGTAAACTTTGTTTCTCTGGTGGTCATTTTGCTATTTCTCTATTGCTGTAGATTTTGTTGACAGTGTTCATTTTGTCTTGAAGAGAAAGTGTGGTGTTGCCTTTGCATTCCCACATGAATATATTTCTTTTAATATTTAAGGGTTTGTAATACTTTGGCTTTACTAAATTACTTAGTTATTTCCTAGAGATTAGTTCTTGTCTATAGACAATTGTATTTGGAATATGGCTGACTTACCAAAAAAGAATGACAAATTTTATTTATTTATTTTTAAATATTTTATTTATTCATGAGAGATACAGAGAGCGAGAGAGAAAGAGAGAGAGAAAGAGGGAAGCAGAGACACAGGCAGAGGGACAAGCAGGCTCCATGCAGGGAGCCTGATGTGGGACTCAATCCCGGGACTCCAGGGTCACACCCTGGGCTGAGGGCGGCGCTAAACCACTGGGCCACTGGGGCTGCCCATGACTGATAAATTTTAGTGCTGCAAACAAGGCTGTGTGTGCCTGACACAGCTGCTCTTATTTTTAACTGCTTTTGTGTGAGAAAACAAAGAGAAATATTACATAAAGAACAGGATGTTTTGGATGTCCACCTCTACTGCATTACCTAATACTGTAGTTGCAGATTTTGTCAGATTCATCTGCAGGTGTTGAGAACATTAAAAATGTGTATTACTACACCTAGGCATTGGTAACAGAGCAAAGTTGAAAACACAAGGGTGTTGGAGGCGATGCCAGGGATAAGCCATATATTACCTTGGATTGGAATGATGGCACTGACTTTGGGCAGATGATTTAATTTATGGGTTGTCTCCTCCTTGTGTCATCATGGGCAGTGTTCTAACTCTTGGGAGGGGGCTTAATTTATTTATTCCTGCTGAACTAGGGAACATGATCTGTCTGTGGCTATAAAGTGAGGGTGACTGTGCAATTACGTGAGATGTTGAGTGGGAGAGAGAACTTAGAACATTGGGTGCCTCCCATGGGAGTCATTTGTATTTTGTTCTTTGACTTTTTACTCAAAGACATCCTCACCTCTGAATCATTATCACAACAATCTGTGAGGTGCTCATGTTTAACAAACGAGGAGTCTCATTTCCAAGGTCGACTTAGTGGGAAGATGAATTTGGATCTTGCATCTTTTGGCTCCTATTTCTCAAAACAACATAGGTTGTAAAATATAAAATTAAATAAGGTGTAACTCTGTTACTATTGCTTCAGAAGGATAAAAACATGCCCTGCATCTGAGAATGGCAGAATTTAGGTCTCCTCCAGTTCATGTCAGAGCAATGTTGACGAAGAACTCTCACTTTTCCAGTTACAATAACACTGAGCATTTTTCGACAAAACAGACTGAACTTTAATAGGCTCTCCTTGTTGGGTTCTGGTCTGTCAGGGTTTTCTAAACCCCAGGCCAAATGCACAATTTCAAGGAGCACAGCATCCTGATTCAACAGCAGATTTAAGGTGGGGCAGCAGCATTTCTCCTATGATATGAATATAGATCCCAACTTCCCTCAGCACACTCAGCAATGTTTACGGAGAGGGGAAACAAAAAGCAATACTATACTGGGCCTCAGGGTGTGAGTGTATGTGTGTGATTTAATTATAGTATCACTGTCATTCATTGACAACTACTCTGAGGGATAATGTGAGCACCATCTCATTTCCTCCTCTCAGGAACCTACTAACTAGTAGAGCATAATGGTTAAAAGACAGATGGCCTGGACTGAAACCTTAGTTCTCTCATCTCTGTGATCTGAGGCAGTTACTTTTTCACTCTGGGCCTCAGTTGCTTCATCTACAGGTCTGATGATGGAGGGGCTGCAGTGGGATATAAGTTAGATCTGGCATAGGAAGGCCACCAGGCAATACTTACCACACAGTAAATGCTTGGCCACTGTTAATTGTTAGTAGTAGATCCTATCTTCCAAGTGGGAAAAATGAGGTTCAAGAAGTGAAGTGATCTACTCAAAGTCACAAGATTGGGCAGCCAGGCTGCCGGTTTCCCTCTTGAACACAATACTTGTCCAAAGCTCACAACAAAGCCTGTAATACAGGAGGAACCTGAGGATTGAAACTTTGCCCTCTTTTGAGTAGAGCCTCCCCTTTTGACCCAGGCTTTTGCAAGCTTGAGGCCAAGGAAAGGCTTGGATTCTATGAGTAAAACCCTAACGGTTTCCATTTTCAACAGCTGTCATTTATTCTGACATCAATTCTGAAGTCTTCGCATCTTACTCAAAGAAACTGAATACAGACCACAAATGAATAGTGCTACTGCAAAATGGATAAAATGCTTTCCTTTGTTTTTTCTTTATAAAGCTCACCAAGATACAATGTTTTATTAAAATCATATGCCTATAATTCTCACTGACTACTTGGCAGAAGGTGACCGTGGTCTGAGGCTAACATTGATTTTTATTTCGGTTTATCTTTGCAAGGGTTTAAGCCATCACTCATGCCTTGTGTAGTGTACACTGACTTCTCATTTTGGTTAGAAGACCTGATTGCTAGTTTTTTTGGCCAAGCTGTTGTGGATTCTATGCCAGCTCTTGCCTTGTTAGCTTTGAAGTCAGAGAACACCTACAGGAGAGTATTATGAAGATGCTTTCTTGGGATGGGAAAATGGTAGGGTTATGTGTTAAATCAGGGCTTCCCACTGTGGCATTACTGACATTTTGGAAAAGGTTATTCTGTATTGAGGGGGAGGGGGCTGTCCTGTGCATTGTAGGCAGTTTAACAGCATCTTTGGTCTCCACCCACTAGATGCTGGGAGGACTCTAGTCAAGACAACTAGTGTTTCTAGACATTGCTAAATATCCCTTGGGGGGATAAATTACAATTGAGAACCATTGTGTTAAAAGCTTAGAGTCCTTGGCTTTTCCAGGGTGATCAGAGATGGAGGGGATTTTAGCATGCCAGTCTAGGTCTGCATGGAGTAAGGAGGGACAAAGGATTATTTGCATATGAAACTACATATTAAATAAATATGATGGCTATTTTGGCTATATAGGTATTCACATTGTGGCACATCTGGCCTTTTTTTTTTTTTTTTAATGGTTAATTAAATTGTTTTGCCTTGATCTTATACATCCATAGGCAAGTTGGGTGTTCTTTCTCACTGTTGAAAAAAACTTGTTATGTGTAAATATGACTGATCCTTACATATATCACCTTTATCTCTTTAGAAAATAAATTCCATAACAGAAGCAGAAATATTTGGAACAGGTACAATATGTTAACTGTCATATCAGGACTACTGTGTGGTTTTCATTTCTTCTGTCCTGATTTCTTTGAAGCCCAAAGCATGTTCGCATGGCTGGTCTAAGTCTTCCTCCTTATCCTTGCTGGGCAGAATTAAGCCAACAGGAAAAACAAGGAACAGATTTCTCTATGGCAGAATTAGAAGTGCCACCCAGCATCCCTGGGACTCTTTCAGCCTGCAACCACTGGGTCTCAGGGTGTGAGTGTGTGTGTGTATATATAGTTTGGACTTTGTTGTGTTTGTCCCATGCGGGCTTTTCAGTCTCCTTTACAACCCAGAACAGAAAAGGGCAGTGAGGAAATGTACTCAACTGCTGCTGGGAAGATAGAGCTGCTTTGTGGAACTTGTTTCAAGTGGGTTTTTTTTTTTTTTTTTTGAATCTACAAGTTTGTTCAAATCCAATCACAGCAAAATTCATAGAATGTGATGTCATGTGGATGGAAACCAAGAAAGGGCTGTATAGGATACTTTCTGCCAGATGTTACTCATGGCTTCAGGAAACTCCCCCACCCGCCAGTCTTTTTCTTTCTTGTCCCCCCCCCCCCCCACTTTGCTTTCTGAGCCAAGATTTCAGGGCTGTGTTTTACTAAGCCTTACTTTCATTTATGGATTTTTCTTTTTTTAACAGCCCGGGTGTCTAAGGCATGCCATTTGTGCTACTATTTCTCTACACTTATATCACTAATTTATTTTCACTTTAAAAAGGGAATATATCCCCCTAATCATATAGACAGCAGTGTTGTCCTAGGCAGGGGAAGAGGGGGAGGGCAGAAATTAATCAGTAACCAGGTTCACCCATTTATTGTTTTAAAGTTAATCAAATTGAGAAAGTCCCTTTTTGATGGCCCTTATGCAGTCCTATGATGCAACTGCATAAGTGTAAATGTGTGTTAGCTCTAACTATCAGACACAGCCAGTGGAATCTTAGTAATCCAATTAATAAATAAAGAAGTGGCTCAGAAGTAAGACCTACTTAATGGTCTTTGTCTCAGTCTAGACATCTGATGAACTGAATACCCAGGAGTGCCACCAAATGATTGATTCACTCTCCCTGAATTGTCAAGGATGCTCCGACATCACCCGCTGTATGAGGTCCCCCTTGGATTTTAGAGAATTACATACACCTTTCCCTGGCCTGTGGCGCTTGTGTGTTAACTCTTATTACAATGCTTACCATTTTGTGTTACATTGCTTGTTTTCTCTTCCTAATGTCACATTTTGGAACATGAGTTTCTTCAGAGAAGATACGACTTTTGTGGAATCGCCTTTATGCCCCGCACGCTGATTGGCGATTGACTCAATAAACACGCCTGTAAAGTTCTGTTGCGAAAAGAATTAACAAATAAATGAGGATAAGTCTCTCTGGTACAAGAACCTTCCTGATCCTGCTCTGTTAGATTCTCAGTTTGAAAATGCTGTGATGTGGTTAACTAGAGACAGACCGGAAACACCCACACAGAAGAGATGAGAGGAGGGCTCACAATGCAAAAGGAATTCCAGGGAATGATTGCAATTGTCTAATGGCAAGGAGTTCTTCGCTCTCCTCCCTTTCCTCCCTCTCCTGCATTCCTCCTCCCTGTTCTACCCTGTTCCTGTTTTCCAGCTTCTTCCTAGGAAAGCCACTATACTCAGTCTTTCAAGAGCTCAGCTTTATTTAATAAGTAGTTATTGGGCATTTATTATGTGTAAAGCACATGTTAGATGCGCTGTGAGAAGCCTCCAAACACCTTAGGATCTAATTGCTACTTAAGTTACACTGTTGCTGGTCATTTGTGCATGCACTCCATAGACTGCCTTCAGTCAGGCTCCTTGTTGCCCTGGGGATTGAGGACATATAGTAATATGATATACAGAATCCTTTTATTTCAGTCAGAATGTCACTTTCCCTGGCAGAAAGCACTCTCAAATTGGATAGATTGAGGGGAGCATAAGGAGGGGACTATTTACAGAGCCCCTGGCAGGTTTAGGAGAAGCAGAAAGGATCTGAGCAGGGTCTGGGGTGAGTGCAGGAGAAGTGCAGGGCCCAGGCAGGCTTTGCCCTGACTTGCAGCTTCATCCATCGATGACCTCTAGAGGACAAGAGTCCCTGCCCACATGGGCGAGTGGAGAAGCATGAGGGGTGCTTCAGGAGAGAGGGCTTTGGTCAAGGCCTGAAGAGGTGACTAGCCTGGAAACACATACTGGCCATTGTGTTCTGCCAGTGGTGTCCTGAGATGTAGAAGAGGTGGGACTTGGCTGATTGAACTTCCGAGTAGAGGAAGGAAAAGAATCTAGAGAGGGTTCCCGATTTTTTATTTAAATAAGAAAATAAATATAAGCATTCCCCCAAATAATCGGGAATATAAAAGGATTAGGACACTTGGAAGGCAAAGGGGGAGACTGGTTTTGGTGCTTTTGAGTTTGAAACTGTTGAGTTCAACAGTTTGAAGTACCTAAGAGACTAGAGGAGACAGTCAACAGAAGCTGGAGACCAGGCCAGGCACCTGAAGAATAAAGAGGTCGCAGGGAGACAAGCAGGTCATCACCAATGTGGGCTGTGGGTGAGGTCTTCCCGTGATGTGGGGTGGTGGTCCTTGCAGAAGGTTGTAGACTTAATTTTGATTTTAAGGTTTGGTTAGATTTATTCTACTAGAAAGGAGGGCATTTATTCCTCCTTCTAGAAGCTGATGTGTAGAAGACCAGCTCTTCAAGACAAGGTCTCTGGCAGGCTGGCAGTACGGCTGCCCCGGTAGGCAGGAGGTAGGAGGGCAAGAGACTCCACCCAGGGATTTCTCTGGAGGGAACTGAAGCCCACAGTGGAAGAGCAGGTTGATTCCGGCAATGCAGAGGTTTGTTACAAGGTTAATAAACAGGATCCTTTTCAGGTTAAAGGGAAGGTGAAGGACTGCAAGGCTTTGAACAGGGAATTTGGCTACGGAGTAACTGGCATGGCAGTCCTGTGCTGAGTGGGCCGTACGTGGAGAGCTGCTAGCGGCCTTGTTCACCCCCGCATCTCCAAGCATGGGCTAGGGTCTGACGCTCAGAGGGCTGCTACAGAAATTAGGAATGATGGGCCTGTGTTACCAAGAGTGTGATGTTATCTTTGGGAGAAGTTAGGGTTAGGAGGGCTCAGTTAGTTGAATTTGGGAAAAAAGAATGCATTTGCTTGTTGAGGTACTGAATTTCAAGTGATGATGTGAAATTTGAATGAAACGAAATGTCTCATTGCAGCCGAAAGAATAAGCCTGAGGAAGATGTCGAGATTTAAATTTCAAAGTCATTAGTATAAATGGTGAGTATTAGAAAATTGTTGAGGAATGCAACACGTAGAAAGAAGAGCAGAAGGCCCAGATCTCAGGCATGGGGTCAACCCCATCACAGAGGAGGTGAGGGATGGAAGCTTTGAAGAGGTGAGACTTCTGTCAGGAGTGGGTGTCTGCCAGAAAGAGATGCTGGAGGGAACTTCATATGGAGAGAAGCAACAGAGAAATAGCAGTAGCTGGAATCAGCTTGCCAGCAAAAACATGATACTGTGTTTGAATCCTCCATTCAGAAGAGACCCAATCAACCAGTTGAATTCTGCCATTAGTTCAGTGAGCCCAGGCCCTGTGGCCCATATGAACGGTAGATCTGGGACCCAACTCACTAGGATTTTCCGATTAGTTTCTGATTACAACCTTTCCACTGACAGATTTTAAGCCATGTTATTATGAAGGTAAAAGTCCTTCCAGATAAATTATTTTAACTGTTTTAGTTTTTACCTCTGAAGAAGGCCCAACTATAATGAAGTCACATGTGAAGATGTTTTGAGTTCAGGGAGTAGAGCATGTTCTTGATGTTTCTATAAGAATTCATCTCTTATCCAGTTTAATGTTATTTGAAAATAGTGCTCGTGGTTTAATCATTTTCTGAGATCTTGCTACTAGATTTTAAAAATCTGTAGCTAGACGCCAAGATAATTTGCTCATATAATTGTTTTTGAAGCAGATCTTATGCAAGATATTTTGTACTGGTAAAGCTGCACAGTGCATCTGCTGACTTGTGGCCAGATACCAAGAAGGACCCCAGCTGATTAGCAAATTGTACCCTTGCCAGAGAGTAGATCTAAGGCACATGTGGCCTTCCTCATGACTCAGAGGAGGTGGGGACTAAAATCTTGTGGGATGGAGGAGCCTGGCTGGATGCCAGGTTCCTCATGCTGCTGAGATAAGCAGTTCTTCTCTGGCCAGCAACATTTGTCCCTTATCCCCGAGGAATAGGCCCCAGCTTCCTCTCCCATTCCCCAGCCTCCTCCCTCTACCCCACCCCCTGGGGGCTCCTGAGCTATTCAGACCTAACCCCCAAGAAGCATTGCCCATCATGGGTTTTTGCTTGCCATCTTAACTTTGGGGTGCACTCTATGTCTCTGCTTATGTTGAGTCCTGAATGAATGAGCTCAATGTAATCACAGCAGAAGGACTGAGAGGCTCACCCAGATCCATTTGGACTTGCCATGTTACTGTTCCTGGGTCCTTGAGTCTGGCAAAAAGTAGGGAGGGAAACATTTTTCAATCAGAATTACCATAAAATTAAAAACAGTGTTCAGAAAAAGCATGGCCAGGGGCCTGCTTGAAGCCGGTGCTGCTAGAGACTTGTGACTGTTTGAAAAAATAGTTACTGTCTTCGTTTTATTAAAACTTAGCTAGCAACAACCGTGTAGGCGGCAGGCGATCAGAAATAAATGTCTAAGTCGGATTTTGCACAATTGGGCCCCGCTCCAAAGCGCAGTGCCTGCCCACTGACCCAGCCTGATTTCACGGGGACAGCAAGGAGGGATAGTGTGGGACTCTCAGGGACTTCCAGGGCTGCTCTGGGGGTTCGCTGGTCTGCAGGTCGCTGCTGATGAGAAGGCTCCAGCTGTCCTGCTGCCCTGTGCTATTCCGGGAACGCCACAGAAACACATGGAGTTTCTTTAATTTTTTTTTTTCCCTGGGGCATTTTATTCTTCTTTTATTCCTTCTGTTCCCTCCTCTTTCTCTTTCTCTTGTTTTTACAATCTCCCCGTAATGACTAATTGGCAGCGTTTCCCAGCTTTTTTATGTTGCTCTTGCTCTGGTTACAAGTCGTACTAACCCAGGGATATCCACAGGGACCTATAGGCAGCCAACATTTCCAAATGATATACAGCGTTCCGCTTTCTTTTAAAAGCGTAAAACATTTACAAGGAAATGTCCAAGTGTGGCAGGAACATTTCCCGGGTCGGTCGTTGGCGCCCCCCGCCCCGGGAGCGCCCCCCGCGCCGTCCCCTCCCGGGCGCACGTCTCCAGCGCCGGGGCCGGCCCGCGGGACCGCAAGTGCTCTGGCCCGGCTTGACGAGCCTCCGATGCCCATTTACTGCGCGCGGCAGCCACTCTGGAGCCGCCGCACATCTGGATGGAGTCAGCTGCCGAGCGCCGGGGGCCAGCGCGGCCAGCCAGCCAGCCGAGCGCGGCGGCGAGGCGGGGAGCGCGGGGGGGCCGGCGCCCCGGGCGCCCCTGCCCTCCCCGCCCCCGGCCCCCCGCCTCCCTGGACGCCCCCACAGCCCCGCCGGCCCCGGACCGCCCCCCTCGCCTGCCCGCCCCCCCGCCCCCGGCCTCGCTGGACGGCCCCCACCCCCCCCGCCGGGCGCCCTGCCCTGCCCTGCCCGCCCCCGCCCCCCTGGACGGCCCCCCCGCCGGGCGCCCTGCCCTGCCCCCCGCCCCCGCCTCCCCGTACGGCCCCCCCGCCGGGCGCCCTGCCCGCCCCGCCCCCGCCTCCGCGGACTGCTCCGCCCTCCCCCCTGGGCCCGGGCTCCCGGGCTCCCGGGGTAAGCAGGAGGGCCCTGCGGAGCGCGCCCCGGCGCGGGGTGCCCCGGAGAGCCCCGTGTCCGCTGGCGCAGCTTTCCGGCTCGCAGACACCGAAGCCTGCTTTGAACTGAAACCGGGAGAAGCCGCGGCGCGTCCGGGTCTGTGCGGGGGAGGGGCGCCCGGAAACCCGCCCGGCTCCGGGGCGGCTCGAGCCGCCGTCCGCCGACTGGGGGCTCCCTCCCTCCCTCCCTCCCTCCGGGTCGGGGCCACACCCTCCCGCCGCCCGCCCCGCCGGGCACAGCCCCTTCCCGGGGGGCGGCAGGCTGCCCCGCTGCGGGCGGCGTGGCCGGGGGCGCTCCGGGGCTCCCAGGAGGCTCGGCGGAGGGCTCAGGGCACAAGCCACGGCGCACGCGTCGCAGGCGCCGCTTCCCCCCGGAGGAGCCGGACTCCCCCGCCCCCCCCGCCCCGGCCCGCGGCCCCCCCCCCCCCCGCCCCCGCCCCCGCCCCTGCCCCTGCGGAGCGCGCGGGATCCCGAGGGTTTGCGCCCCGAACGCTCACTAAGCAGAACTAGGCCGACGCAAAGTCATTTTGAAATAGGTGGCAGAGACGGAAAATACAGAATGATGAAATGATGGCAAAGCTCGTGTTGTCATCGCCAATAATTAAAATGAAATGTAGACACGTTTCCAGTTCAGTCACAAGCCATTGAAACCGTCGCGTCTAGAACATTTCAACTGGCGAGCGTCATCCTCAGACACTGGCAGAGCGTCCTTAACCCTCAAGTAGGGACTAGTTTTGCAAAAGTCTTTAAAGGGAAATCAGGAGGAGCCACGTGTGCGTCCCGAGGCCGAGTTTGGCCGATGCACGGGAGACAGAGCCCGCGGGGAGCAGCTCGGACGGTCTGCGAGGCCGCAAGCGCGGCTCCCCGGGGCGATGTCGGGCGTTGGGCGCGCGCTGACTCGGCGGCTGGACCCTGTCCGGAGCCCCCGTGTGTCGAAAGGGTTCTGGGTACGTCCCTGTACTTTGAACAGGTTAATAGGCCGCTCTGTGACTCTCCCAGACTGCATTTTGATGAACTTGCCAGAAGTTAGGCCACACTTAGGGCGAGAACCAAGATCCATTTTGGCAAATGGGTTGTTAACAGCTCTGCCTGGTGGTTTGATAAAGGAGAGGGACTAAGACCCACGGTTAAGGTGAGGATGGTTCTGAGCAATCCTCTGGTACCTCCAAAGAAAGTACAGGATTAGCCCCACCACGGTGCTCTCTTCACCTGGTGAAATGCTAAGGAATAGAAATGTTCGGGTACGTTCTGTCCTGTGGTCATTCTAACGTCTTAGCAGACAACTCACAGGGAATCCAGAAACTTTCAGTTCAAAACAATCGCTTCTACTTTCTCCCATTATCGAGTTTTATGTAAGTACCGTGGGAACAGGCAACAAGTTCCAAGTAGAGAATTCTTAACTTGCTCTGTGTGAGACAAGGATGGTTACTTGGTTACTTAACTATTCAAAACCTCAGTTTTCTCACCTTTAATATGAGGGTAACACTCTACTTCTTTGGGTAATTCAAAATTAAATTAGATAATTCGTAAAAGGGCCTAGAGCATACTTGTTACACAGGTATTACTAGATAAATGTAGAGCAAGACCTTATCGTACAGTTTGATTTTGTGCTATTATCTTTTTACTTCTACCTAAGAGACCCAAGGAATATGAAGACCTTAAAGAGATTTCTTTGAAATCCATCCCAACATATACTTTGTGTTTCCTAAGACTATGTTCCATCTTCAAACCCTATGTCAGAGTGTACACTGATTTTTGAAGTCTGGACAGTAAGTTCCCTCTGTCACCTCATATTCATGCATCAACAACAGCAGCTGTGGTAGTAGATCCTCACGGAGGCCACGATGCCATGCCAAGCACACCATTCTGTTTTGCACCTGAGCCACCAAGAAGCTGTGTGTGTGTGTGTGTGTGTGTGTGTGTGTACATTTGTGAGGGGGGTATCTCTGGACCAAACAGCAACTTGGCTCAGAACTCTGACCCAGTCAGGACCACATTTTTTTTTTTTTATTTAACTAAACTTTTTATTGAGATAGTTGTGGATTCACATGTAGTTGTAAAAAAACGTGAGAGATTCCATATACTCTTTATCCAGTTTCCCACAATGATGACATTTCATTAGACTATAGTATATTTTCTCAGCCAGGATATTAATATTGACACAGTTCACATACCTTATTCAGTTTTACTTGCATCAATTTGTATACATGTTTATTTGTTCTATATAGTTTTGACACCTGTGTGGCTCCTAGGTACACCACCACGGTCGGTCGAGACACTAAAATAGTCCCTTCCCTACAAGGATCCCTCCCGTTGCCCTTCTATAACTGTACCCACTGCCCTCTGCCTCTTTCCCCCTTCTCTCCTAGTCCTGGGCAACCAGTAATCTTCCTCTGTTTCTGAAATTTTGCCATACCAAAATATCATATGCATAGAATCACAGTATGAAGCTTTTGGAATTGCTTTCTTTAATTCAGCACAACCTGGAGGGTCATCCAAGTCGTTGCATGCATCAATAGTTTGTTATTTTTACAGAGATTTTTTTTATTTTAGAGAGAGAGAGCGAATCTAAAGGAGACTCAGTGCGAGTGTGGAGGCTGATGTAGGGCTCGATCTCATGACCCTGAGATTATGATCTGAGCTGAAATCAAGAGTTGAACACTCAACTGAATGAGCCACTGAGGCACCCTAATGGTTTGTTGTTGTTTATTGCTGGATACTATTCTATAGTACGTCTGTACCACATTTTTTTTTTAATTCATTTACTTGCTGAAGGGCATTTGGACTGATTCTAGTTTTGGGCTGTTAACAAATAAAGACGTTATAATATTGTGTAAAGGTTTTTGAAACCATAGGTTTTCATTTCTCTGGGATATATGTCCAAAAGTACAATTGCTGAGTTGTATGGTAGTTTAATGTTTAATTTCATAAGAAACTGCCAAGTTGTTTTAAGAATGACTATACTATTTAACATTCTCACCGGCAGTGTATAAATGAGCCAGTTGCTCCACATTCTTGTCAACATTTGGTGGTGTCACTTTGTTCATCTTACCCATTTTGGTGATTCTACAGTAATCTCATAATGGTTTAAAGTTTCATTTCTCTAATGCCTAATCATATTGACCGTCTTTTCATTGTATTGATTTGCCATGTGTGTGTTTCCTCTTCAGGATATCCTCTTTAGGTTTTTTGTTCATTTTTAATAGAACTATTATTTACTATTGAATTTTGAGAGATATTTATATATTCTAGATGCTAATCCTTTGTCAGATACATGGTTTGCCAATATTTTCTCCCAGTCTTTTCATCCTCTTCATACGGATTTTCACAGAGCAAAAGTATTTAGTTTTGATGAAATCCAATTTATCAACTTTTCCTTTAATGGATATGGTTTTGGTGTCAAGTTTTGAACTCTTTTTTTTTTTTTTAAATTTTTATTTATTTATGATAGTCACACAGAGAGAGAGAGAGGCAGAGACACAGGCAGAGGGAGAAGCAGGCTCCATACACCAGGAGTCTGACGTGGGATTCGATCCCGGGTGTCCAGGATCGCGCCCTGGGCCAAAGGCAGGCACTAAACCACTGCGCCACCCAGGGATCCCTTGAACTCTTTTATTAACTTTAGATCCTAAAAATGTTATCCTCTGTCTTTTATAAAAATTTTATAGGTGTGCATTATACACTTAGGTTTATGATCCAGTTTGAATTATTTTTTGTATAAGAGGTTTAATTAATTTCCCCTTACCCTCAGATATCAGTTTTATCAGTACCATTTCTTGAGACTGTTAGCTTTCCTTCATTGGATTGCTTTGGCACTTTTTTCAAAAATCATTTGAGAATATTTTTCTGACTCTATTTCTGGGTTCTCTGTTTTATACTATTGATCTATGTGTTTGTTGCTTTGCAACACTGCACTATCTTGATTATTATGGTTATAAGACTTGATAACAGATAGAGTGCTTCCTTCCACTTTCTTCTTTTTTCAAGATTGTTTTACCTTTGTGACTGTGTATAAAAATCTTTAGATAAGTTTTTCTATCTATAATAAAACCTGCTAGATATAGGATAAGAATTCAGTTAAACCTGTGGACCCATTTGGGAGGCTTGACATCTTTACTATGTTGAATTTTCCAATTCATAAACACAGTATGTCTCTCCATTTATTTATGTCTTCTTTTATTTTTTCCACTAGCATTTTGTAATTTGCAGTATACAGTTCCTGTACATGTTTGGTTAAGTGTATATCTAAGTATTTAATTTTCTTTGGAGTGATTGTAAATGATAATTTGTTTTAATTTTAGTTACAAAATGTTCATTACTAGTATGTAGAAATGTGATTGATTTTTGTGGGCTGATCTTGTATCCTGAAACTTCGTTGAACTTATGTTTTATTTCTAGGAGTTTTTTTGATATATTGGTTTGGATTTCTATGTAGATGATCATGTCATCTACAAACACAGAGAGTTTTATCTCCTTCTTTTTAATTTTTATGCCTTTTGTTTCTTTTTCTTGTTCTTACAGTGGCAGAACTTCTAGTACTATGTTGAATAAAAGTAGTAGAGCCTTGCCTTGTTCCTGATCTTAGGGAGAAACTGTTCAGTTTTTTGTCATTAAGAATAATGTTAGCTGTCAGGTTTTTTGGTAGTGCTAGATGCTGTTTATTGGGTAATTCCCCTTTATTTCTAATTTCTCTCCATTTTTATATTGAATGATTATGATATTTTATCAGATGCTCTTTCTGCATGAATTAATATAATTTTTCTTCTTTTGTTGTTGGTGGAATATGTTGATTGATTTTCAAATACTGAGCTAGCCTTGCATACTTGGAACAATCCAACTTCGTATTATTATTTTTGTACATTATTGAACTTAAAATGTCAATATTTTATTGAGGATTTTTGCATCTAACTTCATTAGCTATATTGATCTGCATTATTATTATTATTATTATTATTATTATTTGCACTTTGGTTTTGTTTTCGGCTTTTGTTTTCAGGTGTCAGAAAATGTGTTGGGAAGTGTTCCTTTCTTTATTATCACCTGGAAGAGATTGTGTAGGATTAGTTTCAATTTTTCTTTAAATGTTTGATAGAATTCTTCTAAGTGAAAACTTTTGTCTTGGAGATTGCTTTTTCCCCCTCCTTTTAATTGTGAATTCAATGTCTTTAAGGGTTATAAGACTATTCAGATTGTTGTATTTGTTGGATGACTTTTGGTGGTTTGTGTTAGTCTATTTCTTCTAAGTTGTAGAATTTATTAATATAAATTTGTTTATAGTATTTTCTTATTATCTTTTAATGACTACAGGATCTGTAGTCATATCTCCTGTTTGTGAGTTGTGTCTTTATTTTTGTCAATCTTGCTATAGGTTTACCAATTTTATTAGTTGTTTTCATAGTACTAGCTTTTTGTTTCATTGGTCTTCTCTATTATTTTCCTATTTTTAATTCCGTTGACTTCTGCTTTTATATTTCTTGCCTTGGGATTTCTTTAGATTTATTTTTCTTTTCTTTATCAAGATTCTTGAGGTAGGAACTTAGGCCTTTTCTTGTTTCTAATGTAAGAATTTAGTGCTATAAACATCCCTCTTTACTGCTTTGACTGCATGCTGCTTTGAAATACTGCATTTTTGTTTTTCTGCTCTGTGTTTTTAAACACAATGTCTGTTGAGAATTCCTTTTTGACCCATGGATTATTTAAAAGTTTGAAGATTTTTCTGTTGCCTTTTATTATTGATTTCTGTCATAATGAGAAAAGATACTCTGTATGATTTTAATTGTTCTAAATTTGTTAATGTTTGTTTTATCACCCAACATATGGACTATCTTAGTGAATGTTCCATGTACATTTGAAAACAATTTATATTCTACTGTTGCTATGTAGTATTTGTATATAAGTCAGTTAGATCCTCTTGGTTGATTTGTTTTTTCAGGTCCTTTATATCCTTGCAGAACTCTCTCTAGTTAGTGCTATCAGTTGTTTAGAGAGGCAGTTGATACTGTCAACTGTATGTGTAGATTAGTGTATTTCTTCTTTAGGATCATTATTTCTTCCTGGTAGATTAATTTTTTTAATCAATATATATGTCTTTCTTTGTCTCTAGCAATTTCCTTTGCTCTGAAGTCTACTGTATCAGACATTAATAAAGCTACTACTTCTTTTTAAAAACTAATATTTATATAATATATATATTTCCATCTTTTTGTTTTCAACCTTTTTTTTTATAAGCATCATACAGTTGTATCATGTTTATTTTTTTCACTCTGCTAATCTTTTTCTTTTGATTAGTATATTTGGACAATTTATATTTAGGTGATTATTGGTTGTAGTTTTTACTTAAAGTATCGCTTTATTTTTTGTTTTCTCAAGGTCTTGATCCTGTTTTTTTTTCTTCCTTTCTTTATGGGCTACTTGAACATTACTAGGATTCCGACTTGATTTATCCTTAGTATTTTAGTGTATCTCTCTGCATAGTCCTTAAAAAATATTTTATTATTTTATTTATTTATTTGAGAGAGAGAGAGAAAGCATGAGCAAGGGGGAGAGGACAGAGAGGGAGAGGGATAAGCAGATTCCCTGCTTAACAGGAAGCCCAGTGCAGGACTCAATCCCAGGACCCTGGGATCATGACCTGAGATGAAGGCAGATGCTTAACCAACTGAGCCACCTGGTGCCCTTCTTTGTATAGTTTTTGTAGTGATTACTCTGGGTATTAAAATATACATATGTGACTTTTAATAGTTGATTCATATCAATATTGTACCATTTTCAATAAAGTGTGGAAATCTCACTTTTATTTAGTCCCTTTTTCCTTTTGTGCTTTTAAATATCACTTTCTTATGAATCAGAAGGTGTTATGACTTTTTAAAAAAGATTTTATTTATTTATTCATGACAGACACAGACAGAGAGAGAGAGAGAGAGAGAGAGAGAGAGGCAGAGACACAGGCAGAGGGAGAAGCAGGCTCTATGCAGGGAGCCCTACATGGGACTCGATCCCAAGTCTCCAGGATCACACCCTGGGCCAAAGGCAGTGCTAAACCGCTGGGCCACCAGGGCTGCCCGGTGTTATGACTTTTATTTCAATGATCAAATATAATTTATACAATTCATGAGGAAAAGGATTGTCTAGTGTGTGTATCCATGTCTACTCTTCCTGTTTTTTCTTCTTCCTTTCTGATTCTTCTTCTTCTATATTTTTTTTCTGTCATTTCCTTTCATTTTGAAGTACTTTCTATAGCCAATCTTTAAAGATTGGCTTGTTAATGACAGATTGTTTAGTTTTCCTTTATTTGAGAATATTTTTATTTCTCCTCCATTTCTGCAGGATAGCTGCAGAAGGATCCCTGCTGGGTATAGAATTAATGGCTGCAGTTTTTGTTTTTTAATGGTTGAGAGTTCTTTTACTTCTTTAAACATATTATTTAAAGTTTGTTTAGTTTTTTTGGATCTTTAGACTTCTGTTTTTTGACAGATTTGTGAACTTTTCAGCTTTTTTCCTTCAGCTATTTCTTTAGCCATGTCTCATCCTCTCATCTGTTTTCCTTATGGGACTCTGATGGTATGAATGTTGGATCTTTTGCCTCATAGGTTTCGGAGACTGTGTTCAATTTTTCTTTTTAAATATATTTTCTCTTCTTTGCTATAATGGATGAATTCTGTTGTCCTAACTTAAAAGTTCACTGATTTGATCCTCTTAATCTCTGTTCTACTACTGAGCCTATCAACTTAATTTTCATTTCTATTATTCTGTTTTTCAGTTTTATGATTTTCAATTCTTTTTTATCTGTTCTTTCTTTTCTGAGATTTACTTTTTCATTTGTTTCAAGAGAATTTGTAACTGATTATGGCAGCATTTTTGTGATGGCTGCTTTAAAATCCTTGTCAGATAATCCCAATATCTTATTAATATCATTGGTAGCATCAGTTTATCATCTTTTTTTCATCTGAGTTGTTATTTTCCTGGTTCTCTGTATGATAGGAGAATTTAAGTTGTACTCTGGACATTTTATCTATCATGTCAGGAGTCTCTGGGTCTTATTTAAATCTTACATTTTAGCAGACAGTCACCCTGTTTAGGTTTAGTACAGGGTCTTAAGCTATTTTTGTGGACTGTGGTACTAACAGCAGTTTCATTTTCAGAGTCTTTTCAATGCTGTTTTGGTCTGTTTGGTTTTTCTGGTTCCTTGGGGGCTCTTACTGGTCCCTGATGATGTGTCCTGAGAAGTGGGAGGCACTTTCCAAGGTTAGCTGATATGTGTTTCTCAGTGAGAGAGGGCTGTGGTAAGATCCCTGCACTTGTGTCCTAGGTCCAGGTGTGTCTGGGTAGAGCAGGAGAGCCTACATGCTGTTTGTGATAGACTCTTCCCAACTGGCCATTACTGTGGTGGGTCCTCTCTGTCTCCACTCCTTCACAGGTGTGTCTCATCTGGAAAGGGGCATCGCAGGCCCGGTAGGAAGGAAAGCTTCTTGGCCATTGGTTTCTGGTAAGGCTCCAATGGATACCTACCAGTGGTTCATCCGGTGTTTTCAGGGGAATCCTGTTTCATTTGGAGGTTGAGCACATCTGGACACCCATGGTTGCTGGGTGGAAGTGGAGAAGCATTGTGCATGGTAGTCTTCCTCCATTGGGTGGGGACTGAGGCCAAGTGCTGGGCTTCTTCTCCAACCTTGAATCTTGGGCTTACCTGCCTTCCTTTCACCTTTTTCCAGAGTCTTCCTGGGATTGCCTGGTGCATCATCCAAGGGTTTGTATTTGTGCTTAGTTGCAGGGATGGAGGGTATAGGGAGGAGGGGCCTATTTCATCTTGTCCCTCTGTATATATATTTTTTTCTTTTTATCTCAGCCTCTTGTCAGTCAAGTCATTTACTGATTTATTTGGGTTTCCATCATGCCATGCAGCAGTATGGTTGAGAGCCCAGCCTAGAGCCTAACTTCCATTGGTCTGTGCATGTGGCCTTGACTAGGCGGTTCTTGGGTCTGGACATTGCTTCCAGAGATACAGTGCTCTATAAACCTATTCCCTGGGCTGGTCCAGATTAATAAATGTTGCCATAGTAGTTATTAACAGTGCCCTGTCATTCCCTGAAGGGCTTTGTTGTGGATAAGGTGAGTTTTGTGGTGATCTTATCCATGGGCTATTGTGAAAAATCAAGGAGCCAACCTGCTGAAATGATTGGCACATTGGAAAGCCTTATAAATGCCACCTATTGTTATTACTATATATTATAGGCACCCAATGGTGCCTCTCATATTTTTAAAGATTTTATTTATTTATTCATGAGAGACACACAGAGAGAGAGAGAGAGAGAGAGAGGCAGAGACACAGGCAGAGGGAGAAGCAGGCTCCATGCAGGGAGCCTGACATGGGACTCGATCCAGGGTCTCCAGGATCAGGCCCTGGGCTGAAGGTGGCGCTAAACCGCTGAGCCACCTGGGCTGCCCTATTGTTATTATTATTATATTTTATTTTTTTCATCATGGTAGGTGTGCTCTTTAATCCCTTATCATTTATTTCACCCATCCCGCTATCCATATCCCTTCTGGTAACCATCAGTTTGTTCTTTATTTTTTTTTTATTTTATTTTTTTCAGTTTGTTCTTTATAGTTAAGAGTCTATTTCATGGTTTCTCTCCCCCCCCCTTTGCCTATTTGTTTTGTTTCTTAAATTCCATGTATGAGTGAGGTCATATGGCATTTGTCTTTTTCCGACTCACTTATTCTGCTTAGCATAATACTCTCTAGCTCCATCCACGTAATTGTGAATGGAAAGATTTCATTCCTTTCTATGGCTGAATAATATCTCATACATATCATTATTATATGCATTTTTCTTCATAAATGTCATATATACATTATATATGTCCCATAGGCAACCACTTATTAAATACTAAGAAAGTGCTATTTCCTTATTTTATTTTAGTAAACAGAATATAAATAAAAGTTCCAATCTTTCCTTTCACATCCTAGGGGGCTATCTAGTGTGCCTCTGGGTGCTCAGTCCCCTGTGTGAAGAAATCCCTGTGCCAGACAGCCCTAAGGTGAGCCTCAGGAGTCTGATATCAACTGGTAAACATGATTAGGCAGTGAGTGAATAGATATACAGTTGCAGGAGGGCTGGATGACTTTGAACTGAGGATAATGTACCATGATAACATGAAGTGTTGATTTTGATATTTTTCTCCATTAGCTTTATACCGTCTTTGTTGTTCCTGGAGCTGTTCTTTTCCTGAGATAAGGAGGGAGAGTGGTTCTTTCCTTCAGACTAGGACTCAGCTTAGGTATCTGGCTGTTGGAGAAAGTTGGGTAAAACCTGGCACAATAATTGTGGAGAAGCAAGAATTTGAGCTTTGAGGATGAGATAGAAGAGAATACAGGAGGTTGTATCTCTTGTTTTATGTGTGATATTCTCTAATATTATTTAGAGCTCTGTCCTTGGGAGTAGGCAGTTTTGGGGCAGTAGGGGGTAAGATTTCATGCTATTAATTGATTCATGAGTGTTTCTCCTTTTGCAATATGTGTTTGAACTTTGTTCCATCGCTTGCTTGTTTAGCATCCAGGCATTTTCAAAAGTGGCAGAAACATGTCTTTTAATAGCTCCCTTTGCTTCTCGATTACATTTTTCATTTTAATTTAATGTGTGCTACAGAGCAGCAGTGCTGGTTATACAAAGGTGTTTGTCTTACCTCTATTTCTCAACATTTCAGATATTTGGAAAGAATTTACTAGAAATTAATTCCCATTTATTGTTTCAAAAAAGATTTATATTTACAGCAAAATGCTTTTAAAAAGTTAATGATGCAAAAAAAAGGGATCCTTGGGTGGCGCAGCGGTTTAGCGCCTGTCTTTGGCCCAGGGCGTGATCCTGGAGACCCAGGATCGAATCCCACATCCGGCTCCCGGTGCATGGAGCCTGCTTCTCCCTCTGCCTGTGTCTTTGCCTCTCTCTCTCTCTCTGTGACTATCATAAATAAATGAAAATTAAAAAAAAAAAAAGTTAATGATGCAAGTGATTTTTACTATTCAGGGAGTGAACTGAAGAAAAATCAGTAGATTATATTAAGAATTATCCTTTTTGCTATCCACTGTAACATTTTTAGGATGTAATTAATTTTTATTCTCCAATTTATTTTATTTTATTTTATTTTTTTATTTTTTATTTTTTTTTAAATTTTGATTTATTTATGATAGGCACACAGTGAGAGAGAGAGAGAGAGGCAGAGACACAGGCAGAGGGAGAAGCAGGCTCCATGCACTGGGAGCCCGACGTGGGATTCGATCCCGGGTCTCCAGGATCGCGCCCTGGGCCAAAGGCAGGCGCTAAACCGCTGCGCTACCCAGGGATCCCCAATTTTTTATTTTAGTATTGGTTTTCAGTTATACAGAAATCTTGAAGTAAATGATATTCTTTGTTAAACAATGCAGGAATCAATGACCTGTTAACTAATTTATTTCTGAATCTACAGTTACTTCAAAAACATGTTCCATCTATCCTACAGAAGATCGTTTAAACCAGTTAGCTCTCCTCTGAATTATCAAACTTAAAATAGCTTTAAATGAATGTTGCTTTGTACCCAAGTGAACTGAATGTGCCTCAAAACCCTTTAGTAATATGATGTCCTAAATATTCACTAAGGACTACAGACATTAACTCTACAAATATGTTTCCTTTTACAAAGCACTGGAGACTTTTTCCACCTATTGAGTTATTTCAATGTTATTATTGAGAGTACATTCAAAGTAAGACATTTCTTGAAAATCTTTTTTTTTCATTTCTTGAAAATCTAATGTTAGAACTATATTACTAATTTAGACAACTATCCACATAACTCTTAAAATATTTCATAATATTCCTTTACCGGTCTTATTTTTTTTCACTAGAAAATAGATAATTGATTCTATAGTTTTATCATTGAAATGAAACACTCTCCTGGCTAGTATTCTTGGGCACATTCCACCCCAATGGCGCCAACACATTGCAATTAATTTCAGAAGTACACAGTACAATCAAGAAAAATCACTTACAAATAGACATCAAGTGATATGGGATCAAAATGTTATGAGAGGCTCAATTGTGTAAACAAAGAGTTGCTAAGAAGAATTTGTGAAGTCCAGATTAGAGATGAATAATGCCACATTACAGCACTGGCCAAGGATGAAGAAATCTCTCTCAAAAGATAATTTTCAGGAAAAGGTGAAAGCCAGATTCTTCTTAGAGATATAAAAATGAACACATGTTGAAGATTTTATTTTAGCCTTTAATCAATGATGGTACTAGACAGATATTAAAACTAATCCAGTGGAAAGTGAAAACAACACAAATTATGTGGAGTAAATGAGTTGAATTGCAAATGGAGGGAAAACTAATTTTTCTGCAGAAATGGTGAAATCTACCAATATTCTATACAGTAAGGTAAATTTTCCCATCTATCCTTTTCTGCAGTTTACAAAGAAGTGTGACGACAGTGAACAAGCGAGGAATCAGACTCTGGAAGGGTGTGCTATAGGCAATGAATTATTTTTCATTGAAGTTGAACTTTTTTTTTTTTTTTTTTTTGTATTCTGTCCTTGGATTCATTTCACCTCACTCTGATAAAAAAGAAGGAAATGGACAGGGAAGGGAGCCAGAGAGGAAAATCATGCTTGCGCAATCCTTCAGCTCATGGAACAATCCAAGTGAGAGTATACATTGTTTCCAATTCACTTGATGAAGATGAGCTTGTGCTATAATGGAAATGGGCTCTTCATTATTAGTAATACTATGTGATCACTCTTCTAAGATACATGAAGGCTATTACTACAGTACTTTCTTTAAAGATTTGTTTATTTATTTTTGAGACAGAGAGAGCGAGAGAAGAGAGAGAAGAAACAGAGAATGAGAGAGACAGGCGGACAGACAGAGAGACACCAGGGGGAAGGGCAGAAGGAGAGAAGCAAACTCCCTGCTCATCAGGAAGCCTGATGCAGGGCTGGATCCCAGGACCCTAAGATCATGACCTGAACCAAAATCAAGTCAGCCACTTAATTGACTGAGCCGCCCAGATGCCACCACCATAGTAGTTTTAAATCCAGTGAATTACTGAACTAATCCTGCTTACTCCAAAAAGATCAGAAACAACAAATTGGAAAGTAACGAAGTTTAATAGAAGTAGTGGGGGATTATATGAGATAGTAACAATTCACATCTTGCATTAAAAGGTGTTGACTGGGACGCCTGGGTGGCTCAGTGGTTGAGCGTCTGTGTTTGGCTCAGGGTATGATCCTGGGATCCTAGGATCGAGTCCCACATCGGGCTCCCTGCATGGAGCCTGCTTCTCCCTCTGCCTGTGTTTCTGCCTCTTTCTGTGTGTCTCTCAAGAATAAATAAAATCTTAAAAAAAAAAAAGTGTGGACTATAATCCTGCATCCTCTGATGACCCCACACAGACTCCAGTCTTGGTCCTGCTCTGTCTTTGTCAATGGCATGGGAGGGTGGTCAAACACCAGTGTAACATCAAGAATGGGAGCAGAGGATTATCTCACTTGTTCTAACTCTCCTCACCAACTGCTCCAGCATACACTGGGGGTTTTGGGGACAAACTTAGAGGTAAAAACAATTTAAAATTCTCTCAAGAATTAGGCATTAGGGCTGCTTCTGAGAAGGGGAGAGATAGAAGAAAGTATTGACTGACTAGTTTTCCTTTTTGGTAAGTAATGTGTACACTTGAAATCAAACAACAGAACTTAAGGAAGTTTTGAATAGTGTACAAGGACAAATCCTAGTGAATGAAATGAGTTGGGAGCAAGACTCACTCATGGTTCTGTTTTGTCTAGGAGTGTCTTGATTAGTGGCTAAAAGCCAATTGGAGCTTTGTCCTAAAACTACTGAATCTTGGTTTGCTTACCTATGAAATGGGATGATAGTAGTTACCTTATAAAGCTGTGAAATTAAAATAAAATCCCGAGAAGCAAAATGCAGAAGCAGAATGGTTCACTCATCAGTGATTCGGTGGGTGGTCACTATGATTGAGGCCACTCTAAATTGGAGTCATTGCCTCCACATGTGTCTCCCACACTGCTCAGGAGAGAGCTCAGGTGGGTCTCATGAGCATGGAGAAGGCCTTCCTCCACGGAGAGCATGAACATCCTCATCCTCTCCTCATTAGAGCCTGACTCAGATACATATTGAAAACCCAGGAGAAGACAACAAACAAACAAACAAACAAACAAACAAACAAACGAAAAACCCTCAGCTTTCTTTGAAGGCTTTTCCTTAGCTGTCCTGGAGCCACCCAGAACTGGCAACCATCCTCTTTTCCCTTGATCCTGTAGTGGCTCCAGTGAGGTCAAATCCAAGGAGGAAGTTCTTTTCCCACTCATGCTGTAACCTGATATGCTGCCTGGAAATGCAAGTCACAGTGTGAGAAATGTGCATGCTATGGGTCTCTGGGGACAAGAGGGGACTTTTGTCTCATGACCATGCCTGCATTTGCATGGCTCTCTTTGAGTGAACTGGCCAGGAGCAGAAACTGTTACCTGAGCACTGGTTCTTAAAGTATGGCACTTGAATAAAACTGTATTCCATGCAAGGGGAAGGAAACTATGGTCAGAGAAAAAAGAGGGAGACCTGGACTTAAAATATGGTGATAAATGATGATTCTGGGAGGCTTCCTGGCTTGGATCATCTTTTTGGGTTGAGTATTACTCCACATGTGTGGCTGATATTTTGCTTCAGGTTTTCTTGTGCTTGGAGGCAGTTGTGATATAGTGAAACCAGGCTGGGCTTGGAGTCACAAGTCCTGAGTGTAAGTTAAGGCTCTGTCACTTTCTGTGTGGTCTTTGTGGTCTTAGACAACTTGTTTTACTTTTTGGGTGCTCAATCGCCTCAGCTGCCAAAATGAGCAGTAATACTTACAACACTTGGTTGTGGTGAGGAATATATGAGAAGACTTGTAAAATTGCTGGGCACTGAGCAAGTGTTCAATAAAAGTTCATTATTTGTTTATTTATTTATTTTACTTTGCCAACCCCAGTGTTGACATGAATTTTTCAAAGGTTTATTTTTGAATATTAAATAGTAGGATGTATATTGTCATTATTTATTTATATATACTATTTACCATAGTTTCTTACTTAAGAGGCTTTACCCCACATGCTGCCTTTACACTGAGAGCTGAAATCACATTCTACTGTCTGCATTAGGATAATTTTATGTTATTCCTCTGCTTTCATTAACATAATTTATTTTTCTCATGAATCTCTTGCCCAGGCAATGGTTTGATTAGGGGCAATTGTCTCCTTACTGGGACATCCTGAAGGACCCATTCACTCTTCCTCAGGAAACATCAACTATTTATGCCCTAAGAGTCAAAGGAATCTTTTATCTTGAAGTCTTCCCTTTGTTGTGTCTTTCAGTCCTGGACTGCTCTCATGACTGTTAACTCAATCATAACTGAGCCCTGCTTCAGGTCCGACTCCCAAACCTCAGTCAGTTCCCTCCTCTGAGGCACTGTTATAACTCTGCTGTGTAGTGAAATTACTTTACCTTGGTAAACAACAAACTCAGCTGCACCTTATCAACAGGCCATGTTGGTGGTGGTTGAGGATCCAGACATTTTGGCGTTTGGGAAGTCCCACTGAGATCCCGTCAGCACAGAGAACTTTCAGTGGCAACAGCTCTCTCCTTGGAGCCCTGTGGAGCCCCCTGCTAGGTGTAGGGACTTTCCTGACCACGATGCTGGGGTGTAGGGGTAGGGGAAACTTATATTGCTTAGGACAACTGTCTCTGTCAGTGAGCTCCCAGATGCTGTTTATTCTGTCTTCTAGGGGTAAGGAATGCTCTAACTTTTGGCTGTCTGATCAGGTTTGTGAAATGATTATCCATGGTGGGAGTCAACCTCATTACTAAAGTGAATGTCTGTCTCGGCCTTTCCCTTTCCCATTTTATTGTCTCTCATTGAGAGGGACATTGAAATGAGCCCATTTCTCAAGCCAGCCCTGGGAAATAGCAAGTTCTGAAGGCTGGTCTGTTCTAAGACTGGCGTGGCATCCTTTGGTCACTCATCAGAAGCACTTGAGAACTTTTCTCACTCTTGCCTTTTTTCCAGGAGAGTCTGGTTTCAGGAGACACCTTTTTGCAAACCATTCCATATTTCTGGAGCCAAAGCCTTGTCTAGGGTTGTAGCTGAAGGACCCATCTGCTACTTTGGGAGGCTGAGACATGAGGTATGTTAACATTTTTGGATGAAATATTCCCAGACTCTTAATGGATTTGACTCTGTCTAAAGTTAAGTCCATGTTTCCTCCTCTAGGGTGAACTCCTGCTACATGATAACATGTTTACATTATAATCCAAACTTGTGTGCTTATTTTACTAAATGGCATGTGTTAACCAAGGATATTTGTGGAGTTTTTGATATGACCAAGATTGTTTATTTGAGAGGCATCTTAGAAGAAAAATAGAGCAAAATTTCAAATTTCCAATAGTTTTCATTTTTTCTAATTAGCATAAAGAAGCATCTAAAGGTTTTTTAGTTTTAAAAGCCTCTTTCTTAAAGAGTCTTTGGCTAAGGCAAAAGAAAAGCTTACACTATCTCTTCTAGATTCCCCTAAATCCCACCTTGAACCTAGGAGCCTTTATTCTATGTTCCTCTCCCCTACTGCTCCATCTTTCCCTCTGATTCATTTCCTTCTTCCTGACCAGCCAGACTCCCCTAAGACTCAGTTGCCTCTAAGCAAAACCTCCTTCAGAACAGGGAGCCCTTCTCTGTTGTTGTGAAATACTGAATTTTCTCTGAGCCAAGAGCCATTGTTAGATTTTCCAAATAATCAACAGAACGGAGACATTTGCAGAAGGATTTAGAATAATTTTAGGAACGTATAATCCAGAACTGCCTAATATATACCAATTGATTCATCATTAGGAGAAGCCTAAGAAGCAGAATGGGAAGCTTTGAGCATGATTTAAAAGACCTTAAGTTTATAGGAAACCAGAGGGGCTTAGAAATGCCATCAAAGTTGGAAGATGTCTTTTGGAAAATATCCCTAAGATCTTCCATCTGAAGACAGATTGGTTTCTAATCTAGTCCTGTAAACAAAGAAAGGACAGAGGTTGGAGAACTATGGGAACTGGTAGACAGCATCCAGGAGCAGTTCTTGAGGCAGACAGGATTCCAGCTCTCTTCTCACTTTTATAAGTGATGTTAAGCCAGAAATCGGAGATTAATAGATAAGCACAAAGTAGAACTGGGAAATAACTCCATTGTTAGAACTCTCACACCCTGCCAAGCATTTTGAAAGTACCTTAGAATGAAAGCAAGTAGAATCCTGAAAAAATTTATAGCTTCACAGATAAGACAGCTAGATGCTTCTACCTCTGACATTCAGCCTAAAAGGAGTCTCTTGATAATGACGCCATAGGCACTGTAACAGAAGGGCATTGAAATAATTGCCTTATCTTGGCTAAGTAAACAGAATGTACACAAAAGATGATGTGATTAGTCAATAAGGGGGAATTTGCAAGGAGTTGATCTAAAGATTAAAGAAGCTCTTCTGATTTATAGAGGTAAAACAGTATGAAGAATGGATCCAAAAGGCTATGAAATTAGTCAACAATCTAAGCAAAGTTTGCTTAGTTTTTATAAATTTGTTTGTTTTAGTGTTTGTCTTCACCTAAAACATGAAAAGATATTTTTTCTGTGTAATCTGCCAAGATACTGTTCTACTAGAATATATTTGTGTTTTATGTTGTCTTTACCATGTCTTTGATTATTTAAAACATTTTTATTTCAATTCTAGTTAGTTAACATACAGTGTTATATTAGTTTCAGGTGTACAATGTCGTGATTCAACAATTCCATACATTACCTGGTGCTCATCACCTTCTTAACCCCCATCACCTACCTATCTCACCCATCCCCCACCCACCTTCCCTCTGGTGACCACCAGTTTGTTCTCTTTATTAAGAGTCTGTTTCTTGGTTTGTCTCTCTCCCTTTTTTCCCCTTTTTCTCCCCTTTTGTTTCTTGAATTCCACGTATGAGTGAAATCATGTGGTATGTCCTTCTTTGACTTATTTTACTTAGCATAATACACACTAGCTCCATGCACATTGTTGCAAATGGCAATATTTCATTGTTTTTGATGGCTGAGTAATATTTCATTGTATATCTATACCATATCTTCTTTACCCCATCATTAGTTGATGATTATTGTCCTTGATTATTTTAGAAAACAGAGCTTCCTTACTTTCAAAAGAATGAAGACTCTTATTAGTCATGTTACCTACTTGTACTTATTTTTAAGTATTTCATTGTCATTTTCAAGTGAGTGGCCAGATACTATTTCTCAGGCACCCACAATCCTATCTTTAAGTGTTCAGATCTCATGACAATATTTTTTCACTTCCTCATATTGATTTCCAAATGTAAAATGAAGTTAAATAGCTTCAGGATATCTTTTGTACCTAAAGGCCCTAGAAAATCGCAAAGACTTGTTCTTTCACTTTGAAAAGGGAGGTGCCTAAAATAATAGCATTATTTGATATGTCACTATTGATGAGTATCATGGAAAGAGTTCTCAAATGTCTGGGTCTTTTATATGCTAAATATGTATAGGGAAAATTAAAAAAAAATTTTTCAGAAATCATACACTGTATAAAAGGAACTAGATACTGGTCAGTGCCTTGCTGTCCATAATATCCATGTGTGTGGGTGCATACATATATACATGTATATCCATATAAACATTTTTTTCTCTCAGCATCCTGATGTTAGGTAACAACAATATAGTTATCAGCCATAATTTTGGTTATTATTTTAACTGTCTACTTGGTCACAATCTCACTTTAATTTGAATCTGACATCTTCTTGCCTATGTTTTCAATTTGGAATGTATATCAAGTCTATCTAGGGAGTTTTATTAATATACAAATGTTTAGAACTTATTTCAGTTATCTTTGGATAATTGGCACATCTCACTATTTTTACCTTTATAAACGTTACAAATCCATTTTTATAAATATGATTAATGTACATTGTCTTTGAAAACACTCTTAATCATTATCCTTATAGATATTATGTCTAAAATTTCAGATTGACTTTTGTAGGTTTCTTTTGCATGCATGAAAGCAATCAGATTTCTTTGTCACTTGTGTTATTGTAATGAGCTCTTATCAGGTCTTTCACTTTGGAATCATCGGTAACAAGTTAGCTATAGCCATTTTAAGTCTGTGTCATCTAGAAATACTATTTATTTGACTTTGATGTTTTCCTGAAGCCTCAGCTATATGCCAGAGATATTGTCTTCATTGAGGGTTCACGATCCTGTTGGAAGAACTTATCAGGTACTATGAACAGTTAGCACTTCTGTGAACTCTTATGGGGTTGACTATTGGATTCATGTGGCTCAGCTAAGGAGACACAACATCTTCAAATCCCAGGAAGACTGCCCTCCATTGTGATTTCAAATTGGGAGTCCTCAGGAGCCACCTAAACCCCTGGAAACAGCTGGTTTTTGGACAGAGACAGCTTCTATCCCAGATCACAGAACTAGACCCTGATTATCACTTTTGATCTGCATTTCTTCTCTAGCGACTTCTCTCCCCTCTCCTGGCTTATGGTGACTTTATTTGCCTTCAAGTCTTATATTTATAAAATTGATATATCAATTTTATGACATAAAATTGATATGTCACTTTTGAGTATTATGGAAAGAGTTGTCAAAAATCTGGGTCTTTTTTAGTCTGGGACTACATTTTTAGTCCCTTCTTGGTAAGATTCCATTACTTGATATAACTTACTACTAACTAGATAAAGAGTACAACCAAACCAGCCGTTGGTTTTGTTTACATTTCTCTGCAGGAGCACTAATGTCATCTGGTTCTATTTCCTTGTAATGAATCAGTTTCCTGGGAAACTGGGCTCAGCCATTTGGTGAAGTTTTAGATTGCAAACACCACAGTCGGCCAGGCAGCAAGAAATTTAAAACACCCATCACACTGTGCCCACAACAGGGGGAGTGTGTGCTGCATGGAGTGGAGAGTGATGTTGTACCTATAATCCTGCAGACTTCTCTAGGGTCTTTCATATTAAAAGAAGGAAAAGTGAGAAATCAGAGAATTAGATTATTTGGCTAATGATCTCATATCTGGTTTTCTTTAGACTGGGGATGGGATATGTTCTCTTGGTTTAATCTGGGCCCTTGTGACCCCTGGCTGAGAAGTGGACTACACACTTTGGTCACAATCCTTCTCTGAGTATGCATTTTGTGGCAGTGTCCAGATGTGTCATCTCCAGATGTCCTAAATGCTTGTGTATAGCCACTGTTCCATCAAATGATCCAGTGAAAAATGAACAACTTGACAGTTCTGGAGGTTGTGGAACCATAGATGTTGGAGTAAGTATCAACAGACACCTGGTATGAGATGATCATGCCTCAAAGAGCAGTGAAAATCTGAGTAAGCATCCATGCTCAGACATTTATTAACGGTCTACCCTTCCTCTCTGGCTGACCAGTACCAGAAAAGAGGCTGAGGACATAAACTGTCTGCCCCATATTCAGCTTGGGCGCCGAGAACCACAACCACACCTACTGTGAACACTAATGTACTTTGCTATTCCTCTGCCTTCATTAGCATAATTTAATGTTTCCTGGAATGCCTTGTCCAAGCAAATGGCTTGATTGTTCATTACAGGGACTTCCTGAAAGATGTATCCACTCTTCCCTGGTAAATATTGACAGTTTAATGTCCTAAGAGTCAAAGGATTCCCTCACCTCTGAGTCCTCCCCTTGCTGTTTCTCATGTCAGGACTGTGGTGTCACAATCTTTCCCCACTCCTAACTGAGACCCACTTTAGGTAAAACTCCAAAGTCTTAGTCAATCATGATCTTGCCCTCTCCTCTTGGAAGCACCAGCAGCTTTGCAGGGTGGTGTCCTCCCTTTCCACAGAAGCAACAAACTTGGCTTCATCTCATTAACAAGTTGTGTTGGCAATCTTTGGGAGACAGGTTTTGACATACTTTACATATGCTAGAAATCTCAGAGAAATTATAAGTCCAGAATTTGAAACTCTCTGCTCTTTGTGTTTTACATCTCAAATTATTGCCATGATTCTGAATTAAGGTTTTTATATTTAAAAATATTTCACTTTCTTGAAATTCATCTGAAATAATGTAATAAATTCAAACTTCAATGTACTCCTATTTGATTTTCTGAGAAATAATTTCTGTCCACGTCCTGATAAATCCCAAGAGAGCTGATCTGGGGCTATGGCTGCCAGCAGGAGCTGGGATGGAGCCGGGAGCTATTAGAATCTGGCATTTACTCAGAGCCAAGCCTTGTGCAAGCAGTTCCCTGGATATCACACTATCTTCACTCCTTACAACTTCCCTGCTATGGGGGTGTCATCTTTATTTTACAGATGAGGAAACTATCCCTCAGGTCAAAGGACTCAGCTGAACAAGAATTCCAGCCCATATTTGTCTGACTGCAGAAGAGAGTCTTCCTTTCACCCTCTCCCTAGCTTTTATTGACTACCTCCTGCAGGCTGGCTATTGTTAACAGGTGCTGAGCACCCACCCATAGGTGGACCCTAAAGATTGCAGACCTTCATGGACAATTATGAAATTCTGTGCAAAATGATAGTTTTGCAAGTTAGTTCGGGAGCACTTACCTCCTAAAGGGTAAGTGGGGGCCACCCCACCTGAGTCTCTGCTCTGAGTCACAACTGAAATAGCATCTCTGGGTCCCCAAGTTCTCTTTGCCCAGAGAATCTTCAGGAGTTTCCCCATGAGGTGTCTTTCTCCATCTTCTTGGTTGCTATGAATGCCAGTTTGTGCTATCTTGTGGCTTCCCATTGCTATTGCCCTGATGCCACTTAGAAGTGTGGGGCTTCACATCCCTTGTGAAGAGAGGAAGAGGATCCTCTCTGCCAGCTTCTTAGCATACTCCCCAAGAGTTTCTTATAATATTTTTCATGTTGTACTCATTTATTTTTTAAATTTAGATTTATTTAAATTCAATTAATTAACATATAGTGTATTATTAGTTTCAGGAGTAGAGTGATTCATCAGTGGTGTATAACACCTGGTGCTCATTACATCACATGCCCTCCTTAATGCCCATCACCCAGTTGCCCTGTCTCTCTGCTCCCCTCCCCTCCAGTGACCCTCAGTTTGTTTCCTGTGCAATTGTGCTACTAGGTATCATTTATTAGGTTCTGGATCTGATGCCTGACAAGGGAGAGCTACCTGGCCCCCATCCCTCCACGGCTTCATGCTGCCCAGGTGCGTGCCTATATTTTGCTGTCTGCCATGGCCAAGCTGTCGAGAAGTCACCTGGATCTTTGGCTTTCTCTAGCATAAGAAGGAACTTGCTGTACCTTTGAGAGAGCCCAGTCTTTCTCCTCATTGCTTCTCTCAGAGAAACACTAAATCCTCATGTTGGAGACCTATTGCTGCCTCATCATGGTGTGTCTGAATTCCTGGAGAGATAATGTGGATTAGGCTGATCTGGGATATTTAGCACACGTGCCTTAAATGACTTGATTCCTTGAAACAGATTCGACTCCTAATCAGGACTGTCCTTCTTAAAACTAAGAAAGCCTTCACCTGTTCTTCCTCCCTCTCTTCTCCTTCCTTGCCTCTCTCTGTTTTCATGTCCTTTTCTTTCTCTGTATTTTCCAGAATAGTGTACCATCAGGTAGCCATTAGGAAATCTGCTGGAGGATGTTTGAGTTTTAGTTGTCATGAATTTTTTTTTTTTTTTAAGAAGGATCCCAGATTCAAAGTGTTCAAGATGAACCTTATAAGATTTTTTTTTTAATTTTTATTTATTTATGATAGTCACAGAGAGAGAGAGAGGCAGAGGCACAGGCAGAGGGAAAAGCAGGCTCCATGCACCGGGAGCCCGACGTGGGATTCGATCCCGGGTCTCCAGGATCGCGCCCTGGGCCAAAGGCAGGCGCCAAACCGCTGCGCCACCCAGGGATCCCTAGTTGTCATGAATTTAATCTGGGTTACATAACTTTTATTTTTTTATAATACATTTATTTTTTATTGGTGTTCAATTTGCCAACATACAGAATAACACCCAGTGCTCATCCTGTCAAGTGCCCCCCTCAGTGCCCGTCACCAATTCACCCCCACCCCCCGCCCTCCTTCCCTTCTACCACCCCTAGTTTGTTTCCCAGAGTTAGGAGTCTTTATGTTCTGTCTCCCTTTCTGATATTTCCCACACACTTCTTCTCCCTTCCCTTCTATTCCCTTTCACTATTATTTATATTCCCCAAACGAATGAGAACATATAATGTTTGTCCTTCTACGATTGACTTATTTCATTCAGCATAACACCCTCCAGTTCTATCGACGTTGAAGCAAATGGTGGGTGTTTGTCGTTTCTAATGGCTGAGGAATATTCCATTGTATACATAGACCACATCTTCTTTATCCATCATCTTTCGATGGACACCGAGGCTCCTTCCACAGTTTGGCTATTGTGGACATTGCTGCTAGAAACATCGGGGTGCAGGTGTCCCGGCGTTTCATTGCATCTGCATCTTTGGGGTAAATCCCCAACAGTGCAATTGCTGGGTCGTAGGGCAGGTCTATTTTTAACTCTTTGAGGAACCTCTACACAGTTTTCCAGAGTGGCTGCACCAGTTCACATTCCCACCAAAAGTGCAAGAGGGTTCCCTTTTCTCCGCATCCTCTCCAACATTTGTGGTTTCCTGCCTTGTTAATTCTCCCCATTCTCACTGGTGTGAGGTGGTATCTCATGGTGGTTTTGATTTGTATTTCCCTGATGGCAAGTGATGCAGAGCATTTTCTCATGTGCGTGTTGGCCATGTCTATGTCTTCCTCTGTGAGATTTCTCTTCATGTCTTTTGCCCATTTCATGATTGGATTGTTTGTTTCTTTGCTGTTGAGTTTAATAAGTTCTTTATAGATCTTGGAAACTAGCCCTTTATCTGATACGCCATTGGCAAATATCTTCTCCCATTCTGTAGGTTGTCTTTTAGTTTTGTTGACTGTATCCTTTGCTGTGCAAAAGCTTCTTATCTGGATGAAGTCCCAATAGTTCATTCTTGCTTTTGTTCTTTTGCCTTCGTGGATGTATCTTGGAAGAAGTTACTGTGGCTGAGTTCAAAAAGGGTGTTGCCTGTGTTCTCCTCTAGGATTTTGATGGACTCTTGTCTCACATTTAGATCTTTCATCCATTTTGAGTTTATCTTTGTGTATGGTGCAAGAGAGTGGTCTAGTTTCATTCTTCTGCATGCGGATGTCCAATTTTCCGAGCTATACGCCAATAAATTAGGCAACCTAGAAGAAATGCAAGCATTCCTGGAAAGCCAAAAACTACCAAAACTGGAACAGGAAGAAATAGAAAACCTGAACAGGCCAATAACCAGGGAGGAAATTGAAGCAGTCATCAAAAACCTCCCAAGACACAAAAGTCCAAGGCCAGATGGCTTCCCTGGGGAATTCTATCAAACGTTTAAAGAAGAAACCATACCTATTCCCCTAAAGCTGTTTGGAAAGATAGAAAGAGATGGAGTACTTCCAAATTCGTTCTATGAGGCCAGCATCACCTTAATTCCAAAACCAGACAAAGACCCCACCAAAAAGGAGAATTACAGACCCATATCCCTGATGGACATGGATGCAAAAATTCTCAACAAGATACTAGCCAATAGGATCCAACAGCACATTAAGAAAATTATTCACCATGACCAAGTAGGATTTATCCCCGGGACACAAGGCTGGTTCAACACTCATAAAACAATCAATGTGATTCATCATATCAGCAAGAGAAAAACCAAGAACCATAGGATCCTCTCATTAGATGCAGAGAAAGCATTTGACAAAATACAGCATCCATTCCTGATCAGAACTCTTCAGAGTGTAGGGATATAGGGAACATTCCTCAACATCTTAAAAGCCATCTACGAAAAGCCCACAGCAAATATCATTCTCAAGGGGGAAGCACTGGGAGCCTTTCCCCTAAGATCAGGAATAAGACAGGGATGTCCACTCTCACCACTGCTATTCCACATAGTACTGGAAGTCCTAGCCTCAGCAATCAGACAACAAAAAGACATTAAAGGCATTCAAATTGGCAAAGAAGAAGTCAAACTCTCCCTCTTCTCTGATGACATGATACTCTACCTAGATAACCCAAAAGCCTCCACTCCAAGATTGCTAGAACTCATACAGCAATTTGGTAGCGTGGCAGGATACAAAATCAATGCCCAGAAATCAGTGGCATTTCTGTACACTAACAATGAGACTGAAGAAAGAGAAATTCAGGAGTCAATCCCATTTACAATTGCACCCAAAAGCATAAGATACCTAGGAATAAACCTCACCAAAGAGGTAAAGGATCTATATCCTAAAAATTACTGAACACTTCTGAAAGAAATTGAGGAAGACACAAAGAGATGGAAAAATATTCCATGCTCATGGATTGGCAGAATTAATATTGTGAAAATGTCAATGTTACCCAGGGCAATGTACACGTTTAATGCAATCCCTATCAAGATACCATGGACTTTCTTCAGAGAGTCAGAACAAATTATTTTAAGATTTGTGTGGAATCAGAAAAGACCCCGAATAGCCAGGGGAATTTTAAAAAAGAAAACCATAGCTGGGGGCATCACAATGCCAGATTTCAGGTTGTACTACAAAGCTGTGGTCATCAAGACAGTGTGGTACTGGCACAAAAACAGACACATAGATCAGTGGAACAGAATAGAGAACCCAGAAGTGGACCCTCAACTTTATGGTCAAGTAATATTCGATAAAGGAGGAAAGACTTTCCACGGGAAGAAAGACAGTCTCTTCAATAAATGGTGCTGGGAAAATTGGGTTACATAACTTTTAGTTGGTCCTTGGCCAAAGATCGCTTTTATTGCGAATAAGTTATTACTGCTAAGTACTACATTCCTAATCCTTTTGGATATTTAAGAATCTTTATCAGAACAAGTGGTACACCAGTAACTTTTGGTCCTTTCCAAATAAAATAGCTTCCTTTAACTGCAGCAAGAATTTATTTCAGTGTTACAACAAATTTCAATTTTATTATTTACAATTCACTTACTTATCTCTTAGAGGGAATTATGCCCTGGAAGGAAGTTTAACTAAATCAGATGTGGAAAACTTTTTGGCATTTCAGGACAAATGTCAGTTTCTCATCCTGTGAAGGGCTTGCCTGAGGCTGGTGCCCTTTATCTGATGGACACTGGAAGCAAGAGGGGAATTTGGAGATGACCATAACACCAGGAAGGTTGGCACTGGCCTCCAGAGGAAGCAAATATGGAGCTTTTGAATAAATCATTGTGACTGTGACATGAGAGCAATGCAGACACCCAACTAAAACAAATCTCTTCTTGGGGGAAACATTCACAAGTTCTAGAAGCCCCATGATGTTGAACAAAAATAAAAATTCTTAAAAAAATGCAACAAGAAATCTTTTTCTTTCACATATCTTACATGATATCATCTAAACATTTTGAGTTGGATTATTCCCCTTTGTGTTGGAATTAATTCTTGTTTTTTAAATTCATGGCTTATCTCCAGATCCCCAGTTCAGGTTGTTATTACCTCCTGCTGACTCAGGCCATTCTTTCACATTTCTATAGAATAAGAATCTTCATTTCAGATTTCAGGGGTTCTGGTTTTATTCTTATAGAGTGACTTCACAGTAAAGCAAAATGGCATTCAACAGATTCTTTTGTTCAGGGCTCATGGGCTTTCTGAGTACATTTTTCCTAATTTCATTAAATGGCTCTAATAGTGATGGACAAAGAATTTGAGCTAGAGCAAAAGGGCCAGGTCAGCTGTGTCTGGGTGTTACTCCTTCAGTATAGGGTCAGGGGCGTTGGGAACCAGGCATCTGTTTGCTCTGCCTGCACAGTAAAGATGTAGCCCCCCACCACCTCCTCCACCTTTCTGCCCTCACCAGTAGATTAGATTTGGTGTCTGGCCAAGTCCTTGGCTAAAATTCCAACAATGGAGGCCTTGCACTAACCTTTTAGTGTACAGTCATCCTAGAAACTTTAAGTTATGTGGATATCATACACTAGATATATCATTGAGAGCAAAGTTTGGTTTATCAGCAAATGCATGATGTCAGAACCATTTCCTTGGCTGCTTTTAACATATAACAGGGAGTTCAAAGGCAGCATAAGTGAGGAACATGAAAAGGTGTAGCTCCAAATTGCTGAATTAGAAGTATGAAAATGTTGTTTACCAATGCATTGTGCTTATTCAGATACATTTAGATTGCTCTGTGATTATTTGTAGTCATTGTCAAAAAGGATTTTACTAAGGGCTTGTTTTCACCCTCTTGGGTGCAAGCTGAAAATGATGCATGGTCCACAAATCTGGCCTCAGATGACAATTTTGTTTTCATTGCCCCAGTGAAGGCTTGGAAACATGGTTCAAATTTAGCCATGCTGCCATGGAAGCATACTTGGAGGTTAAAGCCAAAACCCACCTCTACGTGGGAACAAAGCACCTACAATTCCGATTTGAATAAGAGTAATTTACACAGAGGCAATGCTGATGGGGTGGACAGGCCACCCCGCAGGACTTCCTGGTAGGGTTTGTTTGGGAGTACCTGCAGCCCAGCTGCATTGGAAAGTATCAGTTTGATGAGCTTTGCCAGTTTTTTAGGCACAGCATGAGGCCTGTAATTGTTTTAGGTCCTTACCCAGGGAATGCAGACTGGTGTTTGCTAGAGGTCCTAATGGGATTAGGACTGGTTTGGAGAGAAGTTGTCTAATCTGTTGCTGACTGTCTCCCTGAGTTAAAGGGAAAAAGCACGTAAGACAAACTGCTTCTACTAATGGCTACTGTTTTCTCTTGCTGGCTGCAACTGTAAGCGTTTTGGGCAGGGTTTAGTAAGGGCTTGGTGCAGCCCCACAATGAGATGTGGCCAGCGTTGGGTGCGGCAGACGATGACTTCTCAGAGAACATTGCATAAATGGCTATGGGCTTTGGCAAAGCTGAGGGAAGGAACAGCTCGGAGGGGTTAAATCTTGGAAAAAAAGAAGTGGAAAGGATGTGCTTATCATCCACACTTTGAAATCTCTGACTTTGCATCCTTAAAGTCTAAACTTGGCACTAACAAATACTTCATTGTGAGAGGATTTGGGTTAAGTCACCATGGACAGCTTACTTGGCTTTCAGGATTTGGAAATGGCATTTCTCACCTCCTCCACACTAGCCTTTTCAGTTGCTTGCCAAGTATAAGGGGAAAAAAACCTTAATTCTTTTTAGAAGTGTTTCAAGCATTACATAAAGAGTAGCTTGGCTGGTGAACTGCAAGAGCAGTGTGGCTAGCTTCTAAATAAGTTTCGTTTCAGGAAGTATTTAAGCATGCTCTGTAGGATAGCAGTGCTAGTAAACACCCATGATTTAAAGCCACTCTGTACACTTAGACCTCAGCATACCTACTTTATGGTCTCATTATTCTGCCTAAGAACACCACCAGTATATAAAAATAACAAACACATTACATTTGCTGAAATATTTTGGTATGTTTGAAAAGGTGCAATAAATTCCAATTTGAAAAATAAAATTCTATGAAGAAAATGTCTCTCTCCCTATGTTTTAGGTTTTGCATTTTGGCCTTCAAATGAAATTCAAAATCAAAGGGGCACACGGTAAAGCCAGTACTCCCATGTGATTTAATACTCGAAATCCTAAAATACAAACTGTTTTCATTTATCAGTGAAATTAAGAAATGCCTGCCATTGATAACGTTTCAACGTTCTAAATGTCATCATTATCTCTCTCTCTCTGCTATTTATTTGTAATTGTGTAGACAGAGAGAGCCAAAACAAATTCCACTCTCCACTAACCGTTTAGAGTATTGAGTATTTAAGCTATAAAAGTAGCTTTCAGTTTAACCTGGTATTTGCAATTTGCAGGAACAAATTGTGTGTCCCTGTTCTGGTAAACTCAGTGGATGCCACAATGGTGTGTCTCAGTGCTTTGTGGTTTGGAACAACATCTCATGCCCAGGCTTAGGGTACAAGTGGAAAACGTTCTTCTGTATGACAAGAGTGGTCACGGACAGAATTCTGCCTCGGTGCTTCAAGCCACAGGGATCCTCACAGGTCCTCAAATGAGCCAGGGTGACGTTGGGCAGGATTTGCTTCAGCTGCTGGCACTTCATTTTTGTTGGGCAGTACTTGTTCCCTGGTGCATGGCTGATTATGTGCCAGGATTCATTCGTTATGGCAAATACAGTTCCTTCTGATATTTCTCAGTACAGTGGGATCCACAATATTTATGCATAGGGCACCTGTCACAGTAATGCCGTCTCATCAGGAAACATCCAGCATCTTCCACAGATGCTCCTCTAGGGGTAAACATCCTCTAAAGGGGGGCTGACTTCACCGGTGACTTTACTGGGCTGGAATGCAAGCTGATTCTTGAGCTCTTGGCTCCTTGGCTTCCTGCTCCCCCCCCCCCCATTCATTCCCCCCAGTCCTGAATTTATTCCCTCCGACTCATTTTGTTCTTTAAAGTGTGTCTTTTTTCTTAAGAATTCCTTATATAATACTCGGAGCTTTTCAGGATAAGAAACTCAGAGTGCTCGCTGTGTAGATAAACCAGTGAAGGTGATTAAGGTTACAGAAACCTGTATTCTTTCTACATAAAGACTAAATCATCCAAGTCTTGCATTTCAGGTAGGCACTTCAGATTCTCTGTATCTCTGTCTGGCTGAGAAACAAAACTGCTAGGGTGATGATATATTCCAAATTACAGTGCTGTTCTGGCTCTCCTGTAGGTAAGTCAGGATCTGGGATGGGGTGGACAGACAGCAGGACAGGGCTGGCTCTGGGCACTAACATCGCTGTCAGCTCAGATGAATCGCACACTCCGGGTCCCAGATCTGCAATCTTCAAAGACAGCGTGTCGGGTTACATTTTCTAAGTAGAAACTCAGATTCAAAGGATTTAGAAAGATAATCTAGTCTTAACTCAGAGACGCTTAGAAACATACTTTTATATTTACATGCTTCATGTTCACAGGCGTTTCCTCTGCCAGTGCTTTGTGGTCAGGGTCTGAGACCCGCGAGGGCCCGGTTCTGCCAGGCCGTGCTGGTTCCCGGCGGGAAGCTCACTGGCCGCGTCCTCGGCCTCCGGAGCCGCCCGGCCCTGGGCGCCAGCCCGTGTGCAGCTGCCTGGTCACGCGGGCGAGTCCCTGCGAGGGCCCCGCGTGGCGGAGTCTGCCGCGGGCTCCTGGGCCGCTGCCCCGCAGGCCGGGCCCGTCCCACGCTTAGCGGGAGGCGTCCGGCGTCTCTGCATTGCGCTTCGTAAAGCAGTTGGCCCCGCGCAGCTCTTCTTCCTCGCCCCCCCCCCCCCCGCCCTCCTGTCCTGTGGTCCGGAGACCCTCGGCGGGGACCCTCTGCGCGTCTGCAGGGAGGGGCTCGCGGATTCCCGCTGGGCTCCAGCTGCTCCCCTGGACTTGGGACTGGGCCCTGCGCTACTGCCCCGACGGCCTCCCCACGGTCGCATCCCTCGGCCCCGCCCGGCCCGGCCCGGCCCGGCCCGACCCGCTGCTTCCCGCACAACAGGGCCGCGGCGGGCGGGGGCGGCGCAGCCCGAGACAGGGCGGGGGCCGGGGCGGGGGCGGGAGCGGGCGCCGGGGCGGGGGCGGGGGCCGGGGCGGGCGCGGGTCTGCGGCTGCGAGCCCAGGGCCCGGTGGGCGCCGCCGGCCCTGGCCGCGGGGGGACGGCGCTGCCCTGGTTGCGGGCCGGGGCGCCCTCGGCGGTGCGCGTCCCCCTCCGGGCCTCCGCCCCTGCCGCTCTCCACAGCCAACTCACCACCCTCATTAGGGAAATAAGTTGTTTTCCTTTGCATTCCACCGCCGCCCCCTTGTCCATTTGAACGTCGCGCGAAGCCGTCGGAGGGGACTGGGGCGACGGAGCGGAGGGCTGCAAGAGGAAGAAAAGTTAAGCGAGTAAATAAGTGTCAAGGAATCCATTGTCTGCGCTCCACCTGTTGTTATTCTGGTCCCAATCAACCTGCTCGCCAGGCTGGAGCCAGCGGCCATCTGGAAACGCTGCTCTGTTTATAAACTTGGCATGAAGCAGCACTCCCGGGCCCTGACCTCCCACACGAATCTGGAAACAATTAGAGCAAGATGATAGGCAGGCAGGGAACGCTCCAGGGAGGGAGGAAGGGCGGAGAAGGAGGAGAGGAGCCTGCAGGGGGGCGGGGGGGGGGCAGACAAGGGGTGGCGGGTAGGAGCTCAGGGAGGCAGGCCTGGGTCTGGGGTGAACGGGGGTCCTGGGGGCTGAGGAGGCCAGAGTGGAGGAAGGGAGACTAGAGGTATGGGGAGCCAGGTGCGGGGGAAGCCGGGAGTGGAGGGGGGCCGTCCGGGAGTGGTGGGGACCCAGGGTGTAGGATGGGGGGAGGGAGGGGTGGGGGGAGGGAGCCAGATACCCGTGTGGGGAGCTGGGTATGGAGAAAAGTGCAGGGAGGTTAGAGCAGGGAGGTCTGAATCTGAATGGGAGCTGGGGGTCTGGGAGGAGCCTGGAGAGGCCTGGATCTGAGTGGGGTCCAGGTGGGGGGAGCGTGGGGCGGGGGAAAGTCTGGGGATCTGCCGTGGGGAGCTGGTGGGAGCCAGCGCATCTGGGTCTAGGGCATCAGGACCAAGAGAGGGGCCCTCGCTTTTTGCTCAAGATGATGCAGTTGTAGGTGCCTTCCCAGGGTGGCCTCCTTCCAGTTTCCTGGGACCTTTCAAGAAACATACCAGGCTTGTGAGGCAAAGAAAATACCACCATTTGCCCTTTTCTATGAGCAGAGAGCAAGTATATCATGGACACAGTGAATAAAGTCCTTCCTGGTCCCTGTAAAAAAAAAAAAAAAAAAAAAAACATTGTACAGTCTCAAGTTTTTGTTTTGGTTTTGGAAACACATTCTTGAACAGCACTTTTTAACCAAAGGAAGTTTAAGCAATGTTCCATTGTGCTCTAGAAATGCTAAAGAGGGAAATTTCTTTAAAAGGACAACTCTTGTTGATGCACACATTGGAATCCGTGTCAACCAACATCATGCTTTTGTGTTGCAGGAATTGATTCAGGTTTCCAGAGTCTGGTATTAGCGAGATGAATGAGCCTCTTCCTCTTCACTCAAGAAACACTTTTTTTTTTTTCTCTTTCCCCTGCAGTTTTGAAATGTGATTCCTTAACTCTGAGTGGATGCTCTTTTCATGCTCAGTTGGGTTCCTAAACTCCTGAAATATTAATCTGTGGGAGTTGCTGGCAAACCCATAGTGGGTGCCCATTACCAAGCTCCTGGTTGGCCAGAGGACCCTTGATGAGGGAACTTTACCCGTGCCTGTCTTCCTGGCTCTAGGGACTCTGGGACAGCAGACCTGTACCCAGAAAGGTGGCCTCTCCCTTGGTCTTTTGTCTTGCTTCTGTAGTGCAGAGTCCGCTGGTCTCAGCCTGGAACATTGGCCCCAAGTGCATTTGGTTAGATCTCTGAAAACTAATCCATGAACATGGCATCATCAGCCAACCCAATCCCAGAGCCCTTTTCAGTTGTGAATTCACGGACTCTCCCCTCTAAACCCCCCCACCATGCCTTGTTCTCACCATTGAATTCCCAAGCATTTTATTTTTTTGCTTAATCATACTCTTTCATACTCCTTGCTTCTGCTACGCTGGTTAAAAGCCTACTCCAAGAACGTTTAGGACTGTGGAATATGCACCATACAGTGATATGAAAAAAAAAAAATCAAGATTCACAAGGCCGGCGGCACAGTCCTGAGAGTGTGCTGGGCTGGGCTCTTTGTGTGGCCTTCACTCTCCAGTGGTGTTCAGAGCCGTGTTTCTGAGGATCCCTGGAGATGCTCAATCTGGTAAGCCGACTTTAGGACCTGAGTCTTGTTGCAAGTGGATTCATTTGAACTATAATATAAAATATTGTGTTTACTTAACCCCTGAAAGCTGATCTCCTTTGTCTTTGTGAACTGGCTGGGCAGCTAAGAACCCACATTCCTTCCATAGTTAATAAAACTTAATATTTTCCTCTGTATGCATAAATTTAATTATACTCAAACTCTTTTAATCTGTCAGTTTTTCAAACTTTACCCAGAGTAAGAAAACATGGGCTTCTCCCTCTTCAACGTGCAACAAAATAGTAATCTTTAAAAGACACAACTTGAAAATTCATTTTCCCTATCATCTTGTATCTTTTCGATTTTTTGACCTGCAGATAGTAGAGATAGAAATTGAATTGGCTATAATTCTTCACAAGGTGAAAGATTCATACTTCTAATGTTCATATTTGTTTAACCTTATTAAAAGGAAACACAAACCACCAAAAGAAAAAAAAGTTGCATCCAACTTATTTCACACACAACTCTGTACATTCTTGAAAGCATTAAAAAAAAAAAAAAAAAAGAAGAAAGCATTCAGCATGTATTTGGGATTGATACATATTCTCTGAAAGTAAAGAGAGTGAGTGGCCTTGGTGGTGTCCTAACCCAGGCGGATCTTGGGACACGGTGATCAATAGTGCTCCCGGGCTGGTTTTTCAAAATTTATGACATTTCTGTAAAGTGTTTTGGGCTTTTTGAGAGAAATAAATGCAATTTATCGGCATCCAGCTACTGTTTCCCCACACGTCCACAGTAGAGATGAGAGTTTGATAATCTAGCTCATGGTGGAAACCCTTCCCAGTGTGACATCCTCCTTTTGAATCATCTCTAACTAAACAACATCTGTTCAAATGATGCTTCCAAATCACCTTCCCACTTGTAATTAAGAACACTGAGACCCTCTCTTAATTAAAATGTTTACCTTCATTTCCAAAGCTTGATGTTCTCACTCTTCCCTACCTGAGAACTCTTACAATTTCCTCTCTGGACAGACTCATTTGCCAACCATTCCCTCCTTTGTTCATATCTTTCTGCCACCTTTGGGCTTTGTCTTCATTTGATTTGTAAGAGAGAAACTTTGTTTCCACCAAAAGAATTTTTTTTAAATAATAAATTTATTTTTTATTGGTGTTCAATTTCCCAACATACAGAATAACACCCAGTGCTCATCCCATCAAGTGCCTCCCTCAGTGCCCGTCACCCATTCACCCCCACCCCCCGCCCTCCTCCCCTTCCACCACCCCTAGTTTGTTTCCCAGACTTAGGAGTCTTTATGTTCTGTCTCCCTTTCTGATATTTCCTACCCATTTCTTCTCCCTTCCCTTCTATTCCCTTTCACTATTATTTATATTCCCCAAATGAATGAGAACATATAATGTTGGTCCTTCTCCGACTGACTTACTTCACTCAGCATAATACCCTCCAGTTCCATCCACGTTGAAGCAAATGGTGGGTATTTGTCGTTTCTAATAGCTGAGGAATATTCCATTGTATACATAGACCACACCTTCTTTATCCATTCATCTTTCGATGGACACCGAGGCTCCTTCCATGGTTTGGCTATTGTGGACATTGATGCTATAAACGTCAGGGCGCAGGTGTCCCGGCGTTTCATTGCATCTGCATCTTTGGGGTAAATCCCCAGCAGTGCAATTGCTGGGTCGTAGGGCAGGTCTATTTTTGACTCTTTGAGGAACCTCCACACAGTTTTCAAGAGTGGCTGCACCAGTTCACATTCCCACCAACAGTGCAAGAGGGTTCCCCTTTCTCCGCATCCTCTCCAACATTTGTGGTTTCCTGTCTTGCTAATTTTCCCCATTCTCACTGGTGTGAGGTGGGATCTCATGGTGGTTTTGATTTGTATTTCCCTGATGGCAAGTGATGCAGAGCATTTTCTCATGTGCATGTTGGCCATGTCTATGTCTTCCTCTGTGAGATTTCTCTTCATGTCCAAAAGAAAAAATTAATAAAAACCAAAACAAAATGAAACCTTTATGTATTGTAGAAAATTACTATTTTTTTCCAATTAGTTTCTTGATTTCTTACAATAATACATTACTTAAATGTTTGGTGCAAGGAAGGCTTTAAGTTGAGAGGCTCCTTCCATTTTTTCACATCTGGAAGTTAGTTAGAATTCAATTGTTTGGTGCATGGAAGAGCAACAATCTTCAGTTTTCCTTTTCTGCTTCTAAGAAGTGGAGCAGTAGAGAGAGTAGCTCTGAAGTATTTTCTTTTTCCAAGAATTCTCAGGAGAGTACTGTAGATTAAAACTCAAAAATTTGTGGTTAAGTCTTCATCTAAAAACTGGACAACATTCTTGCTCCAATATTCTTTATCTGGAGGTGTTGGAGGCAAGAGGGGCCAATGACATTTCCAAACTCACGGTGTGTTCCCTGTGTCAACTCTGCTAGCTGTTTAATTATAAGATCATTTAATGGAGGATGACTTTTAAGATGAATGTGCCATAAGTCATCTGTTCCTTCCTTAGTTGTCATGTGAGGTCAGTGACCATGTCTTTGACCTGATGGAATGGGTGTTTCCTGGATCATCTGGCCTTGCACTTAAAACTTATATGTGATACTAATGAAAACATCCAGAAGTGTTTGTGTGAGGATGGTTAGGGCTTAACTGACACTGAGTTTTAGGGCACACTACCAGAGCATGACATGGTGCTGTTGGTTATTCTACGAAATGCTCAGTAAAGGTAGAGTGCTATTGTAGAGCTAGACACAAAATGCAGACAGAATGGTTTGTATCTCTTTGTCTGCTCTTCCAGACAATATATTTCATGTCTGCCTTATTTGCCACTATATATCCTGTTCCTACTACATGGTCTAATGAGTATGAGGCATTCATTGACTATGTGATTGTATTTATTATTACAATTGTAGAATTAGAAGCACTGTTAGTATAAGTACTGGTAGTGGTGACAGAAGTAGGAATTCTGTAATGGAAACAAATTCTCCAGGTGCATTATTGTATCATACTCACCTCTGTGTCCTAGAAGACACTGGCTTTTGATCCTTCAGGAAAAAAGCAGACACCTCGTGAACAACAAAGACATTTTTCACTTTTGACAGTCAAATCCAATTTTTGTTTGGCAACTTAACATGCTTGAAAGTAAAGTTCTTCAGAGAGCCTGAGAGAGATGAGGAGAGAGGTAGAGAGAAAGGGGAAGGGGAAGGGGAGGGGAAGATGATAGAGAAAGGGAGAGGAATCACCCAATTTCTAAATTCCTCAGCACATCAAGTACGAACCACTTGGAGCTAGAGTATTGATCACAGAAGTTATAGCCCAAGGGAAAAAGAGAGATTTCATCAAGTGGTGAGAGAGCCTGAAACCCCATCCATTATTAGCATGAAAGGCTTCTGGGAAGAAGGAAGAGAGGTTAGACGGAGGGTCACATGTGATAGTTAATTGGTTGCTTCAGAGACAAACAGATTAGCATGAGAGAACCCTGAGAACTGAGGGTTAGAAGCACCCCTTCCCTCTCATGATGAGAGGGTGGCAGCTTGTAGGAGAAGCCCACACCCATGGCCACTTGAGCTTCTACAGCAAAGCAGAGTGCTATGGACTCCATTGTGCCTTGCTGACAACTTGAGAAAGAGAGAAGGAGTGAGTGAAATCAGAAAGACTGAGCCCGTGACCAATGAGTCTGAGTCATCCAAATGGGAATATTTTAAACAACCCTGATGGAGATTTAAAATACCATCTAATCTGATCATCAGGATTACTCTGTTCATTCATCTCCTTATCACCTGTTCTGTCCATAGCACCTGTCTTACTGCAGAGGCATGATTGAGGCCCACAGTGGGCTCTTCAGGACAGGAACATGTGCTCCAGCCCCAAACACAGCTTCTGGCACAGCTTCTGGCACATAGGAACTGCTCAACTGACTAAGTAGGAGTAGCCACTTCTATTATTCATATAGAAATTCTTTTTTTAAAAAGATTTTATTTATTCATTCACGAGACACACACACACAGAGGCAGAGACACAGGCAGAGGGAGAAGCAGGCTCCATGCAGGGAGCCCGATGTTGGACTTGATCCCAGGACTCCAGGATCATGCCCTGGGCCGAAGGCAGGCGCTAAACCGCTGAACCACTCAGGGATCCCCATCATATAGAAATTCTTGGTATACATCTTTATTGAAATGAGAATGGCCCTGTCTAGTCCAGAAGTTCTCTTAATCTGGTTATCTACTCAGCATTAACACAGAAATACTGGCTCAAAGTATTCTTACTTGCTGGATATACACATTAATACATATTTTTAAATTCTGTTCTTCCTATTTCTTCTTTATCAGGCTAATAATAATTTAAATTATTTGTGTTTGAACTTCTGGAAGTAGGTAGGGTGGTCACCAGGACACTTCTATTTTTGCTTTTTATTTTCAACATTTTGCTTCCAAACTGCAAATTTTTCCACTGTGCCATCTCCTACTACTCTGATTTTGCTCTTCCCTCCTCTTTCCAGTTCTGTTCTATGCTTTAACTCCCCCATACCAGCTCCACACGAAGCCACTCTATGCAATGATCAGGTTCACTCTTTAGTCTGGGGCTTCTACATAGAGTTCACAGCTCATGTCACATGCGATGCTCTTGCCATAGTCATAGTGAGAGATGGGTCATGAAAACTGGCTCCAACTCTCCATCCCTTCCTATAAAGGTGTTTATACCATTTACAATGTGATTTTGTAGTTTTCCTGTTGAGAGTTAGTCTATATTCCCAGTCATTAAGTAATGGACTGTCTTGTGATTTGTTTTTGGCAGTAGAACGTGATGGAATGTGCTAGTTCCAAGCCCTCAAAGGGTCTTGTGTGCATCCTCTCTATATCTTAGAATCCTGACACTTTTATGTCAAAAGTCCAGGGTAACCACCAGAGAATGAGAGGCTGTGTGGATCCAACTGAGCCATTCTTGCCACTTGAACCTTAGCTAACCTGTGCTGATAACAGGATCATGAATGAGCCCAAATTAAATCCAGGAGCCCTCCCCATCTTGGCAGAGCTTCCTAGTCACTCCATAGACACATGAGAAACAATAAATAATTGCCTTTTTTAAACCATAGAGTCTTGGAGTGGTTTGTTAGGCAGCAATAGCTAATTGATACAGTCAATAATCATCTTTTATTGCTAAATCTAAAGGATCATTTTATAGTCTTTGTAGCAGAGACTTATAAAGTTTACCCCAAATCTGTGTCCTTTCTTCATTATAAGCATACAATTGGACTATATTTTCTCGCCTCCATGTGGCCATGTGACTGAGTTCTGGCTAATAGAATATGTGCAGAAGCAATATGTGTCACTTCCAAGCCTGGCTCATAGACACCTCTTTCCTGCAATCCATTTCTTGTCATTTGGCTGAATGGAGAGAAACTGAGGAGGGATAGAACCACAGTGTGGAAGACCATACGGAAGACTGCTACTCACCAGGAATCTACAGTAGGTTTTATGTGAGTGAGAAGCTAACCTCTGTTGTGTCAAGTTCTTGAAGTTTGGGTTTCATTTATAGCAGCTGGGATTGTTTGCCTTCACCACTTTTCTCCTCCTCTTACTTGACCTCTCTGTGGCACTGGGCAATGCTGACTCTTACGGCATCCTCTTCTCTGGTTTCCTCCGTCCCATGCAGTATAGTTTCCCCACACATATATCAATGGTTCTCCATTATTTTCAAGAAGAAAAGGTCCAGAATTATTAGCATGCCTTTGTTAAAGCCTTTGCTTACCTCTCCACCCTTCTGTCTCACCACCATAGCCTTCTAACTGTACATTTATATGAACACATCATGCTTTCCTGTACTCTGAGGTCTTATATTTGTTGTTCCCTCTGCTTGAAGTAGTCTTCCCACTTTTTGCGCAACTAACGTTTCCTATCATTTTGGACCTGGTCTACAACCCATTCCAAGAACCCACTGTGGACTATGAGGGAATTCCGTGCTTGCCCCAGTTGTAGGACTTAATGTTGTACCAGCACTTCATCTCTCTTCACCAGTGGACTCTATGTACTGAACTGTTTCAGCCCATTGTGCTCACTATTGCATCCCAATGTATAAATCCATGTGTGCCATTTAGTCGTGGTAATAACCATTTAGTAAGTGCATAAATTAATGAGTTTGACAAGACTGGGGAAGCAAGAGTGCATGAAGTCTAGAAATTAGGCTCAAAGTTCAATAACTGGTAATTATAAGAAAGTCAACTAGAAAAATAATGCTGCTTAATCTATTTTGGAGATTATCTGTACTTAGTCCCTCTGATGATTACTAGATTATTTACAATTATAGGTATAGAATAGCCTTTTTTTCAAATAACGTTTCCTTTAATTATCATTAGTGATGAAAATTGGATTTATTTCACATATTACAATGTAATATTGTAATAAATAAATACATTTTATTTAAATAAATAAATAAATAATAAATAAAATTTTACAATGTAAAATTTGATGTTTTTTATGTGAACATAAGTGCTCTGTAAAACCTCAAGGGTATTTCTTCATTAGAATTGGCTGACGAGGGGTTATATAAACTTGTGGCCCCTGAGAGATTCTGAAAACATTGCTATTGAAGAGAGGAAACAAGGGGCATACCATGGGTGTCTGAATTCCTTCTTTAGGATGGTGTAGATGCGTGTTTACTTATGTTCTTTTTTATGATGCTGCCTTTAACCAAGGAAAACTCAGGCATTGGAAGGTTATGCGTGCTGCCCAGGGTCCAACAGCAACTTGGGTTTCATACTGCATCTGAAAACAGGTGCAGGTGCTTTTTTCCTAGGAACCCACAGTGATTCCTAGATCTGGAAATAAACAAAAAGAGCCTCTGTCAACTCATAATGATCAACCTGGTAAAGCTGATGACACATAAGTGTGAGGTTGCATGTGGAGGAGGATTTGGAGGGACTCCTTTAGTATGTGTTCACAGTTGAACTCCACGGAGGGGTGGGTTATTCTGGAATTTGCTTTTGTTGCCAAGCTGTTGTGTGAACCTGTCCTGTGTGTGCTCTGCAAGTCTTGATTTCTGACTCCACAAGGAGAGTGCAGTGGAACAGGATAAAAGCCCAGGGGGCCGTGCTACCATCTCGCCATGGCAGATGATAATGATAGCAGTTAAGATTAACCAAGTGCTTCATATGTTCCCAACTCCTCTCCTGAATGGCCTCATCCAGTTCTCCACTGGCACCACCAGGGAGGTGCTATGGTTCCTCTCAGCTCTCAGGCAAGGACACTGAGGTATAGAGGGCTCTGGGACTGCCCTTCTGTTCCTTTCAGAGCACCTATCTTATAGTGGGCTCTGCCCACTGGACCGAGTATTGGTCCCCATGGATGGTGTGTCGCACTGTCCCATAGAACTCCAGGCTCCTCTCTAGAACAAATCCTCTTTCATCCTTTGGTTCCTGGACCCTCTCTCCCACTGCCTCACCGTGGAAGCTTACTTTAGAAAGACTATATCTTACAGCCTGAAATGAAGACATATAAATTTGAATATGTAAGGAAGGATGGCAAAATAATCACATTTGGAGTAAACAAACATCTTCATAACCACAAAACATTTGTGTTTGTATTTAGTGGATTGGCTTATAGACCTAAATTCTTCACCATTTATTTTTGTGTTAATTTGAATGTGTTGGTCATAGACAGAAGAAGACAGCTGAAGTGGGCTGTAAGCAGGAAGAGACCCCCCTCTGAACGACATCCATCTCATTTGGTGAGTGCATGACCCCCTCATGACTCCATCCTTCCATACACCACTGTGCAATACTCACCCCCGCGCATCCTGTTTAGAGTCAGCTTAGATCCTGCAGAATTTTCCTTCTATTTTTCAGCAACAGAATATGAGGCAAAGGCCAAGAGCTGCTGATCTGTCTGCACTGTTTGGAAGAGCCCCTGAGCTGCTGCTTTGTAGAGCTGAAAGGAAGTGCTGCCTGGCCCTTCAGAGCTCCCTGCAGGCTCTGGGCTGCTTGTCAGTGACCTGCAGCCTGCTCCAGCTCCACTGAGCCTCCCCTGCAGCCTGTGTCTGGCTTGGGCTCCCTGAGGCTGTCCTATCTCAGTTGTCTGCATTGTGTTCTATTGCCCTGGTAAGTGTACAAGTGAAGAATCAAGGGTAGAGGCCCTGAGAAACAGCCCTGACTCACTGGAGAGCCTCACAGAATTAAGGCACCTGGTTCCCTCTACCTGCCTAAATGAGTGGTAGTCACCAAGATTGTGTAACCATCACCAGCACAGCCTGAGAGCCCAGAATGAATCAGTTGTGGTTAAAGACCTAAAACAGCCTTTGTGCTCTAATATGTTTTCACATACAAAGAGTTTTAGTGCTGTCTGGAGACCACACTTGTTATTATCATTTAAGTTAAAGTTTGAGATTTACATATCAAGCAGGCTGATCTCTGCCAGCACACAGCTCATATTCTCATTGTGGGGTGGGGAGAGAGAGAGAGAGATAGGCAAGAAGCATAATCCATAAGTAATTTTCATGTTATGTTAAGAATGACCAAATCTTAAGAAATAAAGCATAAATCAGGGTAAGGGGAAAGGGGAGCTGTGGAGAGAGCTGCAACTTAAAATAGGATAGCCAACATGGGCCTCTCCATGAAAATGACATTGGAGAAGTGAGTGGAAGAGGTATATGGTGTGTATCTCTGAGGGCAGGATGTTTTGGAAGAGGCAAGAACCTATACAAAGGGCCTGTGGTGAGCAGGTGCCGAGGGAGGTCAGTGCACCCAGTCTATTCAATACAGTAGACACCTTAAGACCTTGGTGAACCATATTGCTTCTCTGACGCATAGCTGCAGTGGCCCTTGATGATACTGAGAGTAGAAATAGAGGTTTACTGTGGCCCTTTCAGCAATCTGGCCTCTGGCTTCTCTGGCCCACTGCTCCCAGTGGTGATTACCTTGTCAACTGTGTTGAAAGCAGACTGTGGAGAGCAAATGTGGAAGGGGAAGGCCATTAAAAGGCTGTGTAACAAATTCCTCCATGCCACAGTGACTCACAGCAGCACTTTTTGTTTCATGATTCTTGCACTGGCAATGTGTACTGTCCTGCTCAGGCCGGTCCTGCTGCTCCAGCCTGGGATTCCTTGTGAATCTGGGCACCAATAATACTTCACAGCTGGGAATCCATGCAAGAGAGCACTAGCAAAGCATGCAGCTGCAAGAGAGCCTGGACAAATGGAGCTATTGACACAGGGGAACATGCTGGGTGTTGTGCACCAGGGGATATTGTTAAAGATAGTGAAAAGTAGTTGAATTATGAATGTTTTTTGAAGATATAGTCAATAGGATTTGCTGATGGAATAGACATGGAATATGAGAAAAAGAGAAATCAAGGTGACTGAGGTTCTGAGCTTGAGCAAGTACGGTGGAGGTACCACTGGTTAAGATGAAGAAGCTGGAAGTGGGTCAAGCTGGGGAAGAACAGGGGATCCATTGCCAACAGGCTGAGTTTGAGATATCTGTTAGAGATGTGAAACACTGAATAGATAATTGGATGTACAGATCTGAAGTTCTGGAAGGGGGAGGTTTGGGCTGGAGATATAAATTTCACCATGGAATATTTTTAAAGTTGTGTAGACTGACGGGATTAGAAAGAACCACAAAAGTGTGCAATTTGACTCTGGTCAGTAGTATTTGTCCTGCCTTTCCTGAGATGCATCCACTGAATTATCAATTTAGCTGCCTTAATCTGACCAATCGTTGAACATCTATTATATAACAATATACTACAGACTACCACCATAGCCCAAAAACTATCAGGAAAAAAATATATATACATATTTAATATATTTATGTGATTTTAATCTTTTTTTTTTTTTTTTTAATTTTTATTTATTTATGATAGTCACAGAGAGAGAGAGAGAGAGAGGCAGAGACACAGGCAGAGGGAGAAGCAGGCTCCATGCACCGGGAGCCTGATGTGGGATTTGATCCCGGGTCTCCAGGATCACGCCCTGGGCCAAAGGCAGGCGCCAAACCGCTGCGCCACCCAGGGATCCCTATTTATGTGATTTTAATATCACTCTTCTATTAATAAGAATAAATTTATTTGAAAACAGAAAGTATCTTAATGATTTCAATCAGGTGAGAAGATTTGTATCACATAAACAGAGACATACATACTCAAATACCTATGTACTCATGTGAGAGCTGACCATTACAGCCCGGTAAGCTAGGCATGAAAGGGGTGATGGGTCACATTCCACAGATGACAATGCTGGGACTTGGAGTAGGGAAGAGCTGGCTCTGGACCCTAAAACAGCACTCAGTGGATTTGGACTGACCTGGGTCTTCTGACCTGCACTTGGATGCCCTTTACTGATGAAAAAGTAAGAGACTGTTCTCACCAAAAAAGAGAGGCCAGCCCACTGCATAAGATGGTGGGCCACAAGATGGCATGAATACTGGGACAACAAAGTTTCCTCAAAGAATGTGTTTTTATATGTTTTTTTTTTTTTGAGATGATCATAGATTCACATGCAGCTGTAAGATATAATACAGTGATCCCATGTGCCTTTTACCCAGCTTCCTTTTTTTTTTTTTAAAGATTTTATTTATTTATGAGAGAGAGAGAGAGAGAGGGAGAGGGAGAGAAAGAGAGGTAGAGATGCAGGCAGAGGGAGAAGCAGGCTCCATGCAGGGATCCTGATGTGGGACTCGATCTCAGGATACCAGGATCACACCCTGGGCCGAAGGCAGGAGCTCAGCCCTGAGCTACCCAGGCGTCCCATTACCCAGTTTCCTCCAGTTGGTAACATCTTGAAAAATTGTAGTACAATATTATTATATTATATCCAAAGTGCTAAATTGACACACCCTGCTGTCCTTACTCAGATTTTACCAATTTTACATTTATTGGTGGGTATGTGTGTGTGTGAATTTACTTTTAATAATTGTATTACTTGAGTCAAGATACAAATAATTCCATTATAAGCATTCCTGTCCTTCCCTATAAAGTCTTCCGGACCCCTGCTATCCTTAATCACTGGCAACCACTACTCTCTTTTTTGTCTCTATATTTTCATCATTTGAGACTGTTGCACAAATGAAGTCCTGTAGTATGTGTGAGGTGGTTTTTTTCACTCAGCATAATTCCCTTGAGATCCATGCAAGTTGTGGTGCATGTCAAGAGTTCCTTCCTCTTTATTACTGTGAAGTTTCCATCAAATGGATGGACTGCTGTTTGTATTGCTATTCACCCATTAAACAATGTCTGAGTTGGCTCCTGTTTCATTCTATTAGAAATAATCCTTCTGGAGCACCAGGTCCTGCCGTTGGGTAAGTGTCTGACTTGGGCTCGGGTCATGATTATCAGGTCCTGGGATTGGGCCCCTCAATGGGCTCCCTGCTCAGCACGGAGTCTGCTTCTCCCTCTCTTTCTCTGTCCCTCTGCTCCGCCCCCCCACTCATGCTCTTGCTCTCTCTCTAATAAATAAATAAAATCTTAAAAAAGAAATATTTCTATCAACATTCATGTATGAATTTTTGTGTGCACATAAGTTTTCAAAAATTAAAAAAAAACAAATCTTTCCAAATTCTGAATAAGTCATCAGCCAGGACCCCAGAGCACCAAAGGAGGGAAGGTGGAAGTGATGATTCACCTAGAAAACTGTGGGGATAGGGATGACCAGTTGGAAACCCAACCAATCAAACAACCTCCTCAGGGCTCCTATGGAGCGTGCAACTGAATAGCCCTCCCTCCTCTCTGTTCCCTTCTCAGTGGGGTCAGATGCAGACACTTCTCAGCCAGCCACTCCCAGAACTGACTTGATGAAGGAAGCTATTGAATATAGCCCGTTTGAATGTGGTGAATGCCTGCCAAAGATTATTTTAGCTTTGCTGTGGTCAGTTTTCTTTCTGACTGCACTGAGCTGACACTGTGCTTCAGAATGTCCTCAGCATGTAACAGAGTTGTGTTATCACCTAAGAAAATAGTTTCTGTCTTTCTTGTGGCCCACAGGGTGAAATGTATTGATTTCAAAATTTTAACTCGTCACTTTAAAAGTGTAAAAGGTTGGGGATGAGGATGTTTGGATTCTGTTGTATTTATAACAGAAAGAGTCATGTTATTTAATAATTATACCTGATAGAAGGCATTCTTTTCTTCTCTGACTATGGCCTTCAATGATTGTGGGACCTGTCACCACTGGACCAAGTGACTGACAGTAATACACAGTAGGTGCTATCCTCAGTGGACACGATGTGTTTCTCAAGTGGTGCTCAATAAAGGAGGGAGTTGTTCTGAGAGTCTTACCGGAGTATATTCATTTTGAGTTTCTGAGTATCCTGTCTCAATTGTACCTTCATGCCTTCAGGAAACTTGAAAGTTGAGGTTGGTCAATTGTGTGATGGATACAATGATTATTGAAACAATGATACCACCACTATCCATGAAGATACCATCATTTAAATAATCATCTCTAAATAATCAAATATGATATACTATATTTGACTTTTATCTATTATTAATGAAATTGTTCTTGATTTAAAAGAATTGAACAGGAATATCTTCAGTTAGTATTTGAGTATAAATGTGATATTAGTTACCCAAATAAAGTAAGGTGTTCATTTTCAGAGAAAGCATGGTGTAAGAGGCACTTGGTGACTGGGTCTCCTGTTTATCTGTTCAGCCTCTTCCTGATACGTTCCAGTATGTTCCCTTTCACCGTTTCAACTCCCAGGCCTTCCCTGAAAAATCCATGGCCTCTATTCTCAGTGCTTTTCCAGCCCTTGCTGATCTTTCTGCCTGGATATTCTCCTTTATTGTTTAGCCATATTCTACTTCTTATTGAAGGTTCAGCTTTAAACTTAGATGTTGATTTATTCATTCATTATTCACTAAATCATTTAGAATTTACTGAATAACTTAGAATGTGCCACACATTTTGTTAGGTGTTTAGGACACACAGGACATCATCCTAATCACCCTCAAGTGTCTTCAGGACAGACACAGAACTGAAATATGCACACAATGATGCTGTTGTGCAGTAGAGTTTATGCAGGTATTCTGGGAGTGCTGCAGAGGGATGTCAAAGTACCTGGGGGGTGGCAGGGACAGATCATTTCCTCTGGCACTTGCCTGAGCATTTCTTAGCTGGGTTCAAGTGTCCCTTCAAAATGCAACCCAAGGTAACACAGCACAACACACTGTGTTGCTTTCTCCCCTGAACACCACATACCCCCCAGCCTGCCAGCACAATCTGGCACTTCACAGGCATTCTGTGTACACCTCTGTTTCAGTTCTTTTAACTGGCATTGGTTTGATTTCTTTTCAGCTTTTAGTTCATATTCTAACTATTTCAGAAAAACATTTGAGGTGGCTTTCAGCAAAACCACACAGGACCATTAGAAATAAAATTAGAAGGAGGAATCAGCTAGAAGAAAGGAGGGAAATGATGGTATTGACGGTTTGTTTGCAGGGATGGGAGTTGCTCTGAGCTCCCTGGAACTGGACTGCTCTGTCATTCCTTTGCCATGGTCTCCAGCAAATCAAGTAGCTTATTTTAATGTCAGTTGATGCATTAGTATAAAACAACAAATGCGTCAACTGAAGCAGAATATTGGCTGATAAAATTTTCAAGTATTACTGGTCTTCCCTGTATTGTAGAAAATTGAGAATTGCATACTGTGAATTCTAGAGTTCACTGTTCATGGACTTCATGCCCTCACTAAACTCTGAAATCCAGGGACTCAGTCTCCTGTCAAGGATTCCAAAAAAAGCTGTTGGTTTGTTGGTTTTTAACTACCCTTTTCTTCTCTCCATGTCTGAGGGCTGTGTTCGGCTGCACTACTTCTGTATAAGACATGGACAGGTTCCCTGATGTTGATCTATAGTACATGAGTGTGTAAAGTAGGGGAATTGATATGTATTGGTGTCACTAGCTACATTAAATGGTACAAACCATATACAATTTTTAGCAGTGGACTGGAAGAAAATGGGTTCTCAGAATCTCTTAGAAGCTCAGGTGGTGGTCCAGGTCTGCTCACTTCCTGTTGATGGAGCACTCACAGTAGTTAGAGGAGAGGAGAGGAAATCTTGCAGTGGGAAGGTAAACCCACAAGCCCACACATGGCAGGTGGTCCGTGGCACTGGGACCCCTGAACACCAGCCCTGGTGCCACTGTTTACAGTGTGTGCTGGGACCAGCATTACTGCGTTCACTTACAGATCTGGCCTCAGCAGGGACCGACCGGGATTCTCTTGTAGTTGACCTGGAAACCTTACTGTCTGTACTGTATGTGAGTAAAAGTCAAAAGTCCTACATTTAATGATATCGTGAATATGTTAAATATCTCATGAAGTTTTACCTCCAGTGATCATTTTTAATTAGGTCTACTTATTGCTATTATATTTTAAAAATGTCTTAATATTTGTTATTTTGTCAGTTGAGTCTGTCATTGTGGAATCTTTGATACGATTGGCTAAATACTGGCATTATACTCAAGCATATTCCATACAGTATGTATTTAACATTTTTAATAGATAATATATTCATAGAGTTTCAAATTCAAAATGTACAAAAGTTTAAACAATACCATTCTCCCACTCTTCTCTTGACACCCATTTGTTTGCTCTGATGCAGTCAGTTCTCTAAAATTTAAAATCTCTTCAGAAATAGGTCATGTGTCTATAAAGCAAATCCATATATATTTATATTCTTATTTTACATAAATGGTAAGTGTATTATGCACACTGTTCCACTCTTTGTTTCTTTCATGTAGTATTTTTTTTTGGAACACATCCTCCATTTGTACAAAGAACCTTTTTCAATCCCATTCTACTGAGTGGTGTGTTGTATTACTTATTAACAGTTCCTTGATGGATATTTCTGGTTATTTCCAACTTTTTGATCTTAAAAACAATAAGTAAAAGTCTGTATATGCTATCTCACATGTATAAGAGTATTTCTTTATAATAAATTCCTATAAATAAAGTCATTATATTACAAGATACCTGTATTGGCAATTTATATGTATGTTCCCAAATTACTTTATAGGGCTTTTATCAACTTCCACCCTTGCCAGCAATATAGGAAAATTGTTATGATTGTAAAAATCCCCATAACTCTCATGCATGTATCGTTCTATTTTGTGTATCTCTATCAGTTAGAGAGGTGAAAAATACTGTAACTATTTGACATTTATCTTATTATTATAAAAGAGGTCAAGCCTTCTTTCCAAATGTTTGAAAGCCTTTTGCATATTCTTTCTTTTCCTTTAAATTTCCCAATTTGATTTTTACCTGTTCCTTTTTGATTTATAAGAGCATTGTATATATTAGAAATAATAGCACTTTTCTGGGGGCGCCTGAGTGACTCAGTTGGTTGGACATCTGCCTTCAGCTCAGGGTCATGGGGTCGAGCCCTCCCTGGGGCTCCCTGCTCAGTGGGGAGTCTGCTTCTCCTTCCTCTGCTGCTCCCCCTGCTTGTGCTTTCTCGTTCTCTCACTGTCAAATAAATAAATAAATAAATAAATAAATAAATAAATAAATAAATAAAATCTTTTAAAAAATAGTATTTTTTTATATATAAAAGATAATTATTTTCCTCAGCTTCTTTTTTGTGTATGTATTTATTTAAATTCTAGTATAGTTACCATACAGTGATATATTGGTTTCAGATGTACAATATCACTATATTCAACAATTCTATACTCAGCGCTCATTTTAATAAGCGTCTTTTATTTACTTATTATCATTTATTTATTCATGAGAGACAGAGAGAGTGAGAGAGGCAGAGACACAGGCAGAGGGAGAAGCAGGCTCCATGCAGGGAACCCGACACGGGACTCGATCCCGGGTCTTCAGGATCATACCCTGGGCTAAAGGCAGCGCTAAACTGCTGAGCCACGGGGGCTGCCCTAATAAGTGTCTTTTATTTTTTATTTTTTTATTTTTATGAATTTATTTTTTATTGGTGTTCAATTTGCCAACATATAGAACAACACCCAGTGCTCATCCCGTCAAGTGCCCCCCTCAGTACCCATCACCCAGTCACCCCCACCCCCCCCTCCTCCCCTTCCACCACCCCTAGTTCGTTTCCCAGAGTTAGGAGTCTTCATGTTCTGTCTCCCTTTCTGATATTTCCCGCTCATTTTTTCTCCTTTCCCCTTTATTCCCTTTCACTATGTATACAATGGAATATTCCTCAGCCATTAGAAACGACAAATACCCACCATTTGCTTCCACGTGGATGGAACTGGAGGGTATTATGCTGAGTGAAGTAAGTCAATCGGAGAAGGACCAACATTATATGGTCTCATTCATTTGGGGAAAATAAGTGTCTTTTAATCCGCATCGCCTGTTTCACCCATCCCCCCACCTCTCTCCTCTCTGGTAACTACCAGTTTGTTCTTTATAATTAAGAGTGCATTTCTTAATTTGTCTCTTTCTTCTTTGCTCATTTGTTTTTTAAATTCCACATATGAGTGAAATCATATGGTATTTGTTTCTCCAGCTTATTTCACTTTGCATTACACTGTCAAGCTCCATCCATCTTGTTGCAAATGGCAGATTTCATTCTTTTTTTAATGGCTGAATAATATCACAACTTACAGCTTCTTTATCTATGTATCATTGGATACTTGGGCTGTTTCCATATCTTGGTTATTGTAAATAATGCTGTTATAAATATTGGGATGCACAGATCTTTCCAAATTAGTGTTTTTTATTCTTTGAGTAAATCTAGAAATGAGTGTATTAGATCATATGGTAGTTCTATTTTAAACATTTTAAGGAACCTCTGTATAGAGTGGCCACACGAGCTTGCATTCCCACCAACAGTACATGAGTGTTCCTTTTTGTCTGTATCCTCACCAGCACTTGTTTCTTGTATATTTGACTTTAGCTATTCTAACAGCTGTAAGGTGATATCTCATTGTGGTTTTGATTTGCATTTTCTTGATGATTAGAGTTGTTGAGCATCTTTTCGTGTGTTTGTTTGCCACCTGATGTCTCTTTTGGAGACATGCCTGTTCATTTCTTCTGCTCATTTTTTTATGCGGATTTTTTGAGTTTTGGGTGTTGAGTTGTATACATTCTTTCTTCCTTTATTTCTTTGGATACTAACCCTTTGTCAGATATGTATTTGCAAGTATCTTCTCCCATTCAGTAGATTGTCTTTTAGTTTTGTTGATTGTTTTCTTTGGTGTTCAGAAACTTTTTATTTTGATGTAGTCTCAATAGTTTATTTCCTCACTTTCTCTCTTTTAAAGAAAACTTGCTTATAGTGTTTTTTTTCATGCAGAATTTTTGTAATTAAAATGTCTACAAAGGTACTATTTTTAATATTCCTGGGTTATGTAACATACTTTAAAAACACGTCTCCCTTGTAAGATTATTAAAAATAAATTATTACATTTTTTCTAGAAATTTATGGATATGCATGTATTCACATGGAATATATAAATGTATATATGTGATAAAATCCACATGAGGGTATACGTATTACTGTATGAGATATGTCTACTGTATGAGATATGTATCTCATATGTCTGTATGAGATATACAGACATATTTTCAAGGAATATACATTATTTGGTTTTTAAAAATTATGGTATAATGTATGTAACATAAAACTTACCATTTTTACCATTTTCAAGTGTACAATTCAATGGAATTGCATACATTAACTATGTGTGCAGGCTTCACTACTATCTGGTCCTAGAACTTTTTTTCATCATTCTCCTCAAAAACTCCATATACAATAAGCAATCACTCCCCATCGGCACCACCCTTCAGCTCCAGGCAATCACTGGTCTGCTCTCTGTCTAGGAATTTGCTTATTCTGGAATTCCATATATATGTAACTACATAATATGTGGTTCTTTGTGACTGGCCTCTTCACTTAGCATAATGTTATTGAGGTTCATTCGTCTTGTAGCGTGTGCCAGTACATCATTCTTTTTTATGACCAAATAAAATTCTGTTGTAATATTCCATTCTCTTGCAATATATCCATTGTATGGATGGACTACATTTTGGTTTTCCATTCATGAGTTGACAGACATTTGGTCATTTCTACCTTTAGGTTATATGAACATTGCCCCACTGAATATTTACATACAGATTTTTTTGAACACTTGTTCTTAATTCTTCTGTGCAAGTCAGATGGCAGCCCTGGTCCACCCAGATTCACTCACCTTTTTTTTTTTTTTTGGCAAACCTCTCACCTGGTTGTAAACATTTGACTTTCAGAGTGTAGTGAGGTTGATTTCATATTTTTTGTCAGTTTTTGGGTGTTTCTAGGGAAGGGATGGACCCCTAGCATTCCTCATATTGCCATTTTCTCTACATATAAGTTTTTTAAAAAAAAAACTCAAATAAGTTTTGTCCTGGAGTCCTAGCAAAGTACGTATTTTGCAGTAGATTGACAGATGGATCACCTCCATTCCTCTGCCCACAGCTGAGAGCACATCAATTTGACAATTTTTCTTGGGTTTTTAATCATATCCCTCAGACTTTACATATAAAGATCACAATTTTATGTCAGTAAGATTTTTTTCCTGTCTTTAGTTGGTGATTAAAACTCAAAATGAAATTTCTCGTTGAGACCATTTACTTCAAGATGGTTGCTCAGACCTCAGTTCCTCTTTGTAATCTCTTCACCTTCTTTAGTCCATCCTATATAGTGTGAGATTAATATTCACAGGCATGGTTCCTGTCATGGCACTCACCTACACACAACTTTTAATAAACTTTTGAAAAAGAAGAGAAAAAAGGATGACTTTTCATACTAGATATTGAAATAAACCATGTGCTTTGGAGTTGAAGATAGTTTATCGCTGACTGAATATTTGTGAAGCAGCAGAGAGACAGCAGAAAAGAATTGAGTGCATGTACAGCTTTTGTGTGATAAAGGTTTGCTTTTCAAACCTCTTGGGAAATATATAGGAAAAAGAAAGGTTTGTATTTCATACCACAGGGCAGATGGATTCAAGACTCAAGCAGAAAGAGTAAACTACTAGAAGTAAATACAATGTAAAGTTATATGACACTGGGGAGGCAAAGAACTTTGAGGCATAATTCTTTTTTTTTTAAGATTTTATTTATTTATTCATGAGAGATACAGAGAGAGAAAGAGGCAGAAACATAGGCAGAGAGAGAAGCAGGCTCCATGCAGGGAGCCTGATATGGGACTCCAGGATCATGCCCCAAGCCAAAGGCAGATGCTCAACCATTGAGCCACCCAGGCGTCCCCTTTTAAGCATGATTCTTAACAGAAATAACAAAGGAAATCATCAGTGAGTTTGAAATTTTAAAGATGGATCACTTTTATATAATAAAATAACATCATAAAGGTAAAAGGTAAATGGCAACTTGCAAAAATATATTTGTATCATATGTCAAAAAGGTTTTATGCATAGAGAAAAAAGTCTCAGGTATAGATATGTATTAAATATTGAATATACATATGAAGGAAAAGATAGACCTATCATTAGAAAAATGAGTAAAAGAAATGACTAAGAAATCAGGAAAGAGGAAAAATGAAGACCAGTAAATGATTAAAAAATGCTCAATCTCATTAGTAATCAAAGAAATAATATATATCATATATATATATATGATTATAATTATATTATAATTATAATGCCCTGTACTTGTAGGAAGGTAGCTCATTTCTCTACCATTAGAACTATTATAAATTGGCACAGCTTTTCTGAAGGCTAATGTGACTAGACGCATCAAAGGCATTAGCATATTCATGCCATTTTACCTGGCACTTACACTTATAGGATATACTTTAAGGAAATAATTAGTGATATATATATATATATATATATATATATATATATATATATACACACAGATTTAGTAATGATGATGTTAACTGTGTTGTAGGGTAATTATAGAAAATGTGAAGAGTCTTAAAAGTTGAACAGTTGGAGTTTAGTGAGATCAGATATGAAATGTACATATGGTGGAATATCATCCATTCACTAAAAATGATTTTAGTGCTTTTGCTGAAATAGATGCCTCTAGTGCATCATGAAACAAAAAAGCAGTTTACAAAATATTCAGGGGCACCTGGGTGGCTCAGGTGGTTAAGCATCTACCTTGGGGGCTCAGGTCATGATGTCAGTCAGGGTTCTGGGATCAAACCCCATATGGGCTCCCTGCTCAGTGGGGGAGTCTGCTTCTCCCTCTCTCTCTGCCCCTCCCTCCTCTCTTGTGCTCTCTCTCTCTCAAAAAAAATACATAAAATATTTTGAAAATACTCTAGTAGAATAATAAAATTCAGTTTTTGTAATACATTTATATATGTAGACTATTAAGTATATAAGAATATATTAGCACATACTGGTAAGTATACACAGAAAATTATCTGGAAAAATCAACTCTAAAATACATTAAAATGTAATTATCTAAAAGAAAATGTAATTATCTGAATGATGTGGTTATGGGTTATGCTTATATTGGTCTTTTTTTTGCTTATTTGCATCCTCCAGTTGTTTCATAATATGTACTTATTGTGTAATAAATCTAGAAAAAATGTTTATTAAAAAATAAAATAACATCCTGATAATTCTATGCTGTCTGTGAATTAAGTGATAATTCCCAAGACTGTCACTGCAGACTTTCTCTAATGTGTTCCCAAACTGTGTTTTCAATTTTATTGTTGACTGTCTCCTTATGTAATGAAATCAGATCATGTCATCTCCCTAAATAAAACCTTCAGTGATTTCCCATGACAATGGAGTTGAATTTTTTCAACTCTAAGTAGGCTGTCACCTGACCTCACCTTGAGCGAATCTCTTGTTTTCACTGAGCAGCCATCTTCTGGCTGTGCCTGTGGATGGGCTCTTCCCTCAGATTGTGCCCTGCTCTTGGTCTTCTGGAGCCACTAATTCTCAGTGTGATTCCCTCTGAGATGCGCCAATATCCAACCTCACACTCCTTCACCCACTCTACTCTCTTTCATCACCATCTACTATTTTCACTTAGGGCAGTTACATAATACAATCACTGTTGCACCTCTATTAGTAGGTTGATAGTTATCTGTCTCCCTCAATAGACTTCTCTGCATCTATTCATGTCTATTCAAATTCTATTTTCCCTGTTGAAGTATTTTTCTGAATGGTGGGAAGAATGTGTGGTCATTATGGAAACATAAAACTGAAAAAGATGAAACTTTTTTGTGGTGAAGAGTGGTGGTTGTAGAGAAGATAAAGAATACTGTGAACATACTGAATCTGAGACATCTGTAGGATTTGCACACCAGCACAAGATGCAAAGTGTGGAACAAGATAAAGTTGTAAATTATTTGTCAATGCAATTGACCAACCAAGCAAGACCAACAAAGAAAGAAAGGAGGAAGGGAGAAAAGAAGGAGGGAAGGAGAAAGGAAGGAAGGAAGGAAGGAAGGAAGGAAGGAAGGAAGGAAGGAAGAAAGGAAGGAAGGAAGGAAAGAGGGAAGAAAAGAAAGAAGGAAGGAGGAAAAGACACAAATTACCAACATTGGAAATGAAATGAGATATCACTAGAGACCATATTACAAATAGCGATACACACATAGATTTTGCACCTTAGGTAAAATGAACCAGTCCCCCCCCCCCAAAAAAAAACAACAAACTATCCCAACTCACTCAATATGAAAAAAGTAATTTAAATAAACCACAACTATGAAACAAATTGAATTCATAATTAAACTCCTGAGGGGAAATAAAAAACTCAGACTCCGTGGTTTCACTGGATAATTCAACTAAATGTTTAAAGAACTAGCATTAATTCTGTAGAATCCTTCCAGAAAATGGAAGAAAAGAAAACTGGTGTTACCATGATACTAAGAACAGAAAAAGTACAAAAGAGAAAATGGTAGACCATTATCTCTCATGAATACAGACATAAAATGCTTTAACAAAATGTTAGCAAGTAGAATTTAGCAATGTACTAAAAGAATTGTACACTGTCATCAAATGGGTTTTATTTCAGGGATGGAGAGATGGTTCAATATTCAAAAAGCAATCCATGTAAGCTATATTTTTTAAAAAAGATTTTATTTATTCACTTGACAGACACACACAGAGAGAAAGCACAAGCAAGGTGAGCAGCAGGCAGAGACAGAGGGTGAAGCGGACTCCTGAGCAGGGAGCCTGATGTGGGACTCAATCCCAGGACCCCAGGATCATGACCTGAGCTGAAGGCAGACACTTAACTGACTGAGCCACCCAGGTGCCCATAATCTACATTTTTAATAGAAAAATCACAGTATCATATCACATGATCATAAAAAAACACTTTACAGGGGTGTAAAATGTTTTTTACAGGTGGCTCAGTTGTTGAGCGTCTGCCTTTGGCTCAGAGCGTGATCCTGAGTCCCGGGATCGAGTCCCACATCGGGCTCTCTGCATGGAGCCTGCTTCTCCTCCCTCTTCCTGTGTCTCTGCCTCTCTCTCTCTGTCTCTTGTGAATAAATAAATAAATAAAACCTTAGAAAAGAAAGAATTCAACACCCATTCATGATAAAGACTTTCAGAAAAATAGAAATAGAGGGGATTTCAGAAAGCTTACAGCCAATATTATACTTGATGGTGAAATACTGTTTTACATCTTCAGGAAACAAATCAAAGATACTTGTTCTTACCACTTTTATTCAACAAGGTGCTGGAAATTCTGTCCTGTGCAGTAGGTTAAAAAAAAAAAAAAGAGGAAATAAAAATATATAGGTTAAAATGGAGAAGTAAATTACTGTCTCTGTTTGCAATTGACATGTTTATCTGTGTAGAAATGTGAAGGACTCTACAATAAAGCTTCCAGAACTAAAAAAATTTTGGTTTATCAGTGTCACAGGATATGACATATATATGAAAAGTCAATTATATTTCTATATACTAGCAATGTATATATGGACACTAAAATTAAAAATATAATACCATTTCTAATTACTCAAAAATGAAATTTTACAAATTTTACAAGTTTTATTAGTATAAATCTCAGAAAACATGTACAGGACTTGTATGAGAAATCAAAGATCTTTAGAATGTGGAGAGACATAATGAGTTCATGAAAGACTCCATGTAATATGGAAGTCAATCTCCCCAGACTAATATGCAGGTTTAATGTAGTTCCTCACGAAGCCCCAGGCAAGTATTCTCTAGATATAGACAAGATTATTCTAGGCTTTATATGGAAAGTCAAAGGAATTAGTCTAGCTAAAACCATTTTGAGAAAGAAGAATAAGGTGGAAGAAATCATTCTACTCAGTTTCAAAACTTCTTATAGAGTTATAGTGTGGTGTTGGTGGAAGGATGAATACTGGAACCCAGGAAAGGATCCACGTAGATATGCCCAGCTGAGCTTAGACAAAATAACAAAAGAATTCAACGAAGGAAACACAGCATTTTAAACAAATACTGATGAAAAATTGGACATCTGTAGGCAAAACATACTTCACCTTATGTCTTACATTTGCACAAAAATGAACTCAAATGTATCACATGCTTAAATGTAAACTGAAAAATTCTTAAAGAAAAAAAAAAGAGAAAAATCTTTGTGAACCAAAGCTAGCTAAAAAGTTACCAGATTTGATGCCAAAAAAGGCATGATCTGTTAAAGAAGAAATGGATAAATTGGACTGAATTTATCAAACTAAAAACCCTTTGATTTTTGAAATACCCTGTTAAGAGTAAGAAAAAAGTTAGAGATAAAAGAAAATATTTGCAAACCACATATCTCACAAAATATCTAGAATCCATAAAGATCTGTCAAAACTGAGAAGTAAAACAGCAAACAATCCAATTAAAAGATGGGCAAAATATGGGAAACAATATTCCATTGGAGAGGACATACATGTGTCAAATAAGCACACAAGAAGATGCTTAATATCATTAGCTATTAGGGAAATGAGAGTTAAAAGCCACAACAAAATACTATTACATGCCCATCACAATATCTAAAATAAAAAGAAGTCACAACACCAAATCCTGGCAAGGATGCAGAGAAATTGGATCATTCCTATTACTGGCCAGAATGTACAATTGTACAGACCAGTTGATTTATAAAAAAACTAAGCATGCAACTACCACACAGTCTATCACTTGAACTCCTGGAAATTTATACTAGAGAAATGAAGACATATTCACACAAAAACTTGCACAAGAATGTTCAGGGCACACTTGTTTGTCATAGTGACAAACCTGAAACAACCCAGATGCCTTTCACTGAGTGCAGGTTAAACTGTGTCACACCAACACTGTAGAGTACTACTCAATAAGAAAAAGGAACAAATTGTTGATTCTTGCATCAATCTGCATGGATCTCCAGGGAATTAGGCCAAGTGGAAAGAGCCTATCTAAAAAGGTTACATAATGTTTGACATCTTGAAGTGACCAAATTGCAAGCAATACAGTAAACCGATTAGTGGTCGATGCAGATTAAGGAGGTGGTACGTATGGGATGTAAGTGGGTATGTGGCTATAAAATGTCAATATGAGGTATACTTGCAGCAGTATCTTGATTATAACAACGTCAACATCCTGGCTGTGATAATGTATTATAGTTTGCAAGACCATGCTTTGTGGGAATCTGGATAAAGGCTACAGGGATCTCTTCATGTTACTTCTTACAACTGCATGTGAATCTACAAATATTTCCAAACAAAAATTTTATCAAAAAGTAACATGTCTTTTTAATTTATTAGGGAAATGACCCTGAGCATTGAGAGGGCAGAAGTTTGGATAAAGTGATTTGGTCAATTTGTCTTGAGAAGCTGAAACTAGATTGTACTGAAAAACGGAAAAATCAAAGAAACCAAGTATTAGATTCACAAGGTGTTATTGACCAATTGCAAACTAATTCCACTTTTTTCCTGACAATCACAGGATAACTCCTTCCCTTTCTTTATGTAAAGATTCCACCATGGCAGGAGAGGAATATGAAGATGTTATGGGAACTTTTTCATTCCCCCTTACTTATTGCCCATGCTTTCCATAAGTCAAGAAAGGTGTAGAAAGGAGCATGCAGGTTAATGGAGGAAGTGTTAATCAAAGTAAATTTTTTAAAATGGCAGTAGGAGCTCGGTGTTGGGACGGCATCTTAACACGTAAGCAAAGTGAGAGAGAGAGTGGTACCAAATAATACATTATCATTCTGAATGGGCATCCTCAGTGCAGAGGAGTATGCTGCGCATGTCCTATCTAGGACACTGTTGGAGAAATGAGAGTTTTCTCATAACAATAACAATAGAGACACCAACTATCCCTTTCTGAAGGAAGTCCTACTGTGTACCAAACACTGCTGCAGGCTGACCTTTACAGAACAGCAAAGATAACCAACGTGTTTTTAAAGTTTATTATATTCCATGCTCTGGCTAAGGACTTTACACTTATTATTCACTTTAATCTTTACAACAACACCATGAGGGAGGTGTCATTACTATTTTCGTTCTACAGAAGGAAACTGAGGCAGAGAGGGATCGTCATTTGTGGAAAGTAAGTCTGTTCGTAAGTGGTTGAGGTGAATTGAACATGGGGAGCGTTTGGGAGATTCTAAAAGAGTCTTCCTCTCCTTTTAGTAGCCTATATATAATGTGATCCAATTTCAGTTAAGATTTTGTCTTTTGGATGGATTCAGTTGTGGGACTTGGTTTGCGGACTCCTACAGGTGGCTTTGTGTTTATACAGTATTAGCATCAGCCTCTTCCTGCTTTAAGAACAGGGTCATTTCTCAGCAGCTGTCCTAAAAGCACACCTATTTAAATACATACTGATACACAGAGTTCTTTGTCTGAAGAAAAGGATATAAAAGTCAAAATACTTTTCCTGCCAGCTATTTGGTTGGTCAGCATGGAATATGTTGTATTTTAAGACATGATTCAGATTAGTCAGTTATTTCCTCTCTCCTTCACATTTACCCTGCTTGCTGAATGCACACTTTTTCTTCTCACCTATAGAAAGTGTTTCCTGTGCGACTATACCTAACTTTTGCAGTATCTCCACCGAGACCACCTGCACTACTGCCTAGCATATTCTCCTTCCTGAGTGTGAATCTCAGGTCTCCTAGACTGGCATTCTTTTCACCTGAATGATTTCAATCATGATTTTTGTGGATGTTTCTGTGCAAATGGGGAAACTCCATTACACAGAGAAAAGAAGTATTCCTTGAACCTTTTGCCCTACTTGGAAACTCATGGAGATCATTTTAATTTTCTGGATGGCCCTATATGTCAAAAGCGCAGGTGACATGTACTACCAAATCTATTAGTTCCAGTGTTTGATGTGTGTGTATAAGTCTTTGCTTTTCCCATCATTCTGTTTTTGATGAGAAGATCATGAGGTGGAGCACTGGCAGACTTGCATTGTATTCTTTGCTTGCTGTATGGCCTCAATTCTATATGCACTTTATATTTTTTGTCCATCTGTTTGGGGTAAGTATATTTACATGCTAACCCCTTAGCAGTAAGATGGCTTGTGGAAGCTACAGGAGCATGGGCAATGGGACCAGTGTTTGCTATGGGCTCTACCTGCACCACATCCTGGTAGGCAGTGCCAGTAGACTTTTGTCATTTCACCTGATGATCTGGAGGGAGTTTGGTGATTGCTGAGCAAGTGCCATGTGGCCTTCCAGACTGCTTATATGTGCTCCTTCCTCTTGCCACTTCTGTTTGGATATTCTTGTCTCTAATTTTTACTCAGAGGTGAATCAAATGGTGTGCCAGTGTTGGTCAGGGGAAATTAGCTACTTTCCACCATGAGACATAGCCTCAGGAAAATAAATACCTCTTTACTTCAAAATCAAAAAAGAATGGGTCCCACCTATGTGGTAGGAAGGTAGTGGGATCTGGGAGTTTAAGTGACTCTATTGGAGGACCTTGGGTGGCATCTGGCCTCCCATCTTGCTCTCAGACAGTTTCTTGGAGGCTCATTTATTCCGGACTGTCATTTATGTGTCAGCAGTGTTGGTTTGGACACAGCTCTAATGCTGAGAACATTTTAAGAAAAAAAAAAAAAGATTCTTGGCCAGAATTAGTTTCTCAAATCCCTCTTCCAATTATTGAAAATAGTTTTGCTTTAACAAGCATACTTAACCTCACAGTTCTGCTTCTCATTTGGCTTATCCTCCCATGAAGTCATAATTTTGTGTTTATGATATGGCAGTAGTTACCAAGATGGAAATGATTATGATATCACGGATGCCCAGCATTAGGCATGGGCAAGCATGCAGGGTGGAACCAGGAAGCCACTGCATCCTTGGCCACAACCACTCACTCTTTTCCCCACTCTGCTTTTGTCCAGGACCCCTGAGGCAAGTCATTCTGCCTTACTCAAGCTTGTTCTTATGGTTTGTCAGTTGTGGCCCTAAAGGTTTGGACAACTATTGCTGGACCAGCTGTTATCTGTTGTCTCATGGATTCTGGGATCTTCTCTGGGAATTAGATGAGGCCAGGCTTTCTGGGATACCTTTCAAGTAGGGAAGCTCTACAGCAGATGCACTCAGGGAAGGCAGCTGCAGGAAATCTGGCAGGGATGACTGTATACTTCACTGAGAATAGGAATGAAGCCTAACCATGTACTTGGAGGAGCTGGAAAGAAAAGAGAACTGGAGAAGACAGGGAGGGGAAGTTTCTATATTTATGATTAACCTTCCTGGGAAGCCCACAGAAGAAGAAAGCTATAGCCACCAAAATTTCAAGTAATTAAACCTTCCAGGAGATATCTTAACAAACTTAGAGTTCTGAGTAATACTCCTTAAAAGAAAACAAAAGATGCAATTTTCCCAAAGTAATAGCAAGCACGATACAGTTTTTGCTTATCTGCCTGGACAGTTTTTGAACTTGATGTATTCCTACATTGTTGATACCATTGCTGTGGGTGACTGAAAACCAAACCAGGCTGCTATTCTCCTGCCCGGAGGATCTGTTGGTGTTGGTGTTGCTTCATTCTTAATCTCTCTCTGTAGTGAGTGGAGCTTCTGGATCACTCTGCCTTTTCAGATAAGGGAGGACATAAATTCCTTGGTGTTTTCTATGTGCAGCCACCAGAGAAGCCCGAAATCTCTGGGTCATCTAGTCTGCACCAAGAAGCTCTGCTTTCATAGTGCGCCTGGACTTCCCTGGCACACCCTCAGCACTTGTCTTAGATATCCATGGCCTTCTAAGTTTTTCGTGGAAATATCCAACTTATTTCTCACCAACTTCAGTAGGATAGGAGCACAGTTAGGAACCACTGTGGACAAAACTCAGCTTCCCAGGTAAATGGAAATTAGCTTGACTCTGTATGAATAGTTTGGGATGAGCAAATCTACTGACCTCTGGGTCAGGGCTGGCTCAGGAGTTTGACGACTGTCCCTGATAGAAAATTCTTTTAAACCATCTGATGAAGATGTAAGTGAAAACATTATATGTTCTCATTCATTTGGGGAATATAAACATTAGTGAAAGGGAATATAAGGGAAGGGAGAAGAAATGTGTGGGAAATATCAGAAAGGGAGACAGAACATAAAGACTCCTAAGTCTGGGAAACGAACTAGGGGTGGTGGAAGGGGAGGAGGGCGGGGAGTGGGTGATGGGCACTGGGGGGGGGGCACTTGACGGGATGAGCACTGGGTGTTACTCTGTATGTTGGTAAATTGAACAACAATAAACAATAATTTTTAAAAAAGTTATATTGATTTTGCCCTCGTTTAAGAATTACTTCGGAGAAAATAACAGCCCTGGCATGAGAAAATAAGTTTGAGTCATGAGAAAACTGAAACGTTGTTTAAGGATTTGGCAGATATATTTCCTGTATTTTCCTGTTCATATATTTTAGTTTAAGTGAGCTGGGGTTAGGAATCTATCCTGTTGCCCGTGGGCTTGCTTTAATCAAGAGAGTACACAGTGTCTCAGCCTCAACGGAGCCTGTGTCACATGTAATTGAGGAGTAAGCACCATGAAGAATTCTTGGGGTGAAGGATGTCAGTGTTGAGCTTGGGACCACTGCAGCATTTTGTAGTTTTACTTCTCATGTAAGGTTGTGAACTATAAATTCATACTTCATTGCTAATAGGTCATTTACATTTTCCATAGATAAAACTCATTTTATAATAACTATTGGTACTATATTAAAACATGATGGTAAGCATTCACAGTGGATCAGCAGCAAGTGTGGCTAACAGGCCCTGGGTTTACCATTTGGGGAATGTTTTCAGAGCAGAGACTTTCCAGGGGTAAATTACTTGCGTACATTTGCTAAGGGAGCCTGATGCTGTTATAATTTATATGCTTAGTGTCTTCCTGAATATTTGTCTGTGATTAACAAATGGATTTGATTTCCACATCACAAAAGCACTCCCTGAGACATTTTTGCTTCCCATTCAGTGCTACGTGAAAAGACCATCAATTCCTTTTCTGGGAGTTTGCAAAGTAGAATTAGAAGTCAGCTGAGACAGTGAGTGTCAAGACCTGGATCTCTGAGGGTCATGCTGAATTATCTCCTGTGAAGTGGCAGTTTTTGAATAACTCTACCTACATTTGGTGTCCATTTCACTGGGTGTTATGTCCACTGGTCACAAAGTATTCAAGGACAATGACTTCAATTAGGAAATCAACACCGTAACTGCCAGCCTATCCTTCGCACATGCCTGCTACCAGGCAAGATGGCTGGCAATTGTGGAAAAGAGTTTTGAATGGCAGAAATGTAGTTTTGAGGCCATTCTAGATAATTGCTGCTGGAGAGTTGAAGCTTTTGGTAGAAGCTTATTTCATGGGCAGATGCTACTATGGAGCCAGAAGTAATTTAGGTCTGCAAATTGGTCCTGTTCTAAAAGTGGTTGCCGCAGATGATTTCAGATTTAAGAGTCCACTGCCAGATTGGACAAAGCCTATCAGAGTTTCAGATCTGTTACAGTTTCTCGTTACCATTGCTTAAGGAATGATTCAGCTAATTAGAGGTGTGCCTCCATGAGATAAGTGTATTCAGTCGTACTTTGTGTTTTGTCATAAGAAGTCTATTTTCACTCCATTTTGATTGTCTCTTGGGATGCAGAGAAAGTCAATAAGTAAAACTAGTTTCTCTGTGAGGATACGTGGGTAAGGCTCCTATTCAGCAAACCCTTCCAGTAGGGTATGGGGGAACTGTGGCAGGGAACACAAGGAGATATGGTAAGGAGTTCCTGGGATGATATGTTGGAAAGGCATCCTATCACATTAACTTCTTTGAGTCAAAGAATATTGGCTTATGCATTAGTGTTTTTGTCTTATAGGGAGATTGATTTACAATGGAAATTCTGGGTAATAGTCCAGCCTTCATAAATTACTTAAAGATGAAACTAGGGGTTCTTAGATAGAAGGAGCAATGATAAAGGCTGAGGCAGGAAGAAGCAAGGATTCAGATGGAACATGTTTTGGTAGGAAGAATTGAATCTAAGAAGAATCAAAAGTCCAGATTCTTGTGAACATGCTTCCCAGGCATTCCTAGGTCTTTCTATTTGAGTCCCTTGGTGGGCTTTGAAAACACAGATCCCCACACATCTTCTTCCTTTGTTTGTAGCCTCGAGCCTCACAGCCTGCTCCTCTGCAGGCCCAGTGGATTCTCCTTCACAATCAGCTTTGGACTTGAAACCTCTTCGTCCAAGCCCATTGCTCCTGCCGTAGCTCCAACCCTTGTTAGCACTGGGCTCCCTCCCTTCCAGGCTTTTCCCTGGTCTTGCTACTTCTATTCTCAGCAACTCCTCCTGCAGCTGGTGGTTGCGCCTGTTAGTGCCACTACGCAAAACAGTGATAGCTGACACTGAGTGCTTGCTTCCTGCATGACAGGTACCATTCTAAGTACTTTTTAATGTTAACTAATTTATTTCTCCCAATAGCACACCATATAGTATCATTTCCATTTTACAGATGAATAAACTGAGAGGTTAAGAAACTTAGCTGTTAGGGTTTAAGGCTCAGGTGGCTTGGTTTTAGATTCCATGCTCATAATTATGAACTGTATTGAACCAAATTAGTCCTTCCATGTGATAGCCATCCTAAATCCTTTATGAGAACCTGAAACAAATTTATGTAGCTTCTTTGTCCAAAAACACATAGCACATTGGCCTCAGAGAGACTGACAGCAAATTAGAATGAGGATCATCAGAATGATAAAATCACTTTACATTGTGTGTGGTTTTACAGTTGGCAGGTTCCTGTCACATCCTTCCTCACCTGGTCCCACTGCTCACTGCCCTGTGTAGGAATGCTCAGCATCTACTGACACCACCACTTTACAGACCAGACTGGCTCTAGGTAGGTTATTTGCCTCTCTGAGGCTTCACAACTGGAAAGCACTGGAACCAACCTTAGAAGCAGCAGCTCTTTTTTTTTTTTCCTTCTTTCTTCTTTCCCTAAGTGAACAGAGATGGTGAATAGATTTTGTCTTAAATTCAACCCTAAATGATTGCCTGGGCTGCCTGGAACATTTGTAGGGGAAGACTTTGAGGCTGAGTCCAGTGTCAGTGGGAAGATATCCTTGGTAGGTTACTGACATCTGCCCTGGGCCCAGTGAGGTGTAGTTGCCATCTCATGTAAGGAGACTTTCTCTGAGTTTTCATTTGATGCTCTCTGTAGAAATCACAAAACAACATTGCAAGTAACCTTTTAGACATTTCTCTTCTCTGTCCAGAGAAGGCACCATCAGTCAGAGATGTGCTGCCCCCATGGCCTGTTCAAGTTACTTCCATGCTGACTTGAAACCTTGATGAATGGCAGAGCCCTCATGAGGTGACATCTGAGCATCTCTGGGGGCTGTCAGTGTGGCCAGGCCATCAGCAGGATGTAGCACCTGCATGAGTTTTCATTCACTGTGAGTTCAGGCGGAAAGCTGCTTGGTTATACACACCTGTTGTCTATTTAACATGGTTGTTCAGTGTTTTAGAGGAAGGGGAAACAGGCCAGGGTTGATCAGTTCCTACAGAGTGGGTTTCACACTCATATGGAGATTTAACATTTTTTAGTGCTTCCTTGATTTTTGCACTGCTTGAGATCTTCCTTCTGAGCTAGAAAACAATGGACCTTTATTTGGTCATTTCTTACCATGGTCACAGGTGAGGTGAGTGGCTGACTAAGAGCACACAGTGGTGCCGGCGTAAGGCCTGGAGCTTGCACAGCACACAGTATTCATGGGGGCAGAAGAGTTCATCTCTATCACGTTGCTTCTTGAGGGAAACTCCAGGAATCACCGCAAGGGCAGTAGATCAGCCATCTTCTATGAAAGCATTGTAACCCCAGAACGCTAATAAATGCGAATCTATGGCACACTCTTGAGCTATTGTGCATCCAAAAGCGATTATGGAAATTATGCTGGTAAATCTCAATTACTTCCACATTATCTGGCTCTGCTCCAAGACTACTTTCCATCCCATCCCTCCCCTGTCATGCTATTCTTTTCATATTCTGTCTCCATGGGGCTCTGACAATATGCAGTAAAGTATACAGATATGAAATATGGAACTGGCATTTCCCCCATAATTATCTCTGAATCAGACATAATTTTAGTGAGACTGCTTGGTTTCTGAGATGAGAAACCTTGGTGAATCCTTTTAAATGGATCAATCTTTTCCCATTGTTCTGTGGAATCTGTGTAAGACTGCCTTATACAGCCATTGTCCTCCTAGTTCCTTTTTTTCCCTAAAATTCTTTTTAAAGCTTCTCATTCTTTAAGGAAAGAGGCATTTTGAATTTTTTTCATAGTTTGTAAATCTTAGTTTATGTTCAAGCTGTAGAAGTTCTCATTCCAAACAGTTCGTTCTGGAAACAATGCTTCCCATCTTCTAGATAAACATGTGCTAGCCTTTTGTTACTTCTTACTTTACCCACTGTTTATTTTCCTTAAATTAAATTGCTCCACAAGTATTAGGTTTTTATAACACTCAAATTCTGCATAATACCTCTCTTTCTAATTAGTTATCCTGTGAGGGGCTATGTATTGTTTCTTTTTTTCCTTTTTAGAGTTGAGAAAAATAATCATAACCTAAACCTAACAGGATGTTTTAAGATCATCATTCTGTTGTCATTAGCTCTTGTTACCCAGCCACTTTAAAAAACAAATGTCTCCTTTCCTTTCCTGGAAAGCAACCATGGGTGGGTAGATAGGGAGAAGGTTGGTGGGGAGGTTAGCCTCGGCACCCATGAGTGGATAGGTCCTCCAACCCTAGACTTCCAGGTAACCTTAAGGTTTCAAGCACTAACCAAGTTTGGCCATCTCATTTCTTGAGCATGCAGCATACGGGTGGACTTCCCAGATTGCCAGATCCCCGCTGTTCCCTTCATGCAGCCCTGCTCTCTCTTCACAACCTGACAGGCATTGGTCAAGGTGCTCACCCCTGTGCATCAGCTGTATCAGATTGAAATAGGAATCCTAGTAATACCAGCCTCTGAGATGTCCTGAGCAAATTCCCATAGAATATTTAGACCCACATCTGGCACATGGTATGGGCTGTAAAAGTGTTTGCAATGATACTCTTTAACTTTGTTGTCTTGTGTTTTATTTTCGCTTAGTACTTATCACCAATTAATGTACTCTCTCTATATTCTTATTTTGTTTCTCTTCTGACACACTAGAAGATAAGTTCCATTAGGGTAGAGACCTTTGTCTGTTTTGTTTACAGTTGGGTCAGTGGTACCTGGAACAGTACAAACATATGGCAGGTGTCCACGCATAGTTCAGAGCATGAAAGATACCACTATGCTATATAGAGGTCAGTGAAAAGACCAAGCAATCATGAATGGGGTTCAGGTGGAGGCCAGAGAGATGCAATTTTGGAGCTTCCTGTTTTCTAGATGACTTCAGTACCAGAAATGTCATCATCTTGGGTTCTCCAGCCTTCAAAGGACAGGGCTAGGGCTAGGGCTTGAGGTAAATTTTCAGAATTAGTCCTGAGCAAAATACTTGCATCTCCTTGAGTGTTAGTTAGGAGAATTGGGGAATCTGGACCAAAGTCACACAGGAGTTTACAACTCAACCAAAGATGCAGTAGAGCAAGATCTCTGGAGAAAGTGGCATGCTACACATGTCTGCTCAGGTCAGCATCTTGTCTGCCACACAGGTGGTGTTGCATCAAGCAACACAGACAACACAAAGTTTAGAAAGTGATAGCCCTTTACTGGGAGTTACTTATGGCTGACTATGGAGGAAATAAGATCAGTATCCAATAACTGAAATGCAGCTTAAGAAAAAAGTTGTCACATATTTCTCTTAATTCCAATAGAACTCTGCACTGTCCTCCCAGAAAAAGCATCTATGAATATCAATACACAATGTCATCAATGGTTTCAGGGCCTCAGAGACATCCTGAAAAGCATCCAGGGACATCTTAGTGCCATGACTTCTTGGATAGGAATTGGTGATATAATGCAGGCCAGAGGTGACAATCTGCTTTAATTCACTTTCCAAAAATGTTGAACCCCATTTTGAGTGTGAAGCTCATTAAACTGGAAAGTTAAATGAGCTGATGTTCAGTCAATAGGACTGACTTTAATGAGAAGACACAGCGTATCACACAGGAACAGTGAGCAGAGAGAGCCATCACTGAGGACTTCAACAGTCTTCATAGTGGTAAAGCTGCAAGGTGATAATCCATCATCTGCAGACAGAGCATCAGGTCGCAGACAATTTGCCAGAAGTCCATGGAAAAACCCATAGCCCATTGGATATGCAAGGCTACATTTTGGAAAGAACATCTGTCCAGTACATACAGTAGGGAAAACAGTTTCAAAAAGCCACCAAGTTTCACCTTTCACACAGAGAGATTTCTTTGTTTGATTCAAATGCTTGTGGAGAGAACAGTTTGATTGGCTGGACTTGGTTCTTTGGGGGTCCTCTTGACTAGACCTGATTAGGCCTATGCACATGCTCTTGCCAGGCCCAGGATGGCTTCTAGGAAATGCAAGGTGAACAGCTTTCCTGGAAGTGCCTTTGCTCACATTGCACAATCTTGATCTCTCCTGGGTGGCAGCCTCCTTCACTGTGCTATTTCCTAGTCCTTTTTATAGCCTTCCTCCCTCTGCAAACCTCCCTTGGCCTGGGTCCTGTGTACCTTCCACATAGAATGTCCACCTGATGGTCTCATCCACTTTCTGGTTTTAAAATTCACTTATAAGCCAGTCATTTCCAAATCCTTCTGTTCATCTTTGGTCTGTCCTCAAAGCCCCCTGTTTACACATCTACCTGCCTTCTTGCCATGTCCATTAGAATATTTAATAGGAATTTCAAAGTCAATATGAATATAGCCTAAGTCTTGATTGCCACCACCCTTCCTCCTCTCTAGAATTCCCATTTCAGGAAATGAGACCACCACCTCCTCAGTTCACTTAAGTAAAAACAATAGAAGCTTCCGTGATTCCTTCCGTCCCCACTCCCACACGTCCAATCTGTTGACAAGCCCCGTTTCCTCTGGCTTCAAGTACACTGGAGCATCCTCTCCACCCATCCCCACTGCTGTCAGCCCTGCTCATCCTGTCTGGCCTGAACTGGCAACAGGTCCCCACGTGGTTTCCCTGTCTCCATCTGGCCTTCTATAGTACTGTCTCCACACAGCTGTGAGAAGGTCTTTCACAATCTCAATTAGACCACAGCACTGCCTTGGACGTTTTCTGCTAACAATGGGTGTAGTTGGTCTGCTTTATCCTGGTTTTCCAAGCTGGTCTGCCCCCATGTCCCTGCCTGACCATAGATGTTTTCCTTTTCCTGGAATACAAGTTGATTCCCACCATGGGCCTTCTATGATGACTGTTTCTCCAGAATGCTCTTGCCCTCACTTTTCCATGACTGGGTCTTTCTGTCATCCAGGAGCCTCATGGTGGGAGAGGTCTTTCTGTGCAAGTAACCTAAGGGAACCACCCACTCTATGGTACCCATTGCTTTTGTGCTCTGCCCTGATTTTAACAGCGTCAGATATGTTCTTGGTGGTTCTGTGCCTTGTTACTGTTTCTTCCCTAAATGGTATCTATGACACAAGCAGATGTTGATTGCCACCATAATAGAGAGATGTCTCCTAAAGGGATGGCATACCTCAGAGCTTGAGGCCTCTAAAGAAGTAGCTCAGACAGACCCAGGAGCCAGATCCCATTTCTATGGCTGAGGATGGTGGTACTTCTTTCTTTTCTAGGTTCCTCCCTCATAGTGTGGGATGGCTGGAGTGGACCTTAGGTTCTAAACTAGACACCAGTGGGTCCAGACGGGGAGGAAAAGCCAGACAGCATTTACCTGAACTGCATCTCTGAACAGATTCAGAGAGCCACAGGAAAATCCCTCATGTCTCCAGTAAGCTTTCATGATTTTGTGCTCTAGAGCTTTATTAGTCAACAGTGGTACAAGCATTGATCTGTAGGTTGGAGTCCAGGAGTTTGAAACTGGGCTCCAATCGTGTGTGTGTGTGTGTGTGTGTGTGTGTGTGTGTGATGGGTTAGGAATTGAAAGACAAGGGAATGAGAATGGATAGCATGGGGAAGCAAAGACCTGGGGCATTTGAAGAAGAACAGGCCTTGAGGGGGGGCCCACTGTGAGGCTCTGGTAGCCAGGGGCCTCTAGGCATCTGTGGGTAAGTACCTAGGAGGACACTACAAAGGGTGTGGGGAAGAAAAAGAGGATGACACAGACCCAGGTCAGAGAAGCTGCCCAGGGTCCTGCCCTTGTACTCCTGCTTTCAGTTTATATCCCCTTACTCCCATCTTCATGACTCCAAAGTAAATCCTTAATTCTTCATTTCTACTGGTCCCAGATAGGCACTGTAATAGGTGTTGTGGCCCCCTTCCTTTTTTGTATACTTTAGTCATTTTTATTAATCGTGTCTCTGGAATATAATTTATAGTGATTCATTGACTCTAAGATGTTATGAAATATGACATATTCTAATTTCAGAGATGTTAAAAGGTGGTATTATACAGAATGTGTCATTTAGAACCAATGAAATGGGGCGAGTTTCAGACTGGGGACTCTTTGTGCTTCCCCTTGGCTGCACCTGTTTGTTTTAACCTGCCTCTTGAAGCACAGAGGTACATACTGACACAGCCTCACCAGTCATGGGACCATGGTGCTGGAGGTACCTCAGGCTGGTCTCCAGGGTCATGAGGTCCATAGACAGAGAAGGGGTGGAAGGACTCAGTCATGCTGGTGAATTTTTTTTTTTTTTAATTTCCCTAGTCAACTCCTTAGAATATCTGCTAAGTAAAGTTTCCAGGGGCTCCCAGATCATTCTAAGCAAGGTCAAGGTTACATTTCATCCTCCTGGCATCTTTAAAATGTAACTTCCCATCTACTAGGATTTCCTAGACAGTTTGGCCACCTCAAACTGACACCCTAATACAATTCAGTGTTCAAACTTGGCTGGAAGTAGGCTCTGTGCATGCAGTTTGCAGTGGCCACAGGCCCCACCATCCCTGGAGGTCTGGCTCCTTTAGGCCCAGGATGTTTCAAAGTTAGAAGTTACTTTACCTTTAAACATTTCCCAATGGGCATAAGTTTCTTATTAGATACGTATACTTAAGATATGCATTACAATTATTAAGAATGGGTGTCCTACAAAAATCATAAAATGCTCAAGCTTCATTATTAGGACCAATTAAACTGTGACCGAGTAAGAGAATATGTATTGAAAGAACTTGGAGATATTTTAGTTTTGATAAAGTTTTCATTTTGGAATAACTTCAGTTTCACAGAGAAGTTGCAAAGATAATACAGAAAGTTCATGTTCACCCTATTCTTTCATGTTAATATCTCCCATAACCATGCTACATTTGCCAAATCTAAGAAAGTAACATTAGGAAATTACTATTAATTAAACTCTAGACTTGATTTGGATTTCATTTGTTTCCCAACAACTCCCTTTTCCTGCCCCAGAACTGCAGTAAGATGTCATATTACATTGAGTCATCATGCCTTTGAGTTCTCGTCTGTGACAACTTCCCAGACTTTGTTTTTTTTTTGTGATCTTGACAGTTTTGAAGATAATTGATCAGGTATTTTCCAGAATGCCCCTCGGTTTGGGTCTGTCTGGTGCTTCCTTGTGATTAGACTGGGGTTATAAATTTTTGGAAAGAACATTGCAGAGGTAAAATGCCTGTCTCACATTATATCAGGAAAACATGACCTAAATATGATTTGTTGCTGATGAAGTGAATGTTGATCACTTGGTTAAGGGGTTGTCTGTCAAGGTGTTCCTACTGTCAAGCTACCGTCTCTCCTTTTCTGAACCCTATTTAGAAGTGAGTAACTAAGTCTAGTTAATGCTGAAGGAGGGTCATTGAGCTATACCTCCTGAAGGAAGAGGGATTTATGTATATTATTTTGAATTCATCTGGAAGGAAAATTTTCTCTTCTGTCATGGATATGTATTTTATTCTTCAGGTTCTAATGCAACATTATGTTAATTATTTTGCTCAGCTTTGGCCATCGGAGCACATTCAGGTTGGCACCTTGGTCCCTCTGGCATGCTCTTATCTATTTATTTTTTTGAGCATTTCCTTGATTTATGGCATTGTAAGATGCTCTATATCATCTTGTACTTTCCCTGTCACAAGCTAATGGTCAATCATTTCTCCCAGAAGCTCTGGCCACAGTTGCGCTTGTTGTTTCTGGGGTGTTCCTCCTGCTAGGATCTCCCAACACACAAAGCTAGGAATATATATATATTAACCCACATATCACATATATTTATAATTATTTCTGCATCCTTTCATATGTATATGTTAGGTTAAGCATAAATTTATACATATATCTCTGATCCAGGATCCCATCCAGAATGCTGAATTATATTTAGTCATCATGTTTCCTGAGGCTCCTCTCAGCTGTGGCAGTTTCTCAGACTGGTTGTTTTGATGACCTTGACAGTTCTGAGGAGTATTGGTCAGGTATGTTGTAGATCGCTTCTTAATTGGAGTTTGTTGGATGATTTGTTCAGGATTCAGTTGGTGTTATGGGGTTTCATGATGAAAATTGCCATTTTCATCACATCATACCCAAGTTACATACTATGAATGTGACTTATCTTGTTGATATTGACCTCGATCACCTGGCTGGGAGTGTCTGTCAGCTTTTTTCACTCTAAAATTACTCATCTCCCCATACTTTCCTCTTTGGAAGTCACAGTGTGTGCACATACCCGAGGAGTAGAGAGTTATACTCACCTCCTACAGACTGAAGTATATACATGAATCATTTGGAATTCTTTTGCACAGGAGATTTGTCTCCTCTTCCCCACTTATTCAATCATTCATTTGTTTACATTATAGAGACTCATGGATGTTTATTTTTTCCTTTGAGGAGTTCTGATCCAATTATCACATTATTTTGTTGCTGAGCTTTACTCCAACTTTGCCCCATGTATGGATACATCCAACTCCATCTTCTACATCCCTTGCCCCAGTCTTAGAATCAGCTATCTCTCCATTGAGCCTGGATTCCTTTTGTTGAAGAATAGTATTGACAACCAAGATCTGGGTGCTGCATGTGCTTGTTGTTACTGAGATACCTTTGCTTCTGGGTTCTCTCAGTCTCCAGAGGCAGCAGATAATATGCATGTGTAGTAACCCATGTATCTAATCTTATCTATAACAATTTCTACATGTAACCAGCTACATCTGCAATTAGGTGAAACAGAGTTCAAACTGATGTTTCCAACTCATATTCACTATCCCATGGACCATTCTAGCTTCTTCTCGTTGCTTATCTGTAATCTCCTGCTCTAACATAGAGACCAGATTTCTACCATCCATCATCCAGTTACTTAGGTGTTCAATTCCGGTATACATCTACAGCACAATTATTGACCTAAACCCCCATGGGAAGAGTTTGCCAACTACAGTAGAGTGCATGTGTATTTCTTTTGCCTTTAGTCCTACAGACTTCCTTTTTAAAGTTACTCAGGTCAGGACCTATTTTTTAGTAGGCAATCTGATTTAATGTGAGTGTCAGCTCAAAATATTTGGATATGGATAGGTAAGTAACTGAAACTTGGGATAAAATTTGAGATTTGAGAATAACTTAAGTAAATAATAAGTTAAGTAAAAAATTTATTTAAAATAATCCTGATATGCTTTAGTCTGAAAAGTTGACATTAATGGCTCTGGATCCTTGCTCATGGATTTTTTCAAACAGAGTTTGGGAAAAATGAAGTGACATAGCTATTTTTGTCTTTTATAAGGTCAGCATAGGTAAATGTCTCTGGGAAGAAGTAGAAAGGGAAAAAAACCTAGGTTGGCAGGTTCATTGTGTTCTGTGATTTGTATCCATATATGCACAAAGGTGTATGGAGTCATGGTATCCTTAATAACATTGGATATTTGTATAAAGGAGCAAATGGCAATGATTTTTGATTCTGAAAGCAATAAATAAATTTTACTGCCACGGAGCCCTGCATGATGAAGTTGACATCATATCGAGATTCTTCCCATACTAGAATATTATTTATGCTTTTTAAGTTGAAAAAATTGTTCCAGGGAACTCTTTTAATATTTCTCTTTTCCCCATTTCAATGAATTAAGTCAGCTTCCTAAAATAAAATCTAGGTTAGTGAGTTATTTGTAACTCCCCTGGAAAAGTTAAGGACCCTGCATTCTTTTATACACAAATGTATGTGCTCATGTGGAAAAATGTATCTGCAATGGTCATGTGTCCATGAGGTGGTGGCCATCCCCAGATTAGGCACGACCATATTCTTCCCTTTGGGTCTCATACTCACTTTTTAATATATTTCATGAGCATCTAGGATGAGGAGAGGGACTCACTTTTTACCTTCCTAGTCTTGGCATTTATCACAAGTCCTTAAACCGCCTCACCTCTAAACTAAGTTAATTGTCTGGCATTAACTTCAAACCTACACTGATGTTCATTGAGTTCCCATAACAAGTATTTATTGTCCATCTGAAAAGTTAGGTTTTCAGGCAAAAAAATGAAGAAGAATGCCATCCTATCCCTACTGAGAATTTTCCAAGCTCCCCCCCATCTAAAATATTTGTTTCTACAGGGAACCAATTAGGAACTCACTCTTTAGTGCATCTTAGGCCACTTTCTCTTCCAGTTAGGGAATTCTCCCTTGAAAGTTACCATTGCCATTCCCTTGCATAGTTAGATGTAGCTCCCTATAGGCACTGCTGTGACCTGCTGGATCCTGGCTTCTAGACCCCCTGAAGCTTTTATTTATTCCATTAAACATACCTTGTTTTTTTTTTTTTTTTCCATTAAACATACCTTGTGATGATGCTGGAAAGTCCCACAGTCCTGAGTCATGGGAGGATGACTTCTTTTGATACTCCTGCTTAGGTGGTTATTTTCTTGTTTTGCAGACTTGAAACTGGATTGCTAATGCCTGTCCTTCATAAACAGCTCACCAACTAGAAGATTCTCAGTGTCATAGTGTATACCATTCTCTTGATAGGGGCATTTGTCTGTGTTTCCATGTTAGGTGCCTTGTTGCATTACCATGATTACAACTCATCCTATTTCTTAAGGAGTAGGATATGTGCCAATACCTCCAACCAGGCTCAATATCTTGTTTTTACCCTTTTGTGCTCAATATTGAATTTTATATTTGTGAAGGATCCTTCTTTCCCAGATGCCTTCATGAGGATGCCTATGCAAATAACCCTGGCATGTTCATTCATGCCTGCCCCTCTTTTCTTGATAACCTCTAGTTTGGATGGAGACTCACACTAGAGTAAATGCACACCCACAGTGCTGTATGGGATGTAATAGAGAATAACGGACCTGTGCCAGTCTTCCTCCCATCCACTTCTTTCAATTCCCATGGTTCTCTCATCATGTCCATCAGAAACTGGGAAGATATTCTCAACTTGTTCCTCTGTTACACCTCCTTTTCCACATTGAAATCACCAAACTCCTGCAGACATGTTATCCTCAGTAGTTCTGTGTCTTCTCACAGCTTTATATCCATCTCGTTGACTTTAATTTCAAACTTCTTCAATTCTAACTGGATCCTATAACCATCCAACTCCCAGTTTTGTTCCTTTTGAAACCATCCTTCACACAGTTTCCAAAGTGACTCATCGTTCATCGGCTTTCCATGACTCACATAATGAAGTACTTACAAGACTGTGTGTGACTGCCTCTGTTTGCTTCTCGAGCCATGTTTTGACACTCTCCACCTCTAGCTTGTTACCCTGGAGCTATGCTGTCCCCTGAGGTAGGCACCAGTCCCAGCTGGCTGCCAAGTCTCTGAAATGTGGTCAGTCCAAACTGAGATGTGTTATATATGTAAAATGCACACTGGGTTTTGAAGGATTGTTATTTTTTTTTAAAAAAGAACATGAAATGCCTCATTGGTAATTTTTTTTTCCATTGGTAATTTTTATACTGGTTGTGTGTTGAAAAGGTAATAGTGTGAATATATGAAGTTAAATAAAATTTCAAGTTGATTTCACCTGTTTCTTCTTATTCTTCTAGTGTGGCTACTGCAAAACTTAAAATTACATCTGTGGCTTGTGTCTGTGGCTCACATGAGACTTCTGTTGGACAGTGCTGCCCTGGACTGAACACACTGTGCTGTTCCATGCTCTCATGCTTTTGTTCTTGATGTTTCCTCTGCTTGAAATATATCCCTATCCTCTATTTTTTGCCTACAATTTTGTTGTCTTTCAAGACTGAGTTAAGTGACCCCCATTTGAGTTCCAGAGCATACTTGTTTACCTTTATCATAGCACTTATAACAAAATATGTGTTAATATGGTTCTCATTCCTTCTAACGGGAATAGGGATGGTGCATATTTACTTAGTTTTAATCCCTAACACCTGCCACTTACACATAATAGGCATGCAATAAATGTTGCAGAACTAAATTGTAGAATAAAGTTCTAAGTCTTGTGTAGGAATGGGACAACATGCTATCATTTTGAAGGACATTATTGAACTTGGCAATAATATTATCTCTAGCTTATAAATATATACTCACTGACATGAAAAATTAGTAAGAATTTATGATCCAGGGAATGGACTAGGATATATATCTTATTTATTCAATATATACCAGACACTAGCATTTACTGGGAATCTAGATTGCATATAAAACATTTATTGGTGCATTTTCCTGATTCTAAATACTTCCATTTAGAGTAGGAGTCAATTGTGTAGGCTGATTATTCTTTAAGATAATCTTAATTTCATTATTATATCCATGTCAGAAATTGAGAAGTAGAGTATAAATAAAAAGTTATAAAAGTTAACTTTTGTTAAAAGTTCTAAACTCCTACGGATTCTCAGAAATTTTTACAATGTTGAATCTATAATGATGAATATTTGCTATTTTTCTGTGCATTCTTTTTGCCCTACCTTTGGATAAAAGCCTTCCAAGTCCCCATGGGAAGCCAAGCTTCCCCCACCTCAGTCTTTTTGGAAACATCTTCACTTTGGGGAGATCACAACCTCAGACATTTCTTATCACCACAGCCATCTGTCTCAACACAATATTTAGTTCAGGGATGGGCATAAAGGCTAAGAGTGACCCATACATGTCTGACTCAGGCTCAAGCCATTGGAGAAGAGGCCCTATGTTTTCAATGGCATTGGTAACTGTAAGGACCATGGCAGCTTGGAGCTATCTTTGATTTGCCAGTGGTTGCTCATTAGTCATCCCTGTTATTTATGCTGGTTTGAGTTGAGATTCTGTCATCTGTAGTCAAAAAAGCATAAAACATACTCTCTCAGCCCTTGGGAACTGTGCTCCCTGAACATGGCCTCATTGAAAAGGTACTGGGTAGCATGTAGAGAGTACAGCAATTAAAATCTCAGGTTTGCAAATTTGGGCCATTTCCTCATGTCTGAGACTCAGTTTCCCCATGTTTAAACAAATAGTAATCAAAGAACCTGCCTCACAGGTTTTTCATAGGAATTAAATGAGCAAATACATATAAAACACTTAGCAAAGGATTTGACCCATTAGTATTTAATAAATATGCTAGCTGTAGAGTTGATTATGATAATGATGATGATGATATTGCAACAATTCTTCCTGGCAGTTTCTAGGGCTTTTAAAGACCCCTGAATTTTGTGATTCAAGATGGAAAGTTTCAAGAATCAGGCACTCTTCTGTGTTCCCAGGTCTCTCTCTGTTCTGTATCTGACCTGTAGATGGTCCTTTGGCACATAGATCTGGAACTCATTTCATGGGTCAAGAGCCATATTGTTAAGAATACAATTTTAAAAGTTCCTACAATGATTATCTCTGCAAAATCGGAGTCCAGAGAAATATTTTTGTCATATGGACCATCTCTTAATGATTGTGTTAATATCTCACAAATGACAAATGGTTTTAGCCTCTGTAATGAAAAGTTTATTTATATGCTGCAAGATAGATTATTGAGACAAAAAATCCAGGCATTCTTTCACAGCAAACCATTCTAAAGAAAGCTGGTTCTTTCCTGCCTATAGATACTTGAGAAATGGTTAACATCCTCTTTGATTCCAAGCTTTCAGTAGTAGTTAGCCTTGGTGGATTATACAGATACAAAGAACGGTTTTCATTTCAAAACTGATAATTAGACGACGATTGCTTAACACAGTGCTTTTCATTCTAATGGAAGCCCAGTGACTGTGATCAGGGGACTGTTTAACCGTGGGCTAATTACTATCAAATGTGGCTTTTGAAGATGGAGAATTGCTACATCATCCCAGCAGTCGGCAATATAAAAGAACATGTTAGAAACCACTTAGGTTTAAGAAACAGCAACATCTTTTCCAAAGTTGCTAAACTACCTCTTTGTATTTTAGTTATTCATCTTGATAAAGTTAAGCAGGAAGTCAGACTTTTCAAGATTTTCATGTTTTTATCTTTTGAATGATAGGGAACATTCTAGAGTGTGGTGAAAATGTGTCTGCTGCACTTGGAAGGCTCCAAGAAGCTTTCCCTCTCACTTATCTCCCTGGGAAATGTCAGCTGGATTTCTTATGGCTCTGGGATCCTTCAATGTCCAACTGGGCACTGAGTGGAATGTCCAGCACTGCCACGTCAAGCAGTTCTGTTCTTAATCCTGTAAGGCCAGAGTGCTGTGGAGACAGAAAAGTTAGCTATGAGGAGCTGCGATAGCATTTTATGTGGCTCTGGGTAGTCACTGATATTTCGAACTAGAATCAAGCTGAAAGAGTCTTTTCCTGTAACCTCCTCATTCCTAGATAAGAAAACCAAGGCCCAGAGAGCACTCCCAGTTACAAAGGCCACACAATGGGTGCATAGCAGAGTTATGTGGAATGCAAGTCCCTCATTGTAGGGCCAGTGTGCTTCTCCCTGCCAGGTTTTAGGAACATTTCTTGGTGGGCAGAAACAAAGGAAGAAGTAAAGAAAATACATATAACGGAGTTAAGAGTTTGGTAAAGAATAAAATGCACTTCTCAGTATGAGCAAAGGATAAAAGCTATCATTTTCTCTTGAATCTGTAGGGATGCAACTTTTGGTGAATCATTCCATACTCTAGGATTGGAAAGTGCATTTTCTTTCGGTGGAAATGGTATGCACGTGTGTTCTAATGGCGGATGGCAAGGCATGATTCACTGGGTTGGTACAGTTAGGGATATTTTTGTATGCAGAATATGATTGGCTATCTTCTGTGTACCTCATGGTAAAAGTAATTTATTGTATTAGATTCTGTTTGCTGCATTTCTAAAATACACCTATTGGAAGTGAACTTAAATTTATTCAAGTTCTGAATTAAACTCCATGAAGAAAGTCTAGAACTAAAACGAGAATAAAATTATAGAATTTTTAAATTCTCAAGACAGAGCAGCCAAGGGCCCACTGAGTGAAGCCCCAGAGAGAGGAGGCTTTTAAGCAAGCATAAAGGATGGTTGCTGTTTTAAATTCGATTTCCTCCCTGTATTTTGTTTGTTCCAAACCAGAACATTTTGCATTCTTATTGATTCAAGGTCATAATAACAGTGTTTTCAAAAATACAACTTTCATTTTCACAGAGTACTGTCACATATATCATTCACTTAATTCTTATAATAATTCTATAATGTAGTCAATTTTCATCTTATTTTACAGATTAAAAGCCAGATTCAAAGAAATCTGCTGGTTATGGAATTCCAGACTTGGATTGGAAACTGGCCTAGCTTTTACTTTCTGGGCTGGTCAGGTATTTGGTCTTTTGACACCTCAGTTTGCTCACCTGGAAATAGGGTATTACAGTAATGCACTCACCATAGGTGACCTAGGAGAAATAAATGAGACAATGTGTGCAGAGCAGCAAGTGCAGCTCCTGTAACATGGTGAGCCCTCTGGCAGTGCCACTGTCCTAGATGATTGGGGGCTTCCATCCTCCTTCTTCCCTGACACTTGCAACATCTCTGGGAAAGGGACTGTGACTTGTCACATCCCTTTGGAATCTATTGCACAAATAACAGATGAAATGGATTTTCACATGTAACCAAAGTAGAGGCTTTTTTTTAAAGTATGGGAGGTAGGTTTTAGGACTCAAGGTCCTTTTGTAAAGGATAGTGGGCTGAGAAGCTCTTTTCCTTCTTTGGAGGTTTTCCTGCTGGGCTTGATGAGGAGCACACAGCTTGTTGGTCTCCACACCTCTCTGGAGGGTTTGGTCCCTACCTTTCACCCTGATAAGACCTTCCTGGGTGTCCCCATGTGCTGGCTGTCTTGCCCTTGAGCACTCCTGGGGGATGGCATCCCCTGTCCTGGCCTCTGAGGCTGAGCAGGAGTAGCAGGGGCAGTGAGCACTACCTTGACATGTCTACACAAACAATTTTCAAACTTGTGTCAGGATGGAGCATCAATTGCCTATTTCTTTATAGAAGAGAACATCTGACAGGGACACATTAGGGGCTTAATGATCATATTTCCTTCAGAGACTTTTGGTTTCAAAAGGGATCAGTTCCAAGCAATATCGGAAGAGGAAGTTAGAGGAAACAAAGAGCATGCATATTCCCCACCTGTCTGTCTCAGGAGGCCCCCTCCACATTTTTAAGCATCCAATCCTGGAAATAAAACCCAACAAAAATCCAAAAAACTTCCTCCTTGTATTGATCTCTTGAGATTTTTTTTTTAAGATTTTTGTTTATTCATGACAGATACACAGAGAGAGGCAGAGATAGACAGAGGGAGAAGCAGGCTCCCTGCAGGCAGCCCAATGTGGGACTCGATCCCAGGACCCTGGGATCACCACCTAAGCCAAAGGCAGACGCTCAACTACTGAGCCACCCAGGTGCCCCAGTCACTTGAGATTTCTGTCAGGGTAGCATTTCAGCTTTTTGGGGTATGTTTCAGGACCTTTCCTTTCTACTGGGAAGAGGGTGAGGAGTCTGTTGTTCCCAAGACAATTAGCTCTGTGGCTGGTTGCAATTTGCACAAGTTGCCTTCCTTCCTCAACACTTAGAGAAATAAACCCAGTTCATGTGAGGTGTGGGGGTTTAAAACAGTGAAATCCCTGAAGTGTAGAGGGTGACAGTACCAAGCAAGAATCACAGGAAGTGGAGGGAGTTGAGCCTTGTTTCTCCAGATACAGCTTGGCCCATTCAAGCCACTCTGAACAATTGTGTGGACAGCTATGGTCAGGTGTGCTCTTAATATGGTTTATTCCAGACAGAATTAATTTTTAAAAAAATGCAAGCCTTATTTATAGGGCCATTGTGAAAGACACTAAGTAAGTCATTCAAAGTGAAACAAAGCCTTTTAAAGAAGTTACAGATTTGGGGATCCCTGGATGGCTCAGCGGTTTAGTGCCTATCTTTGGCTCAGGGCATGGTCCTGGAGTCTCGGGATTGAGTCCCAAATCAGGCTCCCTGCGTGGAGCCTGCTTCTCTCTCTGCCTGTGCCTGTGCCTCTCTCTCTCTCTCTCTCTCTGTGTTTCTCATGAATAAATAAGATAAAATCTTAAAAAAAAAGAAGTTATGGATTTTTGGGTGTGCCTGGGTGGCGCAGTTGGGTGAGGGTTGATTTTAGCTCAGGTTGTGATCTCAGGGTGGTGAGATTGAGCCCCTTGTCGGGCTCTGCACTCAGTCAGCTTAAGATTTTCTCTCCTTCTGCCTCTGTCCCTCCCATTCATGCTCTGTCTCTCAAATAAATAAATAAATCTTTAAAAAAAGGAATTATAGATTTTGAAAATTAAATTTCTTTTTAAAAATATTTTATTTATTCATAAGAGACACACAGAGAGAGGCAGAGACACAGGCAGAGGGAGAAGCAGAGTTCTGCAGCGAGCCTGATGTGGGACTTGATCCCAGGACCCCAGGATCACACCCTGAGCTGAAGGCAGATGCTCAACCACTGAACCACCCAGGCATCCCTGAAAATTAAATTTCTAAGGAATTATAAAATTTGAGTTACTGCATTTGTGGCTATTACAACCCTGGGAATTGTAGTTTGGATATTCTCAGATATTATTTCATGCCTTCAAATATGTATGTAGGATGGGATGCAGTGGAGGCCAAAAGAAAACAAAATTACAGGTTACAGATTTCTCTTTTCCTCCCCAGCCTATTCTCACACCCACTCCTGAAGGATTGCAGAGCCATGGCAGGCCCTTCTGAGCCTGGGAGGCTCTGATGGTATGGGGACAGTGGTGTCTGTCACTTGACATCTACCTCTCTATTTCTTTCCCTCCCACTGGATCCCAAGCTCTGTGAGGGCAGTTTTGAATGCCCAGTTCTCAACATGGTGCCTGGTCCATAGTTGGTGTTGAGTAAATGGTCATGGGAGGTAGAAAGGAGGGACACTTGGTGGACATGACAGAAGGTATGGACAGGCTTGGAAAATGTCCAAGGAATCCCAGAAGAGATGGTGACTGGGTGCTAGAGAGCAAATTGAAAGGCATTCTAGGCAAAGGTAGGTAAATACCATGTGAAGGAGTGGAAATGTGGGCGAGATCTGCAAGACTGGAGCATGGGGTCCAAGGGCAAAATGGTGGCTGATGAGCTGCACACATATGTAGTGGCCCAGAAAATGAAGGTTCCTGTATAGCGGTCTGAGGAATGTGGACCTCCTGTGGTGGAGCTGTAGGAATATTTCAAAGCTCTCAGGTTCACGTTTCGGGACAATGACTCCCAGGTCAGTGTGGGGCAAGGAGATCAGGGAAGAGGCTGATGTCACAGGTATACAAGGCAAAGGCATTGTTCAGGGGCATGTGAAAGAGACTCATGGGGGTGGTGAGGTTAAGAGTAGCATATGTAAGGCAAGAGGTCAGGGAACACTGTGTTCTTGGATCTACTTGAGGTGCCTGTGGGAACCCAGTGGCTCCTGGATATATGAGTGTCAAGCTCAGGAGAAAGACATGTGGAGGAGGGGGAGAGGTTAGGTGATGCATGGAGGTAAGCCCGGACTGAGGGAACACTAAGAGGCATCTGAGGAAGGAGGCAAGGACATGTGGAATGATCTCTGGGATGAGGGAAGCAGGGAAGTCACAGGATGGGAGGACAGGCTAAGGCCTTGGTGGTAGGTACACCAGAAGGCATGCGGACAGTAGCCACGTTCCTGTAAGTGAAGTTAAGACGGTGGAATGATAGAGAAGTGTGTCCAGTCAGGGAAGTTTGGTTTTGGTTTTGAGATGGGAGATGCTTTTCCTAATTCTGAGCATGAAGTAGGAGCTGCTTAGGTTCTGGACGACAGAATTGTGTCTTATTTCATGCAGGTTAAATTTAAACAACCCTATGCCTCATTTTCTTTATTTCTAAAGTGGGCATTAAAATAGAAGGACTTTAAGATTTATTTTTTTTATTTTATTATTTTTTTATTTTATTTTATTTTATTTATTTTATTTTATTTTTTTGACTTTAAGATTTAATGAGGGAAATGTACACAAAGCGCTGCGTTGAAAATTGGCATTTAGTAAATTTTCAATCAGTGTTCATTGTAATCAAGGTTATAATTGTTAAGTGAACATTTTTATGTGAAGGGGAGGCTTTGGTGGTGAATGAGAGGTTGAAGGCCAGTTGGGAAAGGAGGCCGCTGAAGGGGCAGGGCCCCCTCGTGGGGTGGGAATGACATGCTTGGGACAGGTATAGCAGTTACTCTTCACAAGTGTGGACATCTCATCTTCAGAGACATGAGAAGAAGAGGAAGTGGGAGACCTGCCAATTTCTTCTGTCCCTCACAGCTTACCTTTATTTTCCTTCCTCCATAAAGTTTTTGCGATGAAGTGGAAAGGGAGAATTTTGATGGACATCCGGGCACCAACAAACCCTCTGGTATTCTTAGCACTGTATCTGGGCATGAGTGGGGTGTGCACATATGTGTGTGCTTGCAGGGATTTATATATGAGCCGAAGGATATGAGGACAAGGAGAGAATGAGCAAAGCCATTGAATTTTCCACATGTATTTTGCATTCCTCTTCATTCTCCTCCCCGACTATAGGATGATATTTCATGCTTGGCACAGGTTGCCTCAGAGGGATTGTGACTCACTGGAGCTGAGAATCAGGTGTTTTCTTGACCTTTCCTGAGCCGTGCCTGGCTGTGACTGACACTCGGTGGCCTGTGGGCTCTATTCAGGAACGTAGACATCACTGGGTGAGCAGTTTCTCCATTTTTCTTTCCATCAGGGTTGGCATGTCTACCATATGTGTGATTCAGAAAGCAAAATCCTTTTCTCTGTAAACAGCCTGACATGTGGCACACATTTACACAAAGAATTCATACAAAGGCGTGGGAAGAGAAGACTTTTGGTTCTGCATTTAAATTGCTTTTCTTAAGTTGTAGGCATGTGACCTCACACATCCATTTTTACATTTAGAATGTGATTTCCTGTTTGCAATATCCTTTTTGCAATGACTGAAATTGTAATAAAACAGTTCTATGTTTGTATAGGAAGAGGTATATATTCAAGGAGAGAGGGACAAACGGACTGTAGTTGTGAAGGAGCACCACAGCTTGCCCTGCCTCCGTCCTCCTCCCCTCCCCGCTGAGATGGCCCATCTGAGCTTGACTTTAGGTTCATTTCCCTCCATTGTCTACTTTCTCTATTTTCTTGATAGTTTCAGGTTGTCAATTGCAGGTCCAAAATTCATCTCAGAAGTGTTTTTAAAAAAAGATTTGGGAGTGAACTACCCATTTCGCCTTAGGTCTTTCAATGGCAAAAATGTATGTGAGAGGTATAGTCCCAGTGCCAACCTGTTTGACTCTTTCAGTCTTCAGAATTCATTAAAAATTTAAAAATAACATAAAAAAGAATGTTTATGGTAAATGTCCGTCAAGTGTTGAAGTTTGTTCAAGCCGGGAAGGGCTTTCCCAAGAATAACATAGAGCAGCCTTATAGCAGAGTAGAGAAATCCAGTGGAAGCTGTTACTTTTGGCATTTCAGTTAATCTTTTATACATGAGTCTGAGGGTGAAGGTTCTGGGTTGCTTTGTGGCCTGAAGAACAGACACAGTGTACTGAGACCTGTGTTTTACTATTGTGCTTTTTTATATGGGAAACGAGGATGCTATGTTGACTGTTAAGCCCGTAAAATACTAAACTGTGATATCCTGAAGGTGGAGAGTTTAACTTTTCTTTATCCCTTGGGGGAAATCCCACAGTTTGTGATGATTTATATATCTGGGGTCTTAAATGTTGAATATAAAAAATGCTACCCACTCTGAAACTCATCTGTAGCCCCATAGGTGTGGCCCAGAAGTAGGAGAGCGTGTGGCCAGCTGCAGGCTTAACCTCCAAGGCACCCCAAGCAGGTGGTGTGAATTCTACCGACAGGTGTTACCTACTTCCTGTGTCAAGGACAGCAGGCTTTCTCCCTCTTGCACAGATACTGGAACCAAAATATTTCTTTTTAAGAAAAACTTTTGAAGCCAAGCAGATTTATTTCTGTCACAATCTGGAGGCTGATTCCCTGTGTGATGTTTGTTACAGCTTTAATTACACAATATCAAAAATGCTAGCTCTGCACCTCACAATGTGCCTGTGGAATCACTTAATTTGCTTTGGCTCAGTTCTTCCTGCTTGCTCAGTAATCTGAATCTTGGCAAAGAAAGGGGAGCCAGAGTCCAAGTCCATATGACTTGGAGTTTGCAACACAAGGATATGAGGTGTGTATGTGTGTGGCTGCCCACAAATGGTTTTCAAACAGCTTTGGAAATTGGGGTGGAAAAGTGTTTACCTTGTATATGTTGGGGGGTAAAATTGGAAGGGACAAGATGATGAAGGACCAGGTATCTCTACTGATGCTGAGGCCACAGCTAAAGTGACCCTTGTAGTACAGGAGGGACCCACTCAGCTTGTAAGTTCTCAGCCAGTCCAGAGAGGTAGGACCAAAGGGTCCAAGGAGAGAGCAAGATCAACAACTATGACGTTCTCCTTCACTCCTGTCATCAGCTCTTTGAAATTCTTACCAGTCACCTGCTGAGCTCTGGCACGTTTGACACTGATAGAAGCATAATTACCACCCATCCTAGAGTGGTTTCTTGAGAGCACCTGATAAGGGCCACTGGATTCCAGAAGATGACAGGCAACTCCGGACAGATTCTGAGGACATGCTCACTCCTTAAGATGGAATATGAGAGACAGTCATCCAGACCTGGCATTCCTTTTTTTTTTTTTTTTTGAAAATTCCAGTATAATTAATGTACAGTGTTATATTAGCTTCAGGTGTACAATACAGTGATTTAGCAATTCTATATATCACTCAGTGCTCATCATGATAAGTGCACTCTTCAATCCCCATCACCTATCTCACCCATCCCCCCACCTCCCCTCTAGTAACCATCAGTTTGGTCTCTACATGGAGGTGCATATATCTTTCAAATTAGTGTTTTCAAATTCCTTAGGTAAATATCTGGAACTGGAGTTACTGGATTATATGGTACTTCTATTTCTAACTTTTTAAAAGATTTTATTTATTTATTCATGATAGTCACACAGAGAGAGAGAGACAGAGAGGCAGAGACACAGGCAGAGGGAGAAGCAGGCTCCATGCAGGGAGCCCGACGTGGGATTCGATCCCGGGTCTCCAGGATCGTGCCCTGGGCCAAAGGCAGGCGCCAAACCGCTGCGCCACCCAGGGATCCCTCTATTTCTAATTTTTTAAGGAAACTCCATTTTGTTTTCCACAGGGTCTGTACCAGTTTGCATTCCCACTAACAGTGCAAGAGGATTCCCTTTTCTCTGTATTCTCACCAATACTTGTTTCTTGTATTTTTTATTTTAGCCATTCTGACAGGCGTAAGGTAATATTTCATTATGGTTTTAATTTGCATTTCCCTGATGTGAGTGATGTTGAGCATCTTTTCATGTGTCTTCTTTGAGAAAAAGAAGACACATGTCTTCTGAATGTCTTCTTTGGAGAAATGCCTGTTTATGTCTTCTGCCTATTTTTTAATTGGGTTATTTCTTTTTTTGGGTGTTGAATTGATTCAGTTCTTTATATATTTTGGATACTAATTCTTTATTATATATGTCATGTGCAAATATCTTCTCCCATCCCATAGGTTGCCTTTTAGTTTTGTTGACTGGTTCCTTTTCTGTATAGAAACTTTTTATTTTGATGGATTACCAATAGTTTATTTTTGCTTTTATTCCTTTGCCTCAGGAGACATATCTAAAAAGTGTTACTATGGCTATTGTCAGACATTACTGCCTATGTCCTCTTCAAGTATTTTTATAGTTTCAGGTCTCACATTTAGGTCTTTAAATTTTGAGTTTATTTTAGTGGTAAGAAAATGGTCCAGTTCATTCTTTTGCATGTAGCTGACCAGTTTTCCCAACACCATTTGTTGAAGACTTTTTCTCATTGCATATTCTTTCTTGCTTTGTCAAAGATTAATTGGCCATATAATTTTGGTTTTATTTCTAAGTTTTCTATTCTGTTCCACTGATCTATGTGTATATTTATGTGCCAGTACCATACTATTTTGATTACTATAGCTTTGTAATATAACTTGACATCTGGAATTGTGATATCTCCAGCTTTGCTTTTCTTTTTTAAGACTGATTTGGCTCTTCAGAGTCTTTTGTGGCTCCATATGAACTTCCTTATTCTAGTTCTGTGAAAGATGCTATTGGTATTTTGATAAGAATTGTATTAAATGTGTATAGTGCTTTTCGGTAGCATAGACATTTTAACAAATTTGTTCTTCCAGTCCATGAGCATGGAATGTCTTTCCATTTCTTTGTGTCATCTTCAGTTTCTTTCATAAGTTTCATAGTTTTCAGAGTACAGTGTTTCTCCTTTTTGGTTTATCTCTAGATGTCTTATTATTTTTGGTGCAATTGTAAATGAAATTGTTTTCTTGGTTTCTCTTTCTGATGGTTCATTATTTGAGATACAGATTATATATTTCTGGGAATTTATCCATTTTCTCTATGTTGTCTAAATCGTTGACATACAGTTTTTCATAATATTCTCTTACCATATTTCTGTGATGCTGGTTGTTATATCTCCTCTTTCATTTGTGATTTTGTTCATTTGAGTTCTCTCTCTCTGTTCTGTTTTTTTAAGATAGATAGATTTATTTATTTATTTATTTATTTATTTTTTTAGAGTTTTAAAATCTTGTTGATCTTTTCAAATAACCAGCTCCTTGTTTCACTGATTGTTCTATTGTTTTTTTTATTAAGTTTCTATATCATTTATTTCTGCTCTAATCTTTATTAGATCTTTATTATTTCCTTCTCTCTGCTGGTTTGGGTTTTTTTGTTTCTTTTTCTAGCTCCTTTAGCTATAAGTTTAGGTTGTTTATTTGAGTTTTTTCTTGCTTCTTAAGGTAGGTCTGTATTGCTACAAACTTCCCTCTTAGAACTGCTCTTGTTGCATTCCAAGTATTTTGGACTGTTGTGTTTTCATTTTTGTTTGTTTCCCTGTACTTTTTAAATTTGTTCTTTGATTTCCTGGTTGATCAATTCATTGTTTAGTAGCATGTCACTTAATTTCCATGAATTTGTAGTGTTTCCAATTTTTTTCTTGTGGTCAATTTCTAGTTTCATACTGTTGTGGTCAGAAAAGATGCTTGCTATGACTTCGATTTTTTAGTATTTTTTGAGGGTTGTTCCATGACCTAATATGAGATCTATTCTGGAGAATGTTCTGTGTGCACTTGAAAAGAATGTGTATTCTGTTTTTTTAGGACAGAATATTCTGAATATAACTATTAAATCCATCTGGTCCAATGTGTCATTCAAAGCCACTGCTTCCTTTGCTGATTTTCTGTTTGGATGATATATCCATTGATGTAAGTGGAGTAGGAGTCCCCTACTATTATTGTATTATTATCATTTACTTCCTTCGTATTTGTTATTAATTGTCTTGTGTAGTTGGGTGCTACCAAGTTGGGTTCATAAATATTTACAATTGTAATATCTTCTTGTTGGATTGTCCCCTTCATTATTATATAGTCATAACTGGCATTCTTAAGGGTCAATGATGTAGTTAGACTCAAGATGAACAGTGAAGATATTTGGTGAAGAGTTGATATATGTGAACATTATAAGAGGCTTTTCTTTTTAGCCATTCAGGTTATCAAAAAGTTTTATTATCTGGACTCTTTGTACATTCCAAAATATATTTGAGGGAACCAAACTTCCAAAGAACTGAGGTTTGCTGCCAAATTATTAAAAGACAAACATGTATAGGGATTTTAGAAGACCAGTTAGAAAGTGATCTTGTAGCAACTAATTTTATAAAGTGCTTTTGACCAGGAAGAAATAAGTATACAGCAATCCCAACAATACATGCATTGTTTCAAAATAATTTATGATTTCCATACCTATTTTTAAAAAGTCTCCTAAGACAGGAAAAAAGTTTCTCTAGCAAGATGAATGGATCTGAAAGGTTTTAAAAACATGCATGGATAAACAGATTCACTACAATCAAAGCATAAAGTGAATAATAAAATTATTACTTATTCTGCTTTGAAGTTTAAAAATTATTTTACATGCAAATAGACTTATGTACAATAATCAAAATTAAATGACAAACTTGTCTTCCTTCCTGCAGCAATTTTTGATGGTGCTTATTTTTTAATCATAAAAATAACATATACCATTGAAAGCTCTGGAGAAGAAACATAAAAAATAAATTCAAAATCATCATGAGTTTGAAAAAATATACCATTATTAACATTTTGAGATATTTACTTCTGGTTACATACTTACACACATGTACAGACATTTTATTTGTCCTGTATCTCTCAAGAGTGCCAGTACTAAAGCATGATCAAGTATGTGTATGCATGTGTGCATGTGTGTAATTAAAGAATAGGAATCATGCTGTTCCATATTGTGTTTATTTCCATTTACATCATGGAATAAGCATTTACCCAGGTCAATAGAAATTATTTACAAATCATGAGTGGGAGGTTGGGGAGGAGCTCAGGACACTGATTTCATAATCAAATAAAGTCCAAGCTCTAACCTTTCAGCTGCTAGCTACATTCTCTTCCATTATAGTGTCCCATGAAATGGTATATTGACTAATAAGACCTTTCTCATATAGTGGTTATAAAGATTCACTGTGATAATAGGTATAAAAGATATGCCACATGTACTATGTGCTTCACATGTGCCAGCTACTATTGTAGATTTTATTTATTTTATTTATTTTTTATTGTAGATTTTAAATAGCTGCATAGTACTCCATCAGATTGTGCCATAATTTATTTTTTCATTCTTCAAATTTTCTTTCTGTTTCTGTTTCATTTAACATTTTTCAGCATGCTCACACTTAAAACCCTATGGATGCCTCTGTTTTCCTTATTGACCCAGAATGGATTGGAAATGCAATTGATACATTAAAATATAGGAATATTTTTAAAACTCCGCATTTTTATAAACAATCTTGCAGAGACTTTCCCCTTTCATAATAATTGTGTCACTATGCTATGATGGAAATTACATGATAGCGTGATTTTGTACATGTAAACCTTCAGCAAATAGAGCTGATGTCTGAAGTGGCATAGTATTGCTAGAGCTAGGATCATACCAAGCACTCAGTATGGTACTTTTGATCCCAATCATTTGAATCCCCAAGTTTTTCTGAATGGAATGATTTGAATGTTCTGGAAAAAGTTTATTTCCAGAACTGATAGAAATGAGTTTATTCAGAAATAGCCTTGGTTATTAATGGCCTCTTTGCCCCTCAGACACTCCACTCCTGTTCCATCTGTGCAATTCTCTTTCTTTGCTGTTCCCTTAGCTCTTTGCTTCCTTCCTCTTGGCTCACTCTCACCTTGTTCTCTTCCCTTCTGCTGGAGTAGACACCTGCTTTGTCCCATGCAATAGCCAGAGTGAGGTATTCTCCATTTTGGTCTCTGTCCTGCTGGCTCCATGCCCTGTGCTCCATGACCACGTGTGGCCAATGGCTGCCCCTCACAATGCAGGCACACAGCTGCTGTGGGGGGTCCACTGGGTGGCACTGGGGTGCAGGCCATCCCAGGAGGCTTCAAATACTGCCTCCCCAGATTCAGGCCTTTCCCAGCACCCTCAGCTTCCCTCATGATGTTTACAAAAATTTAAATCAATTTTTCATCAACACTTTTGTTTTTTAGTTCTTCTCTAGAATTTAAGCTCCACAAGCATGGGATTGTATTCCTTTTATTTGTGGTTGTGTCTCTGAATCTCATCTAATAGCAAGTACACAGTAAATTCGCAAAGTTTAGGGAAGAAATGGAGAGAGGGAGGGAGGGAGGGAAGGAGGAGAGAAGAGGAAGAAGTGGGAGGAAGGAAGGTAGAGGGATGGGGAGAATGGGAGGGGGGAGGAGGAAGGGAGAGAGGAAGGAAGGGAGAGAGGTGGGAGATAAAAGGGAGGGAGAAAAGGGGAAAGGGGAGGGAAGAAAGGAGAAAGAAATGGAGTGGAGGACAAGTGGAGATAGGCACTGGCTGCAGTTTGCTCAGGGAATGTGCATTTCCTCATGGTCCGTAGTTGTGGCTGCTGATGGGGCAGAGGGTGACTGTCCGGTGATCAGGGAGGAAGGAACAAATTTCTAGCTTGCTTCCTTTCCAGCTTCTCAAGGAGCTAAAATCCAAACTGAAGGAAGAAACTGGAGAGATTAGGTTAGATTGGAATCTATGTTCTCTGAGTAATGCTGCTTAAACACTTCCATCTTTGTAGGATGCCATGCAGAAGCATGTGTACTTACTGCTATATTTTTTCTTGGTTCTAAAACTCCTAAACTCAGACAGATGTCATTTTCTAAACACAGGTTAGTGTTTTCTGAACACATGCAGTACCTTAAACTACTGATAGTATGGTTGAGAGAACAACAGATTGTGAGATCTAGACCTGTTTGAAATTGTTACACTGCATTAGCCAATTCGGGCTTCAGACTGTCACACAGGAAGGAAAATGAAAACAAATGTGACTTTCCCTGGAGAAATACAGTAGCTTCTGTATTAATGGGTGTGTAACAACGCTGAGAGCTGGCTGTGAGGGCCTGGAAGGGGCAGAGGGGTGGCCAGCCACTGGGATCAATGGATTTGGGGTGCAAGAGAGCACCAGGGAGATGGGACATTGCTAGTCTCCTGGGGCGTATTGGAGCCTCTTCCACTCACTCCACCTCTCCTGGGTCACTGAGACCACCTGGAGTTTCTCACATCTCCTGGAATTGTTGCTAACCAAAACATTTTTGCTGCTCAGCCAGCTTCACTGACAGTCCGGTTTTGTAATCAAGCCCATTACATATGTATTAAATATAGCACCCAGTTTCCTGCAGACACAGGCACTCATTCCCACTTCCTCCCATCCCATTACCCTCTTCCCATTGCAGGGCAGCGACTTCAGGTGGAATTGTTGCTTCTTTCAAGTAGTTTAAAGCCACATGTCTCTCCATCCTCTACCCCTGGGTTTTTTCTTTCCCTTAACAGATGTTTTTGAGAATCCACTACCAAATGACTTCTGAAGCCTCTGTAAAGTGGGAATGGCCTATCAGGAGGCCCTGGGCTGTGTCCTGCTGCCAAGATAAGAGCAATGCTTGGCTCCCTTAGTTCATGTATCCTCATTTCTGAGCCCTCCTGCCTCCCAACCTGAAGCCTAAAAGGGAATTATTTCCCTGGCAAAACTCTTTATTTTCCTTTAAAAAAATCTATATTTTTTCCTTTGGGTTATATTTAGAGCCTATTTTATCTGAACTAATATTAACCTAGCCTTAATTTAGAAACTGGAAAAGAACAGCTACCCCTGACCCTGCATTAGCCTGGTCATTATTCAGAGAGCAAGGCTAATGTTGAAATAACACTGGTGCTGTGAACCAAACTGAACACTCCAGGAAATGCACACTCCAAACTGACTCCAGCTCTCCTGTAAAACATGAAAGACTTTGGGAAAGAAATGCAGAAAAGAATTCTGCTACACAAAATTCTCTACCTCCAGGCTTTGTGTTATGGTCTGTCACAATTTAAAATGTATTTTATATCTGGTAATGTATTTCCTATAAATGTATTTATTCATATACCATTTGTTAAATGCCTGATCTATCTCAGATATTATAATAAATTATGGCAATATAAAGAAATACCAAATTCCTCACATCCTAATAAGACAGGCTAATTCTCATAGGAGCTTTTAGTAATAGATAGTAAAAAGAGGAATTTTAAAATGTGTGTGAATATATATATATGCACACATATGAGCAATCTAAAAAGGCTTAGGTGGAACCTTTGAAATAAAGAAATGATTGTAAAAGCATGAGCTTTGTTTGTCACTGGGTCTGGCATAAGCCTTTCTGGAAGGACAAAAAGATCTATGGAGAGAGAATATAGGATGTTGGACATCCCCAGTGTAAGACACTGTGATAAATCATTTTTAAGTGAATAATTGCCATTCCAAACCCATGACCCCACTATGTCAGTTAATGTTTTTAAAATCAGATTTTCATAAGCATGAGCACTCTGTGTGTGTGTGTGTGTGTGTGTGTGTGTGTGTGGCTATTTGCTACTATGTACTTAGTGAGACAAAAGATGCTTGTATTGAAGGCTAGAAGGTTTTTAATGACATAGTTCCTATGGGCTTTGCAACTAGACATATGTGGCTTGAATCCAAGTTATGTAATCTTTTTTTTTTTAAGTTATGTAATCTTAGGTAACGTTCCTAATCTTTGTTAGCCTCAGTTTCCTCATCTGTAAACAGAAAAAAGAAGTCACTATTCTAGGTTTGTTGTGAAAATTAAAGGAAAAATTTATCCACTGAAAGTGCTTTGCAATATGCATTGCTTAATAATTGTACCTCTCTGGATTATAGCCAGCTTTCAATGAGACGATATGACTAGAGCATCCAAGGCATAGATTTGTTGGGGGATCAGCAGGGAAGTTGGGAGTCTTTGCTTTAGCCTAATTACATGGCTCTGTAGGTGTGATTCTCAAGTGTTTTTTTCTTCTCAGTATTTTCTCCTAAATTAAGCAATGTCCCTTGCCATGTGTTGGAAGGCAGCATTGTTAAGGCAGCCACTTAGTTTCTGAACCTCTTAGATAGATAAGTATAAATTTCAGATAGACTTAATTCCAAATCTCTCCAGAGCAGGACGTTCTTGCCTGCTTGGGGTGGGGTGCAAGCCCTCAGTACAGAAGATGGAGGAAAGCCTTCTGTTTCTCCTGAGCCAGCCATGTACCCTTGTGTCCTCTGGGAAAAGAGGGAGCAAGGATGTCATTCTGGTGACATTGGGTTGCCTCATATAGTAGCCAGAATGGAGCTGAGCTGCTCGTCCTGACTCTTGAGGCATGGATGGACACAGCATTTCATTTTTACATCTTAAAAACCTTTCCAAAGGGCCTCTGATTCCCTCTAGAATAGATTCTAGAGCTGCATTGTGCAATACAGTAGCCACCAGCCATAACTGGCTATTTAAGTTAGATTTATTAATATTAAATGAAACTGACACTTTAATTTTTCAATTACACCAGCCACATTTCAGGTGGTCAGTAGTCACTGTGACTAGCAGCGCCCTATTGGAAGACACAGGTACACAGCACCATTCCATCATCAAAGAATTGTTGTTGGATAGCACCAGTTTCTGGATACTTAGCAGTTCATCAGATCAGTTTGTGCTTAAAGTCAGAATAATAAAGGAGGCCCCACACCATGGACTTCAACTTCTGTTCATGCCACACAGCATGACCTGGTCAAATCACCTTTCTTTCTTTATTTTTAAAAAGACTTTTTTTATTTGTTTATTCATAAGAGACACACAGGCAGAGGGAGAAGCGGGCTCCATGCAGGGAGCCCAATGCAAGACTCAGTCCGGGCCTCCAGGATCAGGCCCTGGACTGAAGGAAGTGCTAAACCGCTGAGCCACCCGGGCTGCCCACCTTTCTTTGTTTAAAGGGAAACTATTTCATTTAGATCATTTTTTTTTCTGAATTCCCATTTTTGTTTTCTTCACTAAGCATATGTGAATAACCCAAGTGGAACAGATGTTTTGAAATTTGGGGGAAAAGGAAGATAAAGGAATATATTTGAAGGCCTGAGCTGAGGCTCTCAGCAAGGTGGACTGTAGGAGGCAGCCAAAACACTCTGGACTTTGAAGGTCATCTCCACTGGATTTAAACTCTCACTAAGGGCAAGAACCTTCTATTTATCCTGTTTGAGGTCAGCATTAGAAAAGGAAGTCCTAGGTGAACATGACAAATATATGACTCTAGGAGTATGTTATGCCTTCAGTGAAAATGGAGGAAGATGCTGTCATCAATAGAGAGACACCTCAAGACAGACATCCACGCTCTGGGAATTCTCTCCAGCTTTATTTTCTTAAGAGAGTTACTTAAAGGACAGCACCCATATTCAAGAAACTCAATATTATATAATACAGTCTCTTTCCTAATCCATGCCAAAGAAAAACAGAAATCTTGTGGCAAAACTAAGGAATGGAAAAAAGGGGGAAAGGAAAAATTCTTGGTGAAAGAAAATGAAGATACCTTAAATGTAGGATTTAATGAATTTTATTTACTTGTGTATCATTTTGTGTTCTACATCCCTACATCTCTAGTTCTTGATAAACATGATTTTGAAATGTAGATTTTTTGGGGGTTGGGTAAAAAAACCTTCAACAAAAGAGTGGCTTATAATTTCCTCCAAACAGACACAACTAGTTGCACACAGAGGTATTTTAATTTCTGGAAAGTGCTGAATCCTGGTATTGATTTATATAACGTGATAAGGAAGTCCAATGTTTAGATTTTTTTTTTCTGAAACTGCAGGCAACTTGACTTTTGAGACACAGTCTTAGGGCCGACATACATATATAGATTTACAATTCTCTTTTTTTTGTTTTTTGAATAAAGGTTTTATTTATTTATTCATGAGAGACACAAAGAGAGAGGCAGAGACGTAGGCAGAGGGAGAAGCAGGCTCCGTGCAGGGAGCCCGATATGGGACTTGATCCCTGACCCTGGGATCACAATGCTCAACCACTGAGCCACCCAGGTGCCCCACAATTCTTTCTGTATATATTTTCCTGATACTTCTGTTCAGCAAGCATTTATTTATTTTTTAAAAAGATTTTATTTATTTGAGAAAAGAGAAAGAAAAAGGAACAAGCACAAGCAGGGGAGCAGCAGAAGAGGGAGAAGCATGCTCCCCACCGAGCAGGGAACCTGGCATGGGTCTCAATTCCAGTACCCTGGGTCCATGACCTGAGCCAAAGGCAGATGCTTAACCCCCTGAGCCAGCAAGGTGCCCCTTGTTCAGCAAGCATTTAGTAAATATTTAAGTAAGTGAACTGTTTCCATCCTAGTGGAATTTAACTAGGATGGAGACTCAGAAATTAAACATAGGTCCTAATGCCAAAGGGTCTTAGTATACAGTAGAACCTGACAGAGTCATCCTTTCAAGTGATTCTCAAATTTTGGTATACATAGGATTGCATGCAGCCCAACTTCAGCTGTAATCAGTCAGAGCCTCCGAGCACAGGACCTATCTTTTTGTTATAGTTTTCTAGGTGATTCTGATGCACTATTTAGTTTTAGGAATCACTGCTGTCTTTGGCCAGGTGACTAATTTCAGAGATTTAAAAAGACCTATGCTCCATCATCTTTTCCTCCACCTGCCTAAATTCTCCCCCAAAGCCCAACACCTCAACTTCTTACCCGACCATGCTGAGGTATAATGGGTATGTGGCAGAGGATCTGAGAGCAGTGAGAGATGGTTGAGGGAGAGGATGAAGACAGGCAGAGTCCAGATGACTTTTTCCAGGACTAGTACTGCCCCTGGGATCAAGGTAGGCTTCTATGGATCTGCAGAGATCATAGAGAAATCTTCACCAGCACTGGCCAGCACCTATGTCACAGTCTCAGAGGAATCCCAGTATGACTAAGGACTCTGTGGTCTGGAGGAAGATCATCTGTATTTAGGTTGAGCTGCTGAACCACGATTTTGCCTTCTTATTGGAAGTCTGCAAGGTTAACTGGCCTTTGGAGAGAGGGATGGGTCTTTAATTGGAGAAGTTCTGCGAAAATTCTTGAGGGTGGACATGTCCTTTTTCTTGCTCTGCCTCCTCAGTCTTAGTTCTCACACCTGAAGGTGGGTTGGTTAAGTGGGTGGTCTGTGAAACTCAGTGCGGCAACGCTGCCCCTTCCATGCCTACAGCCATGGATCTCAAATGAGTATGTGTCGTAGGAGTGGGGATGGACTCTGTATTACCCATTGCACAGTAAAAAAGACCAACAACTATTTATTTTTTGAAGTAAAATTAAAGAGAGAGAAATTAGGTACGTTTGAAAAAAATCTGATTTCCTATTAGAGTTGGGTGGCAATTTGGAATTATCATTAGGTTTATCTAACCACCTAAGATGATGATGAAATACTCAATTATCCTATCCCTCTTTAGCTCTCCATTCTGTCAGTCACAATGGAGATGGGAATTTGTCCACTTTATGCTCAGTGGTCTATGCAGATTGTTCCGTGCTCTTGTGTGCACCATCCTGTGGGTGCCCCCCTTGGAAAGGAACAACACACAAAGGACTCCCTTGAAAAGCTCGCTGAGGGAGCCTGCATCTCATCTCTTCCTCTCACGTTTGGCTCTAGCTATGATGAGAAGAAGTGACACAGTACAGTACCTGGGGTCTATAGTCCAGGGCAGGTGTGGTGTTTTGGCCAAAACATATTCTGGGAGGTAAGCCAGGTTTCCCTATGACAGCAAAGTGAAGGGAAGAAGAGTTATTTGGTGAGTTTAATTAAGTCGTTCAAATACGTTAATTTGCAGTAGGCTTGGAGAGGAAGAATGTTAAAAGCAGACAGGTGAATGAGTTTGAAATGGCTTTGTCAACAACTAACAAAACTGGAGGAGAGAAAAGGTGGAGATCATTGCTCAAACAAGTTCTTCCTTCCCTCCAAGAAATGAGGTGTGGTGTGTGGAATCCATTGTAGCTAATCGTAAACAGGTGCATCTTAAACCCTTGATGCCAACCTGCTCAAACATGTTGGGATCCTTTAGCTTGCACAGCAGCTAATTACCTGTGCCTTCTGATTGGCGAGGGGACCGCAGCTGGTATCACAGGCGAGTGGAGTTAGTACAGGAAAACAGATTGCACTTGCCCTCATGTTTAGACCTGCAAGTCTTTCAGGGCAGGCCTTGGATGGAGCTGTGCATTTCTTTTCTTCCTCTTCAACTACCAGGACTATGCTTGATACCTAGAGATGTTTAATCAGGATATGGAAGTATCACACTTAGCCAAGAGAACTATGGGACCTATTTTTTACTTTTAACCATTGTTAGGTCTTAAGACTCTGATACAAACCAATCACAGGATATAATTTTAGGCATGGTCTGCAGGTTGCTTGTACGGATGATTTTTTATGATGGCTGGCTTGTATTAACGTGTTGCCTCTTGTTATATTACTTAACCTACTTTTTAATCTATTTAATTTTCTGCCAATTTATTCCTTTTCATAGGGCCTATTAAATTGCCAGGATTAAATTTCTGTAATTCACACACTCAATTTTCAGAAAGGGCTGGTAAATTTCCTAACCTTGTGAACTTGCTCTTCAACTGGCTAAGAGATACTTGTACGGCTTGATCCAGGTGTGAACAATGAAGCCCATGAAGTGCAGCTGCATGGCTGTGCAGTTGCAGGACAGACCTTTAAAGGTCCTGAACCTAATTTTGTATGGGTGACATTGTACTTTTCCTTTCAAAATGAGTATCTCTAGAATGATATAATTCATGGGTCCCTTCAAATCTATATCTGTTTCTGGCTTGACTACTACATTATTTTATTTTTATTAAGTAGGCTCCACACCCAACATGAAGCTCAACATGTGGTTTGAACCCACAACCCTTAGATCAATACCTGAGCTGAGATCAAGAGTCTGACACTGAACCAACTAAGCCACTTTGGCACCTTAGTGTACTGCTTTCTTTTGAGACATTCAAGTCTTTAGTATGAGACTCTCACTGATAGTAAAGCAAATAAATGCTTAAACAAATAGGTGCTTAGTAATACTAGTCAATTATGGGACGCCCGGGTGGCTCAGCGGTGAGTGCCTGCCTTCAGCTCAGGGCGTGATCCTGGGGTCCTGGGATGGAGTTCCACAGCGGGCTTCCTGCAGGGAGCCTGCTTCTCCCTCTGCTTGTGTCTCTGCCTCTATGTGTCTCTCATGAATAAATAAATAATATCTTAAAAAATTAATTAGCCATTGCTCATTGAGAACAAATATAAGTAATAATTAATAAAAATTAATTAACGCTGATAATAAATAATATACCAAGCACTGCTTTTAAAAAATAATTATTCTTTTCATAAGCTTTTCATTTTAGGTTTGGATACAAATATAGTATAGATAACTCCTTTATGCTCTGCACCCAGTTTTCCCTAGTATTAACGTTGCCATAGCCAATCAATCAATGACACATTATTCAGTGAAGTCCATACTTTGTTCAGATTTCCTTAGTTTTATCTAGTGCCCTCCCATCCAGAGCACCACATCATATTTAAACAAAAATCTTTATGCCCCTGTTGTCTATGACAGATTCTCAGATTTCCTTTGATTTTGATGACATTGATAGTTTTGAGGAGTATATGGGCCAGGTATTTGTATAGACTGATGGAATTCATCTGATATGTTTTTTTTCATGATGAGATTGGTGTTATGAATTTTGGGGAGGAAGTCCACAAGCCAAAGGGCCATTCTTATCACATCATATCAAGGTACACACTCTTAAAATGATCTATCACTTCTGATGTTGACCCAATTACCTGGCTGACATGGCATTTGTCCAGTTTCTTTACTATAATATTATTCCTCTCACCCTTACCCTCACTTTCTATACTGTATTCTTTGGAATCAAATCCCTATGTGAATTCCACACTTAAAGGGTGGGGAGTTAGGCCCAACCTCATTGAGGGGGAGAAGTATCTATATAAATCACTTAGAATTGTTCATATTAGAGATTTATTTACTCTCCATTTATTTACATATTCAATCACTTTTTATTATTATGGAATTATGGATATTTGTTTACACTTTGGCTGATTCTGTTGTTTACATTGTCCTGGCATTGGCCATTGGGAACTCTTATTGGCTCCTATAACCCTTTCTTCATACCTCATCATTGTGGTTTTTGTTTTATTGTTGTTGTCATCATTTAGTACATCATTATTTTCTGGCATTACAAAATACTTCTGGCCCATACTGCATATTTCCTGATTCAGGCCTAGAATTAGGCATTTCTAATGAGCTCTAATTCCTTTGGAGAATGGTATTAAAGACCAAGATCCGAATACTGGGTGTGCATGGTGTTACTGGGTTGTCATTACTTCTAACCTTCCTGTTTGGCAGAGTAAGGACTATTCCACATTTACAGTCATACCTATAAATACTATAAATGTGAAATTACCTGCATCTTAGTAAACTAAACATGAGCCCATGCTTATGTCTCAAACTTTCATCCATTACCATAGGGAACATTCTAGCCTTCTCTTGTTTGTCTATGACCTCTCCTCCAACAGTGGGAAAACTGGGTCTCAGTATCCACTACCCATTTACCTAATTGTTCCATTCCAGGGACAGGTGTATATACATATTTGGTGGTTTCAGAAATGGTAACCCATACCCTTTGGGAAATACTTTATCAGAGTACACTTCTTAGACGGTTTCTTTTGCCTTTTGTCTTACAGTCTCCACTCACTTCTAAAGTCAACTAGGTCAGCACCACTTTTCCCTATTCTTCTTCCCTGAAGTAGTTTTATACACAATGCATGTTTCATCCTAGGATTCTCCAAATCATAAACAGATTTGCAAAAATTCACATACATGAATGTTCACTCTTTGTGCTATAAAATTCTATAGATTTTGATAAATGGATAGGGTCATATATCTACCAATATAGTATTATATAGAATACTTTCTTTCACCTCACAATATCCCTGTACTTTACCTTTTCATGCTTCCCTGTCCCCAAACTGCTGGCAACCATGGATCTGTTTTCCAATTCTATAGTGCTGCCTTTTCCAGAATGCCATATAAATGAAGTCATCAATTGTATAGCATTTTCAAGTTAACATTTTTCACTTAGCAGTATACACATAAGTTTCATCCATATTATTGTGTGGATTGATAATGCATTTCTTTTTATCACCAAATATTATCCCATTGTATGTGTGTATCACAGTTTATTGATTCACCTGTTGAGGAACATGTTGGTTGCTTTTACTTTGGGCAATTATGGATAAAGTCTCTATAAAAATATGTATGCAGGGTTTTTTTTGTGGAAAACAATTTCAAGGCAGTACGAGCACAATTGCTGGATTATATGGTAAAATATAGTTAGTTCTATGAAAAACTACCAAACTATCTACCAAATGGCTGCATCATTTGCATTTTTACCATTTATGAATTGGAATTCGTGTTGCTCACATCCTCACCAAGGATTGATAATGTTAGTTTTTTTGAGTTTTAACCATTTTAATATGTGTGTAATGGTATCTCATTCTTCTTTTAGTTTTCAGTTTCTTAATGAAAAATGATATTGAACATCCCTTCAATGCTTGTTTGCCATCTGATATCTTCTTTGGTGAAATGCTCAGTTGTTTTGCACATTTTTAATCTGGGTTATGTGTTTGTTTATTGCTGGGTTTTAAGAGTTCTTTGTAGTTTTTGGATACTAGTTTTTATGAGATATGTGTTTTGCAAATATTTTCTCCTAGCCTATGGCTTCACGTGTTATTTTCTTAACAGTATATTTTGCAGAGAAAAAGGTTTTAATATTCATAAAGTCCAATTTATTAAATTTTTTCTTTCATGAGTCATTTTGTGACTCTATTGTTTTTTTTTTTCCTTCGTGTATATTGAAACTCTTTTACGGGTCCATAAATATTGTAATGTTCTGTTCATGAATTAACTGCCTGAAGAATTTCCTTTATCATTTCTTGTAGTGCAAATTGGCTGGTGATGAATTCTTTCAGCTTTTGTAGGTCTTAAAAATGTCTTTATTCAGTCTTTATTTTTGAAAGATTCTCCTCTCTTTCTCTCAATAGAATTCTATGTTGACAGTTACTTGTTTACTTGTTTAAGTATTTTAAATATGTTGCCCTGCTGTCTTTGCTTGTATTACTTTTGGCTAGAAATCTGTTGCCATATTATTTTTGGTCCTTTATGTGACATTTTAATTTTCTTTCTGGCTGCTTTAAAGATTTTTCTCTTTATTACTGATTTTGAGCAATTTGCTGATAATGTGCCTGGCTCTCGTTTCTTCCTTTTTATTGCTTGAGTTTTGTTTTGCTTTTAAGTCTCTAAGTTTATAGTTTTCATCTAATTTGGGACAATTTCAGCTATTTCTTCAATTGTTTTTCTATGCCCGTACCTTCCTCTTAAAATGCCTTTGCAGAAGTTGTCCCATAGTTCAATTATGCTCCATTCATTATTTCCTATTATTTTTGTTTTCTGTGGTTCATTTTGGGTATTCTCTATTTCTGTTTTCAAGTTCACTAATATTTTCTTCAATAACGTCTATTCTGCCATTAATTCCATCCAGTGTATTTTTTCATTTCTGACATTATAGTTTTCATTTATAGCAGTTTAATTTTTAAGTTTATGTCTTCCATATCTCTACTAAACTTTTTGAACATGGAAAATACTGTTACATTAACTGTTTTAATGTCTTTGCTAATTTTAATATCTGTGTCAGTTGTTGGTTTTGACTTATTGATTTTGGTCCTGATTATGGGTTATATTTTCCTGCTCCTTTGTGTGCCTGCTAATTTAATTTAATGGTGTAGCAGACATTGTGAATTTTATCTCGTTGGATCTCATGTACTGCTTTTAAGATTTGATAGGTAGGACCAGGCAGTGCTTACTCTTGGGCTATGGAGTTAAAATAAAACCCTAATGAAACCCAAGTTAACTCTCACTGTGGAGTTAAAACCCTTCTGAGTACTCTCTCCAATGCTTGATGAATCATGATGTTTTCCACTCTGGCTGATGGAAAAAGACACTATTCCCAGCATTGTGTGAAATCTGGGCCCTCTTACCTCTATTCCTTTCAGATACTATTTTTTCTCACCAAGCTGCAATGATCAGAAGGACTGTCTGCAGATTTACAGAGCTTTCCCTCCTCTCCGTTCTGCTAACTTCTTGATCTCTGAAGAGTCTCAACTTCACCTTTTCAACTCATGACTGAACTGTTATTATTACCAGTTTTTAGTGGAGAAACTGGATGGCCAGCTATATTAAGTGGTTTTCCCCTTGATACACACCTAATAAGTAGTTGAATCAGTACTTGATCTCTGTGGCATATAATTTAAAAACTTAAAGTATTTATGACCATTTTAGATAGATTTCTACATGAACTTCCATAAAAACATTGTATAACTACTTTCATCATTGTTTATAAAATATTTTAATATTTTGGACAAAACATGGGAAAAATAATCTTGGTTTCCAAAATTTCCACGACCTTGCTGAAAGCGATATCCCATTGGTACAATTGATAGTGTTTTAATGAGATGGCTTTGGAACACTCATGCCATTTGCACTCCCTGATGTGTAATTACATGAAGTTTGACTTTTTTGATCTTCACGTTCCAAAAAGAGACATTAGACAGAGTGTTATATTTGAGTGAATGTGGAAAGACATGATCTGATAACTCATATTAAGAAACAACAGCTTCCTGTATCACATACTGAGAAGATAGAACAAGGAAGTTGGCTTTTTCTTTTCCAGATAGTTATTTAAAATGATGTCTGAATAATAGAGTGAACCCCTTAGAGAGAGCTTCCAGCAGAGAGAACAACCTATGGAAGGACCAAGAGCCAGTTGCTGGAAATAGCTTATGAAGCTAGAACCAGAGATCAAGAGGAGGCATTAGAATGTGGGACTAGAAGGCTCTGTGCCAGTCATGCAGGGTTTGACAAGACAGGTGGGGTTTGGCCTTTATTCTACTATTGATGTATGGCCATGGAAGTTGAGAGACATCTAGTAATCTATGGCCTTTTAAGTTCAATGAGATATGATATATGCAGTCACCAGGTGCTTTAACTGTATCTCCTCTTCTAACCTTGACCACAATCCTAAAGAAGGTAATGATGTCTCCATTTTGGACAGGAGGAGATAACCTAAGAGAGATTGACATGATGCTGATAGACTATGGGTTTGGGTTTAACTCCATCCATTTTATTTCTATTACTTTATGTTGTCTCTTATAATACCATTTTTATTTAACTCTATAGTTTCAGAAACTAAACCTCCCATGTAAAGTTTGAGTTTCTTTTTATTATTTTTAAAAATGTTGAATTTTGAACTCCTAACATACAGACTATGATCTCTAAAAATTATTTCCTAATAAAAGAGACCAGGTCTTCTTAGAGGATTGGCTAATTTCAGGTATGGGGCAGGAAGTATACAAGACCAGAATATCTTGTCATTCAAGAAATCAAGAATACACATCTCAAAGTCTACTAGGGTTGCAAAAGAAGGAAGAGGCTACAGATGGAATGATTTGTGCATCATTAAGGATAATAACTAATGTATTAAAGCATATCATATCACTTGGGCATTCTTCCCTGAGGCCCTGGGTTGAGATAGAAAGTCTTATCTGTTTGCTTAGTAAATTAAACTTCTTCCATGGAATCTCTTGCCACCGGCATTCCCAAATTAGCCCAAAGAACCCTGAAAGCAGGCAGGGAATATATCTGGCTTATCTATCATTGGATCCTACATAATCACTACTCAATACTTATTAGTTGACTAATAAATCAATGAACAGACAAAATAAACTTATATTGAAATGGTTATGCCAAAATGAGAGGCTCTTACTCTTCTTTAAGCTCAAGTAACCATTGGATAGTATAAAGGAGGAACAGTCCTTTCTCTGCAGAAAAATTCATGTATGAACATCTATAACACAAACAGATGGTTTTCTTTACAATCCTAGAAGGATTCTAGATTCACTGTAATCTGTCTATATTATAGGTCAACTACCTCCATTTTCATAAAAAAATGACTCAATGACAGAGACTTTCCTACCTAGTCAGGCTAACACACTGAAAAAAAAAATGCAGAAGGAGAAAGAATATGTGGACCTGAATGATTCATGGTATGATTAGAAAGCATATCATAAAATAGTTTACTTTACCTGATGTAGTCCATAACTTTTAGCATATTTTGATGAATGATTTAAATCTTGGAGTCTATCTAGGTAACCAAAAAAGCCCAATTATGTAGTGTCTTTATTTTTTGCAATAAGATTTAGTGTAATAAAGCCTAATTTAAAATTCAAATGATTTTTCAGAGAGGTTTAGCAAGTGTGGTTTCAGATAGTTTTTTTAAGTTGCAAAATGATCACATTTTATATACATTTGTAGGAGACTTTTCAATGCACGCTTAGAAAAAGGGTGTGGTGTGATCCAATAGGAGAAACATGCTTAAAAATACACCCCTTTTCTAGTCTTTCCCCTACATCTCACTCAGCTGTATTTTCTTTCCTTTCCTTTTGCATCTTATGGTTTATTGCTTAATTTTGATCTTGAAATTTTAGCTGTGTCTGAGTTGAGTCTTTTTCATTGCCAGGTTTGTAGTCAGAAAGCTTTATCTAGGAACAAGTTGCTGTTAACTGTTATGGAAATGACATCAGAGAAAATGCACTTTTATTCACATCCCAAAGACTCAAAGTAAGACGATTATATAAAGCCAAATGACCCTTTCGGTGTCTATACAATACCCCAGCACCTGGGACTACTTGGGTTTACATTTCATTCACATCAAAGGCACATCAGAACACACAATGATGTCCTCTGGAGTAGATAGTTGTCCTTTGATAAGTGCATGTGATGTGTTCTGAAGCCCCCTGGTCTCACATCCTTGGGCATTGTAAAGATAACTTAGGATTCCAGTGTGGTTTTATGTAAGGAAAGTGATATTAGAACACTATGGAAAGTAATTAAAGTTACATTAGAATACAATAACTTTTTTTCCCATTAAAACTGGCAAATGCTTTGGAGTGGCTCTTACTCTAAACAGGGGAGCACTGTTTTCATAACTCTGATTTATTATGTAATGGTGGACCTTGATCTACTCATTGTTCAGTTCACTTTTGTTTATCTGTTGGTGTTAACTTACAAATATTCCCAAGAAGACATACACTCAAGGCTTCCAATAGGATAAAACTTAGAAGTGAGATGCATCAGTATAATGACTTTCAGTTGCTCCTTTCTTTTGCTATTAGCAAAATTAGCAAAGCACACAACCGATTTCTTTTTTTTATAAATTTATTTTTTATTGGTGTTCAATTTTCCAACATATAGAATAACACCCAGTGCTCATCCCATCAAGTGCCCCCCTCAGTGCCTGTCACCCAGTCACCCCCACCCGCCGCCCACCTCCCCTTCCACCACCCCTAGTTCGTTTCCCAGAGTTAGGAGTCTCTCATGTTCTGTCTCCCTCCCTGATATTTCCCACTCATTTTTTTTTCCTTTCCCCTTTATTCCCTTTCATTATTTTTTTATATTCCCCAAATGAATGAGACCATATAATGTTTGTCCTTCTCCGATTGACTTACTTCACTCAGCATAATACCCTCCAGTTCCATCCACGTTGAAGCAAATGGTGGGTATTTGTCGTTTCTAATGGCTGAGGAATATTCCATTGTATACATAGACCACATCTTCTTTATCCATTCATCTTTCGATGGACACCGCAGCTCCTTCCACAGTTTGGCTATTGTGGACATTGTTGCTAGAAACATTGGGGTGTAGGTGTCCCGGCGTTTCACTGCATCCGTTAAATTTGGGGTAAATCCCCAGCAGTGCAATTGCTTGGTCGTAGGGCAGATCTATTTTTAACTCTTTGAGGAACCTCCACACAGTTTTCCAGAGGGGCTGCACCAGTTCACATTCCCACCCACAGTGCAGGAGGGTTCCCCTTTCTCCGCATCCTCTCCAATATTTGTGGTTTCCACCTTGTTAATTTTCCCCATTCTCACTGGTATGAGGTGGTATCTCATTGTGGTTTTGATTTGTATTTCCCTGATGGCAAGTGATGCAGAGCATTTTCTCATGTGCGTGTTGGCCATGTCTATGTCTTCCTCTGTGAGATTTCTCTTCATGTCTTTTGCCCATTTCATGATTGGATTGTTTCTTTGCTGTTGAGTCTAATAAGTTCTTTAGAGATCTTGGATACTAGTCCTTTGTCTGATACGTCATTTGCAAATATCTTCTCCCATTCTGTAGGTTGTCTTTTAGTTTTGTTGACTGTATCCTTTGCTGTGCAGAAGCTTCTTATCTTGATGAAGTCCCAATAGTTCATTTTTGCTTTTGTTTCTCTTGCCTTCGTGGATGTATCTTGCAAGAAGTTACTGTGGCCGAGTTCAAAAAGGGTGTTGCCTGTGTTCTCCTCTAGGATTTGGATGGAATCTTGTCTCACATTTAGATCTTTCATCCATTTTGAGTTTATCTTTGTGTCTGGTGCAAGAGAGTGGTCTAGTTTCATTCTTCTGCATGTGGATGTCCAATTTTCCCAGCACCATTTATTGAAGAGACTTTTCCAGTGGATAGCCTTTCCTGCTTTGTTGAATATTAGCTGACCCTAAAGTTGAGGGTCCACTTCTGGATTCCCTATTCTGTTCCATTGATCTATGTGTCCGTTTTTGTGTCAGTACCACACTGTCTTGATGACCACAGCTTTGTAGTACAACCTGAAATCTGGCATTGTGCCAAATGCACCCAGATATGGTTTTCTTTTTTAATATTCCCCTGGCTATTCGGGGTCTTTTCTGATTCCACACAAATCTTAAAATAATTTGTTCTAACTCTCTGAAGAAAGTCCATGGTATTTTGATAGGGATTGCATTAAATGTGTACATTGCCCTGGGTAACATTGACATTTTCACAATTTTAATTCTTCCAATCCATGAGCATGGAATATTTTTCCATCTCTTGGTGTCTTCCTCAATTTCTTTCAAAAGTGTTCTGTAGTTTTTAGGGTATAGATCCTTTACCTCTTTGGTTAGGTTTATTCCTAGGTATCTTATGCTTTTGGGTGCAATTGTAAATGGGATTGACTCCTGAATTTCTTCCTTCAGTCTCATTGTTAGTGTATAGAAATGCCACTGACTTCTGGGCATTGATTTACACAACCAATTTCTAAGTTGCTTTTGTGGTTGGGAATATGGATGAAGCCTATACGGCATATCTCAGCAATAAAGCATTTATTTAAATGACTATTTTCTTGTTCCCTTGACGAGCTGGCAACTAGATCTCTGATCAAGCTCATGATATTCCACGGGTTTGTGATGAACCTCTTGGCCTGCATTAACCCTCAGCAGGCACATCCTATTGCCTCATCAAATGTATAGTAACCAGCTGGCTTTCATCACTTGGATAATATTCTTTGACAACCAGCAAGACAGTTTTCAGCCAGAAAGCAATCAGCAGTTTTTCTAACAACAGCAACAGGGGGATTCCTGGGTGGCTCAGTGGTTTAGCGCCTGCCTTCGGCCGAGGACATGATCCTGGAATCCTACATTGGGCTCACTGCTTCTCTTTCTCTCTCCCTCTCTCTCTCTCTCTTTCTCTCTCATAAAAAATAAAACAAAACAAAACAAAACAAAAATCCAAAAAGCAAAAAACAAAAGAAAACAAAACCAGAAGGCAAAAGGAGAACCTTCTATTATTTCACTAATTGCTATAAATCAGGAACATTCCTGTGTCATAAGCAGGATATACAAAAAATACACAGTAAGGCCCAGCCTGGCTCCTCAAGGGATGGGCTCTCATTACTGCGTTATGGAACATGGCTCTAGGCAACCCAGTGACCTCACATTTAGATTTATCTGGAATAGAACATTTCATTTGTAAATGTGAAAATGATGATAGAGGATCTGAAGGGAGTCTGAAGATTTGAAAAAAAGAAAAGAAACCATTACAAAGATGAGGCAAGAAGCTACACGAATTGACTTGCTTGCTCCATTCCCAGCTTGGGAGATGGCCATACAGCATTGTTCCTTGCACATCTGGTTCAGATGTGATGAGAAGGGCCATGTGAGGCTGAGACGAAGGACATTTGGTGGTTTCTGTGCTCTATGTCTTCTCCTCTTCTCCTCATTCCTGCATCCATGATGTCTATATTTGCGCGACTCTTTAATGAGATGGCTTTGGCCATCTATATTTGTGTTTTGAGGTTTTTTTCTTTTTCTTAGACAAAGGACATGAATACATGGGAGAAGTGCTTTCAGATCCCTTCCTGGATTTTCTACTGAAAGTCAGATGAGGTTCATTTTCAGAATGCTAAAATGATATTCATTCAATGTTGGGTTCACAGTTGTTTGACTTCCACATAGCCATCCCGTAGTATCCACGTGGGCCACCTCTAACAAGCTTCCTGAGGTCTTTTATTGGCAGTGGAAGTGGGTTTTTCATCTCTGATGTGTCTCATGAATCTAAGTGGCCCAGGAGTTTATTTTCCTTCCTTTTCCTACACCTCCCACTCCTTCATTTAGGCTTCTAAAGACAAACTTTGAATGTGATTAATGATGGCAGAGATTAGGAACATAAAGTTCAAGTGCTGAATTGTTTATTTGTTTAAGAGAGTTGTTTTCTGGCTTTTCTTTACACAGCCACATGTTCACGTGAAGAGCTCTACTCTGTTGTTGGCTGGAAGAATACTGCTCAAGAGAGTGCTTGTTACAGAGAGAGGCAGGGGAAAAGTCCACTTTTTAAAGTAATTCCATCTTTTGGATGATTCTTCTTTCATTCTTTGCAGGGAAAGAGATGCATCTTTGGTGAGGTTTATATCAATTTCAGGAAACCTTCCAGAGGTTAGAATCTGACTGCTGGTTGAAACATGTAATTGGATCAGTTGGGGGTTCTCAGTGAAGCTCAAAGTGAAAATGCTGTCAGTATATGCTTATCGTATAGCAAGATGTATTTGGAAAGGGATGAAGACCTAGAGCATTTAGAGTTTGTATTGAAATTTTGTGTCTTAGGAGACACCTCACTGCTCAGATCAGAAATATATAATTTCTCCCAGAAGATGTACTGTCGTTCTCCAGAGAGATATTTTAGGTTACCAGGTTAGTTGTTCTTTCCTCACAGAAGGGAACAATGAGACTAACATTCTTTCTCCAGACGGTGATTCAGCTAATGCCATTTGCCTTCTGACCTAGGGCATGCCGCCATACTTCGAAGGCACTCACTGGAGCTGGGAGAGGCTGCATGGCAGGCAAGGCCAAACAGGTGTATCAGCATTGCTTTCTGGATGAGTGACCTTTGTACTGGAATGAGAAACATACATTTCCTTAGTGGTACTGGAAGGCAGAGAAGTTCACTGTTGTTTCAGCTAGATTTCCAGAAGCTTGAGCAGGGTCAGGTCACTGCCTCAATTATATGTTTAGCTCCAGTACAAATGAATTTTATATAATATGTGTCTAGACTTAATATGCCCAGATTTGAACAAAGAGAATTTCAAGTTTCCTTCACTTCACTCCTATGTTTGCCTCATCTGATTGTCTTGGTTGGCCTCGTTATAAGGATTGGCCCCTGCAGGGTGCTAAGTGCCTGCTAGTGCCACCAGGAACAGGCATTCCTGTCTAATTCAGAAGTCTCCTTCAGGTGGAGGTGGAGTCCCTGTAAACAGCACCTCTGCACTTCATTACTTCCCTGCCATATGATGGCAGCATTTTCGTGGGTAAGGGAATAACGTTCTCTTCATTATTTTAATTTTTTTCTTTCATGTTCAACATGATGATTATATTAACTTCAGTTTTGCCTTTTGGAAAATGATCCTTTGTTTTCCTTCAATGAAAATGTGTTACAATTGGAAATAGTGATTTCCTATCATTTCACCTTTCTCTTGAGAAGAGGGACTATGGAATTTTTCAATTATTCATTTATTTAGTCAACTTTAAATCTTTACTCTTCTCCTTATGTCTTCCACAATGAATGCTGACAAACTACAGGAAAAAAACACACATGAAACTTTTAATGTTAAATTTTTGAGGTTTTTTTCCCCTACATTTAAAAATTTTAGGATTGTTATCCTTTATGGGTTGATTGCCAAATATTTCTTTAAAGTTATAGCATTTGCTTCCTGTTTTCAAGGGTTATCTGAAATCAACTACTCAAATATAGACTAGTTAGAAAACACAACACTTAAATTAGACTGCACGGGGGGGGGGAGGGGTGCAGCCACAGTTCTGTCCTAGGGCAGGTGTCAGGGCTTGTGTGTGCAAATGCAAATACTCGGCCACTGCAAGACCCAAGATCACACAGGCTCCCACACCCATGACCAGGGACCCAGCCCCACCTCACTTTGTGTCCCAGTGCATCGCCCTGAAATCTGCAGGCTCCACTCCTGAGGTCTGGGGTTTTCCTAGTAGGTGGGTGATTGCCCTACTTCCTTTACACTTTTGTCTTGTCCCTTAGAAAGAAAGAGAAAAATTTTGATGTTCCTTCCACCTGTTTGACACCATCTTTCCTTGATCTGAAGGTATTTATAAGTATTCCCTCCATGCTACATTTTTTGTAGAAGCCTCCCAATTGTTTTACTGCATCATTTTTCTTTTTGCAGTGGCCGGGGGCACATTTTGTTTACATTAAGATAAACCCTCATATACCAGTTGCAGTAATTACTCTGAACATGATTGTTTACTTAGTTTGTTGTGCAGACAATGCCAGAGATTTTGAGGGAAAAGAACAGTGATACCAAGTGGATATTTGACATGTGGTTCTATGAATAATAATGAGTAAGTAAAATTGCTATAAATCTTTTTTAATATCCAAATGCCAGCTGGGTTACTTTCTGTTATTCAGACTAAAGACACCAACATGATAATGATATTAATGGTCAGGTCATTAGTTGAGGCAGTTTTCCTTCTTTTGATCACAGTTGCTACCTATGCTGCTGACCAGTCATATCAGCAGACAGAAATTCATATGCAGTAGGCACCTTTGGCTGCTTCTTCCTGGCTCACCCTCAAAGTTCTTCTTTACTTCAAGGACAAAGTTCCCAGGCTCTTCACACAAGATGCTATCTTCTTTCCCATCCCTAACATCAGGTGCTCAGCCATCCACAGTACCCATCAATTCCTCCACATTTTGCAGTGATTGTGTGTTTACTGATCCATTTCCCCTTAATTAGCTACATATCATCTGTTTGGATACCTTAATCTAGGAGAATATTTGTTGAAGAAGTTAATTAGTCTGTATTCCAATATGTTGTACATGACTCTATGTTGTCACAATAAGTCATCAACACTGGGGTTTCTCATCTGACTCTGAGAGATAGCATATGGCCATGCTGCACATCCCACATGGTAGTGCTCCTAGGAAGAGGACTGACTGACCAACCACTCTTCCCCGTAAGTGCTGAGGGACCTGATAAGTTGGCTAAGTGGTGCAACCTTCACTTAGTTTCATGATCTTGGAATCTAGCAATGAAATTTTTGTATATAAATCTTTGTTTCTCATTCCTGATTAATTTTTGACTGAAAGTCTCAGGCCATAAGGCCACTGCCAATAAACTCACACCTGTTTTCTGAGGACTGGGCACTCAAGCTGGTTGCATGAGTGATAGAAACTCTCTCTCCATGGCACTGCTTTGCATTCCATCTTGCAGACGTGGATGCCCAGTGACCTGAGTCATTTGGAGAAGCTGGCTTCCATCCTCTGCCCATGAAGGAGGAGGATGCATTTCCTTTTGTTTGCATCCTTCTCACCTGCAGGCCATACTTGCTGTCTCACGGATCAACAGCTCAGCATGACTTTGTGCCCAGACACACAATTGCTGGGAGGTTTGAATAAAAGAGTTAGGAAATCCTTGTCATTCCTGATCACTATTAAGCAATCAATTTCCCTGGAAACTTACTTACGTTGGACCAGATAAGCTGTCAGCACTCTGAGTGGCCTTTCACTGAAGTGTACCACCTCTTGCCTCTTCCCCTGTTTACTTAAAACCTGCCTCACGGTCAGATTCTGTCAGACCCGGTGGGTTCACCGGTTGTCTCCAACCCACCAGTTAGTTCTCCTTCATTCAGGTGCATCATTGAAAGAACTAATTATAAGAAAATACAAAAGGATGTGCGGATTGACTCACTCTGATAGCCAAAAGTGAACAGAGAAGTCTGTTATAGAGCACTGTAGCTGTGTGAAGTGAAGAGGGAGAGGCTTCTTTGCTTGGCCCCCAGGGCTGGCTTTCTTTTCGCAGATAGAGATGGAGAGCAATTAGAGTCTGGAAGTATAAGCAAGCCAATCTGTTGTGTTTATACAGAGAGGTTCCCCTGAAGTGAGGCAGAAGCAGAGACACAAGTAATGAGCACATGTGTTTGGAAAGAGTATAAGGTACTTATAAATATTATAGTGGCGTCGCTATAGTTAAAGGTCTGGCAGCATTTCCATTATAAACTCTCATTGTCAGAGGTTTAAAAACTCTGCTGTAAAAATTCCAGGCTGCAACTTGGCATTGCAAGATATGCCTGGGAACAAAGCTTTTATCCCTGACCCCAAGCAGGTTTCTCTTGGTGTTCCCAGGAAGCCCTGCTTAAGTCTCTGGCCCTCTGATCCTGTTTGGATCTACTGGGGGAGCAAAGAGGCAGGTCTAGAGCCCACATGGCAACCTAAGGTCTTTTGGTCATTGAAAAGGGGACATCTGGTAAGAAGCACCCACACATTCTTTGACCTCTTATTGGGCATGAAGGTTGGTTTGCATAAGATGCTTAGTAAGGGCCATGTGTCAGTGGACATGCAAATAAGGTTAGGAAAATGCAATTAAAATCAAAATAGTAACATTGAAGAGCTAAACATTTTGCATAGCTAGCTTTAGGACCATCTTTAGGATCATCAGTGATTTGTAAGAGAAATCTCAAGGCTGCTAACCCAAGAGACTACACTTACCAAATAAATCACTATGCTTTATCTTTGATCCATAAAGTGAATGATCAAAACAAAACTGATTAGTATATTGGCATTGTAGGTTACACAAAGACCATTAGGATACAAGTAGAGCATTTGGAGAATTAATCTGTAAACAATTTTAGATTAATAAAACATTTGAGAGACCTTTTTTCCTATCATTTAATGCTATCGGCAAGTGAGAAATCTAATCAATGAATGCTCATTAGCCTTAACTGAAAACAAATGTGACACTGAACACATCTATGGGTCTCCAGTGACTAGCCACACTCAGTGAGAGGCTTCCCTTCTTTCCAGGTGCTCGATAGCGTGGACTGCTGCAATGATGCACCTTTGGGCAGGGCATCAGGCTCTTGCCCTTGGTGAGCTTTCCTCTTCATCTCATTTAGTCCTAACAACCTCTGCTCTCTTATCATTAAATTATCCCGCTTTGTCACATTCCTGTAGCAGCTGCAAATGAATGTCTTTTCCTTGAGTATCAGACTGACATGAGCTGTGTCATCAGAGACATCCTGGATGGTTAAGGAAGACAATTCATCAGGTAGCTTAACAGAGCCTAGAAAATGTGCCAAAGAGTTTGTGGAGCTTATTTTCAATTCAAAAAAAAAAAAAAAGGAAAAAGAAAAAAGAAAAGAAATGGTAAGTTGAAGGCCATGCCAAACCAGGACAGATGCTTTATCCAGAAAGTGAGGATTCCTTTCATGCATTCATTTGCCATAATAAGTGGTCAAGAGCAAGTCAGAAATTAAAGAAAAAATCTTTGTTCATATCCCATAGATTCATATTTGATCTTTAACTGCTCTCTTAGAATTACTGTATCATCTCTACACTGGTAGAATCATCTTTACCAAAGAGAAAATTACTAGCAATCTCATTTTCCATTTATTCAATTCTGTCAGAAATGGGGCTTAACTGATGTATAGGAGACTGACTTCATTCCCTAAGAAAGAAATACACTGTGATAACTGACCCTTCAATCTCAGCAGAGCCCACAGTATAAAAAAGTAAGAAACAAAAAGTAAAACTGCTTGAGTTCTACATAGCCCAGCTTAGATTTTTAGGCTTACTCTCAAATGCCTTGGCTTTAGTTTAGATCCTAGAAAATATGGAGTGAGGATTGGAGATTCTATTTCAATTCCAGATTTCCCTTTCTCCCAGTGGCAAGAATATGGGGGAGCATATAAACCAGGCTAAATTCAAAATATCAGTAGTAAGATTCAGGTTTGCTTACAGGGCAGGCATAATAGTTATATGAATTAGAATATTTTAAAAGAAAGTTAAATATATTGAAACACACTTCTTATTCAATCAGGCATAAAGTTTTCTGAAACTATGAGTCTGTCAGTTGACTCTATGCTTTGTTTTGTTTTATTCTGGAGACCAAGTGGGAAATCTGTACTGTGTGGCTTGTCTCCTGATTGCTACCTCTACTGTTTTGGATACTCCTTTTTCCTTCTCTCCATTCATCACCTCTTCTCAGCATTTTAAGGACCTCTAGGCAGCAGGACACATAGAACCATTTCCACTATTACTTCCAAGTGAGTGACAGCACCATTCCAGGCTGGTCTTTATGCTTGAAGAGCCCTGCTGGACAGGTTGCACTGATTTGGAGCATGCACATGGAAATATCCCATTACTGTACTTATTTTGTAATTAGCAATTGGTGGTAAAATTTGTTTGCTTGTCTTGTTGAATTTTCTTTAAGAGGGACATTTAAAATCTATTATGTCATTTTTAAGGTTTGAAAATGTGTATTAGCTCCTTGCAGCCAATACTAATTGTCTCCTAGATTAAACACAACACATGCACACATTACTCAGCAGAGAAGTCATAGACTATATACAGCCCGTTTTATGAGCCAAAAGATCAACATAGCTTTCACATAACACTTGGATCGATATTTCCTCTTATTGAAGTTGCTGATTAAAACTGCTTGAACTCTGTCACTATTTGTATAGTCTTCTGACCAGTTTAAATTCTAAAGTGCCTCAGGGCCTCCAGCCATCAATAGTAGAGAAGATCCACTTAGACTGGTTTTTAGTACATTTTTTTTCCTGTGGTAAATAGCTAAATGGGGATAGATTGGGTAATTTTATCACTGGGTAAAATTTTAGTAGTTACACATCTGTAAATCATCATGAATAGTAATTTCTCTCTGGATAGGATTATAGGAAGCCTTCTTGTTTCCAAGTCAAACTCCCCAACTTTGGGATTGGATGAAATTCCATGAGAATGGAGAGGGTAGAGCAGGGCATCCTGTGCCTGACCAGAGGGGGCTCTTAGGCGTCAGATTCCCACAATGTTTTCTTTAATTTCAATAATTTATACTGTACTCCGTAATGTATCCGTGTTTTACTTTAATAGAAAACTGACCCATAATTCCATAGTATAATAAAACTCTTGTTCCAGGAAGATTTATCCCCAACCCTCACCAAGTCCCCAAGGCTTGCATTGCCTGCTAGAGACCTCCAGGACTGTAGAATCAAAGTCTAACCCCTGGCCTGGCAGGTATAACCCCACTGCCTAGGTTGAGTTGATTGGAGTCGTTTTAACCTAAAAAAGAAAAGGCTAAATGTGGGTGACAAGATAATTTGTATTTTTACAGAAAACAGATTACAAGAGGTAGAAAAGCTAATAAAAAATTAAAACAGATCGTTAAAAAAAACCTGATGGTTTCTTCAATCTTGGAAACTAAAAACAGAAGGATATGTAAGTCTGTCCTTACAGTGAGGCCTTTCTGTGGTCTGTTCTAGTGCTAGAATTTCAAGATAGTTTTCCATTAAACATTTTCTCCAGGAAGACAAATACAGTTTTCTTACATTAGGGTTATACAGGAGATTGTAATTTTTTTTGTAGTTTGAAGGCATAACCATTGTTACATTAGTAATGATGGAAAAGTAGACTTTTCTTACAAAAATCATAAAAGTTGGACAATTGCCAACTACCTGTTGGCTGAGAAGGGAAGCTAATCTGCGGGCTAACTTCCTTTCACTGGTGTTGTTTTCTACAGAAATAGAGAATAACACTTCCCACAGTGCCACTCCTCTGCTGTCAGAGCTGGAAATGTTCATAGTCCAGGACAGAAAAAAAGATGATGCACTGTTTGTTGATTTCTCCCCCATCATCATATGGCCACTGGCCAGAAGGCAGCCCTTGGCAGCTAACAATGAAATAGGAAATGGCCTGCAGTAAATATTCCCTTCAATGCCCTTTCTGGCAACAACACTTGTCAGGAAAAGATGGAGGTATTCAAATGACTAATGTGTGTGATCTAAAATGCTTTGAGTTTATCTGGGGAATGCCATAAAAAAACCCAATTATTGTTTTCTCCTCATTTTCATCATCAAGAACACAAGAGATAACAAATGCCGGCATGAATGTGGAAAAAGTGCACCCTTGTGCACTGCTGGTAAGACCATGAAGTAGTGCAACACTCAGGAAAACACTATGGAGGACCCTCAACAAATTAAAAATAGAATTATGATATTATCCAGCATTTCCACTTTTGGGAATATATTCAAAGGAAAAAAATCTCAAAAAGATATATATACTCCCATGTTTATTGTAACATTATTTACAATAGACAAGACACAGAAGCAACCTAAGTAAGTATCTATCAATAGGTTAATGGATAGGTATCCATCAACAGATAAAATGTGGTATATACATATTGGAATATTAGCCATAAAAATGGGTGAGATCTTGCCATTTGAGACAACATGGATAGACCTAGAGGGCATTATGCTAAGTGAAATAAATCATACTGAGAAAGACAAATACCGTATGATTACTCATAAGTGGAATCTAAAAAATTGAATAAACAAAAAGCAGAATCAAAACTACAAATACAGAGAACAAACTGATGGTTGCCAGAGGGGAAGAGAGAAGGGGGGTTGGGCAAAATGGGTGAAGGAGAGGGGGAAATACAGGCCTTAAGTTATGGAACTAGTAAGTCATGGGAATAAAGAGCAGAACATAAAGAATATAGTCAATGATATTGTGCTAGTGATATAATAACACAGATGGTAGCTGCACTTGTGGTGAACATAGCATAATGTATAAAAGTGTCAAATCACCTGGAACTGATCTAACATTGTGGTTCAACTATACCAAAAAATCATCCAAGTCATAAATAAAGATATTAGAACTAAACCAAAATAAAAATCATAGTAAAATAGAAAAAAATTAAAAACAAAACAAAACAAAAGACCAAACTTACAGAAAAAGAGACCAGAATTGTGGTTTACCAGAATTGGGGGATGGGAGTACGGGGAAGGAGATAGGAAATTGGAGGAAGGTCAAAAGGTACAAACTTCCAGTTATAAGATAAACAAGTACAAGGGATATAACCTACAACATACTAACTACAGCTAATGCTGCTCTATGGTATTTAGAAAAGTAAAGAGGGTAAATCCTAATAGTTCACGTCACAAGGAAAATTTTTTTCCCTTATTCTTTTCTTCTTTCTTTATATTGTTATCTATATGAGAAGATAGATGTTAGACGAACCTATTGTGGTGATCATTTCACCATATATGTAAATCAAAGCATCATGTTATATGCCTTAAACTTATCAACTAGAAAAAGTTGATAACAAAATTTAAAACACGATAACTACCTTAAAGTATACAAAATTATCTACAATCTCAAAATCTTATAAATTTCGAAAAACTTTGTCTAATTTCAGATATTAAGTTCTGAAGACAAGAAATGATAAAATAGCTCAGTATTGGAGAAAGATTGCATAAACAAGTGTCCTCCAATATACGATGGATATGGAAGGTTTTGGAAAAGATAAAGTGGTATCTTGTGTCAATATCAACCTATCAATACATGGTTGCAGTTCTAGGGTGGTACTCTTTGGAGTCTGTGAGGCGCGGCAGTATTAAAATCATATAAGATTAATACAAATGTACAATACTATCATTAGGCTTCTGTCAATCCCAGACTTTCTTTCATTATGGCGTTAATGATTATTTACTTGTTAAGTGATTTAATTATTAAATGTGCTTACTAAAGTTCAGAGTCTTCACATTTTTGGATATATGTTAAATACTGTCACATATACATGCTTTTGTCTACCTGACATATTATGTCCTAGAGTAATATTCATTGACCAGGTACTTCTTTTCTGTATAATTTATTTTTTCTGGATTGAAGACCTCTTTGCCTCTTTAAGTGTATCAGAGATAGTAAATATATGTGATATATTTAAATATATGTTTAATAACTTTTTATAGTGGGTACACAGATACTGTGTTTCCTACTTACAGATGTTGAAATCTACTTAATGTTCTAAAGTTTTCGCAGTACTGGGCACCTGGATGGCTCAGTCTGTTAAGCATCTGCCTTTGGCTCAGGTCATGATCCCAGGGTCTTGGGATCCAGCCCCTCATTGGGCTCCCTGCTCAGTGGGGAGTTTGCTTCTCCCTCTGCCCTTCTCCCCTGCTTGTGATCTCTCTCTCTCTCTCTCAAGTAAATAAAGAAAATATTTTAAAAACATAAAATAAAATTTTACACAGTACTAATTTCAACTACCATAATATATATAATGAGAAAAATAATATGTTAGCTATTAGTATACTGTGTAAAGTAAGCATTTCTTGAGTTTTTTCAGAGCAACAGAGCACATTTTCCAACTCTCAGCCTCCCACCGTCACATTTTATGGATCTGTGAATAGTAAAAGTAAAGACAAGTTAATTAGCTTTCATTCTTGCTAGCTGATTGCCTGTGCTCTTAGCTACTTCATTCCAGTGATCTGCATAACTGAAAGCTAGTATAAAATCTATGAAAATTATTTATCAAATCTGTTAAAAGTGGCAAAGGTGCTCAAGTCAGATGTCCTTTATTCTTTAACGTTTTTTTTTTAATTCTTTAACGTTTTTAGAAAATTTTTCAAGTGTCTTAAACTCCCAAGTGGAAAAATAACCCACCAAGTGACTTTTCCTCTTCAAATTCCACCCTCAGGCTGGAAGGAGTCGGAGCTTTTGCGTCTGGACCTGTCACGAGTTTGTTCCAATTTCCTGTCCAACAGAGTTATGGCATCTCAGCTCCTTCATGGTTATAACTGAAGAAGACACTGGTTTTCACCTGTTCTCAATTTCAGAAAGAGAACTTGCTTTTCTTCTAGAATGTTTAGGAAGTATGGTCAAGTTAGACTTGATTTATCTTGCAAATGTTACTCTAAATCAGGCAGAGGATTTGAATATGGAAACAGATTTATGATTTGGGGAGTGTGAGCTTGGTGCTGGTTATTCCACTGGAGGAGTGAGAAGTCTTGATGTGAGAACTAGGGAGTGGGTTAAAAGGGAAGACACTGAATGGAATGGGAAGACATAGATGAGAGAAAGAAAAAAATAATTCTTTACAACCCAGAATTAAAACAAGGTAGTGGCTTAAAAATTACATTTGATTTGTATGAAATTTTATACCATCAAATCTATTAGTCAATGGAACATCAGATAGTCTTTATGCCAAGAAGGTTGAAAATTTTGTTGTTTTTTTAAACAAGTTTTCTGATGCCTTAATATGTATTTTCCATGCTAGAGGGTATTTAAGTATACTGTTAACTAACTATTCTTCTAAACATGTAGAAATAATAATATCTGAACGTGTAAGAGTGAGGGGTTAACTTACGTGGGACTTGGGTGTCTGTGGAGACCATGCAGTGGGACAGCTGGAGCCCCACTTATAACTACTCTCGTGTGTAGCTTTCCTGCTGAGAAAAATGAACACAGGCTCTTTGCAAAATTTCAACATGCTACTCTTCACATATCATAGAATCAGAATTACTATTATCTCAGTCAGTAGGAAATGTCTAGGGCACCTGGGATGGGCTTCATGGTTCCTAAAGCCACTTGTTCTTTAGGTAGTAGTGTGAATGTGCTGAAACAGGGATGCCCTTCCCTCAACTGAATCATGAAACCTTATTAGAATTATTTGATACAGTCAGATTATTTTGGCCCAATTACATGTGCATATTTTGTTTAGTTTTCCATGGCAATTTCATGGTTATTTCCTAAGATATTTGAAAACTTAATCTTCCTCTACATTCATGCTCTTAATAGCTCTGATCTGGTAACCTCTTTATTTTAGCTAGAAGATGGATATTTCAATAATTTGAAATGAGTTAATGTGAGCTCAGATCCCAATCAGATCCAAAATTTTAAGTGCTCATAAAAATCTGAAACTCTGCAATAACACTAAATCCCCACATGCAGAGGAAAACAATTTACGTTTTGTGGCACTTGGAGTGAACTTTTGCAGGCATTTCTGCCTGGATTGTCTGTTAAGCCTTTTACTATATTAACGTAGCTTTGGAAGAAAAGGGCTAAGTTAGGTTTAAATGTCACATTCAAAACACTGTGAGTGTAAGAAATACAACCCCATGGCCAAAAATCACCAATGAAAAGAAATTATCCTGGTTGTGTAAACACTGACCCTTGGGCAAGGAGGAGATAAGTTTTGATGCAAAGGGAAAATCTGTCCCATTAAGGAAGGGAAGTGAGGCCTCTTGTACAAGAGGAAGGGGCCTGTGGGTAATACATTTTTGCCTATTAAATTAGGAATAGATGACTGGTCTCATAGAAGGCATTTTCTGTTACAGTGTGAAGAGATTTTTAGGTCTTCACTAAGAAGACACTGGACATTCCAGAGATACCATTTATTTTTTTATTCAACAAGTGATGGTCTCTATTTAACTCTCCAATCTCAACTTTTGTTGTTCTTTTGAACCACTCTTCAGAATTAATGGAGTACTAAGCTACTGGCAATTCTTAGTGCTGTCTATCTTATATGCTTCTGCTTTTCTCTCCCTGGGCTTTCCCTCATCTTTCCCCAGCAGATCAGCCCATCCATCACTTCTAAACTTGGAAGCTACTTCCTTTGGGCCTTTCCTGACTCTTTAATCCTGGGTCAGTTTCCTCTTTCACAAGTTCCATGACACCTTGAGTTTACCCTAAAACACAGATGGCAGCTACAAGGACATAGACCATCTACAAAGTCTCCCACTATGATTGTGGCAGCTCTTGCTTTCTAGCCTGGATTAGTTGTTCCACTGTGTTATGCCTGATGGCTAATCTTACACACACTTCCAGTGTTCATAGGAATGTTTTTCTGCCAGCTGTGTACAAACGATTTGATAGCAATGGATTGACAGTCTATATAGGACCATATGGTGGATTGCAATCATAAGTGTATAAATAGTTTAGAACTTAGAATTAATATTTAAATTTGTTTTTAACTGTGGAGAAAAAAAAGGTGTGTTGTCTTTAAGGAGGTGGATACGGCCAGGAAGGAATAGAATTGGATTCTCTTAATAGGCCTGGCAGTAACCTTTGGTATCAAGCCACTAGGCAGAGTCATTCCCTAATTCTAAGACTTTAAAAAATGCAGGTAACCTTTATATAAAGTCAGTAAATTGTATCTACTACTTCTCCTGAGTCTTCTGGTTCTAGAAGGAGACATGAGTTAGATGGAGCCCCATGATACAGGATCAGGGCAATTAGCAAGAGACTCAGGGGCTGTTGATGCTGTTTACCAAGCTCCTTCAGCCCATGGCACAGCTACTTCAACTATGGTACATGCTTCATGGGTATCACCTAAGAGTCAGTGTGGTAGTGTAATGTGAATGGACTTTGAGTCCTCAGAGGGCAAAAAGCAATAGAAATTCAAGTATTGCTGTAATTATATAGTCTAATGCTAAATTGAGATTATACAGCTGTTGATATTTATTCTCAGGGAATCAATGCACCATTTCAAACTAAAGAAATGGGGGAAAGATAGAGCACCCAACACATGTTTCTGGGGAGTGATTTATAAAAAATACAGGCTATTTGGAGAAAAACTCATTGTCAAACGCAAATTTTTTTAAAATTTAGGCTCAATTATTTTACATAATTACTTTTCTTGTTGAGGTCTGTAAATAAGTTTAGCTGTTTTTCTTTATTAATTAGTGAACCAAACTTAAAAGGAATGGATAGATTTTAGGGACAAGTATACTATTTTCTGCTTCTTCCACTTCATTCTTCCCTAAAAGCATTCCTCTCTAAATTCAAAAATCCTTGAACAGATGTTTTTCAGATTTTACCAAAATGTAAATAAGTGACCCCTGGAGAAAGAGAAAATCATAGCATGGAAAGTTTTAGGAAAAAATATTTTGCTTTACAGAAAATCATCCATGAAGGAAAATGATATATAAATGGGAATTCTGATGAAAATATTTATGAAACTTCAACTTCCTAGTATGACTGTAATAATGTATTTTGTCCTTTTGTAAATTTTGCTTTTGTAATTTTTGTCATCAGAAAGTACAGTATGTGCTCATTTATTTCTGACTTGAAACTCTGCTTTACTTAGTATCAAAAGATTTTTAAAGAGCTCTTTATTATCACCCTTTTTCTGTTTTCATTACTACATAAGATTTTTTTTTACAAAGTATCAATTTTCTTTGAGTGGGCTAAAACAACTTCTTTCTAGATATGTCTCTTGAGGCAAGGGAATCAAAACCAAAAATAAATTTTTGGGACTTTATCAAAATATAAATCTTCTGCACAGTGAAAGAAACAATCAACAAAACTGAAAGGCAACCTATGGAATGGGAGAGGATATTTGCAAATAACATATCTGTTAAAGGGTTAGTATCCAAAATATAGACTTATAAAACTCAACACCCCCAAAACAAATAATCTAATTAAAAATGGGTGGAAGACATGAATAGATATTTTTCTGAAGAAGACATACAGACGCCAACAGACACATGAAAAGATGCTTCAGTGTCACTGATCATCAGGGAAATACAAATCGAAGGTACAATGAGATACCATCTTATCACTGTCAGAGTGGTTAAGATCAACGATACAAGAAACAACAGGTGTTGATGAGGATATGGAGAAAGGGAAACTCTCTTTTTCTGATGGTAGGAATACAAATTGCTGTAGTCACTTTGGAAAACAGTATGAAAGTTCCTCAAAAAGTTAAAAGTAAAACTACCCTATGATCCAGCAATTGTAATACTAGGTATTTACCCAAAGAATACAAAAATACTGATACAAAGTGTTACATGCACCCTGATATTTATAGCAGTATTATCCATAATAGCCAAACTATTGAAATAGCCCCTGTCCATTGACATGAATGGATAAAGAAGGTATGGTATATATGTATATGGTATTTATATATACACTGGAACACTACTCAGCCATAAAAAAGAATGAAACCTCGCCATTTGCAATGATGTGGATGGAGCTAGAGAGTATACTTCTAAGTGAAATAGGCCAGAGAAAGACAAATACCATATGATTTCACTCATCTGTGGAGTTTAAGAAACAAAACAAATAAGCAAAGGGAAGAAAAGGAGAGAGAGAAAAAGACCGAGAAACAGCCAACTATAGAGAACAAACTGATGGTTACCAGAGGGAGGTGGGCAGATGGGTGAAATAGGTAATGGAGATTAAGGAGTGCATTTGTGATTAGCGTGGGTGTTGTGTGCAAGTGTTGAATCACTACATTGTCCACCTGAAACTAATATTATACTGTATGTTAACTAACTGGAATTTAAATAAGAACTAAAAAAAAAAAAAAGAAATAAAAAGCATCAATGTTTCTGAAAGTCAGATAGTGCTTTCAATTGTACATCCGGGGAGCAATTGTGACTATTGTTTCAAGAGGTGATTTCAAGCTTAAACTACCTTAATATTTGCCAGTAGATTTTAAAATCTATTAAATTCTATTTTAATTAAAATTAAAATCTATTCATTGAAAGACAGATTTTACTTCCTCAGTCCTGAAAATGTAATTTTTAACTTTAGTCAAAAACCATATACTCTATAACTTCCTAATGAATTTTCTTCTCTGTGAACATCTCACCTGTGGAAGGTTGACAGCTTGTAAAAGATTCCAAGGGTAACAGGAATATGGAAAGACAAGTTGTGGTGAGAGTACACTGAACTAATTTGTAAGAAATTGGTTCAGATGACTCGAGAGTGTACATTTGTCCTTCCCACTTCCACTGAAAGCCAGGCCACAAAGAAAGAAAGACAGTGGTGTCTAATTGAGAAACAGGCATTCAAAAGAAGAATCAGTCCCTGAAAACAGGGGTTGATCATACGATTGTTCCTCTGATTTCCAACAAATGTGGTGTATCTCTCCTAGGACAATTATAAAGAATGTGCTGGGGGAGGTAAAGTTGGAGGGATGTAGGAAAGTAAAAGAAAGTGGCAGATATACAAGAAAGGGAGGAACTAGCACAAATAAGAAAACAAAATGAACAAACTCAGTTTTAAACCAAACTGATCGTTCTGGGTCTCATTGACCTTGGCAATACTCAAAGGGTCATATTTTATATAGATGAACTGTCTTCAATTTCTTCTGCATCTTTGGAACATGCAAATGTTTTTCCTCAATGCTTTATTGCTACATACTTTTTGTTACTCAAATTGTTATTATATTAATAGATGTTTCTTGGTGTGCTTATTTGAATTCATCCTGACATTGTAGTTTTCATTATTAAAGAAAACTACATTGTTTTGTTTTGCCTTACTTTTTTGAAAATTGGCCTTTAATATGATACTGATGCTTTCCTGACACAATTCCTAACCCTGCTATATTTTAGTAGAATAACATAATTAATTGAGCTTATGAGAGACATGAAATCATCCTTATCAAATATTATTAAACATAATGGAACACCCTTAATGCCATTTTATTGGTGGATTCTATTTTGGAGAGGTCGTCCTAGTGAGTTGATCCACATCTGTACCAGGCAACTATTGAAAATGATATAATTTTGTTGACCTCATTTTCTCATTCCTCACTGAGAGTTTTATTAATTTAGAAAAATACACTCAGATGGAGTTAAAGATAAAGCAAGGAGATGGAAACACATTCTGCTTAGAACTTTTCTCAAGCAATTACAGATAAGAGATTAGACAACTCTTCAGCATGTTCAAATATCTGTAGGCACTCCAATCACCAGCTATGTTGCCCCTGGAGCTATAGGTGACATCATTTCCAGTGTGTAAGAGATCCTACTTATTTAACTTTTGTGCTGTACATGACAATAGCAGTTTGTCTCACAGTAAAGTATTTGAGGTATAACATAGGTCCCTAGGTGAGCTTGGACCACGGCTTTCCTTTTTAAAATATTTAAAAAAGATTTTAAAATTTATTTTAGAAGCAGGGAGGGACCAAGGGGGAGAGAGAGGGGGAGTAGACTCCCTGTAGAGTGGGAAGCCTAACGTGAGGCTCAATCTCAGGACCCTGAAATAATGACCTGAGCTGAAACCAAGAGACGCTTAACCAAATGAGCCACCCAGGGGCCCCTTGACTACTCTTTCAATAACTCTAAGATCTTTGACATTAGGATGAGAATTAGTAAAGATTCAGTGAGCTGCAAGTAAGAGAAAACTCTAACAACAAAGACATTTATGATATCACAAAAAAGAAGTCCAGAAATAAAACAGGATTTGGGTTTGTTGATTCAACAGTTCATGAGTGTCCTAAGAAACAGGTTTATTTATCATCTCTCCAGTTAAGTAAAGTCTTGAGATTACATGACTAGTAGGAATCCAGATTCAATTTCCAGGTATTTTGAGGGCCTTAACTGAATTGAATTAATGGCATCTGGGGTTCACGTTTTTAATACAATATGCTATTCTCAAATTGAATTCCAGGGTAAAGATTACAATAATCTGCTCTATCAGTTAAGTGTGGAGGGAGCTGTAGCTCCATCTTCTTATGGAGCAGTATCTTTTATCTTAGGAGCTTCCATGAAGTTTGGCATTAAGCTTTCTTCTCCTTATGACTAGGAGACTCTTAGAGTAATCTAGAGTAATCCAAAATTGCTATAATAATTAGATTAATGAGTGATTTTTAAATTTTACTAGTGAAAAAAATCTACTACAAACTAGGCTAGATCACTGCTCTGGATACTCAGTGAATACCTCTGAGGAGTCAGATGGAAGTTAGGGATTTCTAGCATTCTAATTAATTAATTAATATGTGGAGAAACAGAGATGTATAGTTGCCATGCTATGTGCTGAATGCCGTGGTAATCATAGCGAAAACTTATAATGGCATGGAACTTTAGAGTTTCAAGTACCTCAATAAACTTTCATCACCATGAAAATCTCATGGAGGCTCTCAGACTGCTGTAACCACCCATTTTACAGATGAGGAAACTCAGGTCCCAAGGATGAGTGACTTACATGGAATGCTCTAGAACTGAGGTATTAGCCACATCTTCCAGCACCTCGTGCAGAGTTTTCCTGTTCCACCATATCGCCAAACCTAGTCGGCAGAGCTTATGGTTCAGTGGCTGCTGGACCTGCTTGCCACCAATTCTTCAGAGCTTGACTGGGGCTGTTCCCCGGGTCCCTGATTAGGGCCTTCAGCTCTGGTAGAAGTATTTAAACTACCAACATGGGCAAATGCTCCAGACCAGGGAGATTCACCTCGTTTGCCCCTCAAAAATGTATTGTCAAAATTTACTAGTATACCACTGGTTAAAACTATGTTTATATATATTTACTGGTGTAACTAGTTGGATCTAAGTAATCTGTATCCTCTTCACTCATACTTATAGTTTTGCAGGGTGAACTTTGTATGTGTATAGAAAATAAATTCCCAATATTTTGAATTTACCTCTCTTAAAAGTTGTGCTTGCAACATCTACAAATGGGCACATAGGATGTACAAAAAACATTCTTCATCAGTAGGTAATATAATCATATGTTTTATTTAAAGAGCATGTTTTTTTTTCTGAGCAGCTTCAAACAACCCTTGAAGTTTACTCATGTGATAAGTATTACTCCTTTCCTTTTTATGAAAAATAAACTGAAGTAACACAATGTATTGAGCTCTTTAATAATCAACATTTTAGAGGCCAGCAAACAAGAGGAAAAAGTGCTCTGATCATCCACATGGAGCAAGATGGTAGTTTGGTTGGAAAGAATGGAAGCCCTTTGGATTTACCATCTGAGCGAGTCTTTTTATTACTGTGGAGGTTTCCTCTGAGTATTTGGGATGGCTAACACAAAGTAGGTGACCACTGAACCTACCCTCTGTGCCCCCACTAACCTTACTGGAAATGCACACGTCAGTTACATAGTTTAGCATCAATAGTCTGTTAAAACATGTGCTTTGGAGGCAGCAACCTGTCCAACAAATGCCATGTGTTAGAAGGTCTGTGCAAATTCTTAAGGGTGGTAAATTTTGGTGAGGGAGAGTCGTGGGGGTTGCCTAGATGTGGGTCTGTGAGTGGCAGCCCAGTGGATACAGTCTGTAGCCCTAGAAACACAAGGCCTGGTCTTTGTGGATGAGGAATGAAGAAAGAATTGTGATGAACACTATTATCTTTTCTTTTTAATAAATTGGAATCAAACTGAAGCAGCAAAATGTGTTGAGTCCTTTAATAGTTAACACATTTAATTTTATTTTATTTTACACCATAGGCAGTAAACTGAAGGAGAGATTCTACAGCCTGTTTCTCTCCTTTCCTGCTGCTACTCAGCAAACCTCCAGGAACTTCCTGTGGGCAGAGGCTGCACCCTATTCACTTTTATATATTGATTTTTTAAGCATAGAACCTGACCCATTGTAATGCCAATAATAATATTATCCACCTTAATAAGATTAACACAGGAATAGCAGCATTATTGGTAGCCTTTTATGCACCAAGTGCCATATAAGTTGCTTTACAAGGATGACCTCATTTTATTGTCACAACCACCCTGGGAATTAGACCTTGTTATCCCTGGCGAGCAGATTAAGAAACAGAGGTTCTAAGAGGATACGACACTTGCTCAAGATTGAGCAATTACTAATTGATGTAGTTGAGTCTCCACCCAGGTATACCTGATTCCTTAATTAGGGAATGGGAATTCCAAATAGATGCATCTTTCTGCCCTGCATATATGTTTCATGGTATTTTTGAGTAACTTTTCTTTTTTCAGTTATTGTCTCAATGTAAAACTTCATCTTTGAAGCTCGTTTATGACTCTTTCTCTTAAGGCTGATTTTTAGCACAAAGAATAAGACGGAGTCCAGACTGCCAATTCTCTAAAATCACCTGGCTGAGGGCAGATACCAGACAGAAGTTGAGGGTCTTTTTCCACACTTAAGTTCACCAGTGATACTAAAGGGGTGATATCAGGAGGGGATTGTAGTTGTCTTCATTTTTCTGCTACATTCCACTGCATCTACCACTCCTTGATCCCTGTGTCTGGAAACCCCCTCCACCCTCAGGCTTCAGACTCCTGTAGAATGCCTAACAGCTTGGCTTTGAAGTCAGAGTGACTCAGTCCTCACTCTACCACCTGTTACCACTGGCATGCTGGGAAACTTTCCCACCCTGAACCTCAGTCTCCCACTGCAATGTGAGAAATCAGTATGAACAGCGTAGGTTTGCTGCAAGGATCCCATGAAGTGATGCTCCTGAAGGGCTTAGCACACTGCCTAGTACACACTGCAGCATCCAGCATCCCTCACCCCTTCCCTGTATTTGGAGACTGTATGGACCAGGGCTACTTGTCAAATGAGAAACAAGGCATTCTGTAGTTTGAGCTAGAGCCCTAAATTTTCCCACTACAGAGGCCCATTGTGATCATCTTTATTCTCTCACCCCTGTTCCTAGGCAGCAGGACCCCAGTGGCATCAAAGGAGCAGAGAGATGATTGCCTTGTGAAACCTGAGACCTTACTTGCAATATCCTGAGGGGGAGCATCTCCTTCAAGTTTATGGCCAAGTTCTGGATATGACATTGCACATCTATATTTCTGTCTTTCCAACTAGGATTTCTAGCCAGCTAGGCTGGGTTGGGGAGGTGTCTTATTTATTTCCAATGATAAAGTAGGGTTTTGATAAATGTTAGATGGACAAATGAATTATCATGTAATCACTCTTTGGTCCTATGGAAACATATGAAAGAAAGAAACATTGGAAGAAGTCTACCTATTGGATTACTCTTTCTAAGGCAGGGATTGGGAAGCTTTTCCTCTAACGGGTCACATAGTAGATATTTAGGCTTTGCAGACTATGCTGTCTCTGTCACAATTACTCAACTTTGCCATTGCTGTGCAAAAGCAGCTGCAGATACACATAAACGCATGAGCATGGCTGTGTTCCAGTAAAACTTAATTTACAAAGCGGGTGCTGGGCCAGATTTGGTGCAGACACTGTAGTTTCCTGCTCCTGCTTTAAGGGTTGGCACAGATCTCGCATTTTAAATTCAATGCCATAAGCAAATTTTTGTACTTCGTGTTTTCCAAACATAAAGCATTTAAGCAACTATGCCTATCTTTGTGGCACGCTCAGCATACTTTTCATTCATTCATTCCCTCCATGATATTGGACCCAACTGTGGTGAGACATTTTTCTAGATGCCAAAAAAGAATGATCCCAGACATTAAAACTTTATTTAAAATATCTGTCCTGAGATACTTGCCTCCATATACTTGCTTACTGTTTCACTTCAGTTGTTTCCTCTGGCTTCTGGAGATTCTTGAATGCCTCTTCAAGCTGTACTACTTGGCATAATCTATATCTCATCTCAATTTGGCATGACCTAAATTATTGCTCTCACTGCAGTCTTGTCTCCTTGTTTCTGGAACGTGCTATGGGCTTTGTTGGGCAAGCTCCTATGGGATCAGTGCTAGAGCCAGGAATGGGGCCTTGTACTCTTTTACTGCCTATTCAGGCTGACCTTCCAACCTAGGTTTCTGGGAAGAAGCTGGACCCTAAAAGTGTTGTTATATTCCTGATGTCTCTTCTGAAAAAGCAAAAAGTGTGTATATGTGCAATTTTTTTAATGTAACTAAAATTTTAGGAGAACAATCTTTAAAAAACAATTGAAGTCACAAGGTATATACCATTATTATATGTTTAGATAAGAATATAATTTAAATGGACAAACATGGATAATATTTTTTAATTCACAATTATACTGTCATGAGGATATCTAAACTGTTTTGAGTACTCGGATTTTGGTAAATTATCTTTTGGTAATTATCACCAAAGAAATTTATTTCTTAATCAGAATTTCTTTCTTTCTTTCTTCTTTCCTTCTTTCTTTCTTTCTTTCTTTCTTTCTTTCTTTCTTTCTTTCTTTCTTTTTCTTTCTTTCTTTTCTTCCTTTCTCCTTTCTCCTTTCTTTTTCTTTCTTTCTTTCTTTCTTTCTTTCTTTCTTTCTTTCTTTCTTTCTTTCTTTCTTTTTCTTTCTTTCTTTCTTTCTTTCTTTCTTTCTTTCTTTCTTTCTTCTTTCTTTCTTTCTTTCTTTCTTTCTTTCTTTCTTTCTTTCTTTCTTTCTTTCTTTCTTTTTTCCTTTCTTTCTTTCTTTCTTTCTTCTCTTTCTTTCTTTCTTTCTTTCTTTCTTTCTTTCTTTCTTTCTCTCTTTCTTTCTTTTATTGGAGTTCAATTTGCCAGCATATAGCATAACACCCAGTGCTCATCCCATCAAGTGCCCCCCTCAGTGCCCGTCACCCAGTCACCCCCACCCCCCACCCACCTCCCCTTCCACCACCCCTAGTTCGTTTCCCAGAGTTAGGAATCTTTCATGTTCTGCCTCCCTTTCTGATATTTCCCACTCATTTTTTCTCCTTTCCCCTTTATTCCCTTTCACTATTTTTTATATTCCCCAAATGAATGAGACCATATGTTTGTCTTTTCTTTCTTTCTTTCTTTCTTTCTTTCTTTCTTTCTTTCTTTCTTTCTTTCTTTCTTTCTTTCTTCTTTCTTTCTTTTTTCTTTCTTTCTTTCTTCTCTTTCTTTCTTCTCTTTCTTTCTTTCTTTCTTTCTTTCTTTCTTTTTTCTTTCTTTCTTTCTTTCTTTCTTTCTTTCTTTCTTCTTCTTCTTCTTTCTTTCTTTCTTTCTTTCTTTCTTTCTTTCTCTTTCTTTCTTCTTTCTTTCTTTCTTTCTTTCTTTCTTTCTTTCTTTCTTTCTTTCTTTCTTTCTTTCGTTCTTTTTCTTTCTTTCTATAAAAACAAAATATCCCATACTATTTTCTTAGGAAAAACATTTAGGTAAGTAGATCTCCTTTAAATTGGCTAGAATTTCCATACACATGAGAAAAACTAATAGCCAATGCTGTACTAGTAAATGTTTAACAACCAGCTCTCCAGAGAGAAAAAAATGTGTGCATATATAATACACACATAATTTTATTATGAACAATCCTTACATAAAGATATTTGCATACATTTCAGAAATAATAAAATATACATTATTCTTTATCATAGATTCCATTTGATTCTGAAAGAATACTTTTGTTGACTTTTGCTGAAATTTTAGGTCTATAGCCAACCTAGCATTGCAGCATACAAATGTGGTTCTGACATGTCTGTGGGTTGACATTTTCATAATTGAGCCTGCAAGGAAAGAGAAAGTGAAATCATGAAGATGAATGCCAGGGCTTCACGGGCTCTTCAGGACATGAGTGACCTCTTTGCTAAATTGGATAGTAGGTGTTGAACACTGAAGGAGCATTCTCTCAATTTCTTGTGCTATTCATAGGGTAACAACTATATACACAACACACTTTTAGGTTTAATATGCATTATAAATATTTTCTTCATTATTTCCTGAAGCCTTGACAGACAAGATAATAAATCAAACCCTGATTTGTAGCATTTGTTGATTTCTGTGGCATAAAGATCAGCCCACAGCCCACATCATGCTACCAATGATGTGTGAACTAAACATGGAGCTAGGATTAGGTGTGCCTTAGCTGACCATTGGGCAGTACTTCCACCACACTGATGTGATAGATGCAAAACCCCTCAAGAACATAGGACATAGTAAAATGGAGTAAAATGTTTGGGAAGTGATGAATTTTGAGTTCTTACTACTTTTGCATTCATATAGTAATATATAAGTTTATACAATTTAATATTAAATAATGGTAGATTTAACAAACAGCCAAAAATCTTCCTGAAAATTTAACAGGTGTTTCCTACGGACACGATGAGCTTGTTCTACCATATTGCTGGTCTGGGCAAAACATATTTCCCCTGAAACTGTTAATTATCCAGTTGAGTTTGGTGAATGGCTCAATCATTAACATTAAATATAAGTATAGTTTTAGAAGAGCCTTTTAAGATGTTGTACTTTATTTGCAGAACATTTAACACTGGCTCCTAACAAGATCAGTTCCTTGCATTTCTCTCATGGAGTTACCTTTGAAACTCATAATGTATGTGGAAACTTTAATTGAAATATATCAGAATATATATATATATAGATAGATAGATAGATATTGTAATAGTGAGCCAATTAACTGACCTAATTGCTAATAGCAAATATTGTGGATTGCATATTGACAGTGAACATGGAACCTCACAAAATGCAGATTGTAAATTCCATGGGTGTTTGGACTGGGCCCCTCTAAATTCTTATAAAATAACATGGATTATTCTTGGTAATTTGCATCTAATTATTACAGTCTATCATTATGATAATGCGTCATCCATATTTAAACCACTTAACATAGGTAAAACCATTCATGAGGTTAATATATAAAGTATAACTTGGACCTAAGTAGTGATTATTGAGTAAATATAGATAGGAGGACAATATTGAATATGTTATCTTAGTGTGAAAACTTTGGGTCTCTAGATTACTTTTAAAATTTTGAGGGGGATTCTCTAATTATTCAAATGAAATTAATATGAAATACTTGTTTCAATATCCACTTCTTTTTCTTCTGGCTCCTGACTTACTTATGAATGATGGTGTTTCTTATGTGCGGAAGCCCCAGTGTGTGATACTGTTGGCTTGCCCACATGTGTGACTTTCCAGAAGACAGGAAGTAAAGAATGAATAAATAGTATATGAAGAGAAGTACCCTGATGACTGTTGCTGGGGAGCAGAGACTTTCTCACAATTGTGGCCAGGCCCTTCACAAACTATTCTGGGACCAGGCCGGGTGTGGGGTCCTGAGAGCCATCAGCACACTGGGAGTAGCCCTCTGGCCTGTGCCTAGAGGAAAGACCAGGAGGTATTATGTTCTGTGTCCTGGCTACCTCTGGTCACCTGTGTAAGTGTCCTCTACTGTCCAATTCAAATGTCTATCTGACTTTTCTTAGTAAAGGTACATCATTTTCTCCATTAACTCACATTTTTTCCCTACGTGAAATTTACTTATACTCATATGATTGGATATAACATTTACCAATTGGGTGGAATGAACTTCTTGGGTCTTCTCTGGGCTGATTGGCCTGTTAGGAAGTGCTGGCACCCTGCAGTTGGGCCACTAACAGGATTTCCTTTGAACCTGACCCGAGCAGGAACAACAGCTCTGTAGGTGAGGTGCTGCCACTCATACTTTATGATCCCATGCCTCAAAGACACAGGTAGACAATATGTACAATAAACCCAATTAATGAATTTACAGGGAGGCTGGGCTCATCCCTCCTTGGCATTGTTAAACCTGTAGCTTCAATCACTGTGAAAAGCTTGATTGCTCAGTTCCCATGCTAGAAGCAGCATTCCCAGATTTGCTCTACCATAGTGACTCTTGCAGTTGCCTTTAATTGGTCTGCATACATAGAATACATATTCCAGTTATTGATAAAAGAGGTAAAACTTGGAACCTTTTATAGGAAAGGTCCAAGTGCAGCACAAGGGACCCCCAGAAAATAATCCAGATTGCTAACCTCTTCACATTCCCCTACCCATCAGTCTGAAACAAAAGACACCAGATAAACTAAATAAGCATATACAAATATCTGCCCTGGGGACACAGGCAAAGTCACCACAACCTTGCAGTGTCCATTTCAAAGGGCAGTTGTTGCATTTCAATAAACTTTATTCAATGACTGTGGTTTTTATGTGGGGTTAATGAAAAGAAAGTTTGATTATTTAAGCTCAAATTAAAGAATGAACTAAGCCTTCCTATTCAAAACAACATAAACATATAGAAATATATAAGGGAACCAAAATATATCAGAGAAAATGCTTTTAAGAAATTATATGCTAATAATATTACAACATAAATAATAGTTACACTTGATACTGTTCTAAGTGCATACAGTACAATATAAATTACTTTACTCCTAAAAACAGCCCTTAGCTGTCAATACCATCTTCCCCAAGTCAAAAAGACCCTAAGGTGGGTAACCACAGGGAGATGGGATGACTGCTGGGCTCCAGCACCATAAGGCAGTGTCTTAGAGATGTAGCACCTGACAGCCTTGGTTTCCTCCTATTTATAACAGAGTGACAGGGCTAATGCACCTCCCAAGTATAGGAAGAAGAGCAGGAGGAAAGGATCTTCGAGACTGAGAGAGCAGTGTGAGCAAAGACTTCAAGTTCTGCAAGGCTGCAGAGGGCATAGCAGGACCTGTCCCTCTATATGCTTGGTGTGTGTGTGTGTGTGTGTAAAACAGATAACATGAGATCTACCCTTTTAACAAATTTTTAAGTGTATAGTATTGTTAGCTGCAAATACAATGTGGTACAGCAGGTCTGTAGAATGTTTTCATCTTGCTAACTGAAAATTTATACCCACTGAACAACAATGCCCCATTGCCCTCTCCCCAATTCCTGGCAACCATCATTCTACTTTCTGTGAGTTTGACTACTGTAGACACCTCATATAAGGGGACTCGTGCATATTTATCCTTCTGTGACTGGCTTATGTCACTTAGCATAATGTCCTCAAGTTTCATCCATGTCCCATACGGCAGGGTCTTCTCTTTTTTTTAAGGGTGAATGCATGTACCACAACTGCTCTGTTGATAGATACTAGTTTGTTCCACAATTAAAAATAGAATTACTATATGACCCAGAAATGCCTCCTTTGGTTATTTGTACAAAAGAAGTAATATCAGGATCTTTTGGCAAGGATTATCTACCACACTACTCAAAGGTACCCCTGGTGTCTGGGCCTCACCAGGAGCCAGGAGCCCCACAGGACAGAGTCAAGAGCCAGAGGCAAGTGTTTATTCCCACTCTGGGTTAGGACTGCCTGCATCAAATGTGCCTGCATTGTAAAATTGAGGAATAGGAAACTGAGATGTCAACATTCTTTATAAACTCTCTCTTCCCCTGAAGAGGGGGATGATGTGACTGTATTCTGCAGAAGAATGAAGTACATACAGCAAAATATCTTCCTGAGCTTACAGAGTGTGGGGAATGAAGAGCAGGGCTGGGGTGGAGAGGGGAGATTGCATCTTGTGGCTGGCACTGGGGCTGGCCCCTGTAACTCAGGGCAAGGGTGGTGGTGTGGTATGGTGGGCCGCAGCATGCTAGGGTCCTGATGGTAGTTGTAGAAGCTGAGTGTGGGTGGTGGTTGCCTCCTGGCTCCCCCACAGAGCCATGTGTCTGGGTCTGTGATTACTGGAGGCAAACAACTACAGGCCCAGACTCGTTTGTGTACTTAGTTCCTCTAAATGTGCAGATGCCCTTTTCATGATGCAGAGCTCCCCAGGAGCAGGTGAGCAGGTGTGTGGGTCTGGTAGGTGTGCTTCTTCATGACCTTGGGGGCCCAGGATGCATATGGCTGCTTTCAGGTTCCATTGAAAAACTTCTAAGGAATAGCAAGTGTTTGCCATTAGAACACTACTCTGAATATGTATAAAACAAAATTAAGACTGAGTCCAAGATTCCCTATATTTATCTGTTCCAGAGAGAATATCCTTGGGTTTATTTATGATTTAAGCACCTTATAAGAAAAGCAATATAAAAAATAATGTATTAATGTCCTATAAAACCAAATCTATTCAACACAATTTATTAGAAATATGATTCTACACGAATATCTTTGTACTTGGAAATCACATTTAACGACCTTTGGGCTTGTCCTTTGGCATTCCTGTATAATACAGAATCTAATTTGTTCATGGCAAACACTCAGAAGCCTTTGCAACTTTGAATTGGATGCTCTGATCCCTAATTCCTGTAGGAACCAGATGTCCTTTATCAGAAGTAGCAAGCCAAATGGCTTATGACAATCTGAGACTACAAAATTAGATCTTATAATACCTTTTTTGCTCCACATGTACCAAAGGGTACATGGATACAATTTATTTCAATATACTTGCTTTCTTTAATTATATTTATGTTGTGTATTTATTATATTGAGAAGGAAGTTTATAGGCCTCACAGGAACCAAGGTAGTCCATGCTCAGAGAGGCTAAGAACCCTTGCCAGAGTGCATTCTAGAATTCACAAGAAGTCCCACATACTTTAGTTTGCTGTCACTCCTCAGCCTCCACCTCCTCTCCACCCGAGGAAACCTCAGGCCTGACATCTGGCCCCACAAAGGAGGACATACTTCCCTACTTCAACCCACTCCAAGATCAGCCTCTTTCTATGAAGAGTGACCCTGGAAAATGATCCTCTGTGTCAAAGGAATCCATTTCCCACACTGGAACATGAGTTGGCCTTTGGCCCTAAAGAGCAGTTGTATGATTAACTAGGTCATGATTCTTGGAGGATGAACACTCCAGCCTTCACGAGTAGTGCCTGTCAGGCCCACACACTAAGCCTAGGTGAGCTGTGGGTGATGCAGCTTCTTTTTTGGTCTCTTCATCGAGGTCTTAAAAAGTCTGCCAATCTTCCCTATTGCTCTAGTGCTTCCTTCAGAAGATACAGCTGCTCTGTTTTTGCTTTAGTGTTTTTGTGTGGAAAATAAGGGGACAAAATGTGGAATCCAATATTTGCTCAGAAGAAACATGCCAGGGAAATCAAGTATTGATTGTAGGGTGTCAGTAGGGGTTTGAGCTCTGTTTGTAGACGTAGCGTGAACCCCAGTAAAGACAATGGTGACATCCCTCCATGTCCCAGCACCTGGGCTCCTGGCTGTGCTCCAGGGCATATCTGTGACTGGGGGAGAATAGAGTTTGCTTTGCTAGGAAGGATTTGCAAATGTGAACCCAAGACTCATCTTGTTCCATTGGTGTATCTTCCATTTGTGCATCCAGACTTGAGACTACTGTTTCTTGGAGCTGTTGTGTAGAAGTTGAGGGTACTGGGTTCAAAAATAGCCATCAGTGGACCAGAGCTGTTCTATGCTGTTTATTTGCTGAATTACCCTAGACCCATTAATTAGTCCAGTTTCCTTACCTGTAAAATGGGGTAATAACAGAGCCTTCTGTCGTTTCATTCTCAGACCTAAACCTATGAGCTAGCTGTGAGGCTGGGCACCACCTGGGCCACACTCTCCCACCTACAGGATGGCTTTCACTGTCTCCACACATCCCCATCCCCCGAGGTGGTACCTAGTGATTTCCTAGTGATCTATTTCAGTGTTATTTCAAGATTCTTTCCAGATGTGTATAATTCTGTTCTAGTAAAAGGCCATGACTGACCTTCTTTGGTTGCACCTGGTACAACATGCCATACCAGTGGGCTCACGCTACTTAACATTAATATTTTGGCTGTTATTTAACTTTTTTAAACTGTATGTGCTCATTTTTTGAAATTGATATATTCCAGAGCCCTCATAAGTTTGTAAGTTCTTTCTAAAGTTCACATTCCTCTTATTACACTAAGAAGCAAGGTCTTTGATTTCATTCTACTTAGATTTTCTTTTACATATCCCGTCAGGAAAAAAAAAAAAAAACCCACAAGGCATTGAGACTGGGAAATCCCTCACCAATAGGAATTTTTTCACAACATGTTGCTGTGGAGGGGACATCCTTTAGGACCTTAGCACTTTTCACTCCTCCTTCCACTTCCGAGAGGGAAGTCTCCACGAGACAGCAGATCTTGGCTTTGTCGTTCCTGTTAGTAGGAACCCAGTGTGGTTTCCCTCATTATTATGGCAAAATTTTTTCCCCACTTTTTTCTTTTTTTTTTTCCTTTTAAACTGAGAACGCTCTGCACTGCAATTTTTATGGGCAGAATCCTTTCCATGGTTTGGTGGAGGTGAGAAGCAAAGTCAGAGAGAAATGTGATTCAAACACAAGGTGGCAGAAATCTTTGTCAAGAAGAGTAATTTCCTCAGAGCCCTTTCTCTCCTCTCTTGAAGTCTCATGTTTCCAGGCAGATTGCTTACTGGAGAGACAGGTGTGTGTGTGTGAATGTGTGTGTGCATGTGTGCACACGTATGCATGCATAGGAAACAAAGAAACTGAGGCCTGGGGGGAAACTCCACTTCCAGGAAATTTCTTTGCTATGTTTGATGCAGAGAAAAAAAAAAATCCCTCATGGTCTCTCAACCTAAAAACTTTTTTTTAAATTTAGTTTACAGAAGTTTAAATATTCAGCAGTTTGATGATGATAATGATGCAGTCACTTTAAAAAAAAAATTCTTTGAACTTTTTAAAGCTCTTTGTGTTTTCCTAACTGTTACTCATAGGGCCGGGATAGGAAAAATGCAGGCAGGCTGGTGCCTGCTTCTGAGTAGTCAAGTTTGAGCAATAGTATACCACACAAATTCAGATATATATATATATATATATATATATATTTTTTTTTTTTTTTTTTTTTTTCCCTGGTGGTGGCAGCAAGAAGTTGGACTGGTTTCTGGGAACATCTTGTCCTCCAGTCAAATGAATGATTTCCTTTCAGCCTTGTAGGTTTGAATGAGTTCTGACATAGGCTCTGTGTCCTGATGGGAGCTGCTTGTCTACATGAAACAGCCATTAGGATAGGGGGCTCTTGGCAGCCCAGATCACTCTGTGCTAACTGCCTTATCTACCTGAGAGCTGGGGAGGAAGGGCCACTACTGCCATGGTGACCTATCGGGCCACTACTGCCATGGTGACCTATCCCCCCTCCGGTGTATCAAGTCAACGTTGGGCTCTGATGTTTTAGGACATATGGTGGGACGCTCTTGGCAGAGCTGCTATTGCTTTTGAAGTGTCCTCGTGGCTGGGCTTGGTGGGCAAATGGCCAAGAGATGCTATCTTTATAACATCTGCTGTCATCTCTGTTGTGTGGGAACTAATGACTGCATTTGAATAATTAGGCCTTTGCACCATAGCACAACAGAAGCATGCATTACTTCATTAAAACAAACATAATTATTGTGGTGCACATATTCAAAGACCCTTTCATCCCTTCAGAACCTGCAGCATTTGGAAAAGTCTATGTGCTAGACTGCTTGCTCAGGTCCTGTGGATGCAGACCCCCACTGGGTGAGAGACTCTCTTGGGGTAGAGAGTAAATGTCTGGGAGTTTGGTCTTTAGATCTTCCCCTGTGTTCCATTACACTTTAGTCAGACCTCTGCTTTTGCCTTCATTCCCTCTTGGGCTCAACTGCATGTGGATTTTGTTTGTCCTAGTAAGCTGCTGGAGTTTTCTGTGCCAGCCCTTGTGATCATGTCCATAGTCATGATTCTTATGCAGTTCTTATGCAGACTTTAGGGCTGAATCTGCTGACCTCTTTGTGCCTCAGTTTATTCATCCATTAATCATCACATCTGCCCCAGCCACTTCCAGGACATTGTAAAGATCAAATGCAGTCATGGTTATAAAAGTGATTTGCAAAGTATAAAAATACCACACAAATAATAAAAATCCTGCAGTTACCTGGGTTAGCCCTGCCAACCATTTGACTCAGGATGTAGCTCTTTAATGAATATATTTGGGAAATAGGCATTCTTTTCATGGTGGCCAAGATAACTCTAAAGAATGCCAGTCCTGTTTATGAGAAACTCTGGTCTTCAGTTTCCTGGGAAATGTTCCCTTCAGATCAGTGACCAGTGTGTTCTTTTCATTAATCAACTGAACATACCTAGGAATAAACCTAACCAAGGAGGTAAGGGATCTATACCCTAAAAACTATAGAACACTTCTGAAAGAAATTGAGGAAGACACCAAGAGATGGAAAAATATTCCATGCTCATGGATTGGCAGAATTAATATTGTGAAAATGTCAATGTTACCCAGGGCAATTTACACGTTTAATGCAATCCCTATCAAAATACCATGGACTTTCTTCAGAGAGTTAGAACAAATCATCTTAAGATTTGTGTGGAATCAGAAAAGACCCCGAATAGCCAGGGGAATTTTAAAAAAGAAAACCATATCTGGGGGCATCACAATGCCAGATTTCAGGTTGTACCACAAAGCTGTGGTCATCAAGACAGTGTGGTACTGGCACAAAAACAGACACATAGATCAATGGAACAGAATAGGGAACCCAGAAGTGGACCCTGAACTTTATGGTCAACTAATATTCGATAGAGGAGGAAAGACCATCCACTGGAAGAAAGACAGTCTCTTCAATAGATGGTGCTGGGAAAATTGGACATCCACATGCAGAAGAATGAAACTAGACCCCTCTTTTTCAACTGAACAATGTTTATGGAACACCTGTAACTTGGAAGGTAATGTGACAATTATGCCTAAACATGAATATGTAGGGAGGCAGTGGAGAATATAAGTCTCTCAGAGCCTTATATCTCCCAAACTCTGCCAACTGGTGGTAAAGACAAAGATAGTGTCAGGAATTCAAAGGACAGAGAAGGGAATTCCTGCACATCTCTCACATTTTCATTTTTTACTATTTGTTGGTGAAGCTAGGGCTGGAGATATGCCATGGAAGTAGAATTTGACCTACACCATCAAGGATGAATTGCCTTTTAGTCAACAGATAGGCTCACAAGATAATTCATTGATGTACTGATGCTAATCATATTTTGGAATTTGTCCCAAGATACTCAGACACCTATTGCTTTCATATGTATACCCCTATTAATAGCAATACACCTATTGCTTTCATATGTATACATATGTACATGTGATGAGCACTCATTATGCTTATCGGTTGTAGGGAAACCAAAGATTAACAGGAGACAGAGAGAAATCTTCAAGGAGATGGTGGCTGCATTGCATTGTAGGTGAAAGAGGAAATGGGAGGTAAAATTCTTTACATATGTCAGCTCTTGAATGAAGAAGTGTTTTGTTCTCCCATTTGGAATTTTAAACCCATAGAGAAGGATCAAAATAGGTTTTGTTTTCCTTAGGTCTTAGCAGTACTCCTGGAGTGCTCTAAGAGGATCCAGGCACCTTACTACCCTCTGCCAATCCTTCAGCTTTACGGACACTACCCAGGCTGTGATAGAGTCCTCACACAGATGAGATATTAATGAGTCATATGCTAACATGCAATTGCTGATAAATCAGGCACATTTTATTCCTGAGGAGATTATCTTTTGTAAAATATGAAGGTACACTAGTAGGAAGTTGTACAATAAGTGGCATGGGGTGTCTGCAGGGTGTGGTAACATCTCACCAAGGATCACCAGGGGCAGTTTCTTGATAGAGACAAGGTCAGAAGCAAGTCTGGTGCAAGCCCAGGAATTCCCAAGATGGAGAAAAAGGACAAGGGATGTCAAGAAGAGAAAATAAAGTAAGGTTAGTGCAAGTTGGTCATTGGGAGAAAGTGTAGGGATGAAATGATGGAGAGATCTATGATATGGGTGTTGAAGTGAAATGAGCCTAGAGTTTGAGAGGCAGGAATTTAGCAGATTGTGTTCAAAGTTCAGAACAATCAAAATGGAGTTTTTAGAGGCTAATGTAGTCCAGTGATGGCCAAGTCTGTGGTGTGGCTTACCTGCTGAGAGGGTTAGGTACCCTGAGGGTAGGATAGGATGCGTAGTCACACAGACCTTTGTCATTCACAAGGATAGAAGATCTGAATATGTTTGGGGAAATTTCAGAGCTCTCTAGAGTTGAAGAATTTGGTCTGAGAACACACTTCACATATCTGTCACTCTGATGGAGAATTACCATATGTCAGATGAAGGCACTGAAGTGAATTATAGTCCCTGGACTGTGTGAAATCAAAGCTGATAAATGAGTGCAATGCTATATGATGCCATAAGAGAGGTCTACACCTCTGCACAAGCTCTGTGGAGGTAGGGGGTTGCAGACCTCTTGGCAGAGACCAATGTGGTTCACAGTAGAGGTAAAATTTAATGTGAAGGGTGAGTGGATTTTGTCACGCAGGAGGAGGTGGAAGGAAGGGCATTTCTGAAGAAGGGGTGGAGGTGACAGGACGCTGGTGGACCACCTATATGAGCATTATAGCAAACACAGCCTGAAGTAACTCTCAAAGTCTGCTCTTATTACAGCACTCCAGGATACATTAAGAATCAGGCAACATTTCAGAAGTACCAAACTGCCCTCACACCTTCTCCTAGCTGGTGCAGACATTGTGCACTTCTGAAATGCAACAGATACCTTCTAAGGAAGGAAAATTTTTCTTAGTGTAACCTTTACCATAAAACCACAATCCTGTCGGCCTACACATTCCCTTCTTTTAAAAGTTAAGATTTTGTAGCTAGCCATGCACTAAAAACTATAAGATTTGAAACCCTGGACATTATAACTTTACCCAGGGCTTGGAACATCAGTAGAGTCATCATCCCCTGAGAGTAATCAGATCCCTGCAGAAGCTCATCTTAGCAATCACATAATATCTGACAATACAACTTTTAAGTTTCACAATGATGTTTGCTCCTTAGCAGGTGGTCACAGCTCATTGTAGCCATGTCAATAGAATAAACTTTATTGAAGTCAAACCAAATTTACTCTATACTTCAGTTGAAGTCTATTTACTTTTGTTTTGCTATTTGAAAAATATATTCCATTTAATGAATTTCCATGTGTAGAGTTCCAGTAAAGGCCTTGACTCAGCTCTTACTCTTCTCCAGGCAAAGAAATACTTATCCTAGTAATTTTTCCAGGTATGTGAGTGTTCCTGGTTAACTCATTTTGTTCTGTAATGGTCCATTTTCAGTTTTGTTTGCTGACCAAATGGACAAGATGCTACTGAAGCCCATGCAATGATGGGTAGCATAAAAATACTGCCTCCCGCTCATGATTTCATGCAAAAAATCATAGGCCCTCAGGGCTACTTTGGACCAAGAAATGCCAATTCAGCCCCTCACTTTGTATTGTGGGGCACATAATTGTGTCATATCAACTTTCTCAAAAGACAATGTTACTTTGAATACACAAACTCTGTTGAGATCCAACACACACACACACACACACACACACACAAAGGTATTCCAATAGAACCTATTTTGGGATTAGGACATTCAGCAAATATTTATTGAGTGCCTACAATCTATGTGTGGGCTCAGGGAAGACAACAGACAACTGTGAGACTGGCAAGATCTATATATTCACAGATTCACATTCTGGTAGAAGGAAAAGCCCAATGAAACAAGTAAATAGAAAAAAAAAAAAGAGCAGAGAGTAACAGTAGGGTGTGAGGCCTTTACTGGCAACCACAACATGTGGGGGCCAGGCTGGGCCTCCCCTCTGAGGGCCAAGGTCATAAGCTTAATCTTCCCTTTTACAATACTGAGTGGTTTATGAGATTAAATGGTGATGATGATGCTATTGAACTTCATATTTACCTTTTAAGTAAGGTTTAGGTAGCTTAATTCAATTCACTGACTCCCATTTTCTCACAAAATTACTGATAGAAATATTAAACACTGTCTGAGGATCAAAGCCTTTTGGAGAAGCAGAGGGCTGAACAAAACTGTGTGTTAGAAGCAGGGGTCCCAGTCTAAGTTTGCAATGTCATGTAGACATCAGGACAGAGGAGAGCCCTCCCAGAGAGACTGAAATCCTTTAACAAAGGACAGTGAGTCCCAACAGTGGGTATGACACTGTGTTGGTTGGTTCCTGGGGAGGTGTAGAGAAAATCTGGGTGGCATTAGGAAGTTCTGGGGCTTTTGAGCACTGAGTTCTGGGGTGCTAAGGTAATCATTCAGCCCACGGATGGCTGAAGGAGAAAGAAGAAGATGCTCCCTGTGGAGGACAGGAGGGCAGTGCTGAGTGGAAGCCAGCAAACTCCATGTCCATCACAGCCTCTGGAGAAAGGAGAGCCCTCCTGGGGGGACCTGTGGCTGCATGGGGCTGGCGGGGCAAGACCCCACCATCAACATTCCCCTTGGCCAGTCTTGGCCTCTTCCAACTGCACCTCACTTCTGGAGCAGCCTATGTGTGTCATCCAAGCCGCCAGAGCTGGAGACTCCACCAAACCACTCCCTGCCTCCCGTCCCCTCCCACAGCAAACCATAATCTTGCAGGCAGACAATGAAGATAGGACAGCTATTCAGAAAAACGCGTGGCTTTGGAGGCTCAGGACATGTCCCAACTGCACCTGCAGGTTTTCCTTTCCTGGGGCCGACGGGCACTGGCTGTGCTGCACCTGCCGCGGGCCAGCTCCCTGCCTCTCAGTCACATACCTCGTGCTGGGCGTGCAGGCCCTGGCCTGTTCCACATCCTGCTTTGCCCTGATGATAGCTCCTCCACGCCACTGACTTCTCAACACACTCTGCAAGGGAGGTTGTCTCTCTTCTCTCTGACTCTTGATTTTCTGTAATAACATGGCTATTAAAGGAGAGACCAGCACCACCCTCTTGGTCCCACTCCCAGCCACAGTCCATGGTGGGCCCTCACTTACCTTCATCCATCCTGCTGCTCATCAGCTCCCATCTTTAATAGTTTTCCAAGGATCAAAACAATGTGACATACATGGGTTTCAGTTGTGTATGTATACACCAGTGGGTGATCTTGGAAGAGAGATAAAAACAATCAGGAAAGCAAGAATTTGGTAGGATTGGAAGGCTCTTCTGAGGAAGGAGCTGGTTGTACTTTTCTGTCAGAACTCATACATCAGCTTTGTAAAATAAAATACTATTTGCTACTGTACCTTCCTTGGAAATTTCAATAATTTGTTTTGAGCTCTAAGAGATATCTCAGGAATGGGATTGTATAGAAAGACAAGGAGGGAGACATCAAGAAGCAGCAGTGTAAAACTCATAAGCAGTGTGCATGCATGAGGGAAGGGCAGTGAATTCCTCTGCTAACTCGCTCCCCTGAGATGGCCCCGCTCCCCTGAGATCTATTGACTACCTGACTCATTAGCGAGCATTTGACTGGATGGTTTTTAATAATATTGCTTCTGTGATTTGTTACTCAGTACTAGAACAATGTGAAGATTTTGCTATTAATGATTAAGCACATGCCATAACTTTTCTAGCCAAAACAGTGATTAAAGTATTCAAAATATTTTCCAATGATAGGAGTTTAAAGTCTTGTTTCCTGCTTTATTAGAATTTTTTACTTCGACACTTGTGTTTCCTTCAAACTCCATTTTGTGTAGGGCTAGAAGAACACTCTGTGCATGTGTGACTGGCAGGTGAGGACACCTCCTGAATGCTGGTGGCACAGAGTGGTAGATTATGAAGTGAGTTTCAGGCAAAAGGGGGAAAGGAGCCTAGTTTTTACCCGTTCATTCCAATGTCCTTTCTCCTGACAATCCCTAATGCAGGGAGCTCTGTGTGTGGGGCAGACCACATAATAGGGGCAGTGTAGGCTGAATAGGCAGGAGGAGATGAAAATAAACAAGCAGATGTGTGTTTTAGGAGAAGGAATATTTTTTGAGGGATTAAATCATGGTGTGAGTACACAGCAAGCCACAAATTACTAAGGATGAAGGCCACGCTGTTGAACCTACCAAAGGATGCTGGCGATTGTGTGAAGATATGACATACCAAGGGGATTTCTGGCATATCTTCAGCACCCCCCATGTTGGTCCTGACCTTTCCAGGAGAGTGCCCATGTATGTGGATGAAAGGCAAGTAAGGACACTGTGTCCATATGATGTACGCATTGAGGTAAAATCTCTTTTAGATACTAGATTGACTGGTAGCCTTTCATATCAGCTCCATTCCTTCCTCATTTATAAGCCCATGATCTTCTCAAGTATCTAGACTGCTGTCTTTAGGCTGGCTTCAAGCATTCCAAGGAGGGACAACATGCATGCTATTGTTGGACTGATGATCTATCGAGGCATTCTTCCTCATGTCTTACCAAATTATTTCTGGCTGCAAAAAAGGACTCTTTCTTTCTTTCTTTCTTTCTTTCTTTCTTTCTTTCTTTCTTTCTTTCTTTCTTTCTTTCTTCTTTCTTTCTTTTCTTTCTTTCTCTTTCTTTCTTTCTTTCTTTCTTTCTTTCTTTCTTTCTTTCTTCTTTTTTAAAAATTTCTTTGGGCATGAGTAAAATTAGATTGGGATTTGGATTAAATAAACTCCCCATTTTTGTTGTTCTTTTAGGATTCAGTGCAATTAAATCAAACCTCAGTTTTCATTTCTGATTTATTTTGCAATGTATGATGTATTTGTAAAGTTTTTGCTAGTACTGAAGGTCATGCTTCAGTTGCTCTCCAGGACAACCAGAGCCAAGCTTCTTGTACATGCCTATGCATCACCACAGGATCTAAGGAAAGGAGGGATCCTACTCAGCAGGGCTAATGGGGCCCAAGACTCTGAATTCTAGCCAGCCCCCCATGAGCTGTTGCTGCTCCACAGGCAGTGGACAGCAGATGTTCTGTGGCCAAATGGGCCCTTAGTATGTTCAGACCTACCTTCCAGAGAGAAGGGAGCACCCTGGGATGAGTAAATACTTGCACTTGTGCTGAAGCATTGGCCTGATACAGGGTGTTCTATTATGAGGTTGAGGTGCTTACTTTGTGCCCTCCCATCCCTCTGCTCACCTCCACCATCCTATCACATTCCTGCTGTGACCAGGGGAAAGGATGACCCTAAACCAGTAGTCCATTCCTAAGAGCTCTTTGTCATCCTACCCGCCTCCGGTGTATCAAGCTGGGCCATGTGCCATGAGCATGGGGTGTGTAGGGACACCACTGTGAGGAAGGCCGCCTCTTCCTGCTCCCCACAGAGCCTGAAGTCTGGTTTGTTTATTATTCCTGGAGCCTGCGCTTAGCTATTTCCCCCTAATGTCCATCAGAAGTGGCTTTTCCTAGAGAAGGTAAAACACATCTTTGTTTTCCTATACCACACACCTGGCAATCCATAGATAAGGCTGAGGCTCATGCTGTTCTTTTTCTTCTCTTTTCTTTTCATTTACTTTTTTCCCTCTTGCCTCCCACCACTTCTCTTTGCCTATCTTCCTCCCTCTTCTCCTTGTGTGCATCTAGCTTGGCATTACTCATGTAAGAACAGATGTCTGTGCTTCGATGTGGACTCCTACAGTGATGCCTGTTGTAGTCACATGTTGGCACTCTTGTTGACTGCTTGTATTTTTCAAGGTTATGGGTTTCTTCTAAAAAGAATGATTTAAGGAACCCACTCGCATAACCATGTAGTGTTTGTGCGGCTTGACTCAGGTTTTCCTTCCCCATCCACTCAGCCCTGGGCACTAGCCAGACAGCTCACTCCCTGCACCTGTTGCCATTGTAAATGGGAGGAGTGCTGCTTTTGCAGATCGGCCTTAAGGAGATAGTATCCAGGACCAGCCTTTGGTCTGAAAGTTGTAGTCAAAGTCCAGTGACCCCAAGACTGTGTCCAGCTCACCTTTATTTTCTGAGTCCAATGTGGAGGCTATTTTCCCATCACCTTCCATGAAATAACCAGAAATGTTCAAGGGTAGAGATCATCTATTTCAGGCAAATAAAAAAAGCACATGATAATCTGGAGGCTTCCAGATAATGGGAAGACACATAAATTAGTGCAAAAACAAGTGGAGCTGGGTAATGAAGATCTGAGAGATATGGAAAGGAGAAAGTCTCACTGCATGGACAGGTGAGTTCAGGTGTGTGAACATGAGCAATGTGAGGGCATACACACACACCAAACACAACCGTAGCTAAAATCAGGACCAGATACCAAAGCACACTGAAACTTACACAGTAGTGGATTGTGATTTGGTGGCTAATAATAGATGTGAGGAAGGACACCTTAGAAGTAGCCAGTGTGCTTCTAGGATATGATATTTGTAAGGAGAAATATCTTGGCATTCTTGTTGACTGCTTATATTTTTCAAGGTTATGGGTTTCTTCTAAAAAGAATGATTTAAGGAACCCACTTGCATAACCATGTAGTGTTTGTGCGGCTTGACTCAGGTTTTGGGGGACACCTGGGTGGCTCAGCGGTTGAGCGTCTGCCTTCAGCTCAGGGCGTGATCCTGGAGTCCCGGGATCGAGTCCCACATCAGGTTCCCTGCATGGAGTCTGCTTCTCCCTCTGCCTGGGTCTCTGCCTCTCTCTCTCTCTCTCTTTTTCTCTCTCATGAATAAATAAATAAAATCTTTAAAAAAAAGTGGAGAAATCCCTTGGATGTTCAGCCAATAGAGATTCTGATTGTGGCCAAGGGTTAGCATTCCATGAAAGTAAGCCATTTCATTCTTAGCTGAGAACTTTTGCAGGGAAATATTTTTGCTTCATAGACCGAGGACTCCTAGTTACCTCTTCACATCTGCAGAACTGTACCTGCCTTTGCTCCTTTCCAAGCATGCCCATGTAGGATGCCAGCCCATAGTGGAATTCCAGTTCTGCTCATGAACTGCAGCAGGCCAGCAGCCAGTGGTGCTTACTAAGTGCTATGTGAATGCTGTAAGGGGTAATCAAAGGAGCAACCAAAGGAGCAACCAGTATTACAGTTATTCTTGAAAACATGACACTGAATAATAAAACAGGTCCCAGATTCCTGAAATATAGCCAAAGCACACAATCTTTATATAATAAGTCATCTATAGCTAATAATTATAAAAGCTTACATTTATTGAGCATCTATTATGTGGCAGACACCATTCTAAGAGCTTTTAATCTATTCATGTACTTAAACCTTCACAATCCTATGTGGCAGATTGTATAAAGTAAGGCACAGAGTGGTCAAGGCATCTGTCCTGGGCCATATGAGTAGATGGTGAGAGCAGTGCTCACTCCTGCATGGCTGCAGAGCCCACCCCTAATCCTGCTTGTGTGATCTCTCCAGGTATATGCAAAGGCTGCTCACGGTGTGTGGGGGGATGCTGTGTGTGCATGAGCTCTGAAGGAGGGTACCCCATTTCCTGGCATGGTGCTCTGCTCAGTAGCCCTATCAGAAGGTATGTCTGCTCAAGTTCTGGGGGTGCCATACTGAGTGTTGGAATTGGACAAGGCACAAGTCCCAGGACCCCTCCAGCTCAGACAGGAGCATAGGCCTTGCTGAAGAAGGGTGCTGTGCTATACCCATTCCCCCAGGGCTGGGAGGCAAAGGAGTTCTACCACCTCTGGTTCTTTGAGCTCACCAACCAAAGAGACTCAATTTGACTCCCCCATCCCCCACCCCCCTCCATCCTGGGGTCTAGGCTTAAATTGTTCTATATTCTGATTTTGTACTTTAACTCTTCACACCCCTATAGCTCCCAAAGCAGGGCTCTCCCCTTTCAGCATTTGAAGGGAATTGATATTCCTGCATTCTTCCCCTGGAAGCAACAGGTCCTGACAGGGCATGTGGTTGGAGCAGCTGCCTGCATGCCCCAGGTGGACTGTGGCAGGCCAAGAATGAAAGGGGGAGGTGTGGGGCGGCCAGAATGCAGTCACCTGAGAAAGGAGGAATTCAACCTAGAGTAATCCCTCACCCTTTTCCACGGGTGCACCTCTCCCCACCCACCCAGATGTGGTCTTCCCGCCCGGAGCTCTACAAGCCAGCATGTGGGAGGAAGGGATCCAAGCAAATGTGTAGAGCCTCCCTAGCACATGGCTTTTCAGGACACCTGCCTGCGTCCCTAGTCCTGGTGGCCTCCTCTGTCCCCCTCCAGCAGTCTCTCCACACTCCTCACCCTTTCTTCCCCCTGACCTCTTTCCAGATGCAGTGCACTGTGCCATGGTTTGGATGACTCTTTAGGGTACTGTTTTGAAGGGACCAGATTATTCCTTGCTTTTTTCTCTAATTTTTGTTCTGGAGGCTTCTTCATACCTCAGCACTGCCTTTTATGGCTCACTATATCTTTTCCCTGGTTGCACATACAGTCATAGAACAATTTCTTACCCCACCATCCATTCCTCCTCATTTTTTTGGTCATAGGCATTGCTATAGCAACTACTAGACCTTTGAGTTAAGTTCCTAAAAATATAAAATGCTCTCATACTTAACACATCTTCCCCCATCTCTAATAGACCTTTTCTGAACCAGACGGGAGTTTCACCTTGACCAAGTGTTGGGAATTTCCAAAAGACACATGGCTCCATTTCTTTCTCCTGTTTCCAACTGAACATGGCAGTTTTTTTATTTGTACAACTGCCTCTGATTATAGGTCATGAGAGTTGCTGAGAGGTCCTTTAACAAAGGACAGTGAGTCCCAACAGTGGGTATGACACTGTGTTGGTTGGTTCCTGGGGAGGTGTAGAGAAAATCTGGGTGGCATTAGGAAGTTCTGGGGCTTTTGAGCACTGAGTTCTGGGGTGCTAAGATAATTATTCAGCCCACGGATGGCTGAAGGAGAAAGGAAGAAGATGCTCCCTGTGGAGGACAGGAGGGCAGTGCTGAGTGGAAGCCAGCAAACTCCATGTCCATCACAGCCTCTGGAGAAAGGAGAGCCCTCCTGGGGGGACCTGTGGCTGCATGGGGCTGGCGGGGCAAGACCCCACCATCAACATTCCCCTTGGCCAGTCTTGGCCTCTTCCAACTGCACCTCACTTCTGGAGCAGCCTATGTGTGTCATCCAAGCCGCCAGAGCTGGAGACTCCACCAAACCACTCCCTGCCTCCCGTCCCCTCCCACAGCAAACCATAATCTTGCAGGCAGACAATGAAGATAGGACAGCTATTCAGAAAAACGCGTGGCTTTGGAGGCTCAGGACATGTCTCAACTGCACCTGCAGGTTTTCCTTTCCTGGGGCCGACGGGCACTGGCTGTGCTGCACCTGCCGCGGGCCAGCTCCCTGCCTCTCAGTCACATACCTCGTGCTGGGTGTGCAGGCCCTGGCCTGTTCCACATCCTGCTTTGCCCTGATGATAGCTCCTCCACGCCACTGACTTCTCAACACACTCTGCAAGGGAGGTTGTCTCTCTTCTCTCTGACTCTTGATTTTCTGTAATAACATGGCTATTAAAGGAGAGACAAGCACAAACCCCCTTTACTCTCCTTCTTACCCGTTTTCTTTTATAAAGGTCATGCCATAAACACTATTTGCTCCTACTCAGTTCATTTTATTTTTCCATCTCCTCCTCCTCCTCCTCTCTCCTTTCTTTTTTCTCCTCTTTCTCCTCTTCTCCAAGACAACAGCAAGTCTGATTTCCTAGATGGTTTGCTACTTGCCTATAGAGACAATGTCCTTTTTCCCATATCCCTTTTGTTGCCTAGTATATAGTCTGCAGATTAGATGTAGTGCCATGTACACATGCATAAATCCAAACATGAGGATTTTCAGGGTCCATGGAAATAAGGAAGATTCACCCACTTTCTTAGTTAATAACTTGACTATAATTCGTACGGCTGTTGTATTATTTTCTGCATATGCATGAATCAAAATGCAGTACCAAGTAATTTTTAGAAATTCAAGCCCAGCAGTCTGTTTTGCCCTTAGTCAAATTTACACTATCCAATTTAAGAACATAGCAAGTAGACCAAGGTGTGAATTTGGCTGGTTGGAGCTCACATAACTTGGATGTAAGTTCATGTTTACACAGTGGATTTTCTGACTTCTATGCTTTCATACAAACCATGCACCTTATTAATTTCTCTTTAATATTTTAGCATCTTAGAGCCAGCATAACAAACACATCAAGTCTTGAATGTAGTTAATCAGGACTATAGTCATTAACAGTATGGTACCAATTACTTTAGAATTAGTGGTATCCAGACAGGATGATAGAGAAATTCAAGACACTCTAATGTGTCTGTTAAATGGAATAAACTACCATGTGTATTTCTGTGAGTTTGTTATGAGAGAGTCTCTGTGTGTGTGTTAATAGGAGACATGATTTCATTAACTGCAACCATCAAAATTCTAGTTTACACTGAAGTTTTATCCTAGTTTCATGAGATTCATTTCTGTAAATACATCACTAAAAATATTTTTTAAGATTTATTTATGATAGACATAGAGAGAGGCAGAGACACAGGAGGAGGGAGAAGCAGGCTCCATGCCGGGAGCCCGACGTGGGACTCGATCCGGGACTCCAGGATCATGCCCTGGGCCAAAGGCAGGTGCTAAACCACTGAGCCACCCAGGGATCCCCCTAAAAACGTTTTTAGATATGTCCTTCAGCTTTCTTTAACTGGTTAAGTAACTCAAGCAATGGCACACATTTAATCAATGTATGTCATTTCCAGGTTGTTGCTGTTCTTATTGAATCATTATATATGAGCTCCTGCTGAGAACACAAGCATGCTCCAAGACAGGGCACAGATTCCACTGTCTAGTGCATACCTGTATCAATCTATGTATTTGTCTCATACTTCACAGTTTACAAAATGATGCCAGACATTATCGTATTCAATTCTTACAAAAACCCTGTGTGATGGAGACACAGAGAATAGGTATTATTCCCATTTTACATCAAATGTGATTTTTAAAAATATTTTATTTATTTATGAGAGACACACAGAGAGAGGCAGAGACACAGACAGAGGGAGAAACAGGCTCCCCAAGGGAAACCCGATGCAGGTCTCGATCCCAGGACCCCGGGATCACGACCTGAGCCAAAGGCAGATGCTCAACTACTGAGCCACCTAGGTGCCCAGATCAAATATAATTTGAATAGGCTGTAGCCTATAAATGGGTGGCCATACATCTCACTTTACCTGGGATTACATTGTCCCAGTATAGTAGCATCTCCTTTCAGTATTTTCAGTTTGGATGACAGATACAATGTCCCCATCAAAATACACACCACTTTTCACTTATATCAGACTTTTAAAGTTTTGTGTGACCTGTGCAAGGCCATGTGATACCTTGTGACAATTAGAGGCAGTTGGAGCTAGAACAGGGTCTGGGAAGACTACAAATCCAGCTATGCCTTACCTAGCATCCTTGGGCCAGTTATTGGCACCAGGAAGGGCTACATCATAATTTCTGGTGTTCACCACTGGATCATGGCCTCTCATCATTGGCATCTTCTTCTTCAGAGAGACATCTTTCTTTGACATCACCCAAGATGACCTAAGAAACATTCTTTATTTGAGGAGTCCAGCCCTTTCTTCTCCTTCCTGAAGGATTTCTGTCCTTTCCCTCACAAATCAGCAATGGTATCAGCCTCTGCTTTCTCCTTCCATGGTTGGTGGACCCTCATCTCACTTCTAATCTTGTACTGACCACAGAGCCACAGAATCTGACAGCTTGGCCACTATTCATGAACCCCATTCACCATGTGTGGACTCTTGACAAGGCAAGGTCCCAGTCCAATGTCTAGATTCCTATTGGTTCCCAAAGTGGGCACCTTCACATCCAAATGGGAAATTTCAACTAAAGAAAGAAAACTCTAAGGTATTTCCAGATAAGAACAGTGCCTTGGAGAGAGTTGTCAACGGTCTCACTCACTAACATGCCAAGTACAGAGCACCACCAGGGAGCCTTGAAGGGGCAATTTGAAGATTCTTTAGGAAGCAGGGGTGCTCAGTAATTTCAAACCGCAGGAGTACATATGGCTAAAAGAGCACATATTGCTTTACAGGAAGGTCTTCAATGTTAGAACTGGACGAGGTCTAAATCTTGGCTTTATTCTTGACCAGGTTAGGATATTTAGGGAGTTTCTTGATTTTCTTAAACTCCAGTTTCCTCAAGTTTCCTGTAGGAGGAAGATAGTAAGTAATGTTTATGTTTACCTCTTAGGATAGTTGTGAGAAATGAGTAAGATGAATATAAAGTACTTAGCATAATGCCCAGAACAAAAGTGCTCATTGGATTTTTGTATAATGTATTAATGAGATTGTGGGGATAGTTTTATCTCACTTTCTGACTCTATTGTATCTCTGAAGGGATCATTAAGGAGGACTTTACCAAGTGGTTTTAATTACTCTTCTGGACTGCCCTGGGCTTTGGCGCTAATCTCTCCTACCAGGAGGTAGTGACACAAGCTCTAACTGTCTCTTGCAGGGAGAACTTGTAAATTCCTCTGCTTCCTTCCATGCAACTCTCCATCTTCAGGCTCACTTTGCCCAGCTCTGGGCTGACTTTGTTGTTGGGGACAGGAGACAGGAAGGTGCACCGCAGGTTAAGGGGAGGACAGCCTGTATTTCACCCAATTTATTAACCTTTAAGTTGACAAGCTTCTCACCCAGGGCACTCTCTGTGAGTCTGGCTGGGGCCACATAATAGGGGTAGTGTAGAGCTTAACAGGCAGGAGGGAGGTGAAAATAAACAAGAGGATGTGTGTCTTAGGGGGAGGAATATTTTCTTGACGGATTAGGTAGGAGGCAGGAGGTACACAGAAAACCACAAATTACCAACGATGGAACTGTAAGCAGTTAACTACTGCTCAGGCTAATGGCACTCTGATAAAGCCATTCAAATGTGGAAGCATGCTTTGTTTCACACAGGATAGTTCACTATTAGGCTGCCTTCCTTTTTCACTCCCCTTCGAAACTGAGAGTTTCCTTGAGAGACATCACATGAGAAGGGGACTTTGATTTGCTCGGTATGTATAGTGGTTGGCTCCTTCTTCATTGGTAACTGAGACTGAAAACATTTGACGAGATCATCTGCTTCATTCTAACAGAGAATAGTCACTAAATCAAAAAAGATAAATGTATCACTTCTCCCTCTTTTTGAAATATTACCAGCCAATACTCAAGATTTGCCAAATTGTAGTTAACATATACATAGGTCAAGTTTCTATTTTATTATGGACCATTTATAATAATCTCTCTATGTCAAATGCAATTGCCATCCTTTCTTAGCCACACTAGGTGAGATTTACCATCAGTTCTGGGTAACTGTGGAAGAGCTGGGGGTGATTCTGTGAGGAAATAGACACAGATAAAATGCAGTCAGTGAAAATGCACAATCCAAGGAGTGGCTCAGAGCAGCCTTTCCTAGACACTGCTGTCTTCACAGTTTCAAAATATATTTGATTTTAATTCCCTTTTACAATCTCCTTTAATTAAACATGATATAACTTTTTGGGGGGAGGGGTGGAGAAGGACAGGAGAGGGACTGTAACTGTGCATCCAACTAGTAAAGGTGATGACACAGCTGTCACAGGGCATAGAATTCTCAACACAAGTGAGGTGAAAGCAGGGCAACTGACCTAGACTATATTCACTCTCATGGTTTGGCACCAAGTGGGAACTTGGTGAATGTTTTGGATGACTTTATGATGCAAGCAATTGCAGGCTTGGCTTCTTAACAAGTGCAATCTTGTACACAAAGATATTTGCAGGTTAAGAATGCAGGACTACCAGTTTTCAGTGGTAGTTTTTAAATCCCGTAGTTTAAAAAAATGTACTTGTTTCCCAGACAGATGTTCTCCATGCTGTGAGCAATGCAACGTATACCTTTTCCAGAGGGGCCTGGTTGGTTTTCTGCTGGTCCTCCCAGGGCACTGGGAGAGGGGGAAGCCAATGCTTTGAGGAGCCAATTGAGAGGAAGTCTATATTAGCCCTCCAAATTATAACTGCTCATCTGTAGTCCTAACCCAGCCACTCAAAGACAGGCAAAGATGGGGCTGAGCCAAGTTGGCTGTACCTGGGAGTTGGGAGTCAGGGCAAACTACCAGCAGGCAGGCAAGGCCTAGTGCAGGCCACAGAGCTCAAAGTGAGAGGGGAGATGCCTTTCCTCAAAGGTACTCTGTGTACTTGGATGATCCTGCTATTAAGTTGAGAGAATTCTCAATGTTAAAATCATTTATGAGTTGCTATGTTAGTAAAATTAAGAGAATCCGGAAATCCAGATACAGTTGCAGAAGGAAATGATTTGGGCAGATATGATGAGGAACAGCAGAAGGGATATATTCTATAATGTACGGGGAAGCTCTCAAACAGAGCTAATGAGTCTGCACCAACACTATCTTAAGTTTCACTAAAATTATTTAGACTTTTCTAAATAGGCTTTTTAGTTTTAAATCATGTCAAGTAATAAAATAGCGTTATTCATATAGAAGTCGATTTTTACATAGTCTACAATAAAAAGTTTAGTTATAGATGTATAAGATTAGTTCTTTAAATGATAAATTAAAACCATGGTCAATTATGGCCCACAACATCAGCAAAGAGGTTAAAAGAATGTGTACCACAAGGAAGGGGAATCAGCATTGCATGTATGGGGCACAGCAGGCCCCTGGAGGGTAGTCTGGCAACATGCTAGAAACCTCACACTCTGACCCAATATTCACTTTTAAAAACTTACTCTGAATAAGCAAGCAATCAATGATAAACATGAAAAGATTTATTCATAAGGACTTTACTTGGGAATTATTTGTAAAAGAAATGTGGGAACAACTGAAATGTCAATGATGGGAGTGCTTTAATAAGTGTAACGGAAGGCCAGGTGGCCATTGCAAGTCAGGCTTGACAACAAATATTAATTGATCTGAGAAAATGCCATGAGATAGTGGTCCATTAAAAAAGCAGCTTGCAAAAGCGCATTTTCAATATGATCATCTAAAAAATATAGATATACTCTGTGCAAAAATATAGGTATATTTTCAAAAGCCTTAAGAAACCTGAAAGGATCTATACCAGAATATTGATGAATATTTTAATTTTAATTTTTAATTTCCTAAACTTCTGAAATAGTCTTCAGTGAACTTCTATTACTTTGTAATCATAAAAATATAAACTTTAAAAATTAAAAGCACTATGTATTTCACTACTTCTACATACTCAAGACAGAAAGAAAAATTGTATCAAAGTCCATCTATATAAGAATCTAAAATTTTAAGAAAATAATTAGACAGTAAAATACTTTTTATTTCATGGAATAATTTATTCCATTTATTTGTAATAGTCCATTTTTTTTTACACAAAGTACTCTTTTGCTTAAGCTTGACACATATGTAGTAACAAAAGGGATTTAACGTCCCAAGTAGCCTCTGAATATTTGTATATGGACAGAGGGGATATGTGCATAATACTTCTCTCAGCTGCTTGCATGCATTTAAGACAGGAGTAAACAGTAACTTTAGAAACCCAAGTCGGCCCCATCTTTCTCATGCTGCATCCAATGCCTATAGGCACCTGTTGGATGGAAGGAGGCAGAGAGGAAGCTGTTCTGTTTTCAGGAGTTCATTGTTGGTGGGACATGATGTGATGTTCTTCCTGTAAGGGTTACTTGAGGGGATCCCAAAAGGTGGCAGGATGACATCGAGGTGCACCCAGACAGGGAGATGGGGACAGGGATGAGGCTGAGGTGGAGAGGCAGGAGAAATTGGGGAGGCTAGGGGGCTTTGCTGCCATCTGCAATGGGGTGGGGAACATTGGAGCGACTCCAGAGATAGACAGAAAGTTGTGGCCACATCATCCATTATGTACAGAACCAGCTTTTTCTTTCCCCTTCGCTCACCGAGTGTTTGGATTTATCTTGTGTCTTCTTACTTTTCTATCCATGATGTTCATTGTGTGCTGAGGACTGTGCTAATTGCTGTGACAAACATAAAGATGGGTGCAGGTACCCATGCCCTCAGATGCTCACTCTCTGTGCAGGTTATTGTGGCAAAGCCTCAAATAATAATATGCATTATATTAAAGTAGGCTCCATGTTGTTTTCAGCTCTCTAAATGTCCTTCAATGCCTAGCAGAGAGGCATTTAAATGCTAAATGCCATTATTGTTATTCTTTTTTATTGCTGTCTTCATTATTTACTGCTCCAAAGGAAATTCGGTAGTTTCACTGATATTTATTTATTTATTTATTTATTTATTTATTTATTTATTTATTCATGAGAGACACAGAGAGAGAGAGAGGCAGAGACACAGGCAGAGGGAGAAGCAGGCTCCATGCCGGGAGCCCGACGCGGGACTCGATCCTGGGACTCCAGGTTTGCGCCCTGGGCGCCAAACTGCTGAGCCACTCAGGGATCTCCAGTTTCACTGAGTTTTAAATGTATACACAGCATCCTTCTGATATGAAGAATATGTGCCTCCATCATTCATGATTATATAATCTTCATTTTATAATATATTTTATGATAGTTATTTTTTATGATAGTCTTATGCTTTAACAGATAGTCTATATGATAAAATATCTGGCAATGCTAACTTGTCTTGCCAAACCCAACATTTAATAAGGGACTTCTTGTTGTCTATTTATTTTGCTTGCATCTTGCACCAGTTGAATGATACTTGTTGGTGAGCTCCATCCCCCACCCCAAACACACAATTCAACGTTATCTTTCTGAGCTAAGTAGAAAAAATAAACAATACACATGCACCTCCTTTTTTACTCACTCGAGACAACACAGACATTTAGGTATTCATATGTCATTGAATTCATTTGGATCTTTGAATACTTGGGCTTCAAATTCCATCTGACTCTGTAAAAAAACATGTTCAAATTAGTACAGACTTCCATAAAACGGTAAGAAAAACAAAATGTTCTGTATGTCTCCTTAATGTCTGAAGAGCCAGAAGATAACTGAAAAGGAGTGGGGACCAAGAACTTGTGACACTCATGCATTTTCCACTTGAAGATGGTGACTATGCTATGTTCCAATATGACACTTGGTCTGGGGCCACAAAGATGAACAAGAGCATATGACACAGCTAAGAACCTTCAACCTGGTGGCTGGATGGCCAGAAACTGAGCTTACTTCATTGTAGGGAGGATGTGATAGGGTCAGCAAACCAGGGCTCTGGAGTCCAAGAGGTCACATGATGTCACAGCCAGGCTATAGCTGGAGTAGAGGTGCTGCCTACAGCCCTGGAGCTGAGAAGCTACACTGAGAGCTGGGGTGGTGAAGGGATGTGGAACAGCAAGACAAGAAGCCAAGAGCCCTATGTTTGGGATTTATTAACAAGTAGGGAGTGGTGACCTCAGCAAGAACAGTTTCAGGAGTGTGCTGAAGATGCCATGGTAGTGTAGGTCACAAATATAGATAATTCTCTTACAGCATTTGACTATGAAAAAGAAAGCCATTGTACAGAAAATAGAAGTAGGTGTGGATTAAGGTAAGTTCTCTTCTTTCCTTCTTTCCTTCCTTCCTTCCTTCCTTCCTTCCTTCCTTCCTTCCTTCCTTCCTTCCTTCCTTCCTTCTTCTTCCTTCCTTCCTTCCTTCTCCTTTTTCTTTCTTTCCTTTCCCATCCATGTGTTGAGACAGACAATAAGCAAATCAGAAAATATATTCTATATAATGATAAGGACTATGAAGTAGAAAGACACAGTGGTGAGGAGTGGAAGGGGCATAGTAGTTAAGATGGTGATGGCATCTGCACAGAGAATGAATGGAGTGAGGGTCTGAGGCACGTGAAGGTCTGGGGACAGGATGCTTAGATGCAGGCTACCAGAAGTGCAAAGGCACCTAGGGAGAACAGTGAGGTAGCTGGAATGGCTCCAGGGCAGGAGCCCTCCATTGAAAATATAGTAGGAGACCACAGTTGGAGAGAGAAAAAGGGGCCATTGAATGGACTTCAGAATGCACTGGGGGTTTGGGGCAAGGGAGGGGCATGACAGAATTTGTGTTTACAAATATACTAGATGTTGTGGGGGAATAGTCAGTAGGGGTCAAGAGTAGAAGAAAGCTAATGATTGAGGCAGGATGACTGAGTGGCAGCTTGATTTAGGTTGGCAAACACAGATGTGTGGAGAAGAGGTTATACTCAAGGATATATTTTTAAGTAGTAGCTGATAGTGCTCTAAGAGGGAAATTAAGAGTGGTTTACATCTTTTGACTGAAACACTGTACAGGGGTGTCATTTGTTGAGGTAGGGAAGATGAGGGAGGAGTGATTTTTAGGAGAAAACCAAGCCTTTACTCAGATTATCTACCGGACATGCTGAGTAGACAACTAGAGATATAGACGAGAGATTGGGAAGGTGGGCATGTTAATATCCACCTGCTTAAAAATCTTCCAATGAATCCTCATGGCCTTCAAGACAAAATTTAAGCTCCAATCTCCACTGGACTTAGCTCCTCTAAGCACTTCCAGCTTCAACATCAGTCTCATACCACACTGAATGCTCTTCTAATAGTCTTTCTTTCTCTTTCCCCTCCCCACCCTCATGCATATGCCATTCCCTCATTTTTATTGCTCTTCTCCATTTTGACTTGACTGACGATTGTGGCCTAACAACTCAGATAAGCCTTCCTTGTCCTACCAGCCATTCACCAGTGATTCCATACAGCTGGATTGGATGCCATGGACTACTGCAACACTCTACTACACATATCTATGAACTTGGGCTCAAGGGCCTGCCTGCAGTACTCCATAATTGATGACTGAACTTGGACAACTTGTCCAAATTCTCTGAGACTCAGCTGCTTCATCTATAAAATGAGGATTAATAATCCTACATCCTTTATAGGATTGTTAGGGGGATTAAATGAAGTAATATGGGGCAGTACTTAAAATACTGCCTGGCATAGATGAAGCACTGAACAAGCCCTTACTATTACAGTAATACTTATCACACTGTTGTGTACTTATTTTCCCATTGGCTTTTCTCAGGAAAATATTAGCCCTTGAATGCAGACATGGAGCCTTTCATCTGTGTTTCTGGAATACATTATGCTTTAAGAATTGCTTTCTATATGAGTGGATGAGTTTGTGAATGGGAAAAAATAGCATTAGGCTATAGTACTACTATGAAATGAATCAGCAGGTTCTTCTTCAGTTGGTTTACTCAGAAGCTATTCTCTGTGGGTGAATGTAATTCATCTGATACTTCACTCACCAAACCAAGAAGTCCTGGGTTGCTTTTCCTATATTATATATGGGTCACTGTTCAATGAAAGTAATGTCATTACCTTTGGATCAGGTAGACATGGTCCAAAAGCTTCCAGTAGAAGAGTCTCTTCTCTCACAGCCTGTTCATAGTCTGTGAAAGACAGCTTCCCATCATGGTCATGGTCCTAGGAGTTGACCAGCCATGTATCAGTCAACATGTACAACACTTATCACAAACAAACCTGTCTTTTCATGGTCAAGTGTTGACAGAAGAAAGACGTTGGAAAAATGAGAAACTAATGAAATTGAAAAGAATTTTTAATCTTATAATTAAAAAACACAATATAAGTGTTTTATTTCACCAAACAAGTAACTGATAGTTACTACAAGTTGAATTCTTAATTCTATCCCATTCTGGCCTATGAATGTCAATATAAAACCCTACATTTCCCATATTTACCATTTTTTTAAGTGTTATTTCAACCAAATCTTTAATTCCTTCATCAGGGTCTTCTTCAGATGGCTGTTTGAGAAGGCTGTTCTTCAACATATGGAACATTTCCTCCTTTGAAATGAATCCATCACCATTCAAATCAAACACTTCAAAGCAATCTTTTAAAAAAATAACCAATTATGAATTTGATACTATGACTAAGGGAACATTTGCTCTGATAAAATTTTCAAGGCCAAAGTCTGTATTGTGGATGTCCGTGTCAACCCTGCAGGACTTAGTGCAATCTAATTTCCATGGCCAATGTTTAATGTCTATTTGTTGAATATAGTCAACAACCCTTAGAAAATGGCTCCTTACGCTCACTCAGCTATGAATAAGAAAGCCAAGGAACAATGATTTGACCATTTCATCTTAAAATTCTTAGAAAACTGACTGAAATATGATCCTTACACAGAGTTCATCAGAATGAATTAAGAATTAACTAAGAATCAGAGCACTTGAATCAGTATTCTCTACTTCCATGGTTAACAATGCAGGTAATGAAATATGTAAAATATTTAATACCTTAATACATAAATGCATATGTCATAGCATATATAGTTAATGCTTATGCAGTCTTGCTTCACATGAATTACTCCTCAGAATCTCTTGATTTTCCTTTGTATTTATTTCTTTCAATCTTTATAACTGACTTGAATTTGCTCCATAGAAGAGGCTAATGGGGATTCAAACCAACCAACCGAAAGACAAACCTATTTCAATGGCCACATTGGAAGACAATGGACATAAGTTCTTTAGATACATTAATCCTAATGTAAAAAGTTCAGGACAACCTGAAATCTTACATTTCATTTTTTCTTCCAAAGTTCCTCGAAGAAATACTGATAATCCATAAATCCACTCTGATACGTTTACATAACCATCGTTGTCCTCATCAAAACCTCGGAATACTAAGAAAGAAGCACAACATAATACTTGTGCTGAATTTTTGTTCTCAGTAATATATTTACACTGGTTCTATTCACTTTTAAAATTTGGACAAAACTCCAGGATAAGATGGTCCACCATTCTCTTTTGACAAAGGAGGAAAACTAAGACATTATAACATTGGAAAGCTCTTTTATTTAAACTCTCACACTTTCTCTTCATATTTTGTAGAAACAAAGTAAGTTCTGAGTAATCAATGATTACTAATATGTGGATATATTGTATATTAAATGTGTTGAGGGATCCCTGGTGGCGCAGCGGTTTGGCGCCTGCCTTTGGCCCAGGGCGTGATCCTGGAGACCCGGGATCGAATCCCACATCGGGCTCCTGGTGCATGGAGCCTGCTTCTCCCTCTGCCTGTGTCTCTGCCTCTCCCTCTCTCTCTCTGTAACTATCATAAATAAATAAAAATTAAAAAAAAAAAAGAAAAAAAAATAAATGTGTTGATATGTTGACATAAAATATGTAATTTTATATTTTTCTTACTCAAGAAAATTAATGCTATTACATGATAAAGTTATAACTTAAATTTACTGAAATATTTTTGATGACATAAGGAAATCTATATGTCCTTTTAAAACCATTGTTTTCATTATTATATTTACGAAGTAGAAATAGAAATATTTTAGGTTTTTGGGTATAAAGTAAGGAAAATCTAATTATTCAAGCTGGACTTTGTCCTCTTCCTGAATACACAGAATAGAGTGGGTAGAGTCACCTTCACTATGACGCTTCCCTAACATACAAATTGATTTTTTATATTCAAGTGAAATTGGGAATTAAGAACATTAAGCTTCCTATCAAGAATATGTCTAAACTCCAAGATTTTTTTTCCCAGTTATGGCTGGATCTGGCCTATTTGAATATTGTATGTCTTCTTACCTCTGTCCATAATCATATCGTCTGTCATTCCAAATGTCATGTGCAGGATGTTTCGAAATGCATTGCGATCTAGTCCAATGGTGATACCTTGCCGCTCTGTTACTTCTCCCATCAAATTATAAAAAAGATCTATAAGACATTTCACTTCAAATTTATTAACTGTGAAGAAATAAGATATAACAAAAATGCATTTTAAACCTTTATTTCTAACTTAAATTTTGCATTATTGAGTTTATAGACAACATCAAGGACATCAAATATTAGTTTTCAACAGAAGACTATCCTGTTTTAAGATTCGTGACCCTTAAATTAATAAAATTAACTAAATTAATAAAGGATGGCCACTACAGAGGTTTCTCTTCTAAAATATTCTCTTTCTCTAGAGCATTTCCTCCAAAGAGGAGTTGAATATTAAATTCAGTCACATTTAGGAAGAAAAGAATAATAGCCAAGTTACCTGAATAACGATTATGAGGTCAGATGCTAAACTTTAAAGGCAGTAGAGGTGCAATCCAAAGTAAGCAAGGTAACGCTTAAGAATGGTAACTTTGCTTATAGGCGTTTATGATATTTACAACTACGCTTTTGCCTGGAGATAGATACCAGACTCCTGAACACTAGGCAACAATTTTAACTTCACATCAGCCTTAGTTAAATCAGTAAGCCAGATTTTGGACATCAGAAACCTATTTTCCAATAAAGAAGCATTTAACCATATTCCAGCACCCATTATGGTTCTTATTGCACCTGATGTGAATATTAACATGTAGGTATTTAGTATTTTGGAGGAAGGGAATTTTTATTGAAAATAAATATACGGACATATATTCTGGCCCATACACATAAATGCACAGAGTGTTTATAAACGCTGAGTTAAAAAAAAACAAAAACAAAAACAAAACAAAACAAAAAAACCGCTGAGTTAATTATTTGTGCTCCAATTCCCATTTGAGGTACATAGGTGGAAGTGTTATTGCCTGCCATAAAAGTGAGTTTAAATATGAAGTATAGGTGGACGATGAGAAATGTTTTATTTCAAAAGTACTTTAAAGCACAATGATGAAATCTGTGTGTATATAAAGGATGACAGCAGATAGGAATGGAGAAATCATACCTCGATCTACAAGTCAAGACAGGCTTGAGTGTGATTTCTGGTTTGGGATACCACAATTTAGAAGGAATATTGAAAAATTTGGGGAAATAAATGATTTAGTAAAAAAAAGTGGTTAAATAGTAGAAAACAATATAATGGTTATGATTTTAAAAAGAGCTGTTAGTTGATGTAGAAAATGACATGTCAGTTCTTAAAAAAAATTACACATAGAAGTACTGTGTAACCCAGTGATTCCACTTCTGGGTATATACTTAAAAGGATTGAAAGTAGGGACTCAGTTGTATATCAATGTTCATAGCAATATTATTCACAATAGCCTTAAAGCTGAAAGTAAGCTAAGTGTCCATCAGGAGATGAGTGGATAAGTAAAATGTAGTATATGCATGCAATTCAGCCTTGAAAAGGAAGGGGATTTTGACGCATGTTACAAGACAGATGAGGCCTGAAACATTCTGCTAAGTGAAATAAGTCAGATATAAAAGGACAAATATTGTATGATATCACTTATATAATGTATCAAGCATGGTACAATTCACAGATACCGAAAGTAGAATGGTGGTTGCCAGGGACTGGGGACAGGAGAAGTGAAGAGTTATAGTTTAATGGGCATAATTTCAGCTGGGAAAGATGAAATAGTTCTGGAGATGGATGTTGGTAATGGCTGCACAACAATGTGAATGTATTTAATGCCACAGAGCTGTACACTTAAAATGGTAAATTTTTGTTATATATATATATATATATATATATATATATATATATATATATATTTAACCACACACACACACACACACACACCTCCAAAAATAAAAGAGCTTGCTAGTAATTGGAGAAGAAAAGCCTGTATTTAAAATGATGCTCATGTATATGAAATTTTAGCAGAGAGGTTGTTTATTAGCCATATTTCCATCTTGGCTAAAATGAAAATTAAAGAATATTATCTTAATTTATTACCCAAAGGATCCAAGATTAGCCACAAGAAAGTTTTACTTGCTGAAATGTTTTTTAAATTCCAGAATAAAATACTAAATGAAATTAAGAGAAATTCAAGAATGGATTTTCATCTTTTTGGATTGGTCTAAGTGTGTTCTGCAGATCATTTCTGTAGAATGGTGGGCAATCACTTAAGGTATTTTTTTTCTCTGATTCTACAGAATTTATCCATTTCATCCTAGTGGGATTACAACTGGCAACTAAAAGGAAATTTGACTTTAGGGGAAAAGTTCTCCATTAAAAAAATTTTAATTAAAAAAAAATTTTTAATTATAATGCCCATGACTTGTAACTATTTCTATAGAATTTAACTGGTAATCATCAAGGTTTTTAAGGCCCACTTTAAGAATTTTACGTAAGGACAAAAATCAAAGACTTGACTATTTTTTACTGCCAGGTTTTCACTTATCTTTTAATACATTCACCTTTTGATTGCTCACAGAATGACTGTTTGCAATTCATGGTGTACTTACTGAACCGGTACTAAATCAAACTGTGTATATCAGTTATTGCACTGCTTATTCAAAATGTTCTCTAGATGTTTAAGATTTGATCTTTTCCTTGAAATGGATTTGGAGAAAAACAACAACAGAACAAGACCACATTATAATAACCATAATAATACCTTAATATATAGGATGACTTTCTTCTAAGAAGTTTGAGGCATTTATACACACCATAATTTTATTTACAGTGCCACTTCACCAAGGGGGCGCGTCCCACCACTCATTACATTCGATACTAAATACGCCTAGAAGGCACCAGATCCTATAAGCTCTAGAACTACGTTACACCTGTTCCTCCTTTGCACAGTGGAGGTAGTCCTGGAATTATGGCTTCTCCTAATTTCTCAAGTGGCCATTAGTTTGTAATCAGCAACACAATTTATAAGCTTGCTTGTCAGACAGTATCTTTCTCATTTTAAACCGTATCTGGGTTTCCTTGAGCAAGTACAGTTCTGTTTTTCAGTCTGGGTACAATTGTAAAGTCACCTATGAAATTCTAGGACTACGTCTTGGAATGTGTGATTGGAGCAGATATCTTTAATATGTGCTCATTTTGTCACCTACGAAGTCTCCTTTACCTCACAACCCCACCGGCAACTGAGCGGATTCTTGACTGCGTTTTGGCTTTGTGGAACTCTTTGGTCTCGAGACACATTCCCTTGCTCTGAGATGTGCCACTTCAACTCATCTTTCCTGAGGATGTTCAGCTACTGACAACCAATTTTCCCTTATGCACCTCCTGGTAAGTTTTCAAAACTTGGACCCTGCCGGTTTATTGGCACAACAAAGAGCTAAAAGGCAGGGACACGTTGGCGGTGCCAGTTTCCTTGGGGCCGGTGGGGTTCAGTACTATCCGCGGCTACAACCACACCTGCTGTGACAGTGCGTCAATGACGTTTCTATAATGGAAAAGGTGCTTGGAAATAGAAATGGAAAGGTCTACAAGGGGAAGGTAAGATAAGGAGAGGGTTTGAGAAGCGACCCGGAGCCTTGTGGGCGCATACGGGTGCCGGGCGCCTGCAGTACGGTCCTTAGGGCCACGGGCAAGCAGGGCTGCGCCGCCCTACGAGCCAGGAGCCTCTGCTCGTCCAGCACTCGATTCCTTACTTACAGTTCTTGCAATTTTTGGTCCAGGTGTCCGTCAGCTTCTGCAGCTTCTTGCGGTTCATGCCGGCTGGGCGCGGGCGGCGGCGGCGGCGGCGGCGGCGGCGGGGGCCCAGGGGCGCGCGGCCGAGCGGACCCTCGCCGGTCGGGACCCCACGCACGCGGGCGCGGTACCATGGCAACGCTGCGCCGGCCGCCCATTGGCTGGCGCGGGACGCCGCGGACACACGCACACGCACGCACGGCGTGGCCATGGCAACGGCGGTGCGGCCGCGGCTGGGCTGCTGCCTGGCTCGCCGCCCCGCCCCGCGCGAGGGGCCTCCCCGGGTTCGCAGCCCCCGTGACGGGCCGCCCTGTGACGCAGGGCCTAGGAGCAGGGGGGACACGCGGATGGAGCGTCGCACCAAGCGAGACTGGAAACCGCCTGGGAGGGCCGGGGCAGCTGGAGGAGCGTCGAGAGTCCGCAGGCGGTGACCCCCCAGCAGGGCTTGGCGGGGTGTGGGGCTGAGGAGCTGCCCCTAAAGCCGAACCACTCCTGGGTGTCCGCTTCTGCTCTGCTGCCTGGACGTAGCCTGGACCGAGACGCCCTTAGGATTTTGGTGGTGGTGTGGGAGCCAAAGTGACTTGGAATAGTTCTTCCCCCTCCCTCCTTCCTTCTTAGAGGTGGAAGTGAGGCGGTCGGTGGAATCCGGGGAAGGCCGTGGGCAATGCTAAGCCAGTCAAACGGCGAAGTCCCCAAGAGCCATGTTGACAACTGCCACTTCTGTGTGGGGTTGCTTTTCGAAAACCTTCATTTTCTGAAAAATATCCTAGTAAATCTGGACCTTTACTTATTTGAAAGATGAGTCTGTGTCCTTTAATGTGGGAGGACTTTGTGCTTTTCTTAACCACAGATGGGACCCTCTTTGAATTAAGACAGCACTAAAATGGGATAGCTCAGCCGGTAGCACGAATCCTACAGTATTCTCCAGTGTGTCTACTTGTTTTATTTCAGATGGGAAAATGCTTTTGAAAACAAATTATTTCAGGGGTGCCTGGGTGGCTCAGTCGGTTAAGGGCTGACTCTTGGCTTTCGCTCAGGTCATGATCTCATGGTCCTGGGATCAAGCACTACAAAGGGTCCAGCTCAGCAGGGAGTCTGCTTGTTCTTCTCCCTCTGCCCATCCCCTCGACTAGTTTTCTGCCTTTCTCTCTCACAAATAAATAAGACGACAAATTATTTCATAGTATATGCAGTGTCATCGTTAGACTGAAACAAAAATTCTGCCTTCCATGAGTAACAGTCCAGAATGAAATAGTTCCAGTATCGAGGTCTCTGAGTTTGTCTCCTTGTGCCATTTGTTTGTCAAATGAAGGTTTGGGCTGCTGTTGGAAACCTGAGTCAAGGATGCTCCGTGAAGGCAGGGACTGTGTTATCCTAAAGCAAATTCTCTGAGAACAGTTAACCAATAGGAAATGATAATGATTTTGAGTTTGCAACCATTCTCTGGTTACATAATACTCCTATAGGTCCTCTTGTCTAGCAGCTGTGACACTTCCAATCAGATTGTAGAGAAAAAAAAAATGGAAAGGACCAAACATTCTAATTACACTCACCTGTGAAACCCTAGTGACTTTTGTTCAATGACAGTATTGTACAGTAAATATTTCATTTATAGAGATTACTACAGTACTCATTTTAAAAGGCAAGGACCCAGAAGAGTGGCTGTCAGTAGTAAATAAGAGAAGCCATGGGCCCCACCTGTCTTTGTGCTGGCAGGTCTGTTAAAAACCATGCATTAGGTGTTCTGATCAGATTCTGTGCTGGCATGTCTTAGAGAGCAGGTCTCCACCAGTGGGAAGCACACGGATGGGCATGTCCAGGTGTTTTCACAGACATCATACCCTGAAAGCTTGTTGGTGAGCATCTATGGCTGGGCTAATCAGCTCTTCACAAGCTTCAGGCTTGGGACCCAGCAGCCATCTTCCCTTAAAGTAGAAAAAAGGATGTAAGGAAAATACCACAGAAGACTGAGATTGAAAGCGTCAAATCTTTTCTGCCAGGCAAAAATCCTTTAATCTGCTAAGAACATTTTGTGGTACTCTTTTCCCGTTTCTCCCCTTCCTCAAGTTCTTTCTTCTTTTAGTGAAAAATTTCCAAATGCATTGTTATGTGAAACTTACTTCTCTAAGAGAGTGGACAAAGTCACTCATCATACTGGAAAACTTCAGTGCGTTCATTACATTCTTGTGAAGTTTTGAACTTAATATTTTTAGACTTCAGAAACAAGCTATAGGCCTGATAGTGTTAGTTAATCTCATTTCAAAGCAAATTGAAATTCCTATTTGTAGTTTTCAGTTGCTTGTGTTGAGTAGACACAGGATCACTTCCTCCCTCATGGGCTTTTTCAGAGTAAGTAATTAAGCCTGAACAGTTACCTCATATCAAATCAATCAATAGTAGGATAATAAAAAACCCTATTTAATCTGTACTGTATGCAAATTTTACTCTGCATGATACAATCACAGAACTTTCCAAAATTCCACTTTGTAACAGATGTTTTTATAAATATAAAAGTACAGTAAAGTGACTATCAATGCTATAAATGTTTCCTTTAATTTTTCATGCAAAACTGTCTTCCCTTTGACTCACAATTAATTGGAGTTTTGCCATGATAAATAGCTTGAGTCTTGAATTGATTAAAGTCTTTTACTTCATGAGGACCTTTTATGATAAAGGTGTTTGGAAGCAGTTTAGGAAATGACATCATAGAATTGATTTTCAAGTCAATTACAAACCTTTAGTGTAAAGGTTAGTTATCTACATAACAAATTCAATTTTACCAATTTTATTGTGTAGAGAGAATGATGAGAAATTTGGAGGTGATTTTAGCCAACTGTTTGGGTGGTTGAATCTCTACTACTCTCTCTTGCCACTTGTCTTTGCTGCTACCCTGTGTGACAACCTGCCTTCAGTACCTCCAGCCACCCAGCTGTCTGCCCCAGAACTCTACATTCCTGACCCATCTCCAAAGGCAACTCTTGGGAGAGTTTTTTACTTCCCTGTGTAAAGTGAATCCTTCTCTACCCAACCGTCATTCTCTGCCTCAGGACCCCAATTCCTTCTAGCACTTGATACCATGATTACTTTCTTTCTCTGATCTCTTCTCCCCACTAGACTGTAAATTACATAATCTCTCTCTCTCTCTCTCTCTCTCCCTATATTCATGACTATTTTTGTTTCTGGATTTCTGTATCTATCATCCCTCTGTCTATATCTTTGAAGTTTGGTTAACACGGTCCATGTTCTATTATTTGTGCTAAGGGAGGGGGAGCATGAGAATTTGCCTCAGCAAGGATGAGTTCTCAGTTCCCTTGCAACAACCCCATTGTGGAGAACCCCTGTGAAGGCATAGTAAATAAAAAAATAAAATAAAATTTTGTATTCCCAAAATATACTGACATTTATTGGTGTTAACATATTTCTAGATAACATTTAAAAAATATGATCAAGTGACTGGTGGATAAATGTAAATACTTAAGGTTTACTAAGGATAATATTCTTACATCTTATGTAGTTGTGAATTAAGATGTGATACATGAGAAGTAATCATTGCAACAGCCATTATGTCAGCAGGTTGAATAAGAAAGCTGTTTCTCTGCTTCACAGGGCCAAACAAGAAATCCCATGGGTCCTGCCATGCTCCTTTTTACTGACTGCTGGGTCATGGGTACCCAGGGCTAGGTCATGGCAGTGGTGTTATTTGGTTATGAACGGGGCCAGGTAGTTCCAAGGGAACCAAGAGTGCCAGGTAGCTTTCTGGAGCAACCAGGCCTGGCACTACCTGGCTCTGTGAGCCGATGCTGACCAGAAAATGACCTGGACCAGTCCAAATATTTGAGACCAGGCCCTGGAACCACATTCTCAACCATTGTTCTTGATCACTCAGAGGAAAGGAAGCTCCTAGAATTGCCTATCTCCAAATGATTTTACCCCCATCAACTCTCTTTCTTAGCCTAGATTTCTCTGACCCCTTTGAACCATGCTTAACAAATACTTTTTCAATTGTGAACATTTACCTTACATGATCCATCATCTGTGCACACAGCCATCTCTTCCCATGTCTCCTTTGAAGCCTGCTTCTTCTGTACATATCCCACAGCACAGGTTGCCCATGTTTTCATACCCACTTGTTTGCAGCTGGAAGGAAATCAATCCTGTTGGCCTGCATCATCTCTTTCTTCCTTTCTTTATCAGCTTTCTCAGAAAGTGTGGGCTGTGCTCACTGCCTCAGTGCACACCTCCTGTCTCATCCATCTGTTCTCTCTCAATAAGCTCCTGCATTAGCCCACTGTTTTCCATCCTGAGCTTCTCCAAGCCATCCAGAGAGCTGCCAGAAGGATTTGTACAAATCCAACCATGTCTACCTTCTGCTCCATATTGAAATGCCTTCTCACTGCCTGTAAGACAATGTCTATGCCCATATAGTACAGTTTCTATAGTTCAAGGTCTCACCTCTGCCTGCTGTGTAAGCCTCTTCTCCAACCAGCCCCTGTGTATTTGATGTCTGGAGCTTAAACAGCCATCTTAGACTATGTGGATCACTGGGAACTTGGGGCTACTCAGAGTGGAGGGGCAAAGTAGAAGGGGCTGTGTCTCTTACACAATAGGCACTCCTGGACAGAAATGTAGCATGAGGTTCTCTCAGGGCCCCTGGGTGGCTCAGTCGGCCAAGCAGCTGACTAGGGCTCAGGCTGTGGTCCCAGGGTCCTGGGATCAGGCTACCTGCTCAGCAGGGAGTTTACTTATCCCTCTACCTCCACCTCCCCCACCCCCTTCTGCTTGTGTTCTCTCTTTCTCTATCTCAAATAAATAAATAAAATCTTAAAATAAAATAAGCTTCTATCTCATTTATCCTATTGATATTTCAGGGTTTTCAACTACTTTCATTCATGCCTAATCCTACAAACATAAGTTTTAAAATAAGAAAGTTGGACTTCATTTTCTTTAAGGATCCTTCTGGCTTTGTGATTCTTGAAAACAAAAATAAAATTTGATTTTCATCTATTCTCACAGCCTCTTCACTAGGCTGAACCTTGTAAAAATTTTAGCAATTGATCTTTTTTGACCTACAAAAAACTGTGATCTCTCATCAGTCTAAAGTGTCATGATATCTTTTTATGTTAGCTTAATATTTCAAATTAACTAAGCAAAGCCAAGAGTCCATCTGCAAATTCAAAGTGGCTACATTATCCTTTAGCCATTCAAATTCCCTGTGATTCTCATTCCAGGTTTGTGCTTTGCTGTTGGGAGGAATTTGGGATATTTTTCTTTTAACTTGTCTCCCATATTGGTGGGTAATATACCAAATGGCTGACCTGGAACAGGCTGTACCTTGAACAGGCACTGATATATTTTCACTGTTAGGGGATGACAAAACCGTGGTGATGTATTTTCTGTATTTTATTTTATTTTATCTATTTTTTTAAAAGATTTTATTTATTTGAGAGAGACAGAGATAGTGACAGAGATAGTGACAGAGATAGTGAGAGAGCATGAGCAGGGAAGAGAGTGAGCAAGGCGGAGAGGGAGAAGCTGAGCAGGAAGCCTGACTCCAGGTTCCATTAGGACCCTAGGATTATGACCTGAGACAAAGGCAGATGCTTAATCGACTGAGCCACCCAGGAACCCATATAATTAATATTCCAATGGGTAATTAAGCCACTCATGACACACTTTGTTTAACATTTTGAGAATTACAGCCATGTTTAAAGAGAACCCTTCCTGCACTGATCTAATCTTTAACATGGGGTTACATTTAGGAACATCAAAAGGACATTGTCTTTGTAGTACTAGAAACACAAGCAAATCAAGAAAGACAATTTCACACTCAAAAATTCTAGAAATAATTTGGCCAGCATTATTATCCTTGTATTTGTGGATATTGCTTCATTCTATTTCAGGGAGAAAGACTTTTCTTTTATTAAAGATACAAATTTTAGAAAAGTCATTGAGATCTGTTTCAATGTGGCACACTTGTTGCATTTATTCATTCATTTAATCAATATTTTGGGTGCTCATATGTTTCAATCGTACCACATTAGGTACTCATGAATTCTGCCCAGTTCCTGCCTGTTGGGCACTGACCATCCTGCTGTAAAGTCACTGGATAAAGAGAGTTATGTGCTAGTCTGGGAAGACTAAGTTGTGCGGTTCCATAAATAAATTCATTCTCTAGATGTGCTAATCCAGGCAGTGTTTCCTAAAATACAGAGTTGCAGGGGCTCAATTTGTTCACTCATTCAAATATGATGAGATATGACCTATATTATTATAAAAGTATTAGTTGTCAACAGAAGTGAGTAGCACAGACTTAAAAAAAAAAAGGAGGGGGGTTTCTGGGTAGTTCAGTTGGTTAAGCATCTAGCTCTTGATTCAGCTCAGGTCATGATCTCAGGGTTCTGAGATTGAGCCCCGTGTCAGGCCTTGTGCTGGCTGTGAAGTCTGCTTAAGATTCTCTCTCCCGGGCAGCCCAGGTGGCTCAGCGGTTTAGCGCCACCTTCAGCCCAGGGTGTCATCCTAGACACCTGGGATCAAGGCCCACATGGGGTTCCCTGCATGAAGCCTGCTTCTCCCTCTGCCTGTGTCTCTGCCTCTCTCTCTGTGTCTCTCATGAATAAATAAATAAAATCTTTAAAAAAAAAAAAGATTCTCTCTCCCTTTGCTCTCTGCCTGACTCTCAATCTGGCTCTCAACCTGACTGTTGCTCGCTCTTTCAAAAAAAAAAAAGGAAAAGAAAAGTGAGTAGCACAGAGAGATAGGAGATCCTAGCAATTCTTTCCAGAGATCACTGGTGGGATATCACAATTCATCTGTCAGGGAGCAGGTTGGGCTACAAGTGCATGGTTTTGATTATTCATACTCCCATTCTTCTCTCTCATCATCTTAAAGGCAAGGAGTAATGGCCAGTATTTGGAGAAGATGACGAGAGAGGGTTGTGTGCTTACATGTTATTCACTTGCTCAGTTGGTCAGCAGCCACATATCGAGCCCTTACCATGAACCAACATCGGTTGGGATGTGGAAATATAACATGAAGGCATTGGTCCCTTAGTGAAAAGACAGATGTTGGATAAATACTTGAAAGTGTAGGTAACTACAAGCTGTGCAACATGTTGTGAAGGGAAAGTGCAAGCAATTCTGGTTGAGAGCTGGTGAGAGGACATAGCTACTTTGTATTAAAGTAACATTCGCTGGCAAGAATGAGTACCAGTGACCAAAATGCAACCACCATCAGCCTAGTGCTCTGGGACTCAGATACATCTGAATCTAAGGTCTGCCCTGTCATTAACTAGTGAGTGATCCTGGCACTTTTCAAACCTTCCCATGCCCATTTGCCACATTGGACAATGACCAAATAAATAGTGCCCATCTTGTATGGTAGCTGGGAAGACAAAGTGGAGGGATGACTCTGGAGCAATTAGCCTGTTGTCTGGCACACAGTAGATTGCACTCAGTGCTCCTCCATTTGCAGCTCACATAATCAGTGGTAGTCTGTGTGTGTGTGGGGGTGTTATGGTCCCCAGATTCACATCTCTATCCCAGGATGAAGAATAGATGGCAAAGGGTGCATTGCAGATGTCATTAAGGTTACTAATCTGCTGACTTTTTAAGTAGGGATGTTATCTTTGATTATCAGATAATATAATGACATGAGCCCTTAAAAGCAGAAAAGGAAATTGAAGGGGGGGGGGCAGGGAGGTTCAACGCAAAAAGCTGCACGAGCCACTGTTGGCTTGAAGATGCAGGGGGTTACATGTCAGGGAAATGAGAAGCCAAGTCCTACACCATGAGGAAATGAATGCTGCCAACAAGCTGAATGAGCCTAGAAGTAGATTTCTCCACAGAGCCTCCAGATGGCTGACAACTTTCATTCTGATCTGTGAGACCCAGAATTGAGAACCCAGTTGAGCCTGCCAGAACTTTGTGTTTTTGTTTTAAGCTACAAAATTATAATGTATAATTATAATGTAAACTTATAATTTAAGCTACTAATTTATAACACAGCAATAGAAAATAAATGCACCAACATTCTCAAGTATTTTAAAAAGTTCAACATGCATTGTAATAATAATAAACATCCAAATTCCAAGGAACTATTAAAAAGCTTAATGGAGATATAATTTACACAAAATAAAGATCAGCAATTTTAAGTATATAATTCGATGAATTTTAAAACGGATATATTCATAGGACCGCCTAAAATTACCATGCTATAGCAACCCATGGGTCCTTTCTGCCCCTTTGTGGTGAACTACCTCCCTTCCACCCTGGCAGACACTGATTTGCATATTGTCTCTTTGTTTGCCCTGGAGTGCCATATAAATGGCATCATACAGTTTTGTATCTGGCTCCGTTCACTTAGCATAAATGCTTTTGAAATTCATCCATGCTGTTGCATATATCGTTTGTGTTTTTTATTGCTGAGTATTGTTCCATTATATGGATGTACCACATCCCTTCACCAGTCAGTGGACACGTACACCTTGTTTTTGGCTATTGCCGATAAAGCTACTATGGACATCAAACACAAGTCTGTGAGCTCATATGTACCTATTTCTCTTGGGTAAATGCCTGAGAAAGGGATTGCTGCTGGGTCATCTGATAAATATAGGTTTACCTATATAATGAGCTATGAAACTGTTTTCCATAGTGGCCATACCACTTTGCATTCAACCCAGCAATGTGTACGAGTTCCATTTGTTCCCAATCCTCACCAGCATTTAATATTTCCAGGTTCCTTAATTTTAGTAATTCTATTGGGTGTATGGTATTACCTTAATGTTGTCTTAATTTGCATTTCCCTATTAGCTAGTGGATTGTAGTTTTATTTAATATTGGGTTGTAAGGGTTCTTTTTTTTAATTTGAGTGTTCTTTATACATTATGGATGGAATACCATTCATTTTCTTTTATTGTCTTACTGTTGGCTTTTGAGAAGTAAAATTTTAAAATTCTGATGAAATTCAATTCATCAATTTTAATTTTATAGTTTATGCTTTCTGTGTCCTATCTAAAAAGTTTTTGCCTACCATAAAGCCACAAAAATTTTTTTCCTGTATTTTTTACATTGGTTTATAGTTTGTTTATTACACTTAGAGCTCTGGTCACGTTAGTTAATTTTTGCATATGTGTGAGCTATGGGTTAATGATCATTATTTTTCATATGAATATCCAATTTATATAAAATAATTTTTCTATTGAATTACCTTGGCATTTTTTTTTTCAAATGGTTGTATGTGTGGGCTTACTTTTGAACTGTCTATTCTGTTCCATTGATCACTATCTCTATCCTTATGCCAATATCATACTGTGTTGATTTCTATAGTTTTATAATGAGCCTTAAAATAAGGTAGGGAAAATTTTTTAATGTTGTTATTTTAAAAAATTGTTTTGATCAATTAACATCATTTCATTTCATATTAATTTTAGAATCAGCTTGTCAATTTCCCAAAAAACCCTCAAACAACCCTGCTGAGATTTTGACTGATATTATATCATATCTGTAGAGAGATTTGGGTAAAATTGACATCTTAATAATATTGACTTTTCTGATCCATGAATATGGTATACCTCTCCATTTATTGAGGTTTTCATTCATTTCTCTCAGCATTATTTTGCGGTTTTAAGTGTATACATCTGAGCATTTATGTTATATGTGTTCATAAGTGTTTTTGATGTTAATATAAATTCAATGTTTAATGTTTATAGTGTTTAATATATTTATAATACTAAACTTACATATTAGTTCTATGAGATCTTTTTTGTAGATTTTAAGATTTTCTACATTGATGATGTTGCCTACCAATAAAGATAGTTTCACTTCTTTTTTTCTAATCTCAATGACTGTTTTTTCTCTGTGTTTTTATGGTGAAATATTAGGCATATTCTCTCCAAAGCAAAAAACACAGCAAGGATTTCTACTTTTACCACTTCTAATGTCATGTTGAAGTGGTAGAAGTAGAAATCTTTGCTTTGTTCCTTGTGTTAGAGGGAATGTGCACAATAGTTCACCATTAAATATGATGTTAGCTGTAGATTTTTACAAATGCCCTATATCAGATTAGGGCATTTGTCTTCCAGTCCAAATTTCCTAAGGGTTTTTATCATCAGTGGGTTGTTGAATTTTTTATTGCTCAGCCACCACTGCTGGAAGTGGCACAAATGTCTATTAGGTGAGAGCTGCATATCACAGAAGACATCAAAAATCTTGAATGCTTGTCTTTTAGTAAAATAAATGATTCATAACTCATTCAGAAAGTTGACGGTTTTTATAAACATTGTCATACTCTGATCAGTAAATTAGTACAGCAGAAAGGGTTTGTAACTACTCCCTTTCTCATTGTGAATTATTGTCAGCATTTCATAATATTTTAAAGCTCTATTTTTAAATAGAATTAACTACTGATTTTGTTTACTTTGAATTTGACTTCCTGACTGAAGTACTTTGCCTATGAATTATGCGATAGTTTCATTTTATGTCTGCTGCCATCTCTATAACCTTACTTGGTTGTTTTTGTTTTGTGTTAGTTTTTCATTCTGGTCAAAGATTCACAGTTTTTCAATAGAGTATATTTTTTATTTACTACTTTATTTTGCATTAGAATTCTTTGGCATTTTGTTTCTTAGAGGCTCACTAAATTTCCTTCCGGAAGCAGAATTGGCCAAATATATAATCTTAGACATTTTAGGTTTATATCATGACAGTTTGAAAAACATCTTTAGCATACCTACTAGTCACATGGGTAAACTACTTAGCTCCTTTGCTTCAAGGTGGAACAATATAGCTGGGTCCTAGTCAATGGAACATAGAATTGAGAGAAGCTGCATTCAGGCCTGACCTTACAATATCTCTCTTGATCTGATTGGTTCCTGTTCTGCGCAGCTGGAAGCAAAAAGCACTGTACGGTGGGGGGCACATGTTGTTAGCAGTCTGGGTCTCCTTGGATGACAGACAGAGTGTCCTGTCAGGAAGACCTTCAGTGGACATGGAATGAATAAAAAATCCCCATTGCTCCACAATATTGGGATTTGAGGGCTTTATGCTACAGATCACCAATCCTGACTAATAAAAAATCTATATAGCAAAATGGTATAGCAAATCTTCCAACTCTGTAAAAGGAGTCACTCTCTCTTAATGCTTTAAATAAACACTTTTATAAGCATCCTCTAGTAGTTTTGCTGAAGATTTCTATATCATTGACCTGTTTTTTCCCACATATTACTTCAATGTATTTTAGAGCAGAAGGAGGAATAAGGGCTTCCCTAAGATATTTGGCTTTTTTTTTTCTTTCACTGTTAAATAAGAGACCAAGCAAGACTTACAAAAATTTCTCACTAAGTTCATTAAAAATTTGTAAAGTACTGGGGCACCTGAGTGGCTCAGCTAGTTCAGCATCTACCTTTGGCTCATGATCTCTAGGTTCAGGGATTCAGTTCTATGCTGGGTCCCCAGCACACTAGGGAGTCTGCTTCTCCCTCTCCCTTTGCCTCTTCTCCTGCTTGTGGTCCCTCTCTCTCTTCTTCTTCTCAAATGAATACATAGAAAAATAAAAAAAAATTGTAAAGTACTATGTTAACTATTCACAGCTATAAATATCTTTTTAAAATTATAAACATTTTTCCACATTCTACATATTTATTTCTAATTATCTTACTCATGATGCTATCATTAGTTTATATATATATATTTTTTAATTTTTATTTATTTATGATAGTCACAGAGAGAGAGAGAGAGGCAGAGACACAGGCAGAGGGAGAAGCAGGCTCCATGCACCGGGAGCCCGATGTGGGATTCGATCCCGGGTCTCCAGGATCGCGCGCTGGGCCAAAGGCAGGTGACAAACCGCTGCGCCACCCAGGGATCCCATTAGTTTATATTTTAAGTCACAGTGCACACTAAATTCAAGTTTTCTCTCCAATGATTTACTTGTAATCTCATAATCCAAATAGCTTTCTAATTAACAGTTTTTTTTTGTTTTGTTTTTTTGTTTTGTTTTGTTTTGTTTTTTTGCAGGGTGCGGGGAGCTTCTTGCAAATCTGACTGGACCACTGCAGACTGTACTTCACAATATTGTTGACTAGGAAAGGTTAGGAGCAGCTCTGTCTCTCTCTTGTTGTGGGTGAGCCTTCTTCATTATTCTATACTCATCAACAGAAGATTTCCATGAAGGAATGATTTTAACCTAACTTGTCCTTTTTTAAAAGGCTAGTTTAGTAAAACCAAATAATTTAATCGACAAATTTGCTTAACTAGGTATATGTGAACTGCAATACCCATGACATTGTGAAAGCCAAAAAGTAAATGAAGGGGCCACCATCACCTCCCCTACATTCTCAGAATATCTGTTTTAGGATAACTCAATGACTATTCCACTATCAAGAGAACACATTATTTGAGAGCCTTCCTTAAGATATACTTAACAACAACAACAAAACCAATTCTAATTTAATAACTCATCCTGGGGAATTTTTCTTGGCAATTTGTGAACTCTGTTGCTGCATTTCTTTGTTCATGTTACTGTAGGTACCACACCCCTGTGCATGTATCCTTGTTTCCTACTTCAAACAGAGAATTGAGAGCATCCTATGAGAAGCTTCTAAGTTGTTACCTCTTTTCCTCCTACCCTGAGAAATTCCATCTATCCTTCTTTCCTGTTTTAGGGAAGAAGTGTTTTCTCCCTCACAAGAAGAGTAATCTTAATAATGTTCCCCAAAATCACATTAAATTCCCTTTAGCTTTTTAGTTTATATTCAAGCATACTTTTTTCTTTTTAAGATTTTATTTATTTATTCATAGAGATGCAGAGAGAGAGAGAGAGAGAGAGAGAGAGAGAGGCAGAGACACAGGCAGAGGGAGAAGCAGGCTCCATGCAGAGAGCCTGAGGTGGGACTCGATCCCGGGACTCTAGGATCATGCCCTGGGCTGCAGGCGGCGCTAAACCGCTGCGCCACCGGGGCTGCCCTCAAGCATACTTTTTAATGATGTTCTTGAAACTTTGTAAATTAGTTTTCTATTTTTTCTTCATTTCTATTGTCTTTGAGCATCTGTCTACCTTGAACTGTATTGTATTCTGTTAGGTGATATCATGTCCTGTGTTAAGGAGATAGCATGTTAAACAATAAAACGTTCCAAAGAGAGCTTTAGTTATAATGACATCATTTGACATGTCAAAGTTTGGTTTGAATTTGTAGATGATTAGTTTCCTACAATTTTATGGCTGTTCATCATCTATTCCTTAGGCCTCGGTGGTAAGTTGGCCTTAAGATCAACTAGACCTTCACTTTCTTTTTTTCACTCCACACTGAGTTCTATGATGCAGAGGAATATCATTGCTGTTCTTCTGCTTTCTATTAGCTATAAATACAGTTTACCCACACTTCAAGAGTTAGACCCAAGAGATTCTTTAACAAAATATCAGTTTTACACATTTGACCTTACTTTCTTTAGGAAGGGTTTAGGAGGAATCAAGTATATTTTTCTTCTTTATGCATCCCTGGTGAAATAAACTCCTGATTGATGTCAAATTTTTTTTTGGTAAATCTAAGAGTCTCTTATTCAAGCTTTGATTGTATACATACATGACCGTTCAAGAGTCTTAGTAGGCAAGAGGTCAAGGTACAAAGGCTGAGGTTGTTTTGCTGTTTTCCCCAAAGCATCCAGCATGTGGAAAACTATATCAACTGACTGTCAGTGAAACTTCAAAATTATGATGAGCTTCTTTTGGACTCCCCTGGAACAGAACCATTCAATTCAGACATGGGGATCAAAATAGCAAAGTGTGATTAACACCACTTTTAGAGGACATGGTTAACAAGACAACCACTTTGGATAATTTAGGAGAGAAAGCCAAATCATTGACTAAGCATTGTTTTGTAATCATTACAGTATTAACAGACAAGTTTTCTGCAGGTAGCAATAATGAATTTGAGAAGCTGCTGTTGTGGCTGGGAGTGTGGGTGTTTGTAGGCTTAAGTGAGTGTTATGGGACTGGCAGGTACTTGGGGAATTAGAGGAGACCAGTAGATCTCAGTGAGAGGACAGTGATTCAATTTAAGGTGTAAGAAAGTCTCTGAGATTGGCCTGTGCTGCTGTAAATTCATTGGAAATCCTATAATTTCAAATTCAATCTAAAACTTAAACATTGAAAAAAAAAAACTTAAACATTGTCAGTTTTTAATGGTCAGAGAACCTTGCATTTAAACAAAAAGTGGGCCAGTGTTTTAAAGCCCTTTTAAATAATAATTATTATTTTATTTTATTTTTTTTTATTTTTTATTTTTTATTTATGATAGGCACACAGTGAGAGAGAGAGAGGCAGAGACACAGGCAGAGGGAGAAGCAGGCTCCATGCACCGGGAGCCTGACGTGGGATTCGATCCCGGGTCTCCAGAATAGCGTCCTGGGCCAAAGGCAGACGCCAAACTGCTGCGCCACCCAGGGATCCCTAATTATTATTTTAAAAAATTATTTATATTTTATTTTATTTATTTATTCATGAGAGACACAGACAGAAGCAGAGACATAGGCAGAGGAAGAAGCAGGCTCCCTGTGGGGAGCCTCATGCGGAACTTGATCCCAGGACCCCAGGATCACGACCAGAGCCACAGGCAGATGCTCAACCACTGAGCCACCCAGGTGCCCTATTTTAGGTAGTTAACATACAGTATTGATTTCTCTGGAGTAGAATTCAGTGATTCATCACTTACATAGAATATCCATTGCTTATCAGAAGTAAAGCCTTTTTTTTGTAATTAAATTCTGAAGTTTCTCTTGTTCTGGATTTCAAGTTTTTAAATGCTTCTGTTTCAAAGTCTTTTGTTTGAATTGTTGATGTCTATTATACTTATACCAAAATTTACTTTATCATTGTGTGGGTATATACCAGTATAACCAGGAAATGGATAACCAAGTCATTCTTATTTGGGTAAAAAAAAATGGTTCATTTTAATGTTTCCCTTTAACTAACAAAGCTCTAGATAGTGAACAAATGAAACACAAAGAATAACTGATATATAAATGCTCTCTATGATGTCAGGAACAACAGTACACAGTTAAAAGTACTCCCATTCTGTCCTTTGGGCTTTGCATAAGATCTTCTGTAAGGCTTTCCTTTAAAAATGCCACCTCTAATAGAATTATGTTTCATATAAACAAAGTTATTTAGGATTGTTCTCATAACAGTTCCTGAAAAATAATAATTTAATGAGAACCTCAAAGGTCAATCTAACTTTCTCTGAAGGGAGGCTCCACTGTAGCTGGCTCTGGGAAGGCTTTCAACATTACTCTTTTATAACAGACATTGTAGACAATGGTTTGAGTATGGCTGGTATTTCCTCTTCCTGTGTCACCTCTGGTATATTAGACCATCTTTTGAACAAAACTGCTTGCATGTATTCCATGTTCCTTTTTCTGTTTTTTTTTTTTTTTTTTTTTCCTCTGAGGTTCACAGACCTCTAAGTATGCCTGGCCTGTGTGTGTGCATCAGATAAATGAAGTGTCTGTGTTTGCATTTGGAGTAGCATTAAAAAAAAATACTCTGTAAAGTAATGCAAATTTTACCTTTAAGGTAGTTATGAAATGCCCTGCATTTATGTTTCTCCTTACAACCAAGTAGTAAGAGGTATGCCTGTCATATCAGAAGAAAATTTGCTGATTCAGAGAAGTGCAGATTTCCAAAGGACCAAACTTGTCCCAGGCTGTATGCAGTTTCTACAATCCTCTAGTCTCTAGCCTGCTTTCATATTCATTATTTAATTTCATCCTCAACAGTACACTCTGAAAGCTCTTCCTGATTTTATAGGAGAAGAAGCCAATATCAGAGTGGTTAATTGATTAGTGCGCAGACCAGTCAATTAGAGGCCAAGTTGGATTTGAACCAGGAATGGTGTCTCCACATCCACTGCACACTCCTTGGCATCATAGCTTTCTCTGTCATTCTGCTTTCCTGCCTAATGTGAGATTGGATGCTTATTTTCTATCCGCTGACTTTTGGCTGGCTTTCAGTGTGTATGGCTGTGGATCCCACCAGCTAATCTATTAAGTCTCTCAGTTAAGCTTGAGGAGCCTCAAAAAAGTCGCACGTGCATGTGATTTATTTCTTCCTTTGAACTGTTCATTTCAACTTTAGTTATTTTAGTACAAGTTTCTTAAGAACAATTCCTAGGAAAACTGTCCACTTCTGATCAAGTGGTGGCCAAGCCTATTGCTGGTACTTAGTTCCTTCCTTACCTCCTCATGTTGTGGCCCCGGCTGGGCATAAGCCTGCACAGACAGACCCTGGCCTTAGCCTTTCATGTGGTAAGAATGACCTCGTAAGCAGATGAGATTTGTACCACCTTGAGGTCTGTTACTTAAGATACCCAAGCAGGTTCATATTTTGCTTCCCACGAGTTGGGATGGAGAGGAAGTCTGCCACCCAACCTGAACTACGCAGGGAATGTAGTAGAGCATTCAGGTGGAATGTAGTAGAGCATTCAAGTCCCTGAAGGGTTTTGTGGAACAGAGCCATCTGCCAGCCTGGAAAGTTCACCTTGTATCTGAGAGAAATAGTCACTTACCTGTTTTAAGCCACTAGATTGTTATTGGCTTTCTTTGTTACAGCTAGCAAGCTTGGCCAAGCTAACATAGTTCACCATGCTAGATAGTGTTTTAGGGCCAAAGCAGTGAAAACTGCCCTCATGGGGATCCCATTCTATTGCAGGAGACAGACGGCAAACAGCCCAAGGAGTTAGCTATGTGTTGCTGCATTAGACAGGGATAAGTGGCACAGGGTTCATGGGAGCCAAGAAGGAAAACAAAGGTGTTGGGGAAAATGACTGCAATTCTGGACAGGGGATCAGGAGAAGTCTCACTGGGAAAGACAGTTGAGGAGACCACTGAAGAACACCAGAGAGCTAACAATGCAGAAGACATGATGGGGGAAAGCACTCCAGAGGGAGGGAGCAGCCAGGGCAAAGACCCTGAGTTAGAACAAAACCTGACATGCCTGCAAATCTGCAAGGAGGCCATTGTGCCTGAAGAAGAGAGTTTTATCAGCTGTTTGTTTCTTTCTTTTTTTTTTTTTTTTCAGCTGTTTGTTTCTATGGAACAAGTCACCCTATAGTGAAAACCACAATTGATTATTAGATCTCAATTCTGTGGGTTGGCAACCTGGGCTCAAGTAAGCTGAACTGTCTTTCTACTGGTCTCATGGGAAGTGATGGCTCAACAGGAGTGGGATGGTCTGAAATGGTATTGGTGCTCTGGGACTGGTGCTAGCTGTTGGCTGGGTCTTTGTTGCCAGGTGGTCTCACACCTCTGAGGAAGCTAGCTCATACTTCACACAGACATCAGTAGCAGAAGGAGCTAGCATGGGTGTTGTTAGCACCCTGAGAGCATGCCTTCAAAGTCCCCCAGACTCTGTTTGCTACTTTGTATTTGTTCAAACAAGTCACAGGCCAACACAGACTCAAGGGGGGAGATGGAAGTTGTCCCTCTTATTGGGAGGTGCGGCCAAGTCACACCGCAAGGATCGTTTCAGTAAGGTGGGAGGAATCACTGTGGATTCACATCTTTACAGACTGTCCACTGTAAGAGTAAATGAGGATGACAAGGTAGAAGTACTGGGGCATAATCATGTAGATCTTGCAGATTCTAGTGACTTTGTTAAGATATACTTCTTCAGGTTTTGGCCAGCTATATTAGAACATCTTCAAAAATTATTGGAAATAGATTGCCTGGGTAAATATTATGTAACTAACTAGTAGCAAGGCAGAAAACTACTGCTAATTACTACTAAATATAAAACCTATATTTATGGCGTGCCGGCATGGGGTTGAGTTCGTTTATCACTTAATTTAGAGCAGCACTGCAGGGTGAGGACACCCGTACCCAGAGAGGTTAAGTGATTTTCCCAAGATGGCACAAGTGCCAGAACTGGGGCTTCTACCAATGCCTTTCACACTGAGCCTTTCCCTGTGACCTTCTGCGGCCACTGAGATCCTGGCCATGGCCCAGAGCTATCAGGAGATGTGAAGTCAGATATTTCATCCTGGGAATACTCCCTGCTTCCTCACTTTTGGTTGGGGAGAAAGGAACTACTTAAAATAACCAGAGAGAGATTTTAGAGGAAGAGCCAGAGAAGCTGCTCCCCAGTGTTTTTACTAATATGGACTTTCTTGGTCTTGAGGAAGTACTTTGTTTCAAAAATAGCTGGTGCTTTTCCAAGGGGAGACTTGGAGCCGTTAGCCATTCACCTCATGCCTAAGATGCGTTGCTCTGAAGGCGGGGAGGGTGGGCCACTATCCCAGAGCCTGGAGGAGGCAGGAGGTCCACTGGCCTCTGGAACTGCCAGGACAGGGTTTCCTCATTCCTGCTGGTGCCCAGATATTTATGCCTGGGGGGATAGAGGACAAACAGCCCAGCAGGAAGGGAGGGTTTTCCCCTCTTCTTTTCCTTAAATTGGAAATGTTAGTGTTGAGCAGGCATCTGAAAACACAGCCAGGGTGACTGCACAAGTTGGTTAAGGATAAAGATTTGTCCTAAGAACAGATTTTAAGCTTGATTTGTTGGAATTCACTAGCATTTATAATCAAAGACTCTTGTTTTAACAGGTAAAAAGTTGGAGGTAGAGGAGGGACACCAGAAAAACTCCAGTGAAAAATCTATACCTTGTTTTTTAGAATGAGTTAAAATTATTAAATACTTACTATATACTAAACATTGTTCTTAGCATTTTATGTATATTAAAGCATCTAACCTCATGGAACCTAATGGGTAGGCAATATTATTTTTTTCTGTTCTACATGGAGGAAACTGAGGCTCAGAGTGAAAAGTTGCTTATTTTGGAAGGCAAAGGGTGGAGTCCCACTTCAGAGGGGCTTCAGTTTCCTTTCCAAATGGACTGATTGTTTATGTGTTTCCTGTATGTGCATGTGTGTGTATGCTTGCCTATGCATATGTGTGTATGTGTGTGCACATGTGTGTGATGTTTTTGGCAGGCATGCATCCACCTGCATAACTCCTGTCAAAATTTAACTACTTTTCCCATCCTCGGGGGCCATTTGTCCTTTGACGCTAATGCTCCATTTATCACTTGCCATTTCTTATCAGCCCACAGTCCCTGGAAAGCTATTTCCCTTGGAAGATGGATGTGGATGCTGCTTTTTGGGTAAAGAGAATGTTCTGTTTCCATAGTCCTCTTTGCTGAGTTTTTTTCAGCAGACCTGGGTATGCTGTGATTTGAGCACCAGGCCCTGCTCTGAGTCTGCTTTGTAGAATGCCTTGACTTCTTGGCTCAGGGGCAGATTGTTTATATTATTATGCACATTATAAAGCAGACTTCTTTCTGCAAAGAAAAGTTAAAGGTGAAGAGTAGAATCTGTGTGTCTGAGAAATAAAGAGATATTTGTGCACTTGAGGACATGTGAGCATACTTACTTATTTCGTGTGCTTCATCACATTTTATATTATGGTTTAGACTTATCTTACTTGGTCACCAAGAATCATCTTTTAAAAACAGATCCAAAAATCATCTGTGTTTATAGCAAAACCTCAGCAAGTCAGACTGCTCTATTCACATAGCTTGGCTACAATTTAAGTTTGTAATCACATAAAGAGTTATTTGCTTAAAATTAATACACAAGCAGAGTTTAGGATTTACATAGAGTATATTCATGACAACATTTCTGTGTCCTTCAGAATATATATACATATAATATGCAAGATCAACATGTCCCTTACAATGTAGACTTGATTATTCATTAACATCATCCAATCTTTTTTTTGTTTATTTTCTTTCTTTCTTTCTTTCTTTCTTTCTTTCTTTCTTTCTTTCTTTCTTTCTTCTTTCTTTCTTTCTTTCTTTCTTTCTTTCTTTCTTTCTTCCTTTTCTTTCTTTCTTTCTTTCTTTCTTTCTTTCTTTCTTTCTTTCTTTCTTTCCTTTCTTTTTCTTCTTCTTCTTCTTCCTTTCTTCTTCTTTTTTGAGGGAGAGACAGAGATAGGGAGTGCATGAGTGGAGTGGGGAGGGGGAGAGAGAAGAATCTTAATCAGGGTGCATGGCTCAGCTTGAAGCCCAACACGGAGTTCGATCTCACCACCCTGATATCATGACCTGAGCCCAAATCAAGAATCAGAGGCTTAACTGACTGAGCCACCCAGGTGCTCCTATTGTCCAACCTTTTAACAGCTCAAATTACTAGATGTGCAATTACTTCAAAGAACTGACACTAAGGTTATTTAAAATGCATTATAATCCAAAGTGTTTGCTATTTCAGATCTTATTCCTACCTGTTCCATGTCCCCATAGGTACCAGTTTCACTTCGAAATGCTTATCAGATTCTGTATAAATTATTTGTTCTTTATCTATCTTTCTCAATAAACCCCGAGATTACTTTCAGTTACTCAAAAAACCTAGCATAGTGCTTCCTGAAGCTTGAGACTCAGAAGGAGCCTGTGTCTTCTTGGCTCCTGGCACTTGTTCAGAATTTGCTATTCCTTCTGCCTGGGGGTAACTTCATCCTTCTATTTTCTAGAATAGATTTTATATAATTAATGTTAATTCTTCTTTCAAGTTTTGGTAGCATTCTCCATGGAAACAATCTGTGCCTAGAGATTATGTTTTTGGATTGCTTTTAGTTACAAATTAAATTTCCTGCATAGTTAAAAGGCTATTCAAATTACACACTTCATAATGGGTAAGTTTGGTACTTTGTGCTTTTCAAGGAATTGGTCCATTACATCTAAGTTGTCAAATTTATGCGTGCAGACTTGTCCATTTTACTCCTTCATTACCATTTCGATATCTGCAGGATCCATAGTAATAGCCTCTGTTTCATTCCTGGTATTGGAAATCTATGTCCTCTCCTCTCTTCTTTGAGGGGTGTGTGTGTGTGTGTGTGATTTGTCAGTTTTGTTGATCCTTTCAAAGAAAAAGCTTTGTATTTCATTGATTTCCTCTACTGTTTCCTCTTTTGTTGTGCTTTTCATTTCACTGTTCTTTTCTGTAACTTTCCTTCTGCTTGCTTTGTGTTTACTTTTCTAGGTTCTCGAGGTGGAAGCTTAGATCACTGACTTGAAGGTACCCCCTCTTCTAATATAAGTATTAAGTGAGGTCTGTTCCCTCTCAGAACTGCTGTGGCCATGTCCCACACCTTTTATAGGTGGTATGTTCATTTTCATTCAGGGCAATGTATGGTTTCTTTCTCCTGAGACTTCTTTGACCCACAGGGCGTTTAAAAGTGCATTGCTTGATTTCCAGGTGTTTGAGGCTATTTTTCTCCGTTTTTGATTTTTAGTTTGACTCCAATGTGGACAGCAAACACATTCCATATGACTTCAGTTTTTTTCAGGTTTGTTGCTTTTGTTTCCTGATCCAAGATACAGTCTCTCTTGATATGTCAACTCAATCCTGTTGGTGGATGGTGTTGCTGAGTTCTTCCATAGCTTTAGTGGCTTTCTGTCTAGTTGTTCGATCAAGCACATACAGAGAGGTGATGAAGTCCTCAACGACAACCACAGTGTTGCTATTTTTGTTTGCAGTGCTATCAGGTTTTGCTTCACATGTGATGCAGCCCTGTTGTTTGGTGCATACATATTTGGGATTGCTAAGTCTTCTTGGTGGCATAGCCTTTTTATCGTTCTGTACTGTTCCTCTCTGTCACCTGTCACAGCTAATTTTCTTTGCTCTGAAGTCTGGTTCATCTGATATTAATATAGCTTTTTTTAAAATTTTTATTTATTTATGATAGTCACAGAGATAGAGAGAGAGAAAGAAAGGCAGAGACATAGGCAGAGGGAGAAGCAGGCTCCATGCACCGGGAGCCCGACGTGGGATTCGATCCTGGGTCTCCAGGATCGCGCCCTGGGCCCAAGGCAGGCGCCAAACCGCTGCGCCACCCAGGGATCCCCTTAATATAGCTTTTGATAGCTGCTTTCTCTTTTTTTAACATGTTGACTATAGTTAATTTTCCTAATATCATTTCAATTTAGTATACTTAGGTACCATGAACCACTCTGAAAATGATAAACTTACAATTATTAATTTTTTTTCTGACCACATTCCAACATAAGGACATCTAATTCATCCTACTTAAAGCAAGGTCTTTGCCATGTCCTGGGTTAGAGAGAGATCCTGTAGCCATGCTGGCCCAGCTCACCACTGCTAGCCATCTGATCCTATCCACTATTCTCTTCCTTTCATGGTGGGGGCCAGTTTGGGGTTTTGGTTTTTGATTGTTTGGTTTAGTTTGTTGTTTTATAAACAGGGATTATGGTGTTTCTGAGAAGCAAAGACTTAATATTTTCTCAATTTTAGGGTGAATTCCCAGTTTTCAGAGTGAGGCAGAGTCATTAAGTAAGTTATTAATTCAACCATGCTATCCTAAATATATAGGTGTAGTTAGTAAATAATTCAGTCTAACTCCCCTGAACAAATATGACACATTAAATAATACATAAACAAAGAGATAACAAATAAGTCAAAAGCTTCAACTCAGCTGCCCTAAGTCTCAGGTCATGTGCTTAATGGATCAGTGCATATTGATTCAATATCAATACATATTAGTGAGTGTTACAGTTAATGTGCCCAGCACTGTGCCCTCTTGGCGCCTCTTTCATTTCTGTCTGGGAATTCAAGGGCTTGTATAAATGTATTTTATTTTTTACTATAATATGACCAGTAAATAGCTTTTATGATTATTGAAAGGGGGGGATAATTCATTAAATAGTAAGAAGTTCCCCTCTTCTTGCCACTGATATTCAGGTAAGAGAAACATACCAGCATAGTTAATACACATATTTCCCCAAAAAAGTCAATGGCCCCATCTTTTGTTTTAGATACTCAAGGTGTTAGGCTCTGCAGAGGAGAATTTTTTAAATTTAGTTAAGAATCAATGCATTCCTTGGGTTACCAGGATAAAGTTTCCATATAAGAATCTCTAGTCCCCTGTGCTGAGGGAAATGCAGGTGTCCCCTCAGACAGAAGACCCCCTCCCTTTTTTCCTTGTGGCTCCTCAGGTCCCCATACAGAAAGGGCAGCCCCTCAGCTACTTAGCCTTTACATCTATGATGCTACCAATAGTTTATCATAAATAGAAAGAGGCATGGAGCTTGGGCTGGATTCAGAAGGATTCCTCTTCTGGGTCTTTCCTGTCTATTGTTTCTCAGAGCTGCTCAGGACACCAGAATTCATCAAAATAAATGGTTCCCAAATCTCTCTGGAGTCAGAATCACATCTGGAACTTTTAAGAAACGTATTTTCCCAGGTGACTTCCCAAACACATTTGTTAATCAGACTCTTCTAGGGAGACTTATGTTTCAAAAGGTCCCTGGATAATTCTGATGAGCTGAGGGAAGGTTGGGAGCAAGAGGTCTCACCTGAATTCTTTATCTTTCAGATACCTACAAACAAAACCTATAAGCAGAAACCAACTCCAGACTCCCAGGCTTGTGTTTCTTCTCCTGTGAAGCCAGCCCATAAGGGGTTAATGATCTCATCCAGAGATTTCTGCTCTGAAGAGGGGTTGGAAGTGTTTTATTTACAAGCCACAGATTAAAGATGTAAGCATGTCTTAGTTTCAAGGTCCACCACTTCATAAAGCCGTATTCTCTTTTGTGACAGAAGTAGGCAGCTCTGGAAACCATAGGTTTCCTGGGTGGCCTGGTATAAATCTGAAGCCAAGAAGTCCTCTTTAGACAGAGAGTTGGTCAGCTGCAGAGCTCAGGGTCACTCAAATAAGACCCCGGGGAGAGGAAAAGTGTGAAACATCCTGTAAGAACAGCCCTCACAGGGCTGTCGACATGAATTTTGAATTATGGCTTCCATAGCTAGCTCATTCTCAAGAGACACGAAGGCTGTTAGGTTGGTTTTTATCTCTGTCTACTACTTGGTAGAACGATCCAGGAGAAAGTTTGCTTTAAAAAGAACAAGCTGAGTTTCCCAGTCAGGGATGGAGTGAAAGCTTCTTTCTCTTTTTCTTGCTGGGCTCCGTGGAAGAGTCTCCAGAGCACAGATCCTTATCCAAGCAAGAAGAGGGTGTGTGCCATGGCCGCCCTAGCCGTTCTCAAGCGAGGCCTGTGGGCTGGGGCCAGGAGCAGGAATTCCCCACACAGACACAGAGTCTGCTGCCCGAGACAGGAGCCGCGGCTCCACAGAAAGCCACTCTGTTCCCTGCCACCAGGTAATGCTCACACAACACACACACACAGCAGTGGAAAAAGGAGTATTTGAAAGGAGTGTTTTTTTTCCCTAGAATACACAGTGCTCTTATTTCCTTAGGGGTGCAGTAAAAATTAGCAATGAATAAGTTGCCAAATGTAGCTAAGAGTCAGTAAGCATATTTATCTCCACAGGCTGGGGTTGCTGGACGGGTTGCTGGGACAAACTTTGAATCCTTCTATAAATCATAATGAAAGATTAAAATAAGAAAGCATTTGCTAAACATGCCTGCAAGGAGGCTTTTATACTGCTGTTTTTTTTTTTTTTTTTCCTTGCCAACTGCTGCTTTAGATATCACTGGGCTGTGAATCCAACAGAAAATGTGTATTTGTTTGAGGCGGGAAGCAATAAATAAATAAATAAATAAATAAATAAATATTTTTAAAAAGATGTACATGTGTGGAACCTTGGTTTACATAGGTTTTTGAGGTCAAAGAAAATTCAGTTGGTAAATCTAAGTGTATACATTATATTCAGTTTTAAAAAAAAGTTTAAAAAACCCAAGAGTATATCCCCAAGACAGGTGAATTCTTAACAAAGAGCATATTGAAATGTATCGTTTGTTTTCTATTTCATTCAGATATAAACATCAGTTTTATTTAAAATCTGTAAAAAAAAAAAAAAGTCTTCAAGCCTTCAATCATTTAAAAAAAAACACTGACCTATCCTGTGAGCACTGTTGGGCAAGGATGTACTATGAAAAGCTGTAGCTATGAGAGTGCTTGGGAGGCACATCACCCAGCCTCAATTCCCCTTTCGTGAATGAGAATACCTCCTGGTTTAGAGCAGGAGGAAGTCATCCTTCCCTGAAGTTTGGCTAAACTTCTTCCAACATCCAGCACATGGCTACTACCTCTGTTAGGGAGCTTCTGTGTGCAGCCCCAGGCCTGGCCACCACCACTAAATCCAGGAACAGTTGAGCATGCCGGTCCTGTTGCTCTTCTCTCTGATGTCTCAGCCACTCACAGGACTGCAAGTTCACTGAGAGGGCAGTGGTCAGGCCTTAGGCTTCTGTTATAGGCCTACAAATTCATGTGTTAAATATGAACTAGCCCTGAGTACCTCAGATGTGACCTTATGGGGAGTTGAGGTTTTTAAGAAGGTATTTAAGGTAAAAAGAGGTCATTGGGTGGGCATTAGCACAATATAAATGGTGTCCTTCTGAGAAGAGAAAATTAGGACACAGATGCACATGGAGGGAAGACCCTTGAGGACACAGGGAGAAGGGAACCATCCGCAAACCAAGGAGAGAGGCCTTAGCAAAAAAGAACACTGCCAACACCCTTATCTTGGACTTCTGATCTCCAGAACTATGAGAAAATAATTGTTTAAGGCACTCAATCTGCAGTGCTTTGTTATGGCAGCCCCGACAAACTAATGCTACTTCTTTTGATCCCTGACACACACATAGCTCTGAGCCTTAAACAAAAAAGGACCTCAAAAGTTGTTTGTTGGGCTATCAGTTTGATATCAAATATATAATAACATAAATATATTTAATAATACATATAATACCTTATATATAATACATATAGAATTATATAAATTAATACATCAATACATTGTATAACTAATGTATAATATATAATATAGTATAATTATAATTAATACATTAGTATTTTTTAAGATATTATTTATTTATTCATGAAAGACACAGAAACAAAGGCAGAGACATAGGCAGAGGGAGAAGCAGGCTCCCCACAGGGAGCCCAATGTGGGATGGAGGACCCTGGAATCACGCCCTGAGCTGAAGGCAGATGCTCAACCACTGAGCCACCCAGGTGCCTCCAATATATATTGTAATTTACACAATTAACTATATTACATATTATGTGTACAGAATAATATATAATTTTACATGTATTATTATATATACAGAATAAATGTGTGATAAAACAGTTGTTATTTTATAAAAACTACAAAAATTTAGTGAATTCTAAAATCTTGCTGAGTAAGAAGCTTATAAAATATTTAAAATAAAAAGCATAAAAATCTAGCCAGCTCCCACTAGATTAGACTAGACTTCTACTTCCAGAAAAATGTAATATATATATCTTTCCTTTTCCTCCTCCTATATACAAATAAAAAGCATACAGAATGTATATAATGCAATCATAAGAAGACTCTTAAAGGCAGAGAGAAGGCAGACAGATATGTGAGGCTCAAGGAAAAATGATGATGAATTCCTTAGCTTTTCTTCCCCTGCCTTATGCATCCCAGGCATGAAGCTGAAGACCCTGGCACTCCAGAAGTGTTAACTGGTACAAACCAAAGAAGTCTTTCTCTCTCTCTAGTTGCCTGTCTCTAGGCAAAAGACCAGAAAAGGGGCAGCCCAGCAATACAGAAAACTTTTAGGAAATAACTGCTGTACTCTAGTTGAATATCAAAAAAACCTGTAATCCTAGGCCAACCTCACCAGCCTCCTGGGCCTGCTCCCCAGTCTCTCTAAACTGTAATGAGATGCCACAAACACTGCCAGAATGTGTCACAAAAGGGCAAGTAATGAACTGGGGATTGCATCCTGAATTGGGATATTGAGTCCCCCCTACCTTCAGTGTCAGAGGACAGACATCCACCCTCACCCTAGGTTAATGAAGAACTCCTCCTACTCCCCACTTGGGTGGTATAAAGAGTCCTTGGGTAAAATCAAGATTTTCACTTCCCCCTGATGTAGTGTCAGCATAGAACATGTGGGGAGCAATAGCAAAACACCTTTTGCCATGCCGACCAGATAGAGGTGTGTGGGACCAAGTGCAATGTCAGAGGAAGGCAGCTCATACACAGGGTTTAAATAAATCCAGACTCTCATAACTGAATACTCAAAGTGTCCAAATTTCAGTTGAAAATCACCCATTATACCAAGGATCAAGAAAATCACCCATTATACCAAGGATCAAGAAAATCACCCATTATACCAAGGATCAAGAAAATCCCATTCTGAATAGAAAAAAGACAATCAACAATCACCAACACCAAGATACCAGAGATGTTAGAATTATCTGAGAAGGATTTTAAAGCAACTGTCATAAACATGCTTCATGAGCAATGACAAACACACTTGAAACAAACAAACAAAAAAACCCCAGAAAGTCTAAGCAAATAAAAGATACCAATTAAAACAAAAAGGATATCTTAGAACAGAAAAATACAGCAACTGAAATTAAATTGGATTAAACAAAAACATGAAGAAGACAGAGGAAGAATCAGTGAACTGGATGATAAAACAATAGACATTAACCAATCAGAATAGTTCAAGAAAAAAGATAGAGGAAGATAAAGGAGGGCAGCCTGGGTGGCTCAGTGGTTTAGCACTGCCTTCAGCCCAGGGTGTGATCCAGGAGACCCTGGATCAAGTCCCACATTGGGCTCCCTGCATGGAGCCTGCTTCTTCCTCTGCCTGTGTCTCTGCCTCTCTCTCTCTGTGTTTCTCATGGATAAATAAATAAAATATTTTAAAAAAAGAAAAAGGAAACATGAAGAAAATCTCAGGGACCTGTAGGTCTATTAAAATATAATAACATTCATAGCATCAGTCCCTCAAAGAAAGGAGAAAGAGCGTGAGTCAAAAAAATTATATCCAATGAAATAATGGCTGGAAAAAAATCTCCAAATTTGACAAAAGACATAATTCCACAGATTCAAGAAGCTGAACAGATCCCAAACCCAAAGAAATCCATATAGAGAAACATTATAACCACATTAGTAGTGTAAACACACGCAAAAAAAAAAAAAATGTCTTACACAAGCAGAAAAGAATACCTTCTCTTTAGGGGAAACACAATTTGAATGGGAATAAAATTATCTACAAAAATTAGAGTACACATTATTCTTTAAGTAGTTAAAGAAAAGAGCTATCAACCCAGAATCCTATATTTGTAAATATCCTTCAATGATAAAGGTAATTCAATGCATCTGAGCTGAAAAAAAAAAAAAAGGAAGAATTTCAACCATAAGAGATACCATAAAAAATGGCTAAATGAAGTTCTCTAAACAGAAAGAAATGCTAAGAGAAGGTAACTTGGTATAACAGGAAGTAAGAACAAATGGAAAGAGTAAAATGTATATATATATGTATATGTATGTGTGTATATATATATATATATATATATATATATATATATAATACATTTTCCTTCTCCTACTGAGTTTTCCAAATTACACTTGATGTAAAAAAAAATTAAAAAAATAAAAAATAAATAAAAAATAAAATAAAATAAAATAAATAATAAATAATAAAAAAACAAAAACAACAAAAAACCCCCAAATTACACTTGATGGCTGAAACAAAAATTATAACACTTTCTGATGTGGCTCTAAACATGTATAGAAGATATATGTAAGATAATTAGATTTTAAGCAAGGTTAAAATGAGGTATAAAAGGAAGTAAAGTTCCTAAACTTTACTCAAGTTAGTAAAATATCTACAGCAGTACAATGTGATTTTTTTGAAAAGCTCTATAAAGGCTTATGTTAAAAAACAGAGAGATAAATCAAAATGGAACTAAAAAAAGAGAAGAAAAAAGTTCAACTAACCTACAGAAAGCCAAGAAAAAAGACACAGAAAACTGGAAAACAAAGAATAAGCAGAAAAATAAAAATAAAGTAAAATGGCACACCTAAGCCTTAACAGCTTAATAATTACACTATCTTTGGTTGTCTAAACACATCATTTAAAAGACAAAGATGTCAAAGTGGATTAAAAATCATGACTCAATTATGTATCAACTACAAAAAAACTCATTTCAAATATGATTACATAGAAAGAAAAAGAATAAGATATATTATGCAAACAATCAAAAGTAAGGAGGAAAAGCTATATTAATATCAGATGAACCAGACTTCAGAGCAAAGAAAATTAGCTGTGACAGGTGACAGAGAGGAACAGTACAGAACGATAAAAAGGCTATGCCACCAAGAAGACTTAGCAATCCCAAATATGTATGCACCAAACAACAGGGCTGCATCACATGTGAAGCAAAACCTGATAGCACTGCAAACAAAAATAGCAACACTGTGGTTGTCGTTGAGGACTTCATCACCTCTCTGTATGTGCTTGATCGAACAACTAGACAGAAAGCCACTAAGGCTATGGAAGAACTCAGCAACACCATCCACCAACAGGATTGAGTTGACATATCAAGAGAGACTGTATCTTGGATCAGGAAACAAAAGCAACAAACCTGAAAAAAACTGAAGTCATATGGAATGTGTTTGCTGTCCACATTGGAGTCAAACTAAAAATCAAAAACGGAGAAAAATAGCCTCAAACACCTGGAAATCAAGCAATGCACTTTTAAACGCCCTGTGGGTCAAAGAAGTCTCAGGAGAAAGAAACCATACATTGCCCTGAATGAAAATGAACATACCACCTATAAAAGGTGTGGGACATGGCCACAGCAGTTCTGAGAGGGAACAGACCTCACTAAATACTTATATTAGAAGAGGGGGTACCTTCAAGTCAGTGATCTAAGCTTCCGCCTCGAGAACCTAGAAAAGTAAACACAAAGCAAGCAGAAGGAAAGTTACAGAAAAGAACAGTGAAATGAAAAGCACAACAAAAGAGGAAACAGTAGAGGAAATCAATGAAATACAAAGCTTTTTCTTTGAAAGGATCAACAAAACTGACAAATCACACACACACACACACACACACACACACACGCCCCTCAAAGAAGAGAAGAGAGGACATAGATTTCCAATACCAGGAATGAAACAGAGGCTATTACTATGGATCCTGCAGATATCGAAATGGTAATGAAGGAGTAAAATGGACAAGTCTGCACGCATAAATTTGACAACTTAGATGTAATGGACCAATTCCTTGAAAAGCACAAAGTACCAAACTTATCCATTATGAAGTGTGTAATTTGAATAGCCTTTTAACTATGCAGGAAATTTAATTTGTAACTAAAAGCAATCCAAAAACATAATCTCTAGGCACAGATTGTTTCCATGATGAATGTTACCAAACTGTTACAGAAGAATCAACACCAACTATTTCTTGCAGTAAATCAAAGAGGAAAAAAAAACATTTCCAATTTATTATACTAAAATCAAAACAAGAGAAAGCAATACAACAAGAGAAAACTTTAGACCAATATCTTTTATGGATACAGAGTAAAAAATCCTTAACAAAATTGCAGTGAGTAAAATAAGAATTATATGAATTATGGACACAAGTCTGGTTTAACATTAAAAATTCAATCAATGTTATAAACTGTATTTATAGGCTAAAGAAGAAAAATCACATGATCATATAATTGATGCAGAAAGAGCATCTGGTAAAATCTAACACCCATTCATGATCAGAGCTCTCCTAAAAATAGGTATAATAGAGAAACTTCCTTAATTTCATAAAAAGCATCTACAAAAATCTGACAACTGACATTATACTAATGATAAAAGATTACTTTCCCTTAAGATGGAACAGCCAAAAATGTCTGCTCTCACCATTAAATTCAATATAGCACCTTAAGTCTTGTTGCTGAAATAATGCAAGAATGGAAAATAAAAGGCAAACAGATTGGAAAGGAAAAGAATCAAACTGTCACCATTTGCAGATTACATGATTATCTGCTTATAAAATCTAAAGGAATCTGCAAAATCTCTTAGAAATAAGTGAATTTAACAAGTTTACAGGATATAAGATCAACAGACAGAAATCAATTGTACTTCTTTATATTAACAATGACCACATGGGATATAGAATTATAAATACAAAAGTACTTACAAGAAAGCATGTGCTGTATACTAAAACCTGTGAAATTTTAATGAGGGAAGTCAAAGATCTAAATAAATGGAGAATGATACTTGGTTCATGAATCAGAAAACTCAACGTAGTAAAGGAGCTGATTCTTCCTAAATTGATATACAAGTTTAACACACTTTCTACCAAAATCCAAGGAAGATTTTCTTGTAGATATAGACAAGATTGCTTTAAAATGTAAAATGTTGAAAGGCAAAATAAAAAAGCTAACCAAAAAAAGCTAACAAAAAGCTAAACAACTTTAATAAATCTCAAAACTCAACAGTAAAAGAAAAAAAAGATTGTATTAGAAAATGGGCAAAGGACATGAATAGAAATTTCACTGAACAGAGTTTGTAGATGGTAAATGACGTCTAAACAAGCACATGAAAGTATGTTCTCAACATCATTAGCCATTAGGGAAATGCAAATTAAAATCATAAGGAGATAGAGCAAGCAAAATGGATGAGATAAAAAATGATACTAGTAATGCTGGTAAGGTTGCTGAGAAACTGGGTCACTTATCTATTGTAGGTAGGAATGTAAAATGGCATATCCAGTCCTACAAACAATTGGGCAGTTTCTTAAAAACTAAGCATGCAACTACCATATGATTGAACAATTACTATCTTGGGCATTTATCCCCGATAATTGAAACCTTTTCTTCACACAAAAATCTCATACAAATAGAGCAGTTTTCATAGCCAAAATCTAGAAACAGTTCAGATATCTTTCAATATGTGGATGGTTAACAAACTGTGGTACATCCATACATGGAATTGTACTCAGTAATAATAAGGAATTAATTACAAGCAACAAGGGGCATGATATCCAGAAAAATATGCTGAGTGAAGAAAAAGCCAATCCCAAAGGTTACATACTGCATCATTCTATTTGTATAACATTCTTGAAATAACAAAATTGCAGTGATGGAAAACAGATTAGTACTTGCCAGGAGTAAGGGATGGGAGCAGGAGGTAGGGACCAATGGGGATGCTAAGGCTTTGTATCTTGATTGTATCAATGTCAATATCTGTTTGTTATATTGTACTATGGTTTTGCAAGATATTGCTGAAAGAACTAGTTAAAGGTGCATTAGATCTCATCAAATTATTCCTTATATCTGTATGTGTATCTACACTTATTACAAAATAAGTATAGATTATTTCAAAATTTTCATTTGATTAAAAGAAAAAAAAAGGTATCCTGACCAGCTGCAAGATCTTCAAATTTTGCTTTATGGAGAACACCCGGAGCTCAGCTACCTGGTGCTACAGGGACCTTTGCTAAGGATGGCTGCCTGTTGGGGTGGGGGTGGGGCAGAGTCTCAGGCACCCTGTTGCTCTGACAGCTTAACAGTTTTAAGTATCTCTAGGTACAAAAGTTCTTGGAGTTAGGAGTTCTTTGCTTTGGGAGACTCGGAGCCTGTGAATGGAAGGGAATGGGAGAGTAGTTCTCTACAAACCAGACTTTACTGTGCTATAGATACCCTAAGTTGATTCCATTCTATCAAATGAAGTTTATGTGATCCTTAGAACAGGGTGACTCTCTTCCCTCCACATCCTCTCCCCACACTAGCACTTATGTGTCTTCTGGGTCATTTAGGGTACTCTTCCATGAAAGTTAATAGAACTCTTTTTTTTTTTTTTCTTTTAGAACTCTTGATTCAAACGTCATACAATACACATTTCAGAGGTTAGGTACATAAACACTATGGATATATAACAAAATCCAGGTTCTTTTCTTCTCTCTGCTCTTTTTTAGTATTCATGTGACAACATTCATCTCCAGTTGTCAGATCCAGGCACAACACCCAGAAGGAGACAAGGGGGGATGAGTCTTTTCCTGTTTCTTTGTTTTAAGAGATAAACTCTGATTCCAGAAGCTATTCCCTCCATACCCTTTAAATTCTCATCATCCTATTGGCCAAAATTGGGTCACATGCCCATTCCTGACTAGGCCAACTCCCCTGAGGCAGGTGGGCAGTTCTGGTAAGGAAGGTGGGTGCCTGAAATGTCACCTGTGAGGGAGGACAAAGGAGGTGTTTGATGCTGAAAAGTCACTATTCTCTACTAGGGATGGAATATTCGTACTTTGCACCAGGCATATGCTAACAGACCCTACAACTTCATGGAGTAAGTAGTATAAATTCCCAGTTTATAGAAGAAAGTAAGTTCCACAGTGGTTAACTCACACAGCTTCATGGAGCTAGTAAGTGGCAGGACTGGGGTCTGAAGAGAGTTTAACAACAGAACTGTCTTCATTCTAAATGAAAGCCTCATTTTGACAGTGCTATTCTGTGGACTTGCACTGTCTACATAATTTGTTATATTAATTAATTTTTTAAATGAAAAGTAATGCTTTCATCCAGTATTATTACTTGCTCTGCATGTGGCAGATGGTATTCAAGTGCCTGGTAGAGTCCTGGGATTTCTATGGCCCTTTAAATCTGGGGTTCATCCTTTTGATTGTGAATAGTCTAAGTAGAATTGACACTGATGTCGAGGGAATCTGGAAATGAACATTAAACATTGGTCAAAGTTATCCATTTTGACAAATGCTATACTGACTTTCAATTTCTCTTATGGGTACGAGACTAGTATGATTTCCAGTTTCATCTACTGATTATCCATTGTCTTTGAGGTTTATGGATAGGGTGCTGACCATCCATACACAAATGTTCCTTTGGCAAATAGCTAATTGTTTATAACTGTGGTTACAGATTTCTCAAAGAAGTATGCCACGCTATAAGACCTCTTTCTGTAAGAGAGAAAGAAAACTGGAAAGCATAGAAGTATGGAAAAATCCATTTCCTTATACTGGCATTTTTGACTGAAGCAGAGCATTGCATTTTATTTCAATCAGTATCCCAAACATTACCTGTTTCAGAGATTCCCAAGGAATTAGTTGTTGATTTGTTTGTACATGGTATATAGCAGGCATTCAATAAGTGTTTGTTGGCCAGCTATTGGTTATGGCATTTTTCTTAACAGTACTTAGCTATAATAAGGATTCAGAACTGCAGATATTGTAGATTAATGATAATTTAAAAGCAGCAAAACCTAGAGTGAACTCAGTTTTTCTTCTTATTATGCTCTTCAAAGCAGTTTTGGCTTGACTTCAGCATCTATTATGGAAAAGGGTTTGAAGTAAGTTATATTTTATCTGCAATCCTTCCTCATCCTAGGTTTGCAGACAGCACCCTCCAATCCCTATGGATGTCTCTGCCTGCCTAGACTAAATAGTGATGACTGTATATTTAAAACGTGCATCAGAGTTTAAACAACAAGAGAAGCAGGAGAGATACTTTTAAATTCTCATCAACATTTAAATACTTTCAAGTTTTTGAAAAATAAATATAATGTGTTGAGGATCCACCTTAGCTAAGTTCCATAAGTGTGCCTACATGCCTGAAAGTGTGTGTGTGTGTGTGTGTGTGTGCATTTGTGTGCCTGTATGTGGGGAAGTGGTGGAAGGGGATAGCCCTGGAGACTGTGTATAATTGGATTCAGTCACCATTCTGAGTAAACTTCGTTAAAATATTATAGCACTACCCATAGGGTGAGTACTTACATAAATTTCACAGGAGTTCCTTTCTGAAATGTCTTGTACAAGGAAAAGTTGTTTAAGGCTAAGCCAGATTGCTCAGCAATATTGTGCATTTAGTAACTTAGTCAACTTATTTTTTATTTCATAGCTTCTGGGAACTTAGGCATTAGGACTAATTCATAAGGAGGCTCACTATGTTTTACAGTGGGCAAATATTTTCAATAAATTATAGAATCTGTGAAATGTATGTGTTCTTAATGGACATTGACTAGTGTTTTCACTACCCTTGCGTGGTTCTTTATCAAACCTGGTTTTACGTTTCAAAACTATGGGTTAGACAATAATATTGATATTACCATCTTTTAAAATCTCCTCCTTCTCTGGCTCAAGTAACAAGAGGTTGCCTCTCATCTTTTGCTCTATTAGTTCTTATTAACACCCTAATTATTTAAATAAGAATTAGCAGTGTGATCAGGGAGGGACTTGTTAGGGATAATTCTTATGGCATACCAAAGAAAAGAAAAAATAAATACTTCCAAACGGTGGCCTAAAACTAATTTTGTAAAACAAACTTTTCAAATAGTGGAGAAAGTATATATCCAAAGACATTTGAATTTTTTTTTTTAGATTTTATTTATTTATTCATGAGAGACACACAGAGAGAGGCAGAAACACAGGAAGAGGGAGAAGCAGGCTCCCTGCAGGGATCCCGGGACCCCAGGATCAAGCCCTCAGCCAAAGGCACGTGCTTAACCACTGAGCCATCCACCGTCCCTGAATGTTTTTAAGATTGAGAAATCTCCATCTAGAAAATGACAGTGATTACATTTTACAGAGAATATGATCAGCATAATTATGTATATGACTTATGCAAGATCGAGCATGGAGTTGGTGTTGCAGCCCTTGAGGACTACCATCTATGAATGTGCCTACCTTTTTAGACTTCTTTATAAGTTTAGCTCTTAGGATGCTGGCTTCCTTATGTTGCTAAGTGCTGTGTAAACTAGTAGTTCCTTTGTCCCAAGAACTGTCATTTCTCCTGCAAGAGCATTTAATGAAAAGGTCCATATTGAATCCGTGGTGCAGTCTTAAACATCTGAGTAACATGTACTTCAGATCTTGCCAAAGCCCAGGTGACAGACAAGGCCATTCTCTGTAGCTCTGAAGTGTCCATCCTGGGCCCAGCCTGGCCAGTGGCTTTCACCTCTGTATTTGTTTTGCCTGCCTTTCTGTTGTGACACCAACAGACGTGTGATTTACGTCTGAATCACCCATGAAGACTAACCCATGCTATCCAGCCACCTGTAAGTCTACCCCTTTTCTTTTTGCTCAAGAAAACACTAGAACACTCAGGAGTGATTTTACTATGGGGTGGATCGGATACTTTCCAATGTACAAACCTTGGTAATTTACTACTAGTTAACAAATAGCATTTGGCATTCCTCACAGCAGAGATGACAGGCAGTGACCCTTTCAGCCGCTCTGCCCTCACTGTGGCTACACAGAGTCAGAGCCCTTGAGAAAGCAGGGTTCACGGGATGGGGTGTGGAGTTCACAGGAGTGCTCATCCACCCAGATGTCTCTACAGGTCCTTCTTGCTCACTCCCAACTAAGCCAAGCCAGGATGCCTTCTAGCCTCAGTGTTCTCATCTGTAAAATGAGAGAGGCAACCATTCCTACTTCATCACTCTTGTAATTATTAAATGAAATTACTGGCACAAAGCATTTAGCATAGTGCCTGGAACAGAATAAATAATTGATATAAATTAGTTCCATTATTACCTAGATGTTATTTGCTTACCCTCCCCCCAAAAAATGCCTTTGGTAAGTGATTATTTTATTCCAATAACTTTAAGTTCTAAATGTTTTCAAGCTTTTTACCAGCAGGAACCTCTTTATTGCCAAACAAAATCATTACAAAATGAGAAGTATGAAACTTAAAGACCATAGCTAATAAAAACAACAGTGTATGTCATTATTCAATAGTGTTTTGAAAGATGCTACCATTTTAAGAGTCAGTGTTTTTAAAAGTCTTTCTGTAGACAGAGAAACTAATTTTCTCTAGAGGTTTTTACAGTACCCATGATACTGTGTTTCTTTCTGCTATAACTTTCATAGCATCAATATATAACACTTGTCAACTTATTGAAGATGTTTTTAAAATTAACACAAATTCTTAAAAATTACTTCTGTTGCACACATGTCAAAAGTTTAGCAAAATAATATATATTCGTGTTTTTCTCTGTGAATTTGTACTAAAATACAGAAAAGGAGACATCTGCATGTCTGTTTTCCTTTAAACTCTAAAGATGTCACATAAGCATAAACTTCAAACTAACTCAATAGGAATTATTTTTTGAATTTTTGGATTATTCAGTACTCTAACTGCACTTATATAGCAGTCTGATCTGTTTTCATACCCATTATAGTATCTGCTAGTAGAAACATTAAAGCTGACTCATTTCTTTCTTTAGAAATATGCAGCAAATTACTTTGAATAATCCTACAGACTCATTTTAACCAGACTTGAATTCTGCACACATTTTTGATATTAAGCCATTAATTCTTTCTACATAAAAAAGTAAAAAAAAAAAATTATTCCCAACATATTCAAAGCACCCCAGGCAGGGACCTAGGACTATTTTGTAAAATTACATTGTATAAATAACTTTGACTTAAATATTTATTCCTCCATTTGTATATGTTTTGATTTTCTTTCTTGCTACTGACCTGGCTGGGAAGTCACCATCCATTGTGTCATTTCACGTATTGTCATCATTATTCTCAGAAACTAATAAATCTGTTTATGCAGTACAGTTAATCTTGTATTAAGCCATCAATAAATAGATGATATCCATTTTTACAATGTCTCTTTAAATATCTGGGGTTTTTTTTGTTTTTGTTTTTGTTTTTATTTTAAATATCTGTTTTTTTTTTTTTAAATATCTGGTTTTTAACCAGAATTTTTTTACTAGTATTTAAAGGAATTTTTTTGAATCCCATGTTTACAATGAATTTTATAAATATGATATAGACAAAATGGAAATATTATATTAAAAAATGAAAAATGTCTTAAATTCATCTTGATTTACTTTAGAATGTGTATGCTAACTGGTTATTATAGAGACACCAGTAAATGAGAACATGACCCAGAAGGGATTTTACACCTCTGAACAGCAGTGTGGGGACACAGGCTCTTAATGTCTGGATGTTCTTCACAGTGGGCAAGTGGTGGGGTGGAGATGAAGTGGGTGGAATAGTGAGACAGACCAGGGTCAGAGAAAAAATATAGTTTGGAAATTGTAACTTGACATGAGTAGGTTAATTTGTTATATGTCAACTGAGAAAGTCAATTGCTTCTATTAGAATAAGTAAAGGCTGGGGAATAAGATTCAGATTCAAATCCTGGCTCTATCATTTATAAATATGATATGACATTTATATTATTATAATGTAATTTTAGTTGTTGGATTGCTTCCACCAGCCCATCCCAAATTTACAGGGTTTGGATTATCAAATAAACATTGACTATTAAAAAATACATAGGGATCCCTGGGTGGCGCAGCGGTTTAGCGCCTGCCTTTGGCCCAGGGCGCGATCCTGGAGACCCGGGATCGAATCCCACGTCGGGCTCCCGGTGCATGGAGCCTGCTTCTCCCTCTGCCCGTGTCTCTGCCTCTCCCTCTCTCTGTGTGACTACCATAAATAAATAAATAAAATAAGATAAAAAAAAATAAATAAAAAATAAAAAATACATAAAGTTGGAGTGGTTTATTATTAGTAAACAGAACTTTCTATCTTATTAGTAATATAAAAACTCTAAACATAACTGCTTTTTGTGGATACTTCGTCTTAAAACTAGCATTAAAGTTGTTTACATTGTGGGTAATTTTATTTTCTTTCCATTTTAGGATGAGTTTATCAAAGAAACAGAGAGTAGTAAAATGGTTGCAGGCAGTGGGAAAGGAAGGGAAACCAGCAGAGACGGGTAAAGGAGAATAAACTTTAAGCTCTAAGATGAGTAAGGTTGAAGGATCTAGTGTAAAACATGGTGACTATTGCTGATAACACTGTATTGTATAATTGAAAATTACTAAGAGAGTAGAACTTAAATGTTCTCGGCAAGAAAGAAAGAAAGAAAGAAAGAAAGAAAGAAAGAAGAAAGGAAAGAAAGAAAAGAAAGAAGAAAGAAAAAGAAAGAAAGAAAGAAAGAAAGAAAGAAAGAAAGAAAGAAAGAAAAAGAAAGAAAAGGAAAAAAAGAAGAGAAAAAGAAAGATAAAAATGTGAGTTGACGGATATATTAACTAGGTCAGGGAAATTCTTTCACGATGTGTATATCAAACCACTACAATGTATATTTTAAAAATCTCACATTTTTATTTGTCAGTTGTATCCCCAAACTGTAAGTGAAAAAAGCATCAAGTTTAAACATGAAGAGAGAGATGAGCAGTACTGAGAATCCTTAGAAGAATCTATATTTGAGACAAAATCAGTAGTTTACAGAATGGTGTATAAAGATCAGCTATGAGGCATTCCTTTTAATTGTTCTAAAAAATTATCTTCTTCCTCTTCTTCTTTTTTTTTTTTTTTTTTTTTTTTACTGCATTTTCTATTTCTGTTAAAGTCTTATGCTTTGTGGATAGAGCCAAAGTAACAAGCACCAGGGTGCGTGGGCAGGCTGGCCAGAGAAAGGCTTTTTCACACAGTCACTCCATCCTGATGTTCATAGAAAACATCTGCTCCCCTGCCATTGCTTCCACTCTCTTCTTCCAAGGTCTATGCTAAATATATTTAATTCTCTGTCTTTTCTCCTTCAGCCCAACACATTCCCACCATTGGCTTCCATCTGTTCGCCTTCTCTACTGATTTTTGTCTCCTGGACTCAGTGACAAGAGTGTAGAAAGTAGCAGAAAGAGCATAAATAAGTTATTTTTGTCATCTTTTATTTAAAAAAAATACCCTCACAACATAATCTACTCTGTTGTTACCTTAAAAGTTTGTTTACCATGTAGTCAGTTAATTGAATTTATATAATTTTAATCAATTAATAGATTAGTTTTTTAAAACTTAGTTCCTTTCAATGGCATATGTGGTTGTGGGAGCTTGCTCAAGGCAGTGGTCATAGTTTATCTTTAAAATACTACGCAATGCTCTTTTGGTAACAGCTAAGTAAGTAATTGCCCCTGGGCATGGAAGCATTTATATGCTTTGTGCTCTCAGATATACATTTTCTACTCTGCAGCAGAAGAAATACTGGAAAATTCACATTTAGTTTTTGGGGGACTATGACATGGAAATTATGTATAACTGTTCCTCTATTCGACCACAAAGGGTGTGGATTGCTATTTCATAATGGTCTGTTTGTTGGGTCCAAAATATGGTCTCCGGTAAGAGAAACATAAAATAAAAGCCATTGTGCATAACCATAAAGTTGATGTGTTTATTTTTGTGTAATACAATCAATTTGACAAGAGTTTTGAACTGTTTTGTGAAATGTGGCCATATTTACTTCTACTCCAAGTCTTAATGCTAGGAGCTTTGCGTTTCTTACTGGGCTCCAGTTCTATACATAACAAGACCTTGGTGAGTCATAACACATTTCTTTGCAGTACTCTCCTATGTTATTCAGATCTTTACTGATTTGTTTGTATCTATGGGCTCTGTTCTCGCATCTAATGTAGGAGTCTGTGGCCAGAAGGTAGGGAAAGCCTTGGGACTCTGTCCACAGGGGTGGGAATGCATGTTTTACTGCAATCTCCACCCCAACCCCCCGCAAAAACAAACAAACAAACAAACAAACAAACAAACAAACAAAAAAACAAAAACAAAAACACAAACCAAACCAAACCAAAACAAAACAGTTTCTCCTGCACTGGGAGAAAATTTTCCTTGCATTTCCTCAATCCTGTGACAAGTCCAGGGGGCTTTGTGAATGTGCTGTTGCTTGCTTACTCCAAATCAGTAAGGCTGACATGGCCACACCCTATAAACCTCAGTGCTACCACCTTGGTGTTTGGCACTCATCCCTGATGTTCCCCTTGGGAAGTTCCAGGGCCCTGTGGCCAAAGTTCTCTACTCACCCTATGCTGAGGGCACTTCCCAGGCCATGCTCTGCCCCACGGGTCTCATCGCCTTGTGGATGCACCTCCTAAAGCCAAAGTCTTTGTTAATGAGTGTGGTTGCTCACATGAAGGATGTGGGGAGGAATGCTCTGACTGTATGAAGCAACCATTTTTGGATATTTGGTCAATATATTCATCTCTTTTCTCAAAAATGAAAGTACACACAGGGAATAACCAAGATAGCTTTCTTGCTGGGTTTAGATCCAATGAGGTGACAAGTGACTGTCAGTACAGAGTTTTGATTTTCAAGGGTGAGTTGATGAGAGATAGGAGCTGTAGAATCTGGACAGTTTGAGAGGGGACATCCCCAAGGTGCTGGTGGTCCCAAGGGCTGGGCTCTAGCTGCCTGGCTATGGAAAGAAACTGCCCCCTCCCTGAAGCCTGGGCAGGCAGGGCAGGGATTCCTGTGAGATGGCTCTGAAGATAAATGGGATAACTGTGATATTTCTCTAGGTCTTATGCTTTATCTCCACGCCAAACCAACTCCCAGAGCCTCACCCAGTTGCCATGTGAAGTTCATGAGATATAGTAGAAACCCAACCCATGTTTGCATTTGTGGACTGAATTGAACTTATGGCCTTTCCAAGCCATGCTGTTGTCCTCCAAAGGCTAAACAGCAAAAAGAACCTGCAGAATGAATAGAGTGCAGCACTGCTCCATGGAAACTGTGGGATCTGAGGGATTTGCCAGTGTGAGGGAGAGAAACATTTATCTATATAGGAAATGTACAAAGATTTGCTTACTGAGTTCTGTTACAGTGGGGAAGCAAATTTATTTCATGCTCATGATTTCTCATTTTACTGTTTGTAGTTATTTCTTTCACAGTGTTATGATGTAATCATAGTCATATTTTCCTAGCATATCAGTGCCTAGAGTGAAATCGCACATAGTATTCCATGCTGACTTATGCACTGAGTTCCAGATTTCTCATTTGACAAACCTCTGCTTATAAAAATATTGTGTTTTTTTTGGCAAAAGGGCCAAATAGGCTCTGAAATACCAAGTTTTCTGCTTAATCAGAGGCAATTGGTCTGTAGGAAGATGTAAGGGAAATTAATGAAGTCTTTACTTATTTACCAGATATAGACAGCAGACTTAGGGCTATGTCTTGGCAGCTCTGTTTGTATCTTTAGCTTACAAAAACCCTGCATTGCTTCTTATGCCATGGCTCTTTTCTAAGTCACTGTTGCGGTTTACCATCCATTCTGGTTCATCATTGTTCTGCAAGTTTCAAAGCAACATCTACTTTATAATTCTGCACTTGAAAACTTAAAAGTCAAAGGAAATGTGCAAAAGAGAAAGCAGCTGATTCAAATTGTCCTAAGTAAGATGGCGTACTCCCTTGGTGAGAGTATCTAGTATTATAATCATGACACACACAAAGACCCTGGAATACAAATACGAACTGCATATTTTGAATCTAAGAGTAACAGTTTGATCTGAATTTAAGCTCTTGGCTAATGGTATAACAATTCCATATTCAAGGTCAGTATTGCCTGTTTCAAGAGATAAGTGTGTATGCCCTTTTCTCATTTGCATATACTACAAAATGAGTATTCTTGAAGAAGCTTTAAAGGTAAAGAAGGCAAAATTTTTCTCCTTGTCACAGAAAGATACTGCTGGGTTGTGATTTTTGGAGCCAGGGCTCAGTGGATTTTTTTTTAAAGATTTTATTTATTTATTCATGAGAGACACACACACACACACAGAGGCAGAGACACAGGCAGAGGAAGAAGCAGGCTCCATGCAGGGAGCTTGATGTGGGACTAGATCCCAGACCCAGAATCATGCCCCAAGCTTAAGGCAGACGCTCAACCACTTGAGCCACCCAGACATCCCTCAGTGGAATTAATAGAGATAAAATGAATGAATCTGAAAGATTATTCCAGGCTTTTTACTACCTGAGCAATAAATATTTTTTACTTAAAATTATGAGCACTAATGCATTAACCTCATGGAAGTTCAACCACTCATAGGGTTTATGGTGTCATAAGTAAAGAAATGCATCATATCTCTTCCTCAGTGTCATGTCATATCCAGGGCCTTTTCTTTATCCTTTCAAAGGTAATTTCAGAACTACCAAGGCAAAGACATTTGTACTTTCCTGCATTGTGTGTGGTTTGTCCTCCAGCTCTGTGGTCCTGTGGTAGATTATAACTCACTTTCACATTGTAATTTTCCCTTAATTCAAATTTTATGTACTTTTGGTAGTTTTACTCTGTTGTTTCTCTGATATTTCTAACATTTCTCAGGTGACTACTCTTAGAAAAAAATGCATGCATATAAACTTATTTAGTATCACTGCCTTATATACCTTCTTCAAACATAGTTCTTATCCATTGGAATATCTTCACTTTCTCCTCTGGAGAGAAAACCTGAAAATCTTTAGTTCTAAGTGAAATAGTCTAGGAAACTTAAGGCTGAACATTTAAGTAAGAGTTTTTGGGAAAAATACTTTGATGAAGAGTCTCTGAAAGCTTTTTATACCTCATTGAGAAATCCACTTCTTTAAGTCATTAAGGCAAACTTTGTTCAAAGGCCCTCATAACTTTTCCAGACCAGAAAATTGCTTTAATAGCTATGGAGGGAAGCTCACAGAAAGGGCTCTGATTCAGAGAGCATCAGTGAAGGGTCTGCTCAGCATGGACCTAGGGCTCTGGCTATATGGCAGACTCCAGCAGGGACTCCTGATCTACCCATGTGGCCACCTCATCTATGCACCTATTATCCATCTGCATGTGAACGATTCTGTTTGCTTGAGGATATTATTATTCCACATGGCTCTGGCAAGTACTGAGAAGGATGTGACAACCATTACTGCACAGCAGGTGAGAAGATCCTAACAAGCTGGCTGCTTATGTCTAGTTACAGTAAACATTGCCTCTTGGATCCTAGAGGACTGGATCTTGGCTGAAACCACAGCATAATGAGGCTGGTGATGATGCCTAGAAGTGGAGGCGCACCTCAGCACCCTCAGAAGAAATGGAACTCCCAGTGGACTTGTAGGCCTGTCCCTGTTTTGCACCCGCAGAGTCGCTGAACACAAGCCGAAAGAAAGTGCAATCAGATGTTTGTTTTTGTCCTGAATAGTTCTTCTTCTCACTGTGGATTTAATTCAAGGGAAGTACATATACAAGTTTCTTGAGGTGGTAGTTTATTATATAATATGCCATATACATAATATCTTTTTTGTTAAAGCACTTGTATCTCTTATCTAGACTTTCATTGGAAATCCTATGCTGTGTAATAATTACTTTTTAAGAATCTATAGCTAATGTATCTATGAGTATATAGCTATATATGAATATATATGCATATATAGTTAACATTATGCATATGATTCCAAAGGGGAAGAACTTTCTAATTACATTTGTAAATTGAAGGCAGTAAAAGAAAGTCATTTAGCTAAGTTATTAAAGAGTGTCTGGCTCACAATATAGAGACCACTTAGGAAGTATTTATTGCGTGAATAAATATAATCACTGCTGGAGATGAAACTAAATATAAGCATTTCTGTTCTCAATTGAAATTATTCTATGGTGTTTATTTGATAATGTAGGAAAGCTTTTATGCTAGAATAAACATCTGAGAGTATATTTGCAGAGAGAAAAGAATTCTACTTATTAAAGTGATTCTCAAGGATCTGGAATTTCACCGTATCTCCAGGATAAAACATGCGGAAACTATCTATTTCTCAAGAAATATGGCCAACACTCTCTAAGTCACACATTTGCTGAAAAGTTTCTTTTTGATGCTAAAACAAAGCAAAAAATAATAATAATTCTAACAAAGGAAGGCTGAAAAGCAAGCAAACAGAAAAAAAAACCCTGATCTATTAAACTATTTCTGTGCATTCATTTTAGGGCATTTCCACTGAGATTTGACTGCATATAACAACAAACTAGAAGAGATTTAACTGCCTCCCTGGTGTAGTTTTTACAAATGTGCTATTTTTATTGGAATCTAAAGATTTTGCATAAAAAAGAATCTAAGATGTGAACTAAAAGTTTTGACATTGAAACATGTCTGGCAAAGTGCTTAGTGCCTTCAGGCATGAATTAAGTATTTCCCAGGTGAATGAAGGAAGGAATAGCCACTACTCTGCTTTCATTCCATTCATAAAATACAGGACAGGCTGCTGCCAGACAAGCACCTTACTGTGGGGCATGCCATTCCTCCACAGCACTCTTCCAAACCCAGCAGTCATCTTTGACACCTTCTGTGTCCTCAGCCCTTTTTTTCACCATATTACCTTTTAAATTCCTCAGGCATCTTGCTCTCCTCCGATCACTTAGCCTGGGTCAGGAGCACCTATTATGCTTGCACAAGACATTTTGCTTTTCCTTCATAGCATAGATCTTATTTTGTAATAATATAGTGACTTTGATCTTATTTGAATAAATGCCATTTTCCTATAGTCTAAATTCCACGAAGGCAGGTCTGATTTGCTCACTATTGTACCTTGAGCAACTTAGAACAGTGCTAAGGCACATAGACTGTGTTAAATGTGTATTTTAAAATGAATAAATGGGGCAGCCCGGGTGGCTCAGTGGTTTAGCGCTGCCTTCAGCCCAAGGTGTGATCCTGGAGTCCCGGGATCAAGTCCCACATTGGGCTCCCTGCATGGAGTCTGCTTCTCCCTCTGTCTGTGTCTCTGCCTCTCTCTCTCTCTCTCTCTCTCTCTCTGTGTATGTGTGTGTGTGTCTGTCATGAATAAATAAATAAAATCTTTAAAAAAATAAAATAAAATGAATAAATGAATGAGATCATTGTGACATAATGGTTAAATTACAGTGGCCCCTGGCTCTTACCTCGTTAGGCCCCTTACAGAGCAGCATCAGTTGTAAGGGCTGCCTGGCGGGGCTCCTGAACACTCCAGCTGGTACAGAGAGCCCTGTTTCCGTTCCTTCTGCTGTGTGTTGGGTGCCTGACATGTTCCTTCATCAATGCTTCAGGGGGGCACCTACGCTTTGCACTGTTTGCAAGCTGCATAGTGAAAAGGCAAGCCTGGTGTCAAGTACCTTGCTTCCTGATGCCCATGAAGCTGCAGGTACTCACCAAGAGCTTCCTCTCCCCACTATGTGCAGGGTCTGAGCCTACTTCTGCCCAGAAACCAGCCTTCTCACAAACAATTTCTTCACTGGTTAGAAAGTGAAGAAGGTCCAAGGTCTTTTTCATTCCGTTTAATTCACCACTATTAGCACAAAATAATAATGGTAAAATGCCCTCCTTCTACTGTGACGAAAAAAGTCCCACACTTATGTCACTGTATGCAAGCAGACCCCCAAAGAGCCAGCCCCTCACTCACACCCATTCTGCACACCATCCCATGAATGACAGTCTCATCTCATGCTGAATCTCTATGTGTGATGTTAACATCATCAAGATAGCAGAAATCCCACCGTGGTCTTCATTGTCAACTCAGCTCTCTCTACATCTCCCCACCAAGTACACTCATTCAACTGAATGTTATAGCTGAAATCAAACCTTGGCTGAGGAGGCTCTATACTGTGCTCCATTTACTACAATGATAAGCACCATTAATGTAGTCCCTCTGTCTATATTGTGATGTATTTCAGGCCTGGTCCTGAATGCTTCTTGTACAAGCAATGCAGTAAAGAGGAAAGGCACTAAAGTTAGAATTGTTCCTGCTGGAATCCCAACTCCATCACTTTTTAGTACCTAGCACACATCCTCCATTTCTTTCTTAGTGACAGATTTAATAACTATCATGCTCAGTTATTGTGAGGATTCAGTCCTATTGCACAGGTGAAACATGTAACACATAGTATGCTCTTAATGCTCCATGGTCAGTGATCAGTCTTCTATTTCTGAATTAATATTTTGGGAGATTTTAGGCAGATTCCCCCTACACCCAATCCTGCTTGAGCTTTGTGCCTTCCTTTTATGTTTTATTTATATGATCACCTTAAATATTATTCCTCATTTCCAAGCCAAATTAGGAAATTTAACTTATTGTATGGGAGAGAAGTTACATTCTGGAAGCCCTAAATTATATACCTCCATATGTCATGCCATTGAATATTCATGGAATAGGTATAGACAATATCAGATAAGTACTATGTAAAATGTTCAAAATACAGTCTTCTTTTAAGATTCAAGACCTCCTCTCAAAGCTGGTATAAGTATGCTACCTGAGTGTGGAAGCTAGCCCTACCATTATCTCATTCCATGAAACAGCTCACATTAGGGCAGACCTTAGGAAAATGCCCAGAGACTCTGGAAAAAGTGGTATTTTTGAAGAGTTATCTCCATCTTGGCCAATATCAACCATTTCATAGCATAGGGATTGTTGAGATGAGAAGATAGAATGGTATCCTTTCAGGCAGGAGAGGACACACAGACTTATTTACAATATTGGTTTTTTCTACAGGACAAATAAGCATTTCTTAGTGGCTTATAGAGTGACTTGCACTTACTTCACATTTAAAAATTGTGTGAAAATGAATACTCAGAGTCTATCTCTTGGAAACTTGTTCTTGTAACCCAGAATCATGGGGAAATTTCTTGATTTACTTCATAAAAGGTAATCTGATGTCTCACTTTTTGAGGATCTAAGCATTTGGGAGTATGATACTTACCTTGCATGAGAGAAAATGTTAATAACTAGTAACACGTTGAATTTCTAAATTATTCAGTTGGAGTGATTTTTGCTAAAATTTCATTACTGCTAATTTTCAGAAACCCCACAAGTAGTCTAAAACTGGGCATTCTATTTCTGCCAATGGAGAAAAGAAAATTACAGAACAGTGTCCCTCTGCAGCACAGGTGCAATCATGCTAAACAAAATGTTAGAAAATTGGATCCAACAATATACAAACAGGATAGTACATTATGACCAAGCAGAGTTTATCCCAGAAATGCAAAGTTGCATTTCATATTTAAATATTAAAATGCTAATTTAAATATTAATTGGGTTAATTTATCATATTATCAGAATAAATGAGGACGATTATATAATAATACCTATAGATATAGAGCAATCATTTAAAAAATGTACACTTATTCATGATAAAAACTTGCAGTACGGTAGGAATAAAGAGTAACTTCCTTATCTGTAAAGAATATGGATTAAAAAGACCATACTATAGCTAACACCAAACTTCATCATGAAATACTGGAACCTTCCTCCAAAACAAGTGTGAGGATATTCACTCTCATTACTTCTATTCAAGGTATTACTGGAGGTTTGAGCCAGTGCAGTATGGTAATAGACATACATAAAAGGCATAATGATTGGAAGTTATTTGTAGATGATGTGATAGTTTACATAGATATGCTAAGACATCTCCAAAGCAATTGCTAGAACCTATACCGAATTCAGTAAGGTCATGCTTGATATTTAGACATCAATTATATTTCCATATGCTAATAGCAAAGAACTGGAGAACAAAACAGAAGTGTTTGATCACATGCACAAAATAAAATGCTTAAGAATAAGTTTAGGAAAAATATGGAAGACTATTGCACTGGAAACTACAAAATACTGCTGAGAGAGACTTCAGAAGCTCTAAATAAATGAAGAATAACAACCATGTTCATGGATTGAAGGACATATTGTTATTAACATACTGATTTTCCTAATTTATTGATTCAACACAATCCCAATCAAAATCGCAGTGGTTTTCTCACAGAGAGCTTAGAGTCCACTGGAATCACCAGCTGTTAATAACACTTAGAATCCTGAGTAAAATATATAGCTATATGTAAATCTACAATCATTTCAATGACGATTTCAATTACAAAAAGAATTGAGCAGCTCTTAAGCACAAGGAACAACAAGAGAGAAAAAGCTTTGAGGGATTTCATGACTCTGAACTCAAACTTTATGTGAACCAAGGAATATCCAAAATGGAAGGGGAAGGGCAAGGTAATACCAATACTAGTAATAATAAGAAAGAAGGAGGATAAAGGGAAGATAGACAGGAGATGTAGAAGGGGAAATATTAGGTCCTAAATGGAAATATATATATAAAATCATACAGTATTTTTTTTTCTATCTGACTTATTTCACTTAGTGTGTAATACCTTTAAGACCCATCCGTATTATTGCAAATGGCAGGATTTTTCTTTTTTATGATTGAATACTATTCCATTGCATTAGATTCTATATCCTCCTTATCCATTCATCATCCATCTGTGGATGGACACTTAGATTGTTGCCATGTCTTGGCTATTGTAAATATGCTGCAGTGAACATGGGGGTACAGGTATTTCTTGGACATAGTATTTTCATTTCCTTTGGCTATATCCCTGAAGTGGAATTGCTGGATAATACGGTAGTTTTATTTTTAATATTTTTCATTTCTGACAAAGGTGTCAAGGCTATTCAGTGGTAAGAAAGAAAGTTTTGTCATTGGAATTTGCAAAAAAATCTGTTCTACTCAATATATCAATATATTGAAAAAATTATTTTCAGCCTTTATCATTCATAAACATTCCTGAATTAATTTGTGACACATAGAATTAGTCATAAAAACCAAGAGTCTGCAACTTGCAAAATATAACAATGGAGACTATCTTTACAACATTGAAGTAGACAAATATTGCTTAGGGAGAACAGAAAAAGTTCTAAAGATAAATAAAAAAGGTAAGTCAGACTTCATAAAAATTGAGAACATGCCAACATAAGCTGCAGACTGGAAGAAGACTGAAATACATGTTTCTGAAGGGAGACTTCTATGTATCTCTGTACGTAAGTGTGTATGTATTCATGTATCTATCATCTCTCAAAATGACAATCCGTTAAAAATGGGCAAAAAATTGAATAGAAACATCACTGAAAAATACAGCAATGCCCAAGAAACGAATGAAAAAAATGCTCAGGATCATAGAGAAATGCAAATTAAAACCACAATGAGATATACTTCCATATTCATTAGCATAACTAAAATTAGAACAACTGGCAGCACTGAATATCAGCAAGGATATTCAGTAACTGGAACTCTCATGCATTACTGGTGGGAATATAAAATGGTGTGGCTACTTTGGAAAATAGTTTGGCAATTTCTTTTGAAGTTTAAACACATACCCAGCCATTTTATTCCAGTATTTATCCAAGAGAACTGAAAACATAGGTCTGTAAAGACTACAATAAGAATATTCATAACAGCTTTATCCATTAAAGCCAAAAAATGGAAATAAACCAAATGTCTATCAAAAGAGAATGGATAAAGGACTTGTGTAGCCACACAATGGACTATTACTTAGAAATTAAAAAAAAAAACTATTGTCAAATAAAACATTGTGGATAAATCTCAAAAACATGCTGAGGGAGAGAAGTCAATCCCTAAAGAATATATATTTTCTGATTCCATTATGTGAATTTGAAGTACAAGCAAAATTAATATATGGTGAAATAAAGCAGAAAAGTGGTTAACTCTGCATGCATAGTATTGTCTGGAAAAGGGCTTGAGAGAACTTTCTGGGCTGATAACAATCTGTCTTGATTAGACTGGTGGTTTCTCAGGTGTAGGTACTTATCAGAATGTCAAATTGTATTCTTAAAATATGTGCATTTCTCTGTGTGTACATTTTACTTCAATAAAATAAGAATGTCATATTAAAGGTTAAATTTACTAAGTTGGTCTTCAGTGTTCAGTTTATTAGGAGTCAGAAAGAACTAAGAGTTCTCTGACAAACCTGAGAAAACCAACACCAGGGAACGAGTGCTGTGGCACTGGGAAAGGGTGCTCTCTCGGAGGACAGGATACTATTCCTTCTCTTTATCCCCAGTTGACTCATGGGGAGCAGCTGGGGAGGACTACTAGGTGAGTTGATAAGAAAGAGGTAGCAGGCATCTGGTAGCAAGCTAACATGTTATGAGATGCCAATGAAGCTTTTTGAAAAAGACATTGGCAATATTTGAGGAAGCTTTGACTACTCCTCATGTAGTCTATTAGATTGAACTATATAAAGTGAAGATATTTGTCCATTTTTTGTCTTAACAGAATAGTAATTCCACATAGCTTACTCTATGCTTTACTGTTCAGCCTTAAAACAGCTCAGGAAGTATCTGTTTCAAGGTTTAAAATGTATAAGCCCCTTGACCTTACAAAGAAAAAAAGTCAGTTGTAAAAACAAAAGTGAGCTTTTTCCTTTTCTTTTTCTTCTTTCTTTCTTTCTTTCTTTCTTTCTTTCTTTCTTTCTTTCTTTCTTTCTTTCTTTCTTTTTCTTTCTTTTTCTTTCTTTCTTTCTCCTTCCTTCCTTCCTTCCTTCCTTCCTTCCTTCCTTCCTTCCTTCCTTCCTTCCTTCCTTCCTTCCTTCCTTCCATCTTCTTTATGTGATTTGTAGAGTTCTAAGCATGAAGCAGGAAATACTGACACTGGATAAGTTACAACATAGGTCCTAAGAACTCTGAGCATATGTGGTTCTCCTCCCCTTTTCCTCACTTTTCTTTCTGGTACTCCAGAAGCCCCCTCTTTACATCTAAATTGTTTCTATTCTGTTTCTAAATTGTTTCCTTGATTCTCAGTGATCACAGGGCACAGAGGCTGGGAGTGGTCAGAAGTGAGAGGCCTAGCCAGGAAAAGTCTTAGTCACTGCATGGTGGATGAAGCCTGGAGTGTGCCCGGCATGTTCACTTGACTGATTTCCAAGGCAAAGGTAGACAGCTGCCTGACAGACAGGCCTAGTCATAGCAGGTTACAATGAACTGTGTCATCCAGGCACACCAGGCAATTTCCTTTTTGAGTCACTTCTCAGCTCAGAATGAATCATACTCCACCCTCCTCTTTTTCAGCCTCTATGCTTAGAGGCTGTGCGTCTGAGTGGAAAGGAGACCATCTTCTCCCTGGCAGCAATGTTTCAGTAAAGAGTGTCCTCAGAGTGTCCTGTCTGCCCCAGTGGGTAGGGGTCTGCAGAAGGGCCTCCCATTCTTGTGTGAGATGACTCTAGATGCAGGGGTGGTCACCTGAGATCCTGCCAGGTCCTAGAGCCTGGAGACATGGTGTATGGAAAATGAAAGCTCCAGAAAGCCCATTTGTTAGTGGAGAAACACGCATTTCTTTCCTGTTTGGATTTTTCTCCTGATTTAAAAAATTAGAAGCTGGTCCCCTGAGCTTTTATGAGAGGAGAGGTTTTAGTGTCACTGTGCCCTCTGGGTCCTTGGCTCTGTCATCAGAAAAATAAGTTGTATCTAAAATCACTGGTCCCTAGATTTGACCACAGGAATTTCTGAAAGCCTCTTCCTATTTCTTGCATGCTTTTTAAAAAATATATATGTATTAAGAATTTAGCTTTGAGTTTTTATTATTATTCTCAGCTTTCTTCATTTCTCTCTTTTTATCCCCACTTTTAACCTATATACACTGGTCAGAAATAAAATTACTATTTATATGATGCAATTAAAGACAAGAATGTAAGCAATGAGTCCTGGAACACAGAGCTTTCTCTGTGGGATCCCTGTTCTCTGAAAGGAAGGGGACATGAGGAGGCTGCAATGAAGTGAGGACCTTCGCTCCCAGGCCTGCAGAGCTCCAGCATCGGCTCCGCTCCTGCTGCTGGCCTTCCTTCCAGAACTGTGCCTCACTGGGGGCAGAAAAGCGGAACCCTCAAGTTTGAGAAAAGGATATGACTAATCATTGGATTTAAAGACTGGTGCCTGTACCTTGATTTTAGGGCAGTTCAAGAGCTGTGGGGTTTCCCTGGGGAGGAGTCAGTATTAAAACGGAAGCTTTTTTGAGCTCTCATTCTCCTTTGCTTTCCCCTCAAAGTCACTTGGAATACCAGCCCAGAGAGCAGCAGCCCTCCTATGCAGTTTCCCCGCTGCCACCTTCTACAAGGATTGGGAGCAGGAGGGGTGGGGGTAGGGGGCAAGTAACATGGTCTTAGGTGCTAGCACCCATCCTTCCTCCCACTGTGGTGACATTATTTGGGGTCTTGAGGATTTTTCACTTTTTTAAGAATTTTTACTTTAAAGTGAGAATCTTTTTTTCTTTCTTTCTTTCTTTTTTTTTTTTTTTTTAAGATTTTATTTATTCATGAGACACACACAGACACACATAAGCAGAGGATGAAGCAGGCTCTGTGCAGGGAGCCCGATGTGGGACTCCATCCCAGGATCCTGGGATCATGATCTGAGCCACAGGCAGATACTCAACTACTGAGCTATTCAGGTGCCCCTAAAGTGAAGATTTCTCAAAAAAGATTAATACCTTACTTCAGGAAGGGTAATGTGAGTTAGGTTGAGGAGGCTAAAGTGATGGAAGAGTAAGGGAGCAAGTGGGCTAAAGTGTGGTGGGCAAAAGCCCAGCAGCAAAATATCCCACATTTCATAACGTCTGTCTACCACCTTTCTGCCAGCTCCAGTTTCCTTTCACTGTGCAGAATTAGCTTGAGAATGTTACTTCCTTGCTCAGACTTCTTCAGTGACTTGCAATTGCTAGAAGAACAAAATCTAAATTCACCAGATATGTGGCCATGTTGTGTATGGTCTGCTTCCACTCTGGCTCACCAACTATGGCCAGCCCTGCTGCTCACCCACAGTGTACTTCAGCTCCAGCCTACTCTTCTCTGGGTCTGGAGCACAGCCTACAACCCCTCATCTCTTTTCCCCTGCTGACTTTGTTCTCTTAGCATATACTTTTCTTTCCAGTTATTTCCATTCCTCTTCTCCTTTTCCCAATTTTTGAAAACCTAACCATTTTTCAAAGACTACTCCACAAAACTGTCCTTAATGACTTAAGTCAATAGAAATTTCATATTTGTTTTCCTTTGCTACCTGGTTTTGCCATGATTTCAACATCTGATGCTTGTCCCACAATCACAGTTATTTGAGAGCGTGCCCTGACATATTAAGTTTGCATACTCCAGTGCACTAAGTATAGTGCCTGGGACATTAAAATAATTCAATAAATGAACATTAAGATGTTGGTTCAGGTTCCAATATTTCTAAGGACTTACCTTAAGGATAGACTAGATTTTATTGTTGAATAAGTAGCCCAGTGGCAGAGAGGACCTCAGGGCATTAGCAGAGGGTTCAAAATGTCCTGTGGCTGCATAATACTTTCCTCCTGGTTAGAAGTGGACAGCTTGGCATCAGGAAAATAAAAGAACTCAGAGATGAGTCCGTACATTACTGTCCTGCACTGCTTTGCAGAAAATGAAGAAACTACAGCCTTCATCCAGATGGTATTCAGTGCATCAGCGTTGAACCATGCTTGCTTTGCAACCTCATGCATGTACCGAGGGATGATGCATTGCTCATTCAACATTTACTTGGTTTTAGGGTCTTAGAATACCGGAAGCTTAGAGGTGGGGTATACTGTGGAGATCATCTTGACATTCCTAATGAATGTCATTTCTACTTGTTCCTCAGGGGTCCATGCTGTGGTCTCTGCAGTCATTTGTCTTCCAGGGAGGGGCCCATGTGCCTCAGAGACCACAAGACTGAACCCTTTGCCTGTCCCCAGATGTCCTCACACATTGGGGCCTTGCAGGGAACGTGAGGGGACTTTTCATTAAGTGGAATCTTGTGAAAGGTATATGTAGGTTTAAACAACTTGGTAGAAACACCTTGATACCTGCTGTGCCAGTGAGCCTTGCCTGTCCTAGAGTGAGAACTAAAATGCTGGGACCCACTCTTAAAAATAAAAAATGACTGGGGGCACCTGCATGGCTCAGCGGTTGAGCATCTGACTTTGGCTCAGGTCGTGATCCGAGAGTCCTGGGATCGAGTCCCGCATTGGGCTCCCTGCATGGAGCTGCTTCTCCCTCTGCCTGTGTCTCTGTCTCTCTCTCCATGCCTCTCATGAATAAATAAATAAAATCCTTAAAAATATAAAAAATGACTGAAAAAGAAAAGCCATTTTAATGGCAAATTTCTGTAGTCATTCTTAAGAAAAACCTGGATTTATTATTTTCAATCAGACGAGATTTTAGCATGTATCACAAAGTATACTGTTAAGCATCGGTAGTTTATGCAAACACAAAGGCATTTAGAATATAAAGAACTAAATCATGAGGATTTTATGGCTACTGGGGTGTTTCTCACACAGAGGGTCAATGGAGAAATTTTATACCGTCAGATAAAGTCAGCTCATCCTAACTCTATTTGTCTATTGACCATAAAAAACTGATTACTCAGATATATACAACTCATATATAATGAGGAAATAATGATAATAATAATAATGCCCTTTTATTTTTTTAAAGATTTTTATTTATTTATTCATGACAGAGAGAGAGAGAGAGGCAGAGACACAGGCAGAGGGAGAGGGAGAGAAGCAGGCTCCATGCAGGGAGCCTGACGTGGGAATTGATCCCGAGTCTTCAGGATCACACCCCGGGCCGAAGGCGGCGCCAAACCACTGGGCCATCAGGGCTGCCCTAATAGTGACCCTTTTAAAAAATTGTAATAATATCCTTTAGAGATAAATATATACACTGAGTATGTGGTATGAATGAAGATTTCAGGAATTGATTGATTAATTTACTCTTTGATGCTTTGGTATTGGATGAGTTTATTGTTAGTAAATGCCTGTTTTTTTCTAGGGGCTGTTCTTTGGTCTAAACTTGAGGAGACTAATTAATATTCTAATGTTTGGTAATAAATGAATAATTTTGAATTATTGCCACTATATTATTTAAGTGTCGATTCAGAGAATTTAAATGAGACATTTTTCACATCTTCCCATCCTAGGAGGTCTGAATACTGTTTATAATTCAGAAGGGAGATTGCTGTGCTTGCCTTTTGGACTATGAAATCCTTGTTCTTTCCTGCATCCTAGGCCACACATCAGAGCAGATACTTTGCATCTGTGACTTCTTACAGAGTTCTTTGTTAGAGCCCTTGAGCCTGGCTGTTAACTGCCACTTCATCAGGTTGCAAAGAAGTTTTAGGATAAAGCTCAAGATAAAAAAAGAAACATCAAAGCTAAGAACCTACTCACTCCAAACCACAGGGCACAAACACACGCATACACAAGCACACTCTTGGGTGTGCACAGGACTATGAAGCTTCCTTGATTGATTCTTAAATGTGGTGGGCAGAGGTGCATTTGTATGGGGAGATGCAAATGTTGAGCTGAGCAGCACCTGCTGTGATCTGTGATCTGCCATTTGTCTTGAAAGGGCCAAGGAGATAGAGGCCTGAATCCCTGAACTTTTGGAGGACTCCAAACAGCAGGAGCACCCTGGTGGAACAAAGGGCTACTAACATATGTGAGGGCTGTGTTTTGTCAAGTGGGTATCATGTTCCGGCCACAGCATGACAGACAAATGCCAGGCCAGATGAGGAGATATAATCTGCTCAACACGATTCATCTGTACCTGGATCATGTGATAGGGGCAGATGCTGATTCAATATGGGTGCAGGTGCAGGAAAAAGCAGAAAGAACCCAGACCCTGGAGCCAAGTGTTAAAAAAATCCAGAGCCTCCGGGAGAGGCTCAGTTTTCTAAGTTATTGATCTGAACTTTTTTTTTTAAGATTTTATTTATTCATAGAGAGAGAGAGGCAAAGTCACAGGCAGAGGGAGAAGCAGGCTCCATGCAGGGAGCCCGACGTGGACTCGATCCACGGTCTCCAGGATCACGCCCCGGGCTGCAGGCGGCGCTAAACCACTGCACCACAGGGGCTGCCCTGATCTGAACTTTTATGTGGTATAAAGTGGTTATCTATGCAGTGCCATGTTGAGGCTTTCTCACAGTGGAAGCCTAAGAGGATCTCTGACATCTGGAAACTAACGGCTTCAGTAGAAACACTAGTTTTTCAATTCTCATGCCATGGACCTGCAGTTTCTCCCTGCCTTGATGGATGCCATGTCCACCCTTGACGATGGATACTCATGGTGCTGCTAGCTGTACCTGGAAGGATCATTAAGATGAGACTGTCTCAGTTACTCAGGGTTGATGAGCTTGTTACTCCTTGTCCAACTCACTAGTACACGAAACCTGATTTTGCTTTATTAAGGTAGCCCATGCTGTGTCACACAAGAGGTTTAGTGCTCTGCCTTTATCCTTGAGAATACCCAATATTAACTACACTGAATAGTTCTTAAGATCAGAGTTCAACATTTCCTGATTATTCCTCTGGTTGCTTTTATTCAAAAATTATTTAGTAGCATCTTCCATCTGTTAGTCAGTATGCTATATGCTTAGATCAAATAGCCTTCACTTGCATTAAAAAAGAAATATTAATGCAATCATTGAAAATAAAGAAGCTCTCTGCTCCCCAGTAAAAACCAACCTCCATGCTGGAAAACAGAGATGCTTGTAGCTCTTCAAAGAGAGTGTTTCTAGCTTCTGAAACATGTTGACATCCGGTTACTAATGGGAGCACTAATATTTCCCCTTCCACATCTCCTGTCTATCTTCCCTTTATCCTCCTTCTTTCTTATTATTACTAGTATTGGTATTACCTTGCCCTTCCCCTTCCATTTTGGATATTCCTTGGTTCACATAAAGTTTGAGTTCAGAGTCATGAAATCCCTCAAAGCTTTTTCTCTCTTGTTGTTCCTTGCGTTTAAGAGCTGCTCAATTCTTTTTGTAATTGAAATCGTCATTGAAATGATTGTAGATTTACACATAGCTATATCTTTTACTCAGTTTCTCTCAATTGTAATATTTTTCAAACTATAGTCATTTGGATAATGACATTTATAAAATCCATCATTCTTATTAAAATTTCTCCAGTTTTACTTGTACTCGTGTGTGTGTGTATTTAACGCAATACAATTTTATCATATATATAGATTTGGGTATCTACCATCAATGACAAGATACTGAGAGCTTCATTACCATAAGGATCCTTTTTGTTGCCCCCTTTTTTATTAATAGACTTTAATTTTTAGAAGTGTTTTAGATTCACAAAGAAATTAAGCAGATGGTACAAAAAGTTCCCATATACTTCCTGCACTTCCCATATACAGCTCCCTCTATTATTATCACCTATGTTAGTATGGTTCATTAAGCCAGTATTAATAATTCCTATTAACTAAATTCCTGTAGTATATTCATATTTTCTTAGTTTTTATCTAATGTCCCTTTTCTGATTCAGGATCTTACTTAGGATTCTACATTATATTTAGTAATCATTTCTTTTTTGGCTGCTCTCTGCTACGGCAGTTTCTGATTTCCCTTGATTTTGATAGCTTTGAAAAGTTTTGAGAAGCATTGATCAAGTATTTTGTAGGGTGCTGCTCTATTGGCATATGTCTGATATTTTTCTCAAGATTAGGCTGAAGTTAATGGTTTTGGGATAAAGATCACAGAGATGAAGTGTCATTTTCATCACATCAAACCAAGGCTACATACTATTGACCTGATTTATAACTGTCAATGTTGACCTTGCTCAACTAGCTTAGGTTGTTTATTAGGCACTACTCATTCTTTTTTTTAAATATTTTATTTTTAAGTAATTTCTATACTCAACATGGGGTTCAAACTTACAGGCCCAAGATTGAGAGCCATACGCTCTACCAACTGAGCCAGCCAGGCACCCCTATGCACCATTCATTCTTAATAGTACTGGAGGTACCAGCTAATGCAATAAGACAACAAAAGGAAATAATAGGTGTATGGATTGGGAAAGGAGAAATAATACTGGCTTTGTTCACAGATGACATAATTGTTTATGTAACAAATTTAAAAAGCATCTACTAAAAAACCCTCTTGGAACTAATTATAGTGAGGTTGTAGAATACAAAATTAATATAAAATGCACTTTCTTATATACCATCATTGAACAATTCAAATTTAAAATTTAAACACAATATTATTTTATTAAGTCCTAAAAAATTAAATACTTCGGTATAAATCTAATATATATATAAGATCCATACTACAAAACTGTGATGAAATAGATTTTAAAAACCTAAATAAGTAGTGAGATTCCATGCTTATTGATAAGAAGCCTTGATACGATCAACAGTCAGTTCTTACCAAGGTGGTAAATAGATTTAAGTCAATCTCAAAGTAATAGCAAGTTACTTTGTGAATATTGGCAAATGGATTCTGAAGTTTGAATGAAAGGAAAAAAGACCCAGAATAGTCAACTCAATAGTGGAGAGGAAAAGTGATGTCAGAGGACTGACACTGCCCCACTTCAACATTTACCAGAAAGCTACAGTGTTAAGAACAGTTAGGGGGCAGCCTGGGGGGCTCAGCAGTTTGGTGCCGCTTTCAGCCCAGGGTGTGAAACTGGAGACCCGGGATCGAGTCCCACTCGGGCTCCCTGCATGGGGCCTGCTTCTCCCTCTGCCTGTGTCTCTGCCTCTCTCTCTCTCTCTCCCCATCTCTCATGAATAAATAAAATCTTTTAAAAAAAGAACAGTTTGGTATAGGTGAAAGAATAGACAAATAGGACAATAGGACAGAATAGAGAGCCCAGAAATAGATCTACTCAAATATAACCAACTGGTCTTTGATAAAAGAGTAGAGCCAATACAGTGGAGAAAAGATAGGCTTTTTACAACTGGTGCTGGAGTGACTGGACATCCATATGTGTAGACTGGGATCTAGACACAGACCTTATATTCACCAAATAAATAAATTCAATGTGGATAATAATCACAGACCTACATATAAAATGCCAAATTATAAAACTTCTCAAGATAACATAGAAGAAAATCTAGGTAACCTAGGATTTGACAATGACTTTTTAGATATAACGTGAAATTTGTGATCCATGAAAGAAGTAGTTTTAATAAAATCAGAAACTCTGCTCTGTGAAAGATACAGAGTATGAAGATAAGCCACAGACTGGGAGAAACATTTGTCCAAACACACAGAATGTATGAAACTTTCACAATCACAGGATGAACCCAAATGCTCATTGCTTGGAGTGATAAAGAATGTGTCAATGTAGGCTCATCATTTGTAATAAATATACCACCCTGGTCCTGAATGTTGATAAAACGGGAGGGTGTGCATACATAGGGACAGAAAGTATAGAGGAAGTCTTCCTCCCAACTTTGTTGTGAACCTAAAACTGTTCTAAAATAAAGTCTGTTAGAGAAAAATCTGTTCAGCATATTTGTGCATCTGTGGAGTATATCTTGGTGAGGGAGGTTGAGTCTCAGACTGTGGGACAAACTGGTTGGCTTGTTGTGGCCACAACCTTCCTGATTATACCGGCCCACTCCATTTCTCCAGTGAGGAGGGGAGTCTCAGGCTTTCTGAGGTAAAGTAGGTCTCCCTTGGGTCTAGTGGGAAGGAGCCCTCTCCCTAAACTGTGGTGATGCCACCTGTGCTGTAGGAAGGACCTTGTTTCCCCAGCAAGGAATGGGCTTGCTGGGGGAACAAACCTCTCTGTTAGAGGTTGAGGGTTGAGAAGCCCTGGAACAGGACTACCTTATTCTGCTGGTGGGGGAGGGGCTGTGGCCCTCCCGTCCAGGAGCTTTTCTTCAAGTCCCAGCTTCGCAAATGCTTGCATCTTTCTCTACTGCCTTTCACTGGTTTTGTTTCACAATTCCCAGGATTTATAGTTGTATTTAGTCAGGGAGAACAGAAAGAAATGGATCTATGCCATCCTGTTGGGACCAGAGATTTGTTTCTCTATGTTTTGAGACGTTGGTGTCTAGCAGATGCTAAAAGAATTTGCTTTGTTTGATTACTGGTGCATCCTTTATGATGCTTTATTTGAACAGTGTACGGACTAATTTCCTTTATTATTCTAACCTATTTTGAGCTGTACTGGATTTTATTCATCTATGAGATAAGGTTCAAAAGATGAGGGGAGTGGAGAAGAAATGTCATGGGTTTAATGAAGTGCGGTTGAATTATCTCTCTTGTTCAAAATTGCGTCGAATAGAGCACTGATTTATTTGACCAGAGGCTTCTATGTGTGTGTGGAGAAAGACGTGAGATATTTGGGAGTGTAATGGAAAAAAGACACAGGATGATTAGAGGGAAGTTCAAGACTTCTCCCACACGACTACACAGCCTCCCAGAATATGCCACCCACTTGACACTGTCACACCTGTGTGTGAAATCAGATAGGCATTGTGAACTGTAAGACTGAGGAAACAAGAGAAGGACCCGAACTCTGGTAATAAAGATTACTGCAAAGCAGGGCAAGGATACTCATCATTTGTTTGGCTCTCCATAGTTTTAAGTAAGGATAAAGTCCAATCAAACCTGACAGTTTCTATGCTTTTAATAAAATCGTGTTCATTGCTCCCATCTTCATACACTTTATGTATTTTTGTATATTTAAGTCAGCTTTAAATAACATTTCGAAACATTTATTGTGAAACACAAGACACATGAATAAACATAAAAGATAAATACATAGCATAATGAATTATTACAAGCTGATCATATGGTATTTGCCACCATGTCTGGTAGCGCCAGGAGCTAGCCCCCCCTTCCTGACTTTTTCTCCTGAGGGACTCTCCATTCTGAGTGGTAAGGGTATATCATTCTGCTCTTCTGAATAATTTTCAAACATGAATATGTTTTTAAATACACCTTTTTAACTTGCTTTTAAATGAGGTTTTTTTCTTAAATACTGTGCTATCCATGTTGGTTTAATTGATCTAAATTTAGCTCTGATATAAAAAAGGCATGCCCACAAATAGAAAGATGATATATAAGCAAGAATAAATATAGAAGAATGACAGGATATATAATGTTGGTTTCACAGATGGTGTAAATACAAAGGGAACAAAAATAGAAAAAAAAATTTCAGGGATCTTAAACAAATACATAAATAAAAAATAGTTTATGAATTACTACTTATGGGTTGCCTACTAGAGTCAGGTTGTATTTCTTTTAACTTTATAATGGGTTGTGAGTTTGTGTCATTATCCCTATTTTCAGAGAGAGGATGGAAACTTAGAGAAGCCAGGTCTTCTGCTCACAGTCAGCAGTTTTGTAGCCCACATCCACAGTTCAGAGCCATGCTCTGACCCAGTTATACTGTACAAAGCTGTCCCCAAAACATCAAAGAGAACTAAACAGATCTGCCAGAGGTCAGTGAGGAAATGCTGATGAATAATACACAGAAAACAAAACTCATTAATTCCTGTGTTGATTCAGTCCCCCTCAATTAAACTAAATCATTGTGGACAAAAAGGGTAAAACAAATATTTTTAAGAGGAAATCTAAGCCAAAGGAAATCTTAAGAAAGTTCTCTTTGATTACAGTTTGAATCTCTTGGCCAAAATGAATCATAGATCTGAGTGGATAAAACTTCTATGTGTTTGTTGAATGAGTGAGTGGTCACTCAACCACTGTGGATAATTGTTGAAGACAGTAGAAAACTTGTGCAAGAATAGGAATGTGGGAAGTAAAGTTCCAGTATCTTTACTAGGGAAAAAAATCTACCATTATAGACTTGAAAGCCTGCTATGGATTTAAACAAGAGTTGAGAAATAATTTCTAAATGTTTAGAAAGGAAACATGATCATCAAAGCTACCATGGATTTACTAAGAACAAGTTGGTATGTGGACCAGCCTAATTTCCTTTTTCATCAGTCTTGCCAGCTGGTAAACAGATCTGGATTTCAATGAGGCATCTGACAGGGGTCTCCTGTTATCCTTTTGGAAAGATGGTGAGATATGAGTCAAAGAATGTGAGAGCCACAGAGTGATGAGTGAGATGAAGGTCACCTCGGAGGGCAGCTTCAGTGTGAGCTCAGGCCTGCTTTCTGCTTGGTCCTGGCCCCTTGTCCTTAAGGACTTGGAGGAAGACCTGGAAGGAAAATATACCAAATTACTGGATGACAGAAAGCTGAGTGGGTAATGAACATGAAGGATAACTAGACAAGGATACTAAAACATCTCAAGTATATGGAAGAATTTAATAACTAAAGCTTAATAGAGATTAATATAATTCTTCACATTTGCTTAAAAGTACATGGAATAATAGGAACAATTTTGCATAATAGGGACCAAAACCTAGACTCAGCTACTGGGGGAAACACTTTGGTGGTTGAGTGGACATTAACTATCAGTCAACTTAGCCATGTACCCTCTATATTACCTCTGTAAGTTCAAGTCACATCCACCTGTCAAGAATTGATCCTAAAGGCCTCTGGCATTATAAAGCATCCTGTGTCCTCCTGATTAGATGATCTTTCCGTCATCTCTGTTCTCATAGGACACAGCTCTAGCTCTCTGCTGGCATTTGCCATTTTCTTCCTAAAATGTTGTGGATTTATAAACACCTTAATGGATCCCAACAACACTGTACCAGTTTGAGTCCTTGACTCCCATTTCAGACATCTGTATTCTCAGCAAAGTAGTTGTACAGTAAATAGTTCCTCAGTGAATGCTATTGTATGAATGTAACTAAGGGTTAATGTGGTCTTGGGTCAATCAACATGTACAGTGTCCAGACATGGGCCACAAGGGTGAGTTGGGGAGGTCATTGTCACATGGAAGTGACCCTACATTAGACATCAGCTGGCAAGAGGACTTCAAATCACTTCATGAGAGGAATGGCAGAAAGAACCAGAGGATTGGTTGTTATTTCTATGTTTGTTTGTTTGTTTTTAAATTTTTTATTTTGTTTTGTTTGGGCTAGAAAATATAAGAGTTAGGATCAGAGAGGAGTGCTACAAAATATGATCCCTAAGGAGAAGAAAATACGTACCTTGCTCTGTTTTTCTCTAGTGGACAAAGCAAGTAGAAACCACATGCACTTAAAATTTAGTTTGAGGGATCCCTGCGTGGCTCAGCGGTTTAGCACCTGCCTTTGGCCCAGGACGCGATCCTGGAGATCCGGGATCGAATCCCACGTCGGGCTCCCGGTGCATGGAGCCTGCTTCTCCCTCTGCCTATGTCTCTGCCTCTCTCTCTCTCTCTCTGTGACTATCATTAATAAATAAAAATTAAAAAAAATTTAGTTTGAAAAGGAAAATTTTTCAAAAATTAGGAATGATGCAAGGATAGAATAGTATATCTCAGTAAGTCATGAGTCACTTTGGGGATTTTCAAAGAGTTGAAATAACGTCAGTAGATGGTATTATTGAGGCTATGAAACTAATGTATTGTAAAACAAGGGCATATGGCAATGGAAGAATCTTGGCTGTTTGTGATCCAGTTAACAGGGACAAAAAAGTCAAAAACTGTAGAGTATTCAACTAGTGGTTCTATGCAGATTGACCCTCAGACTAATAATATTTAGAAAAGCTATATAATTAACTTAAAAATTTAAAAATCACCTACCAGAAAGTGAGATTGAAGTTAACAAGTTCATAAATTCATTTATCAATATTTTTAAGGCGTAATATTTTTATTGCATTATTTATTCTTCAAAGTGCTCATAATTGAATTCTTAGGTCGGAGAATGGACACTAGAACTTCTAAGCCCATGGCATGGAGCTCAGGTATGACCTGGCACAGTCTTACAGGTGACAAAGTAACCATAATTTGAGGGAGTGTTGTGTGATACCCTTAAGCTTAGGCCAATAAAACCTAAAAAACAGCATTCTCTGCTAACAAGCCCTTAAAACTGACACCAGTAAAACATTTTCATGCCAGCAATTATAGAAATTATTTGTGGCTCTTCTAGAAAACTTCCATTTGCTCCTCTCTGCTTTGTGAAGTCCTCAAGACTCACTGGGGTGTGGGTCTACTTCCAATAGATTTACTTTTTGCTGCATGGATTTTCAGTAGGAGTCCACTTTTCTCCTCTGAGAATATGGCTTCCATGTGGCGAGGGATTAGCCTGTTTCTGCTGCTGCTTTGGATAAGTGGCTTTGACCCCCCTATCTCTGGTCATGTGTGAATTCCAGTGTGCTGCACTTGTCTCATATGACCTCATCCCCCTTATTTTATCACTTTCTGTGAAAGGCATAATAATTATCTCCAGCTTTTTCAAATGTGACTATAAGAAATGATCATATATATCCTTTGTCAAAAAAGACAGAAATCAAAGTGATTCTAAATAAAAAGGAATCTAGAGACTTACACTTCTGGGGAGATAGATTAGATATATTTTACCTTATTCTTCCTACTAAGTATAACTAAAAGCTCTGGGTATTATACATAAAACATCTGTAAGAAGACTCTGAAAGGTGAAAAGAAGGCAGATTGGCTAGAAATGTTGGAATACAGGGAATAATAACATGGTGGTGAGTTCCTTGGGTTTTCTTTTTGCCTTTTATATCACTTGGAGCTTATATTCTTGGAGCTGAAGAAGTCAACAACACAGCAAAGAAGAAAAATGCTTCCTAAAAAGCCAACGAGGGAATCTATAAATATGACCTTTAGACAGCAATCACTAGATTGAAGCTAAAGCATTTCAGATAAACAGTGGCCTCACCTCACTCTCTTCAGGAAATGTTTAGTGGAGAGCTGAGACTTCCAAATCACTAGCTGTTATGAGGTGTCCTAATATCCCATCACCTGCTGAGCTCTGGCCAAAGTGTTGTCAGATAAGTCCAGGTGGGAGCTTGTACTTTCATGACCTCCAGCAAGTAATGACCCCCCAACCTTTGTGGGGATCCTGAACTTCCAACTCCATCCAGCAGTAATGAGGAGCCCTCTTTGTCTGCTCAGGGTGGCCTGAGAGGAGATCTAGTGAAAACTCAGGACTGACCCACTACTCAGCAGTGCAGAGGCAATCAGCTACCCACTCCCACAGGGTGTCTGTGGAGGACACATACTGAACAGTAATGAAGCATCTCTACCTTTCTCAGACAGGGTAGTATCAGTGGAAGCCTATAAAGAAGCCAGAAATCCCACCCACACTCAGCAGTAAGAAGAAGTTCCCTCTCAGGTGCCAAAGGTGGTCAAGTGGGGTACCTGGACTTTACCTCACTTGGCAGAAAAGTTTATGTCCCTGCCTTCGTCCATCAGAGCAGCATCAGAGAAAGCAGCTAAATGACAAAATATAAATAAAATCCATAACCCTGAAACATAATATAAAAACTATCTAGACTTCACTCCAAAGTTTGGTCAATCAAACCACAAACCAGAAAGATCTCAACTCTAAAAAAATCATAAATGCAAGAATGAAATGACAGATGTTAGTTATCTGAAAGATTCTAAGTAGCCATGATAAAAATTCAGCAAGAAATTCCAAACATACTTGAAACCAATGGAAAGGTAGAAAATATCAGAAAAATAGTAGAAAGTTTCAGCAAAGATGATATAAAGAAGAACAAAACAGAAATTTTACACCTACACATTACAATAGCTGAAATTGCTGAGATCATGAGCAGAAAGGAAGAGACACAGGGGACCTTGACCAAACTGGATACAGAGCAGCAGAAGTTACCCAGTCTAAACAAAAGAGGAAAAATGGATTGAGAAATAAGAACCTAACATAAGGGACCTGTAGGATCATAATGAAAGATCTGAGTTTTATGTTGTCAGAGCCCCAGAAAAAGAGGAAAATAGAATGGGGCTAAAATGTACCCAAATAGTATCGGAAAATGTCTCATATTTGAAGAAAAAAAATAACCCAACCAACCAAACAAAAGCCCATTAACCTATAGATTCAAGAAGATGATCATATCCCAAAGAGGATAAACCTAGAAGAATTTATATCATGACATCTCAGAGTCAAACTTCTATAAAATAAAGACAAAATTAAGTGTGAAAGTAGTAAGAGAAATGGCTGTTGACATAGTGGGGTGGGTGTGGGGAGACAATTCAAAAGACAGCAGATATCTCATGAAGAATCACAGAGTCCAAAAGGACAGCATTTTTTTTTTTATTAATAGACTTGCTTTTTCAAACTGTTGTGTTCACAACAAAGTTAAGCATGACCTCCCCGACTAACACTATCCCCTATCACAGTGGTTCATTTGTTATAGTCAATGAAGCTACTCTGACACATTATAATCATTCAGAGCCCACAGTGTACATCAGGGTTCACTCTTGGGGTTGTACATTCTATGAGTTTAAACAGTGGTATAATAATATGTATTTGCCATTGTAGCATCATGCAGAATAGTTTCACTGCCCTAAAAACCCCTTGTGATCTACCCATTCTTATCCCTCCTTCTGACAACCACTGATCTTCTTACAGTCTCCATAGTTTTGCCTTTTCCAGGATGTTATATGCTTAGAATCATACAGTATGCAGCCTTTTCAGATTGGCTTTTTTACTTCATGTCTCATCATGGCTTGATAGGTTTTTTTGTTTTTGTTTTTTAGCATGGAATAATATTCCATTGCCTAATGTAGCATGGCATATTTATCCATTTACCTATTCAAGGACATATTGGTTGCTTCCAAATTTTGGAAATTATGAATAATGCTTTTACTTCATGTGTAGGTTTTTGTGTGTATATACATTTTTAAATCATTTGGATATACAAGCATACCTCGTATTGCACTTGATTGAAATTGCACTTCATTAATATTGTGTTTTGCTTTGCTTTTACAAATCGGAGGTTTGTGGCAACCCTGTGTCAAGCAAGTCTATCAGTACCTTTTTTTTTTTTTTCCCAACAGCATTTGGTCATGGTGTATTATCCCTTTCATACGCTGCTGCTGAATTCTGCTTTCTAGTATTTTGTTGAGGATGTTTACATACATGTTCTTAAAAGATATTGATCTATGGCTTTCTTTTTTGGTACTGTCTTTGTCTGGCTTTAGTAACAGGGTAATGCTGATCTCATAGAATATGTTATGAGGTACTCTCTTCAGTTTTTTTTGAAATATTTGAAAAATTAATATTAATTTTGTAAATTTTTGGTAGAATTCAACTGTGAAGCCATTAAGTTCAGGGCTTTTCTTTGTTGAGAGATTTTTGATTGCTGATTTTGATCTTTTGGCTAGTTTTAGATCTGTCCAGATCTTCTATTTCTTCTTGAGTCTTCATAGGTTTTGTGTTTCTAAGCATTCATTTCACTCAGGTTACTCAATTTGTTGACATGCAATTATTCATAGCATTTGCTTATTATTCTTTTTATTTCTGTAGAATCTGTGATAATGCCCTCACTTTCATTTCCGGTTTCAGTAATTTGATTATCTATCTAGTTAAAAGTTTGTCAATTTTATTAATTTTTGCAAAGAACCAACTTTTAGTTTCATTGATTTTTTTGTATTCTCTGTTTCATTAATCTTTATGTTTTTGTTTTCTTCATCTTGATAGTTTTGGGTTTGATTTGTTCCTCTTTTCCTAGCTCCTTAAATTGTAAAGTTATGTTGCCTATTTGAGATCTTTCTCTCTTTTTGTATTAAGATTTATTTATTTATTTTAGAGAGAGAGAAAGCACAAGTGGTAGAGGAAGAGCAAGAGGGACTCTCTAGTGGACTCTGCACTGGATGTGGAGCCCAACTAGGAGCTTGATCTTGGGAGCCTGAGATCATGATCTGAACTGAAACCAAGAGTCAGATGCTTAAACAACTATGCCAGTCAGGCATCCTTGTTTGAGATCTCTTTTAAGTTTCTAATTTTTAATATTTATTTATTTATTTATTTATTTATTTATTTATTTATTTATGAGAGCGAGAACTGGAGGAGGGCAGAGGGAGAGAGAGAGAATCTCAGACTCCCTGATGAGTATGGAGCCTAATGCAGGGCTCAAAATCATGACCCTGAGATCATGACCTGAGCCAAGATGAAGAGTCAGAGTTTAACCAACTACTGTACCCAGGTGCCTCAAGATCTCTATTAGCTTTTAAAGTAAGCATTTTTAACTAAAGATCTCCCCCTTGGCACCACTTTCCCTGCACCCCATAGTTTGAGTAGGTTGTGTTTCTGTGATCATTCATTTCAAATTATCATCTCATTTACTTTGCATTTATTCTTTGATCCACTGGTTGTTTAAAAGTATATTGTTTAATGTCCACAACTTTCTGAAGTTTTAATTTTTTCTTTTGTCAATGATTTCCCGTTTCATCCCATTATATTCAGAGAAGACACTTTGTGAGATATCCATCTGTTTGAATCTACAGAGACTTAACTTGTGTCCCAGCTCAAGGCCTACCCTGAGAACCATCCCGTGTGTCCTGGAGGGAGAGTGTGCAGGCTGTTTTTGCAGGGTAGCATGTTTTGCCTGTGTCTGCTGCGTCTGACTGGCTTCTTGTGTTAAGTTTTCTATTTTCTACCCATTTTATATCTGGTTGTTCTATCCAGTAGCTAAGAGTGTGGTATTGAAGTCTCCAGCTGCTTTTGTGAAGCTGTCTATTTCTGCCTTCAGTTCTGTAGGGTTTTGATTCATATTTTTTGATGGTCCGTCACTAGGTGCATAAATGTTTATAATTGTTATACCTCCTAGCAGAATTGAACCTTTCTTAATATATAATCTTTCTTTCTTTACCTCTTGTAACTTGAAAGTCTATTTTGTCTGATATTAGCATAGCTAGCCCTGATCTCTTTTGGATATCTTTCTCCATCTTTACTTTTTCAACCTTTGGTTTCTTTGGATCTCAACTAAGTTCTTTCACACAGCACATTTTTGGATCACATGTTTTCATCTATTCTGCCCATTTCTCTCTTTTGATTGGAGAGCTTAGTCCATCTACATTTAAAATAATTACTTATGGGACATAAAATAATGTCTAAACTTGTTGAATCACTATGTTGTACACCAGAAACTAATGTAATATTGTGTGTCAACTATAGAATGAGAAAGAAAGAAAGAAAGAAAGAAAGAAGGAAAGAAAGAAAGAAAGAAAGAAAGAAAAGAAAAGAAAGAAAATAGAGACAGAAAATAAAATGGTGGTTGCCAAGGGTTGGGGGGAGGTGAGAATGGAGAGTTACTGTCAAATGGGTACAGAATTTCAGTTTTGCAAGATAAAGAGTTCTGGAGATGGATGGTGGTCATGGTTACATGACAATATGGCTGGAGTTGATACCATTAAAGCTTATACTTTAAAATGGTTCAGGTGGGAAATTTTATATCATGTTTATTTTACCACAATAAACACATTTAAAAGGTAAAAACAACAACTTCCTTTTGTGTTTATAGCTATTTTATTTGTGATTACAATGTGATAACATTTACTATTCTCAAGATTAATGCTCTAATTTGAATTTAAACAGCTTAAATTCAATAATGATAATTTTGTATTTAAGTACAAAATCTCTACCCCTTTACAGTTCTGTCTCCATCACTTTCCCAGTTTTAGTTGAGTTGTTCATTTTCTTATTGTTGAGCTTTAAGAGTTCTTGGTATATTTGGATAACTGTCCTTTAGCAGATGTGTCTTTTGTGACATTTTTCTCCTAGTATGTGGTTTGTCTTCTTATTCTCTTGGGAATGTCTTTCATAGAGCCCAGTCTTAACGTTATTGTAAACTTATGTAGACTAAATGTGTAGGATAATTTATATTGTAAATGCGGGAGGGTAAATGGAAGTAAAGTAAGGAAAATTTTTCCACATCAATAAACTGGAAAAATAATGATGCCAGTAAAATTGTGACAAAATAATAATAAAGATGTGTCATGCAAATATTAATCAAAGGAAATGAATAAGTTATATTAATATCAGATAAACCACACTTCAGAGCAAAGAAAATAATCAGACACAGAGAGTCATTACACAATGACAGAAAAGCCAATCCACTAGAAAGATATCAATTGTAAGTGTCTATGCACCAAGCAACATAGATGCAAAAAATGTGAAGCAAAAAATGACAGAATCGGAAGGAGAAATAGACAAATTCACAGTTATATTTGGAGATTTCAGATCTTTCTGAAAAGTTTATAGGTCAACTAGAAAGACAAGGATACAGGGGAATTTAAAAATGCAACAAATAGGCTATAATAAACATTTGTGGAACACACAATCAAACAGCAAAATGTCCATATTATTTTCAAGTTCTGATGGAACATTTACCAAGACAGACCATATCCTGATGTGATGTGGGGAGATCTCAAGAAATATTTAAAAACTGAACTGATACAGATTATGTTCTATGATAATAATGGGATGCCTGGGTGGCTCAGCAGTTGAGCATCTGCCTTTGGCTCAAGGCATGACCTGGGGTCCTGGGATCGAGTCCCACATTGGGCTCCCTGCATGGAGCCTGCTTCTCCCTCTGCCTGTATCTCTGCCCCCACCCTCTCTGTGTCTCTCATGAATAAATAAATAACATCTTAAAAAATTATGTTCTATGACAATAATGGAATAAAAAAGAAAATAACAAAATGATAATAAGAAAATATGCAAACACTTGAAAACTAAACAACAGACTTCTATGTAGGTCTCAAAGGAAATGAAAAATACACTGAGCTGAGCAAAATTGAAAGTACAATGTATCAGAATTCTTAGGTTGTAGCTAAAATTCTTGAGAGGGAAATTTATAGCACTAAGTACCTCCATTAGAAAATCTAATATCTAGTAACCTAAGATCCCATTAGTGAAATAGAAAGGAAGAGTGCAATAAAGCCAAAGCAAAGAGAAGGAAGGGCATAGAGAAATCATGCCCATATTAGAAATCAACGAATTTCAAAGGCACTATGAAATTTAATTCATTTCAAAAATCTGGCTCTTTGAAAATATCAGTAAATTTGACAAATCTCTAGAAAGATTGGCAAAGGAAAAAGGCAACATACAGATTACCAGTATGGATGCTCATTCAGGGGTTGAGAAAATGAAACAGGGAATGTTAGAATAGACCATGAAGTCATCAGAAGAATAAGAGGACACTACGTCCCACTGTACATACACATTTGACAACTTAGAGGAAACAGACCACTTCCTTCAAAAGCACAAACTCTTTACTGATGTAAAATAGCCACTCTCAATAGTCTGATGACTATCAAAAAAATCCAGTTTGTAGCTAAGTATATCTCAGAAAAAAAATCTCCAGGCCCAGATGATTTCACCTAAGAATTCTACTAAAAATTCTACCAAAATTTCATACATCCTCTTCCTGAAAATAGAAGAATGAACACTTTCCAATTCGTTTTATGAAGTTATATACCTTGATATACAAAGATGACAGAACAAAAAAGTAAACTATAGACCATACCCTTGAGCTAAGATTATTCCATTTACTCTAATGATAAGAGCTTTGATTCTCAGAGTATTTGTTAATATGTTGCAGAACAAGGGCTTGAATTCATGACCTCTGACTTGTGATGACTGGCAACCACTCTCCCTCTAGTATGGATTGTGAGGATTTTCTTTCTTAGCTGCTCCTTGTTCCCTGTTCTCTAAATATTCTTCTGTCTATTGAATATGACTCCCAGCAACCCTACTTACTAGAGAAGCTTGAGCAAGTCATTTATTTTTTAGAGCTTGTTTCTTAGCCTGTCCTGAAGCTGTTGTGAAAACTAAATGCATAAGTGCATGCAAGGTGCTTAGTATAGTGCCCAGGGAGAGTGCTGCCAATTTATCACCACCACCACCACCATCATCATCATTATCATTATCACCACCACCATTTTTTATTAAATTCTCTGAGTTTGCATTTCTCTGGGTTACTTTTTCATTTAACAATGGATCTATATACTAAAATCCATTCATCAATTAGACTGAAAAGTTTGTGACTTGAGTTGATTTTATTTATTAATTTTAAGTCTCAGATCATAAATGTAGCTATGGCCTGAAGAATCCATCCAACACTTCAGGGTTTCATGAATTAAAAAGGCATATGTGTGTATTTTTGCTTTAGTGGGCTGGATCAGATTCTTCTATAAGGTATTCCCTTGGACTGGCTTTTAAATATTTTGCTTGCTTAGAGATACTGTGGTATGTGGAAAAGAGAAAAAGAATGAGGAAGAAAGAGGAGGATGAGAAGAAGCCAGAGAGAAGGAAATGGGAGACAAATGTGTATGTAAAACCTTAGAGTTCATACATTAGGGATAAAATCCAGACGTCAGATAAAATTGAAGAGACCTAAAATACAAATGGAGTTTGAATTCAGGCCATACAAGCACAATTCAAGCAAAAGGCATTTGTTGATTGCAATAAGATGAGCCTGAACTGTGGATAGAATCAATTTGGCTGTCTCAAGATTTTTGGTCAGTGAAAGGAATTGTCTTTGCCTTAAACTTTCTTGCATTCCTTATTCTCATTTGTTATATAATCTTTTAAATCATGATTCCTTGCAATAAATGTCTGAAGTTTAATTGAGCCACATTATTTCAACTCTTTCATTGTCTTTGATAGCATCAGATGGAATATTTTCTCCTTCCTACTTTAGAGAAACAGGAAATGAAAGTGTTGGGGGTTTTAATTTCACAGAATGATATATTTCTGTTTTTAGGTGGTATGGTACAGCAAAAAGGGCACTGGATTATGCAGACTGCCCACCTTGAGGTAAGTTAACTCACTTTATGAACCTCGGAGTCTCAACTCTGAAAGGAGATGGCAACAATTGTCTTGCCCACACCACAAGTTTTGAGTTGTTCAGATGTTATCAAATGGGACCATACCTGAAAAATGCTTTGTAAACTGTTCAGCAATTTACATGGTTGTTCAGATCTTAGATATAGATAATAATGATTAGTAGTAAAACACATATTGATATTTTTAAAATTTTACCTCAGTATTGATATTAATTGAAAACAACTAAAATCAGTGTTTCTTCTATATATGCTTAGGGATAAGTCCATTTTTTTACAGAAGAATTAGGCATGACCATTAGATTTACCTAACCTTATATATTTACTATATTTAGACATAATTTTGAGCTCTTATTTTACATATTTTAAAAAATTCGTTTTTAAGACTAGCAATTTTTTGGTTCCAAATATTGGTACAGGATACTTCTACTACTTCAGCATTGTCGAAATCACATTCATGTGTGTATGTGGGTATGGTATGCAAGCACACACACACACACACACATATTTATGCATGCATTAGAGAATTCTTTGAATTCCATGGGTTACTCTCAGGATTCAGGGTGCAGACCATATAAGGTCTATATAATGTCAGCCAAATGGACTCCTGTCTCTGACAATAGAAAGACTTACTTTTAAGGACACAAAGATTTCAAAAGCTATATGGTTCCCTTTACTCAAAATGTGCTGAATATTGTTTTTAGACAAGGATAAATGGAAGTGGATTTTAGGACTCATTTACTTTCAGAGTCTGTCTAGAAAAGGAGCATAATTTGGACCATATTTTAACTGAAGTTAAATCAGCCCCATTCCCAGAAACCATCCACCAACAAACACACACATACATACTTTTAATCTAATAAAGTTTTATATGGTATAAGACTTCTTATCAAACAACTCATCTTTCCAGACCTCATTAGATTCATGTGTGCAAGCTAAAATGGATTAGACTTGTGCAACAGATTGCCTGTTCATGGTAAGGTTGGATCAGGATGGCTTGATAAAAAATTGAAACTTATCTCTACTTGTGTATTGTAATCAAGGAATAGACATCAAAGAGATTGTTGACACATGTCACTGCAATTTTGGGTAATTTTCCTCCTAAAATACCAATAATAACTTTATATGTATGACAATGACATCCTTACTTTTATTAAAAACAACAAGAGTTTTTGTGGGAAAAATTAGTATATAATATTATATAAGCTTCAGGTGTACAATATTGTAATCCAATATTTGTATACACTACAACATGAGCACCACCATAATTCTAGTTATAAACTATCACCATACAAATGAGCTCCTTCACCCATTTCACTATCCCCTCAAGTACCTTCCCATTTGGTAATAACCAATCTGTATCTTTGAATTTGTTTTGTTTATTTATTTTTTGTTTTTTAGATTCTACCTGTAAGTGTGATCATACCATATTTATATTTCTCCATCTGACTTATTCCACTTATCATAATACCTCAAGTTCCATTCATGTTGTAACAGATAACAAGATTTCCCTTTTTTTTCCATGTCCGTTGTAAATACATATCATATCTTTATCCACTAGTCTATGTGTCTGTTTTTATGCCAGTGCCCTATTGCTTTCATTGTAGCTTTGTAACATAGTTTGAAATCAGGGAGTGTTGTACCTCCAAATTTGTTCTTCTTTCTCAAGATCACTTTGGCTATTTGAGGTGTTTTGTTCTACCTCTGCGAAAATTGCCATTGGAATGTTGAACAGTATTGCATTGAATCTGATTGCTTTGTGTAGTATGGACCCTTTAACAATGCTTATTCTTGCAAACCTTTATCCTGAAATATCTTTTCACTTATTTGTGTTTTCTACAATTCCTTTCATCAGTATTTTATAGTTTTCAGTGCACAGGTTTTTTACTTCCTTGCTTAAATTTATTCATAGGTATTTTATTCTTTTTGACGCAATTATAAATGGAATTTTATAAACTTCTTTTGAAAGTTCATTGTTAGTGCATAGAAATACAGCAGATTCTGAATATCAATTTAGTATCCTTTACTGAATTTATTATTTCTAACAGTGTTTGGGTAGTCTTTATGATTTCTATATATAGTTTCATGTCATCTGAAAATAATGACAGTTTGATTTCTTCCTTTTCAATTTGGATACCTTTTGTTTTTTTCTTGCCTAATTGCTATGGCTAGGACTTCCAATACTATGCTGAACAAGAATGGTAAGACAACATTCTTGTCTTATTTCTGATCTCAGAAGAAAAGTGGTCAGATTTTCATCATTGAGTATGATGTTAGCTGTGAGTTTGTCATAAAAGGCCTTTATTATATTGAGGTACATTCACTTTATATGAACTTTGTTGAAAGTTTTTATCATAAATGAATTTTGAATTTTGTCAAAGGATTTTTCTCCATCTATTAAGGTGATTATATGATTCTTCTCTTTCATTTTGTAAATGTGGCATACCATACTGATTTATAGATGATGCATCTCTGAAATAAATCCCACTTGATCATGGTGTATGATCCTTTTAATGTATGTCAAATTCAATTTGCTGATATTTTATTGGAGATTTTTTCATCTATGTTCATTAGAGAGATTGGCTTGTAATTTTCTCTTTTTGTAATGTCCCTGTCTTGTTTTGGTATCAGGGTAATGCCTGCCTCATAAAATTATTTGCATGTGTTCTCTCCTTTTCAGTTTTTTGGAATAGTTTGAAAAAGATAGGTATTAAATCTTTGAATGTTTGGTAGAATTCACAACTGAAAGCAATTTGGTCCTGGTCTTTTGTTTGTTGGAAGTGTTTTGATTATTTATTCAATCTCTTTGATCATAATTGGTCTATTCAGATTTTCTAGTGCTTCATGATTCAGTCTTGGAAGAGTGTGTTTCTAGAATTTATCCATTTCTTCTAGATGGTCCAATTTGTTGGCACATAATTCTTTTTAGTAGTCACTTAAAATCCCTTGCATTTCTGTGTTGTAAGTTGTAACTTCTTTTCACTTCTGATTTTAGTTATTTGATCCCTCTATTGGTGAATCTTGCTAAAGTTTTGTCAATTTTGTTTATCTTGTGAAATAAACCATTCTTAGTTTCATTGATCTTTTCTATTGTCTTTTTTAGTGTCTATTTTATTTATTTATACTGATTTTTATTATTTCCTTCCTTCTACTAACTTTGGGATTATTCTTCTTTTCCTAGTTCCTTGAGATTTTTCTTGTTTCTTAAGGTAAGCCTGTATTACTATAAATTTCCTTCTTAGAATCGTTTTTGCCTTGTCCCATAGAACTGCTGTATTTCTAGTTTAATTTTTCTCCAGGTATTTTTAAAATTTATCCTTTGATTTCTTCTTTGATCTATTGATTGTTCAGCAACATGTTGTTTAATTTCTACATATTTGTGATTTACCTAGTTTTCTTCCTGTAACTGATTACTAGTTTCATACCATTGCTGTCAGAAAAGAGACCTAATATGATTTCAGTCTTCTTAAATTTACTGAGACTTGTGTGTTAACATATGATTTATTCTAGAAAATGTTCCATATGAACTTGAGAAGAATGAACTACAGAAAAGAATATGAGAAGAATACGTATTCTGCTGCTTTTTGATAGAATGTTCTCTATATCTCTATTAAGTCTATTTGGTCTAATGTGTTTAAGGACAATGTTTCCTTATTGATTTTCTGTCAGCATGATCTATCCATTGATATAAGTGGGGGTATTAAGGTCTTCTACTTCTCCCTTTATGTCAGTTAATATTTGCTTTTAATGTGTAGGTCCTCCTATGTAAGGTTCATAAACATTTACACATGCTATATTCTCTTGTTGGATTTACCTCATTATCATATCATTATGTAATGCCTTTCTGTGTCTTTTATTACAATCTTTGTTTTAAAGTGTATTTTGTCTGATACAAGTATAGCTACACCAGATTTCTATTTGCATCCTTTGAATGGAATATCCTTTTCCATCCTGTGGTTTTTTCAGTGAGTGTATGTCCTTGTATCTGAAGTGAGTATCACTCTGAAATATCAGAGGTGACAGAACATGAGAGACTCCTAACTCTGGGAAATGAACAAGGGGTAGTGAAAAGGGAGGTGGGTGGGGGGCTGGGGTGACTGGGTGACGGGCACTGAGGGGGGCACTTGATGGGATGAGCATTGGGTGTTATACTATATCTTGGCAAATCGAACTCCAGTAAAAAATATACAAAAGAAAAAAAGAAAAAAAAAGATTCTTTCTTTTACTTTCAACCTTTTAATTATAATGTGTCTTGGTGTGGACTTCTTTGGTTTGTCTTATATGAAACTCTCTGCTGCCTGGGACTGGATGCCTGTGTTCTTCCTCAGGTTAGGGAAGTTCTCGGTTATTATTTCTTCAAATAAGTCTTCTATTTTTCTCTTTCTGAGACCTCTATAATGTGGATGTTATTCAACTTGATGTTGTCCCACAGGTCTCTTAAGGTATCTTTGCTTTTTAAAATTCTTTTTCCTTGTGGTCTTTCTGTCTGAGTTCCATTGTTTAATCCTCCAGGTCACTGATGCATTCTTTTACTTTGTCTAGCCCGCTACTGATTTCCTCTGGTGAATTTTTCAGTTCAGCTCTTGCAGTCTTTAGTTCTGTGACTTCTGTCCTCTATTGTCTTCTGTTTGCTGTCTCTTTGTTGAATTTCTCATTGTGTGTGTTCATTCTTCTCCTAAGCTTGTGAGCATCTTTATCTCCATATCATTAAAGTTTTCTTTTTTCCTGAGATTTTGTCTTATTCTGTCATTTGAAACACATGCCTCTGACTCCTCATTTTGTTCTGTCTCTATGTATTAGGCAAAATAGCTACCTCTCTCTGTCTTGAAGGAGTGGTTTTCTTTAGGAGATAAACTTTATCGTTTAACATTGCCCTAGCTTTGGGACGTTTCTTGACCATAAGATTGTCTAAGTAGCCTAATTTGTTCTTGATAGGTCCTAGTTGTTGAGGGTGTGCTAAGACCTGTGAGTGTTCCAAAGGGAGGGATCTCACACAGTGCCTAGTTCAGTCTATTTGTAAGCCATATCTTCAGGCAGCAGATTTTAATATGTAAATGTACACAGTCTTATGGGTCCACACACAAATTCTGCTGACTTCCATGTTAGGAGAGCTGAAGGTGTCTTTTGAGTGACATCTGCAAAAATCATGGTTTTAGATGTATATATAAGCTCCTTTCTGGGAGGTATCAGCATGCTGTTCCGAGGCCAAGGGATGGTGCTAATATGGTGTCTCCCTGCCCAAATTCCCCAGAGACACCTCTGGGTAGATAGCAAACCTGAATTCGACCTTTTAGGTTGAAGCTCTTGGGTAAGAATATAGGCTTTTTCCACATAAAAACAGGGTGGGTATTTCAGTCTGCTATTTGTGCAGTGCCCTGGAGGTGGTAGCCTGCCAAGGATTGTCTCTAAGTATCCCGTACCTGTAGGGTCCAGGTGGTTAGGGGGTGTCCCTTATGTGGATGCACATGCATGCCAGCTATGCATCCCATGGCCACGGTTGTGTGAGCAAAGTGGGGAAGTCTCACCCCAGTAAGCAGGCTGGAGGGGTTACAGAAATGGCACTGACCAAGGCTGGCACCAACAGGTCATAAAGAGAAGGCAAAAATAGTGCCTGTCAGCACCACTATCCCTGGAGAAGGTCCCATGCTTCCTGCCTCTCTGGTAGATGCTTTAAGATTAACAAATGAGTCTCTTTTGCATATGATCCAGGTGTCTTTCAAATTGTTTGCTTTTGCACTGGGTCCCAGAATGAGTGTGTCTGTGCACAAATCCTTTATGAGTGGATTTTCCATTCCTTATAGCTTATGGTTCTCCTGGAACCCCACTGGTTTTCAAGAGCAGCATAAAAGAATCTTATTTTATTTTTTCTTATAGTGATACTGACCTTGATGTTTCAGCATTTTTACCTAATTCCTGGGTGGTTTTACCTGGTTTTATTCCAGCTTTCAGTAGATTTGTAATTTTCATTTTAAGCATTGCTTGCATATTCTTGACCTTCTCAGCTTAACCATGCATTCACTTGCTATCTTATTGGAAACAGAAAAATCAGCTAGGGAATGGTAAAGTGTATTGGTCAAACAGTTTAGAGACTGACTTTCTACTGCATTACTCTGGTATAATTTCATATTTTCTCAAGACACATAATACTTCCATTTTATAGACTATTAAAAAGAAAAAAATGTGCTTCCCATTTAGCTAGTTTCATTTATTCTCTTGTGCCGGCTTATGGCTTATGGCCTTATAGAGCTGTCCATCATTTTTTTCTGTGAATGTTTACAGGTGGAAATTGAGATTTGTTGGCATTTGGAGGAAATTCATCAGGCTCATCAGAAAGTAAGGAGCAGGTGGGAAAGATGAGGATCTGATATCCTCTATTTTTATAATAGAATATAATTTCTCACGATGCATAATGGTACACATCCATCCTGAAATGAATTTAAATTTTGCTATTTGTGTAAAAGAGGAAAAATAATTGTGGTAAGTCCATAATGTTTCCCTGTTCAGCAAACAAAAATGAGACGGCTAGCTTTGGCAGGAATATGCTTTATTTTTCCCCTTTAACTCAATTTTAAAGGAATAATAAAGATTGTAGTGTGTTCTTCATTCACATGTATCATTTAAGACTGTAAGAGAAATATTCTTCCTTCTCAAGTATAATTTCCATAAAGATGGTGCAAGGAGAAATTCTAATCAGTCAACTGCCAGTTTGAAAGCACTGAGTAAGTTGAACTATTTATGGAGAGACATATAGCTCCCTGAAGCAGGTCCTAAATGAATGTATCAATAATTAGCCTCCAACACCTGGAACCGTATGTGGCATACATTGATGTATATTTGTTTCATGGATGAATATTTACTTACTGAGAATTAGGTACTGAACATGGTGCTAGATGCTGAGGGTGCAAAGATGAAGGGGATTTGGTCTCTTCTATGTATCCTCAAAGAATACAAACTAATGGAGTGGAATTACAATCTAGGAACCAGTGCTGTATTAATATTGTCCAAGGAGTGTACATATTTATTAGAAGGTGGTATTATTATGATATGTTTGAAAGTGCAATTACTGAACAATGGCTTGACATCTTCAAATTTTACAATCTCAAATCCTTAGCAAAGCCAAATGAACTTGTGGCAGAAGTTGTTGATGTGTGTACTCAACTCATCCTTCTGTGTAGATATTTCTGAATAAAGTTTCCAAGAAAACATGTGGTTTACTGAGTGAAAAAAGGGCAGTGTTGGTTAGACAACTCACAATCCTTTCCCCATTTTCCTTTAAACCCTTTATTTGCCTGGAATGAGGAGGTGGCCCCTAGAGGTATAGAAGATTGTGATACCACAGAATGAGTCCCTGTGCTACTGATAGCAGAGAGGAGGAAACAGGGAGTAACAGCATTGTTGAACCACCATTGAGAGCTCATCTCCAGCTCTTTTTATGTGACAAATAGGTTCATATTTGTGTAGGTCACCTTTCCTTGATATTCTCTTCCTTGCAGTGAAACATATTCCTAAGGAAAACAAAAGTCCTATGTGATCTGGCCCATTCCTTACTGTTCATTCCACTCTTACTGCACTCCCACCTGCAGCATGTATCTGTGTAGGCATCATTCCCAGAGTAGTCAGTGTGGGCTCTGCATGTTCATTCCACCTACTGCACTCTATTCTGTAACATGAAGCTGTGCAGAGTGCCATTCCCAGTGTAGGTAATGTGAGCCACCCATGTTAATTCCCCACACTTATTGCACTCCATTTTGCAGGCACCATTCTCAGGGTAGACAATGTGGACTGTGCAGACCCCCCTGGCCCATTGGTGCCTATGCCGGCCTTTGTCCTGTGCTGTTTCCAGACCCATCTCTGGGTCTTTACAATGGTTTTCTGTTCACTCAGAATGCCTTCTCCATCCCGCCTCACTCCCAGCCCCCAGCCCCTGCTTCCTGACCTGGCCAACTCTTTATACTCTGAGTCCAATCTTAGTTTAAGTATTGCTGTCCAGGAAATGCTTTCACAGATTTCCATATGCTAAGTGAAGACCCTCTGGTTTGTACTCTCCCAACATCCTTTTTCTTCAAAACACTCATCATTGCAATCAAATAATTGTTTGGATGTTAAAAACTTATTTATTTCTCCTGCTTGATTGCAAGAGGCCAGATCCCTGTATTTTAAAAATAAGATTATTTATTTATTTATTTATTTATTTATTTATTTATTTATGAGAGAGAGAGAGACAGAGGGAGAACATGCAGGGGCAGGGGGACAGAGGGAGAGGGAGAGAGAAAGATAATCTCCAGTAGACTCTGTGCTGAGAGTAGAGCCAGATAGGAGCTAGATCTTACCCCTGAGCTGAAATTAAGTCAGACACTTAATCAATTAAGCCACCCAGGAGCCCCCAAATCCATGTGGTTTTGTACATTATATGTATGCAACAACCAGCAAAGTGCATGCCACATGATAGGAACTCAATAAATGTTTTCTGAATGACCACACAAAAGAAGGCAGGATTAACTCATTTTTAATGAACTCAGTTATATATTTCTTAAATGCCACTAGGTAGGCCTAAGAGCAGGAAGCCACAGGGATTCATTAAGGCTGTGAAATTCTTAGTCTGCTGCCAACAATGGGCCGCTGACATCACCAGAGGCCAAGAGCCTGAGTGTGTCCAAACAATGGGGGTCTGGCCAGCAGGCCAGGACAGGATGAGCACTGGACAGAAAGGGTTTGTCAGTGCAATCGAGGAAGAGGGAGGCTCCCTGCAGCCACGCCACAAGCTTGCCCCCTCTGAGATAGCCATGTGCTAGTTCTCATGTGCTGCCACTACATCCTAGTCCTGACCCCTCCTTCCTTCCCTGCTTCCTTTCTGAGGATGAGTGACAGCCCCTTCGTGAGCTGGGGACATCTTGTCTACTCCGACAGCAAGCACAGGAGAGCTCCAGGGCTACTCAAGGCTGACAAACATGATTTACCACAACAGTGCCATTTGTTTTAATCTTTGGGGGAAAATGGGATATGATGAGAAATAAAGAAACATTATTTCCCGAAGGTAGATTCCATTTCTTTAACTATTTATAAGTCTCAAAAAATAAATTATGACTATTTTGGGGTTGATATTATATTCCAATGGCTTTTCCAGCTGTTACTCTGTTGCATATATTCTGGAGCATTCTTTTATCAAGTTGAAAACCGGCTGCTCACACACAGCAGTGGTGATAGACACAGTAGTTAGTTGTTTCTGTGTACAGCATAGATGCAGTGACACATTCACACCCTGGGCGAGTGTCAGGGATCATTGCATACGGGTGAGGAAAACCAGCCACTTTTTTTTGTTCTTGTGATTAATTAAATTTGGCTTTTGTGAACCCATAAAAAGTTAGGCAGTGGAGTGACTCTAGGCTCAGTGCTGCTATGCACAACTGTTCTCAGGTGCCCTCACTTCTGAGAAACATTGTGCTCCTTTAACATACAGGGGACCACTCTCTGATTTCCTCAAAGCTGTATTCAGGTTATGATGCTCCTGTCCTGGGTCAAAGTGACTGGAAAGTGTCTAAGGATGCCCTGGGGGAACCATTGTGTGTCCTCTACTTCATGTATATGAGCCAATGGGAAAGCACATAATTAAGAGAAAATCATATTTCTACTCTCTATTGAAACATACTAAAGGGTATAGTTATTGATTGTATGAGGGATTTTTTTTACTACAGTATAGAAGTATCCTTCATTATCATTATATCAGTAATTCAAAGGTTTTTTTTTTTTTACATTTTTTGCTCTAAATTGCATTGGAAATGGGAAAGCTCCTGTATTTATGAATTGCATATTAATCATAGTTCCCTATTTAATCCCTTTTACTTAACTATATCTCTTCACTTATTCTTTACACCTCCACACATCATAGCTTCTTTCTTCTCCTTGCTCATTTCCTATCTCTGCAGAACCTCAAACAAGGTCCCTTTCCTCCATCAACCACACAACTGGGACTCTTCTTGGGCATCTTCTGAGTGAACGTAAGAAAGCCCAGACCCTATTTTTAAAACTAAGGATTGTGACACACAAGCAGGTACTCTAAAAGTTCTACATTATATCTTATTTTCACAGAACATGGAAGATCACATGTTTTTGAATTTGGGCCTGACCCACAACCTTGACATTAGGGATTCTGCACTGTGACAAAGGGAAGAAAATTCCTTTGTGAACAGACTCAGGGTTACTAAGCAGATGGAGCAAACAGCTGAATGGGAAGTTCAAGCCTGAAGCAGGTGGCAGGATCCTCCAAACAGCAGCAAATCCCCATGTCTGGAGGCAGACTGAGAGAGCAGCGGCATGAGTGAGGGACTGGAGCTGCATGTGCCAGGATGACCAGAGTCCGCGGATGGAAGTCACTTCCCAGTGGAGCCCTGCCAGACAGCGAGGCAGATGAGTCAGCCTTGAAAACGATCCCGGTCATGACCTGGTAGGATTGGAAGAACAGAAGGGACAGTCAGGAACCAACAGGTGGGCCGGCCCACAGGAAGGGGTCACAGACTCACAGCAGGTGGCAGAGCAGATGGAGGAGATATATGGACATGGGCAGGTGGGCAGGGCGCCGACTGGGGGCGGGGGCTGTGGGACATGCAGACTCCAGCCCTTTGATCCCATCTAACTGCAGGTGCTCCTCCCAGCTCATGAAGGCCAAAGGTGCCAAAGAGCAACTTGTTCTTTCAGGCTGTTGACCTGTTTTTAAAGGAAATGGCTTGGGAAGTCTGGAACAACAGTCACTTTTAAATTAACAGTTTAGCACTTCTTTTTCTTTGTGTGACTTTCAAAGTGCCAAAAGGGAGCTAAAGAAGACCAAATTCTTCCAAAGAATCAAAGCATAACAGTAATGTAAAGGATAAAGTACATAGGTGGAGCACTTCTAATGAGATGGTGGTGGCACAGAGACACAGGCTGCCTGATATGCTGGGTGAACACTGGTTAGAGAAGGAAGATCTGAAGGTGATCCAGCTCTGCACTAGCATACTGTTGGAGGGGGTCACCACCCTCAGCGTAGGTCCCAAATCTGTGCTTGGGGACAGGCCTGGCTACACATGGAAAGAGTCAATCTGGCAAAGTGGGGCGCCACCTAAATTAAGTGGGGTGTTGCCCTCAATAAGCTATAGTTAAGACTTAGAAGGTCAGATTTCAGAGCCACAAGGACTTCAGCCATGCTCTGTTTCCACAACCATAGTCATACCTTAATAGTGGGGGAAGAATCCAACTAAAACCTAATTCCAGTATTTGTACAGGGCTTATAACCTGCAGTGTGCTTTCTCATTTGTATTCTTATTCCCTCTTTCTAACCTTAAGACAGAAGAAGGGCTGGTATTGTTAAAGACACTTTCCAGATGCAGAACCTCAGGTCAGAGATGATAAATGCCACCTGTCAGGAGTGCTGGAATATGTCTTACCAGTTCTGAGGCCGGGGTTGGTACTCTTCCCTCTGCCCTGCAGTCACCTGTCCAGGTTAGTGCAGTGGCCCTCAGGGGTCTCTCAACGCCCCCTTTCCCATGTGTCTGGCTGGAGCATCATGCAATGGTACCCTGGAAGGGAGCAACCATGGGGTAAATGGTAGAGAGCCAGTACAGGGAGTCAGGGAGGATAAAGGGATAAGCAGGAAGGGATGAGATTGGGGTGGGGTAGGGTGAGGTGTGAAGGGAAGAACAAACATTCGCCCAATGTCTGCATTATCTCCTTTCACATACAAATTATTTAATCCCACAAAGTGCAGTCAGTATTATTCCAATCATGCAGATGTGGAAGCTGTTAAATAGTATGAGGCAGAGCTAGGATTCTAACTTCACTCACTGTTGAAAGGATCCTGCAGATATTCCAGACCAAGGTGGAAGGAGGTCAGTTTTCAAAGGAAAAAGTAAGTAGACCAGTGTAAATAGGAGGTTCTGGAGTCAGGGATGTCAGAAATAGCAGCAACCAACCAGAGACTTCAAGAGCAGCTCAAGACATAGTCTAGATGAGCAGGTGCTGCTGAGTGAAGTGCAGTGACCATAGTTCAAGGTCAGCTGATGTGGCCTGATGGCACTCAGAGCCCTGGTAGGAATGAGCACTAGCTTTTTAGTAGAGTCCCTGGAATAGAGTCTCCCTGAGGACTCTTGGCAGATTATTTGTTTTAAAACATTCTTTCAAATTCAAGTTGGCATTTTATTTATTTTTTTTTTTTATTTTTTTTTTTTAAATTTTTTTTTATTTATTTATGATAGTCACACAAAGAGAGAGAGAGAGAGAGAGAGAGAGAGAGAGAGGCAGAGACACAGGCAGAGGGAGAAGCAGGCTCCATGCACCGGGAGCCCGACGTGGGATTCGATCCCGGGTCTCCAGGATCGTGCCCCGGGCCAAAGGCAGGCGCTAAACCGCTGCGCCACCCAGGGATCCCTCAAGTTGGCATTTTAAATGGAAGCAGAGATAACCTTCAAAATATATTCTTAAAGGGGATTGTCCTCTTCAAGGAATATCCTTTTCTTATTTCCTGTACACTGGATCTGTTTATATTCAGGAAGTATTTGAACCCATGCAGCTTTGCATGACTTTTTCCGAGTAATCATAATTAGGTTTTAGGAATGCTGAAGAAGGAAGAAGAAAGGCAGAGAGGGAAAGAGAGTTGAATTTTTGAAAATCCATATCCCCCAGACACTTGTGAAATATTCAGGTACATTTGCTGTGTGATTTGGACCTCAAGGTGTGGCTTGTGTCACTGAACCCCACCAAAGGTGTTCTGAAAATCACTCTTTCCCCTCCTGATCCTGGCCAGCCTCCTCACTATGCATTCTGTGTTTTACCATGATCGTTAGGTTTTGAAAGCTGACTTCCAACTTCTGACTCTTTATCAGTTATCCTGTGAACAGCTTTGGATGGAAATAATCTTAGTTTGTGTTTTGAATGTTTCAACCATTTTCTATCACTGTTTCTTCCCCAGGCCTCCTTTCTCCTAAGGCTCTTTCTCCCCTTCTTGCCTTCTGTGTCCTGTCCTGTAAGTCTTGGGCCTTTGAACAATTTGTCTTTGTTTTCCAGGTCATACAAAGTGTGATGAGGGAATGTTCAAAAGAGAATTCAAAGAGGAATATTCTGGTATCTAGACAGATATTCAAAGGCTACCCAAACATCTGCCCTGAGAGAGGCAGGGTGAAGGCAGTATAGTAGAGGACGAAAAACCTTAAGGCAATGGAAACATCCTGTGAGAGTCTTGCCTGATTCTGCTGGGTCATCTGTTCAACTCATACAAGGGTAGGAAGAGGGCCATTTGAACTTGGTTAGTACTCTATTATCACTTTTGTTTCTATTATCACCTCCATATCTATCTTTAATTATAAGAAAAAAATGCTTTAATTAGAAAAGTGTACTAAGTAATAATCCTTTTGGGGAAAAAATCTACTTTTGATTTTTTATACATTTTCTAGAAGCTTAATTCTGAGGACTGTGAGTTCTTTAAGAAAAAAAAAAAGATTAGAAAATATTTTAGATAAAATGAGTTTGGTTCCAAAGGCCCAGACAGTGGAGACACCTGTAGCACCAAAGTCAGCTTATCCCCAATGACCTCTCTTCCCCAAAGGAAATGCCAAAATCTTAGCGCTCAGCTGAGAGCATCCCAAGGAGTGAAGCATTGGCAGACCAAGTTAAAAAATCTGGATCTACTTTATTGATCAATGAATTTAAACCCAGTAGATCAGAATTTCCTGCTTACCTGCATTATGAGTTTGAAGCAGTGTTTTGCATACCAGATAGCAGATGTAGTTTATGGTGATTTTTATGGGCGCATTGGCAGGATGATACCAGGATTTCAGCTGCCTGTGTTTTTTATTCTCTGGAGATTACGTCTGAGTCAATCTGAAGAGAAGTTCAGAAAACTTGGTACAGCCTCATTTTCAGAAACAAAACAAAGCAACAGAGTACAGCCAACATCTCACAAGCATGGTGTGGCCATACTTAGGGTAAGGACCAAACTTTATACTTGCACCTTGGCCTTATATTTGAACTTCAGATTAGAGCTAAAAGCTAGGCCTTCTTAGCTAATTCCTAAAGCTGGATAAGCTTCATTATACACCTGGCAACTGTACCCAATGATACACAGCAAAAAGCTGCACCTATTCCCATAGGTTGGACATGGTGGTGACATCCTGATAAAGGACAGGTGTCCTGAGAGCAGGCACTTTGTCATCACTGATCACAGAGAGACTGGATTGGAAACTGGTCTCCTATTGGCTCCCAGCTATTATGACAAAACGATTTCTTAGATCAATCTTAATTTCAGAAATGTTAAAAATAAATGTGTCAGAATGAGCCAGAATTTGATGATAAAACTTGAAAACGAGTGAAGTGGGATGCCTGGGTGGCTCATTGGTTGAGAGTCTGCTTTTGGCTCAGGGTGTCATCCCGGGGGCCCGGGATTGAGTTCTACATTGGGCTTCCTGCATGGAGCCTACTTCTCTCTCTGCCTGTGCCTCTGCCTCTCTCTTTGTGTCTCTCATGAATAAATAAATAAAATACTTAAAAGGAAAAAAAAAGAAAATGAGTGAAGAGCAGTGAAAGCAGATTTTGATACTTCCTAGACTTTTCTTCATTGACTGCTCACATTTACTTTATTTATTTATTTATTTATTTATTTATTTATTTATTTATGGGAGGCGGGGAGAGAGACACACACACACCACATTGTGGGGGAAGGAGCAGAGGGGAGAGAGACAAGCAGACTCCTCACTGAGCTCGGAGCCTCATGTGGGGCTCAATCTCATGACCTGAGCCAAAATCAAGAGTTGGTTGCTGAACTGAAAGAACCACTCAGCCCTTCACCCAGCATTTACTCTTTAAAGTGAACAAGTTTATATAGCTCATGCTGTTCAATAATTTTACATTGAAGTATTAAATCTACTTATTTTCTGTAGGAATATACTTGAAAGATATTGAGAAAAGAGAAAGTAAACCCAGTGAAGGATTCTTAAGATAAGAAAAAAAGATGCTGTTCTGACATCTCTGATCATGAAAATGATAATATCATCTTGCTTGAGGGTTTGTGGCTGCTACTGTCACCCTGAGATGGAGCAGCACCAGATAGGCTGTGTTCCATCACCAACCCATGAGAGAACCAGGTTAGGAAGCTTTCTTCCATAAGCCAGGTGTGCACAGACTCCTCACATAAGGTATGAAAGGCCACTTTCTTGAGTGTGGCTCACTGATCCTGGGGTACCTGCCTGGGAGGCAGTGAGCCATCCTGAGAGGTACTTACCTGGGCAGACTCCCAGCAGAATAACATATTACCTGTCTGACCCTGCTGGCTAAGGAAGGAGCTGTTGGTTTACATGTGGATACAAGCAAAAATGTCAATAGTGCCTTGCTTTGAAGGATGCTTCATGGTTTAAAGTGTTCTCAAGTCTATCTGACCCTTGTGGCCTCTCAAGGTCATGAGGTGAACAGTGCTGCAGGCTTCCGCCAGTCGGGCAGGAACATGCATTTATTGCAAGTCAGTGAGGGAATATGTAAGGGAAAGTGAGAAGATGGAAAACTATGGGTCAAATGGGGGGCACAGCAACATGAAGGGGAATTTTGATTTTGCACCTTTCGAAATTCAAGACGAGTGGCATGGGCAGGCTGGGAGAACAGCCCTAGGTAAAGCCTATTCTGCGAAATTAATATCACTCTGCTTCCCTTTCAAAATCACAGAGGGACTGGCTGGTCTTAGATCAGTGTGGCATCAAGTACCTAGCCACGCATGACAGGCCAGCATTGCCACTTGTAATTTAGTGTGTGTTTTCACTGGGTCCTACTGACATTTTCCATCCAAGATTGGGCCTTAAAATGTATGTTTACATAATGATTCTATTACTATCTTAGGCAGCATTGAGTACCCCTGGCTACACAATCTATAGCACGAATTTTAAAAATGCAAATTTATCTGGGAGTCTATTAGTAGCTTGCTGGTTTTGGGCACCTGGGTGGCTCAGCGGGTTAAGCCTTGGACTCTTGGTTTCTGCTCAGGTCATGATCTCACAATGGCGAGATAAGCCCCACATTGGGCTCAGGTTCAGTGGGAGTCTGCTTGAAGATTCTCTCCCTCTGCCCCTCCCCTGCTCTTTCGTTTTCAAATATATAAATAAATATTAAAAAAAATAGTTTGCTGTTTTCATTTACTCATAACAAGTAGGTGAATTGCGCTGGATTTCAAGAGCAAATCTAGGAATAGTCTGAACAAGAGACTTACCTCAAAGGAAGCTTTTTTGTTATTCTGATATTCTATAATTTACTATCTTGATAAGACATTTTTATTATTAACATTCTGAAATGTAAACCTAACAATATTACATTGAAATGTGATTAAAGAGTTGCGATGGTATGATTTAAAAAAAATTTCTAACCATGACTTATGAAAAGCACAGGAAGATATTTAATAAGCTCTTGCTTGTGTGGTGGGATAAACATTCACTTACTTTAATTTGTTAAATACTTTGGCTTATTGAAAATTACATAACATGATTTATCAAGGTTACTAATTTTTTTTAGATTTTATTTTTTTAAAATAAAAAAGACACAGAGAGACATGAGACACAGAGAGAGACACAGAGAGAGAGACAGAGACACAGGCAAAGGGAGAAGCAGGCTCCATGAAGGAAGCCCAATATAGAACTCGATACCAGGACCCCAAGATGATGCCCTGAGCCAAAAGCAGATGCTCAACCAATGAGCCACCCAGGTGTCCCAGGATTACTAAATTTTAAAGGAGAATAAAATAGCTAGAGAGCAATTGGTTAAAGTTTAGTGCTAATTTGAAGGTAATTTTATCATTTTTTTTTATAATTTCAAAGGCAATTTGGGGTCTTGCTTTGCTTCCATGGCAGCTTTATAAATAATAACTATTTTGACTTTTTAATAAAAGAAACAACATCTATTGTTTGGTAAATTCTCATTATTTTCCATATATTATATCATTTAATATTTAAGAGATATATATGAAGCAGGCATTTTTTTTCTTGTTTTACAGATAGAAAATGAGCTCATTTAAAAATTCAAGGAGACAAAGTTAAACTCTGAAGCTAGAGTGACAGAACTGGAATTCTAAACAAAGTGGGTATTTGTTTTTTTGTTTGGTGTTATTTTTTTTGGGGGGGGGGTCTCAAAGTCTGTTGCTTTAACAATTATGTTGAAGTAGAAATAGGTATTAGAACTTGCCAGGTGTTGAAAGAGACGATCTAAGGACACTCAGCTCTGATGTGGGATAATATAGAAGCCACTAGAGCAATTTGATATGATAAGGTCTTAAAATATAGACTATTGCCAAATGTAGCGAGTATGGGGTATGGCCAACAGGGGATTCAGGACATTTGAGAAGAACATAGACTGAGAGGACAAGTCCCATTTCTGATCCTGATTACCAGTCTGTTGTCAAAGAATTGTGAAATTAAATACTTAGAATGCAATCCAGTAATTGAGAATGGTGTTTCCAACTCACAGCCATTGCAAGCAAGTTGTTTTAATTCCCTATCTGGATACTTGCAATGAAAACATTATCAGAGTGATAAAATGGTATGTAGAGTCACACAATCACTGCCAGTTCCAAGAACTTGAGAAACACTAACTGAGAAAAATAAGTACTGGAGTTTCATTTGCAAAAAAAAACTGGGTTTTCTTGGTAATTGGAAATATTGGAACTTGAATCTCGGAGTAATTATCTGAATCTTTTCAAAACTTATTATTTTGATTCTTCATCAAAAGATAGAAGTAAAATTCTGTTTCTATCTTCTTCTTGAGGGTGTGAGTCAAATAAACAAAATAAAGGGGGCAAAACTCTGGATTTCTTGGTAAGATAATATGAAGGAGAAACTTACTACAGATTTATTTCTGAGTGGACTTCAGATTTCATTGGTTCACTTAGATGCCAGACACTCATTAGCTGACAATACACACTAGAAACTATATGAACTATTGCCACTCAGATTTTTAGCATGGAGACTTTGAGGGTTTTTTTTTCAGATTTTATTTATTTATTCATGAGAGACACGAAGAGAGAGGCAGAGACATAGGCAGAGGGAGAAGCAGGCTCCATGCAGGGATCCTGATGTGGGACTTGATCCCACGACCCCATGATCACGACCTGAGCCGAAGTCACCCAGGGATCCTGAGACTTTGAGTTTTAATTCTGTCCTTCAAGGCTGCAGTCATATCTGTGTCTTGTCTTCTAACTTCTTTTATGTTTAAGAGAAGAAAACTGGTATGCACTTCCTTGAAGGGACTCTGTGGTATATACCAGACCTATAATCAAAATGATTAGTAGCATTCTTATTTTATGACATTCTTCTGTGATGCTCAAGTTCTCCAAGTCATCGTTTCTTTTTTAAATAATAAATTTATTTTTTATTGGTGCTCAATTTGCCAACATACAGAATAAACCCCAGTGCTCATCCCATCAAGTGCCTCCCTCAGTGCTCTCCACCAAGTCACCCCCCCTCCTCCCCTTCCACCACCCCTAGTTCGTTTCCCAGAGTTAGGAGTCTTCATGTTCTGTCTCCCTTTCTGATATTTCCTACCCATTTCTTCTCCCTTCCCCTCTATTCCCTTTCACTATTATTTATATTCCCCAAATGAATGAGAACGTACACTGTTTGTCCTTCTCCGATTGACTTATTTCACTCAGCATAATACCCTCCAGTTCCATCCACGTTGAAGCAAATGGTGGGTATTTGTCGTTTCTAATGGCTGAGGAATATTCCATTGTATACATAGACCACATCTTCTTTATCCATTCATCTTTCGATGGACACCGAGGCTCCTTCCACAGTTTGGCAATTGTGGACATTGCTGCTAGAAACATCGGGGTGCAGGTGTCCCGGCGTTTCATTGCATCTACATCTTTGGGGTAAATCCCCAACAGTGCAATTGCTGGGTCGTAGGGCAGGTCTATTTTTAACTCTTTGAGGAACCTCCACACAGTTTTCCAGAGTGGCTGCACCAGTTCACATTCCCACCAACAGTGCATGAGGGTTCCCCTTTCTCCACATCCTCTCCAACATTTGTGGTTTCCTGCCTTGTTAATTTTCCCCATTCTCACTGGTGTGAGGTGGTATCTCACTGTGGTTTCAATTTGTATTTCCTGATGGCAAGTGATGCAGAGTATTTTCTCATGTTTCTTATCCCTAATTCAGTGACTTGTTAATATTAAACTTGTCAAATGTGATTTTATTTCCAGAATTTAAATGTAGTCAAGGCAATTAATATCTCTTAACTACTGTTTCTACCATATCTTCATATTCTTGGCTTTTTACTTCTGCCAATATCTAGGAATAGCAAAACATAATTTGAAGGAAAAATAATACTTGGTTTAAATGCATGCCCGGGAGGAGGAATTGGAAAGACATAGAACATGGACAAGCTATAAGAATAACAGAAGCATCATTCTTTACATCATTTGCCAGTTTGTATTTCTTTAAAAATAAGCTCTACATCCAATGTGGGGCTTGAGCTTATAACCCTAAAATCAAGAGTCTATGCTATATAGACTGAGCCAGCCAGGCAGCCTACACTTGACAGATTTTGGCACTTGCTCAATCAGACTGTGAGATCTTTGACCATTTGCACTGACTAAAAGGAGATGCAGGATTTTGGTGGTATGCTAAAGGCATGCAGTTATCCAGTAGCTGTAAGGAGCTTTAATGCAAGGCTGGAGGATTAAAGCCCGTGCTCTCAGTAGAGAGTAGAAGTATCACGGTGTCTAAAGAAGCTGCAGATGTAAAAGAGGGCTAGAGGTGAGAGAATAAAGAGGAGAAACTCAGATGTGTGAACAGAAATGTGTTTTGAAGTAATTCCTCACAGAAGCATCCCTTTCATGTCTTCCATACACATTGTTCACTTTATTTGGGCTCTGTGTGAAGGGTCTAGCAGATTCAAGGTTCTGTCTGCATTTTCTAGACAGGTTGAGTATATAATTTTCTATTTTTAAAGGAATTGTATCAAATTTCTTTCTGTACCACAAAGTCTGTATAGGTATAATTTATTCCCCAATACTTACAGAGTGCCAAAGGTATCATTTATCTTTGCATCTTAGAATTGACACTCTTATCTTAGAGATAAATATATTGAGTAAAAAAAGAAGGAAAATCCAGCTCATTGACCTTTATACAATGTGTTTGAGAGTAACTCAACCTGTGTAACACTCATGAAGTTTTCTTTTTTTTAGTCTCTTTAATTTTCTTTAATAATAATTACATGTATTTACAAAAGTAGATACAAATGATGCAATGCACAGCCTCCTCTATTATCAGCATGCCCCTACCAGATAGTACATTTGTTACAATTGATAAACCTATGTTGACACATTATAATCACCCAAAGTTGATGGTTTACTTTGTGGTTCAGTCTTGACATTGCATATCCTATAGATTTATGCAAATGTGTAAGAATGTATCTGTTATTACAGTATTGTGTAGGGTACACGCACTGCCCTAAACCTCCTCTGTGCTTTGTCTATTCATTCCTCCCTACCAGTCCCCCTCTCCTGGCAATCATTGTTTTTGTTTTGTTTTGTTTTGTTTTTTAACTGTCTCCATAGATTTTCTTTTCCACAATGTCATAGAGCTGGAATCATATCATATGAAGCCTTTCCAGATTGGCTTCTTTCACTTAACAGTATGATGTAAGATTCCTCTGTGTTTCCTCGTGGCTCCATAGCTGATTTATTTTAGTCCTGAATAATATTCCACTGTCTGGCTGTACCACAGTATATATTCATTCCTTCACCTACTGAAGGACAGGCATGTTGGCTGCTTCCAAGTTTTGACAATTATGAATAAAACTGCTATAAATATCTTACGTTTTTTGTATGGACATAAACATTCAGCTCCTTTAAACAAATACCAAGGAGTGATTGCCATATCATATGGTAAGAGTATGTTTAGGTTTGAAGAAACTACCAAACAGTCTTCCAAAGTGACTGTATCACTTTGCATTTCTATCAGCAATGAAAATGAGTCCCCCTGGCTTCACATCCCCTCCCGCGTTTCTTGTTGTCAGTGGTTTGGATTTTGACCATTCTAATAGATATCTAGTGATATCCTATTATTGGTTTTATTTTTTAAGATCTATTTATTCATTCATGAGAGACACAGAGAAAGGCAGAGACACAGGCAGAGGGAGAAGCAGGCTCCATGTGGGAAGCCTGATGCGGCGCTCGATCCCAGGACCCCAGGATCACAACCTGAGCCGAAGGCAGATGCTCAACCACTGAGCCACCCAGGTGCTCCCTATTATTGGTTTTAATTTGCGATTCCCTAATGACATATGATATACAACACCATTTCATATGCTCATTTGCCATATGTATATCTTGTTTGGTGAGGTGTCTGTTAAGACTTTTGGCTCAGTTTTTAATGAAGTTGTTTGTTTTATTATTGTTGAGTTTTAAGGATTCTTTTTATATTTGGATAACAGTCTTTTATCAGACATGTCTTTTGCAAATATTTTCTCCCAGTCTGTGGCTTATATTATCATTATCTTGACATCATATTTTACAGAGCAGAAGTCCTTAATGACTTTGGTGTTGATTCTAAAAAGTCATTGCCATACCCAAGGTCATCTAGGTTTTCTCCTATGTTATCTTTAAGGAGATTTATAGTTTAGTATTTTGCACATAGGTATGTGATTCAAGCTAATTTTTGTAAATCATGTATGCTCTGCATCTGGAGCCATTTTTTTGGTAGGTAGATGTCCAGTGGTTCCAGTACCATTTGTTGAAAAGACCATTTTTGCTATGTTGTATTGCCTTTGCTCCTTTGTCAGAGATCAGCTGACTATATTTATGTGGATCTATTTCTGGGCCTTTGATTCTATTCCATTGATCTATTTGCTTTTTTTGTTTGTTTTTCTAAAAGCGTACTATGTTGGTTACTATAGATACATAGTAAGTCTTGAGGTTGGATAATGTCAGTCCTCCAACTTCGTTCTTCTCCTTCAGTGTTGTGTTGGTTATTTTAGGTCATTGCCTCCCCATATCAACTTTAAAATCAGCTTATCAATATCCACAAAATAAGTTGTTGGTATTTTTATTGGAATTACATTGAATCTGTAGATCAAGCTTGGAATTGTTGACATCTTGAGAATATTAAATCTTCCTGTCTATAAACATGGAATATCCCACCATTTATTTAGTTCTTTGATTTCTTTTCTCAGTTTTGTAGTCTTCCTCATATAGAGCTTATACACATTTTGTTAGAATTATACCTACATATTTAACTTTTTTGGAATCTAATGTAAATGGTATTGTGTTTTAAATTTCAAATTCCACATGTTCATTGCTAGTGTATAAGGAAGTGTTTGGTTTTTATATATTAGCTTTGTATCTTGCAACCTTACTATAATCACTTGTTAGTTCCAGGAGGGTTTTTGTTTCATTTTGTTCATTTTTTTCTTTCAGATTTTCTACATACATGATCATGTCATCTGTGAACTATAATAGCTTTATTTCTTCCTCCCTAATCTGTATTTTGTTCCCCCACCCCCACCCCTTAGATGGGACAGAATGGTGCAAAAGGGCTAAATTTGATATTTCCCTTTCTCCAGGTCAGTTAGTCTCTGATGATATTCCAGCAGATCAGGCTCTGCTTAACTAGTTTTTCCCAAAGTCAAGCCTTCTTAAGAAGAGTGGTCTGGGGATTTCAAAATAATTCCTTTTCCCTCCCACTGCTGGATGCACAAGGAAATTTTTCTCTGATATTTACTGTGGGAATGTTGGCTGAGATCCTGGAGGTAAGTCCCACAATATTGTGTTCTCCCCACCCCACACATGATGAGGTCTGCTTGGATTCTTTAACTCTCAGACTTTCCTTTACCAGACCTCTAGAAATTCATCAGTTACAGTTCAGGTTTTCCTATTCAGGTACTGCTTTCCACAGTGATTTCTGCTCCGGAGACAGTTCTGGTAAGCTATGACTCCCTGTCTTTGCCTGTGTGCCCAAACTTAGGAACAGTGGTCTGGTCCTTGTCTCCCTATGGATCCAAGATAGTTGTTAATTGTTTAGTCTGTTTAACTTTTTACTTGTTGTTGGAACAGAGTGATGACTTCTATGCTCCTTCACATTAATTCCTGCAAGTAGTCAATTTCTTGGACTACAGTTAGGTGATGTTCCTCTTTCCTAGAATTTCTAGATATATGTTGAACATAACACTAGTACCTTTACCACAAAATTGTGATAACAAGTTTAGTACAAACTATTACAAGGCATATGAATAATTAATATGTACTACTAATAATATTAATAATTAATATTCATCCAGGAAGGCTACTAAGTGCCAGGCACCATTAAAGATTCCAAACTGGTAGTGAGCAAGACAAACAAAACTGTCTCCCCTTCTAGAGCTGCCATTCTAGTGGACAAGACAACAATAATTACAGTAAATAAGAAAATATGTATTATATTAGTTAGTGGTACATACTATGAAGAAAAATGAAACACAGAGGGAAAAATAAGTATTGTAGGTAGGGGCTGCTATTTTAGGCTGGCCAGAAGACTGAGAAGGTGACATTGTAGTAAAGACCAAAAGAAAGTGAGAGATGGAGCCATGTGGAAGGTCAAGTTCAAAAGGCCTTGAGACAGTTATGTGCCTGGGGTGTTGATTGGGTGGTGGTTGTGCCTAGAACAGCATAATATATATGTGTGGGTATGGGTGTGTGGGAGGTGATTAGTGGGAGGTAAAGTCAGATAAAGGACTCAAAGGCCACATGATGAGAGGCCTTGGGAGTGGCTGTAAGTCTTTGGATATATGCTCGGCATAAAATGAGGTATAATTGGGAAATTCTGTACAGAGAAATGCCGTTATATAATAGTTTTTAAATTTTTAAATACTTCAATATTGGGCAGCCCCGGTGGCGGAGTGGTTTAGCGCCGCCTTCAGCCTGGGGTGTGATCCTGGAGACCCAGGATCGAGTCCCACCTCAGGCTCCTGCATGGGACCTGCTTCTCCCTCTGCCTGTGTCTCTGCCTCTCTCTCTCGCTCTCTCGCTGTCTCTCTCTCTCTCTCGCTCTGTCATGAATAAATAAATAAAATATTTAAAAAATAAATAAATACTTCAATATTTTTAAAGCTTTTATCTTGGATTAATTTTAGGTTTATAGAAGTTACCAAAAAAGTATAAAGAGTTCCCACAAACCCTTCATCCAGTTTCCCCAAATGTTAGCAAAATTAACATTGATATAATATGATCAACTAAACTATAGCTTTTATCTGAATTTCACTAGTTATTCCAATAATGTTTCTTTTCCATCTGGCAACAATCTGATAATACTGCACACAGTGACCCATGTTTTTAATGTGATCCCTCAAGCCATTGAGAATGGGCTGGAGGGAGGCAAGTGTGGATGATAGGAGATTATTTATGGGGCTCTGGAACTAGTATCAACAAAGATGATGCCGGCTTGCACCAAACTAGAAGCAGTGAAGGTGGTAGGAAGGGAAGATTTGGAGTAACTGTAAGGGGTGTGAGAGGTAAAGAGGAGTCAAGGATGGCCTTGTGGATTTTGGCCTTAAGAACCTAGAGGAGATGATAAACCATTAGCCAGCCTTATTAAAAAGAAGAGAGAGAAGACTCAAATTATTAAAATCATGAATGAGAAAGAAGAGATCATTACCAACACCAAGGAAATACAAACGATTTTAAAAACATATTATGAACAGCTATATGCCAATAAATTAGGCAATCTAGAAGAAATGGACGCATTCCTGGAAAGTCACAAACTACCAAAACTGGAACAGGAAGAAATAGAAAACCTGAACAGGCCAATAACCAGGGAGAAAATTGAAGCAGTCATCAAAAACCTCCCAAGACACAAAAGTCCAGGGCCAGATGGCTTCCCAGGGGAATTCTATCAAACGTTTAAAGAAGAAACCATACCTATTCTACTAAAGCTGTTTGGAAAAATAGAAAGAGATGGAGTACTTCCAAATTCGTTCTATGAGGCCAGCATCACCTTAATTCCAAAACCAGACAAAGACCCCACCAAAAAGGGGAATTACAGACCAATATCCCTGATGAACATGGATGCAAAAATTCTCAACAAGATACTAGCCAATAGGATCCAACAGCACATTAAGAAAATTATTCACCATGACCAAGTAGGATTTATCCCCGGGACACAAGGCTGGTTCAACACTCCTAAAACAATCAATGTGATTCATCATATCAGCAAGAGAAAAACCAAGAACCATATGATCCTCTCATTAGATGCAGAGAAAGCATTTGACAAAATACAGCATCCATTCCTGATCAAAACTCTTCAGAGTGTAGGGACAGAGGAAACATTCCTCAACATCTTAAAAGCCATCTACGAAAAGCCCACAGCAAATATCATTCTCAATGGGGAAGCACTGGGAGCCTTTCCCCTAAGATCAGGAACAAGACAGGGATGTCCACTCTCACCACTGCTATCCCACATAGTACTGGAAGTCCTAGCCTCAGCAATCAGGCAACAAAAAGACATTAAAGGCATTCAAATTGGCAAAGAAGAAGTCAAACTCTCCCTCTTCGCTGATGACATGATAGTCTACATAGAAAACCCAAAAGCCTCCACCCCAAGATTGCTAGAACTCATACAGCAGTTTGGTAGCGTGGCAGGATACAAAATCAATGCCCAGAAGTCAGTGGCATTTCTATACACTAACAATGAGACTGAAGAAAGAGAAATTAAGGAGTCAATCCCATTTACAATTGCACCCAAAAGCATAAGATACCTAGGAATAAACCTAACCAAAGAGGTAAAGGATCTATACCCTCAAAACTATAGAACACTTCTGAAAGAAATTGAGGAAGACACAAAGAGATGGAAAAATATTCCATGCTCATGGATTGGCAGAATTAATATTGTGAAAATGTCAATGTTACCCAGGGCAATGTACACGTTTAATGCAATCCCTATCAAAATACCACGGACTTTCTTCAGAGAGTTAGAACAAATTATTTTAAGATTTGTGTGGAATCAGAAAAGACCCCAAATAGCCAGGGGAATTTTATTTTTTTATTTATTTTTTTTTAAAGATTTTATTTATTTATTCATGATAGTCACAGAGAGAGAGAGAGAGAGAGAGAGAAAGAGAGAGAGAGGCAGAGACACAGGCAGAGGGAGAAGCGGGCTCCATGCAGGGAGCCCGACGTGGGATTCGATCCCGGGTCTCCAGGATCGCGCCCTGGGCCAAAGGCAGGCGCCAAACCGCTGCGCCACCCAGGGATCCCGCCAGGGGAATTTTAAAAAAGAAAACCATAACTGGGGGCATCACAATGCCAGATTTCAGGTTGTGCTACAAAGGTGTGGTCATCAAGACAGTGTGGTACTGGCACAAAAACAGACACATAGATCAGTGGAACAGAATAGAGAACCCAGAAGTGGACCCTCAACTTTATGGTCAACTAATATTCGAAAAAGGAGGAAAGACTATCCATTGGAAGAAAGACAGTCTCTTCAATAAATGATGCTGGGAGAAATGGACATCCACATGCAGAAGAATGAAACTAGACCACTCTCTTACACCAGACACAAAGATAAACTCAAAATGGATGAAAGATCTAAATGTGAGACAAGATTCCATCCAAATCCTAGAGGAGAACACAGACAACACCCTTTTTGAACTCAGCCACAGTAACTTTTTGCAAGATACATCCACGAAGGCAAAAGAAACAAAAGCAAAAATGAACTATTGGGACTTCATCAGGATAAGAAGCTTTTGCGCAGCAAAGGATACAGTCAACAAAACTCAAAGACAACCTACAGAATGGGAGAAGATATTTGCAAATGACGTATCAGATAAAGGGCTAGTTTCTAAGATCTGTTCGAACTTATTAAACTCAACAGCAAAGAAACAATCAATCCAATCATGAAATGGGCAAAAGACATGAAGAGAAATCTCACAGAGGAAGACGTAGACATGGCCAACACGCACATGAGAAAATGCTCCGCATCACTTGCCATCAGGGAAATACAAATCAAAACCACCATGAGATACCACCTCACACCAGTGAGAATGGGGAAAATTAACAAGGCAGGAAACCACAAATGTTGGAGAGGATGCGGAGAAAGGGGAACCCTCTTGCACTGTTGGTGGGAATGTGAACTGGCGCAGCCACTCTGGAAAACTGTGTGGAGGTTCCTCAAAGAGTCAAAAATAGACCTGCCCTATGACCCAGCAATTGCACTGCTGGGGATTTACCCCAAAGATGTAGATGCAATGAAACGCCGGGACACCTGCACCCCGATGTTTATAGCAGCAATGTCCACAATAGCCGAACTGTGGAAGGAGCCTCAGTGTCCATCGAAAGATGAATGGATAAAGAAGATGTGGTTTATGTATACAATGGAATATTCCTCAGCCATTAGAAACTGCAAATCCCCATTTGCTTCAACGTGGATGGAACTGGAGGGTATTATGCTGAGTGAAGTAAGTCAATCGGAGAAGGACAAACAGTGTACGTTCTCATTCATTTGGGGAATATAAACAATAGTGAAAGGGAATATAAGGGAAGGGAGAAGAAATGTGTGCGAAATATCAGAAAGGGAGACAGAACATGAAGACTCCTAACTCTGGGAAACGAACTAGGGGTGGTGGAAGGGGAGGAGGGCAGGGGGTGGGGGTGAATGGGTGACGGGCACTGAGGGGGGCACTTGATGGGATGAGCACTGGGTGTTATTCTGTATGTTGGCAAATTGAACACCAATAAAAAATAAATGTATTATAAAAATAAAAGAACCTAGAAGAGAGGGGCTGCCAGTTTCTGAGATGTTGAAAACTGTGAGAAAAGTAGGTTTACAAGGCCTATCAGGCATCCACTTGAGGATGGGTTAGAGATGAGCTGCCTGCTAAACATTTGGTCTGGTGTAGGTTGCATATAGATACATAAACCTGGGTAAATGCAGCCTTTAAATAGCCATTCAGTTTACAAACATCATGTCCCTTCCTTGGATTTGCATATAGTATCATTTAAGATGATTTTACCAGCAAGTGACAAAGATAACTTTTCTTAAACTGGCTTGAATTTAAGAAATGCTGTCTCCTCCCATAGCTAGAACTCCAGGACTGAGCATTGTCCTCAACGGTCTTTTTGTTTTGTATGCCCAGCTGTCCTCGGTGTCTGCTGCAAAACTGAGAAAAGCTGGCCATTTTGTTTGGATTGGCAGGATAGCTACTGGTGGCAGTTTGGGCTTCAGACTTTTCCTTCACTTTGAAGTGGGAATAGGGAGAGAGAGATCAGTCCCCATGCCATTGTGCTAAGGCCAACTTGGGTCAGGTGCCCATGGGGCAGTGAATTCAATGAGTGCCTGTGCTAGTTGGCTTGGGTCAGGGCTTTTCAACTAGGGTGATTTTCCCTTGCCCCCTTTCCCCGGAAACATTTGGCAATGTCTGGAGACATTCTGAGTAGCTGTAACTAGTGAGAGGTGGTACTGCTGGCAGCTAGGGTACAGAGGCTGAGGATGCCGTTAAATATCCTGCAATACACTGGACAGCAGTCCATTGCAAAGCACTGCCCTGTGCAAACTTCAGTAGTGCCAAATTTGGGAAAATCGATTTTGTACTGAGTTGAAGTTATTTCCTTCTGAGCCTCTTGGAGAAAAGGTGAATTTAGAAAGGGTGAAACTATGAATTTTGTTCACACGGAAGGGGAGACAAACCTTGAGGTGCACCCCAGTTTTCTTTTCATAGTTTTCCTGCTGCTACTAAATATGTTGAGATCAGCTCTCTCCAGACTCACTGGGATTATCTTTGCTGGACTTCTTCCTTTTTCCTACCCTGTGACTGACCCATGTACAGTCCCCATATCCATTTATAAGGCAGTGGGAAAATTCCCTCAGATTCACCTAAGAGAAATTTGCATATCTTTTCTTTGAAGCTTCATGGTTTTTTAAAAAATTCTGCTCTAGATGCAAGAGGAAGAGTACAACCTCTATCATTCAGAGTATCTATGCAACTTGATTCTTTCCTAGTTACCAATCCTGTGCAACTAATAATTCTTGAGGGTTACTTTTGATTCAACTCTAAGTGTGGATTCTTCCCAAACAGAAAATTAGCATTATGTATTCTAATGCTCTAGTGCCTTAAAAAGTTTTTGACATAAAAAAGAGAAGATAGGGATCCCTGGGTGGCACAGCGGTTTGGCGCCTGCCTTTGGCCCAGGGCGCGATCCTGGAGACCCGGGATCGAGTCCCACGTCGGGCTCCCGGTGCATGGAGCCTGCTTCTCCCTCTGCCTGTGTCTCTGCCTCTCTCTCTCTCTCTGTGTGTGTGTGTGACTATCATAAATAAATAAAAATTTAAAAAAAAATAAAAAATAAAAAAAAGAGAAGATAGGTTGTTCAATTGACTTTTTCACTTTTTCAGATCATTTTAAATGATTTGAAAATGATATAGACAACAAGAGTTTTCTTTACGTTTCACCTGTGGTGTTTCATTTGTGGAGTGATACTGTAATCCAAAGTCTAGTACATTGATCTACACATAGCAGGGACTTGTGAGTGACTGTTGCCACCTCTGATGGAAACACATACCTAGTCTCAACAGCTGCTTTGGCTCTTCACATTATTCTGTGAATATTAATACATATTTAGGGCCATTTGCCCTTGTTTGCTTGTATTTGTTTTCATTTTTACTTTCTCTTTCTTAACTTTGTGTTCTGCTTTGCTGCAGGCATGGCGGTCCTACCCATTAAAAAAGGAAAGGAAGCTGGAGAACTTTGGTGGCTCAAGGATTGAGTGTCTGCCTTTGGCTCAGGGTGTGATCCCCAGGTCCTGGGATCGAGTCCCTCATAGGGCTCCCTTCAGGGACCCTGCTTGTCCCTCTTCCTATGTCTCTGCCTCTTTCTGTGTGTCTCTCATGAATAAATAAATAACATCTTTAAAAAATTGAGGAAACATTTAGTAAACATTTTGCCCTGGTCCCTCCTGATGCAATTTAGACCTCTATGCTATTATCTCAGGCTCAGCGGAAGTCATTTTCTATCTATATTATCCTCCTGTTAAGTTTAAAAGAGAAATCCAGCAGTCCTTGCTCTCTGGGCCATAGACAGTCCACTTCTCCTGTCCAGATCCAAAAATATTGGACAATTCCTCTCCAGAATTTAAAAAAGAAACACACAAAGTGATAGACACAGCTCTGTTTTAGAGAATCTAGATTCATATAAATGATAAAAAGAAAAATACTCAAACATTTAATTTTTTGTCCAGATTTTATAGTTCTTTTCACTTTCATTTAAGAATTCTTGCTATGCTGCTCACTATCATATAGTCATATTAATCTTTCTCCCTACAATAAGATTATACATTCAGTTCATTAAAACTCCCAAATCAGTTGTAAATGCAGATACAGTCCAAATCGTAGTAGATTTAAAAAGAGAATTTGAATACAAATACTTCAAATACAGAAAAGAAGAATGTGGAAGGACACAGTGGGCAAGAAGAAAAGTCTTTTAGAAATTTTATGCAGAGCTCTGTGTTTTATTAGCAGGTACTAAATTTCTAAGACATGGAGAACTATTTTTTTTAGAGATTTATGGATGTATGTCTCTCTCTTTCTCCCTCTCTTTTTTATTCATTGTTTTAATAACAAATAATTATAAAAGACTTGAAATGACACTTTCTTGAAATACTTTTATTTGCTAGCTTGGATTTGAAAAAGAAGTGCTAACTAAACCAAAATTGGACACCATCTTATAACAGGTGGCAGAGACCATAAAAGGGGGAATGCACAAGGCAATTTGATAGTGAGAAGCAGTGTGGTGCCCCTTAGGGAAAGAAACAAGGAGGAATTGTTTAAAATCCCAAGAAAGAAAATATACATAACTATCTCAGGGTACTCAGGACAGTATTTTCATTAGCTTTTAAATACAGAAATATTCACCTTTCTCTGGATTTCATTTCCTTAATTTTATTTTTGTTTAAAGTAGAAAATGCCCTAATGTTTCTAAGTGCAGAAAAATGGAGAATGGTTTAACTTTCTGGATCTGGAGACACTGAAATGTATTTTTTCTTTCCTTTCACTGTTAAGAAGAACACTGACATATTATTAAGATTCAGTAGGTTCCCATGAGCTTGATAGGGCATCAGATCCATGAAGAGGGGATCCTTGACATTCACACCATTAGATCACATGATTACTGGATCATAGAAATTCTTTAAAAGAAGCTTTCATTTAAGAACTATAATTACAATTTAAAACACAGTAACACGAATATTTTTATAAGCGATTCAATTCAATGTATGCTAAATTAATTGCATACATTTAAGATTCTGAGTGTGGACACTTATGTAAAGTTCCAGTGCTAGAAGTTTTTGGGTGACAATAGATAGTAAGTATAATTTCTCTCAATGAAGGAAGTTGGGTTCCAACCAAAGAAGAAAAGCATAATTATGGGTGGTGATCAAACACAGGGAGAAGTGAGTAGAGTGTAGTTGACGAAGACTGTAGGCCGACTCAGGATTAAAGATGGGACCACAGGTAAAGTGCTTCCTTTACAGCTCAATCATCTGAAAGAGTATACTGTGCCTGGAGGCACGGTGTTGTCAGTAAAGTCTCCTTTTAAATTTAGCTCCTATTTTTGGGTGCTATCATTCTAGTTTTGAACACAGTGGTTGGGGCTACTTTTAAATGCCCTTCCCACTGTCCATTTCAGGCCAGGAAAATAAAGCAATCAAATTTTCTGTAAATGAACACTTTGCCATTGAGTTGAATAAGAAATCTGTATAAATATTGTCATCTTCATAATGAAGCTACCAAGTTATAATAAATGTCTTTTCATTGCATACATCAGTTGGAAATGTACTAATAGAGATTGGCACAATAAACAATAAATTGAGGAGGAAAGATTGAGCAAAAAATTTAACAATTAGGCTCAAATTGAAGAAATATTTCCACTATAGTATGGTTTTCTTCTGTGCAAACACTGTGGACTTTGCATATTTTGATTGATAAAATATGCTGAATGAGATACTTCAAATTTTTGTACATCAATTACATCATAAAAATAAAGTTTTGGGAAGTTTTGAAAATGTATTTGTGAACTATGACTAATAATAAGAAAAGGGAAATGGTGGTTGAAAAGAAACACCCTCATTTACCTGGTAATTTTATGTTGTTGTTTGGCTTGAAATACTTCCTTAATATTATCTATAAGATGCTATAAAATATCTATGTCCAATTTTATTTAGATTTATTCATATATTCCTTTGTAGTTTTCATGATAGTCTGTGTATATTTAAACATGCATGTTTAAAAAAGCAAGTATATGAATCATATGAGTTAGCTATCTCCATGTCATCTATTCTCCAACTTATTTTTATTAATTGTAAGATTAAAAGAGGGAAGCAGCCAAACACTAGGCAGGGTTTTATTCTATTTATTTTTTTAGGCAGGGTTTTAAACAGTTAAGTTGAAAATTCCCAAACGGAGCCTTCACTTGAGATTCTTCCTTGATTAAGGCCATTGGTTCCTCTTTTGTAACCAGTGTCTTCACCGGGTCTTTAGAACATCATGTTGTCCACATTAGGACCTTTGACAATGTTCCAAAAGCCTGAGAATTCTTGACTCTAGGTATTTCTCTGAAGAGCAATACATAGTCCCCTTCTACAAAGACCCTTAAATATTAAGAGCAGACTAGACACTGCTGGGCAGCCTTAGCCAATTCTGATCCAAAAACAAGACAGATAATTGAGGTTGGTCCCTGCAGGGAGGCATTTAATCCCTGTTATCCAAGGGCATCCACCAAAAGGCAACTACTTCCTTTAGGGCATTCCATACTTCCTTACCGTTGGCTCGCTCCACTCTGGAATAAACCCTTGTTAGATTTTTCACATGTCATCTATAGATCTCGTTTCATTACTTACATTAACTAATCTGTTTTTGCTTTAATAGAATTGTTTAGAGATGATAATTATAGATTAATATCCAGTTGTGAGAACTAATACAGAGATCGATTGCACACTTTACTCATTTTGCCCCCAAGTTAATGTTTCAGAAAAGTATACTATAGTATTACTTTATTACTTCATTCATTCATTTATTCATTATTGCACATTTTACTGCTTATTTTTCCCTGAAGTTAACATTTCAGAAAAGTATAGTATTCTATCACTATATTTATTTATTATATGTACATTGTACAAGCTTATCATGTGTGTAGTTTCTTGTATCTTCCACCACAATCAAATCAGAGTCCTAACATGTCCCCTTCTATTGCTCTTGTACAACCTGAGAAGAAACCCATCTCCCTCTTGCATGACTCCACCAGGTCCTCTGGACCTACATCCTGGCAACCAGTAATGTGTTCTCCATTTCTAAAAGTGTTAAATGTTATAAAAGTAGAACATATTAGTGGCTTGTTTAACCATTCACCAGTTGGAGGGCAGCTGGACTATTTCCAAATGTTGACTATTGAAAATAAAGCTGCTAAGAACATTTGTGAACAAGTTTTGCATAAACATAAGTTTTTATTTCTTTGGGATAAATGCCCAAGAGTACAGTTGCTAGGTTGTATGACAAATGAATGCTTGATTTTATAAGAAACCGTCAAACTTTTCCAGAGTGGCTGTATCATTTCACATTCCACTATCTGTGAATAATCAGATTTCTTTGCATCCTCATCAGGATTTGGTGTTGTCACTTTTTTTTTTTAATCTTAGCCATTCTGATAGATGATACCTCAATATGGTTTCAATTGCATTTCCTTGAAGACTAATGATGTGGTTATCTACCATATGTTTATATTCTTCAGCAAAATATCTGTTCAGATCTTTCACCCACTGTTTAATTGGATTGTTTATATTTATTACTAATTTTTGAGAGTTCTTTATATATTCTAGATGTCAGTCTTGTTGAATATGTGTAAATATTTTCTTCTAGTCTTTAGCTTAACAATTTATTCTTTTCATGTGAGCTTCCATAAAACAAAAGCTTTTAATTTGGATGTGGTCCAATTTATATATTTTTCCCTTTATGTATCACGCTTTTGTGTCAGTCTAACCCTTTTTGATTAGTCTAGATCTCAAAGCTTTCCTCCTTTTTCCTAAAAGCTTTATGCTTTTACATTTAACATTTAACCCCATTATCTCTTTTGTGCTAATTTTTGTGTATGGCATGAGCTTTAGATCAAGGTTCACATTTTTTGAACATGGATGTTCAGTTGCTCCAGCCCCATTTCTAGCCCTACTACCACTTTCAATCAAGCATCTGTGAAATGAATTCCGAGGAAGGGAATTCTAAGCCTTGAACATTTCTGGGCCCTGCTCTCTTGGCTTTCACACTGACCCAGGTCCATATGGCTCGGAAAAGAGCACGTGGGCTCTATTTCCGTCCCTCTGAACAGAAACAACTGTCTTTCTGCCATTTAATTGCTTTTGTACCTTTGCCAAAAATAAGTTCAGCATATTTGTATGGGCCACTTTTTTGATTTTCCGTTCAGTTCCATTGGTCTGTATCTCTAACCTCTGACAATACCACAATGTCTTCATTACTGTAGCTACGCATTAAGCATTAACATAGGGTAAAGTGATTCCTCTCATTTTATTCTTTAGTGTTAAGATTATTTTACCTATTCTGAAGCCTGTGCCTTCTCTATATATTTTATATTTACTTTTTAAATTGTTAACTTTAAATTCAACTTACCAACATATAGTATAACACCCAGTGTTCATCCCATCAAATGCTCTCCTTAGTGTCCATCACCCAGTCAGCCCATTCCCTGACCACCTCCCCTTTCACAACCCTTTGTTTCCCAGAGTTAGGAGGCTCTCATGGTTTGCCTCCCTCTCTAATTTTCCCCACTCAGTTCCCCTCCTTTCCATTATAATTCCTTTCACTATTTCTTATATTCTCCATATGAGTGAAACCATATGATGATAGTCCTTCTCCGACTGACTTACTTCACTCAGCATAATACCCTTCAGTCCCTCCACGTCGAAGCAAATGGTAGATATTCATCCTTTCTGATGGCTGAGGAATATTCCATTGTATATATAGACATCTTCTTTATCCATTCATCTTTTGATGGACACCGAGGCTCCTTCCACAGTTTGGCTATTGTGGACATTGCTGCTAGAAACATCGGGGTGCAGATGTCTCGGTCTTTCACTGCATCTGTATCTTTGGGGTAAATCCCCAGCAGTGCAACTGCTGGGTCATAGTGTAGCTCTATTTTCGACTTGAGAAACCTCCACGCAGTTTTCCAGAGTGGCTGCACCAGTTCACATTCCCACCAGCAGTGCAAGAGGGTTCCCCTTTCTCCACATCCTCTCCAACATTTGTGGTTTCCTGTCTTGTTAATTTTCACCATTCTCACTCATGTGAGGTGGTATCTTGAGTCTTTTAATCCAGTAACCCACCTATGTTATTGAATAAGAGGAGACTTTTGGGGGGCAGCCCGGGTAGCTCAGTGGTTTAGTGCTGCCTTTAGCCCAGGGCGTGGTCCTGGAGACCTGGGATTGAGTCCCACGTCAGGCTCCCTGCATGGAGCCTGCTTCTCCCTCTGCCTGTGTCTCTTCCTCTTTCTCTCTGTGTCTCCCATAAATAAGTAAGTAGATAAAATCTTTAAAAAAGAAAAGACTTTCTTCTAACTAGCATATAAATGGGACTTATCCACTCTGATAATACCTGTCTTTTAATTGGTGCATTAGATTATTTATACCTAGGGTATTTATTGATATGGTAGCATATAAATTTGTCACGATTTTTTGTTTTCTCTTTGCTTCCCCTGGGTCATCTTTGTCTCTTTGTTTCCTTTTCCTTGCTGTCCCAAGGATTATCTAATTTTTTTTTTGGGGGGGGGAGAATTCCATATTTATTTGTTTATAGTGTTTAGGATTGTATCTCTTTGCATAGTTTTAATCTCCAGTGCTCTGTATACTACTATACACGTATATGAATTATAACAGTTAACTGGTATGAACATTATACTACTTCAAGTGTGGCAAACTCACTTCCATTTTGGTGTCTTTATCATACTCACTTTTAAATATCATTGTCTTGAATACCAGATGTGCCATAAGTTTTGTTCTAATCAAATATGATTTATAAAACATGAGGAAATAGTTTATTGTAAGTACCTGTATTTCTCAGTTTTTCATTTTTCCTTCTTCCTCTCTGATATTCCAACATTGTTTATTATCATTTCTTTTATATTTGAAGAAATTCCTTTAGCAATTTCATAGGTCTAGTAGCAATAAATCATTTTAGTTTTCTTTATCTGAGAACATTTTTATTTCCCATTCATGCCAGAATAGTTTTTATCATATATAGAATGAGCAGTTGACAGTTCTTTTCTTTGAGCATTTTAAAAATATTGTTCCACTTCCTTCTGACCTCCATGATTTTAATTGAGAAAATCACTTTCCTTCTAATTGGTGTTCCTCTACAGGTAATATATCACTTTCCTCTAGCTTCTTTGTTTTTAGCTTTCAAAAGGTAATTATGATGTGTTTTGGTGTGCACTTGGAGGGGGGTAAACTGTTTAGAAATTGTTCAGCCTCCTTAATATGCAGGCTTGTGTATTTCATTAATTTGAGATGTTTTCAACGGTCATTTTTAGATTTTTTTTTCTGTTCAGTTTGAGTATATACTCTTCTATTTCCTCAGATTCAATGATTACAAATTCTGTCATTTGTACTCTATTACTGAGCCCACTTTGCACATCTTAAATTTCTTTTACTATATTTTTCACTTTATAATTTCCACTTACTTCTTTTTGTAGCTTCAATTTCCTTATTGGAATTTTCTACATTTCATTTGTTTCAAGAGAAAAAGTAGATGATTATTGAGGTATTTTATGATTGTTGCTTTAAAATTCTTGTAAGACAATTTCAGTATGGTATTATTAGCACTGTTACCTTTAGTTTATTGTCTTTTTTTCATTCAAATTGTGATTTCTCTAGTTTTTAGTACTACAGATAAATTTTAGTTGTCTTAATTGTCTTTCTCTACTGGGTGAGGACTGAGGCAGACACTGTGCTGCTGGACATTTTGTCTATGGTGTCAGTAGTTTCTGAGCCCTATTTAGATCTTGTATGTTAGAAGGCAAACACCCTGTTTAGGTTTAGCATGTGAATCTTGTAAAGTTTCTGTGGACTGTGGTTCCAGTGGTAGCTTAATTTTCAGTCTTTGCCATGTTGTTTTGGTGTGCTTGGTCTTTCTGGTTCTCTGGGGCTCCCACTGGTTCCCCCTGGTATGGCCTGAGGAGTGGAGGGTTTTCTCCAGGCCAGCTGATAGGTATCTCTCAGTGGGAAAGGAGTGTGGTGGGATCCCTGCACTTGTGCCTCAGGCACTGTTCTTTCCAGAATGTGAGCGCATCTGAGTAAAAGGTCATGAAGGGCCATGTCTGATGGCCTTCCTCTACTGGGTGAGGACTGAGGCAGACTCTGTGCTGCTTCTCCAGCCCTGGGTCTCAGTCTCAGGCCCATCCACCTTGCTCTCACTTCCTTCCAGAGTCCTCCTTGGATTGCCTCATATACCATCTCAGGGTATGTAATTGTGTTTAGTGGGAAAGGGGGTAGAGGGAGAATGGACATACCCACTTATCAGGACTGGAAGTTCACAAAGCTGCTTCAATCCCTCAATATTTACATGCAGCAAATAACCTTGTGAAAAGTCTACATCTTTTTGTTAGGTAATCAGTTTGTCTCTTCTTTCACTTGGAGTCCGCTGCCTAGTTCAACATCTGTCAACTCATCCTGGGATTATAGTTACAGCTACAAAGCTGAAATCCCTCATCTCAGATTTTGGCTCCTTGGTCTGACCTTCTCATTGATCATCACTGATCTAGGACCTGGTCATGCTGTCTTCTAAAACCATCAAATGCCCTAAGCCTACTACCCTACTGTTGCTTTTGTCTTCTTCCTCACTCTTACACCGAGCTGCCAGAAGTGTTTCACTCTGATGCTTTATTAATTCTGTCCTCCTCTACCTAATTCATTCATTCTCTACTTTTTTCCCCCCTGGTTAACTGTAACTCCGCTTAAAAACTAAGTTAACATGTGACCTCTCCAGAAAAGCCTACCCTAATTCCTCCAGGTTGGCAAGTGCCATTTTTCCCAATAGAAAGAGCTTTCCTTTTTTTTTTTAAAAAAAAAAAAAAAAAGATTTTATTTATTTATCCATGAGTGACACATGGATGGATAGAGAGAGAGGCAAAAATATAGGCAAAGGGAGAAGCAACTCCCCATGGGGAGCTCCATGCAGGACTCCATCCCAGGACCCCAGGATCACGACCTGAGCCAAGGCAGATATACAACCACTGAGCCACTCAGGTGCCTCTGGAAAAGCTTTTCTAATACTTTGCTCATTTTTCCTGAGCTCTGTTTATGTATCTGTCTCACACAGGGCTGGTGCCATAGTAGTGATTCCTATTATTGCAATTGCTATACTATCTTACAATTAATTGTTTATTTGCTTGCTTATTTCCTTAGTTAAATTGCAAACTTTCTGAAGGCAGGAATTATTATGTATTTTTCATGTGTCCCCAGAACCCTTTGAGTTTAGACATTTAATTTTTGTTGAATGGCTAACTGGATTAATATTATCTCTCATTCATTTTATCCTTTCTTTTCAGCTATCTAAAGTATTTTTCTGATTTTTTGTCTCTTTTTCTTTTTGAATTAGAAAGTAATTACTTTTATTACCTTGTTATTGATAAGGAATTCAAGACAAGAATGAAATATATTTTGCAAACATTTTTTCCTATAGGAACTTCAGGGAATATATTCTTTAAATATCTACTTCCATGTACACATAATGAGCAGTAGTTACATAGTTCAAGCAGGACAGCTGGATCCCACAGAGGAAGTTTCTCAGGACAGTGTATTCCAAATGAAAATGGAATCTGTGAAAAAACAAATGTGTGCATCAGAATTGGTCACTGGGCATTACCTAAGTTCATTTACCCAGCAATAATTCCTGAGCACCTTCACACAGTGGAGTTCAGAAAGAAAAGAGACATTTCTTTGCCTAATGACATTTTTAATGACTAAGTTCACTTTAAGCAAGTTTTACTGTCATTTTCTTTAAATATACCTAAAGTTAGGTTAATTTATCACCATTTCAAAAAGGAATGCAAGTTCTTATTAAAGGCATAGCTAAGAACAGCAATAAAATAAAGTAAGTTCCCCTTACTCAATAATAAGTTTAAATGATAAATTTTAGCTGTCTTTCTTTTTCCTTAGGTGAGTCAGGGAACTATGATTTGGATTTCCTCTGTCATGTCACTTAAATATTCCCTTTATCTATGAAAATATTCTGGAAAACCACTATAGAAAATCATTTAGGTCATGTATGTATGCTTTGTGTTAATACAATCAAGAACTTTGGATTGAGATATTGGTCTTTAAAAAAATTGAGATGACATCCATCTCCTTTCGAGGTTCATTACTGAGAGCTTTCATGACCCTTTATACTGCTGCTGATACCCTGACATTGTGCCACATGTAGGAGTTGCAATCTGAGTGGATGGAGAAGGTCTACAGTCATCCATGGTACAAAGTACTTGGGATCAGGACCCCTGCAGACCCAGACACAGGCCTCTCGTGACTCAGGGTGACTTTGGGACATTGATGACCTCCCTTAGTGAGGTCCTTGTATCTGTAAATTGAGTGTAATAAGGCTTGACCCTTAGGCATGTCCTGCACATTGAACACGGCAGCTTATCACAAGCTCCTGAGACAGACTCGGGCTCAGAACCTGTTGGTTCTTCTCCTGCCTGTATTTTGCCCCAAGGTTTGAATGCTCTGAGAAACCATCTTTTAGAATGAAGTGCTAGTCTCTCCAGCATATCATTGTCAGCGTCCTAGGGTGAGGTCAGAATGGCACTCTTCCCTCACAAATTTTCTAACTATGTGGGCACCTTGATCTCACCCCAGACCTAAGGAGACATGGGGCAACCCCCATCCCATCCTGTGAACATTTCACATAGAGTCTCTTTGGATGCATGTGGCTCTGCCTTGAATGGAGGAGGCTCTCAGGATTTGGATATGCAAAAGTAGCAGAAACAGGGCTTTGGAACACAGCCCCCCTACTGGGGCACAAGAACCATGTGTACCAATTCCTGACTCAAGTCCTTGACTCCCAAGAAGTGATATTTAAAGTATTCACTGATACTTTGATATCAGTCACACACATACACACACACACACACACACACACATGCACACAAAGTCACTTATTTAGAATCAAGTTTGCTCCTTCTCCATACCCTAAACTGGGGTGCATATGGAGAAACCTGTCACTTTTCAGGAGGGATAAGGAGCAGGGAGCAATTGGACTAGCAGAAAGGAACTGGAGAGCTCAGGATATTGAGTGCAGATGAGAAATGAGTAAGAGGCACACCTGGGCACATATTAAGAGGGTATGAGGGAACAGTGAAGGTATACAGGGAGGGCCAGGATCATCACCACCATCTCATGCTGATGGAAGCACAGAGTGGTCAGGGCAGAAAGAGGGTTCTGCTCTTGTCCTGGTATCTGCAGGCTTCAGAGGCCATGTCCCCTGACCAGGCCAACACCTCATCCCCAGACAAAAGTGAGATGGGCATGAGGATCCATGGTGTACTGTTCTAATATAAACATGAAGCTGTGTGGATGACTCTCATTTGAGACTGCTGCTACTGCAACTTTCTCCCTTGCTAAACGAGATACAACATGACTCCAACCTTGGTGCATGGGCTCACTGTGCTTTCTTTTCAGAGCCAGGAATGAGCCACATAAAAGAAGGCAGTTTTTAAAATAGGCATTCCAAACTCTTAGATGCTTTGTGTCTGGCGGCCCAGTCAAAGATGACATAGCCATCAGTGGTTTTGAACCAGGTCTCACCAACCCATAGATTTAGATGTTGTAGTTTTCAACCTGATGTGATGTAATCTTGAAATGATGGTGAAGCATAGGTCAGAGGGTTATCAGTTCTCCCAAGGAAGGCAATGCTCACATATCACACACTGTGCCTTTGTTAACTGGTGTGATTACCCCCAAAGAAAGAAGGTTTCTTGGGAAGGAAGCAGGAAGTAAAAACAAACAAACAAACAAACAAACAAACATAGGTGCTGGTTCTAGCTCTTCTCCTAATTTGTTTTGTGGCTTTGGTCCATTCATGGAAGTTTCCTGGGCCTCTTTGAGTATATAGGTGGGATAAACGACATGCCCTCTAATATCCCTCAAGTGTCAGTGCTCCAGGTTTCCACACATGATTTTAGCCATAGATGGGGTGACTCACTCTTCTGAATGCCCATGTGCTTACTATGGCAAATAAACAGATTCCAGAAGTTACTTATATTTGTGTATGCAGACACAAAAACAACAAGCAATACATCTTTCAGAGCCTCAGGAATGCTTTCCCTCAATGTGAGTGGGATTTGTGAAGCAAGACTCTCCGGATGAGGAAAGCCTTAGCTTTGAATAAGTTTGTTTCCAGGCAAGAAATGGGCAAGCTTTTCTCCCATTGCTGTTTCCTGACGGAATGTCTCTCAATAAGTGAAACTTCTACAGAGGCAGTTTCACTCTCTTCCTCTCCTCCCCAGGCAGCACTCTTATTTTTCTCTTTAAAAAGATGAACAAAAAAAAAAAAAAAAAAAAAAGATGAACAATTACATACAGGAGTTGCTGAAAACATTTTCACCCTTGTTTTTTGGGACTGCTGAAATTTCTGCTGAATGATTATAATTCAGTGCTAGTTCTTAAAAAATAATTGGCTTTGCCTGCATTATATCTAAGAAAATTGCTTATCTTTTTTTTACTTGATTTTTTCCCATTAGATTTCCTATGAGATGTAAGTGATTAACAATAATTAGAGCCCCAGGTTTTATATATGTTTTAAAGTATAACAGAGGGCTAGTTTTCCCTAGTTCCTTGAGCATGGGCTTTATCATGAAACATCTGACATTATCTCACCATCAAATGAAATAAATGACCAATAGCATTCAAGCCACCATAATTACAAAGCATTGAAACATTTAAGATTCGGAGTGTGGAGAGAGTAGTTACAGAATAGTTACTTTCTACTGAGACTTCCCCGTGCTGATTTTACACTGAGAGTAAAATTTGTTAATAGGGAATTTGTTGTAGGCATGACATGCAAACATGCTGGAAGGGATCTTGATGAAATTAATGAGTATTGATTGAGTACCTGCTGTATGCTCCATGTGGCAGTTGGCTATGAGGTCACCACAGACAATGTCTTCTTGTTCAAGGATCATTCATTTCTCCTTAGGTGTCATACCTCAGATGACAATAATGGCAGATTTTGCATAATCAGACACTGGAGAGTATACTCATTCCTTTAGTCAATACTTATTAAGCACCTACTATGTACTAGGTACATACAATGCCATATTGTTACACTGAATGACTGAATGTATTTTCATGTTCAGGGAGGTTTTGATTCATTGGTAAATCTGAGAATACTAATTGGATTATATGAAAAACAAAAGTTGTCCCACCTTACCTGTCATGCTGGCAGTATGTTATAGTGTCCGCCTTCCAAAATCCTGTTTCTGTCCTTGGTGCTACAGCACTCTAGCCAACCAGGCTGGCCCACCTTACCCTAAGAGAATGTCTGGCCATACCTTCTGGCAGCCCTGCATCACTGTATCATATGTCTCTCCTAGTTCTTCTAACCATTCGGAGAGGAATAATCATGAAAGAGGGCAAAACAGAGACTGCACTGAGAAGGCTGGATGTTTGGAGGAAATGGGGCTAACTCTGAGAAATGCATTTCCATGTTACTGTTTTACAAATAAAATATTCCATTTCAAAAATTATACACAATGTTACATTGAAAATGGCATACTGGTGAACAGATTATTGTCAACTTCCTCTGAACTCTTCCTCTGAAGTCTTGGGAAAGAGAAACATTTATTTTGCTAAACTTGATCATTTATATTAGGATTGCATATTAGGCATTTATGTCCCCTTTTTTTAAAAAAAGAGATTTTATTTATTTATTCACAAGAGACCCAGAGAGAGAGACAGAGACACAGGCAGAGGGAGAAGCAGGCTCCCTGCAGGGAACCCGATGTGGGATTCAATCCGGGAACTCCAGGATCACACCCTGGGCCGAAGGAAGGCACTCAACCACTGAGCCACCCAGGTCCCTAGTTATGTCCCTCTTATATGAATTATTTAAAGATTCTACATTAAACATATCCACTGGATATTCTATAAGTGCTTAAAGACTACAAACTAGATGTACTTTTGAGGGCCTGATCTATTTCTTCTATTGTGCACTTGGAAGTGTTTTGCGAAGGAAATTTAAAACTACAAGAAACAGGTGATTCTTTCTTAGCATTTCTAAAACTATGCTGCTCCAGGAAATGTAGGATTCCATTAATTACAGAGGGATTCTGGCATCACATGTGACATTTTTCATACTTTGGGACTAGTGGCTTTGGCACAAACTATTGATTATTTGCATACCATTGTTGAGGAAATCAGTCTCATAAGAACACTGTTCCTGGCTGATGGTATAGAAGAGACCAAATGCAAGTGGTACGGTAGTTCACCTTTATTGCTAGTATTCAACCCATGCAATGATCCAAATCTCCCCTTGCCCCAGTGTTCACAGTCCCTCCAAGTGTCCTCTGGAAACACTTTTCTTGAGGAACAGACTGGAACATATGATCCAGTCCACCTGGCATTTCCTTCTTGCACTGCACTCTTCAAGATAATTAACCTTGTAAGCCACAACAAGAAAAAGCTTGAACCAAACCGTCAGGCATGTTTGCAGGTCATGGCAACAGTCGTAATACATGCTTTTAAATGATGCCCTGCCACAGGGTTCTCAAAATGGAATGCAGCCAAGTAGCTCTTAATTCATATAATTTAAATAACAGCACGAATGACTGACTGCAAAGGGCAAAGTATGGCAGTGGTATTAAGAAAATAATCCACACTGAGTTGCAAAATCAAATAAGATTACACTTCCTGTGCGATTGAAGTGATCAGTCTTTGAAAGGATGAGCTTGCTGTTACTTCTGCTTTAGTAAAACATTTGGAGGGCTCTGGGGCCAAACAGACAAGTATACTCAGTACACAGAGGAAAGAGTGTCCCCAAACTTCCTGGGGCCTGGAGCACTGGATGCAAATGAGCACCTCCCCGTGGGGAATTATCAGCTTCGCATGTGACCTGAATAACTCATTTTCCTGCTCCATGGTACTGAAATATATTTGAATCTTTTGATAAAGCATTGCAGTGGAGGAACTTAAGTATAAGTCATTATTGCATTTGTAAAAGACTAAGAGCAATTAGAAGGAGATTCAAAGAAAGGGGTACTCATTCATTCATTTATTCATTCATTCATTCAACTGATGTGTGCTAGGTGACAATTCTCTGTGTAATACTTGGCCGTTGCTATTAACAGAGAGGAGAAAATGGCCATGTGGTATCCTTCAGAGGCCTACAGTTTGGGCAGTGTGAAGAGAAGCAACTAGAAGGTTGTACACTATGTATGCCTCCTGCACTTTGCTGATTCATGTCCCCATCCGCTCCTGGAGGGTTTTATTTTCCTGAAATAAGCTTCCTTGCCCCTAATTCCATGGGTTCCCAGGACTACAGGTGTGTTCCATGTGCTGAGGCATATTCTCTTTTCTATTGTTCCCAGCCTCCCTCGTCCACTACACCACAGCAGGGCTGCTCCACCAGGCTCTGAGGTGCTAGGAACACCAAGCCAAAAAAGTATTCAGGTGGGTGGTGGTTTATCCAAAACAGAGTGACACGAGTCCTGACCTCTGCACCCTGAACTATCCCTCAGGTCTTTAGTTACCGCCTCCAGGAGCTATCTGCTAGGAAACCAGCTTTGAGCCCTTGTGAGGCTGGGCAGTCAGGAATGGAAGTTGAGAAGCAATGAGGAGGCTGAGGAAGATGAAAGTTGACGTTTCCTGAGCTCTCTCTGGCTACCCTGGGTTAGCTCTCCCAGCTCTCCCACAAGCCCAGCAGCAGACAGGCATCCAGGGAAGCTCAGGTGACTAGGGAGGGTACGTACACAAAGGCAGGTGCACAGGGCTTGTTCCAGGGCCTAGGCCAGCAGAACTGATAGATCTTGTCCTAGACACTACCATCAGAGGAACATGCACCCAGCCCTCACTTTGCCCCTCCTTCCTCCATGCCTGCCATCCTGCCGAGCTCCCTATGGGCCACACCCTGAAGGCAGTGGGCACAATCTGGCAGAGAGCAGGGTGAAGTCAGGGACCCAGAAGGGGTTTCAAAGGCTGAACAGAAGATATCAGGCACAAACCCTGTAAATGCAGGTGCTTTCCTACTCCCATTTCCCCCATTCAGGAAGGAAGTGAAGCTTCCTAGAGAAGATATGGCACAAGAAAAAAAGCGACCCGTTTTTAGAGCCCAAGTATTTGGCCACTGGCCTGCAACTAAAATCACACAAACTGTGCTGAACACTCACCTCTCCTCAAGCACTGAGCCTGGTTAGCAGTGAGAGCTTTCTGCTTCACTGTTTCCTCTCTTAGGATGCAGTGTGCACTGAAGGCTCCTGAATCTCATGGAAGTAGATGTCTGGTGGGCCCACAGTACTCTTCTCTGGCCTGAGCTCCTCATCTGGAGATACTCAAAGTCCATGGGAACCAAGGGGCAGAGGCACAGATGAAATAAACCCCCAAGCATGCCTACCATAAAAACTGATCTAAAGTGTTAAGGATGAGTAAAAATCCTTCCTCTTCCACCCATCATCCACTCTATCCCCTGCCCAATGTCACAGTAGTCTTGGTCCTGTCTATCCCTTGGTCAAAACTCCCCTATGGCTCCTCAAACCTCCAGCATATCAGGCACTGCACACAGGACCCAGACTGCCTGTTTCCTCGATGTTTCTCCTGGCAGCCTTCTCTGATAGCCTTTTTCCTAGCCTTGCCAAATAGGGTTTAGTTTCTAGAAAGTGCCACATCCCTCTATATATCTGCACTGATGTCTATGTGCTATCTTCTGCTTGGTACACCCATCCACATTGCAGTCAAAGTCTGCAAATGAGTTGTATACTCATTCTTTGGGACTCAGCTCAAACATCAGCTCTCAGGCAGATCTCTTTCCCAATCCTCTACAAGCACTTGAAGACTTCCCCCTGCTATGTTCCCCAATGGACTTGCACATGCCACCATGACAGCCACTAGCATAGAACCTGTATTCACCCTTTACCTGTGCTCTCTGAGCCAGCCCAGGGGAGTAGGGACTCTATTTTTTGTATATTCAATAATCTGCAAAGTGCTCAAACATTGAAAATAGAGAAAGAATCTACATTTAATCCTTAAATATTGATAAGGTAACTTAGCCTACATTTCATAGTTTTAAAACTTAAAACTTATAGAGGACCTGAATAGTCCGAAGAAGATATACAGATGGCCAACAAACACATGAAAAGATGCTCAGCATCATTGAGCATCAGGGAAATGAAAATCAAACCACAATGAGATATTACCTTACACCTGTCAGAATTGTTAGTATCAAAAAGACCAAAAAGAAAAAAAAGACAAGCAATAATAAGTATTGGCAAGGATGTGGAGAAAAGGGAATCCTCAAACACTTTCGGTGGGAATGTAAATTATTGTAGCTCTATGGAAAATAGTGGGGAGGTTCCTCAAAAAGCAAATTAAAATTAGAGCTACCATCTGGTCCAACAATTCCATTTCTGAGTATTTACCCAAAGAAATGAAATGACTCTCTAGAAGATAAATCTGATCTGCATTATTTAGAATAACCAAAACATGGAAACAATCTAAATAAGTATTTGCTAAAGTGGTATTACTTTTTTAAAAAAACAGCTTTTACACAGAAGTTCATTTATAAAGTGAGTCTACCACAGGACCACCTATAAAACTGAGTATTAAATTTGAGGTCGGCTCTTGTTTATGTAGTGTTTTCATAAGAACACAAACACATTTTGAGAATGAAGTTAAAATGGATTCAGTGATCATTCAGTTGTTTTAATAAATCTAAACAATCTGCTCATTTTTATCTATTAAAAGAAGAGTAAGAATTTTACAAAGGCTTTTTACAGCAAACTGGTGGTTTCCAGAGGGGAGAGGAGGTGTAAAGACTAGACCCAAGGTTGGTTTTGACTTGGGAGGATAAGAATCACCTCAACTGAGAAGCAAAAGATTAGAGAGGAAGAGACAGGAGGTGGGGCAAGATGGCAAAGAGTAGGGTCCCCGAGTCACCTGTCCCCACCAACTTACCTAGAAAACCTTCAAATCATCTTGAAAACCTACGAATTCGGCCTGAGATTCAAAGAGAGACCAGCTGGAATGCAACAGTGAGAAGAGTTCGTGCTTCTATCAAGGTAGGAAGATGGAAAAAAATAAAGAAATAAAAAAGCCTCCAAGGGGGAGGGGCCCCGCGAGGAGCCGGGCTTAGGCCCCGGGGCGAGTGTCCCCAGGACAGGAGAGCCCAGGCCCCGAGAAGCAGAAACTCTCCCAATCCTCCGGGACGGAAAGGCGCCCGCAGGGAGCTCGGGCAGGACCCAAGAGGGCGGGGATGCCCTCGGGCTCGGGGGCACTAACGGAGGACCTGCGCCCGGGGGGAGCGCCACACCCCGGCCGAGCTCCCTGAAGGGCTGGTGCGCGCCCTGGGTGGGGCCAGGAGCAGCTCAGGCGGCGGCTCAGGCGGCGGCTCCGCGTGGAGGGGGCTGCGCGGCCCGGGAGCGCCATTCCAGGGGCGCAGGCCCCGGAGCACAGGGTGCTGGGGGACACTGCCAAAGATCCGAGCTCCCCCGGGACAAGCGGAGGCCGGGAGGACACAGGGCAACAAGGATGCTCCTGCCGCTGGGCAGCCCCGAGCTGTGCAGCTCAGCGCCCCCCCGCCTTCCGCCCCCGAATATCCAGGTCCCTGCGACTGGGAGCTGCAGTAGTTACTGCGGGAGCTGACTCCAGGGCTGGAGACTGGCGGCCGCCACTGTTGTTCCTCCTGGTGTAGCCTTGTACCTGGGACTGAGGAGGGTGTCACAGGATAAACAGCTCCCACTGAGCCTTGCACCTGGCAGAAGGCTGGGCACCTCCCCCAGGTACACACACCTGAGAATCAGCACAGCAGGCCCCTCCCCCAGAAGACCAGCTGGAAGGACAGGGGAACAGCAAGTTATTGACCAAGCAGCACTGAAAAGTTCCAGGGGAAGTCGAGGGGTTTACAGTACATAGAATCAGAGGATACTCCCCCTTGTTTTTTGTTTTCTGTTTGTCCCCTCCCCCCCTTTTTTCTCTCTTTTTCTCCTTTTTCCAGTACAACTTGTTTTTGGCCACTCTGTACTGAGCAAAATGACTAGAAGGAAAACCTCACCTCAAAAGAAAGAATCAGAAACAGTCCTCTCTCCCACAGAGTTACAGAATTTGGATTACAATTCAATGTCAGAAAGCCAATTCAGAAGCACAATTATGAAGCTACTGGTGGCTCTAGAAAAAAGCATAAAGGATTCAAGAGACTTCATGACTGCAGAATTTAGAGCTAATCAGGCAGAAATTAAAAATCAATTAAATGAGATGCAATCCAAACTAGAGGTCCTAATGAGGAGGGTTAACAAGGGAGAAGAAAGAGTGAGTGACATAGAAGACAAGTTGATGGCAAGGAAGGAAGCTGAAGAAAAAAGAGAAAAACAATTAAAATATCATGATTATAGGTAAGGGAAATAAATGACATCCTCAGAAGGAAAAATCTACGTTTAATTGGGGTTCCAGAGGGTGCTGAAAAGGACAGAGGATGAGAAAGTGTATTTGAACAAATGATAGCTGAGAATTTCCCTAACTTGGGAAGGGAAACAAGCATTCAGATCCAGGAGACAGAGAGATCCCCCAAAAATCAATAAAAACTGCTCAACACCTGGACATTTAATAGTGAAGCTTGCAAATTCCAAGATAAAGAGAAGATCCTTAAAGCAGCAAGAGACAAGAGATTCCTAACCTTTATGGGGAGAAGTATTAGGTTAATAGCAGACCTCTCCACAGAGACCTGGCAGGCCAGAAAGGGCTGGCAGGATATACTCAGGGTCCTAAATGAGAAGAACCTTAAGCCAAGAATATTTTTCTTGCCTCTCATTCAGAATAGAAGGAGAGATAAAGAACTTCCAAGATAGGCAGACACTGAAAGAATATGTGACCACCAAACCAGCTCTTCAAGAAATATTAAAGGGGACTCTATAAGAGAAAGAGGAAGTCCAAGGAAACAATCCACAAAAACAGGGACTGAATAGGTATCATGATGACACTACATTCATATCTTTCAATAGTAACTCTGAACGTGAACGGGCTTAATGACCCCATCAAAAGGCACAGGGTTTCAGACTGGATAAAAAAGCAGGACCCATCTATTTGCTGTCTACAAGAGACTCATTTTAGATGTAAGGACACCTACAGCCTGAAAATAAAAGGTTGGAGAACCATTTACCATTCAAACAGTCCTCAAAAGAAAGCAGGAGTAGCCATCCTCATATCAGATAAATTAACGTTTATCCCCAAGACTGTAGTAAGAGATGAAGAGGGACACTATATCATACTTAAAGGATTTATCCAACGAGAGGACCTAACAAGCATGACTATTTATGCCTCTAATGTGGGAGCTGCCAAGTATATCAATCAATTAATAATCAAAGTTAAGACATACTTAGATAATAATACACCTATACTGGGAGACTTCAACACCGCGCTTCCTGCAAATGACAGGGCTTCTAAGCATAACATCTCTAAAGAAATAAGAGCTTTAAATGATACACTGGACCAGATGATTTCAGAGATATCTACAGAACTTTACATCCAAACGTGACTGAATACACATTCTTCTTAGGTGCACATGGAACTTTCTACAGAATAGACCACATACTGGGACACAAATCAGGTCTTAACCAACACCAAAAGATTGGGATCGTCCCCTGCATATTTTAAGACCATAATGCTTTGAAACTAGAACTAAATCACAAGAAGAAGTTTGGAAGGACCTCAAACACGTGGAGGTTAAGGACCATCCTGCTAAAAGATGAAAGGGTTAACCAGGAAATTAGAGAAGAATTAAAAAGATTCATGGAAACTAATGAGAATAAAGATAGAACCATTCAAAGCCTGATACAGCAAAATCAGTCCTGAGGGGGAAATATATCACAATACAGGCATCCATCCAAAAACTGAAAGAACTCAAATACAAAAGCTAACCTTGCACCTAAAGGAGCTGGAAAAAAACAGCAAATAGATCCTACACCCAGCAGAAGAAGAGAGTTAATAAAGATTCGAGCAGAACTCAATGAAATAGAGACCAGAAGAACTGTGGAACAGATCAACAGAACCAGGAGTTGGTTCTTTGAAAGAATTAATAAGACAGATAAACCATTAGCCAGCCTTATTAAAAAGAAGAGAGAAAAGACTCAAATTGATAATATCATGAATGAGGAAGGAGAGATCACTACCAATACCAAGGAAGTACACACGATTTAAAAAACTTATATTGAGCAGCTATACGCCAATAAATTAGGCAATCTAGAAGAAACGGATACATTTCTGGAAAACCACAAACTATCAAAACTGGAACAGGAAGAAATAGAAAACCTTAACAGGCCAATAACCAGGGAGGAAATTGAAGCAGTCATCAAAAACCTCCCAAGACACAAGAGTCCAGGGCCAGATGGCTTCCCTGAGGAATTCTATCAAACGTTTAAAGAAGAAACCATACCTATTCTCCTAAAGCTGTTTGGAAAGATAGAAAGAGATGGAGTACTTCCAAAATCGTTCTATGAGGCCAGCATCACCTTAATTCCAAAACCAAACAAAGACCCCACCAAAAAGGAGAATTATAGCCCAATATCCCTGATGAACATGGATGCAAAAATTCTCAACAAGATATTAGCCAATAGGATCCAACAGTACATTAAGAAGATTTTCACCATGACCAAGTGGGATTTATCCCCGAGATGCAAGGCTGGTTCAAGACTCATAAATCAATCAAGGCGATTGATCATATCAGCAAGAGAAAAACCAAGAACCATATGATCCTCTCAATAGATGCAGAGTGATCATTTGACAAAATACAGCATCCATTCCTGATCAAAACTCTTCAGAGTGTAGGGATAGAGGGAACTTTCCTCGACATCTTAAAAGCCATCTACGAAAAGCCCACAGCAAATATCATTCTCAATGGGGAAGCACTGGGAGCCTTTCCCCTAAGATCAGGAACAAGACAGGGATGTCCACTCTCACCACTGCTATTCCATATAGTACTGGAAGTCCTAGCCTCAGCAATCAGGCAACAAAAAGACATTAAAGGCATTCAAATTGGCAAAGAAGAAGTCAAACTCTCCCTCTTCGCTGATGACATGATAGTCTACATAGAAAACCCAAAAGCCTCCACCCCAAGATTGCTAGAACTCATACAGCAATTTGGCCACGTGGCAGGATACAAAATCAATGCCCAGAAGTCAGTGGCATTTCTATACACTAACAATGAGACTGAAGAAAGAGAAATCAAGGAGTCAATCCCATTTACAATTGCACCCAAAAGCATAAGATACCTAGGAATAAACCTAACCAAAGAGGTAAAGGATCTATACCCTAAAAACTATAGAACACTTCTGAAAGAAATTGAGGAAGACACAAAGAGATGGAAAAATATTCCATGCTCATGGATTGGCAGAATTAATATTGTGAAAATGTCAATGTTACCCAGGGCAATGTACACGTTTAATGCAATCCCTATCAAAATACCATGGACTTTCTTCAGAGAGTGTTTAGGATTTATAACAAGTAACCAACTATTCCCATTCCTGAAAACCAATACATTAATGAATATTGATTTGTTGAATAAACACGCACCCACAGGTTTGGAAATCCACAAAGTATAAAAACTCAGTACAGAGAAACTCTCCCCTGACCCTCCCAGCAGCCGCTCATCTGGGATGGATTCAACAAAGGCAACTGATACAGTTGAGCCAAGCTTAATGTGGGTCTCCAGGAATACCTTGTGTATAGAAGACACACACGCACACACACACACACACACATACATACAGTATGCAGAGTCAGTATTCCATCTTCCCTTCTTAAACATAGATGAAAACATTCTACAGACACCACTGTGCATCTTGTTTTTTCTTCTTTTTCTATTTTACACTATTCTCTCATCTTTGTACATAAAGAGTTATATCTCCTTGTCCTCCACCATGGCTACAAAGTGTTTCACTTTGCGGATATAACACAATATATTTAACTGTTCCCTCTTGATAGACATTTAGTTTATTTCCAAACTTTGGTTACTACAACCAGTGTTTCTGAGAATAACCTTAACCTATTCCATTTCACATGTGTGCCTATATAGCTGCAAAGGAAATTTCTAAAAGTGGAATCTGGGCCAATGGACATGTTAGTTGTGATTGAGTGATATTGCAAATTGCTCTCCTGACAGTTGGGCCAGTTCACATTCTCACCAAGAGCTTGGTCCTGACACTCTTGCCAAAATTGTGTACTTTTCTAACATTTCAATCTTTGGTTCAATCTGAAATTTTGAATTTCCATATAGCTTCCTTACAAATTTATCTCATCCTTAGTTCATAAGATCTCTCGATATGTTAGGAAAGTAAGGTCTTTTTTATAAAATGGATTTCATTTTTTTATAGTTGTCTTTTGCCTTTTGTTTTCATTTATGATGGTTTTGGACATTGACCCTTTCTTTTCATGTAATAAATTTATCAATCTTTTTTTATGGCTTCTGAGTTTCTTTCATAGCTATGAAGGCCTTTACTTCTCTGCGCTTATAAAAAATAGTTGTCTTAATGTTTCACGTAGTCCTTTAAAATTTCCACTTTTTGGTTTACATACTGATTTATTTTATGTTGTTGGTGTAAATTCAGCACTTTTCCCCCAGATGGCTATTCACTTGCCCTAATGTCAGTCACTGAATAATCTTTTTCTCCCTCTATATAAAATAATTCCTTGATTACCTTATACAATATTCACAATTATAGTTGAGTCTATGCTGGAGTTTTTTATTCCATTCCACTGCACAGTTTGTTAGTCTTGCATCAGACCCACATTAATTCAATTGTCTTGGCTTCATACAACTTATTTTATGGAAGCATTATTACCCTTTTTTCCCCCAGATTTTTTCTTGATACTCTTGTTTCTTTCTTTTTTTAATAAATGCATCTAATTTCAAAAGTATCTCATCTTGTTTTTAATAGGGGTATTTTAGATTTACTTAGAATGGATAGCTTCATAAAACTTAGCCATTTTATACATATACATACTGCAAACATTTCCTATGGATTTGTCTTAGACTTGATTTGTTTTAGAATGCTCTGTATCTTCCTAAAATATAAATATAAAATGTTTTTCTTTGTGTGTGCCGTACCTTCTCATGTATTTGTGTGTGTAGGGGCACCAGATATGAAGTGTTTTTATAGTCATTACAGGTATAAGAATCTCTGTGATGTGACTGAGATTTATATCCAAGATATCAGTAGAGATGAGTAACACCTAATCAAATGCTACCTCATATACATAAGGTTCATCCTTCAGGAAAACCCATTAAAATGTTAATGAACAAGAATTATATATTCTAGGGCCTACTAAATTTCCCAACACCACCTCAAAATAATATGTGTATTTATAAATAAGAGTATTACAATAATGTGACAATGGAGGCAAAAGCAAAACTTCCATGAGAAGCCTAAAATATTTTTTCCTTTGGTATATATCCTGGCTTAGAGTTTTCAATCATGGATAATAAAATACAGGAGTCTGTGTTTGGAGCATATAGACTTCTATTTAGTATAAGATACGTGATGTCATTTCATCCATTTAAATGTCATCTTCAGGAGTTATTAGAAAACTGTCACTAATTCAGCACATTAATTCCTTTCTAATGTTAAAAAATAGCTGCATCCTATAAATTTTTAAAAGAATTTATTTATTTATTCGTGAAAGACACCTAGAGAGGGGCAAAGACACAGGCAGAGGGAGAAGCAGACTTCCTGTGGGGAGCCCGATGTAGGACTCCATCCCGGGACCCCAGGATCACAACTTGAGCTGAAGGCAGACACTCAACCACAGAGCCACCGCAATGTTCCACTGCATCCTATATTTTAAAACATTGATAAAATATTTAATAATATACAAAGCTAATTAATTATTGAGAAACAAGGTGGTTTCTAAAAGGCAGTGAGTTAAAGAGACATAGCTGGACTTTTAAAAAACATTTATTTATTTATTTATTTATTTATTTATTTATTTATTTATTTTAGAGTGAGAGAGAGCATACAAGAGAGGGAATGAAACTCGTGATATTTTAAATGCCTCAAACAACTACATGTAAGAAACTCACTGTTGGGTTTTAATAGTCTACTTTCTTTGATCGAGGAAGCAATTTGTTTATTCCCCAATAGCTCATTAATGTAATAAGAAATCGAAACTCAGTCTCAGAGGCAAAAAAAAAAAAAAAAAAAGAATATTTAAAAAAGGAAACACTTTTCATAACACTGGATTTTTGCTATAATATATTGTTTAAAATCTAGGGCAGCCTGAGTGGCTCAGCGGTTTAGCACCGCCTTCAGCGCAGCGCGTGATCCTGGACTCAGGATCGAGTCCCGCGTCGGGCTCCCTGCATGGAGCCTGCTTCTCCCTCTGCCTGTGTCTCTGCCTCTCTCTCTCTGTGTCTCTCGGAATAAATAAATAAAATCTTTTAAAAAATTAAAAATAAAAATAAATCTTTGCATCTGTTTATGGGGGAGATTGGTCTGTGCATTTCCCTTGCAATGATATTCTTGTTCAGTTTTTGTCTGAAATGTGTGCTGGTCCTATAAAATTCTCTTGTTTTCTATTCTCTGGTAAATTGTGTTTAAAAGTCGGTGTTATTTACCCATAAATGGAAGAAATTACCAGTAAGTAGACTAGTAATACAAGCATCAACATTATTTCAGTTTTGAATTGAAGTAATTTGTCTAATTTCTCTGTGCCTCTGTCTCTTTATCTGTAGATTTTATACCTACTCAAATTATTGTTTAGACTCATTTTAAGAATAACAACGTCCTCTTGCCCTGCCTTACATGTGTAAGCATGGAAAGTGCCGTGGAAACATATCATCTTTGTAAGTCCCAACATTTTATATAAGAAGTCTAGTTAGCAGAGAAGAGTAGACAGTATGGTCAGAAAGTCAAATTAAGATGTAGGGAGGTAAATGCCTCCTCAGAAGGACATGAAGAGGAGCACAGGAGTCCTCCCGCCATCACCGCAATGGCCGCTGACAATCTCTTATACAGAGAAGTGAACCAGCTTTCCCCTACCATATAGCCAAGTGCAAAGCTGGGGTGGGGGAGGTGACATCCCTTCCCTATCTTCCATGTCCATCAGAAAACACCTCTGGGACACGCGGGGGGCTCCGTCAGGTAAATGCCTGACTCTTGATTTCAGTTCAGGTCATGATCACAGGGCCCGGGGGTCAAGCCCCACATCGGGCCCTGTGATCAGTGTGGAGTCTGTTTGGGATTCTCTCTCCCCCTCCCCACACTCATGCTCATGTGTGCATGCGCACTCTCTCTCTCTCAAATAAATAGGTAAACTCTTTAAGAAAATCTTTTAAAAAAGAAAACACCTATGACATATGGGGAAATATCTGGGATGGGACATTGCCAGTTCAAGTTTCAAGATGTATATGAGGATATTTAGAGCAAGATTGACTTTTTTTTTTTTTTTTTTTTTTTTTTGAGAGAGAGAGAGAGAGAGAGAGAGAGAAGTGTTTTAAGTTACAAAAATGAAGGACTGGGTGAAGAAGAGGTTTACTCAGCCAAACCCAGAAAATTATACGAGATTTTTATTCATGAGGAGCATCTCATAAGTAGTTTGATCTCAGTAGGTCCTTATTTTTGCAAAATGTCAAGCAGAAGCTGTGGATGCTCTGACTGGGTCAGCTCAGCCTACTCCAGGCTCAATGTGGAAAGCCGGTAAATGCCTCACTGGGCCAGGGCAGCCTGAGGACACTAACACCCAGGAGAACTAGAGAAGAGAGCCAATGAATAAGTTCCTCAGTCTCCTTGCCTCTCAAAAAACACTACTCTGTGTGGTCTCTCCCTTGGTCTGCCCTGACTGGAGCCTGATATGAGCCACCATTCATTTATTCTTTTGTTGACTTTCCTCTCTTTCCTGTCTTGATTTCCTACTCCCTCTGAGTGTTTTGGAATTACATCCTAAGTAAACTACACACATTTTAATCCTTGTCCGGGGGTCAACTTCTGGCAGACCCCAAATCAAGACAGTGCATTTGATATATTGTCAACTGTTAGCTACTGGCAGGGCAGTGCCATCTTTTGTACTAGGGACAACGGTGAGTTCTGTTTTAACTTGTCTGTTCAGTACTCCATATTTTCTCTGTACTCCATGGCAACTTATAAAACGTTGATTGACTTGGGTGAAGCATTGGTACTCTATTAAAGGATGTTTATATTGAGTTTAGATTTCATTTTAGTTTGAGTGCTCCATCTTTAAACAAAATAGCAGCTGAAAATTTTCCAAATGGATTGTTTTCAATAATTTGTAAACTACATTTTATAAATGTAGTTTGCAAAGGAATTCACTACATAGACAGAGGTCTCTTTGGTTGCCTTGGATAAAGCCTATAGTTCAGTAAGCCACAATATAAGATCCATAAAATTGAAGCCCACACAAGTTTCCATGCAAATAGCTGCCATTTTTACCCACTGGCTGGGATTCAGTCTGAGAGTGATTCTTCCAAGAAGCATGGCTGGAGGAAAGAGACTGAAGGGAGGATGTCAAAGCCTTGATTCATTCACGCAGTTTTCCATTTGCTCATGGGACTTTTATTGAAAGTCCAGTATATTAAAGGCATTCGTTTTACTCAAACTGTGGGGAAGATCATGTAAATAATTTCAAGGACTCAGCTGGTTTGTTTTAGGGCTTGATTTATGTTTTGTGTTCTTTTGTATTATTTTCTGATCCACTAGTAAAGTCAGTTGCAGGAGCAGTAACCCTAGAATTAGTGTCAGGACTAAAGAGAGGAAAAAGGACTGGTTAGTCTATAAGTTAGTGTGAGGGTATGAAAAGTGAATTGAGAGGGTCTGAGTAAAACTCTGCTGTTGAGGTGTGTGTGTGTGTGTGTGTGTGTGTGTGTGTGTGTGTTTTAGGATCAGACAGAAAAACTCATATACAATTTTTTGTTGAGTTTCAGACTGGAGCTAAGGGGACAAAATTCAGAGTCCAAAATGAGAAAGTGAAAGAGTGAAAGCTAAAAGTGGTGCCTTGTTCTAGAAGGTGCAGAGCTGCTCTTCAGGGTTGGAGTTCCCACTGTCCTCTCTCTGTATCCAGGAGAACTGTTGCCCCATGTTATGAAGTATTACAGTACGGACTGGGAGGTCAGTTAAGTGCCATTCCAGATTTTTCTTCTTCCTTCAAATTTCCTTACTGTGTGTATCAGGGAGAGGGCAGGGTGGAGGTGCTAAGGGCCCAAGCAGGAAAATTTTCCTGCGTGTGTAGTGTGTGATCCAAAGCCAGGTGGACCTAGACCAGGCATTCCCCCACTTCCTGGGCATGCAGATGTGACTCCATGGAGTGAGGGGAGTTCTCCGTTCTGAGGGCCCACCAGGTGGGGGGGAAGCAGAGAGATAAGCTTTGAGGGCTTATCTATTTATTTCTCCTACTTTTCTTTCATTCTACCATTCTTTCTCCATTGTTTATTTTTAAAGAATTGTATTATATAACATTTTATATCACTCGTATCCTTTGGAAAATTGAATAGAGTTAATATATTCAGATAGCATTTAGGGCGGCTTTGAACTCCATAAAACCCAGTGTACCAGTAAATGACTTTACATTATAGCAGAGTCAGGTGAGTCATTAAGAAGCATTTACCAGCTATCAAAATTGTTAAATAACTTGCCAAAAAGTGTTAGTTACGAAATCTCTTTCTCTGGATATTCTTTTTGATAGTCTACTCTTCGAAGCAGTTTACTTGGAGTCCTATTTGTACAGAGAAAGACATGCTCTACTTTTCCTAGGTGAAGGAATTAGAAACTGAAATCACTGATTTTCTTTTATGACTAAAAAGGTCAGCAGCTGCCAACACTCTAAGGTTAAGGGGAGGAATTAAAAACAAAAAGAAAAAGAAAAACAAAACACTCTTGCCCAGTTCTTACAGATAAATTATCACAGAGAAGGAAACTCCTGTGCATAACTGACAGCTGCACCTATAAGAGCAGTCAGGTGCTCATTTAATAAAGTCACTGAAGCAAAGGTCGCTCTTCTTCCAATCATTGTAGTCCCTTTTAGCCAAGTAGCCTGGAGCTCACTTTGGATGGGCTGGTATGTCCAGGAAACACACATACACGCAGAACTGGCACCAGACTAGACCAAGGGATGCAGCCCAAGTGTCTCACAGAGCAACAAAGTGTATGTTGGAATAAGCTGTGCTATGCTGCAGTAACCAGTTGTCAGTCCAAATCCCATTGCTGGGAAATGACAGTTTATCCTCAGATGTATTGTATGCTGGCTGCAGTTCAGCAGGGGTTCTTGCTTACTTTTTTGGCTCAGAAGCCAGGCTGATGGAGCTATGACCTTCTTGAAAGCTGGCAGCTGTGGGTCAGAGGAAGAGAAAACTCTGGAAGGTCTTGCATTAGAAATTGCTTGTTTGGCTGGGAAGTGACACATATCAATTCCACTCCTGACTCATAGGGTAGAACAATTATGTGGTCTCATCCACCCAATAGAGTGTCAGAAGTACAGTCCTCCAAGAGGAAAGAAGTAAAAATAATTAAGGGCAGCACTAATGCTTACGGCCTCTGTCTCTGTCTCTCTCTTATTTTCCCTTTTCATTGAATGCAGAATTGGTCAAAATAGCTGGGCACCTGTTACCATGAGTATAAACATTACAGAATACATTTTCTTCACTGACCTCAAGAAAGATGGTAATATCTGTTGATAATGTTGATAGTGCAGAAAGCTTCTAGATCATTTATTTGAGGAATAAGATATGACTTTTAATATTAATTGAGCATGAGCACTATTTGCAAAAATGTTAAGAGTTTTGTTCCTGTACATTTGTTTAAAGGTCAAGGAAATAGTCTTAAAGTTCTTTTGGCTCTCCCTGATTTAATAAAATTACTTGACTCCTTTTTTAGTGTTAAGCTAGACAACATGCCAAGAAGTGGTAATTAACTCAACCATGAGATACAAAGAGAAAGAATAGACATTTGTTTTAATCAGGTGTTACGCAAATCTAAACTGCATGATGTCCACCAGGCAGGCATGATGTATCTTGTTGAGTTTGGTATAAGAAACATGTTGTAAGCTAACTGGAGAATGTTGTAGCTTCCATATTTCAAAAAACTCCGTATATTTCAAAGATTCAACTCTTTGCCTATGTTTGTAGCAGCAGTATGGTTAAGGTTGGAGTAGAAAATAAGTCCTAGTCTCTAAGTATGAGTTATTAATGTCTAAATATATTGCCATGTGTTTATCTGGTGTTTTAAATCAGGGTGTGTGTGTGTGTGTTGTGCACATGCATGTAGGTGTGTGTGTGTGTGTGTGTGTGTGTGTATTTTTTGTGTTATTTTCTACAATGTTCCATTTTCCCTCGGAAGGACTATCTTTCTTTCTTTGGAAATAATCTAAGAGGATGAGACTCATGTTACCCTCATTCTGAAAACGTGATCAGTTTCCCCCTAGTTCCTTTACTTGTGAATATGAGTGGTTTGATTTTGTTAACCTTCCTCAGAGAACTACTGCCACAAAGAATAAAACTGACATGTCCAGTATCAATATATTTTTCCCTCATTAGTTCAGATTCATGGAGGGATCATGGACTCTTCTGTTGAATTTAGTGAAATAAGCATTTTTTGAGACATCAGCCATCAGCCCTGTATTCACTGTTAAGGACAGCAAAAATTATACTTCTTGTGCATACGGAGCTTAGCATATCATCAAAGAGAAATGAGATTTATGTGTCACTATTTAAGAAAACTGAGAGCATATTTAACTTAATATTAAATACTTAAGCATTCTGACTCCTCACAAATAAAGGGTAAGATCTAGAAAAAAAATAGATTGGTTGGATAATACCACCACAGGACAAGTATGTGTTAGAGTCTTTTGAGCATTTCTAACTCACTTCCAATCTATGTGCTGGATAATTGAGTTGCAGAGCACAATTGTAGAACTAGCCTTGAAATGTATTGTTTTACCTACATTAGTCTCAGGATTCATGTTTGCATGAAAATCCTAGGCTATTTAGATCATTTAATTTTTTTTTTTGTTTTTTTTTTTTTAGTTTTCATTTTCAGTATATTCCATGGACTGCTTGTTCTATGCTATTATGTACTTTCTCAAAGCAATGATTTTATATCAATTGCATAAACCCAAATTTTTCCCTAACTAGGCCAAGTTTTTGCAAACTTATAGGTAGGTCCTAAAATAGTCTCAGTAAACAAATTTTGTATTGTTAAGTCTAGGTTTCCTTTTCAGGGAGTTTTTTTCAAATGCACAGTCTTGGTATTCAAGTGTTTGACAGGATGAACGTTCCTGAAGGCACACAGGGGAATATTTGGAAGGAGGGCAGTTGTTAGGAAGTAGCCATCTTGATTTTGGCACTGTTGCCTGCACTTGGCTCTGGATGAGTCCATGTTATCTGACAGAATGTCTTAAGCAGATCCCCACATTTTTTGCCATTGCCGATTGTAAAGTATTTGTTTCAGGAAATAGTGCCTTGCTACCAAAAATCCCTTTCCAAAATATCTTTTAGTGTTTGGCATGCAGTTAGTAATGACTCAGGAACCTAATAAGAAAGTTGTAACTGACCCGGGTTGAGCCCAAATTGAACTGGTGCACATTTCAGCACTGCCCTCCACCCTTGTGTAAAAAGCCGGAAGACCAAGCACCATGCATGTAGCTCCAAGCTTCAAAGCCGAGGCCTGGTGGCCCCCTTCCAAAAGGCTCTCAGCAAGTCAGGAGAACAGCTGGAATCACAAACCTGGAGTAAGAACAGCTCCTGGTCTCAATCTGTGTCTAGCTGATTAACATAGCTTTTCTCTGTGTTGATTACGTTTCAAGTCCCTCCTGCAGTATTCAGTATTTCAGTTGTAAAACATAACAGACAGATATCCCCCTTTATTCACTTCAGAACTTTAAACAGATTCTTAGCCCCATCCAGGCCTCTGTGTTCTTATCTGCAAAATGAGTAAGATAATAGCATCTACCTGATAGGATACAAAGTATAGTGTAATACTTAGCATGGGATAGTTATTAATATCACTTATATTATGATTCTAGCAAGATAGATTGTTATATGGTAAGCGATCCTGGATTACAAGCACATTCAGTGTAGTCATGTTAAATCAATTAACTGTAGTCTCTTCCAAAAGCTCACTGTGCACTGTCATATAGACAATATTGAAGTTCAAACTTGGATTTATGTTTTAAAAATACCTTACACTGATGGAACAGCATGAAATAACTTTCATATTATTAGATCATTTTGCTTAATTTTATAATCAGATTTTAAAACTCTATGTATAATTATATTAAATATAAAATAATATATATAAATGTATATATAAACATTCTATCAGTCTGAAATGTTAATGCCTAATCAGAGGACATTCAGAGATGTTTGCACACAAAATCATTTCAAATGTAATTAATGAAAAGATAAGATAACTACTTGGAATTAATATTAACTGCACATGTGTGGTTAGCACTCTACTGATATTAACTGTGCTCATATGAAATTTAATTGGAGAACTAAAAGATAAGATAAAAGTTAATATGAACACTTTGACAATGGAAATCTTTTTCCTTTCTCCTCTGGAATTATGAGAGAGCTAGATCTAGATTGATCTCTAATGGAAATTATAAAACTGAAGTTCAACTCTAAAGGCAAGGGAATATGATTTAAAATGAGAGACCAGGCACATGCTTTTACTTTTAATTCCTTCTGAGAGTCCACCATACTGGCAGCAGAGGAGGGAAATGGAATGAGATAGTAATAGATAAGGTCCTAGTGAAGGTCAGGGCCAGGGCTTGCCGCAGAGAAGCTCACCTGCAAAGGAGAGGCCTCAATAACGTTCCCAGGATGAGAATTGGGTGGGTTTTGAAGGTAGAATAGCCTCACGGTGTTCTCTAAGGGGCTGCAGACCTGAGGCTTCCAGTCAGCAGGTAAGTGAAGGATGGGGACCCAGGTAGTAAGAGAGTAAACCAAGGGTCTGCATAAAAGATTCCTGCATCGACTGATGTTGCATGGCTTTTTTCATAGAAACATTACTTTCAAGACCATTGCTATTGTCATTGACAATGGCAAGTGTTTTCTGTTGGTCTGTAGATCTTAACTCTCACAGGCACATCCAGTATGGTGTTTTGGATGGTCACTCTGAAGTGACACAAAAGGATGCATACAAGGATTTGAATTAAGAGGAATTAAGAACCATAGGCTCATTTCTAGTGGGATCTACTCTGGGGGGAAAGACTGAATGTAAATGGTAAATAACAAAAGCAAATGTTATCATTCTTTGCCTGAAATATAACAAAAAATGGCAATGCAGAGACTTCTCAAAGCAGTACTCTGACGGGGAGCAACTGAGGACACTCATGCATTTGCAGCAGAGCATGATGTATCTGCTGATGGGGATTTCCAGCCCAGGAGATGTGGTACTGTTGTTCCCCTGCCCAGACTCTGGGATGATCTAGAGCCTACGGGAACAGCACATGTGCTGTTGTACAGAACTCTCTTCTGTTACTCTCTCTACTTTTTACTTGGAAAACTTTGAGCATGGAACAATTTTCTTTTCCTGAAATTTCCCTCAAGCCCTTTTTCTCTTTCAATCCTTGAATAGCTATCTGATACAAAGATAATTGCTCTACAAGCCACATATGCCCTGAGCTTTTTCCCTGGGCTTTTCCAGCTTGGCACCTTCTCATTGTTCACCCCAAGGGCCAGGATTCTTTTTTAATGGTTTGGTGTTATATAAATATTGATTAATGTTTTGATAGCTGCTCCAAAAGGAGGAGGCTGGTGTCTTTGGGAATGAATATCCATAAATGGCAAAATCATTGAAAGGAAAACATAACATAAAGGAGAATGATTGAAATTCCTTATGATGTAACAACATAAGGTATTTGGAAACAACTTAATAAAGAGTTTTCTTTTTTTGTAAAAATCATTTTGATAGTGTACAAGAAAATATATTACTATTATATCTAATGAGAATTCACTATGTTTTTTCGTATCATGCATTTATTTTGATAAGATACAACAGGGTTGTAAAAAGCACTGGCCACAGGACCATAACAGATCTGAGTTGGCTTCCTGGATCAGCTACTGACATTTTGTGTGAATACAGGCAAGTTGCTTAACCTCCTTATGCTTCAATTTTTTCTTTCCAAAATAGAATGGTAACAGATTCTATCTTGCTGTGTTTTAGGAAATTAAATGAGATAATTCTTATAAATTCTTAAGCAGAGATACTGAAGCATCATAAGCCTCAATAAATGTGAGATAAGGATAATAAGACATTTTATTTTCCTACCACATCAATAATAACTATAAACAATAATCCATAGCAATGCTTAAAAATCATTCTTCCATTTCTTTGTGTCTACAGCAAGTTACCATTGTACTATTCATCTTTCCTTTTAATCTTTTCCGTGCCAAAGTCCAGCCAGAAAACCTGGGATATTTTCCATTGATTTCTGGTAGTCTAGGGTAAAAAAAGAAAAACTGAATTGTGCATTTATAAAAAGGGTAGTTCCATCTGGATTTAGGGTTAGGCACCCAAATGACTTACCCTTATCACAAGAAGTAAGCTACATGACTCTGTCAACTTAAAACTCGGAACTTTAATTTCCTCACCTGCAAAAACATAAGACCTACCTGTACAAATAAGTGAAATATTGTAGGTGAGAGCAGTCAAAATTATAGTTAAAGGAAAATAGGTTTTTACTAAAAATTGCTTTCATCCATCTATCCTTCCATGTGTCATCCACGAATTTATCTGTGCACTCATTAATCAACTTCTACAACATTTAAGAAATATTAGTGAATGAAGAGGAGGACTGTATCCTATCATTAGCACCATGAAGCCTTTGTACCATCCTTGTCACAAGTCAGAGACTGAAACAACCTGAGAAGACCTGTCAGAGAACAAGCATATAAAAGATAGAGGTACTAGTCATCCTGGTGGGCAGGAAAATAGCCACCATAGATATCCACAACTGATCCTCAGAACCTATGAAGATGTTGTCTCACATGGTGAAGCGGACTTTTAAGATGGGGTTAAGACTCAGTCTCTCGAGATAGATTTTTTAGAATCCTGATGAGCCCAAGCTAATCACATCTTTAAAAGTAGAGAGCCTTTCCCAGCTGCAGTGATAGAGAATGATGGGAACCCAGGAAAGGTGGGCAGGAGGGATTTGAAGCATGAAGGGACTCAGCTCACTACTACTGACTTTGAAGATGGAGAAGGGGGCCAGGAGCCAAGGAATGAATGCTGTGCTCTCTAGAAACTCAGAACGATGGGAGATGGATTCTCCTCTGAGCCTCCAGAAGCAGTAGCCCTACCAACACCTGGATTTTAGCCCACAGCTTTTTCCAGAACTGTGAGATTAAAAATTTGTATTGTTTCCACCCCAAGTTTGCAGTACTTTGTTCTGGCAGCAATAGAACATGAATACAGTAATTGAAAGGGTGTAGGTTCAGATACAGATCAGAGCCTCACAGTTGGGAGTGCAGGGTAGGATTTGGGACCAGATGGAGTTCATGGACATGCCAAGAAAGGCTCAATGCACCATCCTTGACCAACTACACTGGCTCTTTTCAGAATTAGAGGCACAGTTTGTAAATGGGCACAGCCAAGGTGTGCACTGAATGAAAGGCTGTGGGATTTGGCCAGCACATGAGTGTGTGAGATCGGCTGAGAGCGGCTGTCGTGGAGAAGTGGGGAAGGAGAGGGGGAGAAAATGGAATTGTCAGAACACAACATGCATGAGAGCTGGGAGGGGGCCGCGGTACTACTGTGCTGCAATCTAAGTGAACACCTGAACATTTGGATTGACATGACATACAGGAGGGGGTGGGTAATACAGCATACCGTGTCGAAGAGGCCTTTAATTACACGTAACCATTGTCTAACTACATTTTTAAAAGTCCTACTGATAGTAACAACCTTTAATTCATGCCAGAGCCAGAATGGACATGGTCTAAGGCAGCTAATAATTTGATAACCTTTGAAATTGATATGCTTTGTTTAAATCTGATATATATTTCCCATGGGATAGGAAGAAATGAAATTTTTTACTAGTAAATAAAAATTGTATTAACTGGAAATATTTCTTGAGCATCTAGTTATCCTGTGAACTAGAGGCACGGGGTAATCAAACAGAGTCTGTGGAAACAGATCCACTGGCCAACTCAATCATTATTAAAAAGACACAATATATCTATTATATCTACATATCTGGAAGGGTCACATGGTCCCTACCTTAATGCTCCTCCTAGCTTCCCAATCTGCTACTTCCCCCTATTCATCATAGAGCCATATGGGAATTTCTGGCTCTTGTCTCTGCCACGTGGTAACTAAAAAGGGGAAAACTAACCACCCATGGCCATCCTTCCTTCTACGGTATCGTGCCTTACTGTATTTTGAATGTGATTTCACTTTTTATGGATGGGGTGATGGGTGGCCAAATAGGCAAGCTCATTCCGGAGCCCTGAACATCAGGCAGAAAAGCATCCTTGCCTTCTGAATTCCCCTTGGTTATCTGAAAGTTGCCCCAGGCTGACCCCTTTGCCAGGGCAAAATGTAGATAAAGGACATGGAAACCCCCAGCTTCCCTGAGAGACCCAGCTTCTTCCTCCTACTTTGGCTTGGTGGCTGAGAATCACAACTGGAATATTTATCACCTTTACTCATTGAAACCAATGCTATGATTTGAGTTCTTCTTTTCTTTTCTTTTTTATGTAATGCAGGGCTTGAAGACTTGAGCTGAGATAAAGGGTAGGATGCTCGACTGACTGAGCCACTCAGGTGCTCCTGTTTTTATTTTCTTTTTAAACCATAGTGTGGATTATTAGCTCTTCTGCTGGAAGCTTCAGGCCTGGTGAGTTCCTTGATCTGTGATATCAGTGGGGCCCTGGGATGAAGTTCTTGAGATGCTCTAGGGGTGTGGGATATGTTCACTGACTTTCAAGTCCACTGTCCTACTGCAAAGTCCTGTTGTACGTGCCAGAGTCGAGTATGAGCTGCATTCAACTTTCTTTCTGTGCATTACTGCTAAATCATCGCAAGCCTCCTGCCCTTGTCCACCAGAACTCTGCCCTCCTGGGGGATGGGTGACTTGAACAAGCTGACCAAAAAAAAAAAAAAAAATTTAAAGTTATGGATGCCAAAATGCAAAAGAGAAAAGCAAGGTGACTTTATGTCCTAGTTTCTTGTTCTGTAAAATGTAGGGTTATTGGAGGGGAGGTGGTGGGGGGAACCTAGCCAACTTGGTATGATGCACATGGGCTCTGTAACAGACTATCAATGGGTAATACATGTGAATGTACCTGTGCAGGGGAAAGGTGTTGGGGGAGAAACTTCCACCAAAAGTGGGCAATATTTCATCACCAAGTGGTACTGACAATGCATCTTCAAACCCCACACTTGAAGTCCCTGGATTATTTTTAGTCTAATTGGGCAATCTGATCTATTGGAAGATAGAAGATAGACTATCTATTTGATAAGACTTTGTTGCCTTTAAAAATCCCACCCTGTTAGGCTGTGAATAACAATTGGCTGAAAGATAGATTCTCTTTAAAGTTTGATAACATTCCTTATGGAAACTCCTGTGTAATTAGCTTCCAGGAGTTTAAACAATCTAAGAACTTGAGAGACGAGTAGGCCTCTGCATTAGGAGGTGTTCCTTAAACTCAAATGACCTGGGTTTTGGTAAAATGGAGATAGAATCCATGAACTCTCAGCAGGGCCTGAGATTTATCCCAATGACATGCTGCTGGGTGATGGCAATGCTACTGGCCCATGGGCCCTGTCTGGGTAAAGGGTAAAATGCTAGTGGAGTATTGAAATGTGGGGTAAAATAGCAATGCCTGGCTGTTGGTCCACAGGTCCCACCCTGTGATAGGGCTAGAGGATTGTACACTGGGGGGCATTCCAGGTGATTCCTGGCTGCTGTTCCTGTGATACGTATGTGGCATTTCTGTGGACATGCTGGGGTTTCATAGTAAAGGGCTTGGTGTCCTCAGTGTTGCCTGTATCCTTGCAAAGTCATTATGCTGAGCGCTGGGCGTGGTTGGTGCAGAGTCCTAGTATCCCATGTGAGACTCATACCACCTGACCTGCTATGGGTACGTCCTGAAGAATGAGAAGATGTTTGTAACTTTGCTCTGTGTTCTGAAGAGCCTCGGAGATTGGCTTGTAGCATGCTACACATGTTCTTGATAACTAACAAAGCCCTGTTCTGAGAGGAAAGGTCCCACAGGCCTATCCCACTTCCAAATGAGGGTTTGCAGTTCCATGCAAGAGGTGAAGAAAAGGAGTCCTGCTTGCAGAACAGATGCCTCGAAAGACAAACCTGTCTCTGGCAAAATGTTTCCTTCTTGAGCACACATCTCATGACACTTTCTTGTTAGCCTCACACTTGTGTTTGTGAATCTCTGAGAGGGGTATTTCAGCACTTTGCAGGAGTTAATGGGCCCCTGTGAAGTTTATGTCTTCGTGCAATGTTCTTCACCGTGCCTCCCACGCAGGTAGCTCAGGTCTAATGCCTGCCTCTCATAAAAGAGGCACATCTCATAAAATGGGTGTGACCCTCAGCCAGCTGTGTAATTTGCTGTGAGTGGTGATGGAGAGGTGGGATTGGGAGGGCCCTCTGGGAGGGTCCTCTGGGCTGCCAGAGCTGAAGGGGTGAAGTGTCCAGCATGAGGCAGCCTCATCCCCAGGCTGCTGCGACCTCACCCTCAAGGAACACATTCAGAAGAATAGCAAGAAGGTCTGTCTCTTTACACGGCAGAGAGCACGTATTGCCAACAGTGAAACAGCTATTCAGAAAAGTTTTTAATAATATTTCCAAGGCTGACTTTGTACTTCAACTTGTTACAGGGGATATGAAAGGTTTTCCCTGAGACTTCTGGGGGGTGCACAGGAAGTGCAAATTCCCTTTTAGGAGCACCTCGTGCAGGACAGAGGACCAAGGGGTTTTACAATGCCTTGAGGCATAGGAAACAAAACATGTGGTAAGCAAGGCACAGGGGCTGCAGGAGCCTGGACAATGCCCTCATTCCTTCCACAAACACTCCCTGCAACATCGCACACCGCCCTGGGCACCAAATCAGCACCAGAGATTTGTTGGGCAACTCAGAACAGCACCTGATGGTGGGGATCACCACCATAAAGCACTTTCAGACCTACTTTCAGTTTGGGCTCTTAGAGATATAAGGGTTTTGAAAGTTCAAAGGGTGGAGCAAAGGCCTCATGGTGTCTGTGGGGCTTAGTGCTTCCTCAGGGAGTCATGTTGCAATGAGGGAAAGAAGCAGACACTGGACACTGCTGTCCCAAGTGACAAAGCACCTCCATCCATGACGTCTGGGTTAACGTCCCAATTATCCCCTGCAATGTTTAAAAAGAGTGGTAGGAATGCACTTTCTTTCCCCCCAGGCTCTGTATCTGCCAAGGAAAGCAGAAGTTGACATTTTACCAACATAATGATTTGTTCAAGAAATAGCTGAGAAAAAAATGACAAGTGAGGGCAACACCAAAGTTCACGCAAAGGTTACATTGATAGCAGGGGTGGGAGGACTCAGAGTCTGTATGCAGCTTGGGAGCAGCATTTTCCAGGGGCTCTACTCACCAGAGGGTACGAGGGACTGGTGGCAATGCCAAATCCCCAACACCATCCAGCACCACCTGTCCCTGAGCAGCGTCTGATCATCATGCCGCGACCCAGTAATGTGGGGCAGGTACAGCTGCCCTCCTTCTCACTCCTCCTGCATCTGCTTTCAGCAGGTTGTCTCCATTGAGCTACCAGCTTTCCTTCTCTCCTCCTCCACACAAGCAATGGCACTTTGGGGAGTTTTAAGTGGGGTTATGCAAAGTGACAGGTATATATATATATATATATATATGATGTACAGTATGTGTGTATGTGTGTGTATATGTATTATTTTTGCCCATGTACTGTTTATCCAGGAGAGCTCTGCAGCCAAAGCACCCAAGGAGAGAGACGAGCAGTGGAATAATTAATGGCACATGCCCCTTTTCGTTTTAGCTGTTTCCACCATTCAGTGTCTTTCCTGAGGAGAAAAGATGGAGCCATGAGGCTCAGATTCCTTGGGAGTGACAGAGAAGGGCTCTGAAAAGGTGAAGTGGCGTCCCTGTGCAAGCAAACAGCAGGATTGTCCTGGGGGCACATTCAATCCCTGAGAAAAAGGAGGGTCACAGAGAAGGAGGGAGCCCTTTGTCAGAGGAGCTAGCCCTGCTGGGGAGGAGCAGGCTGCATTCCACCCTGCAGGTGCCGGCTTCCTTCCTTCTGTTCCACAGGACAAAGCCAAACTCAGAGTCATGCCCACACACACCCTTTCCACCTGGGTAGATCAGGCTGGACAGGTGACTGTTATTCTCTGTTCCTGCTCTTGCAGGTGTCTACATTCCTGAGTGCATGGTCACCGCAGCAGTGCTTGCTGCAGGCTGCATCTTTGCCTGTGCTCTGGATGGGGGGCGGGGGGGGGGCGGGGGATGGCCTGCCCTTCTAGATAAATGTCTTTTATGTCTGTGTACAGCTCAAAATAGCCCTGTTGGCTGCCTTGCCCTGAGGGGAAGGACTGGGAGCTGAGCATGTGGGTTTAGCCTCACATTCCACTTCTGAGAGAGACAGTAAGGGTATGAAAGCATGAAGATTCAGGTGATTCCTATTGAAAAAGACCAAAATTTGTTCCTGTGTGGATGTGGATGATTTGTTTTTCATTTCAGATAATATCAGAATAAAGAAAACCAATAGCCTTTCGTGGACATCTGTTTGAGGTTCAGCAAACTCTACGTGCATACACACGTGCCCGTCGCATTAAAAGTCAGAGGCCCTGAGAGCGCCATTGGATAGCACTGGCTCTGATGGATTCTTGTGGCACTCTTCTGTGGTATGTGAGTGTAAGTGTGCTAATACCAAAATTTTTAGGTTATACTACACTCATCCTAGAAGGGAGCAGTAGTAACCTTTGCTGAAGCTGACAGTGGGATCTATCCAATTAATCTGAATTCTAGTTCCAGCTTTGGTACTAATGAGCTCTGTGTCCTTGGGCAAGCTGCTGTTTTTTTTTGTTTTTTTTGTTTTTTTTTTTTCCAGTAGGGGAGGATATTTTTCTGCTGATTGCATTGTTGTGTCAATGTCAGGCTAGATCCACCACAGAGCACTGCCCCATGAATGTGGACCACCTTCTTTCCTTCACCCAGATGCAGCTTTAGCAATGCAACTTTAGTTATCATTGTATCCAAGACATTTTTTAAAAGACCTCAATGTAAGTAGAGAAAGTAGCAAAAAAAAAAAAAAAAAGTGTAAGAAAAGGAAGACTACAGAGGGAAAAAAAAATGGGAGACCTTAAGAGGATTGCACACAGTTTAAAAATTAGGGAATGATTCCTTTTATCAAAGGATCACATGATATAAATTAATTTGCTAAATGAGAGATAACAAAGCTGTTCTTCAGACGCCAAGCTATTTTTATTAACTAGAAAAGTGTAATGTCACTTTCTATAAATCTATCAGTAGCCATTATATTAGATACACATTTTCCAAAAGATCGACCTTGATGCCTTTCATATGGTGACAAGAGAAATGTCCAACTCCTTAGTGTGGTATTCCAGGTCCTGCATTGCCTGGTCCACCTGTCCTTCCCACCTTCTGGCCCACCTGTTGTCTGTTCTACTCCTTTGATCCCTCCTCTTCACACTTGGGCTCTCTGTTTTGTTCTGTGTGGAATCCCCTCCCACCACATCTGGAGTTGATCATCTCCTTAACCCTTCTGAAATTTTTTTTTGCAGACTTTATTTTTTAGAGCATTCTTAGGTTCACATCAAAATTCTGAGGAAGATGCTGGGATTTCCCATGTACCTCCTGCACACAGTTTCCTCTGTGCACAGGGAGAAAAGAGTTTCCTCCATGATCAGCATCCTCCACAGAACGTACATTTGTTACAAGCCATGACCCTACCCTGACACATCATAGTTACCCAGAGTCCATAGTTTATTACAGGGTTCACTCTTGGTGTTGTACATTCTATAAGTCAAATGTACAACGACACATAACCACCACATGGGATTTTTTTTAAGGTTTTATTTATTTACTCATGAGAGACACACACAGAGAGAGGCAGAGACACAGGCAGAGGGAGAAGCAGGCTCCATGCAGGGAGCCCGATGTGGGACTCCATCCTGTGTCTCCAGGACCACGCCCTGGATTGAAGGTGGCAATAAACCGCTGAGCCACCCAGGCTGCCCATGGGATTTTTTTTTAACCCCAAGTGTTCCTGATTTTCTTCCCACCCACTTATTCTGTTTGGCAAATTGTAAGGCATTACCTTGTTTGTGATCTTTTTTCCATTGCCTTTAGTTTACTAATTAAGCCATGCATGCACGGTTAAAATATCATCCCTTGTGTTGTTTCAGGGCAGGGTCTGTCTACTACAAGGTACCTTCAATTCTCATCTGGATTAAGTGCCAAGAATTGTTTGTTAATTTGAGTTTACTCTGTCCATACCCACACTTCTACTCATACCTCCTGTTTGTTGTTTCTTTTATATATAGTTTTGTCACACTTGAACAATACAGATTTTAATCCCTTTTGTTGCCCCATTATACTACATAGTTGGACTCTCCAATATGGTGGCTGCTAACCATAGATGGTTGTTTAGTTTTAAATAAATTCAAATGGAATTAAATTAAAATTTAGTTCCTCAGTGAGACTAGCTGCAATTCATGTGTTCGTTGGCCATGTGTGACTAATGGCTACCATATTGGTTAGCCCTGATTACAGAACATCATCATCATAGCAAGAACTTCAATTGAACAGCACTACCATATATTTAAAGGTCAATATATATCATGAAAATTTAAAGGTGTCTAACATCAAAATTTCCACATCCGGTGCCCGAGACAATGTATTTTAGTATATTCATTTTAATTTTTAATGTTACACAGTCAGTAGATTGCCTTGTGGGAAATTTTTCTGGCTAAAGACTGAGTCATTCAATTTTGGAAGCATTTTCATTTTTTTCCCTTCTCGTTTATTAAACCAAATGAAGAGTGTTAAAACCTCAATGATGTTTATGCATTAAGTTCATGCTTTGGAGCAGATGAAAGTTCTCTCCTAAAAAATGGAAGACAAAATAAGAGCAGAGGTCATGGACAGTATCTCTTGGTTTTTAGGTTGGAAAAGGAGTTCTAGACATGTTTATTATCAATTTGTAATAATTTGACTTCTGCTTTAACAAAGAAGTAGAAAGTTGCCCCCTTTTAAAGGAAGATGTAATTCACTTCAAGTTCAAAACTATACTGAACAGAAACAGCTGTGTCCATATGTTGCTTAAAAAATATTTTCTAAATAGTAACACTAAAATTAAACTTTATGTTCGAAAGAAACCCACGATGATTGAGAACACTGTGGGCTTCCTTCCTGCAGAAAAGCCTTTGATTCCATAAGAGCCCACTGAAGTGGGGAATGGGGACATTTCATTTGAAAAGCCACTGGATTTTTTTAATGAGTGTATATTGCAGTTGTTGGTGCCAAGCAATGCATCAGTGCTATGGGTACTCTATTGACATTAGAGTCAGCTTGACACTACTTTCCTTAATACAGTGGAGGGAAAAGAATCAACCATCAATAAATTTCTAAACACTAGCTTGCATTCTCTCCACATTTGACATCTTAAAAGTGAGGAGATTGGGGTTATACTTGTTTTTTTCCTTGAATAACATTATTTTCCATAGGCTTTGTACTGGATTTACTGCTTGTAAGAATCAGCTGGCTTTAGGAAACATTGATAAACTTTGTTCAGATGGAATGGATTCTTAATTGGTTCTACTCAAATTTCCAAAATGCTTCCCCCCAAGGTCCTAGCAGGTTTTAGTTTAGTAGAAAAATACACATGGCACAATGTCATTTTACCCATTATTTTTCTTATCAGTGGCTCCTGCAGCCATTTTCCTTTTCTGTAGTTAGGCAGAAACTTTGTGAGGTCCAACAGATCTTGGGATGATGTCACATGTGGTTACTTAATGGATGATAATTTGTAGGATTTGCAGGGCAAGATCTTCACGTGAATATTCAAGTCCAATTCTTTTTGTTGTTGCTGTTCAATTACCAGCAAGGGGACTTTGTATTCGCAGATATATTTAAGCTTATCTTCACTATTCATGCCCAGTAAACATACAGAAAATATGCTTGCCTCGTTCAGTAGTTTAGTTGGCTTTTTATTGGGTTTTCTAATCTGCACCAAGCAATTGATTTGATTTTTGAGTCCAAAAGCAAAGACGGAAACAGATTCATGGGATCCTGTTTCACACAAAAACAGCTAAAATAAAAATTAGCAAAGAAAATATACCCATAATACCTAGCTCCTTTAGGGCAGGACCTTTTTTTTTCACCAAGTAATATTTAATAGGCAGTCAACTTTGCTGAGACAGGGTATTTATTCAATTTTAATCACAGGAATTTTGCAGTTTATGAACACATGTGATCTCAAAGTTAGTTGATGAGTTGGTTGTTTCAAAGTCAGATTTTATTTCTCAGAGAAACGATGCTATTGATTGTGGTTGTATTCTCAGATTAGCCCATACAATCCTGTTTAACTCACAGTATAGCAAGGCTATATACCCAGCTAGAGTCCAGTGACTCAGATTCCTCTGAGCCCATGGATCTCTGAGATCCAAAGCCAACAGTGGTCAGGAGAGTGAGAAAGGAGACAGGGAACCAGATAGAAGTTCTGAAAGCCAGACAACTCTCCAACCATTAATAGAACTAGATCTTAGAAGCAGCCAAATAGGAAAGTGGGAAGGAGTAGAGCCCTACAATGGGGCTCTGTTGGTGGAAGTGACATTGGGGGTGAGAGGGCCAGGTGTAGAAGGCATCTACTATTGTAAACAGGAAGGAACAGTGATGCAGGAGTGGCCCTGGACAGAAAGCAATGTGAAGGCTGTGGTTATAGGATGGGCGAGGGGGAATGGGGCTAGAAGAAGGGACGCAGTTAGTACTCCAGTGATGTTTGACTGTTCACATCATCTCTAAGTCAAATATCCCGCAAAAGAGCCCTTTCTTATCAATGTTGACATTTTCTACCAAACCATGGTGGCCAGGGTCAGCAATCTCTATGTTGTATTAGGATTCTGAGATGCTCTAATTATAAGGATGTTTTATTCCTACCCTTACTAGGCATATGTGAAGTATGTTTGGACGTAGAAGTGTAAACTCCTTGAGCTTCAGTTTCTGTAGATAATACTTGTTCTTTGCTGCATACTTCAACAGGAATCCTATGAAGATCAAAAACAAAATTTTAAAGATATTTAAAATAATATCTATATTTAATGCTATGGCCAGCTTGTTTATGGCGATACCATACATGGAATTTAGGTGATAAATGTGGGAAAAGACCCAGTTCCCTGACCTAATGTTTAAATCTGGTAATTCGTTTTCATGATGCTCCGGTGTACCAAAAGCGGGACCAAGAGGATTCAGGTGGTCTCCGCATCCTAACAGGGAATCCTGCTTCAGCTGTGGATGGTGGGGTGTCTGGTGTGCATAGATGTCGGCGCGGCTGATGCAGAGGCAGAGGCAAGAGTGGATCCCTGGAGTACACTTCGGGGTGCAAAGCGCTCCTGGGACGGTCGGGTCTGCACCTGCCTGCTCGCGAGGAAGGACCGAGACGCACGCGCGAGCCTTAGCCACGGATTGCCCGAGCCGAACCCGCCCTGGGCGCCCCTCCCCGCCCCCGCCCCGCCCCGCCCCGGCCCGGCCCGGCCCGGCTCCCCCAGCGCCCCCCCCCCGCCCCTGCCCGGCCCGGCCCGGCCCGGCTCCCCCGCCCCCCCCCGCCCCGCCCCCGCCCGGCCCGGCCCGGCTCCCCCGCCCCCGCCCGGCCCGGCCCGGCTCCCCCAGCGCCCCCGCCCCGCCCCCGCCCGGCTCGGCTCCCCCAGCCCCCCCCGCCCCGCCCCTGCCCGGCCCGGCCCGGCTCCCCCAGCGCCCCCCCCCACCCCCGCCCGGCCCGGCTCCCCCAGCCCCCCCCGCCCCGCCCCCGCCCGGCCCGGCCCGGCTCCCCCCGCCCTGCGACGCGCGCCTCTGCCCGCGGTTCACTTGAAGGTCTCGGCACCGTCTGGGCTTGTCCGCGGAGGAACGTCGGGCCGGGCAGGGACTTGTCATCAGGCGGCCCGGGGCGGCGGCCTCTCTGAGCAGCTTTGTTTCCTGGGCTCGCCCGGTGGGCATCCTGCCTCCGCACCCGCCTCCCGAGCCTCAGCCCGGGCAGGACAGCAGGACAGGGCGCCCCTTCGGCCCGTGGCCGTGAATGGGCAGCGCCCCCGCTCCCTGGCGCGGCCGGCGGGGCTGGAGTCCGAGGGCTCCGGGGCCAGGGCTGAGCTCCGTCGTCCCGTTGGCGCAGCAAATCCCTCGTGGGCCTTGCTTGAGTGACTTCCTTGCGCGAAGTGGGACACGCTTCCTCGAGGCAGCGCCCAGAGGCCCCGCTGTGGCACAGGCGTGGGGACACGGGAGGCGGCGGAGCCCCCAAGCCCGCCTCCGCACCTGCCTCCACTCCCACAGGGAGCCTCCTGCAGGAAGGGACACTAGGTGTGGTGGGCGCTGGTGTCCACATGCCCTTCCCCCCCATCCCCCATCCCCACCTTAGATTTGAAAATGGTTACAGAGAAAAGAGGGAAATGAGTTTGTTAGGAAACTAAAACAAAATTCTTGCTAAATGTAAACGATCAAGCACATTCTAACGGGGCTGCTAGAAATGTTCTATAATAACAACTACTCCTAGTCACACTCTAATATATTAGATGCCTGTTTGACACCCAGAGAACAGTGATTGGACAAATGTAGAAATGACACCCTGCACTTCATTGCACGTAGCCTTCTGTACAGCGGGTGCTTCGGGTTCTTCTAGGTAAATAGTGGGAAAGATGCCATGCCTGAAAATTTCCACACAGGTCTTGAGACTCTGGGACACTGAGAGAGAGCTCCAGGAGATGTGCTTGCAGCTATTGTGAGCCTGATACTTTTGTCAAACTTCCCACAACAGATAAGGACTCAGTGGGATCATGAACTACAGGCTTGTTGGAGAAGGAAATCCTAAGGTTCAGACCATAACGATCAGGCAAGAATCTGTGTTAGGAACCCGACCATGGTCACACCCCATGAATGTTTAGTTCCTCATGGGGGCATATGAGACGGCAGTGTCTGCAAATGTCAGCTGACCTTATGCCATATCTTCTTAGTCTGTTTAGGGCGTACAGTGCGAGCTGCTGGACGGAAGATGAGTGCCACATGTGGTTAGAAATGTGCTTACTTTTTATTGCTTTCTTTCTTTGTGATTGTTGCTTTCTGGATACAAACCTTTCTCACTCAAGGGAGCTAGAGAAGGAATTACTAAATTCAGAAAGAGACATACAGGATTGACTTCGGTTTGAATTTGCACCATTGGTGGACTGAGATTGTCTTCTGTTTTCTTGCATCATATACTCCCGGTCTAATATGAGATTCCTCGTGGAGATGAAGAAGCAACCTCTCTCTTCCTTGATATGCATTTGATAAAGGCAATATATGTGGGCAGATAAGAAGAATACGCCCACTTCCCTTGTGCTCCACATGCCTTTTGGAAGATTTTTCTTATTATATGAACCATTACACATTCATTGTGTATAATAAATGTGCTTCAAATAATGGTAATATATACTATTAATTCTGCTACCAGCCTCCCACTGTTGTGTCATAATTTCTGGGATTCTATGTCCCATCTTTTCCTTAGTGACTAAGATCTTTGAGGTATGTATGGCTTCAGTACCACCTCTATGCAGATCATTTCTAAATTTTCATTTTCGGTTTCACAGATACTATTATAATGCCTTGTCTTCTTAGCAGCAATTTTGACATCTCCCATGGCATGGCCATATTCAATTTTAATTTCTAAATGTTTAAAACTGGGTTCCAAGTCTTCTGGTCCAGACAAGAGAACATTGACTCATCTCTGTTCATGTCTGCAAGTTCAACTATAAACCCTAGAAATGGCACAAATGTAGTCACAGGAGGATTCTACAGTAGAAAGAGGGGAGCAGACTGATCTGGGACTCAGGGATCCAAGAGTAGCCCAATGGAGGTGGCTTAGGACCCCACCCAACAGAAGGAGGCCCAGGTGTGCTCCTTCCTTCCGAATATCAGCCCATGGCCAATATCTTTGCAAAACCCTACTGACGCTGCAAGGCCAGGGGAAGGCTCTCCTTCCCAATAGGTCTGAGACTTCTTTGCCCTAGTGGAAAGCACCAACAGACAGGATGCCAACAAATGCTTTTTGTCTCCATGTGATGGAGACAACCCCCCACGACTCCCCTCTCCCCTGCTAGCGGCAGTATGGGACCCACTACTAAGAGGTGCCCAGACCCAGAAGCACTCTTCAAGCCCGAGGGTTGGAATTCCTTCTACCACCTGCACACACCAGGAAGCTGGGCAGCCAGCAAGCAGTTGATTTAACTGCAACAAGCAGGCACTCATTGGGGGTAATGCTCTCTGCCAAGCTAAACTTGAGACTTCTCTTCCCTCCTTAAGGACAAGGGACAGCCAGGGAGCAGCAGTGGAGCTATCTTGTCATAATAAGCACTAGCTTGGGAAGTGTTCTTTGCTACAGAAGCCTGAGACCCTATTTCATACTTCTTGGTCTAGAGGTCTCCTTCTGCACCCTTAGCAAGATCAGGGATGGGGCACCACTAGCCCCAGACAAACCAACCAGACCAAAATAATACCACAGGGACTCTGAACTTAAATTGTCACTGGAGCCACAGCCCACAAAATTACCTAGGACCTACTAGTTAGCCCAGAAAGGGTGACTGCCAGTAAAATGGAGGATTTGGATAGGACCCAGACGCCTAATAACTAGATAAAGTATCAGGATATAATCAAAAGTCACCTATCAGTCGGAGAACCAAGAAAAATCACAAGTAAAACGAGAAAAGATGATCAACAGAAAAAACATGGAACTGAATCAACTGTTGGGATTAGCTGACAAAAGCTCTGAAATAGCCATTATAAAAATGCTTTAACAGGCAATTTAAATTATTTTGAAATAAATGAAAAATAGATATAGAAATTATAGAAGCAAAGGAAAAGCAGTTTTGAGAAAGAACCAAATGGAGATTATAAAGCTGAAAAATACAACAGCAAAGATAAAAACACATGGGCTGGGCTCAATATCAGTGTGGATATGACAGAAGAGAAGTAGAATGAACAGAGGAGATAAAAATGGGGGGGGGGTGGAGGGAGAGATCTCAGGGACAAGGTAGGAAATAGCAAAGGTCCAACATCCATGTTATCAGTGTCCCAGGAGGAGTGGGGCTGGAGAGTTCAAAGGAATAATGAACACAGACTTCCCAAATGTGAGAGGTGAAAGACATAAACTACATTTTCAAGAAGCTGAGCCAACCTCCCATAGGATGAACCCATGGAAATCCATGCCAATACGCCTCATAATCAAATGTCTGGAAACTAAAGACAAAGAAAAAAATCTTAGAACACCCAGAGGAAACACCACTTTGATTGATAGCAAATTTCTTACCTGAAAACGTGGAGACCAGAAAGAAGTGGTACAACCTTTATAAATACTGAAGTAGAAAAATTGTAAGCTATAAACTTCATACCTGGTAAAAGCATCCTATTTCCAGATAAGATCATATTCACAGGCAGCAAGCACGAGGACTTGATCATATAATTTGAAGGGGGTCCTAATTCAACTCATAATAAGCAGTATGTCATATCCTTCTTTGCCTCTAATAATTTTATTTTTATTTTTCCCTGAAGTATACTGTTTTATTTTTTTTAATATTTTTATTTATTTACTCATGAGAGAGAGAGACAGAGACAGAGACACAGGCAGAGACATGGGAAGAGACATGGGCAGAGACATGGGTAGAGAGGGAGAAGCAGGCTCCATGCAGGGAGCCTGACGTGGAACTCGATCCCAGGTCTCCAGGATCACACCCTGGACTGAAGGCAGCGCTATACCTGCTGAGCCAGCTGGGCTGCCCCCGCCCCCCTTTTTTAAAGATTTTATTTAAGTATACTGCTTTAGATGTTAATATGGCCACACCCACTTTTTTCCTTTGTTCTTAGTGTTGAATGGCATATCTTTAACCACTTTCAACTGCCTATGCCATTGTACTTGAGGTGAAACTCTTTCTTTTTCCTTCCTTTCTTCTTCCTTCCTTCCTTCCTCCCTTCCTTCCTTCCTCTTTTCTTTTTTGGCTTGTAACAAAAAAGAGTGATCTATCATTCACAGAACATTTTGGCTATGGGCTGGCTATGACATTGTCCCATGTGTCTTCTTCAATTTGGATTCCAGACTACTAATAGGGACATGTTGTTATCTGGAATAAAGGTACAGAACTGGAAGCAGCAATGGCTGTCAAACTTCTTCTAGGAATAGCACATACCACTTCCACTCATGTTGCATTGGCCAATGAGCATCATGTGTCCAAGCAGCAACAAGGGTTTATTTTTCATCATGTTCACATTGGCTGCAGATCAACGGTGGCTCTGCTCCCACAACTTCATTCTGGGAACCACACACTGAACGAGCAACCCTTATCTGAGACTGCAGCACAACACCACTCTGGACCTTTGGTTGCTCCTCTCAAGCTAAAATCTTGTGAAAATGACAGCTTCACACCTTATTCCCATTGATATTTACATTCAGATTCTTGGAATGATTCCAGACTTCCCAAGAAAATTAAGACTGTTTCCCCATACACTGTTCATAGGTTCCACCTGAATAAAGATGCTATTTTGAACTCTCTCAGTCCAGCCAGTATTCAAAGCAGACCTTCTCTTTAATGGGGAGCTTTGGTAAATCTTCTGGAGCATCTTTTTGTAGGTGTCTTTCCCCTCCTGTTTCCTTGATGTGAAGACACATCAATGATTTGGTGAGTGGCCTAATCTTTCTGCAGCACCACAGGAATCTGGTGATCCATCTCCAGGTCTTTCCTGCTGGGGCCACAGCAACCCCAAAGACAGTTACAGTTACAGACAAAGAACAAGGAGGGCACAGACCAGCTCCCTCACTTGCAGAACCTTTGCCTGCTCAGGAGAAACACTTAACAGCTCTTGCCCTGATAAAGTCTGGAACCAGGAGGCAAATTTCTTGTAGACAGTATATTGTATACTTTTTTTGCATTCTTGCTCGTTTCTGTCTTTTGAGTAGGTATATTTAAGACACTTGCATGTTATTACTGGAATGCTACGGTTCAGGGGAGCCATTTCATTATTTGTTTTCTGTTTGTTTCCCTTTCTCATTCTTTGATGTCTATTTTCTTGACTATTTATGGATTATACAAACATCTCTAGGGATCTATTTTTATTTCTTTATAGTGTTTTTGAGCATATTATACCTTATATTTTAATTAGTGGTTGCTTTATGTATTACAGTATACATGATATCATATCTAGTGGTATCAATCTTTTACCCCAAATGAAGTACAGCAACCACGCTTCCATTTAGGTCCCATCCATTACACTTTATATTTTTAAAAAACAACTGACTTGGGATGCCTGGGTGACTCAGCAGTTAAGTGTCTGCATTTGGCTCAGCGAATGATCCTGAGGTCTTGGGATCGAGTTCCACATCAGGCTCCCAGAAGGGAACCTGCTTCTTCTTCTGCCTATGTCTCTGCCTCTCTCTCTGTGTCTCTCATGAATAAAATAAAATAAAATCTTAAAAAAAAAAACTGACTTAAGTATTTTTTCCATATACACACTTAGGACCACATCAGATGATGTTATATATTTTGATTTAAGCATCAAATGTGATTTAAGAAATTCTATTATATTTGCCCCTATTTTTACTCATTCCACTGGTTTTCTTTCCTTTCTGAAGCTATGAGCAGTTTGATATTTCTTTACTGTTTAGAGAACTTCCTTTCTTTAATCTTCAAGGGCCAGTTTGCTAGCAGCAGGCTCTCTTTGTCTTCCTTTGTTAGAGAATGCTTCTTTCCCCTTCATCATTGGAGGATATTTTCACTGGATATAGAATTAATGGTTCACATTTCTTTTCTTTTCTCCAATACTTAAAGAAACATTGTGTCAATTCCTTCTAACCTCCATATAGTTGGGAGTTAGAAATCTGCTGTCATTCAAGTTAGTGTTCTTCTACAGAGATAAGTCATTTCTTTGGCTGCTCTCAACAATTTTTTCTTTGCTTTTAGTTTCCAAACATTTGATTATAAGGTGTATTGGCATGGATTTCCATGGGTTCATCCTATGGGAGGTTGGCTCAGCTTTTTGAAAATGTAGTTTATGTCTTTCACTTCTCACATTTGGGAAGTTGTGTTCATTTTTTCTTTGAAGCTCTTCCAGCCTCACTCCCTTACCCACTCCTCCTGGGACACTGATAACATGGATGTTGGACCTTTGTTGTTTTCTGCCTCATTCCTGAAACTGGTTCCCTAGTGGGAAATGGAAGTTTCACTCCCTGCTTAGTCTTGCAGACACTACCTTAGCAGAGGAATTTGAGCACCACAGAGCAGGAGGGAATTTCAAACCCTCTTTTGGCCTACTGAAAATGTGGATATAGAGGGAGAGAAAGAGAGTATGGTTCTTTACAGTATATGCCTGCAGTAGAGGACATATTATCAAAAAAGTTTTCTATTGTTACGCCACCCTCTTCCTGGTTCTTAGGCCAGGAAAACAGCTTTTCTTGGAAGTCTTTTTGTACTGCTGATGATTCTGGATTGAAAATTTCTACAGTACCCTAAAATATATGGGAGGCAATCAGGAAACCGAGGGAACTCTTTGCTGTGTTTTTCCTCAAGTGCTAAGCTTCCTAGATGTCTTCCTTTTTCTTTTCATCTTTCAGAGTCTACATATGCTTGTTTTTTGTGTGTTAAGGCTAAGTTTTTTTCAAGTTGTTAAAGTGAAGGCTTGATAGGAACAGAGCCACTCTATCTTGAGATAACTAAAAGTCAAACTGTGTGGAGGTTCCTCAAACAGTTAAAAATATACCTACCCTACGACCCAGCAATTGCACTGTTGGGGATTTACCCCAAAGATATAGATGCAATGAAACGCCGGGACACCTGCACCCCAATGTTTATAGCAGCAATGGCCACGATAGCCAAACTGTGGAAGGAGCCTCGGTGTCCAACGAAAGATGAATGGATAAAGAAGATGTGGTTTATGTATACAATGGAATATTACTCAGCTATTAGAAATGACAAATACCCACCATTTGCTTCAACGTGGATGGAACTGGAGGGTATTATGCTGAGTGAAGTAAGTCAGTCGGAGAAGGACAAACATTATATGTTCTCATTCATTTGGGGAATATAAATAATAGTGAAAGGGAATATAAGGGAAGGGAGAAGAAATGTGTGGGAAATATCAGAAAGGGAGACAGAACGTAAAGACTGCTAACTCTGGGAAACGAACTAGGGGTGGTAGAAGGGGAGGAGGGCGGGGGGTGGGAGTGAATGGGTGACAGGCACTGGGGGTTATTCTGTATGTTAGTAAATTGAACACCAATAAAAAATAAATTAAAAAAAAAAGCCAAAGACATTAAAAAAAAAAAGTCACCCTTGGACCTATTTTGTGAGTTCCATTTTACTTTTGATAACTGACTATTCTGATATGCTATAGTGATGTCATTCAATCAGGTAAACCATACAATGGTACTAAATTCTGGAAGGTTTTGCAATCATGAGAGTTCTATAGCTGAATGGGGGAGTGAAATGGGGATGCCATTTGTCCACTTGTCTTTATGTGGGTAAAGTACAAGCTTCCTCTTTGCAAAGTGCCAGTTGAAGGTGAGACTTCATAAGCCAAGGTAAACAAAGCCCCAATCACAGGATGAAAAGCTCATGCAAACGAAGATTGTAATAGTTTTACAGACAAGTTGAAGCTGGCAAGGGTTAGTTAGGATGGAGATAAACGAGGATGGAGATAAATAAGAAATGGAGACCTGAGACTTGGGCATTACCTAGTGACTAGAGATGACTATGTTTTGTTGGGTTGAGAAAAGGCAAAATTCACATTCTGCCCTTTGGTATGAAGTCTGTCTCGTTGAACATGGCAGCTCCAAGACATTTAGGAGTTAGTAAAAACAAGTGAGACGTTTACATGTAATCTATCTTGTATTTACGCATTGCAGTGTTGGACACACATGGAAAAATATAAAATAACTGAGCACACAGAACTAGTATCTTCAATCTATTACCTCTTTATGGTAGTCATTAGTCAATAGTCTTCTTTAGGTGGGTCATTGTTAATCTCACAAGAATTCCTCTTGTTGTGAGAACCAGCCAGTGGTAGCCCACATATTTCTATCCTCAAGAGGAAAACTAAGGAAAGGACACTGATGTGGTAACAGAATGATGCATGCCAGGTTCGTTGAGAGTGTTCTTACCCTGCTTTCACTTTTCAGCAACTTTTTCTATTAAAGTCTTCAGTGAAGTTCTTCATTGCCTTAAGTAAGATTTAGCACAGTCTCAGAACTTAGAGAAAGCACTAATGCAGTCTGGTGCTCTGAATGAGAGAGCGGTGTTAGGCATGAATAAACTGGACATGGTAATTTAAACAAAACTCAAGCTTTCATCATAGAACCTTAAGTACAACATCACCTCTGCTTAAAGTTTGATTTTTCAGATTGATTTTTATGTATGTGAAAGGATGCTAAGGTTACTCACTTTGGTGTCATTTAAAAATCTATTACACTTTAAAACACAATATAAGCAGATAAACAACATTACATACATTATAGAATTATATACATTATACATTATAATGTATACATTATAACATAAATATGTTTTAAGTATTATATTTAATCTATTTATTTAATCTATTATATTTATAGATTTATATTCATCTCTTTCCCTGAGCCCCGTGTATGTCAGCTTTATATGCTCTTCTCTATCACACAGTTTAATGTCTTCCTAGCACGAATCATCACAATCTAAATTTGTATTCTTTATTTACTTTTGCCTTTACGTTTGTAGAGTGTGGCTTCCACAACTAGGATGTAAGTTCCATGAGTATAGCAATATCTCTTAATTTTTACTGCCCTTTGTGCCTCAAAAAGTTCCTAACATCCATGAGAACCTCAGTGATAATTGTTGAATCAATCAATCAATTCACCAGTGCATTCTTTAAGGGTAAGCATTATGACCCTATTCAATAGATTAATCTATCAATACTTTCAGAAGTATAAAGTGGACATTCTGATGGCTTCAGTCATTGTTACCTCAAGAGGATTATCAGACCCAAGAAAACAGAGGGTAGAGGACATTAAAGACAAATGTGTTTTCCATGACTTACATTGCTTACATATATATGTATTTGCATCTTTGTATCAAATGTTAAACGTTCCTCTTTGCTCCTTATTGCCACTTTCAGATTACTATTCTTCTTACCATTCTCATAGTTCAAAGTTTTGAACATTATCATCAAATTATTCTATTTCCTCTCTAATCCTTGTTTCAGCAAGCCACAGTCTCTCTAGTCACAAACCTATGCTATGGTTCTTGAAGATTTTAACCCCTACACTGTCGTCAATTCTTCTGATACCACAGCAGTCATCATTACTGTGGGTTTCAGAATCCACATAGTTTCTCACTCAAACATTCTGGCTTCTCAGATCCTCTGGTGATCCTATTTCCACTCTTCATCTGCCACTGATGCTCATATCTAGATCTTCTCAATACCTCCCATTATCTCAAGTTCAAGAATTCTCCTCTCCCTCTACCTATTTTATCTTTCTAGCACATGCTGCCTAAGAATTTCAATTCTAGGGCAGCCCTGGTGGCTCAGTGGTTTAGCGTAGCTTTCGGTCCAGGCCTGATCCTGGAGACCCGGATGGAGTCCCGTGTCGGGCTCCCTGCATGGAGCCTGCTTCTCCCTCTGCCTGTGTCTCTGCCTCTCTCCCTCTGTCTGTGTCTCTCATGAATAAATAAATAAAATCTTAAAAAAAAATTCAATTCTGATCATTCCTTGACCCCACTAGGATCTAAAATCCACTGATCCTATTGTCTTTCACTCTGACTCACCATCTGAATGTCTCTTCTTTCATAACCAGTTTAACTTCTGTGATACACCATTATAATTACTCTTATTTTTTATTGTCTGTTAGTCCCCTTGCTCTTTCTTACCTTCATATCTTTCTGGCTAACCCCTAAGTCTGGTTGTATCCAACTCTCCCTACTCCATGCCTGCACCAGGGCACCTCAGGCAAGAGAAAACACACAATCAACAACTTTAGGTGGGTCTCTACTAACTAGAAATTACATTACATGTCTACAAATGAATGTTTTACACTTTTTCCTCTTCCTTCAAATTGTCATTCTCAGCTGATGACTTTTTATTGAGAAAAGAAAACATCCCCCTGCTTCCACCACTGTATCTATTAATCTGCTTACAAGTATGTCCATGTTCTATTCTTGCCCTCTTGTTGCTATGGATAAATCTTCGTATAAAACAATAGCCCTTCCCCTTGTTCACTAGATCCTGTCCCTTCTCACACACTCAATAAAATTATTCCAAAGGTTCTCTTTCAATCTAGTAATCAAATCTTCCATTAATACTATATTAAGCCCATAAGAAGCATATTGTAATATCTCCAATCTCAAAAAAAATCAAAATCAAACTCTCATTTAATCTAGTATCACCTTTAGCTACTGGTTAACCCCCTCTTTTCTATCCTTTAAAGAAAAGTCCCAACAGAGTCATCTGTGTTCACTGTCTCCAATTTCTCTCTTTCTGCTTTTTGTGCCTCTTTTGACTATTCCATTTTAAGCAGCTCTTGTCTGGGTCATCAATAAATTCCACTCAGTAAAATGTAATACTTAAGTCTCAGTTCTCATCCTAGCAAGTCTAGCAGTAACACTTGACACAGGTGATCATTACCTCCTACTTAAGACACGTCTTTTTTTAACTATCTGGAAAATACTGTGGCAGACTATATTTTCCTATGACCCATACTTTTAATATGTGACCTTGACACTCTTCCTATTGAGAGCTGGTGTCTGTTCCCTCCTTGTGAATCTCAGCAAGCTTGAGATTGTTCTGGCCATAGCATATGTTTGAAGTGGCACTACATGACTTTTTAAGATCAATCATAAGAGGCCATGTAGCTGTATCTTAGCCATTAGAAGAATGGAGGAAACAATGTGAACACATGAGCACTGTGCACAGAGTACTTCCATATAGATTGCTTCAGCACACTCACCCTTCCTGACATAAAACTATTGTTATTAATAGCTCTAAAAATCACCACTCTATTTCCTCTTCACATAAAAGATATATTGCACTTTTATTTAGTTATTTTATTTTTTAGTAAAGATTTATTTATTTATTTTAGAGAAGGAGAGCACTCACACACGAGAAAGAGTATGGGGAGGGGTGGTGGGAGAGAATCTTCAAGCAGACTCCCTACCAAGTGCAGGGCTACATCTCTCTACTCATGAGATCATGACCTGAGCCAAAACCAAGGGTTGGATGCTTAACCAACTGAGCCACACAGGCACCTCTAAACTATGCTTTAACATGTACCAAGAATCAATGCTATGTGGCTATGCTACTTTTTTATTGAGGCCATGGAAATAACTCCAGATGAGGAACAAAGCAAAACTATTTTCTAAGAATACGCTGAACGTATGTAGTTACAAGTGAAGCCCCCTTCTTTTATTACTTTCTTCCTCCCTTATTTCCCATCTCTCTTCTCTGCTTTTGCCCACTTTTCTAATCTTTGCAGTTAGTTCTGTACCTTCCCACATTTGATCTGAATAGTGATGCAAATACATCCTTCTTTCTTATTCTTGATACTTCTTCTTTCTATATTCTTTTTTACTTATTCCTTAACTTAATGCTCACTTGCTACCTGTGAAAGACTCAGACCTATACTAGGTACTTAGAAAAAAATTAATAAGTACAATTTGGTATTTTTCCTCAAATAGTTTGTAATCTTTTTGCATAGAAAAGATGAGCACAGGTGAAGCAATTGAAGGACATTGTGTCTCTCCTTTATCTTTTTCCTCTGAATTCTTTACTCTCAACTACAACCTCCCAACAAACTATAAACTTCACCAAATTGAAAGCAAGAGTCAATAAAAGTGTTTTGACAGTAGAACAAAAGCATCATAAAGCACATTGAGCCACAAAAGTTTTGTCAGGAGAGAGTCTCAGTGAGGAGCAGATTCTAAGTTAGAAAGAATTAGAACATAGAGACAAATAACTGGCTCATCATAGGAAAGAGAACATTTAAAATCTATGTTTCTGGAGGAATCTGGAATATATATATATATTCCTCATCCATGAATTCTCTATTGCAAATTTGCCTACTCTGAAATGTACTTGTAAGCTCCAAAAGTTATGCTTTTATGGTCATTGAGGATGTTTGGTGAGTGGCAAAACTTTGACTTGACTGAAATGTATGTTCCAGCTGAGGTTGAAGGAGGCAAAGCTCTGCCTTCTTTATCCCACTCTCAGGATGCCAATTAGTGTCCTTTTGTAGTCTACTTCGAGCCATATATTTTGCATTTTGTGGGGGTTTTTTGGAGATTTTTATTTGTAAAATGGCTCCTAAACATAGTGCTAAGGTGCCGTGGAGTGCCCCAAGTGCAGGACAGCTGTGATGTGCCTTACAGAGAATATCTGTGTGTTAGAAAGTTTTATTCAGGCATGAGTTATAGTGCTGTTGGCTCTGAGTACAAAACTAATGAATCAATATTATATGTTAAATAAGTGTCTAAACAGAAATGTGCATAAATCAGGTATATATTGATAAGTTGATGAAATATCCTGGCCAGAGACTCAGCAGACCCTAACCCTGTATCTTCCTTAGAATAAATGGTTCAATATTCACTCTTTTAATGTTCATGGTGTCTTTATAGAACACGACTACTGTGAATGACAGGAAATCAATCTCAATCTCTCTCTTTCATTCTCTCTCCCTGTCTCTGTCTGTCTCTCATATGTGTGAGGTATATATATATATACCATAGCTAGGGCTCTAAGTCAAGTTTATAAGAAATTGTTTAATATGCAGCATGCTAGGTACTCATGGACTACTCACGCACACCATGAGCTAAGTCACTTTCAGAACTTAGTTTGAAGCTTATTAACAATGTCTTTACATGGCCATGGAAATGGTAGTGCTGAACTTAAAACTAAGTTCTGTCCAACTACAAAGAATGAGCACTTCCTTCATCCTTTTAAGGCTTTTTATTGATTAGTACTTTGGACAATTAATTAGTGCTTTAGTTAGGCCAGCTTTTAATATCCATAAGCAAAGCACAGATTATAGGTAGAATCTGGATGTATATTTTCTAGTCTTTTAAATATAGCTGAACTTCACTCCCAAGAGAATACATGAGTTGGTCTTACACAAGCACTTATGGGTCAAATATTTTCCTTGGTGTCCCTGTAACTCTCTTGGGTAACCTGTGCTCCCCTCCTGCCTCCTGACTCTTTGATCAGACAATTCTGACCTCCACTATCATTGTCTTCTCAAAAGTTTCCCTTGAGTTTGCTCTCCCCTTGGGGATTTTACTCTAAATTAACATTCCTTGTGACCACTCCTCACTGTAGATGCCCCTTGGTGCTGCTGCATGCAGGACTCTAGGCGGGGGATCCTTGGGCCCCCTGGCACTGCCTTCAGTTCCTTCCTGACCTGCCAGTATTACTTTTTTTTCTTCTCTACCTTTTCATTTCTCTTTTCATTTCATTTCTCTTCTCTAACTCACCCTGATGTGGACTTATTCACCAATTCACAAGCAATTCAGAAAATCATGTTCATTTGGGTGTTAAATAAAAAAGAGAGAGACTTTATAAACCTCCTATTAAAAAGTAGTAGCTACTTTTCCCTTTCATGCATAGCTCATCGGGTATGTACTCATGATTTATAATTTGTGTACCCAATACTTGTTACTGGTACAGTTGTCAACTTGAAAGTCTCTAAGAAAAAAAAATATTTTCTTGGTTTATCCCAGAAACATTTATGCTATAAAAGAATTGGCCAATGCATTCTAAAATTTGCCATGTTTCATCCATGGCCAATGCTTGAAAATCACTCTCAGAATTCATGAAGTAATTTTAATGATTAACCTTGTAGCATTTGTGAAGCATACTTGCTTTAATCATTTCATTTCAAAACTAGGAAAAGAGTTGCCACAGTGAGGACTCAAATTTGCATCTGTTCTTCACATGCCCTCTTCCACCAGAGATGTCGTATATACCTATGTGGGTGAATAAAATATATCAGGACTTTTCTTGTAAGCACTTGTCTTTCACAGGTGGAAGTATGAACAATAAATCAAGTTTTTGGAAAGAGTTGGACCTGTGTTTACACCAGATGTATAATTACCAGTATAGAAGCACTTCAAGTGCATTCCTTACTTAAGAGTATTTTACTCCCACTTGTTTGCTGCCAAATAGAAATTTCAGTTGTTTAAGGAGTGATGCTAGGGAGCTCATAGATTCTCATAACATGACAAAATGAATCATGAGTAGTCACGTGTTTTATGGGCTAAAGGTTTCCTAGAAAAATAAGCTTTGTCTTCATTTTATAGGAAGGTAGGAACAACACACCAGTGTTCTGAGATAATATATGCTCAGCTCTGCAGTGTGTGCAGATCCTTCCAGGGCTCTGGGCTTGCCTGGGGCCTCATGGAGGAGAGACAAGTGACCGTTCCCTCATCACATGCGGTATCATGTGCCATATTTTCTGAGTGCATGCTCTGTTTGTGTCTGACCTTTTAATTACAAGCATTCAAGTTGAGAACTTCAACATTACACAGTGAATGATGTAGTTTTCTAGTGTCTTGAGTAATACAGAGTGACTTCCACAAGTTCTCAATTTCTAGTTCCTGGCAGCATGTACTTGAACGATTGAAATCTTTTGTGAAGTTACAAATGCATTAGGCATATGGGTGGTGTTTATTATTAGCATAGAAAAGATTGCACTGCTCTTCCTGAAGGTGAGCACAATTGATTTTACATCATCCAGGATATAGATCTGCAGGGAGATTTAAAAAATTCAGTATGCAGCATAAATGGCACTAGAAATAGTAGGAGTAATGCTAATAGTTCTTATTGTGTGCAAGTCACTTTACATAATCTCTGATTCTTACAATAATTCTACAAAAGTAGTCATTTTAATGCTTATTATACAAATTTGAGAGTGGAGCTTCAGGGAGATCTAGTTACTTGTTTGATAGCTAATGAGTATTTAAGACTGGAATTTAAACTTAAGCATTTCTGACTTTACTTTCCACTATTCAACATACAAATTAGCTCCTCCTTTCTTCTTTTTTTTCTTGCCTTCTATCCTTTCCATCAAATCAATCAACAATTTTTTATTGATTTGCTAATGTGATCCAAGCACCCAGACAGACTCTTGAGATTTTGAATACAATGTCATTTTACTTCTCAACAAATTCCCACTCTCATAGAGGACACAGACATAAAAAAATAATATTTTTGTTAAAAGATGCAAGTTAACAAAGAGATAAATATAAAGTTCAGTGTGGGGGCCCAAAGAGGATCAAGATGAACAAAAACTAACCCTGAGGAGGATGGCAGTGGGAAAGGCCTGTCGCATGGCATGGGATGAAGCTGGGGATGAAGTGGTAGGAAAATTAGGGTACAGCATGGCTGGCTGCAGGGTATGAGTGAGGAGCAGTGGGAACAGGCAGGGACAGTGGCTGCAGGTCTGGTCCCAGGGTGTGATTTGAGCTAAGGCATTTTCCTCCTCGTACTTCAATCTGCTAATCTGTAAAGATGGGAATATAAGTAATGGCGCCCATTTTATAGGTTAACATAAGATTAAGTGAGTTAATACTTGTCACTTCGAAGAGTGCCAGGCACATGGCATTTTATGCAGTGAGCTTGAATAAAAACCACCTTGGCTATGCATGCTGAAGACAAGTTATTGAGGTTTTGTGGGCCTGGAAAATGTCCTCACACTTGGACCTGGATAAAAGAAAAAGTTTTATCCAGTGGAGGAATAGAATTGGCTTTGCTTTCCAAAGGGTTGTTGTGGTAGCAGCATGGAGGGAGATGGGGCTGAAGGGTGGAGTCAGGCCAGCCCTGCCCAGTGTGTACTTGGAGACACAGTATGCATCACTATTTAATTGAGGGTCTTCTCTTTCCCCAAAACGGCCAATTCAAAGGAATAGCAATCACTTGGATGCGTAACCTTAAATATAGTCTTATTACCAGGTCACATCTCGTACTAATGCGGTTTTATGTATTTTTCTGAATGTTTAGAAAAGAAAGCTTGCCATAAGACATCATTTACCATGTTAGAAACCTCCTGGGGAATTCACGGTTTAGCAGATAATTCAATTGCACCCACACTGAGAAATTAGAAAATTCAGTTATAAAAACTTTTATTTTATAATGATACATTTCGGTGGGAAAATATATTCATAGAATAAAATTTTGTTTCTTAAGTAAATTACTCTCAAATTCATTTCTTAAGTACATTGTTCTTAAATTAGTTTCCCGGCACTTGTGGGTAGACAAAAAAATGAGTTGATCCACATTTTTCTTTCAGTAGGGACCACTTAGGGAAAAAGCATTACCTACAAAAACGCAGACATTTCTCTCCTTGGTATATATACCCCACAGAAATGCATACACATGGCACCCAGAGATTTGTTCAAGGATATTCATGGCAACGTTATTTATGCTAGCTCATAGCTGGAAATAACTCAGATGTCCATTACAGCAAAATAGATATGTGTCTTGTGGTACATGGGTGCGATGAACTCTAAGGAACACTGAAACAATAGCTACATTCAGCAGCAGAGTGAGTCACAAACTTAAAGTTGAAATAAGAAGCCAGATACAAGAGAATATACTGTATGGTCCTATTTATATAAGGTTAAAAAAAAAAACAGAAAACTGGTTTTAGAAATCTGCATTGTGGTTACTTTTGGTAAGAAAGGGGGTCATAATGATTGGGCAAATAATCACAACTGGAATTTCTGAGCTCTAGCCCTGTTCTTTTTTTTTTTTTTTTTGTATATTTTTTTTATTGGAGTTCGATTTGCAACATATAGTATAACACCCAGTGCTCATCCCATCAAGTGCCCCCCTCAGTGCCCATCACCCAGTCACCCCATCCACCTGCCCACCTCCCCTTCCACTACCCCTTGTTCATTTCCCAGAGTTAGGGGTCTCTCATGTTTTGTCATCCTCACTGATATTTCCCACTCATTTTTCTCTCCTTTCCCCTATAATCCTTTTCACTATTTTTAATATTCCCCAATGAATGAAACCATATAATGTTTGTCCTTCTCCGATTGACTTATCTCATTCAGCATAATACCCTCCAGTTCCATCCACATGAAAGCAAATGGTGGGTATTCATTGTTTCTAATGGCTGAGTAATATTCCATTGTATACATAGGCCACATCTTCTTTATCCATTCATCTGTTGACGGACACCAAGGCTCCTTCCATAGTTTGGCTATTATGGACATTGCTGCTATAAACATTGGGGTGCAGGGGTCTTCAGTCTTTCAATGCATTGTAATTTTGGGGTAAATCCCCAGTAGTGCAATTGCTGGGTCGTAGGGCAGGTCTATTTTTAACTCTTTGAGGAACCTCCACACAGTTTTCCAGAGTGGCTGCACCAGTTCACATTCCCACCAACAGTGCAAGAGGGTTCCCCTCTCCAACATTTGTTATTTCCTGTCTTGTTAGTTTTCACCATTCTGACTACTGTGAAGTGGTATCTCATTGTGGTTTTGATTTGTATTTCCTGATTGTAGCCCTGTTCTTAATGTGGTAGTGGCCACAACGGTTTTCATTCCCTATTCTCTCTCTATCTTACCTTCGCTTTCTCCCTCTCTCCTTCTCTCTTCCTTCTCTCCCTCCTTTTCTCTCTCTCTCTCTCTCCATCTCTCTATCCCTATCCTATTTATATCTATATCTATATCTATTTGTGTTTTTTCACTCCTCTGTGCTTTATTTCAACATGCTTTTTAAAAAATTTTCTAGGGTTGTATGCATATTTTTCTTATGAAAATAAAATGTCTATAGAATTTTAGACTTAAAAGACTAGAAAAAATAGTCATGATTATCAAGATAAGAGGATATTTCAACATTATAGTGCAATATAAATAATTAGTTCTAGAATGGTCATAATGTACTATAATTAAATGAGAACTTTAGAATTGTAATAACGCAACATTGGACTCGCATCTCTTTTACATTTTAGGCAACATTCTTAAATAGAAAAGAAATACAGTAGACTGCTGGTGCCTCTATAATTTTTTAAGGAAATAGAATAAAAATATGAAAACTTTCACCACTTAGCACTGAATCATACTGAACTCTTTGAAAGTCCTAAAGCACATGTTAATATAGAATCTATGGTATATATAGTGTGATAACAAAATCAAGGGTCTGTGCTACGTCACTGATGCATGCTTATCAGCAAGTTTTTGTTAGCCTCACGTAGTTTTGGCCTGAGCCAAATTAATCATGTCTAGAATGGGTAGGAGGATATGCATCTTGTGTAGCCAGTTTTACATACACATACACACACATAAATATTATCTCCAAGTAATGCACACATGATTCAAATATAAGCATTTATCAAGGCACGCAAAGAATCAGGCTTTGGAAAAGATAATAAACTCATAAGGTTTCTATGTAATCCATGTTTGAAAAATATAGGCTTCACTATGAAGAGTTTTTGTCCCCTAAACAGATTTGATTTTTGAGAGCTTTAAGACACTGTTGGTATTATCAATCTTTTTTATAGCCATTCTGATGGGTGGGTAATAGTATCTCACCATGTGGTTAATTTTGCTTGGTTTTGTATTATTTTTTAAATGTTTATTATGGAAATTTTAAACTCAAACGAAAAGTAAAAAGAATAGTAAAATGAACCTGATTTACCTAGCACATAGCGTCAGCAATTCTCAATACACTGCCCATTTTATTTCCTGTATGTCCCTACTTACTTGCATTTCCCTCCTCCCCTGCCAGAGTTATTATGAAGTGTATCCCAGACATCAGGAGTGTCTTCCTCTAACTATGATGTAGTACATACTATGAAGTGCTAGAGGCTGTGTTTTCATTATTTTTAAAAAATAATCTAACATATATCCTTTAAAAATTCTCCATTATGAATAATTTTAAACCTATATCCATTTATGTGAAATTTGAATCACAAAACTTTAGAAACCTCCAAAAATATCCATATCTTAACTTTTTTCATATTAATAAAAAATCTTTTTAGATTTTTGCTTGGTAATGCGATTGCTAAATTGTCATTTCTAATGGTATCAACATATTGTTGATATATTTTTAAAGTTTTTTTTATTCTCCTTAAGATAAAAGTAAATCACATACATTTAATACCATGAAAATAACAAATTACTCCTGTCTCCCTTTGGAAATATCCAGTGTTAGTTATTTATTATGTTTCTTTTCAGATTTTTCCTGTGGATATATTTTACATAGTTAAGGTCACACTTAGTGTTCCAATAGTTTTCAAAACTTGGATAATACCCAAGTTTTTCCTTTTAAAGGAAAAATGTAAGTAACCCATGGTTTGCAGATTCTCCAGGGGCCAAGAACCTAATTATTTTAAAAACTAATTTGAGAGTAATTTACTTAAGAAACTAGATTTTTATCATATGAATATATCTTTCAAGTCAAAATTTCACTGTGGCAGAAGTCTTTAAAACTGATAAAATATATTTTTAGATTATAATTAAGAGTGAAATGCATTACAGTGTTCTAGAACTTACATCTCCTAGGGACCAAAAAAGCCCATTTTGTAAAACACTAGACTACTAGATCAATAATTCATAATCACAGGTAATTAAACTTTATTTCAGTCTTGATTTGGACCTTCTTGTCAAATACACCCTTATTCAGAGGATAGAACATAGCAACAGGAAGGAATGGAAGGGATCTGTCTAGGTCTGGAGGCCAGGGGGAGAGTCAAGAGTGATTTCCAGGAGGGGCTGCCTGAGCTGAGTTGTGGAGGTAAATCAGGGCTTATGTGGTAGGGAAAGGCCAGGTAGGAGGAGATGGGATGACCTGAGGCTTGGAGGTTAGCTCAGTAAGCTAGGAAAGAGGTACTAGATAGAGGAGTGCTTAGCATCTGTGTTGCAGGGGGAAGGTACCCTGCATTTCCCCCTAAGCAATCTGGAGCTGTGGAAGAGTTTAAGTGTTTGGTGGTAGGATTCAAGTCAGGATTGACTTCTGTGTAGTGATCATTAGGAAGCTTTCACCAGAATGGAAGGATCTTGTCTAGCAGCCTCTGATGGTTACCCCTCTTTCTGTGTGGTCCTGGTCTGGCGATTCAGACAAGTCTTAGGGTGCAGGTTCTGGTGTTCTCTGTTCAGGCACAACTACAGCTGCACAACTCAGAGGAGGGCAGGTTTGCGTGTGGGAGCTTAGGCTACAGCCAATCACCTGGCCTTCTCCCAGGTGACTGGCTATTTCCAGAAGGCTTACAGCAGCATGTCCCAGGTCTTCCTGTGTGGATGTACTCACTTTTGGTAGATCTCACACTCAGCCAGATGCTGCTGTGGCCACCAAGAGCCCCACTCTCTTCTGCCTGTCATGGGCACCAAAAGCTTTACTCTTGGTATTTCATTTAAGAGAAATAAATATAGTCAGTATTTACCTACAAAATTATAATATTCTATATGTTTTTCCAAAAACATATGGCCTGGTTTACAGTCTAACCCTGAGGAAAGGAGGTTAAAAGGAGACTCTGGGTTAGGAGATGCTATCTCTCCTTGGGGCTCACAACAGCAGGTGGGGAGGAAGGTCTGACCTGATTTCTGTGTTTCTCCCAAGCTCTGGCTGGCCAGCCAGCCACATGGAGAGACAGCCTGACATCTAACTCTGCTGTTTCTGGCTGTCCTAGCTCCATGGCATGGCAAGTGACTTAGTCAGTGTTCAGTGTCCCTATCTATATAATGGAAATAAAACAGCTCTAGCTCTGGGGATTTTCATGAGAGTAAATAAAGTTATTTTATTAAGATGCTTTGAACTATGTTTGAAAATTAACACATTATTATTTCTTTATTGTGATATAACACTCACCCATATTTGTTGAATAGATGAAGAAGTGAGAAAATAAATGGAAAACGTACTTAAAACACATTTTGCTTATGACTTACTTTATAGTCTGTAACTGCATGGGATGACACAGCTTATCAATACTTGGCTTAAAACATACAGTCTCACACATGCACATATACCACATATACACATCCTGCTAGAAACAATCTAGTTGCTTACTCTAGTGAATAAATGAGCATTCTGCCTCATTCTGACTACTATTATTTGTTCTCCTATGACTTTGTTCTTAGGTGAGTCCATTATGGGGATGCACTGAACACTGTTTGTTCACCATAAAAAGTACCCAGGTATAAGACCACATACAGTGTTCATGCAAAGTCAATTTGAAGAGTTTTGAGGGTTTGTAGAGATTGCTTTCAGCCACATAAATCAGGAGTTGTGCATCTGGGGTCAGGTAGGGTCAAATTTGATTATTAGACTTATAATTTGTGGTTGAATAAATTGGCATTCACCTGTGTTGAATGTCCTGATGGTGCTGGGTTGTTGATGTGGCCTGCTTCCCAGCTACAGCCCCTGCAGTTAAAGTGCTATGAGTCAGTGTGTGGTAAGCACACACGAATACAGGCATCTGGCTTGTGAGCTCAGAAACAGGAAAGCTTCCACTGGCTCTAAGTGGAGTGACCATCACTGTATGGGGCTGGAAGGAGAGAGCAGGAAATTGGTCAGAGATCTTTTCCCTTTGAGGCAGGTTAATATATCACTTCTAAATTAAGCATATGGCTATATTTGGTAGTGCAAAATGTAGGGCTGAAGAATAAGCAACTTACTTTATGCAAACAGATTAGCATATCATGTATACAGTTAGGCCTTTCCTGTTTCCAAGCTTTGGGGCTCAGCATGAGAGCTCACCCATCACTGACGTAGTGCTGAAGCCAGGTCCTACCATCTTTTGTTGGGACAAAAACCCTAGTTTGAACACAACATTCCTAAACGTTTTTAAGGTTGTTTGTTTCTGAAGACTTTAAAAAGATCCTCATTTAGATCATCAGGGTAATTAGATGTAAAATGGTGTCCATAGAATCAGCAGTGGGGCCCATTCCATCCATGGGTAGCCTTCCTAGCGGAAGTGAAAGAAATGCCTGGAAAACAATACAGTCATTGTAAGTGGAGCCTCCTTCAGGGCCTTCTGGGGGCTTCACAGTGGGAGATGACAGCCACTGGTCACAGGATGGGTAATTTCATTGGTTCCACTCGCTGGTCACAGTGGCACATGCTGGTCAGTCACGCCTCAGTCAGAAGACCTTGGAAGTTAACATCCATGACAGCATGTGTTATCTCTTGTCTCTCTGATGATGGTCATTCTAACAGTGGGAATGTAAATTAGTTCAACTATGGAAAACACTTTGGAGAACTCTCAAAATTAAAATAGAACCCCATATGATCCAGCAATTTCACTTTGGGGAATATATCCAAAGAAAACAACAAAAAATATCTTTTAGATATTTAGATATGGTCTCTGCAGCATTTACAATAGACCAGACAAGGAAACAAGTGCCCATTGATGGACACTTGGGTAGAGAAGTTGTGGAATATATATATATATATATATATATATATATATATAGTGGAATATAAGTTATAATATATAATATAAGTTATATATATATATATATATATACACACAATGAAATATTATTCAGCCGGCAAACAGCCCTTGCTGGCTTTGAGCTGTATCAACTCTACCTGGGTCCCATTGAGCTCAGCAATGGCCTGATCTTCTGATTTCATCTTTTTGTAGGTCACTAAGGCACAGTTTCTGGGTGGGTCCATGGAGAGATCGATGATGTTTCCAAAGGGAGAGAATGCCCCAACGGAAGATGGTGGGCATCATGTCATCTTCATACATCTAGAGTATATTCCCATTCTGAGGGGCCCTGCATTCATGGAAAGAATATAACCTGTGGAAAGGGCCTTCTGGTTCTTGATCATGGTCCCTATCTTTGTCTTCATTCTGCTCATGACTGTGGTTGCAGCTGTAGCTTCTGGGAGGGGAAGCTCAGGAACAGGAACCACCACGTTTTTCAGAACACCAAAATTCTGAGGGGTCCACTGCCTCTTCCCTATCTGGCCTCAGTTCTCAAAGCCCATCATTGGAAGACACAAAACTCTCATGCAAATATTTCCTCTAGGGGCATGTGGACGACTTATGCAGATCATCATGGGCAGATTATGCTCCTTTGGAATGTCTGGAAAGTGGAGACTGGCCTCTCTCAGGGTCCTCTAACTTCCCCGCTTGGGTTTGAGAGCTTCTGAAGCCTGAGTTCTTGGTCTCAGCCTTGAGGGCACTGACAGCTCTTGATTTTACCAGCTGCTTTGCCTGCTCTGATGCCGTGGTCAGGTCCACCACAGGCTGCTCTGACAGCAAGTGTTGAAACCACCTGGGTTGGCTCTGCTGCTACTACTTTGCTTCTTCAGAGCCAGCCAAACACTTTGAGTTTGTTAAATTTCTTCTGCAGAGTCTTCTCCTCCTACAGGGTTGATCACCAATGTGGTAGCTCCAGAGACAGTGGTAACCGAGATCCTGCGATCACCCAGCACACCCATGCAGGCCAAGAGCTCCTGTATCCTAAAGCTCTGCAGGTGACATGTGGTGGCAAAGGTCCCAGTAATCTTGGAGATGCCAAAAGTGCCACTACTCCTTGATTTCTACCCTACCGAATGTAAAGCATTATGGAAGAGGAAACTTGCTTTTCTGATAGTTTTTAGTCATCAATTTGAGAAGAAAACAAAGCCAGCTTAATGTACAGTACAGATCCAAACTAGATTGTGGAATTAAGGCCAGGGAAATCTCTGGAGACTTGGATATTATTACCAGAGAAATTCCTTTGCAAAGAGGTATTGTGTAAAGATTTATTTAATGTTTGCAAATATTGACTTTTTATAATCTGACCACTTTTTTCTTTTCTTTTTTTTTTTTTTCATGGAGAGATTTTAAGCTACTTGTTCATTAAGATGCATAATTCAAAATTAAGTGAAAAATGTAAGGTACAAGGGCAGGTCATTATGATTTGGTTTCTATGTACAAAGGAAATCATTACTAAATATTAATGTTTGTAGTATTTATTTTGAAAGAATATACATTTTAAAGAAAAGAAGAAGCAATTAGTTGGATTTTTCTGATTTGGTGAATAATATGCTAAATTTAGGGTAAAAATGTCAGGATGAGTATGGTGGTCTGTTTTTATAGAAAATGGAAGTATAGCACAACTTTCTTCTTAATGATTTGCAGAGACAGAAATTCAGTTGTTACATTATATTGAGCTTGGACAGTATTATTGCTTTGGGGGGTTATGATTTAATCCATGTCACATGTGACTCTGTGTAGCAACATAACATGTGAAAACAGGCTGCTGAAGCACTTCAGTATGGTTCTGTGCAGTTGCTTATTACTAGCACTTCATAGAGAACTCATGTTAAAGGTGGTAAATGAAATAGAGACCAACCTCCAAACTTCTACTGCCTGCTGGAAATTATGCTGGTCGAAAATGTCAGGAAATTACTGAAATTTTTTCTCAAAATTAGAATGTAGGTAAGAAGAAGGAATAAGGTGATAATGATGATAGATTTAGCCTGAAGTTGAGTTTTGCTTCTCCTAATATAAAAATGGTCATAGTACCAACTGTCCCGGGTGGATCAGCATGATTTCCACCTTAGTAAGTTAACAACAGAGGCACCTTTCAAGGTGAAGGGTTACACACAGAGCTTACCTCCTCTGCCTCCTGCCCTGTTAATATAGATTGCTGGCAGGAGAGTCAGTTCTGTTTTGTAACTAACAATTCCCCAAAAGAAAATAATTATGCTAGTATGCAAGAACAGTCCTGTGAAAAACACTGATAACAGTGGGCATCTTCAGAAAACAAATTTTATTTCTTTCAAAGTAATAATTTGGAATGGTTGCATGTGTAATCATTCATTTCTGAGCACTTTTCTCAAAACAAAATTTAGATTTAGAGTCGTACCTTCCAGATCAGGTGAGTATCCAACAGGTGCTGAAAATTCTCCGTTACACTGAAGTTTAAAACTATGATGGCAAAACCTCCCACAAAGGACATCTTTTTATTTGCTTTTACAATTAGCATTGTAACATGTTTATCTCTGGCTCAGATCTGTTTTGAGAAGGTAAGAAAATATTTCTCAAGTGAATCCAAATATTCACCAATCTAATGGGAAAAAAGTAAAGATTACTTAAACCTTCTCCATTTGCATCTAAGGCAAAGCTTTAGTACATAATTCCATTTTCTTTAAACATTTCCCAGAGATAATTTTCTCATTCTCCAGCATCCTTCTCCAGTCCATGTGGGAAAGTAGTGTGGCCTTCAGGCTCGTCCTCCCCCAAGCTTTTGCTGCACAGGGCAGGAGCCAGAAGAACACAGGCAGGTGTCAGGCTCACTCCTTGTTTTTGGTGGTGTCCCAAACTCCACAGAGTACAGAGGTCCAGGAAAAAAATGTGAAATCAGCCACCCAAGTCGAATGGAAAATTTCAGGATGTTAGAGAATATGGGGACAGCTGATGGCTGAGGTCATGGCTCAGAACGATTTTTTGGTTTACCTGTTTACCAAAAGCATTTCATTCATTCCTTTACAAAAAAAAGAAAAGAAAAAGGAAATGAAAACTTTCAAGAAGAAAAGAAAAAACAGTTGTTAATCTATTTTGACAAGCAGGATAACAAGTATCATTTTGCAAAATTTATATTCATAGATTTAGCACGATCTGTGTGAACCATATGACAGATCTCTAGAGTTTTTTTTCACTCCTTGTTCTTTGTGTAATTTCTCAGAAATCACTTAAGTGTACATATTTGTAAGGAATTTGAAGCCATCATAGAACTAGAAATAGACAAATAGGTAAATATTTAAATTCATTTGAGAATTTTTGTTTTCAGAGAGGCACAGATACCCATCATTTAGTTGATAAGCATTGCTGCTATGCCTTAGGGCTTTCAAAGAGGTTGCTGAGGGATTTGGGAGGAAATGGAAGAATGTCAGGAGAGAGCTCTCCATTGGCTTTTTGGTCTACATAGAGAGAAACAGAGGATATGACGTTTACTCCAATTGACATAAATCTCGTCTTTGTGTTCTTTATATTCTATACTCCTCCTATGGGCCTCACTGAATTACTTGTACCTCTCCACAGTCCCAGTCCCTACTCAGAGCTGTCTCCCTGCAGCAAGTAGTCAAATACGTTAGGTGGAATGTTCTCGCCGGGGAGCTTCCCCCACAGAGTGTGTTTTCAGGGAACCAGGGGAAACGCCATGGGCTGGCAGTCTAGAATATATGGCAGTGTCCATGACCTAAAGATTCCATGTGGTGTTAAATCCTTTCGTGTGAGAACTCCCTGTAGTTTTCTTATGTTAAAGTAAACTTTGAGACTGCAAGAGGAGGATATGGTATACAGCATGTGACAGCATTTTGACCAGAGAAGTCTTTGGGAAGCATCTAAAAAGATTCATATTTTCTGGAGCACAGTTTGGAAACTGGAGCCAGGCACTAATTTTCAAACTTGTTCAATGAGTGCCTTGGAGGAACTTTGAAAAGAAGCAGAGGCAGGATTCAAGCCTATTTCAAGAAGAGTCTTTCTTACTCATTTCTTTTATATATCTGGCTTTTCAGTGACTAAGCTTTTCTTTGAAGAAAGGTCTCCTTGACTACAAAAAAAAAAAAAAATTCTAGAAATATTTGTGGATGTTCAAGACTGAATCTCAATGTCAGCTATTTTTTTCCCCCTCTGGCTTTGCTACTCCTAAGACTTTCTTATGGTATTTTTGGAATGAAACTACATATTCAAACTTGAGTATGAAATCCAAAAGCCAAAAATGTCTGATATTTTTTTCCCACAAGTGCGTTAGAACCATGAGCAAATGAAAGGACTCCCTCTTAGTGGGAGATCACTGTGGGAGCTCAAGAAAAGGAAAGAAAGATGAAGGCAGTTCTTTTGATTTATGTATAAATTCCCCATGTAGTTCATTAGTTGGACACTTAGCTGAGCACCAGGCTGTCCTGGGCAGAGGCTGTAAGTCACTGAATTCATCACAATGGTCACCTGCAACATGGGGAAGCTGCATGCCAGGGACTTGCTCCAGTTAGATGGACTTCTACAAAACTGCATCACTATTTCTGGATAAAGGAAACACATTAAAAATTGTGATTTTTTAAATGATTTTTAATCATACGCCCAAGAAAACAAGCAATCAAGTATGAAATAGAACACATGATCCTTGAACACCAACCTGGGACCTTATATTTATATTGCATTTTCCTAAATTTCCAGACCAAAATACATGCACATTATTAAGCACAAGTTTAAATAATAATTTAGGGGAAAAACAATAAAGGCTGGTAAATAGGCCTGGTAGTGTCCCATGTCTGTATCGGATCTTACTGCCTGCAGCTCAGTATCTTCCAGAAGCCCACTCTTTGGGTGGAGCAAATATATCTGAAGGGATAGTTAAGGTAACCCCTAGTAGGATTCTATAAAATCAGTTCCTAACCTTTGGGGATTTTTTTTCTTTCTTTTCCTTTTCCTTTTTTTTTTTTTTCTTTTTTAGTTACATACTCTATAACTTGCTCTGGGCAAAATTCTCTCATAAGGCTGTGGGATAAATTCAAAATGAGTAGCAGAAATGACAACTTATCTTTATTTCAACATGGAAATGTGGTTTCTCCAGATGTTTCTAATGTTCCAAATAGGGATTTCCAAAGACTGAACACTGCATCAAGACTGCCAGCCTAAAGGACTGCACATAATCATGGTGCTTCTCTGTGTGTGTGTGTGTGTCTGTCTGTCTACCTGTCTCTCCCTCTCTCACACACACAGACACACACACACACAACACCATAAATGTAGACAGTGACATAAGTCTATGCACAAGTAAAGATCATCTGAGGTGAATCAGAATTTTCCTTCTTTGACTAGTGACTGATCACACTTAGACACAGATAATAGGAAACTGCCTTATTTGTAGAACTGTTAAGGGTATGAAAGAATATTAAACAACCCAGAGCATTGAGTGGTGGGTGAGTCACTCTGAAGGGTGGTTTCCAAGACCACAAGAAATCAGGAAGGCAACCTATAAGAAACATCAAAAGCACACACCACACTGTAGGAAAATCCCAACTATGCTCTCCTCCCTGATATATAGGGGAGAGAGAAAAGAAAGAGATGATGAAAGAGCAAAAGACAGAACAGAGACAAAGCAGTCTCACGAAGTTAAAAACGTGGTTTTTGTTAGAATCATTGTTATTATTGTTTTAATCATGCTTTTAACTTTTCTCTGGGGAGATATGGAAATGGTGGCCAGAGCATAAGGATTTGAAAAATGCATAAATGTAGTGATACTTTGCTTAACAGCTGCATAGGGAAGGGCTATTTGATTATGCATAGATATACTTTTGTGCTTTGCATTGTTTCAGCCGTGAGGTGTTCTATACTACCTTTAAATGTTGACAATGAGAAGTTAAGTCATCCCCATAATTGATTAGATCATGCCTCCTTTGGGGCATTCATTCAATAAAAAAGGTTCTGTTTGTTTGTTAGATCTTGGGAATATGCAAGGCATTGCAGGGTAAAAGTATGACCCCTGACTTTACCTTTAAATTTAGAATTCATAGTCTAGTGAGGAGCTAGGCACATAAGCAAACGACTGTAACATAAATTATGTATGATATGCAGTGGGATATGGATAAGAAACTCTACACGGGCCTGGGAAAGTCGGGGAGACTTCTTAGGGGAGGCAGCAGTTGAATGAGGTTCTAAGAATATGTAAGAATTAGCCAGATAGATACAAGTAGAATGGGCACTAGAGGAAGTAGGCACAGTATATGTAAGAATTTAGTTGGTTTAGGAAACTATAAATTGTTTGTATTTCTGTATATAAATAAATATAAATATAAAACAAAACAGATTATTTATTGAGGAATCAACAAAAGCTTATGGGTTTGAGAAATATCTTAACATGCACAGAAGTTGCCTTTAGTATGATGTGCTAAGAAAATATTTTGTTTGAATTATCTTATTTTGCTATATTTTGCTATGTTAGAAAGATCGAAAGCTAAAACTCTGCTTTGTGACTTTTCTGCCATCTTTCATCCTGTTTGAAAAAGAAGGGTGGGATAGTTCCGTGAAAGCAATGCAAAGACGTTATTGCTTATCCAACAATATTATGTTTCCTTTGGAGTTGAGCCAGTGGGCCAAAAATACTTTCATATTAATTTTTTCTCATTCATCATGGACTCAGCCTAGAGCCACAGCCATACCATATATTCTTACTCAGAGAAGTTGAGGTTTAGTCAGAATTATTTGAGAGTCTCTGCACAATCCCCAAACAGGCATTTCTGAATTTCTAAGATCCTCCAGTGTAACTTCTCCCACCTTTTTAAATAAATTATTTATTTGAGAGAGAGAGAGAGCACAGAACGAGCGAGAACACAAGTGTGGAGGAGAGGCAGAGGGAAAAGCAGACTCTTTGCTGAACGGTGAGCCTGATGCAGGACCAATCCTAAAACCCCGGGATTATGACCTGATTTGAAGGCAGACACTTAACCAACTGAGCAACCCAGGCGCCCCTTCTCCCAACATTTCTTTGTGTGTTGAGGCACAAATAGCCTATTGGGGAACAAATTATCTAATGTGGCTAATGAATTGATCATGCTGTTTTTGTGGTAGAAAAGTCAGTTTCCTGGGTTCTCCTTACATATATTAGGACAAAGTTATTTGTAATAGGAAATAAACAGAACACCAGAAACATCATTTCTTAACTTCTTTATGGGTTCTGAGTGTTTACCTATTACTTGACCAAACAATCATATGAGTACTAGATACATAAAGGCAGTAAGAACAGTGTAGAAGTTAAAATATGGTTTTACTGATTTTTTTTTTCTTTTGATGCCCTCCACAGATGAGTTAGCTGAATCAAGTTGCAGTTTGCTTCCCACTCTCTGCCTAATGGGATTTATGGTTGATAATGCTGAGCAGGGGCTAATCTAAACCTAAAGCCCAGTAATTATTTTATTTATTTATTTTTCATGTTTTTGTTATGGAAAGGAGAGTAAAACCTGGTACCTTATTAAATACAAGTCATTTTTCTCTTTCCTTTTGTAAGTGATATAAAGATTGGTGGTTTGGTACCTCCCTGGATTAAATGGGCTGATAGGGAAGAGCTGAGTTGGACACCAAGGGGTATCAGATGTCAACCTCTAAAGTGGACTTGTTGCCAATATTCAGGTAATTTTTTTGTTTGTTTATAAGTATTTTCAAATTTCTTGTCATTTTAAATTGAGTTAATTCAAAAGTATTGCAGACCCTAGGCTTAGAAACTAATCTGTATAGACTGGCTCCGGAGAGCTACAACATCTGTGTGTTTGAGTCACTCACACAGGCAGTAAAGGACTTTCATAATAAAAACTATATACTCAGCACCAATGGGACACCAACTTCCACTTAGTCTAAAAACCCAGAAGCTATCTATGTTCCATTTAAACGTTAAAAAGTATTTTTAAGAAAATAGTTTGGTTTAGAGATTATATTTTTCAATTTCCTATATTAAGAATTTGAGATTTCAAGTGATTCAGAATTTTAAGTGCTGTAATTCACATAGTGGTAAAAATATGCTTCTGAAGAGCAAAAGGCTATCACTTATCACATTTTAAAAGGTCTTAAAAATGACCTTTTGACCTTATATGACCTTCCGTGTGCCACTTTTGAAGGGTATGCTTGACTGAGGCTGAGGACTGTGGTCTATAGGTGGCATACAATCCATTCTCTGGAAGGCAAGTGTCTCAGAGCAGCAGGCTGTGGCCAGCCCTGCTACTCCTTCCTCTTCTTGGCTTGGCTTTTCAGACACCTCAGTACTCAAGGACACTCTCATTCTTGTGGGCAATCCCGTAGGTATCTATCAGTGCACGTGGCAGCCAAGCACTTATTTCACTTTCAACAAAAGGGTTAATATGTTCTATTAACTTACTGCCTTTGTGTTGTGTCCAGTCACAGGGAAGAATTTTGACAGGAAGAATTCATGGGTATCAGTAACAATTGTATTTACAAAACAAAACAAAACAAAACAAAATAAAACAGTGAAAATCCTATTTCTAATATTCCTTTTCAACTCTGCTTCAAATATTTTTCTTCTCAGGGCCCTTGGATGGCTTGGTTGAGTGACCAGCTCTTGGTTTCTGTTCAGGGTCATGGGATTGAGCCCCCTGGGGTGTGGGCTCAGTGGAGAGCTTGCTTAAGATCTTTTCCTCTCCTCTTTTTGCCCCTCCTCCTGTTCGTGTTCTCTAAATACACAAATAAATAAGTAAAATCTTAAAAAAATACTTTCCCTCTGCATGTCAGTTTAATCTGCCTAATTGAATGAAAATTATTTTCATTTTAAAAATTACTTGATCATTGATACAGACCCAGATAAAAGACATAGAGAACAAAACAGTAGGAGTCAAACTTTGGGCATAGATTGTAAGATAGAGTATTCTGTCCTTCGATTTTTAATTTTTTTCTGATTCTAGAATTTATGCTTACTTATATGTGTGTATGGTATATAAATGCATTATATAGACAGTGCAATTTTTTTTCTTTTTTTAAAAGATTTTATCTGTTTGTGAGAGACAGAGAGCGAGAGAGAGAGAGAGAGAGAGAGAGAGAGAGAGAGAATGGCAGAGACATAGCCAGAGGGAGAAGCAGGCTCCCTGCAAGGAGCCGTTGTGGGACTTGATCCCTGGACTCCGGGATCAGAACCTGAGCTGAAGGCAGATGCTCAACTGCTGAGCGTCCTGACAGTGCAATTTTCGAAGATCATGCCAAAATCATTGGATTATGATGGACTTTCTGAATATTTTAGTAGTTTGTAAGTCTGAGGAACATCATTCTGACTTTTTCACCTTTTTACATTATTCTGGGTGAGACAATGAAGCTTATGGGCATACTATCTATATATTTTAATCTATTACGATAACAGTTCATTCTCTGATCATACCCATCTTAGATGATTTTTCTATTAAATAGTGACAGGGGGTCAGTAAGAGAGAAGGATGGTGAAGAGAATGCATCTTTCTGACAGACAAAGGTAAAATAATGTTTCATTAGGTAATCAAGATATTTTTGTCTTTCATCTAGTATTGGTAGATTGGTAGACTTAAAACCAGTTTCAACTTTAAGAAAAAAATATAATGAGCTCCATTGTGTGCAACACTGTGGCATGTGCTTGTCATAGATTTGTGCAGTACCTTTGCCTCCAACTGGACTCAGGAATCGTCCCCACTGTGCACAAGATGAGACTGAGCACAGTTCTCCCCACTGACTGCACCTTGAATCCTGGTCTGATTATAGTCGCCATACTACATTCTGTGCTGATATAACAAGCCCTGAATGATCTGTTAGACTGTGGCTGCATTGATTAGTTTGTTTTTTTTAATAGCATCATACATATTTTTATTGCCCACCATTATTTCAAATGGCCCAACGACAATTTTTGTAGGACAAATGAAAATGCAGGCCCCTTCTTGTTTAAGATTTGAAACTGGGGTAGGGGGAAGAAGAGTAGCTGCCTTTAAAATCAATCAGGACACCTCCATGGAAAATTACCTGGGTTGTTTCATGGTTGGCAGGAGCAGAGAGGGAACTGGCATCCCCTGAAGAGGCACACGCCCGGCCTAGGTCCGGCCAGCACCCACTGGCAGGAGCTCAGCCCTGCAGTTGTCAAGATTTTCCTAAATTGTAAAAATCTAAAAGTTACATTTTAGAATCGTCTTTTCTTCTAATTCCTTTTTATTGCTTTCTTATTGCCTCAGGAAAGCAGTAACACAAAAGATCCTTTTACATCTTTTGATTTAAAATGCAGAATCCAATAGAGGCTTGTCTGGCTACATTCATGGAGGAAAATCTGTAGGTGATCAGTGTTCATCCTGCAAGTAAGAATCCTATTACAGCAAACAAATTTGTTGATTTTAGCTTCAAAATTCCTAATATATTAAGAAAATTGCCTGGATTCTCACCCAATTTAACTTTATATAGAAATCATTATAGCTATGGAAGCTATAACTTCTTTCTCTTTAATTACATTAAATAGCTTTTCATTGTGCAGGGGATTGTGCACCCCCTCTTTCACCACTCTGTATTTTATAGCATATATTTCCAAACTCTTTGAAAGCCCCTGTGCTGTAAACTAATTTGTTAAAGGAATTTATAAAGAATTTGGGAGCTTTAAAAAAGGGTTGTCTCTTTCCTTTTACATTATTTTCACTAAGAAGTCTTATTCAATACTTCTTTCAATTGTGTGCCTAATATAGTGATGAACTGGCAAACGACCCAATGCAATGTATGGTAGTGACAAAGACAAGGGATTCTAAACTTCTACACTACTTGTGATGTACAGTTTATCATCAACCTTGACAGCTGAGTCTCATGTCTCTGCCTCAATCCCCCACAGCTGGGACTCTGTCCTTCTCAGAGTGTGGTCCCCAGACCTGCTATAGCAGCCTCACCTCAACTGTTAGAAATGCAAAGTCTTAGGTTCACTACAAAACTTCTAATTCAGAAACTCTGGGGGTGGGACCTAGCAATTTGTGTTTTAACCAAGCTTTAGCTGATCCTGGAGTCTGAGAGCCACTGATGCAACCCCATCCCTGCACCTTTGTTTTCCTTTTCCCTCATCGATGGCCTCTGAAGCCTCCCTTCTACTCTTATGGCGGCACCAAGACTGTTTCCATCCACATAATACTGGCTGCCAGAGAGAGATGGGCTAGGCTTCTCTATTTCTGCTTTTGTCTTCAAAGCAAGAGGGCTGGAAAAGTGTCTAGTCTAGTCGGCTAAGGCAAATCAAGGGCATAATCCTTATTCTAGCTGCAGTAGACAGATGAGAAGGAAACCATTAGTCACTAATGCCTTAGTGGGGAACTTGTTGTACGTTGTTGGTCTGTACTCAGAAAAATGTCTTTATCTGTGAGTAGGTACATACAACTTATAATTATGATCAGTTTGCTCCCTGGAATACACTGGAAAGGCACATTGAGAGAAGGACAGAAATACATAGCTCCATGACCAAGCAGATACCACAGATGGTGTCACTGCTTACCGCCTTTAGGTCAACCCTCACTGCTCTACCCTACTCTCAGTGTGGCTAGATTTCTTAGTACACATCCAGAAAGGTGGTTACCATGTCCAAATAAAGCATTGGATGAAGGAAGACTAGGCTAATTGAACTTGATAGGTGGCCACATTGAAAAGGAAGTCCATACTAGTCCAATGTTGACATTTAGAAATAGATGCCAAAGTGATGATTTATGGCTTTTTGTACTGTATTGCCTGCCCCTAAAGAGCTTACATTGTTTTTTTACCTATTTCTTTGGTGAATTCCTGTTGAATTTCCTTCATTATAATCCAAGCCTGTGCTTCATTTAGATTTTGTACACTTAGGATGTAGTGATATCTATCTTATTTTGTTTTAATAACCATGGTTTTAAAATAAGCTCACTTTATAAAATAAGAGCATACAATGTGATCGGTACATTGTCAATAATGTGAAATAACTTCATTAAATTGTACTATTATATAAGAAATAGGGCAATCCTTCAATAGCACTTAAATAAAAAGATATTAAGTTTAATAATCTGTTGTCCTTTTATTGAATTCTGAATAATTTTAACTATTATAAAAACATTTAAAAGAGAGGGAAAGACTCTGATCACTCTCAACTAAGCTCACTCAAAGCTGGCAGTTCTACACTGACAGAGGCAAGCCAAGCAGACAAGGCTACAATGCTGCCTCCCCTCCCCACCCCGTGCTCTGCTCATAAAGCAAGAGTGTCACTGAGAAATTGAATCACTGTCCCCACCACCTACCACTGAGCAGTGGTTAAGAGACTTTGCCCAGGGGGACAGACAAGACATAAGAACAGAGAACTTCCAAGTTCTATTATGACTTTATTAGAAACAGAATGTTGAGAAGATCAAGCCTAAGGGCACTCTCAAAAACAATAGATTTTGGTGGTAAGCAATTAATAGGAGATTGGTAGCTTCATGAATAAACTAAGCCATTAACCAGCTAGTTTACCAGAAAGAACCATAGAAAAATGGAGGCATGAGGAACCCACCTGGGCTAAGAACAAACCTCAAAGACTGGTCTGACAAACCATCCCTGGAAAGGGGCCTTGCATTTAAACTGCTAAGGACTTTGTGGGAAGCAATAGAACAATCACCCAGAAATTAGTGGAGCTTAACATATGGATGTGATACCAACAAAAGCAGACAACTGACAGAGAGATGAGGAAAAGAGAAGATAGTCAAGGAGAGACACTGTCATCCCAGGATGACTGTGCCCGTGCCATGCACCACACTTGAGGAGCAGCCTCAGAGGTTTCACACCTGCACATGTGCACACACATACACTCAAGCCAAGAGAGGGAGAGAGAGAAAGGAAGAAAGAGAAGTTACTTGTCATCAATTCGGAGAAAATAATTTTCTTCTAAGAATGTCTATTAATAATTTTGCAGGAATATTAATAAATAATAAATTGTTAAATTAAAATGACATGAAAAAATAAACAAAGGAATTGAAGAAAAAATACAGCAGATAACTCCCACTTGGCAAAATGTTAAATATTTTAAAAAGATAAACCTGCAGGAAAAGCCTAAGCAGCTTGCTCACCCAACATAGCCATAGGCATCCCTGAAAGAAGCCCATGAGTAGTTCAGGTAGGAGCATATCTCACAAGGGAATGTCCCCCACCCTGAGGGATAATGGAGGGGAGGGCCCAGAGGCCTCCTGGCAGTGAACCCCTCCCTCCCACTGCACCACTACCATGGTCAGCCTCATCAACATGGGTAGTCCTTTCAATTTGGAGTAAATTGCATTTTGAAGCTTCTCTGCAGAGAGGAGGGAAAAGACTCCTTGGTGTGAGTGGACTAGAAAGAGCCAGTATGCATTTCTGGGCCCTCCTCCAAAGGGTGAAGGTCTTCAAGACTGGAGACATACTCAGAAAATTGGAGCAGAAATAGGAAAACCAAACCATGACCAGGTCACCTCGTTAAGTAGGTCAGGGATCAGCACATCAAGTGATTTGTGGGGAGCAGACAGGTGAGGAGAAAAGAAAGCTGGCTTTGGTGGAAATCTATCTTATCCTGTCTCTCCCTGCCCCTGCCTTCAGCCCGGCAGACTCCGAGGGCAGGCATATTCCAGCCCCCACCTGCTGATTAATCTGTCTGCTGCTAGACTGCTGCCCTCTGGATCTTTTGGCTTGCTTTAGATGAGGAACTCCGGTTGGGTGGGGAGAGAGGCAAGGGGCTAGGAGTGGAGCTTAGGGTTAAATCTTGGTTAGTTGAGGTGAGATATAAGGATCAGCAGCATGGACATCACCCAGAAGCTGGCTAGAAATGCAGACTCTCACACCTCTCCCAGACCCACCAAATTTAGATGTCGACAGGACCCACAGGTGATCATCTATGCACATTGACACTCAACAAGCCTGAGGCCATGACTGGACCTCAGAACTCACGGGTCAGTGACACTATATATGGTTAAAGGTGATAGCCACTTTTACTGTCCTTTCTGACAAATCTAAAGCAAAGTCTTAACATAATACAAGAAAATTTTAAACCTCTCTATATGAGATAGATAAGTAGCCAGACATGTTGGAAATCATAGGAAATATAATTGCCACTCATTTTCTTTGTAAGGGAATGCCATTATTTTATTCAATCCATTTATTTCCTTTCCACTCCTTAGAATTAAATATTGCTACCTCCTAACTATGTAGTAGAAGAAATAGAAGAAGTAGTGCTCCTTACCTGGGAGGGAGTAATTTCCAGCCCCAGAGTCCCCCCATCCCAAAGGCTAAAATGGATGAATGACTGATTTGTACCTCTGGCCACTGTCTACAAAAACTGCCTAGTGATACTTCAAAAGGCCTCACAATTTTCTCTAGAAATTTCCAAAAGAACTGGCTGAATGGCTTAGACTGACTATCCTAACCAGAGGAGCTTAATTAAATGAGCTAGTACACAAAATATATGAGTGCCGGTCCTATATTCACAGCAACTCTCCCACTCACTGCTATAAATACCTCACCAGTCCCTTTGGAGTTTGTGGACATGGATATGCTGCCGTTTCCTCTGCTAATCTCTCATTGTTTGGGGGTCTGGCTAAGTGCCACAACGGAAAAGTTGCCATGCTTGTTGCTTTTTTACATGCATGCTTTCCACAAAGTAATTATTACTTCCTGGAGGGCTGAGAGGCTGAATCTAACTTTAGCCAGAGATTTACTCCTATGGTCGTAGATTCTCTACATTTACTACTAAAAATTAAATGAAAGGTTTTTCCCTCCTTGTGTGTCCATCTCAGGTAAAGGGAATACTTTTGTATTTCATCTGCCTCTTACGAGATTCTCGACAAGAATGACAGAAAAGTCATCTTATTTGAGAACTGTTACTTCCGTAGATGACAGAGCACTCATTCTCAAATTAGTTTTGCTCAAAATGTTTCTCATATCTAAAGTAGGGACAACTTCTTGGATGTGGATCTTAGCCAGGGAAGCCTTAGACTTTTCAAAATTATAATTGCCTTATTACACCAGAGTGTCCACATTTTAGTGGTGAAAGAAATGACTGTTTAGCTTGGAAGACTTTTTAGGCCAAGAAGATAAAAGCCCGGGTGAGGAGTGTGTGTGTGCGAGGGAGTAGCAGTGGCCTTCAGAAGATGAAGTGTTAATGTACAGAGGATGGAGACCAGCTGCTTTTCATCTCCACAGAGAACAGACCAGAGGAAATGGGGTCCCAGGCACCAGGAGAACTTAGGGAGGTTGTAAGTGAGCATGTCATGACAGGGAGGGTCCAAACTGGAAGAAGTGGAGCCAACAGGATTTCTATAAGGAAATTGAGAAATGGTCTTGAAGATCGTTGTATATAATTGCATCATTCCTGAATAATGATAGTTCCTAAATTCGCCCTTAAAATATTTAATTTCAGAGCACATTATCATTGTCCTTTTCAACAACTCTCTTCACATGGCTACAACTTACAAATCACCGCGCTGACTGTAGCTCAGTGGCCTCTGCATTCCCTTGGTGCAGTGGAACAAGTAGGGTCTTTGGAGCCAGAAGAATCTGGATTTGATTTCAGTGTTGCAACTTACTGCCTTTCTTATCTCGGCTCCATTATCCAGACTCTCTGTAAAATACCAGCTTCATAGGGAATTTTTTTCCATTGAAGATGACTTATGTGGGTTTCCTAATACAAGAGCAGGTACACACTAAGCATTTGATGATAACACTGGGTACCTGATATTATCTACAAGGACTGTGTTGTACTTCATTGTGATACCTCAGAGACTCAATTCCTATTTTACACTTAGGAAATATAGACACCAAGGGGTTAAGTAAGTTACATAAGGACATAAAGCCAATAGGTTGGAGGCAGTGATTCAGTGAATACATATGTTGCATTTAAAAGCTGTTTTTTTTTTTTTTTTTTTTAAACCAGACCAAGCTCTCTCATATTATAGGAAACCAATCATGAATCCTGGGAATGTTTGTCAGCATATGTGCCTATTATTAAAATCCACAGTTTCCAAAATCCAGACTCTCAGAAGGCCTAACCTGGCCCATATGCACTGTACTTGCCCCTCTTCACTTCTTCTGAGTATCTGATCTATTGGGGGGAAATCTGTCATCATTAAGTTAGGAAACATATTAGTAAATTTTCTTGGAGGATATCTCAAAAACCATCAACACACTTTGCATTAAATGGGGATACATTGGATTTATTTTAGATCTGCAAGCTATTTTTCACCAATTTCTCTTATTTCATCCACAAACATTTGTTGATGTCTGTGTTCCAGATGATGTATTGGGTACTGGGAATTTATGCTTAAAGGATACTCTGGTGAAAAAGAAAGGTATCAACAAACAACTACAATTAGGTGAGATAAGTACTATGTTATAAATGACACAAAAGTCCCAGAAATAGAAAATTTGGGAAAGTATTTCAGAGTCAACAACATTTGAGGACTTAAGTGCTGCAGAAGAGCCGATATTGAGTCAAAGACCTTGGTAAAAACATTAACAATGCTAAGCAACTACTGAGGCATATTTACAGAAAATCTTCACATTTTATGTACTATAATTCAAACTCATGTTACTTTGATGAAAGTAAGATATTTAAGCATGAATGAAGTTAGAATGGTAAGGATAAAGTGGAAATATATTACAACATTATTATCATTAATTCTTCACTAAGAAATTAAACCAATGAACAGACTCTTCCTTTTAGAAAATTTTATGTTTTAATTTTTGGACACCAAAAAATGACTTACCTATAGATCCACATGAGAGAGGGAAATGTAGGTAGATGTGGTTCCTGGGACAGCCAAGGAGATCACTTTGAAAATGCTTGACTCATTCCCATTTGCCCTTGCAAGATATTCCTACATATTAGCTGGCCTGAAGCTTTCAGGCAATCTTTTTTGTACTAACTGAAGTGGTCTTTCTACAACCTTAGACTACCCAAGTCAAGCTATGAGCCATTTCTTTTATATTTATAAATTGCTGCTCTGAATATTTTTGCCTTTGAGTTATATGTCCTTAGATATAAAAAAATGGAAATTTAAATTAAAAGTTTTTTGTTTTTTTTTTTAGTCAGATGCACACTTTTTATATGTTGGCTAAAACTTAAAATGTAATGTATAGTGGAATGTGTGTGAACATTAAGGGAATAGCATTGGTACTTTAGGTCACTTACTGATGTCCTGAAACTAATCTATTTGAGACTCTAGTTCTGCCTTTTATTTGTATCACAAGGCCATTAGAAGGAAAAATAATAGTTCTGCAAGCTCTGAGCATATGAGAGAGAAGTGCTTAATGGTAGCAGGAACTATCCTTATAATGGGTTTGGAGTTTAGAGTCAAAGACACTTTGGTAATTGTCCCAATGACTATATGGTTAACAGTTTTACATATGAGTTAGAATCCAAGCATTTGGCAAGCATTTACTTGTATATGGAATGGCTGCTTGTGTTATATTTTATGAAGTATATCTTGGATTTGGGTTGGGGCTTGTTCAAAAAACTATAAATGGAAAACTTAACTTTGTATTATTTAGCCCCTGCTTCCAATAAACCTATCCCTTCTTTTATGTCACTAAATGTAGGATTTTCTTTGCATGGTTTAATTTTCCAACTTGTGCAATTTATGATAAATCCATTTTTCCTGACCTTTTCATGCAGATTTTCTATTTTTTCTTACACCTCATTAAATGATATTTCAGAAAAAAATTTTAAAAAATTAAAATTTTCCAGTGGTCTATGTAATAATCACTCATTACAATGGGTGATCGGAATTTTATTTCATAAAGCAACCTAATAAAATCATCATAAATAAAAAGTTTTGGAAAGTATTCTTAAGTATTAATAGTATGAATATTTTTAGTACTCAAAAAGTGTGATTTTTTTTGTTAAGGGGATATATTAACAAACTACTACTAATGTGATATTATCTTTTTGAATGTGGTAGTACTATCTTAAGAGTAAAGAAAAAATACTAGCAGTATACTTTATTATAACCTAATACATAAAATGACACTTGATATTCATAAAAATGCTATTCACCTTTTCTCTTATTAAGAAAAAAACAATTCTTTGTAGTTTAATACTAATCGCAAAGTAAGTAAAGTCTCTGAAAATAGCATACAAACAATAGATTTTAAATCAAAAATGTTTATTGTAAAAAAGGACCTTTAAAATTGTTTTTTAAAAAAGAAACATTGATCTCACAAATCTTCAGGTTGTTTATAGGCATCAGCTATAGACAACATTTCACTTTCATACAAAACTCATTCAATCATATAAAAATAAACACAAATTTACATTGACTCATCATCTATACAATTACTTTAAAAAGGCACTTGTAAAGGTACTGTACGGATTGCATTTGTTGTATGCATTTAAAATAGTTTAAGTACATTACTGAGTTTCTAAGAATCCTTTCTTGCACTTATTCCCATCTTTAATTAATTTTAGAAAATCATTAAAAATTATTTTAAAAGGTAAGACATAGAGCATGCACCAGGAATGTTCAAAGCTAGTCTTTCCCTCCTCCCCCAAGGTGCATACTCCTTATTGGCATAAACAAAAACAAAAACAAAAACAAAACACTCTCAGTACATTCTCCTGTGTTTTGTTCCTGTTCTTTTTTTTTTTTTCTTTCTCTTTTTCAGTATCTCTCTTAAAAATACAGTTTAAAGCATTACAGGTAATCAAAAAAGGCTTTAGTTCAACAATGATAACCAGACATCAGACATGTAATGAAGTAAACTTGGAATACTTTATAAGGCACCTGAGATAGCGTCTGGCAAATTCTCTTTCTATAGGAAATTCTATTACAAACTCTATTACAAAGCAATACTGTTCTTTTCAGTTGAAATGATTTGGCAGCAATGTAAATCTTTGCATTCTTTCTTAGTGAGAAAAGATGCAATGTGCTTCTTTGCTTCAGCTTTTGAAGAGAAAGATTCTTGTCTTTTATCCTCTCAATCTAGCTGTCAGTAAATATATAGTAATTTTAAACTTCACATGGAAAGGATTAACTTTGAACACATGGATTTTGTGCTCTTGCAGCTTTTAGTGTGTGTGTGTCTGTGTGTGTGTGTTTGTGTGTGTCTGTATGTCTATACACATTATTTGGTCAGTAAGCATAAGAGAAAATGCCTTTGGACTTTTATTTGTCGTTTGGAGTCGGAGTGAAGAAATGCATTCTGTTTGAGTAAACATTGATTGCGTAACTCAGTGTGCTACACAGCAGCCAGATTCCTCATGTTTGTGCAGAAGAGACATTCTGGAGAAGGTTTTGGAGCAGTTTTTGCACTGGTATTTCTTTACATCCGAGTGGGTCTGCAGATGAGCCCTCAGATTTGACCTGTCTGCAAATGCTCTGTTGCAGTGAGGGCAAGAAAAAGGCTTCTCCCCTAGGGGTGAGGGTGGGGGTTGAGAAAGAAAGACAGTCAGTGTTTTTAGAGGAAATGTAAAGTCAGATAACGTTTATGAGTAACAGTCACATTTTGTCAAAAAAGAACTTAATTAAAATTCCCCATAACAGATACTTATTTTCAGACCTGATCCTTTAAGATAAATTTGAATATTGTATTAAAAAATCACACCAAGAATATTGTTACTGCTGCCAGTCATGTAGAAATATTTCATGTAGTTCTAGGACTTTCACTTATTAAAGCTTTCTGCTTCAGCAGGTGCAGCTAATATTGAGCTCCTCCCAACATTTCCTAATAGTTCCCCTTTTCCCTCTTTCTATTATGACTAAGATTGGATAAATGCCTCGGCTCCCCGCAGGATGATTTTGTACTAGGAATAAAATATTCAGCAGCAAAAACCAAAACATAATAAAACAACGGGGAGTAAATTCAATTCTAACTATCCAACTTGCTATGGGGTGACAGCACAGCAAGAATGTAACCAGCTGAAAACTAAAGGCAAACCCCTCACCTATCTACCAAACCGGTTGATTAAGATAGCAACATCTGTGTTTGCTGAATATTGGGAGCAGTTTCACAGAGCACACATTCAAGTACATCTTTCCTGATTTTCTAACTGATCTTTGAGATCAGTTCTGATCTGAATCAGCTTCTGAATCTACTTTCCAAAGTCTAAATGCTGTTTGCAGTCTCTGGAGCAGAGCTTGTTAACAAGAAATGGAGCATTCTGCTCTAACAACTTTTTGAGTCATCAGGAAGTAGCTATACATGATCATCCATCATTAAAAACACTGTGTCACTACTTAATGCAAATTCAACGGCCAGCCCAGGGCTTCACTCTATCAGACAGTAACATTCCTGTCTGTGTTTTTCTCTTACCAGTGTGAGTTCTAATGTGTCCTTGAAGTAACCAGGGTCTGGAAAACGCCTTGCCACAGATCTTGCAGACACAAGGTAAAGTGTGGGTCCGAATGTGCATTTTAAGGGCGCCCAGGCTCACGTATTCCTTGTCACAGTATTTACAGCTGAAAGATTTCCTAGACTGGGCATCACAGTGCAACTGCTTATGTTTGGCCAGCCCAGAAAAAGTTGAATAGGTTTTATTGCATAAATTGCACTGAAACTTTTCAGCTTCAATGGCATGGGGGTCTGAGAGCTTGGATTGTAGTCTTTCCTCTTCATCACTAATGGGGCTTTCTGAGCCACTGTGGTCCTTGGATGAGGTGTCAGATGGAGGAGGGGGACTCACTCGCCCCAAGGATGAGGGGTATCCAGAAAGAGAAGAGAGGCCATTGGGTAGTGGGGAGTGGAATGGAGCTGCCGTAGTCCACACGGTAATGGGGCTGTACGCTCCCGAGCTGAGGATCTCTGGTTGTGGTATGACAGGCATGGGGTAGCTCTCATAGAGATATGGGGAAATAATCACTGGGGGAAAGAGAAGGAAAGGAAGGAAGATTAAAGATTAAGGCAAAAAAAAAAATAACTTTGAAAACACACTAGGAAGCTACTTGCCAGCACAGACACACACACACACACACACACACACACACACACACACACACACCCAGGACTCTATGACGAAGTAAATCGACTCATTTAGGAAGACAGGCATTGGTAAGACATTTCATTTCCACCCTTGCTGCTACATGGTCACTGGGCTTTAATGTACATCTAATGTCCCTCCCGCACGCAGGTGTGACGGGAGCTGTAACATGCTGTGCGGTGCGGAGGTGCGCCAGGTGAGCGCCCACAGTCTCCGCCGAGGGGGAAACACCGCATATTCTTTTAAAGAGACCGAGAAGTCGTCTACCGTTTTCTGCATGAGCCCTGCGCGTGTTCTAGGATCGTGAGTACAAAGATACGCGCACACGAAGCTGCTCTCTGGAGGGAAGGAGGCTTCTTACACAAAAAAGCAACGATTCATCATTTACGTGTTGTGCGGCTCATGCTCCGCGCGCTCGCTATGCGTCTACGTGCGGGCTTTCGGCAACGAAGCTGCAAGAGTTGAGTGAAGTTTTCCTTGTCAGTTAAGAGCCCCCAAAGTCTTGAATTAAGACTCACCCCGAGCGACCTAAAGAGTCCTAACTGTCTTTGGGGTACTGTTTGGGAGGAAAGGAGCTCTGTCTTCGCTTCCTTTGTGACACTATCGGAAGCGCAACGCGCCACGGGCCTAGGGACGGGCAGACGCCCGGCGGGTGGTGCTAGGCGGACGGAGGCGTCGCCTTCCTCAGGTCCACGTATCCACTGCTTTACCTGTGTGCGTGTCCAGTTCGCCGTAGTTGGGCTTCTTGGAGGCGTTGAAATGCTTCTTGACCAGGAAGGAGCGCGGCATCTTGCGGGCGGGCGGGCGGGCGGGCGGCGGCGCGGATAACGGTCCGGGGCGGGCGCGGCGGGCCCTAGAGCATCGCGGCGCGGCTCGGGCTGGGGCCGCGCTCGGGTGCGGCGGGCGGACGGCGCCTCCAGTCGCCCGGCTCCTGCGCCGACTGAGCGGGGCTGGGCCGGGAGGGCCCTTTTCCTCGCCTCTGCGGGCGGGCGCCAATCGCCGCGGGGAGGCTCAGGTTTCAGCCCCGCCCCCGGGACGGCCGCGAACCGCGGAAGAGTGTGTGGCGGGGCCGGGCCGCTGCGGCGCAGGACGGGCGCTCCGCGGGGCTCCGGCGGGCCGGGGCCGGGCGCCCGAGAGGCTTGCGGGGAGGTCGTCCCGCCTCGGCCTCGCCAGGCTCCCTGCTCGCGGGGAGCCGGAGGGGTCCGGGCAGGCCCGGATGCCGGGGGGGGGGGGGCGGGGGGGGACCTGCGGCCCGCCCGGCCCCGGGACCCCGACAGCCCGTGTTTGCAAGCGGCCGCGGCGGGGCTCGGCTCGCGCAGGGGCCCCGGAGAGAGGGGGTGGCGGCGCCCCGACCCGGCCCCGGCCCCGACCCCGGCCCCGGCCCCGGCCCCGGCAGGCGCTTCCCGCTGGAGTCGGCGCGTCCCCCACTAGCGGTGGCGCCTGGAGAGAGGCCCCTGGCGGCCCCGAAAGCCCTGCCTGCCCCTCGGGGGAACCGACGCGCCGGAGACGGGCGCTGCCGAGCACCGACGGGCCTTGGCCGCGTAGCTCCCGACTCCTATAGGCACACGCAGGCGCCGTCCTCCACGACGAGGGGCCCTGACAGGCGACGCCTCATGTGCAGCGCGTATCTGCTCTGTGTCCCTGTGACACTGTTCTCTTCAGCATAAAGTCATCGGCTCTCACCCCGCATCTGCCCGCTTCCTTCCCGGATTGCATTTCTAAACAAAGGATGCCACCCCGTCTACGGCGGGGTCAGAGTTCTGAGGAGCTAGTCCAGCAACCAGCAAAAACGCTTTGATTTTGTCTGTCTGTTTGTGATACTAAAATCTAGAAATCCTCCGAGGTGGCTAATTCTGAAAGTAAAATTTCAACCGTGCTTTCAAGCATCTCTGGCCATTCGCACTTGTCTCCCTACCTTTTGCTTCAGAGACTAAGGAAAGAACAGATTTGCCACAAGCACCCTACCCTTGTTTCTAACAGGTGCTGGAAGAAAAAAAGTCAAAAAGAAAATAATAGTGGTGAAGTCAAGACTTGTAAGAGGAAAATGCATTGTCAGGCTGCATAACTTCTTAATCTTCGGGGGAGAAAACAAGTGTATGTTGTGGGTGCGTGGGTGGAACCAAAGGGGAGCTCACAAGTTTCTGAGCCAATTTCAATGATTCTGGCTTTTTTTTCTTCCAACAGTCATAATGTAAATGCCAAGGAAACAAATTTAGGTGAATCTTTACGTTAAAAGGAACAGTATTTGTAGCAGACAGGAAAATATGAATATGCATTAGATTTCCTCGCAAACTATAAACTAGAGAACAATTCAGGGCACGTTTTCTGAGCTTGCTACTTGCACCTGGTTTATTGGAACAGGAGTCCTTGCCTTCTCTGCTCCACTTCCTGCAAAAGGCACATTTTGTTAGAAATATAATATAGTTGAGGAAAACATAAATTCCTTTTATTTCTTCCTTTCACTCTATACAGAGTCTACTGACAGTAGCGAAGAGTATTAGAGAACATTTTGGTATTGATTTCTGGGTAGTTATGACACAAGATAACCTGCTGAATGTATATTTTAAACATCCATTTAAAAAGTTTAACAGTAAAAAAAAAAACAAAGAAAGTTTAACAGGAATTCATTATGTTTGAATAAAAAAAACCTTGAATTTGGATTACAGATCCATAACGGATCAGAGTTTCCCACCACATGTCCAGGGGGGCTCCTCGCACATGACACAGATCAGAGTCAGAACATGTTACCGCACCTACTGGGATGAGCAGATAGTGTTCAGGATCGTGTCTGAGGCATGTCATTACACAGGTCTTCGTGGTAACCAGTCACACGTAGACCTGTGTGAGGTCTGGTCTGCTGTCAGGAGAGGGAGAGCCTGCGCGCTGATAGCATGAGTCAGACTGCACAGGTGCTCTGCTCAGACACAGCAGAGGGCATTTGGCGCCAGAACGCTGTGGTAAAAACCAAGAAGGGAAGTCAAGTCCCTGCCCAAAGGCCAGCTGCTAGGACCTCGCTAAGACAAGACGGAAGGTGCCTGTCCTGCAAGCCAGAGGGGATGATACAGAGAAGTTAGCTTTGGTCACTGGCTGAAAGAGTTGTCTTGCAAGGGACAGAAATCTTTGCTGAGACAATGACACAAGGTTTCAAATGTTTCTTCTGGACAGTACTAATCCCGGTGGGTTTTGCTAACACAAGAAATTAGTCTCGGGTTGACGTAATTAGGCTCATTGGAATAGTGAGGAAAGGTGCTTATCCTGAGATGTTAGTGTGTATGCAGCCCAGCGAGGGTGAAGCTAACGAGGACAGGTCACGCAGCACACAAGGCTCAACCCTAGGCTCCTGACAGCTGAATGTGGGGTGGAGAGAAATGGGGGAAGGATGTAGACTACTGCCTGTGGGCAGTTTCCAGCCTCAGTGGCTTGACTCCCCTGATGTTCAACATAATTCCATTATCATGGGGAAGGTGGGAACTTAAAAATAGCAGACACGGTGGAGTGTACTAGATGGTCCCTCATGGGTCTTCTGTGAGGTGCATGGGATGTTAGAAACCCATGCAGTCTAATTTTTGAATTTTATTAGGATGTAACTTGATGTGACTTACCTGGCAATCCCCCATTTCCTTTATTATCTAAGAAGGTGACAAAGATAATTGGTTCAAAACTTTGAAAATTAAAGTTCTGGGTCCTCATGAGGGGGCCCTTCTCCACAGGCTCCCTTGTACTGATGGGATTTCTCCTGGAGACAGTTTTTTTCAGGAAAGATACATTCTTGCCTTGCCAGATGGGGAAACAAATTAGATTTATGAGGTTTAGGAATGCACCTCAGATTTATTTACTTTGCACAGAGATTTGTGTACATTTAGGTATTTAGGTATGTAGAAAACAGTGCGGACTGACTACTCAGTTTAACTCTAGCACCAGAAGAAACTGTGGCTTAACAGAGGCAAAAAAATCCCATCGTGTGCTGTGCCGTGTCTCCTAAAACGAATGGCCTCTCTTTCTAACTTTCGTTTTAGCAGGATTGCCCTGGGGTGGGCAGGGCAGGATTAAGTCCCTTGAATGGTATTCGGCTATGGAATATCATTAATTTTACTGTGGTATATGGAGAACAACCCAATACATTACTACTTTCTAAAACTGCATAGTAGCAAGGTGCTATATGTAACTTTGAAGTGTGAATGACAAAGACATGATGTCATCTCATGATTTGTAGATATCTGTATTTGTATTTATTTCCTAATATATTTGTATTTATATTCCTAATTCATAATGTAATTCAGCCTCAGGTAAGATAAATCAACCTGTAAAAGAGAAATATTTCCTTTTAGTACCTGGGTTTCTCTATCTGTAAATTATGTTTAATACTCTTCCCTTGTCCCTTTTACAATGATTTAGGGACAGATATTTTCAATATAAAAGGGAAAATAATCAGAGTAAGCATATGACTCTGCTTCTATATTCTGAGCTTCATAACAAGGAGTTAGACCCTTTTTCTCTGGGGATGTGGGTGAAACTCACACACTCACTCAACACACATGAGTTCATCTACTTAGTGATATCAACAGAGCCAGATGTGAAGGTGTATGTGTGTGTGCCCACACGTGTGTGTGTGTGTGTGTGTGTGTGTGTGAATTGGGGTGAAAAACAATAGCAAAAATGATATCAGGATGTCTCTCTGCTGCTAAAGAATTTCCATTATTTCCTGTGTGTTCCCAGGGCCACAGTCACCAGGTTAATAGACATTAGCATTGTGTGTCTGTCTGGAATTAGTTCTGATGCTATTTTCTCAGTAAGGCCAATCATATAGAGTCAGTAAGTATTTAAAATCACTTCTAACAGAAAACCCTGTTTAACATGGGACCAGCATTCTGATGAGATTTATTTTGTGTCAAATCACTTGGGTTCATAATCTTATTTCTAGTTATGGTTTTATAATCCCATTTCCCTTTCGGTGGCTGTAAGATATTAATCTCGTCAATGTTCTATTTGTACTTTGTGGAAAGTGTTGATGATCTTATCTGTTAGATGAGCAAGAAACACTTGAGACGTTATCTGTATTTTATGCAACAGCTCAGACATGTGTGGTGGCATAGAGACACCTATTGGTCAACTTTTGAAAACACATTGCTTTCTTTTTCTGGTAGTCTTTTCCATAACTTCTTTTTTTTTTTTTTTTTTTTTTTATTGGTGTTCCATAACTTCTTAACAAGGTCTGCCACCTTGTGGAAAATGGGTGATTTGACTAGAGTGAGAGCCTTGAGTTCATCTCCTGTTGTAATTGCCACAGTTTCAGGTGAATGGCATTTAAATGTTGAATTTTTAATTAAAAATGACTTATGTTGTTTGTAGAAACAAAAACAATACCACAGGACAAATTACATTGGCTTTTCAAGATAGATAAGTAAAGGAAAGGTATGGTGTTCTTCAATCTGTGCAGTTACGAAGAAAGAGGTAGGCAAGAATAACAGTATTATATTCAAAACTTAGTAAGCACGTCCAATGACTTATTCCCTCTATTCTCATATGATCTCTACAAAGTAGAGTTTTGAGGGTGGAGAACAAGTCATTCCAGGAACATTCAAAATGAAGGGAATGCAGCCAGGGACTTCTGCTCTGTGGGCCTGCCTGCAGGGTTATGCACCTTGTTGCTGGGCTCTGCTACACCACTGGGGTTTGTAAGGTAGGCTAAAGGCACCCAGTACTAGGCAGTTTGTGAACTTGTGGGTAATGATACTAGCTACCATTTGTGAGTGTTTAATGTGAGCTGGCTGCTGTGCCACATATTCCATGCATATTGTTTTAATTAATCCCCCACAGTGGCTAATCCTGCAAAGTAGATATTATCATCCCTGTTTGCAGATGAGGAAATGAAGACGCAAATGAAATACCTTGGTCAAATCACACTGCTGGAAAGGAATAGGTGGAAGTGGTTCTGTTTCAAATCCTATTTATCACTACTTTGTTATGACTATAATTTCCCACCATAGGAGTGAATTAGATTCATGACCACCTGCAAAACATGGCCTCATTGAAAATTTACTTTCCTACTTTCTTCCCCACTCAGAGAATACTTACACATGGAGTTTAGAATCTATGGTGTGGAGCTTCTATTTCCATGTCCATCTCATTCCCTACCATCTCTGCTGTGTCTCCCTTTCTGCCTAAGTAACACCAGATCATGGTTGCTTGATTTCAGACTTGATACTGTTTACCTACAGGTGTTGGGTGTGACTTCTGTGAAGACACTTGGACTAGAATCCTCAGTGTTTGAGTAGCTTCCATGGTCTCTTGGTCTCCCAAAGAAGGAAGCAGCCCTAATCATTCATTCTAATTCTATAAACATCATGTGGTTTTTCAAAGCTGGAGGTGATGACCTTTGTTACCTCAGTCTTTAATGGGAATATGTGGGGGAAATAAACCCATAGATAAAGAATCACTATGTACAAACATAATGGAGGCGTTCTACCATCTGGAAGGGTCTCTCTCCGTGTGTGTGTGTGTGTGTGTGTGTGAGTGAATGTACATGTGTCATACGATTACCTTGCTCCCAGCATGAGCCTCCATAGGTTCGTGTGTGAGTGAGCATGTTTTCTAGGATAGGTTGGTCCACATTAGTTTGTAAGCAGGAATTGAGGCCCTTCCTCCGGGAAAACAGGGAGCCAGGCTTGGCAAGCTTGATTTTTTAAGGACCTGTCACTCCAGTGTATCTTTGACTAAGCACCCCAGGATGCTGATGCTATGGATCAGCTAGGGTGGAGCCTGGAAAGTGAACCTGAAATATGGATACACTAAAATGCTGTTAATCTTTACAGGGTAGACAATACTTCTTTGGAATCTCTGAGGCAGAGGCGATTAAAAAAAAAGGTGCACGGGTTGACTTGTGAGAGTACTTGCCATACCTGACAGTGGGACACTATGAAGTGTTGATACGTACAGGGGACTAGGGCATTAGTTGTAGTGGCTCCCATGCCAAGAGGTATTAGTAGTGGCTGAGATGTGTATGGTTACCACTGGAAGTGGAGGTGCTGCCCTATGAGAAACAGGGCCTGACAGATACTGTGATTCTCAGCGTAGTAATGGAAGTGTCTATAGGGGGTAGTTATTCCTTGTGGAAAAGGTGCCTGGAATACATGGCAACACATTTCAGAGAGAGATTGGAGTAATAGGGGGAGGCACTCTACATATTCTACATGGAAACTGAACACTTGTCCTGAAGACCATGAAGGATAGCTTTGTGGGACTCCCAAATGACTTTCCGGGATGTTCAGGTCCTGAGTCATTGGGAAGGAAACACAGGTGTAACTTATACACTGAGATAAGGACAGTTGAGAGTGAGTGACCAGTTAGCAAGAGTGCACTAATATCACTGCTCACATGGACTCCGAGTCAGAAATTCCCTCTCTTAGTGCCTTGTCTCTTCCTTTGCCTCAGATCGAGTCATCAACATATCTACCTGGACATTAAAATAGAAATGCTTTGAAATAGCAGACTGCAAAACTTTCCAAGACAATTTAGAGAAGCACACTCTAAATTATGCTATGTTTATGATTATCTCCCTAATTTAGGTCTTGGTTCACAAACTTGGTGTGCCTTTTTCCAAAAGTGTACCTCTGTTAGAGAACACAGATTTATGAGAGCTTTCCAGTCATCTGCAAGCACTTTGTTACTTTTCACTTCCCCAGAGAAATGGTTCTCACCACCAGTCAAACTAGTTATAGCATTTGTAAGCCCCCAGAAAATAGATCAAGAGCCTGGTCAGGCAGACCCTTGTGGGTATTTGGAATCACCACTGGTGAATAGATAGAAATATCTGGATTTTTGCCTAGACAGAAATGTCATTTCATACACTGTGATTTTTTTAAGGAGACATTTTGCTAAATCATACTATGGCTGTTTAAAAAGAAACAAATCTCTTACACACACACAGTGAACTTTTCTAGAAGTGCTCTTTGGGTTTGCCTTTAAAAATTAAAGTCTTACCTAAAACCAGTATGATAATGGGAAATAAAGATAAGGGTCACTTATCCCTTTGGACCTTAATACCCTGTCCTTGATTACAAACCTTTTGCTGGCACCAAAGGACAATCGGTCCCTATTGACCAATTGACAGGTAAAGCAGCCACCCAGTGTAGGTAGCAGCAGAAGAGGATTAAGATCTAACACTTGGGGATCCCTGGGTGGCTCAGCGATTTGGCGCCTGCCTTCAGCCTAGGGCATGACCCTGGAGTCCCAGGATCAAGTACCACATCGGGCTTCCTGCATGGAGCCTGCCTCTCCCTCTGCCTGTGTCTCTGCCTCTCTCTCTCTGTCTCTCATGAATAAATAAATAAATCTTAAAAAAAAAAAAAGATCTAACACTGAAGTCATTGTTAATGTAACTCTTGCCAGCAGTTAGAACTAACAGGCTGATTGCAGAAGTGGAAGCCTTTCTAAGAACTGGGCTGCTGGGTTCCTTTGTCATTGCGTATCCCCCAACAGAGATGTCTTCCTGCCCTCTCCTGCAAAGCCACACAAACTCAAACTCTATTGAGGGACGGAATTCATTATTGCAATTTCAAAGAGAAGGCTGAAGACACCATGAATCATTTGAAAGTGATTATGGACGAAAGGGCATGAGAATAATCCTAAACTTTCAAATTCTCTTGAATCTTTGGAATTACATTGATGATGAGTGAAACATGATCCAGAACTAGCAAATATCCTTTAGAGAAGTGTAAAGGGATTGGAGTCTTAAGAGGAAACTGAGACAGAATAAAATCATAGACTGGTAGAGCTGGAAACCTTAGCTATTGAGTGCAATACTTTCTCTTTATTTTTTGGCCAAGGAGGGCAAGGAGAGGCTTGCTCAAGGATGTGAACCTTCTAAGCAATACAAGGGATTAGATCTGCAATATGCTGACTTCTAGTATAAGGCACTAGCAGACAGCAGTGCTAGCAGAGGTGTGCCTGCAGCAGGTTGTCTTTTATTCTGAAATATATTTGATCAGCTTCTGCAAACTCTCCTGAAGGCCTTTAAAGAAATCACATAGAAAGAAGGAATAGATCTCTATTTCCAAACTCTGGTGAAATTAATACCCTGTCCTGTCTGCTTTCCTCCATTTATGAAGTAGTCCATATTTAATTTTGGTTCTCATTCTTATACTTCCATACTTGGTGCAGAACTACATCAATAGATGACCTTGTGCTATATTGAAGATTGTTGAAAACTGCAGATATTTCTTAAAATGACAACTGCACTTTCACCTTGAGAAATATCAGCTTACTGAGGGAAAGAAAATGACAGAAGTTTCAAGATGATTTGGTTTCAATAATTTTGCACTGAAGTGCTAAGGAAGATGTTTAAGCCACATCACCCCAAATGAAATATCCTTCTGTGTAAGGAAGAACTTACCATGAAAGGATGAAGTGTTCAACATGATGTCCCGCCCCCAGTTTTGGGTTATCTCTTTATGATTAACTGAAGAGTGAATTCCCCTTAGCTATAAGCTATGATTTTGGAACAGCTTAGTTGGTCAGCTTAGTTGGTCTAAACATGATGGCCTTAATTCTGACCTCCAAATATTAGGAATATGATGGTGTTCTCAGAGATGGGTTCTAAGTTCTTTAGTCTGTGGCACACTACAAAGCCACCAAATAAATCTGTGACCATTAAGGAACAGGGAATTTGCCAAGCAGCTGTGGGGCAAGTTCTCTAATTGACTAGAGCCCGTTCCCTGCCAAATCCCTCCTGGAGAGACCGTGGGAATGCCACTACTGGGCACAATACAACAATCCTGTCTCCGCAACATACAACAAACATTTCCCTCATTTCTAAGGATGATAGTGAATATTTATCAAGTTATGATAAGGAAGAAAAATGAAAGATATTCATGGTAGCCAGTTATCTTTAAACATGTAGGCTAGGGCAAAGCACCTTTGTATAGGGATGACTCAGAGCCAAATTGTCCATATCATTCCCACCACATAAATCAAAGTGACTCTTTTATCTGTCAGCGTAGAGACTTTATACTGGAGGACAATCGCCCATGAGCCTCAGGACAGTCACTGATTTGACAGTGATGTTGAAAACTAAGACGACTCAGCATGAAATGCCTGGGTAATGACAACAGGATTAGGTATCAGTGTGCCGAGAATGGGTGTGGCCTGTAGGACAGCTGCCAGAACACAGAACACAAAAGAAGACCTTTCCTGGCTCTGCAGTTATTAGCTTTTCTGAGGACACTGGCTGGAAAAATAACTGAGCTAGAATATCTATAGATCTTACTCTCAAATGGAATGCAAACTGAACAGCTGTAGACTGTCCTAGGCAAATTAAATTTACTGAATAGTAAATGGTCCTATGTATTAGGTAGTTCTCTTTTGAAAATAAGATTGAGTTGCTTTTATTTTTCTTTGTACTTGGACTAGAAACGTTAGCTATTTCCACCAGCAGTGAGTCAATGGATTCCAAAATAATTTTTTTCTAAAAAAGGTAATAATCTGGAAATTTTAGGAAGTGTTATGCTCTTCATCATCATCATTATTTCCTCATAAGAGCACTTAAATTGTATAATTTCAAGATATTTCACCAGATAAGCTTATAGTCAATTCAGGTAGATGAACCTCTCAAATGAAGCATCAGCATGATTGTTAGTACATTTATATGAAGGACAGCTCAATTTTTGATTTGGAAAGGAAAATTTAAAATGATTTATTATAAACCATATTTCTTATAGGCAACTTAATATTTCTTATTCTGTATCAGCCTAGGGATTAAAAAAAAAGAAAGAGGAGGTAAATAAAAATACTTGAAGAGTATTTCTCCTGCTTTGTCCCACCAACTCTGTAGAAAGACCCCCCTTCTCAGGTTTCACCCAGCTCCTGCCTGGAATCCTCAGGGTACCTTGGCCCTCACCCATCTTGGCAGCCATGTTAATGTCAGTCTCCTTTCCTGGCCCTGAGTCAGGCCTCTCGTAGTCACCAGAGCTGCTGAACATGTGATGCCAGTTATCAATGCTGTCACAAAACTTCCATGAAGTCTCTGGAGGAGAATGTTCCCTCTGGCTTCCCTTTCAAATGCAGATACATCTTCCTCAGACTCAGGTGTCTGTGCCCCAAAGTGCTCCAGCCCTCAGTAGGGAGAGAAACTCTTATAATCCCAGACTTCTTCTGTTCTCAGCTACACAGATCTTTGAACACAGCACCTGCATGGCCTTAAGTTCTTTCTTACACAGTTTCCTACTTTTTACTTATGCTTTATCTTAGTCCCCCTTTCTGGAACCTAGGACCAAGAAGTGAGGCCATGGAAGCTTATTCAGAGTACAGAAGTGACAAATATATGATCAATGCAAACTGTAGAGAGCAAAATGGAGTGTCTCATGTCAAGCAGGAGCCTGTGTCAAGCAGGGGCCTGTGTCAAGCAATGACACAAGCAGTTAAAGGTACTACAGCTAGGAGATATCACCAGGACTAGTGTCAGCTGACGCCCCAGAACCGATAAGAAGCAGAGCCAGAGGAGATCCACAGATCAAAGACAGATTAAATCCCTTTCAAAAGGGAGGATTTGGGCAACAAACTGTCAGACTCCTCAGACATGATCCTTCTACATCTGACCGCTTCAAAAAGGCAACTGCCACCAAAGGCTTTGCTAGATTGACCAGAGCTGACCTGGACAAGACCGAGGTCTTATCTCAACTGCGTGTCCACAGACTGACTTCACATTTGGTTCATTAACTTCCTAAACCCTTCTGTTATCTTTTTTTTTTTTTTTTTTTTTCAGGAGGAATCAAAGGTTTATTGCTCTGGGTTAAACCAGTGGAGACAAGACCGAAGGGGGAGGGGGACACAGGAAGTGGGTAGACATTTCCTTCCCTTCTGGAGTCCAAGGACTCTGGGAAACTGACCAATGCATTCCAGATCTGCTGATCACCTACTAACGGGCTACACCTTCAGTGAAATCTGAGGTGCCTGCCCCCCTTCCGTTATCTTGTTTGTTATGTGGTTTGTCTTATGTATGCTGTGTGAGAAACCAAGTTTGATCACACGGCGAAATGTCATTGAGTTTGGAATCCTGAACCTGCCTTATAAATGTGATCACCTTTGCGTTATGATTGAATAAAGTTGACATTGTGGCAAGACACAACTTGTGAGTGTGCTTTCACAGCACATTTATGACACCAACTTTTCTCTTTGACACTGAGCCAGTTGTCTTCAGATTTGCAACCTTTGATTCAGTTTTCTCTGGAAGGCTTCTTGGTCTTTTATGGAGATAGACACCTGATAGACACCCACCCAATAGACATTCCCTGGTGGTTGAATGCCATGATGAACATAACCTAGGTCCGTCAGGTCAGGAAATCCTGTTACATATAGATTAAAAAACTGAGAGCTATTGCTGGTTGGTGAGCACCCAGAAGAGTAGACCCTCCCCTTGTCACACCAAACCACATCAATAATGCTTCCATGCCCTGCATCTCTGGGATTAATGGAGTTTAAAAACTATACACTTGTTTCCCCTTTACTATTTTTCATCACTAGACATTCTGAAAGATAATACAGTTATCCACACAGCCATATGGGCACCGCTTATAGTTTATCTGAACCATTTTCTTTTTTTTTCTTTTTTTTAATTTTATTTATGATAGTCACAGAGAGAGAGAGAGAGAGAGGCAGAGACACAGGCAGAGGGAGAAGCAGGCTCCATGCACCGGGAGCCCTACATGGGATTCGATCCCGGGTCCCCAGGATTGCGCCCCGGGCCAAAGGCAGGCGCCAAACTGCTGCGCCACCCAGGGATCCCTCTAAACCATTTCCATCTGAAAATGAAGAGGTGCAAATAGGGATGAAGGTGGATTGTACACTCAGTTTTATGTAGAAGTAGTTTTCAAGTTGCATAGACTTTCAACTCTTCCTTCCTTCCCTTTTTACTTTTCATTTCTTTTTTTTCTCCTTTTGTTGTATATCCTTAGAAGCATATACATATTTATGGAGCTCCTGGGTGGCTCAGGTGGTTAAGTATCTGACTTTGACTCTTGATCTTGGCTCAAGTCATGATCTCAGGGTCACGAGATACAGCACTGTGTTGCATGGGGCTCCTCGCTCAGCAGGCAGTCTGCTTGAGATTTTCTCCCTCTCTCTCTGCTCCTCCCTCTGCTCACACTCTTTCTTTCTCTAAAATAAATAAATCTTTTTTTAAAAGCACATACATATATATAATATACATAACATATAATATATAAAACATATTTTTCAATAAACACTTATTGAGTGCCTACATTGAACCAAGATTTGCACTGATTATATTTATGAATCTTACTTAAATCTCACAGCAATTCTCTAAGACAGGTATAATTTGTCACTTTACAACTGATACCATGGAGACCTAGAATTCACATACATCGGTAGTTGTTCTAACTCTAAGTCTACTATTTTTTTAGATGATATTAGCAGAACAGCCATTTATCGACCTCCAATTATTTGTAAATCGGACAATTAAAGCCCTTATACAGGTGGATTAATTGTGTTTGGGTAAGGATATCATAAATAATAACATGACATAGTCTAAATGCCCATTAAATCATGCAGTTTCAGAGTTCTGTAATGATTGTAGACCTCAAAGTTCAATAGGATTGGATTTGAATAGTAACTAGTGTTACCTGCTGGCTGACCTCAGGCTAATTATTTAAATTTCATTTACTCACTGGTGAAATGGAAATGTTGATGATTATCTTGCAGCGTTGTTCTGAGGACTTGAGATGAATTCTAAAGTGCTAACTATAGTATCCAGCATATAGAGGTAATAAAAAGAACTATCCTTTATTAGGTGCTTACCATGTGCGAGGTGCTGTGCTAAGCAATTGAACAGGTTTTATTTTATTTAATTCTCTCACAACCTCTTTAACTCAGACCTGATAAATTCGCATTTTGCACATGGATTGCCCACATAATCACCCATAGGTCCTACAGACAAGAGTCAAATGCAGTTAGCCTGGCTCTAGAATCCTTGCTTTCATCTATTTTGTTCTAGAGCTTCTCCTACTACAAGACCTCTAGCAGAGGAGTTGAATTAATGATAGCTCTTGTTGTTAGTAATCATCTGACACCTTTAAATGACATCATTTTTTGTTAAAAAAACATTTTTAAGAGAAAGTAAAATCTAACAACTGCAGCTATATTTCAGAAACATTGTTGTTGACCTTTGTTGCTATAATTCTAAGGTGACCCTTAGTATCTTTTTGTTTAGTTTTGCTTTGAAGCATCTTAAGAAATGTTGAGGCAGAAGCAATTCTAAGACTTCTTTTAAATAAGGTCATACCTCTACTCTTGCTGCTGTTAGTTCTTATATTGGTGTTGTTTATTATACTGCATAAGAGGGCAGTGGATCTGAGCCAAGGTAAGCTATTGGGACCTTCTGTCACTCTCCAGCCAAAATTTAACAGTACAGTAGATCCTTGTTAAGACATGACTCATCTGCAGATTTAGATACACTGCCAGTCAACCTAAGTCTTCCAAAATTAACAAGGACACCTGCCAGAGTCTCAAATTATATGGTTAGTCTATAATACAGGCATTAGTCTTATTTCTTGGGACTACAGTTATAAAATATGAAGGTGTTATAACTCTGAGTGCATTGCTGGAATTGAGTCTGCTACGCAATGGCTTAAAACATATTGAAAAGCATCTGACTGAGGTAAATGGAGTGTGAGAGGGAAGAGATAGATATAATTTCCCCTTTACCCTTAACCTTCAAGGATGGCTACCTGGAATCTATACATTCTGTACAAGCATATGTACTGGGCTTTAGAAAGCTTGATTTATATACTAGGATGTGCAAGACCATGTGCTAAACACTGGGGGAACCATTTTGAGCAAAACAGACAGAGCCCTGGGCTCATGGAGCTTATGGTTTAGAGAAGAAAGGAGGACTTATTGCTCCTAAAAATATGAACTAGAGATAAGGGGAATTGTAATTCAACAAAATCATTTATCAAGAAATCAGTTCTTCTTGGAAATCAGGATACTTCTCTGTTGAAGTGATATTTGTGCAGAGTTCAGAAGGTTGAGTAGATATTAGCTAACTGTAAAGTGTTGGGGGAAGACATCCCAGGTACAAGGAATAATAAATGGGTGGGAACCTAAAGAGGCCCCTCTGTTAGCCCAGAAGGGACAGAGTAAAGTATTGCAAAATGAGGCTGAGGAGGAGAGGCTGAGTCTAGCAGGCTAGCGTTGGCCATGTGGAAGGCAGCATCTTTATTCAATGATAAATGGGAAGATCATGGGGGAAATTTTGTGTGTAAACATGTATGTTGACATTTTATTATAAATATTCATATTTAGAAATAAACCATCTTTCAAGCAGTCTAAATTGATTAAATATAAAAAGTCCTCAATCTTACTACTCTTCTCCAGTCCCATTGCTCTGAGGCTTCAGTGTTTATTATTTCTTGTAAATTGTTGGAAGTTCTCTCCGTGAGTTCAAATAATACTCATGGATTTATTCATGTTAAGCAGTATCTATTGGTTCCTCATCATGAACGCTGTGACTGAAAGGTCAGGGCGTTACTCCTTTACCCACCAATTTTAGATGTTGGATTTTAAATTTTGATTTTTTATTTGTTTTATAACTTTATGTCAAAACTTAAACACAGTCTTGATTTTATAATAAAATTTAATAGGTAGAGGGATTCTTTCCACTTCATTCTTCAAGGTTGTTTGGGCTAGTCTAGGGCCTTTCCATATAAATTTTCTTAAAAAGCTCTTTTGTGTCTATCAAAACCTTGTTGGGCTCTGAGACTGAATCTTGGTTCCCTAGGTCCATATCCTGGTTCAGAGGATGTACATGGAAAGCCTCCTCTTAATCCCAGTTCCTGGCTGCCCTGGATCCTGCTCTCCCCGGAGGTCCTTAGCCTGGCTAGCCAAGAAATGCCTCTTACTAATTACCTGGTTGCTTACTGAACCAGGCAGAATGTATATAGTAGCTGACAGCACTTTGCTGCACCTATATTCAAGTCGTCCTCAGAAACCACACTAACAAACCCACTAGTTATCTCTTCAGCAGCTTGGAGTCTTGACTCAACCAATATGGTTCAAACCTATAAACAAGTAAGGCCCTGTATTCTTTACTGGAGACAGAGAGCTTAAGACCCTGATTGTAGGAGCTTATCTTAGGACAAGGAGAAGGGACTATGGGCATGCACTTATACCAGCTTTCAGTACATGCCCATAGTGTCTTTTTCCTGTCTTAAGAAAACTTCCTGCCACCAGGGCCTGATTTTTGCTTCATTCTGGTGTTAAGACTCCATCAAGAAGAAAACATGGGGCATATGTTATATATATGTTTACCCAGGCACATGTTCCATCTTTCCTTATGAATAATCATAAACTTTCCCATCCTTTTATTGACATGTATTCAAAGATCCTTTAGATTTTTCTCCTGTCTATGTAAGTCTATTCCAATACTACATGGGTTCTTTCAATCTGTACTTATTGGAATTCTTTATTGTTCATGTATGTTTGTTATAAATGCTTTACCAAATACAAAACCAGTCAATCTAATCCAAGCACATGTACTATATTTACTCTTCAATTGGACTTAATAGAGAACATACATATATCACTTTTAAGCTTCTCACCATTTATATAAGTTCTCAAGGAACCCTAAATATAAATAATAGTGAAAGGGAATAGAAGGGAAGGGAGAAGAAATGGGTAGGAAATATCAGAAAGGGAGACAGAACATAAAGACTCCTAACTCTGGGAAACGAAGTAGGGGTGGTGGAAGGGGAGGAGGGCGGGGGGTGGGGGTGAATGGGTGACGGGCACTGAGGGGGGCACTTGACGGGATGAGCACTGGGTGTTATTCTGTATGTTGGCAAATTGAGCACCAATAAAAAATAAATTTATTATTAAAAAAAGGAACCCTAAGTAAAAAATATATATATATTCATACCTAGCAATGAGGGACTTGATGGACCCAAAGCAGACAAGCCAGTCACCTGGGTACCAAGACACATAAAAACATAAAGTTGATCAATATCAACTTAATATCAACATATACATCAATATCAATATCAACATAAAGTTCCTCAATACTTTGAGGAAAAATTATTGATCAAAGTGGGAAATAAAGGAAATTTTCAACATGTAATGTTGGTGGGCCCTGCTCCTGGGCTACCAGGGAAGCTATACTTTAACATCTTACCCCTGTTAAAATGACAAGGCAAAAAGCCTCAGAGCATCAGCTGTATCTTCCCTGAGTACACACTGAAGCTTCTGCTTCATTAAAAAAACAAAACAAAACAAAACAAACAAAAAACAAAAGGGAGCACTCCAAACATAAAGATAAGAAAAACAATCTCCATGGTCCCCGTAAGATTAATGACATACAGTCTTGAACACAATAAAAGTTTAGGATAAAGTCTGTAATTTTCTCAAATGTCCTTTGTCATGATGATTTGTGTAAAAAAAAAAAAAAACTTGCTGGGATTTTAAAAGGAATTGTATTAAACCTATAAATTAATTTGGGGAAAATTGACATCTTTACTATACTGAGACCTCCAATCCGTGACCATGGTACATCTCTCTATTTATTTAGGTCTCCTCTTATTTGTTTTGACCCTGAAAATTAGACATAATTATTAATGTGTTATGAAGTTAATTCTTATTTATATTTGTCCAAATATTTACCAATTTTTTGTGGTAATAATAATCACCCAAATGAGAACAAACTGTGGCTATTTACTCAGAGTTTGCTGTGGAAAGGGAGTCAGTCAGTATCACTTAGAGTTGCCAGATACTTGGGATCCCTGGGTGGCTTAGCGGTTTAACACCTGCCTTTGGCCTAGAGCCAAATCCTAGAGACCCACAATAGGGTCCCCATGGGCCCCCTGCAGGGAACCTGCTTCTCCCTCTGCCTGTGTGTCTGCCTCTCTTTCTGTGTCTCCCATGAATGAATAAATAAAATCTTTTTTTTTTAAGATTTATTTATTTATGATAGACATAGAGAGAGAGAGAGGCAGAGACACAGGAGGAGGGAGAAGCAGGCTCCATGCCGGGAGCCCGATGTGGGATTCGATCCCGGGACTCCCGGATCGCGCCCTGGGCCAAAGGCAGGCGCTAAACCGCTGCGCCACCCAGGGCTCCCTGAATAAATAAAATCTTAAAAAATTATATTTGCTAGATACTCAAGGGCAGGCAGGTGGGAAAGTGTTACGGTAAAAAAGGAAGGCTTCGATTGTTCTAATTGGAAGTTCTTGGTGTCAGGAAGCTGGAGGTGGGATAACTAGAAGTGGGATGTTTTGTGTGTTTGGTTTGGAGAACAGATTTGGCTGTTTCTGGTTCTGAGCTGAAAACATGGTCAGTCCATTGAGTCTGGGGCACTTTCTACACAGATTGTTTGGTTTCTAGAAATGGTTGCTGCAGAGATGGTGGGTCAGAGTTCTAAAAGCATACACGGTCCAGGCATTGACTGTTCATATACTTATCTTTTATTTTGTTCCCTATTTTTTCTTGGATTTCGGAGCTTTCTTATAGAATCATTTTCCTTCTTATTAAGAGCATCCTTTAGTAGTCTATTTTTTTCAGCTCTCTCTATATGATTTAAACCCATGCTTTTTGTCTGAAAAATGTCATTATTTCATCCTAACTCATGAAAGAATATGCATAACTCCCTTCTGCTTCGTGTTAAATTTGCTCTTTTTTTCTTCTGGTTTCTTAAATCAAAAACTTATGTAATTGATTTAAAACCTTTCTTCTCTTCTAATATAAAAATTTAGTGATTTAAATTTACCTTTTAGCACTGTTAAAACTGCATTTTATACATTTTGATATAATGTATATACATTATCATTCAGGTCAAAATGTTTTCTAATTTTCCTTGTGATTTCTTCTAGTAAATTTCTTCTATTGTTGCTTATTTTCCAAATATCTTTTCCTGATTAATTTCTAGTTTGATCCTTCATGATCAGATTTCAATCATCTAAATATTTTTTATGAAGTCTCCACATGCACTTGAAAAAAATTATATTCTTCTATTGGCAATAAATCTATAAACATCAATTAAGTCAAGTGAACTCATTGCATAGTTCAAGCCTATACATCCTTATTGAATTTCTGCCTTTTTTCTATCAATTATTAAAAGAAGAGTGTTGAAATTTTCAGTAATGATTGTAGATATGTTTCTTTCTCCTTTTACTTCTACACTTTTTGCTTCGTGTATTTTAAAACTCTATTATAATGTGTAGCATTTAGGGCTGTTAAGCGCTCATTCTGAATGGATGCCTTTGTCATCTTAAAAAGTCCTTTTTTATTCCTTTCTTTTGATTGGCATTCGTCTAATATATCGTTCTGCATCTTTTTCTTTTAACTTATATGCATCTTAATATTTAAAATATCAATTAATTTCTTGTTTTTTAATACACTCTGACAATATCTACCTGTTAAGTTAGGTTTTTAGGCCTCGTGCATTTAACACAATTTGTGTTTATAACTTAAGTTTTAATGTGCCATTTTGTTATTTGCTTTCTACTCTTGTTGTTTGTTGAATTATCATAATTTTATTTCTAGATATGCTTCAAATCTAACAGTGTATTACTATTATTATGTTTTCGTTTCAACTGTCAGTTATATATTAAGGAGATGAAAACTGAGGAAAATTTATTTTATACATTTACTCTCATACTTATTCTTTCCATTTATCTGGTATTATTTTCCCTTCTTACTTGGAGAAATACCTTGACATTTCTTGTAGTACTGGTGTAATGGCAAATAATTTTTTTTTCAGGTTTTGTTTCCTGAAAAAGTCTTTAATCTCACTTTTTGTTAGGTTCCACCATTGTTTATTGAGTGCCTAGTATGTAGCAGACACTTTACTTTTCATACGTATGTCAATCAATTTTTTAAAAAAATTATGTCTAATTGACAAATAACACTGTATTAGTGTTTACTATACAACAAAATGATTTGATATTTGTATATATTGCAAAATGATCACCACAGTGTCTAGTAAACATTGATTACCATTCATAGGTATAGTTTTCTTTTTCTCATGATGAGTACTTTTAAGATATACTCTCTTAGCAAATTTCAAATACGCAATGCAGTATTATTAATCATAGTTACTACACTGTACATTATATACCTACAACTAATTTATTTTAAAACTGAAGGTTTGGGGATGCTTGGTGGCTCAGTGGTTGAGCATCTGCCTTTGGCTCAGGACGTGATCCCTGGGTCCTGGGATCAAGTCCCACATCTGGCTCCCTGAATGGAACCTGCTTCTCCCTCTGCCTGTGTCTCTGCCTCTTTCTCTATGTCTCTCATGAATAAATAAATAAAATCTTTTTAAAAAAGTAACTGAAAGTTTGTGCCTTTTGGTTTCCTTTACCCATTTGGCCCACTCACCCACCCCTGCCTCTGGGTCACAAACACCAGTCTGTTCCTTGTATCTATAGGCTTGGTTATTTTTTGTTTATTTCCTTGTTTTTTAAATTTCATATATAAGTAAGATCATACAATATTTGTTTTTCTCTGTCTGGCTTATTTCACTTAGCATAATGCCTTCAAGATCCATTCATGTTGTCACCAGTGGCAAGATTTCATTCTTTCTTATGGCATATAAAATGTATCAATTCAATGTACACTTAGGTTGTTTCCATTCGTGGCTATTTTAAATTATACTACAATGAACATGGGGATACAGATATCTTTTCAAATTAATGTTTTTATTTTCTTTGGATAAATACCCAGAAGTGGAATTGCTAAATCTGTGATAGTTCCATTTTAAATATTTTGAGGCACCTCCATACTGTTTTCTGTAGTGACTGTACCAATTTATATTTCCACTAACAATGCATAGGGACTCCCTTTTCTTCTCACCAGGATTGATTATTTCTTGTCCTTTTAATAATAACCATTCTAACAGGTGGGAGGTGATATCTTATTATGTTTTTGATTTTCATTTCCCTATGAATAATTGTCTAATATCTTTTCATGTAACTGTTAGCCATTTGTATGTCTTCTTTGTAATAAAGTTTATTCAGATCCTCTGCCTATTTTTCAATTAGGTTTTTTTGTGTTTTGTTATTGAGTTATATAAGGTCTTTATATATGTTGGATATTAATCCCATTTCAAGTATATGATTTGCAAATATTTTCTCTCATGTCTTGACTTTTCATCTTATTGATGGCTTCTTTTGTCATATGAAGCTTTTCAGTTTGATGTACTTTCATTTGTTTACTTTTGTTTTTATTGCTTTTGCTTTTTTTTTAAAGCTATTATTTATTTATTCATAAGAGACACACAGAGAGAGAGAGAGAGAGAGAATGAGAGAGAGAGGCAGATACATAGGCAGAGGGAGAAGCAGGCTCCCCATAGGGAGCCCCATGTTGGCCTCTAACCCAGGACGCTGGGATCATGTCCTGAGCCTCCGCTCAACTGTTGAGCCACCCAGGCGTCCCTTGCTTTTGCTTTGGAAGTCAGATTCAAAAAATTATCTCCCAGACTGATGTCTTGGGTTTATTTATATTCTGTTCCATTGATGTGTTTTTATACCAATAATCCACTGTTTTGATTACTATGGTTTTATAGTTTGAAATCATGGAGTGTGATGCCTCTAGTTTTGTTCTTTCTCAAAACTGCCGTGGCTATTTGTTATGATTCATGGTTCCGTATAAGTTTTATGGATTTTGTTCTATTTCTATGGAAATTCCCATTGGAATTTTGATAGGAATTGCATTGAATCTGTAGATTGCTTTGGGTGGTGTGGATATTTTCATAATATTAATTCTTCTAATTCACAGAATGGAATATCTTTTCATTTATTTATGTCTTCTTCAATTTCTTTCATCAACGTCTTATAGTTTTCAGTGTACAGGTCTTATAATTCTTTGATTAAATTTATTTCTACATGTTTTATTCTTTTTGATGCAATTCACTTAGCTTTTTATTTTGAATGGCATTTATGCTGTGCATGGAATTCTATGTTGACAGTGGTTTTATCTCTCAATTACTTAAAGTTGTGTTGTTTTTTTAAGCATTTAGAGAAAAATAACCATCTATCATGTTGTTTTTTTATTTTTAATTATCAAACTAAACCTAATCTTAACTAGAACAGCAGATACATTATTGAGATAATTACCCATGACAATTTAATTAGATGAAGAGAAAAGCAATGAGAAGGCTGGTAGAAGGGAAAATTCAGAGGACTCAATACATTGAAATCATTTAAGATTTAAGAACAGATCTAAAGAATCAAATAAGCAAACAAGTTGAAAGGATGAAGGTTTGTAGTCAGAGAGTGGAATGCTAAAGTTAGTGAATTTGGAAATGGGGTAGTTTTGAGTAAAGGGGCCACTTTGTGGGAGAGATGCATGAACATTCCTTGAAGAAATGAGAGGCTGGTGTGAGGGTTGGTTCCATATGCAGCAATAAATAATGACTACAAGAATGAAAAACAATTTGAAGATTTCAAAAATTTGGTTCTCTTGCTGTTTATTATTTTGTACAAAGAATTATAGTATAATCTACCAGGCAGACATATTGATAGATTTTAGTTTTGTACCATTACTTATTTTTCTTTCTTTGGTTAAGTCAGTTGCTTCATTAATTGACTATTTTGAAAAAAAAATAGTCTTATACATCATATAAAGTACACCATGAAATGGTTGTAAACTAACTATTGCTGACAGAGCTACATTTCCATTTTATTTGAAAAATATTTTTAGAGGGAGATACCTAGAAGTGTCACTGTAGGTACTATCTATCTTTTCATAGATGTAAGTAGTTTCTTTTTTAACAGCTTTATTGAAGTATATTTCACATTTTACAAATTAATTACCTTAAAATGTAAAATTCAATTATTTTTTAGAAACTTTACTGAGTGCTACAACCATCACCATAAATCAGTTTTAGAGCAATTACATTCCTCCCAATAAGATCTCTCATGCTAATGTACAGGTACTATCTGTACTTCTGTCCCCAAGAAATCACTAATCTATTTTCTGTCTCTGTAAATCTTCATTTGTGGATATTTCATATAAATGGTATCATACTATATGTTGTCTCTTGTATCTGCTTTCTGTCACCTTACCTAAATTATTTTGAAGTTCATCAACCTTATAGCATGTATCAGTACTTTATTCTTTTTATTGCCAAATAACACCTCATTGTAGTAATATAACACTATTTATTTAGCCATTTATTAATATTCTAAAGGAGACAGTGTACACTGTTTTGAGATCATTCTTCATTTCTAATATAAACATTTAAAGCAGATTAGAAAAACTAAGTCCTGCTTAAGCCATATTCCATTAATGTTAATATGTTGTATTTTGTTTTCATTCGAATAAAAATTTCTTATCTATCTGGTAATTTCTTCTTTCACCCATGTGTGGTTTGTGTTGCTTAGAAAGCTACTGTTTAATTTCCAAATATTTATCCTTTCCCAAAATTACTTTCTGTTATTGATTTCTAATTTAATTCTATTGTAGTCAAAGAATACACTTTATATAATTTCAGTCCTTTTACTTTTATTAGTACTTGGTTTATGACCTAGTCAAATGGTTGATGCTGGGAATAATCCATGTGTACTTGAAAACATCATATATCCTACTACTGGCTGGAGTGTACTAAGGTGTTTGTTAATTCAAGCTGGTTGATAATATTCTTCTACATCTTTGCCAATTGCTATTTTTGCTTTCTGGAAGCCATAGTGTCCTGTTTCTTTGTGTGTTTTAAAATATTTTGGTGAAAATTGGACATTTAGATAACATAATGTTGTAACTCTGGAAATTAGATTCTATACACCCTCCAAATACATACACATACAGGATTTGTGGTTATTGCTGTTTTGTTATTATTTTTCCTTATTGACTTTCTTGGATTAAGTATGTGAAGTCTGTATCCTGTATCTTATGTGATCACTGAAGTCTCCACGCAGTTAACTTAGATTTTTGTTAATGATTGGTCAGTGTGCTTTGGGCCAGTGAGTCTTCTACTCCTTTCCAATGTGGTGTGTGTGTGTGTGTGTGTGTGTGTGTGTGTGTGTGAGGGGGGGTGGGGAGGCAGGGGGAGAGAGAGAGAGAGAGAGAGAGAAAGAGAGAGAGAGAGAGAGATCTGACATTCAAGTATTTTTGACAATTTCTCTATAACTTTCAAGTTTGCTTACACCAAGCTTCAAGGTCATCTAGAGGTGACTAGGATTTCTCAGGACTTTGCTGCATATGCACATGGCCTTCTATACCCCAGGAATGTGTTTTCACTTTTAAAAGCTCTCTTTTTATAAATCTTTCCCCAAATCATTCTTGAAAATTTTTGGCTGTGTGCTTGTTTGAAGGAACTGGTATCACAGCCTTAGGCAGCTGCCACTATTAAACAAAGTTAAAAAATTGAGGCTGATTATTTTCAAAAATCACCCCAGGGACAAAGATTTTCAGAAGGGCAAAGCTCTGAGTCAGATCAAATAAAACACTATGTGAATATAGCTTTTCTAAGGAGCTTCAATGGGTCAAATAGTGGCAATATCCTAGGGATAGGGATTTTCAAGGAGTACCAAGCCTGGTCTATCCCATCCTGTGCAACCAGGATGCCTACTATCAAGGCTGCTAAGGAGCAGGAAACGGGGCATGGGAAGAGAACAATTAAAATGCTATAAGCCTCCTTGTCCTTACTGAGGTTTGGTAGTTTTTCCTGAATAAATGCTCTTCAGATAATTGTATCCCTTTGGTTAATTTCCAGAGTTCTATAAAAAATGATTTTGTTAATTTACTTAGCATTTTTGTTGCTTTTATGTGATAGTATATGCATTAAGGTTTTGATTCCGGCGTTTCACTGTTTATAGCAGCAATGGCCACGATAGCCAAACTGTGGAAGGAGCCTCGGTGTCCAACGAAAGATGAATGGATAAAGAAGATGTGGTCTATGTATACAATGGAATATTACGCAGCCATTAGAAACGACAAATACCCATCATTTGCTTCAACGTGGATGGAACTGGAGGGTATTATGCTGAGTGAAGTAAGTCAATCGGAGAAGGACAAACATTATATGTTCTCATTCATTTGGGGGAATATAAATAATAGTGAAAGGGAATATAAGGGAAGGGAGAAGAAATGTGTGGGAAATATCAGAAAGGGAGACAGAACGTAAAGACTGCTAACTCTGGGAAACGAACTAGGGGTGGTAGAAGGGGAGGAGGGCGGGGGGTGGGAGTGAATGGGTGACGGGCACTGGGGGTTATTCTGTATGTTAGTAAATTGAACACCAATAAAAAATTAAAAAAAAAAAAGGTTTTGATTCCTCCATGCTAGAAGTCCTGCTCACCTGTAGTTTTTAAATACAATATCAATTTATTTTCTTGCCAGTGTATTTAATATAAGTAAGCTTCTGCTAAGGATTATTACATTTAGGATTCACATATGTTTAAAAATAAAAGTCATAGCTTTAAAGCCAAAAAGACTGGAAATATGATTAATCTTAACCTTGGAGATAACTTCTTTTAATATTGAGCAAATACAGTTTGCAACATCTTCAGGGAAGACTAAGAAGAATGAAAATAAAATGACTATTAAGTGAAAAAAGAAAGGAGCAATTATAAGGCAAACAATGCAAATGCAAATTGGCTGTCAAGAAAATAAATCATTAAAAATTCGTTGATGGAAAATAAAAAAGAACCCTCTCAAAATAATATATGATAGTTCTTGAAGTACATTCAATGAAACAATGGAAAGGAAACAAGATGGAAAATTGAAGTAGAATTATTTCAAGTTAAAAAGAAATTGATCATGAAATACAACGTGAATATGCATCTGAGACCAGGAGGGTAAACAATTGCTCACCAAACATTTGAAATCCCAAAATTTTTAAAAGAATTTGAAATCTGTAAACAATGCAATTATTTTGGATGTCTGTAAGATCAGATATATTGAGGACTTCCAAACATAGCTTGAAATTGAGAGGCAGGGCTTTAGGTACCTCTTCTCTGTATCACCAGATATATCCCACCAGTGTGGAGGGAAGTGAGTGTCAGGTAGGGAAATAAGCTTATGAGTGATAATGTCACCCACTTCAGAGTTCTATGGTCAAGGACCCTAGTTGTATACTCTTGTCCTTCTTTTTGTATCCTCACTGTGTCCTTAGTGGACACCCAAGCTTCCACCCTGGTGCATGACTGAAGCAGTATGCAGTCTCAGGCCTGCTCCACTGGAAAAATTTCTCAACCCAACCCTGACAGCTTCACGGGTGATCATGGAAGTCTTTTGGGAACCAGAGTTAGGAAAGTTTATACAAGAACTGTGTGCCTCATCAGGCTGAAATGATATCTCAGAAGGATGGACAGTAACTCTAACTAAATGTGAGGAAGTCAGAAAAACAAACTTCTAGAACAACAGCATGGCTACTCCTCACAGCAGGAGTTCATCTTAGTTCACATGCAACTGGGGCCATGGCCCACAGTCACAGGAATGCCACTGTTGATTAGAACACTGCTGAAATGTGCTTTTTATATCTATCAGTAGGAACATGAAAGAGCCAATATGAAGAACAAAGAATACACAGGGAATCGTTCACTCTGGCTCATTTACTCCAAACTTGGGAAAGGAAGTGATGCCTTATTCACAACTCTGTAATTCCCACAAGACACAGCATTATGTGAACTTCCAAATACTGTGCCATATTCTAGTTAATATATTTTATAGCTGCATAGGGACAGTTTACAAGTAATTTATTATTAACAACTTATTTATAACAATTTGTTATAACAACTTATTGTTTTATCATCTGAAAACCAATTATAATTCTACAATAACTAGTGTTTTGTCTGCATTAATGTGTGTGACAATACATTTCATTTTCATATTTTGATTCCTGGCAGGTCATTTTCACATGTGGTCAAGAAGTTTAAGTAACTTTCCAAAGTAGAAAGATTGAAATTTTCTTGCTAGTTTTTAAAATGACAATTCTTTGGTGTAAGCATCAATAATACTATTACCCAAAAGGGTCTCATAAGGCTGTTGTGGAGTTACTTGGCAAGTAAGCATGTGAAATAAGCTGAGAGGGTTTTTGTCTCTAAGGGTGTTGACTGCAAATGCTGAGATTTTTACTCTCTCTCTCTCTCTCTCTGTTTTTGTTTTTGTACAGCTTTTGAGCTTCTTTTTAAAAAATACATTCAGGAATGAGTACTTTGAGAATATGCTTATTTTTTTTCCCAGTTAGCTCAGACATGTAGCACAACAATCAATAATTAAGCAATTATATTTCTTTTTTTAAAAGATTTTATTTATTTATTCATGAGAGAGAGAGAGAGAGAGAGAGGCAGAGACACAGGCAGAGGGAGAAGCAGGCTCCATGGAGGGAGCCCGACATGGGACTCGATCCCAGGTCTCCAAGATCAGGCCCTGGGCTGAAGGTGGCACTAAACCGTTGAGCCACCTAGGCTGCCTGCAATTATATTTCTGAGTTGAATATTATTAGAAATCATTTCACAAAGATAATGCTACTGCTCTACACAAGTGCTTCTTGAGCATAAAAATTCATAAATTTATTTTAAGGCTTGTTTCAACAGGATTTATGGCTTTTATGAAAGCACCCCACCTGATACTCTAAATCTTTGATCAGAGCTCCATAAGGTCATTCTGACCAATCACTCTCCATTCCCTACCCAAGACTTCTCTACTCTTCTCCATATCTGAGAAAGCTATTTAGAATTTCTTTCTCAGACCCATGGCTGGCCAGATATGAGGCAGTAGGTACAATAGCAGGAGAAAGAAATCTGGTGTTTCTTGTCTCCTCCCTTGTCACAATCATGCCTCCTTCTGTATGAGAGTCCCCAGGCGGCCTTCCTCTGGAGCACCAGCTCCTACTTGGTTTCAATATCTCTATTCCTCCTCTTGTCCCTTCAACCCCAAGTGTAGTAACAGCTTCCTGCTCTCACTGGTCGTGGTGTGCCTCATTATCTCTTGTTTGATAATTTACTTTGTACATATCTCTGTGAGTAGTCCCTGTTTTTAAATATCTTCGCTCGAACATCTGGGGTGAAATATATTTTCTCCTGGGGTCCTGATTCATACAACAATCTATTCATTGGCATGTCTATCTGGGTACCCAGGTAAAATGCCCTTGGAAGCAGAGGACTTCTGTATCATTCAGGATAAAGTAGATCATACTGCAGTAACAAAAAGTAATTAAAAAATACTTAATATTGGTAGCTTAAACACAGAGGTTTATTTCTTGCTTATGTAAAATATCCATTCTGAGGATACATCTGGAGGTCAGAGGATGGGATGAAGGGGAGTTTTTACTTCTTACAGACATCCAGGGTTCAGTTGCCCATTATCTGAGAAAAGAAAAACAAAGTTCCAGGGAGCTTGCAAGAGTAATTGAAAGTCCTGGTCAGGCAGACACACATCGATGCTCCTCCAAACATTTGGCCATAGAACGAATCTCATGACCCTGCCCAACCAAAAGGAAATTCAATCTTTTAATTTTACTTAAGGGTTGAAAGCCAAAATACTTAGCAGACAGCACTAATTACAACCAAATCTGTACTGTCACCACATATCCAGCTCACTGTCCTTCCCAAAGGCAACATCTTCTCATCTCTTCCTAAGGGACAGCCCAACAGTAATATTCCTTGAGGCAGACATTTTGGAGGCCCCTACCCAGGAGGTGTTTTGTGCTTTGTTCAAGTTTTAGTTTTTCTTCCTGGAGGGCTTGATCTCCATGGCTCGGCCTCACCATGGGAAACTCTTTCTTTTCCTGTATCCTCCTTGGCTGCATCTAAAATAGACATTGGGACATCCTTCCTCTGTGGGAACTAAGCAGCTTTCCAGGCCTTATTTTTGCCCATGGAAGGCTAGGAACCAATGGTTCTTTTATTTCTTACATAGTAACATTCATTTTTAGTCCCAGATCATGGATTCTTTAGGCAATAAAACTCTCAGAGACTTGGGTAGTGTACTGTATATTTGATTTCAATCAATTCTGTGTATCGATAACCATATCCATAGTTATTTTCTAGACAGGTTTTCAAAAATTTGCTGTATTTTCCAGCTTTCTGACCTTGTGCCTTTCCCTTTCCTAATTTTAATTCTGGTTTTGGAAGTTGAATACACAAGTGAAACATTTTTTCCACTTGAAATATTTATTTATTGCCAACATTTGAACTGGTCATTGCTTCCAAACACCTCTTCTATCCTGATAGTGGAACAGTGCATGTGGCATCTATGCATTGGCATATTGTTAATGTTTTTAAGTTATTCCAAAATCTGGACTCATTAATGATTCAGATTAATATTTTTGGTAGGAATACTACAAAAGTGATTTGCAGTCCTCCCAACTACATCAAATCAGGAGACACAACATATCAGTTTGTTTCACTGAATGAGAATAAGCTTAATCACTTGATAACCATTTCATCATTTTAGAAACATCTTTTTTCACTCTGTAGGGTTATGTTGTGTGTACCTCACATGAGCCAACCTATTGTCCTGACTATCCTTACATGACCCTGACCCAGGAACCAATTCCAAGAGGCCTAGCTGCCAGGTCAGAGTGGTTGGCACATGCATACTTTGCTCCCTGGCAGCTCCTGCCTTTGGTTTCCAGGAATTCTAGGCCTGTGTGAACACCACCTCAGCCCAGCCTCAGCCCACCCTACCTTTCTGGATAGGGGTCCTGACACTGCATTCCTGATATGGAGAGGGGAAGGTCTTTTGAGTGAGACTCTTTGTGGCCCTGTGGCTAGGGGATACTCAGCACCTCTGTGGGAGTCATGTCTCCCAGGTGCTCTCATTAGAGAACTTCTGATTCCACCCTGGATGGCAAGGCTCAGAGGTTCCTGTGATATCTGGCCTCAGGGGAGCAGGAAATTGTTTTAGAGTTGGTATTGAAGTAAATCTTCCAAATCCCCACTGGAATCCTTGTATATCATTATGATTCCCAGACCTGGGGATCTATCCAAAGGTACTTAGCTGCTGAGTCACAGTGGCTCATGCAAGGGCAGTTTTCCCCCTGAGCCTGCCAACAGGCATCAGGCCCTTATAACCTCTTGAATACGACCTGCTCCAGTCCCCTCAGCCATCTCCCTAGAGCAGCATTTCTCCACATTGCTGCATTGATGATAAAGTTTGGATGGTAGTTATGGGACTAGAAGCTGGTCTGAATATCATAATTCCCATCCCACTTAGCAATGATCAGGCCCCAAATGGCTTCCAAGATCCAACAAGGTATGCTCTAAGTTCCCAAAAAATTTGGTGTCAGGCAAATTGGCTATTCTGTTTTGGAGCTGGAAGAAGCTGGCAGGTGTGTGTTCCCAACAAGTTTCAACCTTTGCCCTAACTGATCCTACCGGGGCCCTGATCCATGGACTGTTCCCAGGGATGCCTGCCTGCAGGGTCAGAGCAGCTAACACATTTGCACTTTGCTTCTGGTTGTCTCTTGCCCTCAGATGTCTAGGACCTTTAAGTCTGTGTGAACAGGAGCCCCCTGGTGCCAGCAGTTCATTTTCCTGGAGCTTGGGGTGCTCATACTATGCTCTTGACATGGAGGGGGAAGATCATTTGAGTCAGACCCCTTGTAGCCCTATGCCTGGGGATTCTCAGTGCATTTCTGGGCATCATGTCCCCTAGTGTTTCTCATCAGTGAACTTCCTTGCCATGCCTAGCGTGGTAAGGCTGTAGGATTTTCATGAGAACTAGCTTCAAGAAAACAGCAAAGGCTGTTTTGGAGCAGGGCAGAATTTGGCTTTGCTGTGAGACACCCAGGAGTCCCCACCAGAAGCTTTGTTGATCCCCATCAATTACGGATCCTGGGACCAATCCAGGGTGCCTGAATGCTCTGTCACAGTGGCCCAAGGACTCATGGTTTGGCACTATGCAGCCACCGGCAGGTATTGGGACTGCTCTAAGTTTCCCCAGGGGTCCTTCTGGAGTGGCCCTTCACACTTCCACACTGATAGGAGAGTTTGAGTGGAGGTGGTTACTATCATGTATTGGTCTGATAGGATTTCAAATCCACTTCCTTATAACTTAGGTGAAGTTGTTTTAATCCACTTGGTCATGATAAAGACAAAGAAAAGGGTTGTTCTGATATAATAATGAAGTGTTTTGTGTCCGGATGTCATCATCCTATCTGTTCTGTTCAGAACTCAGTAGCTGAACTGCTGAGGGGCTCTGCTGGCACTTATCAGTGAAAACATGAACAGGCAACTGCGGCAAGGTGACTTTTAACTTATAAAGGCAAAGAGTTTGTAAAACCATCTGAGAGTGTTTGGTCTGGACAGGGCATCTCTTTGCTGATGGCAAATAGCTTTCCGAAGACCGTGAGGGCAATTGGCCTCCCTCCCCTGGTGCTAAAGGTGAGTCCCGTAGCAACAGGGCTGAAGGCTGAAAGCTGTGCAGTGTGGTCCCCTGAGGAAAATCATCTTCCTAGTCAGAGCCAGTGCCCTTGCTACCTAGCAGCGTGCTCTAGCTATGGGGGACTTTTACTTTGGTGCTAGGAGCTGGACACAGCCCGGGTGGCTAAGCCAATCTTCCAAGGACCAATTCGTATAAAGGTACGTCTTAGCTAAATTTGGACTGTATTCTTTTCATCAACTCTTGCCTGCAACAACAGTGTGATTAATCCATCATTGATCTGGAATATGTTATTTATTTATTGGCTTACTAGCAGACATTACTCTGTATGTATTATTAAATTCCCACCGAAAATCTGGGTTAAATAAAGTGTAAAGACAAACTCAGGCTCTGAGCACAGATTTGCTTCCCAAAACAAGTAACTTCATACCTTGGCCTTGCTGTCCTTATGGGTCTAAAGGCCTGTCTGGCAACCATAATTCCCAGGTGTCTTCCATCCCACATTGGTCGGAGACTACAGTTGGGCCTGGGATGGCTTCCAAGATCCCCCAAGATCTGCTCTGAAAACTTACCAGATCTGGCAAGAGGCATTAGCTACTGTTTGGAGGAGGATGGACTGTTTGAACAACCCGTTTGTCCTCTGTGACTCTTCATGTTACATGGCCTGACCCAGGGACCGATGCCAAGTTACCTTGCTGACAGGCTGGAGAGGCTAGCACATGCACACTTTGCTCCTCAGGTACCATCTGCCCTCAGGTTTCCAGCACCTCTGGGCCTCTATAAGCAGGCACTGCTTCATCCCAGCAGGCCATCCTCCCGGAGCGAGGGGAGTCCCATTGTTGCACCCCAGATGTGGGGAAGGGAAATTTGTGATCCTCTGTGCTTCTGTGGGAGTCTGATATCCACAGTGCCTCTCATCAGCAGACTTCCTGGTTGTGCCCAGAATGGCAAAGGTCAGGGACACCCATGAGAACTGGCTTGAGGGGAACAGGAAACACTTTTTGGAGTCTGATGGAATTTGGCATTGCTGTAAGTCTCCAGGTCTCCACCAGAAGCTGGTTAATCTACAAGTCCCAGTGCAAAAGAGCCATCACAGGATGGTGAGTCTCAGTAGCTTGCAACTTGCAGCTTGCTCTTCCCACCTGCCAGCAGGCATCAGATCCTCTTGGCCTGTTGGAGAGGGTCTTCTCTGGCCATGCAGGCTCTCCTTGGAGCAGCATTTCCCTGCACTGCTGCCTTGATGATACCCGAGGCCAGCAACCTCCCAATAATGCCGCCCTACTCCCATCTTCCTGCCAATGCCGCCTTGCCACCCTACCCTAACTTAGCTTACGACCTCCATCCCCCATAACCCTTGCCCTAACGGGGGTGGGGTGGGGGTGGGGTGACAAGACCCTGAAAAACACCACCAAATAAGGAAACCTCACCCCATATTTCCCTACCAACCCTCCCGACAAAAACTCCTTATAAACCCTCCTGCGACCTGCCTGGGGGCGACTTTCCCGGCCCACGACTTCCCTGCTCTCTCTCTCCTCTGTGGGCCATGGAACCTGGCCCGAGAGCACGTCCCATTAAAAGCCTATTTCAACCAACTTTGGCCTGGTCTTTCTATTTCATTTCACTACTGATCAGATTAAACCTGACAGTTACTATGAGACCCCATTTAAGCCCTCTTTTCCCTATGAGGCTATGGGCCTGTCTAGCAATCGTCATTCTCAGGTGTCTCACTTCCCACAGAGTGAAGGTGGGAATGGCTTCCAAGATCCTGGGAGATGTGGTTCATGTCCTTGTCAGGGGAATTATCTACTCTGTTTTGGAGCAGTATGGACCCTTCTTCCCTTTATCCTTCTAGGTTTAATGGTTCAGCCCTTCCAATCAAACCAATAAAAGATGTGTTAATAATAGAGGGCAAATGCAGTTTTAACTATGTATGTTTGTAGAGATTGTCAAAGAAAAACATAGCTTCACAAGGCAGTCAGTTATGGAGGGCTTATAAACCATCTTAGGCCAAAGGAAAAGGAATTTTGGACTTCTGTTAGGAGAGGAAGAAGTAAGTTATGGGAAGATGATCAGGAAATATATGGTAAACCAGAAATTTTTAGTAAGGTTTTGCAACTGAACCAACATGTGTTTGCTCCTTGGTGAGTCAGATGATAAAAACTACACCAGGTTAGTTTTCTCACAAAGGACACTATTTGTAGCAAGCAAGGAGATTTTGGGGAACATCTTCCAAAGCTGAGCAAGGGTGAATGGGTTCTTCTTATTTAGGGTTAGGATGAATATTTAGATAGGGAAGCTTTGTCATTGTATGTATAAGGCCATCCATGCACCCTAAGGAGACATGCCTACACATACACTGTATGTAAATGAGGCTTATGATCCTCCTTGCACAGAGAATTTGGTATTATAATGAGGTAAAGGTAATTATGGGTCATCCCAGTGGTCAGCCCATGGTCCATCTGAAAAGACAGGAGTCAAAGATTAAGATCAAAGTGGTCTGAGGGGTGGTGGTGGTGGGGGAGGGGATACCAGAGCTCTTCCTCTGGGTAGTCTTTATTGCTTCAAGGGTAGTTTTGGTTTCCATAACGGAATGTTGTGCCTGTAGGGTCCTTTGCTTGAATGAAGAGATAAGGTAGAAAGAAGAATATAAGGAAAAATGTGGGACAAAGGTCGATGGGTGCAAGTAGGTTAGCAGGAAAGATCAAGTCTTGGGTTCAGCTGGCAACAGTTTGCTATACAAATTTAAGTCTGATTTCCCATTCATGAGAGTTATTAAGTCCTCTTCCTCTTTGGTACAGAAAAGTGAGACACTCTTATAAATGGAAATTTGCTATATAAATGTAAAATTTCCATACAAAAGGAAACTTACGCTCTGTTTTTCAGAACTTCTCCTACATCAGCAGATTTTTCAAAAAGTGAGCTCAGATAATCCTCATGCCAAAAGAGCCTTTTTTTGGCCCTGTTCAACAGAGTCCAAAAGTTGACAGTTAGGTACACAACTGCTTTTCCAAGCCTCTGTTTGTGTCTAGTTTGCTATTGTGGAGGCGGAGAAAATTAAGGCCATTCCACTTTAAGTTCAGCGTTAGCACATGCCCAGCCATCCCAGGCCCCTGCGAAGAAGAGCTGAACTTTACCTTACTTCAGTTACAGGAAGAACGACCTTCAGTTACAGCTTAACGACCTAGAAAGCCCCATATTAGAATAAAAACAAAGCCCAAGGGACATCTGGGTGGCTCAGTGGTTGAGCTTCTGCCTTCAGCCCAGGGCTGATCCTGGAGTCCCAGGATCAAGTCCCACATCGGGCTCCTTACATGGAGCCTGCTTCTCTCTCTGCCTGTGTCTCTGCTTCTCTATCTCTCTGTGTCTCTCATGAATAAATAAATAAAATCTTTAAAAAAAAACAAAACAAAACAGAGCCCAAGCCAAGGGCAGGAAGCTCCTATTAGAATGAGAACAGAGCTCAATGCCCTTGAAGGCCCCAGATCAAAATGTAAACAGAACTTGAGGAATTGCTCCAGCCCTTCTGGAGGTCCCCGGGAGCAGCCCTTAAAACTAAGCTGAAACGCTCCTCGGGGCCCAGGTCCCTGCTCGCTGTGTCGGGTGTACTTGGACACAAGCTTGAGCTTGTAAATCAACCCTCGTGTGTTTGCATCGGTGTCGGCTCCTCGGTGGTTTCTCGGATTGGCAATCTTGGGCACAACATTTGGGGGCTCGTCCGGGATCCGAGAGACCTTCAGGACCCCATCCGGAGGGTTTCACGTGTGGTGGGTGTACTCAACTTTTTCCACCTTTTGCGCGCATATTCTCTGAGAGCTCTAAGCCGTACTTTTACCTGTGGGAATTCCAAACTGTATGGGTCGACATTGGCTTAGGCGGACGCGCTGGCGGGCCGTAGACTGGGGTCTTGAGGAGACGTCCCTTGCCCCTGCCTAGAGGAGGACGGGGTCCTCGTCTGTAAGGAGGCCGCTGCCAGCCCTTCGGGTTACTCTCTGTTTTGTCTCCGCGGCCGCACGGAACGTTTGTGCGTTACTATGTCCTTGTTAACTGTTTGTGCATTTGTCTGTGTTGTTGGGTCCTTGTTAATCATCTTTACTGTCTGTGTCTTGGTGTGGATTGGGGACATAACGGGGGAGACAGAAACCACTCCCCTGTCTCTTATGCTCTCCCACTTCTCGGATGTTAGGGAAAGAGCTCGTATTCTGAGCATAGACATACAGAGAGAGAGATTCCAAATTTCTTGCATATCAGAATGGCCAACCTTTGGCGTGGGATGGCCCCGAGAAGGAACTTCCCACCTGCCTATTATCTTACAGGTTAAGGCGGTGATCTTCAGGGACAAACCAGACGGCCACCCTGACCAGGTGCCCTACATCCTGATCTGGCAGGACATGATCGAGAATCCCCCTCCTTGGCTAAAACCATTTTTACCCCCCAAAGCAGGACCCACAGAGATTCTAGCCCTGGAAAGCCGAGAAGGAGACCGACTCTACGCCCCAAGCGCCCCTTCATCTGGTCTTCCAGGATTCCTCCCCGGAGGACCTGATTCTCCCGCCGCCCTACCGGGCACCTCCTCCCCCTTCCACCCCTCCATTGGAGGCACAGGGGGCTGCAGAAGGGGTGCCACCCCTCCCTGACGAGGGCGTCCCTGTGCGCGGGCCGGCAGCGGGGACACGCGGTCGGACCCACCCGAGGCCCCACCTCCGAATGCGGCCCCACGGACTCCACCGCCCTTCCTCTCCGCGCCATGCCCCCCCCCCCCCAGACTGGCGAACAGCTAATGTTATATTGGCGGTTCTCCACCAGTGATTTATATAATTGGAAAACCCAAAATGCAAAGTTCTCTGATAATCCGAGAGATCTAATCCGGCTTTTAGATACTGTTCTCTCTACCCACCAGCCTACTTGGGATGATGCCGACAGCTCTTGCAGGTTCTCTTCACCACCGAGGAGAGAGAACGAATCCAGGTGGAAGCCCAGAAGTCTGTCCTGGGAGAGGACAGACAGCCGACTCAAAACCCAGACCTCATAAATGCTGCCTTCCCTTATCCTGCCCTACCTGGGACTACAAGTTGGCTGAAGGTAAGGAGAGACTCCCGGTCCACCGCCAGACTCTAATGGCAGGTCTCAAGGCTGCCGCATGCAAGCCTACCAATCTGCTGCTGCTTCTTCTTCTTCTTCTTTTTAAGATTTTATTTATTTATTCACGAGAGGCACAGAGAGAGATATAGAGGCAGAGACACAGGCAGAGGGAGAAGCAGGCTCCATGCAGGGAGCCTGATGTGGGACTCGATCCGGGTCTCCAGGATCACACCCCGGGCTGAAGGCGGCGCTAAACCGCTGAGCCACCAGAGCTGCCTCCATTCTGCTTCTTATTGGTCACACCTAGCCTGTTTCTTTCCTATCCCCAACTCAATCAGGTTCTAAATAAAAAAGCGGTAGCAAAAACTCCAGTTACTAACTCTCTATTCTTGAATAAGAGTCTTCCCTCAGCTTGAACTAAGGACCCATGCCCCAGAAGTGCCATTCTGACTAGATTATGTGAAAGGAGTGGATGCAAGAAACAAAATAGCTAAATTAATTAGGGGCATTGGTCGCCATTTGCAGCTAAGATGTCTACAGATGTGGTCAGTGTGACATGTGCCAGAAGTGCAGAAGAATGGGATGGACAGGGAAGATGTTCTTGGGAAAGCAGCCTGCCTGCTTGCCTTCACTTTTTGGCCTTCCTCTGGGCAGCCACAGCTTCCATGGCTTTACCCATGTTCTCTTCATCCCCCAGGAACTGCCTGGTCTTGATGGGCTTAAAGTTCTTGTCTAATTCATAGACCATGGGAATACTAGTTGGCAGGTTCAGCTCAATGATAGCTTCTTTGGAAAGACCCTCCAGATGCTTGACAATGTCCAGAAGGTTGTTGCCATGGGCTACAATCTGTACCCATTTCCCCTCTTTGATCTGGGGGTATTTCTTCTTTCTAAAAGGGCAGAGTTCTGGCAACTGTGTACTTTAGACTCTCACAGGAGGGTAGGGGATATTCAATGAACTCTGCACACCTGTGATTCTTACTAATGTTGCTGTAGAAGGGATGGTCAGGCTCCATCAGAGGTGGTAGGGCATCAGAAGAGCATCTCCAGTTCTTTTCTGGGTCTCGCCATGCTTGGCAGTAGTTTCTGCTTTATTGAGGCCAGTCAGAACCCCATAGTGTCACTCACTGGAGTGCCAGGTCCTCACTACTGGCAGCCACATTTGGCCAATGGAATTCAGCACTGTCTGAATTGCTCTCTTCTGCACTGAGGTAAAGCAAATGTCAAACTCCTAGCCAGCACAGTGCCTGGCCATCATGCCTTTCCTTCTTGTGCCAGCTTTCTCAGGTCACATCCTACCAGTCACTGAAGCAGTGCTCCAGGTTCCACGCACTCTTGCCCTGCTAGATCAGTGCCAGTTTGTAGGTGGCCATGGCCACGGCTCCCTGACACACAGAGTGAATCTAGCAGGGATTCCAGAGCAGCTGCCTGGTCCCAGCGCACCTGAGCACTCACTTAATATAATTGTTTTTTTTTTTTTTTTAGACAACACAAGATGGTTTTTATTAGGATACCCTTTGTGTACACAGGAAATTGGAGCTTAGCAATGGCGCAAATGTTAACTATAAAATAAAACCATATTTTGTCACAAATAAATGATGAACTAATGACCGAAAGTCATTTAGGAAGAAATATAGGTAATTTCATCAAATTTTCTACTCCATTTTGAGGTTATTTATAGAGCTAGAAACTCAAGATATAGGATTATCTATCTCTATATTTATCTGTACCTATATTCATATATCCATCTATTTTCATTCCTAAATTCATAGATATTTAAAATATAAATCTTATTAAATTATCCAGGGTATATAACATATATAGCTTCATTTTTTTTTTTTGAGACTTTGAAGTATGAAACAAACTCAGGGTGGCATCCTGTTTGTGAAAATTAAAGTTCAGTAAAGTTCCTTTTTTAAGATTTATGTATTTATTCATGAGAGACACAGAGAAAGAGAGAGAGGCAGAGACATAGGCAGAGGGAGAAGTAGGCTCTTCGCAGGAGCCTAATGTGGAAGTCAATCCCGGATCCTGGGATCACCACCTGAGCCAAAGGCAGGCGCTCAACAGCTGAGCCACCCAGGAGTCCCAAGTTCAGTAAAGTTCTAATCAAGAGCAATTGTTTTCCACTCCTAAAAAAGTAAGGAAGATGGGGTGCCTGGTGGCTCAGATGGTTAAACATAGGACTCTGGGTTTCTGCTCAAGTGGTGATCTCATAGGTGGTGAGATTGAGCCCTGCCTGGGGCTCAGTAGGGAGTCTGCTAATTTCACTTTCCCTCTACCTCTGCCCCTTTCCACATGGCTCTCTCTCTAGAATAAATAAATCTTAAAAAAAAAGTCAAAAAGATTACTGATTAAACGTACAATTACCATTCATTTTCTTCAGACCATAATGTGTATATGTTTTTGTGAGATAATTTTTGGAATGGGAAAAGAAACTAAGTTCATATTTTTGCTCTTGGAAGAGAGATCTTCTAAGAAGAAGTAAATATGAATTTAGTCATCTGTGAAATTCATGGGTTTGAAATTTGAAAAAAATTGTTACTGGAAGATTACATTATGTTTGTCTTATTGGTACTACACCAACTAAACCTTGATATAAAGTCACTCTCATATTTGCTTAATGAAACTTTACATTAGGTCAGAACTCTGGCATATGAGATTCAGAGAGATTCACAAAGTGTTCCTGCTTTCAGGAATCCTGTCCCCTAGAAAATAAACAGCCAGCTATGTCAAAATTAACTTGCCCCAATATCCTTGATAGGTCAAATTCTAGAATAACAAATATTTTATAGGATCTAGACTTTGTCTTAAAATTTATGATAGGGATGCTTTAGCTAGCACATTATAATACTTTAAATGACCAAGTTTTTTCTCAAATGAGGACCACATTTTACAGAGAAATAAAGTTTTTGTGTATTTCATTTAAGTCATCTTAGAAAAGTGGAAAACTAGAGTACAACAAAGCTCCTAACGAAAATGTTAGGTGACTGCTTTCTCAGAAACTAAGCCATTCCTGAGCATTAACTTCCAAGTCTTTTAGATTCAAATTTGAAGTTCAGCAAAATTACAAATGACTGTATCTTCAGTCTTTGTGTGTTTCAGCAAATGATTAATCTGTGAGGATCAATGTTTAACTGAAAAATTTTAACACAAATGCATATTTACCTTTGTATTTGATAAAAATAGAGTGAATTCTGATAAAATTTCCCATGCTCTACTTTATAGGCAAAACAGAAGTCTTGGGGGACAGTATATAAGAAATAACCCAAGGGGAAAGCCAGAAACAAACAAACAAAACTTTACATAAAATGAAAAGAAAATGAGGCCCTCATCTTCCAAAAGATGACACAAGGACTCCCACTGGCCATATTTCTAGGGAAACAACCATAATTAGTGAAAATTATAGGGGAAAAAATGTCCTTTTGAATTAAGGGCATTCAGCAAATGGAGAAGCATTTATTCAAATCTACTAAATCTCAGTAAAAGCAGTGAGAGAATGAAGCATCTGTTTGTTTGTTTTTTAGGATTATTTTTAATAAATTAATTTTTTATTGGTGTTCAATTTACCAACATACAGAATAACACCCAGGCTCATCCCGACAAGTGCCCCCCTCAGTGCCCGTCACCCACTCACCCCCTACCCCCCGCCCTCCTCCCCTTCCACCACCCCTGGTTCGTTTCCCAGAGTTAGGAGTCTTTATGTTCTGTCTCCCTTTCTGATATTTCCCACACATTTCTTCTCCCTTCCCTTATATTCCCTTTCACTATTATTTATATTCCCCAAATGAATGAGAACATATAATGTTTGTCCTTCTCCGATTGACTTACTTCACTCAGCATAATACCCTCCAGTTCCATCCACGTTGAAGTTAATGGTGGGCATTTGTCGTTTCTAATGGCTGAGGAATATTCCATTGTATACATAGACCACATCTTCTTCATCCATTCATCTTTCGATGGACACCGAGGCTCCTTCCACAGTTTGGCTATCGTGGCCATTGCTGCTAGAAACATCGGGATGCAGGTGTCCTGGCGTTCCATTGCATCTGTATCTTTGGGGTAAATCCCCAGCAGTGCAATTGCTGGGTCGTAGGGCAGGTCTATTTTTAACTCTTTGAGGAACCTCCACACAGTTTTCCAGAGTGGCTGCACCAGTTCACATTCCCACCAACAGTGCAAGAGGGTTCCCTTTTCTCCGCATCCTCTCCAACATTTGTGGTTTCCTGCCTTGTTAATTCTCCCCATTCTCACTGGTGTGAGGTGGTATCTCATTGTGGTTTTGATTTGTATTTCCCTGATGGCAAGTGATGCGGAGCATTTTCTCATGTGCATGTTGGCCATGTCTGTCTTCCTCTGTGAGATTTCTGTTGTCTTTTGCCCATTTCATGATTGGATTGTTTATTTCTTTGGTGTTGAGTTTAAGAGGTTCTTTACAGATCTGGGAAATTAGCCCTTTATCTGATACGTCATTGGCAAATATCTTCTCCCATTCTGTAGGTTGTCTCTGAGTTTTGTTGACTGTATCCTTTGCTGTGCAAAAGCTTCTTATCTTGATGAAGTCCCAATAGTTCATTTTTGCTTTTGTTTCTTTTGCCTTCGTGGATGTATCTTGCAAGAAGTTACTGTGGCCGAGTTCAAAAAGGGTGTTGCCTGTGTTCTTCTCTAGGATTTTGATGGAATCTTGTCTCACATTTAGATCTTTCATCCACTTTGAGTTTATCTTTGTGTCTGGTGAAAGAGAGTGGTCTAGTTTCATTCTTCTGCATGTGGATGTCCAATTTTCCCAGCACCATTTATTGAAGAGACTGTCTTACTTCCAATGCATAGTCTTTCCTCCTTTATCGAATATTAGTTGACCATAAAGTTGAGGGTCCACTTCTGGGTTCTCTATTCTGTTCCATTGATCTATGTGTCTGTTTTTGTGCCAGTACCACACTGTCTTGATGACCACAGCTTTGTAGTACAACCTGAAATCTGGCATTGTGATGCCCCCAGATATGGTTTTCTTTTTTAAAATTTCCCTGGCTATTCGGGGCCTTTTCTGATTCCACACAAATCTTAAAATAATTTGTTCTAACTCTCTGAAGAAAGTCCATGGTATTTTGATAGGGATTGCATTAAACGTGTAAATTGCCCTGGGTAACATTGACATTTTCACAATATTAATTCTGCCAATCCATGAGCATGGAATATTTTTCCATCTCTTTGTGTCTTCCTCAATTTCTTTCAGAAGCGTTCTATAGTTTTTAGGGTATAGATCCTTTACCTCTTTGGTTAGGTTTATTCCTAGGTATCTTATGCTTTTGGGTGCAATTGTAAATGGGAATGACTCCTTAATTTCTCTTTCTTCAGTCTCATAATTAGTGTATAGAAATGCCACTGACTTCTGGGCATTGATTTTGTATCCTGCCACGCTACCAAATTGCTGTATGAGTTCTAGCAATCTTGGGGTGGAGGCTTTTGAGTTTTCTATGTAGAGTATCATGTCATCGGCGAAGAGGAAGAGTTTGACTTCTTCTTTGCCAATTTGAATGCCTTTAATGTCTTTTTGTCGTCTGATTGCTGAGGCTAGGACTTCCAGTACTATGTTGAATAGCAGTGGTGAGAGTGGACATCCCTGTCTTATTCCTGATCTTAGGGGAAAGGCTCCTAAGGGGAAAGACTCCTTAGGGGAAAGTGTTTCCCCATTGAGAATGATATTTGCTGTGGGCTTTTCGTAGATGGCTTTTAATATGTCGAGGAAAGTTCCCTCTATCCCTACACTCTGAAGAGTTTTGATCAGGAATGGATGCTGTATTTTGTCAAATGCTTTCTCTGCATCTAATGAGAGGATCATATGGTTCTTGGTTTTTCTCTTGCTGATATGATAAATCACATTGCTTGTTTTAGGAGTGTTGAACCAGCCTTGTGTCCCGGGGATAAATCCTACTTGGTCATGGTGAATAATTTTCTTAATGTGCTGTTGGATCCTATTGGCTAGTATCTTGTTGAGAATTTTTGCATCCATGTTCATCAGGGATATGGGTCTGTAATTCTCCTTTTTGGTGGGGTCTTTGTCTGGTTTTGGAATTAAGGTGATGCTGGCCTCATAGAACGAATTTGGAAGTACTCCATCTCTTTCTATCTTTCCAAACAGCTTTAGGAGAATAGGTATGGTTTCTTCTTTAAACGTTTGATAGAATTCCCCTGGGAAGCCATCTGGCCCTGGACTCTTGTGTCTTGGGAGGTTTTTGATGACTGCTTCAATTTCCTCCCTGGTTATTGGCCTGTTCAGGTTTTCTATTTCTTCCTGTTCCAGTTTTGGGAGTTTGTGTTTTTCCAGGAATGCGTCCATTTCTTCTAGATTGCCTAATTTATTGGCATATAGCTGTTCATAATATGTTTTTTAAATCGTTTGTATTTCCTTGGTGTTGGTAGTGATCTCTCCTTTCTCATTCATGATTTTATTAATTTGAGTCTCCTCTCTCTTCTTTTTAATAAGGCTGGCTAATGGTTTATCTATCTTATTAATTCTTTCAAAGAACCAACTCCTGGTTCTGTTGATCTGTTCCACAGTTCTTCTGGTCCTGATTTCATTGAGTTCTGCTTGAATTTTAATTAACTCTCTTCTTCTGCTGGATGTAGGGTCCATCTGCTGTTTTTTCTCTAGCTCCTTTATGTGTAAGGTTAGCTTTTGTATTTGAGTTCTTTCCAGTTTTTAAGTGGAGCTTGTATTGCGATGTATTTCCCCCTTAGGACTGCTTTTGCTGCATCTCAAAGATTTTGAATGGTTGTATCTTCATTCTCATTAGTTTCCATGAATCTTTTTAATTCTTTCTTAATTTCCTGATTGACCCTTTCATCTTTTAGCAGGATAGTCCTTAACCTCCACGTCTTTGAGGTCCTTCCAAACTTCTTGTTGTGATTTAGTTCTAATTTCAAGGCATTATGGTCTGAAAATATGCAGGGGACAATCCCAATGTTTTGGTATCGGTTCAGACCCAATTTATGACCCAGTATGTGGTCTGTTCTGGAGAAAGTTCCATGTGCACTTGAGAGGAATGTGTATTCAGTTGAGTTTGGATGTAAAGTTCTGTAGATATGTGTGAAATCCATATGGTCCAGTGTATCATTTAAAGCTCTTGTTTCTTTGGAGATGTTGTGCTTAGAAGACCTATCGAGGGTAGAAAGATATAGATTGAAGTCACCAAGTATAAGTGTATTATTGTCTAAGTATTTCTTCACTTCGGTTATTAATTGATTTATATATTTGGCAGCTCCCACATTCGGGGCATATATATTGAGGAAGGTTAAGTCCTCTTGTTGGATAGATCCTTCAAGTATGAGATAGTGTCCCTCTTCATCTCTCACTACAGTCTTCGGGGTAAATTTTACTTTATCTGATATAAGGATGGCTACCCCTGCTTTCTTTTGAGGACCATTCGAATGGTAAATGGTTCTCCAACCTTTTATTTTCAGGTTGTAGGTGTCCTTCTGTCTAAAATGAGTCTCTTGTAGACAGCAAATAGATGGGTCCTGCTTTTTTATCCAGTCTGAAACCCTGCGCCTTTTGATGGGGTCATTAAGCCAGTTCATGTTCAGAGTTGCTATTGACAGCTATGAATTTAATGTCATCATGATATCTATTCAGTCCTTGTTTTTGTGGATTGTTCCACTGAACTTCTTCTTAAAGGGGAATTTTAAGAGTCTCTCTTAAAATTTCTTGCAGAGCTGGCTTGGAGGTCACATATTCTTTCAGTTCCTGCCTGTCTTGGATGCTCTTTATCTCTCCTTCCATTCTGAATGAGAGCCTTGCTGGATAAAGTATTCTTGGTTGCATGTTCTTCTCATTGAGGACCCTGAATATATCCTGCCAGCCCTTTCTGGGCTGCCAGGTCTCTGTGGAGAGGTCTGCTGTTACCCTAATACTCCTCCCCATAAAAGTCAGGGATTTCTTGTCTCTTGCTGCTTTAAGGATCTTCTCTTTATCTTTGGAATTTGCAAGCTTCACTATTAAATGTTGAGGTGTTGATTTTAGGGGGGGATCTCTCTATTTCCTGGATCTGAATGCCTGTTTCCCTTCCCAGATTAGGAAAATGTTCAGCTCTGATTTGTTCAAATACATATCCTGCCCTTTGTCCCTTTCGGCGCCCTCAGGAACCCCAATTAAACGTAGGTTTTTCTTCCTCAGGCTGTCGTTTATTTCTCTTAATCTGTCTTCATAGTCTTTTAATTGTCTGTGTCTTTTTTCCTCAGTTTCACTCTTTGCCATCAACTTGTCCTCTATGTCACTCACTGGTTCTTCCACCTTGTTAACCCTCGTCATTAGGACTTCTAGTTTGGATTGCCTCTCATTCAATTGATTTTTAATTTCTGCCTGATTAGCTCTAAATTCTGCAGTCATGAAGTCTCTTGAGTCCTTTATGCTTTTTTCTAGAGCCACCAGTAGCTGTATAATAGTGCTTCTGAATTGCCTTTTGACATTGAATTGTAATCCAGATTTTGTAACTCTGTGGGAGAGAGGACTGTTTCTGATTATTTCTTTTGAGGTGAGGTGTTCCTTCTAGTCATTTTGCTCAGCGCAGAGTGGCCAAAAACAAGTTGTATTGGGAAAAGGAGAAAAAGAGAGAGAGAGAGAAGGAAAGAAAAGAGAAAAAGAAAAAAGAAAATAGGAAGAAAAAAGGGGAAAAAGAGAAGAAAAGAGAAAGAAAAAGAAAGGGGAAAAAAGGGTGGGGGAAGCAATCAGAAATCAAAACGAAAAAAAAAAAAAAAAAAAAACACGGAGGAGTATCTTCTGATTCTGTGTACTTCAAGTCCCTTGACTTCCCCTGGAACTTGTCCGTCTAGCTGGTCCTCTGGGGGAGGGGCCTGCTGTGCTGATTCTCAGGTGTTAGCACTTGGGGGAGCTGCTCTGCCCCGGGCCTGGTGCAGGGCTCAGTGGGGGTTGTTCACCCCGTGAGGCCGCAGGAGGAACAACCGCAGTGGCGGGGCCAGCTCTGCAGCCCTGGAGTCAGCTCCCGCAGTCACCACGGAGCTCTCCGTCTGCAGGGCCTGGAGGCTCCGGGGCGGGGCCGCTGATGTGCTCAGCTCCGGGCAGGAGCGTCCTCGCTGTCCTGGGCCCCCCGGCCTCTGCCTGTCCCGGGGGAGGCCGGATCCTGGGCTGTGTCCCGGCGCCCTGTGCTCCGGAGCCTGCGCTGTTGGATTCCCGCTCCCGCCCCGCAGCCCCCTCCGCGGAGCCGCCCCCGTGCCCCCCCCGAGCTGCTCCCGCCCCGCAGCCCCCTCTGCGGAGCCGCCCCCGAGCCCCCCGAGCTGCTCCCGCCCCGCAGCCCCCTCCCCGGAGCCGCCCCCCGAGCCCCCCGAGCTGCTCCCGCCCCGCAGCCCCCTCCGCGGAGCCTCTTACTCCGCCCGAGCCCCCCCGAGCTGCTCCCGCCCCGCAGCCCCCTCCCCGGAGCCGCCCCCCGAGCCCCCCGAGCTGCTCCCGCCCCGCAGCCCCCTCCCCGGAGCCGCCCCCCGAGCCCCCCGAGCTGCTCCCGCCCCGCAGCCCCCTCTGCGGAGCCGCCCCCGAGCCCCCCGAGCTGCTCCCGCCCCGCAGCCCCCTCCGCGGAGCCTCTTCCTCCGCCCGAGCCCCCCCGAGCTGCTCCGGGTCCCGCCGTGCGCGCTGCAGCCCTTAGGGAGCTCGGCGCACTCTCCCGGGGCGCAGGTGCCTGTTAGTGTCCCCGGGAGCCCGAGGGCATCCCCGCCCTCCTGGGTCCTGCTCCACCTCCCTGCGAGCCCCTTTCCCCCGGGAAGGTCGGTGCAGCTCCTGCTGCTCCGGGACGGGGCTCTCCTGTCCTGGGGACACTCGCCCCGGCCTCAGCCCGGCTCCTCGCGGGGCCCCTCCCCCTTGGAGGCCTTTGTTTCTTTAGTTCTTTTTCCCCGTCTTCCTACCTTGATAGAAGCGCGAACTCTTCTCACTGTAGCATTCCAGCTGGTCTCTCTTTAAATCTCAGGCCGAATTCGTAGATTTTCAGGATGATTTGAAGGTTATCTAGGTAAATTGGTGGGGACAGGTGACTTGGGGACCCTACTCTTCCGCCGTCTTGCCCCTCCTCCCGAGAATGAAGCATTTGAACCCTGACCTACCCACCTCTGCCCTCAGCTCTGCAGGACAGAAGCCCTACTCCGGACCAGTCAGCTCAGAACACAAGGTTCCCTCTCCTAAGACTGGCTAAGAGAGCCTTCCTTCACCCAGGCCCCACTGAAAGCAGAAGCTCTATTCCAGGAACAGTAGTGTGAGAACAGTGACCCCATCCCCCTCTCCACATTCTGCTCATGGGGTAGAAGCTCCACACCAGTACAGACAAACCAAGATGAACAGGGGCCAGTACCCTGCTCAGAACTGCTGGTAAGACAGGTATCATTCAGAAGTGGGCTACTGTCACTATGCCATAGAGACATGACTCAGAGACTTTGCCCAAGGTGGGAGGCAGGCTATGAGAACAGAGATGTCTGAAGCTCTCCCTAAGGGAGCTAACTTAATTTGGAAAAGTACATGGGGAAGCTCCTATCTAAGGGTGGTGTTGAAAACAGCAGAGAGGAAAGCAATTAAGAGGATGCTGGTAGCTCTACGAAAGCAACAAGCCAAACCATAGTCAGTCAGTAGTTACCAGAGAAATCCAGGAGACAAGGAAGAAAAGTCATCCTGGAATAGGAACAATCTCCAAAAACTGGCAAAAACTACCACTGCAAAGAAATTTGAATTAAATTGGATCAGACCACCGAGAGATTTATGTTCCAGGACATCGCTTAAAACAATAGGGCAACCAGCCAACACTTGGTGGAAGTTAACAACTGGTGTGATTGCGTCTGAGGCAGCCAAGTTAACAGAGAAATTAAGGAAAAGAGAGAGTCAAAGAGAAAGCAAAAACACTACTATGCCAAGGTGATCATGCCTATGTGCAGGACTGGGCCTTCTGGGGAACAGCAGCAGATGCTATGTACTATGGTGGAAATAAAAACAACTGCACAATCCAGCTAAGGAACTAACCAAGTAATAAACCAACTAACAAGCAGATAAGCCAAATAAATAAGTGAAGAAAAGGAACAAAAATCGCCATGTATAAACAACACAAGAGAATACAGACCAGTATCTCGTATGAATATAGACAGAAAATCTTTAACAACATAATAAATGCCACATCCAGCAACATATAAAAAGTAAGGCACATTATGACTAACTGGGATTTATCCTAGGAATGCAAGGTGGTTTAACATCAAAGAATCAGTTTAGGTAATATATTGTATCAAAGAATAAAGAACAGAAGCCATATGATCATCTCAATTGGTGCCCCCCCCCCCAAAAAAAAAGCTTTTGACAAAATTCAACATCTTATTATGATAGAAACACAAGACAAACTAGGGTGCAAGAAACCCTCCAACCTCATAAAAGGCATCTCTGGAAAGCCCACAGCTAATACCTGATGGTGAGTGACTAAAACTTTTTCCTCCTGAAAAATCTATATTCTTGGTAACCATCCAAAATGATTCTAATGTGGCTGGTCCCTAGAGCTGCATTTGGCAATCTCTGTAAGATGAGAAAAAGTAGAGTTTCTTATGTGATGCAATCAGAAGTAGGGATTAGCACTGACTACATAGGAAGATCACTAAATGATATGCACAGACCTTAACTCTTTCATAAACTTATGACTTAGCTCAGGATACACCAAAATAACAAGGCTTTTGATTGATTTAAGTAGTTTATTTAGGGACCAGAGGTGCTTCCAGGAGGCAGAAGAGCAGGAACAGGAAGAACAAAGCACCTACTCAGAAAGAGTAGAATGGACACCTTGCTATGTGAGTTAAGGACCCTATTTGCCCTGGGCCTGCATGGGTCCATCCTTTGCTCCAGTGCCTGAGATCAGAAGTGGGCAGAGAAATGTGAATTGCAGCCCTAATGACATCTACAAATATTGACCCTGTTTAATAACATAATATTTTATCTTAAGTAATACTAACACTTCCCCCATTCCTCAGTCTTTCAATGTGGGATAAATACCATACAACGTGGCTTCAATGTGATTTCTTTTGGGGGTCTTTTGCAACTAACTTAACTTCCCTTTCCTTATATTAACATTAGAAAAATCCTAGTAACTCACTTGTATTACAAGGAATAAATAATTATTGTGTATGAAGCTAAGGAAAACTTTGTGACACAATTTGAGCTCTCAAATAGATGTTATCCTTTTGTATTATAAGACTAACTGCATTTATCTGTGATAATTGCATTAAACACAGGAATAATGATTTACATGTTTACTTATTTTAAAGTGGATCAAATTTTAAATGACCCATAGAGCAGTGAAAATTGGAATGTGTCTCAGTTATTGTGATTTTTTCTTCAGTCCTTTATATTTGTCCACACCATAATTTAATATTACTGATTTGCCTTCAATGAGTCTAGAAAATTCAACACAATTTTTAAATTACTATATTTATTTTTATTTCTGAAAGCACAATATGCATTACATACATTATTCAAGAAGCACAGAGACTAGGCTCTCTCCCTTTCCTGTCCTGGCGCGTCTCAGGTTAATTTCCAGACTTAGCTGCTTTTCTGATTTTCTCACATTTCCTAGAAGAGATAATCTATGCTTCAGAAGCATTTTGTTTTGTGTTTGTTTGTTTGTTTTGTTTTGCTCCGCATAAGTAAAACTTCAAATTTATGTCTTCTTGTACCAAAGGTAGCATACTTATAAGTTCTTGTCATTCATTCCTTTTTTCTTTCAGAACTTGAAGTTTTCTGTTTCTTGGTTTAATATAATCTTTTAAAAAGGATTTTATTTATTTATTTATTTATTTATTTATTTATTTATTTGAGACATAGAGAGACAGAGACACAGGCAGAGGGAAAAGCAGACTCCCTGTGGGGAGCTCAATGTTGGACTTGATCCCAGGGTTCTAGATAATGACCTAAGCCAAAGGCAGGTGCTCAATCACTGAGCCACTCAGGTGTCCCAGTTTAATATAAACTTTATTGAGATATAAAGCACTGATCTGTATAAAATTGATAACATTTGAAGAAATATATTTACCTGACAGAGAAACCAGTATCACAGAAATCAATTTTTCTTTTTCTTAAGCCTGCTACACGTGCAACTACATACCAAGTTGTCTTGCTTATTTTGCTCAGCAAATTGGTAGAGATTCTTTTATGGTTGTATATAGCAGCAGTCTGTTCCTTTTTATTGCTGTATCATCTTGTATGAATATATGATAATTTGCTTATCCATTCACCTACTGATGAATATTTTTTAAATCAACTTTAATGAGATATAGTTTTTAGATAATAAATGCTCCCTTTTAAATGCATGATTCTATAATTTTATAAATTTTGACAGTATGTGTATGTATGTGTGTACAATCTACATACGGAATAGTTCCAGTTCCAGAACCCCAGAAATTTGCTTTATTTGGTCCACAGTACCAGCCCCTTAATGGGCAACCACTATTTTGAGTTCCATAATTATAAAATTGTTTTTCTTCTTTTCACATTTCACCTATCTGAAATCCTATAGTATCCATTCTTTTAAGTGTGTGGCTTCCTTTGCTCAGTATACTTTTTGGGATTCATCCATGTTATATATTCATGTCTATTTACCAATGAGTAGTATTTTATTGTATGGATATATCCTAAAATGTTCACCTTAGATATTTGGATTGTTGTTAGGTTAGGCTGTTGTAAATAAAGCTGCTATGAATGTTTGTGTACAAATCTATTTGTGGATCTATGTATTTATTTATTTTGCATAAATAGCTATGCATGGAATTGCATCATTGTGTAGATGACAGTATATGTTTACTACATTTGTAGATGCAGAGAGATAGATGTTAGTGCTAATGTTATGGCTATAGAATTAGATTATTAAATGAATTTTGAAAAAGTGGAAAATAAACTGAAAATTATAAGATGGAATTTTCTAGGTAAAAATGTAAAGGTTAAATATAAATGTAAAGGTTAAATAAATATACTTGTTAAAATGTATGTTAAATATACATACATAGAGGGATGGAGATAACTCATTTATGTCAATACATATATGTGTTTTGTTATTACAAAAAGACAAACCACACTTTCTTATGTGAGGAATTTCTTGTTAGCCTTGCTATTTTTATAAATCAAGTAAAGATCATGTACCACTAAGTCAAACTTAATTGTTTTTTCTTTGTGTGTTTTACTTGGTAGAAGTGAGTTTCTGGGAGAAGTGTTTTAACTTGTGAATTAGTTTTAGGCAGAGGATTAAAATTGGTAAGAGAAAGCTTGTGCATAAATCACTTTTCATATATCATTTAATTTTTAGAAAACTCTCCAAAGTAGTTTTATTAATAGTTCTCAGATGAGAGACATAGATCTTAGTATGAGATGTTAAGGAATTCCCCAAGGTCATAGAGCCAAGTTTGGACACTCAGATCTGGTTTCATTCTTACCCTTTTCCACATCTGACTTTCTGAGTATATAGCAGTTGCTACTCAGTGGGGATGTCATTAATGAGTCACGTATTGTTTCTAATTGTAATTTATATCCATTCTACTAAGTCCCATCAGGATTTACATTATTTCCTAAGAGAAGGCCAGATATATCCATTTCTTTTTTTTTAACATTTTTTATTTAAATTCAACTTAGCAACATATAGCATAACACCCAGTGCTCATGCCCTCAAGTACCCCCCTCAGTGCCCGTCACACAGTCATCCTGTCCCCCTGCCCACCTCCCCTTCCACTACTCCTTCCTTGTTCGTTTCCCAGATTTAGGAGTCTCTCATGTTCTGTCACCCTCTCTGATTTTTCCCGTTCATTTTATCTTCTTTCCCCTATAATCCCTTTCACTAATTTTTATATTCCCTGTATGAGTGAAACCATATAATGATTGTCCTCTGATTGACTTATTTCACTCAGTATAATACCCTCCAGTTCCTTCCATGTCAAAGCAAATGGCGGGTGTTCGTCCTTTCTGATGGCTGAGTAATATTCCATTGTATATATAGACCACATCTTCTTTATCCATTCATCTGTCGATGGACACTGAGGCTCCTTCCACAGTTTGGCTATTGTGGACATTGCTGCTAGAAACATCGGGATGCAGGTGTCTCGGAGTTTCACTGCATCTGTATCCTTGGGGTAAATCCCCAGTAGTGCAATTGCTGGGTCATAGGGTAGCTCTATTGTTAACTCTTTGAGGAACCTCCACACAGTTTTCCAGAGTGGCTGCACCAGTTCACATTCCCACCAACAGTGCAAGAGGTTCTCCTTTCTCCACATCCTCTCCAACATTTGTTGTTTCCTGTCTTGTTAATTTTCCCCATTCTCACTGGTGTGAGGTGGTATCTCATTGTGGTTTTGATTTGTATTTCCCTGATGGCAAGTGATGTGGAGCATTTTCTCATGTGCTTGTTGGTCATGTCTATGTCTTCTTTGGTGAAATTTCTGTTCATGTGTTCTACAACGTGCAGAAGAATGAAACTAGACCACTCTCTTACACCATACACAAAGATAAACTCAAAATGGATGAAAGATCTAAAGGTGAGACAAGAATCCATCAAAATCCTAGACAACAACACAGGCAACACCTTTTTGAACTTGGCCACAGCAATTTCTTGCAAGACACATCTATGAAGGCAAAGGAAACAAAAGCAAAAATGAACTATTGGGACTTTGTCAAGATAAAAAGCTTCTGCACAGCGAAACAGTCAACAAAACTAAAAGGCAACCTACAGAATGGGAGAAGATATTTGCAAATGACGTATCAGATAAAGGGCTAGTTTCCAAGATCTATAAAGAACTTATCAAACTCAACAGCAAAGAAACAAACAATCCAGTCATAAAATGGGCAGATGAAGACATTTCTACATTTGCCTCTGTAGTACATTAAATGGATCCTTTGCAACCTGGGCTTGAAACCCTCATTCCCACTGTCTAACTTCCTTCTGCAGAAAGGCTGGCCAACACATATTTCAACTACTGGCCTTAACCAAAAAGAATCAATTCCAATCATAATTCCATCCGTAGTTATATTTTGAGTTTATTTTGAACTTAAAAAAACTGTCTACAGGAATAAGACCATGTTACAAACACAAATATAATACCCAGATATGTGTTTCAGAATTGGTGTCAAGAGAATTAAAACTGTTTAAATTTAAATTGAGTAAACCTCACCCTTCCTATTGTTAGACCTAATCCTAATACATCCTTGGCTTTGATGGTTGTTCAAGGAGAACTGAGAAAATGATGAATTTTTTTGTATATATCCCATCGGAATGGATATAAATTTTATGGAGAAAGAATAGGCTCCCCAAACTCTTTTCCAATTTATTTTCAGCTTATCAGTTGAATGCATGGTAGGGTTTAACAAATCAGTCGCATTGAGTTTCTCTATTTGCCTTTTAAACGAATAAGTAAACTACCAAGTGGGTTTTGGTCGAAAGTCACTTCTTCTGTGACTAAAGGCTATCTGTCCCAAGTGTTTAATATGAAATAATTTGTCCTTCAGAAAGAGCTGGAAAACAGTAAAATTTTTACCCTAATAATTCTACTTTTACATTTTGGTTTATTTATTCTTTCTTTTTGCTCTACTGTTTTGATGTATTAAATTCTAAATTAATTGATTGCCATATTAAGCAGCCTAGTCATGTTTTCTATGTCTATTTTGTTGTTGTTGTTCATTTATTAGAAACTTTGTTAAAGGTTGAAAAAATACTAGCTTTTAAATACACCAATTATGTTTTCCCCTAAGGCTTATAGTTTCACAAGGGATCCTTTAGTACATGAAAAACTTACAATTCATGCTTTCATTTTTTAAATTTTTTTTAAGGACTTTAATAGGTGATGGGCACTGAGGGGGGCACTTGATGGGATGAGCATTGGGTACCATATTGGGTACTATATGTTGGCAAATCAAACTCCAACAAAAAATATACAAAAATAAATAAATAAATAAATAAAGATGTTATCTATTTATTCATGAGAGACAGAGAGAGACAGAGAGGCAGAGACACAGGCAGAAGGAAAAGCAGGCTCCTCACAGAGAGCCCGATGCGAGACTCTATCCCAGAACCCTGGGATCACGTCCTGAGCCAAAGACAGACACTCAACTGCTGAGCCACCCAGGCGTCCCATTAAACTTTTTTCTTTTTGTTTTATTATCCTAGCCTTTTTTTTTTTTAAGTAAAAGTGATTTGAACAGTTGTGTGTGTATTTATTCATACTTCTGAGTCCTGGTATATGTCAAACCCTGACAGCCTGAAAGCATTAGGGACAAGGTGGTGAGCAAGGCAAGACTGAAGATTCTTCCCTATTGGAGTTTTTGTTCTGGTGAAGGAGACAATATAGAAAAGGGGAAAAGTATATGGAGAGGATGTTAGAAGTTGAGAAGTGTTATGGAGAAAAGTAATGCAAGGAGCAGAGCCGAAGGAGTATGGTGGGGGACAGTTTGAAATTTTAAATAAGGTAGCCACAGCAGGTCTCATTAAAGAGGTGACATTTTAACTTCTTTTTCTTTTAATTGCAGTTCGACCCGCCAACACATAGCACAACACTCACCGCTCATCCCACCAAGTGACCCCCTCAGTGCCCATCACCCAGTCACCCCAACCCCCTGTCCACCCCCTTTTCATCACACCTTGTTCATTTCCCAGAGTTAGGTGTCTCTCATGTTCTGTCACCCTCTCTAATTTTTCCTACTTATTTTTTCTCCTTTCCTCTTTATTCCCTTTCACTATTTTTTATATTCCCCAAATGAATGAGAACATATAATATTGTCCTTCTCCGATTGGCTTACTTCACTCAGCATAATACTCTCCAGTTCCACCCATGTTGAAACAAATGGTGGGTATTTGTCATTTCTAATGGCTGAGGAATATTCCATTGTATACATAGACCACATGTTCTTTATTCACTCATCTTTTGATGGACACCAAAGCTCCTTCCACAGCTTGGCTATTGTGGACATTGCTGCTATAAACATTGGGTTGCAGGTGTTCCAGCATTTCACTGCATCTATATCTTTGGGGTAAATCCCCAGCAGTGCAATTGCTGGGTCGTAGGGCAGGTCTATTTTTAACTCTTTGAGGAACCTCCACACAGTTTTCCAGAGTGGCTGCACCAGTTCACATTCCCACCAGCAGTGCAAGAGGGTTCCCCTTTCTCCAGATCCTCTCCAACATTTGTTGTTTCCTATCTTGTTAATTTTCCCCATTCTCACTGGTGTGAGGTGGTATCCCATTGTGGTTTTGATTTGTATTTCCCTGATGGCAAGTGATGTGGAGCATTTTCTCATGTGCGTGTTGGCCATGTTTATGTCTTCCTCTGTGAGATTTCTGTTCATGTCTTTTGCCCATTTCATGATTGGATTGTTTGTTTCTTTGCTGTTGAGTTTAATAAGTTCTTCATAGATCTTAGATACTAGTCCTTTAATTGAAATGTCATTGCAAATATCTTCTCCCCTTTTGTAGGTTGTTGTTTAGTTTTCTTGACTGTTTCTTTGGCTGTGCAGAAGCTTTTTATCTTGCTTGAGTCCCAATAATTCATTTTTGCTTTTGTTTCTCTTGCCTTCATAGATGTATCTTGCAAGAAGTTGCTGTGGTCAAGTTAAAAAAGGTGTTGCCTGTGTTGTCCTCTAGGATTTTGATGGATTCTTGTCTCACCTTTAGATTTTTCATCCATTTTGAGTTTATCTTTGTGTCTGGTGTAAGAGAATGGTCTAGTTTCATTCTTCTGCATGTGGATGTCCAATTTCCCCAGCACCATTTATTGAAGAGAATGTCCTTTCTCCAGTGGATGTCTTTCCAGCTTTGTAGAATTTTAGTTGACCATAGAGTTGAGGGCCGATTTCTGGATTCTCTATTCTGTTCCATTGATCTATGTGTCTGTTTTTGTTCCATTACCACGCTGTCTTGATGACCACAGCTTTGTGGTACAACCTGAAATCTGGAATTGTGATGCCCCCAGCTATAGCTTTCTTTTTCAATATTCCCCTGGCTATTCGGGGTCTTTTCTGATTCCACACAAATCTTAAGATGATTTATTCCAACTCTCTGAAGAAAGTCAATGGTATTTTGATAGGGATTGCATTAAATGTGCAAGTTGCCCTGGGTAGCATGACATTTTCACAATATTGATTCTTCCAATCCATGAGCATGGAATATTTCTCCATCTCTTGGTGTCTTCCTCAATTTCTTTCAGAAGTGTTCTGTAGTTCTTAGGGTATAGATCCTTTACCTCTTTGGTTAGGTTTATTCCTAGGTATCTTATGCTTTTGGGCGCAATTGTAAATGGGATTGACTCCTTAATTTCTCTTTCTTCAGTCTCATTGTTAGTCTATAGAAATGCCACTGATTTCTAGGCATTGATTTTGTGTCCTGCCACACTGCCGAATCACTGTATGAGTTCTAGCAATCTTGGGGTGGAGGCTTTTCGGCTTTCTATGTACAGTATCATGTCATCTGCAAAGAGGGAGAGTTTGACTTCTTCTTTGCCAATTTGAATGACTTTTATTTCTTTTTGTTGCCTGATTGCTGAGGCAAGAACTTCTAGTACTATGTTGAATAGCAGCGGTGAGAGTGGACATCCCTGTTTGGTTTCTGAGCTTAGGGGAAAGGCTCCCGCAGTGTTTCCCCATTGAGAATGATATTTGCTGTGGGCTTTTCGTAGATGGCTTTTAAGATGCTGAGGAATGTTCCCTCTATCCCTACACTCTGAAGAGTTTTGATCAGGAATGGAGGCTGTATTTTGTCAAATGTTTTCTCTGCATCTATTGAGAGGGTCATATGGTTCTTGTGTCTTCTCTTGTTAATATGATCTATCACATTGTTGGTTTACAAGTGTTGAACCAGCCTTACATCCCAGGAATAAATCCCACTTGGTCATGGTGAATAATCTTTTTTTAAAAAAATATTTTATTTATTTATTCATGAGAGACACAGAGAGAAAGAGAGAGGCAGAGAAACAGGCAGAGGGAGAAGCAGACTCCTTGCAGGGAGCCCGATGTGGGACTTGATCCCAGGACTCTGGGATCATGCCCTGTTCTGTAGGCAGGAGCTCTAACCCGGAGTCACCCAGCCTTCCCGAATAATCTTCTTAATGTACTGTTGAATCCTATTGGCTAGTATCTTGTTGAGAATTTTTACATCTGTGTTCATCAGGGATATTGGTCTATATATCTCCTTTTTGGTTAGATCTTTGGTTTTGAAATTAAGGGGATGCTGGCCTCATGAAACAAGTTTGGAAGTATTCCATCCCTTTCTATCTTTTGAAACAGCTTTAGTAGAATAGGTATTGTTTCTTCTTTAAACGTTTGCTAGGGGCAGCCTGGGTGCCTCAGTGATTTAGCGCTGCCTTCAGTCCAGGGCCTGATCCTGGAGACCCGGGATCAAGTCCCATGTCAGGCTCCCTGCGTGGAGTCTGCTTCTCCCTCTGCCTGTGTCTCTGCCTTTCTCTCTCTAACTCTCTTTGTTTCTCATGAGTGAATACATAAATACAATCTTAAAAAAATAAATAAATACATAAACAAACAAACAAACAAACAAACATTTGGTAGAATTCCCCTGGGAAGCCATTTGACCCTGGACTTTTGTGTCTTGAGAGGTTTTTTTTTATTTTTATTTTTTTTAAATTTATTTTTTATTGGTGTTCAGTTTACCAACATACAGAATAACCCCCAGTGCCCGTCACCCATTCACTCCCACCCCCCGCCCTCCTCCCCTTTCACCACCCCTAGTTCGTTTCCCAGAGTTAGGAGTCTTCATGTTCTGATATTTCCCACACATTTCTTCTCCCTTCCCTTATATGCCCTTTCACTATTATTTATATTCCCCAAATGAATGAGAACATATAATGTTTGTCCTTCTCCGACTGACTTACTTCACTCAGCATAATACCCTCCAGTTCCATCCACGTTGAAGCAAATGGTGGGTATTTGTCGTTTCTAATGGCTGAGGAATATTCCATTGTATACATAGACCACATCTTCTTCATCCATTCATCTTTCGATGGACACCGAGGCTCCTTCCACAGTTTGGCTATTGTGGCCATTGCTACTATAAACATCGGGGTGCAGGTGTCCCGGGGTTTCACTGCATCTGTATCTTTGGGGTAAATCCCCAGCAGTGCAATTGCTGGGTCGTAGGGCAGGTCTATTTTTAACTCTTTGAGGAACCTCCACACAGTTTTCCAGAGTGGCTGCACCAGTTCACATTCCCACCAACAGTGCAAGAGGGTTCCCCTTTTCTCCGCATCCTCTCCAACATTTGTGGTTTCCTGCCTTGTTAATGTTCCCCATTCTCACTGGTGTGAGGTGGTATCTCATTGTGGTTTTGATTTGTATTTCCCTGATGGCAAGTGATGCAGAGCATTTTCTCATGTGCATGTTGGCCATGTCTAGGTCTTCCTCTGTGAGATTTCTCTTCATGTCTTTTGCCCATTTCATGTACTACAAAGCTGTGGTCATCAAGACAGTGTGGTCCTGGCACAAAAACAGACACATAGATCAATGGAACAGAATAGGGAACCCAGAAGTGGACCCTGAACTTTATGGTCAACTAATATTCAATAAAGGAGGAAAGACTATCCATTGGAAGAAAGACAGTCTCTTCAATAAATGGTGCTGGGAAAATTGGACATCCACATGCAGAAGAATGAAACTAGACCACTCTCTTTCATCATACACAAAGATAAAATACAAACAGCTTTAGGAGAATAGGTATGGTTTCTTCTTTAAACGTTTGATAGAATTCCCCTGGGAAGCCATCTGGCCCTGGACTCTTGTGTCTTGGGAGGTTTTTGATGACTGCTTCAATTTCCTCCCTGGTTATTGGCCTGTTCAGGTTTTCTATTTCTTCCTGTTCTAGTTTTGGTAGTTTGTGGTTTTCCAGAAATGCGTCCATTTCTCTAGATTGCCTAATTTATTGGTGTGTAGCTGCTTATAATATGTTTTTAAAATCATTTGTATTTCCTTGGTATTTGTTGTGATCTCTCCTTTTTCATTCATGATTTTATTCATTAGAGTCTTTTCTCTTTTGTTTTTAATAAGGCTGAGTAATGGTTTATGTAACTTATTAGTCTTTCAAAGAACCAACTACTGGTTTTGTTGATCTGTTCTGCAGTTCTTCTGGTCTCTATTTCATTGAGCTCTGCTCGAATCTTTACTAACTTTCTTCTTCTGCTGGGTGTAGGTTTTATTTTCTGTTCTTTCTCCAGTTCCTTTAGATGCAAGGTTAGCTTGTGTATTTGAGTTTTTTTCCAGTTTTTTTAAGGGATGCTTGTATTGCGATGTATTTTCCTCTCCAGACTGCTTTACTGTATCCCAAAGATTTTGAACGGTTGTATCTTCATTCTCATTAGTTTCCATGGATCTTTTAAAGTCTTCTCTAATTTGCTGGTTGACCATCTCATCTTTTAGAAGGATGGTCTTTAACCTTCACGTGTTTGAATTTCTTCCAAATTTCTTCTTGAGATTGAGTTCAAGTTTCAAAGCATTATGGTCTGAAAATATGCAGGGGACAATCCCAATCTTTTGGTGTTGGTTGAGACCTGATTTGTTACCCAGTATGTGGTCTATTCTGGAGAAAGTTCCATGTGCCCCTGAGAAGAATGTATATTCAGTTGAATTCAGATGCAAAGTTCTGTAAATATCTGTGAAATCCATCTGGTCCAGTGTATCATTTAAAGTTCTTGTTTCAGGGATCCCTCAGGGGCTCAGTGGTTTAGTGTCTGCCTTTGGCCCAGGGCTTGATCCTGGAGTCCCAGGATCGAGACCCAGGTTGGGCTCCCTGCATGGAGCTTGCCTCTCTCTCTGTGTGTCTTTCATGAATAAATAAATAAAAATCTTAAAAAAATAAACCTCTTGTTTCTTTGGAGATGTTGTGCTTAGAAGACCTGTCATTTGCAGAAAGTGCCATGTTGAAGTCTCCCAGTAGTACTGTATTATCTAAGTATGTCTTAACTTTGGTTATGAATTGATTGGTATACGTGGCAGCTCCCACATTCAGGGCATAAATAGTCATGATTGTTAAGTCCTCTTGTTGGATAAATCCTTTAAGTATGATATAGTGTCCCTCTTCATCTCTCACTACAGTCTTTGGGATAAATGTTAATTTATCTGATATGAGGATGGCTACCCCTGCTTTCTTTTGAGGACCATTTGAATGGTAAATGGTTCTCCAACCTTTTATTTTCAGGCTGTTGGTATCCTTAGGTCTAAAATTAGTCTCTTGTAGACAGCAAATGGGTCTTGCTTTTTTATCCAGTCTTTACCCCGCATCTTTTAATGGGATCATTAAGCCCATTCATGTTCAGAGTTACTATTCAAAGATATGAATTTAATGTCATCATAATACCTATTCAGTCCCTGTTTTTGTGCATTATTTCTTTGGGCATCCTCTTTCTTTTACAGAGTCCCCCTTAATATTTCTTGCGGAGCTGATTTGGTAGTCACAAATTCTTTCAGTGTCCGCCTATCTTGGAAAATCTTTATCTCTCCTATTTTGAATGAGAGCTTTGCTGGATAAAGTATTCTTGGCTGCAGGTTCTTCTCATTTAGTGCCCTGAATATATCCTGCCACCCCTTTCTGGCCTCCCAGGTCTCTGTGGAGAGGTCTGCTGTTAATCTAATTCTTCTCCCCATATAAGTTAGGGATCTCTTGTCTCTTTCTGCTTTAAGGATTTTCTCTTTATCTTTGGGATTTTCAAGTTTCACTATTAAATGTCGAGGTGTTGAACAGTTTTTATTGAGTTGGTGGGGGGGGATCTCTCTATCTCCTGTATCTGAATGCCTGTTTCCCTCCCCAAATTAGGGAAGTTCAGAGAAAGGGAAGGAGACAAAGACTTACCTGTGTGAACTTTTGTGCTTTTTGAATTTGGAACCCCATGTTTGTATTAACCACTCAAAAATAAAATTTAATTTAATATAAAAAATTAGGGAAGTTCTCAGCTATGATTTGTTGAAATATGCTTTCTGGTCCTCTGTCTCTCTCGGAGCCCACTAGAACCCTAATTAAATATAGATTTTTTCCTTCTGAGTTTGTCATTTATTTCCCTTAACCTTTCCTCATGGTCTTTTAATTGTTTTTCTCTTTTTTTCCTCAGCTTCCTTCTTTGCCATCAACTTGTCTTCTATGTCACTCAGTCTTTCTTCTACCTCATTAACCCTCATCATTAGGACCTCCAGTTTGGATTGCATCTCATTTAATTGATTTTTAATTTTGTCCTTATTAGAATATCTAAATTCTACAGTCATGAAGTCTCTTGAGTCCTTTATGCTTTTTTTCCAGAGCCACCAGTAGTTTCGTAATTGTGCTTCTGAATTGGTTTTCTGACATCGAATTGTTATCCAAATTCTGTAACTCTGTGGGAGAGAGTACTTTTTCTGATTCTTTCTTTTGTGGTGAGTTCTTTCTAGTCATTTTGCTCAGTGCAGAGTGGCTAAAAACGAGTTGTACTTGTTAGAAGCACAAACTCTTTTCTCTGTAGCATTCCAGTTCTCTATTTTTTTTTAATTTTTAAAAAAGATTTTATTTATTTATTCATGAGAGACACAGAGAGAGAGAGAGAGAGAGAGAGAGAGAGAGAGGGGCAGAGACACAGGCAGAGGAAGAAGCAGGCTCCATGCAGGGAGCCTGATGTGGGACTCGATCTTGGGTCCCCAGGATCACTCCCTGGGCCAAAGGCAGGCACCAAATCAATGAGTCACCCTGGCTGCCCTGTTCTCTCTTTTAATTTCAGGTCGGATTTGAAGGTTTTCAGGATGATTTTAAACTTATATAGGTAAGTTGGTGGGGACAGGTGACTTGGGGACCCTACACTCTGCCATCTTGCCCTGCCTCCCCGACCAACGTTTTCATTTTTTATTTATTGGATTCCTAGGACAGTTGAAGCCTTTTTTTCCATATGTTAAATTACTAGGCACGATTTCTCACTAATGAAATGTCAGTTTATATCCTTTCTTATTTATTTATTAAGATCATTGATTCTTATTAACTTATATGAGCTCCATATGAAAACATTAATACTTTTTTAATTTTTTAACTTTTTTAATAAATTTATTTTTTATTGGTGTTCAATTTGTCAACATACAGAATAACACCCAGTGCTCATCCCAAAATAGATATGCCCTATGACCCAGCAATCACTCTGCTGGGGATTTACCCCAAAGATACAGATGCAATGAAACGCCGGGACACCTGCACCCTGATGTTTATAGCAGCAATGTCCACAATAGCCAAACTGTGGAAGGAGCCTCAGTTTCCATCGAAAGATGAATGGATAAAGAAGATGTGGTTTATGTATACAATGGAATATTACTCAGCCATTAGAAACAACAAATACCCACCATTTGCTTCGACATTGATGGAACTGGAGGGTATTATGCTGAGTGAAATAAGTCAATCGGAGAAGGACAAAAATTATATGGTCTCATTCATTTGGGGAATATAAAGAATAGTGAAAGGGAATAAAGGGGAAAGGAGAAAAAATAAGTGGGGAATATCAGAAAGGGAGACAGAACATGAAAGACTCCTAACTCTGGGAAACATTAATACTTTTTATGTAACATTTCCTATAAAAGTTTCTCATATATATATAAAATAATCTTTTTGATATATAGAAGGTGGGTAGTGGACTGGGTTTAATGATTAAAGATAAATGATTTGACCTTCTTACTTCAATTTATGATAAGCTTTGTGACTTTAGGAAAATTAACCAATGAGAAAAATAATATAGAAATAATATGTGATTTTACTATATGTATGAATTATGAGAGATGGGAAACAATTTAAGTTTCCTGTGGCCATTAGTTAGTGTTATGTTCAAGAATAGAATCCAGGTATTTCTAATCTCTGGGCTTATGCTATTAAAAAACATATTATATTGCTTCCATGATTATATATACCATAATGGAAGAAATTGAAATGGTAAAACATCACCACATTATAATAAGATGATGAGGTAATATTTATGGGATTTTTTTTTTTTATATTTATGGGATTTTTAGGGAGTGTGTATCATATGGTAACTCCTCAAACAGTGGGACTGATTGCTATGTTTGTGTGTAGTCCACTCTTATGAATGTATATCCATATTTATCTTATCTATGTATTTCATATTCTCTGTTGTTTCCAAAAGAAAATTAGGAAGGCTTTTGTTATATCTTTATTTAAAAATACAAATTAATTATATAATTAACAAACATTTATAAAATATCTACACTGTGATGCTTTACAGGATACCTTCATTGCTTTGAGGATACCCCTTCTCTGACCCTATTGTCAGTGCCTATCTATTTTTCTCTACTGCACATTCCTTCCAAGTGCTATTCCCACCTCCAGGCCTTCATGGACTACGCACTTGGTATCAACTACAAACCAGCATGTTCATTCTGATTTTCTCCACTGAGTTTCAAATCCATGCCTCCAATATGCTAATGTTTCTCAAACATACCATATCCCAAACTGAACTCACTGCATTGTCTCCTATTCTAAATCTGCCTCTCTTTCAGTGCTCTTATCCCCCAACAACATCACCTTGGTTTTTCAAGTGAGAAGTCTTGCTGTGACTCTTCTATCTTCCTTGCCCTGCATTCAGTCACCAAACCTGTTTATTTTACTTCCTGTGCCTATATGTCCTTGTAACTATGATCCCTGTCCTAGGTCAGGTCCCTGTCAGCAATCCCTGAGATGGTTGAAACATTTCAATTAATCTCCCTAGTTCCAGTTTCCTCTTTTCTATTCTATTCCTAATAATTTAATGAAAATCTAGCTTTCAGAAATTCATGTATGATTGTCCTTCTTGCTGAAAATGCTTCCAAGTGTTTGCTTTGATTTCCGGGTGAGTCCCAAAAGTTTTAGCATGCTTAAAAGGGCTTTTATGCTTCTACCTCTGCTGCTCATCAGAAGTCTTCATCCACTACCCTTACATCATCACCTATGACACAGACTATAAAACAATTCTGTGAATAAATTCCTTGTTTTTATCATGCTCTGTCTGTGTAGATTAGTTCTCATGATATTTTCCACCTGGAGCATTCCTTCCATCTATCCATTCCCTCTACTCCATTTTCACCTGACTAAAGCCTATACCTGACTAAGTTTCAACTCTGATACCCTTTCTTCCTTATTCCATGGTTGTACTTGTTTCTACTTTATATTACCTCCCATACCTAAATCAGAGAATTCTTGGTATCAACCATGATATTCTGTTCATCCTTGTATCTCCAGCATCTATTCAATGCCTGCTACACAGGATGGTCTGAATAAGTGCCATATGTAGGAAGAATGATTTCATTGCTGAAGTGCAATAAAATTTTCCAATTGGGATAGCACCTCAAGGGCCCTAATAAGAGTATCCTTGATATCTTTGTGAGTTGCTTCTTCCTGCACTTCAAATGGGTCATTATAAACTGATGTTAATCAAGATAGTAAATGATAAATGCCAATACTTTCAGTTCCATGTGATAAATAGAAGATGCCTATCTCTTTTACTGTGGTAGTGAAGGGAGTGGAATATCTATGGTGCCCAATTAGAGCACACTGGGCAAATGTTCACATTGAATATCTAAAGTCTCACCGATGTATAAGATCTTCTGTTAGACTCCATGAGAACAGGACCCTTGGATCATGGCCTGAGCCAAAGGTGGATCCTCAACCACTCAGTGTCTGAGCTCAACCACTGAGCTCAACCAGGTCTCCCTATTCTTTTTTTTTTTTTTTAAGATTTATTTATTTGAGAGAGAGTGTGTGTGCATGCAAGAAAGGGGAGGGGCAGGGGAGAAGGAGAGAGAATTTCAAGCAGACTCCTGGCTGAGTGAAGAGTCTGACCCCGGGATCCATCTCACAATATCAATATTATGACCTGAGATGAAATCAAAGGTTAGAAGCTTAGAGGTTTAGTCAGTTAAGCATTCAACTCTTGGTATTGTTTCGGGTCATGATCTCTGGGTCATGAGATTCAGCCCCACATTGGGCTCTGAGCTCAGTGTAGAGTTTGCTTCAGATCCTCTCTCCCCTTTCCTTTCCTTCCTATTCACAACACTCTCAAATAAATAAATAAATAAATAAATAAATAAATAAATAAATAATAAATATGTGGAAGCTTAACCAACTGAGCCATCCAGGTGCCCCTCCATGTCCGTTATGGTCTCCATATTTCTGAGTCAAGGAAATCAAAGTAATAGAAGTAACTGGGATAAACACATAAAAATCTCACCTTCCAAACCAGTTTCCATGGAAACCAAACAAAGAACAAGAAAAGCTGTGTTATATATTCAACTGCTTTCAGAAATAATGACATAAATCCATAGTTTTAAATTTTTGTTTCAATTAGAACTCCTTTAATAAATTGAATATGAAAACGTTTGGGCTAGAAACATACCCTAAAATATGCTGAAATATTCCCACTTGCAACCATCATTTGCTAAAATTATTCATTAATTTAACATTATTAAGTGCCTAACATGTGTCAATTTTTGAGGTATATCCTGTGAGAAATGTTTCTCAAAGAGGAGGAAGATAAAGGAACTGACACCGGTGAGCACTTACTTTATCCCAGAAAAGTCTAGGTGATCTGTGTGTACATCATCTCATTCTGTAAAATATATATTATTTTACAGATTTTGTAATGGCTTTGTAAATATGCATACTTAAAGAGGAGGAATTTGAAACTGATCATATTTTGCCCAAGATCATATTTTTAGAAAGCAAGCTAACCCAAGACTTTCAAATCTAGGCAGCCCATTCTTTAAAATACTTTCTCCTTGAAATGCTCTGTAATGTCTTTATCAAATTCTAAATAGGTAGGTTAAAGCTCCATCATTTTTGTGCCAGCAATCCATCAGAAGGATTGGTGGACTATATTGTGCATCTTGGTGATATGCCTTATTTTATAATTCCATAAAATATATAAAGCACCTCATATATGGAAACATATTAATCAGAAAATAAAAGTATAATGAAGGGGTTCAGAATGAGTGTCTCCAAAATGTGCCAAGTAGATTACTTTGAGCTGATATCAAGGCCCAAGGGACTAGGAAGAATTTTTACCTCTCCCTTAAATGCCTAACAGAACCTAATAGAGGGTTGGTCCAGGAAGAGAACTATCACCAGAGATAACTAGAGTCTGAACTAAGTGTAGTAAGCTGAGGCAAGCAGGTCAGGTCTCAGGGATTAGTTCCTCTCTCTGTGTGACTCACTTTCTGCCTGGCTTGGCAAACATCAGATGACCAAACATTTGCTCCTCCCATCTCCTTGTGAATTGTTTTCCTCTCCATTGAAATCCCAGACTTCTACCCTTCTCCTTAGCTCAGGATGACATATAAGGCTGTTTCCTGAGTGCCTGTGGGTTTCATATTCTTATGGAGCTCCTGTACATGTGTAATCAGATTTTTTTTTCCTCCTGTTAATCTGTTTTATATCACCTTATCAGCCAAAGAAACTAGAAGGGTAGAATAAAAATGTTTCCTCCTAACGAACAAGGGGTAGTGGAAAGGGAGGTGGAGGGTGATTGGGGTGACTGGGTGATGGGCACTGAGGGGGGCACTTGGTGGGATGAGCACTGGGTGTTATGCTAAATGTTGGCAAATTGAACTCCAATAAAAAAATAAAAAAAGGTTTCCTCCTCAACAATATGAAATGGAAAAAGTGTCTTAAAGCAAATATTTAAATTATATATAATATGTGTATTATATATAATTTAAGAAGAGTTTTTATGTTTCACATATTTTATTAACTCAACTTTGTATCAGTGGTATTTTGACAAAAATGTCCTAAGACATGTACCAAAGTAGCTCTACTTAAAAATTAAAGAAATAAAAAATATATGCTAATATTTGAAAGCTTTCTTTATTGGAAAAAAGTATCTTAGAAGATTGACATTAACTTGGGGAATAAAGTTTATTTTCTATGAAATGTTGGGTTTTTTGAAACTGCCTGTGGGTTCCCACCCAGTTGTAGGAAACCGAACTGTACCAATTGCCACCAGAGGGCAGTATGGATTTGCAATCATTCCAAATCTATAGAGACTGTGTTCTCATTTTTTTAATCCAAAACTCTACGCTGTGGTAGATAATATCTTTAAAAATATTTGTATAATATCTATTGGAACTTATGATATTTGATTAATATCCTATTAGACAGTGCATAGCAATCAGATATTTTTTTCTTATAAACACGGATTAATCTGTTTTTTAGGGAAAAAATAAGAAATGAGTGAGCTAAAAGCAACCACTGTCTTCGATTTCTGTAAGCCAAAATTAACTCTTATCTAGTTTTCAGGGCTTTAACATTGCTATACTCATTCATGATTGTATTTCTAATAATCCATACTTCAGTGAACAAAATAAAGTGGCAGTGATGTATGCATTTTGTGATTTTAAAATAAACAAGTGTGTAGAGAATTGTAGGAAAAAAACTGTCAGAAAGTCATTTTATCTTTGAAGAATAAAGAAAATAAGGAAGAAAACAACAAATGTTCACTAGTCAATAATTCCAGCATCAAATGCTTATCTTTGCTGAGGCAAATGAATGAAGTAACTTGCTTTTTAATAAAGGCTCTTAATTATTAGCAAGTTGAAAGTTGATGAAGGGTGGGGTAGGAGTAGGTATTATTCATCTATAACAAGTTCTAGACAAATAAGCTATATCTAGGTAGCTTCTTTAAATTTAGATACTAGTAAAATTCTTATCATCAAATTTTGGAACTACTCACATGAAACCTAGTGGCAAACACTTTGTGAAAGTTACTAATAACAAGAGCACATTACAGTTTATACTTTTGCAAACATTTTCTCATTAAGTGCTCACACAAAACATTTTACAGATGAATAAACAAGCTTAAATTAAATAATAAGCTTGAGGTCATATGGCTCACTCATGATGTGAGTTCCTAAGAGAACAGTTACAGTTTAGGACTAAATCCTAAATCTCCAAATTCTTAACCAGTTAACTGCTTTGGTTGCAATTAGGATAACATAAATCTAGCACAGGAGATCAGTTTTATTACAAGCTAAGGACTCAGGTTCAAACCGCGTACCTAGTCTTTTATCTTGATGCTAGACTAAACACTGTGCTGTTTGTTTTAGGAAAGATCCTCAATCCTACTTGGCTACCAATGTTAATTGCTGAATATACTCCATCTAAAGAGGTCACTAGGAATAAAGAGAATGTCTTTAATTCCTAACATTGCAGGCATACGAAGAGGAAGGAGCAGGGACAAGTAAGGATTTTGCTCCAGGAGAGGCTGCTTTTCCAATCATTGTCTTCATCTGGGAACAATGAGTTGAATAGTTCCTCTGCACACACCCCAATCCAGAAGTGAATAAAACCAATTGTGCTATTAATTCAATTGAGTTTCTGTAAGAAGTCATCTCCACCCCTCTACTTCCCTTGTCAGGTTAGACACCCATAGTCTTGTCCAACCAATTTTCTTAGATAACTAGTGTGGACAGTTTTATTGTCAGACCATATGTAATAATATAACCAAACATTTTATTTTAAGTAGCCTCTTTACAATTGCACATGCCATGAAAAAGTGGAAAGCACACATCTTCATTTACAGAGATGAAGTCTTGAAAAAAAGGAAATCTCCTGCACCTGAATCCCCAGAGGTGAGATAAAAAAATTTGGTTCTAAAATATGCTCAGGAGTATCTCAGTTTGCCCAGTTCCTTTTCAGCTTGGTGACCTGAGGATTGATCATTACCTGGCTGGGGCTGGAGACTCTACTTGAGAAAGTACAATCTGGGATATCTTTCATCAACACACATGAAATGCCTGTAGTTCAGTCATTTAGTTCAGTCATTCAGTAAATATGTATTGAACTCCAGATAGGTGACAGGCATTGTGCCAGGAACTGGAATTCAACAGTAAATAAGAACAGTGGGCACTGACGGGATGAGCACTGGGTGTTATTCTATATGTTGGCAAATTGAACACCAATAAAAAATAAATTTATATAAAAAAAAGAACAGACATTCTAATGCTGGATTACTCCATCCTCAAGTCTCTCCAAGTATCACTTTTCCAAAGGTGGAAGGATAATACAACTCCTAAGGAAACTACTGCTAGCCTCCTCTTTGGCAAACAGATACACAACTAAATCGTCAACCCAAAACACGAATCATTCTAGCAGTTTGCATTTTAAATATTCTTCCGTAATAGTAATTCTCAGGAAAACAAACAAGCAAAAAGTCAAAATACAGTGTTCTCACAGACTCATACATAAATTAGAATTTGGGAGGCAGCATAGAACAATGATTAGCACATGAGTTCTAGACTATGGTGAGACGGCTCTGGTTCCTGGTTTTATCTCTTATCAGTTGGGTGACTTCAGAAAGTTCTTTCATTAGTCTATTCTGACTTCTATCCTGTGTACTAAGAGGATGATAAAAGTATCTGCATTGTAGGATTACATTTATCTAAAGGATTGTGGACATTTTACATTTGATTAGGATATTGCAAATGTTCAATGGATATAAAATATTATAATTAATAATATCATCTCCATTGTCAGCCATACATCACATGTTTGGAGAAAAGTTTAAACAAAAACAGATCAGTTTCCTTTTCCAGGTACTAACCAATCTACACCAGTAGTTCTATGAAACTGAGTGATTTTGAAAGCACAAATTCCCTAAATTAGTAAAGCCTAGCAAGTCTTATGCTAATGAATACTTTTTTTCAACTCAGACAGTGGCATCCAGAAAGCTCCTGTTTCCTGGCTAAAATGACAAATTTATGACGTCAGGGTCTACCCTGAGGGTCCTTTTTCCCATTTACTAATTTAATATCTCTCAACTCACCTTCCCATTTGTTCCTACTACTAGTGGTCCTAGTGTTGGAGTGCTGGCCAAGGCGTATTCTGGGTGAGACACAGTTTACACTCTTTAAGAATAGGATAACTTATGCTTATAAAACACACTGTACAAAGTTCATGGTCTGACATTTCCTGCAGCCTCAATCTCTTGATGTAGTCTCTGTTTCTTTGGAACCAGTAAGATCATTCCCCAGACTTTAGGATGACAGTGCTACCATTTACATTTGATACCCTACCTGCTTCTACCTGTGCCCTCTGACCTGGACTTAACCTTAAGTCTATCATTTCCCCTTTATTTTCAATTTACTTCAATGGGAAAATTACCTCAAAACATTTCTGGAATGGGCTTGCTGATCTGGAAACTTTCTCAGCCTGTGCCTTTATGATCCAGGGAAGGTGAATGTGTCCTCTCCCCTTTGATTCTTGTCCCTAAAATCTTGCTTTATCCTAGCTGGTACATTTTCTGGGCAGCATCATCTCTGCAGCAACCATCCAAACATCCCTTCCCTCTGTCTTCTTGAACCCATAAGATTCACCTCTATTTCCCCAGGCTTTCATGCCCTTGTTTTCCTGATAGTGATTCACTTACTAATGCTGGATTACTAGTGAATCACTAGTGATTCACTTACTCAGTGAAAGCATATGAATGGATGCCTACTGTGCCTAGATATGGGTAAAGTCCTAAGAACATGTTGGGAAGCAAGAAAATTCCTATCCCCAAGAGCCTGACATTTGCAGTTGATGTCAGTGAGCATGGAAGAGCCTGCCCAACTTTGGGAGTAGACAGTCAGGGAAGTCTTCTTAGAGGAAATGACATTGCCACAGTGGAATCTTGAAGGGACAACTATAGTCATCCAGGCCAAGGGGGGGCTCCCACAATGGGGGACTCTGAGTTATTCAGGATGACCATCAGACAGTATGTAATCCTACCAGTTGGTAGATCATGTCACAAGGACCACATTCCATTCTGAGGTGAAGGCTTTGTTCTGACAGCACCAAGAAGCCAGAACAAGGCCACAGTGATCACATTTGCATTGTAAGAATCACCCTACTCCTTTTAGACAGAGTCAATTATTTTTCTGAACACCTCTGCTTGTTTGTAAAGCCTTCCTGGCCCAAACCCAAGAGGCACAACTGGATCTGAATGTCTTTCTTTTTTCATCTCACAGATTATATATTGACTATGAGTACAAAGGATTTCTTAAGTAATTCTGTTATTCTGAATGTCTAATACACTCCTTGCATGTATGTCTGCAAATACAAATATACACAAATGGTACAGTTCATAAAAATAACTTCTGAGCCCTTCCCACTTACTGGCTGTGGCTGTCCCTTCATCTAGTGGAAATTTAAAAACCCAATAAAGCTACCCTAGTCTTGCCTAGACCTTGAGCATTTTGGTAACCATACATGAAACCTACCTGGGAGATGCTTCAAATCAGGCTGTATGACCCAGACATTCCGTAGCCTCTTGTTACCTACTCTGAATAGCAACAGTCAGGTTCTGAAGTAGAATAATTCATAGTATAATACAGCTTTCTGAATAAAAGATTAATTCTATTATACAATTTTCTATTCTTATATTTCTATGTTTATAAAATACAAATTATATTTATATATTATGATTATATAATTTCTAAACTTAAATATGCCCCCTCAAGAATGAAACTAGCTCAGAAAAATCACATGCAAAGTACATGCAATAAATCTGTTATCTAGATCCTAACAGATGAAAGTATTAAAAAGTATCAATAGAAATCAGATTTCCCCATCCACACTAAATACAGGCGACAATCTTTTAAAGGTGGCACTACAGGGTTCCTTGGCTGTCAGGAAGCCCCCACTTGCCTGAACTTCTCAGGAACATTGTTCCATATTTCTCTATCATTTCCTCTGTCCAAACTCACCTGTGTCTTGTTCATTCAGGATGGAGCTACTCCAACAACAATTCATATTAATCTAATTACATAAGGTATTATTGGTTGATTGAGCTCAATGCTTATGCTTTTTCCATAAAGAATAGTTCTTTTTTTTTTTTTTTTTAGAATAGTTCTTTAAGGATGAGTCCTTCATGGTGAGATTTGCAGTATTGGTAGAAAGCCAATGGTGAGAGATTTGCTTGACAGGTGGGACTTTCCTAGTGCCTTCTAGACCCCATGTTAGCTACAATTCCTTTGCTGACTTGTAGGGGGTGATCAGTGCCAAATGCCAGAGGGCAGTCCCTTGTCTCTGGGTGACATCAGTGTTCCCAAGTAGGGCCAGTATCTAGTCTGGACATCAGCAATACCTTAATCATGACTGTGGAGAGTAGCCTCTAAGGCCTTCTTCACAGGCTGCCCTAGTTAACAAACCCTGGCATTTCAAATATTTGGATTCTTTGGAAGGAAGATATAACTTCATCATTTCCAGATCTTGACCCAGGGCCACACCAAGGAGTGTGCTTCAAAGGCATGAGAAGACATATACATTTAACCAAACAACATGCTCTGAGCAAATGAACATGTTAAAAATGTATCAAATTATCCAAGTCTTGAGTAAAGAAAGAACTTGAAGATATGTACAATTTGGTGCCATTAAGTAAAATTTAAAAACCATAGCAATGGTATGCTAATATATAATTTTACTTAGTACAGTTATAAAAACTTTCAAGAGAAAATCACACACAAACATTAGATCGAAGGCTACTTGAGAGGGACGGAGGGGCAAAGGTGTAACTTGACATGCTGCTTGTGTCAAGGTAATAGATTGTGACACATTTTGGAGATGCGACATAAGTGTCTTTAGATACTTTATGCTTAAAATATTTCATAATTTAAAACAATAATAAACATGAAAAAGGAACAAAGACAATGCTTTTGTTATTTATAATTCCTGCCCTACGACCCAGCAATTGCACTGCTGGGGATTTACCCCAAAGATACAGATGCAGTGAAACGCCGGGACACCTGCACCCCGATGTTTCTAGCAGCAATGGCCACGATAGCCAAACTGTGGAAGGAGCCTCGGTGTCCAACGAAAGATGAATGGATAAAGAAGATGTGGTTTATGTATACAATGGAATATTACTCAGCTATTAGAAATGACAAATACCCACCATTTGCTTCAACGTGGATGGAACTGGAGGGTATCATGCTGAGTGAAGTAAGCCAGTCGGAGAAGGACAAACATTATATGTTCTCATTCATTTGGGGAATATAAATAATAGTGAAAGGGAATATAAGGGAAGGGGGAAGAAATGTGTGGGAAATATCAGAAAGGGAGACAGAACGTAAAGACTGCTAACTCTGGGAAACGAACTAGGGGTGTTGGAAGGGGAGGAGGGCGGGGGGTGGGAGTGAATGGGTGACGGGCACTGGGGGTTATTCTGTATGTTAGTAAATTGAACACCAATAAAAAAAAATATTACCTTAAAATTCCTTGGCAATTACTCCCTAAATGTATTCCCAATGTTATATATTTTTAATTTAATTTTTTCAAAAGGATATCTGATTCCAAAGAAGAGTAAAAAGAGGTAAAAAGATAGATGAAGGTGAAAAAGACTGAGGAAAGAATCCTTCAAAGAATACTGTGCTCACAAATTACATGACTTTAATTTCTTTACAACCTAACTAGGTCCTAGGCGGTAATCGTAATAGTAATAACAATAATAATAATAGACACCATTTATTGGTGCTTCCAATCTACCAGGTTATGCATATTCTGCTCAGTCTCTGCAGATCCAGTGCACTGGGATTACATTTATATTTTTTCTCAACAGTTGCTCCAAATCATGCCTTTCAGTAACTGGCTTTATATTTGGACTACAACTTTCTTGATCAGCTGTTTTTCCTGGAGTTTTCATCTCTTTTTCTTATTGACAAAGGATAATATGCCTTCACTGTATTCCAAAAATTATCTGAACTCTTCAAACTGTATGCATCCATCCTTTCTTGGAGACAGATAAGCCAAACTCCCCCTTCTCACCCCAGTTGGAATTGATTGTAAATCTGTCCTCCTAGGACATCCCTCAACGGTACTTCTAGGTTAGGCTTTGTCTTCTGAAACTCATTCCTTCCCTTTCTTTGTTGTCATGCGCATTTGTCTGGCATGAGCTTATTCAAGTTATTTCTCAGGGGGGAGGGATGAGAGGTAAATTTCTGAGTCCTTGATGGGTGAAATGTCTTTATTTTTGCCCTCATACATGATTAATAGTTTTGTGGATAAAGAACTTGAAGTTCAAACCAGTTTATAATGTTGCAAACACTGTTTCATTGCCTTTCAGAATCCATTCTGACAAATGAGAAGTCTCAGAGCAGTGTGATTTGAATTCCTTTGTAGGAGAGCTGTTTTGTGTTCTTTTATATCTCTGGATCTCAGGATCTAAGGGTTTTTACTTCTCTAAAACTCAATAAAGATGTCTTTAGTTTTGTATCACTTTTTTCACCTTTCCTATTTATCATTCACCCTCTTCAATCTAAATGTTTTTCCTTTTTTTTTTTTTTTTTTTTTGAATATTGAACTTTTGAGGCTGCTCTTCTCTGCTGGAAAACCCTATTAGTCAGAGTTTGACCCATCTACATAGATCTTTTATATTTTTTTTCTCTTATATTTTTAATGTCTTTGCTTTTTAGGAGTCTTTTAAAATCTTGATTTCATATTCTGCCCTTCTTATTGGCACTTTTATTTTAGCAATCCTACATTAATATACAAATTCCCTTTCTTGTTCTCTTACTTGATAAATGCGAACACTCTGAATCTTATGGAGGGTGGCAGTTACAATTTTTTCAATGCTTTCCTTTGTATTCTCAGTTATTTCTATTTCTATTTATCTAGAACAATTATTTTTAGGCTATTAATTGTAAATGAGATCTTTGACCTTCTACTCTGTTATGACTTTGTTGAATTAATACTTGTTAAGAGAGAACAGGGGGCCATATGGTAAGTTCAACAATAGAGAACAGAGAAATTGAAATACAGGAGTTTGTTACTTACAGGCCTTGGAAGAAGGACACTGCACATCTCAAGAGAGCTACACAGGGAGGTTAAGGCATAGCATAGACAGAGAGAGAAATAGGACCCAGAGCACATATCTTTATGAGGGTCCATGGGTGGAGTGCCTTAGGGATCGGGGCTAGAATTGGATTGGTCAATTAAAACCAAAATAATGGAGCAGGGAGGCAGGGACTATTTGGGGAGTCATATCAGGAACTTACAAGTTTGTGATTCTATGGGCTGCAGTTGCATGAGGGGGCTAATGTCAACTAAGGTCTCTTGGCCACACTGAGTGGATGCTGGGGCAGTAATACCATGAGTTGAGCCTAACATTCACATTCAATAGTTGTGGACTCTGTGGGCACACACATAGCACATTTGCAAAGTTGAGATAGTGGCAGTATCTGCCTCATTGGCTGGTTCTAAGAGCAGAGGTATCCTCTAGTGCTGCACAGATGCGCTGGTGTCCCAAACAAGTGTTTCATGAATGAACATCTTGGGCATGGTGTCAGAGCAGAACACACTTTGGGACAGACAAATAAGAAGCTCTCCTAATTGCTACTGTGTGGAGGGAAGGCTTTATTCTCAGACACTAGAGCTATACTTGGCTACAAAGCCATTCCTAGCTAATTCTTTAAAAAAAGTTATCCATTTTACTTTGTGGCAATGCAGTTTCCAGGAGCTCTTTGCATAGGGTAGTGGTAATGGCAGATTGTTAGTGGGGACTGTTTGGGCTACTTCATAAACATAAATCCTCATGTTTTCAGATTTACTCTTCTCACCTGTGTTCTGATCTGTCTAGTGCTTCCTGGCAAGTAAAACTCCTGCTTCCACTCCAGGGCAGCCATTTCTATGTCAGGCACCCTAAGCTCAAATTAGTTAAAGCCTGCCATCCACTGATTAAAACTTCTCTCCTTCTATTCATTTCTGTTTGTTATTTTGGGACTATTTTTGTTATTCACTATCATTTCCAGGAACTGTTGGATGGATGAGGGTGCAAATGCACCCCACCTCTCCTCTTCATAGGCCTCACTTCTCATACTCTCCAAGGAACACACCTGCTGTGCCTAGTTTTATCTCCATGGATCAGTTTCATTTTTGCTTTCCTAGGAACACAGCTACCTCCACCCTCCACTTCTGTTTCTCTGTGGAGCACAGCTTTCATTCTACCCAGAAATCTTGAATTATTGATTTAACTTCTCTTTCTGATGTTCTAATTTCTGAAATTGTAGCTCTGTTTTCTACTTGTTGCTCTTGATTCATTCAGGAATTAATTTTTCATCCTAGTGTGGCAGTAAGCATTTATATGGAAGGACTAGCATCTTGTTAACAGTAGTCAGCAGCAGGGAGGAACAGAACCAGAGTTTGACTGCACTTCTATGTGTGAGTTATTTTTTTAAAGATTATGCTTATTTATTTGAGAGAGAGAGAGAGAGAGAGAGAGAGAGAGAGAGAGAGCAAGCACAAGTGGGAGAGGGGCAGTGGGAGAGGGAGAAGCAGACTCCCCACTGAGCAGGGAGCCTGACCGAGGGAGCTAGATTCCAGGACCCTGAAATCATGACTGGAGCCAAAGTCAGAAGCTTAACCACCCAGAAGCCCCATGAGTTGTTTTTTATTTATGTTGCAATCCTGTAACACTGGAATCCTTTCTCTGTTCCCTATCACCTGCCAATATAAATACAAATTTTTTTTCATGTGTATTCCTTACTATATGCTCCTGACATAATTTACAACTAGGCTTTAACTTTCTAAGGATGTCATAGAATTCATCAGAATTGGATTATTTACTTTCACTGACTGGACCAAGTCCTTTTAAACTTTTATATTTTCTAAGGTTAGTGCTGATTGTTAGAATGCCTCTTCCTACAGTGAAACTTTGCTGTACTCTTAACCAGTACACTACAGTAGTTTAGAGAGACTCTGGGTTCATGCTGAGTTTGAATTCACTTTTCTAAACCTGTTTTTCATTTGTGAAATGGGGATAATGAGAGTACTTATTGATTAGGTAGTTATTAATATTCTATGAGATAATCTATATAAAGCAATTAGCTCAGTGCCTAGTAGGAAATACACTGACTATACATGTTAGCTACTATTAACTAGCATCATACTTCACTGTCCATCTAAACAGCCCTCCCCTGCTTTCCCTGAACATATGGATTCAGCTGTCATTTGAACTCTGCTAGCTCCTTTCTCTGGAGTGTGTGTGTCTGTGTTATAGTCTATTTTGCACAATATTTGTTTATTAATCATATGTTCTAGTAACTGCACTAAACCTCAGTGTGCTCATGTGTAAAAACAGGCAGCAAACAACTCAAAGCTTGTATTCAGTTTCCAATAGTATGTATCTCTACACTTCGTGATTATTAACAGATTTCTAACTTCCTAGGATACTCTATATCCACAAAGTTTACAGTTTTAAACTGCTTCAAGTGAAGAGCATTTCTTCTTTTTCCCAATCATATTGCCTTTTTTTCTCTTCTTTCTCCTTCTCCTCCTGTTCTTTTTTCTCTTATTTTATTTTTCTTTAAGTTTATTATTTTTTTTAGTAATCTTTACACCCAATGTGGGGCTTGAATTCACACCCCTCAGGTCAAAAGTCCCATGCTCTTCTGACTGAGCCAGCTAGATGCCCCATCTTTTTTCTCTTTTTTAAAAAATTTTGGATTCTAATAATATCATTTTCTAATTGTGATCTATGTGGATTTACTAGTTCCTGGCTGAACTTTAATATAATCACTCTTTGGGTAAGGAAAAAATATGTGTCTCTTTACCAAGAGAATATCTTAGAATATTAATATATAAAATATACTTGCAGAATCTTGTGTTAAGTACAAATAAAAAAAAAGAAATAATTTTAATTTTTTTTGGAAAAAATATGCATGAGAATCAGCAAAACTCTCAATCTGTTTTTATTCACTGACTGTCACCTCTTTTTGCATCTGTGTTCCCAGCAGCTGCTACCTCTGGACCTGTGGTTCATTTTCATGACAAAAATTTTTAATATAATTTGAAGAGATCTTATCATCAGATATGCTTCCCATTATTTCTTCTTTCTAACATTTTGGACAAATCTATTAACTGTTCCAGCATTAGATTTCTTATCGGAATATGAAGGTATTGAAATACGTGGTCTCTTCAATCTCTTACAAATTTGTATAATTTATTTCAGGCTGTTTGGTGTGTTCTCATTAAAGCCTGGACTAGGAGACAGAAATCACAGAGCATGCCACTCTTTCATAGCTACTTAAACTTGTATTCTTTTCTGAAGCTGTTCTTTCACAGTCTAAGGGGCATTAGTAGTGAAGTGAAGGTCTTTAACAAACCTGATGAGAAACATTAATTAAAATAACACATTCTCCCCTTTGAGGTATAACATGGAACAATTCCTTGACCCAGCCAAGCTTCTGACAGGGGAAATAGTAATGAGAAGCATGTTATTAATTTCTAGACTCTTGTTTGTGGTGAATGCAATTTTTGTGGTGCATTTTTTTCAACTTTCCTTACTGCATTTTTATCTTATTTGTATGTCATACATTTCCCTATTTAATGAACCAAATTGAGATGACACAATTTCCTACTCTCTCCTTTTCTCCTCTCTTTTCTTCTCTTTCTTTTCTTCTCTTTCTTTCTTTCTTTCTTTCTTTCTTTCTTTCTTTCTTTCTTTCTTTCTTTCTTTCTTTCTCTCTCTCTCTTTTTTTTAGAGAGTGATAGAGCACACATGCACCTGCAAGCCTGGGTTGGAGGGCAGAGGGAGGGGAAAAAAGAAAAACTTAGGCATGCTCCATGCTCAGTGCAGAGCCTGACTCAGGGCTCAATCTCATGACCCTGAGAGAATGACCTCAGCTGAAATCTAGAGTTGAACACTAAACCAACTGAGCCACCTAGACACCCCTCTTCTTTGCCCTTTTAGTCATTTACTCCTTTCTCAATTATAGTCCTTAAATTGTATTTTTAAATGACAATTTCAATTTAATAGGTATAGATTCACATGCAGTTATATGAAATAATAGAGTGATCCTTCATACACTTTGTACAGTTTCCTCAATGGCAACATTTTGTAAAACTGTTATATAATATCTCATTTGGGTTTATTGATACAATCCACTAAGCTTATTAAGACTTCCCCAGTTTTACTTGTATTTGTTTATGTGTATGTTAAGTTCTACACAGTGTAAAGAACTTGTGAATTCATATACCTGTCACCAGTGTCAAGCACTAAACAGTTCGAACACCACAAGATTCTTTATATTGCTTTGTATGACCATACCCAATTCTTTACCTCTCATTCCATCTAACCATTAACACCAGTAATCTGTAACTTATTTCTAATTTTTTTATTTAAAAAATATTATGTAAGCAGAACCACATAGTATGTAACCTCTTTGACTACTTTTTCACTCAGCCGTTTATCCTCTTAACAGATTTTTGCACAGAGCAAAAGTTTTGCATTTTGATAAAGTCCAATTAACAAGTTTCCTTTATACAAATATATGTGTATATTTATATATAATGTATATATACATATTTATATACACATACAAATGTGTATGTATGTATGACTTACATTTTATCATTTTATGTGAACTGTGAAAACCTCACTTCCATTCCATTTGGGTTCCTTTAACTTATTAAATGTGAGTGTTTCAGGTATCAGGTTGTATTATAATTTGTTTCAGTTGTAAAATATCTTTGTGAAACTCATGGAAAATATTATAGTCTATGTATATGCCTGTATTTCTGCTTTTTCTATTGGGCCTTGATTCTCATTACTATAAAATTATTAATTTTATCATTTACTATTGACTTAAAGAACTTCCTTTGGTCAATATTTAAGTCTATTAGTAACAAAGTAGTTTAATTTTTTCCTGTCTTAGATTGTTTAACTTCCATTCATTCTTGAAGGATAGTTTTAGTGGGTATAGATTCTGAGGTTGACAATTTTATTTCAGCACTTAATTAACTTCTAATTCCCATCTTTTGTGTGAGACATTCACCTTCATTCAAATTGGTATTTTCTTATAAAGCATGTGTCATTTTTTTCTATCTGCTTTCAGTAACTTTTTCCTTATCTTATGTTTTTGAAAGTTTCATCATTATTGTTGTGGTTTGTTTTTTTCTTTTTCATTTGAGGAGAGCTGTGATTTGCTTAGCTTCTTGGATCATCAGGTTTGAGATTTTTATCAAATTTGTACATGTTTAGGCATTATTTCTTTATATTTTCTTTCAGATTCATTATCTTTCTTCTGTCCTTTGAAGACTTCAACGATGAGGATTTTAATGTTTTGTGACTTTCTGCAGATGCTTTATGCTCTCTTCATTTTATTTTTCAGTCCATTTTTTTCTCTTACTCAGATTAAGTGATTTCTATTATTTTTTCCTTAAGGTCACTGATTCTATCTTCTGTCATTTTCACTCTGTTACTGAACCATTGTGATTATGAAATTTCTCTTTATTATTTTACAATTCTATAATCTCCACTTGCTACTTTTTAATTGCCTCTATTTTTTTAATTAAAATATTTAAAATTTAATTCCAGTGTAGTTAATATCCAGTGTTTTATTAGTTTCAGGAATACAATCTTTTAGGGTTTTATTTATTTATTTTAGAGAGAGAGAAAGCATGTGAGCAGGAGTAGGGGCAGAAGGAGAGAGAGAATCTCAACAGATTCCTCATTGAGTGTGGAGCTTAACATGGGGCTTGGTCCCATGACCCTGAGAATCATGACCTGAGCTGAAATTAAGAGCTGGACACTTAATTGACTGAACTACCCAGACACTTCTCAGTGTACAGGGTTTTTGTTTGTTTGTTTTCTTTTAATTTTAATTGCTTCTATTTCTTTGCTGAAATTTTAAATTTTTTATTTATTCAATAGGTTTTAATTGATTAATGAGATGTTTTTATGATAGCCACTTTAAAATCCTTGTTGAATAAACCAACATTTGATCCATCTTGGTGTTGGGGTGAGTTAATTATTTTCTCATTCAAGTTATGGTTTTCTTAGTTCCTCTTGTGACAGGTGACTTCTTTTATTGAATCATGGATATTTTGTCTTTTAGGTTGGGAGACTCTGGGTAATAATGGCACCTATATTTCAGCAGACAGTCATATTACATATGTTTAGCACATGACTTTTGGCCTACATTTAGGCTGTGTTTCTGATGGTACTTTAATTTTCAACACCCATGCAGGATTTTGTTTCTTTGTTGGAGTTACATGTTTCTTTTCTTTTTTTTTTTTTTCTGTTACTATTTTTTTTATTTTATTTTATTTATGATAGGCACACAGTGAGAGAGAGAGGCAGAGACACAGGCAGAGGGAGAAGCAGGCTCCATGCACCGGAAGCCCGACGTGGGATTCGATCCCGGGTCTCCAGGATCACGCCCTGGGCCAAAGGCAGGCGCTAAACCGCTGCGCCACCCAGGGATCCCGAGTTACATGTTTCTAATGGGTTTCCCAATGGTGCCTACAGGAGCTCCATGATAGGACAGATAGGACTTTTCATGTTCTGAATATGTCTCAGGAGGCAGGTGTGTGAGAGCCTGATGAGTTTGAGAAGGGGGAAGAGTGTCTGTGGGAACAGAGAGCCTTCCCAGATTAAGACCTTGCTGTAGTCTGATTCCTTTCTCCTGTTTTGCTCACCTGCCTCAGTGACTGTGTATAGGAAGGGAGATTCCTGGGTCTTCAGGGACAAAAGCCTTCCTGATCCAGGCTCTTTAGCAAGGTCTCTCTTGTAGAATCTCTTAATCAGGGGGAGAAAGGGAATCTTAGCCTTGATGGGGGAAGGGAGGAGAGTATTGCCTGGATCATTCTTCTGGGTCTCCTAATCAGATCCTTTGTCATAGTGTCATATTTACCAGAATTTGTCAGAGGGAATCTTGTTCCATTCAGGGGATGCATGAGCTTGCCTAAGCTGCCTTTTGTTGCTAGTTCAGGGGTCAGAAGTTTTTGCCTTGGGTGGCTTTTCTCTTGGGATGGGAGGAAGAGGTTCACAAAACACTCTGACACTGTGCTGCTCTTTTAGTCCTCAGGTTCAGAAACAGCTCACTTTCCTCTCAGGACATTTCAGAGCTTTCCATTGGTCAACTCATGCTCCATTTTTTAAGGTTTATAGTTGTACTTAGTGGGGACAAGTAGGGAAAAAGTTTGAACCATCTTGTCCAGATTGGACATCCCTTTATATTATATTTTACTTTCTTGATTATTTGCACATATCCTTCCCTGGCCTGGCAGCCTCTCAAAGCTGGAATCTTTTTTTTTTTGTTTCTGATGTGAGTATAGATGAATGTTCACCAGCCACTCACCAATCACCTTATGGTGAATGGGTAAGGTGATCAAAGGCCTTACTAAGTTCAAATGTCACAGTTGGAAGCAAGATGATTATTAACAAGAACTTGAATTAAATTTGCCAATTAGTTTGGTTTGACCATTATGGAATTTTATTAAAAATTGAATTTTAATACTTTTAGAAAGGACAAGACTCATTATTCCCCACAGGTTCCGGAGTCCTCATGCATCATATGCAATGTTAGAATTTTACTACTACAGGTGAAATGAGTATTATGACTACTGTCACAGTAGACTGAATAAAACATTCACTCCTTAAAATTCATATGTTAAAGCCTAATCCCAAAGATGGTATTAGGAGGTGTAGCCTTTGGGAGATGATTAGACCATGAGGGTGGAGGTCTCATAAAAAAGATTAATGCTTTTATAACAGAGACCCCAGAAGGCTCCCCACTCTTTCCCCCATGTGAAGACACAGCTAGAAGACAGCAGCCTATGAATCAAGAAGTAGTCTCTCTCCAGACACTGAACCTGTCAGCATCATGATCTTGGGCTTGCAGCCACCAGAACTGTGCGAAATAAATATTTGTTGTTTAAGTCACTCAGTCTATGGTATTTTGTTATAGCAGCTTAAACAGACTAAGACGTGACTTGTTAGATTTTCTTTTCTAAATAGTAAAGAAAATTTTGATTTATAAAGAGAAGCCTTATGTAAAGGACTCAACCTATCTATATATGTATCTATATATCTATCTTTCTTGCATAATTCTAATATGACTTTCCTCATCCTGTTTCCAGTGTGCCCTGCTCACATGTTCTTAGGCCAGCCCTGGCCCACAGTCTTCTACATAGTTGGCCACTGCACTGGCCACTGCCTTAATTTTGCCTGCCACAAAATGCTGTAATGTGCTTATTTGCATGTCTATTTATCTGCTAGTCTCCCCACTAAAGTGTAAGCTCTTTGAGAATGGGTAAAAAGGCTTGTTTATTCCCAAGAAACAACATAGCTACTGACACAAAGTATGATCCTCAAAATACTCACTGAATTAAATTAATAAATTACTTAAATATCCATTCAGAAATAAAACAATATTTTCTGGCTCAGCATCCATGTATTAAGACTTCCACAACTGATTTAAAAAAATGGAATTTATAAAAGCTGTCCTTAACTGTTCTAATTCTGAAATTTCTAAACAATTTTTAGTAGAACTCAGGTACTCCCTTTTCTGCCATTATTTTGGGAAGGAAGAACATATAGAAATAAAATACTATATGGAAGGGCATAGTACATGGCCAATAGTTAGTGGATTACTTAGGGTATTTATATACAAGATCATGCCATCTTTGAATAGAGATAGGTTTCCTTCTTCCTTTACAAACCGTATGCCTTTTATTTCTTTTTTTTTTAATCAATTTTTTCCTGTCTAGAACCTTTCATAAATGCTAAATAGAAGTGGTAAGAGTGATTATTCTTTCTTTTTCCCCCCTGATCTTAAGGGGTAAGTATCTAGTCTTTCACAACTAAATATGATGCTAGTTTTGGGTTTTTCATAGATGTTCTTTGTCAGGTTGAGAAAGTTTCCTTCTATTGGTAGTCTGTTAAATGTTTTTATTATAAAAGGTTATTAGCTTTTGACAATTACTTTTTATATGTCTATTGAGATATCAAGTTGTTTGATCTTTTTATTCTTTTGATATAGTAACTTATTTTAATTAATTTTCAGATATTGACTAAACCTTGTGTTCTTGGGATAAATATCACTTGGCCATCTTGTAAATTATTTTTTGTATGTTGCTAGATTTGGTTTTCTAGTATTTTGTTAAGAATTTTTACATACTTATAATATATTAATCTGTAATTTTCTTGTGATATCTTTGTCTAGTTTTGGTACCAAAGTAATATTGGCTTCATAAAATGAGCTAGGAAGCCAATATTACTTGGCTTATCTTCTAATTTTATCTAATTATCTTCTAATTTTTAGAAAAGTGTGAAGAATTATACTAATTCTTTAAGTGTTTAACAGAATTCATCAGTGAAGCCAACAGGGACAGGACTTTCCTTAGGGGAATTTTTGAATTACTAACTCAAACATTTTACTGTTAAAGATCTACTCAGATTGTCTATTTCTTCTTTTTTTTTTTTTTTTTTAAATTTATTTATGATAGTCACAGAGAGAGAGAGAGAGGCAGAGACACTGGCAGAGGGAGAAGCAGGCTCCATGCACCGAGAGCCCGACATGGGATTCGATCCCTGGTCTCCAGAATCGCGCCCTGGGCCAAAGGCAGGCGCCAAACCACTGCACCACCCAGGGATCCCAGATTGTCTATTTCTTCTGAATATAGTTTTGGTAGTGTGCATCTTTCTAAGAATTTGTCTATTTTATCTGATTTATCTAATTTGTTGGTGTGTAATTGTTCACAGTATAATCATTTTTATTTCTGTAGGGTCAGTAATAATGTCCCCCCTTTTTCATTTATTTTTTTTTAACATTTTGACAGTTTTTTTAATTTTTTAAAAATTTAAAAAAAGATTTTATTATTTATTTGACAGAGAAAGAGCGTGTGCACAAGCAGAGGGAATGGCAGGCAAAGGGAAATGGAAGAAGCGGGTTCCCAGCTAAGCAGGGAGCCCAATGTGGGGCTCGATCGCAGGAACCTGGGATCATGACCTGAGCTGAAGGTAGATGGTTAACCAACTGAGCCACCCAGGGGCCCCTTCCTCATTTCTGATTCATAATTTAATTCATCCTTTTTTTATAATAAAATGTAAAGGAAACATGTAGGAAAACGAATGACATATTTATAGTACATAGATATTTTGGACTTAGTTTATACATATATTTTTAAAGATTTTCTTTATTTATTTGAGAGAGAAAGAGAGAGAGAGAGAGAGAACATGGAGGGGGCAGAGGGAAAGAGATAAACAGACTCCTTGTTGATCAGAGAGCCCGATACAAGGCTCAGCCTCAGGAACCTGGCATCATGACCTCAGCTGAAGGCAGATACTTCACTGTCTGAGCCACCCAGGCACCCCAGGCTTAGTTTATATTTTTAATTCAGATAACATTATGATGGTGCATTCTAGTTTCACCAGAGACTTTTTTCATTTTTTGAGTAAATTCTGTAACATTATGCACACCTCTGAAATAAGAAATGGTACAATTTTGTGTTTTTCTGATTGTTTTTAAACTTGGCCATTTAAAAATAAATACACAGATGTGATCCTTACAAGATTTGTCTTTGACCCTTGTATCCAAATAGAGAAAAAGTCAAGTTCTGTATGTAATTTTCTTATGAAAACAACTGTTGATGTCATTAAGCCATGGCTTGAGATCCTCCATGCTGTATATACGCAATCAGTTAACTTCCAACTCTCTGCCTTTGGCAACCAATGTTCTGTTCTCTTTATCTGTGAGCTTAGTTTTCTTTTTCTTTTTCTTTTTTTATTTTAGATTCCACATATAAGTGAGGTAACACAATATTTATCTTACTCTGTTGATTAATTTCACTTAGAATGACCCCTTCAAGGGTGCTTCATGTTGTTACAAATGGAAAGATTTTATTCTTTTTGTAACTGAATAGTATTCCATTTTATACATATATACAACATTTTATTTTTCCATTTATCTGTGGATGGACACTTAGGTTGTTTCCATATCCTGGCTATTGCAAATAATTCTACAATAAACACAGGGTTGCATGTTGCTTGCTAATATAGGCATTTGTACCTATGAATTTCCCCCAGCGCTGTTCTGCCCACTCTTAGCTGTGAAACTATTAATTTCTGGCTTATTCTCTTTGTTTTCAATAGTGAACTAGAGCATATATTGCTCTACAACGTAATGTGATCAAATTGTGTTTAATATGAAGGCATTAATTCTGAGGCCAGTGTATGCTGTCTGTTCTGACTCAAAGAGGAAGTTCCCAGCTATCTTATCCCTACCTTCCCTTTTGCAAACTAGCTAGCTTACAGACTGTATTCTCTCTTCATTAAATCCACAAATCTCCTCCCAATTACCTTCACCAAAATCTCCAGTGCTTTTGAGAGTGCCCTTAGGTTTAAACTCTCCATTCTCTGTTTTAAATAAAGCTAGTGCCTTTTGGAAGAGATTAGAAGTTTTCTGTTTTATGGCCTGCTTTTATCTCCAGACAAGATACCTGAGCCAGGACTCTGGAGCTGGCTATGGGACAATGGCAGACTTCTCTCTGAGTGACACTTCCAAAGCAATGGTTGATCAGTCCTTGGAGATGTGGCAGAAGCTTGAGGTCCTCGCAGCTCACATCTCCTGATATGGAAGCAGCAGGTTCCACGTGCTAATCCTAGCACAAGCCAGGGATTAGTCATTAAGGGCTCCAGTGTCTTCTTTGTGCTTCCCTCAAAGCAAAACCTCTGTTTTATGAGTGGAAGCTGGATGGGAGAAGGGAACTCCTACTTCTGGACTGCACTCACCTGGGACTTGGACTTAGCAACAGGCAGATGGAAGAAAAGTGAGAAATGCTGAAGTTCTACCCCATCTTTGAGGACAGTTCTCTGTCTGGGACCTAGATGAAGAGGGAGCCTTGTGTTGTGGAGTGTAGCAGTCTGCAGTTGAGCCTCCGCCTTGCTGAGCTAGGAGGAGGAAGGAGAGAACAATCATGAGTCCAAGAATATAGACTGACTTTTATACCTAATGTTCGTATATTTTACTGAATAGATGTTTGTTAATTTTCCCTTTTCCCTTAGGATTACTTCCAGAGGCAACTATTGTTTTAAAATAATTTTTAGTACTTTTATTGATGAACAGATTAGTGGAGTTTCTTAGGCTGTTAGGGTGGAAGCTGATCTCTAGATGCATAATTTTTGGTAAAAGCATTTTGACCACATAACTCAATCTTACAATACTGGGAGTAAGAAAAATTATATGGCATCAAAAAAAATGTATGGTATGCTTGTGAGGCAGAAGGTCAGTGAAAGTCACTGCCACATTAGTTGGAAGGCAAATTAAAACCTCATGATTTTTGTTTTTGTTTTTGTTGTTTTGCTTTCTACTTTCTTTAATTTCTAACAGATTTTCTCACATTTGATAGTATAGAAATATTCCTATGAGGCAAGATAACATGGCAGTTTTCCAAAGCTATAAATTAGAAAAATAAAATAGTAAATTAGTGACATATAGCAAGGTCATATAGCAAGATGGGTCAAACTTCTGCTACAATTAAAGTTTATTAAAGCATATTTTACTACATTACACACAAACTTCTGTGCCTTAGAGGCAACAAGAGTCTTTTAGCCATATTGGAATTTATTTTCAGAGAAGGGCCCAACTTTTATCATTATTATTCATTGCCAAGGGAAACACTTAATATTCTTCATAGTTCCATTAAATAAAAATTTGAGGACAGAGAAGAAATCTAATGAAAGTGCTCCACAGATACATTTAAATTTAGACATAAGCCATTGTCTTTCTGGAATTGAGCCACCTGGGAACTTGCTCCTTCCAGAGTCCTGCATCTCTGCTTCTGTCTGCATTTTGCTTTTCTGCAGCATTGCTCTCTTTTTGCTAATCATCCAGTTCTCATCTAATGGAGACTGAGAATCAAATGAAGTTTTAAAAGCAGTAAGCTACAGAGAATAAAGGCTATTTTCACAAAAAAACTATTGAAGAATATTAATGTTATGCTTCTGGGTATAAAAATGTGTTATATTTGTGGGTGCCTCAGTGGCTTAGTTGGTACAGCATCCAACTCTTGATTTTGGTGCAGGTCATGATCTCAGGGTTGTGAGATCTAGCCCTATATCAGGCTCTGTGCTCAGCATGGAGTAAGCTTGAGACTCTCTTTCCTCCTCTCCCTTTGTCACTATCCTTGCTCACATGTGCAATAAATAAATAAATAAATAAATAAATAAATAAATAAATAGGAATGGCTGGGTGGCTCAGCGGTTGGGCTTCTGCTTTCAGCTGGGGGCATGATTCTGGAGTCCCGGGATTGAGTCCCACATGGGGCTCCACTCGAGGAGCCTGCCTCTTCCTCTGTCTGTGTCTCTACCTCTCTCTATGTCTGTCACAAATAAATAAAATATTTAAAAAAATTTAAATGTGTTATAATTGAAGCATTTAATTTCTATTATTAACTTTCTTTTGTTTTTTTCCGTTATGATCAATGATTACACTTTATATTATTTCAATTATCTGAAATTTGTTGAGGATGATTCTATCTAGATTCTCTGTTACTGAGATAGGTGGTTGGCATTTCCAAATATAACTGTGTTGTGTGTGTGTATGTGTATATATATAAATGTATATATATACACATACACACTCTCTCACACACACTCTGAGCCGAAGGCAGATGCTCAACCGCTGAGCCACCCAGGTGATCCTTGACCATTTATATTTAATGTAATTATTACTATGTTAGTAGCTTATGATGACAAATTTATTTTTTGTTTTCTCTTTGTTCTCTGTTTTCATATTTGGGTTTCATTTTCTTGCCTTGTTAAGGGTTAGCAAAAATACTATTATAATTCAATTTTGATTCATCTATAGTGTTTTTGAGTATATCTCTTTGTATGGCTTTTTAGTGGTTGCTCTGGACATTATATTATATTTGAATAACTTACTGCAGTATACTGGTGTCATCATTTTATTTATTTATCTATTTATCTATTTATTTATTTATTTATTTATTAAGTACTGATACTTCCTTTTTTTTTAAGATTTTATTTATTTATTCATGACAGACAAAGAGAGGGAGAGACACAAGCAGAGGGAGAAGCAGGCTCCATGCAGGAAGCCAGACATGGGACTCGATCCCAGGTCTCCAGGATCACACCCCGGGCTGCAGGCAACGCTAAACCACTGCGCCACCGGGGCTGCCCGGTGTCATCATTTTAAAAATTGGAGTGAAGTTTAGAAAGTTTATCTTCCTTTACACTCCTTTACCTGCTTCTATTTATAATATAATTGTTTTAAATATTTCTATATATACACTTAGAGCTATAAATACACTTAGAGCTACATTATATAGTGTTATGATTTTCTTCAATTTAAGCATAATTTTGGAAACTCATTAAAAGAAAGGAAATCAGGGCACCTGGGTGGCTCAGTGGTTGAGCATCTGCCTTTGGCTCAGGTTATGACCCTGGGGTATGGGGATGGAGTCCCGCATCGGGCTCGCTGGAGGGAGTCTGCTTCCCCTTCTGCCTATATCTTTGTCTCTCTCTATATCTCTCATGAATCAATAAATAAAATCTTAAAAAATAGAAAGGAAATCCATATTTATTCATGTTATTACTCTTTCCGATGTTCATTCTTCCTGATATTTTGAGATCCTGTCTTTTACTTATCTCTGAAGAATTCTTAACAATTTTTTAGGGTATATGTACTGGTGGTAAATTCTTTTACTTTTCTTTCAGCTGAGAATGTCTCCATTTCTTCTTTATTTCTGAAAAAAAAAGAAAACAACTTATTGACAATAAAAAATTCTGGGTAGACAGATTTCTTTTAGGCATTTTGAAAAATGTTATGTCAATTCCTTCTGGTCTCCCTGGTCCTTAGTGGAAAATATACTGTCACTAGAATTAATAAAATTAATTTAAAAATCAATAAAGCTGACCTATTAATTAATTTATGTATTAACCGGTACATTCGTATCATGGAATACCAATCAACAATGAAAAGGAATGGTTTACTGGAAATATACAACAACTTGGATAAATCCCCAGAGAATTATTATGTGTGACTAAAGCCAGTCTCAAAAGATTAAATTATGCATGTTTTCATTTACATAATATTTTTGAAATAACAAAATTGTAGAAATGGAAATAGCTTTCAGACTGAAGGATGGGAATAGTGGGTGGCAGGAGTAGTGGCAGAGGGAAAATCATGTGGCTATAAAAGGGCAACATGAGGGATTCTTGTGGTAATAGAATGGTTCTGTATCTTGCCTATATTAATGTCACCATCCTAGTTGTGAAATTGTATCATAATTTTGCAAGATGTTGCCATTTGAAGAAACCTGGTAAAGTATATGACATTTCCCTATACTATTTATTACAACTGCATGGAAAAAGAAAATTATCTCAAAATTAAAATTTTGCTTAAAACAAACTTTCATAGAGTAAACAAAAAAAATAAAGAGTGAAATATACATTCACCAATTTTTTTCAAGTATTGCCTCACATAATTACCATTTTTTTGTAGAGAAAACACTTGAAGTACAGTGTTTTTTGGAAATAAAAATATTTATTTATTTGAGAGAGAGAGAGGGCACAGAAGCATAGCAGAGGACAGAAAAAGATGGAGAAAGTCTTCAAGTAGACTTCCCACTGAGTGTGGAGCCCTATGGGGACTCAATCCCAGGACCCTGAGATCTTGCCCTGAGGTGAAATCAAGAGTCAGATACTTGACCAATTGAGCCTCTCAGGTGCCTCTGAAATATGTGTACAAATTTTAAGTATAGAACATTTTATTGTTAATTATGACCACCATTCTGTACATTAACTTCCATTTTACTCTTTGTTACTGAGTTATACTTTTTATATTCCACCCATAAATGAAATCATGTAGCATTTATTTTTCTGTATCTGACTAATTTCACTTAGTATAATGTCTTTGCATCCATTTTGCTGCAAATGGCAGGATTTCCTTATATATAAAGCTGAATAATATTCATATTCATATTCATACATACACACATATATGTATATATATTCCATTATATATACACAGTACATTTTCCTTACCCATTCATCCATTGATGGGCATTTAGGTAGTTTCCATATCTTGGTTACTGTGAATAACACTTTTGTGAACATGGAAGGGCAGATATCTCTTTCAGACAGTGATTCTCTTTCCTTTGAATATATACTCAGAGGTTGGATTGCTGAATCACGTGGTAGTTTTATTATTGATTTTTTTGTGAACCTCTGTACTGTTTTCTATAATGGCTGAAACTATTTACATTCCCATTAACCACATGCAAGTGTTCCTTGTTCTCCACATCCTTGCCAACACTTGTTATCTTTTGACTTTTTCATAGTAGTCATCCTAAAAGGTATGAGGTGGTATCTCACTGTGGTTTTGATTTGCATTTCTCTGATGATTAGTGATGTTGAGCATTTTTTTTCATGCTCCATGTTGGTCATTTGTACATCTTCTTTGGAAAAATATCTATCATGATAGATTGTCCATTTTTAAATCAGGATATTTACTTTTGTTACTAAGTTGTAAGATTTTCTTATATATTTTTGGGATATTACCCCTTATCAGATATATAGATCACAAGTATTTTCTTCCATTTGATATATATATATTTTATTATTATTGTTGAGACTTATACATATATTTACAAAATTCTACACATTCTTTTTCTGTGCAGAAACTTTTTTAGTTTAATGTAGTCCCATTTCTTATTTTTTCTTTTGTTGCTTGAATTTTTGGAGTCAAATACAAAGATTAATTGCCAGGACCAATGTCAAGGAGATATCCCCCTATGCTTTATCTAGGATTTTTACAATTTTAAGCTTTAGTCTACTCAATTTTGAGTTAATTTTTGTGAATCTTGTTCTGAGGAGAAAAGTCTTGTTTCATTTTTTACATTTTTTTTACATGTGGCTATCCAGTTTTCTTAACACCACTTTTGAAGAAAGTATCCTTTCCCCACTATGTGTTCTTGGAGCCCTTGTCAAAAATTAGTTGACTGTATGTATTAATTGATTGGATATATTAGTTGATTATATATGCATGGGTTTATTTCTGGATTCTCTATTCTACTTTATTATATAGTAACCTCATAGCTTCTTCTCATCTACTTTGGTTTCCATTTGCATGGAATATCCTTTTTCATCCCTTCACTTTTAGCCTATATGTATCCTTAAAATTGAAGTGATTTTCTTGTTTATAGCTTATAAGTGTGTCTTTTTTTTTTAACATCTATTTAGGGCTACTCAATATCTTTTGATTGGAGAACTTAATCTTTTTTTTTGCTATTTTCAATAAACTAACTGAACTATTATGTACATGTTTTGTGTAATATACATTTTTATATTTCTAGGATAAATATAAAGGATAAATTGCCTTTAGGGCAATTTCTAGGTCATATGAAAAAGGCATATTTAGTTTTACAAGAAACTACAAATCAGTTTCCATTTTATCTGTATCGTTTTATATTCTCACCAGCAGTGTGTGTTTCTGTGTATCCTCACCATATTTAGGTTGTCACTATTTTTTACTTTACCTTAAATCTGATATTTTATTATTTGTTTTCTTTTTGTTTGCCCTGATCCTTGTTCTCTCATTTCTATTCTCTTGGTTTCTTATCATGGGTTTTTGCTTTTTTTTTTTTTTTTTTTTTGTATTTCATCTTGATTTATTTATAGTGCTTTTGAGTTATAATTTTATAGTTTTCATATTATAGTTTTCGGTTGTATAATTTTCATAGTGGTTATTTTGAACATTATGAATTATCACAATTTTATGGCATCAGAAATTTACTTTCGCCTGAAATGTGGAAACCTTGTTCTTATTTAGGTCGGTTTACATTTAAATTTTATTGTGTTGAGTACCACATGGTGTTTTAATTTTTGTTTCAATTATCAAATTCCATTTGTAAACTCACAGAAAGGAAATCTGTTTAATTTACCCATATTTCTGTTTATCCCAGTGTTCCCAAATTCTTTCTTTTACCATTTCTTATCTATTTGAAAATCATCATTTAGCCAATCTTAAGGATGCTAGTAACAAATTCTTTTAGGTTTCCTTTATGTGAGATTATCATGTGTTATCATTTTTGCACTTGAAAAATGTATCGCTTTCTTCTGGTCTTCATGATTTATGATGAGAACTCAGCTTTTACTCAAATTTGTGTTCTCATGAGGGTAATATGTCATTTCTCTCTGGCCGCTTCCAAGTGTTGTTCTTTGTAGTTTTTAGAAGAGTAATGCTGGGTCTTGTTGTGGACTCCTTTGGGTTTATCTGATTTGGATTCAATCATCTTCAAATTGTGTCTTTCAGAAAATTTGGGACATTCAGCTATTATTACTTCTAATATATTGTAATTCCCCTTTCTGGTTTTCCTTGACAGCATTGATATAAATATTGGATCTTTTATTGTTATCTCATAGGGCCCTGACACTATGTATTTTTCCTTAATCTGTTGTTCATATTGGGTAATTTCCATTGTTCATCTTCAAGTTCACTAGTTCTTTCCTTTGTTGCCTCCATTTTCTGTTGAGCCCATATATAGAGATTTTTGTTTTTGTTTTTCCTTCTGTTATTGTATTTTTTTATTATATAATTTTCATTCAGTTCTTTTTAATAGTTTCTATTTCTTTGGTAAGACATAATCTTTTCATTTGTTTCAAGAGAATTTATGACTGTTGAGACTTTTTATGATGGCTGATTTTAAATCCTTCAGATTATCCTTGCCACTTGATTTGTTGAGGTGCTGTCGATTGAGTCTTTTCTCATTTCAAATCACAAAATTTGTGATTTTCTTAATTGTCAGTATCATGGGAAATTATTATTTTTTTATCAAAACCTACACACTTGATTATTATTTTAGTTGTTTCTGGGTATTATTTAAGAATTTAATTTTAGTATACAGTCATGCTCTTTAGGTTTAGCACATGGATCTTGGACAATTTAGGTGGGCTATGGTTACAATAGTAGTTTAATTTTCAGAGTCTTTGCAAAGCAATTTTAGTCTGTTTTATTTGTATGGTGGTATTGGTGCTTTTAATGGTCTCTGCTAGTGTTGCCTGAGAAGATAGAAGAGGTTTCTGTAGGCTGATCTCAGATGTATATCTGCGAAAGAGGGGGGACTTTGAGATTGGTAGGTCTCAGTGGGCTTTTCTGGCAGGGTGCTTGTTGTGGTTGGATCCCCTCTGCCAGTGCCACTAGCTTTACTCTTTTCTCTGGGTGCAAGGTGGGATCCTCAGGCCCACTGGTCAAAAAACCTTCTTGAGTTGGGACTTATGTCTAAATCCTTCTTAGTATTCCCTTCCAGCTACCTCCATAAACCTAGGTTGGGGAGAGGAACCATAGGCCCATTTCCAGAACTCATAGTTGTAACCTGTAAACAAAGTGCAATATAGCTCTTCCTCTAAAGAATAGATTCATGGCACAAATTCTCAAAGCATTGTCTGAGAACTCTGTGCGGGTCCATCCTTGTGCCACTTTCAAGAGGTCTTCCAAGGCTTTCTTTTTTCTAATTACATGTATATGTGAAACTGAATTTTTTTTTCACATTCTTCAATAAAAACAAGATGACACAACATATTGAATGAAGAAACGGATATGAGAATTCAGCATCTTCCATTAAGCCCATCAGTAAGGAAATTGTAAACATGAAAAACTGCCACTCATTTCACTAAATGCTTATTTCTGCTTGGTAAATTTTTTGCAAATATTTACAAAATTCATATATAGTCATTTTATTATTGTTAGTTTAAATGGATAAGTATATTTATATTTTAAAATTTTGTTTTAAATACTGAGTATGGTAAATAGTGAAGATATAAGCCACAGAAACAGAAGCTGTTTAGGGAATTCAAAAGTTTTAAGAGAATAGTGGGTCCAGTTACTACAATGGCTGAGAACAGCAAATCTGATGGAGGTAAACAGAGACTCAATAAATTCAATACAGTGTCATAAAGAGTGATTTAAAACAGAAATTATTACTTCTAAAGTCACTATAATACTTACACAAGGGTATAGATTTTCATAAAATAGTAAAAAGATTCAGTTAAAGAATTTCTTTTAAATATCTGATAGGATTCTGAGACAAAACAAAGTCTTTACTATTCTTTTTTTTTGTATGTTTTTTATTGGAGTTCGATTTGCCAACATATAGCATAACACTCAGTGCTCATCCCATCAAGCGACTCCCCTCAGTGCCCGTCACCCAGTCACCCCATCCCCCCACCCAAGTCCCTTTCCACTACCCCTTGTTCATTTCCCAGAGTTAGGAGTCTCTCATGTTTTGTCACTCTCTCTGATATTTCCCACTCGTTTTCTCTCCTTTCCCCTTTATTCCCTTTCACTATTTTTTATATTCTCCAAATGAATGAAACCATATGTTTGTTCTCCAATTGACTTACTGCACTCAGCATAATACCCTCCAGTTCTATCCACGTTGAAGCAAATGGTACTATTCTTCTTCTAACTGTATTTAATTTAATTCAGTTGAATTTAATTAACCAAGCATTTCACACCTACTATGAGCTGATGTTGAACTCTGTGGACCCTAAAATGAATTAAAAATAGTCTTTTTTTTCTCAAGTGGTTTATAAATTATCAGGGAAGATAGCACTGAATAAACATACTGTAGAGAATGATCAATGTCCTAGCAGAGGAGGACAGCTTCTAAGCCTGGAAGAGCACAGTTTCCTCTGAGAGCAAGCTATATCTGAGATGCCAATGGATGCTACTCATTATTCTCCATATATAGAATTGACCTACCACTTTAACCCTCTGGCCCCCTTCCACATCTGGAACATGTCTCTTCAAAAGCTAGAGGCATAAGACAGAGTGTATGATTGTCTTCAAATGGTTAGGAATGACTGAAATATGTCTATGAGGAAGAGAAAAAAAAGAGGTGAAATCACCCAAAACCTTGCATAATTTAATCCCAAGAAAGTAAGGTTGCAGCAGAGCATTCTAAGCAGCAGAGTAAAAGGATCAGAATTATATTCTAAAACAGTAACTCTGGGGACTCCTGGGTGGCTCAGTGGTTGAGCGTCGCCTTCGGCTCAGGGCATGATCCTGGGGTCCTGGGATCAAGTCCCAGATCAGCCTCCCTTAAGGGAGCCTGCTTCTCCCTCTGCCTATGTCTCTGCCTCTCTCTCTGTGTCTCTCATGAATAAATAAATAAAATCTTTAATAAAACAAATAAAAAATAAAACTAACTCTGATGATGTCTGTAGACATTTGACTAAATTAAAACCATATGCAGAAGACCGTTTGGGTGACTACATTAATCCAGTCTGAAAAGATAAGTGCCTGGATTATGATACTGTCAGTGAGCACTTGCTTTCAGCCCTATAGAAATGATGTAATTTCCTGAAATGTCCTTCTTTCCATCACATTATTGTTCCTACCATCATACTCACATACTTATAGAAATAGCATCCTGGTTTCCTTTCTTCTGAACTGTGAGTTTCTTTTTCTTTTCTTTCTTTCTTGTATTTTTTTTTTGGGGGGGCGGGGTTCAAATCTGCTACCATTTTTTTTTTTTTGGTCTGAAAACATTTAATGCCCCCTGAAAAAACATTTCAAGTCTCTTCAGTACCAATGAGAATATGGCAGTTCATTCCCTCATGATTTTGCTTCAAGTACGTTCACAGGCTTATTTCTCATGATGTTGGGGACAGAAGTGTCTTTTGTGTTTCAAAGTCATTCTGGCAAAAATTGAGTGTTCTCAAAATTATGCATGAAAACAAATTGTATCACATAGGAAGTGAGTAATATCTGATTTTGCTTATGATAATTTTTAGGCAAAGTAAAGTTTGAGAACTACTGAACTAGAAATAAACAAACAAAAATGTTCTTAGATACCATTCTGCTTTAAAAAGTGAAGGGGGATGGGTAGACAATTCTGATTTTCCTGCTTACTTACAGGGTTTATTCCACTTTTCTTAAATATTAAAGGTCTCTAACTTGAAGTGATAATCAACAAATATGTTGTTTATGTCAGGATTCAAGGAGATGGTATGTATTAGTCACCTAATCCAGGGCCAGTCATGCACACAGTAGGTACTTTCATCTGTGTTACTAGCAGATTTTTTGCTAGATTTATATTTGAATATGCTTGAGACTCTCCATTGCATGCAGTTCTCTAAATAACAAATGAAACATGATTTTAGGCTTTTATCCTTCCAAGCTGTTTTTCCAGGGTACCCCACTGGGCAGTAGGCTCTCAGTTGTGCTGACACCCAACTCTAAGGTCATGCAAGTTAAATGGGGCATTGATCTCTCATTTACTCCTTTCAAATCTGCACCTGCAAGGTTGTCTCCTTCCTGTTGTGTGCTGTGGTCTCTGACATGCTTTCCAAGTCCCATTTACTATGACTGTTCTCACAAAAGTCCTTCCTTCTCTCCTAAAGATGCCTTTCTTCTCAAAGCAATGCTTCTCTTCCCAAAGTAAGAGAGTAATCAGTAAGTAATCAGTCCTTCCAAACTTCTTTAGTAAATATAAGAAACATAGTTTTTTTTTGTCAATACAGACTATATTTTATTTTTCTTATATTCTTTATTGAGTTATCTTTCAAATATTTTTTAAAGTGTTTATTCATCCTTCAACAATATTATAGTTGTGATAGTCTGCAAACAGCAGGTGATCACTTATTATTAATGGATTAAAGGAAAGTAACAAATTAAGAAATTCACCCAGGAAATCTCAGACCTACCATACTGAATTAATGTTTGAAAACACAGTGCTAAATAAATTTTTAACACATCCAATAAATACTTGTTGAAATGGGATAAAATAATGCCAAAGGTAAAATTAAAACCAATTTCCATTTTCTAAATTGTGAGGAAAGCTTTTATGCTTCATAAGAGTTGTAGGATTTCTAGGTAAGAAGAATTTGGTTCAAAATCTTTTACATTTCTGGAAGAAAAAAATCCCCAGATTTCTTTATTATTTCCATATATAGTTGTACTGCAATTGTTTATAAATATAGTGAGGCATTAATTATTTCAAGCTCAAGAAATATAGTAATTAAAAGGCTCACATTTCCTAAGCACTTCAACTTAAATAATCTCTGATTTGCAAGCAATAAAACGTAAAGGAAATAATGCAGAATACCAAATCAATGACATATTTACCAAATACAGACATGTTGGGCTTAATTAATATTTTCAATTCAGATAACAATATGATGATACATTTTATATTCAGAGATTTTTTTTTCAGTTTTTGAGTAAATCCTGTAATGTTCTGCACATTCCTGAAATAAGAAATGGTGTGATTTTGTATTTATCTGACTGTTTTTAACTTTCACCATTTGAAACATTAAAATATGTGGTCCTTACAGGATTTGTTTTTGACCTTTGTATCTAGGTAGAGAGCAAGTCAAAACCTGTGTAATTTACTATGAAAACAACTGTTGATGCCATTCAGCAGTGACTTAAGAGCCTCCATGCTATCTATGGGTTATTGGTCATTATTTTAAAATAAGAAAAGTCATATCACCACTGATAATGAACAAGTGAGTTTCATTATCAGTAGAAATAGGGAGTTCATTATCAGTAGAAATCACAAATAAAATTGTAAAGTAATAGAAAAGGTTAATTATTATAAATAGGGTTTATTTTCTGGTTAAGAACATAACATTCTGAAGTTTTATTTGAGTGGATTTTGGAATAACTAAGAAATTCTAGCTCCTGAACTAGTCTTCATGTGAGTAGCTTCTACAGAGATAAAGCCCTGTCTATACCCAAAATAATCCCATTTCCTTTCTTTCAGTGATTGGGAATGATAACTCTTTGAACAATAATAAATAATATTCTAACATATTTATTAAATAATGAAATTATAAGCATTAAAAACAAAATTCAGCTGAATTAATTTTAGAGATCTTATTGGTTTTATTCAATGATTCATAAATTGGGCAATATCCAAACTACCAGAGAGAAAGGAGCCCACAGGAGCTGCAGAAAATGAGACTTTCATAGGCAGAAAGGGTGGAAACAAGGAAATTATATTAGGTGAAAGAGTGTACTGGTTACAGCAAGGTCACTTTCCTCTAGGGGATAGCAAGGGTCTATCAGGCAGATTTTTAAAATTAGTGCTGATCAGGGAACTTCTGAATAATTGGTTTAAGATTCTGTTTCTGGCAGAGCCAAAACTGTAATTAAGTCTCAATTTGGTGACATGGAGCTTAGCATAAGTGCTTCCATTTGGGGCCTGTTGCCTTGTATTTAACATATTAATAAATAAGACAAATTTATTTATTCATATATATGTGTATGTATGCATTATGCCTATCAAATACTCAGCTAATACCACATTAGTAATTAGATTTCACACGTTTTATGTTATTGGCCAGCCTAAAATATACTCTGTCATATTTGATTTTTATAGTAATGCATCAAGGTGGGTATTTTCACCCCCATTTGACAGTGTAGAAACTGGGAAGCAGTGAGCTGCAATGACTACACATCACACATCTGATTTTGGAATCCTTGCTACCTCCATTACTCCATTATGAAAAAGCACTGGAAAGCCTAAGATCACGTTCAGAATATTATGGTAGCTCACTTAAGTAGGGTTCCACATTTAATAGTAGCCCGTGTGTGTGTGTGTGTGTGTGTGTGTGAGAGAGAGAGAGAGAGAAGAGAGAAAGAGAGAGAGAGAGACCGTTCAATGTCATCAGCATCTAAAATTTGCTATACTTTCACTTTGATCTTCATTGAAGACCTCACACTTGGCCTAGATTTTGTACAGTATTTGATACAAATATAGGCACCAGCAATTTGATTTATGTTTAAGCAGATACCTCTAGGAAACTTGATTATCCAAGTGATGTCTAATCTTATTTTTTGACATTTATTTCTTAACCACATTGCTTTGCCATATTTAGTTGGACACCTGCCATGCACATATTGAATTTAAAATAAAATTAATGTACATGACATATTTATGGACCAGTCTGGCAACGACTTCACAAAAGAAATTTGTGAGTGCTGAGAAATTTGATACGTAACCTGAAGACCTTACAAATCAAAATAACATTAATCACCTACCAAGCTTTGACATATGAGAGACAAGTCCCTTGCTAATATCAAGTGGGAAGCAAGAAGGTGCTTATAAGGGACTGTGGGATTTGAGTTGCATCTTTGTGGATAACATCTTTGGAGACATTACAAGACGTTGCAAGATGTTTAAAGAACCATTTTGCATAAGTGATAGCAAATTATATCTATTAAAAATGGACTGGGGATTTAGAAATATTATTTCTTGGAGTTTGTGATTTCCAATGGAAGGAGACATAGAGCATGAATGGCTCTTAAGGAAGGAAGGTGGGTTTGAGAGGAGGTTTCCCACTCTTAGAGGAGCAATCTAGCAGTTTTAGGTCTGAACCTTATGGTGGGAGATGAGATCAGATTTTCTCATGTACCTTGTCACAGTTTTTGACATAATTGGTGCTCTTCTCCTTTGAATTATGACTACTTTTATTGTAGCTTTCTGAATATGTTTTCTCTGTGGAGATTATAATAGAGATGATGGAATGAATAAAGTATGATTCCTTCCTTTTATGGGACAGTAGTCTCCTCCTAGGGCAGAGTCTTTCCACTTTTCTTTGCCTTAGCCCCTCTGCCAGTGTTGTGTGTCCTGGGTCCTGCTCTCTAAGACTCCAGTTAGACGATTGGTTGTTAAATGAATAAACTAAATACTGTAAGTCTATACCTGGATAGTTATGTTTTAATGTGTTCAACTTTTCAGAGAACACATTTATCTTTTAAATAATTGATGATTAATTAATTAATATAAGTATGTTGGGAAAGTTCTTTCAGACCCCATTCATATGTGTAGAACATTCATTAATCTCTAAAGGGAATTTGAGATATTAGCTAATTCGTTTGTTTACATTTTTTTGGCATGTTAACACCTTATTAAACATCTCTCATCCAGTTCTGATATAGAAATGTACAAATAGAGTTGCTCTGATTAAAAAATAAAGTGAGAGCTGAGACACCTGTGTAGCTCAGTTGGTTAAGCATCTGCCTTCAGCTCAGGTCACCATCCCAGAGTAGTGGGATCAAGTCCTGCATCAAGCTCCCTGCTCAGAGAGGGTCTGCTTCTCCTCTATCCCTGCCCCCTGCGTGATCTCTTCATGCTGCCTTTCTCTCTTTCAAATAAATTTTAAAAATCTTAAAAACTAAGAAGATTCTCTCTCTCTCTTCCTCTCCCCCACCCCTCTAATGCTTGCATGTGTGCTTTCTCTCTCTCTCTCTCTTAAAAAAAAATGAATTGAGAGAATCCAGAAACCAGGCTTTGTCACCCTCAAGGTAATCTCTGAGTCATTCTGAGACTCGGGCTTCATGAAACACAATTTAGAAATTTCTAGATCATAAAATCATATTATTTTTGAGGAGACCTCAGATCTTAGGAGACAAAAATGACTCATGCATAAAAAGGCAGTTACTAGAGGCAGAACAAAAACTAGATTTCCAAGAATGCTGTCTCTTAGATAATTGCCTCTTTGAGACACCAAATTGATTATCAATTTGCTTTTCTTAAAAATTAATTTAAATATATTGATGTAAAACACTGCAAAAATTTAAGATGTGTGGCATGCTCATTTGGTATATTTATATATTGTAATATAATTGCCATCATAGTTGTAATTAGCACCCCTGTCACATTACATAATTATAATTTTTAGTTGTTGGAATAATTAAGTTCTAGTCTTGTGGCAAGTTTGATGGTTATAGTAACAAAAGGGATGTTTCTCAAAAAGTTAAAAACAGATCTACCATATGATCCAGCAATTCCACTTCTGGGTATATTCCCAAATGAAAACAGGACATTGAAAAGATATATGCACTCCATGTTCATTGCAGTGTTATTTACAATAACAAAGATTTGGAAACAACCCAACTGTCCATCAGTGGTATGAATGGATAAAGAAGATGTGGTACATATATTTAATGGAATATTATTAAGCCATGAGGAAAAAAGGCATCCTGCTATTTACAAGAATATGGATAGAACTTGAGCACATTATGCTAAGTGACCTAAATCAGATAGGGAAAGACAAGTACTATATGGAATCTAAAAAAGTCGAATTCATAAAAATAATAAAACGATGGTTACAAGAGTTGGAGGAATAAAGACAAATGTTAAAGTTCACAAACTTGGTATAAGTTGTAAAAAAGCACTAAAGATGTAATGCAGAGTAGAGTGAATATAGATAACAATATTCTATTCTTCTAAAATTGTCCTCATATATAGGGACTTCATTCCTCAAAACTGCAGTAAAGTATAACTTGGCAAAACAGGTAATTATTTTCCTGGGGATCAAAAATCTATACATAGTTTCTGACCACATGTGTTTGATTGCCTAGTATGGAAAATAAAATATTTACAAAGAGAATTTGAATAAAAACACACAGCATAGCCTATAGGGGTTGGTTGTGAATAGCTGAGGTGTGATTTGGGGATTGACTGCAGAGACGAATCGCATTTTGGGGGTGTGTGGAAAATTCAGTAAGTTTCATCATGGAGGAGTAAATTTTTATTTTCAAACTTTAGAGATTATTAGGATTTCAGGAGATAGAGAAAGAATTAGGAAAAAAAGATTCTAGACAAAGATGACACAGCACTCTTGATCCCTCTATCTTATCTAGTTTTCTTCATTTTATTCCATTCTAGCAGATCACATCATGTTGATTGTTTATTATGTGTCTCTTGCCCCCCATGCTTGCTGTACTACAGTATCCTGATTGGCTGCAATAGTTCCTGGCTAAGGGCATTCAAGGTCGTGTTGTTGAGTGAATGAATTTGTAACTCAATGGTTTAGCACAACCAGGAAGAGTGGCCAGTGTTAAGCTAGGAGTCACTTGGAAGCTGGTTAGAAAGTATCATTGGATTTCTGGTGATTTCCATGGGTGAGCCATGAATATTGGCACAGACACAGGAGTGGACTCTACCTTTGCCCCAGTGATATATCTGGTTTCCTGTAGCTATGGATGAACTTCTTCCCCTTTTAGACCAGAACAAATGCTTTACTTGTGTACTAGATCCCAAATCCTTCCTTCCTGCTTATCAGTGTATCTTTAGTCATCCTCACTAATTACCCTGCATGATCAGCTTTTCCCTGTTTATCAGATCATTCTCATCACTATAACAATATGCTAAATTTCTCTCATCTCAAAAGAACCACTTTTTCCCTATTGGTGCTATCCCATTTGTTTTTTTCACTTTATGGAAACACTTCTGAGATGAGTTGTACATACTAATAGTCTCTGATTTCTTGTAATATCCACTCTGGTAGGGACTCTGGAAATTGTTCTTATGAAGTTCAGTAATGACCTATGCATCATTAAATCAATCCTTAATTCCCAGTCCCCATCCTGGTGACCAATAAGTAACATTTAGCAAAGTGATCATCCCCCACCACCCCCCCCATCTCCCATCCCCCAGGGGCAGAGGGAGAGGGAGAGAGAGAATCCTAAGCATACTCCACATCCAGCACAGAGCCATGATGGGGTTCAATCTCATAATACTGGGATCATGACATGAGCTGAAATCATAAATCAGAGGCTCACCTGACTGAGCCACAAAAATGCCCTTTCTCCTTCTTGAAAAACCTTTTCCATTTGGCTCCCAGAGTATCACATTTACCCATTTTTTAATTTGTTTTTACTTTTGGTTTTGTTTTCAGATTGTATTTGATTTTTATTTTATTTTATTTTTCCTTCTTTTCCTAACCCTTTTCTTGTCTTCCCTCCCTTCCCCTTCCCTGCACTTCTTCTCTTCCCACCTTCTCACCTCCCATACCCTGTTTTCTTTCCTTCTTTCCCTCCCTTCACCTCCACCTTTTTCTCTAGCCTCTCTGGCCCCTCTGAATTTCCTTTGCTGGCTTCTACCCATCTTCCTACTCTCCAATCCCCACACTGCCACTGATCTCAGTCCTTGACTCTGCTCTGTTGTATCCCTATCTCTGCTCACTCCTAAGAGACTCATCTGGTCTTCTGGCTTGAAATGCCTCCTACACACTAATGACTTCCAGAATTGTATCACCATTCAGGATCTCTCCCTTGACTTCTAGACTGCCTTATCCAACTGCCTTACTTATAGATTCAATTGGATATCCTACAGGCATTGCAAAGTTATCCTGCCTGGCCACACCTGAGAGTCTGGTAAGTGCTTCCCAAGATTCTCCTTGTGTCATATTCCTTCCCATTTCACTTTTAGTGGAAATTTTTCCACTTTTTAGTGGAAATTTCATCTGACCACTCTCAGTACAAGCCACTGTCAGTTTCCACTGGGATTATTGCAACTGGCCTCTAACTGCCCTTGTTTCCTTTCAGCCAGGGTTAACTTGGTGAAGTGAAAAGTTGAGTCAAAATCATGTAGCTTCTGCCTCACTCAAAGGAAACACTCAAGTCTTTCTTTAATTTACAGTTCTCCGCGCCATGTAATTACACTCTTCATTCTCTGACTATTCCTGTCTCCTCTCCCTGAGCATTCTGCTCAGCCTACTGATGTACTGCTTCTTAAGAACATTTTACTCTGCAGCTTCAGGGCCCTTGCACACACTATTTCTTCTGGAAAATGCCAGGAATTTTTCTCTTCAGTGTTCACACACTGATCCACATAGATAAAACATTTCCTTGTCTTCATTCAACTTTCTGCCTCTCTTTCAGGACTCACCATGACTCTACCTGGACACTTATCTACCTTCTGCTTTATTTAATTTGTCTTTCATATCTATCTACTTATCACTTTCTTGCACAAAATATATTAATACATTTATTTATTTATTTTTAAGATTTTATTTATTTATTCATGAAAGACACAGAGAGGGAGAGAGGCAGAGACATAGGTAGAGAGAGAAGCAGGCTCCATGCAGAGAGCCCAATGTGGGACTTGATCCCAGGACTCCAAGATCATGACCTGGGCCAAAGGGAGGTGCTCAACTGCTGAGCCACCCAGGCATCCCTATTTAATCAATTTAATATTTTTTCATATTTTAACAGCTTTGAAATCAGGATGCTCAGGATGAGCTTATAACCCATAGCATTTTAGTTGTTATCATTTATTTTTTCTTTGTTGTATCTAATAAAAGACATCTCAGCTTTAATAAAATGGAGTATCTTCTATCAGTATTCATTTTCAAAAAGATTTTTGATGTTTTGTTCTCTGATTTGTCCCTAACAACCAAGTAAGGCTTGACTCATTACAGGTAATCAATCATAATAATATAATAAAGTTTTTGAGAAAATGGTCAGTATATCCTTTTAAGAAGCTTTATCTAGGGGATAGGAGATTGAATCATTGTGACAACCAGAAGACTTTTCAATAATCTACTTGAGATCAACTGAGGTAGAGGAGATGGTGAAAAGCAAAATCAGTTATATCTTGAGTCCCCATATATTTTTTAAAGATTTTATTTATTTATTTATTCATGAAAGACACAGAGAGAGGCAGACACAGGTAGAGGGAGAAGCAGGCTCCCTTATACGGAGCCTGATGTGGGACTCAATCCCAGGACCTCAGAATCACCCACTAAGCTGAAGGCAGACATTCAATCACTGAGCCGTTCAGGCATCTCCTTGAGTCCCCATATATTGAAGAAAACAAGGCCATGCAAAGTCCCAGACATGACTGAGGTTTAGATTAGGGTAAGATTATGGCATTCCTTCAGTACATGGGGGATTTTATATGGGGAGTATGTTTTTTTTTTTTTTTTTTTTTTTTAAGATTTTACTGATTTATTCTTGAGAAACAGAGAGAGAGGCAGAGACACAGGCAGTGGGAGAAGCAGGCTTCATGGAGGGAGCCTGATGTGGGACTCGATCCTGGGTTTCCAGGATCAGGCCCTGAGCTGAAGGTGGCGTTAAACCACTGAGCCACCTGGGCTGCCCAGGGAGTATGTTTTGAGGAGAAAGATGACTTATCAGTTTCTTGAATTCAGGTTCCTTGGTAAATAATGCATTTAAGACAATAGATAGAGGATGGAGTATAAGCTTTGTAATAGAAATAAGGGCTGGGGACAAACAAGCTGCAGTTGGCAATCTTCAGGAAAGTATCAGAAAGGCAATGCTGCATGTTTAGTCAGAGATATGGGTTGCAAAAAACAGAAATGCACCTGAGTTAGTCTAAACAAACAATTTAAAAGGATAAAAAGGAACCCAACAGAAAAGAAAGGGAGTCAGGCTTGAGGAATTGGACACATGGTAAATGAGGATTTAGAAATGAGAATATCTCCCTCCTGCTGACTGGGGCTGCTGTCCTTCTGTCTGGGATGCCTGCCCTCTGCTCTTACATCTGGTTCTCTCTCCTTTCCTCCCTTCCTTTGTCTCCTTTCTCTCTCCCTCCCTCTTTCTCCCTCATCATCTATTTTAACTTGTCTCTCTGTTCCATCTTCTTTCCAGTTAGCTTGCTTCTTTTCATGCACAGGAAATAATATGGCTATTTTCACCCAACTTACAGCTCAGTTGAAATAACTCACCAGTTGCTCTCCTTTAGTCTCACAAATTCCTTGGAGGAGAGAATTTGTTTGAATTTGTCAGGTAGAATCAAGTATCCATTCTCGATACAGTTCACTTCAGCCACGGGGCCAAACAGCACAACCATGACCTGAGTCCAACCACAGTGGAGGGGAGGCAGGACACTCACAGAGCAGATACCCCTCAGCATTTTAGCAATCCTTATTGTTTTGTTTTATCACAATCACACAAGTCAATAGTGAAATTTCAAACAATGCAGAAGCTGATGTGAAAAATGAATGTGCCTTCCATGCCTCACCACTGGTCCCATGTAGAGGGCTGAGGCCCAAGCCACACAGTGTCTGTGTCCATGCTTGGGACACAGCATGATCCTGGGCTCCTGGGCCTGGCAGCACACAGTTCTGCACTTTAGTTTTTATGTAGTGTATGAAACACAATATAATTCAGAAATTTTCATAGCAAGAGATATAGAATTTCATTTTTTGGTAGTTGCGTAGAATTCAATTCTGTGAGCATACCACCATTTACTTATTCAGTTCCTTACTGAGGGACACAAAATGTGGATTTTTTTCCCTTTCATTATTTTCATCATTCATTTATTTCGCTACATATAGGTAATGACAACAGTCTTACAAAATCCTGAACTTGGAATTGCTGGACCAAAGAAATATGCATGTAAATACTTTATGGTTATTGTCATAGTTTCCTCCAAAATGGTGATATATGTATAAGCAAATGTATTCTTTCTATCTTTCTACCTTAATACTGTGTAATGTCAATTTGCAGGATTGCTAATCTCATAGATTGAAGATTTTGTTATTTTTTTAAGTGTGAATGTCCTTAATGAGCTTTAACTCATTTCATTTTTAACCTTGTTGCACTTCTGTTTGTGAAGATTAAATAATTTAATATTTGCTTAGCACATCATATATAATAAATACTATAACTATCATAAAGACATAATAAACACATAGTAAGTTGGCTGAAATTATTTTTAATTAATATTCTTTATGAGATACAGAGCTTTATTTTTACATTTTGAATGGACAAATTTATGAAAATTTTCTTTTATGACCTGTGAATTTTGTAGTTTTCTTAGAAAAGTTTACCAATATAATCAATGCTTATATTAAAACAATTTAATATTATAACCATGTAAAGTATTATAGACTGTATACATTAATATTTAAAGTTCCCACATTAGTATGAGTTTCCACGAAGCCCAATAAAATGTGCAATTCTTTTAAGAAAAAAGTCAGAATTAAAACTAGCAGACTAGCTGTAGAAAACTAGTTAATTAAGTACAACAAACCCTCTCATCTTAAGAGTTGAAGAAATGTTTTTTAAAGAATTATTTTGAAGATCTTAGTCTCTTTAAATATTTAAATAGTCTACTTCAATGGTTGAAAGTTTGGTCTAATGCCCCTTCTTTTTTCTTTCTTTCTTTCTTTCTCTTTCTTTCTTTCTTTCTTTCTTTCTTTCTTTCCATTTATCTTTACTAATCAGAGACATCAGAGAGAAAAACAATTATTTTTGCTGATGATTTTTTTACCATGTGAAAGATATTTTCAATACATAAAGAATATTTAAGATTTCCCTTTTACTTTCTCAGACTCATTTCTCTCAATTTAATAAAAGATTAAAGTACCGATTTTTTTAAGTTGAACATTTCAAAGGATATGCCTATATAGCTAAAAAGTTCAAAAAGTAGATATTGAAACATAGAGACTTAAACATGTTTTATGAAATGCATATGTTCAAATAAAAGAGCTTATATTGAGATTGGACACATTACAATATGTCACAACTTGCCAAAACTAAGAAATCATTCATTTTACAACTTATCTGGAATTATGTAACTTAATATAAGATGATTTAAACATATATAGAATCTCTTTTGGATGATTTAGTCATATACTATATCTCCCAGGGAACATTTATTTATTTTATTTAAGACTTGGTGGCTTTTTGTCTCTTCTGTGTTGAATAAATGCTTTTCATTTGGAAAGGATTTTTGTTTTAAAGAAATTTTAACAAAATACCTTATATTTTCAAGAAGCAAAGCCAAAGAAAATAAATGAATTTTTTCTTTAGTTACAGAAGCTAAAATAAAATGTTTTTTGCTTAAATGTTTCATTGAGTTTCTTTTCTCCTTTTTTCCTAATGAAAAGATTACAGATAACAAACATAAATATTGGGAGAAAGAAATTCTTTTAAAATATTTCCTTCTTGTAGCAAAAAATTTGAGTGATTTAGTTCTTCGCACAAATGATTATGACTACAAAATGAGAAGTCACTAAAGGGCCAAACATAATATGTAATAAATACCCAGACTCCACATTGCCTCCCACAGCAGGATATAAGAACCACCCAGGGTATTTTTTTTTTAGAGATTTTATTTATTTTTTCATGAGAGACACAAAGAGAGGCAGAGACATAGGTAGAGGGAGAAGCAGGTCCCCTGAGGGGACCCTAATATGGATTCGATCCCAGGACCCCAGGATCACGACCTGAACCAAAGGTAGATGCTTAACTATTGAGCCACCCAGGCATCCCCACCCAAGGTATGAAAATGCATTTGCCCAGCTTCCTTTAATATGTACCCCAAATCTTATCTTACGGTTTGAGTGTGCATTTTACACAAGCACCCACTTACGGTTATATTTTGCATATCTTTAATAATGCATATAATCTGCAGCATTGAACATGTATAATTTATGAATAATCTTATATATACTGGGAGCATATGCTCAATATATTTCAGAAATCAGTTTGGAGATCAGTGCTCTAAAAGATCACTTCTGAGTAATCCCAGATGACATTACTGGAGACTTGGGTAGAAATTATTTGGATAATTACTTTAATGAAACACCTCATTTTGTATACATGGCCTAAATATTAGCAGTATAAGTTGAAGTCTGTTTCATCTTGATGTTAAAGTAATAAAATCACTTACCATACATCGCCCTCTGGCTAACTTATAATTTTCTTTGAAGTTTTAGTGTGATATTATAACAAACAGCAAATTTTCTTAAGATATTGAACTTCCTTTTCAATTGAACCTGAATATCTGTGTAGTAGCTTTGCAACTTATATAGCAGCTGTCCCGGGGAGTTATTGGTAATGTCCTGGGTTCATGATTTAGAGACTGTTTTCAATGACAGTGTGTAAAGGATTCAGGCTGTTTGGCTCTCATGAAGAAATGTAATAATCCAAGTCAGTCACCGAAATGACAGCACACGCAGAAACGTTGGCCACTAGGAAATTCTTGCAATGCTATAAAATTTAGGGGCAGACAGATACATCTTGTAATACTGTTGTTCTTGGGTCTGACCCCAGCAATCAAGTCTTTGTTGAACTGTAACTTTAAAGCCAAATGGACATAAATATCCCTTCAGTCCCTTCATTAGAGAGGACCCCTGGGCTCCAGAGCTCTCCAGTTTGCCTGCACCAGGACCCTTTCTCCCACCTCTATCCTTCCAGGTTTTGTGGTTTGGGCATTGACTGGTATCTTCAGTTCCTGCTTGATCACCTTGGCAAAGCATTGTTACTTTGCAATCATTACACGTAGAATCCCTTTCATTCTTTAGATTGGACTTCTGCAGCAATAGGCAGCTTAGCTCAGCAGAAAGACTGGAGAGATGGGAGTGATAAAATATCCTTTCAAGTCTCATCTATGCTGTGTTGTGGTTGTTACCCTGTGAGGTAGCTCTTTCCAGTGCTGTACTGCTAAATGTTGAGCTACCAGCTTTTAGAAAAGAAAGAGCCCTGATTTGTGGTTTTTGCTGTTTCTGTGGTGTAAATATTCCCACCAAAGCTGGTTCAGGCTGTGGGCACATCACCAGGGCTGAGCTAGGAGGAATTGATGCAAGAATGGGGGGTGCACAGCTGCTTAGTGCTTCAAGCTGGGTGCTCTCCTCTGGGCCAGGAGGATGAGGTGGTAACCTTCTAGTTCTTTTCTGTCATCAGCACCTTTTGCCCCTAGCTTGGTAACAGTATTCACAATATTTGCCAGCTCCCATGCATGATACCCACTGTTCAGACTAGTCGTTAGCCTTAATACCTGAACCTACCAAGAACCCAGCTGACCTTCATCCACTGCAGGGTCTCTGACAAGAGCCCTCCAGCCAGAGTTCTTGGTGTCTCGTGTAACTATACAGAGCAGTTTTATGCATATAAAAACACTAATATGTAGTATTCCCCCAAGTATTTTAAACAAGTGATGAGCTACCATACATCATTTAGAAAACTTTGCTTTTTTCCACTCTATATATCTTGAATGCTTTCCATATTATTAAATAGAGATGTTCTCCTTTTATTTATCAGCAACATGATATTTTTATAATTATGTGGCTTGATCACAATTTACTTCCACAGTGCCTTATTCATAGACGCAGATTAAGTTTTAGTTTTCTGCTTTCTTAAAATGCTACAATGAATAAATTTTAAAGTGTGTCAATTTTTATTTTTGCACATACATGTGAGTTAAATACTGAGAAGTAAGATTATTGGGACAAAGGAATATGCATTTTTCAGTTAATATATAGTGCCAGGTTTCCTTCCATAGGGGTTGTACAAATATCCAGCCCACTAACAATACTCAAAGGTGCCCTCAATAGAATACATCATCAAACCTCAAACACTGCAAATCTGATGGGCAAGAGATAGTTTTTTTTTTTTTTTTTTTTGGTAGCTTTAATTAGAATTTACCTATTGGGATTGAGTTGAGAATTCTTTGGTTTAGGAAACATTTGTATTCTTTGGTTTCTGAATTCTTTGTTTCATCTTCCTTTCCTTTCTTTTTTCCTTTCCTTTCCTTTCCTTTCCTTTCCTTTCCTTTCCTTTCCTTTCCTTTCCTTTCCTTTCCTTTCCTTTCCTTTCCTTTCCTTCTTTCTTTTTTTCCCCTATGGACTTGGTCTTTTCTGTAATAAACTGTATATAAAGGAGAGTAGAATTTTATGATTGAGTTGCTAATGTACTTTTCTCAGTTTGTCGTGTATCTTTTGAGTTTTCTTCGATGTCTTATACCTTGCAAAAATTTTTATTTGACTTAGTAGAATTTATCAATTTATTATTATTTTTTTCTGTTATGGCTTGTAGATTTTGAGGCAAAGTTGGAAAGGCCTTTCCTACTCTGAGATTATAAATTATTTTCTTTTTACAGAATCATTATCATCTCACACCTACACATTTCTTTCCAGAATATGTTCATTTGGTTGCAACTGATCAGCTCTGTGAGATTGATTAGGCATTTAGATAGATTGTATGGCATTGCCAGCCATTTGTTAAAGCCTGGGAGGGAGGAGAAAAGACTATAAATCGTGAATTCAAATTGTAAATATAATAGGCAGCATATAAAGAATATGGCAATAGATAATGTTAATGTTAGTAATAATTATATTTATGGTGAGCATTTATTGAGTGCTTACCCAATAAATTGAGTAATTTTAATAAATTGAGTTATTTATTAAATAATTTATTGAATACTTACTCAGACGGTGCCTTAAATGCTTTATATGATTTATCTAATGAAATTCTCTAGCAACCTTTTTGGTATTTCTCTTTACAAATGAAGAGATTGAGGAGTAGATAGGCTAAGCAGTTGCCAAGGTCTTACAGCTTCTAAGCAGTGGACCTTGGTCTCAGAGACAGCCCTTGACCCAGCTCCCCATTGCCTCCAGGAATAGCAAAACTTCATCTCTGTTAGGTCTCTGGGGATTCATAAGAACGCAGAATGCGCTCTGTCCCTGAAGACAAAGTTGGCTACGGGTACTGGGATGATGTACACCCTACTCATTGTAGGCAAAAGGTAAAAAATGAGAGAGAGTTTGTGGGGGGCATTTGATCTTTGGACAATTGTAGAGTAGCTTAAGCATTTTCAACATTGGGCAGTGATAATGTTTTGTTTTTTTTTAATTTATTTATTTATTCATGAGAGACACAGAGAGGCAGAGGCACAGGCAGAGGGAGAAGCAGGCTCCTTGAGGGGAGCCTGATGTGGGACTCAGTCCCGAAACTCCAGGATCATACCCTGAGCCAAAGGCAGACACTCAACCACTGAGCCACCCAGGAGTCCCAGGGATAATGTTTTTGGACAGTGTTTTAAGCTTATGTCACCTGGCTTGTCTACTGCCAACATGCTGGGTATCAGCAGAGCAGCTGGGAACATGGAATAAGACCTCTTATTTTCTTTCTTTTATTTCTTCTTATAAATAATAGTATCCTGGGAATTCAACATTTGATGGAACAGTAGTTTCATTTCTAAAACAAAACAAAACAAAAAAGAGTTTGTGAGAACATAACAGAACAAATGCTAAATGTAACAAAAGCAAAAATCCCAAAACCTATGAAGCTAATTATATCTATTACCAGAGTGAGTCAAGGTCAGATACAAGGTGAGGTTAGGAGCCACGCCACCCATCTCTGCATGTCAGGCTGATATCCATGCAGGACCATTGTACACCTTCACTGTCTTTGCCAAAACAGCTTCTATTTTTTTAAGATTTTATTTATTTAATCACGAGAGACGCACAGAGAGAGGCAGAGACACAGGCAGAGGGAGAAGCAGGCTCCATGCAGGGAGCCTGATGTGGGATTCGATCCCAGGACCCAGGGATCATGCCCTGAGCCAAAGGCAGATGCTCAACCACTGACCCACTCAGGTGCCCCTTCTCCTCTTCCTCTTCCTCCTCCTCCTCCTCTTCTTCTTCTTCTTCTTTTCTTCTTCTTCTTCTTTTTAGATTTTATTTATTTATCTGAGAGAGAGAGAGAGCATGAGAGAGAGAGCAGAGAGCACGAGAGAGAGCCCAGAATACAAGCAGGGGGAATGGCAGGCAGAGGGAGAGGGAGAAGCAGATTCCTCATTGAGCAGGGAGACTGATGCGGGGCTCTATTCCAGGGCCCAGAGATCACGACCTGAGCGGAAGGCAGATGCTTAACTGACTGAACCACTCAGGCCCCTCAAAAAACAACTTCTAAAGGAACAGAGTTGGTTCTACAAATGAGATCACAGACCATTCTTAAATATCTGAAATATGGTTTATATGCACAGTATATTCTATTGTGTATGTAACTATATTCTACTGTGTATGTAACTAGATGAATAAGCCATAAATTTTAAATGTAATAAACAAGAGCGATCACATTTTCTGTTAATTCTACTATCACTGCTAAATTTCCATATACAATGGTGAGTTGTGCATGAATTCATGTCTGACAATATCAATTATAAATGGAAATATATCATATGCTTATTAGATATAAAATTAAAAACTTTATTACAGAGATTTCCTAATAAACCTGAAGTTACAGAAAAATTAAGCATGGGAGCAAAAACTCATATTTGAAGGGTGTCTCTGATTACATGGTTTTGGTTTCAGACCCTAGGGTCTGTCTTCTTTTTTGTTGTTTTTATTTCCAGTTAGTTAACATACAGTGTAATAGTTTCAGTTGCACATTTTAGTGATTCAACACATCCATACATCAGCCTGTGTTCATCATAACAAGTGCAGTCCTTAATCTCCATCACCTATTTTACCTGTCCTGCCTTCCTGCTGATGACCATCAGTTTGTTCTCTATACTTAGTCTGTTTCTTGGTTTCACCCCCCCCCCCATTTATTCTCTTTTCTTGTTTGTTTTATTTCTTAAATCCCACATATGAGTGAAATCATATGGCATTTGACTTTCCCTGACTGATTTATTTCACTTAGCAGTATATCTTTAACTCCATTCATATCATTGTAAATGGCAAGATTTCATTCTTTTTTATTACTGAATAATATTCCATTGTGTGTGTGTATGTGTGTGTATTTCATTTGTTTCCACGTACATTTATATATATATATACCATTCTTCTTTATCCCCTCATCAATTAGTGGATATAGGCTTCTTCCAAATCTTGGCTATTGTAAATAATGCTGCTATAAAATAGGGGTGCATGTATCCCTTTGAGTTAATATTCTTGTATTCTTTGGATAAACATCTGGTAGTGCAATTGCTGCAGAGTAAGGTAGTTCCATTTTTAACCTTTTGAGGAAACTTTATAATGTTTTCAACAGTAGCTGCACCATTTTGCATTCCCACTAAAGTACATAAGAGTTCCTTTTCCTCCACATCCTGACCAACAATCTGTCATTTCCTGTGTTGTAGATTTTAACCATTCTACCAGGTGTGAGGTGATAGGTCATTGTGGTTTTGATTTGCATTTCTCTGATGAGTAATGATAAGCATCTTTTCATGTGTCTGTAGGCCATCTGAATGTCTTTGGAGAAATGTCTCTTCATGTATTCTTCTCATTTTTAAATTGGATTATTTTTGGACAATGTTGAACTGTATAAGTTCTTTATATATTGTGGATACTAACACTTTATCAGATATGTCATTTGTAAACATCTTCTCCCATTCAGTAGGTTGTCTTTTAGTTTTGTTGATTATTTCCTTCTTTGGGCAGAAGCTTTTTATTTTGATGTAGCTGTAATAGTTTGTTTTGCTTTTGTTTCCCTTGCCTCAGAAGACATATCAAGAAAGGAGCTGTGTTGAGAATTTTTGCATCTATGTTCATCAGGAATATTGGCTGATAGTACTCTTTTTTGTCTTTATCTGGTTTTGGTATCAGGGTAATGCTGGAATGAATTTGGAAATTTCCCTTCCTTTTCTATTTTTTGAAATAGTTTAAGAAGAATGGGTATTAATTCCTTTTTAGAAGTTTGGTAGAACTTGCCTATAAAGCTGTATATCTGGTCCTGGACTTTTGTTTGTTGGGAGTTTTTTTTTTTTATATTATATCTGATTCAATTTCTTTGCTGGTTATCAGTTTGTTCAAATTTTCTATTTCTTCTTGCTTCAGATTTGGTAGTTTATATGTTTCTAGGAATTTATCCATTTCTCCCAGGTTGTCCAATCTCTTGGTATATAGTTTTTCATAATATTATGATTATATTTCTCTGGTAGTGGCTTTATTTCTCCTCTCTCATTTGTACCTTTATTTATTTAAATCCTTTCTCTTTTTTTCTCTTGACAAGTTTGGCTACAGGTTTATCAATTTTATTGATTTTTTTCAAAGGACAAGTTCCTCGTTTCATTTTTTTGTTGTTTTTTAGTTTCTTTATCATTTATTTCTGCTCTAATCTTTACCATTTCCTTCCTTCTGCTGGTTTTGGGTTTTGTTTATTATTATTGTTTTAGATACTTTAGGTATAAGGTTAAGTTGTTTATTTGAGATTTTTCTTGTTTCTTGAGGTGGGACTGTGTTGCTATAAACTTCTCTCTTACAACTGTTTTCGCTGCATCCCAGAGGTTTTGGACTATTGTGTTTTCATTTTCATTTGTTTCCATGTACATTTTTATCTCTTCCCTTTTTTTAAAGATTTTATTTATTTATTCATGAGAGACACACAGAGAGAGAGAGAGGCAAAGACACAGGCAGAGGGAGAAGCAGGCTCCATACAGGGAGCTTGATGTGGGACTCGATCATGGGTCTCCAGGATCAGGCCCTGGGCTGAAGGCAGGCGCTAAACTGCTGAGCCACCTGGGCTGCCCTATTTCTTCTTTTATTTCCTGATTGACCCATACATTGTTTAGTAGTGTGTTATTTACCCTCCACGTATTTGTGGTCTTTCCAGATTTTTTCTTGTGGTTGACTTCCTGTTTCATAGCATTGTGGTCAGAAAAGATACAAGGTATGACTTCAATCTTCTTGAATTTGTTGAGGCAGGTTTGGTGGCCTGATATGTGATCTATTCTGGAGAATGTTCTGTGTGCACTCAAAAAGAATGTGTATTCTGCTAAGGATGGAATGTTCTACATATATCTGTTAAATCAATCTGTTCCAGTGTGTCATTCAAAGCCATTGCTCCCTTGTTGATATTCTATTTAGAGGATATGTCCATTGATGTGCATGCAGTGTAAAAGTCCCCTACTATTATTATTATATTATTATTTATTAGTTCTTCTATATATTTTTAGTAATTGTTTTTTATGTCTTTGAAAGGTGCTCCAAGTTGGGTGCATAATTATTTACAATTGTTGTATCTTCTTGTTGTATTGTCCTTTAAATTATTATATAGCACCCTTCTTTGTCTCTTGTTACAACCTTTGTTTTAAAGTCTTGTCCAATATAAGTATTGTTACTCTGGCTTTCTTTTGACATCCATTTGCGTGATAGATGTTTCTTCATTCTTTCCCTTTCAGTTTGCAAGTGGCTTTAGGTTTAAAATGAGTGTCTTGTAGAAAACATATCAATGCATCTTGTTTTATTCATTCTGTCATCCTATGGCTTTTGATGGGGCTTTGAGTCCATTTACATTCAAAGTAATTACATATAAATGTATTTATTGCTATTTTATTACTTGTTTTACTGTTTTTTTCTGTAGATTTAACTGATCCTTTCTTATCTCTCTCTCTTTCATGTTTTCCTGATTTTCTTTAGTGATATGTTTGGGTTTCTTTCCCTTTATTCTTTGCATGTATGTTAGTGGCTTTTGATCCATCAGGTTTGTATATAACCTTCTGCATATAGCAGTCTATATTAAATTGATGGTAGTTCAAGTTTGAATTCTCTTCTCCTCCCTACATTTTAGGTGTATGTTATTATATTTTATATCCCCTTTTTTCCCTTGACTGATTTTTTACAGAAATATTCATTTTTATTGCTTCTGTGTTTCTTAACCTTTTACTGTCACTTTTGGTCCTTCCATTCCATTCAAAGTGTGCTCTATAATATTTCTTACAAGTTTGGTTTAGTGGTTACAAAGTCCTTTAGTTTTTGTTTGTCTGGGAAATTCTTTATGTTTCCTTCTATTCTGAAAGATAGCCTTGATGGTATTTTTGGATTCAGATTTTCCCCATTCAGCACTTTGAACATTCCCTTCTTGCTTGAAAAGTTCTGTTGAAAAATCTCCTGGTAGCCTTATGGCTTTTCCCTTATAAGTTAGTGACTTCTTTTTCTTGCTGCTTCTAAGATTTTTAATATGTTTTGGTGTGGGTATGTTTTTCTTGATTTTGGTGGGATATTTCTGTGCCTCCTGGATCTGGATATCTGTTTACTTCCCAGATGAAGAAAGTTTTCAGTTAATATTTCTTCAAATAAATTTTTAGCCCCCTTTCCTCTCTTCTTCTTCTGGGACTCCTATACTATGAATGTCATTATGTTTAATGGAGTTACTGAATTCCCTAAGTCTATTTTTGTTTTGTGTAATTCTTTTTCTCCTTTTTGTTCAGCTTGATTACTTTTCATTACTCTGGCCTCTGGAGCCCATTTTCTTTACTATGTTATTCCTTACCTCTGTGTTAAGGGTGTCACTCATGTCTTTCATACTTGTCTCAAGTCCAGTGGATATCCTAATGATCAATGCTTTAAATTCTCTATCAATCATGTTACTTCTATCTGTTTCACTTAGATCTCTGGATGTGGCCTTGTCCTGTTCTTTCATCTGGGATAAATTTCTCTCTCTCCTCATTTTGTCTGACTTTCTGTGTCTGCTTCTCTGTATTAAGAAAGTTAGTTGTGTCTTACATGTTTGAAAGTAGTGACTTTATGAAGAGGGGGTCCTGGGGTGTTCTGCAGTGCAGTATCCTCTGTTCACCAGAACCTGGCACTTCAGGAGACTATCCTATGTGTGTTGCTTTTGCCCTGCCCTTATGTCTGAGTCAGTTTTCCTTTTAATGCAGTTGTCTACACTGATTCTGCCTGTTGTGGACTGTGCGTGCTCTCGATCAGAGACCCTAGAGTATTTTAAAAATTAACCAACTCCCTTATTTTTTAAATAACTAGATTCCTTGCTTAAGTACTATAAGGGATGATGTGTACAAAGAAAGGAAGTCTAAAGAAGGTTAGAGAAGAAGGCAGCCTCTGGAAACAAGTGCCACCAACAAACCTAAGAATCTCTTTCAATATCACTTTTATTTCCCTTCCTTGCTGGTAAACTTTAATTTTTAAAAGAAAATTAAAATAACAAAATAAGTTATTAACTTATGATAATGGAGAGAGTAAAATGGAGTAAACATTGCTCAAGGAGGTATTTAGAATGGAGCCAGGAAGACATTGAAAGGGTAGGGCTTGAGCACCTTGTCTCCTGCTCAAATTCTCAGAATGCTGAACTTAGGTAAAAGCCAAAGCATCTGCTACAAATTAGAATAGGCAGAAATGGACTTTCTGCCCAGCATTAGCCCTAGCAACCAATCATGTATAGATAGTATAATTATAGCTAACAGCACCAATCACATTTTGTTCAAAACAACTTATATAGATTCCCTTTTCCTCTTTAAAAGCTCTAGCATCCTTTGTCTTTCAGGAGCATGCTTTTGACTTCAGTTGACTCTATGTCTCCCAGACTGCAATATCTAAAACTCCAAATAGATGTACATATTTTATTTTGCCATTTGCAGTCTTGTCTTTTGTTGGTCTAGACTCAGGTGAAGTTTATTGAAATACACTGAACTAGCACTGCACTGTTCTAAATTCATTCAAAGAGCCCAGTAAAATCTCATTCTGTAACTGAATACAGAGGAATGATTTATCACTGGGAAGTAAAATAAAATTGTTGGCAAAGTGATTTGGGATTAAAAACAACCAAAGGTAATTCAGCCTTGAATAACTCTTCATAAAGCTCATGGCTCTTTATGGACACTAAAGGCAAAGTACTGAAAAATAGCTTTTTAAAACTAAGATATCTTTACTCCATTAATCTAAACACTTGTATACACAGGTGACTATTTTGGCTCAAGAATAGATATAAAGATAAAATTCCTCACCTCATGTTTCATGCATGGACAGCTGGAGTTGCTGGCCAGGTTAATCACTCATATGGAGAGTGTTGAAATTCAGTGAAGTTCACGGTGATTAATACTCAAGAATATTCAGTGACCTATAACTAACACAACCTAAGTTGACTTCAGAAACTTTCTAGTTAAGTGACCCTGAACAAGTCACTTGTATTTATAGTTTAGTTTTATTGAGTTTAAAAGTTGCTAAATTTGTGCACTTCTATGTGACATGCGATTTGAGAGTTAATAAAAATAAAAATATCAAGAGATGGGGCAAGACGGCAGAGGAGTAGGATCCCCAAGTCACCCATCCCCACCAACTAACCTAGATAACTTTCAAATTATCCTGAAAACCTACGAATTCAGCCTGAGATTTAAAGAGAGAACAGCTGGAATGCTACAGTGAGAAGAATTCACGCTTCTATCAGGTAGGGAGAGGGAAAAAAATAAACAAATAAAAAAGCATCCAAGGGGGAGCGGCTCTCCCAAGGAGCCAGGCTAAGGGGGATGGGGAGAGCCTCCAGGACAGGAAAGCCCAGTTCTGGAGAAGCAGGAACTTTACCAATCTTCCCAGATGGAAAGGCACTCTCAGGGAGCTCGGGCAGGATCCCAGGAGAGTGGGGGTGCCCCTAGGCTTCCAGGGTCACTAACAGAGGAACTGTACTCTGGGGGAGAGTGCACCACACGCCACAGGTCGAGCTCCCTAAAGGGGTAGAGCGTGCGACTGGCGGGTCTGGGAGCAGCTCAGGCGGTAGCTCAGGTGGCGGCTTCATGGAGAGGACTGCGTGGCCCTGAGAGCGGGATTCCAATGATGCAGGCCCTGGAGCACAGGCACCAGGGGACACAGCCCAAGATCCAGGGAAAGGCGGAGTCCGGGAGGGCACAGGGCAGCAAGGACGCTCCTGCAGCTCAGCCTCCCGGGATGTGCAGATGACTGACCCCTGCCCCCAGAGCATCCAGGACCCCGCAGACTGGGAGACTGCGGTAGTTACTGTGGGGGCTGTCTCCAGGGTTGGAGAGCTGGCTGCCGCCACTATTGTTGTTCCTCCTGGTGTCACCTTGTGCCTGGGTCTGAGTGGGGCAACCAGGGAGCAGGAGCCTCACAGGGTTAACAGCTCCCACTGAGTTGTGCACCTGGCAGGGAGTGGGACAGCTCCCCCAGGTGCACACACCTGAGAATCAGCACAGCAGGCCCCTCCCCCAGAAAACCAGCTGGAAGGGCAAGACCAAGTTATTGACCCAGCAGCCCTGGAAAGATCCAAGGGAAGTCTAGGAACTTACAGTATATAGAATCAGAGGAAACCGTCTTTGTTTTTTGTTTGTCCCCCCCTTTTTTCCCTTTTTCTCCTTTTTCCAGTACAACTTGTTTTTAGCCAGTCTGCACTGAGCAAACTGACTAAAAGGAAAAACTCACCACAAAAGAAATAATCACAGAAACAATACTCTGTTACACAGAGTTACGAAATTTGGATTACAATTCAATGTCAGAAAGCCAATTCAGAAGCACAATATAAAACTACTGGTGACTCTGGAAAAAAGCATAAGGATTCAAGAGAATTCATGACTGCAGAATTTAGATCTAATCAGGCCAAAATTAAAACTCAATTAAATGAGATGCAATCCAAACTGGAGGTCCTAACGATGAGGGTTAACAAGATAGAAGAACGAGTGAGTGACATAGAAGACAAGAAGATGGCAAGGAAGGAGGCTGAGGAAAAAAGAGAAAAACAATTAAAATATCACGAGGATAGGTTAAGGGAAATAAATGACAGCCTCAGAAGGAAAAATCTACGTTTAAATTGGGGTTCCAGAGGATGCCAAAAGGGACAGAGGACCAGAAAGTGTATTTGAACAAATCATAGCTGAGAACTTCCCTAACTTGGGAAGGGAAACAGGCATTCAGATCCAGGAGATAGAAAGATTCCCCACCCCCCCAACTAAAATCAATAAAAACCATTCAACACCCCGACATTTAATAGTGAAACTTGCAAATTCCAAAGATAAAGAGAAGATCCTTAAAGCAGCAAGAGACAAGAGATCCCTAAACTTTATGAGGAGAAGTATTAGGTTAACAGCAGACTTCTCCACAGAGAACTGGCAGGCCAGAAAGGGCTGGCAGGATATATTCAGGGTCCTAAATGAGAAGAACATGCAGCCAAGAATACTTTATCCAGCAAGGCTCTCATTCAGAAAAGATGGAGAGATAAAGAGCTTCCAAGATAGGCAGAAACTGAAAGTGTATGTGACCTCCAAACCAGCTCTGCAAGAAATATTAAGGGGGACTCTGTAAAGAAAGAGGAAGTCCAAGGAAACAATCCACAGAAACAGGGACTGAATAGGATTCATATCTTTCAATAGTAACTCTGAACGTGAATGGGCTTAATGATCCCATCAAAAGGCGCAGGGTTTCAGACTGGATAAAAAAGCAGAACCCATCTATTTGCTGTCTACAAGAGACTCATTTTAGATGTAAGGACACCTACAGCCTGAAAATAAAAGGTTGGAGAACCATTTACCATTCAAATGGTCCTGAAAGAAAGCAGGGGTAGCCATCCTCATATCAGATAAATTAAAGTGTATCTCAAAGACTGTAATAAGAGGTGAAGAGGGACACTATATCATACTTAAAGGATCTATCCAACAAGAGGACCTAACAATCATGAATATTTATGCCCCGAATGTGGGAGCTGCCAAGTATATCAATCAATTAATAACCAAAGTTAAGACATACTTAGATATAATACACCTATACTTGGAGACTTGAACACAGTGCTTTCTACAATCGATAGATATTCTAAGCACAAAATCTCCAAGAAACAAGAACTTTATTATTTTTTTTTTTTTTGAAACAAGAGCTTTAAATGATACACTGGGCCAGATGGATTTCACAGATATTTACAGAACTTTACATCCAAACGCAACTGAATACACATTCTTCTCAAGTGCACATGGAACTTTCGCCAGAATAGACCACATACTGGGTCACAAATGATACCAAAAGATTGGGATCGTCCCCTGCATATTTTCAGACCATAATATTTTGAAACTAGAACTAAACTACAAGAAGTTTGGAAGGATTTCAAACACGTGGAGGTTAAAGACCATCCTGCTAAAAGATGAAAGGGTCAACCAGGAAATTAGAGAAGACTTTAAAAGATTCATGGAAACTAATGAGAATGAAGATACAACCATTCAAAGTCTTTGGGATACAGCAAAAGCAATCCTGAGGGGGAAATACATTGCAATACAAACATCCTTCCAAAAACTGGAAAGAACTCAAATACACAAGGTAACCTTGGACCTAAAGGAGCTGGAGAAGGAACAGCGAATAAAACCGTCACCCAGCAGAAGACAGATAATAAAAACTCCAGCAAACTCAATGAAATAGAGACCAGAAGAACTCTGGAACAGATCAACAAAATCAGCCGTTCGGTTTTTTTGAAAGAATTAAGACAGATAAACCATTAGGCAGCCTTATTAAAAAGAAGAGAGAAAAGACTCAAATTAATAAAATCATGAATGAGAAAGGAGAGATCACCACCAATATCAAGGAAATACAAACGATTTTAAAACTTACTATGAGCAGCTATATGTCAATAATTAGGCAATCTAGAAGAAATGGGCGCATTTCTGGAAAACCACAAACTACCAAAACTGGAACTGGAAGAAATAGAAAACCTGAACAGGCCAATAACCAGGGAGGAAATTGAAGCAGTCATCAAAAACCTCCCAAGACACAGAAGTCCAAGGCCAGATGGCTTCCCTGGGGAATTCTATCAAACGTTTAAAGAAGAAACCATACCTATTCTCCTAAAGCTGTTTGGAAAGATAGAAAGAGATGGAGTACTTCCAAATTCGTTCTATGAGGCCAGCATCACCTTAATTCCAAAACCAAAGACCCCACCAAAAAGGAGAATTACAGACCCATATCCCTGATGAACATGGATGCAAAAATTCTCAACAAGATACTAGCCAATAGGATCCAACAGCACATTAAGAAAATTATTCACCATGACCAAGTAGGATTTATCCCCGGGACACAAGGCTGGTTCAACACTCGTAAAACAATCAATGTGATTCATCATATCAGCAAGAGAAAAACCAAGAACCATATGATCCTCTCATTAGATGCAGAGAAAGCATTTGACAAAATACAGCATCCATTCCTGATCAGAACTCTTCAGAGTGTAGGGATAGAGGGAAAATTCCTCAGCATCTTAAAAGCCATCTATGAAAAGCCCACAGCAAATATCATTCTCAATGGAGAAACACTGGGCTGGGAGCCTTTCCCCTAAGCTCAGGAACATGACAGGGATATCCACTCTCACCACTGCTATTCAACATAGTACTAGAAGTCGTAGCCTCAGCAATCAGGCAACAAAAAGAAATAAAAGGCATTCAAATTTGCAAAGAAGAAGTCAAACACTCTCTCTTCACAGATGACATTATATTGTACATAGAAAACTCAAAAGACTCCATCCCAAGATTGTTAGAGCTCATACAGTGATTCGGCAGTGTGGCAGGACACAAAATCAATGCACAGAAATCAGTGGCATTTCTATACACTAACAATGAGACTGAAGAAGGAGAAATTAAGGAGTCAATCCCATTTACAATTGTACCCCAAAGCATAAGATACTTAAGAACAAACTGAACCAAAGAGGTAAAAGACATATACCCTAAGAACCACAGAACACTTCTGAAAGAAATTGAAGAAAACACAAAGAGATGGAAAAATATTCCATGCTCATGGATTGGAAGGATTAATATTGTGAAAATGTCAATGCTACTCAGGGCAATTTACACATTTAATGCAATCCCTATCAAAATACCACGGACTTTCTTCAGAGAGTCGGAATAAATCATCTTAAGATTTGTGTGGAATCAGAAAAGACCCCGAATAGCCAGGGGGACATTAAAAAAGAAAACCATATCTGGGGCATCACAATGCCAGATTTCAGGTTGTACTACAAAGCTGTGGTCATCAAGACAGTGTGGTACCGGCACAAAAACAGACACATAGATCAGTGAAACAGAATAGAGAACCCAGAAGTGGACCCTCAACTTTAGGGTCAGCTAATATTCAACAAAGGAGAAAAGACTATCCACTGGAGAAAAGACAGTCTCCTCAATAAATGGTGCTGAGAAAATTGGACATCCACATGCAGAAGAATGAAACTAGACCATTCTCTTACACCAGACACAAAGATAAACTCAAAATGGATGAAAGATCTAAATGTGAGACAAGATTCCATCAAAATCCTAGAGGAGAACACAGGCAACACCCTTTTTGAATTTGGCCACAACAACTTCTTGCAGGATATATCCATGAAGGCAAGAGAAACAAAAGCAAAAATGAATTATTGGTACTTAAGTAGGATAAAAAGCTTCTGCACAGCAAAAGAAACAGTTAACAAAACCAGAAAACAGCCTACAGAATGGGAAATGATAGCTGAAAATGACGTATCAGATAAAGGGCTAGTATCCAAGATCTATAAAGAACTTATTAAACTCAACAGCAAAGAAACAAACTATCCAGTTATGAAATGGGCAAAAGACATGAACAGAAATCTCACAGAGGAAGCCATAGATATGGCCATCAAGCACATGAGAAAATGCTCCACATTGCCAGCCCTCAGGGAAATACAAATCAAAACCACAATGTGATACCACCTCACACCTGTGAGAATGGGGAACATTAACAAGGCAGGAAACAACCAATGTTGGAGAGGATGGAGAAAGGGGAACCCTCTTGCACTGTTGGGGGGAATGTGAATTGGTGCAGCCACTCTGGAAAACTGTGTGGAAGTTCCTCAAAGAGTTAAAAATAGGATTTCCTTATGACCCAGCAATTGTACTGCTGGGGATTTACTCCAAAGATACAGATGTAGTGAAATGCCAGAACACCTGCTCCCCAGTGTTTATAGCAGCAATGTCCATAAAGCCAAACTGTGGAAGGAGCCTCGGTGTCCATCGAAAGATGGATGGATAAAGAAGATGTGGTCTATGTATACAATGGAATATTACTCAGCCATTAGACATGACAAATACCCACCATTTGCTTTGACGTGGATGGAACTGGAAGGTATTATGCTGAGTGAAATAAGTCCCTTCAGAGAAGGACAAACATGGTCTCATTCATTTGGGGAATATAAAAGTTAGCGAAAGGGAATAAAGGGAAAGGAGAGAAAATGAGTGAAAATATCAGTGAGGGTGACAAAACATGAGAGACCTTAATTCTGGGAAAGGAACAAGGGGTAGTGGAAAGGGAGGTGGGCGGGGGGTTGGGGTGACTGTGTGATGGGCACTGAGGGGGGCATTTGGCTGGATGAGCACTTGGTGTTATGCTATATGTTGGCAAATTGAACTCCAACAAAAATTAAATAAAAATAAATAAAAATATCCATTATTTTAAAAATTACTTATCTAAAACTAAAAAAGCCAGAGTATCAGCAAGATACTAAAGCATTGGGTACCCTCTTAAAGTTTTTTCATTCACTAAACTCTTTTTTAAAAAATGAATGAAATTTTGAAAATTTACAAACAAATGTTTATAACAAACTGGTAAGGTATAAATAATAATGAATCAATGGTCATATGTCCACCATCTGTGCACCATCTGTACAGGATTTTCTCTGTACCATTGTACCAAGTAACCATTAGGTGAAATTTTGCCTATCATTTTCTTGATGTTTTCTAGGCAGTTTCAAAGGCATTTAGTATTTGTGTGCCTTTATACGTAAGGTATTATGCTACTTTAAAGGTAGCAGTATTGGTTACATTCATGAATAACACTTTTAGGCATATCCTCTCTCTTTTTTAAAGATTTTATTTATTTATTCATGAAAGACACAGAGAAAGGCAGAGACATAGGCAGAGGGAGAACCAGGCTCCTTGTGGGGAGCCTGATGCAGAACTCGATCCCAAGACCCCGGGATCACAACCTGAACCAAAGGCAGACCCTCAACCACTGAGACACCCATGCACTCCTATGGCATGTTCTCTATACAGTACATTTTATCTGATAATGCAAATCTTTGAAGACTAGAACCATTTTCGTGGATCTTCCTCTACTTCATAATGAAAGCCTCTTTTCTGCCCTATATTCATTGATTCTTAAAATTGTTTCTAGGAAAATAACTCAGGACAGCTAAACCAATTCTGACGTTTTGTAAGAGGCTGGCTATTCTTTACTAGAATTTGTCTTTTTTTTCACCTATACTTTACAAAAGTAATTTATTAAGGTGTGTGATTTTTTTTATAATAAAAAATATGTATTTGATCTTTGTCTAGTTTCTGGTGCAGGGTTCATAAAACCCTTAAAATTTCCTGAGTGAGGTGAGGGATAAAAAGTGTCTTTTGTTATGTCGATGAGGTGACCTTTGGAAAATACCTAAGTATGGGAGCAGGTTGTCAAGGGATGGCCTTGAGATTAGAGGGTGGAACCTTCAATTCCATACCCAGCCCACCTTCAGAGAGAAAAGAAAGGATGGAGGTCGAAGCAAATAACAATGGCCAATTTTTTAATCAATCATGCCCATGTAATGAAGCTTCCATAAAAACCCCAAAAGGATGGGGTTGGAGAGTTTCCAGATAGTGAATATGTGGAAATTAGGGAGAGTGTAGCCTTCAGATAGCATGGAAGCTCTGTGCCCCTTGCCACATACCTTTCCCTCTGCATCTCTTCCATCTGGCTGTTCCTGAGTTTTGCCCTTTTATAATAAGCTGGATAATCTGATAATTAAAATATTTCTCTGAGTTCTGTGAGGTGATTAAGCAAATTAATTAAACCCAAGAAGGAGACTGTTGGAGTATGTGAGGAGCATGTGTGAAAACATGGACCTGTGATTGACATCTACACTGGGCAATGGGGGGGCGGTTTGTAGGACTGAGCCCCTTAACCTGTGGAACCTAATGCTATCTCCAGGTAATTCCAGAATTGAGTTGAATCCTACGACACTAAACTGGTGTTTCATAATTACTTGGTGCATGGGGCAAAGCCACATATATAATTGTGTCAAAATTGTAGTTTGTGTCAGTGAAGTGGGATTTGCAAGAATGGCCCTGGCTTATAGAGACATGTGATTTGAGAAGAGAAAGGATGAAAAGATCAAGGATGAGGAAACTTTGATTTCTGGATGGTTATGTAGTCACCAGTGATACAGCATGATACAGCCTCTGCATTTTGTTGGTTTAATTTGTTTTATGATGACTGAATACACCCATTACTGAAGTTAGGGTAAATGCATGATTAAGGCAGCCCCTTTTGCATAGATACCCCATGTAACTTACTGCTGCAAAATCTAACATTTCTAGAAGCCTTCCAAAATTTGTTATCTCAGATTTCTCACATAGGTCATACTGATACCCAGAACATTAAGGCAATTAGCAAGAAAATAAGGAGAGATGAAGGGGAGAGTAAAGAGACTGAGGGTGGAATTCTTTAGATAGTTCTTGAGAAATGGGATGAATAAAGCAAACATCAGTGGAACTGAAACTAAGTGTTGATATGGCACTATCAAATATTGGGAGGGCCAATGGGACCCCCTTTTTGTCCCCTGACATTAAAGAGTCCAGAGTAATTTTTGCTATTTACTTCAGTTTGGAACAATTTATAAGTAGGACGGCAAGGATTCCAATATGAAACCTGAACAGAAATCAACTGGTGTGACGATTAAGCCAATGAATCAAGATAAAGACCTATGTAGAGGCCTAAAGCCATGTGCACATGTGTGGATAGAATAGCTAGGGTGGGGAGAAGAGATTTTTCTAGAGCTCTTTCACACAGAAGCCCGATGCACTGTGATTTTGAAGTCTCAGTGGGCAAAGGTTATACTGAGAATAAATAGAGATGCAATAGTTGATGGGATTAAGGTGAATATTTGGGTTAAAATTGGGATTTTTGAACAGATTTTGTGTGAGGTGGTCATATCTTTTTTTAGCAATAATATATTATTGAGGTGGATATGATGTCTGTCTGGGTTGCTTCTCCTACCTAATATTGTAAAACAGAAGGCATGTGAGCCCACCCTCAGGCCAGTTTTAATTGGGCATGCTAAATGGAAAACTGCTCCGAAGCCCACATACGTGGTTAACTTGAAGAATTCTAGAATACCTGGTGGGCAAACAGAAATTAACAATTAATGATATATTAGAAGCTGAAAATAGTGGTCTCAATGAATTTGTTGTCTTGTGTGGCCTATGGTAAAGATGATGGTTCATGGAGACTAACAACAGACTATCAGGGCTGAAATGAAATTGTACCACTCACAGCTGCAACAGCTTCGGATGTGGTCTCAACAATACAGAAAACATAACTGGCTAACAGAGGCTGGTACTTAGTGATTGACCACATAAGTGCTTCCTTCTCTATCTCAGCCTCAGGAAAGGGACAACTACAGTTTACCTTCACACGGGAAAGACAGTAGTTTACTTTTACAGTAGTCGGCCTATATCCATGGTTTTGCTTTCCACAGTTTCAGGTACCTTAGATCAACTGAGATTCAGAAGCAGATGATCCTCTTTCTGACACATTGTCAGAAGGTCAATGGTAGGGATCCCTGGGTGGCGCAGCGGTTTGGCGCCTGCCTTTGGCCCAGGGCGCGATCCTGGAGACCCGGGATCGAATCCCACGTCGGGCTCCCGGTGCGTGAAGCCTGCTTCTCCCTCTGCCTGTGTCTCTGCCTCTCTCTCTCTCTCTCTCTCTGTGACTATCATAAATAAATAAAAATTTAAAAAAAAAAAAAAGAAGGTCAATGGTAGCTTAATGCTACATCATATGCCTATACCTCACCTTATCTCATCACATAGGCCTTTTATCCTCTTACATCATCATAAGGTGAAGAGTGAGTACAGTATAATAAGTTTTTTTGGGAGATGGAGGGAAGACCACAATCACTTAAGTTTCACTATATTATTATAATTGTTTTATTTTATTACTAGTTCTTGTTAATTTCTTACTGTGCCTAATTTATAAGTTAAACTTTATCATATATATGTATGTACAAGAAGAAACTAGTATATATATATATATATATATTTGTTTGGTACTATGCATGGTTTCAGGGCTCTATTGGAGGTCTAGGATTATAGCCCCCATAATAAGGGGACACTATTGTATTGTGTGCCATAGTGTTATCTCAATTTAGCAGTTTGCTGTCATAAATTGGTCAAAAGGGATTTGAGTTTCATGCAGGTCTCAAGTGCAATAATATGCCATATTGGTGATAGCATGACAGTACCGGAAACTGAAGAACAAACCAGGACTGATTTGAATACAATGATGATATGCATGGTCAACTGGAACTAAGTAGTTACTGCAACCAGCAAAGGTGCAAGGACCTATCCAAATGGCAACATTCTTAGGAATAATCTGGGCAGGAGCCACCCAGGATATTCCACAAGTGACAAAAAATAAACTGCTATTAACTAACTACCCCCAGGACCAAACAAGAAGCCCAGCATTTGTTTGTTGGATTTTGGAGAACACATTTTCAACATTTGGGAATACAAATTAACAGAATGTTAGTTCCTATCTTTAAGATTACCTGAAAGAAAGTTGTATTTCAGTGGGGGGCCTATATTTCAGGCCATGTCTGAATTACAAAAAAATGGTAGCTGTCTCAAGCCATCTTGACCCCCATTCAGATATGATTTTGGAATTGTCTGCTGCGTTCTCATGCAGACTAGAGCTGCTTATGGTGAAAACCCATGAATGCTTCCCAGCAGCAGCTGTTGGGTTTTGAATGAGAAAATTCCCAGATGCTGCTGTGTATACATCATTTGAGAAACAATAACTGGATTTAATGGAGACTGCTTTGATGACTCATAAAATAATTGTGAGACCTGAGATAACTTTAATGTCTTGTTGGGAGATGTCAGAGAAACATTCTAATACAGAAGGCAGTACTCAGAAGAATTCCATAACACAATGGAAACGGTTCATACAGAAGCACACTGCCAGGGAAATGCAAGGAGGTATCCACCACATCCAAGAGCAGGCAGCTATTTTCCCTCTAGGACCAACATTAGAGCTACTTGAGGAATTGCCAGAATTGAATGCGCTGTGAATGGCTCTCAGTTGAACAACAACGAGGTGTTTGTTTACTAAAGGCAGTTCCAAGGTGAATGAGCAGCATTCTGTTTGCATTAAGATCAGGGTATGTGTGTGTGTGTGGGAGCACCTGGGTGGCTCAGTCAATTAAGCTTCTGCCTGTGGCTCAGGTCATGATCCTGGGGTCCTGGGATTGAGCCCCACATTGGGCTCCCTGCTCAGCGGAGAGTCTGCTTCTACTTCTGCCCCTGTCCCCCACTCATATGTGCACTCTCTCTCTCTTTCTTTCTCTCTCAAATAAATAATTAAAATCTTTTTAAAAAGACCAGTGGATGGAAAGACTCTGATTAAAGAGTGTAAAACTAAATTAACTCCATAAGTTGAATTGCATGTTGTTTTCCTACTAGTGATGAAAGAATTGAACAATGATAAAACCCTTATGGTTAGGTTTTTACCAACTTATGGGCAGTAGCCAATGGCCAGGCTGTATGGTCAGGTAGACAAGTACTAGAAATCTGAACTATTAAAGAGATGCCCATAAGGGGCTTTTGCACTGTGTGACCATAGCCATGCCACTTTTCTGGGCCTCAGGATTCTCATCTGTAAATAAGAAATTAAGACAAGATGACGACTAAGATTTTTTCTAGATCTTTTGATCTGGATCCTGGAATCCAATTTAACATACAACTTTTCAGCCTGCGTTAGAATGGATCTAAAGGCACTAAGTGGCTAGTTGTTTAGACATCGTAATGACTGATTAAATAGTAGACAGTAAATTCTCATTATTTGAAGTAGTTATGTTCTAAACACATAGTTGTGTTCTAGTTATGTTCTAATTACCACAAACACTAATTTAGTGGAGACAAAGCATTGTTTTTAGGGGAAATACAGGGTCAGGTTCCTGCAAGACTCTAGTCACAACATTTTATCAACTGGTTGATACATCAACTTGTTTTATATGTTCCCGTCTATTTTTTATTTTCTAATTTTTAAAATCTAAATTCAGTGAATTAGCTATAATGTATTGTTAGTTTCAAAGGTAGAGGTCAGTGATTCAACAGTCTTATATAATATCCAGTGCTCATTACATCACATGCCTTCCTTAATGTCCACCACCTAGTTACCCCTTTCCCCAACCCTCCCCCCCTCCAGCAACCCTCAGTTTGTTTCCTATGATTACGAGCCTCTTATGGTTTGTCTCCCTCTCTGATTTCATCTTATTTTATTTTTTCCCTCTTTTCGCCTATGATCTTCTGTTTTGTTTCTTAAATTCTATGTATGAGTGAGATCATATGATAAGTGTCTTTCGCTGATTGACTTATTTTGCTTAGCATAATGCTCTCTAGTCCCAACCACATTGTTCCAAATAGCAAGATTTCATTTTTCTTTTCTGATGGTTGAGTAGTATTCCATTGCATACATGTACCACACCACATCTTCTTTATCCATTCATCTGTCGATCAGTTCTTTCCATAGTTTGGCTATTGTGGACATTGCTGCTATAAACATTGTATATAGGTGCCCCTTCAGATCACCACATTTGTATTATTGGAGTAAATACCTAGCAGTGCATTTGCTAGGTCATAGGGTATCTATCTTCAACTCTTTGAGTAACCACCAGGGTGTTTTCCAGAGTGGCTGCACCAGTTTGCATTCCCCTCAACAGTGTGAAAGAGTTCCTTTTTCTCTACATCTTCACCAACATCTGTTGTTTCCTGTCCCATTAATTTTAGCCATTCTGACCATTGTGAGATGGTGTCTCATTGTAGTTTTGATTTGTATTTCTCTGATACTGAGTGATGTGGAGCATTTTTTCACGTGTCTGTTGGACATTTGTATGTCCTCTTTGGAGAAATGTCTGTTCATGTCTTTGGCCCATTTCTTGAATGGATTATTTGTTGTTTGGGTGTTGAGTTTGATAAGGTTTTTATAGATTTTGGATACTAGCCCTTTATCTGAGAAGACATTTGAAAATATCTTCTCTCATTTTTGTTGGCTGTCTTTTGGTTTTGTCCACTGTTTACTTTTCTATGCAAAAGTTTTTCATCTTGATGAAGTCCCAATAATTCATTTTTGCTTTGTTTCACTTTGGAGATGTGTCTAGTAAGAAGGTACTGTAGGTAAGGTCACAGAGATTGCTGCCTGTGTTCTCTTCCAGGATTTTGATCGATTTCTGTCTCACATTTAGGTCTTTCATCCATTTGGGTTTATTTTTGTGCATGGTGTAAGGAATTGGTCCAGTTTTACTCTTCTGCATGTGGCTGTCCAATTTTCTCAACATCATTTCTTGAAGAGACTGTCTTTGTTCCAGTGGATAGTCTTTCTTGCTTTGATGAAGGTTAGTTGACCATAGTTGAGGTTCCATTTCTGGGTTCTCTGTTCTGTTCCCTTTATCTGTGTGTCTGTTTTTGTGCCAGTACCAAACTGCCTTGATCCTTATAACTTTGTATAGATAAAGATAATTTAATGGGGTTCCTGGGTGGCTCAGTCAGTTTAGCACCTGCCTTTGGCTCATGTCCTAGGATCAAGACCTGCATCAGGCTCCCTGCTCAGTGGGAAGTCTTCTTCTCCCTTTGCCTCTTCCCTTTTGACTTCCCTCCCTGCTCATGCTCTCTGCTTGTCTTGTAAATAAATAAATAAAATATTTTTTTTAATAAAAACTTATTTAATGTATATTGTTGATTTATTATCATTGAAATCACAGCCAACAACACCATAACTCATGCCTAAACAAAGCTTATGTATCACATATATTTTCTTCCTAAGCATACCACAGCCTTGTCCTGAGGGACACTAGAAAACACTTCAGCACTATGCACAGGGAATATTTTAAACAGGAAAATTAAAAGCACAAAAATGCAAAACAAAACAAAACAGAACATTTTAATAGACCATGAAGAAGACACTTATTTGGAGTATGAAATTTGAAACAAGAAGGCAGAGAATCACCTTGTTTGACCTCATTGGGAAGGCACACATCAGGTAACTCAAATGATTTGCACCTCTACACACATTCGTAAATGACCATAAAAGTGCCATGACTATTGATTTGGGTGTTGCAGATAAATTTAGTGAATAAATGCATTCACAAATATGGATTCCACTAATGAATATAATTGGCTGAATATCTTTATAAATATCAACTTTATCAAAGAAAAGAAAAATAAATAAAAAGGCAAGGAAAACAATACTACCTCATCTGAGGATGTAGGCAATAATTGATAACTATAATTTTATTTTTATAATATTGAAAATTGAATGACATTAAATACACTGGATTAATCTTAATCTATAGCTGATTCTTTGTATTTGTCAGACAATTGATTATTTCAAACCATTAGGATCCATTTTGTATGTATGCATCTATTCTTGTTGAACACCTGTCAAGTGCTATCTTCTTTGCTAGAAATGAACAATATTGCCCTCAAAAAGCTTACTGATGAGCTAGTGAGCTATAGGAAAGTTTCCTGAGGTTATTTCCTCTGCTGATAGCCACTTCAAAGTATTGTTTATTGGTCTCACAGAACACAGGATAGTCAAGATTTTTAGGTGTAAATAATAGAGGTCAACTAAGGTCAACTATATTAGCTTATGTTGTGTAATAAATCATCCTAAAACATAGTGCCTTAAAACAAGAGCCAGATATCTGGTTCATGATTTAGTGGCATGAAAATTTGTGCTAGGCTAATGTTGATGGACTTCCTAGTTTCCACTAGACCACAGTCAATTTCCATGTCTAGGTTGCCTGATTGGGAGGCTCACCTCTGGATTGCATGACTGCTCCAGGGTAGTTGCCAAGACCCATTGAGATGATGGTTGGAAATAATTCTAAAATATTTAGTGGAAAACTTGTAAAGCTTCTTGCAAATAAATCTGTCTGCAAAGTGATAATTTCCTAATTTCTAAATATTATTTTTGCCTAAGCAAGTCAGAATGCCAGATCAGATTCAAGGAATGGAAAATTAGATTCTACTTTATGATGGGAAGAATATATATATTATATATATAATATATAATTCATATAGTGGAGACATAGATATGGGGAATGAGGTGTAGATAATGAAGCATAATGGGGTAGGATAAAAGATGACTTGACTGTCAAAGTCACAATTAAAATCACACCACAGAATCAGTTCAATGGCAGCATCACTATTGTTGACCAGTAGATGCTGAAGCCAGTGTATCTCTATTGATGGCATTAATTATTATTGCCACAGTTTGGTTTAAAACTGGAAGTTACTTTTACCTTGATTCTGCAACTCCCAGAATAGATGTTTCACTGGTCTTGCCACACTTGCTAGATTGAGACTACTTACCCTTGCTCTGGATGCAAGGGGAGTTGGGAAAGTAATTACCTATCTTTTTTGCTTCCATCATGGGAAATGGATGCTATATCCTAACAATACCATAGGTGGGAAGTTGCCAAACATAGACAAAAGGTTCAGGTTCAGGAAGGGCAAAGAAATTATAAATATCTACATATGTAGTCTTAGGATGAGTAGAAAGGGACTGAGGGAGTAACCTAAGATGTTCTGTCCTAAAGTTTTCTTTGTTTGTGACTTCCCTTTTCCTCTTAGAACATAAGGCCTTACACCTACATGTTTCATCAAGGTCCACAGTGAATTTTAAGGATGAGCATTTGAAATACAGTTAGAGGGAGTGTGGAGAAGTCAAATTCCAACAATGGGACTTCCTGGTCAAACCATATTTTACCACATTGTCACCAGAATAAAATTCCTTGGTTTGCAGGATGGTTCTCTGTGAGGTATCTTTAAAAACTTTTGTTCTCCTTATTACCTAACAGATGCAGATGAAGAAATCAGACAACATAAGGCAGACGGTGCAGAATAGGTGGTGCTGTGATTGAGATGAGTGGAAGATCCTTTGTAGTACATGCGATGAGCATATTGTTGCTCAGGTTACCCATGAGCTATGCAACAAGAAGACTCACCACCTCATGCCTATGTCATCATCAAGTGATAGTAACAATGGCATGGACCTCCTAGCTTATCATGAGGATTTAAATATGTGTGAAATATGTAGCCAATGAATGCTATTCTTATTATTTTTTATTCCTGGAGAAAGGCTTAATTATGTGGGTGAAGAAATCAGTGTAGATAAATTTAAGTCCAGGAGACATAGGAGATATCAGCAAAAGTCACTTCAAAACTAAAAGAAAAATGTGTATTTTTATTATTATATGAAGAATATACTATTCTTTATGAAAGTATTAAATTTCATTGTAGCAGAAAATAATTTTTAACATTTTTTCTACATTTCTATGTCAATAATAACACCTGCTGTCATTAATTTCTATTAACTAGCATTATACAAAGGGAGTAGACCAACATCCCAATTATACTCCAAATTTATTAAATGCTTTTTTCATTAAATATAGCTTTCAGTAATTGTGCTCCTACTTTTGTCAAGGTTAGACTCTTGACAGGAAATATGCCCCTTATCCTTATACAGTATTATTATTGGTCTCTTGAGTTTACAGATGAAAGATCTAAGCCACAAAAGTTTAAATAACTTGCCTAATGCTACAAACTATTAAACAGTTAGCCCAGGATTCATACCAAGAAGTCTCACTCAAAGACTTAGCTTTTGGCTCCAAATTTTAAATAACACCCACTTTAAAAAAGTTTGGAGTATAGATGACATACAATGTTATATTCATTTCAACTGTACAACATAGTGATTCAATAATTGTATGCATTACACTATGCTCATGACAGAAAGTGTAGTTACCATGTCACAATGTTGTTACAATATTATTGACTATATTCCCTATGCTGTAGTTTTCATCCTTATGATTTATTTATTTAACTGGAAGTTTATACAAATTGATCCCCTTCAGCTTTTCTACTTTCTCTCCAATCCCCTTGGCTCTGGCAACCACCAGTTCTCTGTACTTACGATTTTAGTTATGTTTTTTGTTTGTTTGAAGGTTTGTTTTATTTTTTAGATTCTACATGTAATTGGAATTGTATGGCATTTATCTTTCTTAGTCTGATTTATTTCACTTAGCATAATGCCCTATAGACATATCCATGTTGTGGCAAATGGCAAGATCTCATTTTTTTAATAGCTAAGTAATATTCCTGTGTGTGTGCATGTGTGTGTGTGTGCGTGCTTGTGTGTGTGTGTGTGTATATGTGTGATATCTTATTTAGCTATTCATTTATAAAAATACACTTAGGTTACTTCCATATTCTGGCTATTGTAAATATTACCACAATAAACATCAGGGTGCATATACCTTTCCACATTAGTGTTTTGGGGTTTTGGGGGGACAGTAAACACTCTTGTTTTGAAGCCATGGACTCATCCCAGAGTTCAGAACCCCAGAAGATCCCAAGTCCCAAGCTATCATTGATCAATAGATAGCATATATTCAAGCCCTAAGAACCTATGTCTAAGGGGGACCCCGTTGCAGACCAGTTTCTATCCTCAGACCAGCAGTAGAAAATTTGGTGTAATTACTCCCCAAATGGACACGTGGCATTTGGCTGGCCCATGTCTCTTCTTTACTTCTACTAAACATTCTTTCTGGAAATCAGTTGTTGTATAAAGAGGGCATAGTGCCTTTTACCTTAGATTATTAGCTAAGTGGGTAAAAAAACAAGAGGGTGTTTGCAGAAACCCATACTCTATTAACCCAGGAAATTCAGGGAGGTGAGTTTGATTTTACATCTGATTTTACATCACAGCATTAGTCTATTTTAAATAGTTTTGTAAAGGGAAGTTATTTCTGAAGATTTGGGCCTCAATCATGTGGAACAGGTTGTTAGGTTCTAGGAAAATTGTGATTAGGTCTAAGGACATGTTTAAATGCTCCCCTTCCCTCTCTCTAATTAATGAAGCTGCTAGTTATAGATAACTTTTACTCATAAAGTGCAAGATTATTAAAATTTTAACCTGAAAATTACTTAAGAAAACTATATATGTTTACATGTGTATGTATTATGTGCATGACAATCTAGGTGCATGCATTATTTGTGTCATTTTAGCTCCTTAGTCTTGGTGAGAACTAATGTTGAACCAGCTTTTAGCAGTTTTGAAACCACTTATTTTGAAATAGTGCATGATCCTCTCTTTAGACCTGTCTTTTTGAAGCTAGCACCCTGGTATCATGCCCAGTGATCTAAGAATGAGGAAGTCTGAAGCACCAATAATTCTAATGTAGGGAAGTAAGTTCAATGACCAGCTTCTAGGATGCACTGAAAATGCAGAGGAGGGATGAGTAACCCAGCTGGCCCATTAGAGGTGGATACCTGGACAGCTGAAGTCTGAGCTGAGGCTGAAAGTCTAAGTAGGAGCTATCAGACTGGATCACACAAAAAGTCATTTTTATAGGTCAAAAGTGACCAAATAGCGGTAATTTGTATAGTTCAAACTAATCACGAAGGTAATAATACTCAGACAGTGGACACCCCACACCCCACATTCATAAAACCTAGAGGAGAAATAGGACATGTGCATGTCACCACTGTCTCTGTTTCCACTGTGAGTCTGGCCGGCAGGCCCATGGTGACACAGTCTCTGCAGTCCCAACAGCCTGATGTTATCTTTCTCACCACAGCATGTGACCAAGAAAGCCATTTGTCCTGTGTTTTCTACATTGGGAATGCTTTTGCTCTTCACTGAGCTGTGATGGCAATGAGCCTTTCTTTGTAGTTATGGGTCTGGGCCATAAGAAAGGTAGAAATGGGAGGAGGAAGTTGAAAGGGTCTCACCCTCAACAATTTCCTTCTGGGCAGTGGGTGAGTATTTAGTCATAAGATATATTTTCTAAATTTAGCATTCCTGAGACCTCATAGAAGATTCAGAATGTACCAAATATCAAGAAGCAGGTGCTGATGAACTCAAATGTGAAGCACTAGGTAAACATATATCTATACCCAGAAGGCAGGTAAGCACATGTAAATATTTTTTTCCCAGGGGGTCTATAATACTAAATTAATCTTCTCACCAAAGGCATGATTATATGCCTTAGGTTGCGATTGGAATTTGAATAATTCTAATTTCCAACTCTTATGTAACTGACCTTTTACTGCTTTTCATTTTATAAACTCAATTTTTGTGTTCTCTTTCCTTAGGAATTGCAGCTTTCCTTCATCCCAGGGGCTGCTATATTTCCTTGCATCTGCACCTTCTAAGAAAGGAGAATAAGAAATAAAGTTTCATACCAGCATTGAGTAGGTAATTTATATGGCTTAAAGTCAGTATGTTATAGTTGCAGATAGCTGGGATTCAAGAGATAAAGCATTGCGCTTATCATCGCAAGTGGTAGAACCAGGATTCAAATCCTGTTCTGACACCAATGCTGCTGCTCTGCTGTCTCTCCCACACTGTCTCTAGTACAAATCCTCCTGTACAGAAGATGCTCATCAGTTTGCTTGCCATGTGATTCCAAATTTCCTTTTATTTGCTTCTTGGATAATGATATTTGAACCTTGCCATGTGCACAGATTATCTTGAAAGCAAAGGCATAGCAAAATGCACCATATCTCTATGCTTAGTCCATGATAAATATAAGGCTATAGGGCTTATAGTCAAGTGAATAAACACTGTGCTGGCTTAGACAGAAAGAAAAGGAGAAATTCCAGCTTTGAGAGCTACATTATCAAAAGCTTGTTTTGGCTTATTAACTTTTCGAATATGATGAAATACTCCCAGTGCATCTGTATAAAGTAAAAGTTGTTGATATTAACAATAGAAGTATGCTTTCTCCACAAGTCCACCAGCAGCCCTCTATAATGAGGACCTCAACCAGGGGGAAATTTGTGGGGGAAACTTTGGGCTTTCAAAATGTCTCAGCAGATGGGCTTCATTTAGAATAACCAGCCAGCCTTTTGGTTTGACAAAGTAAGCCTGCTTTTCTTCTGAGACTGATGGAATGGACGTCATCCTTTTATGTGAGTGCTTTGCTAATACCCAGAGGAGAGTGACTCCCTCAGAACTCCATAAGAAGCAGACCTAGGAAAACCCAGTAAAGGATCCAAACCTGACCAGTGTGAAAAGGTGGTGCCTGTTGAAAACAGGTTTTGAAAATCATCTTTGAAAAAGATGGCTGTGAACAGGTTTTGAAAATCATCTTTGAAAAAGATAGCTGTGTTTGAAAGGTGTATTCAAACTGACCCCTATAATTCTTAGATTCAAAGAGAAACAAACCAAACTCGATCCTTCCCCACACAAAGAAAGTCCTGAAAAAGATTCTAAAGTAGCCTGGTAAGTAAATTGTGCCCTAATATCCTCCAGCCCCCTCTAAATGGGGTGGAAGATAAAGCACGTGAAGAGACATGAACAGTTTCCCACTATAGACAATTTCATCTGTCACACTTACATCACCTGTGTCAACACAAGTATCTTAGCACTGAACTAATGTGCAACGTTTTCTTTCTATGCTTCCATGTCTACCTGTTAGCAATCATTCATATCACAACCTTTTCTATCTTCTCTTAAATATATCCTCTCTTATTTGTAAGTTTATCTTCTTTTAATAGGCTGAAACATATTTTTATTACATAATAGGGTAGATATTTTTGCCCTAGGGAACCCAGGTATTTTTTAAACTAAACAGTTTCTAGTCTTAAGAGTGTTTTTGTAGTTGGAATACTTTTTTTGGCTTGTCAACATCTCTAAATTTGGAACTGTATTGTGAATTTCCAAATACATCCCCATATACATCTCATTTACATAAGTATGAATAAGTGAGGCCACTTGGAAAGAGAGCTAGATATTTGAGGATAAAAAAGCCACCTTTCCACTATGTTTTTCAATTTGATCATGATGAATGAGCCATTCAGCTGCCTTAGTATCTGGCTAAATTTGGATTATGGTCAGAGAAAAAACATAATAATCATAGCTATCATCTTTCCAGTGGCTGAGATAAAGCCACCTGGATATGGGATGTGGCTGGATGCAGAGTTCCCTAGGGTTCTTTCTCATCATTCATGCATAGGAGTGTGTACGTGTTTCTGTGTGCATGTGAATACATGTGAGTATCTCAATTTAAATGACAAGACTAGTAACAAAAATATATTTCTATTATATACTGTAGTATATAACTGTCTAGCTAGGGCATTCAATGACTTAGCCACCAAGCAATCTCATCCAAGCATCTAAAATGGTAAGAAATAGAAAAGAAAAATTGTTTTAGAATCTATATCCTATTTGACTTATGATATTGAGAGATGATAAGTTTCATGTCTTCTGGCCATAAGATATTAGGTCAATCATCATTGTTCAGTTGGATGAGTATCACTTCATGAATTGGGATTTTAGTAATGGGTTGCTTTAGCAGAATGTAGTCCAACTAATAGTGGTTGTAAAATCTATAGTGATGCTCTTCTGAGCTACTTACTTTAGGAGAATTATAGTGGTACAAGATGATAAGCCCAAGGCAAGTATTTTTAAACAGAGTGATCAACACTGAGACAGAGACAGAGACACTGGCCTACAGGTTACTATCACCTGTTGGTTAGGAACCCCCTCCAAGCAGCCCCTTGCTTGCACAGGTTACGCAGGAGGGTGGGCACTCACTGCCATCCCTCATGATGGTGCCAGAAAGTAATAGGATGATGGAGCTCATGTGGGTGCTGTTACTTTATGCAATGAGAAGACCAACCTTCCACCCTCAACACAGAATTATCTGGCCCCTATGTTCATAGGGCCCTTTTTAAAAAGAATATTTCAAAGAAGCTATAGCTCTGAATTGGGAAAGCCTATACTGAGATGAAATGTTTACCTTCAGATATGAGAGACTGAGAATTTGAGAGAGTGATAGTGGGCAAGAAACAAAAAGAGTGTGTGAGGAACCCAGAGGCAGTAGGCCTTCACCAGGAGACTTCTGACCAGATAAGAGTGATTCTATTAGACCTTTCAGTTTGAGTTTAATGAGGAGGAGCTAAAGTTTTATGAGAAATCACTATGTGGTATTCATGGTTATTGTATATGATTTATTCTCACTTATATAAATATTTAGCTAACCTGTGTGAGTCCTGAGGCAGAAGCCACCACAGGTATGGTCACTGAAAACCTGTACCAGGTAAGTTGGTGTGAGCAAATCAGCAGTTCTGTGTCACCAGGATTTTATCTTTTAAGGTAATTAGGCCTTGAATGACTGTTCCAGCCAATAATCCTATCTCACTATTTTAAGGAATTATAATTGAAGAAAGTATTTAATATATTTGAAGGGATGAAGCATAATTACATTGAATTAGAAGTGTTTTAGAAGTATAACTTTACTAATCTTTTTCTATTTGAATTAACACAACAAATTCAGTAAATTGTATATTGAAGTGATTTGACAATGGCACATGCTCTGGGGGTTTCTAATCTTCCTCATTGAAAAATCAATCTGAGAGGTAAAATTCATCCTGCTGACATTATTTCCCCTGCAAAGCTCTTTACTCTCCTCATTTCCATCACAAGTTGGGCTTCTCTGTGCCAGAAGAGCATTCACAGATGTTGCAAAAGCAGAAATTTTGAGACTGGGATTAGCAGCTGGGGCTTGGATAGGGGGTGCAGAAAGCCAGGGAACGAGGACCAGGCCAGCAGGTTTGGAAGGAGAGAGCTAATACCCAATTTCTAGAGATATGTATATGGGCAGGCTATTCTTTGAGTCCCAGGAAGTTTCCTGGCCACAATCACAACCTGTGTACCTGGTGACATTGGTCCTCCAGTGCCCTTTCTACATACAGGTGTTGACAAAAATTTCTGGGGCAGACAAATCCTAAGGAAAGGAAAGGAAGATACTTTCCTGTTTGGGTTAGGATAGCAGTCAGGGCAAATGGAAGTGCTGGTTCTCCTCAGGCTGAGCACCTATAGAACCATGCATGCATCATGATAGGAAGACCATATTTAAAAGTACAGAAAATTAAAAGTGCAATTTTGCTGCAATCATCCAGAATATGCTGAAAATTCTGGGTGCTACTGGTTCTGGAGCAGTGGACAGAGACAGTGCCTTCATTTTCAGTCATTGATAGCCTTGGAGCCAAAGAGTAAGCATCTGGAGTCCCTGAGTCTTGGCAGCAGGAGAGGACACTTGGACAGAGTAGCTCTTCTTTTGCTTCAGGAGCAACAAGTGTGGTCATGTGGATCCACTAGATTAGGAAAAACAGAAATTTGGCAGGCATTGTGTGGTTGTCAAGAGAATCAGATGTAGTGCCCTGGGGTGTAGCCTGGTGCCCCTTGCCTGCTCACAGTTTCTCTTTGCACCCTAGTGTGGGCAAGCCATTCGTATCAGGTCAGAGCAAGTAGGAGGATTGACTTCTGGCCTCATGTTTGCTTGAGACAGACATGTAGGTACAGAGGTGGATAGATAGATAGATAGATAGATAGATAGATAGATAGATAGATGATGATAGAATTTAGTAGAAAACTAGCACCAAGAATGTGTATAAAATTAGGTAGACAGCAGGAAAAAGCCATTGTTTTAATTGTGCATATGCAGACCAATGTCAAATTGACAGATATTTGCTCAATATACAGGGTATTTAGAAATAAGTATAATAAAACTGGCACAATTTATTAACTATGACTATGGGGAGCATATTGCAAAATGACTATGGTCAGACCACTTAAATTTGTCATTTTCTTATTTTAATTTAGAGGAATAGTATTTTCCATTATAGAATAATATAAAATAGACTTCCTCTCACTTTTCAATGTTAGAAATCATTACCTTTTGAAAAGTTAGTATAAAAATAATTTGAAGTCCTGGTTATGTTTCCATTACGGTGTAAAATAACAAGAATTGGTCTGTATATTGTTTTATATATTTCAGATCATCAAATGGTTTTCTCTGAATTCTGGTACTGAATTTGTATTTCCTCAGACATTGTAAACAAATTCAAAGAAAGAGCCCTTAAGATACAATTATTAAATACTAATTATTATTTATATATATTCATGTGATCTTCTGAAAACCTTGAAGTACTTTACTCATATTATTGTTGCTACAATTTTTGATGAGTGCTAATGTGAAACACAGGTTCCTTTTTTTTTTTTTTTTTAGTTTTACAGACAGTGCAATATTTTCTAATTGAGTCACATCTCAGTTTACAAGGTAACTAGTCAAACTGGTAGGATTAGAAACGTGTCTGCTTCTAAGGGAGATCATATTTCCAACCCCAAATTGCACACTTAGTCATAAACATCACCTGCTTATAAGACATTTAAAAATTTAACCACTGAAAAAAACCCAGAATATATGAAAACACATTTGTTTAATATTACTACTTAATATAAAATAGTTTTAGATGGATAATACATAAAACATGAAATTTAAAAGCATAAAACATCTGCATAAAATTATCTTTGCAAACTTGGGATAGGCAAAAATTTCTTTAGTGAAAATTCCAAAGGCACTACACATAATTTATATTTATTTATTTATTTATTTATTTATTTATTTATTTATTTATTTATTTTTAAATATTTTATTTATTTATTCATGAGAGACACAGAGAGAGAGAGAGAGAGAGAGACAGAGACAGAGACAGAGGCAGAAGAAGAAGCAGGCTCCATGCAGGGAGCCCAATGTAGAACTTGATCCCAGGGCTTCAGGATCATGCCCTGGGCCAAAGGCAGGCGCTAAATCACTGAGCCACCCAGGGATCCCATACACATAATTTTTAAAATTTTTGATTATCCTTCGACAAAATTAAAAACTTTAGTCCATCAGAAGACATCATGAAGAAAATGAAAAGGGAGCACACATATAGTAAACAAATATTCACATAGAAGATACGTATTTAGAATAAAGACCTCCTACAATAATTAAGGACAATCATTAATCAGTAATTAAAGACAAATAGTTTGTCTAAAATGGGCAAAAACTGGGATCCCTGGGTGGCGCAGTGGTTTGGCGCCTGTCTTTGGCTCAGGGCACGATCCTGGAGACCCGGGATCGAATCCCACGTCGGGCTCCCGGTGCATGGAGCCTGCTTCTCCCTCTGCTTGTGTCTCTGCCTCTCTCTCTCTCTCTGTGACTATCATAAATAAATAAATAAATAAATAATTAAAAAATAATAAATAAAATGGGCAAAAACTTAAATACATCACAAAAGAAAATATTTGAATGGCCAAGTGACACATGAAAAGGTGCCCAACATCATCAATTATTATGGAAATACAAGTTAAAAGAATAATTAGATACTACTTCATATCCAACAGAATGGATAACAATAAAACCCTGACAATTAATACCAGGGTAGATAGGAGGCATATACCATCCCATGACCTAGTAATTCTATCCCTAAGTATCTACCCAAGAGAAATGAAAACACTTGTCTACATAAAGACCTGGTTGTTGTTGTTGTTGTTTTTAAGATTTTACTTATTTATTCATAAGAGACACACAGAGAGAGGCAGAGAGCGAAGCAGAGGGAGGAGAAGTAGGCTCCTCTGCAGGGAGCCTGATGTGGGACTCAGTCTCAGGACTGGAATCATGATCTGAGCCAAAGGCAGATGCTCAACCACTGAGCCACCCAGGTGCCCCTACAAAAAGACTTGTAAATGAATGTTCATAGCAACTTTACAAGGCTAAAAAAACAAAAACGACCCAAACATCTGTCAACAAAAGAATGGATAAATAAGTTGATTAACTAATTTAATGGAATATCTACTCATCAATAAAAAGCAAAAAAAGTATACATGCAACAACATGGATTATATATCTATGTGTGTGAGTGTATGTATGTATATGTGTGTGTATATATATATATATATATAGTGAGTGATAAAAACATTCACAAAAGAATGCTTTATGTATATTTCCACTTATATGAAATTCAAAACAGACATAACTAATGGTGATGTAATTCTGAGCAATGGCCATTTGGGGAGTATAGGGGTGATGAAGTGTTATATGCCTTGCCTGGAATGGTGCTTACACAGGTGTATACATTTATCAAAACCCACCCAATTATACACTTAAGACATGTGTCTTCCACTTTATGTACATTTTACCTCAATAAAAAGTAGTGAAAATATAAATAATAAAAACAACATGTTATTTCAACTTTCCCCCAACTAAAACTATTGAAATTTTAAAATAAGTTTGAAAACATAATTATAGGGGATCCCTGGGTGCCTCAGTGGTTTAGTGCCTACCTTTGGCCCAGGGTGTGATCCCGGGATGGAGTCCCACATCAGGCTCCCTGCATGGAGCCTGCTTCTCCCTCTGTCTGGATTTCTGCCTCTCTCTCCCTTTCTCTGTGTCTCTCATGAATAAATAAAATCTTAAAAAAAAAAAGAAAACATAATTATGTTCTTGAAGCTTAGATTTAATAGAAGTGAATGTTCTTCAAAATACCCTCCTAGGGACAGGAAGTGAATTAGTACTTCTTAAGCATTTGTGCACCAACTACTATGGTAGAACTGTCATCTACATTGTTGGAAGTAAAATTTACAGGAACCTAGTGAAGTTTAATGATCCTCACTCCACAGATAAGGAGAACGAGTCAATTGCCAATGACTCTACCAGAGGGAAAATCAGAATTCAACCTCAGATGAGTTTTTCAGGATCTATCTCTTTTCCACTACATCGAACTTATAGTTCCTTCATGCTCAAATAACCAATATTTGTTGGAATTCTGTGTTCGAAAAGAAACTGATTTTTGAGAAGAAGGTATATATTAATACCCTTCTAGAAGTTCTGCCTTTTCTTTCTCTTTTTACCACAGCAGAAGGAACTATAGATCAATCTACCTGTTCTTCAGGCACATATTTGGAGCCAGAATGAAGAAGTTTGGGAAACTTTAAGGGAACTTAAAATATTTATCACCATTCAAGAAGCATATATCACATATAAGTCAATTAATTCTCTCAGCCTTCTTCTTTCTGATTTTCTAGGGCAGGCTCATTTTGTCCAATACAATCTTGCAACATTGGTGTTGGTGTTCCTTAATGTTCTATTTTTTTGTGTATATCTTTTAACCCTGGCTTGAGGCCGTTTTCCAGTTTCTTCACAGCTCCATGTATGCTTCAATATAAATTGAACCTCAATATAAATATGTTTAAAACTAAACATATAAAATTTTCCTGAAATGAGATTCCTTGTGTCTTTTTCTTTGTTTGTTTAGGGAATAGCACTGTGGTCTCATTCTGCAAATCATCCTTGACTCTATGGTCAATTGGCTTCTGAGTTCTATTTTATAAATAACCTTCATGTTATTTCCTTCCTGTCCATCCTCATTGCTATTCTGTTGTTTCGGTTACTGAAAGCTCTCATCATATTTCACCTAGATAGTCTGTCAGAGTTATCAGTGGCTTCCATATTGCAAATTAATGGATTCTGTTTTGAAGTAATTGACAGTGCTTACTCCTCACCACCTTGATCTTACTTTACTCCTCAGATGCCAAATTTGTAAAATCTTCTGTACTTTTTACTCAGACTCCATTTCTTGTGCTGGCTCCTGCTCTTCTGCTTGATTTCTAAGCATTGGTTTAGCCTGTCATGGGCTCAGCCCTCCACGTTCCCTTCATGTCTCTGTATACCGTATCACTAGATCATCTCATGCAGGCTCTTGGTGTTAACTACCATGTTACATTAGTAATACCCAGGATTGGAACACCCAGAATTGCAACTCCAGTCCTGGACTCTATTCTGAATTCCAGATAACTGTGTTCATCTCCACTTGATTGTCAAACAGGCATTTTGAATTTATCAAATAAGAGCCTTTAGTCTCTATGCCCTGACACACAAGACATCAGACTCAACTTGTAATCTACTCTATTTCAGTCAATGACATCATCAGTTGTTCAGTTGCTAAGACCTTGAAGTTGTTTTTGTTTTGTTTTTAATCTTTTATTCCTTATGCTAATAAGCATATTTTTATCAGTTCCACCATTAAAATATGAAATCTGAGCTCCAACACAATCATTTTTGTTTGTCCAAACTCATATTTTCTTTCTCTTAGACATTTACAATAACTTCCTAACTTACTACTTTCTTCTACTTTGACAACTTACATCTTTATTCCATAGAACAGCTTTTTAGATGCAAAAATCAGATATATCATGCTTCTATTGAAAACCTATAAATAACCCCCCATTGTGTTCACAAAAACAAAATCAATGTTCTTGTAAGTCCACATATGACCTGGTCTCCACTCACCTCTCTGACTGCATTTCCTATTACTTCCCTTCCTTTTCTCCATCTCATTCATCCAATTAAATCCACAATGGTTTTTCTTTCTGTTTCTGAGATCTGCCTTTCCTCAGAGCATTCGTACCTGTTCTTGTTGTCTGGAATTTTGCTCAAACTGATGTAATGTATGAATTTGCTTCTTCATTTAGAGTTCACCTGAAGGGACCCTCCTCAGAGAGGCTGTTTCTCATGACCATATCTAAATTGGTTTTCCCCCAACACTCTTTCTGCTTGGTTTATTTGATTTGTGGCATGTTTTCCTATTGGAGATTATATCACTAATTTATGTACTAACTAGAGTCTAGGAGATCAAGGACCTCGTCTTATTAACTTTAGGTATCTGAATGATAATAGGTCTTGATATATAGTATACACTCAAAAAATACCTTTAAATGAATGAATGGATTGATGATCATTAGTATCTGTGTGGTAAGGAACTCAAATATTCAGTGGGTATTGAGAATTTACAGGTAGAATATTGGCTTTCACCATGTTTGTAGAACAAGGTCCATGAAGCAAAACAAAAGCAAACAAACAAATGACTAATGCCCATGAATGGTAAATAGCAGATGTCTATTTCAAAATTTACTTAGGATTTCAATCCTTACCTTCCCATTCTATTGTAGATAGGGATATGACATTCCATTAAATGCTGATATTCTTAGTCTACAGCATTCTTAGAGATAAAAATATCAGCATAATGCCTGCCACATAGCAACCACTCTATAAATAACTATTACATTAAACTACATGTTGGAAAATTTGTTCTAATCTTAGTCTGTCATCTAATGATGCACAGATCCATGATTTCTAGATTATATATTAGTTCACTACTACTGTTTCAGGATATGGTAGTTATTGTCTTTAAACTCATTATGAGAATTTTGTCTTTTTCCCTCAACTTTTTTGAAAGATTTTGACAAAATGTGGGAGCTATGAAGCCATTAGTACTATTTCTAAAATGATAATGGTATCTCAAGCACTGTTGATCCTCAGTAGGCATTTGTAATATATGTTCTGAAGGAATAAAACAAAAACAAAAAACTAATGCTTGCCTACATATGCATGATTTTAATTCATGGATGTTCTTTATTGTGGCTCTTGAAAGAATTACAAAATGGTTCATTTTGTGATCTTGGTTTTTGATGAAATATCCATAAACTCTTTTATGAGACTGAATGAAGACTTGTGAATTTTGGACAATGAACTTTCATAAATATTCATTGAAAAATCATAAACACTCCATCCCTTGTCTGAAAAATTTAATTAATTAAAAGTTAAAACAAACTCTTTCAGAGTATTCTTATTAGGTATGAAAGAGTGGATTCTATTATATGTACTCTAAACCTTTTCCAGATTAATTTTATAAAATAATATCAGTGGATTTGAAGTCATTATTATGATATGTTGATAGCATAAACACCGTGGAAGATATGCTAATTCTGTTAATTCTAAATCAAATCTCAAATTTCAGTGTAGGATGCTTCACAAAAGGGCTACATTCACCAAGAAAAGCTGCTACAAAGGCAAACTGTGTTTTAGTGATCAAGGGAAGTTAGTTTTAATGAAGTGCGCTGAAGGAAGCCATTCATGTCCTCTAATATAATTATAAACTCCAGTAACCCAACTCCAGGAGATATATCCCTCTGGGGATTTGCTAAAAGAGGCTGCAAATAGTTCATGATCTTTCACAGATGTCTAATGTAAAAGTAGAGATTAATTTAAAAGTAAAAGGAGAACACTAATTGGGTTAAATTGTTAACAAGTGGTATAATGTGTCATGCTTTATAAATGCATACAATAATTTAAAGATTCCTATATATAATACTTTGAAAGATATTTAAATTTTAATAGCTCTATTTTCGCAAGAAGAAATAAAGACACAGGGTAGTTATTTGCTGTCTTGCTTACCCCAGCACATTTAGACAAAATCCAGACCAAATGGATTAGTTTCTGAATTTCATTAGCCCTCTTTACCAACAGGTATAAATGAAAATTATATATTGTGGGGATTAAATACAATGATATTTGTCTTGCTTTATGTGATTAACTTAAAGTTCAACCTGGAACAGGAGATTGCCCGGGTAGAGAATTCCTATGGGCAAGAGCGCCGCTGCCAGCTCATGTGAGCCCTCAGGCTTTGGGTAGCTGCCTTGATTCTGCCCCTGGCACTTGCCAGGCTCCAGCGGGTGTAAGCCCTTAGGACTTCACGGGTATTGTTGCCAGCTGTGTCCCCAGTCCTCTGGTCGCACAGTGTGGTACCTTCATGTTTGCACACTTTTCCAGGCTCCAGTGGCCTGGTTGTCAATGTTTACAATGGGGCAAGGATGTCTCATGGGCACTGGCCTCTAGTCCTCTGTTTTTGCTAAATGAATTGTTATAACCTTCAAGATTGGCATTTGAGTCCTAAGCATTGTTTATTTAGGGCTCAGTCTTCTGTGCAGGTTTTGGGTGTTGGCTGGATGAAGGGAGCTGGGGACTCCTGAAGTGCAGCTGGCTCCCTAGTGTGACAACATATATATGTAAATAAACTGAGAAATCTTAAAAAAAAAAAAAAAAAAAGAACTTCTTTCAATCCTGAAATCTGAATTATATTTTTTCCTAATTCTGTGAAAGGTAGTCTTACTGAAAAGATTATCAATTTATAATTAAATAGTATATTATACATCATTTATTACAATTTGTGATTCTATGATGTGTTACTCAAACTCAGTGTTCAGATATTCTTCTGTTGCTTGAGGGTCCTCATTTGGAATATGTGAGAGATGAAAACAGTGAAAGCATTCCAAGTGCCATCTTAGAAACCAAAAAGTAAAAGATCAGCTTGCTCAAGGTAAATAATCAATCTTACTGAGCATATTAAATATGCAAAGAAAAATGTGTTTTAATTACAGCTTAAATGCAGTCTGAATACTAATATGACAAAGATTGAAGCACTTTATTTCCCTTAGATCCATATTTTACAGTTAGCGCATTGCTTGCAATGGGATATCTAAAAAATTACTTTAGCTACAAAGATTTCTTGTTAGAGAGATTTCTTCGCCATAAGAAAACAGAACCAGAAAAAATGATTGGTTTATTAATTAATTAATTAATTGATTAATTAATTTTGATGATTGGTTTATTTATGTAATCAAGAGCCTCAAAGAAATTTTAACCTTAGAAATGTTACTCCAGGAAATGTACTAGGTCAGCTCCATGCTGAGACTCTCTCCCTGCCTCTCCCTCAGCACCAGAATGTTACCTCCACCTCTTACAAATTCTTTTCTAAAGGATCCTCTTTCTGGGTGACTGTGTGTAAAATCATCTCCACTGATTGGACTGTAACAATGTAATATCAGGGATGTTTCTTTTGCTTTCAGACTATATTTGAGAAATACTGTAGAGTCAAAATAATGATGTGGACTGAACAACTGCTCTTATGGCGCCATTAGAAATGGACACATTTGCTGGGTGGTAGGGCAGGTCTATTTTTAACTCTTTGAGGAACCTCCACACAGTTTTCCAGAGTGGCTGCACCAGTTCACATTCCCACCCACAGTGTAAGAGGGTTCCCTTTTCTCCGCATCCTCTCCAACATTTATGGTTTCCTGCCTTGTTAATGTTCCCCATTCTCACTGGTGTGAGGTGGTATCTCATGGTGGTTTGGATTTGTATATCCCTGATGGCAAGTGATGTGGAGCATTTTCTCATGTGCTTGTTGGCCATGTCTAGGTCTTCCTCTGTGAGATTTCTCTTCATGTCTTTTGCCCATTTCATGATTGGATTGTTTGTTTCTTTGGTGTTGAGTTTTATAAGTTCTTTATAGATCTTGGAAACTAGCCCTTTATCTGATACGTCATTTGCAAATATCTTCTCCCATTCTGTAGGTTGTCTTTTAGTTTTGTTGACTGTATCCTTTGCTGTGCAAAAGCTTCTTATCTTGATGAAGTCCCAATAGTTCATTTTTGCTTTTGTTTCTTTTGCCTTCATGGATGTATTTTGCAAGAAGTTACTGTGGCCGAGTTCAAAAAGGGTGTTGCCTGTGTTCTCCTCTAGGATTTTGATGGAATCTTGTCTCACATTTAGATCTTTCATCCATTTTGAGTTTATCTTTGTGTATGGTGAAAGAGAGTGGTCTAGTTTCATTCTTCTGCATGTGGATGTCCAATTTTCCCAGCACCATTTATTGAAGAAACTGTCTTTCTTCCAGTGGATAGTCTTTCCTCCTTTATCGAATATTAGTTGACCATAAAGTTGAGGGTTCACTTCTGGGTTCTCTATTCTGTTCCATTGATCTATGTGTCTGTTTTTGTGCCAGTACCACACTGTCTTGATGACCACAGCTTTGTAGTACAACCTGAAATCTAGCATTGTGATGCCCCCAGCTATGGTTTTCTTTTTTAAAATTCCCCTGGCTATTTGGGGTCTTTTCTGATCCCACACAAATCTTAAAATAATTTGTTCTAACTCTCTGAAGAAAGTCCATGGTATTTTGATAGGGATTGCATTAAACGTGTATATTGCCCTGGGTAACATTGACATTTTCACAATATTAATTCTGCCGCCCTACGACCCAGCAATTGCACTGTTGGGGATTTACCACAAAGATACAGATGCAATGAAACGCCGGGACACCTGCACCCCGATGTTTCTAGCAGCAATGTCCACAATAGCCAAACTGTGGAAGGAGCCTCGGTGTCCACTGAAAGATGAATGGATAAAGAAGATGTGGTTTATGTATACAATGGAATATTACTCAGCCATTAGAAATGACAAATATCCACCATTTGCTTCAACGTGGATAGAACTGGAGGGTATTATGCTGAGTGAAATGAGTCAATCCGAGAAGGACAAACATTATATGTTCTCATTCATTTGGGGAATATAAATAATAGTGAAAGGGAATATAAGGGAAGGGAGAAGAAATGGGTCGGAAATATCAGAAAGGGAGACAGAACATAAAGACTCCTAACTCTGGGAAAGGAACTAGGGGTGGTGGAAGGAGAGGAGGGCATGGGTGGGGGTGAATGGGTGACGGGCACTGAGGGGGGCACTTGACGGGGTGAGCACTGGGTGTTATTCTGTATGTTGGCAAGTTGAACACCAATAAAAAATAAATTTATCATAAAAAATATACCTTGAAGTACATACATCTTTTAAAAAAAAAGAAAAGAAATGGACACATTTCACAAGATTAGAGTCTCCATCTCTCTGTACTTTAACTTGAAAGAAAACACTGCAGACAAGTAGGCTATAGTTTCTGTCTCACTCTTTTACTTTTACACCAACCCCATTTAAAGTTTTTATTTCAGATAAATAATGTACAATCTAATGCTTACAACATATTGGGTTGAATTGGGCTCTTTGATAATTACAAGAGGTTATTAAAAATGCATCATGTATCTCTACCTCTAAAGCTCACTTTTTTTTTCTGATTTTAATTCAGAGAAGAGATTGTTTTGTGTAAGTTTAGTTGAAAGATCAGTGAAAAGATGACAGCAGTGTGTGAAATTTTATGTAGAAACTATGTATATTACATTCCAGCAATAGCAATGCTTATATTTATGAGTAAAGATAGATAAAAATTGATATAATTCAGGACATTCAATTAAATGCATGGTTCATGGCCAAAATCAAAATTTTTACCTTTTATTTACAATTGGTATTTGAGATCTTACTTCTATTTAATAAGTTGTCTGAGTGATATTATAATGTAATTGGTGAAGAGCTAGATGGTTTGAACAGATGCTGCTTAAGGCTTCCCTCTGGCATGCCCCATAAGCCTCCCCAAATGCATCTCAGAGTCTGCTTTCCAGGGAACCCAGCCAAAGATGGTATGACAGCAGAGCTGAGATTTCGGAGCTGGATCACCCTTCAGCTATCAATGTGGACCCTGTCCTTGGTGATAGATGGCGTGCCAATGGTGCATGCTCTCAGTTGATTGCTACAGGATGGACTGTGTTTCCCCCAAATTGGAGCTCTAATCCCTAGTACCTCCTAGTTCCTGGAGATAGGCTTTTTAAAGAGGTAACCAAGTTCAAATGTGGTCATTAGCATGGGCCCCTAATATAATATGATTGGATTCATATAAGAGATATGATCAGAACACAGACACATACAGAAGTACATATGAGGATACAGAGAGAAGACAGCCATCTACAGGTCAAGAAGACAGGCCTCAGAAGAATCAAGTAACCTGACACCTTGGTCTTAGACTTCTAACTCTACAGTTGTGAGAAGATAATTTTTTGTTGTTTAAGCCACCCAGTCTCTAATACTTTGTTACAGTAGCCCTAGCAAAAGAATACACAGGACAACTGTTAAAATGTTTACCAATGGTGAACTGGGATAGGATAATGGTAGAAGGGAATGCACTAGCATTTACAACATCTCAGGTGTTGAGAGGGTCAGAGGAAGTAGCAGTTTATAGGGCCATAGGATGAGCTGCCTGTAGCTGGATATTGCTGATACAGTGCAGAAAATCTGTGAAAGGAGGAGAGTGATTATTAACTGATATAAGGGGGAGAGAGAGAGAGAGAGAGAGAGAGAGAGAGAGAGAGAGAGAACTTGTGTGCAAGTGGGGCAGAGGGAAAGAATCTCAAGCAGATTCCCCACTGAGTACAGGGCCTGATGAGGGACTCCTTGCAGGGCTGCATCTCATGACCCTGAGATCATGACCTGAGCCAAAACCAAGAGTCTGATGTTCAACCAACTGAGCCACCCAGATGCCCCTAACTGAAGTAAGGTAAATGATGAAAGTCAAAGGGCTCCTTGGCAGCATATAAAAGGACTATCATCTCCTACAACTAAAAGATACAAAAAACAGAGGGTTAGTCTCAAAGGCTTAATTAGAAGGGGGTTAGAGTTCAAAGAAAGTTGAATTCTCAACCCTGGCAAGTCTGCTTCTCCAAGCTCAGGGATCTAGTTGGAATGAAACTAAATACTGAGAGTTGTTATAGGGATAGCTGAACCAATGCACTAAAAAATATTGACTGCCAAGATATCCCAAAACTCTGTGTCTATGGAAATGGCCAACACTTCTTTGTTAAAATCAGAGTCACTCTTTTTTTGTGAAGGTGATACATAGGCCTCTGGCTTGCAAGATACTACATACCCCATCAAGATCTCTCCCTACCTCTTATTCTAGTAATTGGATAAATAACTATGGTCATTTATGTTAGCTAGATGAGGCAGTTAGACCAGCTAAGGTGAAAAGTAAGTACAGAGGAGCTGCAGGATTTTCTAACATGTACATGGGCGAATACAAATGTAACTAGGTCTTTATGGTGCTGGGTCAGGAAATACCAATTATGAAGTTGGCTAATGGGAAAGTTTATTAATAAAGGTGACATTTCCAATGATACAGGATATAACACCCTGGCAAGGCCACCATGCAATGCTAATATATTGTCAGGATGATTCTTGGAAGCAACAATGGCCCCTACAAAGTAAAAGAGAAATTCAAGAATTGCTGTGGAAGATGGTTGAGATAGAAATGGTCATGCTAGAGTGGCTATCCAACTTAAGGCCAGAAGACCCAACTGACTACATTTCCCAGGAGATAATCTGTCTTCACAAAATGAGAAGGAATGCATGGGAGAGAGGATCACCAGCTTCACTAAGAAGTGCAGTGAGGACTTTTCTCTATAGTTCAAGACTCAGAATAAAAGGTGTTCTTATATAATTGTCTTCCTAATTGCAATGGTGGTAACAAGATCCCCAAAAGGAGATCAGGTGATAGCACTTGACCATTTGAAGCTCAGTGAATACAACAGCAAATTCTATTCACGGAATACAATCAGAATACAGCGAATACAATCAGAATAGGTGGTAAGGTCAGAGTAGCCACAAAGGGAGTCTTATCTACAGTGAGATGGCTTGTAGAACATGGTGGTCCTAGGTCCAATATAGGTAAGCAGTATCAAGAACATTGCTTAATTTATACAATTAAGGCAAAATCAATGATCGTAACAGCAGCTCGTCAATAAATACTCCTGATTCCTATGGACCCTAGACAGTTATCATACCTGGAATTCATTGTTCTAAGGAGGGCTGGGTTCCCATGAGTTAGGATTCTGTAACATCGTGGAGTATATATTTGAAAATAATTGGAAACACATAGGCATTTTGAAGACTTCTAAGCAAAGGACTATATTAAAATTGATTCCCAGGAATCAGAAACATCATTCATGACATCCTTATTAGAGTGAAAGCTATAGAACTCAGGTCATGAATGTAGCCCTGACCCAGGTCTGGATCACATTCCTCTGTTCACTGGACCTAATGGCCATTTCCTTGGTTGACAGAAACACCATATTGGTCATTATCCTGTGGTATAGGATTGACTAGTAGGAAAAGCCAGTGGAAGCCTCCAAAACTGGCTCCCCACACACCATGCCTAAGAGAGCAAAATTTTAAAACAGTATCTTGGGAGGAATGGTTGATATTAATTCTACTTCTAAAGCTATGAAGAATGTATAAGTGATGGTCACCATCATATACCTATTTAGTCTAGTTGCCTGATCTCTATAGAAACCAGCTAGATTCTGTAGGTAATGATGGACTTCCAAAAATTCCCCTGGTTGGGATAAGTCTGGAGAAACCAGGCATAAGCTTCTAGGTGTTCCTTCTCATAGTTTCACTTGGTACATACTAAATCCAGGGTTTTTATTGAGAGCCAGTCACATATAGTCCCTGCATGACTTTCTTCAGTTACTGAAACCCCAGACCCTCATAAATCACATTATTAGAATAAATCCTCCAAACAACTGGTGCAGTTTGGCTCAAGGCCAAAGAAATGCAAAAACACTCTTATGAGACAGAACGTTCCAGGAGCTCAGTTCTCAGGAGCCAGCCAAGAAGGGCCAGTCATAAAAATAGGTCTTTCTGGGGAATGTGCCATCCCCACACAAACTTCCTCAGCTTAAGAAGGGCATAATGAAGAGTGGCTCATTAAACTCAAAGATGAAGATCTGGATCAGTCTTCCAGGCAGATCACTTGGACTAGCAGAGGCACAAGCCAAGAGTAAGGGAAACACAGGATGCACAGTAAAGGATGGGAGCATAGCTCCCTGATGTGACATAAGTCTAGTTTCCCTGGTGGGAATTACAATTCATTCCACTCACCTTTCTCTTGTAAGTTTTCACAGTAAAAGAAGCCCCAAACAGGATGAACTTAAACTGGAAAGCACTTGATTCAAGCAATGTTAGGGGTGGCCTCTGGGGACCCGGCTGTGCTGCCTAGATTCCCTTTAGGAGAAAGGTGCTCATCCCCAACAATCATGACTTCTTGCTGGCTGGCAGGTTGCAGATGTTCTCCAAGGATCTCTGTCAGCTGAATGTACTCACCCTTCCACTGGCATGCCCATTCAAAGACTCACTTGATATATAGGGGCAAAGACCCGGTGCCTTACCTCAGTTAGGAGCAATGTAGATGCACTACCCTATTTTCTTCATGAAATCAGCCTGCAAGGTCACAGGTCACCTCTTCTCACTACTCCCCTTCCATTCTTTTGTTTTTTGGGGAGGAGAGGTCTCCAGAAAACTGTGTGCAGATGTATCTGTTTTCCTAAGAACAGAGACTAAAACACCTCAGTCAGATCAAAAGGTACTCCAAGCATTCAGATTAGGATCTTTTTGCATATCAAAATAAGCAGACTCATATTTAGATTTGGAATTTGTGGGAAATGAAAGTAATTAGATTAAGGCAAAGAAAAGCGATGCTTAGGATTTTGATCTGATATCTAAAAGCAATCTAAAATTAAAAAAAATAATAATCCCATGATTTTTTTCCATCTTACAGATGCTGTGGGAGACATGAAAGAGAAAGTGTGTTTATGTCTCCAAACTGTTTCACTCGGCTCCAAGAAGTTGTTATACTGATCATTGCTGACAGCCAACTACCTAACTCAGCAGGCATAGGATTCACAAGACGGAAACACTGACTTAGATAATTATGAATATTTATCTATGTCTCAAATCATAAAAATAAGAGAAAATTGAAATGAAATCCTTTTGGCTCTAGCATATTTATTACTTCCAGTGTATTTGCTCACCTAAGTATCTCCATTTAGGAAGACAAAGCAATTGTCCTGAATCTCCTCATAAGTTCTCCATATTGTGCCATGCCAGGCCTGATGAATGTAGGGTGCTGAGCCTTGGGGAGTTCTGTCAGTTATTATGTTCATTTAGATGCCTTGTCACAAAAAAGAAAATGCTGACAGCAGTTTGGAAGCTAGCAACTAAGAATCCTGAAGACATTGCCCACTGAGAAATGGTCTTTGCACCAAGAAAGACAGCCATCTTCTCCTGTCTCTGAGTTAGCACTGTGGAAGGAACTGGTTCCTGCCCTCACAGATTTGGCTACCACTCACCTGCCCAGTGGCTTTGCAGATGGTAGGAACCTCAAGAATCAAGATCAGTGTTTATTAATAAGTGATCAGTGTTTTTGCACTGTGACTAATGTTTGGAGCCTGATTAGGGAGAATGTGGCCCAAAGGTGAGGAGGATAAAGACTGGGACTTTTTTTTTTTTTTATGTTTGACTATTTGTATGACTGGCAACTGACTCATTATTCCACCTGGCAGTTACCCAGACATAAAGAAGTCACTGAACTTAATTCTCCTTTGCTTCAAAGGATCAGGGAAAAGGGTAGAGAGACTTGTAGGTCAGGTAAACATGTAATAAGAGCAGGTGGTGGGGTGAGATTGCCATAGTGGAAGAAAGTGCCTAAAACTGTTCAATACCAGTTGCATGTTAGGAATAGGGACAATGGCAGTCCATTGGATACCTGGCAGTCCAGCATCTGAGGACACATCTTATTTTGGGGGATCTGGCACTCTGTACCACTCACTACAGAAGTTAGAGTGCTTTTAATGGTCAGGATGTAGTATAAGTTGAATAATAGTAACAGGATACAATGACTAAAAAGAGAATTTTATTTCATTCTGATGTAAGAACAGTCGCACCAGGCTTTGCGTTATGACCTTTACCTCTGTGCAAGAAGTCCAGGGCAAGCGAATTGATCTTTAAAGAGATGACCCTGAGGATGAACCACTCAATTCTCACATTTCACTGGCCCACACTGATTCCTAGCCGCAAGAGAGGTTGAGAAATGTAGTTCCCAGTTGGGTGGACTATGCCCAATAAATATTAAAAAGGAAAGAAAGAATAGTTCCTGAAGTATGGTTAGCAGTTTTTGATGCAAGGATATGTTGTCTCTATGGAGCCTGATGTGAGCACATGACCTGGACTTAACCAACAAGGTCAGTTCCACTGGGCACTTTGGATCGGAGAGTTGGTCATAGCTGACAGAAGGCCTCTCCTATTCTGCCTAGGTGTGACCTGAGCAGATGCTTCCCTGCTCGTTTAATTAGTTCCTGCCACATTCTAAGCCTGATGCCTTCTGCATGGCTTCCCAGAGTCCAATAGCTGTCAGGACAGTGCGTACATATTGCATGGTTATGGATTGAGAAATAGGATTTGTTGGGAAAGTTTGTGAGCAAAGGGTCAATGAGAGAAAACATTCCTGGCCCAGACTCTCACTATTCCTGTAAGAGGCAAACAGGGTGAGGGTTTTTATGGTGAACATGTATTTCGTTCTAGCAGCTCTCCCTTCTCAGGGAATGGGAACAACTTCCTCAGTGCAGAACTAAACCAACTGCTTGTTGGAAGGCAGACTGGATTTGGGTTCCCACTTTTTAGAGGAATTGTCTAGGAAAGTCAGCAGCTATTGGGATGTATGCCTTGGCAATGTTAGCCCTTGTGCCCTGGAAAGCTCAGTTTGGTCACAAACTGAGTTTCAAATACACAGAAAGCTATTTTCAAAAACTATCTCAAAGAATGAATAAAAATGAAACATTCTCTCTTGACAATACAATGGGCTTAGAAATAAACTAAAAAATATTTTTTAAATGTATATATTTGGAAAAAGAAAAGCACTTTTAAATCAAACATTCAAAAAATGTCATAATTGGAGTTAACAAAAATATTTTGAAATAAATGACAATAAGAATAACCCTAAAGTGAGTAAAAGGAAGAAGAATAAAAGCAAGACAGAAAATAATGAAATATAAAATCAAGAAACAGAAGAGTAGTTCTTTGACAGATCTAGTGTAATAGGGAAACCCCTAGCAAAACTAATCAAGACAAAAAGAAAAAGTGTAAGTAAACAGAACTTGCAACTTACAGGAGCCATAATCAGGTAGACTAGATGGTCAGAAAGAACCATGATGGCATACTAAAATCAATGTTTTGAACATAGATGACATGAATAATTTTGTGTTTTAAGCTTGTAAAACCAATAGCCACTAAATAAATTGAAACAATAAATTGAGAATCCTCCCACCCCCTCAATAAGGTGAGCCACAATTTGATTCATGACAAACTGCAGGAAATGGCAAACAGCTCACAGAAGGGATGTTACTAAAATGAGAATATAAATCGAGCTTTTGACTCAATAAGTAATATCGATACAATGTCATACAGTCACTAATTTCCCCTCATTACCCATGATTGCCATCTGTCTTTTATCATTCTCCCTGGAAATTCTGATTCACCGTCCATAAATTCCTGCAGCGCATGTCCTTTCCCACAGGACTTCCTAATTCACTGAGCTCCTCCTTGTGAGCTCTTCCTGTGGCTCTGCTTTGTATCACTGTGTCTGGGGCATGAGCAGTTCTGTGAGCTGGCCTGCAGTGACCCCTTCTCCCAAGGAGCCTAGCACGGTGCGTCCCCAGAGCGGGAGAACATAGAGAAGGCTGAGGGGGGATGCGTGGGTGTCACCCTCCACTCTGCACAAACCAGAGTCCAAGCTCTGACCTGACAGTCTGTCCCTGCTGCCGCAGCCCTGCTTGGCGTCTGGCCCAGGGAAGGGCAGACAGGCAGAGGCCTTCACCTCCCTCGGTGCTGTGCCCAAAGCTCAGGTTTCAGCCTTCTAAATATAAGGTGTGCTCAGGGGTCCCAAAGCAAGCCCACATTCACTGCAGAGTGCTCCTGGCCTGCCTGCTGTCCCTGCTGGGTCACGTCCACCCTTCAAGTGTGTGCTTTCTCAGGAAACCTTAGAACATGTTTATTTTAAAAGAACAGATTGGAGAAAACAAAAAGGTGAGTGACTATATCATGGCTGTGTTAACACTATTTTGACTGAACTTTAGATTTGTTTCAGATGGAACAAGTTGTGGGCATTGTCTGTACTTGGATAGTTTTATATACACACACACACACACACACACATATACATACATATGTATATACACACACATATCCGTATATATTTGTACATATACATATAAGTATACATATATATGTTTTTTCTTGCTTTTCCAAACAAAAACCACATTAATTGCATTTTTTTTATTTATTGTAGAATATATGATCACAATTTTGTGTAAGCTTTTCATTTTTTTTTATCAGATATTTAATACATGGTAGACTATGTTGCTTTGCCAAAAAAAAAGGTATGGAAAAAAGAAAAGGACACTCCATGTGATTAACAGCATCTGTTTTGTGTCAGTGTTTCTAGATTGCTGTTCATAGTCGGGCGCTTGTTCACAGGGAAATCCATGGCATCAGTACCTTCCATTGGTTGCCTGCTAGCCAAAAATCAGTATTATCGAAGTAAGTTATAACATCACTGGAGGATATTCCTAGAGAATGTGATTTGAGGTGATGTTGGTGGGATATTATTGACATACCTATCATGTCCTGGTCAGAGCTTAAGGGAGGAAAGTTGACAGTTGTAACAGTGAAGAAAATAGGACTAGAGATCATTCAGACCTCTCTGAATCAATATTGTCAGGGCTCATCTCTTTGTTTTAAGTATGCCATATTATATCATATTAATGAAACCATCAACACTTGTAAATAAGTGAAAATAATCTTATATTTCATAATTATGTTTTAATTTCATGTATCTTGCATTTAATAGGATATATTAAAAGCTGACAATTTTACATGAAGAAAAGACTGTTTCTTAGAAAAGAAAGGATGATATGACTGCTTCAAGGATTATTTCATTTCCATTTTCTGCTATGGATAATAGGTCAGCTTCTATTTGGCCGGTTTTATTTTTATTTATTTATCCACTTCTGAGTATTCATAGCTGAATAGAAAATTACTGATTCTTAAGGAAAATTTGGAAATTTCATAGAATGAAACAATCATTTCAGAAACAAATTATCGTTTATTGAAAATATGCCCACATATAGAAAATTCTAATTTCAGGGATTGTTTGTAGGTAAAAGTTGGACGTGTCTATTAACTTATTATTTTTATAAAATTGTTAAACTATTTGCATTTACTTAGTGTTATATCCATAGAAGTTATTTTTATATTTAGATCATTTAAAAGACTTATAGGTTTAAAATATACGTATGATAAAACAAATAAAATTTTTATTATTTAAATTCCTTTCCTTCTAAACTTGTAGCTTTTGTAGAACATTTAAATATATGCACATGTAATATTTCTAATGTAGTACAATAAAATTTATTCTTGATTTTGTACTTACTAAGATTTTGAATTTGGTGACATTTATATTTTAAGTTCTACATCTATCTATGGAGAGAGAGAGAAAGAATCATCCACCATGAAAAGAAATATATCTTTTTAATAGAAAATGTAAGAGTGTGCTAGGTGACCATTGCTCTTCCAAGTATCTCTCTCCCAGGCATGGTCTAGTGGTCAGTAAGGCCTGCAGAAATCAGCAAGAACTTTCCTGCCATAAAACATGAAGAAATCCTCGGAAATTAGGAAGAGAAAAATAAAAGGGGATAACTACCTCAACTACCTCTTAGAGAAAACAAAGGACTCTGAGATAATGCAGCAAAAACAGAAGACAGCCAATGAGAAGAAGTCTATGCAGACAAGAGAAAAAAGATGACTATTTGGAATACCTGGGTGCTACTGCCAACTAGGTGTATCATAAGCAGCGTCTGCCTTCGGCTCAGGGTGTGATCCCAGGTCTGGGGACTGAGTCCCGCATTGGGCTCCCTGTGGGGAGCCTGCTTCTCCCTCTATGTCTCTGCCTCTCTCTCTGTGTCTTTCATGAATAAATAAATAACATCTTTTAAAAAAACTATCTTAAACTTAAAAAAAGTAACATGGAATATGCCTTTTTCCAGAAGACTTTTTAATTGACAGTTTAATCCATTTTTTGATTCATGAAGTCATGATCCAGGAGTAAATAATTTCAAACCATGCTACTTTGCCACTTGGAAGTTTATGCATAAATAATATGTCTGTGTTTGTTTGCCAATTATTTATTTGTTTATTGATTATCATTTGTTTCCTTCAGAGACCAGTATATCTTCAGTTAGCTCTTTAACAGATTCTGTTAATGTCATACCTGATGACAAATCCCAACAAGGTATTTGGTTTATTTCTTATCAGCATCACTCTTAATATTTTCTTTGTTTCTAGTCTTCCAAATGTGTTTGAGAAGAGAGTAATATGACTTTTATTTGATAGGGTTACTAAATGTGGCAGAATCTAGCTGGTGGTTTAAATCCTTTTTCCATTCTGAACCTGTGCCTTCAGATGTAAGAAGAAAAGATCTGTCTGCTAGTGGGTATGTTTTAGTTTTTCTCTGATAAAGATATTTTAAAAAAAAAGATATTTCCTTACCAGAATGAAACAATATAGGTAGCAATTACTATGTTAACCATTAGGGATAAAAAATAGTTATTTCTTGATGGTGATGAAGGCTTTAATATAAAGCATACTTAAGGGATTGAGATGGAGAAGATATTTGCTCACCTGTTTTGTTAACCATCAGTCAATTTGTGAACACTTTTTCTAATTCTGCCACTGAAGAGAAACTGAAAAGTCACATGACAATTTTTGTCATTGTTTAGTGATAAAACAGACTGAGAGTCAGAGGCAAGGTTCTAAATTTGTTTTTATGGTACTTTCAGGAAACAAAAATATCTACTCTAATAAAAGGAAACATGAAATAGTTGGCTCCAGAACAGGGAAGGAAAAGAAAAAAAAAAGAACTTGGACAATCTTATGGTGTGAAAGAGAAAGAAAGAAAGAAATGCTCAAAAAGTGAGGAGATATGTCAAAATGACATACGACCCAGTTGGCCAAATCTGGGACAATTTCAGCAACAAAATAATGATAGTAACAGATAATTGCCCATTGGAGCAAATAAAATCTGTTAATCATTATTGATATAAATAAGTAAATGAACAAACAAATGAGAGAGAAGGGAAAGCTCTTTATTGTAGTACTCTAATTAATAAATGTAGAAGGAATTAATAAATGTAGATGGAAAAAGAGAATTACTACTTGACATATATTACAGTAATGATTGTTTCAGGCAAGGATTATCATTGGGTGCTAAAATAAATGGGGACAAGTATGAGAAATGAGTTCTTCTCAGAGTGTCTCCCCCCAAATACTTATTCATTACAAGGGAAAATAGTGATTTTCCAATGGACAAAACTATCAGATACCACCTTAACAAAAACAAACAGAAAACAATTATTTAGTCCCTGTCCTGGACAACTTATTTCAGTTCCACTGCTGACTTTGACTGGCTTCTATATGGTGCCAATTACTACACAGAAGATTGAACTGGTGGGTTTGCATACAAGTGTTTCTACATATTTTGAATCCTAACACACTGAATAGTACAGTTGTTATTCTAATGGTTTCTAAAATACTTATTTTAGTTTTTTAGACACTACTAATGACCAAATGTAATACAAAGAGTAAATAATAATGGATTTCATAGATCTTAATAAAACATAAGGGCTTTTATGAATTTTTTACATATAATAAATTTGAAATAGAATTAATAAATATTGATATTTTCAAAAATCAAAGAGAAAAGATCAAAGTGGAGTTAATTGTTGAAAACATGTATCCTATATGCTATCAAGTATATTAATTTGAATTATCTAGGTAACTGTTTCACTCATTTTTCCACTTTACTCTGACTATAAAGACAACTTACCTTATAGCTAAGTATTTCTCCGCTATCTGTGTATGGAAATTCAATGAATATTGTTGTAATGACTATTTTATACAGTGTTAATAGCTGACTCTGATAATCAAGAGGATTCCACCTGCCGAGGTGCTATATTTGTGAACCACACCTTTCAGTACTAAGCTATTCCAGATGACTTTTCTTCATTATAAGAAGACAGAAACCTGCTGGAGATCCTATTTATGAGATAGTATCTCTGCAGCCACCCATACAGCAAAAGATTAGGCATTTTCCTCATTATACAGACTATTGCTGTGAGTGGTATCAGCAACGTGGAGAATATTGGAAAAGTATGCCTTTGAAAACATGTACCTTTTTAAAGTAATAAGTCTTCAAATGTAATGATTTGTATGAAGTAGCTTTTTCCCTATCCACATTATTTTTCAAAAACTTTTCAAAAGTCTTTATATTTTCAAAAAAATTTAGACTCTCTAAATGTCTGTTGAATAATTTATTATGCCTTAGAAAGGAAAAATTGATGCCTAACAATGGTTTAAAGGGAATTGAATTCAGAAATGTAGACAACAGTGGCAAAAATTGTATTTTTAATCATGAACATTGGAAATATAAAACACCCCCATAAACATATTGCTTGTTAAAAATATATTGCTGTACGTGCAATTAATTTGTTATTGTGTACACTTTACAATGCATGATTTTAAATAATATTTAACAATGTGGAATGATCTATATATGGTGTGATTTTAGTTGTGTTATATATATATGTTTATAATAATAGATTGAGAAGAAATATTTCAAAATGGCAACAGTAACTATTTCTGGAGATGGAATTATAGGTGATTTTAATTTTCTTCTTTATATTTTTTCTGTATCTTTTCAAATTTTCTAATATGATGTTTTTGTGTATAATTAGAGAATAATAAACATTATGACAAAAAGAGCAGCCCCGGTGGCTCAGCGGTTTAGAGCTGCCTTCAGCCCAAGGCCTGATCTTGGAGACGCGGGATCGATTCCCACATCGGGCTCCCTACCTGGAGCCTGCTTCTCTCTCTGCCTGTGTCTCTACCTCTCTCTGTGTGTGTCTCTCATGAATAAATAAATAAAATCTTTTTTAAAAAAAGAAGCACTGGACACATTTTGTGAATGTGAATATTTCCTACCTTGGCTAGAATATTCCCTACTTTCCTCAATACAGGGTAGATAATATTAAATGACTTTCAGTTAAAACTTTTCTGTATACTACTAGCAAATATTTTTCAATGTAAGATGTGAGGCATTAGAAATTAGGGATGGTGAATTCTCGCAGATCAATGTCACTAGTCTTATGTGACTATTGTTGCATTAAACATCCAGGATAGCACACACAGTTGTTAGTAAGACTGTATTCTAACCCAACTGCATAACCATAAGAAAATATTAGGAATGACCATTTGCAATGATGAGCACAACTGACTATTTACTACTGTTTCCAAATGAGACATACATATTTGTGTTTCTCTAACACTTGGCTGTCAATGAAGGGACTCATATATCATGTTGGCCCACTCAATAGCACATCATTATTTCATGTTACTACTTTTCTGGTGGTTGCTTGCATTTATATTTTTTTATAATTTATAGAGGCTGATTAAATTTTTGGACTATCATTTGGCTTCAGTATAAAGATTAAATTAGTGATAGAACACTCATTTTTTTTTCTAAAGTAAGAAAAAAATGACAAAACAAATATGGTAAGTTGTGAGACTTTAAGATTATAAACAAATTCCTTTTTTCTTAGCCACTAGGTATATGTGTAAACATATTGCTTGTTTAGGTTATTTGATGAATTTTCCCAAATAGGTTATCAAGTTGATATTCACTTTGTTTACTCAGAAAGATAGCATTTATTAAATTACATCATTTGCCTATGTATTTGTATATTTTTAATGTGTCAAAAATACTGGTTTTATAGTAGTTTAGTGTTACTGTTGCAAAAAGTTATTATTTTTTAAAGTACTTGGATTTTACATGAGATTTTTAGTCAAATATATTAGAGTGGCTAGTATACAATACAGATGTGAGAATAGATGGACGGATGGAGGGATGGTTGGAAGATTAGAAAGATGATAGATAGATAGATAGATAGATAGATAGATAGATAGATGATAGATAGGGATTCTGAAAAAAATATGTAAGGAATCTTTCAGAAAAGTAATAGTAAAGTGAATTTTTTAAAGATTGAAAGGATTCCTGTGTGCTATCTCAGAGTTTGTATAGAATGAGGATGATATAAGTAAAGAGAACAAAATGCCTTCCAGATAAATTCTAGTTAATTGCTTTTAACATAATTTTCCTACAGTTTAGTTTGGGGCTGTGTTTAAAAAGTACTTCACACATAGATAATAGCATAAGTATATTATTTTAGTTCAAACATCCCCTACCTGTCTTTGTTGCCTACTGGTTAGATAATAAATAGTGGAGGCTGAATGTATCACAGGAGTGTCATAACTCCATATGACTTGAGATTTGCTATAGTTATTCTAATTTGAAATTATGAAATATTATTTGACTTGGTTGGATGTCTGTATTAAATGCAACTAGGTTTTTAATATTTCTGCTCAAGTTCTATGAAATTATATGTTAAGGTTCCGATGATTTTTTGACGTATGATTTTGATAGCAGGTTCCAAGTTATTAACCCACATTTTTTACAGATAAAATAACCACAACCAGTTCATCAATTCTCACTAGAGTTAAAGTCCTCTAGCTTGATTTTAGGACTACTTGGTGCTTCATACATTATGCAGAAGTTTGGGTTGTAGGAAATAAAATTCAGGAATACCATTTGCCTATTAAAAAGTAATGATGGAAAATAATTAAGTTGAATAGAGTAACTAAACTTCTCACTCATAGAAATTCAAAAAATGTAGTCATAATTTATCCATCCTCCCAATGCCATCCTCCAAATGAACATGCCAAAGCCCAGCTCATGGTCAAATAGCTCACAATATTTCCTTGTTGCTTCTTCTTTCTCAGAGAATGGCAACCCATTCATCCGTTCAAACAAGTTCATTATCCATGATAATTATAACCAAGCCAACACCGAGTCCTTCTGATTTTATTCTTTTTATTTTTTGCATCCACCTACTTATTTTCTTTCCCACCAGCACTTACCTGAGCCCAGGCTTTTATCATTTCTCCTGAGAAAAATGGCCATGGCATCCTAAGTGGTCTACCTGCACCCTTTTTTAGATCTCTCCAATTGAGTGTCCTCTACAGATCAATCACAATCATCTTAACAAAACATGATCTGATTATACTCTCCTGTGAACACACATCCTCCATACACTAGCACATGCACAATATTCAATAGTTCCATCATGCTCAGATTATAGTCACGATTCATACAAATCCCCACATATTCTAGCCCATGCAGATCTCCATAATCTATTCTTGTATATCACTATCCAAAGCTTCCAGTGTTCCAGCTATGTCAGCTCTCCTTCAGTTTCTCATATGTGTCAGCTTCTTTCCTGCCACATAGTCTTTCCACAGTCTGTTCCCTCAGCTTGTACTGTCTTCACTTAATTAACATCTACTCATCTCTAAAATCTTGGCTCAAAAGTCTCTTCCTCAGAGAAAACTTCTTCGATCTACTTAATAAATTAAATTTTTCATTATAGGCTCTCATAGCTCCTATTTATCTCCTTTCTAGCTCTTATCACACTTATAATTTTACATTTGTTTAAGTATTAGTTTTCTCTGCTGCACTATAGTATGCTTTTCCAACTGCAGCATAAACTACACGAGGGCAAGGATTATGTCTGCTCTACTCAACATTTTATACCCAGCTTCTGACATATCAACAAATATTTGTCAAAAGAATGACAATGGTTCTTTAGCTGGAGCTGGCCCCTCTCTCAAGAAGTGTTAAGCTTTGGCAAAGAAGGGTAAACACTAAATCAACAAAGACAACCTTTTCCAACAGCGGTGAGCACTGTAAAGGAAATGATGTACTTTTGTTGGAGAGTGATGGAGGTGGGACAGAGGTGAGGGAGGGCTTCTTTAATTGGTATACTTAAGGAAAGCCTTACTAAAAAGTGGATTTGGGACTGAATCCTAAAAAGGGGAAGCAGCCAGTTTTGTGAAAAGCACTCTAGGCAGAAAAAATAGGCAGTACAATTTACCACACTCTATGTGGTATATCTAGTTTCCTGTTGCACTATTTTCAAGAGAAGAATTTGATATATTCTATATAGGGGTCAGATTATCTGCTGTGTTTCTTTCCAACTAAAATGGGGATGAGAGATGGTCTGGTCAGTTTTGGGGCTGTGTACTTTTTTCTTAAAGTCGCTCAGGGTGACCTACGAATTGTCCAAAATCACACCGCATAGCAGCATGCATGTAAAGTTGCTGGACATCTCCCACAGCTCTTGTGAATGCCTGGAGTTCTGTAGGGCACAGCCACATGAACATCTCCTGTCTCTGATATAATTTTCTGAATACCAGGTCAGTTTTATTGCATCATTTCTACCCTACTTCTTACACCAAATAGATAAACAAATGGCTATTATTTTAAAGATTCTTTATGAGTTTCACTTAAAAAATCTTATAACTATTTCATAAAAACAAAACAAAAACTAGTGAAAGAGAGTGCTGCATAGTTACTCTCCTTCCTTAATAGTTTAGAAGGAATGCATTTCAGCTTGGGTGTCTAAAAAATGTTCTCCCATTTCAGTGTAAGTATCTGGCTTCCAAAAAGCAGAGAGGGAGAAAAGTATGTGATTCTAATACTGTGCTTCAAACAAATTTCATTCAACATTTTAGTACATTTTAATTAAATTCATTCTAACCAAGTATGTATTGCAGCTATTCGGGAAAAATGACTTGTATTTTTTTGTTATAGCTTTATATAAATTGGTCAGATATAAAGGTTTTGCTTTATCATTTTTAACTAGATAGATTGAAATTTATTTGGGTCCAGGTTGTAAACCCAAAATATGTTAAATCTTTTGCATTATAGTAATTATTTGGTTAACGGCCAGCTGGAATGTGAGCTTCATAAATGTTTTATCTTTTTATCATTCCTAGCAGAGTTTTTCTAATCAATGAATGAACAGTTAATGGAAATAAGATTTATATGTTAAATGACTACAAACATTAGAATTTTGAAATTCCTTTGTAAGGAAGAATGACCAACATTTTATTTTCAGATAAACTACCTTTGAAAATATTTATACAGTCTTAAAAAGCTCTAAAGAGAGCTATCTTCAAATTTCAAGATGAATTTTACCATGAAGAGAGAAGACAGACAAAGCTCATAAACTGATTCATGTTGCTTTTTCTTAATCATCTTAGATGGATTTCACATATTCATTTATTTCCTGTTACTGCTATTACTGCTTAATATTCTGGAAGGACACAATTTTATTCTTTCTATTGTGCAGAAAGCATCCTTTTAGCTTCCTCCCATCTGGCTGACATTCTCTGAGGTCCCTAAGATAGAAGTACATTTGAGTGTGCTTGATGGCAAATATAGGAGCTCAATCTGCTCAGCATCCTGGACTCCAGAAGCAGGGTCCCAAACTGAAAGCAAAGCAGGCTTCATTCAAAGCAGCAGAGTAGGATTGAAACAGAAATTTGGGGTAATGTGGAGGTTAATTAATTTTTCTTACACATATCTTAAACAGTGTAACCAATCTGTAACTGACCAATTAATTCCAATTGAACCGACAAATATTTTCCTTTTGAAAACTACCTTTTAACACTATTCCATAGTCCTTGTTCTTTCAAAATTCCAGAAAATATTAAATTTCAAGAAAAATCTCTCTCCAGCTAATTATTGTAATTCATTATTTACAGTGCTTAGGTGAAGCACTTTGTGTTTCCTCTAATGGCAATAGTAACTTCTCTAGTGCTAAGTAATGAAAATGACAGATACAGGGAGAATGGTTGGAGGTGCATTATAATAGTGCGACCTCTGTGACAGCCTTGATTGTTGCCTAGAGAAGATACTTTTTTAGCAAAGCTGAAGCCCTGCAATTCTGAAAACTCAGTGTTCTTAGGAACTTGGGATCTCCACATGGTTCTTAGGTTCTCCAGATGAATCTCCAGATGGATCTCCAGAAATCCTAAATCAATGGTCCTGAGCTGAGGCTTAGAAATCTCATTCTTTAATAAGGGCTCCTGGTAAATTGTATATGATATCTAGAGTAATTCTTAATTCTTTATTACACCGGCAAAAGCTGCAACTGTCCTTCTCCCCAAACTCGGGGAAATAAGCCTATGGTTTGCTACGGTTGCAATTTTAGATATGAAAAGGTCAATTGGCCTGAGAGAGTATGTGCGTAATTCTTGAACCAAAATAATTTGATATAAAGAAGTAATTTCAAGTGACAAGGCGTTGGAGGTGAACATGCATAATCAATCAGCTTCAAAGATTGAAGAAAGAGCTGGAATTTGGAAGGATTTTCTACTTTTATAGATAGTTTTCTTCTGCATCCTCAAAGGTTAATGACAGAAATATGTTAATTTTTGTGCTCTTTCTTAATTTTTATTTTTTTCAATAACTGCTATTTTTTATTACATGCACTTCTTGCAATTCTTGTTTTTCAATTCTTAAGTCACTTATTGCCTCTGTTAGAGATAAGTACAATCCAAAAGAATGATAATTTTTCTTTATCTGCGCACTTCTGTCACATAAAATGCCTATTGTACTTATCATCTTAATTTTTTTCTGTGATTCTGTGATAGTACTATGGCTGTCAAAATACATATAGAAAACTGGCTTATAAAATCACTTAATTTTCAAAAATCGCAGGACATGGACATGAATTCTATCATTGTAGATTAAGAAGATTACACACAATGGAGATGTGTGTTGACTTTGCTAAACACATTCCAGTGGAAATATTTCTTTTATTTATTCAATAGTTATTTACTGTCTGTTCACCACATGACAGGTACTCAACTAGACTTCAGTCTTCCAAATTTTTATTTCACATGAGTTCAGAACATTCTATCTATGACTCTTGCACAGACTGGAAATCACACTCGTTCTCCTGCAGAGCTGAGGGAATGAGTCCCTGAATGCCTGCTAATGAAGTTTCTGGATTGTGGAATGGTAGAGGGAAGAATAAGTAGTATGTTGAAGTTAAAAATAACCACTAAGGCTTTAAACTTTAAGAAAGTAGACAACAGTGATATTTAAAGTAACTTTAAAGGAGGAAAAAATGAAAAATACACTTACAAGTTTTATTATTGAATTTGTTTTTATTACTTTTTTTTGCACAAGGATTTATATGATGTATTTTAAATTTTAATAATGATCTTCTTTTAAAAACTAATTGTTTTGCATTCTTCCCAAAAGTATAATTCCTAAAATATACCATGCTCACCCAAAGGTTCCTAAAAATGGAATAAACTTTTACAGAAATTACAGGAAATTAATATTTAAAGCATTTACTTTTTATGTTGGAAAGTGTTCATACAAAGTTTTAAAATTTCTAGGTTAGTAAGCAACCAATAACTTATTTCCATCTCTGTAATTTTGTCATTGAGAGAATTATAGATAAATGGAATCATATAGTATATATGCAATATAAACTTTTGAGATTGGGTGTTATTTTTTCACTCATCATTATTGATTTGAGATTCATCTAAGTTGCTGCATGTGTCAATAGCTCATTTCTTTTATTGATGAAGCTTAAAACCTCAGCTACAAATCTATCAGTTTGTCTAACCATTCACTCACTGAAGGGCACCTTTCCAGGTAGCGGTATTAAAAATAAACCAGCAAAAAAACATTGGTGTACATATTTTTGTGTGTGTGAGCATGACTTTTCATTTCTTGAGAGTAAGTGCTCAAGTGAAATTGCTGGGTCATATGGTAGTTATTTGGTTTTATGAGAAATTAAAAATCTGTTTTCCAGACTGGCTATACCATTTTACATTTCCACAGGTAATACATGAGTGATTCAGTTTTTATATCCTCTCCAAAATTTAACATTATTACGCTTATGTTATTTTAGTTGTTTTGATAGGTGTGTGGTACTAGTTTTTGCTTTAATTATCAATCATCATTTAGAAAACTCAAGAGAAGGAAAGCCTACTGAATCCTCCTTTTCCTTTCAAATAAGCCAAATCTAGACCTTTTGTTATAGTCCAACAGATTCTTGAGACTATATCCATTTTTTTCATCTATTTTCTCTCTGTTGTTCATGAAGGATAGTTTCTATTGTTCTATGTTCAAGTTTACTGATGCTTTCCTCTGTCCCCCTCATCCTACTGCTGAACTCACATCTGAGCTTTTAATTTTGCTTATTGTAACTTCTAGTTCTAAAATTTTCATTTGATACTACTTTATATCTTCTATCTTTGTTGAGAGTATGTTTTTTAAAAACTTGTTTGAAGCATGGTGTAAATTGCTCACTGAAGCATTTTTATAATGACTGCTTAGAAATCCTTGTCAGATAATTTCAACATCTGCTTCATCTCAGTGTTGACATTTGTTGACTTTTTAAAATTTTCTCATTCAGTTTAGGATTTTTCTGGTTCTTGGTATTACAAGTGATTTTTGATCAAACCCTGGGCATTTTGAGTATTACATTATGAAATACTGGTTCTTATTTAGATTTTTTTTTTTTTTTTTTAGCAGACTCCTCTAACACCATTACAAGAGGTGGTGATGGAGTGCTTCTTCATCACTGCCAGGTGTATGTGGGAATCCAGGCTGTCTACTAGACTTTTTTGACACATGGGAGGAGAGGAGCTCCCTGTTACTGCACAGTGGGCCCACAGCCCTGATTCACCATCTGGCCTCAACTGGCAGCACCCAGTGGGGAGCAAGAGAGCCCCCTTGATACTGTTGATTAATGTTGGAAGTATGGGCCCCCTCATGACCTTCACTGACAAGAGTGAGGAGATTTATCAAAAGCTGGTAGGGATGACAGTCTATGGGGAAGTCATTGATGGGACGTGACTGCTGGTTGACCTATGAGCTGGACCCTGGGCAATTTGGACACCCCTTACCCTTCCACCATCCTTGTAATTTGCATTCTACTTGCCTTTCCACCCCAGAAACTGCCCGAAGGACACAGCCCTGAGACAATGATGTAGTATGGAGGCTATCTGAACAGTATACCTCACTAAGCCCAGTTAAGGTCGTATAAACTTTAAAGGGTTGGACAGCTGGGGCAGGCATCCACTCATCGAAGTAAGTCAATCGGAGAAGGACAAACATTATATGTTCTCATTCATTTGGGGAATATAAATAATAGTTAAAGGGAATATAAGGGAAGGAAGAAGAAATGGTTAGGAAATATCAGAAAGGGAGACAGAACATAAAGACTCCTAACTCTGGGAAATGAACTAGGGGTGGTGGAAGGGGAGGAGGGCGGGGGGGGGTAGGGGTGAATGGGTGATGGGCACTGAGGGGGGCACTTGACGGGGTGAGCACTGGGTGCTATTCTGTATGTTGACAAATTGAACTCCAATAAAAAATAAATTTATTATAAAAAAAAGACATCCACTCATCTCGCAGCTGTCCAAGACAAGCCTCATATGTAAGTTCCCTTTGCTCATTAAAACTGGCTCCCACCAACTGGAGTGGACTGCTTCTTTCTTCGTCTATCCCTGCCCTGAATACTAGGACTAGTTTCAGATTATACCTGGGAAATTCCTGAGGAGCTTGTGAATCAGTACTTGCTAAGCCAACCAGGAAACAGAAGAAATAGGTCTTGGGAAAGAGGTATTCATGGGGAATTCAATTCTTGAGTTGGCAGTGACCTTTATGTGGGGAGGGATGACTCATATGTGGATGATTGTGAACTGTTATGTGAATACAGGGATGCCCTGAAAATGTTAGATGACCTAATGCACTTGTTCGAGGAGCTGCACATAGCTCCCATGGCAAAGAAGGGAAGCACATGTCTGACACAATGAGCTGTCTTCTCCTGTGGGCAGTTCCCACTGGCCACTGATGCTAAACTAGAAGCTGAAGCTCAGGTTACAAAGTTGGAGGAGCTGAGGTTAATAAAGTGTGTCTACGACTCTGATAGTACCGGGGCTCTGGGAGAGGTAAAGACCTTAGCATGCTATTTTGTGAAGCTAAGAAAGTACAACCTGCCTCAGATTAAGGTCTGAGTCCTTATAACAAAGCCTGATTGGGAGGTTAAGCAGTGGAGTCTCCAGAAAAATGAGAACAAAGTGAATGAGGTGATGAAGAAAGACCAACTGTTTCATGCTGTCACACACTTAATACAAAAGAAAATTTTAAATAGCAATTACTTCAAAGTTCCTAGGAGAAAACTTGACTTTCTCTGTCCTTTATAGTTGTGAATCTTGTCATATGTTAAACACTCCAATAGATAACAAAAACACTGTCCACAGAGTTAAAAAGAAAAAAGAATTTTAATACCAAAAGTATTCTGGGGCAAGTTTAGAACTTGGTTTTCTCTCTGTTAAAAGAACAAAGTTGCCTTAGATTACTGGCCTGCTACTTAATTAAAAAAAAAAAAAAAACAAAGCTTTTGTTTTGTTTTGTTTTTACCTTTGATGTAATCTGCCTAGAAAACAAAGCTTCTGCACCTTGTTTTTATGAGGTCTTTAATTACTCAAGGAACTGAATCTTGAATAAAAGGAGTTTTAGACAACTGTGTAATTTTTTAATGTAATTTTTGTATATGTTAAATTTCATGGGAAACATTGACAAATAAAAAATGATGATTTTTTTTAGTTTTTATGTAAAATTCCAGAAAAATCTGCTATATCTTGGTATAATGTTACCATTTATAAGTTTAAAGTGTATATCACAGACATAAATTCTGTACTTTATAATAAGCTTTATAATAAACTCTCATCATAATTTTAACCATAACCATTTTTAAGACCTTTGCCATTTGATGACACTTACTGTTTTACTCCAATGCTTTGACAGAAAGCATTCCCACAAAAGTGCTTTATTTTTAAGGAAAAGACTTTGACAAGTTTTTGATACAGCTAAGATCAAGTTTGTGTGTGTGTGTGGGAAAGACAATAATAAATCTTTCAAGTGCTTCCCCAAAGCTACCTGTGCGTCCCCGCAATATATCCCCTTGCTTGCTCCCCACATCAGTAAAATGGGTTCACCACATTAATAATATAGTATAAACATGTGAAGACATCCCCCTGTTGCAAGACATTCTGCAGACTTTGCTGAAACATCTGTGAAGGAGAGGATGAGTGGTAAAACCACAGAAAATCTAAGGCTCATGCACCACCACAAGGTTTTGGGAGTCTCTTGGTTGGATAAAACTCATGCAGTCCCAGAAATTGGGCTTGATAAGATACAAGCCTATCCAAGCCCTAAAATTGCAAAGGAGATACAAGCCTTTGTAGGAATGTTGGGGTTTGGAAAACTTTTATTTCTTATGCTTCCTGGTGCTTCCATTCCTTATACCATTTTGTAAAGAAAGTAGGGATGTGGGAGTAGAGATAGAGCAACAAAATACCTTTGAGGAGGCAAAAAATACCAGTGAAGCAGGTGAAAGCCCTGGGCATTCACCCTGGGGCTACCATTTGAATTAGATGCATCTGTGACTCTGGAAGTTGTGGGTCAGGCACTGCAGCTGAAGCAACAAAAGAGAGAGTGCCCTTAGAGTTTTGGTCCTAGCTTTGGAAGGTGGCAGGAACCTGATAGACTCCCACAGAGTGACAGCTCCTAGCAGTGTGCACAGTGCCACTTCGGGGTGGGGGGGGTGGCACTCAGGAAGGAAGAAGATACAGCAACCAGTGGACTGAACTCAGAGTGGTTTGACTGGTGATCCCTTTGCACTGAGAGTTGGGCTGTTCTAAAAAGATTTACTACTGACTTGGACAATAAAAAGCCAAGGGGTAGATGATTATATATAAGCTCTTAAAGGGTCAAGATATATGAAAAAGCATTTGAGTCCATCTTCAAGAACCTGAGGCAGTCCTCACTGTTTTGCACACCCTAGCTCATAAGCCACTGACACTCCCTGGCAAGCAAACATCTGATGCCCTAGTTCTGGTACAAACCTTAGCAACTGACCCTGCAGTAGATACAGCAGATTGGGTGCATAGAAAGAGTGGCCAGTGCAGTGCCCAAGTGAGATGGTGTGTTGCTAAGCATGATGATGTATCCTTGAAGTATAGTGATTTGGTTAATGCAATAGCACCATGTTCTGTGTGTTTTAGACAATGCCCAAGGCAACTGCCAAAGGAGATTGGGACTATCCACTGTAGTTCCTAACTGGTAAGGGAGTTACAAATTGATTATTTTGGCCCCCTGCCTCTGAATGAGGGTTCTAAATGTGCATTGGTTTGTGTGGACACTGCGTCTGGCCTGACCCAAGCTTTCTCCTGTGGATGTGCAAACCAGGCTATCACCATGAGGGGATTAGAGAAGCAGAGTTTAGTATGGGTACCCACATGGAATAGACAGTGATTGGGGGGTCACATTTCAGAGGTCATGATATGTAAGATGAGGCAAAAGAACATGGCATTAAATGAGTTTCCATCTCTTCTAAATCTATAAGCAACAGAGTTTGTAAAAATGAAAAATGAGTATTAAAGCAGCACATTAAATTGTTAACATGTAAAACCACCTTAGCTGGGTGGACTAAAGTACTGTCCCAGGCTTTAATACATTTGAATGATCAAGCAGAGGGCCTGTTGCTCCCTGTGACAGTCTGGGGACCTCTGCTGAGACGCTTAACATCCTAAGTGTATAGCAGTCACAGGAAACAATTGCCCTGAGTTTCATGGATTAACACGCTATGCTACTGAAAACACTGAGCCCCATTACACCTGGGAAAGGAGTTACCTACTAGAATTTGCAATGGGTTCATTACTTTACACTGCTGGATGAGGGGCAACTACTCAGTCTCTCCTGGGATCCCACTGTCCTGCTGCAAACTGGACCTGTTGAAATGCACTATCCCTGGAATGGAACCTGCACAACTGAAAGAGAAGATGGGGGTCCTGGTATGGAATATCCATTCCCAGACCATCTCCTCATACCTAATTGTTCTACCTCCCCAATATAGATGGTGTGCATAGCCTGGTCACATTCCAAAATCTGCCAGCCTCCGCCTCCTCAAGGCCAGGTGGGTACACTCTGTTTTCTACTGGTTTATCCTATGGTTGCCATCTTTTTTCCCTCCATTGGTCTGGAGAATATTACAAATACATGGAGGCCCTTAATAAATTTACCTAGTAAGTCTTGAATGATAGTAACAAAACCTATCCTTTCTGAACACTGGGGCCACAGATGAAAAGGGCCTTCTCCAATATAGGGTGGCCTTGGACGTTATAACTGTCTCACAAGGAGATACCTGTACTATTATTTGAACAGAATGCTATGTGTTCATGTCCACAAGTCTGCTAATATATCGTTTTATAAAACCACAGGAGTACATAAGTGAATGCCTTAGTGTAGGAGACTTAATAAATCAGTGGTTCAGATCATGGAACTCTTGGAAAAAGTCACTCATTTTGAGAATCATTGTCTTAATCTGTGTTTCTCTTGCATGAGCCTGTTGTGCTGCTAAAGGGCCACTGCCACGCTCATGAAACTCCTGCTGACAGCTTAGGGCACAATGCAGAGGACTTTGTGGGGAGAAGATGCATATGAAATTGTAAGAGTGGGTCACTGGGGGGTGAAGAGGTGGGGGAGCTCATCAAGAGGACATGACTGCTGTTTGATTTGCGAGCTGGGAACAGACAGTCAGAGGCTTCCCACTCCTCCTGTCCTCAGAATGTGTATCCTGCTTGCCTTTCCATTCCCAGAGGCTGCTCCAAAGACACAGACTTGAAATGGTGACATGGTGCTGAGATCTGAAAGGTTCGCGACTGAGCCCAGTCAAGGGCTCTATATAAACTTAAAATGTGGCAGGCGGGTGCAGAGATCTTGTTTTGCACAGCCCAAGACAAGCCCCGTGCATGAGTTCCCTCGCTTACTGAGCCTGCCCCCTCCCCATCTTCCTCTTTCTTCCTCTCTCCCCCCTGGAAATAAGGAGGCCAGTTTCAAATCACATCCAGAAGCTCCCGGGAGCTTGGCGACCATCTCATCCTGGCTTTGCACTGGAACCTTTTCCAACACCAGTGCTGGGTATTCGGGTGCCCGTGACTGCCTGACAAGGGTGGGAGGGAAGTGGGGGCCACAGTTTTTCTGTGGGGCTGGCTGCAGCAGAATGGTTATTATCAAAAGAATTCTGGTCTTTTGATCTGACTCTGCAGACTTTCCTTCGGCTTTTATTTTTGTCTGCTCTTTTTTGTTTTGTTTTGTTTTGTTTTGTTGCCCATTAGTATTTCCCAGTTGTTGGCTTCTCCAAGTATTCAGTTTGAGATATATGTAGGAAAAATAAAATCCAGGATCTCACCACCACCATCACCACATATTTCTTTGGCTCTAAGGCCCTTAGATAATATAAGAAGAGACTGCTTATATTTGCTTTGTATGTAATGTCCAGGGTTGTTAGTTTTAATTAGTGGGAAGAATGTGTCTATTCCATCTCCTCCGAATCACTTTTCCCTCCATGTATTTTTCTTCAGAAATGTCATTTTTGTTTTGCTTTCCTTTTCTCTATATAAGGTTTAAAAACCTTGCCCTTTCCCCTCTTCTTTTTCCAAAATGCTGCCATTATTTCATTGTGACTGCTTTAACTTTCAAAACTTCGAGAAAATTTTCATTTTTATTGAATTATTTTCCCCCAAGGTCAGGTGTGTCTATCCACAGCTAATGGCCTCATTTGTGTCTCTCACTAGTGTTTCAAACTTTTACTCACAATGATCTGGATTTGAGGGGTGGTCTAGTCATAGATGTTTTATATTACACACCCTCCCATCTCCTCTTCTAATTGTTTGTGTTTGTGGATTGCAGACTAGTGATTCCTTCATTGTAATTTTCTACCTAGATATGTTATGAACTCTCATGTCATATAAGTTTTTCATTGATCTTTTTGTGATTACAAAATAAATATATCATCTGTAGACAAAGTATTATTTTACCATCTACTTTCTGATTTTTATATCTTATTTCTTCTTCTTGCCTAATTGTACTGGACAATTCATTCAGAGCAATGTCAAATATAAAATGTCCAGTTAAACTGAGTTGCACAAAGTGGGGAGAAGACATCACTGACATTGTATTCCTTGAAAACATTCCTCTGCTTGCAGTGCAATGACCTTATAGCAGTGATTGAAAACCCTTGTCTTGTGTTTGCCTACAACTGGAATACTTCCAATGCTTTCTGTTAAGCATTTTGCTTTGGAATTCATCATGATAAAGCTTTTTTATTTTATTTATTTTTTATTTTATTTATTTATTTATTTATTTATTTATTTATTTATTTTGATAAAGCTTTTTTAAAAAGCATATATCTATTCCTATATTTAAGAGCTTAGGGCAGCCCCGGTGGCGCAGCGGTTTGGCGCCGCCTGCAGCCCGGGGTGTGATCCTGGAGACCCGGGATCCAGGTCCGGCTCCCTGCGTGGGGCCTGCTTCTCCCTCTGCCTCTGCCTCTGCCTCTGTCTCTGTCTCTCTCTCTCTGTGTCTCTATGAATAAATAAAATAAATAAATAAAATCTTAAAAAGAGCTTCTGGGAAACGTACTAGGGGTAGTGGAAGGGGAGGAGGGCGGGGGGTGGGGGTGAATGGGTGACGGGCACTGAAGGGGGCACTTGACGGGATGAGCACTGGGTGTTATTCTGTATGTTGGCAAATTGAACACCAATAAAAATAAATTTATTATTAAAAAAAGAGCTTAAAAAAGCTCTCTTTAAAAAAAGAGAATGGATGGTGATGCTTTAAGTGCATTTTAAATATCTACAGAGTGGAGCATGGGACTCAACTGTAAACTGGTTCGTAATTTTCTTCCCTTGTGAGATCATGTTGGAGTCTTGCTTTAATGTCGGCCCATGTTGTAAGGGAATTTGCAATATTATTTTTCTAAGTTCTGGAAAATATTAACAGCACTAGCATTATCTGTTCCTTAATTGTTTGGCATAATTACCTAGTAAATCCACCTGGAAGCACAGCTTTTTGGAAACAGCGTGAGGTTGCAAGAAGGCAGCTCTTTGAATGGCTTTTCTCTCAGATATTATCATCATTACTCATTTTATACAGGTTATTAAATTTATTTGCATATAATTGATCCAAATAATCACTTGGAATTCTTTTAATCTGCCATGTTTTCATGATATCTCCATTATTTTATTTCTTGATTTTCAATATTTTATTATTTTTTTATTCACTGGGTGTTAAACATTTATGTATTTCATTGTTTATCAGAAAAATAACTCCATCTTTAAAAAACTTCTCTTTTTATTTTTTTTTAAGATTTTATTTATTTAGTCAGAGAGAGAGAGAGAGAGAGAGGTAGAGACACAGGCAGAGGGAGAAGCAGGCTCCATGCAGGGATCCCGATGTGGGACTTGATCTGCCTGATGTGGGACTTGATGCCAGGTCTCCAGATCACACCCCAGGCTGCAGGCGGCGCTAAACTGCTGCGCCACCGGAGCTGCCCACTTCTACTCTTTTTAAAAGTGATTTTGAATTTATAAATTTTGTACTTATCTATCAATTTACTTTCCTTAGATTTATTTAATTGCTGAATTTTTTTTTTAATTCTTCAGTTGGAGCTTAAATTATTTTCATTCCATTTGAAAATCGTTATTATCATGAGTGTTTCAGGTCGTTTTTCTGTCACTTCAACTTTAGTTCTAGATCCAAAGCCCTGGTATTGTACTGGGTGCACAGGAGAGCACGAGCACCTGGCTCTGACCAGGTTCAGCCACATGCCACTGACAAAATCCAAAGACAGAGAAACAAGCTGTGGACAAACAAGAAAGTTTATTTCAGTGACCCCAACACCTGGAAGACGGACACCTCAAAGACTGTTCCCTAAGTGCGGAAGACACTCCCAGGTTTATATAACAAGGAAAATGTGGGACATAGGTTGATGGGTCTGTGCAGGTAGGCATCGAAGGTCCGGTCAGTCCATCAATGTCTAGGGCTGGGTCACAGTCAGGGTCTTCCTGGCTCAGCGCAGTTCTTATTGAAGGGGAAGTTTGGGTTCCCATCAGGGCATGCTTTGCCCACAGGATCTTCTGCCTGAATAAGACGTAAGCTAGAAAGTAGAACTTAATTACAAAATTTGAGGTCAAAATGGAGGTAGTTGAGTCTTCTTTCAATACAGAGTATTTCAATTTTGGTTACTTTCAATATTGTCTATAACTTTTATTTGATTTTCCTTCTGACTCAAAAAATATTTAAGAGATTTTTAACTATTTAGTTAAAAGAATACTTGCTGTTTTTGTTTTGTTTTCCAGTTATGTCATCAATTTCCAGTTACATCCCATTATTACCAGATAATGCTGTGGATTAATATATCATCACTTTTTGTGAACACCTTTATGGATGCTTGTGGGGTAAAACATGATTTAACCTTGGTTTTCAAGAGCTGTGACTTAATGCATTTATTTCTTTGATGTTGCATGAAACTTACCACAAGTTTGCCTGCAATACAGTCTTGTGGCCTCACAATTTTCATGGGTTAGGAGTGGGGGCATCTTAGCTGGTTCCTGCACCCAGGAAATCACAGGCCCCAAGCCATGGGTAGATTGGCCTATCTTCTCTTCTGGACTCTGTGGTCCTTTCCAAGCTGATTCAGACTGTTGGCAGATTCAGTTTGTATGGCTGCAGGTCTGAGGGCTTCTCTCTTTTCTGACACCCCACACTTAGGCAAACTGTGATGAGATCCTGGGTACCATCCCCTTGTGGCACTGGCAGGAGATTCAAACCACCCAAGCCCCTGCCCAGTGAAGTATCCTCATCTCAACCCTACCCCTAATCACAAGAAAAACCCCGAGTCTATCTAGTCTGTCTCTTTCCCCTGCTGTCTCAAGCCATTTTCTTACCAGCTGGGGCAGTTCACTTGTTGGGAAAGACTCCATTATATAGGCAATAAATCTTTTCATACCCTCTTGGTGTGTGTGTCATTTTGTGACATACAAGACAAATTTTGGATGGGGGCCTCCATTCTCCTCTTCCAGGTGGTAACAATAATCAGTGCTGTTAGCAGGATGCCTAGTCAATGACCACTGCTGCCAGGATCTTCTTGCTCTTGCTGCCGCTAGCTAGTTGGTCCTGCTGGCCTATGGCAAGCTTGGGATTGGGCTGTGCTGTGCTACATTTGCAGAGACCCACCAAGCCTCTGTCACAGATTTAGTCCACTTATACCAGAGGTTTCAGGAGTTAATTGGTATTTAGGGACAGGAGTATGGAACTGGGGGCCTCCTTAAGTAGCCTTGAGTCATGTATCTTAGTTTGGATTTATCTGTGCATCTGTGATGGTTAATCTTATATGCAACTTGACTGAACCATAAGGTATTTTATGCTTAAACATTGTGTGGTTAAACACTATTCTGAAAAAAAATATTTTGGAAGTGTCTGTGAAGGTGTTTCTGGATAACATTAACATTTTAATCTGTAGGCTGAGTAAAGCAGAGAGTCTTCCATGTGACTGTGCCTCATTCAATTCCTCGAGGGCTTAACTAGAACAAAAGGACTGAGTAAGAAAGAATTTAACCTTAGTCAGTAGTCTTTTCCTGCCTCTGGTGGCAGACTTAGACTAGAACTTACATCATCAATTCCCTTGGATTTCCAGCTTGCCAATTCATGCTGCAGATCTTGGGGCCTCTCAACCTCCATAACCACATGAGCCAATTCCTTATTATAAAGAAATTCTATGTATTTTTATTTTAAGACTTTATTTATTTATTCATAGACACACACATAGACAGAGAGAGGGAGGCAGAGACACAGGCAGAGGGAGAAACAGGCACCATGCAGAGACCCTGATGTGGGACTTGATCCAGGGTCCCTGATAAAGGATAAATACCAAAGATTGGGATCCCTGGGTGGCGCAGCGGTTTGGCGCCTGCCTTTGGCCCAGGGCGCAATCCTGGAGACCCGGGATCGAATCCCACATCGGGCTCCCGGTGCATGGAGCCTGCTTCTCTCTCTGCCTGTGTCTCTGCCTCCCTCTCTCTCTGTGTGACTATCATAAGTAAATAAAAATTAAAAAAAAAAATACCAAAGATTAGCTCAAAGAACCTGAACATCTTTTGCCTTATAGATACCCAAAGGTTCCCACATGTCTCTATACTTACTAAAGCCACAAAACAAGGCCTCAACAGGACATTCCTTTTTTCCTTCTGGGGTTACAGACATTACTCAGATCAAGGTGTTTGTATCACTTCTAAGAACATACAATATTGGGCTTTTAAAGTATTCAACAGATCCTGCACCTTCCTTCCTAACCTCAGGTTATAGGCCCCATAGAGCACTGTGATGACCTACTTAACTAAGTTTATTAGTCACATAGTAAACATAGTACTAGCATGTTTCAATCATCTGTCAAATATCACAAGTGGATTTTAATAAGTCTGACTCCAGTTTTTTGAGGTTTGCTGACAGCTTTTATGCCTCATGCCTACATCATCCCTCACTACCCCAAATCTGAGAAAGCCAAAAGAAAAGCCTGCATGTTCCATCTCCTGCCACCAGTGGGAGAGTCAAACCATGCCAGGCCCTTCTCACAAGTGGGAAGCCTCTCACTGCTCTCATCCCAACCACATTAAAAAACTCTCAAGCCAGCCAGGCTCCTTTCCTTACTTTCTCCAGCCATATTTGGACCAGCATGGGAGGCCCATATTTTTTTCACCATAAAGCCTCAATTTTGTAAGTAATAAAACTTTTCATACTCTCTTGGTATGTGTGTGGTGTTACCAGTCTTAATATTGGAACCAAATTTTGAGCAGGGGTTTATTCAGTTGATTCAGGGTGGCTAAAACATTAATCTCTTATGGGAAGTTCATAGCGTGCCTGCTTGCTTTTTCAAAGCCAGAGGTAGAGCATCTTTGTGCCTTCTCTGTTCTCTGACCTCTAAACTCTTTGAAGGAGCTTGCCCGATTAGGCCAGGCCCACCTAAGGGAATCTGTCTTTTGATTAACTTGAAGTCAGTTGATTTGGGACCTTATTCACACTGGCAAAATAATTTCACCTTAGCTATATAAGGTAACAAATCGATTATTAATTATTTTTTGGTTTTCTATAACCTTATTTATGATCACTTATATCTGCCAAAATTGAGAGGTAAATTTGTCTCCTCCAATTAATATTTTTTTTGTTTTTTGTTTTTCCTTGTGTCCCTATGGTTGTTGCTTTTATAATATTGGTGCTATGCTATTCTCACATAGACAGTAATGACTTTTGGATCTGCACTGTGAATACAAAGTTTATCATTATAAAGTGCCCACCTTTGTAATAACTATGGGTCTCCTTATTTATAGTCCTGAATTCGATCACACATCTTAGTAAGGCTATAATGCTTATGTTTTTGTTTGTTTTCATTTGTCTGGAATGTTTTTTGTACAAACTTTTTGAGTTGATTTGTTTTGTGGATATGACTTATCTACAACTTTAAGTTATATTTACTTTAAATTCCATTTTCATTGTTTACCATATGAGTTTAGTTAATTTATATCTATTTATATATAATAGATACATTTGATATTATTTCTTTGCTCAGATGTTCTTTGCTCAGTGGCTCCCTTTTTATGGCTTTAAAAATATGCTTTACAAATGTTTGGCTTTCTGGATTTCCTTCCTTAAAATTTTGTTGTTTGTTACTACTTACTCCAGTAAATGTCTAAGCTAATCACAACTTTAAAAAATATCTTTAAGCCTCTTTAATTAATATCTATTTTTTTCTATTCTATATGATGATGGAATTAACATAAGCCTTTCTCAGGCAAAACCTTTGGAGCCAAATGTCCAGAATTCAACATTTTTAGAATTTTAGAGGGGTGCCTGGTGGCTTAGTTGGTTAAATGACTGACTCTTGATTTTGGCTCAGGTCGTGATCTCAGGGTTTTGAGATTGAGCCCCAATGTGGGTCTCCATGTTCAGTGAAGAGTCTGCTTGTCCTTCTGTCCCTCCTCTCTCTCTCACTCTCTCTCTCTTTCTTTCTCTCTCAAATAAATAAAATCTTAAAAAAAGATTTTTAGAAATCTAACATGGTGCTTATAATACATGCATTACATACTAACATATAATTGAGCACGCTAATATTACTTTAGTATATCACTGATCATTCTGTGATCATTCACACAGTGTAGAAAAAGATTATAAGTTGTCTCATATTCAGATTAAGTCTTAAACTAAATGATTATTGAAGTGTTGCTGTCTTCAGAATTTCTAGGATTTAAAGTTTTCAGAAAAAGACCATTGTATAAGGTTTTCTCTTTTTTCTCCATCAACATACTTAACCGATTATATTGTTTTTCTTTGGTTATTAATCTTTATAATTTCAAATATATCTATACATCTAACATATAGCTTAATAGCTCTTACTTATATTTGTCAATCAGGTATTTTTTTTAAAAAAATTGAGAAAACTAGAGATATACAGAAAGTCCTACCTTCTTTCCCCTTCCAATTTAAAAAAAATTACATCATTTTTATATTGTCAGGATTTACAATTTTTCCATTTTTTGGTAACCATAATTACCATATTTATTTTAGGTTTTAGTCATACAGTTCATGTATTCAATACTTAAAGCTGGAATTTTGTCACACTAATTAATTCATTAATTTTGGCTGAGGTTCATTTTCCAATAGTTTCCTCAAGAATGACTTATAAGAGCAATGCTCCCTGGGCACTCATATGCCTATGTGTGTGTGGTTGTTTTTTTAATTTTGATTTTGTGCTTGCAGTATTTGGCTAGACAGGAAATTCTTTGATAAGTCTTCCTTTCTCTGAAGATTTTGTGGACATTGCTCTAAGGTAGTCTAGCCTTGAGAATATATGGTGGCTATGTCCTGACTTTGTCTTTCTGTACAGAAAGTATAATATTTTATATAACTCTTTAAGTGCTTATTTTTAAAGTAAATTCATGAAGCTATTTTAGTGTTGCTTGTTTGGTGTCATTTCCTCCTCCTTATATACATGGTGTTTCTTTTAAATATCAAGATTTAAATAATTATATCTGGAAATTTTCCTTTAATGGCATATGTAAGTAGTGTTTTCCTGTTTCATTGTTCTAGGTCTTTCAACAGACACGCTTGACTTCCATTTTTTCTATTTTCATATTTTCTCACAATACACTTTAAAAATTGAAATGTAATTCATATACAACAAAACCTACTCTTTTAAACAGTACAATTCAATGAATTTTAGTGTAGTCACAAAGCTTTGCATGAATCCCTTATCTAATTCTAGTTGTTTCATCACCCATACACATTTACATTCATCTCTCCTTACTAGACCCTGGCAACTCATACTTTGTTTCTATGGATTTGCTTAGTTTGGATATTTCATGTGTGAAGTCATACAATACATGAAATTTTGTGTGTAGCTTCTTTTACTCATAATGCTTTAAAGTTTCATCAGTATTGTTAAACATATCTGTACTTTCTTATTTCTTATGACTGAATATTATTCTGTTCAGGAATATGCCACAGTTTGTTTATTCATTCATCAGTTGATGCACATTCCTAGGTATATGTACCTAGGGATAGAATTACTGAGACATATGGTAACTATATATAATTTTTTGAGAAATTGACTATTTCCGAAGTACTGAATCATTTTGTATTCCTGTTGAAATTTTATGAGGGTTCCAATTTTTTCACATTCTTTCCCAACACTTGTTATTGTCCATCTTTTTGTTTATAGCCATCCTAGTAGATGTGAAATGCCATTCATCTCTTTGTAATTCTGATTTGCAATTCCCTAAAGACTAATGATGTTGAACATCTTTTCTAATGCCATTATTGTATCTTTTTCTAAGAAATGTCTATTCAAATTCTTTATACCTTTTAAAACTGAATTGTTGTGTCTTTTTATTGTTGAGTTGCCAGGGCTTTTTTTTTTTTTTTTTTTTTTTTTTTTGGTCAGTGCTCTTTGTATATGTCCATTACGAGATCCTATGCTGTGGGTTGTCCTTTTACTTTATTGATGATGTCCTCTGAAGCACAAAGTTTTTATTTTTATTGAAGTACAATTTATCTTTTAAAAAATGTTGATTTCTTATGGTTTTGGTTTCACAGTTAAGAAACCATTGATTGATGAAGATTTATACCTGTGCTTTTTCTATAAGTTAGTATCTTCTCAGGTCTTGCCTGGCCTTGTGCATATCCCTAATATATACATGACCTTCTAGTAAGTTATTTCTAAGCAAGTTTGTTTTTGTTTTTCTCTAAAAGATTTGGATGTGGAATGAGCCAGAGTTGTGTGCTGTGGGCAAATAGTAATTCTCCTTCACTCACAGGGCTTAGTATATGTCTGTGAATTCTTAACACCATATTGTTCCAATGCAACTTTAAATTGTCACTGCAGCATCGTTTGCAACAAAAATTTTCTCCACCCATGTTTTATATATATTGCTCTTTCAAAATATGGCTTTTCCATATGAGTTTTCATTCCTCTATCTTCTCTGCTTTTTGAGACTCTGTTTAATTGGGAATCAAAGACATGTTCCTTGTGAGCCTCACACAGATTATGCAAATTTAAACTGGACCATTTCCTATTCATAGAGGTGATCCATTGACTCTTTCTGAAATCCACAACCACAAGCATATTCTCAGAGAGCCTCCAGGCACTTCTATTTTATCTTCATTCTTTTTATTTTTTACTTTTCCTTTTTTCATATTTTGTGGTCCATGTTTTAAAAATTCTCTTAACTTCACTGGAGGTTGATTATTCAGTTCTTTTTTTTTTTCTCTCTCTCAGTTATCTTAGATGAATTCTAGAAGAAATGTGAAAGCATAACTTGATGTTGCCATATTAAAGCTGGCATTTCCAGTCCTAATTTGTGCTAACTTCATATACAACTAGAGAAATAATAATTTATTTTAGTATTTGCAATAAACATATGCAATATCACCATACTAGAATGGGTACTTTGAACTTTATTCACCATAGGATTAATTAATTCAAATTATTTTCCTAAAATATCTTGTGAGGGCCCTTGAGAGCAAGTAATAATTATTTACCTATCATCTTTTCTGGATAGAGCTTAATGTTGTAATTAAATAGGTGGTTTGCATGAAGATAAAACATAAATCTTCGCCTATTGTTACAGTGTGGCTTTGGAGCTGTAAACTAGACTGCATGTGTTGAAAACTCATCTTTAACAGTATCTGTATGACTTAGAGTGATTTACTGAACTTAAATCTCACTTTTTTGATCCTTAAGATAGGAATAATTAAAGACAAAATCCCAAAATATCATTTGGGTGTATTGTAATTATGTAAAAATAACATACATAAAACTTTTATCATAGTGGCTGGCATATAATAAATGGTTAATGCATATTAGCTATTTATTTTATAGTTAGCTATTTTAATACATGTGGAACATATATAATAAGCATATATTCTAACCAAGTGGATTAATCAGGTAAAGAGATTTTTATATATGAAGGTTTCTAATTTTAGAAAATTTTCCACTTTTTAAAATGCCATAGAATAACATGAATGTCTGAAGAAAAATAATATTGTTTTATGACTTGCACATGTATTTCCCATCACCTTTGAAAGTCATAGCAACCCAGTGAGGTATCCATAGCAGGCTGGAAGAGAAATAGTAGGAAGAACAATATATTTCTCCATTTCTCTATGTAAAACATCATATAATTATAAATTTTTACTAACACTGTCATGAAGTTGGAGTCAGTGTGGTGAAGTGGCTGGCATTCTATTTTTGGAGGCAGATAGATCTAGATCTATCTTTGTGAATTACTAGCTGTGTGATCATTAGCAAGTTATCCAACACCTCTAAATTCCTTTTATTATATATCAGTGTTGACGACTATCTCATTCCAAAAGGTTGTTTTGGAGATTGAGAAAACTAGTAGTTACTTTCTCTCACTTCTATATGTTTTGCACTATTGATGGTTTCAAAGCAAACATTCTTAAGTAACTATTTTCTTTACTGATCCTAAGGCTAGAGAAGCCATAGTTGAAAGGATTCAGCGTTAAATGAATAGTGTCAGAGAATGGGAGAGTCACTAAATGCTCTTTTAAATGATATTGGCAATATAGACTGTGAGCTTTCTGAAGACCTTTTATTATCTTATGCCGGAATCTAGCAGAAAGCTTGGTGATACCAAATGAATGTTTGTTGAGTTAATATGCTTGTATCTAAAGGCCAAATTTATTCACTTATAGTTCTAGAGCTTTAAGGTCCAACACAGAGTTAAAAATCAAGGTTTTGACAGTATTACATTCCTTCTGGAGGCTGTAAAATAAAATTAATCCCCTTGCCTTTGCCAGTTTTTAGCGGTTTATGTCTACCTTCTCCTACCTTCAACTTTAGCAACAAAGTATTGAGTCCTCACGGTGTATAATTCTGGTCTCCCTCTTCTGCATTTTCCAATTTTAAGGACCCTGTGATTCCATTAAGATCATGTGAGTAATCCAGGGTAATTTCCCTTTCTTTAGGTATTTAACTTAATCACATCTGCAAAGTCCCTTTCTGCCATATAAAGTAGCATATTTAGCAGGTTCCAGGGATTAGAGTGTGGATATCTTTGGGGAGTATATTATTCTGCCTACCACAAAGCTCTCTGGCAAAGATAAATTACAACAGAATATGGCCTGGGTGCAGGACTAGGGCACTTTCCTGCTCAAAAGCAGGTAAGGCAAACTAAACTGCCTTTCCTGGCTTTCTGAAAGTTCTTTGATTATTGACTTTCTTCCAAACCAAAGCAGCATTGACAAAGCTCTGAATCTCCCCACGCACTTAGGAATTCATTTTGGTGGCACCCCTCACATTTCAATTTATTTCTTCTAGTTGCTCCAGATTTAGCAAATGGTTAACGCTTAAAGTGAATTTAAAGATTATCAGAAGCAATCATCACCTTGTAGTGTTTTTCAGAAATGTAATACACTGGAAAGCACAAGAGTGTGTGTAGAGGGGTGCTTGGGAAAATAATTACATTTTAGAGCAGATTCTTCTGGTAGCACATTTTACTTTACTGTAAATAATTGTCTCACACTGTGTTCTGGATGGCTTGTCAATTGCTCTAAATTAAACATCACGCTGAGTGCCCCCCCCCGAAAACTGTCAATTGAGACTAAGTTTGGTAGCTGTGCCTTTATGTGCTTCCTCCTCAGGACTGCACTTCCCAGTGATTAAGTAGGGTGAGAGAGTCAAAGATGTTTTTTTATTTCTGAGTATTCAAGCAAACAAGTAGGAAGCAAGCAATTTCAGGACCTCTGCAAAGAACATAAGACCCAGAATTAGCTTTTCTACATAAAAAGCTATACAGATGCACATGGTTTAAGTAAGCCAAGTTTTGTGGGTTTTCCCCCTCTGTATATGCTTTAGAGCTTTTCAACCTCTTTTCGACTCATTTCGCTTTTGTATGTGTGTATTACATTGCCTGACCTACCCCTGAGTTTGTTTAGGCCGACTCACAGGGTCATTCTCTTTCACTTTTAAAAGACAGGGCTTCATCCCAAACAGAAACTATGTAATCATCAAACAATAGACCCTCATTCCCCCATGACTCCAGCCCCTGACAATCTGTAATTTACATTCCATCTCTTTTAAAAAAATTATTTTTATCTTATTTTATTATTTTTATTTTCTTAAATTTATTTTTTATTTTTTTTTTTTTATTGGTGTTCAATTTACTAACATACAGAATAACACCCAGTGCCCGTCACCCATTCACTCCCACCCCCCGCCCTCCTCCCCTTCCACCACCCCTAGTTCGTTTCCCAGAGTTAGCAGTCTTTATGTTCTGTCTCCCTTTCTGATATTTCCCACACATTTCTTCCCCCTTCCCTTATATTCCCTTTCACTATTATTTATATTCCCCAAATGAATGAGAACATATAATGTTTGTCCTTCTCCGACTGACTTACTTCACTCAGCATAATACCCTCCAGTTCCATCCACGTTGAAGCAAATGGTGGGTATTTGTCATTTCTAATAGCTGAGTAATATTCCATTGTATACATAAACCACATCTTCTTGGCAGTGAAGAAAACTAACCAAGTGAAGAGGGTGTTCATGTAGATTTCATGTACCCTCTGAAATGATATGATAAAAGCAGTGCTTCACCTCTGAGGTATTTTTTCCAAAATCCATATCCCCAATCTAATCTTGGGGAGAATATCAGACAAACTCAGGTTTGTTGACATCCTATGGGCTGCCCAAACAGTCATCCTCAAGACTGTCAAGGTCATGAAAAACAAGGAAAGACTGAGAAACTGTCACAGGGAGTGGAGAGACTTGACAATTAAACAATGTGATACCCTATGCCAGAGCTTGGAACAGAAAGAGGACAATGTCAGAAAAACTGGTCAAATCTAAATAAAGTCTTGAGTCTCATTTTTAAAAAATAAATAAATGGAGTATTCCATAACACCATGCTAATGAAAAAACTTCAGACAAATCTAAAAGAAGGGACATTTTACAAAATATCTGACCAATAACACTCTTTAAAACTGTCAAGGTCATGAAAGAGAAGACCAAACAGAGAAATCATCATAGATCAGAGGAGACTAAGCAAACAAAATCATAAATGCAATGGGTATCCTGCATTGGATCAGAAAAAGGACATGTGTGGGTAAATTGGTGAATTCTAAATAAAGTCGGTAGTACTGCGTCAATGTTAGTTTTAACAAATGCATCCAGGTTACATAAGATGTTACCATTAAGGGAATAGAATACAAACTCTCTGTATTACTTTTGAAACTTTTTTGTAAATCTAAAAGTATTCCAAAACTAAGAGTTTATTGAACACAGACAAAAATCATAACTGGACTAGTTTTTGTTTCCCTAACTTAACCCTGATTGCTAAAGAATGTAATCATCTCTGAATATAAAGTAGGAGAAATAGACCAACAGTTTCTAATCTATGTAAATTATTTCATCATTTTTAATCTGTTGCTATTAGAATACAATGTAATTTCCAAGGTATGATAAAAGATTGGCAAATCATAAAAAAAAAAAAAAATAAAAAATAAAAAAAAAAAAAATAAAAAAATAAAAGACAGGGCTTATAAGGTATTCATTCTTTTTGCTTTGCGTTATAAAAAACAAGGTCAGGTTCAAGTTTCTATTGAAAGAATCATTTTTTTCTTTCCTTATTCTTAGGATTAATTCAAGAATCCAAATATATTGGAGTTTAAGTCAGCTCTGAATGCAAATTGTAAATTATATATTAGGGCAATTGTTTAGTGTCAGAAAATAAAGGAGCTGAGAGAAAACCAAACTACTTTTTATAGAGCAAGTTAAACAAAACTGTTTCAACAAAACATAGTTTCATCTATTAAGAAACAAACTGCCTTACTCTAATCAATTGCTTCTTGGCAAACTGAGTTAACAATCCAATTACAAATTATCTGAAATCAGTTTAAATGTACTTTGGAAATAAAATGCACATACTTTTAGTGCTGGTGGGTTTGAGGGTAGTCCTTATGTCCAGACAGCTTTGAACTATATCAAACTGCAATCTGTTTTAATCTGAACCAGTCTAAAAATGTTAGAAGAAAATTGTCAAGAAATTTTAAAAAGCCAAATTCATAAAAACAGAGTAAAAAGATGGATTATGGGGGGAGGGGACAAGGGGGATATGCTTTAACACTATAAATTTACAACTAGTTGTAATTAAGTCCCAGAGATCAAATCTGCTAAGACTATACCTTAATTATCTCCACCACACAAACACACACTCACAAACATACACAAATTATATGACTTGATAGTTGGTAATGTTATAATATATTACAATATATAAATATAATATATAAATGTTATAATAATTTAATATTTAAATTATATTACAATATATTATATACTATATAATATTAAATCAACATTTTATACACCTTAAACTTATACAATGTCATATATCAAACTTATTTTAATAAAATTTTTTAAGACGATTTTTAAGTAATCTCTACACACAACATAGGGCTCAAATTCACAGCCCCATGGTCAAGAGTCACATGCTCTATTAAGCCAGCAAAGCACCTCAGTTAAAAATAAAATAAATGCTGTATGCATACAGAGAAATTATATGTCAGCAGGACTACAGAGGATGCTTGCTTGCTTATCAACTGCTTTAGAATCACCTACATTATCTTCTTTATTGTCCCTTACTTGTTTTCTGTCCTTTTTGTTGCTAACTATTCTTTTTGGTCCTTTGGGTTGAAGAAAGGAAAGAGTGGAGGATGGGATCTCAACAAGTGTTGAAGATGAGTCTCAAAGAACCAGGGATGGAAGGATGAGATATAAAAAATTCAGCCAGAAAAACCATCACCAGTATTACAGAACTGCAGATGACACTTCCCATCTATGGAGAATTCTTAGTCTTCAAAATCGTACATGTATACTTTAATCTGCTTTAAACAGCTTCCAAGCTCAGAGAAAGGAGCTAATACTAAGCAACGCCAGTCATGTACTTCTTTTCCACCCCAGGATCTCACCTAATTCATACCATACTTAAAGGAGAGCAGAAGTTTTAAGTGAAGTTTAGACTTTGATTAATATTTTACTAGACATTTTAATTTATCGAGTGAAACTCCTTTTGTTGTTTGAAGCGACTAAACGAAATTTCATTATATTAGTGTCCAGAAAATTAAGAAGTTCTGCTCAATAATTCATCCATATAATGAGAGAGACCTAACCTCATGGAATGGATTAAGACAAGCAAAATAGGTAGGAAAGAATAAAGTTGTTTTTGTTGTAAACTACAATCCCTCTTGAACTATCCCAGCATTATATGCATGGATAATCTATTATCTTCATCAATCTTGATATACAGAAAGATATGATATATGCTAACCATTTATTCAAAATACTAAACAGAGATATCTCTGTGGCTCAGAGATTGAGCGTCTGCCTTTGGCTCAGGGCTTGATCCCGTGGTCCAGGGATGGAGTCTCACATCAGGCTCCCTGCAGGGAGCCTGCTTCTCCCTCTGTCCCTGTTTCTGCCTCTCTTTCTGTGTCTCTCATGAATAAATAAATAAAATTTCAAAAAAAAAAATTACTAGGGACACCTGGATGGCTCAGCAGTTGGGTGCCTGCCTTCTGCTCACATCGTGATCCCGGGGTCTGGGATTGAGTCCCTGTGAGGAGCTTGCTTCTCCCTCTGCCTGTGTCTCTGCCTCTCTCTCTCTCTCTCTCTCTCTGTGTCTCATGAATAAATAAATCTTTTTAAAAATTAAATAAATAAATAAATAAATAATAAATTTTTAAAAATACTAAACAACTTCCTACTATTACCAAGTAGCATGCTAGGCTTGCTAGGCTTGCTAGGCTCTGGAAATACAGCAATAAGAGAGAAACAAATATGAATGAAGTAGGCACGCATGAAATATAAAGGTATAATAACTATGATCCTGTTATATCTTGCCTATAATATAAGGATTTGACATGTTCTTGTTCATTATTGAAGGCATTCCTGAGACAATAATAATGAGCTGAGCTGAGGTTAAGGCCATTAAAAATGAGAGGGCAGAAAGGAAATCATCTGTGAAGTGTATGTTGTGGTAAGAAACATGGAGAATATAAGAACTAGGCAACATCATTATGACTGGAGTACAAAGAGTGGAGGAGGCTTTGGATCAGAGGTTAGGGAATTAGGTAGGGGCTAAACCATTCAGGTCCTTATATGCCTAATGAAGGAATTTTCTCCTAAGTAAAGGGCTCTGGGAAGCAATGGAGATGTATATATCATATAGCTTAACATACACTATACCATGTTTCCTATCTCACAAAATATCTCTCAAAATCTAAAATTAAAAAGAATCAACTACATTACAGAGAACATAAAATATGCATATTGGACTTGGTAAAAAATAATAATTACTTTGTGTTTGTTTTTGAGGAGTTATTTTATTAACATAAAATGATACGATAGAAAACTAAACCATAATACAAATGCAAAGCTAAATTCATTAATTATAATAATCTACTTTAGTAGTGGTTTTAGCACTCTAAAATTTTATTGAAAGCATACATACATAAGATAAAAAGAAATTGTGGCATCAAAAACAAAATTTGGGAAAGGGAATAAAATGTAAAGCATTAGAATGTGTTCAAATTGTGTTAAGTTGTTATCAACTTAATATAGACTTTAATAAATATGTTGTTTTGTGTAGTTTCATGATAACTATAAACAGGAATGTATACTAGATATACAAAAGATAAAGATAAATGAATCTAAGAATATCAGTGTGGAAACTCATCAAATCATGAAGTAAAAGAGCAAGGAAGAAGAATGGAGGAAATACAAAACAGTCAGAAAACAATGAACAAAATGGCAATAAGCCCATATCTATACATACCAAATCAATAATTATTTTAAATGTAAATGGACTGAATTCTCTAATCAAGACACATGGTGGCAGAATGGAAGACCCAAGCATATACTACTACAAGACATTCACTTTAGATGTAAGAACACAAATAAACCAAAAGTGAAGGAATGGAAGCAGATATTCTATGTAAATGGAAACTAAAGAAAACTGGGGTAGCTATACTTAATCATACAAAACAGAATTTAAGAAAATACTTTAATAAGAGATACCAGATCATTAGGCAATTATAAAGAAGATATATACCATTTTTAAATGTTTATGAACATGACAGTAACACCTAAATATATTTAAAAAATTAACAGATCTAAAGGCAGAAATAGACAGCAATACAATAATAGTAGAAGACTTTAATACCCCATTCTCATCAGTGGATAGAAAACATTGGCCTTAAACACCACACTAGACCAAATGGACTTAATAGACATACAGAACATTTAATCCAAAAGCAACAGAACACACATCTTTCTTAAATGCTCATGGAACATAGTCAAGGATAGATCAGATATTAGGCCACAAAATAAATCTTAATAAATTTAAGGTGATTGAAATTATGTCAAGCATCTTCTTGACTACATTGGTTGAAACTAGAAATCAGGGATCCCTGGGTGGCGCAGCGGTTTGGCGCCTGCTTTTGTCCCAGGGCGTGATCCCGGAGATCCAGGATCGAATCCCACGTCGGGCTCCCGGTGCATGGAGCCTGCTTCTCCCTCTGCCTGTGTCTCTGCCTCTCTCTCTCTCACTGTGTGCCTATCATGAATAAATAAAAATTTAAAAAAAAAGAAAGAAACTAGAAATCAATTATGAGAAAACTCACAAATACGTGGAGAATAAACAACATGCTGTGCAGCAACCAATAGGTCAAAGAAAAAATCAAAACAGAAATCAGAAAATATCTGCAGACAAATGAAATTGGGAATATAATTACCAAAATGTGTGGAATGTGGCAAAAACAATTCTAAGATGGAAGTTCATAGGAATATATGCCTACATTAAGAAATAAAAGATCTTAAGTGAACAGCCTAACTTCACACTTCAGAGAACTGGAAAAACAGCAAATAAAACCAAAAGTTAGTAGGAGGAAATAAATAACAGAGATCAGAGTGGAATTAAAAAAATTCTAAAACGATGAAAAAGATTGATGAAATTAAGAGCTATTTTTAAAAAGACAAACAAAATTGACAAACTTTCAGCTACAATCATCAAGATAAAAAAGAGTGAGGATTCAAATAAACAAAATCAGAAATGAAAGAAGAGACATTACAACTAATATGCAGGAACACAAAGGATCATAGGAACTTGTATGAATAATTATATGCCAACAAATTGGACAACCTAGAAGAAACGGATAAATTTCCAGAAGCATACAACTTACTGAGATTGAATCATGAAGAAATACAAACTTTAACAGACAAATTACTAGTAAGGAGACTGAATCCTTAATCAAAAACTTCCCAAAAGCAAAAGTCCAGGACCACACAACTTCAGTGGTGAATTCCAAACATTTAAGAAAAATTACTACCAATCCTTGTCAAACTCTTTCAATTAAAAATAGAAAAGGAGGAAACATTTCAGACATTGTGCAAGGCAAGAATTACCCTGGTACCAAAATGAGACAAGGAAACCAAAGAACAGAAAATTTTAAAGAGGCCAGTTGCCTGATGGACATGAATGGAAAAATCCTCAACTAAATATTAGCAAACTGAATCAATAAAGCTCATCTCCAACAAGCTCACAATTAACACCGTACTTGTTGTTGAAAAGCTGGAAGCTTTTCTTCTAAAATCAAGAATAAAACAAGGATGTTCTTCTCTCACTAATTTTATTCAACATAAGAATGGAAGTTCTAGATAGAGTAATTAGATAAGAAAGATAAACAAAAGTCATCCAAATCAGAAAGAAAGAAGTAAACCTGTCTCCATTTGCAGAGGACATGATGTTACCTACAAAACCCTTTAAGATACCACCAAAGACCTGTTAGACAAATTCAGTAATATTGAAATTTACAAACTCAACACAAAAAATTCAGTTGCATTTCTACTTACTAATAATGAACTATCAGAAAGAGAAATTAAAAAAACAATCCCATGGACAATTACATCAAAAAGAATAAAATACCTAGGAATAAATTTAACCAAGGAAGTGAAAGATATGAACACTGAAAACTCTAAGACATTGATGAAAGAAATTGGAGAAGATACAAATAAATGAAAAAAAAAATTCTGTACTCGTGGTTTGGAAGAATTAATGTTAAAATATCCATGCTACTCCAAGCAATCTAGAGATTCAGTGAAGCCCCTATCAAAATTGCAATGACATTTTTCATACAAATAGAGCAAAGAATCCTAAAATTTGTGGGGACCACCAAAGACCCCAAAGGTAGTCAAAGCAATCTTGAGAGAGAACAAAGTTGGAGTTGTTATACTCTGATTTCAAACTATATTATAAATCTATAAAAAAATCAAATGTTTCGGTATCAACATTTGACCAAATTAACAAGATCAGTGGAACAGAATAGAGAGCCCAGAAATAAACCCATGCATTTATGGACAATTAATCTATGATAAAAGAGCCAAGAATACACAATGAGGAAAGTCAATCTTTTCAATAAATGGTGTTGGGAAACCTGGATAATCACTTGTGAAAGAATGAAGCAGGATCCTTACCTTATATTGTAACAAAATTAAACTCAAAATGGATGAAAGACTTTAACATAAGACCTGAAATCATAAAACATATGGAAGAAAACATAGGTGCTAAGGTTTTTAACAATGGTCTTAGTAATGAGGTTTTGGATTTGATACCAAAAGCAAAGGCAACAAAAGGGCAAAACTATACAAATGGGACTCCATTAACCTGAAAAGCTTCTGCACAGCAAAGGAAAACACAAATGCACAAAAAGAAAAAGCAATATAAGGTATTAATATCCAAAATATATAAAGAACTCATACAACTCAATAGTGAAAAATAAATCTTATTTAGAAATGGACAGAAGATCTGAACAGACATTTTTCCAAAGAAATCATAAAAATGGCCAACACTTAAATGGAAATATCCTTAACATCACTAACCATCAGCACTGTTGGTATGAATGTCCATTGGTCCAGCCACTCTGGAAAACATTATCAAAGTTCCTCTAAAAATTAAAATTATTATTTGATCCAGCAAGTCCACTTCTGAATATACACCTAAAGGAAATGAAAATATTAATTCAAAAAGTATCTGCACTTCCAAGGTTATTGAATTATTTTTATAATTTAGTTGATTTAGAAATTTTGTGTACAACTTTTAGAACTTTTGTGGTTTTAGAGAAAAAATATTTATCTTTTAAAATTTTATTACATATTTTCCCTTACTTTGGCAGGAATGATCACTTTACATGATTTTCCAGGAATCCCTGCTCCTCTTGACTAGAGAACAGAAATCATTTTCCTTAGGAGTGAGTTGATCAGCATTGTGCCTGATACAGTGAGGACATTCAAAAGATAGGAGGTAAGCCCTCCAGCTCACTTGATTGCTTCCCAGGACCAATACTCTTTTCAAATGTACCTTCCGTAGGTTGTGGAAACTAGTGATGTTTATCTCTTATTAAGTCAACAGGACTTATTCCAGGAAATAAGGAATTCCTCCCAGGAAAAATTCAATGTGACCATGTTTGTGGTTTTGACAAAGTTATTACAACTAGGATACAAAGATAAAATTCTGTACTCTCTATAGTACCTATCACAATATATAAAGCACAGAAAACATTCATGTTTAGATAGCATGGTAATTTTAAAATCTGACCAAGTTGATGACCTGTGGTGGAAATAGTGCTAACGCACAGTTAAACAAGATTTGGTGATATGAATGAAAACTTATAACAATAAAATACATACAGAAAAAAAATCTGACAAAATCATTTTTTTTAAATTTGGTATCCTCTTTTAAAATATATTTTCACTGGGACACCTGGGTGGCTCAGCGTCTTAGGCTCAGGGCGTGATCCCAGGGTGCGGGATCAAGTCCTGCACTGGGCTCCTTGCAGGGAGCCTGCTTCTCCCTCTGCCTGTGTCTCTGCTCCTCTCTTTCTCTGTGTCTCTCATAAATAAATAAATAAATAAATAAATAAATAAATAAATAAATAAATAAATAAAACTTAAAAATAAAATATATTTGCATTGTTTTGTTACTGTATTGTTAAAAGAATAATGGTGTAAGTGGTAGGGATAGCCAGAAGCAGGTTGTAGCATCTTTGTATTCAAAAGAGTGGAGAGTTTAGACCAGAACTACTCCTCCCGCTCTTCTACATGATTTCTGCTTTTGGATAAAAGTTTAAAACATGGGTATTAGAATATATTATCGAATAGATTTCCTTGATGTATACTAGGTTGAGTACAGACACAGACTAATTTGTCTCAGTATATCCTAAAGGGAAATGATGTCCATAATTATTATGTTAAGTTTATAAAGTCTGGAGTGGTAAGAACGATGTTGAATATTACACTCAATCCAAATTGTATCTCCTTAAAGTTTATAGGTTGAAGCCTTAACTTCCAGTATGTTAGAGCGTAACTGTATTTGGAGACAGAGCCTTTAAAAACATAATTAAGTTAAAATGAAGATTTTTAGGGTGTCCCAACTCAATCTAACTGGCATTCTTTTTTTTTAAGTTTTTATTTATTTATTCATGAGAGAGAGAGAGAGAGAGGCAGAGACACAGGCAGAGGGAGAAGCAGGCTCCACACCGGGAGCCCGACATGGGACTCGATCCCGGGACTCCAGGATCGCGCCCTGGGCCAAAGGCAGGCGTTAAACCTCTGAGTCACCCAGGGATCCCCTAACTGGCATTCTTATAAGAAGGGATTAGACCAGACAGGGAGACACCGGGTATGGGTGTACACAGAGAAAAGGGCATCTGAAGACCCAGAGACGAGGCCATTTACAACCCAAGGAAAGAAACCTCAGAGTAATCCAACTGCTGATGTCTTGATCTTAGACTTCCAGAACTGTGATCGAATACAGATTCTATTGTTTAAGGCGTCCAGTGTATGGTATTTCTTATGGCAGCCTTAGCAGAATAATTTAGACCTCATTTTTTCTTTAAGATTTATTGATTTATTTTAGAGAGAGAGAGAGCAGGAGTGGGGGGAGGAGCAGAGGAGAGGGAGAAGCAGACGCCCTGCTGAGCAGGGAGCCAGAAGTGGGGCTGATCTCAGGACCCTGGGAACATGACCTGAGGCAAAGGCAGACACTTAACCAACTAAGCCACTAGGTGCCCCAAGGCAACAGTTTTAAAGCAGAAATTTATCATTTAAAGTGTTTCTTTATTGTCATATAACCCATATTAACTAGACAGAAAATGTAAAGAATAAAATAGCACTCAAAATCAATTAATGATAATTTTTAATATAAATCCTGGATCTTAAGCACTCAGATACATTAAAATATATAAAGTAAAACTCATTCTTACCAAAAGAAAATCATCTTTTCCCTACTGTTTTTTCATGTTATGTCATATTATGTATTCATATCTCATATTCATAGTGTATAGAAATATATAAACAATGTCAACAAATAAACATTTGCATATTTTTGATTGCAATATATGCTATTGAATATGAAAATTTTGAACCACTTCCTTACTGTTGGAAATTGGAACTTACCCAGTATTTCACTGTCTAAACAAAACTGTAACAAATGTAATTTTCCAACCATGAATAAATTTCTAAGAGTGAAAGTACTGGGTCAGAAGTTATGAATATTGTAAAGTCTCTGATATGTATTACCATGTTGCTTTCAGAAAAGCTATATAAATTTGTAATTCCAGCAGGAGTGTTGCAATCCATTAAAAAAACTACTTTTTATATTTGGTCAAACATCTATATAACATATAACACCATCCTAAAGAACCTAATTTTCCATTAACTAGGAATCGTTCTCTAACTTTTTTGGCAGATAATCTTTTAACTATGAATATCCGGTTAAACTTTATTAAACTACAATCTGCTTCACATGGTTTATAGAGACCTCAAATCTATTGATACTTGTCCCCAAACTTGTCCTTTCAGTAGGATTTTTAAATTCTTTTCATAAATTTATTTTTTTAAGATTTAGCTATTTTGCATTTTTCTTTCATCAGTTCAAGCTTAGCTTTATTTTTTCTCCTATAGGAATACTTTTTTCTATTATTTTCCAAGGACAATTATAAGTAGGATTGTTTTTAAAACATCTTTTCTAATGCAGTATGTGTATTCTCCTGAGTCTTTGACTATTGTGCTATATTCTCCATTCTACTTATTTAATCCATGCTCAGACAGATCTAATTATATTTTAAAAGTGTGGTAATATGAAATCTGATTCCATGTCTCTTTTACTCCTTGTCCTAGTTTGACCTTCTTGAAAAATATAAAATGCATCCAATCATACTTTCACGTGCAGATGTGAAACTATTTAGTTTTAAGTTTGCTTAACTCACATACCCATGTTAAATATCCCTAATTCCTTTTGTCATTTCCTGTACAAAAGTACTGAACCCTTTTGTGGAGTTGGTCATCTTCCTGGGAGCACTCCAATATGCTTCTACAAATAGTTCTAGGTCATAAATACATTATCTGTGTGGATTTAGGAGGGAGTACACTGGACAATGAAGTCCCTTATTTTTCTTTTCAGTAGAACCCAAAGTAATCTATGGAGTTTATTAAACATATAAAGAGAGTTAATGAATAATAAGACACAGATGAATAACATGGGACTTATGATGAAACACAGATTTCCTTTTTCCACACTTTCAAGTCAAATAAAGTTATGCCTCTTCAACTCTGTGGAGCTTGTACTTTGATCAAGTCTAGGAGTTTAGATGTAAGTATTAAATATTATTGGGTTATATTCATCCATTTTGAAACCACTGACATTAGTGTGAAAATATGTCCTAGGGGAGGCAGAGTGGCAGAGACAGTATAAAGAAAATCTGAGCATAGCTTCTTTATCCCCATTATGTATATGTGCAGATTTGCTGAGATTGGCTTTGGCTGTAAATATTTTCTCTTATAGCAGAGATGCTTGTGGGGCACCTGCGTGGCTCTGTCGGTTAAGCATCAAATTCTTGGTTTCAGCTCAGATCATGATCTCAAAGGTCCTGAGACTGAGTCCTGTGTCAGGCTCTGAGCTCAGCCTGAAGTCTGCTTGTCCCTCTCCCTCTGCACCTCCCCCTGCTCTTTCTCTCTTGAATAAATAAATAAAATACTTTTTTTAAAAAGAAGCATAGATGTTTGTGTTGGCACTTAATAGTAATGTAAGCTTCAAATAACTAAAGCATTGTGGAGACACTATTATTTTTAGTGAGGTAGATATTTAATAGTGAGGCAATATTTCTTCTAGAACAAATAGAAAACCTGGGTCATTTCTAAAATTATATAGCAAAATTATACAGCTATAGAAATAACGACTACAGAGAATAAAATTCTGAAAGGAGGAAACATTTCAGAAATGAAATGAAGATTGGCACTTGCTTTTCTTCTGAGTAATTGGCTGTTTTAAGCCAACTGGAGATGGGCATTTGGTCTAGGCCCAGGCAAAGGGTCATAGCTTCTTGGAACCTGGTGTGGCTGATGTCAATAAAGATTTATGAAGCCTCAGACACATGTCTGTTACCTCCTTGAGACATGCTGAATAGAAGTTGTTTGGTGCAGGAAGCCAAAAAGTTAAGCCTATCTTTTGGAAAGAAGAGGAATATTACCTGCAATCTTAGATGCAGACAAGCTAGTGAGATTGGCTTTGAAAACACAAGGGTTCTTTAAAGATGCCAACCATTGAAAATATTCTTCAACAGTGAAAGTAAAATATGGACATTTCAGATCGATAGAAGTCGTTACTATTTTTTATTTTTAATTTCTTTAAAGATTTTATTTTTAAGTAATCTCTACACTCAACATGAGACTTGAATTCATAGCCCCAAGATCAAAAGTTGTTGGAGGGGAGATGGGCAGGGTATAAGCTAAATGAGTGATGGATACAAAGGAGGACAGTTGTTGTGATGAACACTGGATGTTGTATGTAAGCGATAAATCACTAAGTTATAGTCCTGAAACCATTATCATACTACGTATCTACTTACACTAACTAGAATTTAAATTGTAGATTTTTCTATTTGTCTTTCTCCTCAGTTCTTTGTTTCATGTATTTTAAAGCATATTCATTTAGAATTTCATTATGAAATGTTTCTTCTTTACCCATATCAGTATTTTTTATACCCATAGCAGTTTGAAATATTCTTTGTATCATTACCTCTTTCATCTTTCTATTGATGAATGTATGTGTAGTATATCTTTTTTGTCTTTTTACTTTTAAATTATCCGTGTCTTTATTTTTATTTTATATATTTGCATCTTTATTTTTAAAGCAGATTTCTCCCACTTTTTTTTTGTTTGACAGTTTGACAATTTGTGTCTTTTACATTTAATGTAATCATTAGTATGATTTGGTGCAGATCTACCATTTTGGGGATCCCTGGGTGGTGCAGCGGTTTAGCGCCTGCCTTTGGCCCAGGGCGCGATCCTGGAGACCCGGGATCGAATCCCACGTCGGGCTCCCGGTGCACGGAGCCTGCTTCTCCCTCTGCCTGTGTCTTTGCCTCTCTCTCTCTCTCTCTCTCTCTCTGTAACTATCATAAATAAATAAAAATTTTAAAAAAAGATCTACCATTTTGCAGTTTGATTTTTGTCTCATTTGTTCTTTGCTCCTTTTTGTCTTTCTTCTTCTGCCGCATTTTGCATTGAGTATATTTATTATTTAGTTTTGTCTCCACTATTGCCCAATTAATTTTATAAAATTTCAAAAATTTTGTATTAAATGTTCTAGAGTTTTCAAATGTCAATTCTTTTAGGTCTTTTTATAAATTCCATTTCTCTCATCAGCAAGGTTTTCTTTTTTTTTCTATCTTCTTAAATAAATGAAGTATATTTATAATAATGGTTTTATAGAGGAATTTCACTGCCCCTCTCGTTTCTATTCTTGTCTCCACTGATTGACTTTTTTTCCCTTCTGATTCCAAATTGCATTTCTTTACCTCATTGCATTATGATAATGTTTGATTATATAGCTATTGGATTTTCCCAAAATTCTCTCTTCAAGTTGAGGAAATTTTTTTAAGACTTTATTTATTTATTCATGTGAGGCACAGAGAAAGAAAGGCAGAGACACAGAGGGAGAAGTAAGCTCTACACAGGGAGCCTGACCCCAAGACTCCGGGATCCTGCCTTGAACCAAAGGCAGATGCTTAACCGCTGAGCCATCCAGGCATACCAAGGAAAATTCTTTTTATTTTGTGAAGAGGGAGCTAAGTTTTTATGTGTGAGTGTGCATGTAAGAATATTAATGAGGGTTGAGCCTAGTGTGAAAGAAACTTCTAGTTATTACAGCTAAAACTTCCTTGAGTTTTTGTCCAAGTACTAATCTTTGCATGAATGAAAGTAAACTACGTAAAATCAGGAAAATAATCCCTAAAAATCAGCACCTGATACTCCCACAGGGCTAGAAATAGTTCATGTTCATGTTCCTGCCAACTGTACTAGAAAGATCCTGTCACACATTAGATACAATCATGGAAGATTAATGCTTTCTCACAAGATTAGGAATAAGCCAAATATATTTTCTCTCACCACTTCTATTCAATTCAACATTATACTAGAAGTTCTAATTAATGCAGTAGGCCAAAAAAAAAAATATGTGAAGATTTAAAAGAAAAAAAAAGAGTAATCTTTATTTGCAGACGATATAATTGTGTATTTTGAAAATTCCAATCCAACGAATCTATTACAAAGCTAATAGAACTAAAAGTGAGAGGATCCCTGGGTAGCTCAGCAGTTTGGTGCCTGCCTTCAGCCCAGGGCATGGTCCTGGAGTCCTGGGATCGAGTTCCACATCGGGCTCCTTGCATGGAGCCCGCTTCTCCCTCTGCCTGTGTCTCTGCCTCTCTCTCTCTGTCTCTCTCTCTCTCTGTCTCTCATGAATGAATAAATAAAAAAAATCTTAAAAAAGAACTAAAAGTGAGCTTAGCAATAGCAGACTCTAAGGTCTATGTATAAAAACAGTTGTAGCAATCAAATAAAAGGGAACAAAAATTATGAATGGAGTAAGAAATGTAATTCTATTTACAACATTCCTAAATATTAAATGTTTAACAATAAATACAGTGAAATATGTGCAAGACTCATACACCCATAGCTACAAAACTTTTCTGAAAAAACAAATAATCCTAAGTGAATGGAAATAAACACCATATTCATGAGTTAAAAGAGACAATATTTTTAAGATATGAACAATTCTCTTCAAATTTCTTTACAGATTTAATACAATGTAGCCAATTGCATCAAGTTGTCCCATATAAATTGACAAGCTGGTTCTTAAATATATATAGCAATGGGAAAGACCTATAATCATCAATGAAATATTAAATGTTAGTGCTAAGCCTATATAACTAGAAAAATAAAATATCTGTGACCTTGGTTAAACAAAGATTTATAAAAAAACACAAAGAAAATGATTCATAAAACAAAATGTTAAACTTTATCAAATTATAAATTATACTGCTCAAAAAATACATTTAACAAAATAGAAAGATAAGCCACAGACTGGGAGAAAATATTTGCTATACATATTGTGAAAGGAATTGTACAAATTATTCTATCTATGTTACAAAGAATTTGATTAGAGAATATTAAGAAAAAACTTGTATAAGTCAATAATGAGACAATAAGACCGATAAAAATTTGCAAAAATGTTGACAAATGCTTCACTATAGAAAACATATGAATGAGCAAGAAGCACATAAAAAAGATGCTCAGCACCATTAGTCATCAGGGAAATGCATTATAAAACTATATTGAGATACCTCTACACACAGAAAAATATCTAAAGTAGAAATACTGGTAATACTAAGTGGTAATGAAGATATGGAGCAACTGGAAAGCTCATATATTTTGTGGTGAGTGCAAAAGTGTTGAGTGATTTTTTTAAAAAGTTAAATACATACTTAAAATATAACCAAGTAATTCCAGCCATAGAGTTTGTCCCAAAATGAAATAAAAATGTATGTCCACACACAGACTCATATTCACATTTCTATAGTTTTTTTGTTTATAATAACACAAAACTAGAAATTACTCAAATGCCAATGAATTTTGAATGCATAAACAAAATGTAGTATATTCATACAATGAAATACTACTCAGTAATAAAATAATTGCTTATTCCTACAATATAAAGAATCATGAATAATTAATAGAAAGTATTTCACACCCAAAAGTCTACATGACATATGGTTCCACTTATGTAAGTTCTATAAATATGAACTAATCTATAGTGAAAATAATAGAGCCTCATTCACTTGTGGATAGTTGAAGGAGTGGATGGACAAAGGAGCACAAGGAAATTTGGAAGTGAATCATAATTGGGGTGATTTAATGGTTAATGGTTTAATTTCTGTCAAAACTCATCAAATTATACATTTGAAAATTATGTCACATACAAAAATCTTATCTTAATGACTTGATTAAAAAAATAAAAGAATCTATAAATCTGTACCTAGCTCTATTTAAGAATTGAGGTGAACCTTATTTCCTGCATGCCTTGTTTTCCTTCTTTGCCAGAGAGGTTATATTGTTGGTCTCCTATATCTATCTGTCCCATCATTGTATTTGGTTTGTGAGGACAGATAACTTTTTTATAAGCCTCATATTAAAAGAAACAGTATTTGAGGAACGTTATCTCTGGACCCAAATTCAAGGAACCTCATCAACATCTTGTCCTGATTTAGATGAAAAGATCCCTGACCCCTTTCTCAGTCTGGTGTTGACTGCAACCACAAGGGAGACTCCAAGCACGAGCTCTCCAGCCAGCCTTCAGACCTTCAGACCCTACGAGATCTTTTTTTTTTTAAGGTTTTATTTATTTATTCATGAGAGACAGAGAGAGAAAGAGAGAGAGAGAGAGAGAGAGAGAGGCAGAGACACAGGCAGAGGGAGAAGCAGGCTCCATGTAGGATCCTGATGTGGGATTCAATCCCAGGACTCCAGGATCATGCCCTGAGCCGAAAGCAGATGCTTAACTGCTGAGCTACCCAGGCATCCCAGATCTAGGAATCTAATTACAAAATGATTCTTGCTTTAAGAATGGGTTTAAAACCCACCAGCAGATAGCTGGAAAACAATTCTCCTTAAATATTGCCCTATATCCCTCCTCTCTTTTACCATATCACTTTCTTGAAAGAACCATTTCTGCATTTTCAACTTACTCTTCTCATATGCATTCCTCTTCCATCAACCTACTGAAACTCAACTAGCTGAGATTAAGAATCATGTTTATTGACAAATACAATGAATTTTCAATTCCAATAGTATTTCCTCTTTTTATGGACTTTTATTGTGGACTTTTTAGTCCTCTTGAGGCACCCTTTCTTTGGCTTCTATGTCAATAATCTTCTATAGTTTTTTTTTTTTTTCCTGTAGCTATTCTTTTTAATTGAATCTTGCTATGCCTTTCTTTTCTACAAGACATATAGACATTAAAATTTCTCACCTTTTAGCCTCAAGCTCTCTTCTCTTCTTGCAGTACAATCTATCTACCCACTCAGTCTCATCCACAAGCATAATTTGAATTACCATCTATAAGTTTCATCTAAATATACAAGCCAGGCCACTGCACTGAGACTCAGATATATTTGGCAGCTATGTTTCCAGATCTATACTTCAATGTCTCAAATACATTTCATAATCAATATGCTCAAGAATTACTCCTCAATATTTTTTGTTGTGATCCCCAATTCCATAACTGTATCATTGAGTTTTGCCAGCCAGAAATTTAGAAGTCACATTAAACACTCTTTTAACCTCATCTTTAATGTATTATCAGCATCAAGTTTCAAAAACTTTTCTTTGTCTTCGTCAACATTATCGTACTCCAATTTTTCTCAATTAGAACACTGTTAACATTTTGGAAGAGAGAATAGTTTGTTGTGTGGGACCATTCTATGCATGGCAGCACACTTATCATCCCTGGTCCTTACCTACTGAATGCCTTTTGCTTTCCTCATCCAAAATCCCCACATTCATTTGTAAATATCTGGAGGAGTGGACCAATTCTTTTCTGGTTGAGAATTGCGGTCTTGTCTGAGCTATCATCATCTCTCACCTGGGCTTCAGTAGCCTTGTAACTACTCTTGCTCATTCCCTAACTTCATTCTCATCTTCTCCCCACTCCCCATATTGATCTTACCAAAGACTAATAATGTCACCAATAAATCCTACCTGCTTGAAATTCTTCCACAATTGCCAGTTGTCATTAAGATAATGTCCTCTCTGGTTCTGTAAGTTTGGCACTGTTCTGCGTCTGTTGTCATCTCCTCCTCCAGTGCTCACCATTGTTGTCTGCGATAATGGCACACTGGAGCAATTTCCATTCCTGGACCATGTCATGTTCTGTCTTCCCACAGCACTTTCAAATGGAGGTGTGTTTCTTTCCCTGAACATTCTTTCCTCCCTCTTTGCCTAGTGTTACATATCTTTTATATCTAAGCTTATTGCTTTCCTAAAAACAATTTTCTGATCCTGTAGTTCAAATGCTTTCATAAAAATCTTTTATTTCATAAAAAATAAAAGAAATTATTATTATTATTATTTATACTCCTCGTGATCATTTAATTATTACATTATAATCTCCATAGAAATAAGGATATGTCTATTTCTCTCCACCAATTTTGTCCTTAATTCCTATCTCATTGCCAATAAATACTTGGTTTGAATAAATATTTATTGGAGGAATTAATGGTTTTTTAAAAGATTTTATTTATTTATGCATGAGAGACACACAGAGAGAGGCAGAGACAGAGGCAGAGGAAAGCAGGCTCCATGCAGGGAGCCTGATATGGGACTTGATCCCAGGACCCCGGGATCATACCCTAAGTGGAAGGCAGATGCTCAATCACTGAGCTACCCAGGTGTCCTGGAATTAATGTTTTTTAAACAAAGATGAACCATCCAGAATTATTTTTGTGATTGTCATTATGCTCAATAGGCAATTTTGAATTAAAAAAAAAAGAAACAGGGAATTAGTTGAAACATCTCCTACAAGCCTCTCAAAATATAAATATCTTGCTTATTATAAGGTAGAAAAATAGAATGGAGAAAAATAGGAGTACATCAAAAATCATAGTGTTTTGGAAATTTATATCTATTATAATTTGGTTGATGACTACAAGCCAAACAAAAGGTATTTCATACTCAATTGACCCAAACCAATAGCTCATGCTCTACAAATTTAAGCTATACTGAATGATACCTTGTTTCTACTGTGTGTATGTTTGTCTATTTAATCATAACCATATATGATTGTATAATGAGTTAAGGAAGGTATCATAGAAATATGTACTTTGACCTGATTACTACCTGCTGATTCCTCTATGAAATGTTTTGTGAGATTATCAATATCTTCTGATTCTTCTGTGAAATGTTTTATAAGATTCTCTTTTTAAAAAGATTTTATTTATTTATTTGAGAGAGGCAGAGACACAGGCAGAGGGAGAAGGAGGCTCCATGAAGGGAGCCAGATGCGGGACATGATCCTGGGACTTGTTCCAGGATCACACCCCAAGTGAAGATAGATGCTCCACCGCTGAGCCACCCAGGCATCCCTTTAAGATTCTCAATAACACTGTTGGTAACCTGCTGAATGAAGGAAAGAGATCTATTCTGCACTTCAGTACTAAGGCTGAGTATTAAAATATTATTAGCAAGATATTAGAACAGCAGACACAGTTATAGAACCATATGGCAATTTACGTAAAATAAGCATAAAGTTGTAAAAATGTATACCCAAAACAATTATCAGTTTAGTGAGGTGTTACAGTGAAAAGTAAGCGCCTTGGGGTTTTTCAAATCGTGTATATAAGGATTTTGGTTGTTTCTTCAGAGATCATTAATTCTGTAGGGTAGGGATGGAAGGAAGAGAAAAAAATATTTTGAGGAAAAGTATTTCAGGTCAATTAGAGTAGCACTTAAAGCTTCATTTTGATAAACACTAGTAAAGGGGAATTTTATTTTTTTATTTATTTTTTAAAGTTTTAAAAAATATATTTATTCATGAGAGACACACAGAGAGAGGCAGAGATATAGGGAGAACAGACTCCCTGCAGGGATCCTGATGCAAAACTCGATCCCAAGACCCCGGGATCATGACGTGAGCCAAAGGCAGATGCTCAACCACTGAGCTACTCAGGTGCCCCAAAGAGGAATTTTAAAACATGGCACTGTCATTGTTAATGCTACTTTAAGTTTTCCATAAGCCTATAAACATCAGTGACAGTATTTGGAAATTATAAAGAATAAAATTTTTAATTCAGGTTTGGATTCAAGATAAAAGAATTTATCTCCCTCTTCCTGTCCCTTTATTTATTTTTTTTTAATTTTTTTTTATTTATTTATGATAGTTACAGAGAGAGAGAGAGGCAGAGACACAGGCAGAGGGAGAAGCAGGCTCCATGCACCGGGAGCCCGATGTGGGATTCGATCCTGGGTCTCCAGGATCGCGCCCTGGGCCAAAGGCAGGCGCCAAACCGCTGCGCCACCCAGGGATCCCTTCCTGTCCCTTTAAAAAAAATTTTTTTTTGAGTGTACATGTTGGCTTAGTTTATTTTGGCTTAAATGAAATGTACTAATTACTGCTAATTCTTGGAAGTGTTAATTTATTTTATGGTTGTCATTGGAGTGCAAATTAAAGAAATTATAGATAATTACCTAATAAAGGGAATGACTGGCTAGATTTGAAATAATAATGCATGCTTAAACTTAATTATAGGAAGTTTAAGCTAATGTATTCATTGAGAATACAAATTTTTAAATAGCTACAGAAAATTTAAGTATGAAAGATGACAGACTCATATAATCTGCATCTGACATACTTTATATTGATTCTTCAAAGAACTCTTTTAAATAATGAATACATACACCACATCTTTCCTTATCCATTGATCTATGGATGGACACTTAGCTTGCTTACATATCTTGGCATTTTAAATAATGCTGCAAAAATAATGAATATAATACTATCACCTTATTTCCATTTATAGATAAAAGACCTCAGAGATAAAAATGTCATTTAAGTTCAGATGGTATTGTACTTTGCTATGGCTGCTATATCAAGGTACCCAAAACTGGTTTGAAACAACAAAAATGTACTGACTCAACCAACATTTATTGGAGACTAGAGGTCTGAAGTCAAGATGTCAGCAGGAGGGAGAGGAGGGGCAAGATGGCAGAAGAGTAGGGTCCCCAAATCACCTGTCCCCACCAAATTACCTAGATATCCTTCAAATCATCCTGAAAATCTACGAATTGCTTCCCCAACACGTTTTTTCCTTTCTTTCTTTTTCTCTCTCTTTTTCTTCTCTTTTTTCTTTTTTTCTTCCTTTTTTCGTTTTCTCTTTTCTTTCCTTCTTTCTCTTCTCTCTTTTTCTCCTTTTCCCAATACAACTTGTTTTTGACCAATCTGCACTGAGCAAAATGACTAGAAGGAAAACCTCACCTCAAAAGAAAGAATCAGAAACAGTCCTCTCTCCCACAGAGTTACAAAATCTGGATTACAATTCGATGTCAGAAAGCCAATTCAGAAGCACTATTATACAGCTACTGGTGGCTCTAGAAAAAGTATAAAGGACTCAAGAGATTTCATGATTGCAGAATTTAGATCTAATCAGGAAGAAATTAAAAATCAATTGAATGAGATGCAATCCAAACTAGAGGTCCTAACCACGAGGGTTAACGAAGTGGAAGAATGAGTGAATGACACAGAAGACAAGTTAATGGCAAAGAGGGAAACTGAGGAAAAAAGAGACAAACAATTAAAAGACCATGAGGATAGATTAAGGGAAATAAACGACAGCCTGAGGAAGAAAAACCTACATTTAATTCCTGATCAGAACTCTTCAGAGTGTAGGGATAGAGGGAACATTCCTCAACATCTTAAAAGCCATCTACGAAAAGCCCACAGCAAATATCATTTTCAATGGGGAAGCACTGGGAGCCTTTCCCCTAAGATCAGGAACAAGACAGGGATGTCCACTCTCACCACTGCTATTCAACATAGTACTGGAATTCCTAGCCTCAGCAATCAGACAACAAAAAGACATTAAAGGCATTCAAATTGGCAAAGAAGTCAAACTCTTCCTCTTCGCCGATGACATGATACTCTACATAGAAAAACCCAAAAACCTCCACCCCAATATTGCTAGAGCTCATACAGCAATTTGGTAGCATGGCAGGATACAAAATCAATGCCCAGAAATCAATGGCATTTCTCTACACTAACAATGAGACTGAAGAAAGAGAAATTAAGGAGTGAATCCCATTTACAATTGCACCCAAAAGCATAAGATACCTAGGAATAAACCTAACCAAAGAGGTAAAGGATCTATACCCTAAAAACTATAGAACACTTCTGAAAGAAATTGAGGAAGACACAAAGAGATGGAAAAATATTCCATGCTCATGGATTGGAAGAATTAATATTGTGAAAATGTCAGTGTTACCCAGGGCAATTTACACGTTTAATGCAATCCCTATCAAAATACCACGGACTTTCTTCAGAGAGTTAGAACAAATTATTTTAAGATTTGTGTGGAATCAGAAAAGGCCCCGAATAGCCAGGGGAATTTTAAAAAAGAAAACCATATCTGGGGGCATCACAATGCCAGATTTCAGGTTGTACTACAAAGCTGTGGTCATCAAGACAGTGTGTTACTGGCACAAAAACAGACACATAGATCAATGGAACAAAATAGATAACCCAGAAGTGGACCCTCAACTTTATGGTCAACTAATATTCGATAAAGGAGGAAAGACTATCCACTGGAAGAAAAATAGTCTCTTCAATAAATGGTGCTGGGAAAATTGGACATCCACATGCAGAAGAATGAAACTAGACCACTCTCTTGCACCAGATACAAAGATAAACTTAAAATGGATGAAAGATCTAAATGTGAGACAAGATTCCATCAAAATCCTAGAGGAGAGCACAGGCAACACCCTTTTTGAACTCAGCCCTAGTAACTTCTTGCAAGATACATCCACAATGGCAAAAGAAACAAAAGCAAAAATGAACTATTGGGACTTCATCAAGATAAGAAGCTTTTGCACAGCAAGGGATCCAGTCAAGAAAAGTAAAAGACAACCTACAGAATGGGAGAAGATATTTGCAAATGACCTATCAGATAAAGGGCTAGTTTCCAAGATCTATAAAGAACTTCTTAAACTCAACACCAAAGAAACAAACAATCCAATCATGAAATGGGCAAAAGACATAAAGAGAAATCTCACAGAGGAAGACATAGACATGGCCAACAAGCACATGAGAAAATGCTCCGCATCACTTGCCATCAGGGAAATACAAATCAAAACCACAATGAGATACCACCTCACACCAGTGAGAATGGGGAAAATTAACAAGGCAGGAAACCACAAATGTTGGAGAGGATGCGGAGAAAAGGGAACCCTCTTGCACTGTTGGTGGGAATGTGAACTGGTGCAGCCACTCTGGAAAACTGTGTGGAGGTTCCTCAAAGAGTTAAAAATAGACCTGCCCTACGACCCAGCAATTGCACTGCAGGGGATTTACCCCAAAGATACAGATGCAATGGAACTCCGGGACACCTGCACCCCGATGTTTCTAGCAGCAATGTCCACGATAGCCAAACTGTGGAAGGAGCCTCGGTGTCCATCGAAAGATGATGGATAGAGAAGATGTGGTTTATGTATACAATGGAATATTACTCAGCCATTAGAAACGACAAATACCCACCATTTGCTTTCACGTGGATGGAACTGGAAGGTATTATGCTGAGTGAAGTAAGTCAATCGGAGAAGGACAAACATTATATGTTCTCATTCATTTGGGGAATATAAATAATAGTGAAAGGGAATAGAAGGGAAGGGAGAAGAAATGTGTGGGAAATATCAGAAAGGGAGACAGAACATAAAGACTCCTAATTCTGGGAAACGAACTAGGGGGGTGGAAAGGGAGGAGGGCGGGGGGTGGGGGTGAATGGGTGATGGGCACTGAGGGGGGCACTTGACGGGGTGAGCACTGGGTGTTATTCTGTATGTTGGTAAATTGAACACCAATAAAAAATGTATTATTAAAAAATAAAATAAAATAAAAAAAAATATGTCAGCAGGACTGTGCTCTCCTAAACCTTAGGGATGGGATCCTGTTTGACTCTTAAGTTCTGCTAGTTTGCAATCTTCTGTGTTCCTTGGCTTGTAGATGCATCACTCCGTCCTGCCTTCACATGGCCTTCTTCCTTCTGGGTATGTCCGTCTCTGTATTTAAACTTCCACTCTCATGGTATACCAGTCATATTCTATTAGGTAATTCCAGTGATATCATTTTAACTTCATTACCTCTATAAAGACCATATCTCCAAATAAGGTCATTCTTTGAGGTAGTAGGACTTAGATCTACAACATCTCTTATTTTGAGGTGAGGGGACACACATGACAAGCAAGTCAACTCACTTTGTATGTAATAGAAATATTTTTAGAATTTAATCATTAGATCATAGGAAACTCTAGTGGCATGGGAAAGAAAATACAAGGGACATGTCTAGGGCCATGCGTAGATGTGGAACTTGAACATGCCAGTTTCAACATGTTCTTTCATGTTTCTTGTTAAAAAATGAGGCGTGGAAGTGTTCCTCAGAGGAAGAGGGTGGATGTGAAGGATATCTAAAATGTCCTGGAAGTGGAACTTTGCATCATTCACAGATATTTGTGTTTATAACATATGTCTATATATCTATCCTCTTGGGAAAGGAGATAAAGGGGTGCCTCTGCAACAAAAATAAGTTAGTTATATAACTCAACAAATATTTGCAGAGCACTGCCCTGGGAATATAGCAATAAAAATTAAAATTCATTTAATTTAAATTCAATTAAAATTCCCTTAAAGAAGGAAGAAACAGAAAAATGATGATAATGCCAGTTGTTAAGTGCCCTGTTGAAAAATAAAAATAAACACTACAGGGAGTGCTGAGGTTTGGAGAAATGCTATTTTACAGAAGATGATCAAGAAAGACCTTTTTGATAATACTACATTTTAGAATATATCTAAAAAAGATGGGAAGCAGTGTGTGAATATCTGAGGAAGAAGAGAAGCAATGGATAAGCAATGACTCTTGAGCCAAGAGTGTGTTTGAGACCAAAAAGTATACCAATGTGAGGTATGAGTGAGAGGAGGACAGTGGAATATAGAGAATTAATGAGGAGCCAGAGAAAATAGAGATTTTGGCCTGCTTGTTCAGACCAGGGAGCCTAGAGTTGCCATTTGCTGAAATTAAGAAGATATATGAAAGTCTTTCTATCAATGCTTGAGGAACTTTGGGCCATTGATGTGTACAACCCACATGTAGGTGGGTTTGCCCTGTAGGCAGTAAGTGGAAGTCTGGTAGTTGAAGAAGCAAAGACTTTGAAAACATGGAAAGGGATAATCAGCATCAGTAAAAGGTTTAGTATTAAAACAAAACTGGCATCTCGTCTTTTAAAAAAGAGAAGAAACAGGAAAAAAATGGGCTTTCAAGTTTGTCAGAGGTGTTTTGAGGAAATGCTGAGCAATGGAAATCTACCTGAAGTTGAACATTGAAGGCCATGTAGTCATAAGGTAGGTTGTCATATGCTCAGTAAACTTTACAAAGGAGCAGAGAAAACAAATGCAGATGTCAGAGTTCAGTGGATCAGGGGCTACAAGTCAAAGTCTTAAGATTTTTGAAGTAGTTCTTGAATTTACAAGGTCTCAAGTGGTTAGAGATAGATGTGTGGCCAGACCAGAGCTGATAGACTAAGGAAAAGAGTCCTTAGTCTCAAGGTGGGCAAAGGACACCTATATCTAAGAGTAGGAGGACAGGAGGTGAGGAGTGTGGCACAGTGACAACAGGATCCATGAACTGTGATGTCTCCTGTACACATGCTCACCTGTTCCTGCCCCATCCTAGGTGCTATCATGAAGTTTTCTCTGCTATTCATTCGTTCATTCATTCATTTTTATTTACTTACTTATGTATTAATTATGTAATTATGTAAATAAATATATAAATGTATTAATTCTACTATAGTTAATGTACAGTATTATATTCGTTTTGGGTGTACAATACAGTGATTCAACGCTGCCATACATTACCCAGGGCTCTTCATGACAAATACACTCCTTAATTGCTTGTATTAACCAAAAATATATTTTCCATTTGCAATTAAGATTCCTGACTGTATCCTGTTAATTTTTTTTATAGCTTTCTGTTCCCCTAAGAGAAAATCCCAAATCAGTGGGAGAAAACAGGAAAGACTTTCAAGGTCTAGCCTCTACTTGCCTCTCCTGGCTGCTGGCCTATCCCTTCTCTCTTGCTAGACAAGCTCCAAGGTTTCTGAGTGACTGTTAGCAACTGAAAGGCTTCTTACTCTCTCACATTCAGGCAAAAACTGATACCAAACTTGTAAAATCTATCCTATCACACTCAAGAGATGAAAAAGTGCTATTTTCTTCTTGTCAGGGGTTAAAGAGCTATTGAAGGGGGATTATTGGAGGAGTAGAATTTCTTTGTTGTTTAGGAGAAAAAATACTGAGTTGAGGAAAATAAATGTACTAAAACTAATATAGAAGCTTCTTGCTAAAATGATAGTTATGCTTTTTGCAGTAAGTGTCTGGGTTATATATAAAAATGTTAATGTTTTTTCAGATATAAAATAAAAATATGTTAAAAATTTTGACCTAAACATAGCCACTCAGGGTTTTAACTTGTGTTTATCATCTGCCACTTGTAAAATATCCATTGGATTCAATGTTAATTGCTCTAGGTGATGGCTTTCGTCTATTCAGTTAATGCTGTGAAAGAGCTTGGGCTGACTACTTCTTTCCAAAACAGTTTATTGCCACATTTTCATGGTCTGTATGTAGTATGGTGGTCAAGTTTTATTCCTAGTAATTTCCTATGTTTTAGTAAAGCACTTGTATAGTTTAAAAACAAAACCAGAACAAACCTAAAATACCTATAGAGCTCTTTATACCTTATCCTGGGGAAATTATAATTCCCAGAAGGCAAGGAGGCATCTGGCTACCGGGGAGCTTCTGGATCCTTCAGTCCTAGAGCTGTTGGCTCAGTGGGAGCCCAAGTAAGAGCCCTGGCATCCACTTCCAGTGGAGATAGAGTTGATTTGGTGTGGTAGAAAGAAGTGTGAAAGAAAGGTGAGGAGCCTGTGTGTGGAATTGAGTGCAGGGAGTGGCTGGAGTTCTGGCAAATGAGTCTGTGGGATAGATGTGTGGGTATGAATGAATGGGAGAGAAGAGAAAGAGAGACTGGTGAGAAATGTGGGGAGTGATGAATTGGAATACATATAATGTTACTAAACATTACACAGAAATAAGAATGATTTTTAAGCCATTTCGAAAAGCTGGATTGGACTTCAACTGCAAATGTATGGAAAGACTAAACTTTATGGAGTTTAGAGATGAATCTGGGTCACATGCACAATGAAATACTTAGTTTCTTCTCCAGTCTCTCAAAACTATGATTGTCATCATTTGTGACCCATTAATTGCTATCCCCATCCATATTCATTGTTTTAAACAGCTACAATGCACTTATGGTGTTTTTCCATCTCTGTTTCTCCTCTCTCCACTGAATTTAAAATGTATACATCCAAATCCTGCTGAGCATGTTTTGCTTTTACACACCTCAGATGTATCATCTTATCCAAAGTTGACTGGTACTCATCATTTCACATCCAGAGATGTTCTTTCCCCTAAAGTCCCACCAGGGTAAATGGCATCACCATCTACACATCTGCCTGAGTCAGAATTCTGGGCATGACCCAGGTTTCTCCTTCACCTCCAACTTGCAATCACTAGGTCTTGCCAATTTTATTCCCCAAGCAATCCATCTTCTATTCTCCATCTTGATTACTTAAGTCTCATCTCTTCTCCATGCCTCACCCTTGTTCCTATCTTTCTAAAACCTCCAGCACTTAGCAGTTGGGAGACCGTGGACTAGTGACAATCTTTCTCTAACTCATTTTTTTAATCTAAAAAATGGTGACAATTTACTCTCATTTTCCTTCAAAGTATGTGCCTCTTATTTTAACATAATCATTAAGTAGTGCACCCTTTCTCTATCAAATGAATGACACATTACGCTGTCACTGTAAACATGGGAAAACCACTTCATTGGATTAAACATGCTGGTTTAGCAAGTTAAAGTAAAGTACCAGGATGGTGCCACGTAAACAGGAAGCACTCTGCAAGTGTTATATCGGTCATAATCATAAGTAATTTTTAGAATTTCCAAGGCTTATTCCCATCTCATGTTCTACCTGTTGTCATTCCCCTGTTCACATCATGTTGTTGCCTTTGTTCTTGACCTTTGCCTAAGATCTGCTTTTGTCTCACATTCTCCTTCCTTCTCCTTCCCTCCCCTCTTACCCACATACACACACTCCATGGCTAATACTCAGTCATCCTTAAACCAACAGCCTTTCTCTCTAGGATCCCAGTATACTTCCTATGTGCTTTTATTCTATGCACATTTTTAATTGAAATTATTATGTTTTCCTTGTTTCTATTACAGTTGATGTCAGTTTCCTAAAGTGAGTGCTTGTATTCTGTTTATTCTTTGATCCGTTTTGCCTTGTGCTGGTGATGGGTACATGGTAAATACTCCATACTTATTTGCTTTACTGAACTCTCTGCAGTTTGTCTTCAGTGCTAAGAAAGCAATTAGAGCTTTCTCATGTGTACTCAGGCAGTGTGTGTGTGTGATTTCCCCCCTTCATTTTCCTCTGACCAGGAGTTTCCCTGGCAACACATCTTTATGCTTTCCTTTAACTTCCCTTTTCTATCCCAAAATGTCTAATTTATTTGCAAAGACTTGGCTCCTTTGCTAAACACTACAGGAGTTTCCCAATTTTAGACTCACATATTTGCAAGGGCTATCTAAAAAGAGTTGATTTCTTTTTATCATTTTCAAATACATAAAACACAATTTGCAAAAGAAACATAAAATAATTTTTCAAAGAGTTGTGTACCATTTAATGAAAATGAATCTTGTTCTTTAAATTGAGATTGCATGACTTCACAGGATGCCTGACGGGTGGTGGTGGGAAACAAGTGACAAGAACTACTCTAGCTTGCATAGGTTTTATTTCACATGGCTGAAAATTAACAAAGTCACTTATCTTTCATTTTTCTCACAAATATTATATGCAGTGAAGTCTCCTTTCCTGCTCACTTGGAAGGGAGTTCTTTTTCATAAATTAATTTGTAATTCAGTCTTCTCCAAACTTCATTACCTATGGTTACCTGAAGATCCAGGAGACCTCACCTGCTCTATAACATTGGAAACTTGGTGAGACTCTTGGAGGTGGTGCTCCATGGCTCCTGTGCCAACTTTGGGCAGAAGGCCTTTTCCAGGCCAGAGCCCAGGTTTTTGGACTGCAAGTTTCTAATTAAATCTATAGCAGCTCTCTTTTTGAGGATCTTGCATCTCATATGTATTTCAACAATGTGTTGAAAAATTTTGGACTCGGGATGCCTGGGTGGCTCAGGGTTGAGTGTCTGCCTTTCAGCTCTGGGCATGATCCCGGGCCAGGGATTGAGTCCTTCATCTGGCTCCTTGCAGGAAGCCTGGTTTTCCCTCTGTCGTGTCTCTGCCTCTCTCTTTGTGTCTCTCATGAATAGATAAAATCTTAATAAAAAAAAGAAAAGAAAAAAAAAATTTTTGTCTCTGTCAATTTCCCAATGTTGGGAGAAACATCTTCAGTTAAGCTACATGCCCCCTCTCTTTCACCTCTAATTCTAAACTACTTATTGTAGGACAATTCAGCTCATACTGAATGAAAACAAGAATTATTAACTTTGATGGGGGTTATGGAAAGGAGGTTCCAGAGATCCACATCTCAAAAGCATGTTACACTAAAAACCCTCCTTCCACTATGGTTGTGGGAGCAACATATGAGAGAGAAGAGGGACAGAATATTCATTTTTTCATTCGTCCTTATATTTCTACATCAGTAGGAATTAGTATCTTATTGAGATACTAATTATCTTGTCACATGACTATTTATTGAACACATATATGCCAGGAGTTTCTTTAACTATTTTACATGTACCTCATTCGAGACCCATAACAAACTTACTAGGATGCTCATTTTGCTGGTAAATAAATCTAGATTTGAAGAGGTAAAACTGAACAAGTCTTTACAGGTGGTTGTTACTGCTAAATCCAGGACTTAAATAATGGCTTTAAAATTGAAATCTTATAAATTTAAATACCTAAAAATAAGCTAAACTTGAAAATAACCTATTTCGACACAGAAGTTGGATTTAATGTGATGGGATCATAGTGTTGCTCTCCTTAAATTCCTAGGCAGAAGCTTTCCCTTTTTTAGTGTGGAAGACACTGAGATTTAAGAGGGGTTTTTATTTAAGATCTACTGTTTATGCGTTTCTCAACCTTTTTCCCAATTCTGGGAAAACTTGGACATCACAAGTCCTCAATCGATGTTTATATAAATGCATAAACAATGTTTTTATTCAGGAAGCTTATCTTTAGAAATAGAAGTTACATTTAATGGTGGTTAAATTGTAGAATTTCAGGTTATTTGGATCTCAAGAGAGGCAAAGTTTTAATGGAAATAGCATATGTTTCAAATCACTCCTGTTGAATTCTGGCTCAACCACATCCAAGTTACTTTGTAGTTCTGAATTAAATTTGCAGCTTTGTAAAATGGAATAAATAATTCTTGTCTATTAAACGTGTTATAAAGATTAAGTGCTCTGTGAAAGCCTTTGATATACAGCAAACGTCTGGGTAGTTCTTTTTTTCTTTTCTTTTTTCTTCTGGCTGCCTACCCCTTGGCACAGACAATCACTTCTGGCCACTTATAATCAAGTAAGTTCACAAAACAATCTGGGACTTCATGTAGTTTTTAAAGGTGATTGCATTTTCTAATAACACACTATCAGTGTGTGAATTCTACCTGCCGTGGTCATGCCCCAAGCGCTTATGATTGAAGGCACTTTAGTTAGGTTCTGGGAGAAATTCCAACAAAACTGTAGTCAGCAATTCTGCTCTCCGGTGGCATATAGTGTGATAGCCAAAGGAAGGTTATTTATTTCAATGTCTAAACTATAAAAGAGAAGTGGATGGAGTTAAAACTAGTTGCATATAAAGTGTCGAGATAGCTCATAGCCGGGAGGGAAAAAAAAGTCCCACTTGAAAGTTCACTAACGGTTTTGTTAGGAGGAGGGCCTTTAGGTCTTGAATGACATACATTCAAGAGGTCAGAAAAACAAACAACAACAACAAAAAATATATATATACAAAAGAAATAATGCAAAAATATAGTCAGAAGAAGAAAAAAATGTGCAAAAGAAATAATGCTAATAGTATAAAGTATATAAAGTATTATTATAAAGTAATCTCTATGAGAAATCCACTTTAAAGACTGAATAACTACTGGCAATTAACCTCTGTAGTCAAATGTTTAACATTATCCAGTTCAATGTTGAATACTTTTCCACAAACATCGACTCTGCCAAAGATGAATTTATTTGGCACATAATCTTGACTCTTTTGCCCTCTCAAGCTGGACCTATACTCCTGAAAACATCATCTGGGAGAAATTAATATGTCCTATGGGACACTCTTACAGAAGTAAAAAGAAAATTAAATTTCCCCTAAAACCAATATTTAAGTGGAGTTATCCAGAAGTGGAAACTATTAAAGAAGTTTTGGATGGAGTGAAGGATACGGAATGGGCAAGAATAATGCACCAAGCAAGGATGTGTTCTCGGTAAAATCTAGCCCTGGCCTAACCCAGATGTGAGGAGTCGGGGTGGAGGGTATTGTGATCATTTGTGACACAGAAAATTTCACGTTGGGGAAAGTTGGTCAGATATCATTCCATGATACCAATCAGCTGTGGGACCCAGGGTGTGCACATTGAATGGGAGGGCTCTAACACAAGCTCGCAGGTTTACCAGGAGGAGTAAGCACTTCTCAGCAATTGGTAATTCTCTGATGACAGCATGTGGTGTAGCCATTACCTTCAGCATCTGCAGCTACTGGGTAACTCCTGCATAAGAAAAATCTGGATGAGGGCAGCCCTGGTGGCGCAGCGGTTTAGCGCCGCCTGCAGCCCGCGGTGTGATCCTGGAGACCCCGGATCGAGTCCCTCGTCGGGCTCCCTGCATGGGGCCTGCTTCTCCCTCTGCCTGTGTCTCTGCATCTCTCTCTCTCTCTCTCTCTCTAGGTCTCTATGAATAAATAAATAAAATATTTAAAAAAAGAAAAATCTGTATGAGAAACTAGCAGCATCTATTGTGTTCCTCTCAAGTCTCTCAGATCCTCTTCCTTCTCGTATCAAGTACACTTTACACAAGTGTACCCAGTCCTGGAACTTCTGGTCACAATAGCTGTTGAACTTATACAGGAAAGTTGGTGGAACAAATGAAAGCTTCCAAGTATGCGTAGTCTCAGAATGAAGGCTGATATGCATCACCTCCTTCCATTGCCAATTGTACAATCTTCTTCCTCTCTGCAAGCACTTCTCTTGTTAATTTTCCTCCATGGTGACCTGGACTCTTCTCACTAAGGGTCAGAGCCTTTGATTAGCATACAATTCTCAGGCTGAGGGTGCTATCCTTGCTTAATTACTAGGCCTGGAAATACCAAGCCATGCCATATTTGTAATATCAGGGTGCGAAATTCTTTCTGCCTCTGTTATGATCTTGTTGTTCTAAACATGAAAGTAGATACATTACATCAATCTATCACCAAATGACCAGTTGGTCCCTTTTAAGGATGGTATCACTGGAGGTAGGTCACAACTGGTCTTTCTTGCTGACCTGGCAAAATTCAGCAAAGGCAGTGACTGGGTGAATCATTATTCATTCCTTAATGAGAAGGAATCCATAGTAGTGGGGCCAGCATGGCTGCACCTTTGCCACCAGAGTAGCTGTGTCTGTGAACCTATTTGGAGCCCTGAAGCCCCAAAGGCCAGCTGTCATCAGCCAGCTAATTCATCTTGACTTCTTATTTTTTCAGTGACTGTGCTGCAGTGAATACTCTGTGGAATGAATAACATGCAACATAAATATTTTTACACTTTATGCCAGCCTATAGGTCTTTCCACATGTTTTGTCTGGTCAAATATTTACCATTGGCCACATATCTGTACTATCCCTGGTCTCCACACAAAGTAGATGGCCCGGTGGCTACTCCAGTACTTAGCCATCAAAGGACTCTCCTTCATCACTGCCTTGGAGCCTCTCCTGAGCAGGGCTGGGATGGAACAGACTCTCTTTAGCTTGCACAAACCTGCCAAGCTGGCCCTGTGAACCACACTTGGGTATTTAGTTCTCTTTTTTAGCTGGTTATTAAGAACCCCTCATGAAGCTAGAGGTAAGAACTGAGGAAGAGTCAGTAATGCAACCAAGCCCAGTGACATGGAAGCCTGAGCCACCTGAAGCTTAGGGCTTCCTTCCAGCCAACCTAAACCCACTCTTGGTGTTTCATGCCTATCTTACAACTGTGGGGTACTGTGCTGCTTGACACTAGTGTGTTTGGTAGTGCCAAGATAATAACAGGCAGTGCTGGCCTCATGGTCCCTCAATGTGCTGTGTTCAGATGCTCTGTGTCTCTCAGGGTCTGCTACCATGCCAGGAGGTGCTTTTTAAACAATAATTGGTCTTTGCTATATATAGTATGGTCTTATTCCGGAAGCCTGAGCATGAAGGTTTATTAGAGGCTTCACAGGATATCTTTTTCCACCCCAGGAACCTCAAGAATCAAAGAGCTGGCTGCGCCATGTGGCCCAAGTAGCACAAATGACTTCACAGCAACCTGGACCTGCTGCAGAACCTTTTCTTCTTTAGGCAGCACCCAACACTGGTAACTTATGTATAATTCAATAAATCTTTGGAGAAATATTCCCAGGAACAAAAGAAGCTGTCTCCAACTTCAAAAGGGCCTACACAATGCTGTAACTCTTTCTAAATGGTTGAGATACAAGTTGCAACCCCTTGTGGTTGTGGTGGTTTAAAAAAATATATCCACAGAATTTTTAGTACTTTTCTCCTCAAAAATGAAACTTAATTCCAGCAACTGTAGGGAGAAGAAAGCCAAATCCTGCATCATAAGGATACTCAGGAAGCTCTCAGAGAGGTCCATGTGATAAAGAATTGATGCACCAGGCAATAGCCAGCAACTGTGCCTGTGAGTAAATCCTACTCTGATTGGCCTCAAGATGACATAAGCCCCAGCTAATTGCTTGAGTATAATGTCAAAGGAAAACCTGAAATTGAACAGTGAGCCACTTTCAGATCACCAACTCACAGAGTTGAGATATTTATTGTTTTATGCTACCAAGTAATCTGTTCACAGAAATAAATAACTAATACGGAAAAAAATGTCTTGGCAGGCAAGAACAAGGGATCCTTAAAACATTATCAAAGCGGCCTCGTATATGGTTTATTTCCCGTGGCCAAGACAGCACAAGTCTTACCAAAACATGCCAAGTACTTGTTACATTCTAATTTACATGCTGTATTCTGTGAACTTTCTCATGGTCCAGGTCCTGAGGCTCTATTGTTAGAGAGAGCAAGGGAATTAACGTAGACTTGTGATTCTATGAGTATAGATTATTTCTGATTCTCCTTGTTGATGCGTAAGAAAAAGAATAAAACTTCCAGATCAATAGTTGCACATTACATGCAGACTGTGTTACTCCAGCAAAGCTACAGCATTAGCATACGAGCTGCAATTGATACTGATAATTTACTGTCACCTGAGCTAGTCTAGCTAGTAGTATTAACTAGCTCATATTTTGCTGTGTTTTCAGATGAGAAAATGGCAAACAATTAATTAAACATTTGTGGTGAAACATTAAAAAATATCGGACTAGTATCTTAACCGAGTAGGTAAATGATATAAAACATACAAAATAAAAGCAAAGGTAACATCACTGGGGTTAATTTCTTGATTTTATCTGTTTTAGTGATTACCAATATTTCATGAGTTGTATTTTGTAGACTATAAAAGCAAAATTTAATGGCTTAAAATGTGTTTCAAAATCTATGCTAGAGTATTAAGTCATTTTGTGGGGGCTTTTTGACAATTAATTTATCCTACTGGAAAAAAATTATGTTCTTTACATCCTTTGGGAGAATCTTACAATTTTAGTCTGAGAGTTTATTCTATACTCTGTGCATTTCAGTGGTTAATATAGCTAGTAGGACAAGCAAGAGATCACTTAAATCAATGTTATTTTAAAGATAATGTTTGACGGCAGAAAAAAAACATACATTGCCATCAGACTACAAGGGGCAAAAGTACAGCACACACAAAGACTGTTATTTAAATTCTAGAGGATATTGATTAAAGAAGTAATGAAAACATTGGTCCTGATAAGAACTTATGAGGACAATAAACACAGGTACTCCTACAAACATTAACTAGTAATCTGTATCAGAAGACATATCAGGTTTAGAGTTAATGTCTTTATCTTCTACATTAAGAGAGATGCATTAAGTTTTGTACCAAAGCAAGAGGGACTGGTTAATAGGAAGACAATATGAATATCTGGTTTCTTGTTGCTATACTGTTGTCTCTGCTTCTTAATCAGGCAAGCTAAAAAGGACAGAAGCAATCACAGGCTAAGGCAGGTCATGCTTAGAATTTCCTTGTCAAACATTTCCTACCCAGTCCTCTACTGGGTAGTTTTTGGTCATTACCATGATAATGGTCACTACCGTTGTCAATTGGTGTGGGACAAAATCTTTCTTGGACATAATTCTTAAACGACTTTATACATGCACACATGTAAATGTATCTTTTGATAGATTTGGTGTGTATATACCTATGAAGCTATTACCATATTGAGGATAATGAACATCATCATATCCATCATCCTCAAATGTCTGCCATTTGGTAATCTTTCTCTTGTCTCTCTTTGGCCCAGTCTCATTTCCAGGCAACTTTGTCACTTTAGATAAGTTTGTGTTTTCTAAATTTTATGTAGAGAGTACAATATGCACTCTCTTTTTCGTCTAGCTTTTTAAATTAAATGATTATTTTTAGATTAGTGCTGTGGTTGCTAGTTCAATAAATCAGTTCTTTTTGCTGAGCAGTATTTCATCATATGAATATACAGTAGTTTATTTATCTATTTATATATTGACAGGCATTTGAGTTATTTCCAGTTTGGGGTAATTATCAATTTACCAGCTATGAGCTTTTGTTTCAGGTCTTTTATGGCTGTACATTTAACTTCTCTTGGGTAAGTAACTAGAGCAGAATGCTCTGGTTATATGGTAGGTGCATGTTTAACATTTTAAGATGTCACTTTTTATTCCTCAAAGCAATTGTACCACTTCAATTTCCCCCCCTCCACCTTCTTGCCAACATTTTCTATGGTGACTCTAACAACACTTTTGAAGAGAAAAAAATTCATAATTTTAATGAAGTTAAATTTGTATTTCTTTTACACATTCTGCTTTTGGTATTGTATCTAAGAAATCTTTGCCTAACCCAAGGTCACAAATATTTTATTATTACTTCCAAAGTTTTATATTTTTAAGTTTTATATTTGAGTCTGTGACCCATTTTGTTATTTTTTTGTAATGTTGCTATATATATGTGTACAGTGTGTGCATACATATGCATAAAAGTTATTGGGTACATATATCAAAGTTTTATTATTTATTTTATACTATATTTATATTATATATAACATATATTATATATAACATATTCTCCATTCTCCACAGATTTGTCTTTGAAACTTTGTCAAATATTAATTGAATACATTTGTTTTTTTTTTTAATTTTTATTTATTTGTGATAGTCACAGAGAGAGAGAGAGAGAGAGGCAGAGACACAGGCAGAGGGAGAAGCAGGCTCCATGCACCGGGAGCCCGACGTGGGATTCGATCCCGGGTCTCCAGGATCACGCCCTGGGCCAAAGGCAGGCGCTAAACCGCTGCGCCACCCAGGGATCCCAATTGAATACATTTGTGTATAACTACTTCTATACTATTCAGTTCTATTGACCCGTTTATCAGTTTTGCTGTTATATCACCCTTTCTTGATTACTGTGTCTGTAAAGTAAGTTTTGATGTTAAATGTTGTTTTCTTCATCCTAAAGGTTATCTTGTTTTCCTATTAGTCTGTTACTATGGTGGGGTTTAGTAATTCATTGTATTAATTTATTGTCAGCATTGCTTATTATATTTTACCTTTTTAAATATTAGATTTGATTTATCAAAATTTTGTTAAGAATCTTTGTATCCATGTTCATCAAAGATATTAATCTGTATCTTTCTATTCTTGTCATGTTTTCATTTGTATTTTCTTTTTTTTTTTTTAAATTTTTATTTATTTATGATAGTCACAGAGAGAGAGAGAGAGAGAGGCAGAGACACAGGCAGAGGGAGAAGCAGGCACCATGCACCGGGAGCCCGACGTGGGATTCAATCCCGGGCCTCCAGGATCGCGCCCTGGGCCAAAGGCAGGCGCCAAACCGCTGCGCCACCCAGGGATCCCTCATTTGTATTTTCTATGAAAGTATTGGTGATCTCATGAAATCGTTTTCCTCTTGCTTAATTGTCTATAAGAGATTGTTTAGAAATGGATTATTTCTTCCTTCTATAACCACAGAATTCCTCAGAAAAGTCACCTGGGCCTGTAGGTTTATTTATGGGAAGCTATAAACCACAGATTTAATTTCCTTAATTAGAGTAGAGCTATTCAGATTATCTATTTCTTTTGAATGAATATTGCAGATTGTATCTTTAAAGGAATCTGTCATCTAAATTTCCAATATACTAGCATGAAACTATTTATAATAGTTTCTCATTATTCATTTAAGATCTCTAATATCTGTAGTGATGTCAACTTTAGCATTTATATAATTGATAATTTGTCTTTTCTTTTTCCTATCCAATCAAGCTCTTTGTTTTCTTTTTCTTTTTTTCTTTTTTTATAAGGTGGAGGCTGAGGTCATTGATTTAAAAATCTTTCTTTCTGTTCCTCAGACTAAATAATCTTACTTGATATATCTTCATGCTTGCTGATTCCTTCTTTGCCTACTAAAAACTGGTGTTGACTTCATCTAGCAAATTGTTTTATTTCAATTATAGAACTTTTCAACTCCAGCGTGTTTCGTTGGATTATTGAAAATAAATACTACTTTCTTACTAACATTCTTCATTTGTTAAGACACACTTCTCATACTTTCTGTAGTTGTTTAGACATGGATATTTTCACTCTCTGGTTGTATTTTAAATAGCTGACTTAGGGCAGCCCCAGTGGCGCAGCGGTTTAGCGCCGCCCGCAGCCCAGGGTGTGATCCTGGAGACCCCGGGATCGAGTCCCACATCGGGCTCCCTGCATGGAGCCTGCTTCTCCCTCTGCCTGTGTTTCTGTCTCTCTCTCTAGCTGTGTCTCTATGAATAAATAAATAAAATATTAAAAAAAAAATTAAATAGCTGACTTAAATCTTTGTCCAGTAAGTCCAATATTTGGTGTTACTCAGCGACAGTTACAATTTTTGTTTTTTGTTTTGAAAACTAGATATTTTAAATAACATAATGTAACAAATCTGAATATTAGGTTCTTCCTTCTCCCCTGGTTTGTTTTTGTTGATGACTATTGTAGTATTTGCTTGTTAAATGACTTTCCTTAACTTATTCTGTAAAAGTCTATATTCTTCAACATATGGAGACAATCAAGTCTTGAATAATTTAACTTAGCATTTAGCTAATGATTAGACAGAGATTCTTTTTAATTGTTGGAACCATTAGGTCTTTCAGTATTTCCCCAAGGGCTCTATGTGTATGTTGGGTCATGCCTCCAACACACAGCCAGACATCTTATAGCTTTGCCTTAGCCTTTACTTCCTGCTTGCACAAAACCTCAAAGTCAGAGATGTAAGCTTAGGGTCTTCTCAAGTCTTTTTTGAGCATGTGTATAAGCTTGAGATGCACATAACTCTATGCATGTGTGAGGCCTTCTAAATTTTCAAATATTTGTCAGAGCTTTTCAGAGTCCTTATGGACATCAATGTCACAACTTTTCCTTTTATGTGTTTTGGTTAGTCCATGTTTGCACAGACTTCTCTCCACCACCGTAGGTAACTATGACACTAAAACTTGCCTAAAATTGATATTGATAGAGGCTCCCATGGAAAATATTTTCTTATTGGGCAAATGCTGCATCAAGTCCAGTTCAAACAGCTTTGAAAGTGATTCTTCCTTGGAAACCTAGACAGGTCCAATAATTACAGTTCTTTGGGAATGAATCTTTGAAAGAGCTACAATTCCACTCTTTTCTTTTTTCCCTTTTAGGCGAGCAATGCTGACCAGGAATGCTGGATGTTATTTTTCAATATCTACTATGGAGCTCTCGAATGGACATTGTGACTAGAATAAATTAAAATGTCACAAAATGTATTCTCCATACTGAGACTCAGCAAGTTTTCTTAAATAAATGCTCTTCCATTTGCTGTAAAAATTTGATTAATTTCAACTAAAAGAATAGATTTTGATATTTTAACATTTTTTCTCATTTCTTTTATGGAAAAAATAATTTTCATAGGTCCTTTTCCTACCATTTTCACTGACATCACCCCATGCTTTGTAATTTTTGTTTGGATATCAGACACTGAATTTTATCTATTGAATGTTTAATATTTTGTACACCTGCAATATACTTTATCTTTGCTCTTAATGCAGTGAAATTTCTTGGAACAAGGTTGGCTTTTTTGAGTATTTTAAGCATTAGATAAATTAGGTCGGAACAATACTTTTTCTAACACTAATCTTTCCTCAGTGTTGAACCAAAACTCTTCCTATGCCCATGAATTATAAAATTTTCTTTTCCACTATTTTGCGGACAGGACTATCCTAGTTTTGTGTGAGCTCCATGTATGGTTCTTTTTTTTGCTCCATCTTAGATATATTTTCCTTATATGCATGTACAATTAGCACTCGACTAAATAATGGGGAGGGGATTTTTGAAGATATACAGAATTTTCTGCCCTATGGACTTTTGGAATTTTGCAATCTCTGGACTCTACTACAAGGATACTGGTGGGTTCTGACTGGGTTCTCCCTTTTTGCATGAGATCCTTTCTGCATGAGATCTATAAACTTTATAAAGCTGCAAGCTAAGGAAATTATAATGCTCTGTTCTCAGGTTTCTTTTTTCAAAGGGATTATGGTTCCTCTTTCCCTGTTGATCAATATTGTTATTGAATTCTATATTTTATTTTGTGTTATTTAATAGTTTTTAAACTGCAGAGTGAATCTAACTTCTGTTATTTCATCTTGACTGGAAACAAAAGTCTGATGCAGTTTTTGAATTTTTTTATCCTTGCCTTTCATTATTGCTGTCTTCTCTGATACTTTCTGTATTTTCTTTCTTAAGATCCAGCCTGTCACTTTGAAGCTTTTAAAAGGAATTTTTATCTGAGGTGATATTCTTCAGTTATGCGGTAGGGGACCTTTGTCAAATATAACTGAGGATGCTTAGGGTTTTATTTTACTTTAAGATACCATTTTTGACTACTTTTATAACAGCTTATTTAGTATCTAGGAACAGTTTTTCATATCTTTGTGCCTTCAAACCCCTGATTTTAGAATCAATTGTATTTTAGACATTATGCAATGAATGCATATTATAGCAAAATTATATTTCTTTAAATTCTGTGTATATACTAGATACCTAGAAATTGTGCTTTTCTCTTTTACTCCCCTGGGTTTGCAGAAGAAGCAGAAATATAGCCAACTCATGTCAAAATTCTGATTTTTATCTTACCATGTACTTCAATACCAGTGATATTATCAAGGGACACACCTACCTTCTTTCAATACAATATTTTCCAAACCACTGCTCTCTGTGTGGTAGAAATCAGGTTTGAATTATTAGAAGACAAAAAGAATGCATATTGGACAATATTTTGAAGTCTGACAAAATCTCTAAATCAGCCATGAAATTTGGGCTTATAATGGTAGGCTATTATAAGAAAATAAAGGACACAATGAAATCAGTAGAGGCAATGTCACAACTGTTAAATCAAAACTGTTGAATCAAGTAAACTATGTATCATTGGAGAGCACTTGTTTGGATTAAATAATAGTGGTGTCATTTTGTTCTTATTTTGTTTACAATCATCATGATAAAATCATAAGCATTTATTCAAGCAATTCTAATTTATTTATTTTTGATCTCCCTTTTCTTCTAGAAATATTACTCTTATTCAGTGTGATCTTTACTTTTTATTTTTTTAAGGAAATTTGTTTTCATTTTTTTTATTTGTTTTAAGATTTTATTTATTATGAGACACACACACACACACACAGAGAGAGAGAGAGGCGCAGAGATACAGGCAGAGGGAGAAGTAGGCTCCATGCAGGGAGCCCGACGTGGGACTGGGTCCCGGGTCTCCAGGATCACACCCTGGGATGAAGGCAGCGCTAAACCACTGAGCCACCCGGGCTGCCTTATTCAGTGTGATCTTTAAAACGTATATTCTTCTCTCTAGAGTTTCTGTAAATTATTCACAATAGCATATAGAATGAAAGAAACAATCTTGAAGAAATTTCACTTAATGTGAATACTTTGAAGATATATTTGTTCAAATCTACTGATTTCAATCACTGATTGGTAATTTTGAATTGAATGCTTAATCTTACAAATAAAAGCATTCATACTCTGAATATTTTCTTTCAGAGTGGATTTTATTTTCTTCAATATTAAAAGAAGGGTCTCTATAATGCAACTGAGAAATGTTTGTACAAATCTATCCTTATAGGAATTTCATTTGAGTCTGGAGTGTTTACTATGTATCTTATCTTTGATGAGATGTGATCATCACTCTTATCTCCAACACTACAGTGAGCCTATAGATCTAGTTGCAATAATTTACATGTATATATATATACACACACATATATGTGTGTGTGTGTGTGTGTGTATATATATATATATCCTTAATAGTTTCGCTTAAAAGCATCTCTAGCATGCTTATTTCTCCAAATGTCTCCTGCCAAATATGCAACTTATAATTCAACAAATGCACAGAAGCAGAAATTGCATGCAGAATTCTGGTCTAGCATCTCTGTATCTCCCCTTTCTCTAATTTTGTTTTTCACATTATAGTTTTTTTAATAATAAATTTATTTTTTATTGGTGTTCAATTTCCAACATACAGAATAACACCCAGTGCTCATCCCGTCAAGTGCCCCCCTCAGTGCCCGTCACCCATTCACCCCCACCCCCCGCCCTCCTCCCCTTCCACCACCCCTAGTTCGTTTCCCAGAGTTAGGAGTCTTCATGTTCTGTCTCCCTTTTTGATATTTCCCACACATTTCTTCTCCCTTCCCTTATATTCCCTTTCACTATTATTTATATTCCCCAAATGAATGAGACCATATAATATTTGTCCTTCTCCGATTGACTTACTTCACTCAGCATAATACCCTCCAGTTCCATCCACGTTGAAGCAAATGGTGGGTATTTGTCATTTCTAAAGGCTGAGTAATATTCCATTGTATACATAGACCACATCTTCTGAATCCATTCATTGTTCGATGGACACCGAGGCCAGTACCACATTGTCTTGATGACCACAGCTTGTAGTACAACCTGAAATCTAGCATTGTGATGCCCCCAGATATGGTTTTCTTTTTTAAAATTCCCCTGGCTATTTGGGTTTTTTTTCTGATTCCACACAAATCTTAAAATAATTTGTTCTAATTCTCTGAAGAAAGTCCATGGTATTTTGATAGGGATTGCATTAAACGTGTACACTGCCCTGGGTAACACTGACATTTTCACAATATTAATTCTGCCAATCCATGAGCATGGAATATTTTTCCATCTCTTTGTGTCCTCCTCAATTTGTTTCAGAAGTGTTCTATAGTTTTTAGGGTATAGATCCTTTACCTCCTTGGTTAGGTTTATTCCTAGGTATCTTATGCTTTCGGGTGCAATTGTAAATGGGATTGACTCCTTAATTTCTCTTTCTTCAGTCTCATTGTTAGTGTATAGAAATGCCACTGACTTCTGGGCATTGATTTTGTATCCTGCCACGCTACCAAATTGCTGTATGAGTTCTAGCAATCTTGGGGTGGAGTCTTATGGGTTTTCTATGTAGAGTATCATGTCATCTGCGAAAAGGGAGAATTTGACTTCTTCTTTGCCAATTTGAATGCCTTTGATTTATTTTTGTTTCCTGATTGCTGAGTCTAGGACTTCCAGTACTATGTTGAATAGCAGTGGTGAGAGTGGACATCCCTGTCTTGTTCCTGATCTTAGGGGAAAGGCTCCCAGTGCTTCCCCATTGAGAATGATATTTGCTGTGGGCTTTTTGTAGATGGCTTTTAAGATGTTGAGGAATGTTCCCTCTATCCCTACACTCTGAAGAGTTTTGATCAGGAATGGATGCTGTATTTTGTCAAATGCTTTCTCTGCATCTAATGAGAGGATCATATGGTTCTTGGTTTTTCTCTCGCTGATATGATGAATCACATTGATTGTTTTACGAGTGTTGAACTAGCCCTGTGTCCCGGGGATAAATCCTACTTGGTCATGGTAAATAATTTTCTTAATGTACTCTTGGATCTTATTGGCTAGTATCATCTTGAGAATTTTTGCATCCATGTTCATCAGGAATATTGGTCTGTAATTCTCCTTTTTGGTCGGATCTTTGTCTGGTTTTGGAATTAAGGTGATGCTGGCCTCATAGAACGAATTTGGAAGTACTCCATCTCTTTCTATCTTTCCAAACAGCTCTGGTAGAATAGGTATGGTTTCTTCTTTAAACGTTTGATAGAATTCCTCTGGGAAGCCATCTGGCCCTGGACTTTTGTGTTTTGGGAGGTTTTTGATGACCGTCAATTTCCTCCCTGGTTATTGGCCTGTTCAGGTTTTCTATTTCTTCCTGTTCCAGTTTTAGTAGTTTGTGGCTTTCCAAGAATGTGTCCATTTCTTCTAGATTGCCTAATTTATTGGCATATACCTGTTCATAATATGTTTTTTAAATCGTTTGTATTTCCTTGGTGTTGGTAGTGATCTCTCCTTTCTCATTCATGATTTTATTAATTTGAGTCTCCTCTCTCTTCTTTTTAATAAGGCTGGCTAATGGTTTATCTATCGTTTTTTTTTTTTTTAATGATAGTCACAGAGAGAGAGAGAGAGAGGCAGAGACACAGGCAGAGGGAGGAGCAGGCCCCATGCACCGGGAGCCCGACGTGGGTTTCGATCCCGCGTCTCCAGGATCGCGCGGTGGGCCAAAGACAGGCGCCAAACCGCTGCGCCACCCAGGGATCCCCGGTTTATCTATCTTATTAATTCTTTCAAAGAACCAACTCCTGGTTGTGTTGATCTGTTCCACAGTTCTTCTGGTCTCGATTTCGTTGAGTTCTGCTCGAATCTTTATTAACTCTCTTCTTCTGCTGGGTGTAGGATCTATTTGCTGTTTTTTCTCTAGCTCCTTTATGTGTAAGGTTAGCTTTTCTATTTGAGTTCTTTCCAGTTTTTGAATGGATGCTTGTATTGTGATGTATTTCCCCCTTAGGACTGCTTTTGCTGCATCCCAAAGATTTTGAATGGTTGTATCTTCATTCTCATTAGTTTCCATGAAACTTTTTAATTCTTCCTTAATTTCCTGGTTGACCCTTTCATCTTTTAGCAGGATGGTCCTTAACCTCCACGTGTTTGAGGTCCTTCCAAACTTCTTTTGTGATTTAGTTCTGATTTCAAGGCATTTTGGTCTGAGAATATGCCGGGGACGATCCCAATCTTTTGATATCAGTTCAGACCGGATTTGTGACCCAATATGTGGTCTATTCTGGAGAAAGTTCCATGTGCACTTGAGAAGAATGTGTATTCAGTTGAGTTTGGATGTAAAGTTCTATAGATATTTGTGAAATCCATCTGGTCCAGTGTATCATTTAAAGGTTTCCTTTCTTTGGAGATGTCGTGTTTACAAGACCTATCATGTGTAGAAAGTGCTAGATTGAAGTCACCAAGTATAAGTGTATTATTATCTAAGTATGTCTTAACTTTGGTTATTAATTGATTGATATGTTTGGCAGCTCCCACATTCGGGGCATATATATTGAGGTTTGTTAATTCCTCTTGTTAGATAGATGCTTTAAGTATGATATAGTGTCCCTCTTCATCTCTCACTACAGTCTTCGGGGTAAATTTTAGTTTATCTGATATAAGGATGGCTACCCCTGCTTTCTTTTGAGGACCGTTGGAATGGTAAATGGTTCTCCAATCTTTTATTTTCAGGCTGTAGGTGTCCTTCTGTCTAAAATGAGTCTCTTGTAGACAGAAAATAGATGGGTCCTGCTTTTTTATCCAGTCTGACACCCTGTGCCTTTTGATGGGGTCATTAAGCCCGTTCATGTTCAGAGTTACTATTGACAGCTATGAGTTTAGTGTCATCATGATATCTATTCAGTCCTTGTTTTTGTGGATTGTCCCACTGAACTTCTTCTTAAAGGGGAATTTTAAGAGTCCCCCTTAAAATTTCTTGCAGAGATGGCTTGGAGGTCACATATTCTTTCAGTTCCTGCCTGTCTTGGAAGCTCTTTATCTCTCCTTCCATTCTGAATGAGAGCCTTGCTGGATAAAGTATTCTTGGTTGCATGTTCTTCTCATTTAGGACCCTGAATATATCCTGCCAGCCCTTTCTGGTCTGCCAGGTCTCTGTGGAGACGTCTGCTTTTACCCTAATACTCCTCCCCATAAAAGTCAGGGTTTTCTTGTCTCTTGCTGCTTTAAGGCTCTTCTCTTTATCTCTGGAATTTGCAAGCTTAACTATTAAATGTCGAGGTGTTGAACGGTTTTTATTGATTTTAGGGGGTGTTCTCTCTATCTCCTGGATCTGAATGCCTGTTTCCCTTCCCAGATTAGGAAAGTTTTCAGCTATGATTTGTTCAAATACATATTCTGACCCTCTGTCCCTTTCGGCGCCCGCGGGAACCCCAAATAAACGTAGGTTTTTCTTCCTCAGGCTGTCATTTATTTCCCTTAATCTATCCTCATGATCCTTTGTCTCTTTTTTCCTCAGTTTCCCTCTTTGCCATCAACTTGTCTTATACGTCACTCACTCGTTCTTCCACCTCGTTAACCCTCGTCGTTGGGACTTCTAGTTTGGATTGCATCTTATTCAATTGATTTTTAATTTCTGCCTGATTAGATCTAAATTCTGCAGTCATGAAGTCTCTTGAATCCTTTATGATTTTTTCTAGAGCCACCAGTAGCTGTATAATAGTGCTTCTGAACTGGCTTTCTGACACTGAATTGTAATCCAGATTTTGTAACTCTGTGGAGAGAGGACTGTTTCTGATTCTTTCTTTTGAGGTGAGGTTTTCTTTCTCCTCATTTTGCTCAGTGCAGATTGCTCAAAAACAAGTTGTATTGGGAAAAGGAGGAAAAGAGGATAGAAAAAGGAAAGAAAAGAGAAAAAGAAAAAAGAAAAAAGGCAGAAAAAGGGAAGAAAAAGAGAAAGAAAAAGAAAGAAAGGTAAAAAAAGGTGGGGGAAGCAGACAGAAATCAAAAAGATAAAAAAGAAAAAAGAAAAAAAGAAGAAAAAAACACGGGGGAGTATCTTCTGATTCTATGTACTTTAAGTCCCTTGACTTCCCCTGGAACTTGTCCGTCTAGCTGGTCTTCTGGGGGAGGGGCCTGTTGTGCTGGTTTTCAGGTGTTAGCACTTGGGGGAGCTGCTCTGCCCCGGCCTGGTGCAGGGCTCAGTGGGGGTTGTTCACCCCGTGAGGCCCCAGGAGGAACAGCCCTAGTGGCCGCCGCCAGCTCTGGAGCCCTGGATTCAGCTCAGCAGTAGCTCCAGAGCTCTCTGTCTGCAGGGCCTGGAGGCTCCGGGGCGGGGCCGCTGATCTGCTCAGCTCGGGGCAGGAGCGTCCTCGCTGTCCTGGGCCCTCCGGCCTCTGCCTGTCCCGGGGGAGGCCGGATCCTGGGCTGTGTCCCCGCGCCCTGTGCTCCGGAGCCTGCGCTGTAGGATTCGCGCTCCCGCCCCACAGCCCCCTCCGCGGAGCTGCCCTCGAGCCCCCTCCGAGCTGCTCCCGCCCCGCAGCCCCCTCCGCGGAGCCGCCCCCGAGCCCCCCGAGCTGCTCCCGCCCCGCAGCCCCCTCCGCGGAGCCGCCCCCGAGCCCCCCGAGCTGCTCCCGCCCCGCAGCCCCCTCCGCGGAGCCTCTTCCTCCACCCGAGCCCCCTCCGAGCTGCTCCCGCCCCGCAGCCCTCTCCGCGGAGCCGCCCCCGAGCCCCCCGAGCTGCTCCGGGTCCCCCGTGCGCGCTGCAGCCCTTAGGGAGCTCGGCGCACTCTCCCAGGGCGCAGGTGTCTGTTAGTGTCCCCGGGAGCCCGAGGGCATCCCCGCCCTCCTGGGTCCTGCTCCACCTCCCCGCGAGCCCCTTTCCCCCGGGAAGGTCGGTGCAGCTCCTGCTCCTCCGGGACGGGGCTCTCCTGTCCTGGGGACACTCGCCCTGGCCTCAGCCTGGCTCCTCACGGGGCCCCTCCCCGTTGGATGCCTTTTGTTTCTTTATTTCTTTCTTCCCCGTCTTCCTACCTTGATAGAAGCGCGAACTCTTCTCACTGTAGCATTCCAGCTGGTCTCTCTTTAAATCTCAGGCCGAATTCGTAGATTTTCAGGATGATTTGAAGGTTATCTCAGTAATTTGGTGGGGACAGGTGACTTGGGGACCCTACTTTTCTGCCATCTTGCCCCTCCCTCTACACATTATAGTTTTATTAACCCGAGTGAAATATTGGATAGCTTAAGGTCCTTACTTCTTGGAACCCCACACTATACATCTGATTAGAAAATACCCTGAGGTGGGCAAAGCAGCTTTTAATATGGGATTTACCTCTGTGTACTACCCTCATAGTCAGTATTTTTGCCTCTCAAGTGGCTGCCTTTGTTGCTTTGTGAGGCCACCAGAGAGTTCCATTTTATTTTATTTATTTTTTTATTTTCGTATATTTTTTATTTGTTTTATTGGAGTTCAACTTGCCAACATATAGCATATCACCCAGTGCTCATCCAGTCAAGTACCCTCCTCAGTGCCCGTCACTCAGTCATCCCAACCTCCCACCCACCTCCCTTTCCACTATCCCTTACTCGTTTCCCAGAGTTAGGACAAACATTATACGGTCTCATTCATTTGGGGAATATAAAAAATAGTGAAAGGGAATAAAGGGGAAAGGAGAGAAAATAAGTGAAAATATCAGTGAGGATAAGAGAACATGAGAGTTCTATTTTAAATATTATCCAGCTTTCACTCTTATTCTCAGTGAGGAAATTAGTCAGAATGTTACTCCATTATTGCTAGAAGTAAAATAATGCAGAGTAATTTTAATGCAAATTAGATCACATTATTCTACTGTTTAAAACACTAAAAGACTCAGTCTTGCATGAGCTCCTTACAAGGTCTAGCTCATTACTTGTTTGCTTCAACTTTTATCCCATAGATTTTTTTTAAGATTTTATTTATTTATTCATGAAAGACACAGAGAGAAAGTCGGAGACATAGGCAGAGGGAGAAGCAGGCTCCTCCCAGGGAGCCTGATGTGGGACTCGATCCCGGGACTCCAGGATCACGCCCTGAGCCAAAGGCAGAAGCTCAACCACTAAGCCACCCAGGCATCCCTCTCCCATAGAATTAAAAGCACTCAGTCCTCACAGTTTCCTCTCTTTTATCTATAATCAACCTTGGCCATTTTTTCTTCTCTTTCTCAGTTCCCTATACACTCTACTTTCTACTTTTCTTCTTGACAAAGGTCAGAAATTACAGCTGTCATTTTTTTTTTCTCTGAAACCAATGTGCTTGACAGCACCCTGGCATATGTCTATTGAAACAACAATAATTGTTTGAACAAAGCATTAGAGTGTGATCATGTTCTAATGTGTTAAGGGAGAGTTCTAAAGGACAATCAGGGTGGAGTGGAAGACCTAATGGTGGTAAGTTCATGAGAAATCAGGCTTAAACAGATATTTTATAGAAAACTAAATATTTGGTACTTTATCCTATAGGATATGAGAATCTCTTAAAGTGTTAAAATATGAGTTTGTATATCAGTCAGTATATAAGAAATTTTGACTAAGCTATAAAACTTGCAGATTAGACAAAGTAAGTAATTAGAACTGATAGTGCATGATAAGCCATTGGGGATGGCTTATATATACATATATATCCAACTGGCACTTTATTTTATTTTTTCAAGTTTATTTTCTTTCTTTTATCTTTCTCTCTTTGTTTATTCTGACTGGCTTGATGGCAATACCATTCACTAAGATAAGGACCATGGAAGGAAGATATTTTGTATAAAATGTATCAAGCTTGGAATATGCTAGTTTTTAAATAATTCTGTGACATCAGGTAGGAATGTCAATTGGGCATTTCACAGTATAAGAGATAAAAATTAGTCAGTCATCAGTTTTATAACACTGATTTGTGAGCAGCAGTATTAAGAACATGGACTCTTGAGTTTCCCCACTCTAGTAATCTCACAGATCATGTGTTCCTATGTTTGTGAGTAAACACCAAGTTCTGGGCAAGATGGTGGAGTAGGAGGATCCTAAGCTCAGCTTTTCCCACAGATATAATTAGATAACACACATCAGTGTAAACAACTCAGAAAACAACTCAGAGACTAGCAGAACAAACTGCACAATGTAGAAAGGAAACTGCATGAAAGAGGGTAGGAAGGACAGAGATGTGGTTGAGAGCTAAATAAACCCACACAACTATTTAAGGAGGGAGGGACTCATGGTGGAGGAGAGTGGAAACAAAAAGATCCCCACACTTGGGAACCCATACAAGGAAGACAAATCCCCATGGCATTTGGCTTTGAACACGAGGGGCTGAATTTCATGAATTCTCACAGCCAACAAGACTTTTAAAACCTAGGATTTAAAAATTCAGTAAGCTTGGCTGTAGGATAGTTAGGAGGGTAAAATGAGCCACTCTTAAAGAAACAGCATAACAAACAGCCCCTGGAGGTACTGCATAGAAGCAGCAATTTGGAGAACACCTGGGGGCATACAGGAGGGAGAGTTATATACTAATCTCAGAACATATCCCAGAGAGGCAGGTACTTCTGGCAGACTTCTCCAGCAACAAAGGAGCTGGAAGGTGCCATTTCCATCCCCTCAACCCCCAACATAAACACACGACCACTGGCAGGAACCATCACTGTGCTGTGCTTCCATGGACCCTCCACCTCCAGAGAGACCCACCTGAGTCCCAACATTGAAGGGCTCTTTCTGCAGAAAACTAGCAGCATTCAAAGCTTGCTAACACCAAGCACCATTGCATCAACACCCCCAGCCTGCCACACATATACAAATTCTGGATCTGCCCCCTGCAATATGCTCTTGGCCAGATCCCATCCAGGGTGGTGCCACAGGCCTGGCAACATACAAGTAGCACTTATAGGCACCATTCCAAACTTCTATCTTCTGCCCTGGAGAGAGGGAAAAATAACCACACACCAGTCAGACTGCAACAGTAGACTAGGGGCAGACAGGTGGTTTGATTGCAGGCTTCACTCACCAATGAAAGCTTCACATGGGATAGCACAAAGAACCCTGCAGTTTGGGGCTACTGCATCTCTGACAAATGCATGATCTGAATCAACTCAAGTCTAAGGTACCTTGAGATTGGCCCACTGACACCACAGGGAGCAAAATCTGCCTATAATAGACAAAGAGAGCCATTGTAAATTACTGATTGAAAGAAAAAGCAGTTCAGCCACAATAGCAGGACACCCACATCACACATAGGAGATACTTCTGAATGCTAGGTTCTGATGAACAAGGCACTATAGGACCTCTTCTTCATGAGACCATGACTTTCAAGGGCAGAAGACATAAACTGACTTTCCTAACCCAGGTATAGACACAGAGAGTTAGATAAAATGAGGAGACAAAAGAACATGTCCCAAATGAAAGAACAGGACAAAAATCACAAAAGGCCTAAGTGAACTAGAGATGAGTAATATGCCTATAGATAATTTAAAGTAGTGATCATAAAGATACTCAATGGTCTTATGCAAAGAATGGAGGGCATCAGTGAAACCCTTAACAAAAGATAAAAAAGAACCAATCAGAGATAAAGAACAATAAATGATATTAAAAATACACTAGATAGAATCAATAGTAAACTAGATGAAGCAGAAGAATGTATCAACAACCTGGAGAACAGAGTAATGGAAAGTAATCAACATGAGTTGGTGAGAGGAAAATATATACGCAAAATGAGAATAGACTTAGGGAACTCAGTGACACCATCAAGTGTAATAACATTCACATTATAGGGATCCCATAAAAAGAAGAGAAAGGCAAGGGGGCAGAAAATTTATTTGAGGAAATAAAAACTGTAAACTTCCTTAAGTTGAGGAAAGAAATGTAAATCCAGATACAGGAGGTACAGAAATTCCCCAATGAAATTAACCTAAAGAGGTCCACATCAAGACACATAGTAATTAAACTGGAAAAATGTACTGAAAAGGGGAATTTTAAAAGCAGCAAAAGAAAAGAAAATAGTTACATACAAAGGGAATCTCATAAGGCTGTCACTTGATTTTTCAGCAGAAACTTTGTAGGCCAGAAGAGAGTGGCATAATATATTCAAAGTGCTGAAAATAAAAGGAAAAAAAAAGCTGCAGTCAAGAATACTCTATCCAACAAGTCTTTCTATCATTCAGAGTACAGGGAGAGATAAAGTATTTCCAGACCAAAAAAAAAAAAAAAGGCTAAAGGACCAACTAAATCAGATTTACCAAAAATGTTAAAGAGGACTATGAAAAGGAAAGACCTTAAGTGAGAGTAAGGAAAATGGGAAGCACAATAGCCGTAAAAATAACTAAATCTATAAAAAGTCAAGGGACTAAAAAAAAAAATAATAAGACTAAAGGATGTAAACCATGATAATGCCATATACCTAAAACATGGGGTGAAGAGGAGTAAATAATGTGCTCCAACTTAAATGATGATCAACTTAATATAGACTTCTATAGGCAGAAGATGTTATACAAACTAAATGGTAACAATTCATCAAAACCCAATAATAGAAATAAATCCAAGCTGAAGAAACCCAACTAATCATGAGAAAAGAGAGCATGAGAAGAAAGGAACAGAGAACAACCATAAAACAATGCCATAAAAAATGGCAAAAAATCTATTAATAATTACTTGCAATATAAATGAACTAAATGTTCCAATCAAAAGACATAGGATGACAAAATGAATAAAAAAACAAGACTCATCCATATGCTGCCTACAAGAGAGCCATTTCAGTTGTAAAGACATATGCAGATTGAAAGTGAAGGGGTGGTGAAGCATTTATCATGAAAATGGCTGTGAAAAGGTACCCAAGGTAGCAATATTTAAATTATACAAAGTAGACTTTAAAACATAGATGTTGGCCAAAGACAAAGAAGGGTGCTCTATGACAATACAGGGGATAATCCAACAAGAAGATACAACATTTGTAAATATTTAATACATCCAACATGGGAGAACTTAAATACTTAAAGCAGTTAACGACAAACATGAAGGAAGCAATTGATAGTGTATAATAATAGTTGGAAACATTAACACTTCACTTACATGAATGGATAGATTTCCAAAGAGAAAATTAGCAAGTAAACAGTGGCTTTGAATGACACAATAAAACTAATGGATTTCACATATATATTGAGGACATCCCACCCTAAAACACTACAATACACATTCTTCTCAAGTGCACACAGAACATTCTCCAGAATCGAATTAGCCTACAAAACAATGCTCAACAAATTCAAAAAGATTGAAGTCATGCTAGACAGTTTTTCTGACCACAATGGTATGAAACTAGAAGTCAACCACAAGAAAAAATCTGGAAAGGCCACAGGCACATGAAGGGTAAATAATATGCTCCTAAGTAATGGATAGGTCAACCAAGAAATTAAAGAGGAAATAAAAAATTACAGGAAAACAAATAAAAATGAGAACAATGGTCTGGAGCCTTTGGGATGCAACAAAAGCACTTCTAAGAAGGAAGTTTGTAGCAATATACATCTACCCCAAGAAGCAAGAAAAATCTCAAATAAACAACCTAGCCCTATGTCTACAAGAAAAAGAAAAAACAAACAAACAAACAAACAAAACCCAAAGCCAGTAGAAAGAATAAAATAATAAAGATTAGGGCAGAAATAAACAAAATAGAAACTAAAAAATGAAACAAAATAACAACAACAACAACAACAAAAACAGATCAATGAAACTAGAAACCTTTTCTTTGAAAAGATCAACAAAATTGATAAACCTAAAGGTTTATTAGCCAGGTTCATTAAAACAATAAAAATAAAAAGAGAGAGGATGCAAATAAACAAGATGAGAAACAAAAGAGGAGAAATAACAACTGCCAGCACAGAAATACAAATGATTGTAAGAGAGTATTATGAAAAATTATAGGCCAACAAATTGAACAATCTAGAAAAAAAATGAATAAATGTCTAGAAACATATAACCTCCTAAAACTTAATCAGAAAGAAGTAGAAAATTTGAACAACCAATGAAATTTAATCGGTGATTAAAAACTCCCAAGAAACAAAAATCCAGGATCAGATGATTTTGTAGGGACATTCTACCAAATACGTAGGGAGGAGTTAATACCTATTTTTCTCAAACTTTTCCAAAAAATAGAAAAGGAAGGAAAATCCAAATTCCTTCCATAGTTGAACATTACCCTGATTCCAAAACTAGATAAAAAACACTCCCACTCACCCACCCCCATACACCAAAAAAAGAGAGAGCACTACAGGGCAGTATCTCTGATAAACATAGATGCAAAACTCCTCAATAAATTATTACCAAACAGAATCCAATAATAAATTAAAAAGATAATTCACCATAATCAAGTGTGATGTATTTCTGGGATGCAAGTGTGGCTATTTGCTAATCAGTTATCATATCAATAGGAGAAAGGGTAAAAACCATATGATCATTTTAACAAATGCAGAAAAAGTGTTTGACAAAGTACAACATCCATAATGATAAAACCCTCAATAAGTAGGCTTAGAGGAAACATACCTCAACATAATAAAGCCCATATATGAAAAACACACAGGTAACATCACACTCAATGGTGAAACACTGAGAGTTTTTCCCCTAAGATTTGGAACAAGATAAGTATGTCCACTCTCACCAGTTTTATTCAACATAGTATTGGAAGTCCTAGCCCTAATAATCAGACAAGAAAAAGGAATAAAAGACATCCAAATAAGTAAGGAAGAAGTAAAACTTTCACTATTTACAAATGATTTGATACTATATATATAAATATATATAAATATATATTTATATATAAATATATATTTATATAAACATATATATTATATATGGTACTATATATATTATATATAAATATAAATATAAATATATATATATTCTAAAACTCCACCCAAAACTACTAGAGCTGGTATGAATTTAGTAAGGTCACAGGATACAAAATAAATGTACAAAAAAATCCGTTGTATTACTATATACTAAAAATGCAGGAGCAGAAAGAGGAATTAAGAAATCAATTTCATTTACAGTTACACCAAAAATAATAAAATGCCTAAAAATAAAGTCACCAAGGAGGTGAAGACCTGTATTCTGAAAACTACAAAATACTGATGAAAAAAAAATTGAAGAAAACACAAACAAATGGAAACATATTCCATGCTCACAGGTTGGAAGAACAATGTTGTTAAAATGTTAACATTGTATGTTAACTATACTAGCATTTAAACAAATAACTTTTAAAAAATGGACTCTTTAGTCAGACAGTTTGTTTGAAATCTGGTTCCACCATGAATAGCTTCATCGACTTGAGAAATTTATCTGAGCTCTCTATGCCCCACTTTGAGATGAGCAAGATAAAAACTGTTCCAAGTACATTACTCATTAAATACCAACAGCATATGTTTTTTAGTAAATATAATTGTATATGTCAACTAAATATAATGTAATATCCTGAATGAGATCCTGGAAAAGAAAAATGATATTAGAGGAAACCTAATAATGTATTGGGTTTCAAATGATTGACAAGCCATATGTTTCTTAATAAAAATAATTGTATATGTTAAAAATATCTATAATATAGGAAAAGTTGTGTATTTAGGTAACTGAATTTAAGATCTACTTTAAAAATCATCTTTTTCTTCTATTTATTGTTTGTGTACACCTTATACTTGTGAATTTAGAGTTTACTTTTTTTAGCATAAACTGAAAAATACCAAGGGATTGGTACTTATTCAGTAAAAGTTACACCTTATATTTATGAATTTAGAGTTTATGTTTTTCAGCATAAACTTAAAAATACCAAAACCATAAAAAATACCAAGGGATTTTCTTTCAATTTTCATAAATGTGCAAAATGGTTTTATGCTTTTGTTGCAGAAAAAGAATATATAACAGAGAATTACCCACAAATTTAAAACTCCCATTGAAGCTTTATACTGACTTAAAGCAAGTTAATGCAAATACACAAATTAAAAATATATATGGCATATATATATGTGTGTGTGTGTATATATACACAGACACACACACACATATATATATATATATATAGCATAAGTGGTAGTTACAGATGTATGATGAACATTTGAAAAAGCAAAGCAATTACAGGCATTTGAGAAGGAAGCTGACAGGGTACATACAAAAAGTATTGTTTGTTGTGCTGAGAGGACAGCTGGAGTTGGAGACCATGGATTTATAGAAAAACAGCATCTGTAGTGCATAAGCAGAGAGCTGACTTATTAAAACTTGAAGATTTTCAGGCTCAAAAAAAAAAAAAAGATAAAGGAACTAAGTATTTGAGAGTGGCTTGCAAGAGAATGACTAAAATGAGGTACCATCATAAGAATGTCGCTTAGATATAGCATAAATGTGAATGATCAAAATTCTACAGCAATTAGATGTATCAATTTTCACACAATGAAAATAAAACAGTGAAGAAGCTGACAAATGAAGTTTAGAACAGAGATTAGTAATTGAAGAGTAAGATTTCTGAGATTCTAGCTGATTTTCTGAATTTGGCCATGGGTTGTTTTGACTAGAATGAATGTTAGTTCATTCGATTTCAGAAGAAGCTTTGAAATTAGAGCATAGGCATAACATAGTTGAATAGAATATATACTTAGAGATAGTTGTCAAATCCTTTAGAGTTTATGGGGAGCCTAATGAGTTTAATAAATTCAGTAATAATTATAATATAAGGGCTTTGGGACGCCTGGGTGGCTCAGCGGTTGAGCATCTGCTTTCGGCTCAGGGCATAATCCCGGAGTCCCAGGATCGAGTCCCACATCAGGCTCCCTGCATGGAGCCTGCTTCTCCCTCTGCCTGTGTCTGTGCCTCTCTCTCTGTGTCTCTCATGAATAAATAAATAAAATCTTTTAAAAAAATAAATAAAGGATAATATATGTCAGTGTTGAATAAAGAAAAGAAATTTAAAATAATAGTACAATCGAGGTATATGGAAATTAAATAAGCATTTTGGAATAAAAGATTATGAGGACTGTTTATGACCACGACAAGTAGTGCCAGCCAGTTTTTAAGTAAGCTATATCCACTTAAAAACTGGAATATGGATGGGGCCATTTTGCAGGCTGGCTCTTAATTGGGTGTATTTTAGATACTCAACCTTTAAATTCCAGGCATTATTTTCCCAATTCCTGCTCTATATAGTATCATTGGTTTCTTTTTAGCATATATTTTATATTCAGATTCACATTTGCCAGAATCAAGACATTAAAATGACTTTAGTAGAAACTTACATATAGATATATGTTATGTTCCTTAACAGTAAGCATGCTTATTTTTCCATGCTGATTCTTAGGGGTTCTACTTTTGTAGCCTTGCTGCTTTCTGATTGAAAAATCAAATTTTAAAATGCTTAAGCCATGTTTCTAGGGCATTTCTATTATGATGGTCTGGTGGTTGATTGCAGTATGCCCATGTTATAACAAGATCTTCCAACTTTCAGTCATTATTCTTTTAATACAATAATGAGTGTATAAAAAGATGGCTTCTAAAGGTAAAGCATGGATCATTTAGAGGATATTTTATTAAATTTAAAGCAAATTATATAATCCCCCAAAATGGTGTGTTGAACTGAGTGTGAAGGATCATTGACATAGCAAGAATGAAAAAAAAAAAAAAAAAAAGAAAGGTTTCCAAGCTCTGAGGGAGAATCAGTGGTCCCCAATAAAACTGAGGGTCCAGAAGGAACTGCTTCATCATATGTTTTACCAGCTTCTACTCTACGAAAATAGATAGCACATAATGTAACCATGACTGCACGAACAGCTGTGTTCCTATACTGTGTATGACAACCTGGACTTGTAGATCTATTTGCTATCTCCCTGTGTTTAGAATGAGTTGAGATTTTACAGGTAATTTGTTAAAATTTAGAGACCAGAGCTGGTTTTTAAAATTTTCTATTAAGTCCAATGGAGCAGCAAATTTCACAATTTGCATGCATGCTATTGGGTAGCTTCAATATTCCAAAACTGGCAAGAAGTTATTCATACTTACTTGATGTATACTGTAAAACACAAATGTATTATATTTTTATATCATGCAAAGGTAAAACATTAGATATTCAAGTATTCAACCATATAATAGATATTACTAAATGTCTGATGTGTTATGCAATTTGGGTTGCTAGGATAAATGTGTAAATAAGTAGTGTAATTGTTAAAGATATTATGATAGAAGTATGTATGATATATGTTAATGCTACAAAACCAAGACAGGGACAGAGAGACTGTTTTGTAAAAAGAACTAAAGCTGATGCCACTGATTGGAAAGATAGAAATAAAACTATCTCTACTTGCAGATGACATGATGTTGTACATATAAAATCCAAGGCTCACTCACACACACCCATGAAATCTATTAGAGCCAAAAAATAAGTTAAGCAAACATGCAGAACAGTTGGTCAAAATACAATCGTATTTTTATATACTAGCAATGAACAATCCAAAATTTAAATAAAGAAGACAATTCTATTTACAATAGCATCAAAAATGGTAAAATAATTAAGAATGAATTTTCAAGAAATGGAAAACCTGTGCACCAAAATCCATGAATCATCATTGTGTGTGAGGCAAGGGAAGAAGAAAAGGCAGGAAGAAGGAGACATGAGAATTAAGAACATGACAGGCACTAAGGAGGGCACCTGATGAGATGAACACTGGCTGTTATATGTTGGCAAATTGAATTTAAATAAAATATATTTAGAAAAAGATAAAGAACATATTAATTCTTTGTAGACAAGGGTTAAGTATGTTTATGACTAGAAGGAGCCATTTGTTCAATAGTAATTTCTTATTTCAAAATATGGATATAATTTTATCATTTGATATAAACCGATAAATTAATTGAAATTTAATTTTAATGTTCCCACTTTTGATATATGAACTTGTGTCCATGAGGATATTTTAAGATTCTATTAAATTCTTACCATACTTAAAAAATCAGACATAATGATTATTGGATATCTTAAATATCCAGATTCAGACATGACAAAATCACTATAAAATGAAGATTTGGCAACGCTTTGGATTCTTTGTTTTACTGTTGTTGCTTCAAAATCTAGGATCTCAAACTTGCTTCCTGATTATGACCCAATTAAAAATGGATTCATTTAAAGCTTATAGCAGTATTAATATTTACAAAAAGATTTTAAATGAAATGTCTCAAATATAGGGGTTTTCTTAGTCTCGAGAGATGTTAATATTTTATTAATATGATAATTTATTAATATTATAAAATATTAAACTATGGTACATTCAACTCTATCTTATGGGAAAAGTTATAATATTTTATATATTTTATAAACTATTTTCCCAAAGCCAAGACCCATTTGCAGGAATAATAAATAAATATATATATACATACATAATAAAAAAAACATTTGATGTTCTCTGGGAATAATACTTCCTAAAATGCCATGTTTCTCAGAATTAACAGACGTTTTGCCCTTTAACCTCAGAAACCTAACAACAAGGAAAGCATAATCCAATTAAGTTTTATAATAAATTTTTCCAACATTTTTTCATATTTCTCTGACTCCTTAAATCAAAGAAATTTTTTAAATTTTGCCATCATAGAACATAAACTAGTATGTTTTGAGCTTAAACATTTTAATCCTTTAAATATTATCAGAATTAGGTAACACAGAAATCCACATAGAGCCAGACAAAACTCTCCTTGTAACACTTTCTCAGTAAAGTAATAACTTACTTTACTTATTTTATGGTCTGAATTTTTATTTTTAACACTTTTTTTAACTTCTCAATTTCCAACTGCATTTCAAATAGGCAGCTGGTCATATGGGTGAGGTGTTAGTGCATGCGCTGTGTTAGTATTGCAAAAGCCTACCAATGGTTTCTGAGCACTGAGAGCCTTCTGCCATTAGGAAATGCTACAGCCCACCACTGCAAAGCCTCATGGTGACAGCCCTGCTGATTGCCCAGCTATCAGAACTGTTCTGGAGACAAGCTGGGCTGTATCTGCCATTGTCAGTGCGTGGAGGATCCTACCACTAAAAAAGCTCTGTATTTGTTCCCAGTTCCTGCCAGTATTTTTAGATTATTACTCCACAGAGAAGCACAGCTACACTGAAAAATGTCATCACCAAATTATTGATTTTATGAGGGATGAATGAACATGAAAACACTTTGGAATAAATGTAGATATAAAACAGCCTAAGGAATATCTTCATTTGGATTCAAAACCTCACAAGCTGGCTTCACCCGTTTGGAGGGCTGTCATATAGGAGAGAAACTGAAGCACAGTTGCTCTCGATACAAAGTACAGAGCTCAGGTGCAACTGACTCACAAATAATCTAGTGAAATTGACTATCACATGCAGGTTTAAAAGAAATTAATAAAAAGTTTTAAAAGATGAATATTGGGGCTCAATGAAAGAATGAAATTCAAATAATGAATGTTATTATTGTTATAGCCCACACAAAGCAAGGCATTGTGCTAGTTGTCTCTCAACATTAACTTATTTGATCTTTGCAAACCCCCATGAGCAAAACTTCTCATTCATACTGAGATTAAAGTTATCACTTTAAGTGATACCAAGTGTAAGGGGAACGGTGGATGACAGAGAGTGGGTAGAGGGAAGAAAGAGCACCTACAGGCTCGGGGAAACTGACACAGAGAGGCAAAGCAACTTGCCTCAGGCCACATAGCAGAGGCATCAGAAGGTCTGGATTTGAACCCAGGAAGGCTGATGCCAAAGCTCATACTTAACCACTCTACTATGTTACTTAACTGTGACTTTATACTGAGTGTTCCAAAACAGAACACTTAAATACTTTGTAAACCCAGGTATAGGAAATATTTCCAAATATAGCCCAATTTCTTAAAAGTAAAGAATAAGATTTTTCTTTAGATTGCAGTTTGCAGATGTGACCTGGTGTATACACAGCCCTGGGATGTTCCCTGTGATCATGGCCCTGCTACTGAGTAATTAATTCCTTGTAATCAGGGCCTGCATTACTACCCAGCAGTGCCTTTCTTGCTGAGCTTTGCATTTGCATCCAGGAGTGGCTTCATTAAACCACATGAAATGCAAAACTGAAGAATGCTATGTTCAAGGGTAATGACCAATATTTAGACCTAGAACATTACCTAACAAAATTTCCTTCCATGCAAGGGGAAAGAATTTTTCATATAAAACACTTAGTCTCAAATATATATATGGTTTGTAGGAGGTGGATTAAGGTTATGCATCCATTTATCTATACATGCATTATTTCTTTTACTTTCTGAATAAGGGCTCTACATGTATTGTCCCCTTTTCTTGGGATGCTTTTCTCCCACTCTTCATTTCCTTAGTTTTCTACTGGAGGGTATCCTACAGAGACAGTTTCTCCGTCTCTTTCATTCCTTGTCTCAGACATTTTTTTCTTTACTGAATTAATTTTTTTCCCTCACTTTTCAGTTTGCTGTTTTCAACTCTCTCCCCTGCAAAAAATGTAAGTTCTGCAAACACAGAGTGCAATTCTGGCTTGTTCTTGGTTGTTTCCCTAGCGTCTAACATACAATCTGTCACTGTATGTGATGAATGCAGCATAAGAATGAGTTAAAAAACAAAAATTCATTGAATTACTGTTACATGTCGATCCACTAAAATAGAAATTAAATTATGGTTTCTTGTCTATGAAAACTTACAGTCTAAATGAAATTATAACAATGACTGTATAATGTATGTTAGAAACAAAATGGATAATGTGTTATGTTTGCCTGTAGGTATCAAGGAAAGGTACCTCTTTAGCAAAGCTCCACTTACAGGGATCTTGTTTCTCTAACTGAGTAACCTCTGAAACACTTTGCATTGATACAATGTAGAGTAGCCAAAGGGAGAAGCCATTTCTACTTGTTTTGCAGATACCAATGGCTTTTTCTCAGTGCATATACTAGAGATCATTGCAAGGATCTATTTATAGCTAATTAGGTGGACTAGGAGTGGGAATCATAATAACACACATGCCAACAAGCAGAAATAGATGATGGGGACTCTATTTATAAATGTGTATCTAGAACATTTGCAGGCAGAGCAATTGAGGATCCTCTGCAGAGAATATAAGACCGAGGCCATGATGTGACCGCGTTACTGCACACAACAGGGGAAAATAGAGGTTTGACAAACACCTCTAAAAGTTTCTAAAGGTCCTGAATTGGATGAAACAAGAATTACTACCTTATTGCCTATTTTCAATAGGTTATAGCATATAAATGTTGATGCATTATACTAAGTAACTACAGGTGTATGTATCCCTGAGACATTGTGGGCTAGGTTCCAGACCCCTGCAGTAAAGTGAATATTAGAATGAAGTAAGTCAAATAGATTTTCTGGTTTCCTAGTGTAGTCTATTAAGTGTGCAAAATGATGCATTAAAAGTGGATGTGCTTTTTAAAATGTATATACCTTAGTTAAAATAATTTATTGTAAAAAATGGTAACCATCATCTGAACTTTCAGTGAGTCATAATCATTGATCATAGATCATGGTGACAAATATAATAATATCTAAAAAGTATTAAATATTGCAAGAGTTACCAAATGTGACACAGAGAAATGAAGTGAGCAAATGTTATTAGAAAAATGGTGCCACTTGATGAGATGAACACTGGGTGTTATTCTATATGTTGGCAAATTGAACACCAATAAAAAATAAATTTATAAAAAAAAAAAAGAAAACGCTGCCAATGTTCCTGCTCCATGCAGTGTTCTTACACACCTTCAAAAAAATGCAATCTCTGCAAAGTGCAATCAACCAAGGTATGACTATATATACAGTCATGCACAAACCACATACTGTGCACTCAGTCATTTTAGAATAATCTAATTTATAGGTCCCCTGTAGTCTCTCCACAGATGGTGCCTGGACAGGTTTATCCCTATCGTGTGGGAAGTGATGTTCTTCCAGAGTCACAGGAACATTGGGGTGGGGAGCAGTTGGGGACAGTTGAGCTGTAAAAAAATCATCTCCTTTCATTGTTTGTGAAGGTGCTTCTCAGGAAAGTGAGACATACGGAAGAACAGAATGCGTTCCAGCCTTTGCTAGCCACGTGTGGTGCATTTACTCCTTATAGCAAAAGGACAAACTCTGTTATTGATTAAGGACCTTACTTCTATGATTTTTTAATGTCTTTCATACAAATATTTACATTAGAAAGAATATAAAGTTATAGGAACACTAAATGCTATTTCCAGAACATTAAGAATAAACTAAGGGGAGCTGAGCTGCAGGGTTTGTTTTTGTTTGTTTTTGTTTTTGTTTTGAGTAGATACATAGAAATTTTCAAGACAAGCTAAACACACTCTGGCATTCTGACCTACATCTTTCCAAAGCTTATTATACCTTGCATCTGTCAATTAAACCTTAGAGTGCCATGTGAACTTATAAAAGCTGCTACGAAACCACTTAGGAACTGTTTACTTCCTGACCTAAATAAGCCTGCTTATTCTTTTAATCTTCCTAGAATACTTAGCCAGTCTGCTTGATAACCAAATGGACTATTATAATACCATGATTCAGATTCCAGAGATGCATGTGGAATGTACTCATCTCAAATTGTATACTTATTAACACCTTGTACATCCTAAAATTGTGCTCAGGTTAATTTACATATTTGCTAATTTGGAGTGTATTAAACATACTACAGCAGGATCTAAGTGTTTATAATCTGAGTCAGGAGAAGATTTAAAAAGCCCAAACGAAGTAATTAGAACAATTATGAGCAAACCCTGGTCATTTTGTAAAATACAGGTAGGAGTTCAGTATGAAGGGAGCCTCCTGTGGGTTGAGGCAATGAAAACAAGCTTCTCAGATCTCTTGCCAGGTGCTGACAGATTTTCAAAGGTCTTATCCTTTCGGCTTTCACACCATGAGGCGCTGGCCCCAACAAATTTTTCAACCTTATTTCCCTCTGCTCCTCACTTTTCTTCCATAATAAACATATTCTATTGTCCAATAGGTTCATTTCAGTTATCCTCCTGTGAGGTTTTTGGCCATACAATGCTTTTCCTTTATGATGACATTTAATCCCTTCAAGTACTCAACCAAATTAACCGAAAGAAGAAGTTCCATTTTATGGATGAGGAAATCAGGCTCAGACAGATTATTTGCTCTTTCGCAAGCAACATAGCTGGTTAGCGACAAAGAGAACCTGGGACCTGACGTTCTCATTCCTGGCCTACGGCTCCATGTGGTACCTACATCCTTCTCTCAATCTGTGTGATTATCTTTTCTCTTTACAGCCTAAACAACCCGAGCTCCTCTATGAAGCCGGTTCTGTAACTCCTAATGAGGTTGTAAGAGTGAGTCTGTCTCTACACTTTTTTTTAATTAAAAAGTTTTATTTATTTATTCTTGAGGGATACAGAGAGAAGGCAGAGACACAGGGAGAGGGAGAAGCAGGCTTCATGCCGGGAGCTCATTATAGGACTCGATCCCTCAACTCCGGCATCATGCCCTGAGCCAAAGGTAGACGCTTAACCAATGATCCACCCAGGCAACCCTGTCTCTACACTTTAAAACTTTCTTGTTGAAAGGTCTAGGACGAATCACTCTTCTATTCTGAGATGTAGTTTGTTGTTTATAAAATAGGATAAATAGAGGGGGAAAGTTCAAATAGTCTAGTCATTATTAATAAATGACTTGCTGTCACACTGCATGATAATAGTAGGATTATGGTTATAAAATCCATCCCGCAATTTGCATTTCCAAAGTAGTTCTGAATTATATTCAAGTTTCAAGATCCCAGTCGTGGAGATGGATTTTAAAAAATGAGGGGAGGGCAGCCCCGGTGGCAGAGCGGTTTAGCGCCATCTGCAGCCCAGGGCGTGATCCTGGGGTCTCGGGATCGAGTCCCACATCGGGCTCCCTGCCTGGAGCCTGCTTCTCCCTCTGCCTGTGTCTCTGCCTCTCTCTCTGTGTGTGTCTCTCATGATTAAATAAATAAAATCTTAAAAAAAATTAAAAATGAGGGGAAAGATAGAGGGAATAATATGCAAGTAAATAATTAGTGGAAAATTTTGAAAGATAATTTTTTTCTGGCTATGACCACAAACGTTGGTGGATCCCCATGGATAACAAACTAAAAGCTTATTTTACTGAACTTTTGATTTTTGTTGTTGTTGTTGTTTGGCTTCAGCTTTCCTTATCTCACTGTTCTCCATACCATATACCCCCATCTCTGAGTAATCACTGCCCCCAAAGCCCCCACAAATTCCCCCTCCTCTGCCTGAATAGACTCTGTTCCCATTTTAGAATGTTTCCATCTCAGCCCAGGAATTTCCAATTTCGATATCTTGCCCAATTTCAAATCCTAGACCATTTTTTTTTTTTTAGTGGAGTTAGCTTTGATCTCCTCTGTGCTCTATAAGTGATCAGCTTATTTCTTGATTAGAATACCCCCCAATGTAAACAACAGAAATGGCAAAATCAAGACCAGAAACTTCATTATACAAATAAAAGGATGACTTAATGAATGCAGCAAGAATTCAGAGAAAGACTAGAAGTGGGAAATCAGAGTCAGGGACACATGGTGTACTGCCTCCATGTGTGGTGTCCACTTTCTATGGCGGATGACTTTGCCCACCACACAGTTGCCAGAGCAGAAGTCAGTCATATGTCCATTAAGGAGAACAGCTCAAGCTGCATCTGGTCTGTTAGTTCTAATTTAATTTCCCAGGGAAAGGACTTTAATTTGGGTTGAGTCTAATTAGTTGTTATGCTGCGTATGGGGCATGATGCAAATGTATGTTTCTTACCGACTGAGAAGGCATAGTTATTGTTGGCACAAGGACTGACAAACAAGCTCAAAAGTTTTCCAGTGCAATTCCCCAAAGGAAATCATGTGTTGTCTTTACTCAAGAGACATCACATGGTGGTATTCTTTGCAGAGCTGTGATAGTCTTCTATTTAGAATAAGGTTTTCCTAGTTTCTGGGAGGGAGATACTTGTAGGCAGGATCCTGAGAGTGGTTAACTATAATACAATAAAGGACTTAGATGGTTTAATGCTTATCATTGGCACAATTATTGTAGTGGTAATCACTAATCTTTTATTGCTTCCAGTGTTCTGCCTTTTCCAGAATATCATATAGCTGGAATCACACAGTATGTAGCTTATCCAGATTGGCTTCATTCATGTACTAATGAATTTAAGGTAACACCATGTTTTTATGGCTTTATAGTTTATTTCTTTTTAGTATTGAGTAATATTCCATTCTATGGGACACTTGGGTGGCTCAGTGGTTGAGCATCTGCCTCCGGCTCAGGGTGTGACTCTGGGGTCCTGGGATCTAGTCCCGCATCGGGCTCCCCATAGGAAGTCTGCTTTTCCCTCTGCCTCTGTCTCTGCCTCTTTCTCTGTCTTTCATAGATAATTACTTTTTAAAAATATCCCATTGTATGAATGTACCATAGTTTATTCATTCTTCTACTGAAGAATGTCTTGGTTGCTTCAAAGTTTAGGCAATTATGAATAAAACTGCTATAAACACCCATGTACAGGTTTTCTTTTTCCATGTACAGGTTTTTATGTGGACATAAGTTTTCTATTCACTTGGTAAATATCAAAAAGCATGCCCCTTGGATCATATGGCGAGAATATGTTTATTTTCATAAGAAATAGGCAAACTGTCTTCAAAAATGACTGTACAGTGTTTCATTCCCACCATCAATGAATTAAAGTTCCTGTTGCTTCACATCCTCACCAGCATTTGGTATTGTTAGTGTTTTGGATTTTGGTCATTCTAACAGGTGTGTAGTGGTATCTCATTGCTTTAATTTGCAATTCCTGGATGACATGATGTGGAGCAGCTTTTAATATGCCTATTGGCCATCTGTATATCTTCCTTGGCAAAGTGTCTGTTAGTCTTTGGCTCATTTTAATCAAGTTGTTTGTTTCCCTATTGTTGAATTTTAAGAGTTCTTTGTATATTTTAGAAAACAGTCCCATGTCAGATGTCTTTCATAAATATTTTCTCCCAATCTGTAACTTGTCTTCTGATTCTCTTGGTATTATTTTTCACAGAGAAGTTTTTAATTTTTATGAAGTCCATCTTATTATTTCTTTCATGAATTATTCCTTTAATATCTTTTTTAAAATGATAGCAATATACTAATGGTTATCTAGGTTTTCTCTTGATTGTCTTCCAGGAGTCATATAGTTTCATGTTTCACACTTGGGTTTATGATCCATTTTGAGTCAGTTTTTGTTAATTTTTGTTAGATCTGTCTAGATTCATTTTTGTGTGCATGGATGTCCAGTTGTTCCAGCATCATATTTTGAAAAGACTACCTTTGCTCTATTGTATTTCTTTTATCCTTTGTCAAAGACCAGTTGACTATAGTTATGGATGTCTATTTCTGGACTCTATCCTGTTCTATTGACCTATTTGACTTTTCTTTCAACTGTACCCTGATAAGTAAATTTTAAAATATTTGAATGTGTGAGTGTTTTTCAAAGATATCATTGTTTTTCAAATGATATCAAATATATCTTTGTATCTCTGATACAATCAGAGAAAATAGTTCATCTTGTTTAATTTTGAAGATAACCTAAGGTAAAGTGCCATTGAAAACTTTAATTTTTTGTATTCTAAAATTTTACCTGAAGTAGAGCATGATTAATATTCTGTCCTCCGCATTTTTGAATTATTTCAAAGTGAGATGTTACAGGGGGGCATCTGTCCATACCAATATTTTTTGGATGTAGGATCCTTCACCCTTATGTCTCAGGCTAATCTTCATTTTATTAGCTTATTCCTAAATTATGAAAAGGCCACTAAGCCAGGGACTGAACCATTAAACAGCATCAATTACTTCTAGTCACATAGTAGATGAGGCTAAAATCAGTCTTCTAAAATTATTATTTTATAATAATATATATGATATATATATAACGATATAACAGTATAATTACATAACAGTAATTATATTGTCCTAGGGAATGTAGTGCATCTGGTGTTCATACATAGGAGTGAGCACACAGGGAAGACACTGTTACATATTTTATTGTTTGTTTTCAACTTTAAATATAAAGAAATTCAAATTTAAAAGTGAAAGCTGACTAGGTATTTTTATTGGTGACTGAGCAGGAATCTTCCTTAAGAAAGGGCAGCTAAAACTGCTAGGAATGAACTGTTATATCCTCTTCATCATTAATTGAAAAGAATTAGGTTATTAATGCTACTATTCCTAATGGTGTCTATGATTTATAAAATTTACACCATATTTCACGCTGTTTATAAATGCCTTAAATATATTGTTTCTAATATTTCTATCAGTATTGCAAGAGGCTCTATTAATCTTTATTTTACAGAAAGGAGAGTGGAAGCTTGGAAAGGCTGAATGATTTGACCAATGTCACAAGCAAAGTGTCGGGTAGGAACTGGGAATCAAACCACATACATATATCTCCATTACCTGTGTGTTTCCAAATACTAAATAACTTCAGATTTACACAGTTAATCACATTTTATTTTTTGTGTATGACCCTCTGAGCCCAGAGGGCTTACCTTGTGCTTTCTCATCCAGTCACCGAAGTGTGAATGCTCTGGCCCATTCAATACCCAACCATAAATCAAGCTCCTCCTCCACTAGCCAAATTATATTGAACGTCAGCTTTGTTCAGTTTGGTGTGCCATGACATCCACAGATATTATAAAGGGTCAGAAATTTCAGATTATGTATCCCTGCTACATACAAGTAACCAGAACATCCCGCAAATGGCCATGTCATCTAGCTTAGCTGCAACAAATTTTGATTATCATGATCTAAGTGGCACTGAAAGTGAACACAAAATGTTCTTAATGAATCACCTATAACAGTTTAAGAATAAATGGAGGATTTGACATTCCCTTATTTTTGGAACAGTTTGGGATTAATTACAATGACATAAAATTTCCAGGAGTTTTATAATTCAAACACTAATAGAAACTTCATCACATACTTAGTATTTTTATAGACTTTGTCCTTTAATTATGAGTCATTTTCACAAACTAACAGATATTAATTCTTCACACATAATCAATGATTTCGCTAATCAGCCATGTGCTTTCATTTTCACTGTTAAAAGAATATTTTATGTGGGCAATTTAGTTTTAAAATTCATTCTTTCATTTATTCAGAAGTCTACTAATTTGTACAAGGCTCATAGATTAGACTGTAGAGAACAGACACTCTCAGAATAATTCACTTATAATAACTCCAGACTTCTGTGCTTTGCTTGGCCTATTTTCTATGGAGAATGGAGTCCATGGAGGACATTCTCTTCTCCTATTTATGGCTAATTCTTACACAATTGCTTTTGACTCTAAAACCCCCTGTAGTTTCTATGCCCCTCCAAGTTATACTTTCTCCTTTTCCCATATATTCAACCTTTTATTGCTCCTAGAATTTTCCCATAGACAAGCTATAATATGTGCTCCAATCATCCCATTCTAACACCCACACATCAACATAGGCACTGTTTGTTTTTAGTTCATTGCTGCATGTCTCCATATAACTCCTCAAAAATATGCATTGATTTTAATACATGGATATTATAAAATAATACAAATGCAGATTAGTGTATGATTCCAAGGAAGATATTTTATAAGTCTATGTGACTTTAGATTTAGATTTTAAAAATCTCTAACATTCAGCTACTTATTTGATGAGTTAAAATGCTATTATTTGAAAACACATTTTTACAAGGTTTTTTTTTTTTGTATATTGATTATTTGACCTCTTCTGGAGTGGGTCATGTCTAATTTTCTGAGTGGTTTCTCACTTCAGAATAGATATTCTCAAATTAATTATATTTGAATTATTATTCACTATTAAATACCTTGACATGCTATTATGAACCCAAATGCTAAAATATGAATATTTTTCCCCCAGGTACTCTTTAACTAGAATTTATATGTAAATCATCTAGTTATACTATTCCTCCAATTAATTATCACCAAGTACCATTAAGTCTGAGTGTCTACTTGTACTCAAGGTACTGCCCCATTACCGTGACAGTCTCACTGTGCCACAAGCCCGAACTTTATGTGTTCCCTTACATCTATTTGGATCCTCAGGCCTGTGGCCTGGTGGGGATCTACAGTACTAACATTCTCTTGCTTAGGTCCTTAGCACTTGATCTTTGCAAAGTCTTACATAAGCAAACACATATAACTAGTTTCCCCAAGACCCACAGCCTACAGAAAACTCTCTCTTTTAGAAAGTCTTTAGTGCACACATTTTCTGGATGTTGTTCATTACCTCTTATTCAGAACTACTTCCTTGCTCTGTCAAGGATCATTTTATGATTGTTTTCTCATACTCTATGTTTGTTCCTTTTCATTTTGTCCAACAAGTATGGCCAAGAGCCTTTACTTTTTCTACAAAATGCAATTACAGACCAGATATTATACTAGGTGCTTAACAAACTTAGTCACCATATCTATGTTACAAAGTGGGTATTTATACTCTCATTGATATAGATAAATTGGGTTATGAAAACTTAAATTAATACATATATGCTTCCAAATATATACATATTCACATGAAAATTATTTTTAATAAATACTATATTTATTACATCAGGATGCTAGTAATTTAAATGAAAAAAATAAATTCATGCTATTAAACATTTCTAAATTAATTATGGAAGTTATATATCATTTATTCCTAGAAAAACAGCTACATTAAATACTACATACTAATAAGCTCTTTTTAAAAAAACTTAATAAAAACATTACATAGATATAAGATTTACATAGCCTTTGTTTTTATCCTATGTACTTTGCTAAGGATTTGATAAATGTTTAAAAAAATCAATATTACCAGTTAAAAAATTTCAAATGAGACTCCACTTTCTCTCAAATTTTATTTATTTTTTTGACAGTTAACACTTTTTTATTTGTCTATTTGTTTTTATTGGAGTTCAATTTGCCAACATATAGCATAGCACCCAGTGCTCATCCGTCAAGTGCCCCCCTCAGTGCCCATCACACAGTCACCCCAACCCACCATCAACCTCCCTTTCCACCACACCTTGTTCGTTTCCCAGAGTTAAGTGTCTCTCATGTTCTGAAACCCTCACTGATATTTCCCACTCATTTTCTTTCCTTTCCCCTTTATTCCCTTTCACTATTTTTTATATTTCCCAAATGAATGAGACCATATAATGTTTGTCCTAACTCTGGGAACAGTTTGGCTATTGTGGACATTGCTGCTATAAACATTGGGGTACAGGTGTCCCGGCGTTTCACTGCATCTGTATCTTTGGGGTGAATCCCCAGCAGTGTAATTGCTGGGTCGTAGGGCAGGTCTATTTTTAACTCTTTGAGGAACCTCCACACAGTTTTCCAGAGTGGCTGCACCAGTTCACATTCCCACCAATAGTGTAAGAGGGTTCCCCTTTCTCCACATCCTCTCCAACATTTGCTGTTTCCTGTCTTGTTAATGTTCCCCATTCTCACTGGTGTGAGGTGGTATCTTATGGTGGTTTTGATTTGTATTGTCCTGATGGCAAGTGATGCAGAGCATTTTCTCATGTGCGTGTTGGCCATGTCTATGTCTTCCTCTGTGAGATTTCTCTTCATGTCTTTTGCCCATTTCATGATTGGATTGTTTGTTTCTTTGGTGTTGAGTTTAATAAGTTCTTTATAGATCTTGGAAACTAGCCCTTTATCTGATAGGTCATTTGCAAATATCTTCTCCCATTCTGTAGGTTGTCTTTTACTTTTGTTGACTGTTTCGTTTGCTGGGCAGAAGGTTTTTATCTTGCTTAAATCCCAATAATTCATTTTTGCTTTTGTTTCCCTTGCCTTCATAGATGTATCTTGCAAGAAGTTGCTGTGATCAAGTCCAAAAAGGGTTCTGCCTCTGTTCTCTTCTAAGATTTTGATGGATTCTTGTCTCACCTTTAGATTTTTTATCCATTTTGAGCTTATCTATGTGTCTGGTGTAAGAGAATGGTCAAGTTTCATTCTTCTGCACGTGGCTGTCCAATTTCCCCAGCATCATTTATTGAAGAGACTGTCCTTTCTCCAGTGAATAGTCTTTCCTGCTTTGTCAAATATTGGTTGACCATAGAGTTGAGGGCCCATTTGTGGATTCTCTATTCTGTTCCATTGATCTATGTGTCTGTTTTTGTGCCAGTACCACACTGTCTTGATGACCACGGCTTTGTAGTAACCTGAAATCTGGCGTTGTGATGCTCCTGGCTCTGGTTTTCTTTTTCAATATTCCCCTGGCTATTCGGGGTCTTTTCTGATTCCACACAAATCTTAAGATGATTTGTTCCAACTCTCTGAAGAAAGTCCATGGTATTTTGATAGGGATTGCATTAAACGTGTACATTGCCCTGGGTAGCATTGACATTTTCACAATATTAATTCTTCCAATCCATGAGCATGGAATATTTTTCCATCTCTTTGTGTCTTCCTCAATTTCTTTCAGAAGTGTTCTGTAGTTTTTAGGGTATAGATCCTTTACCTCTTTGGTTAGGTTATTCCTAGGTATCTTATGCTTTTGGGTGTAGTTGTAAATAGGAATGACTCCTTAATTTCTCTTTCTTCAGTCTCATTATTAGTGTATAGAAATACCACTGATTTCAGGACATTGATTTTGTATCCTGCCACACTGCCAAATTGCTGTATGAGTTCTAGCAATCTTGGGGTGGAGTCTTTTGGGTTTTCTATGTACAGTATCATGTCATCTGCAAAGAGGGGGAGTTTGACTTTTTTTTTTTTTTTGCCAATTTGAATGCTTTTTTTTTTCTTTTTGTTGCCTGATTGCTGGGGCTAGGATTTCTAGTACTATGTTGAATATTAGTGGTGAGAGTGGACGTCCCTGTTGTGTTCCTGATCTTAGCGGAAAGGCTCCTAGTGTTTCATCAATATCATCCCCATTGAGAATGATATATGCTGTGGACTTTTCATAGATGGCTTTTAAGATGCTGAGGAATGTTCCCTCTATCCCTACACTCTGAAGAGTTTTTATCAGGAATGGATGCTGTATTTTGTCAAATTCTTTCTCTGCTTCTATTGAGAGGATCATATGGTTCTTGTTTTTTCTCTTGTTGATATGATCTCTCACGTTGATTGCATTACGAGTGTTGAACCAGCCTTGCAAACGGGGATAAATCCCACTTGGTCAGGGTGAATAGTCTTCTTAATGTTCTTTTGGATCCTATTGGCTAGCATCTTGCTGAGAATTTTTACATATGTTTTCATCAGGGATATTGGTCTATAATTCTGCTTTTTGGTGGGGTCTTTGTCTGGTTTTGGAATTAAGGTGATACTGGCCTCATAGAACTAGTTTGGAAGTAGTCCATCCCTTTCCATCTTTCAGAAGAGCTTTAGGAGAATAGGTATTGTTTCTTCCTTAAACGTTTGATAGAATTCCCCAGGGAAGCCATCTGGCCCTGCACATTTGGGTCTTGAGAGGTTTTTGATGACTGCTTCAATTTCCTCCCTGGTTAGTGGCCTGTTAAGGTTTTCTATTTCTTCCTGTTCCAAATTTGGTAGTTTGTGGTTTTCCAGAAATGTGTCCATTTCTTCTAGATTGCCTAATTTATTGGCGTATAGCTGCTCATAACATGTTTTTAAAATAGTTTGTATTTCCTTGGTATTTATTGTGATCTCACCTTTTTCATTCGTGATTTTATTAGAGTCTTTCTCTTTTGTTTTTAATAAGGCTGGCTAATGGTTTATCTATCTTATTAATTATTTCAAAGAACCAACTCTCGGTTTTGTTGATCTGTTCTACAGTTCTTCTGGTGTCTATTTCATTGAGCTCTGCTCGAATCTTTATTAACACTCTTTTTCTGCTGCGTGTAGGTTTTATTTGCAGAGAAAGAACAGCAGTTCTTTCTCCAGTTCCTTCAGGTGCAAGGTTAGCTTGCGTAATTGAGTTTTTTCCAATTTTTTGAGGGATGCTTGTATTGCGATGTATTTCCCTCTTAGGACTGCTTTTGCTGTATCCCAGATTTTGAACGATTGTATCTTCATTCTCATTAATTTCCATGAATCTTTTTAATTCTTCTCTAGTTTCCTGGTTAACCCTTTCATCTTTTAGCAGGTTGGTCTTTAACCTCCACGTGTTTGAATTTCTTCCAAATTTCTTCTTGTGATTGAGTTCAAGTTTCAAAGCATTATGGTCTGAAAATATGCAGGGGGCAATCCCAATCTTTTGGTATCGGTTAAGACCTAATTTGTGACCCAGTATGTGCTCTACTCTCTAGAAAGTTCCATGTGAACTTGAGAAAAATGTGTATTCAGTTGTGTTTGGATGTAAAATTCTGTAAATATCTGTGAAATCATCTGGTCCAGTGTATCATTTAAAGCTCTTATTTCTTTGGAGATGTTGTGCTTAGAAGCCCTGTCATTTGCAGGAAGTGCAGTGTTGAAGTCTCCCAGTATAGGTGTATTATTATCTAAGTATGTCTTAACTTTGATTATTAATTGATTGATATACTTGGCAGCTCCCACATTAGGGGCATAAATAGTCATGTTTGTTAGGTCTTCTTGTTGGATAGATCCTTTAAGTATGATATAGTGTCCCTCTTCATCTCTTACTATTGTCTTTGGGATACACTTTATCTGATTTGAGGATTGCTACCCCTGCTTTCTTTCAGGACCATTTGAATGGTAAATGGTTCTCCAACCTTTCATTTTCAGACTGTAGGTGTCCTTAGGTCTAAAATGAGTCTCTTGTAGACCGCAAATAGATGGGTTTTGCTTTTTTATCCAGTCTGAAACAGGTGATTTTTGATGGGATCGTTAAGCCCGTTCACGTTCAGAGTTACTATTGAAAGATATGAATGTAGTGTTATCGTAATACCTATTCAGTCCCTGTTTTTTTTTTTAATTTATTTTTTATTGGTGTTCAATTTACTAACATACAGAATAACCCCCAGTGCCCATCACCCATTCACTCCCACCTCCCGCCCTCCTCCCCTTCTACCACCCCTAGTTCGTTTCCCAGAGTTAGCAGTCTTTACGTTCTGTCTCCCTTTCTGATATTTCCCACACATTTCTTCTCCCTTCCCTTATATTCCCTTTCTATTATTATATATATTATTATTATTCCCCAAATGAATGAGAACATATAATGTTTGTCCTTCTCCGACTGACTTACTTCACTCAGCATAATACCCTCCAGTTCCATCCACGTTGAAGGAAATGGTGGGTATTTGTCATTTCTAATAGCTGAGTAATATTCCATTGTATACATAAACCACATCTTCTTTATCCATTCATCTTTCGTTGGACACCGAGGCTCCTTCCACAGTTTGGCTATCGTGGCCATTGCTGCTATAAACATCGGGGTGCAGGTGTCCGGCGTTTCATTGCGTTTGTATCTTTGGGGTAAATCCCCAACAGTGCAATTGCTGGGTCGTAGGGCAGGTATATTTTTAACTGTTTGAGGAACCTCCACACAGTTTTCCAGAGTGGCTGCACCCGTTCACATTCCCACCAACAGTGTATGAGGGTTCCCTTTTCTCCGCATCCTCTCCAACATTTGTAGTTTCCTGCCTTGTTACTTTTCCCCATTCTCACTGGTGTGAGGTGGTATCTCATTGTGGTTTTGATTTGTATTTCCCTGATGGCAAGTGATGCAGAGCATTTTCTCATATGCATGTTGGCCATGTCTATGTCTTCCTCTGTGAGATTTCTGTTCATGTCTTTTGCCCATTTCATGATTGGATTGTTTGTTTCTTTGGTGTTGAGTTTAATAAGTTCTTTATAGATCTTGGAAACTAGCCCTTTATCTGATACGTCATTTGCAAATATCTTCTCCCATTCTGTAGGTTGTCTTTGAGTTTTGTTGACTGTATCCTTTGCTGTGCAAAAGCTTCTTATCCTGATGAAGTCCCAATAGTTCATTTTTGCTTTTGTTTCTTTTGCCTTCGTGGATGTATCTTGCAAGAAGTTACTATGGCCGAGTTCAAAAAGGGTGTTGCCTGTGTTCTTCTCTAGGATTTTGATGGAATCTTGTCTCACATTTAGATCTTTCATCCATTTTGAGTTTATCTTTGTGTATGGTGAAAGAGTGTGGTCTAGTTTCATTCTTCTGCATGTGGATGTCCAATTTTCCCAGCACCATTTATTGAAGAGACTGTCTTTCTTCCAATGGATAGTCTTTCCTCCTTTATCGAATATTAGTTGCCCATAAAGTTCAGGGTCCACTTCTGGATTCTCTATTCTGTTCCACTGATCTATGTGTCTGTTTTTGTGCCAGGACCACACTGTCTTGATGACCACAGCTTTGTAGTACAACCTGAAATCTGGCATTGTGATGCCCCCAGCTAAGGTTTTCTTTTTCAAAATTCCCCTGGCTATTCGGGGCCTTTTCTGATTCCACACAAATCTTAAAATAATTTGTTCTAACTCTCTGAAGAAAGTCCATGGTATTTTGATAGGGATTGCATTAAACGTGTATATTGCCCTGGGTAACATTGACATTTTCACAATATTAATTCTGCCAATCCATGAGCATGGAATATTTTTCCATCTCTTGGTGTCTTCCTCAATTTCTTTCAGAAGTGTTCAGTCCCTGTTTTTGTGGATTATTTCTTTGGACTTCCTCTTTCTTTTACAGAATCCCCCTTAATATTTCCTGCAGAGCTGGTTTGGAGGTCACATATTCTTTCAGTGTCTGCCTGTCTTGGAAGCTCTTTATCTCTCCTTCTATTCTGAATGAGAGCCTTGCTGGATAAACTATTCTTGGCTGCATGTTCTTCTCATTTAGGACCCTGAATATATCCTGCCAGCCCTTTCTGGCCTCCCAGGTCTCTGTGGAGAGGTCTTCTGTTAATCTAATACTTCTTCCCATATAAGTTAGGGATCTTTTGTCTCTTGTTGCTTTAAGGATTTTCTCTTTATCTTTGGAATTTGCAAGTTTCACTATTAAATGTCCACGTGGTGAGTGGTTTTTATTGATTTTAGGGGGGGACCTCTCTATCTCCTGGATTTGAATGCCTGTTTCCCTTCCCAAGTTAGGGAAGTTCAGCTATGATTTGTTCAAATATGCTTTCTGGTCCTCTGTCCCTTTCGGCGCCCTCTGGAACTCCAATTAAACTTAGATTTTTCCTTCTGAGGCTGTCTTTATTTCCCTTATCCTTTCCTCATTGTCTTTTAACTTTTTTTCTCTTTTTTCCTCAGCTTCTATCCTTGCCATCACCTTGTCTTCTGTCACTCACTCTTTCTACTACCTCATTAACTCTCATTGTTAGGACCTCCAATTAGGATTGCATCTTATTTAATTGATTTTTAATTTTGTCCTGATTAAATCTACATTCTGCAGTCATGAAGTCTCTTAAATGCTTTATGCTTTTTTCCAGAGCCACGAGTAATTTTATAATTGTGCTTCTGACTTTGCTTTCTGACCTGAAATTGTAATACAAATTCTGTAACTCTGTGAGAGAGAGTTCTATTTCTGATTTCTTCTTTTGTTGTGAGTTCTTCTTTCTAGTCGTTTTGTTTAGTGCAGAGTGGCTAAAAAAGAGTTGTATTGGAAAAAGGAGGAAAAAAAAGAGAGAGAAAAAAAGAAAAAACAAATAAACAAAAAAAGACAAGGAGGGGTATATATACCCCTGGTTCTATATACTGTAAATCCCTCAACATCCCCTGGAGCTTTCCAGTGCTGCTCAGTCAAAATTGCTCTTCCCCTGTCTTTCCAGCTGGTTCTGGGGGAGGGGCCTTCTATGCTGATTCTCAGGTGTGTGCAACTGGGAGAGCTGCCTGCCCCGGGCCAGGTGCCAGGCTCAGTGGGAGCTGTTTATCCTATGAAGCCCATGTTCCCTGGTGGCCCTGCTCCGTCCCAGGCACACCAGGAGGAACAACAATACTGGCAGCAGCCAGCTCTCCAGCCTTGGAGTCAGTTCCCGCAGTAACTACCACAGTCTCCCTGTCCGCACTGGCCTGGATGGTCCAGGGGCAGGGGAGCTGATCTGCACAGCTCGGGGGCGCCCAGTGACAAGATCGTCCTCCGTGTCCTGTGCCCTCCCAGTCTCTCCCTGTCTTGGAGGAGCACACGATCCTGGGCTGTGTCCCCTGCTCCCTGGGATCTGGGGCCTGCGGGGATAGAATCCCGCTCCTGGGGCCCGGCAACCCCCTCTAGTCAGAGCCGCCACCTGAGTTTCTCCCGAGGTCCTGCCGGGCACAGGCTCCAGCCCTCTACGGAGCTCGGCCCACGGTCTGTGGCACCTCTCCCCCGGGGTGCACTTTCTCTGTTAGTGACCCCGGGAACGTGGAAGCTCCACTGCCCTCCCCCTCCTGGGGTCCTGCCCGAGTTCCCTGTGAGCGCCTTTATGTCTGGGAAGAATCTGGTGTGGATTTTCTCTGGGACTGGGCTTTCCTTTCCTGGAGGCTCTACCAATGGCTTTAACCCGGCTTCTCGCGGGGCCCCTTTATATTTATATAATATTTTATATTTATATAAAATATATTTTATATTTATTTATTTGTTTGTTTGTTTCTGTCTTCCTACCTTGTTAGAAGTGCAAACTCTTCTCTCTGTAGCATTCTAGCTGTTCTCTCTTTAAATCTCAGGCCAAATTTGTAGGTTTTCAGGATGATTTGAAAATTATCTAGGTAAGTTGGTGGGGACAGGTGACTCTGGGACCCTACTCTTCCATCATCTTGTCCTGTCCCCCCTCTCAAATTTTAAATATAAGTTATAATATCTAATTATGTGACAGTCTAAGAAAGCTGCTAAACTAGTATATTGGAATTTCTTAAATATTAACAAGACTGGATATTAAAATTTGGAAAATTATATATTTGTGAATATCTATATTTGACATATACGATATATAATGTATTTGTAATATAATTTATCTATTTCATGCTTGGGTATGTACTTTAAGAAAATAATACAAAGGAATATTAAATCAGTGCCCAACAAGATGTTGGGTGCTTGGTGTTAGAAAGGAAAATAAATGCAAATGTGTGAGGTAGAGATAGGGTGCTTCAATTATTTGGACTGTTAGGCAGCCATTCAAAAAAAAATAAAGATGAGGGGTGCCTGGATAGTTCAGTCAGTTTAGCGTCTGCCTTCTACTCAGGTTTTGATCTCAGAGCCCCAGGATGGAGCCTCACCTAAGCTCCCTTCTCGGTGGGGAGTCTGCTTCTACCTCTCCCTCTGCCCAGCCTCTGCTCATGCTCTCCCTCTCTCAAATAAATAAATATCAAAAAAAAAAAAAAGATGCAGCTGTCTGGGTTCCTAGGAAGGTGGCTCTGAGATGGGGAATAGTGTATGGGGGGAATATCAGGGAATGCCGAGGAGGGGTGGGCAAGGAAGGACAAATGCACTGAAAAAGAAGCTCTGACATAGTTTCAGTGGAGGCCTCAGCCAACTGCACGGCAGTTCTGAGCTTTAAAAGATTCATAGTAGTTACTTGTTAGAGTGAGAGAATGGTGTTTACCCATTCATGCTTGCTGGTCCTTGGATATGGCCACATCAGAATGGCGCTGACCCTGGCTGAAGCACCTCTCCTTAGTTGAAGTTGTTCCTCTCATGGGCAAGTAGTTGAGGGCTTTCTGGTAGAGCAGTCCCAACAACTGTAGGAGAAAGTCCTTCATTCCTGAAGGGAGATCATCACAGTATTCACCAAGGAAGATTATGTGGTAACATAAAGAACAAAATAATAAAATAGCAAGACAGGGATGCCTGAGTGGCTCAGCAGTTGACCGTCTGCCTTCAGCTCAGGGCGTGATCCTGGATAGAGTCCCACCTCCGGCTCCCTGCTTCTTCCTCTGCCTGTGTCTCTACCTCTCTGTGTGTGTGTCTCATGAATAAATAATTAAAATCTTAAAAAAAATTGGCAAGGCATAAACAAAATGGACACTTCAACTGGAACTTGACTGAGATATATGTTCAGATGCAGAGGCCCTAAAGCAACATGAAGGGATTGGTAGCCTGAGAACTATTTCTTTGTATTATTTTTGTAATTTTACTTTAATGTGACCATGTCCAATCTAAATTTTTCAAACAGACTTTACCAATTTAGTGAGATCGTTTTCTATTCCTGGGTTCTAACAGTTCTTTCATGATTGGGTATTGAAGGTTATCATATGATTTTAAGATTATTGCTTGATTTCTCTCCATGTTCTGTTAATATGGTGAGTTATTACTGACTGATTTTCTTATTTGAAGCCACTTGCTCAGTGGAATAACCCTATTCAATTAGGATATAATTTCATATGCTGTGAATATTAACTTGTTAATTTCATCTGTTTGTGACAGAGGTTGATTAGTAAATTTTTGTCTATTGTCTTTTTTAGGCATATGTTGACTTCATAAAATGTTTTGGAATATGTTCTTTTTATTGTTATTATCTGTGGAATTTGCATAAGATCAAAGTAATTTCTTAAAATAATATTTGAAAGAATTCACTGCTCAAGCTACCAAGGACTGAAATCTTCTTTGAGTAAAGATTTACAAGAATGATTTAGAATAGGGGTATTCAGATTTTGTATTTCTTCTTCTATTAGTTTGGCAAATTATGCTTTTGTCATTCCATATAAATTGTTAAATTATTGACATTTAATTTATCACGATGTTATTTTAGTATGTTTCTAAATGTCTAGTTTTCCAGTGATATCTGCTATTTCAATCCTAATAGCAATGAGTTTTCTTTTCTAATTTTTATTTTTTTCTTATATAAATGAGAGTTTTCTGCCTCTTTTTTGATCAAATTTGCTGGAAATGAATACATTTTATTGATTTTTCTAAATAATCAAATTTTGGATTTTGTTATATTTTCCCTGATCCATATTTGAATACAGTACATAGACTTTGTTCTTATCTTTATTATTATTTTTTTGTACTTTGTGTTAAGTTTGCTGTTCTTTTCTAACTTTTTGATATAAAGACATCTTACTGATTTTCAAATTTCCTTTTTTCCTCAGTGTATGAGATTTAATATTAAACATTTCTGACTATAGTATTGTTTTAGATGCATCCAACAAAGCTTTGATATGTTGTGCTCTTACTATAATTTAGCTTAAAATATTTCTTATTCCTGTGTGTTTTATAGATATTGTAATTTATAAATTATTTAGAAATTTGTTGTTTGAAACTTAAGAGATTTGGGATCTTTATGGTTTTCTCTTTATTATATTAATGTCTAGCTTGATTCCACTCTCACTAGAGAACATACTCTGAATGAAATTAATTCTAGTTAGAGAACATACTCTGAATGAAATTAATCCTTTGAAATTTATTGAAAGTCTTTTTTATGGCTCAGCATATGGTCATTTTTTTATATTGTTCAATGTGTACTTCAAAAGAATTATAAATTATAAATCCTGTCACTGTTCAATATTGTGTCCTATATGTGTAAATGAGGTCAAGTTTCTTAATTATGTATTCATAGCAATGTTACACAATTTCTTAATGTGTTATTCAATTTCTTAATTGTGTTACTCAGATTGTTTATATCAGTGAGCACTAGTTTTCTGGTCTACTTTGATTTTCTCAATTATTATGAGACATTTTAACATCTTCCACAATGATTATGGACCTTTGCTTTCTCCTTTTAATTCTCTCATTTTTTGCCGTATCTATTTTGAAACTAAATTAGACAGATTTAGAATTATTATATCTATTATTTTGAAGTTATGTTACAGAAATTAAGAATACTTCAGGTTTTTTTTAGTAAATTGGAATCCTTATTCTTTAGAAAAGTCCTTATTTATCTTTGGAAAGACCTCTTGCCACAAAGTGTATTTTGTATTGTCACCATAATGACTAAACTATTTTTGAGTGCCTTTATTGTATTTTAATTATTCGTTCTCAAACTTTATCTGTTAAAGTACAAATCATATTTGTATCATAGAGTTATATTTTAAATTTTTATGCCATAGTATAGTTTGAATTTCCTGAGAAGATGCTGATACAAGGATTTAGATGTATATATTTTATTTCAGAGATGCTTTTATGAGTCATTGCCAAGTGAATAGGTAAATTAGGGAAGGGCAGAAAATAATAGTGGGTAACTGAGCTTAATCTAAGGGGGGGTTGTCTATAGCAGACAGCAAAGTATGCCACACCTCAGACATACTTCCACACAGTCCAAGAGGTACAGGGATTGGTCTGTTTATTCAACAGATCTGAAAAGGCACTGCTTGAGGACTGCTCCTGGGAGGCACCTCTGTAGAGTGCTATAGCCAAAAAGGATTGCTTCCAGATAAAGATACATAAGGTAAAAGACTGGATACTAGGGACACCTAGGTGGCTTAGCAGTTGAGTCTGCCTTTGGCTCAGGATGTCATCCTGGAGTTCTGGGATCAAGTCCTACATCGGACTCCTGCATAGAGCCTGCTTCTCCTCCCACTGCCTATGTCTCTGCCTCTCTCTGTCTCTCATGAATAAATACATTAAAAATCTTAAAAAAAAAAAGACTGGAGACTAGGCCTATTCTCATGAAAACAGTGAAGGCTGTTTGACATGGGAAGATCAACACTATTACCAGCCAAATTAGGTTTGCCAAAATTTGTCTTTAATTGAATTATGTATTTACATGTAGTACATAAATATTTAATGTGTATATTAGATTTAGCCTGTATTTATATTTAGTATATATGATACATAGAGAGCATATATGATTTAATATTTGGAATAAAGAAATGGATATAATACTAGTTAAAAATAGAATACAGACATGGGTCACTAGAGAGACTGCGTAATAATATCCCACCTTGGAACATAAGGTTCTACTGTCAGACAGTCCTGTCAGCATCATAATTTAATGTGTGTGTGTGTGTGATCTTGGGCAGGTTATATAGTCTCCCTCCCTAATTACATCCTTGTAAATTGACAGCAGACAGCATATTTGTTAAGTCTTCATGGTTATTTTCACAGGCCTCTTTGCCTGACAAACTGTGAGCTTTCCCCAACTTAACAGCAGACATTTTGGAAAAGGTTGGTATTGAGACATCCTCAGTAAAGGACACTGTCAAAAATGAGAAAAAAGAAGATAAAGATACAAAACCCAGAAATATTAACTTGCAATATCACTCAAAGAGCATTCCAAATGAGAACAGATGAGAAAACAATGCTTTCATCCACTCCCATCATGCTGCTGAGGAAGGTGAAATTATATAAAACTTCAGGTGGAAAATAATATATCCTGTCAGGCTTGCTTAGGTATTGGGCTCTTAAATATCTTCTAAAAATATTTATCTTAGAGCATTTCCTATTGATTTATCCCTTGAAAAAATACTATGTGTAGTAAAAAGAATTTTTGATGCATTATCTTCTGTTATAAATATAACTGCTTTCTTTAGTACCATATGTTTTCCCTTTGCTCTTAATTTTCCAGATATTTTGTATCTGATTTTATCTTTACCATCCTTTCACTCAGTAATTGAATAGTTATGTATATGATAGCATTATTTATATAATTATAATAGCATTGGTTGTAATAATTATGTATGTAATTAGCATTACAAAGTACTCAAAATTGTGCTGTGTGAGGAAATAGCAGGAAACATATAGCCTATGACTTACTCTTTGGATACATAAAATATAGGTCAGGTCTCAAGAAGCACAAATCTGAAGAAGATAGAGAGCAATCATCTCACGGAGATTGATAATTTGTTAACCCCTGTATGCTGAGGAGCATCATATATTTCAAAGAGTAAGCATTAGCTTATGTAAGATCGGTGTTTATAACCTAGTCTTAGTGACTAGCTAACTAGTGAGCTCTGGAAAGTTTTTTTTCTACCCTCCTGAATCTTAGTGTCTTTATGTGTAATAGAGGCAGTGTTAATACACGTATGTTATGAGTGGTCTACCAATGAGGAAGGACTTAGTTGAGTATTTGACTGTCCTAGCTGCTCAATAACTAATAGTTATTGATTCCTTGCTGTCCTCATTTCTGGGATTACTTTTTTTGTATGCATGCATGTGCAGGGTTTAAATCATACTTGTGTGTTTATGCCACCTATGTGTACAGGAGAAAAATTGTGCTGAGTGCAGAGTGTAGAGTGTAGAGTGCCCCTTTCCGAAGTCCATCAGTTTTGGCCTTTGCCTTGATTCAATCATGACTGGGTTTTGTTACTATGGAGAAGACAGCTCACATTTATGTGCATGACACTTTTTAGATTTGTGCATTGCACAAACCCATTTATGTAACATGACAGCCACAGAACCGTAGTTAGATTTCCCTCAAGAAGCAGAGACACATACATAGTATCTCTTGCACTACACAAGAAAACAGCAAGGAATCCCCATGCTCTTCAGCTATACCTGAAATTTATGCCATAGAAAATAGATATTCCTTAGGCAAAAATAAATAAATAAATAAATAAAATAAAATAAAATAAAATAAAATAAAATAAAATAAATAAATAAATAACATAGAGTCTAGGTTCAAAACAATCTGTTTTCCATTTTGTAAAAGAAAGAATACTCATAGAGGAAAAAGAAATATATTAGTGTAAAACATTAAATGAAGTATTGAAGCATATTATGAAGAGTACATTTCTATGTAATAAAAATAATGTGAATGACATTCAAAAAGATACAAAAACCCCCTTCTCTTTGATTGAAGGATGATGTAAAGTGATCTTTACAAATAAACATTGGTATGCCAGTCATGCACAATTGTGGACGTTTAATCTTGAAGTTTTATAGTGGCAAATTCAGCCTGTAGTTGTAATTTCCCTGGGCTGGAATCAATGTTTCTTTATCCTATGATAATAATTATGCTGATGATTAACATGAGTAAATGGTAATATGATTAATGATATTCAGTAAATAGTTGCCAAGTTAATGAATTGTTCAAAATAGTTATTCAACTAATAGTTGTGTGTTGCATATTTTGAAAACAATATCTTTCGTTCGAAAACTACCTGTACTTCCTTCAGTGATTTGTTAAATAATTATATAGCACTTATGGTATGTTAGGTAGGATTCGAAGTACTTTACATAGGTTAACTAATTTAATACCCAGAACAACTTTAGGAAATAGTGCTTTTATTAACTTATTGTTAGCAGAAGAAATCTAGGCCAGGAGGTTTAAATTCTTCGTCAAAAGTCTTACCAACTCCAAGTCGGAGAGCTAGGCTCTCATCCAGGCAGAACAGCATGAGTCCATGCTCTTAACACCATGCTCTGCTGCCTCCTGCTGATGCCAGCTAAGAATTAGCTCCCTGTAGATACTGAATGTTGAAATACCATCCCACCTCCTTAAAAAGTACTTTCCTATACATGGGGTCTTAGAAACCAGTCACACAATTACTTTTTAGCAGGTACCTGAGGATGAGGGAGATTTCACATTTTTCTGCCTGTATTTGGACTATACCAAATATATCTATATCCAGTGTACTGCCAGAGGACAGATTATTTCTCCTGTAGAGCCTTGAGGTGGTGACATGGGGAGTAGAACCACTCTGAAAAAATTGTTTAGGAGTTCAAGCTTCAAGACAGGGTAGGGGAAAAATACCTATTCCCATAGACATCAGGGTGCCAGGAATGGTTTTCCAACTGAACCATCATCAATGGATACCATCATTTTATATGTTCAAAGACAGGCTGCTTTGGCAGTGAACAGTCATCATTGTCTTCATAGACATCTTCAAATGAGGACAAATTATAAACATTCCTAACATTTTAAACTACTAAAATAGCTAAAAAGTAGTTACTTTATCTTCAAGGGGTCTTACCTGGATTATCTAAAGAAGTCATCAATGTCTTTTTCTTTGCTTACCTGATAGAATTTATTTTGTAGCAATTGATGTTATAATCTCTAACTGATATCTCTTTGAAAATACATATTTTTAAAACAGATTATATTCTAATTTCTTCTTTAAAAGTTATTTTTAAATCCTTTATTTCAATTTACTCCTTCAGCATATGTACATAACATTTGTATTTAGGAAAAAGGCACAAATGCCAAGTCTGGTCGTTTGCTTTATAAAAATAGCACTCTTAATGTCTCTATTTCTCTTTCTCTCCTTTTTTGCTTAATTCTTTGCTGAAATTTTCTCCCTGTGATAATAATGTGCTTAACCGCCTTAGAATTCCATGACATCTAAGAAATATATATTTATAGCAGTTTTAATAACAATGATACCTCACATTTAGGTATTTTCTTTGATAGATCAGGTGCTGCAGAAAGTACATTGCATACACTCAATAAAACAACCTTTAAAGATTATTTTTGTAATCCTATTTTCAAAAAAGGAAACTAAACTCAAAGCAACTTGTGTGAGGTTTTGTAGCTTGTAAGTTACAAGCCAAAAGTTCACCTCAGCCTTTCCTTTAATGGACATTTCCACCTCACCTTTTACCATTTTGTAGCGCTTTAACATTCTCAGTTTATTTTATTTCTTACAAAGTCCTTTAGGAGATAAGAAGTACATCGACTAATCAAGAAATTAAAGTTCAGCAAGGTTCAGTGATTTCCACATCTGAAAAATGTTAGAGAAGGATTTTAAAATTGGTATCCTGCCTAGTTCAGAGACGGAACCAGCATGCCACTGAAATGACTATTTGATCACCTGTTATCCCCTTCGCTAAGCAGAAAAATCAATGTGATACTGGCATCCAGTCAACTCCTGAAGACTGCATTATAATTGCCCTTATGTGCCATGTATCCTATCTTTACATCATAATTAGCATCTTCAAAATCCAGTAATTCATTCCTAGGGCACGAATTTTATCTAAAATACCATGAAGAGTGGCATCACGAAGATGATCACATATGTTGTTCCTGACTTCTTTCCCTCTCACAAGAAGAATAACCATCACCTATTCATGAATAAGACACCACTGAGATAATTCTAGCATCAGAGGGTGAGGCTGAAGCAGTGCCTGCATCTCAGAGATTAAGACAGACTGCATTGGAAGGGTGAGAGAAGTGACTACATGCTGACTGCATTGCCCCTCCCCAAGACAGTCCACAACCACACAGTCCACAACCACCTTGAGCCTCTGACTCCTCCAATGGAAGAGAGACCCCCCCCCAAAAAAAAGAGAGAGCCCATAGGGGACAACTAGTCCCTCCCCCAGAATTGGGATCAATTTGTAGGACCACTTGATCTGCTCTTACCCCAAATGGATTGCAGGAAAACCAGTGGGGCTCAATCACCAATAGAGAAAGGGTGGAGGCTTGCACCAACCAGCACATGGGTCTTGGCAGGTTGAATTCCCATCTGCAGAGCCCAAGTAGTAATCCTAACCAGTGGTGTAGCTTATCTACAGAACCAAGTTGGGAATACATTCTAACCAGGGAACTTGGTGAGATGCAGATGTTCCTGATCCTCAGACAGGGAAATTGGCTGGTCCTAGAATCCAGTTTGCCCATGCCCAGGCAAGCAGTAGAGTCACAACCCCACTCACTGTGGAGAGTGTCTTCTAGCCCCTTCAGACCATGAGGGATGAAGACAACTCCATCTGGGTGGCTCAGCAGCCCTTGAGCCCAGAGGCAGTGGGCAGAGCTGATCACTCCTAGAGCAAAGCTAGTGCCGGGCGTGGAGGGTTCCCCAGCTATGCACAGGCACAGAGATTAATTCATAGCCAAGGCTGAAGTACTCACCAGCCTCCCAGCTAGAGAGGCTGTTTGGGAAATTGAGAGTAGCTTATAGTGGCCCCTCCCCCTCCTTTTCAAACAAGGGTGCCATCTACTATTAATATAGTACCCCATCCCACCTACTGTGAAAATGTCTTCCAGCCCCACCTAACCAGAAGAGTGAGTGACAACTCCTAGAAGCAGTGCAGCCTAGCAATGTTCAATTCTACAGAAAGGCAGACAAAATCAATAATTTACAAAACAAATACATTGTTCTTGTCTGGCAGGGAAACTTGAGGTTCATGTTGGCTTTAAACAACAAAGAGCTGGAAAGCCTGGGTGGCTCAGCGGTTTAATGTCGCCTTCAGCCCAGGACATGATCTTGGAGTCCTGGGATCGAGTCCCACGTCAGGCTCCCTGCATGGAACTTGCTTCTCCCTCTGCCTGTGTCTCTGCCTCTCTCTCTCTCTCTCTGTCTCTCTCATGAATGAATAAAATCTTAAAACAACAACAACAAAGAGCTTTTCTGATTTTAGAGCTGTTTCCCTTGCTACTCCCAGGAAGGAAATCTAATTCATAACCTCACTCATTGCTGAATACAGCCCTCAGCCCAAAGCCAAGGAGCATAACCACATAGCCAATTCACACAGTGGTATTTGAACAGAGAGCACAGCCCTTTGTCTCCCCCATTAGAGAATAAAACTTGCAGCCTCACCTGGTCAGAGAATTAAATACACACACTAGCCTGATTCAGGTAACCAAACAAAGAGCTACATAGGCCATGGGTCCTCTCCTGCTGCCCTGCCAGGGCACAGAAGCTAATTCATATGCCCATATATTACTAATATAGTACCCAGTCTCAACCATTTAGTAAGCCCAGCCAGAGAAATCAGGCAATTACAGAACACATCCTTCAGCCTCACTTGATTAGAGAACAAAGCCAGCCATTCTAGCTAACTGTTCTCATCCAGGGGCGCATCCTCCCTCCCATGCCCATTCTTAGACCCCACCCCAAAATAGACCATACAAGCAAGTCTCACCTGCCCAAGGGCATCACCAGCAGACACATATAGAAACCCAAAGTGAGCTGACTGGTGAAGAATGGTCTCTGCCAAAGCAAATCTACAAAGTCTGGAAGAGAAATGCATTACTCAAATGTGCAGATGCCAACATAAGGAATCAAGGATCATGAACAATCACATAAATAGTGCACCCCAAAGGAAACTAATAAAGCTCTAATAATTGACCATAAGAAAGAGAGATCTATGAACTGTCAGACAAAGAATTCAGGATAAGCTCCTTAAGAAAATTTAGTAAGCTACAGAAAAGCACAGATAACTAAGCAAAATTAGGCAAATGAAGCATAAAAAAAGCAATAAGTTTGACAAGGAAATAGCAACTATCCAAACAGAAAATAAAAATCCAGAAATCCTAGAGTTAAAAAAAAAAAACAACTGAAATGAATAACACAATAGAGTTTCAAAAGTAGATTTTACCATGCAGAAGAATCAGTGATCTGTAGCAGAAAACATTGGAAATTACCAATCCAGAGGAGTAAAAAGTAAAAAGAAAGAAGAGTGAAGAATGCATATGGTAATTATAAGACATAATACAAAACTGCATTATGTAAATTTCAAAAGGTGTAGAAAAAGAGGAAATGACAGAGTATATTTAAAGCCATAACTGCTGAAAACATCCTAAGCCTGGGGAGGGAAATGGATATCCAGGTCCATGAGATCCAAAAAATCCTAAATAGATTGAATAAATAGAGCTACACTGTCAAAAGTCAAAGACAAAGAAATCATTTTAAGAGCAGTAAGAGAAAAATGAAGTTACATGAAATGGAACCCCCATAAGAATATTGGAAGTTTTCGCAATAGAAACTTTTCAGACTAGGAGAGAATGAAATGACATATTCAAAATATTGGGAAAAAATAGCTGAAAAAATCATACACAGTGAAGATGTCCTTCAGAAATGAAGGAGGGAAATCCTAATCAAACAAAAGTTGAGGGAGTTTATTGGTACCAGAGCATCTTTACAAGAAATGCTAAGAGAAATTCTTTAAATAGAAGTGAAAGAATCCTAATTACCCTTACAAATACTAATTAACATTATAAAATCATAGAAAGGTAATCTTACTGATAATGGTAAATATATAGTCATAGTTAGGTTCTTTAAAATGATAATAGTAGTGCATAATTCACTTAACGATCTAGTGGAAAAGTTAAAAAAATAATATAACCAAAATAATCAAAACTGTATTAATCTATTAGTTACACAATACAAAAAAAATATGTAGGGGTGCCTGGGTGGCTCAGTTGGTTAAGTGTCAGACTCTTGATTTTGGTGCAGGTTGTGATCTCATGGGATCAAACACCACATTGAAGTCCACAAGTATGGAGCCTGCTTGGGATTCTCTCTCTCTCCCTCTCCCTCTGTCCCTCCCCTGGATCCCCTTCCTTCATGCCCACTCTCTCTCAAAAGACAAGAGAGAGAGAGACAGACAGACAGACAGACAGAAAGCAAAAAACAATGTATCTTTATAGATTAGATAAGATTAGATAGATCTTATGACAACCAGAAAACAATGAACAAGATGACAGTAGAAAGTCCTTACCTATCAATAATTATTTTAGATGTAAATGGATTAAATTATCTAATTAAAAGTCATAAAATGGCTACATGGATAAAAAAATGACCCGACAATATGCTGCCTATAAAAGACTCACTTTAGCTGTAAAGATATGCTTAGACTGACAGTAAAGAAATGAAAAAAAGAGATTTCAAAAGAAAATAGTAACCAAAGGGGAAAAAATGTAGGGATAATTATACTTAGACAAAATACAGTTTCAACCAAAAATGGTAAAAAGGGACAAAGAAGATTATTATATAATGATAAAGGTGTCAATGCATCTAGAAGACATTAAAAATATTTATGATCCAAAATCAAGGCACCTTGCTGAGATTGTAATTTGCTACCACCACTATGTATAATAATATGGAGGGTCCTCAAAATTAAAAATAGAACTGTCATATGATTCAGCAATTTCACTTCTGAGAATATGTCATAAATTTTAAATCACTAATTCAAAAAGAAATCTGCATCTCCATGTTCATTATTTATAATAGACAAGACACGGAAAGAACAACACAAGTATCAATGCAATGGATGGATAAATGGATAAAGAAGTTGTATCCTATATACAATAAAATATAATTCATCCATAAAAAAAGGAAAATGAGGAAATCCTACCATTTGCACAATATGGATGGACCTTGAAGCAATTAAACTAAGTGAAAGAAAGTCAGACAGAATAAATTCATAAGAAAAAGATCAGACTTATGATTACCTGAGGTGGAGCATAGGGTACGGGAAATTTGAGGGAGGTAGTCAAAGTACAAACTTCCAGGTATAAGATAAATAAGTACTAGGAATGTAATGTCAACACGATGCCTATTGTTAATACTGATGTATGATATATAAAAACATTGTTAAGAGAGTAAATTCTAAGAGTTTTCATTTTAAGATTTTTACTTTCTTTTTCTTTTTCATTATATCTTTATGAGAATATGGATGTTACTTGAAGCTATTGTGGTAATCATGTCACAACATACATTATGAATGAAACCATTATGATGTACAGCTTAAACTTATACAGTGATGTATGCCAATTTTTCTCAATAAAACTGGGGGGAAGTGCTAAATGGATTTACCAGGAAAAAAATGTTATGAACTATGGCAGTTACTTACAGTTAGAAATGAGAATCACAGAGTCTGAGGTACCGAGGTGTCTCAATCAGTTATGTAGCTGCTTTCAGCTCAGGTCATGATCCCTGGGTCCTGGGGTTGACTCCCACATTGGGCTCCCTGCTCAGCAGAAAGCCCGCTTTTCCCTCTCCCTCTGCTGCTCCCCTTGCTTGTGCGCTCTCTCTCTCTCTCTCTCTCTCTGTGTCAAATAAATAAAATTAAAAAAAAAACAAAAAGAATCACAGAGTCCTTTTTCCTTTTTTAATATTTATTTTAAATCATAGCTAAACCAACATCAGCAACCACAACCTTGATCAGTCAGCAGCCATCAACACTGAGGCAAGAATCTCCGCCAGAAAAAAAAGATTATGACTTACTAAAAGCTGAGAGGATGGTTAGCATTTTTAGCTTTATTGATTATTTATTAGTAGTATTTTCAAAATAAGGAGTGTACATTGTTTTTAATGCAAAATATTATTAAATCCATTAAAACATAGATCCCATACTAAAACTTAGAATTATGGTTACAGAACACAAAGTAAATAAATGATATTGACCCAAATAGTGTAAAATAATAATTAACTAGGAAAAATACGTACGAGTTGGGAGAAGGGATATGGGAGAACATGTTCTTTCATCATCTAATTATGTCTAGAATTGAAGCATGTAAGGAAAAAATCTAATGACTAAAAGCTTCAATGTTTTTTCTTATCCTTCGAAGGATACTTTAAGAAATAATATCTCTTGAGAAGAAATAACAGTCGGTGTTCAAAATTTTCCTTCTATTAAATTCAAGTGAAATTAAATCTGATTCATTTTATTAAAAGTGCTATGAGGGCAGCCCCGGTGGTGCAGCAGTTTAGCGCCGCCTGCAGCCCGGGGTGTGATCCTGGAGACCCGGGATCCAGTCCCATGTGGGGCTCCCTGCGTGAAGCCTGCTTCTCCCTCTGCCTGTGTCTCTGCCTCTCTCTCTCTCTCTCTCTCTCTCTGAATGAATGAATAAATAAATAAATCTTAAAAAATAAAAAATAAGTGCTATGATCCCATTTAAGTAAATGTCATTTATTCTATCTACCTATTTATCTGCCATCAGTCTATTCATTCATCCATCGATTGATACATATGCACAGACTAATGACTCCTTTGGAGGAGGGATGAGAGAGGATTCTTTTCTAACCCTTAACTTGCAAGAGCTTTTATAGGGCCAGTAGGACAGCTCTGATATGTGTTCTCCACAGCTGGGAGACACAGAGGACTGGGTTCTGACAGCTGTATTGGAATTCCAGAGTGTGAGAGAAAGCCTCATAGCTGCTCTGGTGGCAGAGCCAAGGAGGAAGAGAGAGAGGGAGAAAATCTTAAGCAGACTCCATGCATAGTGCAGAGCCCATCTTAGGGGCTTGATCTCACAACCCTGAGATATGACCTCAGCTGAAATCAAGAGTCAGATGCTTAACCACCTGAGCCACCCAGGTGCCCCTAGGGGTACACAGCTTTTTATTTTTTTTTATTTTTTTTATTTTTATTTTTTTTTTGGTACACAGCTTTTTAACACAAAATATTATTGCATACTTAATAGGCCACACTATAGTGTAAACATAACTTTTATGTTATGTTATTTTTGCGAAACAAAAAATTTATTTGACTTACCTTATTGAAATATCCACTTTATTGCAGTGGTCTAGAACTGAACCCACAATATCTCCAAATATACATAGGGGGAAACACCTTTAACCCGATGAAGGTTATCTATGAAAAACCTAAGCTAACATCATATTTTTAATGGTGAAAGACAGGATGCTTTCCAAGTTCAGGAATAAGACAAAGATGTCCACTCTAATAATTTCTATTCAACACTTTACTGTAGTTTCTCTCCAAAGTATTAGGTAAGAGAAAGAAATAAAAAGAACTTATTTTAGAAAAGAAGTAAATCTATCTCTGTTTGCAGATGGCATGACCTTGCATATAATGCACACTAAAAAATAATTAAAACTAGGGCACCTAGGTGGTTAAGTTGATTGAGAGCTGACTCTTGATTCTGGCTCAAGTCATGATCTCGTGCTGGGATGAAGCTTGCATCAGGCTCCATGTTCAGCAAGGAGTCCACTTGGGGATTCTCCCTCTCCCTCTGTCCCTCCCTGCACTCATGCTCTTACACACTCTCTCTGCAAAATAAATACATCTTAAAAAAAAAAAAACAATTAAAACTAATAAACAAGTACTGCAAGTTTTCAGGATATAAATCAACATGAATACCCAATTGTTTCTCTGAACACATTTACTAAACAGTCTTAAAATAAAATCTTAGTTACTGAATAATTACATTGGATTAAAAAGAATACAGTACTTACAAATAAATTTAACTAAGGGGATGCAGATCTATACACTGAGAACTACAAAACATTGCTGAATAGCACTAAAAATCAATTTACATGGAAAAAAATTTCATCTTTATGGAATAGAAAGCATAAAATGGTGATACTCTCCAAATTAATGTACCGATTCAGTGCAATACATGTTAAAATTCTAGCTAACTTTTTGCAGAGATTGAGAATTGAGGCTAAAATTCATATGGAATTGCAAGGGATACAAAATAGCCAAATCAATCTTGAATAAAAAGAATAAAATAGGAGAATGTGGAGTCCCCCAATTTCAAATTTTATTATAAAACAAAAGTAATCAAGACTGGTATTGGTACAAGGATAGACATACAATCAATGGAATAAAGTTGAGATTCCATAAATAAAACCATGTGTTTAATTGATTTTTCACAAGGGATTCAAAACCATTCTATGGCGAATGAATAGTCTTTCAGCAATGGTGCTGGGACAAGTAGACATAAACGTGAGTGCATAGTAACTTCACACAATACACAAAAGTATCTGAAATTGGATCGAAGACTAAAACTATAAACTCTCAGGAAAAAAAATAGGACAAAATTTTCCTGATCTCAGATTGTGAAATGATTTTTAAAGATGATAGCAAAAACAGGAACAACAACAAAAATAGATACATTTGATTTCATTGAATTTAAACACTTTTTTACTTCAAAGCGAACTATCAATAAAGTAAAAAAAAAAATGTGAGATGCCACATTTCTCACCACAAAATGTGAGAAAAAGTTTGCAAATCATATACCTGGAAAGGGAGTTGAGTGTAGAATATGTAAATGACCATTACAACTCAATAAGACAACACAGTTTAAATATGGGCAGAGTATCTAAACATACCTTTATCTGGGAAAGATACACAAATGGCCAATAATCACATGAAAAGATCCTTGATTTAATTAATCTTCAGGAAATGCAAATCAAAATCAGATATTACCTCACATGTGCTAGGATAGCTGGAATCAAAAAGTCAGATAATAATAGATATTGGCAAGAGTGTGGGAAAATTGGAACCCTTTTACAGTGAATAAAAATAAGTTCTTTATTTTAATAATAAATTTTTTATTTTTTATCTTTATTTTTAATAAAAAATCTATTAATTAATTAATTAATTTATTTATTTATTTATCTATTTGTTTATTTATTTATTTTTACCCTTTACACTGGGGGTAGGATTTTAGAATGATGTATTCTCCTTGGAAAACAATCTGGCAGTTTCTCAAATGATTAAACATAGAGTTACTATGTTACCCAGAAATTGTATTCCTAAGTACATACATAAGAAATGAAAGCACATTTTCACATAAAACCTTAAACATGAATGTTTACAGTAGGATTATTCATAGTAGCCAAAAGGTAGAAACTAGTCAAATATCCATCTACTAAAGAATAGCTGATAAAACAAAACATGATGTGTTCATAAAATGGACTATTATTCAGCTATAAAAAGGAATATAGTACTGATTATTAATGTAATGCTGTATCCCTGACCCCTAATATCATACTAAGTGAAAGAAGCCAGTCACAGAAGTCCAGATATGGTAAGTTTGTTCCGTTCATATGAGATATCCAGAAAAGGCAAATCTATGGAGACATAAAGTAAATTAATGAATGCTTAGAGCCCGAAGGGAAAAGAGGGACTATGTGATGTGCGGAAGATGATAACAAAAGGATCCTGGGCTTCTTTCGAGATGGGGAAAATATTCTACAATTGTTTGTGTTGATGGCTGTAGAAGTCTCTGAATTAGTAAGATCCATTGACTTGTACACTTTAAGTTTTTTTTTTTAAGATTTTATTTATTTATTCCCGAGAGACACAAAGAGAGAGAGAGAGAGGCAGAGACATAGGCAGAGGGAGAGGCAGGCTCCATGCAGGGAGCCTGATGTGGGATTGGATCCCAAGACCCCGGAATCATGACCTGAGCCAAAGGCAGATGCTCAACCCCTGAGCCCCCCAGGCATGCCAACTTGTACATTTTAAATGGGTTGATTGCATGGTATGTAATGCATATTCTGGTAAAACTTACATTTTTAAAAAGCATTTTTATTTGGATATAGTTGACACACTATATTACATTAATTTCAGGAGTACAACATAGTGATTCAACTTCTCTACATGCTGCTTATGATCACCACAAGTGTAGCTACCATATGACACCACACAATGCTATCACAATATCACTGGTTATTCATGCTGTACCTTTCATCCCAATGATTTATTCATTCCATAACTGGAAACTGGTAACCCCAATTCCCTTCATTTATTTTGCCCATCCCCCCCACGCCCTCCTCTGTGACAACTACCAGTTTGTTCTCTGTATTTATAGTTCTGATTCTGCTTACACTTTATTTATTTGTTTAAAACTTAAAATTTTGGGCAGCCCCGGTGGCACAGCGGTTTAGTGCCGCCTGCAGCCTGGGGTGTGATCCTGGAGACCTGGGATCGAGTCCTGCGTTGGGCTCCCTGCATGGAGCCTGCTTCTCCCTCTGCCTGTGTCTCTGCCTCTCTCTCCATGTGTCTCTCATGAATAAATAAATAAAATCTTAAAAAAAAAAACCTAACAAATTTTTTTAAAAGAATGATTAGGACAGACATTTGGGTAAAGAAGGGAGATTGTCTGAGTAGGTAGCACAAACAAGGTACAGAGGAAAGAGTGTCTGGGGAGACAAGGGAGAAGAAGCAGAGCTCTAAAGGTCTTATGTAGTGTTAATGAGTTCAGATTTTATTCTGAGAGAATATAATAAAATTCAAAAATTTTAAACAAGGGAGTGACTTAACTAGTATGCTGCTACATTACAACTTGGTAGCATGGTGAGGACTGGTTTGGTAGGGGGTAAGACTGGAGGTAGTAACTCCCAATAAGTAACCCAGAAAAGAAGGGATGAGGACCTGAATTTAGGTGATGTGAATGGGGAGGAAAGGATATTTCAGAATAAAATGATCAGGTCTTGATGATATCTTCATGTCAACAACGAGGAACACTGGATAATAGAGAGGACTCTCAGGATTTTCATGTGACAAGCTGAATGGTGAGTCCTTGGCCAACGGTGCCCCAATCCACTTTCTCAAACACCATGTGCGTTCTCCTCTGTGCCTTCCTGGTTGCTACAACTCAAGAGAATTTATCCTTCTAGCTTGTGGTTCATCTGTAAAAGGAATTTTAAGAAGTGGATGCAGTAGCATCTAGGTAACAAGGCATAAAGGAATGTGATAGGCAGGATATTGACTTTGTATCTAAAAGTAAGAAACAATACAGCATATCGGCAAATTGAAATTGTGTCTCAGTGGCAAAGAAATGAGTCAATGGTTTTAATTACAAAGGCTTATCAAGAATATGTTTTCAGATACCCATAAAGTAATCAGAAAAGTGCATTTCTTTGTTTATTTTTAAAACCCTTTTGAATCAGTTTGCAGTACTTCAAAAATATAACATTGTTAACAGTAAATTTTAAAATATATTGAACTATCAATGTATAAACTATATTTTCCTATATCATGTCAACTAGTAATTTAGAAAAAAATGTCCAGTTTGATCAATGACATTATTATTACCATTATCCAGAAGAGGAAATTGAAATTTAGGGATATTAAAGAGAATTCAACCAATGAGTGGTAAAGTCAGATCTAAATTTCATATATTCTAGCACCAAACTTCATGTTTACATGCTCTTTAACTGACATTTTAGTGTCTTACCCATCCCACGTATTTTTATTAAAGAAATATTTGTTTTTAAAAATAAGAGTACCACAGATATAAGGTTGTGTTTATTTTTTAAAGTTATCTAAGAGTTGCTAAAATATAAAGCCTCTTAAATCACTTAAAGCAATTTGAGAACCTTTATAAATGTAATCATGTTGTAGTTACATTTTACTTTCCCTAGGAAAGCCATAATTAGGTCTATTGTTGGCCACATGTGTTTTTCTTTGTCCCCTTTCACTTCTGTAGATAGAAAATTGAGCTTTTGTAATGAAAAATGCTTTTGCATGGAAATTTAAGTCTACTCTAGTTTCATACATACTGAGTCATGGAAATCATGCTTTACAGATTGAAGGGGGTGTCAGAGGATTATAGCCACCATGCAGAATCAACATGGGTAGTAGTATAGGCACTTTCTCTTTATCAATAACAATAAGCAGCATTTTGAAGACACAGAATAATTTACTGTTTCTATTAAAAACCTCTTCTAGGGCAGCCCTGGTGGCTCAGTGGTTTAGTATCGCCTTCAGTCCAGGGCATGATCCTGGAGACCCAGGATCAAGTCTCATGTCAGGCTCCCTGCATGGAGCCTGCTTCTCCCTCTGCCTTCTGCCTGTGTCTCTGCCTCTCTCTCTCTCTCTCTCTGTGTGTGTGTGTCTCTCATGAATAAATAAATAAAATCTTTTAAAAAATATCTTATGTGGCTCTGTCTCAAGAGTGGGAGTTGGGTTTTCAGACTTGCATCTTGAAAGTCAGTAACTCCAATTTTTGCCAAAACACAAATCATGATGGACAGGTAGCAAAGGTAGGTGGTTTTCCAAGTTATGGATAGTATTGAAAGTAGAAGCAGATAGGCCTATAATCTATTCTATTATGAAATAGCACCTCTTGGCCAATGATAGGTGAATGAGAAACCAGGTGATCTTATCTAGGTTAATAAATGAGATGGCTCTCATGTCTTTACATCCAACGAGTGCCCCTTTCCTAGAAATTATTTTCCTAAGCTTCTAGAAACTCTTTTATTATTGTTGTTGGATTCTGTCTGATATCAGTCTTTCTGCACTATGACCTAATCTTTATTCTACATCCTTTATTTTGTGTAGCACTTGAAGAAGTCTTCCCTCACACCCTCTTTAATCATAGAAGATGACAAAATACTTTTATTAACTATCTAAGTGATCTTGAGAAACACATTTAAAAGCTCAGGTCTCAGTTTCCTCATCTTTAAAATTGAAAAAGGAATTCAGAGACATCAAACAATGTACAGTTGAGGAATAGAATTTTGGACAATTTTCTAGATATTTTACATGTTGATGCATAGCTCTCAGTCTTTGCGATTAAAACATAGACTTCAGTGCATTTATTCTAAAAGAAGATGTACTTCTAAATCTCTGACCTAAAATATAAATACATACATACATACATACATGTATGCATACATACATCTCTGACCTATATCAAATATGGGGGCTTTCTGTTTTGGTTTGTTTTTCCCTAAATATGATAGCAGCTCTCCCTGAGTTCACTGTTACCCCCAATTATTAGAGGTATCAACAGAGCTCCAATTGCAAACTGGTAAAATGGAAAATCTTTCCACCTTTCTTTCTTCTTTCTTCTTAGGCTACATCAATTTAGTGACCCTGAAAACTAGCCAGTATAGAGATTACATTTCAAATAATCCGTTAACATGCAAAAATTGCAAATGCTTACCTGTGGTGCAGTAAGGAAGATGGGAAATAACAATAATAAGATGTGAGTAACTGGTGCCACCAGATGATATGTCAGAAAGAAGGCACAGACATAAGCATTCATTATGCACATATTTCTGATGAGCCTGTGAAACAGTTCACATAATGCGCATCTTTCCCTACAGAGTATACTGGCATCAATCGAAAATAAGCTGATAATTGGATCTTTACCTTTGAAAAAATGTATTTGCACAACTCCCCAAGGTAGCATGGACATAAGCCCAATGCTTGTTTTTCCATCCCAACCACTTCTAACTGTACTCATTTACTAATGAAAGGTAAGAAGCACCTGTGAAAGTTTGGCATGAAAATACAGTCTTGTTGCTTTATGAATGCTGAATGTGCCCAGTTTCTTACAGTTGTATTTACCAACTGCAAACTGATCCCCTGGTGGTTTCACATGGGTAAAGCAATTTTTTATCTGAATCCTTTCTGTCCCCAGATAGCAGCATCAATACTCTGTTGCTTATTTAGTACCAAATGGGATTTATACAAATCTCTCATCTGTATAGAAATGATTTTAGGGTGTCAGTTTTTCTAATTCTTCATGGTTTTTGTTATCTTAGTTGATGGAAAAATAACTGCCCAACCACACATGCTTTTCTTCAAGTTTGACTTTTTCCAAAGTAACCATGAAGTGTATCATATTTCAATATAGCCTATTCCTAAGTGTAATATTATTATCCTTAAATATTTTAGTTATTTATTCATGAGAGACAAAAAGAGAGAGAGAGAGAGGCAGAGACATAGGCAGAGAGAGAGAAGCAGGCTCCATGTAGGGAGCCTGATGTGGGACTTGATCCCAGGACTCCAGAATCAAGCCCTGGGTCAAAGGCAGACACTCAACTGCTGAGCCACCCACGTGTCCCATTCAGTGTAACATTAAAGTAACATTCTTCTAAATCACCCAGGTAGCACCCTCCTTTCAAACCTTACAGATAGTGAATATTATACCAAACCATTCCTTCAGAACAGTGGCTTCTTAATGATGAAAGGTAGAGGAGAACAGAGTACTCTAAGGCCAACAGGGAGGTCTTGGTCAAACTCACTCCAATTGGATATAAATGACATGGTTGGGTAGTGTGAAAAGATAAACTAAGGTATATTAAAATTTTGAGAATTGTTTGAGAAAAAAAATAAATTTAGACCAGGTAATGCCACCAACAGGAGGCAGAGGAAAGATTTATATAAAGAAAGTGAAGAAAGGAATGGAAATCATTTGATGGTTGTAGGTTTAACTGTCATTGGCTTGTGACTGGTTTTGTTGTTTGTTTGCTTTAGTGCTTTGAATTTGTAACCTTGAGCCATTTAAAGGCTTAGATTTTGGTTTGCTTAAGTGGGCCACCAGGGCATTAGAGCAACTTCAGTCTAATGGACTCCTTGTTTAATTAATTTAATAGTAAGAGTATCTCCCAATGTCCCCAAGTGGTTGTAACAAAAGGTGAGATAGACTTCCAAAGACTAAAAGAGGCTTGAAACTTTTTCAAACTGTAAATTTCTGGGGCTTTTGCATTTTTTCCAAGATACATATTATATTTCACTATAAAAAGTTTGGGAGCAAAATAACACATTCTAGCATCCATTCTGTGGTTGAATCCAACCATCATTCTGCCCTTCACTCCTTCTTTTCTCCTTTTTTATCTTTATCATTCTTTTTTCCTCTTGGTTCTCTTTTTTCCCCTCCTTCTTCCCTTACATGTTCTCTACCACTTTCTTCCTCTCCTTTCTTTTTCCTTTCCTCTCTCCCTCTCCTTTTCCTTCCTATCTGATTTCCTACTTTTTCCATTTCACTTGGGATTTGTACCACAGTGTGGATATTTAATAAGAGATGGGGAAATAAAAACAAATAAGACATGCTATCAGATCATGCTTCTCATAGTCCACCAAGGCATTTTTCATGTTTTTTTCTTTCCTACAGGCATCTAGGGAATTGTATTGTATTGTATTGTATTTCATCTTTTTTTTTTTATTTTTTTATGATAGTCACACACACACAGAGAGAGGCAGAGACATAGGCAGAGGGAGAAGCAGGCTCCATGCACCGGGAGCCCGATGTGGGATTCGATCCCGGGTCTCCAGGATCGCGCCCTGGGCCAAAGGCAGGCGCCAAACCGCTGCGCCACCAATCGTACTGTATCGTGTTGTATTGTGTCATATCACATCGCCTAGCATCGCATCATATTGTATCGCCTCACATCGCATTGTATCATATTGTATTTGCAGAGGTGATATGCAGTAAATTCAAGTGCTAACAGAGGAATTAGGGAAATATCCTCTTGTATATCCTTTTTAATTAATCTTAATTTTCATGAACATGCTCAAATCCTTGAAAAGCCAACACCAAAATGGATGGTATTCCAGACGGATGGTGTTATAAATGTATTTGACTGTGAAGTTTTCTTCCCCCTAAATAATTCTTAGGAATATTCCAAAGGAAACAATTTTGGGAAATGTCACTGTGTTTTAGTCTCCTGGAGAACAATAGAACAAGGATCCATCTGTTCCGACCTTCAACACATCACCCAAAAAAGAGAACACATTACAGCACAAAGTAGTAGTTCCTGAATTTTCTAAAAGTTGGAAATTTGTTTTTCATATCAAGCTGAAATTCTGCTTCCTAAAGGATCCATTTATTTCCTGCTGTAATTTTTGGTCTACTTGTCCTAAATCTATATAATCTTTTGTCCATGTGGAAATTTCTCAAGCATATAAAAGCCATTATGTTATCATTTCACTGAATGAACTCTCCTCTTAGCAAAATATTACTGATTCTTTGTTGCTCCTACAGATGGCATAGTTTAAAATTTTCCTCACCACATTTTGTCACTCTCCATGTATGCAAACATTATTTTTAAAAATATATATTTCATTTGTAGTTATTTTCACTTTATCAATTCGATTAAATAAATGTTTGAGTGCCTTCTATATAAAATAAATGTTTGAGTGCCTTCTATATAAGATGCATTCTGCTAAATTAAGAAGCCCACACATATAAACATAGGAAGACATAGGAGTATACAATTTATAATCTTTGATTAGCAAAGATGAGATCAGCATTTAGCATGCATTCCTACCTCCTCTAGTGAATCTTTCCTCTAGTGTGTGCTTGCCTACTGAAGAACACAAGGGCAAAAATGTACACTCCACATTTTGTTTGCAGCAAGAACTCTAGATGAAAATTAGATTCAACAATTAAATTAGATCAATTAGATTGATTACTTGAGATTCAGGAAGTAAAAATGAAAAGAAGCCTGTATTCTTCCCATTTTTTTGGGCCATTTGTAGCTGTAAAACAGGGTTATGCAGACCTGTTTTCTTTATATTTGTTGTCTTTCTTTGCTTTTCTTTTTCTGCCACAGTATTGAGGAATCTAGTTTCTCATTGCTGGCTATCAGGAAGGAAATAGTGATACTCATATTTTCTCTCTTTCTCTCTCTTTATTAAGATTTATTTATTTGAGAAAGAGAGTGTGTGTGAGCAGGAGAGGGGCAGAGAGAGAAGCAGACTTCCTGCTGAGCAAGGAGCCTAACCCTGAGTCAAAGGCAGATGCTTAATGACCTGAACCACGCAGGCACCCCCATACCTGATGACAGTTTCACTAGTGGTAGAGAGGAACATGTGTCTGCAATGTGAAGAAGCTGCCTGATTCTGGCAGTTCAGTTCTTCTGATCCTTGGAGTTCAGTTCTATCTCCAGGAGTGACCTCAAAGCTCCTCAACTTCACAGACGTGCCATAGGTAGTTCTTCTAATGAATTAGTTTTTGGAAAACTCTCTGATCCAGCCTAGAACCTGGTCACACATTTCTTCCAAAGACTTTGTAGGTACAAATGTATTACATTATTTCTTGCTTAAAATGCCTAGAGTGAATTTTATTTCTTTTTTTTTTTGGTGAATTTTATTTCTGACACTAAATTTGGATTAATAAAATATTTGCTATCAGAAGCAGTTAATGTCCAATACCTTGAATGAGGGAAATGTGAGGTGCTTATCCAACTAGAAATGAGACAAAGGCAGTGAGGATTTATATGCTATTGAATAATTAGAGTCCAGTGGTTGAAGATGCATAGTGGAAAATGCAATTCAAGTTGTTGCAATTGTTTTTTTTTTTTTTTCCCAGAATGAATCACCTTATCTTAAAGATAAGAATTTAAGAAGTCAATTTACTGCTAGAGTAGAAATGGAATCTATCAATCTTAAGATTGACCTCAGCTTAACTGAGAGTTTAAAAAGAAGAATTGACTTCCTGAACCTAAGGATAATCGAACTAATGTGACTGTGATTGCCCAAATTGTCAAAAGATGAGACCAATGCTGAGACCCAGTATAGAAGTTAAAAATATAATTTATTCATAAATCAGGACACTTTCAAGAGAGAAAGGATAAAATCAATTATACCAGTTTAGTTTAAATTCTTTCATGCACTGGAAGAGGCAGTGCCACCTATCAATAATATTCACATTATTAAATTGAACCCCATTATATCCTGGAGAAAACAGAGGACACTTTTTTCTGGATGTGGACTTACCTTCAGTGCTCACCACCATCCATAGACATCCTGAATGCTTTGTTCATCCGTACAGTGTTCCACACATTATTAACTCTGTCCTGTAGATTTACATTACAGAAGAAGAAATGAAGTTGTGGGTTCATATCCATCAGACAGATCATTTCCTATGTATTGGAGTCTTATAGAATGATTAAATGGAATACTGAAGACTCAGTTATGTACTTTTTGAGATTAGGGTTTCATTCCACAAGTGAATGAGAGTTCTGGGTCAAAAAGATGGAGACGATATGACACCAGCCACAATTCTACTTTAATGACCTCCCCCTACAAAATATTTTCTTCCAGTCTTCTTGATCTTAGGGTCTACTGGTTATAGATGCTAGTATTTAAGAGAGGAATGTTCCCACCAAGGGGAACTATAATGCTCCCATGGATAAAGAAATTTATCATTTGGAATGCTAATGCTTCGAACCAAGAAATTAAAAAAAAAAAAGGTAGATTCTTCTGTTATCTGGATGCTAGCTTTTTATCAAGGCAAATATTATTGCAGTAATTAGTGAAACATTTATCTAGAGGCCAGAGCATTATTGGAGATAATGCCATACCACTGCCATATTTGGTAGTGAAAGCTAATGGAAAATAAATTCAATCCTCTTAAAGAAGACTTCAGACTTCGTAAAAATGAGGGTTTAGTGACCTACCTGGAAAAAAAAGAAACTAACTGGCTTATTTTCTGACTGAAGGCAAGGAACACATAAACAGAGGGTAAGGAAAGGAAATGATAAACACGAACTGTGGCCATATAAAAGAAAGATAGAATTAATAGTCCATGGATCTTCTTGGTGTGTTCTCCACTTATTTATTACTGTCAATACATTTTTTTCTTCTCTCTTCTTGTCAGTATTTTAAATAAAATACGTTAATAGTGACTCATTTAAAATTTAGTTCTTAAGTTACAGGATATTACTTTGGAATTAATTAGAAAGGTAATGAACACCATCCAAAAAAAATGCAAAAACTAGTAGTAGAGACAAGGTGATCATGATTTGTTTATAAATAGGAAACTTGCAGTATGTTAGATGGAATGATAAAATTGATGTTACTTCTAGGTTTATTTTTACTAGTTAAAATATGAATAATATTATAACTATAATTTTAAGAATTTGAAAGTGTAAATTCAGTGGCATTAAATGCATTCACAGCTTTCTATAACCATTACTACTATCTAAACTTAAAACTCTTTCATGATCCCCAACATAAAGTCTGTACTCACTGAACAAAATTCTCCACTCCTCCCTGCTTCTGGTAGCCTCTATTCCACTTTCAATCTCTATGACTGTACTTGTTATGGGTACTTCACATACATGGAATAATGCAATATTTGCCCTTCTATCTATAGCTTATTTAGCAGAATATTTTCCAGATTTGTACATGTATTATGTACAAAATTATTCTATTATCTGGATATACCATGTATTGCTTATTCTTTAATCTGTAGATGGACACATGCATAGGTTGTTTCAATCTTTTGACTATTGTAAATAATACTGCTATGAACGTTGATGTACAAATAGCTGAGTTAGTGCTTTCAATTCCTTTGGATATATACCTAGAAGAAATGCAGGGTCATATGGTAGTTATATGTTTAACTATTTTTTTGAGATTTATTTGTTTATTTTAGAGAGAGAAAGAGAGTGCAGGGGAAAGGGTAGAGGGAGAGAGATAGTCCTAAGCAGACTCCATGCTGAGCACAGAGCCTCACAGGGGGATGGATCTAACAACCTCCAGAACATGACCTGAGCTGAAACCAAGAGTCAGATACCTAAACAACTGCCACCCATGTGCCCCTTAACTATTTTTTACTTTCTTTTTAAGTTTTTATTTAAATTCCAGTTAACACATAGTATAATAAGAGTTCAGGTGTACAATGTAGTGATTCAGTCCTCATCACAAGTGCACACCCTCATCACCTATTTAACCCATCCCTCCATACCTCCCCTTTGGTAACCATCAATTTGTTATCTATAATTAAGAGTTCATTTCTTGGGATCCCTGGGTGGCGCAGCGGTTTGGCGCCTGCCTTTGGCCCAGGGCGCAATCCTGGGGACCTGGGATCGAATCCCACATCGGGCTCCCGGTGCATGGAGCCTGCTTCTCCCTCTGCCTGTGTCTCTGCCTCTCTCTCTCTCTCTGTGTGACTATCACAAATAAATAAAAATTAAATAAATAAATAAAACATTAAAAAAGAGTTCATTTCTTAATCCTATCTTTCCTTCCCTTTGCTCATTTGTTTTATTTCTTAAATTCCACATATGAAGGAAATCATATGATATTTGTCTTTCTCTAACTGACTTATTTCACCTATCATAATACTCTCTAGCTCTATCCATGTCATTGCTAATGGCAAAAATTCATTCTTTTTATGACTAATATTCTATTATATATATCCCTTCATCAGTTGATGGACACTTGGGCTGTATCCATAATTTGGCTATTGTAGATAATGCTGCTATAAAAATCAAGGTGTATGTGTCCCTTTGAATTAGTATTTTTGTATTCTTTGGGAAAATACCTAGTAGTGCAATTGCTGGGTCATAGAGTAGTTCTGTTTTTAACTTTTGGGGTACCTTCCATACTGTTTTCCAGAGTAGTTGCACCGTATTATATTCCCACCAACAGTGCAAGAGGGTTCCCCTTCTCCACATCCTTGCTATGTATGTTGAACTATTTGAGGAATGACCAAACTATTACATTCCCACCAGAAATGAACATATTTCCAAATTATCCATATCTTCATCAGCTCATGCTACTTTTTTGTTTTTCTTAATTATTGCCAACGTAGTAAGTGGGAAGTGGTATTTTATTGTGGTTTTGATTTACAGTTCCATGTGGACTAATGTTGAGCATCGTTTCATCTGCTTATTGGTCATTTATCAAATATTTTACTTAGAAAAATCTCCACTTCTTACATTTAGATAAAGCTCTTATGTTTAGATCTTTGGTTCATTTTGAGTTAAAATTTGTATATGGTGTAAGCACAGGTTCAAGTTTATCCTTTTGCATGTGAATATTCAGTTTTCTCAGCACCATTTATTGAAAAGACTGTCCTTCCTCTATTTAATGTTCTTAACACTCTTCCAAAATCAATTGCCCACATATGCAAGAGTTTATTTATGAGATCTCTATTCCTTACAACCAGTATCATAATGTTTTAATTAATGTAGCTTTATAGTATGCTTTGGAGACAAGAAGTGTGAGCATTGAAACATTTTTGTTCTCTTCAAAGATCATTTTGACAATTCAGGACTTCATACAATTCTGAACAAATTTGAGCATTGTTTATTTCATTTATGCAAGAAAGAAATTTGATAGTGATTGTATTGAATCTGTGAGTCATTTTGGACACCACTGAATTCTTACAAATGTTAAGTCTTCCTATACATGAACACAGGATGTCTTTCTCTTTATTTAGAATTATAATTTCTTTTGAAATTGTATTGTACTTTTAAACATACATGTCTTTTATCTCCTTGGCTCCTACATATTTAATTTTCTTGGATGCTATTGTAAATGAAATTGCCATCTTAATTCTTTAGTGATTGTCCATTATTGTTAAAGAGAAACACAACAAATTCAGTGTGTTGATCTTGTATCCTGGACTTTTGCTGAAGTTGTTTCTTAGCTTTACTATCTTACTTGTGATTTTTTTTTAATTTCCATTTAGAGACTCATGTAATCTTCCAATAAAGATGATTTAACCACTTCTTTCCAATTTGGAGAACTTTTACTTATTTTTCTCGTCTAATATCTGACTACTAATTCTGGTACAAAGTTGAATAGAAGTTGTGAAAGTGGGCATTATTGTCTTATTGTTTATCTTAAGAGGAAAGTTCTCACTTTTCACAATTGAGCGTGTTAGCTGTGAGTTTTTCATACTGCTAGTCTTTCATTCTAATCCTAGCTTGTTTAATTTTTTTTTTAATCACGAAAGGGTGTTGGTTTTTATCATGTGCCTTTAGGCACCAATTAAAAGATGATTTGACTTTTCCATTAATGTGTTTTATTACTTTGAGTGATGTTTTGACTTGAATCCTGGACAGTTGGTTATTGCAAATTATCATTTTAATCTATTGTTGGATTCCATTTGATATTCTTTTGTTGAGAATTTTTGCATCTTTATTCATAAAGAATATTGGCCTCAAATTTTCTTTTTTTATGAGTTCTTTTCTTTGGTATCAGAATAATAATTGGCCTCAGAGTTAGTTAGATAGTGTTCACTCCTCTTTAAATTTTTTGGATACTTTGAGAAAGATTGGTGTTATTCTTTAAATGATTGATATAGGAGTGCCTCATGGCTTAGTTGGTTAACATGTTCTCAGGGTCCTGGGATCAAGCCCTGTATTGGCGGGTAGTCTGCTTGGCAATTCTCTGTCTTTGTCCCCTTCTACACCTTCCTATGCTCTGTCTCATAAATAACTAAATAACTAAATAAATAAAATATTTTAAAATAATAAATGGTAAATATATTCACTGGTGAAGTAAACTGCTCCAGGACTTCTCTTTGTCTGGAAGTTTTTGACTACTGATTTAATATCTTTTAGGTTATAGTTATATTGCAATTTCTATTTCTTCTTGAATCAGTTCATTTAATTTGAATGTTTCAATATTTTTTTCTTTCTTCTTATCTAATTTGTTGACATGCAACTGTTTGCCATATTCTACTTTATTTTTTTAATGTTTTAAAAGATTTACGATTTAAAATAGAATTATTTAAAAGAGAAAGCACAAACAGGGAGAGGGACAGAGGGAGAACCAGGCTCCCTGCTTCCCCTGTGGGCCTCAATCACAGGATCCTGGGATCATGACCTGAGCCAAAGGATGCTTAATTGACTGAGCCACCTGGGTGGTACAATGTGGTATTTTATTTAATCCTTTGTTGTTTCCTGTCTTATTTTAGACATCCTGACCATTGTGAGGTGGTATCTCATTACAGTTTTGATTTATATTACCCTGAGGACAAGTGCTGTGGAACATTTTTTCAAATGTCTGTTGACCATTTATATGTCCCATTTGGAAAACTATCTGTTCATATCTTCTGCCCATTTCATGACTGGATTGTTTGTTTTTTGGATGTTGAGATTGATAAGTTCCTTATAGATCCTGGATCCAAAAAGACCTTTATCTGATACGTCATTTGCAAATATCTTCTCCCATTATGTTGGTTGCCTTTTAGTTTTTTGGACTGTTTCCTTTTCTGTGCAAAAGCTTTTTATCTTGATAAAAATCACTTTTTGCTTTTGTTTCCCCTACCTTTGGAGACATGTCTAGCAGGAAGTTAGACCTAGCTGTGACTGAGGTCGAAGAGGTTGTTGCCTGTGTTCTCCTCTAGGACTTTGATGGATTCCTGTCTCACATTAGGTTTTTCATCCATTTTGAGTTTATTTTAGTGTATGGTGTAAGAAAATGGTCTAGTTTTATTCTTCTGAATGTGGCTGTCAGATTTTCCCAACACCATTTATTGAAGATATTGCTTTTTTCCCATTGTATATTCTTTCCTACTTTGTCAAAGATTAATTGACCATAGTGTTGAGTATCCATTTCTGGGTTTTCTGTTCTGATCTATTGATCTATATGTGTGTTGAAACAACTTCAGTAGAATAGGTATTATTTTTTTCTTTAAGTGTTTAGTAGAATTCCCCTAGGAAGCCATCAGGCCCTGGACTTTTGTTTGTTGGGAGGTTTTTCATGACTTCTTCAATTTCCTGCTACTTGTTCTGTCTATATTTTCTATTTCTTCCTGTTCGGTTTTGACAATTTATAAGTTCCAGGAATGCACCTGTTTCTTCTAGATTGCCTAATTTGTTGGCATATAGTTGCTCATCATATGTTCTGATAATTGTATTTCCTTGATGTTGATCATGATCTCTCCTATGTCATTCATGATTTCAAAATTTGGGTCCTTTCTCTTTTCTTTTGGATAAGTTTGGCTAGGGGTTTATCTATCTTATTAAATTTTTCAAATTAAAAAAAAAACCTCTAGTTTTGTTGATCTATTCAACTATTCTTCTAGTTTCTGTTTCATTCATTTTTTGCTTTATTCTTTATTTTTCTCTTCTCCTCCTTGGTTTAGGCTTTATTTGATGGTTTTTTTTTTTTCCTAGCTCCTTTAGGAGTAAGGTTGGCTTGTGTATTTGAGATTTTCCTAAAATTTTGAGAAAGCTTTGTATTGTGATGTACTTCCCTCTTAGGACAGTCTTTCCTGTATCCAAAAGGTTTTGAGCAGCTGTGCTTTTATTTTCATTTATTCCCATGATTTTTAAAATTCTTCTTTAATTTACTGGTTGACCCATTCATTCTTTGGTAGGGTGCTCTTTAACCTCCAAGTGTTTGAGTTCCTTCCAAATTTCCTCTTGTGATTGAATTCAACTTTCAAAGAACTGTAGTCTAAAAATATGCAGGAAATAATCCCAGTCTTTTTGTATCAATTGAAACCTGATTTGTGACTCAGTACATGTCTATTCTGGAGAATATTCTGTGTGCACTAAGGAAGAATATGTATTCTCTTGCTTTAGGATGGAATTCTCTGTATATATCTGTGAAGTTCATCTGGTCCATTGTGTCATTCAAAGCTCTTGTTTCTTTAGTGATCTTCTTCTTAGATTATCTATCCCTTGCTCTAAGTGGAGTGTTGAAGTCCCCCACTGTTACTGCATTATTACCAATGTGTTTCTTTAATTTGGTTATTAATTGGTTAATATAACTATCTGCTCCCAAATTAGGGACATAAGTATTTGTAACTGTTAGATATTCTTGTGGATAGACCCTTTAAGTATGATATAGTGTCCTTCTTCCTCTCTTGGTACAGTCTGTTGTTTAAAATCTAATTTTTCTGATATGAAGATTGCTACCCCAGCTTTCTTTGGTGGTCCATTAATATGATAAATTGTTCCACCCTCTTACTCTCAGTCTGGAGGTGTCTTTAAGTCTAAAATGAGTCTCATGTAGACATAATATGGATGGGATATGCTTTTCTATCCAATCTGATGCTCTGTGTCTTTTGATTGGAGCATATACCTCATATACATTCATGGTAACTATCGAAAGATATGAATTTAATGCCATTGTATTTACCTGAACGTCCCTATTTCTGTAAATTGTCTGTATTTCTTTCTGATTTATGTTATTATTGGGCTTTCTTTTTACTTAGAGGATTCCTCTTAATATTTCCTGCAGTCTGGTTTGGTTTCAATTTCTGTCTGTCCTGGATGCTCTTTACCTCTCCTTCCATTGTGATTGATAGCCTTGCTGTATAAAGTATTCCTGGCTGCATGTTTTTCTCATTTAGGACCCTGGTCATATCATGCCAGCCCATTCTGGCCTACCAGGTCTCTTGTGGAGAGGTCTGCTGTTAATGTGATATTTCTCCCCATATGTTAAGAATCCCTTGTCTCTAGCTGCTTTAAGGATTTTCTCTTTATCTCTGAAATTTGCAAACCTCACTGTTATACATCGGTGTGTTAATCTATTTCTATTGATTTTGGGAGTGGTCCTCTTTACCTCTTAGAAGGAATGCCTATTTTTTCCCCAGGTTAGGAAAGTTCTCAGCTATGATTTGCTCAAATATACCTTCTGGCTCTCTCTCTCTCTTCCTTCTCCCTCAGGGCCTCCAATAATTCTGGCATTTTTGTTTTGTTTTGTTTTATGGCATCCCAAATTTCTCAAAGCCTCCGCTCATGGCCCATCAGTTGTTTTTTTCTCTTTTACTCAGCTTTTTTCCTTTCCATCAACTTGTCTTCTATATCACTTACTCTCTTTTCTACCTCATTTACCCTAGCAGTTAAAGCATCCAATTTAGACTGCATCTTAGTTAGGCATTTTTAGTTTCAGCTTGATTAGATCTCATTTCTGCACTAAGAGATCCTGTACTGTCTTTATACTTTTTTCAAGTCCTGATAGTAATTTTATAATTGTAATCCTTAGCTGCATCTCTGTCATTTTACTGAAATCCATACCCATTAGATCTGTGGCAGAGTATTAATTCTGGTTCTTTCTTTCATTGTGAATTCCTCCTTTCAGTCATTTTGTCCAGAGAAGAATGGGTGAATGAGTGAGGACTATCAAAAATATTAGCCATGACCCAATGAAATACATACTAGACAAAGATATAAAAAAAAAACAGAAAATGAAAGAAAAATAAAACAAAAACAAATAGAAAAAAGAAAAAAAAGGGGAGTGGGGAGAGATAATACAATTTTACAAAAGCTGAGCAAGACAAGGTGATCTACTTGTTCCTGGGGGTATAGGGTCTCTGTGTTAGAAGACACTAAGTCCCAAATATGTAAGGAAAGCAAAACATATATACATGAAAATAAATCTGAATAGAGTGAAAGGAAGCCAAAAAGAAGAATATATCTATAAAATGTAAATGTAAAAAATAGAAGCTAAAAAAAGATTTAAAAACAAAGGGTTGATAAAACAGGAAGCTAGTTGAAAAAAAATGGAAAATGTATACCTGAAAGGTAAATGAATCATGCAGAAAACACTCAGAATCTATACACTATTTTTGCCTGAGATTTTGCAGTCCTATGAGGCCCATAAAGTTCCTATTAACCTCTTTTTCTATCTGATCTTCTGGGAGAGGGGCCAGATACACTGATTCACAGGTGCCTTTGTGTGGGGTACTGCCCCGTGCCAGGGGGCCACACAGTTCCCAGTGTTTCTGTGCTCTGCAGGTCCCCACACAATTCCCTATGCTCCTGTTCTGCGAGGGTCCCCACATAGTGTCCTGTGTTCCTGTCCTGTGCAGGTCACCACATGGTGCCCATTGTTCCTCTCCTGTGCAGGTCCCCACTTGGTGCCCTGTATACCTGTCCAGTGCCGGTCACCACACAGTGACCTGTGTTCCTGTCTTGAGTGGGTCCCCACATGGTGACCCGTGTTCCTGTCCTGTGCAGGTCCCTTCACCTTGCCCTGTGTTCCTGTCCTGAGCGGGTCCCCACAGGGTGACTTGTGTTCCTGTTATGTGTTGATCCCGTCAATACCACCCCAGGTTTTGTCCTGTGAGAGCCCCACATGGTGCCCCATGTTACAGTCCTGTGTGGGTCTCCACATGATGCTCTGGGTTCCTGTCCTGTGTGGGGCCCTATACGGTGCCCTGTATTCCTGTCCAGTGCCAGTTCCCACACAGTGTTCTGTGTTCCAGTCCTGTGTGGATCCCCACATGGTGCCCCGTGTTCCTGTCCTGTGCGGGTGCCCACTCGGTGACCTGTGTTACTATCCTGTGCAGGTCCACTCACCTTGCTATGTGTCCTATCCTGTGGGGGTCCCCACACGGTGCCATGTGTTCCTGTTCTGTATGGGTCCCCATACGGTGCCATGTGTTTCTGTCCTGTGCAGGTCCCCTCACATGCCCTGTGTTCCTGTCCTGTGAGAGTCCTCATACAGTGCCCTGTATCTTTTCCTGTGCGGGTCCCCACACGGTGCCCTGTGTTCTCCTGTGCAGGTCCCCTCACCTTGCCATGTGTTTCTGTCCTGTGCAGGTCCCCACACGGTACCCAATGTTCCTGTCTTGTGCAGGTCCCACACAGTGTCCTGTGTTCCTGCCCTGTGTGGGTCCCCACACGGTTCCAATGTTCCTGTCCTGTACAGGTCCTTACATGCTGACCTGTGTTCCTGTCCTGTGCAGGTCCCCTCACCTTACCATGTGTTCCTGTCCTCTGTGAGTCCCCACAGTGTGCCTTGTATTCCTGTCCCTAGTGGGTCACCAAACAGTGTGCTGTGTTCCTGTCCTGTGCAGGTCCCTGACCTTCCCTATGTTCCTTTCCTGTGCAGGTCCCTTCACCTTGCCGTGTATTCCTGTCCTGTGCAGGTCCCCTAAAGTTGCCATATGTTCCTGTCCTGTGCAGTTCCCCTCACATGCCATGTGTTCCTATCCTGTGCAGGTCCGCACACGGTGCCCTGTATCCTCTCCTGTGTGGGTCCCCACATGGTGCCCTGTGTTCCTGTCCTGCGTGGGTCCCCACACAGTGCCCTGTGTTCCTGTCTTGTGTGGGTCCCCATGCAGTGCCCTGTGTTCCTGTCCTGTGCGGGTCCCCACACAGTGCCCTGTGTTCCTGTCCTGTGTAGGTCACTGTGTGGGGTGACCCGATGGGACTCCAGGTTGAGGTTTATGGATAACTGACCCAAGAGCCTCCTCTTAGGCTGTCTCACCTCAACCTGACTACCTACTTCAACCCTTGGGATTTCTAGTGGCTCAGGCACTCCAGTTCTTTCTGTGACTGCGGGACCCAAGATCCCACTGTCCCAGATAGGATTCTGCCCTGTTTCACTACCTGAGAATTTTTCAGAAAGGGATGTCTCTCACTGAACCAGATTTCTATAGGTTCTGATTTTGTGCTCAGGGCCTATATCACTTTCTGAAGCCCCCTATGGAGGCACCTTCCCCCCCACTATTTATCTTCCAATATATCACTTCAGATTCACTTCTCTGCACCTCCTACCTTGTGGAAAGTGGTCACATTTCTACTTGTAGAGTTCCAGCAATTCTTTTCTTACATCTCAGATTCAATTTTTGGGTGTTCAGAATGATTTGATAGTTATCTAGCTAAATTCAAGGGACCAGGTGAAACGAGGTCCCCTACTCTTCCACCATCGTGCCTCTTCCTCTGATTTATAACAATTTAATTTGAATTTATATCAATTTAACTCAATAGCATATAAAATATATGCTCCTATATAGCTCTGTGACAATTCCTCCTGTTATAAATGTCACAAATTAAATATGTAGGATAGTGTATCCAGTAGCATATATTAATAATTATTTATATACATTTGTCTTTTTAGTGATATGGAAAGTTTTAAAAAATAGAGCTAGAAATCAAAATTATAATACTATTAGTTTTTATATTTGTCCATCTATTTACCTTAATCAGGCATCTTTATTTCTTCAAACAGATTCCAGTTATTCCCTAATAAACTTTCCTTTGAACTTGGAGGACTTCCTTTGGTATTTTTTGCAGGACAGGTGTAGCAGTGATGAACTCTATCAGTCTTTGTTTACCAGAATTGTTTTGATTTTTTCATTTTTAAGAATAATTTTGCGAATAATACTATTTTTATTTGACAGATTTTTCTTTAAGTACTCTGAATTTATGTATTCAATCTCTTTTGGCTTCCAAGATTTCTGATGAAAAATGAACTGGTAATTCTGTAGAGGATCACTTTTATATGACAAGTCTCTTGTTTTCAAGATTCTCTCTGTCTCTGACTGATATTGTGTTTCAGTATAGGTTTCCTTGATTTGTTCAACTTGGAAATTGCTTATTTTATATTTTAGATGCGTGCCTTTTATAAAATTTGGTCAATTTTAAAGCATCATTTTCTCAGATATTCTCTCTACCTCTTTCTTTTTATATTTTCTTTCTGGGATTCTCACTATATGTACATTGGTCCTTTTGATGATGTCGCAAAAGTTTCTTATTCTTAGATCATTTTCTTCATTCTTTTTTTCTTTCTGTTTTTCAGACTCAATAAATTCAATTTTCCCATCTTCAAATTTACTATCTTTTGCTTTCTCAAATCTGATTTTGAAACTTCCTAGTTGGTGTCTTATTTCAAGTATTATATTTTTCAGAATTTCTTTTTGGTTTCTTTTTAATATTTGTATCACTTTCTTGGCATTTTCATTTTGTTCACACTTTATTTTCCTGTCTTCATCCATGTCTTTCTTGAGTTCTTTGAGCACCTTTTTAAAAAATATTTTATTTATTTATTCATGAGAGACACAGAAAGAGAGGCAGAGACATAAGCAGAGGGTGAAGCAGGCTCCCTGCAGGGAGCCCGATGTGGGACTCAATTCCCGGAACTCTGGGATCATGCCCAGAGCTGAAGGCAGATGCTCAACTGCTCAACCACTGAACTACCCAGGCGTCCCACTTTGAGCATCTTTAAGGCAATTGTTTTAAAGTCTTTGTATAGGAAGCCTGACTTCTGGACTTCACCATGGATATTTTCTGTTGATTTATGTTAATTTTTATATGGGCCATCCTTCTGTTTATTGGTTTGCCTTATGAGTATGTTGCTGTTTTTGAAAATTAGAAATTTGAATCTTATAGTGTTGTAATTCTGGGAATCAGATTCTTCCCTGTCCCAAGATTTGTTTTCTTCTCTCTTTTTCTTTCTTTCTTTCTTTCTTTCTTTCTTTCTTTCTTTCTTTCTTTCTTTCTTCTTTCTTTCTTTCTTTCTTTCTTTCTTTCTTTCTTTCTTTTTTTCTTTCTTCTTCTTTCTTTCTTCTTTCTTTCTTTCTTTCTTTCTTTCTTTCTTTCTTTCTCTTTCTTCTTTCTTTCTTTCTTTCTTTCTTTCTTTCTTTCTTTCTTTCTTTCTTTCATTTAGCAAAAGAAATTGAAACAAATACTACATCTGCTTTTGCTGTTTTTAATTATCAACAAGGGAATGTCATGGTGTTTTCTGCAGTGGTATCTTTAGTTTCTTGGGTAGCAAACTTAGAGTTTCAATGTCCTGTCACTAACAGTTCCCTGAGTGTGGGTAGGTAGCTATGGCAGTTTCTTTAGACTATAGATTGGGCAGTGCATTTATATTCAGTAGCTCTTGGTGTCCCCTATCCCAGGTCACAGAAGAGTGTCAGTGTTCTGAGTGTCTGGTGCTCTTGTGAGACAGCCAGAGTGAAGCTTATTCTCCCAGTATTTCTGATAGTTTTAATAAGCACCTCATTTACTTATTGAATCTCTTCCCGTAATCTCCCATGGGATCTGTTCCAAGAAATGATTGTGATTGGTGTACATGCGACAAATGAAACAAATAGATGTTATCATCTCTAGGGACAGCACAGAGAAAGAATTAATTCATGCTATTGAAACTTCTTCATTCAATTTGAATTATTAACCACGTTTTTCAGTGCATCAGATAAAATACTAATGCTAGGCTCTGTTTTTGGAGATTTTGCTTCCAGATAGTGGTGGTTGGGAGCCTGCGTATTTCCTCTCTGACCTACCTTGGTTATATACTCTGCCCAATAAAAGAACTCTGCATTGGATTTTGGCAAATTGTTTCTGTGAACTATCTGTTTATGAGAATAAATTTTGACTTAACAGGTGTAGAAGAATTACTCACTCAAAGTTACATTAATTCCCCAAGAGAGATAATTTATTTATGTCTATCTATGCCAAGGAAGCACAGAACTATACATAGATGTCTCCTGGAATTGCATCTCTTCAATCTTCAGCACAGTGCCTGGTCACTTAATGTTAACTGACCAGTAAATGTTAATAAATTTTACTACTATCACTGTATGTATTTTCATAAATCAATGCAAAACCTACCTTCTTATTTTCAGAAGTGACTGTGTTTTTCAATAATTTACAAATTAGGAAAGGATAATTTAGGCTAATGCTCAGAATAACTCTCTTTCTAATTTGATATTGCAAAGCTCACAATTTCTGCCTCAAGAGCTTGGAGTAAAATCTGTATATTATGAAATGTTGTATGTTATTCTGACAGCATAATAAGTGGAATGGTTGAGCATGATTTTATAAATTTACCATTTGCTCTTGTTCAGTTCCACCCCCAATGTTCAATTCCACCCCCAATATCTTCTCCAATGTGTATCTGTGAGAGAATGTTAGTGCTGAATTGAGTATCTCTATGATCTTAGGATTCATTTATCATTTTGTTATACAGAGATTGTTTTGTTATAGTGAAATTTGGATAATATTTATTTGGTTAGACAGCTTTATATTTTCCAGTACTTTTTCCCTTCATTTGATTCTCACGGAAACTCTGTAATTTAGTTAAATCCATTTTATTAATGAAGATAGTAAAGTTTATACAGATGAAGTAATTTTAAAAAGGTCACACAATTCAATATGACAGAGTTGGACTCTGACCTTCACTGCCTAATTCGTTGCCTAATGCTTTCTGTTATCCTTACACTTCTTCTTGGAGTACCTGACTTACTAAGTTATTGGTTCCTTCCACTCATAAAAAGAGAAAACAAGGATGTGAGACTGAATAGGTGATACCGTATATCAATGTTTTTCCTTCCTTTCACTTCAAAGGCATAGAGCAGCCATGTATCAGTGTGCTAAGTGCGGTGGGAGAGGGGATAGAAACAAAGACAGAAGAGAATAATTAAAGAAGAAACTGAGTAAAACAAAAAGTGATGATGCCTATAAAATTTTGCTATGCTATGGTTGATGTCAGAGAAATTACTGCCTATGTTCCCTTTTGGGATTTTTATGGTTATCAGGTCTCACATTTAAGTCTTTAATCGATTTGAAATTTATTTTTGTATAGGTTTTAGAAAGTGGTCCAGCTTCATTCTTTTGCATGTAGCTATCCATTTTTCCCAGAACCATTTATTGAAGAGACTACCTTCTCCCCATTATATACTAAGTGGCTAATATATATAATTGAATATCATGTAGCCATTAAAAAGAATGAGATTATGCCATTTGTGGCAACATGGATAAACCTAGAAGGTATCTTACTAGTTGAAATAAATGGTAAAGACACAGACAAATACCATATGATTTCACTCATTTGTGGAATCTAAGACAATAAATGAAAAAGTAAACAAAAAATCAGGATCAGACCTACAAATACAGAGAACAAACTGGTGGTTGCCAGAGAGTAAGAGGTTGGGGAAAGGGCAAAATGGGTGAAGGGGAGTGGGAGATTCAGGCTTCCAGGTATGGAATGAGTAAGTCACAGAATAAAAAGCACATAATAGGAAATATAGTCAATGGCATAGTGATGGTGTTGTATGGTGACAGGTGGTAGCTACACTTGTGATGGGTATAGAGAAGCTGGACCACTGTGTTGTACACCTGAATCTAATGTAACATTTTTTGTCAACTATATTCAAAGTAAAGTTTTTATTTAAAAAGTGATAGTGCCTGAAGAGTTTCTTCAGCTATATCTGAGTAAACTTTAAGTGACAGAGAAAGTATATTTAATACTTACAAGGTTTGAGGTGATTTTGGGCTAAGGAAAGTCCTTCTTAACATTATGAAAATTAAAGAAAAAAACTCTCACAGCTAAAATTAAGATAGAGTTGATTTTCCAATTTCTAAGATTTATTCAATAAGAAAGCATTAAATATATCAAACCATCAGATGAAGTCTTTTCTAAGCACATCTATGGTGCAATGTGAACTTTTAGATATACCTCCTTACCTGCTTGTTTCTCCCTTTGATTTATACACTTCAGGCATTGTAAGTATTTGCTTCAATCAACTAAGTTCAACAAATGCTTATTGAAAGTTTACCATTACTCAGAAAAAAAGTGTCTGTAGAATAAAAGAGACCATCATAGACTAAATAAATATTTGTCAACCTTTTCTATATGTATCTTTTAATATATATATATATGTGTGTGTGTGTGTGTGTGTGTGTAGGTATATATGTGGTATATAAATTATACATGCTGTATATTACTCATTTTCCTTGTCAGTTTTTAAGGTTTATATTTAAAATTCACTAGAAAAGTTATTTTGTTTGATTATGTTCTCACTGATGTTATTTGTATGGTACAAATATGTGTTTTTCTATTATGATTTCTTGCCTTTTTCAGTCATTTCTTCTCACCAAATGCCTTCATATTCTTGCACATATTTTCAGTTCTATATTATAAATGGTGGTATTTGGGTTGAGATATTGGTTTGAGACAATAGCAAGCCTACCTCCTCAGGCAGGATTTCAAAGACTGATATTAATTTAGAGAGTATACCCTGGTCAACAGATGGCTCCAAATAGAATTATACAGAACTTGGTCAATGATTCAGGATCACTTAGGTCATAAAATGCTCTATTTCTGAAATGGATATGTGTTTACATTTGCTTGGTGTATATTTAGAAATATCTGTACAGAGGGAGAAGAAAAGTCCTCCCAGGAGCCCAATGTGGGACTAAACCCCTGGACTGGGATCACGCCCTGTGCTGAAGGCAGATTCTCAACCAGTGAGTCACCCAGGTGTCCCAATTTTTTTCTTTTTTGACTTTCATATTTTACAATTACATGTTATGGATATATATATTCTTCATTTTTGGTTTCTTTTCATTTAATTCAATTATATATATATATATATTTTCAATTTCAATAGTTACTATCTTCAATAGTTTTACATATATATACTTATATGCATATATGTGTATATATATATATATATATATATATATATATACATCTTTTTTTCGGATCTTTTTTAAAAATAATTTTGGAAATTAGTACTTTCTAACATACAGACCAAAATACACTCAGAACCAAGTGGATCATCATTTTGGTCCACTCTGTGAGATTTTCTTCCTCCCCTACAATTTCCATCTCTCTGACTTTTTTTTAAATTTCTTTTTCTTTTTCCTTTTATTTTCTAGTCCATGATCTCTTTAGAATTGTCTAGTGTGTATTTTACTTGGGTTATGCTTGATATTTTTTACTCTGTTCACTCATACAGCCATTCTGCATTGAACAAAATTATTGGAAGGAAGAATTCAGCAAAAAAGAAAGAACTAGATGTAATATTCTCTGACACAGATCTAATGGATTTAAGTAAGATGTCAGAGATAGAATTTAGGATTGCAATTATAAAATTACCAGTTGGTCTTGAAAAAAGCATAAAAGACTCTAGAGAATTTCTTACTGAAGAAATAAGATCTAATCAGTCCAAAATTAAAGATACTCTGAGATGCAGTCTAAACTGGATGCTCTAACAACTAGGGTACATGAGGCAGAAGAGAGAGTAAGTGACACAGAAGATATGATGGAAAGGAAGTTGCTGAGGAAAAGAGATAAAAACAACCAAGAGCCCACAAGGAGAGACTCCGAGAATTAAGTGATAGTTTGAAAAAAAAAAAAGGCACTCATATTATTGGGATTCAAGAGGATGTGGAGAGAGAGAGAGAAGATCAGAAGGTACATTGGAACAAATCATAGCTGAGAACTTCCCTAACCTGGGGAAGGAAACAGGCATTCATATCCAAGAGATAGGGAGGACCCCTCCCCAAATCAACAAAAACCAATCAACACCCTGACATATAATAACGGAGCTTGCAGATTTCAGAGTTAAAGAGAAAATTCTAAAAGCAGCTTGAGACAAGAGATTACTAATATATATGGGGAGAAATACCAGATTAACAGCAGATCTATCCAGAGAGACTTGCAGGCCAGAAAGGGTTGGCATAATATATTCAGTGTACTAAACAAGAAAAACATCCAGCCAAGAATACTTTATCCAGCAATGCTGTCATTCAGAATAGAAAGACTTCCAGGGTAGACAGAAACTGAACGAATATGTGACCATCAAAAAAGCCCTGCAAGAAATATTAAGCCCTATAAGCAAGGAGGGAGCCCAAGGAAACAGAGATGGTCTACAGAAAAAGGGACTGTACAGGTATTACAATAACGCTAAAGTCATATCTTTCAGTTACTCTGAACGTGAATAGGATAAATGCTCCAGTCAAAAGACACAGAGTATCAGACTGGATAAAAAAGCAAGACCCATCTATATTCTGTCTACAAGAGACTCATTTAAGATGTAAGGACACCTTCAAACTGAAAATGAAGAAATGAAGAACTGCTTACTATCCAAATTATCTCAAAAGAAAGCTGAGGTAGCAATCCTCATATCAGATAAATTAGATTTTAAACCAAAGGCTTACTAAGAGATGACGAAAGACACTGTTTCATACTTAAAGGGTCTATCCAACAAGAATACCTGACAATCATGAATATTTATACCCTTAACTTGGGAGCACTTACATCAACCAATTAATAACCAAAGTAAAGAGGCTCATGTATAATAATACATTAAAGTAGGAGACTTCAACACCCCACTCACAGCAAAGGACAGATTTTCAAAGCAGAAGATCACCAAAGAAACAAGAGCTTTGAATGACACACTAGGCCAGATGAACTTAATGCATATATACACAACATTCCATCCTAATGCAACTGAATACACATTCTCAACTGCACATAGAACTTTAACCAGAATAGACCACATATTGGGTAACAAATTGGGTCTCAACTGATACCAAAAGATTGAGATTATTCCCTGCATATTTTCAGACCACAATGCTTTGAAACTAGAACTCAATCACAAGAAGAAATTTGGAAGGAGCTCAAACACTTGGAGGTTAAAGAGCATCATACTAAAAAATGAATGGATCAACCAGGAAATTAGAGAAGAATTAAAAAGATTCATGGAAACTAATAAAAATGAAAGCACAACTGTTCAAAATCTTTGGGATACAGCAAAGTTTGTCCTAAGAGGGAAGCACATTGCAATACAAATCTCTCTCAAAGAATTGCAAAAATCTCAAATACACAAGCTAAACTTACATCTAAAGGAACTGGAGAAAGAACAGACAATAAAACCTAAACCAGGAAGAAGAAAAGAAATAATAAAGATTAGGGCAGAAATCATCTAAATAAAGACCAGAAGAACTGTAGAACAGATTAATGAAACCAGGACCTGGTTCTCTGAAGGAATTAATAAGATAGGTATACCTCCAGCTGGGCTTACTAAAAATAAAACAGAAAAAATTAATAAAAAGAGGAGTGATCACAACCAATACCAGCGAAATGCAAATGATTTTAAGAGTGTATTATGAGCAACTATATGCCAACAAATTAGGCAATCTGGAAGAACAGATGCATTCCTGGAACTTTATAAATTATCAAAACTGAAACAAGAAAAAATAGAAGACCTGAACAGATCAATAACCATTGATGAAATTGATGCAGTCATTAAAAACCTCCCATTAAACAAAAGTCCAGGGCCAGATGTCTTACCAGGGGAATTCTACCAAACATTTAAAGAAGAAAGAATACCTATTCTAATAAGGCTGTTTCAAAAGATAGAAATGGAAAGAAAACTTCCAAACTTGTTCTATGAGGCCAGCATTACCTTGATCCCCAAACCAGACAAAGACTACACCAAAAAGGAGAATATTCCTGATGAACATGGATGCAAAAATTCTCACCAAGATAGTAGCCAATAGGATCAACAATACATTAAAAGAGTTATTCATCATGACCAAGTGGGTTTTATCTCTGGGATGCAGGGGTGGTTCAACATTCATAAGTCAATCAATGTGATAGATCACATTGATAGAATAAAAGATAAGAACCATATGATCTCTCAATTGAAGCAGAGAAAGCATTTGACAAAGTGCAGCATCCTTTCCTGATTAAAACTGTACAAAGTGCAGGGATAGAGGGAATATATCTCAGTATAATAAAAGCCATCTATGAAAAGCCCATAGAAATCACATTGAGTTGATGCTTAATCTTTCATGATATAAATATAAATGGATAATTAAAACTTTCTATTTGCAGAATCCCAAATAATAGTAATTTCCTGGTAGTTTTTCACAAAATGACAAAGAATTAATAACCCAAAGATAAAATGCCATATAGATATAAAAATACATGCACATCCTTTTCCTCCACTCAAAATAACATTAATTAATATTCAAAGTTACAACAATTTTTGGTGATTTGCGGTAAAGAATTTCCTGTGCATACTTTCTGCAGGCTCTGTGCTAGGCATTGAAGAGGATAAAATGACAGAAATCCATTTTTCCCCTTCCAAATCAGTTACAAAGAGTGTTACCTACAAGATAATAATGTACAAATCATGTTTTGGAAATCTCACATTTTATTTTTCTATTATTGAAACAGAAATAATAATACTTGGTGGACCAAGCTTTGTGAGGCAAAATAAGCCCCACATCCTTATAGCATACTTAGCAGTGAAAGTGGAGTTGAATCTATGAATGCCTGCCTTTAGAGACTAAGTTTATTTCTTTACACTCTATTGGAAAAATAAATATCGCCTTACAGAAATTTTTATCAACTTTGATCTAACTATTTCAACTTTTTAGTAAGACAATGGCTGGTCAGTCCAAATGAAATTACAGTGGAAAGATACTCCAACAGCTCAAACATTTCTGATATCATGTGCATAAGGATGTTTTAAATTACAGGCATACGCTTACCAATGTACATGCTGTTCTTTCAAATGTAGAAAAAGAAAAATAAAGTTATAATACATTTGGTGTTAAGAAAAAAAAAAAAGAAAATCCCATAGCAAATATCATTCTCAATGAAGAAAAACAGAGCTTTTCCCCTAAGGTCAGGAATACGACAGGGATGTCCACTCTCACCACTGTTGTCCAACATAGTACTGGAAGTCCTAAACTCAGTAATCAGACAAGTAGAAATAAAAAGCATTTGAATTGGCAAAGAAGTCAAACTCAATCTTCACAGATGACAGTATATAGAGAACCAAAACAATCCACTGCAAGATTGCTAGAACTCATATAGGAAGTCAGCAATGTGACAGGACACAAAATCAATGCACAGAAGTCAGTGGCATTTCTATACACTAACAATGAGACTGAAGAGAGTGAAATAAATGAGTCAGTACCACTTAAAATTGCACCCAAAATCATAAGATACCTAGGAATAAAGATAACTAAAGAGGTAAAGAATCTGTACCCTAAAAACTACAGAACACTTATGAAAGAAATTGAGGAGGACACAAAGATAGGGAAAAACATGCCATGCTCATGGTTGGAAGAATTAATGTTGTGAAAATGTCTATACTTACGCAATTGACAAATCAGTGTAATCCCTATCAAAATACCGTGGACTTTCTTCACAGACTTGGAACAAATAATCCTGATTTGAATGGAACCTGAAAACACTCTGAATAATCAAAGGAATGTTGAAAATGAAAACCAAAGCTGGGGTCATCACAATGGCTGATTTCAAGCTGTATTACAAAGCTGTGATCATCAAGACTGTGTGGTACTGGAACAAAAACAGACACATAGATCAATGCAACAGAATAGAGAACCCAGAAAGAGATGCTCAACTCTATTGTCAGCTAATCTTCAACAAAGCGGAAAGAATATCCACTGGAAAAAAGTCCCTTCAATAAATGGTGTTGAAAAAATTGGACAAAAAAAATTGGACAGCTACATGCAGAAGAATGAAAGTAGACCAGTCTCTTATACCAGACACCAAAATAAACTCAAAATCACAGAAAGATCTAAATGTGAGACAGGAATCCATCAAAATCCTAGAGGAGACACAGGCAGCAACTTTTCTGAGCATGGCCACAGCGACTTCTTGCAAGACACATCTTAAAGGCAAGGGAAACAAAAGCAAAAATGAACTATTGGGACTTAAGATAAAAAGCTTCTGCACAGCAAAGGAAACAGTCAACAAAACTAAAAGACAACCTACAGAATGGGGAAAAGATATTTGCAAATGACATATTAGATAAAGGGCTAATACTGAAGATTTATAAAGAACTTATCAAGTTCAACACCAAAAAACAGACAATCCAGTCATGAAATGGGCAGAAGACATGAACAGAAATTTTTCCAAAGAAGACTTACATATGCCCAACAAGTATATGAAAAAATGCTCCACAGCGCTTGCCATCAGGATAATACACATCAAAACCATAATGAGATATCAGTTCACAATGGTCAGAATGGCTAAAATTAATAAGACAGGAAACAACAAATTTTGGTGAGGATGCAGAGAAAGTGTAATCTTCTTACGTTGTTGGTGGGCATGCAAGCTGGTGCAGCTGCTCTGGAAAATACTATGCAGATTCCTCAAGAAGTTAAAGATAGAGCTACCCTATAAACCAGCAATTGCACTCCTGGGTATTTAGCCCAAAGATACAGATGCAGTGAAATGCTAGAACACCTGCACCCCAGTGTTCACAGCAGTAATGTCCACAATAGCCAAACTGAGGAAGGAGCTGAGATGTCCATTAAAGATGAATGGATAATGAAAATGTGATGTATATATGTGAGTGTGTGTATATATATATATATATCAAAAGGAAGCATACCTACCATTTATATCAACTATGGAACTGGAGGGTATTATGTTGAGTGAAATAAGTTGGAGAAAGATAATTATCACAGTTTCACTCATATGTGGGATATGAGAAATAGTGAAAGGGACCCTAAGGAAAAGCAGGGAAACTGAGTGGGAAAAATTAGAGAGGAAGACAAACCATGAGAGACTCCTAACTCTGGGAAACAAACAAAGGGTTTCAGAAGGGGAGGTGAGTAGAGGGATAAGGTAACTGGGTGATGGGAATTAAGGAGGGCACCTGATGAGATGAGCACTGGGTGTTATACTCTATGTTGGCAAATTGTATTTAAATAAAAATTTTAAAAAGGAAATAAACACAATGAAAAAAAAAAAGAAAGAAAACCAGAATGCCATAGGACCTGTCTTATTTAGTCATCTTTAAATGCTGCCTCCCTGAGATTATAACCATGTTTATGAATCATAAGTCACTAGAAATGATTTTATGTTTCAGTAGACTTATATTCAACTTACAAAACTGGTCCCCCCAAAATCTTGTTTCCTTACTTTTATTAATTTTGGCTAAATGGTTGCAAGTCCAAAGGCAGAGAGAGATTAGCTTCTTCTCACACACAGGGTGGAAATAAGCCACAAAACCACTTGGCAATCCTCCATTATCTATTTAACCAGACTGCCCTTGTGTTGACAAACAAAGGTAGCTCTTGCATATGCACTCACCTTTACAGAACTATTTTTAAAAACTGATTTGAAAATTCTAATGATTCTTTTCATAGATAATTTATGCTTTATTCCATAGGTTATGAAATTGTAAATAAATTTTGAGAATGCTTTGTTGGTTGAAAATGCATTACTGAGAGAACACTAATTAGTAGAATTGCTATAGGTTGTTTTTTCTAGGTGAGAACTTGACAACTGCCTGTTATCTGCACTCTATTAGCTGACTTCTGAGAGTGTAGTGTACTATATGGAATCATAGTTTAAGTACAGAAATGAAATTACGTAAAATTGGATAACCAAAACATATCATCTTGGTTCTAAGCCTGATTTACTATAATGCAGAGATTAAAAGATTTTGATTTTTTTTTTATTTTTTATTTTTTATTTTTTAATTTTTTTTATTTTTTATTGGTGTTCAATTTACTAACATACAGAATAACACCCAGTGCCCGTCACCCATTCACTCCCACCCCCCACCCTCCTCCCCTTCTACCACCCCTAGTTCGTTTCCCAGAGTTAGCAGTCTTTACGTTCTGTCTCCCTTTCTGATATTTCCTACACATTTCTTCTCCCTTCCCTTATTTTCCCTTTCACTATTATTTATATTCCCCAAATGAACGAGAACATATAATGTTTGTCCTTCTCCGACTGACTTACTTCACTCAGCATAATACCCTCCAGTTCCATCCACGTTGAAGCAAATGGTGGGTATTTGTCATTTCTAATAGCTGAGTAATATTCCATTGTATACATAAACCACATCTTCTTTATCCATTCATCTTTCGTTGGACACCGAGGCTCCTTCCACAGTTTGGCTATTGTGGCCATTGCTGCTAGAAACATCGGGGTGCAGGTGTCCCGGCGTTTCATTGCATTTGTATCTTTGGGGTAAATCCCCAACAGTGCAATTGCTGGGTCGTAGGGCAGGTCTATTTTTAACTGTTTGAGGAACCTCCACACAGTTTTCCAGAGTGGCTGCACCAGTTCACATTCCCACCAACAGTGTAAGAGGGTTCCCTTTTCTCCGCATCCTCTCCAACATTTGTTGTTTCCTGCCTTGTTAATTTTCCCCATTCTCACTGGTGTGAGGTGGTATCTCATTGTAGTTTTGATTTGTATTTCCCTGATGGCAAGTGATGCAGAGCATTTTCTCATATGCATGTTGGCCATGTCTATGTCTTCCTCCGTGAGATTTCTGTTCATGTCTTTTGCCCATTTCATGATTGGATTGTTTGTTTCTTTGGTGTTGAGTTTAATAAGTTCTTTATAGATCTTGGAAACTAGCCCTTTATCTGATATGTCATTTGCAAATATCTTCTCCCATTCTGTAGGTTGTCTTTGAGTTTTGTTGACTGTATCCTTTGCTGTGCAAAAGCTTCTTATCTTGATGAAGTCCCAATAGTTCATTTTTGCTTTTGTTTCTTTTGCCTTCGTGGATGTATCTTGCAAGAAGTTACCATGGCCGAGTTCAAAAAGGGTGTTGCCTGTGTTCTTCTCTAGGATTTTGATGGAATCTTGTCTCACATTTAGATCTTTCATCCATTTTGAGTTTATCTTTGTGTATGGTGAAAGAGTGTGGTCTAGTTTCATTCTTCTGCATGTGGATGTCCAATTTTCCCAGCACCATTTATTGAAGAGACTGTCTTTCTTCCAATGGATAGTCTTTCCTCCTTTATCGAATATTAGTTGCCCATAAAGTTCAGGGTCCACTTCTGGATTCTCTATTCTGTTCCACTGATCTATGTGTCTGTTTTTGTGCCAGTACCACACTGTCTTGATGACCACAGCTTTGTAGTACAACCTGAAATCTGGCATTGTGATGCCCCCAGATATGGTTTTCTTTTTTAAAATTCCCCTGGCTATTCGGGGTCTTTTCTGATTCCACACAAATCTTAAAATAATTTGTTCTAACTCTCTGAAGAAAGTCCATGGTATTTTGATAGGGATTGCATTAAACGTGTATATTGCCCTGGGTAACATTGACATTTTCACAATATTAATTCTGCCAATCCATGAGCATGGAATATTTTTCCATCTCTTTGTGTCTTCCTCAATTTCTTTCAGAAGTGCTCTATAGTTTTGAGGGTATAGATCCTTTACATCTTTGGTGAGGTTTATTCCTAGCTATCTTATGCTTTTGGGTGCAATTGTAGATGGGATTGACTCCTTAATTTCTCTTTCTTCAGTCTCATTGTTAGTGTATAGAAATGCCACTGACTTCTGGGCATTGATTTTGTATCCTGCCACGCTACCGAATTGCTGTATGAGTTCTAGCAATCTTGGGGTGGAGACTTTTGGGTTTTCTATGTAGAGTATCATGTCATCGGCGAAGAGGGAGAGTTTGACTTCTTCTTTGCCAATCTGAATGCCTTTAATGTCTTTTTGTTGTCTGATTGCTGAGGCTAGGACTTCCAGTACTATGTTGAATAGCAGTGGTGAGAGTGGACATCCCTGTCTTGTTCCTGATCTTAGGGGAAAGGCTCCCAGTGCTTCCCCATTGAGAATGATATTTGCTGTGGGCTTTTAATAGAAGGCTTTTAAGATGTCGAGGAATGTTCCCTCTATCCCTACACTCTGAAGAGTTTTGATCAGGAATGGATGCTGTATTTTGTCAAATGCTTTCTCTGCATCCAATGAGAGGATCATATGGTTCTTGGTTTTTCTCTTGCTGATATGATGAATCACATTGATTGTTTTACGGGTGTTGAACCAGCCTTGTGTCCCAGGGATAAATCCTACTTGGTTATGGTGAATAATTTTCTTAATGTACTGTTGGATCCTATTGGCCAGTATCTTGTTGAGAATTTTTGCATCCATGTTCATCAGGGATATTGGTCTGTAATTCTCCTTTTTGGCGGGGTCTTTGTCTGGCTTTGGAATTAAGGTGATGCTGGCTTCATAGAACGAATTTGGAAGTACTCCATCTCTTTCTATCTTTCCAAACAGCTTTAGGAGAATAGGTGTGATTTCTTCTTTAAACGTTTGATAAAATTCTCCTGGGAAGCCATCTGGCCCTGGACTCTTGTGTCTTGGGAGGTTTTTGATGACTGCTTCAATTTCCTCCCTGGTTATTGGCCTGTTCAGGTTTTCTATTTCTTCCTGTTCCAGTTTTGGTAGTTTGTGGCTTTCCAGGAATGCGTCCATTTCTTCTATATTGCCTAATTTATTGGCGTATAGCTGTTCATAATATGTTTTTAAAATCGTTTGTATTTCCTTGGTGTTGGTAGTGATCTCTCCTTTCTCATTCATGATTTTATTAATTTGAGTCTTCTCTCTCTTCTTTTTAATAAGGCTGGCTAATGGTTTATCTATCTTATTAATTCTTTCAAAGAACCAACTCCTGGTTCTGTTGATCTGTTCCACAGTTCTTCTGGTCTCGATTTCGTTGAGTTCTGCTCGAATCTTTATTAACTCCCTTCTTCTCTTGGGTGTAGGATCTATTTGCTGTTTTTTCTCTAGCTCCTTTATGTGTAAGGTTAGCTTTTGTATTTGAGTTCTTTCCAGTTTTTGAATGGATGCTTGTATTGCGATGTATTTCCCCCTTAGGACTGCTTTTGCTGCATCCCAAAGATTTTGAACGGTTGTATCTTCATTCTCATTAGTTTCCATGAATCTTTTTAATTCTTCCTTAATTTCCTGGTTGACCCTTTTATCTTTTAGCAGGATGGTCCTTAACCTCCATGTGTTTGAGGTCCTTCCAAACTTCTTGTTGTGATTTAGTTCTAATTTCAAGGCATTATGGTCCGAGAATATGCAGGGGACAATGCCAATCTTTTGGTATCGGTTCAGACCCGATTTGTGACCCAATATATGGTCTATTCTGGAGAAAGTTCCATGTGCGCTTGAGAAGAATGTGTATTCAGTTGAGTTTGGATGTAAAGTTCTGTAGATATCTGTGAAATCCATCTGGTCCAGTGTATCATTTAAAGCTCTCGTTTCTTTGTAGATGTTTTGCTTAGAAGACCTATCGAGTATAGAAAGAGCTAGATTGAAGTCACCAAGTATAAGTGTATTATTATCTAAGTATTTCTTCACTTTGGTTAATAATTGATTTATATATTTGGCAGCTCCCACATTCGGAGCATATATATTGAGGATTGTTAAGTCCTCTTGTTGAATAGATCCTTTAAGTATGATATAGTGTCCCTCTTCATCTCTCACTACAGTCTTTGGGGTAAATTTTAGTTTATCTGATATAAGGATGGCTACCCCTGCTTTCTTTTGAGGACCATTCGAATGGTAAATGGTTCTCCAACCTTTTATTTTCAGGCTGTAGGTGTCCTTCTGTCTAAAATGAGTCTCTTGTAGACAGCAAATAGATGGGTCCTGCTTTTTTATCCAGTCTGAAACCCTGCGCCTTTTGATGGGGTCATTAAGCCCGTTCACATTCAGAGTTACTATTGAGAGATATGAGTTTAGTGTCATCATGATATCTATTCAGTCTTTGTTTTTGTGGACTGTTCCACTGAACTTCTTCTTAAAGGGGAATTTTAAGAGTCCCCCTTAAAATTTCTTGCAGAGCTGGTTTGGAGGTCACATATTCTTTTAGTTGCTGCCTGTCTTGGAAGCTCTTTATCTCTCCTTCCATTTTGAATGAGAGCCTTGCTGGATAAAGTATTCTTGGTTGCATGTTCTTCTCATTTAGGACCCTGAATATATCCTGCCAGCCCTTTCTGGCCTGCCAGGTCTCTGTGGAGAGGTCTGCTGTTACCCTAATACTCCTCCCCATAAAAGTCAGGGATTTCTTGTCTCTAGCTGCTTTAAGGATCTTCTCTTTATCTTTGGAATTTGCAAGCTTCACAATTAAATGTCGAGGTGTTGAACGGTTTTTATTGATTTTAGGGGGGGATCTCTCTATTTCCTGGATCTGAATGCCTGTTTCCCTTCCCAGATTAGGAAAGTTTTCAGCTAGAATTTGTTCAAATAGATATTCTGGCCCTCTGTCCCTTTCGGCGCCCTCGGGAACACCAATTAAACGTAGGTTTTTCTTCCTCAGGCTGTCGTTTATTTCCCTTAATCTATCTTCATGGTCTTTTAATTGTTTGTCTCTTTTTTCCTCAGTTTCCCTCTTTGCTATCAACTTGTCTTCTAGGTCACTCACTCGTTCTTCCACCTCGTTAACCCTCGTCGTTAGGACTTCTAGTTTGGATTGCATCTCATTCAATTGATTTTTAATTTCTGCCTGATTAGCTCTAAATTCTGCAGTCATGAAGTCTCTTGAGTCCTTTATACTTTTTTCTAGAGCCACCAGTAGCTGTATAATAGTGCTTCTGAATTGGCTTTCTGACATTGAATTGTAATCCAGATTTTGTAACTCTGTGGGAGAGAGGACTGTTTCTGATTCTTTCTTTTGAGGTGAGGTTTTCCTTCTAGTCATTTTGCTCAGTGCAGAGTGGCCAAAAGCAAGTTGTATTGGGAAAAAGAGAAAAAGAGAGGAGAGAAAGAAGGAAAGAAAAGAGAAAGAGAAAAAAAATGGGAAGAAAAAGAAAAAAAAAACGAAAAAAAAGAAAAAAAAAAAAAGAAAAAGAGAAAGAAAAAGAAAGGGGAAAAAAGGGGGTGGGGGAAGGAAACAAATCAAAAAGCAAAACAAAACAAAAACAAAAACAAACAAACAAAAAAAGAACCACCGGGGAGTATCTTCTGATTCTGTGTTCTTTAAGTCCCTTGGCTTCTCCTGGAAGTTGTCCGTCTAGCTGGTGTTCTGGGGGAGGGGCCTGTTGTGCTGATTTTCAGGTGTTAGCACTTGGGGGAGCTGCTGTGCCCCTGCCTGGTGCAGGGCTCGGTGGGGGTTGTTTACCCCGTGAGGCCGCAGGAGGAACAGCCCCAGTGGCGGGGCAGCTCTGGAAACCTGGATTCAGCTCTGGCAGGAACTCCGTCTGCAGGGCCTGGAGGCTCCGGGGCGGGGCCGCTGATCTGCTCAGCTGGGGCAGGAGCGTCCTCGCTGTCCTGGGCCCTCCCGGCCTCTGCCTGTCCCGGGGGAGGCGGGATCCTGGGCTGTGTCCCGGCGCCCTGTGCTCCGGAGCCTGCGCTGGTGGATTCGCGCTCCCGGGCCGCGCAGCCCCCTCCGCGGAGCCCCCCCGAGCTGCTCCGGGTCCGCCGTGCGCGCTGCAGCCCTTAGGGAGCTCGGCGCACTCTCAGGGGGGCAGGTGTCTGTTAGTGTCCCCGGGAGCCCGAGGGCATCCCCGCCCTCCTGGGTCCTGCTCCACCTCCCCGCGAGCCCCTTTCCCCCGGGAAGGTCGGTGCAGCTCCTGCTCCTCCGGGACGGGGCTCTCCTGTCCTGGGGACACTCGCCCCGGCCTCAGCCCGGCTCCTCGCGGGGCCCCTCCCCCTTGGAGGCCTTTGTTCCTTTATTTCTTTTTCCCCGTCTTCCTACCTTGATAGATGCGCGAACTCTTCTCACTGTAGCATTCCAGCTGGTCTCTCTTTGAATCTCAGGCCGAATTCATAGATTTTCAGGATAATTTGAAGGTTTTCTAGGTAGTTTGGTGGAGACAGGTGATTTGGGGACCCTACTCTTCCGCCATCTTGCTCCTCCCCCGATTAAAAGATTTTGAAGCAAGATAAATTATATTTCTACTGAGGACTTTATGATCCAACCTCTCCCCATGCTTACGACTCATATCACATACTCCTTATAAAAACTTTGTCTTTTGAATATAACCTATTAGAGGCTTTGAAAATGCAGAAATTAATAAAGAAAAGTATTTATGGGATCAGATAAGAAGGAATTATATGTCATATAATTTCGTGTAGACAAGAGGCTCTGAAAAAATTGAACTTACAAAGGGTTGGAGGATGACTATAATGGTGTGGTGGTAATTATAGTTTAAAAGTGATCAGAGCAGGCCTCTGTGAAGAAGTGTTAAGTTGGGAAAGATTTGCAGTGGTTAGGTTGTAAAAGACACTGTAGATCTTTTCTCTTTATATAACAATAAGACAAATCAAGACAAAATTGAAAGAATACTTTTGTATTAGTGTGTAATGATTATATTTTCAATGGGCAATACTTTTTCCAAGTGAGCTGCTCTCCTTTAGAGAAAAGAATGGTGTTCTGACACTGGATGAAGGGAAACTTGAAAGCAATGATACGAGAATGAGAAACGGCTATTTCCTGTAGCATTTTCCAGCACTAGCAATAAATTTATTATGTATATCCATAATAAATGTAGAGATTCAGGCTTGTGAGTTAGAATGAAGAGTTGCTCATAAGAAGTCGAGGTATGGAAGACACTAGAGATGTTTTTGTGTGGATAAAACAAATAGAGGTATTTAAATCACTCATAGCCTGTGGGTGATTTTTAGTGAAGGGACTGTCTTTCTTGACTTGCTTTTCCCTATTTTACCCAACCAAATCCATGTACTTACTGCTTCCTTTTTTATTCCTCAGTGTTCAAACCAATGGATAGTATGTCACTAAACATTTAGTACTGAGATGCTGTGGGTAGGCTGAGACCATAGCCACTCTCTTTTCACTCAAATAGTAAGTGATGACAAAAGCTAATTTCACTGAAATGTAACTTGTCAGTAATTGGACATCATACTTATAGTAGAATTCAGTGTATTAATAGTTACTGACTTAGAAGCTCATTTCTTCATTTATGTAATATATGCACATAGTATTACACATAACTATATATTATATATACTTTTACAACTACATATACTTATATATTATGTTTATATAATATATTGAGCCCACCATATTAATATATGACATAAAATTATATATGTAAATATTATATACAAAATATTATATATATGTAGACAACTGTGAGCATATAGTATTTTATGTACAATTTCATTGCCTGCATCCAGATATTGAGAAACAGTGCAGTAGAAAGATGAGACTATCCCCCTGAAACACTTATTTATGGTTAAAGTCTAATATGTGTGAAATTAATGGTTGAGAATCCATTCAAATTCAGAAACTTAATTGAGGACTTTTTGTATGCCAGGCCCTGTGCATCCACAACTGCATTTGAAGAACTCACAATTTAGTCTGGGAGAAAGATATTTAACTGAATATTTCAAAATCACTAATATTTGTTTCAGAATTAAAAGGAAGTAAATCTAATCCAGGCTTCAAGGTTCTGAGGAGTCATTCAATAGGCACTGATATCCAAACCAAACCTTAAAAGATGAGTGCCTACTAGCCTCATCCAGGATGTTTGATAGGCTTACGAGGAGGGAGGAAGGAAAGAATTCCAGCTGGAAACTACAGCATGAAAAAGGTCTTAAATCAGCTTTGATCATTTTTTTCCTTAATTCCTTAGATGGCTCACTCTTGACATGACAACATGGAGTTGAGCTCCTTAGCTCAGCATCCAATGTCCTATACTTTTGGGTTATAGCTTATTTCTCTAAATTGTTCTCACTGTTCTTTTTCCGCAAATATATATAATGAAATTTGCTTCCACTTGTAAGCCTTGTCTTTTCCTGTTCTTTGTGATTTTGCTTCATTTACTATGAAGAATGAACAATTTTGCCTTTGTTATTACATGCCTCTTTCCTGCTAATCTTTAAAGTAAAGTGAATCTCCAAACAACCTGGAATGACTCAGCCCTCTGTTGTGTTTTTTTATAAGCTTTACTCTTTGGCTGGATTGCCTGATTCAACATGTACCTCTCCTGTTATGTCACCTCAGCCAAATTGTTTGACCTCTCTAGCCTCTGATTCCTAATTTACACAATAGAAATAAAAATATCAAGGAGATTTTTTTGAAGAATATATTAATTTATTAATTATTCTTAAATAATTAATTATACTTATTTTTTAAATCAAGTATATTAATAGACATTGAATAAAATTCATCAGGATTGCTATGAACCTTTGCAATCATAATCTTTTTCCCTAACAGCTCTCAGATATTGACTTTCACATAATAAGAAATTTAGGCATGGCAATTCGTGTGCTAGATCAAGGTAGGTAACTGATTGAGGAAGACTGGACAGTGCTTGAAGTCAGATAAATCTAGATTCATATCCAAGCTCTATCATTAACTGATTGTGTGACCTTGGGTGTATCATTAAACCTCAATGATTCATAGCTGTTATCAAATTAAATGGATTTTTATAATGCTTATGACATTGTGACTCACAAATAATAATAGACACTTAATAACTTTATCATGTTTTAATTGTATCACTTATAATAGTAGTAATAATTATTGTTAAAAGATATATTCTAAAAGACAATTTGCATGTAAGGTTGTAAGATACCTTGCATTTTAAGGTTTGAACATCATCTTTAAGAGCTGAACTTGAGAATTATTTTACTTTTTTGAGTATCAATTTTCTCTTCCTTGATGGACTGTATATTCATCTGTTTCAAATATGCTTGAATATAGTCTTTTAATATGACTTCTCTAACTGTAGGAATTGGAAAACTAAACACTAGATTTTACCAGATTGCTAGTGATTGAGACTCCAGGTGAATTTTGGATTCAACCAGTCAGCTCCTGGTGGAGAACTGAAGAATGTAAGCAAGGCACAGGCTTCAGTGTTGCTCACCATGCATGGCTTTGTGCTAGCAGGCATGGGTAGGCAGGCATTAGTTTTTCCTGCAAAAGTGTTCTGTCACAACCATCTCAAGTGGTGAAAGGCAAGACATTTGCTACTCATTTCATGATGGTACTCACAAATAAACAGGGCATGGCTCTTCCTCTTGGTCTGCGACTCATCTGAGAAACTATGAGAGAACCTTACTAGCTTATATTTGAGATGGTATGTTCTTGGAGCTGAAAGTTTCAGAGGCATAGTCCTAGTTCCCTATTTCTTGAGTGTCATAGATTTACCATTTTCCTTGGCAGGAATGTCATAAGACATTATTTTGAAATCATTTCTTGAGGTAAAACATAGAGCAGGTTTTTTGAGCCCACCAAAATTGTGTTTCCTCTTTTTAACTTCCTTCAACTTAGGGCAGGTAGAATGTTTTAGGCCATTTGCAACAGAATCCTGTGGTAATAATGATGGTGGTGGTTTTGAACACGAATGGCCTTCTAAGTTATACTTTCTTTTATGCAATATTAATGAAGAAGAGGAAGGTCAAGGCTGCTGTTTATTACACAGACAACACATTCCTGGGTCTTTGTATTAGAGAGTGTTCAGGACGCAGTGATTAGCATGCTTTCTTGAAAGGGCATTTTTAATTGAATCAATGAGTGGCTAGTGTAATAGCAAAAAGACGTGGATAGCTTTGATTTTCAATAAGCATATAAGAAAAGAGCAGGGGTCTGTTGAAGGACATTAGTGATGGTTATTCATTTGCTTCCACAGAGTTGTGATGGTTTACTAACTGCTTCAGTTGTAACAGACAGCATTCTGAGGGAAAGTCATAGGTCTAGCACATTTTCTATTATGTCTTTGCACGTGTATAAATTAAAGCTGCCAAAATGCCTTTCATTTCCTTTTAATTTAAATTTGGTCAAAAGATGTACTCCAGTTGCAATTTTGTATAGCTCTGTTTCAAATTATATTTTCCAAGGAAATTACTATAAAACCCTAAAAATAGAAGTTTATAATAGAAAGTGGCAGTTTAATTCATGAAAACCCATAGGAGCACAATAATGTGAATTTCTTCAATGAATTACACTCAGTCTATGGCCGATAAAAGTATGCATAAAGGAAAGAAGTACTAAGGGAATGCATTGATTCTGGAAAAGCCATAACACTCTGCTCCTATCACTTTCTGGCAATAGAAAAAATTACTTCTTGGGTTTTTATTAAATTGCATGTATTGTTCATAATTGTTGTGGCTGAGAAAAACAAAGACCAGTGGATGTCCAAAAATAAAGCAGCTTAAACTATGGTAAAATTGGTAAAAATTATGTTATAATTTCAACTGGCTAGAGGATAGGACCTATTTTAAGGCTAAGCCTTCTATTTTGAGAACAAAATTTCTTTCTAAATAAGTATTTTCATTTATTTAAATATTTAAAATATCAGTGTCCATGAGTTCTCAGAAATAAGCAAATAATTTGTAGTTCCAGGTTTTTTGTAAGACATAAAAACACAAATCTGAATGTAGAAAAATATAGAAGCAGGAGATTCAAATGGTAAATAATCTTTTTTTTTTTTTTTTTTTTTTTTTTGCCTAAGATTCTTCTTGTAATCTTGAAAATGGTTATTTAAAATTGTATTTGTTTAAATGGATGATGTTTTCTTGTTTAAGTGTAAATGAAATTAGTCCCACTCTTGGGGCAAATATAGAATAGCACATTAACTCAAATTCTAATCAGATCAACTGGCTTCTTTCAATGGTTAACTTTATAGTCAATGCTATTATTTTCCTGTGTCACTGAAACATTTATTTTGTATCTATGCTTTTGTTTGAGAGTGTTAATTCAGTTGATGTTCTGACCTGACTTAATACATTGTAACTTATTTAATTGGACAGTCTTATGCCATTTTTTAAAAAAATTTATTTATTTATGATAGTCATACACAGAGAGAGAGAGAGAGGCAGAGACACAGGCAGAGGGAGAAGCAGGCTCCATGCACCGGGAGCCCGACGTGGGATTCGATCCCGGGTCTCCAGGATCGCGCCCTGGGCCAAAGGCAGGCGCCAAACCGCTGCGCCACCCAGGCATCCCTCTTATGCCATTTTTAATGCCTGTGCTTAGTGGGTGATGTGTGTTCAGCTGAGTACATGGATTTGTGGTGTGGAAAACGATCAGCTTTATTACGTTTTCTACCTTTAACTTTTTATTATTTGGATCAACATTCTTATTATTTACATTTTTCTTCTTCTTTTTTTTTTTTTTAGAATACCTCCATCCATTCTGCACCTACTTCTCAATCTTTTGAAGGATTTTTGAGCAATTTAGAATAACCATATTTAATATGATGCCTATAGATGTAAGACACTGTTCCATCTAAAAACATGCAGTGCCACAAACATTTATTTTAAAACACAGAAGTGCAAGTATGAAGGAGGTTATTATTATTATTATTATTATTATTATTATTATTATTACTAGGACTGAGGCCAGGTGTCCCATTGAGATGAGTGGAGGCCCGGAACTTCAAACACATGGAGGTCATCTACAAACAGTATTAGAAAATGTCCCTACAAAACTCAGATATAACCATGTAACTTGCATATGGGCCAATAAAATGTGCTTAGAAATAATGTTTATTGGGATGCCGGGGTGGCTTAGTAGTTGAGCATTGTTTTCGGCTCAGGTCATGATCCTGGGGTCCTGGGATCGAGTTCCACATTGGGCTCCCCATAGGAAGCCTGCTTCTTCCTCTCCCTGTGTCTCTGCCTCTGTCTGTATGTCTCTCATGAATAAATAAATAAAATCTTAAAAACAAGAAATAATGTTTATTGCTCCCAGAAAAAAACATTAAGAACCCAAATTGCGATTAACATATTACCTTTTACTGTATGTGGAAGGCAGAATAATGGGCCAAATATATCCACCCTTATTCCCCTGAATATGTGAATATGTTATTTTTACATGCAAAAAGGACTTTGCAGATGTGATTAATGTAAGGACCTTGAAATGGGGAACACTTACTATGGCCAGAAGGAAATGTGACCATAAAAGAGAACAAGAGAGACATCTGTGTGAGAAGCACTGGCTTTGAAGATGTTGGAAGAAGGCTAGGAGCCAAGGAATGTGTGTTGGTTTCCTGGCTTCTGTAATAAATCACAAATAAAAATTTATTCCGTCACAGTTCTGGAGGTGAGAAGTCCAAAATCAAGATGATATAGGACCACATTTCACCTAAAGAATCTGAGAGGGGGTTCTATTCCTGACCTCTTCAAGCTTCGGGTGGTTGCCAGCCTTCTTGACTTATGGTTACATCACTTCAATGTCTGTCTCCATCTTCATACCACCTTCTTTTCTATGGGTCTGTTTAATCACCTTCTGCTTCGTTTTCACAAGTACAGTGGCTGTTGGATTTAGGTTCACCTCAGATAATCCAGGATAAATTCCGCCTCTCGAATTCCTTAATTTAATCACACTTTTGGGTCTATAACACAGAATATATATTGGAAGTAGTAAGATATATATACACATATATATATATGTATATATATATATATATTCTGCTGTTCTATCTTCCATTCTTGTGGATTAGAATGGGAAATCATGATCTTACTACTTCCAATAAAGTTCTGCTTCCAATAAAACCAAGAGAAAATAGATAGCTAAATAGTCACTGAAAATCTGAGGAAGAACACTTTCATTCATATATATATATGAATATATAAATATATATATATATATAATTTAAATGTGCTCTGGTTTATTAATTAAATGAACAAATAAAGGCCCAGCACTTCAATAAGCTTCCATGGTCCTTTCTTCCAATACCCCTGCCCCTTATCTATTAAACTTATCTTACAGGTGAGGAACTTGTGCATCTGAGCTGTTCCACACAGTACCAAGGATCCCACGCCTAGCAAGAAGAGTTCTAAGCACCCAAAGCCTCTTTGCCACCACGAGAATGGGCAGGGACTTTGCTAGAAGCCCAGTGTCTAGAACCACGTCCTTGCTCACTACACAGTGGGTCCTCAGAACTCTGTTTACTGCACACCTATATATATATATATATATATATATATATATATATATATATATATATATTCATATAAAGTAATATTCACAGGTCTGGAGATTAGGACGTGTAGAGAACTTTTAGAGGGCCACTATCCAGCCCACTATAATGAATGGTCTCAAAAACTTGGGAAAAGCAAGAAGATAGGTTCTGCTGATGAGCCTTTAGAAGGAATGCCAACCTGCCATCTTGATCTTAGTCTGGTGAGACCCTTGTCTAACTCCTGACCTCCAGAAGTGTAAGATAATAGATTTATGTTGTTTTAAGTCCCTGAGTCAGAAATGATTGATTACAACAACAATATAAATGAAGTCACTGTGCCTAGCCAACAGCCAATGTCCTAGATGGAGCTGTTTTGTCAACCCAAGTAGGTAGTGGAGTTGGGCTGTGTAGGGCAGAGCCATAGCTGATGGGTATGTGGAAGGATCAATCAGCCCTTGTTACTATAAACTACAGTTTTGAGATATTTTGTAATGGCAGCATAACCTAGCCTGTCCTAGATGATAAACAATTATTTTGTCTTTAGCCTTTATGACCCAGGGAAATAAAAAACAAAACAAAGCAAAGCAAAATAGGCAATCAAAAGAAACATGAGATTTGAAAACAGGCAGGTATAATTTTTAAATGTCTCTCTTATTTGTTGTAAGACATTAGACTGACACCTCAGGCATTTTGATCATTGTCTTTTCTGTAAAATGGAAATAAAAGTAACTGAATTTTTAGTTGTGTTTAAAACCAACATTCTTATAGAACTATAATTATGCTTAAATGGACATATTACTAATTATCGTTCCTCTAGAATGTTGAATTACCTTTACACTTTTAAAAAAACTTAGCACTATCTAATTCTTCTACTCAGTTTACTTTTATGGTCCTTGACGTTTTATTTATTTATTTATTTATTTATTTATTTATTTAATAAATTTATTTTTTAATGGTGTTCAACTTACCAACATACAAAATAACACCCAGTGCTCATCCCGTCAAGTGCCCCCCTCAGTGCCCATCACCCATTCACCCCCACCCCCCGCCCTTCTCCCCTTCCACCACCCCTAGTTCGTTGCCCAGAGTTAGGAGTCTTTATGTTCTGTCTCCCTTTCTGATATTTCCCGACCCAGCAATTGCACTGTTGGGGATTTACCCCAAAGATACAGATGCAATGAACTGCCGGGACACCTGCCCCCCTAGTGTTTATAGCAGCAATGTCTACAACAGCCAAAGTGTGGAAGGAGCCTCAGTCCTTGACGTTATTATACTCTGATCAGCAGTAGCTTGTCAGTTCGTGTTTTGGACACGTATGAAGAGGAAGGTCTGGCACAGATTAATGTAATTTCGAACTGTCTGCATTTTTCCTTGCTTGCATAATCTTCTCTTATGGAGCAGAGGCAAGAAACTAGCATGAGTATTGCCCATTTAATTTTGTTTCACTTATATGTTAAAATATCCCTGTTGAGTTTTTATCAAATAATAAACATACTTGAATTTACCAAAATCTTTTTGTTTTCATAACCCAATGAATTACTTTCATTTTGATTGTAATCCTTGAGAGCACTTCTCAAAACAAGATACCCAACATGTGATAAAATATTATAATTGACCCCTCATACATGTAAGGTTATTGAATTGAATAGGTCCATTCCTTATAAGCCAAAATGAAATTTCTGTGTATATATAAGTGTATTGTAATTACGCTAATTCTTCTGAAAATCTAAATGTAAATTTCACTGCATAATATATATTCGGAAGCATATGGGCTTTTTTTGTTCTCTTGCTTTGTTTTCTTCCAAAACATTGACATTGATAATTTATGACCACCAAAACCAGTAATTGGAGGAATTAGAAAAGGCCTCTGAGCTAGTAGACTTATGAATACATGCTGTTGGAAATAGAATTCTCAAAAACATAACACCAGAAAAAAGCCCAAAGGTAGAATGAAAAGCGATTTTACTGATAAATGGAAAATATCATTTACTTGGTCTCAGCAAAGTTAAAATATGTCCTTCTTAGCAAGTATGAGATATATTCCTGCCCAAACTTCTCACAGAGTTTTCTAATGAAATGAAATCTTATTGGAAGAAATTCAATTTTATATGTTTCCAGAGAAACAAGATAAACTAGTACCAACATGATTAATTAATTTTAACATCACTGTAGCATTCAGATACTTACCATCTCTACCCAGTGATTTTTTTGTCTGTATGTGCTATGTAATAAGGATGAGGTGGAATTGAATGAAGTACCAAGAAGTGATTGAACATTCTTTGGCAGCTGTCACATCTTAATAAACTGAACTGCATGACTACTATGTACCCTCTGAAAACATCAGACTTGAACCATGGTGTATTTACTTGCACCATGGAAAGGTGGAGAGCTGAAAGGCATCTTTTGTTCAAATGATGACTTGAATAGTGAGATTCCCACTGGAGTCAACAATTGTTTTTTAATTGGACTGTTTAATCCATTAATATTGAATCTAATTATTAGCATGTTGGTATTGATGGATAAGTTTTCATTATGGGCTTTTTGTTGGCATGCTGTTCTAGTCTTCCCTTCTTGTGGATTGGAAAGGGAAATCATGATCTTACTACTTCCAATAAAGTTCTGCTTCCAATAAAACCAAGAGAAAATAGATAGCTAAATAGTCACTGAAAATCTGAGGAAGAACACTTTCATTCTTTATCAATGTGTCTGCCTCCTCAAAACAGCAGTGCAAATAAATGGGATCTCCTTCTCCTAAGTGGGACCCCATGTTATCTCTCACTTCCAACCCGCCTGAATACATATTCTGAGTTACTAGAATGGAAAATGTGGTTGGCACTGGGGTTGGGTGGGAGTGGTGAGGGCTTTTAGATTTCACATGAGATAGTGTTAAAATGAATAAATATAAATTTTAAATCAAATTAAAATACTCTTTAAAACATTTTATTGTAGAAAAATTCAAATGTACACAAATAATTTGAGAACATTGTAATATAACCACATGTTATTGCTACTCATCTTCAATAATTATCAGCATCTGGGTAATTTTATTTCATGTATAAATCCTGACCTCCCAATTATTTTCTCTCTTGCTGAATATTTTAACACAATTCTAAGACTTCAGTTTAATCCACAAATCTTTGGTACATATCTTTATGAAATAACAACACTTTTGAAAAGACAATAATATACCTAAAAATTAAAAAATAATTTCTTAATATTATCTAATGCCCAGTCCATCTTCAAAATTTTCAACTGAACCATAAATAACTTTTATAGAGGTTTTGTTTTGTTTTGTTTTTTGAATCAGAATAAAAATAGGGTCACTACGTTGAATTTGGCCTGTATGTCCCTTAAAATTCTATTAAACCATACAGTTCAAATACTTCCTTCATTGTTTCTATTTATTTGTTAGGGAAACTGGGCTCTTGTCTTGAGAATTTAGCACATTTACAATGCATGATGTGCCCCCGGTGGAATACTTTAACAGGTTTCTGTCGGTTCATAAGCTCCTCAAGAGCTTTCTGGGTGTGATCTGAAACTGGCCTTCTTCCACGGATAGCAAGGAGTGATGGAAGAAAGAAGTAAGACACTCTTGATGAGTATGTGGCAGGTTTAATAAGCCAGGAAACTTATTCTTGGGAGACAACAAGTGAGTAGATTGCGCCCACTCACCAGAATCTTAAAAGTTTATATAATGGAGGCCTTAATTGAGCTCTTGATGTATACTGGCCAGATGGTCTCAGTACCATGTCACCATCTCAAGGCTGTGTACTTGGAGCTGCCTCTGGGAGTGGGGAAGGCAAGCAGAACACAGATTCCAAGGACAAGGAAGGGGATAAGAAGCCTCTAATTGATTTATCTAGCTCCCAGGTCAAACACTGGTCATGCCCTTTTGATGACCTCTTCCCACACTCTATCCCTTGGTGATCAACTCTTACACTTTCACATGCAACCCCCATCCCCTCAATATTCTGCATTGTGTCCTGAGCCATCAGAATGGGTTTCATGAGCATGTAAGTGGCTTCGTTAGCTACTATCTAGCTGCACTGGAGGCAGAAGTCGCAGCAATAATACAGGCTCATGCAAGAGAAAACAGATTAAGACAATGATTCTCAAAATCATTTGCAACTTTTTCTACCAAGAGCCCCATGATCTGAACCACTGCTTTATTAAGTCTCCTATACTGTGGGTCAGATTACTCAGGGCATTCACTTGTGTCTTCATGTGACTTAATACAGATCTTACATTATCACATTTGTGGATATGAACACACAACATTCCCTTTAGATAACAGTACAGGTGTCTCCTTGTGAGACAGTTATAATATCCAAGGATATCTTCTATTGAAGGATAGCTTTCCTCATCAGTAACATTTCAGTATTCAGTAAAACAGACATTATTGGGTATCCTTCAAGGCTTGCTGGATGTATTTAATAAGGGCTTCTATGTGTTCCATAATATAGTATCCATCACATTTTCCTGGCACAATTGAGTTGATTCTCTTTAGAGTGATTTTTTTTTATTCCCAATATAAGTGTGCTTGGGTGCTCAAATGTCTACAACCAGAGTAAGCAAGATAAACCTATCTCAAATCTGGGCATAGCAACCCATGGCTCTGATAATGTCATTTTTAGGACCTTTCTGGTCAACAATTTGATGGGCTGCTGTTCTAGTTTGTTTGACAGAAAAAAATACCCTACTCCATGTTATTGGTTGTATGTGCCACAGGCTAGGTTTCTGTGTTAGCACTAGTAATATCAGATGGACCAACTACTAGCCGTAAATCACTAATATACTGCTTTAAGGTCTTCTAATTCATTCATTAGAGTGGTGATACCCACCATGGCAATTCTGATGAGCTACAGAGGGGCACCTGTCCACAACCCAACAGCCTATACCTCTGCCTGCCTCTCTCTCTCTCTCTCTCTCAAATAAATAAATAAAATCTTTAAAAAAATAAAAAAGAATTACTTTCATGGCCTGATACTTTAGGTGTTAATGTGGCTATAGCTTTAAGAATTTGACCAGGTAGTGCACACTAACCATGTTGATTGGGAGAGGCAGTGCTGTCAGGCTTGAGGAGATGGACTGGGCACAGGATAGACTAGACAAGGACCCTCACCTTCTCCTTTCTTTCTATGTTTTTGTTCCATTCCATGGATAGTATGGTTCCAGCTTGTAGCAGGATATTAGGATTCCTGCAGAGAAATGTGGTTTCCCTTCACCCAAGGATACAAAGCAACTCACTCATGCTGGCACAATAACCCACTGCAAATTGAAGTTGATAACTCCTTTCCCATGTTTGATGGGGCTTGGTGTTTTCATCAGCATAGCACACTGATCCACAGTGAAAGGGCAACGGCTGTTTCCTGTGACTTCCATACCTTTACAGTATTGAGTGCTTTGGCAGGAGTCCTTAGTTTGGCATATGGGACGACAGGTCTTACTGGTTAATCATTCAAATGCTCTAAGTCCTGATATAGGACTTTAGTCCACCCAGCCAAGGTGGTTTTTTATCTGTTAACAATTTAATTGGCTGCTTTAATATTCCATTTTTCCTTTTTATCAAAAGTGCTGCTTGGAGGAATGGTACCCTCATGACATTTTGTGATTTTTTGCTCATACTTCCATATGATGACCTTTGAAATATGACCCTTGATTCCTGTCTGCTCATCAAGGATATCTATACATTGTGCCCAGCTTCTCTAATTCCTTAATGGTAGCACCTTGGGTTAGGCAGATGCAGTGCCCACATGAACCAAGGCAAATCCTAGGACACTCACCCAGAGGGAGGGGGCCAATATAATCAATTTGCCAGTCCCTCTCCAGCTGGGAACTCCAGTAGATTGCCCAGATTCCTTTAGCAAAGCCCTCGGTATTGTGTAGAACACACAGGATATGTTGTTACTCTATTAACCAAGTCATTATATTTCAAGGGCAAATCATCATTCTCAGCAATATGCTATTTCACCCAGGCTCTATGGTAGCCACTCTTTCTATGCATTCTCTCTACTCTGTTTATTGAACGATCCCTTGTTAGGTAGGATTGCTACCTGAATTATGACATCACCTTCCTGATTGCCAAGAGGTGTCATGAACTGGGACATGAAAGACAATGAAGACAGCCTTAGACTCTTGCAGATAAACCCAAATGCCTTTCCACATATCTGATAGAACAAGGGCTCATTCATGATCATCCACTCCTTGGTTTCCCATTATCAAAGCCATAGGATTAATCTGTTAAGAATGGCTCAGCTGTCAGTGCAAAGGGTTAATAGACAGGGCTCATGAGTGATCACCAGTCCCATAGTTTTGAACCCAGTCTACTAGCTGCTGTGGTTTGTTCCTCCTTCCATCCATATGGTGTCATTGTTGAGCTGAATAGTGATCATAATCCTACTAGACCCATCTGCATATCAGACATCAGCAGGAATTTCCTGCTCCCTCTCTGTAGGCTGCAGAAGCCACTAAAGGAATGGGAAGGGGACATCTTGGAGGATCTACATACTCTTCAGGGCCTAATAGGTCCCACATTTCTAGAGACAATTAGCTGGTGGACAGAGTGCTCCTTAGCTGTAAATAGGCATGCCCCTTAGTAACTGGGGGTTTAAGCAGCAGAGGTGGGTCACTGGAACATTTTCCCAACCCAGCTCTTGACAGGCAGGGTTGTCCCAATGTGCTATTCTTTAGTGAGTGGCTCCATCTGGAGGAATGTTGTGTACACTGCTAGGAGCTGTTCTATGGGGACGTGGGTTCTGTTCCTTTCCAGAGCTGAGACCAAAAGCCTAGGGGGTATTCTCCTTCTCTTGTTTCTGCCACATGTCCAGCTCATAACTTGAAGTCAAAGACACATCTAATTCAAATGACTGCCCTGTGTGCGGATACCTAGAACTTTAACCTGCTTCACTAGTATTTTTGTCTTCTCAAAGGTGACTTGCTGCATAACGTAGTCCCATATGTGCCCTTTCTTTATCAGTTAGTATAAGGGATTAAGACTGTACCAAATAGGAAATAAAAGTCCTTCCCAACCACCAAATCCCTGTAAAGTCTTGTGCCTTTTTCATATTCTTAAGCGTTAGGCAGGCTTGTACCTTATTAGTCACAGGTTTTGGAACAACATGAATCTTACCTTACTGGACAACACCCCCAAAATTTATGATGATGCCTAGTCCTTGGATTTTTTTGTGGGTTTATCACCATTGAAGATGTTCCAGCAAAGCTTTCAGGCTGTCCTGCAGCAGAGACAAGTTTTCACATGTTAACATTATATAATCAATGTAATGAATTCATTTCACTGATATGGAAAAGAGAACAGGGAGCGGTCTTATGCTATCATCCCCTGACATACGGGGAGACTATGCAGTAATGTTGAAGGAGCACTTGAAAGCTATTGTTGTCCTTTCCACATGAAGGTAAATTGATCTTGTGACTCAGTGGCCAGGGATATACTGAAAAAAAATTTGCTAAATTCAGCCTGGCATGGTACACTCCTAGGACCATGGCCAAGGAGTCTAAGATGATGGCAATGTTGTGTACCTTCTCATAGATGTGTACTACCTGCTTCAACTCTTGGTAGTCCACTATCATCTGCCATGTGTCATCCAGCTTTTTCACTGCCCATGGTGGCCTGTTGAAAGCATTACAGAAAGGGCATATAATACTCACTCAGTGCAGTTCTTGTATGGTTTCTCCTATTTCCTTATGCCCCTTAAGCAACTTATATCATTCCATCGTTACTACTCTTCATGGGGGTGGTAGACTTACCAGTCCTTCAGCACTGGTTTGATTATTCTAACTCAGAGGCAGAATTCACCAACAGAGATTTGTAGTTTGACCTTGTTGGAGATCAACACTCAGTATGTTCTCTGGTATTGGAGAGATAAAAATCTTATATTCACAGGGGAGAATGCCCAATTTCCAGTGTCAAAAAGAACTTTCTGACCATAACTGTTTGTTCTCTGTAACCATCAGTGGTACTGAGAGAATAGGCAACTTCAAAGGGCTGCCATGTATTAATACATCCAGTTCCAATGTCCCTCAGGCTGTTACCTGCTGTTTATTTCTGGGGGACCAGCCAATAGTAAGCTCAACATGGGACCTCCGACTGCCCCCAGTGGCTTTCACCTGGAGGCAGTCTTGGCATGCATCCTATACCCAGGTGTGGGAGGCACCCACCCCAATTAGGACAATATCCCTGAAGTCTCTACAGGAGTGGTGGGGCATCAGAGATGGTAGGGACAGATTAGGCAGGTCTGAACTGTCACTCAGGTTTTAAGGCTTTCCACAAGCAGACCAAAACAATATTGGATTGTCAGTCTGTCTGTTCAGATAGGGCCCTAGCAGCAATGAGGTCAAACCACATTTGCTTCTGGGTTACTTTTAGTGGACTCTATAGCCAACTGGGATGAGATTTTGACTCCTTGAGTTGTCTTTCTGTCTGGGGTCTTAGAGCCTGTACTCATTCCTGGGATTTGTCAGTTTCCTTCAGATCAATAATGGACTGTCCAACATGTATTTTTCCACGACTGGGCTCAACATAGATATCAGTGTCCAATATCAATTGCTCGAGGCAAACTGGAGTATATAGGCTTTTGTTCCTGGCAGTGAATGTGACCAAGGCATTCAAAGACAGGGTCACATATGGTCTATCTCATTCCCACCTCCCTAAGAATTTGTTGTACCTCCTCTATAGATGTCTAGGGTCCCACATGTCCAGGGAGATCTCCCTCATTAGGTCAAGACTCCTCGCAGGATAGAATAATTCTATGTATAAGGGAGCGAATGCCTTGAATCCTCAAGCCCCAAGCAGGTGCTGCTGGAGGGCAGCCTGTGTAGTGACATTGCTCATTTTCTCTGCCATCTGCCTAGTAAGAGAAGTGTCATCGCGCCCTACCCCTAATCCCATAGCCACACTAACCATGCCTGGACACTTTCTCTGATCTTTTGGTTAGAACTTGAGGTCTATGTCATATACATTCTCTTGCCATGCATGTTTCCTGAACTGCGGGTACCCAGCTAGCTAGGTCCGCTGTTGTACTTTCTGCTTTCCTTGGCGTCACAGATCAGACAGAATGGGTGCTTCATCCATTTCACTGTCAATCGCCAGAACAGCCCCCTCTTTGCTCTCCCTGTTTTTCCAGGGACTCCATCGCTTAGCATACCAATCAGGCTTTGTCACAAGCACTCAGACCTTAATCTGAGGCAGTTTGTACACTCTTAGCTTTGCAAAATGGCACACTAAGGTCCTTTGCCTCTCCCAGCTTGTTTGTTAGCCCCAGAGCTAGCAGAGTAGTGGACACCCACACATCTTGCTCTAACCTCAGCTCTCCTTCCAGCTCTCTGACTTGGGCTTCAACTTCTACTTGGACATTATTGGCCAGTGGAGTTGCCCACAGTAGAGGCCTGCCCACTGCTACAGCTGTTCATGTCCCTTCTTTGCCACAGTGTACCATGGACAGTCCCCCAAACAAACACATTAAACCAGCCAACTTTCTCAGGACATCCCTCTACTCATGCAGCAGTCCACAAGCATCTAGGATATGGGCCACCACTTCTCCCCACCTAGAGGTCAATGGCTAGCCTGGGATTTCTTTTGCAGATGCCTCATTCCCAAGGCCCATGTCTTTGTTCTCCTGGATGGCTCACCAATTGTTGGTTCTTAATCTCTTAGGATGCTTCTCAGGTGTGATGTGAAACTGGTCTCCGTATACATGGAGGGCCAGGAGAGATAAAAGGAAGAGGTAGGCCACAACAGGTTGGTAGGTGGCAGGTTAAAAGATCAAGAGAACTTGCATATGAGGTTTGTGTTGGGTGGCCTCAGGAGGAGTATATCTCTGCACCTGCCCACCAAATCTTAAAAGTTATTTGGAGGTCTTAACTGGGTTCAACCATGTGTACTGTCCAAATGTTTTCAACACACCACTCTCTCAAGGCTATGTCCTTGGAACAACCTCTGGGAGTGGGACAGGCAAGAGGAACCCACAATCCAAAGATAAGGGAGCCTCCAATTGCTCAGGTCCAGCTCACGGGTCACATCTTCCCACAGTCCCCCATCCCTTATTTGCAAGTTGGTAGTTAGATCTAGAGGACTGCATTTCTAAGGTGATGTTGTGTTGCTCTCATGACATTATAACAGGAGTCCTATAATTGCTAATAACATTTAGATTAGTCACATGACTCAATTCAAGGCATGACAAGATAGCTTGCCACAGATTAAGATTCCAGGTGAGAGTTCTTAAAAAATCTAGATGATTTAAAAAACAAACAAACAAACAAACAAACAAATAAATAATTGAGATCTCCTGAAACAGCCCAGAGCAGTTGTCAAGGCTGTAACAATAGGGTCATGAGGAGAGGAAAGGCGGCAATCTGCAGCTACTTTTGTCTTGAAGCATTTTCCAATTTAAGGAAACAGAAACAAGGCCAGTTTCCTTTCAAAGAAATTTGCTTTTGGAGGTGATGGATATGTGTATTACCCTGTTTGTGGTGATGGTATCACAGGTGTATTTCTATGTCCAAACTCATCAAAATGTATGCATTAAAAAAGTACAACTTTTTGTATATTAAATATACCTCAATAAAAATGGAAAGAAAATAATTGTATTCTGCTTTATAAGAAGAAAGAAAGACAGACAAACAGAAAGAAAGAAATGAAAGAAACAAAAGAAAAGGAAAGGGGAAAAAAGAAACCTGCCAGATTCTGAAGTGGTGTAGTATATATAGCATGTTAAGAAGCAAACATTAATTTTCTAAAAATCAGAGTGCTATCTCCTCAGCATTGTAGTAAGAAACAAGAATCAAACATCAGAACCTATCTAGGTGAAGAACAGTTCCGCACACATCATTATGCTATTTGGAAGTTCTGGTGGATTTCACCCTAGTTGTGGGCCAGCACCAGAAAGACAGAAACAGCGCATTTGTAACACAGCCCTGACTCATTTTGTGCATGATTGATCGAGTCGTTCATTACCACTGTGTCTGACTAGTAAAGCAGAGGGTCAGCTTTCACAGAGGAAGATAACACCATCTTTAACCTTGCTTATACAAGTAGCTGGCAACCAATCAGTTGCTACCCATGTAAATCATATGAACTATATTGAAATGCAAAAAAAAAAAAAAAAAAATTAAAACCCAGAAACCAAATAACCAAATTAAAATGGACCCAAAGTTAATACAGACATGGTGTTATCAGCAAGGACATGGACAGAAAATAGACAGATGGAAAAATGTATGAAACAATGGTGAAATTCACTGGATAATTAGAATTTGTAAAAATTTCAAATGAAAATTATACCAAATATAAATTAAGTGAATTATGAACTAAATAAGTGAATTTAACAGATTAGACATAAAAGAATAGACCATTTGGGAATTATTATTATTTAAATAATGGGAAAAATTAATAGGAGATCAAAATGGTTCCACCTGAAAGGAGGCAATGCCATGAACTTAGAGACTACACTTAGAGAAATAATAAAAATATTTTCTTCGGGTGGAAGAAAAATGATTGCATGTTTGAGCATATGAGAATTGCATAAAGAAATAAAGAGAATATATGTGAAATTACAGCAATTATGAGATGGTTATGCAAATTATGTGTGGGGATAGTTAGGATTGAAATGTTCTAAGATTGAAGCATATTTAAGGAACTTAGATACACACAGTATGTATTAAATCAGTAAATTGGAACCATGAGCCAGTGTTGAAATATTAATTTCTTCTTTTAGACTTTTCACCATTTTCATTTTAATAAAGGAAGCAATTTTATAACCAAAGTCTACACGTGCAGAATCTAGTTGTTCTTTTTAAGGCATGTTCAGCAAATAAATTTTGAGTTCACATGAATTCATGGGTTGCTAAGCAGAATACAGTTTAAGGAAAAAAATGAAATATAAGGAATAAAAAGATTAATACTATATAATTTATAGGGAAGACTTTTTATTTTAAGATATGGAAGCTCAGAACAAAATCCTGTTCTGAAAGATTAATTTTTAAATTAGTATATATATATATATATATATATATATATATATATATATATATATATATTCATCACTTGTGTCATTCCCAAAAGGACTTGACTGGATTTCCAGAAAACATAGTAAAAATGCACAGAGATTGAAAAAAAACTGATGCTTACCTGGCATTGCTCTTTACCACAGTGTAATCGATATCTTGCAACAGACCATATAAAAATGTATCAGAAATGTCTAACATACTAGTATTATATCTACTGTGTTCATTTACTGCCCCACAAAATCTAAGTTGTGAAAAATTTCTATTTGAGAAAAAAAAAGTGGATATTTGTGCACATTTGTTCAACTATTGTGAAATCAGTAAAACACAAGCAGCTTTGCCATGTCCCTTCTTCACTTCTAGAAATCCAAACACCCTTCTTATCTATATTACTGAAGAAGATAGAGGTCAGTGTGGAGTGAGAGAAAGTGAGAGAAGGGGACTGACCAATAGCTCTAGAGGAAGTGTATTGTCTTTGATTAATCATGTTAGACTTTTAAGAGTTTATACATCTGTTCACTCATTTCTTTAGCCCTTGATAACTAAAAATAATCAATTACCTCATTTAGTCTCCAAAATAAGCCTTTGTGGTATGAAAGTTAGTGATATCATCAACAGTAAAAGAAGAAATATGGGAGAATGAATGAGAAGTTAAATTGATTTGGCCAAAGGCCATATGCTGGCCAGCTCCTGCTTGCCCAATCAGTGCTTTCATTCACTTCACCTCAAAGACAATCTCACTCTCCACCTCTCACATGTACGTACACAGACTAACTCTGTATTGTGGCGACCAACTTTTCTACCTCGTATGACTTCAGTTAATAAACATGTGGAGAGAAAAATGTTATAATTTTCCACATGTTAAATTCTACACTTTTATCTCCCTACATTTCCCCTTTTTAGCCATTTATATCTCTCATTTCTCTTCCTGGTAGTGGTCCTTGAGAACACTTCTTTGGATGTCACTATTGACCCTCACTTTAGCCAAAGAGTTCTGAGACCTGAAAGATTACAGGTTGATGGAATATTTAGAATTAGGCCCGGTGACCTTGACTTGTGAAATGAGGATATGGTTGGCCAAGGGAAGAAAGGTAGAGATGACAGGCTCTTAGTGAGGTCATGAGCTCACTGGAGCCAGCACCAGCTTCCAGATCCAAGCTAGCCAGGATCCTATAAGAAAGACTACTGGTGAGTTGGCTTTTCTTAAGGACTTGAATGTTACCTGCATTAATCATCTCAGATTTGGATCATGCATCCTTCCATGCAGCTGTGGTGTGCTACTCAGGCCACCTCAACTTCCCCAAGGTCTATCAACATCCCCAGCCATTTCTTTCCTCTGTATCCTTGTGTTGTATCCAACACAACACTCAAAGGAAATGATCAATTTTGTGGAAGAAGGAATTTATTTGCCTTTCTAGTTTTTGAGCTCTTCCTGGCTTCAAAGCAAAAAAGAACACAACAAAGAAATTAGAAAGTAATTACAGTAACGGCAGACAGGTCATCACCAGAGAGACTAGTGTCTCTTTAACTCTGAAGCATCATTTCTGAGATACCTGGCACCATCTCTCATTATCCATGTTACATGTGGCTTCCTGTTTGATGTTTTTGGTTATCTCAACATATTTTCCATAACCCGGAACATTTGCTGAGACTTCAACCTTTATGCACTTCAAAACCAATGACACAGCTAACTTTGGCAATGGACTGCTGGGGTTGTTTGGGAATACGGGGGGAGGGGGGGAGCGGGGGGAAGCTAAGGAATCCCATGACTGAAGTCCTACAGAACAGACTTGGAGAGATACACCACATGCACTCTCATGTCTTTGTGGCTTTATTCAGGTTCTTTCTACTAGACCAAATATGCTTTATCTAATCCCTAATCTGTAAAATCTTCCCAAGTCTTCAAAAAAAGACCCATTTTCCTAATAATGATGAACATTTCCCTTCTCTGGTTATTCTTAACACTCATTTCATAGTTTTGTAAATGTCTGTATCCCTGGATTGATATATCCTTGAGAGAGGAGGCCTCCTCTCTTAATCAATTAGACTAGGTCCTCATCAATCTCATTGCAGTTGTTTCCCTGCATCTCCAATATATACCTCCAAAATGTTTGGTAAGGCACAAGTGACCATGCCAAAACTTTGTTTAAAATCTTATAATTGCTCTCCAATGCTGAAAAGAGAATATCTAACTTCCTCAAACCTTGAGGAATACATGAGGAGACAAGGTAGAGAGAGAAAAAGAGAGAGAACCTAGGGTACATGCCTTATCAGGAAGTGAGGAAGTACTGTGGGGTTCTCAGGTAAGGTCATATAGGTCAATTCAAACCAAAAAGAGCAGGATTTTACAAGTTCCATGGGGTTCTTATCTGAGAAGGGGGGCAGACTGTTGACCACAGGGCTGGGGGGAAGGCATATCAGGAATCCTCCTTTGCTTATGACTCTGGGCTGCTGTATAGGGCATGTGTTTGCATGGGAGCATGGGAGGCAGGGCTAGTGTCAGTTAAAGATCCCTGCAAGACACTTGGCCAAATAAATGGACGCTGGGCAGCAATTCTAGGTAGTATCTTAGCTAAACTCTTTTCAACGACACATAAAAAAATATATTCTTTTTGTAGGAAAGTAACAGCAGTTGAATTCAACTAAATATTAACTTATCCCTTTTGTACAATTTGGTGAAATGCTTGGAATTTCAAGCATTTGAAATGCTTGGAATCCATACTGAGGCTTGGAATTCTTAATTCTCTTTATAAATTTGTCTGTGAAATCCCAGATGGTTGTGAACCAGTCACTGGTTGTTTTGGTTACTTTTTATCATCTATGAAATGAAGAGTTTTGATCAGATTTTGTATGAGATTCTAGTATTCTACATTTAGGGACTTTGATTAGTCCTAAATACTTGAGGAATCTCAATCATAGGGTAAGTGAAGTGAAGGCAGAAAGTTACTAATTATTATAGAAAGATACTTGATAGATATAAATAGGTGATGATAGATGATAGATTTCATAAGTAGGTTAGTATTTTTCTTAGGTGATTTTGAGTTTTCTTTTTATTTGGAGAGCCTGTAACTCAACCACATAATGAAGCAGAAAAAGTGTTGCGCTTGATGAATTTAAACAATCTATCATGAAATAACAATGGTCATCCAACCTCAACTTCAGAAGCTTAATTTTAGAATCCCACATAGATGCTGCTATTCATACAAAAAGAGTATGCTCTCAAGAATTGTTTCTAAGATGATATCTATAATCTAAAAAAATTTAGCCAGGACTAAGATATATTAAGACCTTTCTTTTTTTAAAAAATTAATTGTTTTAGAAGAATGTGTATTCAGTTGAGTTTGGATGTAAAGTTCTGTAGATATCTGTGAAATCCATCTGGTCCAGTGTATCATTTAAAGCTCTCGTTTCTTTGGAGATGTTGTGCTTAGAAGACCTATCGAGTATAGAAAGAGCTAGATTGAAGTCACCAAGTATAAGTGTATTATTATCTAAGTATTGTTTTATTGGTGTTCAATTTGCCAACACACAGAACAACACCCAGTGCTCATCCCGTCAAGTGCCCCCCTCAGTGCCCGTCACCCATTCACCCCCACCCCCAGCCCTCCTCCCCCTCCACCACCCCTAGTTCGTTTCCCAGAGTTAGGAGTCTTTATGTTCTGTCTCCCTTTCTGATATTTCCTACCCATTTCTTTTCTAATTATATTGCATTTTTTCTAGAAACATATTTATTATACAATCAAAAGTGGTTTCATACAACATATCAGCTTCTGATGAGGATATAGTAAGCACTCTATAACCCAAGGCGTGGAGACTTACATGGAACCTTAAAAGTTGTTGGTATTCAGAAATTCCCCTTTTAGAAATTATTCATCACTGTTGCATCATAATGTTGCATTTTGTCTTTCAAACAAATATTATTTGGGGAGAGCAGAAGTTATTCTGGTTTTGCTAACAATCAATGGCACTGCACTTGGTAAGTCACAGACCAAGTCTTAGTGCCCTTCAACTGTAAAGAGGGATTTTTATGGAAATTAAATTAGATATGAAAATTTGCAAGGACAATGCCTAATGCATAAAGTAGTAGACAGTCTTATTACATTATATCAAAACCTAGAGGGTTTCAATAAATTGACTAAAAGGGCAGGATTTTAGTGGTGGGATTATCCTTAGAATTTAGACCATTGGCTATAAATTCTCTTCTTTTTGCCCATAATTACTCTCCTAGTCATAAGACAACTGAAAGAAGGGAGGGCTAAGCATATACATCAGTGATAGGAAGGAGAAAAAGGAAAAAAGAAAGAATGTAAACATGGATTATCTACAGAACTAACAACCACCTTCTGGATCACCGAGAATAGAATAGATCATAGCAATTGGGTAGGCTCAATTGTGGAATATGAATCTTATCCATGAAAAAGAATACAATATGTTTCCATTAGTTGTACAAGCTTAGCAGCATTTTAAGTACTAACTATTGTCGTTATAGAAGACCTTACATTCTAAGAAAGAAGGCTCATATCAGAATCATGTGAGAGTAACTACATGTCTTCTAGATTATCCTGATTGGGATTGCAGCCTCTCATCACCCAGAGTCTCTCTTCAGAAACCTGTCCACCAAGTAAGCTTAGATAGACTCATCCCAGAAACACTAGAATCCACCCAGTCCTAGAGGCCATTGCCAGTTCTAAATTTTTAGGATCCTAAATTTTTAGGATGTTTGTTTGCATGTTTGCCAAAGTTTATAGGTTTGCAGAATGTATGGATGTCTTGAACATTGCCAGATTCATTGGAAAAGTTCACAATACAAGATATGAAATTTGTCTTTTTTATATAGTAACTAGGAGATCAAGGATGGATTTTCTGAGGTTTTGTGTTTTTTTTTTTTTCTTCAACTATATGGTAATGTCAAATTGCAGTTGTGTAAAATGTCCTGAAGGAATTTCACCAAAGTAGGCTCACAAATTGCCACCTAGAAAGGGCCAATTTTAAAAAAATAAAAAAATAAAAAAATAAAAAAAAAAAAAAAAGAAAGGGCCAATTTACATAAATTAAATTATGAACATAAAGAACCAGGAGAAGCCTGGAAGAACATAAGAAAACCAGTAAACAGTATTCTTGGAATGTAATTTAATAAATTCTTAAACCAGTGCATACCTTAGCATTCCAGATCTTTTGGGAAATATATGCATTTTTAAAAAGGGGTTACTATACTCCTTTTGAGGCAGAACAAAAAATAAAATATTTAAATTCATTTGATAACATTAATCATGCATTACAGTTTTGCAGTTGACTAAATAGTAAATATACACCAAATTTGGTTAAAAATTCAACATCTTCTAATAATGTCCTTATTTTGAGTTTAGATATCAGATAAAACATTTCAGAGGGTATTGGCTAAAAAATACCTTTATAAGAAAGGTACAAGATTCATTACTTTGCAAAATGTTTAACTTTTAATATTCCTTAATTTATTCAGGATAAATTTATCATATCACTAATAGTATCATATTCTGGTAGTTTCTATTTGCATTGACTGTTTATGAAGTGATTTTAGTGAAGAAAAGGATTTCCTTTGATTACAAATATACTCTACCCTATATTATGACTAATTGATCCTCTAGTTAATTTAATTCAAAGACCTATAAAATGACTTTATTAATGTGTATCAAAATGTATGTCTATTAAGAAGGAAATCATTGAATTTACATAATTAATTTTTAACAATCTAAAATTATCATTTGATGTACTTTAGAATCTTCAACCAGAGTTCCATAAACAATGTTAAGTTAGCAATCAGTAACAAATTGACTAAATATCACTTGCAGACTCTGGATTTGATGCTGTGCTGGGTTACATAAAGAGTGACATGTGTGATCCTACACTGTCACTTTAGTATTTTATACAGGAACACAGTCCTATCACACCTCCACACAAAACCCAGAATACTAATTCAACAACTACAAAAATCAAATAGGAAAACAATCAGTGAGAGGTAAATCCATAGAATTTGTTTAATAGGGAGTCTGAAAGGTTGAGTTTTAAATATGTTAGAATAAAATATTTTCTTTTAAAAAAGTGAATTGCTTCCAGGGAAATAAAACATTAGCTAATGTTGACAACATTCTCTAAAACTCTGGCTCTAAGTATTTTTGGAAAATAGTGTGAATATTTCCACAGGAGCTAAGATGAGCCTAGTAAGAAATGGGATCAAGACACTTTTTCATTCTGCTGCAAAGTTCATCCCTGTTAGAAGGACTCATGGATTTATGTGGCCCTGCTGGGTGTACCTTTATCCTAAAGGAGAAACTCACTTCATGAGTTTTTCTTTCTTTTTCTCTACTTTTTAAGCAAGTGTCCTGGGCTTAATATCTGAGCCTCACCTTGTGGAAATGTTGGGTAAAGGATGCTCACAGGATGTGGTGTGTGGCTGCCACAGGAATGCCTGACGAGCTATTGTGGGACCATGGGGTGTCAGGGGGGAATGGAGTATCAGGGAAGGGATGGACAGAAAGGCGATGGGGTGTTAGGAAGGGGATGACTCCGTATACGTTTGTGTGAGGAGGTGTTTGTTAAAGAGTATCACGTCATCGGCGAAGAGGGAGAGTTTGACTTCTTCTTTGCCAATTTGAATGCCTTTTATTTCTTTTTGTTGCCTGGTTGCTGAGGCTAGGACTTCCAGTACTATGTTGAATAGCAGTGGTGAGAGTGGGCATCCCTGTCTTGTTCTTATCTTAGGGGAAAGGCTCCCAGTGCTTCCCCATTGAGAATTATATTTGCTGTGGGCTTTTCGTAGATGGTTTTTAAGATGTCGAGGAAAGTTCCCTCTATCCCTACACTCTGAAGAGTTTTGATCAGGAATGGATGCTGTATTTTGTCAAATGCTTTCTCTGCATCTAATGAGAGGATCATATGGTTCTTGGTTTTTCTCTTGCTGATATGATGAATCACAGTAATTGTTTTACGAGTGTTGAACCAGCCTTGTGTCCCGGGGATAAATCCTACTTGATCTTGGTGAATAATTTTCTTAATGTAGGTGAATAATTTTCTTAATTTTCTTGGATCCTATTGGCTAGTATCTTGTTGAGAATTTTTGCATCCATGTTCATCAGGGATATTGGTCTGTAATTTGCCTTTTTGGTGGGGTCTTTGTCTGGTTTTGGAATTAAGGTGATGCTGGCCTCATAGAACGAATTTGGAAGTACTCCATCTCTTTCTATCTTTCCAAACAGCTTTAGTAGAATAGGTATGGTTTCTTCTTTAAACGTTTGCTAGAATTCCGCTGGGAAGCCATCTGGCCCTGGAAGACACTCTTGTGTCTTGGGAGGTTTTTGATGACTGCTTCAATTTCCTCCCTGGTTATTGGCCTGATAAACTCAAAATGGATGAAAGATCTAAATGTGAGACAAGATTCCATCAAAATCCTAGAGGAGAACACAGGCAACACCCTTTTTGAACTCGGCCACAGTAACTTCTTGCAAGATACATCCACGAAGGCAAAAGAAACAAAAGCAAAAATGAACTATTGGGACTTCATCAAGATAAGAAGCTTTTGCACAGCAAAGGATACAGTCAACAAAACTCAAAGACAACCTACAGAATGGGAGAAGATATTTGCAAATGAAGTATCAGATAAAGGGCTAGTTTCCAAAATCTATAAAGAACTTCTTAAACTCAACACCAAAGAAACAAACAATCCAATCATGAAATGGGCAAAAGACATGAAGAGAAATCTCACAGAGGAAGACATAGACATGGCCAACATGCACATGAGAAAATGCTCTGCATCACTTGCCATCAGGGAAATACAAATCAAAACCACAATGAGATACCACCTCACACCAGTGAGAATGGGGAACATTAACAAGGCAGGAAACCACAAATGTTGGAGAGGATGTGGAGAAAGGGGAACCCTCTTGCACTGTTGGTGGGAATGTGAACTGGTGCAGCCACTCTGGAAAACTGTGTGGAGGTTCCTCAAAGAGTTAAAAATAGACCTGCCCTATGACCCAGCAATTGCACTGTTGGGGATTTACCCCAAAGATTCAGATGCAATGAAACGCCGGGACACCTGCACCCCGATGTTTATAGCAGCAATGTCCACAATAGCCAAACTGTGGAAGGAGCCTCAGTGTCCATCGAAAGATGAATGGATAAAGAAGGTGTGGTTTATGTATACAATGGAATGTTACTCAGCCATCAGAAACGACAAATACCCACCATTTGCTTTCATGTGGATGGAACTGGAGGGTATTATGCTGAGTGAAGTAAGTCAATCGGAGAAGGACAGTGTATGTTCTCATTCATTCGGGGAATATAAATAATAGTGAAAGGGAATATAAGGGAAGGGAGAAGAAATGTGTGGGAAATATCAGAAAGGGAGACAGAACATAAAGACTCCTAAGTCTGGGAAATGAACTAGGGGTGCTGGAAGGGGAGGAGGGCAGGGGGTGGGGGTGAATGGGTGACGGGCACTGAGGGGGACCCATGACGGGATGAGCACTGGGTGTTATTCTGTATGTTGGTAAATTGAACACCAATAAAAAATTAATTAATTAAAAAAAAAAAGAAAGTAAAAACATTGAAGAACATTTATTGTAAATCTGGGCGAGTTTTCCCAGATGACATTATGCACTCTAGAATTGTGAAGTCCCTAGAATTACAGAAAATCACATGGTGTTTGGATTTTCATTGAAAGAGCAGGAAAACCATAAAAATACAGATTTTCAGATTTTCCAGTTTTCATTTAATCCCAGAACCACCTCCAATATTGTTAGTGAAAATAGCAAGGCAGGGTGTCCTGGAACCTCAGCACACAGGCAGTTGTGACAGTCTGTTAGCTTCAGGGTAGGCCTGAGTTCTGACTCAGAGGACAAGCTACAGGGCAAACAATGGCTTGAGTGGTTTTATAACTAACACTGGCTTGAGTGGTTTTATAATCTTTTTACAATGTCCCAGAAGGGCTCTAGGAAAAGAGAAATGAATCATAATATTAAATAAACTGCAATCTTATTTCTTATCTCAGTCTGGGGAGATGCCACATATTTATTACACAAATGAACTGATGTAGAGTAGCTTTTAGGTATCAAAATTAAGTTGCTTAAAAAACATTAAGTTGCTTAGAGTAGTTGGCCTAAGATGGAATTAAGTTGAAAATTAATCAAATAAAATAAATTTTCTGAGAATAGATTTGTATTCACCATGAAGAGAAGAGAAAGAGCAGAGGCATGGAGATAGTAGGGTATCAGTCACACCCAGGTATGTGTCACAGGTGAGTGACTGTGTGGCAGTAAGATATATTGGATACTTATTCTATCATTTGAATATAATAAATTTAAGAGCATATAAATGAATACTGGATTAACGCCATATCACAATGGAAGATCTTCTTTAAGACATGTTATCTAGCTAGTAATATGTAAAATTGTAATAAGGAGATACAAAAGCTTTGGTGATAATAGTGTACTCCTCTTAAGTTTATGTTACAACATAGTTATTATTTTTTATGCTGCTACTGACAATAGTAATACTAGCAAAATACAAGAAAACAGCCCTGTCAGGAATGAGCTAAAAGCTGGTCTGGCTCTTACAACTGTCCCATGGTGTTCTGTTGTCGAACACGTGATTTCATATATCACATTGGACAAGAACATCCTGTGACTGTCGTAGAGTGAGGAGAAAAAAAAAAAAGAATGCTTTATGGTCAAATATGAGCTCAGATAAAATTGAAAAATATGCAAGCCAGAAAACACCCTGAACACCCCTCTTCCAGCTAATATAAACACCTGTTACTACTTGACCAAGTACAGCTTTAATTTTGCCAAATGCCTCCCATCTTCTAGGTAACAATTACATAGATACTTTATTATAGAAATGTCCTTACAGCCTCCAATCTTGAATCTTTTATCTAATCATCTAATTTCAAGTCCAGATCTTACCAAAAGCCCTTCCAAATCTTATTGAGATGGCCTAAGTTCCCTCATGATGTGGATTCTCCTTTGTTGTAAAAACTACCAATAAACAGATTCTATTCAGCTCCAGGTGTTCCTCAAGATCTTTGGCTGATAAGGATTGGCGATAGTGATAGCCTAAAGAAGATATTAAGGGTTGTTACTAACATTGTTATTTTTATAAACACTATAAGCAGCTGAATCTATCATTCATTAAGAATTTATCAAATTGTGATGAATTTGGATTAGCACTTAAGAATGGTCACTAATATCATATATTGTTTTGATTGTTTTGTACATTATAACATATTTATCCTACATGCTTCTATGAAGTATTTTACATTTTATAGATGAGGAAAATATATTGATTTCACTCTACTTAGCAACTTTATGAGGATGATATTAATTTATCTTTTGGATAGGGCAATGGAGCACAAAGAGTTCAGGAAACTTACATAGGGCTGCTTAGCTAGTGAATGACTGAGTTAAGATTCAAATTCTGGACTTGGACAAGAGCCAAACTGTGGGAGGAGCTTGGTGTCCTTCGAAAGATGAATGGATAAAGATGAATGGAATATTCCTCAGCCATTAGAAATGACAAATACCCATCATTTGCTTCAACATGAATAGAACTGGAGGGTATTATGCTGAGTGAAGTGAGTCAATTGGAGAAGGACAAACATTATATGTTCTCATTCATTTGGGGAATATAAAAAATAGTGAAAGGGAATAAAGGGGAAAGGAGAGAAAATGAGTGGTAAATATCAGTGAGGGTGACAGAACATGAGAGACACTTAACTCTGGGAAATGAACAAGGGGTAGTGGAAAGGGAGGGGGGATGGGGTGACTGGGTGACAGGCGCTGAGGGTGGCACTTGAGGGGATGAGCAGTGGGTATTACGCTATATGTTGGCATATTGAACTCCAATAAAAAATATACAAACAACAACAACAACAAACAAACAAATTCTGGACTTGGGCCACAGATCTCATATATCTAAATATCGTCTTTTACTTCAATTTTATATATTCATTTCTTTGAGGGAATGGGGAGGTTTAACTAGTAGGGTCAAAGGCTTGACTAAATTCATTCTGTGGAACTCCAAAACACATAATTAACTTATTTAAATGTCCTTCTCTTTTACTATTAACTATAGAAAACAAACTGAGAGTTGCTGGAGGGGAAGTGGGCAGGGGATGGGCTAAATGAATGATGAGTAATAAGGAGGGCAGTTGTGATAAGCACTTATATGTAAGTGATGAACCACTGACTTCTACTTCTGAAGTCAATATTACACTATATATTAACTAACTAGAATTTAAATAAAAACTTAAGCAACAAAAAAATAGTCCTTTTCCACCCCCCTCCAACTTCATTAGTTTTGTTTCTTAAATTCACATAGAAGTGAAATCATATGGTATTTGTCTGTCTCTGGCTAACTTATTTCACTTAGTATAATACACTCTAGCTCCATTCATGTTATTGCAAATGGCAAGATTCCATTCTCTTTTATGGGTAATATTCCATTGTATATGCCACCTCTTCTTTATCCGTTCATCAGTTGATGAACATGTGGGCCCGTTCCATAATTTAGCTATTGTTGATAATGCTGCTATAAACATCAGGATGTATGTGTCCCTTCGAATCGGTTTTTTTGTATCCTTTGGGTAAATACCCAATAGTGCAGTTGCTAGGATGTAGGGTATTTCTATTTTTAACTTTTAACTATTTTTAACTTCTATACTGTTTTCCAGAGTGTCTGCACCAGTTTGCATTCCCACCAACATTACAAGAGTTTCCTCTTTTTCCAAATCCTAGCCTTTTGTTTCTTATATTGTTAATTTTAGCCAATCTGACAGGTGTGAGGTGATATCTCATTGTAGTTTTGATTTGTATTTCCCTGATAATGGATGATGTTGAGCATCTTTTCATGTATCTTTTAGCCATCTAGATATCATATTTTGAAAAATGTCTGTTCATGTCTTCTGCCCATTTCTTAACTGGATTATTTGTTTTTGGAGGTTGAGTTTTGTAAGTTCTTTATATATTTACATACTAACCTTTATAGATATGTCATTTGCAAATATCTTCTCCCATTCTGTAGGTTGCTTTTTAGTTTTGTTGATTGTTTCCTTCAATGTGCAGAAGTTTTTTATTTTTATGATGTCTCAATAGTTTATTTTTGCTCTCTTTCCCTGGACTCAGGAGACGTATACAGTAAGAAGTTGTTATAGTCAATGTCAAAGAGGTTGCTGCCAATGTTCTCCTCTAGGATTTTAATGGTTTCTTGTCTGGCAATAAATGTCCTTCTCTATTTTTATTTGTCTTTGCCTCAAAGGCCCAGTTACTTCTAGCTATTGTAATTTTTGAATTATGTAACTAAGGCTTGAAGGAGAGGGAAAAGAGAAGGTTGGTGTCAGAGATCATACTACTATCTAACACCCACAGAGTTCGTCATGAATTCAAGATTACAACAGCATTCAACTGTTATCCAAATGCTGAATATAGGTGAACTTTTTAATTCATTGGACAATACCTGGACCATAACTTAGCAACTTATAATTAATAAAGTTATTTGGTGATGAATTTGGTAATTGTGGTTGGAGATGTTGATGAACAAATATGTTAAATAACATCCCAAATATATGTAAATCACAAACAGATGACTGGACACTGCAAATAGACCATATAGCTTTTAGACAGAACCTATTTTAAAAGTAGCACCAAAGAAACATTGACCATATATGTCATACATATTTTCTTCTTCCTCTAAAATATATTCAGCTTCCTAATTATTCCTGATACACTCCAGTTGTCAGTAACACAGGTCAAACTGGAACAAAAATCAAATTTATAGAAAGCCTTAGAGTTTATAAGATATTTAAGAAGGAGACCATTTAGTTATGTCTTATAGAGAGGCACTGGGCAGATTTGTGGCTCTTACCATTTTAAGAAGATAATGATTTTCCCAAATGTGTTGTAGGTTGTTTAATGTGTAACTTTCAATATGTTCCCAACAGAAGCAACTAGAGATTGTCCTCAGATGCAGAGTGAACTGGGATTTCTGGATGGCATTTTAGCATAAAGCATTTCTCTTGCTTTCATGGACATTTTTTCAAGACCTCTTCACTGAAGTTGGTATTTACCCAAAGGATACAAAAAAAAAAAAAAAAAAAAAAAAAAAACAACTGATTTAAAGGACACATACATCCTGATGTTTATAGTAGCATTATCAACAATAGCTAAATTATGGCTAAGGAAGTTCAAAGCATTAGAGCTGGAGATTGGTATTCTTATTAAGTACATTTGATTCATCAGTATGTATTCTATTCTCTATTTGTATATTTCCTTCTTACAAGATTATATCATCTTTATGGGCTATGATTATTGGCTAATATTTATTATCTATTTTATAGTAAGGACATCATCATGAAAAAGACATCATAAAAAAAAGAAAAAGAAAAAGACATCATGAAAAAGACATCTCTATTTTTCAGTACTTATAATAACAGTTTTTTTCCCCAGGAAAAACCTCTAAAACTTTCCAATATTTTCCTTAAAATCAACAAATAAATTTTAAAAAGATGTTATGAGAGAGGCACCTGAATGGCTCAGTGGTTGAGTGTCTGCCTTTGGCTCAGGTCATGATCCCAGAGGCCTGAGACAGAGTCTACATCAGGTTCCCCACAGGAAGCCTGCTTCTCTCTCTGCCTATGTCTCTGCTTCTCTCTCTGTGTCTCTCATGAATAAATAAATAAAATGGTTTAAAAAAGATGTTCGGAAATGCAATATTGAGTGTTCTCATTCTTTTATGCAGCTGATTTCATTTTTTGAAAGTTGCAGCAACAACCTCCCCAGATGATATGCTCTTCCACCATGTGACCCTGCCACTTTGCCTTGTCCTTGAATTGGGGCAGGCTTGTTTCTGCTTTAACCAACAAAGTATGTGTTAGAAGTGATAGAATCAATCTGGTAATTTCTGAGGTTGTCAGAAAGGCCATGCAGTTCTACTTGGTTTTCTTGAAGTGCTTATTCTAGAAAGCAGCCACTTTGTGACATGTCTGAGTGCCATACTTGAGTCTACATGGAGGTGCTGGTTAGTAGTCACAGCTAGTCCTTAACTAGGTCACTAACTATGCAACTGAGTCATCTTATGTGTCCAGACTTACCTTCCTGCCATCTGAGTTCCACTGCAAGGTGTTAGTATACATTAAGGGAGCAAAAGGATAGTCCGCTGAGCCTGGACCATAGAAGCCATGTGCATAACAAAATGACTGCTATTTAACACCACTAAATGTGAGGTAACCTGCTACACAAAACCAATTGAAATCAGTTCTTATCAAATTAGCAAGAGGTTTTAAAAATGATATTTAACAATTACTGAAATGTATATTGTATACTTAATGAGAAATAATTTTGTAATTTTTTTAAAAGATTTTTATTTATTTATTCATGAGAGACAGAGACACAGGCAGAGGGAGAAGCAGGCTCCACACTGGGATCCCGACGTGGGACTTGATCCCGGGACTCCAGGATCACACCCTGGACCAAAGGCAGGCGCTCACCTGCTGAGCCACCCAGGGATCCCCTTAACTTTGTAATGTTATCCAGACTTTTTGACTCTGTGAAACTGCCCTAAGGATACGACTAGGTACACAGATAAAACATCAAAGTACAGGGAACCCTGGGTGGCGCAGCGGTTTGGCGCCTGCCTTTGGCCCAGGGCGCGATCCTGGAGACCCGGCATCGAATCCCACGTTGGGCTCCCGGTGCATGGAGCCTGCTTCTCCCTCTGCCTGTGTCTCTGCCTCTCTCTCTGTCTCTCTGTCTCTCTGTTACTATCATAAATAAAAATTAAAAAAAAAAAAACATCAAAGTACAAAATGCTAATGGCAGCGCTATTAATAGTAATTTTCACTTGTGTATAAATTATCCAACAATAAATAAATTTTTAAATAATTTCATTCAATGAATTCATAAGTTCATTTGTTTACACCATATAAGAGTTATTAATAGTATGTGTGCAAATGGGAGTTTAACCATGAAAGAGTAATAAGTCTAATCACAGCTAAGACAAAGGAAATTTATCTGACAATTAGTTTGACATGTAATGTAGGAAATGACAAGCCAAATAGAGGATAGTGGAGCACCGAGATCAGTGACAGCAAGCTGCAGGACACAAGGAGAAGCCTCATTGTCAACATCAAGGGTAGAATCACCTAAGCAGAAACCAGAAGCTCAACAAGTAGGCTTGCCAGGAGTATTTGGAAGCATGAAGAACATTTTGACAGTGCAGATTTTGCCACCTATGACAAAGAGAGAGAAGGAGAAGATATGCCCTAGATTCTCCCTTCTGTTGTCCTCCAGTTAAATCTAACCAGAAGTTTGCTAACCTAGGAGCCAAACAAATAGCACACAAACTAAGCCACTTCAAGTACAAAGCAGGGCAGCAGAAGGGGAGAGAAGGGATCTAAGGATCTCATTTCGCATATAGTAGAGTCTTATTTCTTTTTTTTAAAATAAATTTATTTTTTATTGGTGTTTAATTTACCAACATACAAAATAACACCCAGTGCTCATCCCATCAAGTGCCCCCCTCAGTGCCCGTCACCCATTCACCCCCACCCCCCACCGTCCTCCCCTTCCACCACCCCTAGTTCGTTTTCCAGACTTAGGAGTCTTTATGTTCTGTCTCCCTTTCTGATATTTCCCACACATTTCTTCTCCCTTCCCTTATATTCCCTTTCACTATTATTTATATTCCCCAAATGAATGAGAACATACAATGTTTGTCCTTCTCCAATTTTCTTATGTGTTTATGGTTGCAGGCTGTGCATAATGAAAAAAAAAAGTTTTGTCAAGAAAATGTCTACTTTTGCAGGTAAAGGATGATCTGTTCAGACCAAAAATGGCAGTGTCCTTTCATCCTCCTAATGATTCATCCAAATTTGGTGTTGTTTGGAATAATATAGTGAAAGGGAGGTAGAGAAGAATGAAAGATGAGAAGGAGTAGAAGAAAAAGAAAGAGACATCAAGAAATTGAGATGGTTGATGCAGATGATGGGGAGAACAAGATGATGAACACAAAAGCAAAACCTTAAAAGTTCCATGCTAAAAGCTTCAAACAACAACGGATTAGTGTCTGATGAGGAAGGAAGGACAAATCCTTTACTCTTAGACCAGGAAGGATAAATAAATCAGGTACTGGCACAAGTGGATTCATAGAGTTGCTGCTAAGAAAATAAAAGATATCTCTTCCATTTCATCAAGGGTTATGCAGTTATCCGTAATGGGGAGTAGGGTGTGGTGGTGAGAGGGTGTGAGTGAGGGAAGAAGAAGGTTATGAAACACTTGTTTTGGTGAGAAAGAGAAACAAAGGGAAGAATGTTCAGAATGGCAAAGTAAAGAAGTTTAAAAACTCACCCCTACAATAAAACACAGAACATTGGCAATAGTGTCATTCACTTTTCCAGAAATCTTGAGATTAACCAAAGGCATGAAACAAAGAACATTTACTCAAGAAAAAACACTGAATCTTGGTAAGCACAGCAAGTTTTATGGCCTCTTTGCATGCTCAGTTAATCACTCCACAGATCCACAGTAGACGTGAAAAACAGCAGCTACCGCCACAGTAGCTGGAAAATCAACAACCAGGCAAACACTGTAGGATGTAAAGTGGAGCTCCTCAAAAAACAGCACCCTAAGGTGCTTGTCTTTATTTGACCCAACTCAGACCTCACTTTATATGAACATCCCTATCAAGTAATTCATAAAGAATAACCAATGCAAATGTTTAACATCAGCTGCTTATGTGGCAATAACAATTGGGGCTACCAAGAGATGGAGCAAAAACCTTAGAAGGACAACTGGAACTAGATCTGACATATTTATGAGAATCTAGAACATCATGTGTGTTTGCAGAGCTGTGTACATGTTGGGAAAGGCCCAGTAAGGCTCTGAACTCTCATTTCTGGCTGACCTCGAGCCCATGCAAATTGAAAGTGACGGCTGAGAGAACTGTCAGCTGGGTGAGGGGCCTACTTTAGAGTCACTTTCTCTGCCTCTGCCCCTCCCCACACATCGCTTGCGTGCACTCACTCTAAAATAAATTAAAAAGAAATAATAAAGAGCACCAGTAAAGATGACTACTTTGATAAATACATAAAAATGTATGCAAAAAATGTATGCATACTTTTCCTTCTCCTATATGACTTAAAAATTGTACGGAGCAATAATTGGAAAAATTTATTGATGGACTTATAATGCATAAAAGTATAGTTTCTACAGAAATAATAGCACAACAAAGGTAGAGAAGGAGTTATATTGGAGTAATATCTGTTTTTATATAAATTTGAAAATAACTTGGAATCAATCTGAACTCAATTGCTTTATATTATATATATTATATGAATTGTAATCCCATTCAACCACTAAGAAAATAAATTAAAAATATTAAAAAAAAAAAACAATATTGGGATCCCTGGGTGGCGCCGCCGTTTGGCGCCTGCCTTTGGCCCAGGGCGCTATCCTGGAGACCCGGGATCGAATCCCACATCGGGCTCCCGGTGCATGGAGCCTGCTTCTCCCTCTGCCTATGTCTCTGCCTCTCTCTCTCTCTCTCTGTGACTATCATAAATAAATAAAAATTTAAAAAAAATTAAAAGAACAATATTAAAATTATATATTTGAAAAGATTTATTTAACAAAAAAAGAATAATGGAAGAATAGGAAAACAAAAAGACTTAAAATAAATAGAAAGCAAATATCCCATCTCAATAAGTTCTACCATATTAGTAATTAAATTAAACATATATGTAAATGGACAGCAAATCAATCAAAAAGTAAAGATTGGCAAAGGAATAGAAGATGATTCAACCATATGCCATCTGCAAAAGATGCTGGATAAAAAAACATAAATATGTTGAAAGTAAATAACATAAAATTATACATATATGTGTATATCCATGTATATATGTATATATAGACAGTAACATATATATGGACAATAACAAAACAGAGCTGTGGTCACTATACTAATATCAGAGAAAATAGACTTCCAGACATAATTTATAACTAAAGACAAAGGGGACATTTTATAATGTCAGAGGGTCAAGCCATCAGAAAGAACAATTATAAACATATATGGACCTAAAAACAGACACTCATGAAAGAAAAAACACCAGAACAGAAGAAAGAAATAAACAATTCCACAATAATAGTTAAAGTATTTGATATCCCAATTTGAATAATGGATAACAAATCTAGGCAGAAGATCTGCATCTGTATCTTTGGGGTTAATACCCAGTAGTGCAGTTGCTGGGTGTAGGATAGATCTATTTTTAACTCTTTGAGGAACCTCTACACAGTTTTCCAGAGTGGCTGCACCAGTTCACATTCCCACCAACAGTGCAAGAGAGTTGCCCTCCCTTCACATCCTCTCCAACATTTGTTGTTTCCTGTCTTACTAATTTGCTTCAAAGTGGATAGAACTGGAAGGTATTATGTTGAGTGAAGTAAGTCAATTGGAGGAGAACAAACATTATATGGTTTCATTCATATGGGGAATATAAAAAATAGTGAAAGGGATTATAGGAGAAAGAGAAAATGAGTGGGAAATATCAGAGAGGGTGACAAAACATGAGAGACTCCTAACTCTGGGAAACAAAAAAGGGGTAGTGAAACGGGAGGTGGGCAGGAGGATGGGGATACTGGGTGATGGGCACTGGGGGGGCACTTGACGGGATGAGCACTGGGTGTTATACTATATGTTGGCAAATCAAAATCCAATAAAAAATATACAAAAAAGTCATCACATTACACACCATAAGCTTATACAAATTTCTATGTTGGTTATATCCCAATAAACCTGGAAAAAAAAAAGCAACTAGAATGAAGACAGTTGTGAGCAGGGCGCACAACAACAGCAGAGTGCACATTCTTCTTAAGTGCATATTAAATATTCCCCCAGGAATATCTTATATTAGACAATTAAATAGGCCCCAGGAAATTGAAAATAATTCAGATCATACCCAGCATTTCCTCCTACCACAACAAAATAAAATTGATTTTGATAACAGAAGGAAATTTGCAAAATTCATAAATATGTGTAAATTAACACTCATAAATAACCAATAAATAAAGTGATAAATTATAATGGAAAGTAAGTTTTACTTTGAGATGAATTAAAATGAAAAGAAAAATACAAAAACTTATGATTTAGAAGGGAATATGTAGCTTTAAACACCCATGTTAAAAAAATAAACATCTCAAATCAATATCCTATTCAACTACCTCCAAAAATTAGGATTACAAAAAAACAAATTCCCAAGCAACAGAAGAAAAGAAATAATAAAGATTAAAGTGAAAATAAGTCATTTTGTTTTAAAAAGGCAATAGAGGAAGTAAAAAAACAAAAGTTACTTCTTAAAACATATATACACACAAAAAATAATTAATGAAACTTTAGTTGGTAGAACAGGAAAAGAAAGAATACTTGAATTAAAAATCAAAAATGAGAAAGAAAACAACACTACCAGACTTACAGAAATGAAAAAGACTATAAAATATCGTGAACAAATGCATGTTTACAAATTAAAACAACTTCCTAGGACACAAACTTCCACAACTGACTCAGAAACATTAGAAAATCTGAATAGAAGAATAAAAAATAAAAAGCTTGAACTAGCAATCAAAAATTTTCTGACAAAGAAAAACTCAGTTCCATTTGCCTTTTTTTTTTTTTTCCAAATTCCATTTGCCTTTATGGTGGATTCTATCAAACATTTAATGAATTACCCATAATCCTTCACAAAAGTATAAAAAAAAATTGAGGGAAACACTTTCCAACTTTTTCTATGATGTCACTAAGATATAGATACCAAAACCAGACAAAAACATCACCAAGGAAGAAACTACATACTGTATATATTGTGTATATAAATGCAACTATCATCAATGAAAGGCTTATAAACTTAATTTGGCAACATCAAAAAAAGATTATGTATAATGACCAAATGGGTCTTATCCCAAGAACATAAAGTTGGTTAACACATGGGCATCAATCAATGTAATACACTATATTAACAGATCAAAGGGCAAAAACTTCATGATCCTGTCAATAGATGCAAAATATCCTGTGACCAACCTCAACACTCTTTTATGATAAAAACACATTAAAAACAGAAAAATAAATTAAAAATTAAAAAAAGAACATCAACTTCAAAAAGGGCATCTATAAAAAATCCATAGCCAACATTATGCTTAATTAGAAAGATTAAAAGGTTTTTCCCATGATCAAGATAAATTCAAGGATGTTCACTCTTGCCACTTCTATTAACATTTTATTGTAGTTTTTGTTAGAACAATTGGGCAATACAAACAAAGGCACTCAATGGAAAGGAAGAAGTAAAACCAACTCTATTCCCAAATGACATAGTCTAATACATAATACCTGACAAATCTCCAAAAAAACTATTGAGCTAATACATTTTGGTAAGGCTGTGGGATACAAAATCAACATACAAAAATCAATTGTACTACAAACACTAATAATTGAACAATCTAATAATGAAATTAAAAAAAACAATTTTGTTTATAATGTCATGAAAAAGAAAAAATACTTAAGAATAAATTTAATAAGATAAGCATAAGACTTGTACACTGAATACCACCATATAAATTCTCATATCAAAAGACTTTGTATTGTTTAGATGGCAATATACACAAACTTATCTATAGATTGAATGCAATACCTCTCAAATTTCCAACTGACCTCCCCAATATTTTAGCAGAAATTAACAAGTTGACATAAAATTGTTTTGGAAATTCAGAGACCAGAATAGAAAAAAAGAATAAGAACTACTTAAAAAAAAAGAAATGTTAAAAAACTCACAGTTCCTAACTTCAATACCCACTACAAAGCTATAGTAAGCAAGACAGAATGTCATACACCTGAAAATAATGTAATGAATGTCAATTGTATCTTAATAGAAATTAATTAATTAATTTTTAATAGAATGGTCTGGCATAAGGATTGACATTTACATCTGTAGAAAAAATTTGAGGATATATAAATAAATACTTACATTTATAGATTTTCAACAAATGTTGCTGGTTAAACTAGATATCCACATTTAAAAGAATGAAGTTAGGGCTGTCTAGGTTCCTAAATGTGTTAAGTATCTGATTGTTGATTTTAGCTCAGGTCATGATCTCAGGGTTGTGAGATCAAGCCTGCCAGCCTCTACAATGGGCATGAGTCTGATTAAATTCTCTCTGTTATTATGTTAACATAATGTTATTATGTTATTATTATTATGTAAATTCTCCCGTTCCCTCTGCCCACTCCCAACTGTCCTCTCTCTTAAAAACAGAGAAATAAAATAATGAAGCTAGACTCCCTACCTCATATCATATTATGATGAAAATAGATATAAAAGATGTAAATGTAAGGAGTTAAAATTTAAAAATTCTCAAAAAAATAAGGAATGATTTCTTAGTTATGTCACACAGAGCACAAGTGATTAAAAATGATTAAGTTGTATTTGATCAAAATTAAACAGTTTTCTGTTTCAAAGGATCCCACAACAAAGTAGAAATAAAACTTACACGTTAGGATAAAATAATTGTGAATTGTATATCGAATAAGACATCTATATTTTGAATATATAAAGGACTTTCACATCTAAAAAAAAAGGACATAATCCATTTGATAAATGCACAAAGGGTTTAAATAGATAATTCCCCAAGAAAGATATGGAAATGACCAATAATTACATGAAAAGGAACGTAAAAATTTTAGTCAGAGAAATGCAAATCTTTCTAATACCACAAGATGCCACTTCATACACACTTGGTTGGCCAAAATAGAAAAAGAAAGTACAAGTGTTGACAAGAAGGCAGAGAAATTGGAACCCTCATATATTGCTGGTAGGACTATAAAGTCATGTAGCCATTCTTCAAGACAACTGTCAGTTCCTCAAAATGTTAAACATAGATTTACTGTATGACCTAGGGAGTCCATTCCTAAGAATATGCTCAGGAGACTTAACAACATATGTCACTACAAACACATGTATATAAACATGCATAATATTATTCATAACTGCTCCAAACTGGAAGCAAACCAAATGTCCATCAAATGATGAATGAATAAGTAAAATGTGGTATATTCATACAATGGAGTATATCAATAATAAGGGGCTAAATACATGCTATAGCATAGATGAATCTTACACATTATGCTAAGTTAAGGAAATGAGTCACATATTGAATGATTTAATTTGTATGAAATGCATAGACCGATCCATATCCATAGGGACTGATCTTGTATTAGTCACTGGGGAAATGGGGAATTAGGAGGGAATGACTAATAAGTACCAGTTTCCTTGGGAGTAATAAAAATGGGGGAACCCTGGGTGGCGCAGCGGTTTGGCGCCTGCCTTTGGCCCAGGGCGCGATCCTGGAGACCCGGGATCGAGTCCCGCGTCAGGCTCCCGGTGCATGGAGCCTGCTTCTCCCTCTGCCTATGTCTCTGCCTCTCTCTCTCTCTCTCTCTCTGACTATCATAAATAAATAAAAATTTAAAAAAATGTTCTAAGATTAGGTGTGATGGTTTCACAATTGTGTGAATATATTAAAACTTCTGAATTGTACACTTTAAAAGAGTGAATTTTAAAGCATGTGACCGTCAATAAAACTGTTAGTGAGATGGAGAGAGAGAAGGAGGGAGGAAGAAACCAGTGGGATATGTGGTAGGATATTTAGGCAATGTTAAATGCTTGTTTGATATACTTTATCATAAATTTAATATATAGGTAGACACTGTAACTGTGTACCTTTTAGAAATGCATGTTCAAGTGTGCATATGCTTCTTTGGAGAAAGTCAATTGTTGGGCTCAGCTGCCATGTTTATTTTCATGTTTTTATCTTTTAATGACAGTAAGATATTGGGGAAGAGTTCTGAGGGTATTTGCAAGAAATTATGCTTAATTACAAACCGGGGAATCTAAGTGATGGCAGGAGAGAAAGGAAGACAGGAAACACAAATAATAGAAAGAACTTGGGTCCATGAACTGGAAACATTGAAGTCAATAGATGTTTGCATTTGAGATAATTTGCAATGGAAATGGAAAGATGGGAGATGATGATTGGTTAGTTGAAGGCTTGGAATTTGTATTTTAGGGCTGATGCCACTTGTGGCATGGACTGTATCTCAGATGTGAACAGTAGCAGACTGCTGATATAAAGTGAGGAGATAATAGGATATGAAAAAGTCAAGGAAATGAGATCCTGGGTTTTGGATAGACTACCCTCAGAGCTGCTACTGTCAATGACAGTGTCGGCAGAACCTGAAATTCAATAGTCAGGTGCTGTCTAATTTTTTAAAAATAAATACGTGACAATGATGAGTTCTGAAGATGACAGCAAAGAAAAGTAAGCATTACGTGATGGTAAATAACCAAAGAAAAAAAAGGAACCTTAAATAAGCAGGAAAGTTCTGGAACGCTGTACAGTGGGTATGATTTCAAATGCGACAGCAGGTAAGTAAAAGGACATTTATATTACCTTGTGATCTTGAGATGTATGGGCCATGAAGAAGATTAAAGAAGCTTTAAGGTAAGCCCAGTTTTCTCATGAAGCAATAGAATAGAGGCAATGTTGTGAGAAAAGGTGGAGGATATAAGAGAGGTTGCAGATTATAGAGCACGATGTCCAAAAAGTATAGCATATTTCTGAAGAAAGAGATTCAGTGGAGGATATTCAGTGGGTTGTGTGTGGGTGCTGGGATGAGACAGCACTGCAGTGGGTAAAAGTGTGGAGGATAATTGGTGGCCACTGACGTTCACATCCAAAGTGTTCAAAACAGTGAGGTTTGATGCAATCAATCATTTTAAAAATATCTTAGAGGAAAGTTGAATTGATAAAAAAAAAAGATAAGATTTGATAATGTTTAGTCAATTTTAAACTCGGGTAGGTCATTGGTAGAAGTTTTTTAATTTACTCTTATGAAGTGAAACTGTCCACAATATACTGGGGAAAAGGTCAAGCTCTAAATTCCAAAATGACTTTTGTTTACAGAATCCCAAATTCTTTTCAGCTTAGTTGATAATTTGATAATCAGGGGTTTTCCTGGTAGTTGTGTGTCTTTCCTTTGTTGTAGATGCAGAGTGATAGGCAATATCCTAAGGAATGGGGGACAGATTATCCTTATGCTTATTATCTTTCTTGCAATAATGTTACATAATTCATTAAATTATTTTCATTATTAGTGTTGATTTAAATTAGTTATTTTTATATAATCATGCTTGATTTAATTTAAATCTATAGCATAGGGTTTATTGTGTTACTCTATAGAGACAATTCAGATGCTCATTCAAGTGTTGTGTCTTCTATTCGTACTGTGTTACTAAGTAACTTTGTGACAGTGGAAAATGCACTTGCTCTTTTGCCTTCATTTTTGACAAATGGAAAATAAAGAGTTTATCTTGGATAATGTTTGACCTTTTCGTGATATACTATGTGTGCACACATTGATGTGTGAGCAAGGCTGTGTGTGCATGTGTGTGTAGGTATTTTATATGGAGAGAGCAGAGAATATTACAACCTACTGAAAAATACTTGTGTATCATTTCCCATAGTTTCATTCATATTAAGCACAGACAAAAGAATCAAAGGATACACAAGGAAAGAATATCAAATACTTGACACATGCACAGACATATTTAGACTCCTTTTTGTAATGATAATTGTAAGTAAATGAAACGCTCCTGATAGTTTCATTGTTGACATTATCATAAAGAGCTTTCTGGGCCTATTATGGGTGGAAACACTTGAATTGTTTTGAAACATGAATTATAATGCTTGATATTATTTATTTGCTATGTATTAAAGTAAATTTATCTTTTCTCTCTTGACAACCTAAATTTCAGTATTTGGGGAGAAAGGGTTTAGTAATCACTTACGTCCAGGTTTAAAAAAAAAAAAGAACATTTTATAATCCCGAGTCAGAAAAACTTATTGAAAGAAACTATTTTAGGTTATATGATGTGATCTCCCATTTGCCTTTCCCTCATGATAACACTTCTTATACATATATGTAACTCAGTCTTTGGAGTTTGAAACTTGAAATATCATCTCTGCATCTCTGCAATAACCAAAGTTAATGTGTTGGAAACAAATAAACAATAAAATGAGGGAAAAAATGAGAGCATCTCAGCTCAGGAGGGGCATTACTTCCCACAGTCAAAGAAAGCTTCAGTCTACTAGGTAAGGATCATCTGGGGTGACAGAGCTTAGCCCTGGGCAGCCCTTGCTGTACCCCTGGAATGTCTCTGATGAAGAACCTTTGGTAGGGTCTTCATTCTAATCCCCATTGACCACAGTTTAGGGGACAGGTGGAAGGAGTGCTTTCTTAGTCCTGCCAAGCACAGGATTTGCCAGCTGTTCTCTGGCATGAGTAGATACAACGAATTTTGTGCAGAAATGAAAGATAATTTTTATGATTTTGATTCTTATTTCTCTTCCATTTTTTTGTCACTCTCATAACCACTTCTTTTTCTTGCTCTAAGAAATAAACAAAAGGGGAAATAGAAATCACTAGAGAACTATAGGGGCTTGTGGAAATGTCAGTAATTCAAATCACCTGAATCCTTTCTCTATTTTTGTTCTCAGTTGTATGTTAGGGAATATGTATATACATGTATCATTCCCTGTACAATTTCTCATTTCTCAGGCCTCACAGCCCTCAAGAACAATAATCCTAGTCAGACTATTACTTTACCTCAATCTCTTCCAAGCCTCCTAGAATTCAAATACAAATGTCTTTGCTTCATTTTCCTGACATATTCATGTTTCATGTATATGAAAGGCTTATTCTTCAAATTCCTTTCTCCCTCTGAATTTACAGTGAAACAAATGTAAGATTATGCAAGATGAATTAGAGCCTTTGGGCTTTGGCACCACCTGGCCGCAAATAATCTCACATAAACCACTATTTTGGGCCATAGCACCAGAAAAACACTGGTTCTTTTTGTACTGGTAGAAGGTAGCTTAAGGAGCTATATTCTTACAAGTCATAGATCTTTAGTCAACTCTGGCTGCACTGCACTCTCAGTGTGACACTGCTCTTTCTCATCATGAGACAATAAAAGACTCTTTACATGTTGGCTCTAACCTTCCAAGTCTCAGCCCCTTCTACACAGATCCCATATCTAGTGTTTCTTTCCCATTTCTGCTTTCTCCATTTCCTAACACTATATTAGGGTCTTTATAGACATAGTTCTGGTTTCTCTCTTTCTTTCCTGGGATGCCTTCTTTCCCAATCTTGGCTTAACAACTTCTTTTCACACAAGAGTTATTTCAGAAAGGCTTCTGCTATTCTCTATTCTGTTATTCTCTAAGAGCTACCTAGTTGGTACCCTCTTTGCCAACAAATAAAGGAATATTTATTTGTAAATATGATACTTGAACTCAGTTCCCTGGCAAACATTCTGAGACAGAAGTTTATACACAGGAAGTTTAATTGAGAACATTGTCAGGACCCCTGTAAGGAAATGATGGAAGATTAATTGAACAGTAAAGTTGAACTGGGATGCAGTTGTAGTAGAGCAGCACCCTGTTATTCCTAGAAAGAGCTCTGGAGCTGTGATGACTTTTAAGAATTGTCTCAAATAGAAGCAAAGAGATCTGTCTCTATATTTGCACATTGATCTTTGGATATTGGCTGTCTCTGAAGAGGAGCATAATATGAGTCGAGGCAGTATCCTTTGGCAGTGACAAGAGCAATTCCTAGGCAAGGACAGATTATGAGACACCAGCAGCCAATACTCCTGAAAGAAGGCTTGGAAGGCAACACACACTGCAGTCTATTTGCAGCTCAGGTCCATTTGCTTTATATAGAACGTCTTTCTTTTTGGAGAACAGTTTCCCCTCCAAGACAGGTATTCATGATATGAACTATGCACACACTCCTGCACTTTGACTTGGGGAAACCCACAATCAGCCTCCATCCACTCTAACCAACTTGCTTTATCTTCAGATAGCATAGCATTTCTGTTAGTTGAGTTGGATTAACCAGTTGAGTGAACTGGACCCTTGTTCTCAAGTGATCTGAGACATTGGCCATTATGTTTTCTCAAGTATCACTGCTACACTCATTCACTTATTGTCAAATATGGAGACAAATTACCACAAGATTTTCCAATGAGCCACTTGGGTGCCATGTGTGCTCTTCCCTACTCTCATTTAATAATGACAACTCTATGATCTCTTGATGATCACCATCTATTACGTCAGGTCGGATGGTAACTCATGTCTTTTTTTGCTAATTTCTTGACATAAAGAGCCTGAAATGACCCTTGCTGAATCAAAAGCTTTAGGTTTAAAATGACTCTTATTATGCACACTAGAAACATTCCCTATCCTGGGGTAATATGCACTATACAAGTATTGTTCAGAGTGCTTTTGATACAGAGAACTATTTAGTAAATTTCTGAAGGAACCATGAAGTACAGAGGTTAAAAAATTATTATAGTAGAGATCAGTCTAAAATCGGTGGTAATTCTTTTTAACATCTCTCAGTAATTATGGATATAATATCAAAGAAAATTTTAAAAAGCTTTTTTTCTCCTCATCCAATACCGTTACATGATACTTACGGTATCCAATTAAATCTCTACTGTTGTTTTATTTTCCCTTTTTGAATATAGTAGCCAGGGACAGATTTTGTTCATAATAGTGCAGAAAAATGCTAATTCCTTTCTGAGAGACTTAGTAAGCCACAGTAAACTAATGCTTTTGGTACAACAGATAGAAAAAGCTGAATAAAATGTAATGACATCACACACCAGAAGAAACAAAGATTGGGTAAACTAAAACTTGAGAGATATGGTAACTTGGTATTATCTAGCTATTTTTTTCTTGATTAATGTGAAGTCATAAATCCCTTACTTTATCTATTTACCATAGGAGAATGGAATCTCAAGAATTCTTCCATATATTATGCTTGGCACGCAGTCAAAAGTACTAGATATATTTAGAAGCAGAAAAGTTACCCCCCAAAAGAAAGATAGAGACAGAGACAAAGACAGAGAGTAAAGGATAGTCACCAAGTATTGGTTCAAAATCTTCTAGAGAACACCCCAGGTGTAATACGAAACCAGGCCCCATTTGTGGAGGGCAGGGAGACATCACAGAAAGAGACAGGCCACTCTCAACCTGTGTAAGTGGCAGGTTTAATGATCAAAGAAGTTTACACAGGAAGCTTTTCTTGGGTGGCAGCTAGACCAGGAGATCCCCTCACACACGGGCCCAATCTTAAGTTTCTGTAGAAGCGTTATTAGGGTTCAGTCATATATAGTGGCTAAATGTTCTTCACAACACCATCCCATGGCTGTGCCCTTGAAGCAGCCTCTGGGAGCAGAAAAGATGAGTAAAACCCATATTGCAAGGACAGGAGTAAGAGTGAGGAGCCTCTGATAGCTGGGGTGCAGCTCAAGACAATAATCTCTTCCAAAACCAAGACACTGAATTTACAAGCAAACAATGACTGCTCTATCTTTGACAGTAGAACTCTGACTCACACAGCTTTACAGCTGTCAGCTCAGGATGCTGACTACAATGTCTGCAGTAGCCAGTCTGGGAAACAAAATCACAACATTTGTAGTGATGAGCCCAAAATAATCAGAATCTAGTCAAAGACTACTAAATTCCCCAAAGAGAAAATAAGAATATGGCATGAGTGGACAAGACATTGTAATTCAAATATAAAACCTTGTCAGAGAGGATTAAGAAAGGGGACCTACATGGGGATAGGGAATACAGTCAGTGTTATTTTTTTTTAAATTTTTATTGGTGTTCAATTTACTAACATACAGAATAACCCCCAGTGCCCGTCACCCATTCACTCCCACCCCCCGCCCTCCTCCCCTTCTACCACCCCTAGTTTGTTTCCCAGAGTTAGCAGTCTTTACGTTCTGTCTCCCTTTCTGATATTTCCCACACATTTCTTCTCCCTTCCCTTATATTCCCTTTCACTATTATTTATATCTCATTCATTTGGGGAATATAAATAACAGTCAGTGTTATTAAAGAGCATTTAATGGTGACAGATGGATGGTCGCTACACTTGTGGTGAGCTTAGCACAACCTTTAAACTTGTTGAATCACTAGCTTTTACACCTGAAACTAACATAACATTCTATGTCAATTATACTTCAATAAAAAGGAAAGAAAGAAGAAAGAAAGAAAGAAAGAAAGAAAGAAAGAAAGAAAGAAAGAGGAAGGAAGGAAGAGAAAGAGAGACCTAACTATGGGATAACTGAGTGGCTCAGTGGTTGAGCGTCTACCTTTGGTTCAGGTCATGATCACCGCTGGGGGTTTGAATCCCACATTGGACTCCCTGCAGGGAGCTTGCTGCTCCCTCTACCTATGTATCTGCCTCCCTCTGTGTCTCTCATGAATAAATAAATAAAATCTTAAAAAACAGGGATCTAACCATATGCTAATTACAAAGGAGCATGCTGTAAATATAAGGCCACAAGTTGGTTGAATATAAGAAAGCAGAAAAAAATATAGCATGCACAAACAAAGTAAAAGAAATGCAATGCAGTTAAAAGAATAGCTGGTTAGAGGGCGGGGCAAGATGGCGGAGGAGTAGGGTCCCAAGTTACTTGTTCCCACCAACTTACCTAGATAACTTTCAAATCATCCTGAAAACCTATAAATTCAGCCTGAGATTTAAAGAGAGAAGAGCTGGAATGCTAGAGAGAAGAGCTGGAGCTTCTCACAAGTATAACTCTTTTTTAGCCACTCTGCACTGAGAAAAATGACTAGAAATAAGAACTCATCACAAAAGAAAGAATCAGAAACAGTACTCTCTGCCACAGAGTTACAGAAGTTGGATTACAATTCCATGTCAGAAAGCCAATTCAGAAGCACAATTATAAAGCTACTGGTGGCTCTGGAAAAAAGCATAAAGGATTCAAGAGATTTCATGACTGCAGAATTTAGATCAAATCAGGCCGAAATTAAAAATCAATTAAATGAGATGCAATCCATACTGGAGGTCCTAACGACTAGGGTTAATGGGGTAGAAGAAAGAATGAGTGACATAGAAGACAAGTTGATGGCAAGGAAGGAAGCTGAGGAAAAAAAGAGAAAAACAATTAAAAGACCATGAGGAAAGGTAAAGGGAAATAAATGACAGCCTCAGAAGGAAAAATCTACATTTAATTGGGGTTCCAGAGGGCGCCGAAAGGGACAGAGGACCAGAAAGTGTATTTGAACACATCATAGCTGAGAACTTCCCTAACATGGGGAGGGAAACAAGCATTCAAATCCAGAAGATAGAGAGATCCCCCCATAAAATCAATAAAAACCATTCAACACTTCGACATTTAATAGTGAAATTTGCACATTCCAAAGATAAAGAGAAAATCCTTAAAGCAGCAAGAGACAAGAGATCCCTACCCTTTATGGGGAGACATATTAGATTAACATCAGACCTCTCCACAGAGACCTGACAGGCCAGAAAGGGCTGGCAGGATATATTTATGGTCCTAAATGAGAAGAACCTGCAGCCAAGAATACTTTACCCAGCAAGGCTCTCATTCAGAATAGAAGGAGAGATAAAGAGCTTCCAAGATAGGCAGAAACTGAAAGAATATGTGACCACCAAACATGCTCTGCAGGAAATATTAAGGGGGACTCTGTAAAAGAAAGAGAAAGTCCAAAGAAATAATCCAAAAAAACAGGGACTGAATAGGTATTAAGATGACATTACATTCATATCTTTCAATAGTAACTCTGAACATGAATGGGCTTAATGATCCCGTCAAAAGATGTAGGGATAAAAAAGCAAAATCCATCTATTTGCTGTCTACAAGAGACTCATTTTAGATGTAAGGACACCTACAGCCTGAAAATGAAAGGTTGGAGAACCATTTACCATTAAAATGGTCCTCAAAAGAAAGCAGGGTAGCTATCCTTATATCAGATAAATTAGAGTGTATCCCAAAGAGATAAAGAGGAACACTATAACATACTTAAAGGATCTATCCTACAAGAAGACCTAACAATCATGACTATTTATGCCCCTAATGTGGGAGCTGCCAACTATATCAATCAATAAATAACCAAAGTTAAGACATACTTAGATAATAATACACTTATATTGGGAGACTTGAACATGGCACTTTCTCCAAATGACAGATATTCTGAGCACAACATATCCAAGAAATAAGAGCTTTAAATGATACACTGGGCCAGATGGATTTCACAGATATTTACAGAACTTTACATCCAAATGCAACTGAATAGACATTCTTCTCAAGTGTACATGGAACTTTCTGCAGAATAGACCATATACTGGGTCACGAATCAGGTCTTAACTGATACCAAAAGATTGGGATCATCCCCTGCATATTTTCAGACCATAATGCTTGAAACTAGAACTAAACAACAAGAAGTTTAGAAGGATTTCAAACACGTGAAGGTTAAAGACCATCCTGCTAAAAGATGAAAGGGTCAACCAGGAAACTAGAGAAGAATTAAAAAGATTCATGGAAACTAATGAGAATAAAGATACAACTGTTCAAAATCTTTGGGATGCAGCAAAAGCAGTCCTGAGAGGAAACTACATTGCAATACAAGCATCCTTCAAAAAACTGGAAAAAACTCAAATACACAAGCTAACCTTGCACCTAAAGGAACTGGAGAAAGAACAGCAAATAAAACCTACACGAAGCAGAAGAAGAGAGTTAATAAAGATTCGAACAGAACTCAATGAAATAGAGACCAGAAGAATTGTGGAACAAATCAACAAAACCAGGAGTTGGTACTTCGAAAGAATCAATAAGATAGATAAACCATTAGCCAGCCTTATTAAAAAGAAGAGAGAAAAGACTCAAATTAATAAAATCATTAATAAAAAGGAGAGATCACAACCAATACCAAGGAAATACAAATTATTTTAAAAACATATTATGAACAGCTATACGCCAAAAAATTAGGCAATCTAGAAGAAATGGAGGCATTTCTGGAAAACCACAAACTACCAAAACTGGAACAGGAAGAAATAGAGATCCTGAATAGGCCGATAACCAAGGAGGTAATTGAAGCAGTCATCAAAAACCTCCCAAGACACAAAAGTCCAGGGCCAGGTGGCTTCCCAGGGGAATTCTATCAAACGTTTAAAGAAGAAACCATACCTATTCTACTAAAGCTGCTTGGAAAGATAGAAAGAGATGGAGTACTTCCAAACTCGTTCTATGAGGCCAGCATCACCTTAATTCCAAACCAGACAAAGACCCCACCAAAAAGGAGAATTATAGACCAATATCCCTGATGAACATGGATGCAAAAATTCTCAACAAGATACTAGCCAGTATGATTCAACAATACATTAAGAAGACTATTCACCATGACCAAGTAGGATTTATCCCCGGGACACAAGGCAGGTTCAACACTCGTAAAACAATCAATGTGATTCATCATATCAGCAAGAGAAAAACCAAGAACCATATGATTCTCTCAGATGCAGAGAAAGCATTTGACAAAATACAGCATCCATTCGTGATCAAAACTCTTCAGAGTGTAGGGATAGAGGGAACATTCCTCAACATCTTAAAAGCCATCTATGAAAAGCCCACAGCAAATATCATTCTCAATGGGGAAGCACTGGGAGCCTTTCCCCTAAGATCAGGAACAAGACAGGATGTCCACTCTCACCACTGCTATTCAACATAGTACTGGAAGTCCTAGCCTCAGCAATCAGACAACAAAAAGACATTAAAGGCATTCAAATTGGCAAAGAAGAAGTCAAACTCTCCCTCTTCGCAGATGACATGATACTGTACATAGAAAACCCTAAAGACTCCACCACAAGATTTCTAAAACTTATACAGCGATTTGGCAGTGTGGCAGGATACAAAATTAATGCCCAGAAATCAGTGGCATTTCTACACACTAACAATGAAACTGAAGAAGGAGAAATTAAGGAGTCAATCCCATTTACAATTGCACCAAAAAGCGTAAAATACCTAGGAATAAACCTAACTAAAGAGGTAAAGGATCTATGCCTTAAAACTACAGAACACTTCTGAAAGAATTTGAGGAAGACAGAAAGAGTTGGAAAAATATTCCATGCTCATGGATTGGAAGAATTAATATTGTGAAAATGTCAATGCTACCCAGGGCAATTTATGCATTTAATGCAATCCCTATCAAAATACCATGGACTTTCTTCAGAGAGTTGGAACAAATGGCCTTAAGATTTGTGTGGAATCAGAAAAGACCCCAAATAGCCAGGGGAATATTTAAAAGAAAACCAGAGCCAGGAGCATCACAATGCCAGATTTCAGGTTACTACAAAGCCATGGTCATCAAGACAGTGTGGTACTGGCACAAAAACAGACACATAGATCAATGGAACAGAATAGAGAATCCACAAATGGGCCCTCAACTCTATGGTCAACCAATATTTGACAGAGCAGGAAAGACTATTCACTGGAGAAAGGACAGTCTCTTCAATAAATGATGCTGGGGAAATTGGACAGCCACGTGCAGAAGAATGAAACTTGACCATTCTCTTACACCAGACACATAGATAAGCTCAAAATGGATAAAAAATCTAAAGGTGAGACAAGAATCCATCAAAATCTTAGAAGAGAACAGAGGCAGAACCCTTTTTGGACTTGATCACAGCAACTTCTTGCAAGATACATCTATGAAGGCAAGGGAAACAAAAGCAAAAATGAATTATTGGGATTTAAGCAAGATAAAAAGCTTCTGCCCAGCAAACGAAACAGTCAACAAAAGTAAAAGACAACCTACAGAATGGGAGAAGATATTTGCACATGACATATCAGGTAGTATCCAAGATCTATGAAGAACTTCTTAAACTCAACAGCAAAGAAACAAACCATCCAATCATGAACTGGGCAAAAGACATGAACAGAAATTTCACCAACAAGGACCTACACATTTCCAACAAGCACACGAGAAAATGCTCTGCATCACTTGCCATCAGGGAAATACAAATCAAAACCACAATGAGATCCCACCTCACCCCAGTGAGAATGGGGAAAATTAACAAGGCAGGAAACCACAAATGTTGGAGAGGATGTGGAGAAAAGGGAACCCTCTTACACTGTTGGTGGGAATGTGAACTGGTGCAGCTACTCTGGAAAACTGTGTGGAGATTCCTCAAAGAGTTAAAAATAGACCTGCCCTATGACCCAGTAATTGCACTGCTGGGGATTTACCCCAAAGATACAGATGCAGTGAAACGCCAGGACACCTGCACCCCGATGTTTCTAGCAGCAATGTCCACAATAGCCAAACTGTGGAAGGAGCCTCGGTGTCCATCGAAAGATGAGTGGATAAAGAAGATGTGGTCTATGTATACAATGGAATATTCCTCAGCCATTAGAAACGACAAATACCCACCATTTGCTTCAACATGGATGGAACTGGAGGGTATTATGCTGAGTGAAGTAAGTCAATCGGAGAAGGACAAACATTATATGGTCTCATTCATCTGGGGAATATAAAAAAATAGTGAAATGGAATAAAAGGGACAGGAGAGAAAATGAGTGGGAAATATCAGTGAGGTTGACAGAACATGAGAGACACGTAACTCTGAGAAACGAACAAGAGGTGGAAGAAAGGGAGGTGGGTGGGGAGTTGGGGTGACTGGGTGACAGGCACTGAGGGGGGCACTTGGTGGGATGAGCACTGGGTGGTATACTATATGTTGGCAAATTGAATCCAATAAAAATAATAATAATAATAATAATAGCTGGTTAAACATAATTCATGTATAACATAACATACATATTTGTAGACATAAAAATTTTTAATTTATCAGTTTACCTGGGTGGCTCAGCGGTTCAACCCCTGCCTTAAATGCAGGGCATGATCATGGAGTCCTCGGATCGAGTCCCACATCTGGCTCCCTGTATGGAGCCTGCTTCTCTCTCTGCATATGTCTCTGTGTCTCTCTCTTATGAATAAACAAATAAAATCTTTTAAAAAGAGAATTATATTTTATAATGATAAAAGGATCAATTCAACATAAATGCATTTATGAAGTTAAATAACTTAAAAAGTAAAACTTTTACTTCACAGAATAAGAAATTTCAATTGAGTTTTCCTATAACAAATAAAGAAATTACATTTGTAATTAAAAAATAACTTCCTTCTATGGTAACCACAGGACCGTATGTTTTTACTGGCATGTTCTTTTAAAAATTTACAGAAGGTGTAGCATTTAGCTTACAAAAACTCTTCTAGAATCTGGAAAGAAGAGCCTTACAAGTTATTTTTATGGCACCAGCATAATTTTGATTCCACAACCTGACAAAGATATTAAAAAAAAAAAAAGAAAAGAAAAACCCAGGAACATTTTTTAAAAATAGTAAACCTAATACAGTAATATGTAAAAAGGTTATTACCTTAAGATCAATGGCGTTTATTCAAGAAATGCAAAGTTGATTGAAAGGTTGAATACAAATCAATAAAACTTACCATATTAATAAAAAATATTAGAAGGTCAGATGATCATATCAATAAATGAAGAAAAGGCTTTTGATAAAACCTAACAGACATTTTGATAAAATTAAGAGCTGTTAAATTTTAATGGTCTGGAAAATAAAATATATTTTCTTAATCAGATTAATAATATTTGCAATAAACCAATGGTAACCATACTTAACGTTTGCAGAAGAATCTATGAATTTTCTTTCCTACTTAGCAGACCTGGGCAGGTGTCAGTGGCTGAAATTGATTTGTTTAGTTGCTTGATATTCATTTATGAGCATATGTCTTTTCATTCTGGGAGAGTAAAAGCATTTTGGTCTGAATATTTTTCAGATGCCAATACCTAGGTGTACTATCTTAGAAAAGATTAAGAATGGGGACACCTGGGTGGTTCAATCAATTAGCATGTGCCTTCAGCTCAGGTCATGATCCTGAAGTCCTGGGATCAGATTCCATGCCGGGCTCTCTGCTCATTGGGGAGCCTGCTTCTCCCTCTCTGTCTGCTTTTCTGCCTACTTGTGTTCTCTCTTTCTCTCCCAAATAAATAGATAACATCTTTCTTTTTTAAGAAAAGATTAAGAATGAATATAGTTTAGCTCCATCTAGGTGTATATATTGTTTGATTAGAAAAACAGAGCACCCTTTTATAGGCAAATGATCTGTGTGAAACTCCATGATCGATACCAGGTATAACTGAGACCTATTATGAGGGAGTTTCTGTGGATATCATGGTAGAAGGAGAAATGTGTGCTTGTTATCAGGGGTGGTGCTAGCCAATGCTTTAATTCAGTATGGTTACTTCCTGAAACTAAATGTGATGTTATCTCCTATTTCACTCTGTGCTTTGACCATAGCATTATCAAACTTAGTTTTCAATCTATTTTCCCTGATAGCATAAATTTTTGAGAGTAGAAACAACATTTACCTTTAGAGTAAGTAGTTTAATGTTTGTCATAGATCAGGGGCAGGATGAAATGTGCTTAATTAATTGCAAACCTGTTGTTATTCTCAGCCATACTGAAGAGACCTATTTTAATGTACAAAAACCTCTTGTATCAAACAACTCACAAAGTTAAAAAATATATTATTCTAAGAACATGATCTATTGTCTCAAATCAGGAATACTTAGGAAATTTGTTATACTTTTTAAACATACAAGAAACTATTAGAAAGCTACTTATTTTAGACTCAGGTTTGGCTAATGCTCCAAACAATAGAACCCTCATTCTAAAGAGATGTTTGACACTATGAAGTACTCACAAATTAAGGGAAACGCAACTAGATTTTTACTTTTGGCCCACAACAGAAAGAGAAATCTAAATTAAGAAAAGAGAGCCATGGGTCTTCTGTGATTCCAAATGCACAAGCATGGGGACCTCATAATTACACCCGAAGCCTAGGGGCAGGAGCTGTGGCTGGTCCACTTTAAAAAGCTTGCGTAGGGTGGACCCCATGAACAGATTTCTAATTTATACCTGAAAAAGACCAACAATAGTGGGGCTCAAATAAGTAACTACGTTATGATCCAGCATTCTGTTCTCATGAACATTGTTGGAGAAAAAAATCCATGAGAAGGCTCTGTAGATTAGTATGACCCATAAGGCTTTTACTTACGAGAGCTAGATAACATCATCTCAGGTTCCATTTATTACTGTATGAGCAACTTTTATTGCCTATAAGAAATAAGAAGGGAACTTGCCCTAAATTTTATCCAGGGACAAGGAAAGAGCTTATAGTTTGAGAGAATATATTTAAATAAATATTTGGATATAAAAAAAGCTGCCTTATAATTTCTTTTTTTTTTTTTTTTTTTTTTGCCTTATGATTTTATTGCATAGGTTTTGGTTGTTCAGTAAAGTGATTAGCAACAATTTTTGTTGCTCTGAAAATGTAATAAGTCCCTCTTATATCCAGAGAATGAATTATTCATAAAGTTTAAAAGAAAATTTCTTGGTTGTATAATGTAAAAGAAAAAAAATATGTAATTTTTCCATTTTATTTAAAACTCCTAAAACAAATGTTAATTTATTACAATTGAGTATCTTTTCCCTTGAAATTGACTGGATTGCATTTAACTGTGTTATGTATGGGCTTGCAGTAGCCCAGTTATATTGGAAAATAATGAGAACATTGAATGAGTCCTTAAAATTGAAGATAGTATTTTTCCTTTGAAGTGATAGTAATGATAAATATCATCTTATTTCACAAGCTTTTTAGTTGGAAATTTAGAGGATTTTAGTAAAGCTGGCAACTTGTCACAAACATAAGAATGTTACGAAATGGAATTTTCTTTCTTCAAAGGCTTTTCATTTTTTCCCAGCAGCCATCAAGTACTCATAGCACCCTTCATGGGTAAGGATACTTACTGTTGCTCTTTGTACTTTTGAAGCTACTCTAACAAAATTTTGGTGGGATTAAGACTTCATTATAATTATTAATATATTAAAAAGAAAATAGAAAACTAGTCAATTTTTAAAATGCAGATTATAATAGACTAATTTCCTGAGTATATAAAGCTTGATATTTTTGAGGTTTCTGTCTTTGTTCTCGATTAGTCATTTCCAAATATTTGTAATACTATGTTCCATTTACAGGGCTTTCCTATGTGTCAGGAATGAACCTAGGAGCTATTTAGTAATTTGGCCACTAATGTTCCAAGATTCAGAAACATCAAATAACTTTCCTTACAGCAACTTATGATGGTTCTGCGGTGTGGGTGGGGCTCTGACATTTAGACACCTATCTCCTACTTAATATTAAGCCTTTATTAAATTGTGAAGTTTAAGAAATGTATGTCATCAATTAGTAATTTACTTCAGATGTTTAAGAAATGCTTATAGGGATTAATATTTGGCCCATCATATTTTAAGTTATAATAGACTTGCCAAAAATTCAACTGATATTGCAACTCAGGGTATAAAGAAAATGTAGGTTTTTCTCAAGAGGCCTACATGTTCAGTATCAATAATAATAAGAAGAAGAATGAGAAGAAGCAGAAAGAACCTTTGTATAGCTCCATCTACTAAATGTATCAGGATAAAAATAATTTGCATTTTTGTTTTACGAAATTCAGTTTGTCTTAAATAAATAAATAAAAAGTCCATTTTCTTCTTCCTTTTGATTATCCAGCAGAAATTGTGCCCTTGCAGAAGAATAGCCAGACACATGCTTTGAATGACTCCATGGCAATAGAAACACCTTGGGATTCTCAGAAGAGGTACTGTCTTTCTGTTATCTATTGAGCTTTATGTTCCCTTTTCACCTTGATTCTGTTTGCCCTGCTGGTATCTTATTTAAGTTCAAAATTGTCATAATTCATAGTCTGGTCTTCCTTTTGACTTTGCTATTGGCTGGTTGCACACCTGGCTGTCTGCAGGCTGCTGGCTCCTGACTTTGTTCCTCACTCTACCAACTATCCAGTGAACCACATCCTTCCCTATCTCCACATTGGATGCTAATATTATTTCAGATGCTAATACTATTTACATTTTTAAAGCTACTATATGTGCCTAGATAATATGTCTTGGACATTTTTCATTCTTTGGTTGTTATTTCTGTAGTTTCTCAACTATGTCCCATTAACTAACAACCTAACAGAAGCCAAAGGAAAGAGGTAGAACTGCTAAACAATATTGGTGACTCAAATTTTTAGTGCGGTTTTTTAACTGGGACTGTTTTTGCCACTGCTACCATTTGAATCAACACTCAGATTCTTAGGATTTATATTATGTATCAGGACTGCAGGATTGAAATTTGCATCATTCAAGTTATGGCAGAGATATATTAGGTAAGATTCATAGAAAATGACCCTTACGTGGCATGGGTTATCCTGTAAAGCCAAAACCAGTCCTTCAGGGGAGATATAAGCTGGAAGGAATTGAATTTACTTCTTCTGGGCTTACAGTTCTATCACAGCAGAGATAATGAAACTTAAACTGGCAGTAACTGTTAAACTGTTTGGTCTATGAATAGTTGTTAGCTTACTGTAAAGTTAATGAGTTGAATGAACTAATGGATAGTGAATTGCAAATTTGCTATTTCTTAATGAAATTTTATTTTTAGTTATATTAAAGAAGATTCCAATATAGTAACCACTTTTAATTTTACCTCTGATAACAAATAGTAAAGAAAACACTTAATAAGCATAAGTGTTTATTATTTAAGTTCAACATAAATCTTCCTCAACTTATGATAGAATTGCACCCCAAAAAACCTGTTGTAAGTTGAAAACATAATAAATTGAAATGCATATAATACACCTAACCTACAAAACATAGTAGCTTAGCATAGCATAACTTAAAAGAGTTCAGAGCACTAACATTAGCCTACAGTTGGGCAAAAGTATAAAACATAAGCTTATTTTATAATATAGTACTGAGTGCCTCATGTACTGTATGGACTGCTGTTCTGGAAATGAAAATCAAAGTGTCAGAATGAGTGCAGAATGTTGTTCACTCTGGCTATAACATGGCTGACTGGGAGCTGCGTCTGCTGCCACTGCCCAACATAGCCAGACTAACTTACACCAGCAGAGGAAATGGCCCAAATTCAAAATCCACAATCTGATTTCTACAAATGTGTATCATTTTACACCATTTTAAAGTCAAGCCATTGTCAAGTCAAACCATTATCAAGTCAAACCATTGTAAGTTAGAGAGTCTTTATTAACTAATTGCTGATGACCTTGGTGAGCCCTCTGTTAAAATGAAATTAGTTATTTACCAATTTAACACAATGTTTTCAAGTTAATAATAATTCTGGAAAAGGCAAAATTTTGAAGCTGCCTGTGGTCAACACCGTATAGAAGATGCGTGTATTTGTAGCATCCCATTCAAGCTTAGAGGCTTGAAGTAAGACTCATGCCATGTAGTCACTGCCATGACGGGAAATCTCCATTACTATTAAAGAATGAAAGCAGCCGGATATGAGTCCCACACTAAGCTCAGCTCTCCAGCTTGGTTTGCTAATACATTCTTTTCAGATCGAAGATGTGCAATCTGAGCATATTAAATAGCAGTCCCATGTCACTGAATTTCTTTTTCTTTTTGAGCCAAGTGGAGGAACCACACTAAACCATTCTTGGCTTAAATAAGACTTGCATTCAATTACAATTCAAAATAGTTTCACTTACTTTCCATCTTATAGAAAAAATACCTCTCTGTAGCACCTCAATTCCTGTACCAGAGGCGCTTGCTTTATAACAGATAGACTTATTTTTCAGGAATTGAAAAGTTAGCTGTTTGAAATTGGTAGTGAATTTGTGAGAATGAGGCACATTTTCCTTTTGGTTTGATTACCTTTCTCTTCTTAAGTCTATGATGATGGATGGAACAGGGACAGTCTGATAAGCAAACAATTAACTTTTAAAATAAATTATGAGAACATTGTAAAAAGCAAAATTTGTCATTTTTACCTTATAGACTCTGTTGTGTACAAAACAAACATTATGACTGATTCTTTCTACCAAATGGCCAGCACTCAGGCTCAAATTTTTCTGTATTTCACACTTAATGCCTCAGAAAACTTTGACTTACTTGTCTAAAATATGCCAAATTAATGTCAATTTTAATGAAGTCATCACATTATTTTTTTAAATTGGAAATTTCCAAAATTCCTTTTATTTTAAGTAAAAATTAGCACAGATTGTTTAATTTTTCCCATGGATTATAATCTGTGGTAGGCTTATAGAATAGTTTATCTAAAAAATAAAGTCCTAATTTATACCATTTACCATTCATTTATCCATGCTATAAATACTCCTGCCATGAAGATCTAGTTGTCTACATGATGTCACTGCGGTTGAGAAGTCAGGATGAGATGCAAATAACCAATTCTCAATGCTTTTGAGCTGGTTGCATACATCACACACTGTAATTTAGTTATGATAGGCATGGGATGGCAGGACTTCTAAATTGCATTGAGAAAAAGTAGATAAGTGTAGGCATCTTGGTCGTTATTTAATGACCTTAAATAAGTCAACATATTGTATCTGGATTACAAAATTAGTAAATGCTGATTCTATTATGTTATCATTAAATAATCTATGTTAAATTAATATCATAGATGGGGTAATTAAAAACTACCTTAAGGAGAAGCTCTTTCAGCTTTTTTAAGTCTCTAATGAGAAACATGAAGAATTTGGGGGATGAATACACAAATCCAGAATAAGATACAGATGTATCATATAAATTCCTCTTTTATTCTTAATTACCAATAACGAGAAAGTGTAATTTGAAAAACATTTAACAACGACATCAAATGCTGCAATTTAACACAATTAAATTCAAAGCGTGGGGAAACCAGTTGTATGATCCTTCTCACAAGTCAACCAAAGACATGTATTAGTAGGCAGATTGTTTATAACAACTGTGTAGGGATTTTGGTCTTATTTAGGCTTAGATCCTGAAATAACTACTGTATGAACCAACTGAAAATCTAACCTTTTACATTATTAATGAACAAAATTGGGGACCAATGAAAAATTTTGTTTACTGTTAATTTGCATTGATTATAGAATTATTGAATAGTAGAATTATAAGAAGAGGTCTTTAGTTTTGGGACCACAGAAACTAGGATTTAAGTACCTATATTTTCATTTAGACAATTTATCTGATAATTCAGTTTGTTTCTTCATCTATACAATGGAAATAATAGCACTTTTTATTGTGAAGTTATTTTAAGGATTAAAAAGAATGCTTGTAGGGATGCTTTGGTGGCTCAGTTGGCTGAGCATAGGACTCTTGGTTTCAGCTCAGGTCATGATCTCAGGTCCTGAGATCAAGCCTCACATTGGACTTTAAGCTTGTGAGAAGTCGGATTGAGATTCTCTCTCTTCCTCTCCCTCTGCTCCTCCCCCATTTGCTCTCTCTCTCTAAAAATAAATAAGTAAATCTTAAGAAAAAAAATGGTTGTAGAGTCCCTATACACTAGTAGAATAAAATGGGTATTTAATTTGTATCAGTTCATAATAATACTAATATTAGAAGTGGTATGACGTAGAATAAGGAAGTCACAGTTTGAAAAGTTTAGAAAATAGATTTTTTTGCAGTTTTATTGAGACATAATTGACATACATTACTATATAAGATTTAAGATGTATAACAAAATGATTTTATTTACACATATTGTGAAAGTGTACTACAATATGTTGAGCTGACATCCATCTTTTCATGTAGATAGAATAAAAAGAAAAAAAGAAAAGAATATTTTTTTTCTTGTGATGAAGACTCTCAGGATTTATTGTCTTAACTTTCCTTGTATATCATAGGGTGGTGTTAGTTAGCCTCATGCTATTGTACATGATCTCCCTAGTACTGGAAGTTTGTAACTTTTGATCACCTTTCTTCAATCTCCCCTCCCTTGACCTTCTGGTAACCACAAGTCTGATCTCTTTTTCTATGAGTTTGTTTTTTGATTCCACATATAAGTGAAATCATATAGCATTTGTCTTTCTCTGATGTATTTCACGTAGCATAATGTCTTCAATCTTCTCATGTTATCACAAATGGTAAGATTGCCTCACTTTTTATGACTGGATAATATTCCATTATACATATATACATATATATGTAACATATATGTGTGTGTGTGCGTATTTGTGTGTGTGACATCTTCTTTAAGCTCTTTATCTATTCATCCATTGATGGACACTTAGGTTGTCTCCATGTCTTCCTATTGTAATTAATGCTGCTATGAACATTTGGGTACAGATCTCTCTTTGAGTCAGTGTTTTTGTTTCCTTTGGATATATTCCCAAAAGTGGAATTGCTGGATCATATTGTAGTTGTAATTATTTTTACATTTTGAAGAGCCTCCATGCTAGTTTCCATAGTGGCTGTGCCAATTTACATACCTACCAACAGTGCACAAGTTTTCCCTTTTCTCCACATCCTTGCCAACATTTGTTCTCTTGTCTTTCTTATGATGCCACTCAGGCATGAAGTGATATATCATGGTTTTAATTTACATTTTCTGAATGACTGGTGACATTGAATGTCTTTTAATGCATCTACTGGCCTTTTTAAAAACTTCTTTGGAGAGATGTCTATTTAGGTAGGTCTTTGCTAAATTTTTCATTGGATTATTTGTTTTTGTTTTGCTATTGTGTGAGTTCTTCATATATTTTGGAGATTAACCTCTAATAAGATATATAGTTTGTAAACATCTTATCCCATTCCATAGGTTGTCTTTTCACTTTATTTATGGTTTCTTTTGCCATATGAAAGCTTTTTAGTTTTAGGTAGTCTCATTTGTCTAATTTTGATTTTGGTGCTTATGCTTTACATGTCATATGCAAAATATCATTGCTAGGACTCATGTCAAGAGGCTATATTTCTCTGTTTTCTTCAAGGAGCCTCATGGTTTCAGTTATTACATATAAGTTTTTAATCCATTTTTTGTTAATTTTTTGTCAATAGTGTAAGATAGGGGACCAGTTTCATTCTTTTACCTGTAAATTTCCAATTATCTCAACAAAAGACTGTCTTTGATAACCAAATAAGATATTTGATCTTTGTTATGAATATAAATATGAAGAAGAAATGTAGAAGCTTTTTGAAAAATTCAGAATATAGCTTTTCTTTTAAAAATGCACTCAGAAAGATGAGCACCTTGAACTTACTTGGGAGATTTCTACCATATTTTATTAAAAGGAACTTGGTGGGAAAAATACCATATGCCAATATAGTTGAGCAGCTGAGCAAGGGCTATGAAGCCCTTATGGCTCTGCGAATGATTTGAGCACCTTCTAAACCTCTCTGCACTGTGAAGTGCACCTTAGGTTTGATATTATGAATTGTAAATAATATTTTATGGAAATGCTTTTGTTATATTTTTATGAAAGTAATTCAATTTTATAGTTTGTTCAGGAAATCATAATTTTGTTTATAATATTGTCTATAAGCAAAAATCATTCCAGATAATCACATTTGCAATGTGTGATTCCTTTTAAAGCTGGGCACTGTATTATCTGTTGGTATGTAACAAATGAGCCCAAAACACAGCTTAAATAATAGATGTTTATATTTAATAGTTTTTGTCAAAAAGAATCTGGGCATGACTTAGCTGGGTGCCTCTGGCTCAAAGCCTCTCATAAAGTTGCAGACAAGGTGTCAGCTGGGCCTGCAGTCATCTCAAGACTCGCCAGAGGCTAGTAGATCTGCTTCTAAGCAATTCACGAGGCTGCTGGCAGGTTCAACTCTCTACTTGCTGTTGGCTGGAGATATCAGTTCCTTACCACCTGGGCTTCACCAAAGGCTGCTCACAACATGGAAGTTTGCTTCTCCTCTGGCAGGATAGTAAGAGAGTAAGAGAATGTGGAGAGGACAAGACAAAAGCCACAGTCTCCAGATAACCTCATTCAGGCCATATTGCCTTTCTTAGAAGTGAGTCAGTGGGTCCCACTTACACTCAAACAGAGGGACTACAGAAGATCATGAATCACATGACCTTGTGGGCCATCTCAGAGGCTGTCAAGCTATAGTGATAAAATACTATGAGATAATAGAGGAGATGGTTCAAAAACATACTAAGTTTAAATCCCTGAGGGTATGGGATATCTTTAAAATTCTGAATTTGTACCAGAGGTCCTTATAAAAGAAGGCAACCGATACATGTGTTTAAATGAGTTAAATTCAGTGTTTTATCTGTTGTTCTATGACTTGGCATTGGTGGCACTTTGTGGCCCATTCTAACCTACATAGGAAAATAAGTAACACAGATCAGTCTCTCTTTCTCTTCTTTCCCCCTTACTCCCTTCATCTGTTTTTTATTCTTATAGAATCCTACACACTTTTGTCATGGCTATTCAGAAACAGAATTAAATGTATGTATTTTGTCATCTTGACCCCATGCATACATTCTATCTATAATTCCTCCTTTGCTTGCTTCTCTCCTAAGGCTGATATAAATAAATCACTGATCCCTTTAGACTTCCCACACCTTCTCAACCTACCCAGATAATTATGAGCTTACAGCCATAATTAGGTTTTGTAAGAAATTTTAATACATATTGGAGCTCCCTTTCTTGTTCCTAAATTACATCCTGTGAATGTTCCATAAATTTTCAGCAGTGACATTTGATTATGGTAGTCTAATCCAGTTCAAAAACTCAACCTCAAACATGATTTAATCTTCCTCTACTTTCCTCCTAAAGCAGGCTGCATCCTGTGTAAAGGGGCATGAGAGATGGGGTAGAGTATTCCTCCTCACTCCTCACTCCTCCCACTATCTGGGGTCTGGTCCACCCATCTTGTTAAACAGGCCAAATAGTGAGCTATAAGCAGTCACAGTAAAAGTTTTGGGCTCAGAATTGTAACTAAAATTAAATTCCCCAAATCACAGGCCTCAAGAAAGCCATTCCCTTTTCTTGCTCACTATACATTGATTGAATCAACTTATGCCTTCTTAAGTTGACACCCAGAATTACAGAAATTGTTTTACCATTTGTCACCTTCCTTATACCAAACTTACTACTCTCACACCCATAAGTGGATAACAAGCATTCTGATTTTATTATTTTTCTAAAAGCATACAAAAGCATACTATGAATGCTTCTCTGTGAAAGAAAGAACAAAGGACAGATATAACAAGCCAAAGACTTTCACTTTGAACTACTTTCCAACAGCACATTTACCTTCCTTGATACAAATGTTCCTTCTAGAAAAATGATGCTGCATGCTTGCGAAAGGTAGACTAAAGACCCTCAAAGAGGTCTATACAAATATAATGAGATTAGACTGGATGGGCCCAATGTAATCACAGAGGAGAGGAGACAGAGAGATCCCAAGCTGGAGAAGGCTCCATGTGCCACTGCTGGTCTGACTATGGAGGGAGCCACATGAAAGGTTGGGAAGAAACTGAATTCTGCCAACACCAGGGAGCTTGGGAGAAGATCCAGATGCTCAGATGACAAAGACAATCTTTGTCCACATCTTGATTTCAGCCCCATGAGACCCTGGGCAAAGAATCCAGCACTCTGAGCTGGATTTTTGGCCAAGAGTAAAGTAAGCTAATAAACAGATTGTTGCTTTAGGATGCCAAGTATGTGGGAATTTACTAGGGCAGCAATAGAAAAGTAATATAATTTTTTAACCTATGCTTAACTATGTACTATAATATAGAGTATTCACAGATTGTGGGATTGTACTCTAGCTCATTATATTGATTACAGTATAAGATCAGCTGAATATTCCCAAGGCCTGGGCAGTGGTTTGGTCCTGTAAATGTACAGAAGTCATACTCACTTTTTGTAAATTCTTCATTAATTGAATTGTTCCATGGGGAAAATAATCCCAGAAAAAATTTTTCTTGATATAATCATTTCTTATAATAAAGCAATAATCCCAAGCTTATTTTTGATTTACTTTCCCCACACCTGGCCCAAATAATATGTTAGAAACCCACACAATCTCTTGTTTAAATATTTAATACAGTGTTCTATTTGTTTCCCCATAGCCCTGAACCTCACCATGATAAGATTATTGACAATTAAGAGATGTGTTTTTAATTTTATTTTATGCACAGAAATTTGCATAGGTGACATGTGTTTAATCAATATTTTATTTAATAAATGGCTGATTTAGTGAATAATGGCATCTTATATTTTATCAGCTTTTAAGGTGTGACTCCTTCTATAATGTTTCCTATAAGTTCATTTTGCAATTGTGTTTTTCTGTTCTTAATGTTTGGAAACCACGGTTTCTATAGGCTAATTGTTTCAAGTTATTTTTAAGAATAGAAATTTTAAAGACTTCAATTTTAGAAATAATAAGTCGATGTTATAATAATGGATTAATTAGTAAAATATTCATTTTTTCAATATGTATAAAGTTTTCCCTCATCAAGCTTGCACATTTAATATGCAAAAATTTTTCAGAATTTTAATTTTTTAATGAAAATAATGACAAAAAAGATAAGCAAAATAACTAAGAGTTGTTTCAAACTTATACTATTTATCAGATAAAGCTCTAATAAATATTTAGATGCATCTGGCATTAAAATATCTAAATTTTTCCCAGGATATTAAAAAACCTATCAATTATTTGTCGATAAATCATAGATTTCTTCTAAGTATGAAATTATAATATATGTGCTATTTCAATCAGCATAATACATGCAAACAGAAACCACATGTAATTGACATAGAGGATGAACTGAACATCTGTTGGAGCAAAATGAGTGTCTTCACATTCTCAGAGGATAATTTTTTTCCCCTTGTGCAATCATAAAATTTGATAGAATTTAAGATCTTGGTTCTGGTACTTGATTTGGACAGATGCCAGGAAAAGTGTCTAGGAAACACAATCAGATGATGTCATAGAGCAGAGCAATTAATTAGTAGATGCCAGTTACCTTGGGAAAGCAGAGATGACTCACCTAACATTACATACATTGGCTATTGATACTGTACAAGAGAACTGGCCATACTTGAGTTATGTGGACAACTGTTTATTTAAATGCTGCTAAATTATGATGCATTGTAGTTTCACTGACAAATGCCAAAATATCTTTTTTGGGATGTCTGGATGGTTCAGCGGTTGAGCATCTGCCTTCGGCCAAGGAGTGCTCCCGGAGTGCTGGGACCAAGTCCCACATCAGGTTCCCTGCATGGAGCCTGCTTTTCCCTCTGCCTGTCTCTGCCTCTCTCTCTGTGTCTTTCATGAATAAATAAATAAAATCATAAAAAATATCTTTCTTATGAATATGTAAGTATATTACAATTATATATGATATAAAATTGTATGCTAGTAATTATTACAATGCCTTAATCACTCCATGTATTCATGCCCTCTTCTTTATGACTTTGTCATTCCTCCCACACAATGTGGAATATATTTCCCAGCCCTACTGATATTTAATCTGGTCTTTTTCCAATAAGATATTTGCAGACGTAAGAGAAAAGGCTAGTTCATATGTGCCATCAGTCTGAGAAGAACATGCATTAGGTAGCCCACTGTCTAAGGTACATGAAAGACATGAAGAGGCATCCCATTTTCAACCAATAGATTGAAGCTAACTAAGCCCAGCCTACACACAGCTGTATGAATAAAATAAATAACAGCTGTTTAGGGCAAATGAGCTTTGCTATGGTATATTACATACCATTATTATAACAATTAATGCTAAAATGCTTTCCAAAGTAATTAAATACTCATGTATTGATAAGCATGGATAGATTCTCAAGTATTAAATCTATGCACCACAATTCTAAATTAAAATTGTTTTTCCAAAATAATGCAATATTGATAAAGATGCTTTCTTTTGGGGCATCTGGGTGGCTCAGTGGCTGAGCATCTGCTTTTGGTTCAGGTTGCGATCCCGTGGTCCTGGGATGGAGTCCCACAGGACCCTCTGCCTATGTCTCTATCTTTGTCCCTGCCTATATCTCTGCCTCTCTCTGTGTGTCTCTCATGAATAAATAAATATTTTTTTTAAAAAAAAGATGCTTTCTTTCAAGTATTTTCACTGTGGCACTATGAAACCAATAGAAAGACTTATTGGCAGTAACTGAATTCTCAAATTATATTTTCCTTTCTGCATGCCATTCCATTTTTCCCCTAGGTGAAGAAGTAAAAACAGTTCTGGGGACAGCATGGGAAAAAAATACAGGCACATACACAATTGAGATTTTCTGACAAGTCCTCCATTATATTGGAAGCAAAATGGTATATTTTACAGTCTTGTCACACAGCATAGTTGCAAGCAGGAACTCTGGATTTTTCTACTAAAATAAACATTTGAGAATAATAACCAGGAAGAGGCATATTTGAACCACCGATAATAGTACCAGAAGGAGGCAACCCTTAGCTATTGATATTGAATAAAGAGTCTATTGTAAGAGCTGGAAAGAGGCTTCATTTTGTTCTGTGATATTTATAAATTGTACTCTTACAGGTGCTGTGAACATATCTGCATATTTTACTGTTCCCATCTGTTAAGATATCATAAGTCAAATATTTCTCTTCCAAAGTGTTTCATTACTCCTATTTTATTTCCTTCCATGAATTTGTTACATGAAAAACAAAATTAACAAGTCCAATCAGATCAAACACATGTAGTTGGCTGAACAGAAAATGCAGAATCTTTGTAAACAAGTTATTAATATTTCTGTGATTCTGTTGGTTCCCATTTTAAAAAGATAAGTGAGAACACTTGAGATCAGAGTTTTAGGTAGAGGTTTACATTCACATCTGTTGTTAAATGTGCAAAAACGAGAATTCTAAAGTGAAAATAAGAGAATGTTATGAATAAATAATGCATAACTAAACATCAGTAATCGTTGGAACAAACATAAGATAATACTCTTCTAGAATTTCACTTTGTTTCTTTTTCTGTACTTTCATAATTGTACAGAACATTTAATTTACCTTTTGGTTCATATAACTTTCTACCATATGTGCAGTATTAGGTTAGGTATGTGTACATTTAGAAATAAAATATCTGAAGGTGTGACTGGAAATGTCAATGATACTTTGCATTTATATATGAACTATAACTGCATAGTATATTATATATTACATTATACATCTATCTATGTAGACAGGCGGGCTTAGAAGTGAAACTGTGGTCATTTGGTCACTTTTTTCTCAAATTTGTTGTAGCTTGTTTATTTTTCCTCTTCAAATTTTGCCCACAGTAACACATCTTTATTCAAAGGAATTAACTTAAATGTTTCAGCAACTCTTTTATGAAGTGTTTAAAACTACATTATCATTTTCTTCATGATGGAAATAACTTTGTTGTTTCCAAATTGTGAAATTAGTACATGGTTATTTAAAACATTTTGGACAATATTGAAAACCAAAAAGTAAAAGTAAAAATACGACACAATATTTTGACTTAGCGTCTTGGAAAAGACATCAGTTTGGTGCTTAACTGGGAAGTGGCTTTGTAATTTTTTAAAGGACCACCATATCTAGGAAAAATTGTAACATAGGCCAAGTGTATTCTATTTCTTTTTAATATTTTATTTATTCATTTGAAAGAGAGAGAGTATGAGGGCAGAGGGGAGGAGCAGAGGCAGATGCAGACTCCCTACTAAGCAGGGAGCCTGATGCGGGGCTTGATCTCAGGACACTGGAATCATGACCTGAGCCAAAGGCAGACACTTAACTGACCGAGCCCCCCAGGCCTCCCAGGCCACGTGTTTCTTAATTCATCTCCTTTCTCTTGCTTTTTTGGAAGGTGTCATCCTTTACTCTCTAGGGGGAATATGTTCTACTCTATAGATATAACAGATTCTCTGCCTGGGTATTTTTGCAATATTTGCAATTCAATACAATTAGAAAAGCTTTCCCATGGTCTCCTCTCATTTTTTATATCCTGAATTCTAATCACAGGTTGATTTATTTTATGTGACTGACAAATATGAGAAGTTAAGATAATTGTCATGAAATGTCAATATGTCCAAAATAATGCTTACTAGTCTAGTCTACTTCAGGTGACCTCTGTAATGACTCTGAAGTGAGTGGTAATATAATGAGGTAGAAACTAAGAAGTTATTTAACAAAAATAAAATATATAAAGAGGATTACTGTCTTTATACAAGTGCTTTGGGTTAATTTAAAACATTTAAATTTTCAAAAATCTTACTCAAATACTCTTTATAACTTTTTAAACTGATTTGTGTGTGTGTGAGAAGTACCATAGGAAACTCACTATACCAAAAATTGCCTTAGCCGATAAACATTTACTGAGTGCTATTGAGTAATATAATAGATGTGAAAGATTACTTTTACATTTGTAAAAATCACCCCAGAAGATAAAATGGATATAAACTCGGAGGTAGACACTGGTAGTTGCTTTTCCAACATTCATGGCTCTTCTTCCTCAGGATGCCATTTTACCAATTTCTTTTTTTAAGACTGCACTGTGCCTCACCATATAATTGCACATACCAGTCTTTTTTACAAATAGGAGTTGTGTTGTGAAATAATTCAGGACAATTAGAAAGAAGTTGTTGGGAGCAGACTTTTCCTTTCCATGAGTGCATGGGATTGTGTTGGGAAGCAATGCTTCCCTAGGTCTCACATTTCTGCATGCCCTGGAAGCAAGGCACTGACTGCTATTTCTCCATAGTATTTGTATAGCAAGTGGCCTTGGAAGACAGAAACAGTGTTTCTCTCCAAAGGAAAGGATACGCATAATTACTATATAAATTATTTGGATTCTGTACATTTATAATTCCTCTCCTATAAAGCAACCCTACTATATGAGCAGGCTTCCATTTGATCCCATCTGCACAAATTTAAGGGCAAGAATGATGATGTTCATGCTGCTTGCCTGAATATAAAGTATTTTTCTCACACAGAGGAGTCTTGTGTCCTTTATAGCACCCATGAAACGGTGGCAAGCCAAATTGTTATCTTGTAAGGGAGTAAAAATCTCAGACCTTCAAGGTCCTTGGCAGATGGCTGAAGCAAATAAGCATTTCATTGAGTTAGCACTTACATTTTAGTCTATGATGCTATTTGAATTAATTTTTTTTATAATGGAGAGAGACAGAGGTCAAATTTTGTTTTTCCTGTAGTTATCCAGTTATCTCAATACCATTTTTGTAAAGACTAGTCTTTCCTCTATTGATTTGTTTTGTCACCCTTGTAAAAAATCAGTTCATATTAAATGAAGAGTTATTTCTGGACTCTGAATTCCATTCCTTGTATCTAAATGGTTATCCTTGTATTTTTACTACACTGCCTTATTTTGGGATGTCTGGGTGGCTCAGCAGCTAAGTATCTGCCTTCAGCTCAGAGGGTGATCCTGGGGTCCAGAGATCGAGTCCCACATGGGGCTCCCTGCATGGAGCCTGCATGGATACTGCTTCTCCCTCTGCCTGTGTCTCTGCCTCTCTCTCTCTCTCTGTCTCTCATTAATAGAGAAATAAAATCTTTAAAAAACTTTTACAGTCTTATTTTATTGTAGTAAGTTCTTAAGGTGTCTCCAACTTTGTTATTTTTTCAAGATCATGTTATTTATTTTGGGCCCCTTATATTTCCATATGAATTTTAAGATAAGGCAGCTTATACAAAAGCTAAGGCAATTTTTACAAAAACAAAAAAAACGCATCTGGGATTTTGATAGGGGTATGATGAATCTGTAGATCAATTTGAGAAGTGATATCTTGAAGATATCTTGATATTGTCTTCCAATCCATGACATGTGATGTCTTGCTCTTTATTTCTTTCAATCATGTTTTGTAGTTTTCACTGTGCAAATATTGTATCTTTTTAAATTTATCTCTATTTTATTTTTATGTTAAATAGAATAATATATAAAATATGTAGACTATAATGTAATATATAGAATAGAATAGAATAGAATAGAATAGAATAGAATAGAATAGAAAACAGATAACCACTTAGGAGGTTGGAGGATTCCAGGATGAAATGCAGACTTTATAAAAAATATCTAACTTAATTGTAAATGTATGAAATAGCCCTATATCATAACTGAAGGGATTGAGAGAAAAAGATGTTACCTTTTTAATTTTTAAAATTAATATCATTGTAGACCAAAGGCAAAAGAAACTCTTTATAAGCACAGTATTGTGACCAATAAAGTTGTTATCTATGCATATAAAGGTTAACACCTCTGAAACTGTTCTACGTCTGTAGAGGAGTTAAAAATTAAATTAATTAAATTAAAGGTGCATAGCAATAGCCAGGCTTTTTATTGTTGGTATGGGATGTTATAGACAAGCAGAGGTTAAAGCCTAGAATAATCCAGGTACTAATGGATTTGGAGATAACAATATGAGTTAATATTTTAACTTAATCCAGATGGATATCAAATATATTTATAGATATGTATTTATACACAGTTTAGTATATGCCACACACATTTCCTTGCTCTGTTAACTGATACGGACCCTATACAATGACAACCAGTAGCAACAAGCACAAGTAGTGCCAGATTTTGGTTTCTAATACTCTTCACCAACACATGAACCTGATGTTCCTTGGTAAGTGATTGTTTTAGGACTGGGACAGAGAACATGCAAGACGAGACTCCAGCACTGTGTCATATCAGAAAGTTAAGGCAAATATGTCAAAGGGACACACAAGTCAGTTGAAAAAGCTCCAAATGGCTAACTTAAGCAGTTTGACCAACAGAATAAAAAGCATAATATTGGATTATAACTCAAAGTAAATAACAAATATCCATAACCCATATTGGTATAATAAACAGCAAGATAAATAAATGGGAGACAATAGACAAATATCCTGTGAAGAAAAGTTATACTTTATAGTTATAATTTACTTTATACTCTCCCCTCAGAGAGGTGGAGCACAACACAGTTCTTAAGTGTGAGCTCTGCAGTGACTTCTTTCCAAAGAGTAAAGTATGAAAAAGGAGAAAGAGTGTGACTGTGCAGTGAAGAGACATGACAAACATTACCTCAGCCATATGGTTAAGATAAATATAAACAGTGATATGGCATGTTGAAAGCATGCACCCTTGACATCACATAATGAAAATGTGGCAATATTGTACAATACTAACGTTAATCATAAGGAACACTGGGTATGTGTGAATTCTCTATATTACCTCTAAAATCTTTCTATAAATCTGAAATAGTTCTAGGATGGAAAGTTTACTTTTTGTTTTTTAATTTTTTAATTTAAAATTTTTATTATTTAAATTCAATTAATTAACATATAGTGTATTTTAAGTTTCCAAGGTAAAGGTCAGTGATTCATCAATCTTATATAATACCCAGTGCTCATTACACCATGTGCCCTTCTTAATGTCCAACACCCAGTTACCCCATCTGCCCAGCCCCCTCCCCTCCAACAACCCCCAGTTTGTTTCCTATGGTTAAAAGTCTTTTATGGTTTGTCTCCATCTCTGATTTCATCTTATTTTATTTTCCCTCCTTTCTCCTATGATCCTGTTTTGTTTCTTAAATCCAGATATAAGTGGGATCATTTGATAATTATCTTTCTCTGATTCACTTATTTTGCTTTTCATAATACCCTCTAGTTCCATCCATGTCATTGCAAATGGCAATATTTCACTTTTTTGATGGCTTTTTTTTTGATAGCTGAGTAATATATATATATATCTCATCTTCTTTATCCATTCATCTGTCAATAAATATCTGGGCTCCTTCCATAGTTTGGCTATTATGAACATTGCTGCTATAAATATTAAGGTGCAAGTGCCCCTTCAGATCATTACATTTGTCTCTTTGAGGTGAATACCCAATAGTGCAATTGCTGAGTCATAGGGTAGCTCTATTTTAAACTTTTTTTTTTAATTTTTAAAAAGATTTATTTATTCATGAGACACACACACACACACACACACACACACAGAGAGAGAGAGGCAGAGACACAGGCAGACAAAGAAGCAGGCTCCATGCAGGGAGCCCGATGTGGGACTTGATCCCAGGTCTCCAGGATCAGGCCCCGGACTGAAGGCAGCACTAAACTGCTGAGCCACAGGGGCTGCCCAAATCAATTATTTTAAATGAAGAATCACCAGTTTCTAAATAATATACTACTATGTGTGATTCTCAGGACAAGGTAGGGAGGGGAGAGCAAAGACAAGAAATACACCTTAAATAGAACCATTTATGTAACTTCATATAATACAAGTTGAATAACTGGGTAAATGACTTAATGTGTGGTTCTATTTCATATTACACACTTACTAACTAAGCAGTTAGTAATCAGATGCCAAGCACTCTAAGACAAATTCTCTTGAGGACAGTTTCTCAGATTTTTAGTGTATCTAACAATTGACTGCAGAGTTGGTTAAAAATGCAGATGTTAAAAAAAATGCAGATGTTCAGGCTAAACTCCAGATTTTAATTTAGTAGGATTGAGATGGAGTCTAGGAATCTGCAAATTCTTGACCAACTCAGTGACCCTGATAAAAGACAAAAAGATTGTTGTGGAGTTAGACATACCCTTATTTCTTATTTGCACTGGACAAATGGATGATGGATATAACAGAATGAACATTATTAGACAAAGTAGAGTCAAGAACAGACCGAGGTGTTTTTGCCCAGTTTAAGATGTTCAGACTAGAAAAGGCTTCCAGTATTAAATTAAAAAAACTCTGGATTAGAATCCTGAAACCATCTGAGGTTTCAGAGTAGGAGAATAATAATTAGCAATTTTTTTTTTTTGTCCTTCTCCAATTGACTTATTTCACTCAGAATAATTACCCTCCAGTTCCATCCACATCCAAGCAAATGGTGGGTATTTGTCATTTCTAATGGCTGAGTAAGATTCCATTGTATACATAAACCACATCTTCTTTATCCATTCATCTTTTGATGGACACTGAGGCTCCTTCCACAGTTTGGCTATTGTGGACATTGCTGCTAGAAACATTTAGGTGCAGGTGTCCAGGCGATTCACTGCATCTGTATCTTTGGGGTAAATCCCCAGCAGTGCAATTGCTGGGTCGTAGGGCAGGTCTATTTTTAACTCTTTGAGGAACCTCCACACAGTTTTCCAGAGTGGCTGCACCAGTTCACATTCCCAATTTTTAAAGGAATGTTGATTTGATGGGATGAGCTGTAAAGTTGGAAAGCCAGAGAGAAAGTTTAGAATGAGGTGATAAAGGTAAGCATCAAGGAGGAGGTACAGACAATAGAAAATAAAATGTCAGGGATCCCTGGGTGACGCAGCGGTTTGGCCCAGGGCGCGAACCTGGAGACCCAGGATCAAATCCCACGTCGGGCTCCCGGTGCATGGAGCCTGCTTCTCCCTCTGCCTATGTCTCTGCCTCTCTCTCTCTCTCTCTCTCTCTCTCTCTGTGACTACAATAAATAAATAAAAATTAAAAAAAAAAGAAAAGAAAATATCAGAAGTCATACTGGTATGTATGTATGTGAACTTCCCCTCACATAGTTAAGAACAGGAAGTTAATATTAAATACATTAAAAATATTCATTAGAAACATAATAATAACAGTAACAATAGCAAAAACAATAATAAAAAGAATGAAATAATTTTTAACAGGTCTTCCCGATATTCACGTGCATTATTCTTGAAACTCCACAGGAGCTCAATAGCAGTTTGAATTGCCTTCTTTCAATGGTGTTTTGAGAGCAAAATTTTCTTTGCTTTCACAAAGAAAAGCCTTTGAAGGATCAAAGTGTTTGATACCAAGAACTTTATTCAATTCCTCCTGAAGTTTTGCCTCACTTTGTTTTCTTTTAGCGAGCTGAGAGCGGAGTTTTGACACCTCCGATTTGAGTTGGCTATTTTCATCTTTCAGTTTCACAACATGCTTGATTTTTTGCTTTAGATTTTGATGACCCAGTAATTTAGCATACGAATCTCTTAGTTTATTTAGCTGTTCCTGAGCAGCACCATGTTCATTCAACAAAGCCTGTTTCTCTGCTTCAAATGCATCCAGTTGTAGCTGAAAAGGTTTTGTTTTATTATATAGTTCTTCATAAAGGAGACACCACTTATTCATTTCCTCAGTTAACTCTGCCACTGTGTTTTTTTTTCCAGCTTTTCTTGCTTCTTCCTCTTCCAGTTGTTTCTTTAACTCTTCACCTTTTTGCTTGAGTTGGTTCTGCAAATCAGTTATTGTTTTAAGAGAAGAGACTGTTATTTCTTTAATTTCTGCTTCTTTAAGTGCTGATTTGGTCTGCAGATCCAGGAGCATCCTTGTGTATTCTTGATTTGCATTCTCAGTTGCCAATATCTGATGTTGAGTATCTTCTGCACTTTTCTCAGCCCTGGTCACTTTTTCCTGAAGTGACAAGTTCTCCAATTTAAGATCTTCTATCTCACGAGCCATAAATGCTTTATAACTTTCAAATTGAGCAGTAGCATCTCCAAGGCTTTGCACTATACTATGATAGCTCTCCTGCAAAAGCAGAGTGGCTTGACTGTGAGCAGCATTACTTTCTTCCAGTTCAGCTTCTTTCCCTTTCAGCTTTTCTTCTAGGAATTTCAGTTCTGCAGCTCGAGATTTTGTTTTTTCTTCCAACTGTCTGACTAGCCTTTCAGCTTGTTCCTCTTTTTGCTGTAATTTATCTAAGCTCATCCAGTGCTTGCTTTAATTCTTCCTCAAAGAGATTCCTCTCTTTCATCATTTCCTCTTGAAAGGAACGTAGCTTCTGTTGAAGACTGGAGGACAGTTCCTTTTCTTGTTGCAGAAGTGAATCAGTCTGTAATTCTTTTTGTCGTAGTTTTTCATGTTCCTGTTTTTCAAGAATAAGATTCTCCTTTAAGTTTTGCATTTCAGACTTTAGAGTTTCATCCCGTACTCTATCCCTGTTGACAAGGTCTTCTTTTTCTTTTTCGAGTAGCTGACACTTAGCATTCAGGTCTTCTACTTGTTTAGAAAGTAAAACAACATTTTCCTCAAGAGACTGCTTAAGGCTTACAACTTCATTCTTCTCTTTCAAATTTTCTTCTAATTGGGCAATATCTAGCTTGTATTTCTCCACTTGATCTGATGCACAACTAATTTCTTCGATGTATTCTAAGAGTTTTTCTGTTTCAGATTTTTCATCAGTCTTTTCCTTCTCTATTGAAACAAGTTTCCCCTCAAGTTGTGCTATTTTCCCCGAGACTCCTCCAGATTCTTCTGAGTGACCTGCAGCTTCACTTCCATGCCTTCCTGTTTAGCCATCATATTCCTCATCTTTGTTTCTCCTTTATTTCTAAGTTTCATTAACTCAAGGCTTAGAATTCTCATAGTCTTCTGGTTATTATCTTCAGAAAACTTTGATTTAAGTAGCTCATTAGATCTAGTTAACTCAATAAGCTGTTTTTCTAGTGAAGCATTACTTGCGGAGAGAGATGTTTTCTCCCTGACTGCAGCATTTAGCTTGGCCTCCACCTTCTCCAACTCAGCTTCCAGATCTTGGATCTGCTTGTCCTGAGCACCATGTTCTTGCACAAGAACACGAATCTCTTTTTCTGGTATCTTCAAATCTTTATCATTCTTTTGAGATTCCTTCTTTAATCCCAAAGTCTTAACTTTTCTTGCTGAAGCAGGCAAGGTAGTATCTCTGTCAACATTAAGATTTTGTTGAGACTCTTTGTTTTTTAAATCTTTGTGATTTCTGAAATGATACTGGTCCTTTTAATACTTCTGAAGTTTTAACATCATAAGCACCTGGAGACGGTGCACAACCGGAAGGGTCATTGAATCGTTTCAGGGGCGCCTTAGGAAAAGACATGTTGATGACCAGCTCCACAAACCGAAGGTCACTAGCTCTCCTCCGCAACTTCTGGCTTCTTATTTCGGCCTAATCGCTCCTATTTTAAACTTTTTGAAGAAACTCCACACAGTTTTCCAGAGTGGCTGCACCAGCTTTCGTTTCCAGCAACAGTTTAAGAGGGTTCCCCTTTTTTCCACATCCTCACCAACATTTGCTGTTTCCTGTCCTGTTAATTTTGGCCATTGTGATTGGTGTGAGGTGGTATCTCATTGTGGTTTTGATTTGTATTTCCTTGATGCTGAGTGATGTTGAGCATTTTTTCATGTGTCTGTTGACCATTTATTTTTATGAGGGTTCTCCCTGTCTGGTGAAATGTCTATGCCTGTCTTCTGCTCATTTCTTGGTTGGATTTTTTATTCTTTGGGTATAAAGTTCTTTATAGAACTTGGTTACTAGCCCTTTATCTGATAAGACATTTTTGTATAAGGTCTAAGAAAATGTTCAAGTTTCATTCTTCTGCATGTGGCTGTCCAATTTTGTCAACACCATTTTTTCCATTGGATATTCTTTCTTGCTTTATTGAAGATTAGTTGACCATAGCATTGAGGGTCCATTTATGGGTTCTCTAATCTATTTCATTGATCTATATGTCTGTCTTTGTGCCAATACCATACTGTTTGGATGATTGCAGCTTTGTAATATGCTTGACATCTGGCACTGTGATGCCACCAGCTTTGGTTTTCTTTTTCAACATTCCTTTGGAAATTCAGTGTCTTTTCTGGTTCCATACAAATTTTAGGATTATTTGTTCCAGCTCTGTGAAAAATGTCAATGGTATTTTGATAGAGATTGCACTGAATGCATAGATTGCTCTGAGTAGCATAGACATTTTAAGAATATTTGTTCTTCCAATCCATGAGCATGGAATGCTTTTTCATTTCTTTGGGTCTTCCTCAATTTCTTTCATGAATGTTCTATAGTTTTCTATATAACCTTTATCTCTTTGGTTAAGTTTATTCCTAAGTATCTTATGGTTTTTGGTGTAATTGTAAATAGGACAGATTCCTTAATTTCTCTTTCTTTTGTCTCAGCATATAGAAGTTCAACTGATCATTGATTCTATATCCTGCCACTTTGCTGACTTCCTGTATGAGTTCTAGCGATTTGGGGGTGGAGTCTTTTGGGTTTTCCACATAGAGTATCATGTCATCTGTAAAGAGTGAGAGTTTGACTTCTTTGCTGATTCAGATGCCTTTTATTTCCTTTTTTCCAAGATTTTATTTATTTATTCATAAGAGACACACACAGAGCGACAGAGACATAGGTATGGAGAGAAACAGGCTTCCTGAGGGGAGCCCAATGTAGGACTCAATTCCAGGACCCTGGGATCATGCCCTGAGCCGAAGGCAAATGTTCAACCACTGAGCCACCCACGTATCCTGGATGCCTTTTATTTCTTTGTTGTTGTCTGAAAGCTGATATATTAGTCAATAGGATCCAGCAGTACATTGAAAAGGTTATTCACCATGGTCAAGTAGGTTTTATTCCTGGGCTACAAGAGTGGTTCAACATCCTCAAATCAATTGAGGTGATACATCACATTAATAAAAGAAAGGAGAGGAACCACATGATCCTCTCAATAAAAGCAGAAAAAGCATTTGATAAACTGCACCATCCTTTCTTGATTAAAACTCTTCATAGTGTAGGGATAGAGGGAACATATATCAATATTGTAAAAGCCACATAAAAAAGCCCACAGTGAATATCATTCTAATGGGGAAAACCTGAGAGCTTTTCCCTTAAGGTCAGGGACATGACAGGAATGTCCACTATCACCACTGTTTTCAACATAGTACTAGAAGTCCTAGCCTCAGCAATCAGACAATGAAAAGTTTATTTAAAAAAATGAATATTGAGCTAAAGCCTAAGAGATGTATATGCACATTAATAAAGAGAATTGACTTAATGCTTCCATGCTGGTTTCTCCAGTCTCCCCAGTTTACTCTTCAGACCGTTTCCATCCTAGTTTCTCATTTTTTCTCTATGAATCAATCATAATAAACTAATTTAAACACTGATTTTAATGTTAATCTGATTTTTACCCATATTTCTTCCCTTAAAACCTTCTTATCTACTCCAGCTTCCCCAAACTTCCACTCCCCACTTAGGATTCCTTCACCTACTTCTCTCAGTCTTTCTTGTGTAAGTCTCCTCTGACCCCCTAGGTAAAAATCCACCCCACATGATCACACTGTGAAACAATTTTTAAGATCTTTATTACACGACTACCTATTTTATGTTTATCTTTCTTGTTAGAACCTTCCAGTATGAAAGCTAGAACAAGAGTTAATTGTCTTAGATACTAGTGTGCCCTAAACAAATGGCAAAGTATTTGGCACATAGTAGGCATTTAATAAAAAGTGTTGAAGTAAAAGTGAAGTGGTTGAAATTAAAGGGAAGAAGATGTTCTGCTTGCTAAATAGTTGCTAATAAAAATTATCGAGTAATCTTATCATTCTTGAGGTTTCTGCTTTAAGTAGGTAAATTCTAGATGAATTTAGTTTCATAGACCCTGTGACTTCCATGGGCATATAGATGTTAATTTCAAATCTTTAGTAAACATCAATTCCAAAATCAGCCTGGAACATTTTGTCATATTCCAAGATAAACACAGACAAACATAAGACAACTGTTGGTGTTTGAAATCAACAAAATTGATTGAGAAACTATCATCTTGTAGTAATTAGGAAATGTTGAGAGTGACCTGAGCTAGTTGGTGAATAAGGAATATTTGTTCATATATCCCCTAAACAATAATTTGGCATCCATCCAAGGGAATAAAAAGTATTGCCTTTGTGGGACTATGAAACACTGATAGAATTCAGGACTGAAGAGAGCTATTCTAAGAAGGCAGGCCATTACCCGTGTGGCTGGCTCACTGACCAAGACCCTGCCTATTGACTGGGAAGCTGTTCTGTGCCTCTGAGGACCAGGCTAGATTTGATATTGGTCCTTTCACCAGCACCATATACTGGGGGATGTAGGAAGAGTAACACCCACCGTGTTTCAGGTAATAGGCACACAGACCTAATTCCCAGCTGTGAAACCTGAAGTGGCCTGTGAAGTAGCTTTAACCCCTAAAGGGAAGCCTGACAAAATTGGTCCAACTATAGATCCTGAAAAGGCTCTGAATATGTGTTATAGCACCTCCAAACTGAAGTCCATAAAACATCTCTTTAGTACATGTACTTGGCAAAAGACAATCCTATTGGTGCCCCTGGAATCCCAAAAGGGCCCCATACTTGTCTTCAGCCACATCTTGGGGTCCCTGTGGGAGCCACTTCCATTTGTCATCCCAGAGTCTCTGAAAGGGCTCAATGCCTGGTTTCAGCCCCTCCCAGCCACTATCCTCAGGCTGTCCTGTTGTCACAGGGACAGTGTCAGAGACACTCCTGCCTGCACTTGAAAAGATCCTGAAACAGCCCTGTACTTTGCTGTAGCCCACCCAGACATGTTTCCTTATCTTAAAGATATAAAAATCTTTCTGCTATGGGCACTTCTTTGGAACTGTATTCTCTTCTGAAGGCTCTGAAATATATGCAAAAATTCAATAACGTATGTATTGTTTTCTCCTGTTAATCTCTCAGTTAAATTTCAGACCTGGCCAGGGAACCTGGGAGAGTCAAGAAAACATTTTTTTCCTCTAAAAGATAATTATTTCAGTTCTGTCTTTATAGAGAATAGTTTGCATAGCTATTGAATATGAAAAAAGTGAAACAAACACAAAAGAGTTCAAAGTAGTCCATTCGGTTTAAACTATGTTTGCCATTGCCAGAAGGTAAGGTACATACTGAGTGCAAGTAATGTTTCAGCAGTGGTATCTGGCACTATTTGAAAACATGTTTAATGTGATAAAGAAACATTTAAGGCCTCATCAATCCATTAATCTCCAACTAAAAAAATGAATAAAAAGACATACTCAAAATAAGTATCATGGACATAAAACCCATTAAACCTTTTGAAAGTATTTAGTCATTGCACAAGTACCTAACTTAGTAAGACCCTTGCAAAGTTAACGACATGAAAGGATGGAATTTAGTCAATGTATAATTATATTAAGCCTAAACTTTTTATACAAGCATTTCCTCCTGTTTTTAACATTAAATATAATAGAACCCTCTTTCAAAAAATGTAGCAAAAATATTGAGTGCTATGTTTCACCAACAGCTCTTATTTCCTTGCATTTCCTTGCACAAGACTACAGTCCTATTCGCTAGTAAAATAAAAAATGTAGCCACGAGACATGAGTTTATTTTTTTTTTAATTTTTATTTACTTATGATAGTCACAGAGAGAGAGAGAGGCAGAGACACAGGCAGAGGGAGAAGCAGGCTCCATGCACCGGGAGCCCGACATGAGATGCGATCCCGGGTCTCCAGGATCACGCCCTGGGCCAAAGGCAGGCGCCAAACCGCTGCGCCACCCAGGGATCCCGAGACATGAGTTTAGTTTGTCATCTCATCTCTAGCACCATTCTTCTCTTTGTTTTGAATTCCACTTGTGCAGTGCACATTATTCTAGGATTTGAAGCATAGATACATGGGATTTGAGTTTTTTGGAGACTTCAGTAAGTGGAGTTTGAGAAGTTTTTTTTTAACTTTATATATTTTATTATTGAATTTTAGATAAAGTATAAAGTTTTAAAACAATTTTATGTATTTATTTTTTGTTGTTGTTGAAGTCCACTCAACCTAAGTGTTCTGACCATTGTTGGTGGTGACGCAGTGTCATTCACGTCATTGCCCTCTGAAACAGACACAAAATAGCCACAGAATCTACAAAAGCTTTTTATAAAGAGGTATACAAACTATTCTTGAATTGGATACATCTTCAGCTTGTACAGATGTGGAATCAAAAGTCCAATATAATTAATTCAGACTGTTATTTTGTTTCTAAAATTTAGGGCATAATGATACTAAGAACCAGAACTAAGAGATTGAATTAGGGAGGTTTTGTTCTTAACACAGTAAATAGTGACAGCTATGACCCATATAAACAAAAAGTCTTGGGGTCTTCAGTAGCTCTAAGTGTGTAAAGGGGTCCTTGAGACTGAGAAGTTTGAAAAGTTGCTCTTGGCATAGTTCTGCTGTCAGAAACACAGACAGCCTCACGTCCTGAGGGCAATTCTCAGACCAGAGTCAGGTTTTTTGTTTCTTTTTGTTGTTTTTAACGGTTTATATGTGCGTGTATGTATTTTAATTAAGGTATAATTGACATACAATACTGTATTAATTTTAATAAACAACATAATTCAATGTATGTATTGTTGTAAAAGGATTGTCACATAAATTTAATTAATATACGTCACCACAAAGATTTTTTTCTTTCTAATGAGGAATTTTAAAATCTCCTCTCTTAGAAACTTGCAAATATATAATACAATATTTTTAACTATAGTCATCATACATGACATCCACAGGACCTATTCATTTTGTAACTGGAAGTTTGTACCTTTTAAGAACCTTCACTCATTTTGCCCATCCTTAACCCCTGCCTCTGGCTAACAATCTGTCTCCTGTATCTATCAAATCATTCTTTTTGGTATCATTGTGTTTTAAGATTCCATATAGGGGCAAGAGGGCAGAAGAGTAGGGTCCCCAAGACACCTGTCCCCACCAAGTTACCTAGATAACCTTCAAATCATCCTGAAAACCTACGAATTCGGCCTGAGATTTAAAAAGAGACCAGCTGGAATGTTACAGTGAGAAGAGTTCGCGCTTCTATCAAGGTAGGAAGATGGGGAAAAAGAAATAAAGAAACAAAAGGCCTCCAAGGAGAACGGGCCCCGCGAGGAGCCGGGCTGAGGCCGGGCGAGTGTCCCCAGGACAGGAGAGCCCCGTCCCGGAGGAGCAGGAGCTGCACCAACCTTCCCGGGGGAAAGGGGCTCCAGGGAGGTGGAGCAGGACCCAGGAGGGCGGGGATGCCCTCGGGCTCCCGGGGACACTAACAGACACCTGCGCCCCGGGAGAGTGCGCCGAGCTCCCTAAGGGCTGCAGCGAACACGGGGGGACCCGGAGCAGCTCGGGGGGGCTCGGGGGCGGCTCCGCGGAGGGGGCTGCGGGGCGGGAGCAGCTCGGGGGGGCTCGGGGGAGGCTCCGCGGAGGGGGCTGCGGAGCGGGAGCAGCTCGGGGGTCTCGGGGGCGGCTCCGCGGAGGGGGCTGCGGGGGGGAGCAGCTGGGGGGCTCGGGGGCGGCTCCGCGGAGGGGGCTGCGGGGCGGGAGCGCGAATCCACCAGCGCAGGCCCCGGAGCACAGGGCGCCGGGACACAGCCCAGGATCCGGCCTCCCCCGGGACAGGCAGAGGCCGGGGGGCCCAGGACAGCAAGGACGCTCCTGCCCCGAGCTGAGCAGATCAGCGGCCCCGCCCTGAGCCTCCAGGCCCTGCAGACGGAGAGCTCCGTGGTGACTGCGGGAGCTGACTCCAGGGCTGCAGAGCTGGCCCCGCCACTGCGGTTGTTCCTCCTGGGGCCTCACGGGGTGAACAACCCCCACTGAGCCCTGCACCAGGCAGGGGCAGAGCAGCTCCCCCAAGTGCTAACACCTGAGAATCAGCACAGCAGGCCCCTCCCCCAGAAGACCAGCTAGACGGACAAGTTCCAGGGGAAGTCAAGGGACTTGAAGTACACAGAATCAGAAGATACTCCCCCGTGGTTTTTTTTTTTTTTTTTCGTTTTGATTTCTGATTGCTTCCCCCACCCTTTTTTCCCCTTTCTTTTCTTTTTCTTTCTCTTTTCTTCTCTTTTTCCCCTTTTTTCTTCCTTTTTTCTTTTTTCTTTTTCTCTTTTCTTTCCTTCTCTCTCTCTCTCTTTTTCTCCTTTTCCCAATACAACTTGTTTTTGGCCACTCTGCACTGAGCAAAATGACTAGAAGGAAAACCTCACCTCAAAAGAAAGAATCAGAAACAGTCCTCTCTCCCACAGAGTTACAAAATCTGGATTACAATTCAATGTCAAAAGGCAATTCAGAAGCACTATTATACAGCTACTGGTGGCTCTAGAAAAAAGCATAAAGGACTCAAGAGACTTCATGACTGCAGAATTTAGATCCAATCAGGCAGAAATTAAAAATCAATTGAATGAGAGGCAATCCAAACTAGAAGTCCTAACGACGAGGGTTAACGAGGTGGAAGAACGAGTGAGTGACACAGAAGACAAGTTGATGGCAAAGAGTGAAACTGAGGAAAAAAGAGACAGACAATTAAAAGACTATGAAGACAGATTAAGAGAAATAAACGACAGCCTGAGGAAGAAAAACCTACAATTAATTGGGGTTCCTGAGGGCGCTGAAAGGGCCAGAGGGCCAGAATATGTATTTGAACAAATCATAGCTGAAAACTGTCCTAATCTGGGAAGGGAAACAGGCATTCAGATCCAGGAGATAGAGAGATCCCCCCTAAAATCAATAAAAACTGTTCAACACCTCGACATTTAATAGTTAAGCTTGCAAATTCCAAAGATAAAGAGATGATCCTTAAAGCAGCAAGAGACAAGAAATCCCTGACTTTTATGGGGAGGAGTATTAGGGTAACAGCAGACCTCTCCACAGAGACCTGGCAGGCCAGAAAGGGCTGGCAGGATATATTCAGGGTCCTAAATGAGAAGAACATGCAACCAAGAATACTTTATCCAGCAAGGCTCTCATTCAGAATGGAAGGAGAGATAAAGAGCTTCCAGGACAGGCAGGAACTGAAAGAATATGTGACCTCCAAACCAGCTCTGCAAGAAATTTTAAGGGGGACTCTTAAAATTCCCCTTTAAGAAGAAGTCCAGTGCAACAATCCACAAAAACAAGGACTGAATAGATATCATGATGACACTAAACTCATAGCTGTCAATAGTAACTCTGAATGTGAACGGACTTAATGACACCATCAAAAATCACAGGTTTCCAACTGGATAAAAAAGCAGGACCCATCTATTTGCTGTCTACAAGAGACTCATTTTAGAGACAGAAGGACACCTATAACCTGAAAATAAATGTTGGAGAACCATTTACCATTCAAATGGTCCTCAAAAGAAAGCAGGGGTAGCCATCCTTATACCAGATAAACTAAAATTTACCCCGAAGACTGTAGTGAGAGATGAAGAGGGACACTATCTCATACTTAAAGGATCTATCCAACAAGAGGACTTAACAATCCTCAATATATATGCCCTGAATGTGGGAGCTGCCAAATATTTAAACCAATTAATAACCAAAGTGAAGAAATACTTAGATAATAATACACTTATACTTGGTGACTTCAATCTAGCTCTTTCTACCCTCGATAGGTCTTCTAAGCACAACATCTCCAAAGAAACGAGAGCTTTAAATGATACACTGGACCAGATGGATTTCACAGATATCTACAGAACTTTACATCCAAACTCAACTGAATACACATTCTTCTCAAGTGCACATGAAACTTTCTCCAGAATAGACCACATACTGGGTCACACATCGGGTCTGAACCGATACCAAAAGATTGAGATCGTCCCCTGTTATTCTCAGACCATATGCCTTGAAATTAGAACTAAATCACAACAAGAAGTTTGGAAGGACCTCAAACACGTGGAGGTTAAGGACCATCCTGCTAAAAGATGAAAGGTTCAACCAGGAAATTAAGGAAGAATTAAAAAGATTCATTCATGGAAACTAATGAGAAAGAATATACAACCGTTCAAAATCTTTGGGATGCAGCAAAAGCAGTCCTGAGGGGGAAATACTTCGCAATACAAGCATCCATTCAAAAACTGGAAAGAACTCAAATACAAAAGATAACCTTACACCTAAAGGAGCTAGAGAAAAACAGCAAATAGATCCTACACCCAGGAGAAGAAGAGAGTTCATAAAGATTCGAGCAGAACTCAATGAAATCGAGACCAGAAGAACTGTGGAACAGATCAACAGAACCAGGAGTTGGTACTTCGAAAGAATCAATAAGATAGATAAACCATTAGCCAGCCTTATTAAAAAGAAGAGAGAGAAGACTCAAATTTATCAAATCATGAATGAGAAAGGAGAGATCACTACCAACACCAAGGAAATACAAACGATTTTAAAAACGTATGATGAACAGCTATATGCCAATAAATTAGGCAATCTAGAAGAAATGGAGGCATTTCTGGAAAGCCACAAACTACCAAAACTGGAACAGGAAGATATAGAAAACCTGAACAGGCTAGTAACCAGGGAGGAAATTGAAGCAGTCATCAAAAACCTCCCAAGACACAAGAGTCCAGGGCCAGATGGCTTCCCAGCGGAATTCTATCAAATGTTTAAAGAAGAAACCATACCTATTCTACTAAAGCTGTTTGGAAAGATAGAAAGAGATGGAGTACTTCCAAATTCGTTCTATGAGGCCAGCATCACCTGAATTCCAAAACCAGACAAAGACCCCACCAAAAAGGAGAATTACAGACCCATATCCCTGATGAACATGGATGCAAAAATTCTCAACAAGATACTGGCCAATAGGATCCAATAGTACATTAAGAAAATTATTCACCATGACCAAGAAGGATTTATCCCCGGGACACAAGGCTGGTTCAACACTCGTAAACAATCAATGTGATTCATCATATCAGCAAGAGAAAAACCAAGAACCATATAATCCTCTCATTAGATGCAGAGAAAGCATTTGACAAAATACAGCATCCATTCGTGATCAAAACTCTTCAGAGTGTAGGGATAGAGGGAACATTCCTCAACATCTTAAAAGCCATCTATGAAAAGCCCACAGCAAATATAATTCTCAATGGGGAAGCACTGGGAGCCTTTCCCCTAAGATCAGGAACAAGACAGGGATGTCCACTCTCACCACTGCTATTCAACATAGTACTGGAAGTCCTAGCCTCAGCAATCAGACAACAAAAAGACATTAAAGGCATTCAGATTGGCAAAGAAGAAGTCAAACTCTCCCTCTTCGCCGATGACATGATACTCTACGTAGAAAACCCAAAAGTCTCCACTCCAAGATTGCTAGAACTCATATAGCAATTTGGCAGCGTGGCAGGATACAAAATCAATGCCCAGAAGTCAGTGGCATTTCTATACACTAACAATGAGACTGAAGAAAGAGAAATTAAGGAGTCAATCCCATTTACAATTCCACCCAAAAGCATAAGATACCTAGGAATAAACCTAACCAAAGAGGTCAAGGATCTATACCCTAAAAACTACAGAACACTTCTGAAAGAAATTGAGGAAGACACAAAGAGATGGAAAAATATTCCATGCTCATGGATTGGCTGAATAATATTGTGAAAATGTCAATGTTACCCAGGGCAATGTACACGTTTAATGCAATCCCTATCAAAATACCATGGACTTTCTTCAGAAAGTTACAACAAATTATTTTAAGATTTGTGTGGAATCAGAAAAGACCCCGAATAGCCAGGGGAATTTTAAAAAAGAAAACATTAGTTGGACTAACAGGGCTAAGATTAAAGGACTTCTTTGGAATTCATTCAGTTTTTTTGTTTTGTTTTTTTTTTTTTGTTTTTGTTTTTGTAGGAAGATTAAATGAAATAAAGATGAACTTTTTATAAGATTCTTTACCTAAAAAATGAGCTTGCCTATATCTCTTTTAAATATGTCATAGTTCCAATATTTATGCAGACTTTCAAATTACATGAAATTTGTAAATTATGATTAAGGTAAGAGAATATAGTTTATGAACTGTTCATGTTGATATTTGCAGATTTCACAATCATATGACTTTTTAAATAGACTTTATAGCATTTGAGACTCACAGAAGAATTCAGTAGAAAGTACAGTGTATTCTGAATATCCATTGCCCATCCCCCTGACACACACAGGATCTCTCCAGCAACGAAATGGCACATTTTTTAACAGTAGTTGAACCTACTACATCATCCCCCATAGTTTACATTACAGTTCAGTCTTGTGTTGCACATTCTGAGTTTTGACAAATGTGTAATGACAAATGTATCTGCCATTATAGTATCATACAGAGTAGTTTCACTACCTTAAAAGTGCTCTGTACTCTGCCAATTCCTCTGCCTCTTTTCCCCTTTTCTAGAATGTTATTTAATTGGAATCAAAACAGTATGTATGATTTCATATTGGCTTCTTTCACTTATTTAATATACATGTAAGGTCCCTCCATATCTTTTCATGGCTTGGTAGTTATTTCTTTTTAATGTTGAATAATTCATTGTCTGGATGTCCTACAATTTATTTATTCATCACCTATTCCAGAACATGATGGTTGCTTTTGGATTTGGGCAATTATGTGCAAAACTGCGATAAACATTCATATGTAACAGTTTCTGTGACATAATTTTTTAACTCATTTGGGTTATATACCCAAAAGAATACAATTGCTGAATAATAAGAGTATGCTTAGTTTTGTAGGAAATCTGATTTGTTTTTAAAATTTATTTTCCTATTCTAGAAACTGGATTTTGTTGCTTAAAAAGCTGCAACTATGTCTTTTCTGTTCAATGTTTTACTATACAGCTTGACCAATCCTAAACGTATTTTTTTTTGTTTTTTCCAAAATTCATGTCATATAACATACAAAATAGATCTGGTATAAATTAAAAATATTAACTTTTTCTATATAAAAGTAATTGAAATTTATAGATGAATAAATTTATAAGCTTACTATAGGAAAAGCAAAATTCTGACACAAGTATTCAAGGAAAAGATACTTTTAATTTTGTGATAATCATAAACTTTATGACTCAACATACCATAATCAAAGTTAAATAATTATTAAAATAATAGGAGAAATATTTGCAAGTTTTGTAAGGCAAAAATGACAATTTGGGGTGAGTTTGTATCAGTCTTTCCCAAATAGACATTTATTTCAAAGAAAAGTCTGACACAGTGATCCTCATGTCTGAGGATCAGAGGTGAACAACATGTATAATTGGTTTTACAAAAATTACATTTAAGCAGCTGAATTCTAGAATGGACTAGGGTGCTTCATACCTTGTTCTTTTTTTCTACCAGAAAGAAAGAGGTGCCTTCTACAATTGAAATCTCCACAGTTTTTTATTGCAATGTTAAGACTACAGTAAAGGGTATTTAGGACATGGAAACAGACCATAGATATAACCAAGAATTATAAAAAAAAGTCAATTGAGAGAGTAAACCATAGATTATTCAGATATTGGATTTAGCAAAAGATTCTTTAAAGACCTATGGTTCTATTTTTTAGAAAATAGTGAAAAATATATGAAAAAGGAAGAAAGTATGCAGACTTTCTCCAAAGAATTAAAATCTATTTAAGTAAAACATAGTAATATCATAAATATAAAATTAAAATATCTGAACTCAATAAATGGATGAGTGAACTGTAAAGCAGTTCAACAGAATACAATGAATCTGAAGCATAGGAAGACAAAACATGGAAAAGAAGTGGACAATGCATGATTCATGTGCAAACAGCCAAATGTCTAACGTGTATAATTGGAGCCATGGAAAAAAGGAATGAGAGAATGGGACACAGCCCCATCAAAGTAAGTAATGGATGATGAGTTTTAGAAGCTGAACTAAGGTAATGATCCACAGATTTAAGAAGCTCAGCAAACCCCAAACAGGACAATACAGGTACACTAAGCAAATGAAAAGATAATAAAACTTGAAATTCAAACAAACAAAACAAAACAAAACAAAAACAAATAACAGTTGTTTACTTGAACCACTTCATCTTTTTTTATTTTTATTTTTATTTTTTTTTGAGAGAGGGTGCCCAAATTAGTGGGAGTAGAGGCAAAGGGAGAGGGAGAGAATCTCAATCAGACTCCACACTGAGTGTGGAGCCCAAATCGAGATGTCATCCATGACCCAAAGATCATGACCTGAGCAAAAATCAAGAGTCTGTTGCTTAATCTACTGAGCCATTCTGGCTTCCCAAGAGACATTTTAAATATAAAGACACTTATAATTGAGAGGGCGAGTATAAACTGGAAGAAAAGGATGCCCTAGAAATATTAACAAGAATGCTAACACTAACATATTAGTATAAAGCTATAATCCACGTAGAGATGCTAAATATTAAGATGGAATTTCATAATGATCAAAGGATCAATTTACAAGAAATATAATATAATTCTACTTTTATATTGTAGTAACAACACAGCTTTAAACATATATAATGGAATTAAAATAATAAATAGGCATTAGAAAATTTGCAGATCATCTGTCATTAACTCACATTCAAAATTCTTAAACTGAATGTTAACCAAATGAACCACAAAATGTAAAAATGGTATATTGTCAAAAAGGTTTAACAATCACTTTGACATATTGTTCCATCAGTGTAATAAGCCTTATTAAGAAAATAAAGAAGAGCAATTAATGATCATTTTGATGTAAAGCAAATAATTTAATAAAATTCAACAACCATTTAAGATAAAAAGTGTTTAGCCAGCTGGGCATAAAAGTGAAACTCTTTAATGCGAATGAATATGTGTTAAATAAAACAATTTTCTTGACAAAATTTCATTTGTATTGGAATCATTACTCATAGTATGAAGGTCTAGCCTATAGAATAAGGCATGATAAGGCAACAAAAAAGTTAAAGGTGTCAGGACTATATATCTATATCTATATCTATATCTATATCTACATACAATTGTTATGATTTACAGATGATAGATTATATATTCAGAAAATTCAAAATAGTCTATAGACCTGTCAGTTGAATTAATAGGCAAATTCAGCAAAATATTCATTTAGTATTGTCAACATAAAAATTCAATAAAAAAATCAATTCAATTTATATATACCCGTGACAATGATAAAATTAAACTTAAAACACCATAGCTAGGAAATGCAATTATTGTGATTGTTATCTTTTGCTAGGCATATTGTTATTTGAACAAAATTAATTTATATTACTGAATAAAAAATTACCACAAATTTAGGGGTTTTAACACGAAGATTTATCGTAGAGTTCTAGTGGTTAAAATCCTGATTTGGGTCCTAATGGGCTAAAATCAAGATCTGAGCAATTTTTTTTTTTTTTTGGCCTTCCCAACTTCCAGAGGCTCTTTATATTTGTTGGCTCCTAGACTCACATGATTCTGAATTCTGCTATGTTGTCACATCTCTTTCTTTACCTTAACTCTCCTGCCTCCCTCTGTCACTTATAAAGATCTTTGTAATGACATTGGCCCCACCCTATAATCCAAGATAATGTTCCCCTTTCAAAAAGGTTAGCATTACTATTGATAGTCCTTTTTGACATACAAAGTAGCAGAGTCTAGATCTTAGGATGGTATATTATTCTACTATGTGTACTGTTATATAAAAAGCTAATGGTTTCTTATATAAGATTTTTAATCTATTTTTCAAAAGACAATGGATTGAGAAGGCTACTCTGTTCAAAACACGTTTTCTTCTCATATTACCTTCCTGTTTATTTATCTATGGACCCAACACCTAGAGGCAAAATCCTGCTACCAGCTATGTTATTACCAAAATATTTTTTTCAAGTTTCTATTAAATTCTAGTTAGTTTATAGTGTAAAATTAGTTTCAGCTGTAAAATCAAGTGATTCTTCACTTACATACAACATCCAGGGCTTATCACAGGTGCTCTTCTTCATACCTATTACCTATTTAAACACGCCCCCCCCCCCGTAACTGTCAGTTTGTTCTCTATAGTTAAAAGTCTGTTTTATGGTTTGTCTCTCTCTTATTTTTTCTTGCCCTATGTTCATCTGTTTTGTTTCTTAAATTCCACATATGAGTGAAATCATATGGTATTTGTTTTTCTCCAACTGACATATTTTGCTTACCAGAATACTCTCTAGCTCCATCCACATTACTGCAAATGGCAAGATTCCATTTTTTATGGCTAATAATTATATATACATATATATACACACATTATATATAAATATACATAAATGCATATGCATATAACCTCTTAATTATCCATTCATTAGTTGATGGACATTTGGGTTCTTTCCATAACTTGGCTATTGTAGAAAATGGTGCTATAAATATCAGAGTGCATGTATCCCTTTGAAGCAGTACTTTTGTATCCTTTGGGTAAATTCCTAGTAGTACAATTGCTGGATCATAGGGTTACATCTATTTTTCATTTTTTGAGGAAACTTCATACTGCTTTCCAGAGTGGTTACACCTGTTTGCATTCCCACCAATAGTGTGGGAGGGTAAAAAGTTTCCCCTTTCTCTACACTCTTACCAACATCTGTTGTTTCCTGTGTTGTTAATTTTAGCCATTCTGACTGGTGTGAGGTGGTATCTTATTGCAGTTTCAATTTCATTTTATTGAGGATGAGTGATGTTGAATATCTTTTCACACATTGGTTAGCCATCATATGTCTTTGGGGAAATGTCAGTTCATATTTTCTGCCCATTTCTTAACTGGATTATTTGTTTTATGAGTGTTAAGTTTGATAAGTTCTTTATAGATTTTCAATTCCATTTTCAAAAATTCTCTTCCATTCCAAAGGTTACCTTTTAGTTTTGTTGTTTTCTCTGCTGTGCAGAAGTTTTTGTCTTGATGAAGTTCCAATAGTTTATTTTTGCTTTTGTTTCCCTTGCCTCTGGTGACATGTCTATTAAGAAGTTGCTATGGGTCATGTCAAAAAGGTTGCTGCCTATGTTCTCCTCTAGGACTTTTAGAGTTTCCTGTCTTACATTTAAGTGTTTCATCCATTTTGACTTCTTTTGTGTATGGTGTAATAAAGTGGCCCAGTTTCATTCTTCTGCATGTTGCTGTCTGGTTTTCTTAATACCATTTGTTGAAAAGATTGTGGTTTTTTTTTTCCATTATGTATTCTTTCTTGCTTTGTTGAAGATGAGTTGCCCATACAGTTGTAGGTCCATTTCTGAGCTTTCTATTCTTCTCCATTAAACCATGTCTCTGTTTTTGTTCCAGTACCATACTGTCTTGATCACTATAGCTTTGAAATATAACTTGAAGCCTGGAATTGTGATGCTTCCAGCTTTGTGTTTCTTTCTCAAGATTGATTTGGCTATTCAGGGTCTTTTGTGGTTCCATACAAATTTAGGATTGTTTGTTCTAGCTCTGTGAAAAATGCTGGTGATATTTTAATAGGGATTGCATAAAATGTGTAGATTGCTTCAGGTAGTACAGGCATTTTAACAATATTTATTCTTCCAATTCATGAGTATGGAATGTTTTTCCATTTATTTGTGTTATCTTCAATATCTTTTCATTTTTAGAGTATGGGTCTTTTAGCTCTTTGGTTAAGTTTATTCCTAGGTATATCATGGTTTTGGTACAATTGTAATGGGCTTGATTCCTTGATTTGTCTTTCTGCTGCTTCATTATTGGTGTATAGAAATGCAATAGATTTTTACACGTTGATTTTGTATCTTGCAAATTTACTGAAAGAATTTATCAATTCTAGCAATATTTTGATGAAGTCTTTCAGATTTTCTACATAGAGGTTCATGTCACCTGAAAATAGTGAAAGTTTGACTTCTTTTCTGATTTTGATCCTTTCTCTTTTTGTTGTCTGTGGTATTCTGGTACTATGTTAAATAACAATGGTGAGTGGACATCCCTGTCTTGTTCCTGACGATAGAGGAAAAGCTCTTGGCTTTTCCCTAATGAGGATGATATTAGCTGTGAGTTTTCCACATATGGGCCTTTCTTACATTGAGGTATGTTCCTTCTATCCCTGCTTTGTTGAGGGTTTTTATCAAGAATGGATATTGTATTTTGTCAAATGCTTTTCTGCATCTATTGAGAGAATCATACAGCTGTTATATTTTTATTAATGTGGTATATCACATTGATTTGCAAATGTTGAACTACTCTCACAACCCAGGAATAAATCCCACTTGATCATGGTGAATGATTCTTTTAATGTACTGTTGGATTCACTTTGCTAGTATCTTGTTGAGAATTTTTGCACCCATGTTCATCAGGAATATTGGCCTATAGTTCTTTATTGTAGTGGAGTCTTTTTCTTGTTTTAAATCAGGGTAATGCTGGCCTCGAAGAATTAGATTGGAAGTTTTCTTCCATTTCTGTTTTTTGGAACAGTGTGAGAATAAATATTAACTATTCTTTAAATATTTAACTATTTTTTTTAGTATTTGCTGGGAAGCCATTTGGCCCTGGACTTCTGTTTGTTGGGAGGTGATTTATTACTGATTCCATTCCTTTGCTGATTAATGATCTGATTAAGTGTTCTATTTATTCATGCTTCAGTTTTGGTAGTTTATATGTTTTTAGAAATTTATCAATATTTTTTCCAAATTGTCCAATTTGTTGGCATATAATTTTTCATAATATTCTGTTATAATTATTTGTATTTTTATGGTGTTGGTTGTTATTTCTCTTCTCTCATTTGTGGTTTTGTTTATCTGGGTCCTTTCTTTTTTCTTATAGATAGGTCTTATAGGAGTTTGTCGATTTTATTAATTTTGTCATTGATCTCTTCTACTATTCTTCTTTGTTGTCGTTTGTGTTTGTTTGTTTGTTTCTACATCATTCACTTATACTGTAATCTTTATAATTTCCCTTCTTCTAGCTTTAGGCTTCATCTTTTGTTCTCTTTCTAGCTCCATTAAGTATAAGGTTAGGTTACTTATTTGAGACTTCTTGTTTCTTGAGGTTAGCACTGTATCGCTATATATTTCCCTCTTAGGGCTACTTTTGCTGCATCCCGAAGTTTTTGAACCATCATGGTTAATTTTCACTTGTTTCCATGTACCTTTTTATTTCTTCTTTGATTTCCTGATTTACTCATTCATTCTTTAGTGAGATGTTCATTAGCCTCCATGTATTTGTGGTCTTTCCAAATTTTTTTCTTGTAGTTGACTTCAACTTTCATAGCATTGTGGTTGGAAAATATGCATTGAGGCCTGATTTGTGATCCAGCATGTGATCTATTCTGGAGAATATTTTATGCGCACTTTAGAAGACTGTATATTCTGTTGTTTTAGGATGAAATGCTCTGAATATATCTGTTAAGTCCATTTGGTCCACTGTGTTATTCAAAGTTATTGTTCATTTTCTGTTTCAATGGTATGTCCATTTAATGTAAGTGGGGTTATATTAAAGTCCCCAACTATTATTGTATTATTATCAATGAGTTCCTTTATGTTTCTTATTAATTGTTTTATATATTTGGGTGCTCCCATGTTGGGGGTATAAATATTTAAAATTGCTATGTCTTCTTGTTGGATATACTGCTTTATTATGATATAGTCACCTTCTTCAATTCTTGATACAGTCTTTGGCTTAAAATCTAGTTTGTCAATTATAAGTTACTTACTTTTTTTTCTTTCTTTTAGGATGAATTCCTCCATCTTGGCATTTTGTCTAGGTTTCTGTCTTCTTCTGTATGTTAGGAAATCCTGTTATGTTTCCTGCTCCTGAAAGTCATGGCTTTATGAAGAAGAGGTCATATAAGGTCCAGGGCCTGGTGCTTCAAGAAGTGTCTCTGGTGTGTGCTTCATACAATCTACTCTTGTGTTATGGCTGCTCTATCCCTCAGGTTAGTCCTCTGAAGTTTCTCTTTGCCTGTATTGACAATGTGCTGATTACTGAAGTTAGTTTATGCTGAGGGGCAGGGGAAGGAAATGGCCCCAGCCAGCTCTTCTGACCTTGGAGAGAGGAATTTGTACTTGTTGCTGTTGGGGAAGCTCTCTCAGAGGAGCAAATAACTTCCTCTGTGTGTCCTAGGAATTTTTCAGATTACTGTTTTCACACTGTGTCCAGATTGCTTGCCTGTCTGGGATAGCATAGTGCACTTTGGGCTCTATCAGGCTGGCCAAGTTTTAAAACTCCAGAACTTAGGGATCTGGTGTGATAGAGACCTGCTGTGGTCTGGGGTAGGGCCTTGCCATCCTGGGATTGATGCAGGTTTGACCCAGAAGGATGAGTATACCAGACTGAGGGAGTGTGGGATTTGGAGCAAAGCACACCCACGAGCCAGTATCTGGATTAGCTGCCCTCAGCAGGTGTCTTTCCACATATGCTGAGGTCCAGGAGAGGGAAATGGCACCCACTGGCTCTGTTTTCCCTGAAGAGACAATGCTACCTCTCTCAGATGCACTCCAAGAAGAGAGAACTGCTCTTCATGGTATGTCTTAGATGGTCCTCAGATCATGCCATCTGTTCCTGGGTTACCTGTCTGCCTCCTCTATGTGAGCACTGCAATGCCATCAGAGCTCTTTAGCATCCATGCCATGGACCTCTATAACTCCAGTCATTGAGCACTACAGTTGGAAAATTAACGTCTCTCATTTTCCCAGTCAATGGCTTTGGGGAAGTGTTCTTCTTTTGTGATCCCCGTTGCACTCCTCTCTCTCTTGCCTTTCTCCATGACCTGGGCTCCCTTCCATCTGCAGCACCCCTGATTCATTTCTCCCCCAAACTATGTTTCCATACTTCTTACATTCTATGACATGGCCTCTTCTTTCCCTCTAGTTATGAAATTTGTTCTGCTAATCCTCAGGTCGATTTCTTGGGTATTTGGAATCATTTGATGTTTATCTAGCTGTGTTCAAGGAATGAGGCAAGGCTAGGATCCTTTTATTATGCCATTATCTTAGTTCATCCCACACTACCAAAATAGTTTTATACAAGAAAATAATTTGCAAATCCCTGACTGCTTACCCACCATTCCAAAAACTAGTTTATATAGAATAATTCCATCATATCAAATAACACTTGGGTGTTTTTCTTTACACTTACTTTAAATATTTTCTCCAATTATACATATTTATATACATTCTAATATAAAATGGACAGTTTATATTATCCAGCTAGCAGTTTGGGAGACTATATGAAATTATCCAAGTTCAAAAATTCAAGAAATTTTGAAGGTAGTTATGGAGATGTGAATCAATTTACATAAAGTCATTACCTGAATAGTTAGTGAATAATTATTTTATTTGCACTTTAATTACCTTCATTCAGCCCTTGTTGATGTATAATCACTGAAAGAAAGCAAAATATGCAGTTGCTTCATTTATGATTAATTTACACAGTATATCATTTTATGAAAATATTTTTTCTCATAACATTCCATTTCATGATGTCGAAACAGATTTTCTTTTAATCAAGACACTGAAGATACCAACCCAGCAAAACAATGAAGAAGGAAATACAAAACATTTTTTCTTTACCTGTGGAAGTTAAACTTTTTCTCCCACTAAATTGATAGTGTTCCAGTGGCAGTTGTTCAATATCAGTTTGCTCTGGGCTACAAAATCAAATGCAGACCTAATTATTTCAGCAAGTGAAATAGGGTATTTTTATCCCAAAGTCTTTCTCTTTGAATATCTTTCTCTCTTTACTTCCAACTATTAGAGGCCACTCTGACAGAAAGTTGATAACTATTTAGCCTAAATCATTCCAATATAGAGTACAGTTACAATCTTATAATAGGTTTTCCAAAATTTTTGTTTTGCAATTGACAATACTATATTACATCTTGATGCATAGTTACGTAAATTAAGACATAGTTCATAAAATTCTGAGTATTATTAACCTATGTGATGTGATGTACCCAGGAACTTAGTGATATCAATATCAAAACTTATAAAACACATCTATACCTGGTAGTTATTTAATAAAAATTTGTTGCTCTTATTTTTAAAATGATTCTATGCAATTTCTTCAGACCTGAAGCAATTATTTCACAAAACATTGAATACATTAGGGAAAGAAATAATGTCCTGATATTGTCAAGTACAAATTACTCTAGGACTCTCCTTCACAATCATAAGCCTTGGTGAGCATCTGCTTGGACTTGGCTGTTTAATTATTCTTTTCCCCTTACAATAGAAGAAGGTAATTACCAACTCCTGTTCTTAATTATGAGCTTCTTGCCCAGTGCATCTGGTCCTGTTTCTGTCTCTATTGCACTGAATTATAGCCTTTGCTGAGAGAATTTTGCTAGGAACCAGAGCCTCTGTTTCATTTTCCTAAGTTACCTAAAAAAAAACAAATCACTGTGCCATGCAGCTGTTTAAGTGTGACTGTCCCCCACCTACCCATTGCTATTATCTTGTGTTTCTGCATCACTCTTCTTTAGGGTATGACTAAAATGAAGAGTTATAACAAGGCTATCCTAATTTTAATTTTCCATTCCCTATTTTTGTTTTTAGTGTTTGATGGAAGAAAATTTGGGCATCTTCCACAAATATGGCACACACATATGTCCAATCCATGACTTTTATTTTTTTCTTTGGGATAACAGGTAGTCACCTCTTAACATGTTCAATTCCAAATTTAGTATCTTCTTCTCCAAATCTGCCTCTTCATCTTTGTCATCTCCACCTCAGTAGATACTAATCCCTCCTCTCCATATGGCTGCTACAAAATTTTGCAGTCTCAAATGTTGCTGATGTTTACTCTCCTTCCACACTCTGGTTCCTTCCTCAAAGTAGTCTTCTCATTATTTTCGAACAAACATGCTCTTTTTGGACTGAGATAGATATGTCGTAGGCAGAGCAAATTTTTGTTAGTGCATGAGCAAATTAAAACATGACTTTCTAAAAATAATTTGATAGTTGTCTTTTAAAAAGAAAATCATCCAAAGAATCATCATGGAAAATCTATTTTAAAAAAAGTCTTTTGAGCTTATTTACATAGTTAAGCAGATTCACATTATCTTACTAAATATGAATGGGAGAGATTGACACAAAATGCTTCAGTATTGAGGACTTCTGATGTCACTAACCTTATACTGAAAACTATGAAAAGTTACTTAAATATGTTAAAGAAAATTTAAGTAAGTGAAAAGACATTTCATGTTGCTAAATTGGAAAGTTAGTATTATTAAGATGCCCTTTTCATTCAGTTTTAATACAATTACTACCAAAATCCCAGGTGGATTTTTTTTTTTTTTAATTCTTAGATTTTTTTTTTTTTTTTTTTTTTTTTTAAGAAATGAAAAGCTAATCCATTTGGGTCCAACCATTTGGAAATGAAAAGGACCCAAAACACAAAAATTGAATCTTGAAAAATAAGAACAAAGTTTGAGAACCCTTTTTTCCAATTTCAAAAATTAATACACATCTTCAATAATCAAAACACTCTGGTACTGGCACACAGGTAGAAAAATTGAATAGTGGACATAGGAGAGGATATTAAAATAATCTTGAATTTGTTCTCAACTGATTTTCAACAAGGGTGCTAAGACAATTGAATGGGAAAAAATAAACATTTCAACAAATGGTGCTGAGATAACTGGATATCCACATGTAAAAGAATGAAAGTGGACCTCTACTTCATATTGTATACAAAAGATAACTTCATAATAAGTTCATAAACCTAAATGTAGGAGCTATTAAACTCTTAGAAATAAACATAGGATAAATCATCAAGACCTTTGATTAACTAATAATTTCTTAGATTTGATACACCAAAAGAGTAGCAAATTAAGAAAAGCCACATGAAGTGTATTATTATAACAAAATCTAATGTCATGCTAAACATGACACCATCAAGAAAGTGAAAACATAACCCATAGAATAGGAGAAATGCCTTAATGTTATATATTGGATAAAAAAAGAGAAATGCAGAGTATACAAAGAACTCTTACAACTTAAAAAAACATTTTTAAGTTAATAATCCAATTTAATAATGGACAGTGGGTGGGAAAACTGGGTGACTCAGTAGTTGAGTGTCTGCCTTTGGCTCAGGTCATGATCCCGGGATCCTGGGATTGAGTCCTGCATCAGGCTTCCTAGAGGAAGCCTGCTTGTCCCTCTGCCTATGTCTTTGCCTATCTTTGTTCTCTCACAAATAAATAAATAAAATCTTTAAAAATATAAAAATAAAAATGGACAGTGTATTTGAATATTTACTTATATAATGTAAACAAAGGTAAAATAAGCAATTAAATGCTGCTCAGTATAAATAACCATTAGAGAAATGTAAATCAAAACCACAGAGAACCCAGAAAATCCAACACAATATTGAAGGGTAAGAACAAAGAAGACTAACGCTATTCAACCTCAAGACTTACTATAAGCTACAGTAAGTGAAACAGTGTGTAATTGGTAAAGAATAAACACATAAACCAGTGGAATATAATAGAGAGTCCAAAAACAGACTCACAGAAATATAGTCAACTGACCTGGAACAAAGAAACAATGGAGCAAAAATAGTCTTGTCCACAAATGGTGCAACAACTGAACAACCTCAAGGAAAACAACAAATGTAGAGATATAACTCATATGCTTCACAAAACATGGCTCAAAAGAGTCACAATTTAAATTTAAAATGTAAAGCTACAAAGTTTCTAGAAGACAGCATCACAGAAAACCTATACTGCCACAGGTATACCAATGTCTTCAGACACAACACTGAAGCAAGAGGAACTTCATTAAAATTAAAAGTTTCTGCCCTGTCAAAGACATGGCCAGAGAATGAGAAGGCAAGCCAAACACAGGTATAAAATATTTTCAAAGACCTATCTGATGAGTACTGTTATTAAATTATTCAAAGAACTCTTAAATCTCAACAGTAAGAAAACAAATAACCCAATTAAAAATTGACCAAAGACTTAACAGTTACCTCACCAGAGAAGATACACAAATGGCAAATAATCATATGAAAAGACATTAGTCATATGTCATTAGGAAAATGCAACTTAAAACAATGAGATAGTACCATTTACCTACTTAAATGGTCAAAGCCCAGAAACTGACCCCATCAAGCATTGTAGAGGATGTGGAGCAACAGGAACTCCCATTCAAACTCAGGAGAATGCAAAATGATGCAGCCACTTTGGAGGACAGTTCAGTGGTTTCTTATAAAATTAAAAGTTCCTTACCAGATGATCCAGCAATCACATTCTGTGGTATTTGCCTAAAGGAATGAAAATGTATGGCTACACAAAAACGTGCACATGAATGTTTATAACAGCTTTGATAATAACTGCCAAAACTTGGAAGCAACCTAGAGGTCCTTCAGTAGGTGAATGAATAATAACTGCAGTACACCCAGATAATGAGATCTTGTTCAATGCTAAAAATAAATGAACTAGCAAACCATGAAATACATGGAGAAAGCTTAAAGTAGCCAATTTAAGAAGGCTGCATATAGTATGAGTCCAATAATATGATGTTTGAAAACAGGCAAATCATGGAGATAGTGGGTGCCAGGCATTGATGTGGAAGGAAAATGAATTTTATTTTGATTAAAATATAATAAACTTAGTTCGTAGTGATGGTTGCACAAGTCTGTGGATATACAAAATATTTTAATTGTATATTTAAAATGAACACATTTTAAAGGCATATCAATTATATATTAACAAAGATATATATAGATACAAATATATCCCCTATGTTTATATATAAATACACACACATATATATACATACATATATATATCTTTATATAGACATGTATCTATATCTTTAAATGAGGACTGTATATTTTAAGTGAACACTGGAAAAATAGCATCTGAAAGTGCTGAAGAACTTAAAAATAATTTTAGTTAAACAAGTATTTTTTGAAGGGCTATAGAAAATAGATCTAACAAATATTGGAGACTAAGAAAATATCACTCTGACTTTAAAAGAGAAAAAGGTTTGATAAAAATTATTCATATATTTATATTTTGATCAAGACCAGACAAATTTGGAGAATGATACCAAGGAGAAAATAATGAACTGAGGTAAAAAATACTGAGCAATGTGGTTTAAGAAGAAAGTAGGTACAGGGATCCCTGGGTGAGTCAGTGGTTTAGCGCCTGCTTTAGGCCCAGGGCATGGTCCTGGAGTCCTGGGATCGAGTCCTGAATCAGGCTCCCTGCATGGAGCCTGCTTCTCCCTCTGCCTGTGTCTCTGCCCCTCTCTGTGTCTCTCATGAATAAATAAATAAAATCTTATTTTAAAAAACGAACTAGGGGTGGTGGAAGGGGAGGAGGGCAGGGGTTGGGGGTGAATGGGTGAAGGGCACTGAGGGGGGCACTTGACGGGATGACAAAATAACACTGGGTGTTATTTTGTATCTTGGCAAATTGAACACCAATAAAAAATAAATTTATTATTAAAAAAAAGAAGCATGTAAGTACAGATGTATTGCTGAAAATGTGATTCTGGGACTTAAAGAAGGATCAGATTGGAATCATCCTCATGTAGATGATATTTGCTGCTATGGCAGTACCAGAGTCCATCCAGAGAAATGAATAGGAAACAGGAAGAGGGCTGCAGAGAAAATTTTTAAAAAGCATCTGCTTTTAGGGCTATATGCACATAAAAGAAGAAGCCACAGTTTGGAACACATAAGTTATGTGAATAAAATGTACAACATAGGGAATATAGTCAAAGGTATTATAATAATGTTACATGGTGACAGATGGTAGCTGCATGTGGGTGACCAAAGCATAATATGTAGGGTTGTCAAATCACTATGTTGTACACCTGAAACTAATGCAACATTGTTTGTGAACTATAAACATAAATAATAGATAAATTGTTTTCCAAGAAAGGAGAAAGAAGAAAGAAAAAAAGAAAGAAAGAGAGAGAGAGAGAGAGAGAGAAGAGAGAAAGAGAGAAGAGAAGGAAGGAAGGAAGGAAGGAAGGAAGGAAGGAAGGAAGGAAGGAAGGAAGGAAGGAAAGAAAGAAAGAAAGAAAGAAAGAAAGAAAGAAAGAGAAAGAGAAAGAAAGAAGAAAGAAAGAAAGAAAGAAAGAAAGAAAGAAAGAAAGAAAGAAGAAAGAAAGAAAGAAAGAAAGAAAGAAAGAAAGAAAGAAAGAAAGAAAGAAAGAAAGAAAGAAAAAGCCACAAAGGTATTGGGTATGGTAGCTAAAGAGGTAAGGAGAAATGAATAACTTCATAATACCCAAGAAATGAATAACTTCACAAATACCCAAGTAAAAGCGTATTCCAGCAAGCTCAACAAAGTGGCAAATGCCAAAGAGACTGAATTATCTAAGAATTAAATATTGTTCTGAAGACAAATGGTTATGTTTTGTTTTGTTTTGTTTTGAGTTGGGTAACAGTAAATTAAATGAGACTGTGGGGAAAGAAGTTCGCCCTGAGAAATTGAGGTGTGTATGAATACCAATGCTTTTTACATGCAGTACCCCTGCAACCCTGTCCATGGATTCAAACAGTTTTCACAGTAATGAAAATATGTGATTTACCTTTTTCACACATATTCTCCTACAAGTGCATAGCAGAATTTTCCAAAGCTACATGGAGTATGTTGATTTTATTGTTTTGATGGCTAGTTGAATATATGGTTGAGTATTCTTGTGGTTTCTAGAATTTTCTAAGGTAGTTTAGCAAAATATGTGAATATTTTGGAGATATACATAACTCAGGAGACAAATATTTTACCAATGACCTGCATATATTTCAAAATCATGCATTGGTAAAAGAACCATTTATAATCTGAGATATGCCAAAACATTGAAATTAAACAGCATAAATTATTCTTTGATATGGATTGAATCTGCATTGTAACTAAACTTTAAGAAACCACTATTTGTCCAATTTTGATTTAGTATCAAGAAAATCTACAATTATCTAAACTGGTTATTAAAATACTCCTTTCTTCAAGTGCATATCAATATAAGGTCATATTTTCATCGAATACTTTAACCAGAACAGCATACTGAAAGATTGAATGCACAAGAAGATATCAGAATCTAATTCTTCACTATTAAGCCTGCCATTAAAGAGATTTGCAAAAGTGAAAAATAATGCCTTTTCCCACTGATTTTTGGAGGATGAGCTACATTTTATTTTAAACAGTATTTTATTCATGTTAGCATGAAAAAGATTTATTATTCTCCATAATTATTTCAATTTTTTAAAAAATTCTATTTTAATTTCTAATGCAGTAAAAATAAATATCTGTAAGTCTGATAGAAAAAAATTCAAGGGGATTCTTAATAACTTTAATGTATATAAAGGAGTTCTGAGACCAAAGAGTTTAAGAACCATTGGTTTAGACCATGATTTTTAAGAGTTAGTCAATGAAAGATGGAAGACAAAAATCATAGCAATAACTATTATGTATTATAGGCTTAAAGGAAGATTTGTTTTTGTTGTTAAATTTTGACAGATTTAATTATGCTTGAGCACTGATGAGAAAGGGTAGACAGAGAAGGAGGATCTGATACTCTAATAAAAAGATGGAGCAAAAGAGGTGACAGTTACATTTTCTCTAAAATTTTATTACTTGTGTACCTTAGAAATATTGCAGGTTCCATTACAGACCACTACTTTAAAATGAATATTGCAGTAAAGTGAGCCAAATGAATTATTTAGTTTCAGCAGTGCATAGAAGAATTATGTTTAACACTACACTATAGTCTGTTGAATGTGCAATAGCATAATATCCAAAAAACAATGTACATACTTGAGTTTAAAATACTTTATACCTAAAAATGCTAACCATAATCTGAGCTTTCAGTGAGCCATAATCACTGATCATAGATCATCATAACAAAGGTAATAACAATGAAAAAAGTTTGAAATATTGTGAAAATTACCAAAATGTGACACAGAGACACAGAGTGGGCAAATGCTGTTGGAGAAGGGGTGTCAATAGGCATGCTTCACACATGGTTGCCATAAACCTTCAATTCGTAAAAAAACAAAAAACAAAAAAACAAAACAAAACAGAAAACAAAAACAACACTATCTGTGAAGTGCAGGAAAGCAAAGGACAGTAAGACAAGTTATGCATATATTCTGAGCACACCTAGCACCGGCAACCATATCTTCTGCTTCAAATACCATTTCCAATGAAGGGAACAAGAATTCCTTATAGAAGTGGTTGCATCCAGGGCTGTGCCATGGAAAATACAAGAGCCTGGGATATCTTACGGTGCCAGAAAAATAGGGCTGTATACCCAAAATGATTGGGGCTTTTCCAAGGACATGGAATAATTTGAGCGTCAACAACAAAATAATGGTAGTATTAGATTATATCCCAAAGCCTAAATAAATATCCAATTAGTCTAAATTGAATTAAAGATGTGATTGAAGAAAGAAGGAGGGAAGGAAGGAAGGAAGGAAGGAAGGAAGGAAGGAAGGAAGGAAGGAAGGAAGGAAGGAAGGAAAGATGGAAGTTAGTCTATACTGAATTAAAGATGTGATTAAATAAAGAAGGAAGGAAGGAAGGGGAAGAGATATTTCTTTTTTCAGAAGAATTCTAATAAATAAGGAAGGGATTGGGGAAATAAAGATCACCATCTTGTTGAGAAAAAAAATATTTAGAGTTTCAAAGTATTTTCCCCATAAAACTTACTAATTACAAAGGGAGAATAGTTATTTCAAAATTGAGAAGCCCGTCTTATCCAAGTAACCATAGGTAATATAACCAGTAAGGTGAACTAAAGACAGGAAGTACCCCTGATAATTGTGCTGATAATGTACCACATCTTTTTTTTTTTTTTTTGAGATATTCTTTTCAATAATGCTGAACTTCAATTCAATCAAGAGAAAATATCAGACCAACCCAAACTGAAGAATATTCTGCAAAATAATTGACCAGTACTATTCAAAAGGGTGAAAATCATAAAAGACAGCACAGTGGACAGATTCCTCCCAACTCTCATTCATCCAGTGACCATGTCCTAAGTCCTGGAGCCTGTGAATATGTTAAATTGCATGGAAAAAGGGACTTTGCAGGTGTAAGACTGTGAGGTTGCCTACCTCAAAATGTGACGATTATCCTAGATTATACCGGTGGGCCCAATCTAATTGTGTGAGGCATTCAAATACAACTTTCACTAGTTGTTAGAGATATGTAAGCACAGGAGGGGACATCAGGAACTTTTTGTGCAAGAAGGTCTTGATGCACTGTTGCTGGCCTGAGATGCAAGGCCATGTGCAAGGACCAGAAGGGGTCCTCTTGGAACGGAGAGGATGGCCTCTGGTAGACAGCAAGCAAACAGAAGTCTCTATTTTACAATCCACAAGATACTGGATTTGGGCAACAACCTGAATGAATTCGATGTGCATTCTTCCCAGAGCCTCCCAGTAAGAACTGAGCCACACTAACACTTTGATTTCTGCCTTGTGAAACCTAGAGCAGAAGAATCAGTGGGGACAACTTATCTGCATAAGAATAAGATAATAAACTGGCGTTGTTTGAAGGTGTTAAGTTTGTTGTAATTTCTAACAGAAGGAATAGAAAATTAATACAGACAGGGGAGACTGGGGACCCGTCCCAGAATGGAGGACACTAAGGAGACAGCAAATCTTCAGGCAATGTGGGACCCTGGAACAGAAAATAGCATTGGTAGAAAAAATGGTGAAATCCAAATGAAATCTGTAGTTTGGTTGATGGTGTTATATCAATGTTAATGAAGCTCTTAGTTTGTGTGAAAGCTAACAGGATCATTCTGTACTGTTTTTCAACATCCTTGTAGGTCTAAAATCATTTAGAAACTAAATGCTAAAAAAAAAAAAAACAAAAAACAAAAAAAAAAACTATTATTACTAGTTTCACAGGCTTCCTGAAAATATCCCTGACTGAATTGCTTTCTACTTGTGAGCTCCCTACATTTCCTTTTTTACATCTCATGATAACCATTGAGATTCTCATGTAGTTTCTCCTCTTAGTGAAATAGTATGATTGTTTTCCTTGAAAACAGGCATGGTGATTGAAGGCTCTGCTCTTAGTACCTGCTTTCTCTTCAGCACAGCCTTGCTAATAATGGAGGCTTCCACACAAATGGCTTTTATTTTTATGTCAGACAAAGATCATCATTCATGCAACAGGTTTAAATTATCTACACCTCTTTAAAGGGAGTTACAGATAATAGATCTATTATTATGTTGGTAATAAGTTCTAAGTGGATATAATTATTTATGGCAAACTAAGGAAAACATTAGATGATTTTAAATATTTAGTATTGTAATCTTATTTGCAAGGCTTTCAATATCAAAGATTTTATTATAGATTTGCTAAGAATTACTTAATCAGTTAATATTTATTCTATATTTAAAATTTATTTAATACCATTTATTTAGTACCTAATATTTACCTCAAATTCCAAAAAGAATAAATTTAAAGAGTGCTAAAATATAAATTAATTGATGAGGCTGAGGCTGCAATAAGCAAGTAAAATGTTCATGTTATATAGTAAATTTTTGAAGTTTTGATTGCTTATCTGTCCATATTGTAAATTGTAATTCAAATGTTTATCTACTTCATTTAAGAAGTTAAATCCTGCTGATCCTTGCAAGCCCCAAGGCTGAAATCAGATAACAGTACAGAGCAGAGAACCAACCAACTAGGGGACCTGAAGGTTTAGGGCACAAGAGCAACGCTACATCCAGGTACATTCTTCTCCGCAACACAGAATTGTTGAGATCAAAGATCCAAAATTAATAAGAATATAGCCTCTTCTTTTAAATATTTATAGCCCAGTGAGGAGACATACAAGTTGATAGTTGATTGTTACAGAGGTAAGTATCATGATAATGATTAAGATAAACTATTAGACTACATCAAAATAAAAAGCTTCTGCAGAATAAAGGAAACAATCAACAAAACTAAAAGGCAGGGATACCTGGGTGGCTCAGCGGTTGAGCACCTGCCTTCCTTCGGCCCGAGGCAAGATCCTGGAGTCCCAAGATGGAGTCTCACACTGGGCTCCCTGCATGGAGCTTACTTCTCCCTCTGCCTACGTCTTTGCCCCTCTCTGTGTGTCTCTCATGAATAAATAAATAAAATCTTAAAAAAAAAACAAAACTAAAAGGCAACCTGCCATATGGGAGAAGATATTTGAAAATGACATATTGGATAAAGGATTAGTATCCAAATTACATAAAGAACTGATACAGCTCAAAACCCAAATAATCCAATTAAATATGAACACAAGACATGAACAGGCATTTCTCCAAAGAAGACAACCTGATGACCAACAGACACATGAAAAGATGTTCTACATCACTTATCATCAGATTAAATAAAAACTACAGTGAGATATCACCTCCTACCTGTCAGAATGGCTAAAATTAAAAACAAAACAAAACACAAGAAACAACAAGTGTTGGCAAGAATGTGGAAGAAAAGAACCCTCGTGCACTTCTGGTGGGAATGCAAACTGATGTAACCACTGTAGAAAACAGTATGGAATTTCATCAGAAAGTTAAAAATAGAATTACTCTACGATCCAGCAATCACATAACTGGGTACTTACCCCAAAAATATAAAAATATGAATTCAAAGAAATACATGCACTCCTACATTTATAGAAGTATTATGTAGAATAACCAAATTATGGGGTGGGGGAAAGTGTATATTTTACAGTGAAGACCCAGGAAAAGATCAGTGGGCTCACATATTTTGTGGAACTAATCCTAGGCCTTTATCTAATGCATCCTGGGAAGAAAGAGGGCCTGTGGAATTTGCAAGCTAATAAGCTGAGCGAGAAAAAGAAAAGGCAGATATCTACTATAATTATATTTCTGTCATGTTCATTGTTATTTCAGTCTCGTTTATGATTTTATTGGAGTCCTTTTTTGTTTTTTCCTAGATAAGTCTGGCTGGCAAGTAGTTTATTAATATTTTTTTCAAACAATCAGCTCCTGGTTTCAGCGATTTGTTCTATTGTGTGTGTGTGTGTTTTTTAGGGGGGGTTCTATGCTATTTATTTCTTCTCTAATTTCTATTATTTCCTTCTTTCTGCTGATTTTAGGGTTTTTTTGTTTTGTTTTGTTTTTGTTTTGTTTTGTTTTTGGGGTGTTTTTGTTGTCATTGCTATTACCAGCAATGTAATAGCTCCTTAAGTGTAAATTAGGTTTTTGAGATTGTTCTTGCTTCTTCAGATAAGCCTGTGTCACTATAAACTTCCTTCTTAGAACCATTTTGACTGCATCCCAAAACTTTGGACTACTGTGTTTTCATTTTCATTTATTACCATGTACTTTTTTATTTCTTATTTATTTACTGGTTGACCCATTCATTGTTTAGTAGCATGTGATTTAATATCTATGTATTTGTGGTCTTTCCAGATTATTTTCCTGTGGTTGACTTCTAATTTCATAGCATTGCTGTGAGAAAAGATTCACTATATAATGTCGATCTTGAATTTGTCAAGACTTGTTTTGTGGGCTATGTGATCTATTCTGGAGAATGTTCTCTGAGTACTTGAAAAAAAGGTGTATTCTGTTGTTTTAGGATGGAATGTTCTAAATATATCTGTTAAATCTATCTGTTCCAGTGTGTCACTCAAAGTCATTTTTTTCCTTGGTGATTTTCTGTTTAGATGATCTATCCTTTGGGGTCAGGAGGGTTTTGAGTCCCCTACTATTTTTTTTATTATTGATTAATGCTTTTATGTTTGTTATTGTTTATGTATTTGTGTGTTCCTATGTAGGGTGCATAAATATTTGCAGTTGTTACATCTTTTTGTTGGACCAAACCCTTTATTACTATATAGTGTCTTTGCCTCTTGTTACAGCCTTTGTTTTAAAGTCTCTTTTGTCTGATGTAAGTATTGCCACTCTGGCTTCCCCTTGACATCTATTTGCATGATAGATGTTTCTTTGCCCTGTCATTTTCAATCTGCAGTATCTGTAGGTATAAAATTAGTCACTTATAGGTAGCATATAGATGGGTCTTGTTTTTTTTTTAATTTATTCTTTTTATTGGGGTATTTATTTTTATTGGAGTATTTAGTCCATTTATATTCAAAGTAATTATTGATAGATACATATTTATTGCCATTTTATTACTTGTTTTGTGGTTATTTCTGAAAATTTTCTTGGATCCTTCCTTGTCTTTTTTTTATTTGCTTATTTTCTTTAGTAATATATTTGGATTCCTTTCTCTTTATTCTTTGCATAGTTATTAGTGTTTTTTGATGAATGGTTACCATTATGTTTGTATGTAGCATTTTCTACATTTAGCAGTCTGTAATTAAGCTATGGTTCTTTGTTTGAACCCATTCTTTTCTCCTCCCACATGTTACATAAATGTTATTATATTTTATATCCTTTTTTGTGGATTTTTTTAGTGGAAATTCAAACAGTTCCCTTTAATATTTATTGCAGGGCTGAGTTAGTAGTCATGAACCCCTTTAGTTTATGCTTGTCTGGGAAACTCTATGTCTCTTTCTATTCTGAATGATAGTCTTCCTGTATGGAGTGTTCTTGGCTACAGATTTTTCCTATTTAGCACTTTGAATATATCATGCTATTTGCAAAGTTTCTGTTGGAAAATCTGCTGTTAACCTCATGGGTTTTCCTTTATAAATTACTTCTTTTGCAGCTTTAAAATTTTTTTCTTCATCACTATATTTTGCCAATTTAATTACAATATGTCTTGGTGTTGGTCCACTTTTGTTGATTTTGATGCAAGTTCTCTGTGTCTCCTGGATCTGGATGTCTATTTAATCCCCCAGATTAGGGAGGTTATCAGCTATTATTTCTTCAAATAAATTCTCTGCCCCTGTTTCTCTTCTTTTGGGACTTCTATAGTACAAATATTATTAACTTTGATGAAGTCATTGAATTCCCTAAGTCTATTCTTGTTTTGCATAACTCTTTTCTCTATCTTTTGTTCAGCTTAATTACTTTCCATTACTCTTCTAAATCACTAATTTCTTCTTCTTCTTCCCTCCTGCTGTTCATTTCATCAAGTGTGTTTCTTATTTCATTTATTGAGAGGTTTGTCTCTACAATGTTATTCTTTATCTCTGTGTTAAGTGTCTCAGTCATGTCTTCTACTCATTTTTCATGTCCAGTGAGTATCTTTATGATCATTGCTTTAAATTCTCTATCAGACATGTTACTTATATCTATTTCAATTAGATCTCTGGCTATAGCTTTGTCCTATCTTTCAATTTGGATAAATTTCTTCATATCCTCATTTTGTTTGCCTCTATGTGTCTGTTTATGTGTGCTAAGAAAGTCACCTGTGTCTTCTGCTTTTGAAAGTAGTGACTTTATGAACAAGAGGTCCTGGAGTGCCCTGGAGTGCAGCACCCCTGTTCATCAGAACCTGGCACTTCAGGAGAGTATCCTATATGTGCTGCTCATGCCTTGCTGACCTTAAGTCACTTTCCCTTTCAGTGCAGTTGCTGTGCTTGCTTTCTTTGGTGTTAGTGGGACACAAGCAGGCCAACTTTCAGGTTGCATGTCTTCCAGGGAACTTGGAGGCAGAGCAGCAGTGTTAGCAAAATTTGTACTGGGTTACTAGTCCTATGCCAGATCCCCTGATATGGGCCTGTGGCTGTCAGCTATGCACTGTGTGTGTCAGGGGTGCAAGGCTGAGAGTGGCACATGCTTTGGCAAGGGGTGCACGGTAGGCATGGAGCACCAGGACACCTGGGGGCACAGTCTGTGATAGAGCCTAGGGGTGCATAGCTAGTTATGACATGCAGTGGTGGCTGGGGGTGCACATGTGTCTTTTAATTTTTTTTCTTTTTAAATTTATTTATTCATGATAGTCACACGGAGAGAAAGAGAGAGGCAGAGACACAGGCAGAGGGAGAAGCAGGCTCCAAGCACCGGGAGCCCGATGTGGGATTCGATCCCAGGTCTCCAGGATCGCGCCCTGGGCCAAAGGCAGGCGCCAAACCGCTGCGCCACCCAGGGATCCCCTGCACATGTGTCTTTAACAAAGTTTTCCCTGAGCCCAGGGCCAAGGCTAGTAGATTTGGAGTGGGCAAGTCCTCAGGAGAACTCAAGGGCATAGCCAACTGCTAGCATGTTAAGTAGCAAGTATCTGAGCAGAACTACCTTCCACAGGAGGTTCTGTGTTTATGCTGGCAGCTGGGGGAAGAAAATGGCATCTCAGCTCCTTCATTTTGGAGAAGTTCTCCAACATCCTCTGAAATTGATATGAACAGGTCTTTCTCCAGTTTGTGTCACCTACCATTTTTATGTTGCCTGTCAGCACAGGCTGCTGTCTCTTTAAGGGTAGTGACCCAACTATCACTCACTAGGTTCAACTAGTGTGAGCCAGCTGACTTTTAAAGCTTCAGGCTCCAAGTCCCATCAGTTCCACAAACTCACAGAATTAGCCCCTCTGGTTTTTAAAACCAAATGTTAAGGGGATTTGTTTTCCCCATGTGAGTTTCCTGTAATGAAGACCCATGTCTCTGCCCCTGCAAGTGCACAGCTCAGTCCTTCCTGCAAGTTGCCTTCTTCCCTTTCTGACCTCCTTAACCTTTCAGATGCAGCTTCTTTTCTATATTTAGTTGTGAAGTTTGTTCTTCCAGTCCTCAGATCACTGTCTGGTTTATTGACTGGTTGTGGATGATATCTAGTTGCAAACATTGGATGAGGAGAGCTTAAGGTCTTCCTACTCTGCCATCTTTCCCTGAAAAATGCAGCCAAATTAAAAAAAAAAGAGAGAGATCACAAAATGGAAAAAAAAAACTTACATTGGAACTAATAAATTAGAGTAGAAAAATAGGATATCAGCAGCAAAGTTTTGTTTTAAGTGTTCATCCATTCATTTCATCCAGCAACTAACTGTTAAGATAAATGGGAAGGCACAACACTTTGGAAAAATACTAAAACTGGATTTTGTAGCTGGACAAGGATAAACTAAGAGTGAACCAATAGGAAACAAGATGCTGGAAGGCCTTGAGGATATATTTTCAAATCATGTCCATTTACCCTGATTTACATTTAATTGTCTCATTCAGACCTCATAATTTACTCATTTATTTCTTCAATATATCTCCCATTCATCTTCTAGGACATCTAGATCCTGTATATAAATGCTGTCCTACATGTGGCAGGCCTCTCTGTGACTCCTGTTTCCTTTGGTTTACTGCCTTGCTCCAGTCTATGTGGTAGGTGATCTGTCACATTCATTACATCCTATGCTCCATGTCCTCTTGCCCTTCTACCACAGGGTGGACACATAGCCCAGACTGATCAGTCATCATACCCAAATTCCTCCTGCCCCACTAAAGTGACCAGTTCTCTAGTAACATATATTAATTGGAATCTTCTTCTGAATTATATTAATAACATTAAAAGAAAAAGTAACTTTTTTTCCAATAAAGTGACTTTTTGTTTGAAGGTGGGTCTTCACTATTTGTTTTCTCCACCTAATAGGAATATTGTTACTGACAGAATATAGCCAAGAAGGAATCAGCATATATCTATTTCAACACACACACACACACACACACACACACACACACACCTTAAAGATTATTGAGACATTGGAATATCTTGGATTCAGGACCACCACTAAAATGTTCCAGTCTTATGAAGATTAATAATACAGGCCCTTTTTGATAGTTATTTTAGGAGATTAATAATACAGATCCTTGGGATGCCTGCATGGCTCGGCGGTTGAGCATCTGCCTTTGGCTCAGGAAATGACCCTGGGATCCAGGACCGAGTCCCACATCGGGCTCCCTGTGAAGAGCCTGCTTCTCCCTCTGCCTATGTCTCTGCCTCCCTCTCTCTCTCTCTCTCTCTCTCTCTGTCTCTAATGACTGAATAAATAAAATCTTTAAAAAATACAGACCCTTTTTGATAGTCATTTTAGGTTTTGGTGTTTTCAAGTATTTTGGTATTTCAAGTATCCAAAAAAGTTCTAAGTTATACAATGAAGCATCTTTTCATTCCATATTTGTTCCCAGTCATTTGAAAATGTTAATTATTATCTGTACTGTGAAAGAGAAATAGTTTTACTTTGTTTTTGCTTTTATTTGGTATTGTTTCTACCTATTTGTCTTTATAAGTGAAAGATGATATCTAAATAACTTCTTCATCAAAAGGATTTGACAGAAATCATCAAAAGGATTTTTCAGAAATAATAATACGACATGAGAAAAATAAGACAACATAAATAAATCACAATGGGAAAAAATAGATGTTGAGAACTGAGATGAGGTCAGGAGTGATGTTAGTAAAGAGAAGTGCATATACACAAAAAGCTGTATCAATGGAGGTTGAAAATTCAGTTCCAAGGTTATGAAAAAAAATAGTGTTATGTTATAATTCTAAATTTTACACGATTTATTGTCAGTAGTATTAATTTGTGAGCTAAGTCACCGTGGAGTTATTTATTTGACTTGATCTCTTTTATTTATTACTATTATTATTATTAAAAATGAAATGAAAGCATCTACCATGAATTTGATAATTCATTTCAAACGATGGAATCAGGTATATAAATTATTAAGGAAGAAAATGTTTCTTGTTTTGGAAAGGGAGTTATATCAAGAGATAAAATAGAAAACTAAATTATGTGATTTAAACATGTCAAGACAAGAAACGTGTTATTTAAAGATACCAAATACAACTGCTTTATCCTTGAAACAACTGACTGAAACAGCAAATGCTAAGTTTTCTGTTTTTGTGTCATTTGTTAGTTTTTAAGTATAATTAGCACTCTTCCTCACAAACAGAAACAGATTAAGATAAAGGTAAACATCAGGCAGAAAGCAGTAATCAGATCAGGTAAAATAATATAAAACAAAAAAGCACAAATGTTTTTTTAATCAAAACAGGATTATAAGTCAATTTTTAAAAAAAATATGTCAAATCTACTTTAAAACATGTTTTTTCTTTCTAATGATAGTAATAGCAAGAATGATAGTTGGCATTTAGTAAATATTTTCCCTGTTTTATAAACTTTATCTGAATAACAAGGCCATGAGGTGAATCTTTTAAGATTCCTGATGAGGAATTCCTGATTGATAAGAAAACAGAGACAGAGAAGCATTGGAAACTTGTGAGAAGTCATACACATTGTTTAGGTGTTTGATATGTATTAAATATTATTATTAAATGCAAATTAAAAGCAAGGCTGTTTTTCTCTATCTCGCATGTTTATATTCTTCAAAAGTTTATTATGGTTTTAGTTATAATTTTTAACAGTTATGTTATTTTCAGTTAGGGTTTTGATTTCCTCAGATGTATCCATTCATAATTTATCTTCTCTAATTTAAGTGTCAATTTAAAAAAAAATGACTTCCAATAAAATAGACACAGAACTAGCTTTTGTGATAACCAATAACATGTTTTTGTTTAATTTAAATTGTCCTCTTAGTTTGAAATTACATGAGAGCAAATACCTATATGCTAATATCTTATCACTCTCATCTACTACTGCCCACATATATATTATTCCAGTGTTTTCTGAGATGAGGTTCTCATTTGTCCTAAATGTGTTGCTGACCAGGTCACATCTAACAACATATCCCATTTTTACATACATTCTTGAAAATTCTTTGAACCAAAGACAAGTATAGTAGAGGCAATGGTGGTCATATTTAATGAGTTAATTCCAAAGTGTGTTTTTATTTCATTTATATTAATCAATGATATATACACAATAAACATTATAAAATCATGTATGAGATCTCCATTCTTTCTATCTCAAAGAATAGCTAGGTATACTATTTGTTAATTAATGTATTTAAAAATCAGGGAAAGAGGGATCCCTGGGTGGCGCAGCGGTTTGGCGCCTGCCTTTGGCCCAGGGCGCGATCCTGGAGATCCGGGATCGAATCCCACATCAGGCTCCCGGTGCATGGAGCCTGCTTCTCCCTCTGCCTGTGTCTCTGCCTCTCTCTCTCTCTCTCTCTCTCTGTGACTATCATAAATGAATAAAAAATTTAAAAAAAAATCAGGGAAAGATTAAATACCTGATTCTTCACCTGGGAAGACCATTCAACCTTTAATGCTCACATAGAATTACACAAATATCTTTATTTGCATAATATCTATCATAAAATCTTCTGATATCTAGACACCCTTAAACGTTTACCTCACCATAACATTTTGTTTTGAAAAAACAAAACAAAACAAAAAAACCCAAACAACTTTGAATACTTAACATGTCCCAGGCCCAGGTATGTACTGTCACATATGTAATCAGTCTAAGTTAATTTAGCACTTACAATAGGATTATAAATTGGGTATTTTTACTAGAATGATTTTATATTTTGTTGCTAGACTGAGCAATTGCTCATTTTATATGCCTTGTACACAGAAATTCCAGGATTTAATTAATTGGTGAGTGATAATGATGTAAAGGTTTACTAAAAAGTAAACCCGTTTGTTTAAGAGATTAATCAAAAAGTGAATCATTTGCATGTTTTGTGTGGGACTGAGATGTCTTGATGTGGGAATACAAAGGTTGTAGACATTACCATTCCTTAAGGTTAACTTGAACATCTGTCTCCCACTCAGCCTTTTCACTACTTTATCAATACCCTAAGAGAGAGACATTACTAAGTCTAGATTTGCAAATGTCTGACCAAGACACACAGTGGTTTGCTGGAAATAGTAACAGGGACTGTATTAATATATACATATATATATACTGTATATATATATAAAATTTTTTAAAGATTTTATTCATTTATTTATTTGAGAGAAAAAGCCATAAGCAGACGTGGGGCAGAGGGAGAGAGACAAGTAGACTCCCTGCTGAGCTCAGAGCCCAAAACAGGGTTCCATCTCAGGAGCCTGAATCATGACCTGAGCAGAAGTCAGTTGCTTAACCAACTGAGCCATCCAGGCAACCCTATTGTATATTTTCAAGCCATCCTTCTGATCTAAGGTAAGAAGATTGTGTAGCTGCTTTAGTCCTTTTCAGAATTCAAATCTCTCTGAAGTTTATTGTATACTAAGAAATTGGTGACATGATACACTCACCTTAGTGAGAAATTGATGATGAAAGTGATGGATATACATCATTTACAGGGTGAGTTCTATTTGTTTTATATTTCTCATTATTATTATCAGTCTTAAGTAACTTCTTAAATTCATATATTAACAGCTTTTAACTAAAGAAAATAAATATATAAAATCTTATGTTTGTTTTCTATGTTTACTCCCTGGAGATTTCATTCTGGGTCATGGAATTAAGTATCATTTACATGCTAATTCTCTGGTTTTTATCTTCAGACAAGACTCTTATCCTGAATTCAACTTCTCTGTACAACTTTCTATTAGACATTTCTTTTTGGTTGACTATCTTTGCAAAAGTGTCACATGTCAGTTAATCAACCTTAGAATTGAGTGAATTCAGGTCAGAAAATGAGCACTCACTTAGCCTGGCAGCATCTATCAATCATACTTTACATTAAGTACTTGCTCAGATTTTGAGAGTGACTATCTTTGTGGTCATTACAAATAATTAGACTAATATAGTCTTATTGGGTCACAGAAGCTACTACCTCAGACTTGAATGCTGCTCCCTTAGTTTTGATCATAATTTATCTCTGAGAAATGGGGTAAAAGAATACAAAATAAAAACTAATATTTTCTTTATATTCTCTCAGTACAAATATTATTATCCTAATTAGACTTCCTAAAGTCTACCCCCTAAAGCACTATCATCTTCAACTTTAGAAAATCAGTCACACAAAATCTAGAGCTTTGCTTATCTTTTTAAGCCTAAAGTTTATAAGTGGAGCATGGAAAATTTTTCAGAAGTTTGAAGAGGATTTTGTTTTTGTTTGAATCACTGACTATATTACTAATTAAGATTTAGAAGGATGTGACTCAAACTTTATCAGGAAAAGCAGCACAAAAGTCCAAAAGTCCCCTACTCCTTAGCCCTTGTTATTTTTCCTGCTCAATTTGACTTAGCATATCTCTCCACCAACAAGGTGACAGTAACTTAGTGCTGGATGAAATTAATCATATTTAATATCAAGTCTAAAGACAAGAGAAGTGCCATATTTAAGACCATACAAAGGAGTGGAAGTGAGGAACCAGTTACTTGAGCACATTCACAAGTCAAGAGGTTCAAATACCATCTTGCTCATTTTGCTAAAGAACTAGAAGTTCAAAAGACAGGGCTTTAAAACTTGGCTAGGCAGCTAAATAATTAGGCAACTGATGAGGAGATAGAATGTTCATATTAATTAGGCTCTCATATCTTTAATTGAATGAGCTTCTAATTGGCTTCTCTAGGCTATGGAGTGTTCCCAGTGCTGTGCTGCATCCTTAGCTTTGCAGCCACTTCAATCTTCATAAGCAAGTCTCTGACTCTGGAGCTTTCCCGTAAAACATCTCAGGGACCACAGCCCATGCAAGAGTTTCTTATCAAATTATTCTATTTTCACATTCTGGCACACAGACCCTTCAAAATATATGTTCTTTTCATTCCCTCTATTAGAGAACACGCACACCAGCCATAGTGGAAACTAGGTGATGTTATAGAAGGAGAGTTCACATGTTGAGATTTCCTTGATATCATTTGAGTTTCATCACCAGAAGTGCCTTCTTCCTAATTTCTTTTTTTCTTTCTTTTTTTCCTTCCTAATTTCTATTCATCAAAATCCCCCACCTTCTGGATCCCCCACTTTACATTCTTTCTCAGCCAGAATTCCCTTTATGAGCTCATTAATGGTGACCAGTCCTGAAGATCAAGCCTCATGTCCCTTCAGGTAGCACTCCCCTTGTGGCCTATGATTCTTTTCACCCTCCCTCTGTGGAGCTACATAAAGGGCTTTCTGGGCTGTATCTGGATGCTGTCACTCCATGTTTAATTATGATGGCATAGCAGCTGGAGCATTAGGAATGATGTGCCTGATAGCTACTGGTTATATGCAGTGGTGATGCTCAGGACAAATCCCTTTGTCCTGTCCGACTATGCTTATTGCTACAATTGAATAAATAAAGCCATTAGCAATCCATATAATCTATGGACTCTTAAAAAGTACACCATATAGGATTACTTATAACATTATGACATTTAGTAACTTTATTTTATATATCAAACAATTCAAAGTATAGTATAAAAGTCCTTTTTTAATTTTCTATGGAAGTATACATCGCTACATTTACCATAAATAGGCTATAAGTATATAGCAGCATCCCTTACACCCTCTGTTAGTTTAGGAAAAAGAAGATTTATAGTTACATGTGAAATTACATGCATGCATGATTTATTAATTATGAACACTGCTCAGAAGGCATTTGTTGTTTTGAGGTTATCACTGCATCACCAAACATATCACATGAACAAAAATAAATTCTCTGGTGCACTATCACAAAGTGCCAGCGACAATGCAAAGATTTTACTTCAAAGGCTGGCCTGAGTCTTACAGACACTTCTTCCAGGAGAAGGTATGTGAATCAGGGTGGAGATGGTGAGGCCTAGATGGTCAGGAGAGGCTCCACAGGCCTTTAAATAGGAAGGTTTAAATCATCCTGGCTTTTGGTGAGAAACCAACAAAATGATGGTAAGAGACACCATTCTTGCCTAATGAGTTATTCTTGCCTTTTATTCTGTCTCCTTTCCATGCACAGAAGAGCAATATTCCATTAGAGTTTAACTCAGAGACTTTTTTTTATTTTTAAGTTCTTTAACTTTGTTTTCACCTCTTTAGGATTCCACTAGAGGTATCTTCAAATTTGTCTTTTACCATGAAGCCTCCCGGAACTGCCTTGCTCTCTATCGTTTTATCTTAAGCTTGGTTCTTTGTCTTCACATTGATATGTGAACCACTTGGTATGTGTCTAAGAATTCCTTTCCTGTGCTCATTAGCTGGAATCGCTTCTTTTGTTTGGAACTATAGAAGTTTCAGCAGTACAGGAGGAAGGATAGACTTGGTGGAGTTCGCTGTCCGGCCTCGTACCTTTCCTGTCCTTGGAATCCATTTTTTTTTGGGGGGGTGGGGGGGAATCCATTTCTTTAATGCATGCCACAGCTCTTATTTGTCAGTGACTGTTTTAAATTAAAGAAATCGACAATCCAATCATCTTTTGTCATGTCCTAGTATTCACAAATCTTAGACCTCATATTCAGATTGTTCCCTGCTTCCTGATTTTCAATGATGCCTGTCACTTATCTTATGCAACCAAACCTCTTATTTTTCAATATATGGGTTTATTTATTATCCATATATTCATTTATTTATTTCATAAATATACGTACTTTAACTTCTAGTTATTACTTTTATTAATATTGGAAATAAATGAAATCATCTTCCAAAGGCTCAAGAGCACATCATTTCAGAACCAGCATCTACAAATAGGTCCTCAAGAGAAGAACATAACTTCTACCTTATTTAGGATTCAAATATGTTGCAAGTTTGGAAATGTATAAAACATCTAAGATGAGATTGAGCAAAATAAAATAAAAAAAGTTCTTCAGTGAGATTTCTCATTTCTCATAGTGCCTATCTGCAATCCACACTTTCTTACCATTCAGCTCTGTCAATAAACAGCTGTCATAACTTCCTTGATCATATTTTTGTGTAGTAAATGAGAATAAAAAGTTAAACTAACATCATGTCACAAATGATAGAATTGCCTCAGGATACAAACTGAAATATTATTCATTATGACAATTTTAAATACTGAGTTCCCTGGAATATTAAATGAGTATTTTATGTGCAAAATTAAGAATGTATGTTTTTTTCATGGTCCTGTGCCCTTCCTGAATTCTCTGTTCTTTAATTTAAATATATAGCTCTGACACCAGAAACAATGACTGAATCCTAAAAATGGAACTGCTCCCTGTCTGCAAAAAAAACCCAAACTTCTTTAGCATAATGATCATTATGTCAGCATAGAAAATGCCATCACTAATGAATCCAGCTGTCAGCCTTTACCATGCAAAAAAATAAAAAAAATTCCATATCAAGTGAGCTGTTTCAAAGCACTTTTCATTTTTAAATTGCTGAAAAAGTTTGACCCTCCAACAGTCTCCCAAAAGCTATTAAGTGTGAATGAAGCTAATGTCTCAAAATCTTTGCCCCTGTGATTTGTTTCCATTTAGCAGAAGGGGAGGGGGGAAAACACACAACATCACACAGATGCCAAGATAAATTTATTTTTATATATTTCAGATATTCTGTGTCTGTTTTGAAACTCTTCTCTGATATCTATTAAAGTTGATAGTGCTTAAAGACTTTCATAATTTTGAAACATTTTATAGAATAAGAGATTTGAAGAGAGAATGCTGGATAGAAATAAAGATTAGATTAGTGTTACAGGCAGAAAGTCTCTCAGCTGGGGATGAGATTTATTTGTCTCATACTCTTGTGACTTAGGAGTTGTGCAGAGAAACCTCATGAGAAAAATGCCATAACCTTGTCATCATTCATTTGAACCCACTGGCTCTCCTTTGCCTCATCTCACAAGTCACATGTAGTTATAGTCCAAGCAACAGCTAACCTGTTTGTAATCCTCAGTATACAGCTACTTGCAAGCTCACACCAAATAGTGGACTTATGGTTTGGATTCCTCAGCCCAAAAAACAGTCAAATTTTCTGTAAGAGTCTCCTTTGGTGCCATAACTATAAGGCTAGATTTGTATTAGAGCTATGCCTCTCAGTCATTTGCAAGGTAAAAAAATTCTACCTCTTGATTTCTTTTTTTTTTTGTTTAAGATTTTATTTATTGGGATCCCTGGGTGGCGCAGCGGTTTAGCGCCTGCCTTTGGCCCAGGGCGCGATCCTGGAGACCCCGTATCGAATCCCACATCGGGCCCCCGGTGCATGGAGCCTGCTTTTCCCTCTGCCTGTGTCTCTGCCTCTCTCTCTTTCTCTCTCTGTGTGACTATCATAAATAAATAAAAATTAAAAAAAAAGATTTTATTTATTTATTGGAGAGAGAGAGAATGTGAGAAGCAGAGAAAGAGAGAGCACGAGCAGGAGGGAGGAGCAGAGGGAGAGGGAGAAGCAGGCTCATCACTGAGCAAGGAGCCCCCTGAAGTGGCCATGACCTGAGCTGACGGCAAACACAACCCACTGAGCCACCCAGGTACCCTTACCTCTTGATTTCAATATGAGGCTGGTATATTATGGGAGCTTATAAATGTGATTCCTAACCAGAAAAAAATTAAATAATCTGTGATAGGAAAATATACCATAATAGAAAATGTCTATTAATTTCTTTTTTAATATTAAGATATCTAGGTTTAATATTAAGATATCAAGGTTGGAATTTGTGTTTTTCTCAAAGTATTTTTGTCACTGTTAATTAACAGGATTTCAACACAAATTGGTAATACAACAAAAAGATAATGTCCTTTATAACTGCCAAGGAAGATAGTTTGCTTGAAGAAAGAAGCAAACAAGCAAACTTCCCTAACACTCTTTACTGGAGTTGAGGACACCTCACCATAAAACTGGATCTTGTCAGGTATCACTGAGTGAGGAAAAATTGTAAACTCAAATTACTTAGGCTTGACCAACTGAAGGTAAATATTCTCTTCAGCGGGTTTCTCATTTCTGCTAACAAGGGCTCTGTAAATCGTAAAATGTTGATTCTTTGATATTTCCCCAACTCATAATGAAAGCTTATTCTGGGGTTGAATGGTCTCTTGATGATCTCTTTTGGGTAACTCTTCCACACAAGGACAGATGTACATCCCCTCCCCTGGGATGCCTGAGGCCTAGTTGTGGCAGACTGTTGCATGTCAGACTGTTGCTGTCAAGTAACAACTGCTGTAGGAGATCCATCTTCCCACTTTGAAATAATGTGGCCAGATACTGAAATGTTTTAGGGGCATTTGCCAAAATAGATGCTTAGGGACAAAAGTGATAGGAGCTCATAAAGCCCACTTAATTATCAAATTTAAATAGTCTTGAAGGTCTATATTTAGACCTTTGCTTTTAATGTTCTACTTTGTACATTTTTTATCCATTCCAATATAATATGCACCAAAGAGTAGAGTATTTTTTTTATTTCTCTCTAAATATACTATGATAAGTCTTAGTTACTGTCTCTTACAACTATTTATTAACTGTTTTTTGGAAAGATTTAGGGAAGGATTGTAGCTGTTCAGAGGATGCTGACAAATTTTTTCCTCAAACCCACACACATAGAAATGAATTGGCGCAGACTAGGTTTAGGAGAGTGTGAGCAATGCTTTGTACTAGGGAATCCATGGAAAACGGGTTCAGCAGCTGGGTTTTCATCAGCTTTTGCCTTCACTTTCTTAGAGCTATTTCTTCATCTACAGAAGAGGGTGATAATAATGAAACTAACCTCATATGGCTGTTGTTATTTATAAATGAAAACAGTCCTGAGAAAATACTCTATCTAGCATATATAATAAACTCTTAATAGACATGAACTATCATGATTGAGACTCTGAGGATGTTTCCTCATGTGTAACTTAAAATAACTACATCACAATATTATAATACTAAATGGAAGGAGTTTATGAATATCCAATGAAGTATATACTTCACCATATCTCTATCTCAATGTTAAGTGCATGTGCATCTGTGTGTTTATTTAATGCATAATGCTTGGCATGCAACAGTTGCTGCATGAAAAATCTTAGCCCCTTAACCCCCACACAAACATTTATCACAAAAAAGGTTCATTATAAATTTGAATAATTTTTTACTGCCTATCACAGAAAGCAAAAAAATATCTGAGTCTTTTGTTTTAAATCTAAGAGTTTAAAAGGAATGGACAGAAATTGAATAAATCTCTCCCATGCATATATATATATGACTGAATATAAAAGGGTCATTATAGAATGGTAAATCAAAATTGTCTTGATATTGAATTTTAAGGTATCAAGCTAGAATTAGGGGTATATTAAGAATTCCCAATTCAAGAGAGATAAACGTGTGAGAGACAATATTACTCTTTTCCCATACAAAATTGTATCAGAAGTGTCTGAAAGATTGTTATCACTGGCAATAAGACTGGAGTTATTTCCTTTCCATACAAAATCTAAGAATATTGGCCATGTCAGTTGGCTGTCTATAAATTTACAATGATACTTTGATTTCATTCAACACAGGAAAAACATGATTATATTGGGATGACTGTCATGTCCTAATCTCTTCAGTGCTCTGAATTACTTTGAACAATTTAGAAAGTTGTCTAACCAGCTGTACTCCCCAGTGGACTCCCTTCTGAATCATTGAGAAAGCCATCGTTTCGGAAAAGAAAGGTCTTCAACCTTCAGGAATGTAGAAGATACTTTGTGACAAGCCACTCTCTATACTTTCGACTGCTGCAGAGTACATATGATATTACAAAGTAAGCCAGAATTTCCTTCCAGTGCCCAACAATCTGTTATCCTTCCTGGCTGATGAAAATGCATGGTAATAGGAGCACAGACAGGTACTTGGGTACATCATAAAACATTCATGAATATTGAGTTAATTTTCCTTCATGGAGGCTATAGATTGAATATTTTGAGGTCCCATCCTGGTAATATAAATTAATGATTGCATTCACTTTTAATATTTTATGAATGATACCAGAGCTCAAAATTTATTTTTCCAAATGTGATTTAAACATTTTGCCATACTTTTGTTCAAATATATATATTTTTAAAATTTGTTTATTTTAGAGAGAGAGAGTAGGAGGGAGAGGCAAAGGAAGAAGGGGAGAGAATTTTAGACAGACTCCACACTGAGCACAAAGCCCAACATAGGACTCAATTTCACAACCCTGAGACCATGACCTGAGTCGAAAACCAAGAGTCAGACGCTTAACCAACTGTACCGCCCAGGCACCTCTGTGCTTATTTCTTATGAGGTGAAGCGCATTCAATTTAAACTTGTTTATTTTGTATGAGGTAGAAAAGTGTCCTATGTAAACTGAAATTAGATTACAATACCTAATTTAAGGAATAATTTGCCATTTGCTCACCCACTCTTTATTTTCAAATGAATTAACACATTGTAACTTACTGAGAATCAAAACAAAATGAAAATCAACAAAAACAATGAATTTACACATTCCTTGGGGGTAAAACAACAACAACAACAACTAATTGTCTTGTAGCCATGTTATTGTGGTAACGTGGCAATTAGAGCTAGATTTAAATGCATTTAATTTAGCAATGACTCACATCAATGACCATGACAAGCCAAGTAAAGGGTATTATTTTGCCATTATCCTATTTATTCTTCTGCTGCTTGCTTTGTGCTTTGTTTATATTTTTGTCTATATGTCCAAAATCTTCTTTCAAGTGTTTTTCTTGTCCTGGATTGTACTGCTACTATTAATAAGATGTACTTTATGTAAGTTTTATGTCATGTAAATTACCTGCATTATATTGATATATTTACATTTATTAAATATTTTATTTGTTTGAGAGACAGAGCATGAGTGGGGGCGGGGAGTAGAGGAAGAAGGAGAAGCAGACAACCTGCTGAGCTGGAAGCCCAATGAAGGGTTCAATTCCAGCATCCCAGGACCATGACCTGAACCAAAGGCACATGCTTAACTGAGCCACCCAGGCACCCCATATATTCATTCACATTTTATGTTAAATGTCTCTTTTATTCTATTTACAGAATTACTAAATTAATGTTTTTCATTAATAATAATTTTCCCCATAACAAAGTAGTCTAAGATTACACCTTTATTAGAAAAAAAAAAACAGTGAAAAATATAACTTAAGGCTTATGCTGATGAAGCTAGAGTGCAACAGATATAAAAGATGAGTGTTTTGCTTTCTTTATTTAGTCTTTTGTTTCATTTCTTCTAAAAAAAAACTCATACTTGAACTTCCTCACAATTTCTTTAATAAATACTTAGTTTCTATAGGAATTATAGTGTTTGGGGCACTAGCATTGACTTGTTGCACTTGTCTTTTATAATGTATTTCCCATTTACATTTCCTTCCCTTTGATAACAAATGTTTTCTTATGTGATCACTTTAACAACCATAACTAAAGTATTGAAGAATTGCATATACTTTAGCTTAACATAATAACTTTTCTTTTTTCAAATTTTTATTTATTTATGATAGTCACAGAGAGCGAGAGCGAGAGAGAGAGAGAGAGAGAGGCCGAGACACAGGCAGAGGGAGAAGCAGGCTCCATGCACCGGGAGCCCGACGTGGGATTCGATCCCGGGTCTCCAGGATCACGCCCCAGGCCAAAGGCAGGCGCCAAACCGCTGCGCCACCCAGGGATCCCAATAACTTTTCTTTAGCACGTGGTGGTGTTACATCATGTAGGGAGCTCATTTTGTAATTTGGCAACATTAAAAATAATTGAAAGTACCCAGTGCTTTGGGATTATTTATGCTGCTAGAATGATTTCTAATTCTAATTATAGATGATAAAGTTTGTAAGTAAATTTGAGTTTTTATGTGAGGATGTCTTTTCTAGATACTACTAAAAATTGGGTTGTAATTTTGCAAAGAATTCATCATATAATCACAGAATGCAAACACACAAAAGCAGATTTAATAGACATCATGGAACAAATCAGTTTTCACTTTTTTATATATGCAGAGAAAATAAGAGAGAATAAGTTTTTAAATATTCAAGATATCTGTTGGTTCATACATTGGAAAGATAAAATTCATATGCTACATGATCCTATACCTATCTATCTCTCCAAACTCACTTTTGTTTCTCATAACTCCTATGGCAAATTGTCAATCTCTTTTTATTTTGTAATTCTGCTGACCATGTTCCATCCTTGAACTTTTATGTAGTTTAGTTTTTCTTTTTCTGAGAATACTCCTCTCTGGACCATTCTCAATGGCTGGCTCTTTGTCATCTCTTCAGGCTCAGCCCCTTAGAAAGTCCTCCCCTGACTACCTGGTGTAAACAGAGCAGTATAAAATAATTTCACTCCAAGTAAGAAAAAAATTAGCGGGAAATATCAGAAAGGGAGACAGAACATGAAAGACTCCTAACTCTGGGAAATGAACTAGGGGTGGTGGATGGGGAGGTGGGCGGGGGTGGGGGTGACTGGGTGACGGGCACTGAAATGGGCACTTGATGGGATGAGCACTGGGTGTTATTCTATATGTTGGCAAATTGAACATCAATAAAAAATAAATTTCTAAAAAAAAAATTCACTCCATGTCTGTCTCCTACTTTGTTCATTTCCCTCATGGCACTATTGGTTATTTGTTATTAGCATCTCCCTATCAAGAGAAAACCCAAGTTGGGCAACAATTCTTTGTAGAAATGATCACATTCCTCCTTTTGCTATACAATGGAGCACTTGCCACTGTGTCCCATCACATCAGTGAAATGAATAACTCAAGAATCAGAATACAGATAACAGATAATGGCTGTTGAGACTATCCTTGCCCTAATTAAAGGGGAAATGAAAGAACTTCTTGATTTGGAGTAAGGATAACTATATCTTATTAGGTGGAAAGATCACTGTCTTATTGCTGTATAGAAATTCGAGGGATGCCTGGGTGGCTCAGAGGTTGAGCTTCTGCTTTCAGCTCAGGGCGTGATCCTGGAATCCGAGGATCGAGTCCTGCATCGGGCTTCCTGCATGGAGCCTGCTTCTCCCTCTGCCTATGTCTCTGCCTCTCTCTCTCTCTGTCTCTCATGAATAAATAAATGAAATCTATAAAAAGAAAAAAAAGAAAGAAATTCAAGCGTGTACACAGGTGCACTTGGAAGCCAAGGAGGTAAAATGTGAAAGATACTCATTTATCACCTCTCAGCTCTAGATCTACCTGCCATTACCTAGTGTATAATTATGGAGCTGGACCCCGTAGGAATTCCTCCTGTAACACTGCTCAGGGTTAAGCTATTTTAGTAGTAAGTCTGCACTGAAGTGACAGTGGAGGGGAAGGGGTCTCTGCCAGGTTCTTGTGTGCTCCTGTTGATGGCTCTTGGAGCACCTGATGGCCACTAGCACTTGACCCCTCCTCATGGGCATTTTCTGCCAGAACCTGGATAGGGTTTTCTCAGAAGTATCCATAGTGCAGCACCTCCTTGTGGGGAAACTCTCTCCATAATCCTCCAGGAGTCCTCACAGATGTTTTGAGATGTGGGTCTTCCCTGGGGTGTCTTCCCTGGCATCCCAGATAGCAAACTCCGCAACCAAACTTCCTGCCCCTCCTGTGGACACCAGCAGTACCTTCTCCAGTGAGGCCTGGATTTCATTCCTGTGGTCCTTCCTTCAGAGCTGTCATCCTTAGAGTGTTCTGCCTCCATACATGGGTCATTACTGCTTCGTGTAGCAGCTACTTCATATTCCCTAGAATTGTCTTTACCTCTAATAGCCTATTTCCTTTATTCAAATCTCATATTTAATAATTCTTTTCTTTCACTATACAGTATCTGCCTTCTGACTAGACTCTGAATGAAAAGGGAACATTGTCTAACGTGACTATATACTGGGTGAAAAACCTGGATAAAATTGTTTTGGGGAAGTTTATGAGTGTCATGAGCGTGCTATGAAGGCACACACATGAGTTGTGTCTTTCCACAATGTCAGCTTTATTCAATCAAAAAGCAAAGTTAATCACATTTATAAGGCATGTTCAGGATTCCAAACTCAATGACATTTCACCGTGTGATTAAACTTGGCTTCTTATATAGCTCACAGAGTGGGACATAAGACAAATTACACAACAAATAAGATAACAGAAGGGTGTAGGAAGTTAATGAACCAAATGTGAAGTCGGTCTGTGGGCACACAGTTGAGATAAGACCTCAATCTGGTCCACGTGGGTTCTTGGCATTTACTGCTTATTATGTTCAAGCAGTGACAGACCCCAGTTCTGTTCAGAGATCAATCAGGCAAAGCCTTTAGTGGCAGTTGCCTTTTTGAAGTGGTCAGACATAGAGAGGTCAAGTCGGAAGAGTCTGACAGTTTGCTGCCCAAATCCTTCCCTTTTTAAAGGGATTTAATTGGTCTTGGGCCCTTTTGGATCTCTTCTGGTTCTGCTTGTTATCAATCAGTTGTGAGCGTCAGCTGACAGTGGTCCTGGTGCTATCTCCTAGCTGTAGTACCTTTAACTGCTTGACACAGGCCCCTGCTTGACATGAGAGACTCCATTTTGTTCTCCACAGGAGAATGGGCAAAAGGAACAAAAAAGTATAAGTGGGACAAAAAAGATGACCTTGTATATAGTAAAAGAGGTTTTAGAAGTTTAGAATCAGAATAAATATGTCTCTTTGGCTTTTATTAAAGGAGAGGATATCTTGAAATCAACTTTTGGTTTTAAGGCCTGAGCAAAATACCAAAGAATGACTACCTTTAGAAAGATGACGTTGGTATTTTGTCTCTCTTTTTTGCTGGAACACCTACTCATTGAATGACTTTGATATGCAAAACAGTTGCTATAAAGCCATTGTAATTCCAACTCATTAAAACTTATTCTTATTAAAATTTTAATTTTTTAAGATCAACTCAAAATTTGGATGATTGTGAGATAGTGATATAATCTCCCTCGCAGAAACAGACTGAAGTGTTGACATAAACAGATTCTGAATGACGGAAAAGAGAGGTCATTATACTGAACCCACAATGCATGTTACAAAAGACCAAGTGACCCATGATTTCCTTAATTATGGCTTAATTGCAGTGATGTTTTCACATATTGACAAGGCAGAAAGGGACTTGATAAGGGATTTTTAGGGAACTGAAGACAATAATCAACTAGTCACCTTCATATGAATACAGTGGCAGTCTAATCATCTTCTAAAGTTAGCCGTAGAAGGCTGACTTCTAAGTTATCTTACTTGTTTGTACATCTTATTAATGTTGAAACTTACATTTAAATTACTGATGTAAGATTTCTTACTATTATTTCAGTGTTGCAAACCCTATTGCACTATACTTCTATTCTCCAATTCATTAGAAAGTTTATTCCCGTCACCTAACCACAATTCTTCTTAGGTTCCTTGTCATATGAAAACACATATGAAATTTTATGAAAGCAAGATTTTACTATGAGCCTATTTGAAATTTAAGCTTTGAAGATAAAGATCATTTGGCTGTTATTTAATTGTATTAATATGAAACTTTTAAGAAAAACAGCTTGCAGTTCATATAGAATGAACCTTAGCATTTTAGAGACTGAAACTAAATTCAGCAAACATAAATAGGAAAACTTATTTATACCTTCAAATATACTTTATCTTTGCCCAAGTACCCAACATGTATTCTAAAATGAGACTATAAAAAAATATGATTTCCTCTCCTTGCAACTCTTAGGATTCTATCTCACTCCAAATGCAGTATTAAAATTCTTTTATGTTTCTAGCAGAGATTCCAAATATCAAAACCTATAACTTTTAGCAATTGAGCTATCTTGTATAAACCTTTATTATACAATTATTCCTTTCCTCTTTGGCAATTTTTGTTTAATCTGAATTCATTGGGGAAGTTTTTCTTTTCTTCCAAAATTGCTGCTCCCCAAATCCACTGCTTTATCTGATTATATTTAAACCAACCCCATACATTTCCAAGTCCCCTGCTGTCCTCAGCTGTGCATCACCTAACTGAAAACTACATGATTTTCAGGTCACTGAGACTTCCCTAGGGACACACAGTAACTGTCATAAGTACCCAGCATCACTGAGACCTTGGCAAAATTATGGAAATTTCCTAACTTTAGGTCTGGAATTTATTGCCATGGTCTGTACTGATAAAAATAGCTTATGACTCCTAAAAGCAAGATAGAGTCAAAAAATATAGAGTTAAGGCTCATATGGTTCACAAAACAACTTCTGTCAACAGTCCCTTTCCTAACATTGAGAATAGTGTCATAAATCTCATGCTCTCACACCCCTAAGCCTCATGTACATGAAGAAAGCTCCAATTTCCCAGCTGAAATGCAGCTCTTATGCCCTCATATGCAACTTCATATTGATGAAAATTGTATCAACATTTTATCAGTGTCCTTAGGGTAATGTTCTGAAATTGCTGATAAAAAAATCCTTCTTTTTAAATATTTTTCACAGCATTAAATAAATAGTTTCAAAAGAATTTAAAGGCTCTCTGTCTTCAATTAAGAGGCCCAACCTTTGAGGAATGCTTTTGAACTGGTTGCTGTTATCTTAGAACTTCATTCCATATATTAACACTTGCCTCTGTGTTCCACAATTAACATTAGACTTTGCTCCATATAGATCCTCTCCTCTTAGGAATATTTTATTTACATTTTATAAATTTTATTTAATTTCTTTTCTTTATCTTTTGTCTCACTGCAACTAAGAGATTTTGTTCTCTTAATTCAAGGTGGAAACACTGATATATATGTTAACTTTTCTTTCCCTTCCTCTAGAAATAATTCATATTAACACATCACAGGAAAACTTTATCTGCTAGTTACCATGTGGAAAAGAAAACTTGTGACTTGTGATAGGTACTCTTCATTTCTTCAAATGGTATAAAATTAATTTATTAATTTTTTAACTCATTTATTTTTAAATTAACTCATTTATTAAAATGAGTTAGGCTTATTAATGTTTTGAAGATTTCCTCAGAAATATTGACCTAAAAGGTTGTGGGTTACAAAATTTAGAACTTGTTGGTTGTTAGAAGGCAATGATATCATTTTACTAAAACTTTTCCTGTATAGATGATCTCAAGGAAGTTGTCAATGGCTAAGGTGACATAGGTGTGTCGCAAGTTACCATTTAAACCTTTAAAAAGGAGATTCTGCTTTATTATACTCTTCCCTTACATTTTGATCAAAATTCTTTAGCAATGCCCAATATCATCCTTCTAAACTCTTTATTTAAAGCTTCTTATCAGTTTCCTGAACAAGGAGGCGTTGGGGGTAGGGGTGTGTGTGCATGCGTTCATGTGTGTTTGATTCTGCTGATAGGTACTAATATGTTATCATTCTCACTATAAACTTACAGCAATGGATTTCAAACTGCGTATCTATACTATTAAAATTATGTAGGATTCCATCAGGCTTAAACAATCTACCCGACTAAAACACTAGTAAACTATAGGTCTTAATCTAATTAACCTCATTTTTTTCTGGTACATAATAAAAGTTAGTTTTATTATCATTCAGAAAACTCAAAAGGATGACATGAATAATATATTTATATACATTTATCTATTAACTAGTTATCTTGATGAGGTAATGTAAGGAACTCAAAAGAGTAAATATTAAATAAGTTGAAACTCTCTAATTCTAAATATTATATTTAATTGCAAAGATCAAAGAAAATTATAAACATATGCTCAGTATTTATGCTTAGTCAAAATGTCTTTATCTTCTGTTATTTTTGTCACTGAGTAGACAATTTTCAGATGATATAGCAACACACTAGATTTTTTTCCTCCTCCATTCCCTGAATGGAAAATTTTTCAGGAAAATATAAATTTCTTTCCTAGACAAATCTTGGCTTAAGACAAGTTTAACAAACTTAACATCTGAAAAATATGGTATAAACTTCAATTTTGTTAATTCAGCTATTCTGTAAAAGTATGAATTTCATTAATATTAGGATAATTTTTGTTTTTTTCCCTCACTTCTTTAAAAAAGTTTTAGTTAACTTTTTTTCAAATTTTTATTTAAATTGTAGTTAGTTAACATATAGTGCAATGTTGATTTCAGGAGAATTTAGTGATCCATCAATTACATACAACACCCATTGCTCATCATAACAACTGTCCTCTTTAATACCCATCACCCATCTAGCCCATCTCCCACTCACCCCCCTCCATCAACACTGAGTTTGTTATCCATCATTAAGAGTCTCTTGGGATGCCTGGGTGGCTCAGAGTTTGAGTGCCTGCCCTCAGTTCAAGGAGTGATCCCGGAGTCCTGGGATTGAGTCCCGCATCAGGCTTCCTGCTTGGAGCCTGCTTCTCCCTCTACCTATGTCTCTGCCTCTCTCTCTCGTTCTCTCTCTGTCTCAATAAATAAAATCTTTTTAAAAAATTCTCTTATTGTTTGTTTCCTTCTCTCTTCTCACCATATATTCATCTGTTCTATTTCTTAAATTTCACATATGTGTAAAATCATATGGTATTTAATTTTCTCTGACACATTTTGCTTACCATTCTACATCCTAGCTCCATCCACATCATTACAAATGGCAAGATATCATTATTTTGGATGGCTGAGTAATACTCCATTTCCATCCCACCTCTTTTTCTGTTTATCAGTCATGGACATTTGGACTCTCCATAATTTTGCTACTGTTGATAATGCTGCTATGAACATCAAGGTACATGCACCCTTTTGAAACTCTATTTTTGCACCCTTTGATAAGTACCTAGTAGTGCAATGCTGGGTCAGAGTATACTTCTATTTTTCACTTTTTGAGGAACCTCCATACTATACTCCAGAGTGGCTGCACCAGTTTTCATTCCACCAAGGGTGGGAGAGGGTTCCCCTTTCTCCACATCCTCACCAACACCTATTGTTTCTTGTGTTGTTAATTTCAGCCATTCTGATGGGTGAGGTGATATTTCATCCTGGTTTTGATTTGCATTTCCCTGATGATGAATGATGTTGAACATCTTTTCATGTATCTCTTAGCCATTTTGATGTCTTCTTCAGAAAATTTCTCTTCATGTCTTGTGCTGGTTTCCCATCTGCATTGTTTATTGAGTGTTGAGCTTGAAAAACTCCTAATAGATTTTGGAAACTAACCTTTTACCAGACATTTCATTTGCAAATATTTTCTTTCATTCTATAGGCTGCCTTTTAGTTTTGTTGATTTTTTCCTTCACTGTGCAGAAGCTTATTTTTTAAGATTTATTTATTTATTTATGATAGACATAGAGAGAGAGAGGCAGAGACACAGGAGGAGGGAGAAGCAGGCTCCATGCTGGGAGCCCCATGTGGGACTCGATCCCGGGACTCCAAAATCGCACCCTGGGCCAAAGGCAGGCGCTAAACCGCTGAGCCACCCAGGGATCCCCCAGAAGCTTTTTATCTTGATGAAGTCCCAATAGTTCATTTTTGCTTTTGTTTTCCTTGCATTATGAGACTTGTCTAGTAAGAAGTTGCTGTGGCGGAGTTCAAAGAAATTTCTGTCTGTGTTCTCCTCTAGATTTTTAGTTTCCTGTCTTTAGGTCTTTCATCCATTTTGACTTTATTTTTGTGTATGGTATAAGAAAGTGGCCCAGTTTCATTCTCTTGCATGTTGTTTTCCAGTTTTCCCAGCACCATTTGTTGAAGAGACTTTTTCCCATTGGATATTCTTTCCTTCTTTGTCAAATATTAGTTGACCATATAGTCATGGGTCCATTTCTGGGTTATCTATTCCATTCCATTGATCTATGTGCCTATTTTGTGCCAGTACCATACTGTCTTGATCACTCTAGCTTTGTAATAGAGTTTGAAGTTTAGAATTATGTTGACTCCAGTTTTGTTTTTCTTTTTCAAGGGTGTTTTGGCTATCTAGAGTCTTTTGTGGTTCCATACAAATTTTAGGATTATTCTAGCTTTGTGCAAAATGCTTGAGGTATTTTGATGGGGATTGCACTAAATGTGTAGATTGCTTTGGGACATTTTAACAATGTTTATTCTTCCAATCCATGATCATGGAATGCTTTTCCATTCTTTTGCGTCTTCAGTTTCTTTCATAAATTTTCCATAGATTTCCAGAGTATGGGTCTTTCATCTCTTTGGTTATGTTTATTCCTAGGTATCTTATGGGTTTTGGTGCAATTGTAAATAGGATCAATTCCTTGATTTTGCTTTCTGCTGCTTCATTGTGGGTGTATAGAAATGCAAAAGATTTCTGCATGTCGATTTTATATCCTGTGACTTTGCTGAATTCATGTATTAGTTCTAGCAATTTTTAGTGCAGTTTTCTGCATAGAGAATCATGTTGTCTACAAATAATGAAAGTTTTACTTTTTCCTTGATGATTTGGATGCCTTTTATTTCTTTTTCTGTCTGATTTCTGAGGCTTAGACTTCCAGTACTATGTTAAAGAGTAATGATGAGGGCAGACATCCTTGTGTTGTTTCTTGCTGTAGATGAAAGTCTCTGTTTTTCCCCATTGAGGATGATGTTACCTGTGGGTCTTTCATATATGGCCTTTCTGATGTTGAAGTGTGTTCCATCTATTGCTACTTTATTGAGTGTTTTTTATCAAGATGGATGATGTATTTTGTCAAGTGCTTTTTTTTTCTTTGCATCTATTGAGAGGATCATATGGTTCTTATCCTTTCTTTTATTAATGTGGTGTATCACATTGATTGATTTACAAATTGAATCAGCCTTGTAGCCCAGGAATAAATGGCATGTGGTCATGGTAAATAATTCCTTTAACATGCTGTTTGATTCATTTTTCCAGTATCTTGTTGAGAATCTAGTATCTTTTTGCACTCAGAGATATGGACTTGTAATTATCCTTTCTATGGTATGTTTGTCTTGTTTTAGAATCAAGGAAATGCTGGCCTCATAAGATGAGTTTGGATGGTTTTTTTCCATTTCTTTCTTTTGGAAAAGCTTGAGAAGAATAGGTATTAACTCTTCTTTGATGTCTAATATAATTCCCTGAAGAAGCTATCTGATTCTGGAATTTTGTTTGTCGGGAGATTTTTAATTACTGTTTCAATTTTTTTTTTCTAGTTATGGGTCTTTTCAAATTTTTCATGTCTTCCTGTTTTAGTTTTGGTAGTTCATGTTTCAGTTTTGGTAGTAAGATCTTTTTTTTTTTTTTCTTTCAGAGTCCACTTTATTGAGTGCTGTAGCATTAATACAGGTCAAGGGAGGCAGGCGATGGGCCATGGCTAAATAGACCCCCTCTCCAGGGTTTCTGCTTGAGAGGGATGAGGACTGGTTGGTTCAGGACGGTGCAAGCCACCCCTTCTCCTCCCCCAGGAGAGGCCCCCTCCCTTCCACAGAGCTACAGCAGCCTGGGCTTGCCGGCTGCACTATGCCCATCAGAGGAAAGGTTCCCACCTAAATGCCAACACAGGAGAAGAGTGAGGGAAGGAGCCTCAGGGTGAGCAGTGTGGACGCCCCAGGAGCAGAGCTGGTTCCAGAGGCCCAGGCTGGCCTGCTGAGTTGCACTGGTTGCTCGAGCCAAGGCCTCAAGGCTGCAGGAATGGTGGGTCTGCAGCCAGCTCAGCATCAAGCCCACAGAGGATGCTACAGGCAGAGGCTTTAGCATCTGGCTTTTATTGGTTGCTTGTTTTCTCAAACCCAGCATTTAAAAAAAAAGTCACCTGAGGTGGTAGTTCAGTCACCGGTAGAGGCAGGAGCAGGCCAGTGGTCACTTGGGAAGAGGGTGCCAACGTGGTTCCTTCACATGTAGTACCAAGCCAGGAGGCTGGCAACCAGGGCCACACCAGCGGCCAGAATGAACTGCAGGCTGGGCTGACTCAGCACAGCCAAGGCTGTTCGGAAGGGGCAGCTGCTGCCCTCCAGGGGATAAACCTGGAGCTCTATGCGTCTTACGTCTACTTGTCCATGTCTTATTACTTTGATCGTGATGATGTGGCTTTGAAGAACTTTGCCAAATATTTTCTCCACCAATCTCATGAGGAGAGGGAACATGCTGAGAAACTGATGAAGCTGCAGAACCATGAAGCGGTCAAATCTTCCTTCAGGATATTAAGAAACCAGACCGTGATGATTGGGAGAATGGGCTGAATGCAATGGAGTGTGCATTACACTTGGAAAAGAGCATGAATCAGTCACTACTGGAACTGCACAAACCAGCCACTGATAAAAATGACCCCCACTTGTGTGACTTCATTGAGACTCATTGCCTGAACGAGCAGGTGAAATCCATCAAAGAATTGGGTGACCATGTAACCAACCTGCGCAAGATGGGGGCTCCCGAATCTGGGATGGCAGAGTATCTCTTTGACAAGCACGCCCTGGGAAACAGTGATAGTGAGAGCTAAGCCTTAGGCTGTCTTCCCATAGCCACAAGGTGACTTCCCTGGTCACTGAGGCAGTGCATGCATGTTGGGGTTACCTTTACCTTTTCTATAAGTTGTACCGAAACATCTACTTCTTTCGTTTGTATCATTCCTTCAAATAAAGTAATTTGGTACCCCCCCCCCCAAAAAAAAGATGGATGTGTGTCAAAAAGTGGATCTTCTTGGAGCAAGCTGATGCAATCTGTTGTCTCATATGCTAGCAACATACCAGACCACTCTGCTTCATTTTTGGGAGAAAACTTCTCACACTATGGCAGCCATCCACGAGAGCTTCAAAGGTTACCAACCATATGAATTCACTACATTAAAGAGCTTACAAGACCCTATGAAAAAACTGATTGAGAAAGAAGAAAGGAAGAAGATCACCCAGCAGGAAAGTGCAGAGGCCACCATGGAGGAGCCGAGTCAGTTAATTTCATTAGAGGATGAAAACCAGCACAAGGAATCTTCTAGTTTTAAGACTGAAGATGGAAAAAGCGTTTTATCTGCCTTAGACAAAAGCTCTATACATAATGCATGCTCAGATGAACTATTAGACATGAAACCTGAGGGAGGTGCTTGCATGGGCCCAATGGCAGGGACCTCAGAACCTGAAAGTGCTGACAAAGATGACCTGCTGCTGTTGAGTACTGTTGAGTGCTGTTGAGTTTCTTTCTAGGAATTTGTCTATTTCTTCCAGATTACCCTATTTGTTGGCATATAATTTTCCTAATATTCTCCTATAATAGTTTGTGTTCTGTGGTGTTGGTGTGATCTTTCGCTTTCATTCATGATTTTATTTATTTGGGACCTTTCTCTTTTCTTTACAATAAGTCAGATTAGGGGGGGTTATCCATTTTATTAATTCTTTTGTAGAACCAGTTCTTAGTTTAGTGGACTTGTTCTACTAGTGTTTTTGTTTCAATATCGTTTATTTCTGCTTTAATCTTTATTATTTCCCTTTTGCTGGCTTTCAGCTTTATTCCCTGTTAATTTTCTAGCTCCTTTAGAGTGTAAGTTTATTTTGACTTAATATATTTTGACTTCACAATAATACCTGAGCTTATTATCATTGCTTTCCTCTTTTTAAAGTGATTTGTATTGTATTTGCCAACCATATAATTGTCATATTTCCATTACATCATTCCTGCAAATATATCCTGAGTAACAAATATGACCCAGATACTGACAGGTGATCAGGTTACAGCACTTACAAAGACAGACAAGGTTCTACCCTCACGGAGCGGACAGTTAACTGGGGAACAGGTACTGCATAAATATTAACTTAATAATTGTTAACAATATTGACTTAAGAACAAAAACTAAAATTATCTTAGTAAAAATGAGAGTGGTATATCGATAGTACAAATGTTTTAATATTCTACTTAAAAGTACAGTGACCTAGAAAGACCTGGACATGGCATTCTGGGACTGCAACTTTATGATTTTTTTTTTTTTATCTGCAACATGTGAATTTTTTTAGAATCTTTGCAAGTCTTTCCCCAGATCACAGTTTATTTTTAAAAACAGCTTTATTTGTAAATATATATTTGGAAGATTAACTCTTTATTATTTCCTAATATCTTTCTTTTTCCCCAGTAACTTTCCTTGCTTCGATGTCTACTGTGTCTGAAAGTAATATGTTCCTCTTTCTGTCATTTACTGTTAGCATGGTTTATTTTCCATCTATTTACCTTTAATATGTGTATCTTTATATTTATAATGGGTTCTTGTAAGCAACACATAGTTGAGCTATGTTTTTTGATCCACTCTGACAATTTGTCTCTTAATTGGCACTTTTAGATGACTGATGTTCAAAGTGAGTATTGATATACTTGGATTAATATTTACCATATTTGTTATGGTTTTCTAAATTTTGCCCTTATTCATTGTTCGTATTTCGTCTTCCATTCTTTTTATGCCTTTTGTGATTTTAATTGAACATTTTATATGATTCTATTTTCTCTCCCTTTTAGCATATCAGCAGTGATTGCCCCAGGGTTTGCAATATACATTTACAACTAATCTAAGTCACTTTGAAAAAACACTCACCACTTCATGGGTGGTATGAGTGCCTTATAACAAAATAATCCTAATTCTGTCCTTCTGTCCTTTTAATTACTGTTTCATTGCTGTCCTACTTTCACCTATGTATAAGCATCCATAAGTGTATATACAAAAACATACAGTCTCTATATATATATGATATAAGCATCCATAATTGAACATATTGTTCACATTATTTTAAGCAAAATCTAATCTGTTAGATCAATTAAGAATAAAGAAATATGAGTTTTTATTTTACTTACTCTTATTCCTTTTTTGATGTTCTTCTTCCATTTTTGATCTGAGTTTCTAATGTTATTATTTATCTTCTCTCTGAAGAACTTCCTTTAACATTTCTGGCAAAACAAGTCTACTGCCAACAAATTCCCTTAATATTTGTTTGTCTGAGAAAGTATTTCTACTTCATTAATGAAGGATAATTTCTCAGGGTACAGAATTCTAGTGAGTTGTCTTTTCCTCTCAATATTTTAAATATTTCACTCCATTCTCCTCTTGCATGGTTTCTGAGAAGAAAGTGGATGTAATTTTTAACTATATTCCTCAATAGGTAATGTGTTTTTTCCCCTGTAACTTCTTTAGAATTCTTTCTTTATCTTTGATTTCTTATAGTTTTTTTTCTTTCTTTATTTTTTTCTGGGTGGGGAGGGGGAGAGGGAGAGGGAGAGAATCCCAAGCAGGCTCCTACTCAGTGCAGAGCCCCACACAGGGCTAGATCTCACAACCCTAAGACCATGACCTGAGAGCTGAAATCAAAAGTCAGACACTTAACCAACTGACCCACTCAAGTGTTCCAGTTTTGTATAATTTTAAAATGATATGACCTGCTGAAATTTCTTTCTTTCTTTCTTTCTTTCTTTCTTTCTTTCTTTCTTTCTTTCTTTCTTTCTTCCTTCCTTCCTTCCTTCCTTCCTTTTCTTTCTTTCTTTCTTTCTTTCTTTCTTTCTTTCTTTCTTTCTTTCTTTCTTTCTTTTTCTTTCTTTCTTTCTTTCTTTCTTTCTTTCTTTCTTTCTTTCTTTCTTTTCTTCTTCTTCTTCTTCTTCTTCTTCTTCTTCTTCTTTCTTTCTTTTTCTTTCTTTCTTTCTTTTTCTTTCTTTCTTTCTTTTTTTCTTTCCTTCCTTCCTTCCTTCCTTCCTTCCTTCCTTCCTTCCTTCCTTCGCATTCATTCTGCTTGGTGTTCTCTGAGCTTTCTGTAACTGTGGTTTGATGTCTGACAACAATTTGGGGGAAAGTCTCATTAGTGCTTCTTTTTTCTGTTTTCTATTTTTTTTTTCCTCTTCTCCTTTTACCATTCCCATAATTCACGTAGTCCAACATTTGTAGCTGTCCTTCAGTCCTTGGATAGTCTTTTCTACTTTATTCAGTCTTTATTCTTTTTCATTTTCAGTTTTGAAAGTTTCTTTTAGGATATCCTCAAGGTCAAAGGTTCTTTTCTCAGCCATGTCCAGTCTACTAATAAGCTCACCAAAGGCACTCCATTTTTGTTACACTGCTTTGATTTCTCACATTTCTTTGTGGTTGTTTCTTATGATTTTAATATCTCTGCTTACATTGTGCATATATTGCTGCATGCCATCTACTTTACTCATTAGAGACCTTTGCATACTAATCATAGTTGTTTTAATTCCGTACTTTATAATTTCAACATTCCTGCCATTTCTGGTGCTGATGCTTGCTTTGTCTCTTCAAATTGTGTTTTGTAAAAAATAAAAAAATAAAAATAAAAAAATTGTGTTTTGTAAAAAATAAAAAATAATGTGTTTTGTGACTTTTGGTATGCCTTAGAATTTTTCTTGATAGCCAGATATGGTATACTGGGTAAGAAGAACTGATGTAAATAGGCTTTAGTAATGTGGTGAGGGTAGGGAGAGAGGAAATGTTCTATAGCCCTTGTGATTTTCTGTCTTTTAGTCATTGCCTTTGGTCTATGAACTTGACAATTTATTTATATTTTGTGAAAATTAATAAAGAAAAACCTTGGTAAAATGGAATGAAGGGATAGAGGGGAGACCAGAAAGGGGAACCATACCACCTATGACAATTACAGAATGAATTGTCAATTGCAGACCCCCAGAGAAGAATCTTCAACAGAGAAGAATAGTCAAGAACCATCATGAGGGACTCCAACAAGGAAGGGTGTACACGGCTTCTTCCCCAGGAACTCAGCCAATGAGAAAACATCATCACATTGGGACCAGTGTGTCCCTGAGGCAGGTGGGAAACCTGCATCAGCAGAAGCCCACTTAGAGCCTGAAACTCCTGGGGCTCAGCTATTATTGGTGTAGATCAGGAATTTGGAGCTGGGGAGTCTGTCTGGAGCCTGATACTGTGGGAATTGTTACGATGCCAGGGCAAGCTGGGAGCTGAGTTCCCTGGAGCCAGTCTGGAGGTCTGTGAAGGCCAGATTGGTATTGATGTGGACCTGGTACTGGTGCTGTGGTAAATTCAGGTGTTTACTTCTCTTTCCTTTCCCATGTGGGGAAGATGTCTGATACACTTGGCTGTTCAATCTTGAGGAGGGGTGATGGGTAAGGTGAATTTTTTTTTCCTACCCTCTTGTATCTCTTTTTATTTCTATGCTCTCCTCAGATGTTGCAATCCCTCATCTGGAATATTTAGGTCTTATGAAGTTATTTTTGTATTGGATAATTGTTCACATTATTGTGTCTGGAAGGGGACAAGTACTTGGAATTTCTATGTGCCATCTTACTGATGTCACTCATTTCATTTAAAATAAAGAGTGGGGGCACCTGGGTGGCTCAGTCAGTTAGGCGTCTGTTCAGGTCATGATCTCAGGGTCATGAGATCAAGCCTTGCATCAGGCTCCTGGCTGAGCATGGAGCCTGTTTAAGATTTTCTCTTCCTCACCCTTTCCTCCTCCCCTATTTGCACACACTCTTTCAAAAAAAAAAAAAAAAAAAAGACTTCCTCTTACATGAGAATCGTCAGCTACTGAGGGAAAGGATCCTTTTACAAATAGTTTAGAAAGCAATAAGAACCCTTGGCAATCATTCTAAAAATGAAAGGAAGAAATTATTTTCCATAAAGACTAAAATATTGGGAATAAAATGTTTTTTTATAATACTTTTTGGAGAAGTAGAATAAATTCCAATGAACCAGCATATGAAGAAAGCATAAGAAAAAGGAACATAAATATTAGAAATATTAATAGCACTGTAAAATGAGAAACATAAGATAGGATATGTTCATCATGGTTTTATCAAATAAAACTATGGTATTATTTCTAATATATATAACCTGGTTTAGGAACTTATAAACTGTGACATTTTGAATTCCTTTTCAAGGATGCCTATAGTAATGAGCAAAGAGAAATAATAAGTTCCTGAAATAACACATTGCAAGGGAAGGACTAAAAGGATTTAATGTTAAATACTAGGCTGAGAAGAATTCACTGAAGTGTATAATTCTTGGCTAAAAAATGTACTCTAGTAGAGGCCTTGGTTTTTTTAAATTCAAGTATAAAGCAACTGGGGGCCTAGGCCCAAAATAGACCTCTGGTTGGTGGAAGATCAATAAACTGATTCTGCAATCTGCTTGGTAATATTCTGCTCCTGGTGAGTCTACATGTCCGTCAGGTCTGGCCCTTAAGCCTGACCTTGATGTTCTGAGCTACTGGGCCCTGCTTTGTCCTGGGACATTAGATCACTTACTTTTTCTGTTCACCCAAATTAATACTATCATATTTAAATTTTTAGATGAGTCTATTAAGCATATTTTTTAATGAGTTCTAGGCATTAACCTCTTTTAAGCATCAAAAATGTCACTCAATTTATTAGAAGACTGGTCATCCACAAAGAATAAAAAACAAATTCTCTATTAGCAATTTTAGTAAAACGTTTTGTAAACCTCTTCAGTTTGGTGAAATTATTTAAAGGCTATGTAATTCTGGTTCTCTGACTGCTACAATATATATTTCCCAAAATAAAAATTTCTGTTTCATTATAAGGGTTCAAGATTATCAGATAGCAAAATATATTCCAGTCTTTTTTGTGTATGCTACTTCACCATAAGTCCAAACTTTGGACAGTCAGATTTAAAACGCATTTTAGAATCATATAGAAGGTAATTATTTTATCACAAGAGATATCGGAACACACATTTTATATCTAAAGAATTCTAGAGGGATCCCTGGGTGGCGCAGCGGTTTGGTGCCTGCCTTTGGCCCAGGGCGTGATCCTGGAGACCCGGAATCGAATCCCACGTCGGGCTCCCAGCATGGAGCCTGCTTCTCCCTCTGCCTGTGTCTCTGCCTCTCTCTCTCTCTCTCTGTGTGACTATCATAAATAAATAAAAATTTATAGAAATAAAAAATAAAAAAAAAAGAATTCTAGATGATAGCTTCTAAACTGTGATTTTTGTAAGTATATTAATCATTAGGTTACACCCATTGCTAGGGTTTATATTAAATTAAAATACAGACCACTCAGCCAAAAATAATTTCAAAATAATCAAAGACTACTGTTTCAACAATGTAAACATTTATTCTCAGAATATCTCTTTAAACCAATGCCATTATTTATTATTTCTTTCCGTTACACTGCCCTTTGATTCATACTTTCTTGAATCTCTTCCCTTTACATTCTATTGAAATCTCTACACTGATTAGTCTATATTTTTAGCCTGAGCCATCAGATCTTGACACTTTTCTCAATGCATGGCTTTGGATCCCTTGGTGCAAAGTCAAACAATCTTAGTCACCCATGCCCCAGATCCCAACAAAGGAGCTGAGGAAAGAAAAGTACTAAAGAGTCAGAAGAAGAAAGAGATATGTCAGCTAATGGGAATGGTAGAGAGGAAACTTGGAATGAGAGACTGACAAGAAGGCATGCCAGAAGAGGAAAGAGATCATGAGCAAGAGGGAGGAGGAAGAGAACCATTGTGCAGAAAGGATGGCGATAAACCTGGAGCTAAGGTGGTATTGGACAGCAGTTAAAGATGGGAAGGAGGAGGATGGTAGACAAGAAGGAGCAGAAAAGTGACTCTTAAAAGATGATATAGCAAAAGAGAAAATTTTTAAATCAAATAGGCCTGTGTGAACCATTAGCATGTCACTACTGATGTCATAGCCTAAGCCAGATCTCCTTCCACTGGGTGTTTATGCAAAGCAGATACACCCTCTGTCATCTCCAAGGAGAATACTCAGAAAAGGATGTTACATTATGGAATTACACATATTTCCACAAGCATCAGAGGGATCCTTCCTCTACTTTTTAGCTTGGATGTTGTTATAAAGAAATTAAAAGCTAAGCTCAATTTTATCTTATTAATGACTGACTATTGTTTTTGCCTTGGTGAGTAGTATTTTTTCATTATTCCGAAAGTCATGTGTTACCAGGATGTGGTTATTGATTTAAAATTGCAAGTTTGGAGTGCCTGGGTGGCTCAGTGGTTGAATGTCTGCCTTTGGCTCGGGTCATGGTCCTGGAGTCCAGGGATGGAGTTTCGCATCAGGCTTCCCACAAGGATCCAGCTTCTGCCTATGTCTCTGTCTTTCCCTCTGTGTCTCTCATGAATAAATAAATAAAATCTTAAAAAATAAAATAATAAAATTGCAAGTTTAGGGGCACCTGGGTGGCTCAGTGCTTGAGCATCTGCCTTTGGCTCAGGTCATGATTCATGGGTCCTGGGATCGAGTCCCAATTTGGGCCCCCACAGGAAATCTGCTTCTGTATCTATGTCTCTGCCTCTCTCTGCATCTCTCATGAAAAAATAAATAAAATATTTAAAAATAAAAAAAATAAAATTGCAAGTTTATTTCAAGAGAATTTTCTTGAATCACATATATATTTTTCAGATCCATTTTTTTTTTCTTCAGGAGTACAAATTCTTTGCAACTTAAACAACTCCCTTTAGTTATCATATCTTTGTTTTCAGTTGAATATATTTGAAGCCTTTGTTCTTTTCTGTGTTACTCTATTTAATTGTCTTCTTTTTTTTAGGTTATCAGTATTGCAGAAAGGAAAAGAAAAATGAGTGCTAAGTAAAGCAATAGCTGATAATCTTTGTTACTTGGAGTTCACACCAACACACAAACACACACACACACATTCTCATGTAAACATAGTAGGTAAGAGTGAAAGCTTTGAGAGGGTTTTAAAGATAATTATGTAGTAAGTTCCTAAACCTTTTTCCCTACACAAGCACACATGAACAGATGCACAGGGGGCAATTCCCTCCTAAAGAAACCCAGAACCTAGCTGAGCAAATTCTGCACGTTGCATAAAGGAGAAAATACTGACATTGAAACAAAAACTAACTGTGATCCTCTCCAGAAACTAGGCAAGCCAGTGGGCACTTCTCTTGTCCATCCTTTCTAAGCCACTCTACATTGCCAGTATTTCCTTGCAAGGAGCCAGGACACATGTTCACACACCAGCTTTGTATCTGCCACACAGGGCTGGATTCCCCAGATCACTTGGCTCTGTGTGGAAACACAATGTACAAAAAAGTAAATTTTGATACAGAAAACATGAAATGTGGTTGGAGAAGGTAAAAAAGTAGAGCTTTCAATGTGTTTGAAATTAAGCTTTTATCAATTAAGCTTTCAATGTGTTTGAAATTAAGCTTAAAATAGACTGTTACCAATATAAGATGTTTTATACAATCCTAATGGAAACCACAAAGCAGAAAACTATAGTAGATCCACTCAAAAAAAGAGAGAAGGGACTCTAAACATACTGCCACAGAAAATCATTAAATAACAAAGGAAAGGAAGAAGAAATGAAAAGAAAAATGATTAAAAATAACCAAAAACCAATTAACAAAATGGCAATAGGAAGTTCAGATTTATCAAACATTACTTTACATGTAATTGAATAAATTCTCTAATCAAAAGACATAGAGTGGTTGAATGAATTAAAAAATAAGACTCAACTGTATTCTACCTACATGAGACTCATTTCAGCTTTAAGAACACATATAAACTGAAAATAATGGGATGGAAAAAGATAGTCCATATAAGTGGAAACCAAGAGAAAGTAGGAGTAGCTATATTTATATCAGCCAAAATAGGCCTTAAGTGAAAGACCATAGTAAGAGACAAAGAAGATAAAGTGATCAATTCATCAAGAGTGTATAACATTAGTAAATATTTATGCAACTAAGCATGGGGCAATCAAATATATAAACAAACATAAAAAGAGAAATAGGCAGCAATACAATAATACTAAGATATTTCAATATCACACTTTCAAAAGGATAGATTAGGAAGACAGAAAATCCATAAGAAAATATTGGACATAATCTACATGCATGACCAAGTAAAGTTAATAGAAATTTATAGAACATTCCATCCAACAGCCGCAAAAAAGAAAAAAAAAATGTTTTTGTCAAGTACCTGTGAAATATTCTCCAGGATTGGGCATCCCTAACTGAGGGAGCAGTTCTCAGCTAATTTTAGCTAATTTTAGCAGTCCTCAGCAGTCCTTTTAGCTAATTTTTGCTTGCAATTAGCTTTAACCCAGGGGCTTAAGACTTAGCAGCTATTAGTTAGACTAAAGAAGAAAAAAATGTAGAGTACTAAAATAAAATCAGAAATGAAAGAGGCAGCATTGCACAAAAATACAAAGAATCATAAGAGATCCCTATGAATAATCACATGGCAAAAAAACAGCACAACCTAAAAACAAACAAATGGATAAATTCATAGAAACATGCATGTTGAACATGAAGAAATAGAAAATCCGAACAGACTAATTACTAATAGGGGGGTTGAATAAGTAATTAAAAACTTCCCAAAAAACAAAAGTCTCAAACCATCCATCTTCACTAGAAGATGATAGTAGAATTCATCTACCAAATATTTAATAAAACTTAATATCAGTCTTTCCCAATGTCTTACAAAAAAATAGAAGGAAGGGCTTCCAATAGAAGAAGAGGGAGAGGAGACTCATTTTATAAGGCTAACATTACCTTGATATTAAAAACAGACAAGGACACAAAATAATTTTACTACCGGCCAATATCCCTGCTGAACATAGACTTAAACATTCTCAATAAAATATTAGCAAGCCAAATTCAATAATACATTAGGAAAATCATACACCATTATCAAGTAGAATTTATTACAGGGATACAAAAATGTTTCATCATCTGTAAATCAATGGGATAAATTGCATTGACAAAATGGAGGATAACAGTCATATAATAATCTCAATAGATGCAGGAAAAAGCATTTGACAAAAATCAATATATTTTCATGATAAAAACTCTCAAAGGGAATTTTACCTCGACATAAATCCGTATATGGCAACCCACAGCTAGCATCATATTCAATGAAAGCTTGAATTTTTTTCCTTAAATCTTGAAAGATTGGGAAGAAAACAAGGATGTGCATTTCCTCTACTTTTATTCAACATAGTAGTTGCTGAAAGTCCTAGCCAGAAGAATTAGACAAGAAAAATAAATAAGTCATCCAATTGGAAAAGAAGAAGTAAAATTGTCTTTATCTGAAGATGACATGGTATTATAAAGAAAATCATAAAGACCACCCAAAACTTAGAACAAATCAGCAAAGTCAGTAAATTGCATACTACAAAATTAATATACAAAAATCAGTTGTACTGCAATACACTAACAATGCCCAATCAGAAAGAGAATTCAAGAAAACAATGCTATTTATGATTGCATCAAAAGTGAATAAAATACTTTGGAATATATTTAAGCAAGAAGATGAAAGACCTATGCATGGAAAACTGTAAGACACTGATGAAAGACATTGAAGATGACACAAATAAATGGAAAGATATCCCATTCCTATGGACTGGAAGAATTAATATTGTTAAAGTGTCCATATTACCCAAAGTAATCTATAGATTCTGTGCAATCTCTATCAAAATTTCAATGGAATTTTTCACAGGTACAGAAAAAAATCTTAAAATTATTATAGAACCACAAAAGATCCTGGAGATCCAACGTGTGCTTGAGGATAAACAAAGTTGGAGGCATCATGTTTCTTGATTTGAAATTACATTACAAAGCTATGGTAATCAAAATAGTATGGTAATGGCATAAAGGGAAACAGATCAATGGAACAGAACAGAGAGCCAAGAAAACCATGAATATTACAATGAGAAAAGGATGGTCTGTTCTTAAATGGTGTTGGGATAACAAGAGAGCGACACGCGCAAAAAAAAAAAAAAAAAAAAAAAAAAAAAAAAAAATCAACAGCAGCTAAATCCTTATCCTATACTATACACAGAAATCAACTCAAAGTGGATTAATGTCTTGAACATAAGACTTAAAACCATAAAACTCTTAGAATAATACAGGTTTTGACAATGATTGCTTGGGTTTGACACCAAAAGCAAATTAAAATAAAATAAAATAAAATAAAATAAAATAAACATTTTGGACTACATTAAACTAAAAAAAACCTCTGCACAGCAAAGGTAATCATTCACAAAATGAAAAGGCAACCTACTAAAATAGGAGAAAATATTTTCACATCTTATATCTGATAAGGACTTAATATCCAAAATATATAAATGACTCATATAACTCAATAGAAAAATAAACAATCCAATTAAAAACTGAGTAAAAGAACAGAATAGACATTTTTCCTAAGGAGACATAAAATGGACCAAGATATATGAAAGGGTATTTATTATTATTAAGCATCAAGGAAATACAAATCAAAATCACAAGAGGATATCACCTTACACCCGGTAAAATGACTATCATTAAAAAGACAAGTAATAGGTGTTGACAAGGATATAATGAAAAGGGAACACTTGTGCACTGTTTTGGGGATTGTGAATGGCTACTATGAAACTAGTACGGAGTTTTCTTAAGAAATTAAAAGTAGAACTACCATATGATCCAGTAACCACTGCTGGGTATTTATCCAAGGAAAATGGAAACAGTCTTGAAGAGTTATCTGCACTGCCTTGTTTGTCATAGCATTCTTTGTAGTAGCTAGATATGCAGATGAATGCATAAAGAAGTGGTAGACATATATACGTGGAATATTAGCCATTAAAATCAGGTAATTATGCATTTGCGACAACATGGACAGACTGCAAGGACATTATGCTAAGTGTAATATGGTCAGATAAAGAAAGACAAATACAATATAATATCACTACTATGTGGAATGGAATCTAAAAAAAAAAAAAAAAAAAAAAACAAACTGCTAGAAACACGAGGTAGAATGGAAGTTACCAAGGTTTCGGGGGTGAAGGGAAATGGGAAGATGCTGGTTCAGAGTACAAATTTCCAATTATAAAATGAGTATGTGCTGGTATCTAAATGTATAACATTGTGATTATGGTTAATAATACTATAATATATACTTGAAAATTGCTAAGAGATTAGATCTTAAATACTTTCACCACAAAAAATGCTAATTGTGTCATAATGAAAGTTTTAGCTCATATATGGTGATAATATTTGCAGTATATAATTTTGTCAATACTTTGTACACCTTAAGCTTACACAATATTACATGTCAATTACATCTCACTAAAGCTGGAAAATAACTCTTTTAATTTTAAATGAAAGAAAAAATGTTTGTATAATGAAAATTTCGTAACCAGAAAAAATGTCTTAAAAGCAAATGTTAAAAATAAAACAATAAAATAAGTAAAAAGACAGACAAGCTTTGAGCTGGATTGCCTGGGTACAATTGTGTAATATTGTTCCAGTTACTGAATTTCTCTCTATCTCCACCGACTCACCAATTGAGATTATTAATAGTTCTCAACTCAGTGTTAATTAAATTAATGAATGTAAACTGTTTAGCATAATGCTTGGTAAGTAGTAGGTGTACAACAAAGTCTGACAAGTTATTATTGTCAGCCAAGGCTTCCCTGTGATCTGTGAAGCCAAGGATAGATCTTGATCATTGGAAGCAGAAACCTAGACATAGGGTAGAGCAGGGATGTGAGAATTTCTCAAGGAATCAGATCAAACTGCAAGCTGTCCCGCCTTGCTGCTCACTTTCCCACACCTTCCCAACACTATTCTTCCACAAACAGTGTCTCCAAGGAGGTAGATTTTTATCTTTCATGGAAAAAAGACAGTCATTTTTTTTTTTAAATCACATTTTGGAGGCAATTATACAAAACATTATATTGGGCTTTTTGTGTGCAAGCCTCATTTAAAACTCCTCGGAGCCACTTGGGTGGCTCAGTCTGTTAAGCATCCCACTCTTGATCGGGGCTCAGGTCATAATCTCAGGGTGGTGAGATTGAGCCCCATTTCAGGCTCCCGACTTGGTGTGAAGCCTGCTTAAAATTCTCTCTTTCTCTTCCTCTTGCCCCTTCTCCACCCATCACCTCTCTCATTTGTATGCACGCTCTCTCTAAAACAAACAAACAAACAAACAAACAAACAAAAACCAAAAAGAAAAACAAGGAAACTTCATCAGAGCACTGTGAGATAGGCATTAGTCTCATTTTATAAATGAAAAAAGATGGCCGAGGAAGTTTAAGCACCCAGTCCCCCTTCCTCAGGTCAAGCAGCTAGCAAATGTCAACCCAGTTCTGTCTGGTTCCAAAGTCTTCTCTCCTTTCACTATGCCATGATATCTCCATATAAAATATGCAGAGAAATATTATCTTTTTATATCCCGCAAGGGGTAATGCCTGTTTTTGAGTGTACGTTTAACTTTATTATTTTTAAATTTTTATTATTGAAGTATAGTTGACTACAATGTTGTTAGGAAAATGCCTTTTTTGATCATTGTATGTGCTCAATAAATGTTTGTTAAACAAAATGATAACTTCCAGTAAAACATAAGAGTAGTGAAATAGAGAAATTTTCTCTTGCCTGCTGTACTTTTAAAAAATAGGAAAAACTGGTCTACATTTTTCAAAATGCTTTCATATAAGTTATTTAAATTGACCTGTCAAAATGGGAAAGGCCTGACAGACATGGTTATAGAGTTTCAATGTTCTAGATCCTATATATTTTAAAAGAATCATAGTAAACTATTCAAGTTGCTAGTAATAATTTAATACAAATAAATATAAATATATGCACATTTAGAGTGCAATTGTTTTCAATAAAGGTATTTATTTGCATAAAAACTTACTTATATTTGTATTATATTTCTTATACTTTCCAGAATTTCCTTAGATTTCCAGAATATGTTATGACTTTCCAAAACATGTATATATAATTTTATGGGCTTAATATAGTATCCCCAAATATTCTACTATATAAAAGTTGGATAAATTGGCATCATCAAACCAAAACTCCTATGTTGATTTCAGAAAGGATGAGATTAAAATAAACAGTGGAAATATGATTCATAATGTTATGCATCACATAAAAATACTAGGCAGAAGACAAGCCCTTAGAAGAAATATACATTGAATGCCTCCTTTCTGTTTATTATGAAAAAAAAGGACTATTTTGAATCACAAATGCATGCATCAAAATAACTCCTAAAGTAAATCTTGAGGTATCAAGTGCATCTATATTATTGATTTTTTACTTTAGGAAGATTACAAATTGCTAAAACATTATATTCTGTATTTATGTATTTTCTGATTTAGCCTGATATTTTAAATGGTGCCCCTCATCAAGATGAAACATGTTGGGGGAACTAATTATTCATTGGGAGGGGTGGAATGCAACCGGAGATAATAAACTTAAATGATTTTCCAGAGAATAGGAGATATACCATAGGGATGGAAAAAAAGACCAAAATTATATCTAGGTTTTAATTTTCAACTTTCCAATTTTCAATATCTAAAAATCAGGTGCAGGAAGAATAATATACTTGCATATATTCTTTAAATGTCTATTTGCTTGTAAATAATAATAATGTGTTTTGTCAGAATAAGAAAAAAATTTAAATGAGGGGACAGATGAATTATAGTTTCTTTTATTGAAATAAAAAGACACGTGGTCACAAGACCATTAATTACTTAATAGCAAGATGTTAAATAAAAGTCATGGCTTCATTAAGTGGCTTGAGTAGGTTCAAAGACATTCAGGTTCTCTGTTCTACTATTCCACTATCCTGGGAAGGTTGCCTTTCATTCTCTAGTTTGTTGCTTTCTTGCATCACGTTAGCTGTTAAAGTTGCAGGCCTCATTTCTCTGTAACTGTTATCAAAAGCAGGAGACAGATAAATTCAAAAGAGACTGGTACTTTTTACACTTCTCCCTCCTTTAGCCCAGGGGAAAAGAAAAAGGCTACCTAGGAAGCTCTAGACATGCTTAATGTCTACAGTTAGTTGTTTATAGCTGCTTTGGAAACAGAATTCAGCTTATTTGTCTTGATGGAAGGCAGTTAAGAAATCAGAACTATGTGATGGGTTTCTGATTTCCATCATATAGTGAATGGCTGTTGAGTAAACCATTCAATGCATTCAGTTCTATGACAAAAACTGAGCTCCACATCAGGCTCCCTGCTGAGCGAGGAATCTGTTTCTCCCTCTTACTCTGCTCCTCCTCCCATTTGTGCTCTGTCTTGCTCACTCTCTCAAATAAATAGTCTTAAAAAATATTTTAAAAAGGAAGAGAAAGAAGATTTAATTATCTGGAAGGGAGATATATTTTATAATATAGAAGAGAGATATTTTATAATTCAGAAGTTACAAATATTTCTTATGCAATTTCCACAACAAACAATTGTGTTTGATGCATTTTATACTTAAGACCTGAGAAATATAGAAAAAAATATTTGAGAGCTCAAAAATTCCATATTCATAGTTGTATGTTCTATTAAAAATTGCTATTAAAAAGTGTAGCCATTGATCCAAACCCTAAGGGTTTTAGTCTTTTAAAATTATGCCTTGTTGTACTGCTCCTGTAGGCACATTAATCTCCTTTGCTTTCATTTTAATAATCCCTCTTCTGTTTCACAGATTATTGAGGGTAATTCATTCGTCCTTTCCAAGGCTAGAATTAGCTCGGATCTAAAATCAATCTAGGATATAAATCTAGAATTGAAATCCAAATCTATAGTCTGGAATCTAAATATAAAATTGAAATTTCAATCTAGGATTAAAATTGTCGGCTAGATTTGCACATTATCTCAGTCATAAGAGCTACTAGACAACAGTTTTACCAGTTGCTTTGCCATCACTTAAAATTATGTCCAACTCATAGCCAGGGGGAGGGAATTCTTACTGCCATCCATGACATTTCAGCTCAATTGAATCTCAATTTTAGTGTCAAGCTTGTAACCACAATTACAACTATCAATTCTATTAGAAAATTCTATTTCAGATGCAAGTGAAAGAAATTCATCTTCAAACTAGCTCTCACACACAAAAGGGCATTTATTAAATCATTAAATCAGGAGATTCAAGTTGTGAATTTTCATGAAGAGACAGATTTAGGGTTTCAAATGATAAAACCAGAAATCTGTGTCTCCATTGTATCTTCTCTCTTCACTACTTAGTCCTGGATTTATTATCAAAAAATCTATCATATGAGACAAAAAGAAGGCAATCACTCCTATAGGTTTATATTGCCTTCCAAACCCACAGAAGTCTTAGACATTCCCCTCAATTTCTTTCTTTTTTCTTTTTTTAAATTTTTTTAAATTATTTTTTCCCCTCAATTTCTAATTAGGTTTTCTAATGATTGTCAAAACAATTTTGGAATCTAGCACTATGGGATCATTTGGTTGGCAAGGGTTGGATCATACATATATACCTGAGATAATGTGGAAATTGGGTTCTTTTCATGTAAACCCAATGGAAGCAGTTTTCAACAGTAAATATGTATTCTCCTATCAAAAGAATGGAGGACTAAAACGGGATGAATTGATGATGATAACTGTTCTATTCATCTCACTTAAAAAGTGTTATGATAGATATATAGATTCTCAAGCAGTAATATATAAAAGTGTTGCAAAGATATTGATACGGTGTTGGGAATTCCTTGATTATTTGTTATTTTGCTATTTTGAGACACAAGGGCAAAGACACAAAGCAATAGTGTTTTTGAAAAATAGCTCCTGTCAGTTAGTGGCAGTTGTTTAAATTAATAAACAAACAAAATATTTCATAGAAATAGACTGGTCCATGCCACATAGAGTTATAGGCTTCACTTAAAGATACTGAATTCTAAAGACAGTAAAAGTGAAAGATTATCCATGAACTTTATATAAATGATAGAGCTTTCTGAAGGATGTCTGTGTGGGTATGCATGTGAAATGCTGATGCATCAGAGACTACAACAATATATCCCTGAATAATGCTTTTTCTATGTTAATTTCAAAATCAGATACAGCAAATGTTATATGGAAATCCATAGCATTCATTTAAAGTCATCTTAAGTTATAAGAACAAAAGTTGTACATATTATCTAGCAGGAGATTGATTTTCAGAAATACTTATAATCAAAGGTAAATCCATTTAAAGTTCTGAAATAACACCTTTACCTAATCTCTCTGAAATCTTTTCCGTATCATATTCAAGATAATTGAGAAGTTTTTTCAATAAAGCTCTTTTTTTACCATGTCAAATGTACTATCTTCCTACTCAAGATGGTTTATGATATACACATTTTTAGCACCTTTCTCTTTCAAAGTTCTATTGGAATAAATGACTACATATAAAAATAAAAAGTTAATTTATTTCACCATTTTAAAACTAGAAAGATCTGAGCAGTGAAGAATTAATGGACCCAATAAAGCAGGTGGAAAAAAAAGGACATAAAAATAAGTTCACATTAAGTAAAGTCTGGAAATAATACATGAAGTAGCAGAGAGCATGAGAATGAGTTAGCTAGGCACAGTTGGTCAGCTAATAAATGAAGGAACAAATTGGAAAGTTTGTCAAGTCTTGTGGTAGGCATAAGGATAAAGAGTTTATCCTGGATTTTCCATATGGCCCAGTATAATTATGGGTTCTTCTAGTGATTGAGAAAGGCAGGAGAGTCAGAAGAGAGGTGATGACAAAACCATAGGTTGTATCAATATGATCATAAATTCAAGTAGCCTCTGGAAACTGGAAAGGGCAAAGAATATATTTTCCCTCAGTCTGCAAAAAGAATTTAGTTGTGCCTACACCTTGAGTAGTTTTACTTTCATAAAATCTATTTCAGACTTCTGACCTCCAAAAATGTAAAATAGCAATATATATATATATGTATATAGTATATATATATATATATACTATATATATATAGTAGTGCTTTAGGCCACTTAATTTGCAGTATTTTTTACAGCAGCAATAAGAAACTAATACACATCTCAAAAAAAAAGGAATTTTTAATCTTTGAGTTTGAGTAACAAAAAACATTCTTGAAATTGAAGTTCTAATCACAAAGAGTTCTACATGTTTTAGTGTTGTTTGTTTTATTTTGGTTAAATAAGAGAAGCAGGATAGTGCCCTACTTATTTGAGGAGCATATCTGAGACATTCCTCTCTTGACACCCTGAGCCAGCTGCAAATCCAATCCTCTTACTCCACCACCAGAGTTTAACAAAAATACTAAGGCCCTGCATGTACCACAAGAAAAGAAGAATTTCTCCTTTGGATGCAGCAAATCAATCTTTTAAAAAAAGAGAAGCACCAAATCCAAAGAAGATTTCATCTCAAAGAAAATGAATTAGCAAAGGAGATAAATGAAAAAAGATTAAATAAAATTTTCTCAATACCCAATTAAATTCATTACATGTGAGGATTTTTATATGTTCAGTTCCTTTTCTTTGGAATAATCTACCATATCTTGATGTAGCATTTTCACTCCTTTCATCTGAGTTTCAAATTTTACTTCTCAGAGAAGATTTCCTAAAGACACTAGTTTTGTTTTTTGTTCGTTTTAATTTTTGTTAAAGTTTTCCCTCTTGCTTTACTTTTCTCCCTAAAATTTATCACTCAGGGCAGCCTGGGTGGCTCAGCGGTTTAGTGCCACCTTGGGCCCAGGGTGTGATCCTAGAGGCCCGGGATCGAGTCCCACGACGGGCTCCCTGCATGGAGCCTGCTTCTCCCTCTGCACCCCACCCCCCCTCATAAATAAAAAAAAAACAAAAACAAAAACAAAAAAACTTATCACTCAGCTCAACAGCTTTCCAACTAGGAAAGAGAGGAATCTAATTTCTCTATTTGACAGAAGAACCTCTATAAACAGCATACCTAATGGTTTTTAAAAAGTACATCATAAAAAAAAAAAGTACATCATGAGGGCGGGGCAAGATGGCAGAGGAGTAGGGGCCTCAGCTCACCTGGCCCCACCAACTTACCTAGATAACTTTCAAATCATCCTGAAAACCTACAAATTCAACCTGAGATTTAAAGAGAGAACAGCTGGGAAGCTACAGAGAGAAGAGTTTTCACTTCTAACAAGGTAGGAAGGCGGAAAAAAAAAATTAAAAAAGAATCAAGTAGGGGGAGGGGCCCCACAAGGAACCAGGCTAAGGCCGGGTGGCCTTGGGGACAGGACAGCCCAGCCCCAGAGAAGCGGGAACCATAGAAATCCACACCGGATTGTTCCCGGAGGGAAAGGTGCTCAGCAGGGCACTCAGGCAGAACGGCAGGAGGGGCGGTGGAGCCTCCAGTTTCCTGGAGTCACTAACAGAGGAGGTGCGGGGGGTGGGGGTGTGGGGGGGTGAGGGGGTGGGGATGTGGAGCACACCGCAGACAGTGGGCCCGTCTCCGCAAAGGGCTAGAGCAGCGCCCGGCAGTGCCTCTGGAGCAGCCCAGGGCCCCGGGGGACACAGCCCAGGATCCTGCGGTCCCCCCGGGACGGGCGAGGCAGGGAGGGCACAGGACAGGGAGGATGCTCCTGCCACCCGGCGCCCCCTACCGGGAGCATCCAGGCCAGTGCAGCCTGGGAGACTGCGGTAGTTACTGTAGGAGCTGACTCCAGGGCTGGGGACCTGGCCTCTGCCAGTGTTGTTTTTCCTCCGGGGGAAAATCTAATACTTTCTGTGCCTGAGACAGAGTGGGGCCACCAGGGAACAGGGGCCTCACAGGATAAACAGCTCCCACTAAGCCTAGTACCCGAGGGCGGGGGCAGCTCCCCCAGGTGCACACACCTGAGAATCAGCACAGCAGGCCCCTTCCCCAGGAGACCAGCTGGAAGGACAGGGAAGAGCAAGTTCTCCACCGAACAGCGACAGAAAGCTCCTTGGGAAGTCAAGGGATTTATAGTATATAGAATCAGAGGGTACCCCTCGTTTTTTTTTTTTTTCAGTACAATGCAGTTATATATCAGACTGTAAATTTCCTATTTTTTTCTCTTTTCCCACAGTAACTACAATATTATACCACCTCTTCACTTTTAAGATTCTTCCTTTTTGACTTTCATATTTCTACAATAACAGGTTCTAGATATATTTTCCACTTCTAGATTCCCTTCAACATACTCAACTTAATTTTGGGAGATATACAAGATATATTTGTTTTGTATTTTTTGTTTTCTCTGCCTCATTTTGTTCTACAATGGTGGAAGTTGATATCGCCTAAAACATGACCAGCATGCACACAGAACCAAGTGATATACCATGCTGGTTCATTCTGTGAGGTTCCTCATTCCCATTCTGTCCCCCTCTTTTATCTATGTTTTGGTGGTCAATGTTGGGGCCCTCTACAAGTATTTCTGGTTTATATAAATTTGAGACTGAGCATCTTTTAACATACAGAACTTAATATACTCAGAAACAAGAGGCTCACCCTCTACAACCCCTCAGGTAGACTACAACTTCACCAGCACTATCTCCCAGTCCCCCCACTTTTTTTCTTCTCCTTTTTCTTTTTCTTTTTTCTTTTTTTCTCTTCTTTAGGATTCCTGGCCTTTTATTTTTTACTACTTGGATTTAAAATTGTTTTTTTCAATTTAGTGGTCCTTTTGTTTTATTTTGTTCTGATCTTTGTTTTCAATTTCTGGTCTCTGACATTGGCAAAATCATCTAAAGTGAAATGTTCTTAGGTCGTGGTTGATATTCTTGACGCAGCCCACTCATACGGCCACTCTGCACTGAGCAAAATGACTAGAAGGAAGAACTCTTCACAAAAGAAAGAATAAGAAACAACACTCTCTCCCACAGAGTTACAGAATTTGGATTGCAATTTGATGTCAGAAAGCCAATTCAGAAGCACAGTTATAAAGCACAGTTTGTCTCTGGAAAAAAGCAAAAGGAATTGAGAGACTTCATGACTGCAGAATTTAGATCGAATCAGGCCAAAATTAAAAATCAATTAAATCAGATGCAATTCAAACTGAAGATCCTAATGACAAAGGTTAATTAGGTAGAAGAAAGAGTAAGTGACATAGAAGACAAGTTGATGGCAAGGAAGGAAGCTGAGGAAAAAAATAGAAAAAACAATTAAAAGACCATGAGGAAAGGTTAAGGGAAATAAATGACAGCCTCAGAAGGAAAAATCTACCTTTAATTGGGGTTCCAGAGGGTGACAAGAGGCACAGGGCCAGAAAACATATTTGAACAAAGCATAGCTGAGAACTTCCCTAATTTGGTGAGGCAAACAGGCATTCAGATCCAGGAGACAGAGAGGTATCCCCTAACATCAATGAAAAACATTCAGCACCTCAACATTTAATAGTGAAACTTGCACATTCCATATATAAAAAGAAAATCCTTAAAGCAGCACGAGACAAGAGACCCCTAACTTATATGGGGAAAAGTATTAGATTAACAGCAAACCTCTCCACAGAGACCTGGCAGGCCAGAAAGGGCTGGCAGGATATATTCAGGGTCCTAAATGAGAAGACCATGCAGCCAAGAATACTTTGTCCAGCAAGGCTCTCATTCAGAATAGGAAAGATAAAGAGCTTCCAAGATAGGCCACCAAACAAGCTCTGCAAGAAATATTAAGGAAGACTCTGTAAAAGAAAGAGGATGCCCAAAGAAACAATACACCAAAACAGGGACTGAGTAGATATTATGATGACACTACATTCATATCTTTCAATAGTAACTCTGAACATGAATGGGCTAAATGATCCCATCAAAAGACAGGGTTTCAGACTGGATAAAAAAGCAACACCCATCTATTTACTGTCTACAAGAGACTCATTTTATTTTATTTTTTTACAAATATTTTATTTATTTATTCATGAAAGACACACACACACACAGAGAAAGAGAGAGAGAGGCAGAGGGAGAAGCAGGCTCCATGCCAGGAGCCCCATGCGGGACTCGATCCTGGGTCTCCAGGATCGCACCCTGGGCCAAAGGCAGGCACTAAACCGCTGAGCCAACCAGGGATTCCTGAGACTCATTTTAGACCTAAGGACACCAACAGCCTGAAAATGAAAGGTTGGAGAACCATTTACCATTCAAATGGTCCTCAAAAGAAAGCAGGGGTAGCCATCCTCATATCAGATAAATTAAGGTGTATCCCAAAGAGATAAAGAAGGAAACTACATCATACTTAAAGGATCTATTATCCAACAAGAAGACCTAACAATCATGACTATTTATGCCCCTAATGTGGGAGCTGCCAAGTATATCAATCAATTAATAACCAAAGTTAAGACATACTTAGATGATAATACACTACTACTGGGAGACTTGACATGGCACTTTCGGCAAATGACAGGGCTTCTAAGCACAACATCTCCAAAGAAACAAGAGCTTTAAGTGATACACTGACCAGATGGAGTTCACAGATATTTACAGAACTTTACATCCAAACGCAATGAATACACATTCTTCTCAGGGGCACATGGAACTTTCTCCAGAATAGACTACATACTGGGTCACAAATCAGGTCTTAACTGTTACCAAAAGATTGGAATTTTCCCTGCATATTTTCAGACCATAATGCTTTGAAACTTGAACTCAATCACAAGAAGAAATTTGGAAGAAATTCGAACACGTGGAGGGTAAAGACCATCCTGCTAAAAGATGAAAGGGTCAACCAGGAAATTAGAGAAGAATTAAAAAAGATTCATGGAAACTATAAGAATGAAGATACAACCATTCAAAAGATTTGGGATACAGCAAAAGCAGTCCTGAGAGGGAAATACATCGCAATACAAGCATCCCTCAAAAAACTGGGAAAAACTCAAACTTACAAGCTAACCTTGCACCTAAAGGAACTTGAGAAAGAACAGCAAATAAAACCTACACCCAGCAGAAGAGAGTTAATAAAAATTCGAGCGGACTCAATGAAATCGAGACCAGAAGAACTGTAGAACAGAACAACAAAACCAGGAGTTGCTTCTTTGAAAATTAATAAGATAGATAAGCCATTAGCCAGCCTTATTAAAAACAAAAGAGAAAATACTCAAATTAATAAAATCATGAATGAAAAAGGAAAGATCACAACCAATACCAAGGAAATACAAATGATTTTAAAAACATATTAATAGCAGCTATATGCCAATAAATTAGACAATCTAGAATAAATGGACACATTTCTGGAAAACCACAAACTACCAAAACTGGAACAGGAAGAAATAAAAAACCTGAACAGGCCAATAACCAGGGAGGAAATTGAAGCATTCATTAAAATCTCCCAAGACACAAAACTCCAGGGCCAGATGGCTTCCCAGGGGAATTCTATCAAACGTTTAAAGAAGAAACAATACCTATTCTACTAAAGCTATCCTGAAATATAGAAAAGGACGGACTACGTCCAAACTTCTTTTATGAGGCCAGCATCACCTTAATTCCAAAACCAGACAAAGACCCCACCAAAAAGGAGAATTATAGGCCAATATCCCTGATGAACACAGATGCAAAAATTCTCAAGAAGTTACTAGCCAATAAGATCCAACACCATGATCAAGTGGGATTTATTCCCAGGATGCAAGGCTGGTTCAACACTCATAAAACAATCAACGTGATAGAGCATATCAACAAGAGAAAACACAAGAACCATATGATCCTCTCAATAGATGCAGAGAAAGCATTTGACAAAATACAGCATCCATTCCTGATCAAAACTCTTCAGAGTGTAGGGTTAGAGGGAACATTCCTCAGCATCTTAAAAGCCATCTATGAAAAGCCCACAGCAAATATCATTCCCAGTGGAGAAACACTGGGAGCCTTTCCCCTAAGCTCAGGAACATGACAGGGATGTCCACTCTCTCCGCTGCTATTCAACATAGTATTGGAAGTCCTAGCCTCAGCAATCAGGCAACAAAAAGAAATAAAAGGCATTATTCAAATTGGCAAAGAAGAAATCAAACTCTCCCTCTTCGTAGATGACATGATACTCTACATAGACAACGCAAAAGACTCCACCCCAATATTCCTAGAACTCATACAGCAATTTGGTAACATGGCAGGATACAAAATCAATGCCCAGAAATCAGTGGCATTTCTATACACTAACAAAGAGACTGAAGAAGGAGAAATTAGAAAGCCAATCTCATTTACAATTGCACCCCAAAGCATAAGATGCCTAGGGATAAACCTAACCAAAGAGGTAAAGGATCTATACCCTAAAAACTATAGAACACTTCTGAAAGAAATTGAGGAAGATACAAAGAGATGGAAAAATATTCCATGCTTATGGATTGGAAGAATTAATATTGTGAAAAAAACAAACTATATAAACTAGCCATGGCTACCCAGGGCAATTTACACTTTTAATGCAATCCCTATCAAAATACCATGGACTTTCTTCAGACAGAATAAGTCATCTTAAGATTTGTGTGGAATCAGAAAAGATCCCAGGGGAATATTGAAAAAGAAAACCAGAGCCGGGGGCATCACAATACCAGATTTCAAGGTGCACTACAAAGCTGTGGTCATCAAGACAGTGTGGTACTGGCACAGAAACGGACACATAGAACAATGGAACGAATAGAGAACCCAGAAATGGGCCTTCAGCTCTATGTTCAACTACTATTCAACAAAGCAGGAAAGACTATCCATTGGAAAAAGGACAGTCTTTTCAATAAATGGTGTGGGAAAATTGGACATCCACATGCAGAAGAATGAAACTACACCACTCTCTTTCACCATACACAAAGATAAACTCAAAATGGATGAAAGATCTAAATGTGAGACAAGATTCCATCCAAATCCTAGAGAAGAACACAGGCAACACCCTTTTTGAACTTGACCACAGCAACTTCTTGCAAGATACATCTATGAAGGCAAGAGAAACAAAAGCAAAAATGAACTATTGGGACTTCATCAAGATAAAAAGCTTCTGCACAGCAAAAGAAACAGTCAACAAAACTAAAAGACAACCTACAGAATGGGAAAAGATATTTGCAAATGACATATCAGATAAAGGGCTCTTATCCAAGATCTATAAAGAACTTATTAAACTTAACAGCAAAGAAACAAACAATCCAATCATGAAATGGGCAAAAGACATGAATAGAAATTTCACAAAGGAAGACATAGACATGGCCAACACGCACATGAGAAAATGCTCCACATCACTGGCCATCAGGGAAATACAAATCAAAACCACAATGAGATACCACCTCACACCAGTCAGAATGGTGAAAATTAACAAGACAAGAAGCAAATGTTGGAGAGGATGTGGAGAATGGGGGAACCTTCTTACACTGTTGGTGGGAATGTGAACTGGTACAGCCACTCTGGAAAACTGTGTGGAGGTTCCTCAAAGAGTCAAGAATAGATCTGCCCTATGACCCAGCAATTGCACTGCTGGGGATTTACTCCAAATATACAGATGCAGTGAAACAGCAGGACACCTGCATCCCAATGTTTATAGCAGCAATGTCCACAATAGCCAAACTGTGGAAGGAGCCTCAGTGTTCATCAGAAGATGGATGGATAAAGAAGATGTGGTCTATGTATACAATGGAATATTAGTCAGCCATTACAAACGACAAATACCCACCATTTGCTTCAATATGTATAGAACTGGAGGTTATTATGCCTGTGAAGTAAGCCAATCGGAGAAAGACAAACATTATATGGTCTCATTCATTTGGGGAATATAAAAAAATAGTGAAATAGAATAAAGGGGAAAGGAGAGAAAATGAGTGGGAAATATCAGTGTGTGTGACAGAACATGAGAGACTCCTAACTCTGGGAAACGAACAAGGGGTTGTGGAAAGGGAGGTGGGCTGTGGGGTGGTGTGACTGGGTGACGGGCACTGAGGGGCCACTTGATGGGATGAGCACTGGGTGTTATGCTATATGTTGGTAAATCATATAAAAATATACAAAAAATAAAATAAAAAATATAAAATATACAAATATACAAAAAATAATATATATATAAAATATACAAAATATACAATATATAATATACAATAAATAAAATATACAATAAAAATATACAAAAAATAAAATAAAAATATACAAAATATACAATAAAATAAAATATACAAGAAATAAAATAAAAAATAAAAAAGTACGGCTCACTGAACCAATGGTATAATAAAGCAAAATGTCAAGTGCCTGGAAGAAGCAGAGTTAGGGAACAAAAATATGAGTAGAAGATCATGATTAGCAATTATGTCATTATAATTGTACCTGATTATAAAATATAAAATATACAAAAAATAAAATATAAAATATACAAAATAAAATATACAAAATATACAAAAAATAAAAATATACAATAAATAATATACAATAATAAAAATAAAATAAAATATACAAAATCTATATATAAATATACAAAAAACAAAAATAAAAATAAAAATATACAAAAAATAAAATAAAAAATAAAAAAGTACGGCATACTTAATGGTGAAAATAAGATAATTCTGTGTGAGATAGGGAACCTGACAAGTATGTTCCCTCTTACCACTCCTATTCAACGTTGTACTGTAACTCCAAGATAATTCAATAAGACAAGAAAATGAAATAGGTTTGGAGATTGCGAAAAAAGATACACAATTTAGGGGATCCCTGGGTGGCGCAGTGGTTTGGCGCCTGCCTTTGGCCCAGGGCGCGATCCTGGAGACCCAGGATCGAATCCCACATCGGGCTCCCGGTGCATGGAGCCTGCTTCTCCCTCTACCTGTGTCTCTGCCTCCCTCTCTCTCTCTGTAACTATCATAAATAAATAAAAATTAAAAAAAAAAGATACACAATTTAATCTGTTCATATGATATCATGCCTATGTAGAAAATCCCAAAGATTTAAAAAACTCTTGAAATTACTAAGTGGGATTGCCAGATTCAAGGTTAATATACAAAGTTAATCAATCAATTTCATGTACACCAGCAAAGAGCAATTGGAATTTTAAAACTAAACCCATACACAATTTATATTAGTACCCCCCAAAAATGCTTATATGTAAATCTAACAAAATGTATTCAATATATATATGATAAAACTAAAAATTTGATGAAAGAAGTCCTGGATGATGTAATAAGAAAGATATTCTACTTTTTAAATCAGAAGTATCAATATTTTAAAGATACCAGTTATTCTCAACTTTAAAGATTCAATGCAATCCCAATTAAAATTTCACAAAATTACTCTGTGGATATCTACAAACTAATTCTAAAGTTTATATGGAAAGACAGAATGCCCAGACTAACCAATGTAATAATTTGAATAGAATTATAGCCACTACTTGGCAGGTGTTCAATATTTGTTAAAAAAAACATCTTTAGTGAAGAGAAATGAGTACAGCCATGTACAACTATTTTGTTTTGTAGTTTATATATTTTGGGTTGAAGTTGAAAAAATGAAATTAATATTTTAGGCCTACGTTGAGTGATAACATTCCTGTCATGCCCTGACCCCCTCTCTAACTGTGGTCTTAATAAGGGTTAAATGCATGAGCTTTGTTGCATGAAACAAAGAAATGCGAAGATGGAAAACAAAAGATGATATGAGAATTGAAGGTAAAAGACAAACTGTCAATTTATGATCTCAAATATGGAGAAGTTCTCCTTTTCTAGGGGAAACAACAAACTTTTCTGATTTTGCATTTTGTTGTAATTTATTAACTGCTTCTCTTACATGCTGCTCAAACCCTGTTAAATCTTCTCAATAATTTAATCATAGAAAAAACTACATAATTTTATAATTTGCTATACTATTTGGAAATACATATTTCTCTCAAAGACCAGTATTTCACATGAGCATTTTCATAAATCAGGTACAATTATAATGACATAATTGCTAATCATGATCTTGTACTCATATTTTTGTTCCCTAACTCTGCTTCTTCCGGGCACTTGACATTTTGCTTTATTATACCATTGGTTCAGTGAGAATTAACACAACAGCTTGGATAACATCAATTGACAGGCTATGTCTGTATTGAAAAAGATATATTGCCTACAGCATATACACAAGAGTATAATGTACAATAATGTATTTTTGTTTGAATTTAAGATTGTAGAAATCTGAAGAGACTTAGGAGTTCACAACAATATTTTAATCTATAGGTTTGAAGTTTTAGTGTACCATTTCTTAGTGATAATTTCACTAATCATACCAACTAAAGTTAAGACTATGTGACAGAAAAAGAACATATTTCAAGGAAAAGCAATGGAATAATGAGTGTAAGTAATATCTACAGAGAAATTATTTTGGACCAGGTACTATTCTACATGATTTGCAAACTAACATCCACAGCAAAACCATATTTTGCAAATTAGAAAACAAAACAAAATCACAAGGTCAAGAACATTTCAGAAAGTTCCTAAATGTTACAAAGCTAATAAACGGATAAACCAAGATTGAAATGAGGCAACCTGACTTTATGTTAATCACTCTTATTACACCATTCTTGTATGTTACTAAATACAATAAATGATGGCTGTGATGATTTGAAGTAAAAAAAAAAGAAGTAACATTAAAACCAAATATACAATAAGCATTGGAATATTATTATCTTTATATAAGAAAATATGGTCTAACATGCTAGTATTTGAATTTTGAGTTTATGCTGAAGTGGTTTCAAGCCCAGACAACAGAGAATACCTACAGGTTAACATTAACTGTGTCTTGATGGTAGTTTATTGTACTATATGGATGGAGCCCAAGGTATTTTAAGACTTGTAGTAAAATTCAATCTAACAAGACTTTGGCTAAGATGTCATCTACGATATCTTATAAATGTGAAAAATTATTTCCAGGGAAGGGTTATTTTAAAAGAAAATTAAAACAATAGAGCTCTTCAAGTAGATTATGTAGGCAATGCTAACCAAGAGTTGCATTTATGAAAATATTTTCCTGATTTCTGAAATGTGTAGAATGAAATGAAGTGAAGCAAAAAGATTAGCATCTTAATCAGGGCTTTCTGGAGAACAGACCATTATGAGACAGATGTACATATGTATGCAAGATTTATGGCAAGGAATTGGCTCACATGGGGCTTGCAAGTTGGAAATTCATAGGTCAGGTTGGAAACTCAGGCAGGATTAATAGTGCAGTCATGAAGTAGAATATCTTCTTCTCTGAGAAACTTCAGTGTTTGCTTTCAAGACCTTTCAACTGATTGGAGAAGGTGCACCACATTATGGAGGATGATCTCTTTTATTTAATGTCTATTGATTATGGATATTAGCAACATCTACAACATATCTCCAAGGCAGCAGCTGGATTAGTGTTTGATTAAACAACTGGATACCAGAGTCTAGCCAAGTTAACACATAAAACCAATCATAACAAGTTCTAAATTTACAACCACAGATTCTGGATTAGTGATTGATGTGTGGTAGAAATAAAATAATGAATGTCTATTATGATCTTAAAAGATGGTCTTAAAATGAATGTCTATGATGGTAGAGTAATAAAAAAAACAATTTACTAGAGAACAAAATGAGAATTAATCTGAGATTTGAGCAATGGATGGAGGGAGGAATAGAAAAGAATTAACTCCTGGGTGGTTCAGCCAGTTAAGTGTCTGACTCTTGATCTCAGCTCAGGTCTTGATGTCAAGGCCCTGAATTCAAGCACCATGTTGGGCTCCATGCTGGGCATGGAACCTATTAAAAAAAATTCCTGAAAAAAAAGACTGGAAACAGAAGACTTGAAACAGAAGACTGGAATAGAAATTATATGTAGTCATTTAGAAAGAAATTTTATGCTTAAGCATCTGAATAATGTGAGCTGCTCATAAGTAAAAGCATAGCTCGTCAAATATTTGGTGATGCAGATTTTTCTTACATCAGAAGTATTTTTTTGATATTTATTGCCTTTCTAATTTTGCATTCCCTCTGTTAGGATAACTACAATAAATTCATAACTATACACAAAATTATAAGTTTGATAGTTACGTATGAGATTGAAAAAATATAGATACTTTTGATGTAGAAAACAAAGAATTCAAGGATTTCATTTTTGTTAGGAAAAATCTACTCATTAATGATAGAATGTCTAGTGATTTTCATTTCCTTACGGATCTAGTGGAAAGAAGTTAGTATTAGCAGCATGTAAAAATTGTTTAGGATATAAGAATGAAATTAAACTCTCAAGAAATATATAAGGAAAGGATCCTAGAATGAAACTTCCTCATTATCAACCTCAATTTGTTATTTACTACCTTTGTGACCTTGGGAAACAGCCAACAATTTTGTACTCTTTCCTCATTTGCAGATTTGGGATAACAGTGTCTAATTCATACCGCAGTATGAAGATATAATGAATTCATGCTTAAAGTACTTTAAAAGTCTGTCATCATCTGTATTCTAATATTACTATTCCTATAAGAGGATCGGTAGTTATTACTCATAATTACTACGTAATTGATAGCTCACATGTTAAAACAAAGTAGAGAACAAGGAAACATGCCAACTAGGCAACAATTCATCTACTTTCAGTCTCTATTTTCTGGACTTTTCAAATATATGGACCACACCATCTTTGTGATTTGCTTTTTTTACTTATCATTATATCTTCAAGATGCATCCACTATATAGCATGTATCAGTATTTATCCTTTTTCAATGGCTGAAAAATATTTCAATATATGAATATATCATATTCTATTTACCTATTCATCTGCTTATGAACATTTGGGTTGTTTTTCCTTTTTGGCTATTATGAATGCTGCTGCTATAAATATTCATGTACAAGTTTTTAAATGAGCACGTGCATTCAATTCTCTTGGGTACATACATAGGAACAAAACTTCTAGGTCATAACTCTTATTTTTAACATTTTGAGGAAAAAAAATTGTTTTTCAAAGTAGCTGCATCATTTAAATAAATCTTACCATTAGGTAATTGCTTCCAATTATTCCACAGATTCATCAATATTTGTTACTGACCATATTTTGTATTTTATCTATTTTACTTGGTGCAAATTGTATCTCTTTTTGGTATGAAATACACTTCAGTTGCTCATCTGACATTTATATATCTTATTTCAAGAAGTGTCTATTCAAACCCATTGTTTTTATTTAGGATTGTTCTTTTTTAAAGATTTTTTAAATTTATTCATGAGAGACACATAGGGAGAGGCAGAAATATAGACAGAGAGAGAAGCAGGCTCCTTACAAGGAGCCCTATGTGGGACTCGATCCCAGGACCTGGGATCACACCCTGAGCCAAAAGCAGACAGACACTGAACCTCTGAGCCACTCAGATGCCCTAGGATTTTATTCTTTTATCATTAAGTTGTAAGAGATCTTTATACATCCTAGATCAAACTTGCTATTATATACGGTTTATAAATATTTTCTCCTATTCTTTAGCTTGTCTTTTCACTTTTTTGATGATGTACTTTAAAGTACAGACACACACAAATTTAATGCTGTCCAAATTATCTATTTGTTTTCTTTTTGCCTGTGCTTTTAGTATTATGCCTAAGATTCATCACCAAATTCAAGGTCAGAAAGATTTATCTGTACATTTTCTTCTAGGAGTTTAATAGTTTTAGCTCTTACATTTAGGTCCATGAAAAAATGGACCTAAATAAAGAATATAAAATCTGTAAATCAATTAAGTAAAACCTAAGTTAAGTTTTGTATTTGGTGAGAGAAAGGTATACAACTTCATTACTTGTGTGTCGATATCTAATTTTCTCAGTACATTTGTTGAGAAGACTCATATTTACCATTGACTTATTATGGCGTCTTTGTCAAGTCAATTGACCGTAAGTATAAGATTCATTTCTGGAATCTCAATTCTATTCCAATGAACTATTTGCCTATACTTACATTATTACAACACTGGCTCAATTACTGTATTATTGTAGTAATTTTTAAAATCATGAAGTATTAGTCCTCAAAATTTGTTCCTTTTCAAGACTGTATCGAGTATTCTGGTTCCCTTACATCTCCACACGAATGTCAGGATGAGCTTGTCAAATTTCTGAAAATGAAAAATTATCTGAGATTTCTATAGGGACTGAAATGAATCTCTAGATCAATGAGGGAATTACTGGAATTTTAAGTAATAAAGTTTTCTGATTCATGAACATGGAATTTCTTTTTATATACTTATCTCTTTGATTTCTTCCAGCAAAGTCCTATAGTTTTCAGTGTACAAGTATTGCAATTATCTGTTAAAAACATTTTAAGTGGGGATCCTCGGGTGGCTCAGTGGTTTGGCGCCTGCCTTTGGCCCAGGGCGCGATCCTGGAGTCCTGGGATCAAGTCCCACGTCAGGCTCCCGGCATGGAGCCTGCTTCTCCCTCTGCCTGTGTCTCTGCCTCTCTCTCTCTCTCTGTGACTATCATAAATAAATAAATAAATCTTAAAAAAAATTTTTTAAGTGCTTTTTTATTCTTCTTAATGCTCTTGTAAATAGTATGTTTTCATTTTTTCCATAATTGAGATACTTAATGCTAATGTGTAGAAATACAATTGATTTGTGTATATTAATCTTTTAGCTTGAAAAGTTAATGAACTCATTTCTTAATTGGTTCTCTGTGTGTGTGTGTGTGTGTGTGTGTGTGTGTGTGTGTGAATTCATTAGAATTTTCTTTATAGATGAGTGGTCACTGGCAAATAGAATTAATTCTTCCTCTAAAGTAGATATCTTTTACTACTTTTTCTTGAATAATTGCTACAAGGCATCTTTATCACCAGAGATAGAGTATTTAGGTCCAAGAAGGCAAATCTTATTTCTTCACTTTTTCAATACCCCAAGCTTAAACTTCTCTGCTTTGTCAATTTTTCATAAATATATTGTTTCCTTGTCTTAGAAGACATACAATCTTCCTACTTTGGTCACTTATTTATTTTTATGGGCCCCCTGCATGTACAAAATTAAAATTATTTCTTTCCTGTTTATCTGTCTCATGCCAGTTTAATTATTAGACTAGCTAAAGCACATAGAAGGCAAGAAGTGATCTATAGTGCTATGCCTTGGTTGCGGGAGACAGCTTTCCCCATGAGGCTTCCCACATACAGCCTTTGTAATTGCTTGTCATTAGGCCTGAGAGCTGCAGGATCATGTGTAGGTTTTTAACCAGGAGCCCAACTCTTCACCACTAATGTCCCCTCATTCTTTCCTGATTTTATTCATTTGGATTTTCTCTCTTCTCTTGTCCGGTCTATTGTCAATATTGCTGATTTTTCAACTAATCAACTTTTGATATTTTGAGTTTTTCATTGTTTTACTGTTCTCTGTTTCACTTATTTCAGATTTATTATTTACTATTTTCTTTCTTTAGCTAGCTTTGTGTTTAGCATACTCTTCTTTATGCACATTCCCAAGGTGGAAAGTAAGGTTATTGATTTGAAATTTCTCCTTTTTTATTACAGATATTTAAAGTTATAAAGGCAAACTTAATGTCACCCCACATTTCTGAAGCTTTGCTCATTTTTCTTCATTATTTTTCTTCTCTGTCCTTCAGGTTGCATAATCTCTATTGATCTCTTTAAACTTGCTGGTTCTTTCCAGCTCCAATCTATGAGCCCCTCTAGTGAACTTTTTATTTTATTTATTTTACTTCTCCAGAATTCTCTTTGGTTCCTCCCTACACACACGCACAATTTCTTTCTCTTTACCAATATTACCTTTTGATGAAATATTGTCACTATAACTCATCAAGAAGTTCTTTGAACATAATTATAGTAGCTACCTGATAAATCTGATATCTAGTCCCTCTAGAGCACAGGCAACTTCTGCTGTCTTTTTTTTTTTGTATAAGAATCACACTTTTCTTTTTTTTTCTTTTTGCATGACTAATAATTTTTATGTGTAACTGAGAATTTTAAATAATAATTCTCAGCTCTGAATGTTAACCCAGCCCCACAATAATAGCTACAACAATACCAACAATATGGCACTTGCCATTGTTGTTTTTGTCAGTGCTGGTTGTTTATTTAGTGACCTTATTGAAAAGTAAGTCTATATTCTATTGTGTGTGTCCACTGAGTCTTTGTTCAGTTATTTTCAAAGTCAGTGAATGATTGTTTAGGAATTTCTTGAATAGCTGAAATAAATCAGTCTCCAAGTACTTATGGAGGCAATCTGTATGCACAAGGGGTATGCCTCAATGCTCATGCAGGTGCTCTACAACACTAACATCACATCCTTCTTATACAGAGCCTCAAGCTCAGTTAGATGTGAGAGTTAAGAGCTTTCTTAGGTCTTTCTTGGATATATGCCCAATCCTGTACAGATATGTATCCTGTATGTGTGTAGTCTTCCTGATTCCAGGTAATACAGTTGATATTTTCAAAAGTCCTTATGAATATCTTATTTTCCATTTTTTCTTTTTAAGAATTTTGGTCAGCTTCCTGTTTGCCTAAACTGTAATTTCTGCTTCAAGCAATGCAATTAAATTTTTTTTTTTTTGACAAGTGTCCTCAGGAAAAAGACTGCACTGAGTGAGCTCTGAATCAGATCAAATAACACATGCCCTGCGAGCGGGGGCTTCCAGGAACTTGTGGGACAAGTTGAATAATAAAAAATCTCAAGAAGTGATACTTTGGGGAGTGCTATATTTATCTATCTGCTCAATTTACTCCTAGGCTATGGATTTTCACTATGATTGCAGGCCTGTTGGATTTCCAGACTACTGCGGAGCTGGGGAGAAAGGAACAACAATAAGGCAGGTTAAAATGCCACAAAGCTGGCTGTTCTTACTGAGTTACAATCATTTTTCTTGAATAAACACTCTTCAGATTGTTGTGACTTTTGTAAAATTTCTGAGTTCTAAAAAAGTTGACCTCAGCAGTTTTTACAGTATTATTTGCCTTCATGAAGGAGAGGATTGTTGGAGGTCCTTACTTTGCTCTTTCTGCTGAAGTTTCTTTGTACCTTATTTTTAAATTCTCTAAACAGTAGAAGAGATGTCTGAGTCAGCAATAAGTGCTAGTAATACACACCTACACTGGACTGAATATATGTCCATTACAAATACATTACAAATATTTTTGACTCAATGTGGATAAAGAATGAAGACAACAGTGTACATGCCCAGAGTCTTTATTGGTGGCACATGAAGACAACAGCAGCATCCATGGAAGCCACCTCAGGAAGTCTGTCATCTGTGATGCTACTGACAGCAGAGCTCTGGGGTGGGTTTGCTGCCTTTAGAAATAGCTGGAGATAAGTCCCTTTGAACTAATGTTTCAGTCAGATTATGAGTTTAAGATGAAAAAATGAAAAAAAAAGCTAAAACAGCAACCAATGGATGAGTTTGAAAATCATAGATTTATTTTCAAACATGCACAGTGCATAATGAAATGATCATCACACACTGGTCTTTCCACAAACACTCCACACATAAAATTATTGCAATCAACAATGTTATTGTTCAATTGGGAAGGATAACAATGTATTATTAGAACAAAGTCTCAAAGCAGAAAGAAAATGTCTATCATTATATTATCTGATTTCAACCTAAGTTATTTTGGTCCACTTGCCTTTTCAAAGAATTTTGCTTTACCAAAATACTTTTCAAATAAGGACAAATTCCTTTTCTTTGTAATAGTTTGTCAGTTCTCAGGGAATGGAGAGCATCTAGCTCAGGGTTGAAAAAAATTATCATGACATTCATTCTTAAAACTCCATTCATTTCAAACAGCAGAAAAAAAAATTGAACTCTCCTCAGGAAATAGTAGTTAAAGACTAGACCTATTTTCAAAATAATAAAGAAATTGATTATTCATAACATAGCAATTGTCTTGTCTATGCATATGGTTTCTAATACATTTTTCTTTTTAAAAATATTTTATTGAGGTCTAATTGATATATAACACTATATTGATTTCTTTTTTATAATAAATTTATTTTTTATTGGTGTTCAATTTACCAACATACAGAATAACACACAGTGCTCATCCCGTCAAGTGCCCCCCTCAGTGCCCGTCACCCATTCACCCCCACCCCCCAACCCTCCTCCCCTTCCACCACCCCTAGTTCATTTCCCAGAGTTAGGAGTCTTTATGTTCTGTCTCCCTTTCTGATATTTCCCACACATTTCTTCTCCCTTCCCTTATATTCCCTTTATTGGTTTCAAGTGTGCAACATAATGATTTGCTATTTGTATATATTGTGAGATAATCAACAAACTAAGTCTAGTTACATCCATCAGCATACAAAGTTAACTTTTAGGATTTACACTCTAGACAATTTCCAAATATGCTCTACAATATTATTGACAGTATTCACCATGTTATACATTATGTCTCTAGGATTTATTGTTTTCTGTAACTTTTTCCCATTCTCCAATCCTCCCCCCATTTAGCAACCACTATTTTGTTCTCTGTATGTATGATTGTGGTTTGGTTTACTCATTTGTTTTGTTTTTTAGATTTCACATTTAAATGAAATCATATTGTATTTGTCTTTGATTTATTTCACTTAACATAATAGCCTCCAGGTCCATCCATGTTGTTGCACATGGCAAGATTTTGTTCTTTTTTAGAGTGGGGCAAAAAACCATTTGCTTCGACGTGGATGGAACTGGAGGGTATTATGCTGAGTGAAATAAGTCAATCGGAGAAGGACAAACATTATATGGTCTCATTAATTTGGGGAATATAAAAAAATAGTGACAGGGAATAAAGGGGAAAGGAGAAAAAATGAGTGGGAAATATCAGAAAGGGAGACAGAACATGAGAGACTCCTAACTCTGGGAAATGAACTAGGGGTGGGGGAAGGGGAGGTGGGAAGGTGACTGGGTGACGGGCACTGAGGGGGACACTTGATGGAATGAGCACTGGGTGTTATTCTATATGTTGGCAAATTGAAAACCAATAAAAAATAAATTTACAAAAAACAAAAAAAAAAGAGTGGGGAAAAAAAAGTTCAGTCTGGGGTACTTACCTTTGGAGCGTAGCCAAAGGAACTCATGTTCTGAGAAAGCTCAGACTATAAGGAATAGCTAAATACAAGTGTCTGAGAATGCTCTAGAGAACAACTCAGCTGCCAATCAGAATAACCACCCAATATATAAGTGACTAAATATTCAACTGGTTCCAATCTCTTGACAGAGACTCTCAGCTGAGGACGCACATATTGGTGAAAGGAAACAAATAATCCCTGTTGTGCCAAATTCCTGACCCCAGAATCTGTAATAATAAGTGATTGTTTTACACCAATATTTTGGCAATTCATTTTGTAGCCATAGTATCTAGAACAATGATTAATGTAATTTACAAAGACTCACAAACACCAGAAAATGATGAATTTGAAAACCTAAATTATCTTTGTTAATATTAATATTGGTACACAGTCATAATAATACTATTATAAATATTTTGACATAAATATTTTGTGGAATTTTTAATTTTATTGATTGCTACAATCTATTTAGGTTTTAGTATTTTTATCTGTCATAATGTTTCACCTACATGTGTCTAGATGCTTATTTTTTTATTATTCTTATCTTTCTCAATTAAAAGCTCTCTGAGGGCTGGGAAGATATCCCTTATTTTGATCACCTTTGTATTTTCACAGTGCATGGAAAATCGTATAATTTCAGTAAATATTTATTGGGTGGAAAAAGGAATATCTTTTTAACATATCATTTCTATATGGCATTCAGTTATTTTTTTTCCTATCTAAAGCTGTAAACCTTAAATTCGGATAATTGTCTTCACCAAATTTTGTATTCCTTCATTCTACAACTAATATCAGTCATGAATCTTTCATTCTGAGAAAACTGGTTGGGTTTTTTTTTTTTTTTTGCAATATTTCTTATATTTCTGGTTTTGTTAGAATGAATTACTTGATTTGTTTAAGATTGAAGAAAACTATGCTCTACTCTTCAGTCAAGTATTCTCAGGTGAGAAACAACTTCTGCTTTATTCCTGGGCCTGATAGAGGCCAGATGCTTGAAGATGGGCACTTACAATGGTTGCATGCAACCTTAGCTGTCCATATAAATTGCATGTTTTCCAACTCACTAAGCAGTTCATCATTAAGTAAAGGTTATGACCAAGATTGAGCAGAAGTCATTTTCATAAATAAATGATTCATATTCCTCTGGACACCCATTCCAGGGACATGTTTCCTTCTTACAACCTGTATCAAATATTTTTGTGAGCCATGAACTAAGAAATACTACATTTTCTTGTGTTTTTTGGATTGTTTACCACAATATTCTGGCACCACTCAATAGCAGACAGCTGTAGGACTAGAGTCTCATTCAGGTATCATACTGAAGGACAGTGATGAGGAGAAATTGTACTCCCAACCTAATACAGTGTGTAGAATTTTGAACAGGGCAATGGATCATTCTTTTTACCTAAAGAGAGATAGCCATATGGATCCATACTAATTCACGAACAATGAATAAATGTCTGGCTCAGTGATCAGGGACTTTGAGGCCATATAATTAGAAAATTGGTGAAAAACAGATCTTGGGAAAAGGTACAAATGAACCTTTCCAAATGGGCACAGAGGGTGAAAATATTTGTGATTTATGTAAATGCTTATTAAAGAACACTGTCAGTATAAAATATCTTGATGGTCAGGTAGATAAGATGAAATGTTAACTGGATACCAGGCACCTACTTCTCTCCTCTCAGCTGCTCTTAAACTTGCCTAATGGTCTTATTAGAGAATATCGTACCCGGCAACAGAGATGGGAGTTACAAATAGGCACAGCAGTATAGACTTCCATTCACAAAGGCCAATCTGATCACCACTACTGATTATTGCTTAGCTTACCAAGAGCAAGACCGCAGCCCTTCAATGGCACTGTTATCTAAGGAGATAATCCAGTCATTTGGCAGGTTGATTACATTGGACACTTTTCATCATGAAAAGAACGGGGCTTTTGGCCGGGGGGCTAGATGGTGAATAGGCATTCACATACTAGATGTGACTGCTTTCTTTCCCTTATAAGTGTTTCTGCCAAAACCCTCTACTGTGAATTTACCTAATACCTTATTCAGTGTTATGATAATTCATACTAGATTTATTCTGAATATCGACTGATTTTATACCAAATGAAATGCAGCATGAACACATGCTGATGGAATTCACTGGTTTTACCATCTTCTTTATTACTGTGGCACAGCTAATCCAGTAGAATGGGGGGATGTCTTTTGTTTTATTCTTTAACATATATCGAGCTCTTTAATATATTTTTAGGTAAATTATTGTAAGTTTGCAGAAAAATTGAGAAGGTAGTACAGAGATTCCCATATATTCCACACTCAATTTCCCTCAGTATTAACATCTTCTATTAATATGGCACATTTGTTATAGTTAATAAACTGATATTAATATGTTATTATTAACTAAAATCCATACTTTATTAAGATTTCCTTATTTTTAATTCATTTAATTATTCATTAGACCTTTTGGAAAGGAAGTATTTTGAAGTATTAATGACACTTGTTGGGTGGTAACTCTGGGAGACTGAGTCAGTACTTCCCATAGCCAGGATTTACAGGGAGCTGACAACAGTACATTCATTTAATATGCAAAATTCAATTTGTGACCTTAGAAATTTCTATCCTGGTACTACAATAGCCACAAGAAATCAAGGATATGGTTCTTGACTTCAAGAAACTTGCCTTTTTATTTATACAGATGAAAAAAATATTGATGAAAATACTAGAAAAATTAATCAGTCATCTGTCAATGTGGTAAAATGTGGTAAAAAATCATAAACCAGTTAGGCTTACATTCAGTTACTTTTCTTTTATAAATAGATGTATATGCAATAAAATATAATGATTTTAATGAGCTCTGCTGCATACAACTGGGATATTAAGAATGGGAAAGAGACCAAGAAATGAAATGCAAGGCAGTAAGTGTTGTAATTCAATGACAAACTACATGACTTTAACTCCTTAATAACTGCTTTGAGGGTTTTGATATTAAAAACAGAAATGGTAATGCAAGGGTAGAAAAACTATGTGAAAATAAATGAAGACAGGCAATGAGTTCCCATGTAAATGGCATTATATAAATAAAAAGGTTCAGCTTGCCTAAGTTAACTTTTCTATGCTTGCTTCACTTCTGTCTTATTAAGGGACATAAAATATGTCATTATTTTCTCTCTACAATACAATTTCTCAGAATAGAGAACGTTAGTGGAAGTGACCTTCTTCCTCCAGCCTCCATTCTGCATCCTCTCAGCTGGCCTAACTCCCTCTGGAAACCAGAGACTGTAATTCCCAAGCTGTGTCCCAAGGGCATTCTCTTTTCATGGCTTGATTTACTGCATGAGATGGACAGATGAAACTTGTTACACTCTGACACTCTTGCTGTAGTAAAATGCGTAAGTTTTATACTCATGTTATTAAAGACAGAAGTGGTTTCACTGCAAATTTGATGATATTTTCCTTTGCTCTAAGAAATGTTTATCTCATATGTTTTGGGAGATAGTATATGTTTTAATTTAAAGGTACTTTTAAAAATGAAATAAAAATCACATGAGCAAATTCAATAATTTTTAACCAATTAAAATTACATTTTCCTTCATTAGACATAAATGTCATAAAACTTTTTACTTTGTATTATTAAAAAATACTAGAACAGAAATGTTATCTAAATGAAAGTAATGAACTATTATTTCAACAACTCTTCTGAAAATAGTGCTTTTAATATTTTAATGGATACCACCTTAATCTTTGTAGAGATGTAACACTATAATTTTATTCCATTACCTTTTATATTTGGGGCTGAGATCTTTTTAAAAGATTTATTTATTTATTCATGATAGACAGAGAGAGAGAGAGAGAGAGAGAGAGAGAGAGGCAGAGACACAGGCAGAGGGAGAAGCAGGCTCCCTGCCCGGAGCCCGATGCAGGACTCGATCCCGGGACTCCAGGATTGCACCCTGGGCCAAAGGCAGGCACCAAACCGCTGAGCCACCCAGGGATCCCCAAGGGCTGAGATTTTTAAGGAAAAAAAAAATTCATACGATTTCTCAATAGAAAATTTTAAGTGTGCTTGGAAAGATAACTAAAAGAAAATTTGCTCAGGTGTTTAATCTTAGAAATGATCTCTATGGCAAATAGATCATGGAGCAACTAACCTTAATGTTTTAACATTTATCTTGAGAAAAAGGAAAAAAAAATGAATTGAAAATAGTTTTAAAATCATTTTTTTAAAGATTTTATTTACTTATTCATGAGATACAGAGAAAGAAAGGCAGAGACACAGACAGAGGGTGAAGCAGGCTCCTCGCAGGGAGCCCAATGGGGGTGGGGCTCAACCACAGGACCCCGGGATCACACCCTGAGCAAAGGCAGGCTCTCAACCACTGAGTCGCTCAGGTGTCCCATTTTTAAATCATTTGAACTCAATGATAAGACCAAAGTGACTGAAAATAAAGATAGAACTACTAGGGTCAAAGGATAAGAAAAATCAATATCAATTTGGATATTTTGGAAATATGGGTTTATTTCCTGTGTGTAGTTATATCATTTATAATATGAACTTGATTGAAATAATCTCTATGTGTATACTTTTACCCCAAATGCTTTATAAATCAAATAAAATCTCACAAATTTGAGGGGTTTCAATACTTAAGCTCAAATATGCTGAGTGTAAATCACAGGATGGCTAAAATGTCTTCCTAAGAAGTTCCTAAGAGAATGAAATAAGCAAGCATGGTGAGATGTCATGGAATAAGTAAATTAATTTGATAAAACTAGAACTAGGATTTGAAGATCTGAGATATGTGCTCTGGATTAAAACAGAAGATCTTAAGGAAATGTTTAGGATGAATTCTCAGGTATAATTCAAATTCTAGACTAATGACTTTTTGAAATTAAATTGTATTTTTTTCAACTTTATTATGTTAGTTGTTTAAAATATAGCTTCTAGAATAATAATTCTACTATATAATTATGTAATTCTAAATAATTTTCTTTTTTCTTTTTATTTATGTATTTATTTATTTATTTTATAATAAATTTATTTTTTTATTGGTGTTCAATTTACCAACATACAGAATAACATCCAGTGCTCATCCCGTCAAGTGCCCCCCTCAGTGCCCGTCACCCATTCACCCCCACCCCCCCGCCCTCCTCCCCTTCCACCACCCCTAGTTCGTTTCCCAGAGTTAGGAGTCTTCATGTTCTGTCTCCCTTTCTGATATTTCCCACACATTTCTTCTCCCTTTCCTTATATTTCCCTTTCACTATTGTTTATATTCTCCAAATGAATGAGAACATACATTGTTTGTCCTTCTCCGATTGACTTACTTCACTCAGCATAATACCCTCCAGTTCAATCGACGTTGAAGTTAATGGTGGGTATTTGTCATTTCTAATGGCTGAGGAATATTCCATTGTATACATAGACCACATCTTCTTTATCCATTCATCTTCTGATGGACACCGAGGCTCCTTCCACAGTTTGGCAATTGGGGACATTGCTGCTATAAACATCGGGGTGCAGGTGTCCCGGCGTTTCATTGCATCTGTATCTTAGGGGTAAATCCCCTGCAGTACAATTGCTGGGTCATAGGGCAGGTCTATTTTTGACTCTTTGAGGAATCTCCACACAGTTTTCCAGAGTGGCTGTACCAATTCACATTCCCACCAACAGTGTAAGAGGGTTCCCTTTTCTCCGCATCCTCTCCAACATTTGTGGTTTCCTGCCTTGTTAATTTTCCCCATTCTCACTGGTATGAGGTGGTATCTCATTGTGGTTTTGATTTGTATTTCCCCGATGGCAAGTGATGTGGAGCATTTTCTCATGTGTATGTTGGCCATGTCTATGTCTTCCTCTGTGAGATTTCTCTTCATGTCTTTTGCCCATTTCATGATTGGATTGTTTGTTTCTTTGCTGTGGAGTTTAATAAGTTCTTTATAGATCTTGGAAACTAGCCCTTTATCTGATACGTCATTTGCAAATATCTTCTCCCATTCTGTAGGTTGTCTTTGAGTTTTGTTGACTGTATCCTTTGCTGTGCAAAAGCTTCTTATCTGGATGAAGTCCCAATAGTTCATTTTTGCTTTTGTTTCTTTTGCCTTCATGGATGTATCTTGCAAGAAGTTACTGTGGCCGAGTTCAAAAAGGGTGTTGTCTGTGTTCTCTTCTAGGATTTTGATGGAATCTTGTCTCACATTTAGATCTTTCATCCATTTTGAGTTTATCTTTGTGTATGGTGAAAGAGAGTGGTCTAGTTTCATTCTTCTGCATGTGGATGTCCAATTTTACCAGCACCATTTATTGAAGAGACTGTCTTTTTTCCAGTAGATAGTCTTTCCTGCTTTGTCGAATATTAGTTGACCATAAAGTTCAGGGTCCACTTCTGGGTTCTCTATTCTGTTCCACTGATCTATGTGTCTGTTTTTGTGCCAGTACCACACTGTCTTGATGACCACAGCTTTGTAGTACAACCTGAAATCTGGCATTGTGATGCCCCCAGTTATGGTTTTCTTTTTTAAAATTCCCCTGGCTATTTGGGGTCTTTTCTGATTCCACACAAATCTTAAAATAATTTGTTCTAACTCTCTGAAGAAAGTCCATGGTATCTTGATAGGAATTGCATTAAACATGTACATTGCCCTGGGTAACATTGACATTTTCACAATATTAATTCTGCCAATCCATGAGCATGGAATATTTTTCCATCTCTTTGTGTCTTCCTCAATTTCTTTCAGAAGTGTTCTATAGTTTTTAGGGTATAGATCCTTTACCTCTTTGGTGAGGTTTATTCCTAGGTATCTTATGCTTTTGGGTGCAATTGTAAATGGGATTGACTCCTTAATTTCTCTTTCTTCAGTCTCATTGTTAGTGTATAGAAATGCCATTGATTTCTGGGCATTGATTTTGTATCCTGCCACACTGCCAAATTGCTGTATGAGTTCTAGCAATCTTGGGGTGGAGTCTTTTGGGTTTCTATGTACAGTATCTTGTCATCTGCAAAGAGGGAGAGTTTGACTTCTTCTTTGCCAATTTGAATGCCTTTTATTTGTTTTTGTTGCCTGGTTGCTGAGGCTAGGACTTCCAGTACTATGTTGAATAGCAGTGGTGAGAGTGGACATCCCTGTCCTATTCCTGATCTTAGGGGAAAGGCTCCCAGTGTTTCCGCATTGAGAATGATATTTGCTGTGGGCTTTATGTAGATGGCTTTTAAGATGCTGAGGAATGTTCCCTCTATCCCTACACTCTGAAGAGTTTTCATCAGGAATGGATGCTGTATTTTGTCAAATGTTTTCTCTGCATCTAATGAGAGGATCATATGGTTCTTGGTTTTTCTCTTGCTGATATGATGAATCACATTGATTGTTTTACGAGTGTTGAACCAGCCTTGTGTCCCGGGGATAAATCCTACTTGGTCATGGTGAATAATTTTTTAATGTACTGTTGGATCCTATTGGCTAGTACCAAATAATTTTCTTATGGAGCACGAGTAAAACAAAAATGAAAAACATGAAAATCGAAAAATGACTGATTCTAGCATCAGGGCAGGAGATGTACAAGTAAGACTGGAGCAGTTTGTAGGGTCAGAAATTAGGGAAGTGATCAAAACCCAAAACTACAGGATATGCCAAAGGGACACAGGGGTCAACTGAAAGCACTTCCAATAGCCGAAGCTGGAATAATTAATTAAAGAATAAGAAAAGCAAATAATACAGTAATAGATTATAACCATACTGCTACAGACTGAACTGTGTTTCTGTAAAATGTATATATTGAAGTTCTAATGCCCAGTGTGATAGTTTTTGATGATGGGGCCCTTGGGAAATAATCAAGTTTAGATGGGGTCCCAAAGAAAGAATTAGTGCTCTCCTAGAAGAGTTTATTTTTCCTCCATCTCTCTCTGTCGGGTGAAGACACAGAGAGAAGTTGCACTGTATTAAGTCAGTAAGAGAGTCCTCACCAGGGAACTGAATCTTTCCAGACCATGATCTTGGACTTCCTAGTAGCTGTGACTGTAAGAAACATATTTTTGTTGTTAAACCACTCAGTGTATGGTATCTTGATAGAAATAACTGGTTAAATGAATGACAAAATAGGAGAGAAGGGACAAAACGCTCTGCAGAATTCCAAATAATTTATGTAGATTCTCCCCTCAAGAAGGGGCAGCGTAATTCCCATAAGCACAGGCTGCACTTGTGACTTCATCCAGAGTGTGAAAAGATAGTCTGAAAAGGAGATAAGAGTAACCAAGGCATGGAACCCTAGCAAATATCCATCAGCATATGGTCAAGAGTAACAACAACCATGATAAATCATTTTGAGAGATGTACTCTTGACATGATATGATGGAAATGACTGTTTACCTTTTAGTACTTAACATAAAAGGTATATCCCAGTTTGAATGTGAGAAAAACACCACAAACAGGAGTATTTCTACAAAATACATGACCAAGACTTCTCAAAATTCTTCGGTCATCAAAAACTAGGAAAGTCTGAGAAACTGTCACAGCCAAGAGGCACCTAAGGAGACATGATGACTATGAGTAGTGTAGGGCCCTGGATGCAATCCTGGAACAGAAACAGGATATTAGGTAGAAGCTAAGGAAGTGTGAAAAATTCTAGAGTTTAGGAAATGGTTGTGCACCCACATCAGTTTCTTAGTTTTGAAAAATTGGGGAAACTGAATAGGAGTAAAATGGAAATTCTACAGACTTTTTAACTTTTGCACAAATAGGAGCTAGTCTATATAATATAAATATAAAATATTCTAAGATAAAAATATTTTTTAACAAAAAGCAAGTTGGAGATAAAGCAAAATTCCTATTGTCAGCATTGCCAGTCCTCTTGTACATGAACATCGGGATTTAATAAACATGTATTAAATTTCAGTTATGAAAAAAATAAATTTCAGTTATGTAAGTATTTTATAATGATTTTGTTATTAGTTAAATATTTAGTGAGTATCCCAATTATTTTATAATAAAGATTTAGTCTTGATATTTTCATTTTCACCTTTTTTCTCTTCGTTATAATTTTTAGTGTTTTCCCCCTGAAACATTTTGTTCATAGAATGCTTTCCTGTTTATTCAGTAACTTAAAATATACTTCTGTGGTCATCACTCACTTGCTATCTCCCCAATAATAATAAGTTAATATCTGGACTTATTTTAGAAGTCCCTGTATTGCTATGGTTGGAATATGCAAAGGGGTGATAAATGGCAATTACCTATATCCTTCCTACCTGAATCTATTTCTTGTTTCATACCTATAATGGCATCTCTCTGTTTATATCTGTATTAACATTATTATTTTCAATCATTCTGTCTATATTTCACATCATAATGGGCAGTGTAAACTACAGAACATTAGTTAGCTACCAACACAATCTTTAATCACCTTTGTGTTGCTTCTACAATGTTTTCTTGTAGTCCTCTGTGGCATAGTGACAGAAAAACACACCTATTCCTCAGTTAGGTTCTTTCCCTCCACATGAATGAATCCTGTATTAGAAGAACACTCTGGCCTTTATCTAGTCTGTCAAGCATTCTTGTCCATAGAAATATTGGTGAATTATCTGACTGGTATGATAGAAGCATCAATATGCACAACACAATCCCTTTCTACTTTCTGTTTGAATACTTCTGTCTCTAGGAAGTAAATAAACAAAGGAAATAGGAAGGAGGAAAGGAAGGGGGATGGAAGAAAAGAGACAGAAAGAGAAAATATCTGTTCCTTCACATTATAGGCTTTCCTGGCAGACACTTCCTCTGAGGGACATGTATGCAACACTGTCTTTAATTAGGTAAGTAGATGTTTATCTATAGTTATTTCATTAATAAAGATGTTGCTTTAATTTCTGCTTGCTCAATTTCCTGTCTCACAATTGATTCTGTATCTGTCTATAGAATTATTTATTGGGTTTTCTGGAATCTACAATGTTCACTGTTATGGTCTTACTTGTCTTCTGTAATCTCCTTACCCTAATAGCAGCAAGTACTAAGAATCGGCATTTAAAAAATATATATTTTGGGGGATGCCTGGGTGGCTCAGTGGTTGATTGTCTGCCTTTGTTTCAGGGCATGATCCCGGGGTCCCAGGATCAAGTCCCACATCGGGCTTCCTGCATAGAGCCTACTTCTCTCTCTCTGCCTATGTCTCTGACTCTCTCTCTCTCTCTGTGTCTCTTATGAATAAATAAATAAAATCCTTAAAAAAATTTTATGGCAAGCCATTGAACATTAAACCACTAAGGACTCAGTAATTTAAATTAGCACATTGATCTAGTTCATCTTTATTATTCCCTTTTCACATATGAAAATTTAATGTGGAGGCCCAGGCTCCAGCAAGTCTAAGAAGCTTAGCCACTGAACAACATAGGCCTTAACACTAGCTCTTTCCTAATGATTTCCAAATCTGTTCTATCTCTGCTGCCCATGCTCCTGTCCTTATTTTTATTTTGTTTTAATCTCTTGTTTGGGCCATTAATTTCATTTGACCTCATTTTTTTTTTTTTTTATTCTATGGGCTTCTATAATTTTTTCTTTACAAACTTTCATTGTTTCACTCTGAAAACCAACACTAGTGTAATTTCCTGAACGAGGTACTCAGGTTGTTTATAATTGGACACCACCTATATGAATACCTTTCAATATTTATTAACTGAATGTCTGAAAATATATTAGCACATTGAGGTTTATAGCTTTTATTCAGTCATAATTCATGTTTTCTGGGACTACAATAGTATTGCCCAAAGTAAACGTTTGTTTTTTTGCAAGATTTTATTTATTTATGTTAAACAGCGAGAGCATGAGGGGAGGCAGGAGGAGGAGTAGAAGGAGAAGGACAAACCTGTTCTGCGCTGAGCATGGAGCCCAATCTGGGGCTTTATCTCATGATCCTGAGATCATGACCTGATCTAAAACCAAGAGTCAGGTGCTTAACTGAATGAACTACCCAGGCACCACTGCCCAAAGTAAATTTGAAAATAAAATTTACTTTTATGTTTTCTTTAAAAAAATAACTGTACCTTTAGTTGAAATAATTTTAAAATTGAATTAGATTAAAAATCAGTATTTTCTCAGCAATAGAAAAAGTTTATGGAAGGTGAACACTAAAAATAAATAAATACAAGTATAATATATTATCAGATACTTCAGGTGATTTGAAGACATGTAAACCAAGGAAAGGGGATGGGGACATGGGATGGTGCATTTTAGAGTAAGTGTCACAAAAAATGCTTCTGAGAAGGTGCAATGAGGGAGAGAAATGTGCAAATATCTGAGGAAACTGTTCAGTGCAGGTCAAATAGCAACGCAAAGGGCCTGAGATGGGATGATCCTGCTATTGGAAGAAGAGTAAAGAGGCCAGTATGCCTTGAGGGAGGAGTGAGGGGCAAAGGGGGATTTTTGAGGTCAGGGAAATGACTAAGGCTAAATCATTTAGAGTGATAACCTAAGCATGGAGTTTAACTTATACTCAAAATGAACTTACACTTGCAAAGGAAAGCAAGGAGAAACATATCACACATCTCTTCTCTTTACCTATTTTGTTCTTTGTCCATGTCTTCCTTCTTTTTGGATAAATCGCATAATCTTCAGGATTTCATTTTCATTATTTTTTTTTTTTAAGAAAGAGAGAGCATGTTGGAGGTGGGGGAAGGGCAGAGGCAGAGAAAGAGAGAGAATTGTAAACAGGCTCCATATCCAATGGCTCAATGTCAGCCTCAATCTCACAACCCTGACATCATGATCTGAGCCAAAATCAAGAGTCAGATGCTTAACTAAATGAGTTACACAGGTACTCCTCATTTTCAAGATTTTAATTTATTTCATTTCATTGACTTATTAGCTATAAATTTTTAATGGCTATAATTATTGCTTTAGGATTTATAATATATATCTAATTTATCACAGTCTGATTTTAAATGATATACCATTTGACATATAGTATAAGAACCTATAGCAGTATGCTACCACTTTTCTGGTTTTTTCTTTCCATTTTTTGCTCTGGTATTCATGTCTTTATGTTAATTATTTTACACCTAAGTATAGAATGAATTTCACAGGACATTGTTACGATTTGGCTTATTTTTAAAATAAATTTAAGGGACTCCTGGGTGGTGCCCTTAGTTGAGCATCCAATTCTTGGTTTCAGCTCAGGTCAAGATCTCAAGGTCTTGAGATCAAGCCCCACATCAGCTCTTCACTCAGCACAAAGTCTGCTTCAGATTCTCTCTCCCTCTCTCTCTACTCTTCCAGTTTATGCATGCATAGATGCTTGCTCTCTCTCTCAAATAATAGATGATAGATAGATAGATGATAGATAGATAGATAGATAGATAGATAGATAGATAGGTTAGATAGATAAAGTAAATCTCTTTTAAAAAGACATTTAAGTTTTAAGTGTCTATTATATTCTTTCCTTTCATGGCTGAATAATATTTCATTGTATGTGCTCACTACATTTTGTTTATCCGTCAGTTAATAGATATATGAGTTATTTCCACTTAACTATTATGAATAATTTTACTATAAACATTTGTGTGCAAGTTTTTGTGGACATATATTTTTATTTCTCCAGGGTATATTTATATGCCTGAGAATAGAATTGTTGAGTCATATGGGAGTCCTGTGTTTTGCTATTTGAGAAATTGGCAGATACAACATTTCACATTCCTACTCACAAAGTTTCTCCCTTGACCAGACTCTAGCCAGGCTCCTCTGAACCCTCTTCTGAACTAGACCTCAACCTTTGTCTATAGATATTTGAACAAACACTAATGTAGTTTCGAACCGCTCAAGATTGCCTTGCTTGTTGATCCCAGCCTCCATTAAAGTGCCTGAGAAAACTGTGGCTGCCAAAAGGATTTACTTTGCTCCAGGCAGCGCCTGAACTGTGGCTGCCAAAAGGATTTACTTTGCTCCAGCAGCTCCCTGCTTTCCACAGTGTGAGAGGGTAGGATCCTCAGTTTAAAAGAGCCGCTTAGCAAATCTGTATGGTTTTCGCATGAAACAACCTCCCCCACCTCTGTCATGCTTTTTGTAATTTTTTTACTTTCCCAAATTCTACTCAAACCATGCTATTCCCCCAACTTTCCTTCCATTCAGTCACTTCTATACAAATCAGTTGAATTGAGCTCATCCTGAATGAACCCTTTTCCCTATCACAATAGTATATTAATTAGTATTTAATTAATAATTAGTATTTAATATATTTTAACTAGTGTCTTAGACTATTTGGGTTGTCATACAAAATACCATGGAGTATGTGGCTTAAACAATAGACATTCACTTCTCATGGTTCTGGAAGCTAGAAAGTCCAAGATCCAGGTACCCACATATTCTGTGTCTGATAAAGACTTTAGTCTGCAGGTGGCCGTCTTCTTGTTGTATGCTCACATAGCAAATAGAGAGGGCTCTGATCTCTTCCTTTTATGGCAAGGGTATTAATTTTGTCATGGGGGCGCTATCCTATAAGGAGCTAAATCTGACTACCTCCGAAAGCCTCCATCTCCAAATACCATTACATTGGGTTAAGACTCACCAGAAGAGTCTGAGAACACTAGTGTCTCACTTTGCTCATCTTTAATACTCCCAGCAGTGCTAAAGTATATGAAGATTCTGATTTTTCTACCTTCTCACCAATACTTATTATTTGAATTCTTGACTCTAAATTTGTTTCTTTTTATTGCTGAGTGTAATATTGCAATGTAGGACATTATGGTTGTTTCTGGTTTGGGACTATTATAAATAAAGCTATGAAAATTCATAATAATATTTTTCTATGTACATGTATTTATTTTCCTGGGATAAATGCCCTAGAGTATAATTACTGGGTCATATAATAATTGCATGTGTAGTTTTTTAAAAGGCACTGCCCAACTATTTCTGAAGTGGCTGTACAATTTTATATTCCCATCACAAACATATAAGTGATTAATTTTGGCTACATGTTATACTTTTGTAAAAGATTGATTGATTGATTATTTATTTGAGAGAAAGAGAGATGGAGCAGGGGAAGGGCAGAGGGAGAGAGAGGGAGAGAAGCAGACTATCTGCTGATCACAGAGCCTGATGGGAGGCTTGATCTCACAACCCTCATCATGACCTGAGACTAAATCAAGAGTCAACTGACTGAGCCACCCAGATGCCCCTTCTCTGCATTTTAAAAAGCATTTTGTATTGTCACTATTTTTCATTTTATCTCTTCTAATAGTGTGAAAAGACATCTACTTTTTTCATAAATAGAACTGAAATTGAGAAAAGTTTATTGTATTTATCCATATATTCACTCTTTCCATTGTTCTTTCTTCCTTCTTAATATTTCAGGATTCTTTATTTTATAATTAATTTTCCCTTTGGAGAACTTCCTCTACGTCATTCTTACAACATAGTTTTTTTTTTTTAAGATTTTATTTATTTATTCATGAAAGACACACAGAGAGAGGCAGAGACATAGGCAGAGGGAGAAGCAGGCTCCCTGCAGAGAGCCCAACTTGGGACTCAATCCCAGAACTCCAGGATCATGACCTGAACCTAAGGCAGATGCTCAACCACTGAGCCACCCACCCAGCTGCCCCTACAGGATAGGTTTTATCATGACAAATTCTCTTAGTGTCAGTTCACCTCACACTATTATCTTGATTTCCCCATCATTCCTGGAGGGTATTCTCACGGGGTACAAATTCTGTGTTGACAGGTCTTTTCCTTTAGTACATGGATCATGTCAGACTCATTTTTGGCCTTTGTAATTGCTGATGAGAATCCACTAATATTTGAATTGTTTTTCCTATTAATGGAGTTGTGCTTTCAAGGTTTTCTGTATCCAGCATTAAGAAATGCATAATATTTCTTGGTATATGTTTCTTTGGGTATGTTTGTATTTTGTTTAGCTGCCTGAATTTATGGACTTTTGGCTTTTGCCAACTTGCAAATTGTTCAGCCATTATTTTCTGTAATGTTTGTTCAGTTCTACTCACTTTCTCACTTTCCTTTTTGGAATTTTGATGATGCGAATATTAGATCTTTTGTAATAGTTCAATAGGACCCCACAGTTGTGTTCTTTTTAAAAAAATTTTTTCAGTCTATTTTCTCTCTAATAATTCTAGAATTCTATCTTCAAATTCAGTGATACTCTTCTCTGTCCTTCCCATTTTGCTGTTGAGTCTATTCATTGAGGGTTTTTCTAAATTTATTATAATGTTTTTTTAGTTATAAAATTTTCATTTGGTTGTCTTTTTACCTTCCATTTCTTCACTGTGACTTCCTATTTCTTTGCTAGGATTATTTTCCCATTTGTTTCAAGCATGTTCATAATTGCTCATTGAAACTTTTTTTGATGGCTGATTTGAAGTCATGGACTAGAAATTTCATCATCAGTATATCATCTTTGTGTCAACATATGTTGATTATCTTTTCTTATTCAAACTGAAATTTTTTGCTTGTTTCTGATATGACAAGTGGTTTTTGATAAGTACCTGGGCATTTGGGGTACTATGTTATGAGACTTTAGAGCTTATTTAAACCCATTATATTTGACTTTGTCTGACACTTCTGTGATGGAGAAGGTGGTTGCCTTGTTGATTTCAGGAGAAGGTACAAGTCAGGCTCCCCCATAGGTTTTTGTTGATACTCATGGGTAAACTTTTATATGATGGTCTGAGATAAAAGTTCAAGTTTTCTGACACGCTTTCACTGATGTTATCCTTTGCTAAAAGTATCTCTTGATACTTGTAGTCATGTGGCCTCCACTGGCACTATGGTGGAGAGAGTGTGACTTCACACCTGGGTTGAGGTAAAAGTCCTGGCTCTCCACTGGGCCTTCTTTGACATTACCCTGCAGGGACAAGAAAGAGTTTCTCACACTATCAGATTGGAGTGAAAGTCCACTCACATGACCCATGCAGTCTCCGTTGAAGCTGTGAGGCTGGAATCTTATTATTACCCAGCAAGAATGAAAGTCCTGGGTTTTTCTAAAACCCAGGTTTTTCTAAAAAAGAATATATAACAACAGAAGTCTTTGTTACCTGAAAAGCTTAAAATATTTATGCCTCACCTTTTATAGGACAAATTTATAAGCCTCTGCTTTACAGCAAAAGAAAACATGCAAGAAAGTAAAACAAACATACTATAGCTTAGCTACACAAAGTATCATGAAAGTATGATTTCTGGTTTCTAGTCTTACTACATCTCAGTAGCATGTGAGAAATATAAGCCAAAGATACACCAAGTAATCTCATTTTATTGATTCTATTGGCCCGAGGGAAGTAGGCACACAAAAAATCTATATAAATGTCAAGTTCTTAGACTGGGAGTACTCTAAATTTCTATTTAGAGTAAATCCAATTTGTTTTTTTCAACCTTTCCCTCCTCATTAGCACAACTATTATTATAGGTACCCTACAATTTTACTCCTTGTCTCCATAACCACTCTAGGAAAACCCAGACCTATACACCAATTTTCCTTCATTCAGTCCTAGCAAGCCAAGAATAACTAAAGTCAGAGATTTGTAGTTTGTCAAAGGAATTAATACAAAATGTTGTTAATGAAGTACCTGGAAGAATAGGCAACTGTTGACACAGGTGCTCTGAAAATCCAACTGCTGAAGTGGCCATTACATTATACATTGTGCCTTAATTTATAGGAGAAAACAGAAAAATTATACTTTGATTTGTTATCTTCCCCTCCTTCTTTACCATTTTCTCATTGCTCTCCTCAAACCCTTTTGTTATTTTCAAATGTATTTGCCAATAAGCTACCTCAGGTCTACTATATGCAATTATATATTCTTATGATTAGTATTGCCTCCAGGAGAAAGGATTGTGGATGTGGAGATGTAGTCAGGAACCAGCAATCATAGAAGGCCATTGATACACTTGGCAGTTGAGAAGATAACTTGATGATAGGATCTGGAGTATATTTCAAAGTTAAAAAGGCCTGGATCTAAAATCTAATATCTAAAATCTAAAAAAATCTAAAATCTAAAATCTAAAATCCACCTCAACTTCCTAGTGGTATTATGTTGTATTGGTCAAGTGGCCTTGTCTCAGTTTCCAATGGTTCACAACTCCTATCTAAGTATACCAAATTGGCTGATGCTTCCACTTGAGGTCAAACAGACCTGGGTTTGAAACCAGCCATGTTAATTACTAGCTGGGTCTTTTAAGAAAGTTATAAGTAACTAAGGTCTCTTTGTCTTAGTTTATTATTTTGTAAAATAGTAAATCTTTAATCAGGCCTGACATATATAAACACTCAATATATTTTAATTAACAACACAATCACTGTTAATACACATCACTAGGCTTCTCTTAAGTATGACTTCAATGATTGCAAAAATAACATGATTTTATAAGTTGAAGGTTCAGAAAAGACAAGAAAAGTTTTAGAAGGAGTGCCTGGGAGGCTTAGTTCATTAAATGTCCAACTCTTGATTTCAGCTCAGGTCATGATCTCAAAGTCATAAGATCAAGCCCTGCTTTGGGTTTTGGGATGGCATGGAGCCTACTTAAGATTCTCTCTCCCTCTCCATCTCCCCATTCCCCGTGCCTGTCCATCCTTGCTTGTTCATGTGCACATGTGTGTACTCTCTCTCACTCTCTCTCTCTCTCTCAAAAACAAAAGTTTTAGAAAAGACAAAAGTAAGAAAATTCAATTTATACACAAAATTGTAACTGAACAACCGACTTTACAAAATTAATTGCCATAAAATAAATCTATTGCAGTTTAGTAAACTAAACTGAAAAGTAACCCAGATTATATCTGTATGAAGGGAATTGGCATGAACTCGATGTGAATATAATAAAAAAAATTACTGCCATGATTAGAATTATGCTATGCCTTTACTTTCATCTGAATTAATTTTTTATCTTTCTGAGAATAACTTATAATTTTGCTCAAGTATTAAGAAATTATGAGAATAAATTATAACAAATATCTTCCATATTGATGTAACTGCCATGAAGAGATTTTATGTCAGTGAATAAATAAGCCTATAATAGTTCACAAAAAAAATAGGAGTGATTGCTTTGCAAATATATTGTCACTTTTTTAATGTATCCAAATATTCCCTCTTCTAGTGATTGTTTGCTTATTTCACTTGACTAGAAAACTTGATGGAATAAAGAATACTTCAAACCTACAAGTCAATTGAAATAATGCAAAGAAAATACCATTATGCACAGTAATTGAAATAATGGGATTTCTGTAAATCCCTATTAACACACAATAGCTGTAATCAATATTAGTTCCTTAAATCTATTTGCCTTGAATTATGTGTTTATAGGTAAAATCATGTATGCTTCAAAGAAATCATTATACTATAAATTGCAATATACACATACACTTATACACATAAACTGCAGTGTGTGTATATATATATGTATAATATATATATACACACAATAAAACTTTACTGATACATAAATTTAAATTTTAAAATTTTTTGCTATAAGCTTTATTCATTTATGAGAAGCTGTAGAAGTCATTAATAAATCAGTGTAACATTTAAAATCTAAAGTGATGCTTTACCATACATAAGTTATTTCTACTTTATTATCTTAAGAATTTTTTAAATCAAGCAAAATGTATGAATTTTATTAACGTTTTTATTCTGAAAGATGACTAACTTTAAAAAAGCACTCAATAATCGTGTAAGATTATTCAAGTTATTCAACTGTATCTTTGAAATTATATATTAGAAGATCCTATTTTCAAATTTTTAATTGTGGTAAGCTATACTTAACATAAAATTTGACATAGTAGTAATTTTTAAGTGTATGGTTCAGTAGTGTTAAGTACACTCATGTTATAGACCCAATCTCTAGAACTTTTTATCTTTATGGCTTAAACTCTGTACCCATTAAACAACTTCCCTTTCCCCCCTCTTCTAGCCCCAACCACCATCTATGTCACAGCATGTGACAGAATTTACACCTGCCTTTAGGCTGAAAAATACTCCATTTTATGTTTATAACACATTTTATCTAATCATCTATCAATGTACAATGCCATGTTGCTTGTACCTTTGGTTGCTTCCACCTTTGGTTATTATGAATGATGCTGTGTAAACATGGAGTGCAAGTATGTGTTAGAGATCCAGATTGCAATATTTGTGGATATATACCCATGAGTCAAATGGCTGGGTCATATGGTGATTCTGTTTTTCATCTTTTGTGGAATGTCCCACTGTTTTCAATAACATCTGTACCATTTTTCTTTAGAAATAGCCATTCAAGTTCTTTTTTTTAATTTTTTTTTTATTTTTATTTTTAATTTTTATTTATTTACTTATGATAGTCACAGAGAGAGAGAGAGGCAGAGACACAGGCAGAGGGAGAAGCAGGCTCCATGCATCGGGAGCCTGATATGGGATTCGATCCCGGGTCTCCAGGATCGCGCCCTGGGCCAAAGGCAGGCGCCAAACCGCTGCGCCACCCAGGGATCCCAAGTTCTTTTTTTTTAAAGACATATTTATTCAGCATCATGATCAGACTATTACATTTAGCAATCAACAACATGGGTGCAAAACAAAAAATCTACATTAAAACCCTTTGTTGGAATGCTTTACACTTTCCACAGAACAGAAACTAAAATAACCTGTTATACAATTAGTCACAAATACAGTCCTCAAGGTTTTTTTGCCCATACACATGAGTATTGTCTAAAACATGTCTTGTTTTAAGATTTTATTTATTTATTCATGAGATACAGAGAGGGGGGTGGGCAGAGACACAGGCAGAGGGAGAAGCAGGCTCTATGCAGGGAGCCTGACGTGGGACTCGATCCCAGGTCTCCAGGATCAGGCCCTGGGCTGAAGGCAGCACTAAAGCGCTGAGCCACCCAGGCTGCCCTAAAACATGTCTTCTTTGTAGCAGCTACACCCTGCCACCATTGTGCTTGGCTGAGTTCACAAATCTGTTGTAACCTGTAACTTCCCTGTCACTTCTCTGGCTCTCTTCTCCTGCTAAGCTTTGTTTTCTGGCAGTAATTAATACCTTCTGCTACTGCCATAGCAGCTGCTGTTGCTGGAACCACCATAGCCACCTTGGTTTCGTGGTTTGGCAAAATATTGGCCTCCACCACCATAGGGGCCAGAGTTTCTGCCTCCAAAATTTCCTCCTTTCGTGGGTCCAAAATTTGAGGATTGATTGTTGTAATTGCCAAAATCGTTATAGCTTACGCCACCTCCAAAGTTGCTTCCATCATTGTCAAATCCATTATAGCCATCCGCATTGCCACCGTATCCACCACCACTTCGACTGCCACCAAAGCCACCTCAACCACTGAGGTGACCAGTGGTTGTCATGATCAAAGTTGTCATTCCCACCAAAACCACCTCCACGACCACCACCAAAGTTTCCAGAACCACTTTGGCCTCTTTGGCTGAACGAAGCACTAGCCATCTCTTGCTTCAGTAGGGCTTTCCTTACTTCACAGCTGTGGCCATTCACAGTATGGTATTTTTGAATGACAATCTGGTCTACAGAGTCATGGTTATCAAATGTCACAAAAGCAAAACCTCTCTTTTTGCCACTGCCTTGGTCAGTCATGACCTCAATCACTTCAAATTTCCCATACTGTTCAAAATAATCTCATAGATGATGTCCTTCATGTTCTTCAGTGTCTTCTTTAATGCCACCAACAAAAATCTTTTTCACAGTTAAGTAGGCAGCAGGTCTTTGAGAATCTTCTCTTGAGACAAACCTTTTTGGTTCCAGAACTCTTCCATTCACCTTGTTTGGCCTTGCATTCATGGCTGCATCTACTTCCTCCACGGTGGCATACATGACAAACCCAAAGCCTCTGGAGCGCTTGGTGTTGGGGTCTCTCATTACCACACAGCCCGTAAGCGTCCCCCATTGCTCAAAATGGCTCCTCAGACTCTCATCGGTTGTTTCAAAGCTCAAACCTCTAATGAAAAGCTTCCACAGCTGCTCAGGCTCTTTGGGAGACTCTGACTTAGACATGACAGTGGTGGGAGGGGAGACTTTAATGATGCTTACCCGGTGGCATCCAGGGGCAGAAAAGCGCCATTCAAGTACTTTGTTTTTAATTGGGTTACTTACTTTTGGTTGTTGTAGTTGAAATATGCTTCTTTTTATATTCTGTATATGAATGATTTACAAATTCTTACTCCAATTCCATTAACTGTTTTATCACTCTGTTGACTGTTCTTTGATGCACAGACATTTCTAATTTTAATATAGTCCAATTTATCTATTCTTTTGTTGCCTCTACTTTTGGTGTCAAATTCAAGAAATTCTGCAAGTCCAATGTAACAAAGATTTTTTACCTTCGTTTTCTGCTAAAAGTTTTATACTTTTAGCTTTTCTGTTGAGGTAGTTTACTCATCTTGAGTTAAATTTTGTATATGGGGCAAGGTGAAGGTCCACCCTCATTCCATTACATAAGAATATTCGGTTTTCACAATGTTTATTTGGTGAAAATACTATTCTCTCCTCATTGAATGGTTTTGCATCCTTGTAAAAAATTACTTAACGATGTATGTGAAACCTTATTTCTGGCTATGGATTCTATTCTAGTCTATGTGTTTCTCTTTTAAGCAAGTATCACACTGTTTTGATTATTGTAGTTTTGTAATAAATTTTGAAATAAGAAAATATGAGACCTTTAAATTTGCTTTTGGTTTTTCAAGATTGCTTTAGCTATTTAGAGGCACTTGAGATTTCATATGTTTTAGGAAGAAATTTTCTTGTCCTGCAAAAACAGCCTGAGATTTTGATAAGGATTGCATTGAATCTATAAGTCACTTTGCATAGTATTTATGTTTTAATGATATAAAGTCTACTTATTCATATACACAAGATGTCTTTGTGTCTTTTTAAATTTCTTTCAAAAACTTTTTGCAATTTTGCCTGTACAAGTCTTTTTGCCTCTTCGGTTAAGCTTATTCCTAATTATCTTATTCCTTTTTATGCTATTGTAAATTAAGTTTTTTCTTGGGGCACCTAGATGGCTCAGTGGTTGAGCATCTGCTCTTGTCTCAGGTCGTGATCCCAGGGTCCTGGGATTGAGTCCTGCATCAGGATCCCCACAGGGAGCCTGCTTCTCCCTCTGCCTGTGTCTCTGCCTCTATGTGTGTGTGTCTCTCATGAATAAATAAATAAAATCTTCTTGGTTAATTGAATGTTCTTATTATAAAAGGGTATTGAATGTTGCCAAATCTTTCTTTTGCATCAATTGAGATAATTATGTTGTTTTTCTTCTTTATTATGTTAATATGGTATATTATATTTATTAACTTTTATATGTTGAACTATTCATGAATTCCAGGAACAAACCCACTTGATCATGGTGTATAATTTTTTAATGTGTTGTTCAGTTCTACTTGCTAGTATTTTCTTGAAGATTTTTTCATCAGTATTCATATGGGACATTGAGCTTTAGTTTTCTTAAAATGTTTTGTCTTTAGTATCAGGAAAATGCTGGCCTCTTAGAATGAGTTTGTAAGTGCTTTTTTCTCTTAAATGTTATTGAAGGTTTTGAATATTGATGTTAATTTTTCTTTATATATTTGATAGCATTTGTCAGTGAAGCCATCTGGTTCTGGACTTTTCTTTCTTTTTTTTAATTTTTATTATTATACATTCAATTACTTTACCTTACCTGTTATAGATCTGTACAGATCATTTTTTTTAACACTTCAGTTTGGTGGGTTGTATGTTTCTAGGAATTTATTCATTTCATGTAGGTTTTCTAATTTGTTGGAATAGAATTTTTCCTGATACTCTCTTATAATTATTTTTAATTCTATAAAATTGGTTATACTATTTTCTCTTTCATTTATGCTTTAATTGAGTCTTCTCTTTTTTCTTAGTCAACCTAGCTAAATATTCGCTAATTTTATTAAGCTTTCAAAAAACAAATATTTGGTTTCATTTATGTTCTCTATCGTTTTTCACTGCTGTATTTTTATCTCTACTCTAATCTTTATTATTTCCTTCCATCTATTAGCTTTGAGTTTAGTTTGCTCTTTTTCTGATTTCTTGAGTTATAAAGATGGAATTCTGATTTTAAATCTTTTTGTTTGTTTTCATTTATCTTAAGATTTTTCTAATTTCCCATGTAATTTTTCTTTGACTCATTGGTTGCTTAAGTGTATGTGGTTTAATTTCCGCATCTTTGTGGATTTTTTAGTTTTCCTTCTGCTATTTATTTCTAGTTTCTTTCCATTGTGATCATAAAAGACACTTTGTATGATTTTAATCTTTTTAAATTTACCATGACTTACTTTGTAGGCTAATATTTGATCTGTCCTAAAGAATATTTTGTATATGCTTGAGAAAAATGAGTTATATATTGTTGCTTAGAATGTTCTGTGTATGTCTGTTAGTCCAATTGGTCTATAGTGTTTTTAAGTCTTCTGTTACTTTATTGACTTGTCTAGTTCCATTATTGAAAGTGAGATATTAAAGTTTCCTAGTATTATTTTAAATCTATTTTTCCCTTTGATACTGTTTATGTTTCACATATTTAGGAGCTCTGATGCTTATATATTTACATTTTTATATTTTGTTCATTTGAATTTTTATCATTATATAATATTCTTTCTCTTGTAACAATTTTTAAAATTTTTTTTTTTTTTTAATTCATGAGAGGTGCAAAGAGAGACAGGGAAAGAGAGGCAGAGACACAGGTAGAGGGAGAAGGAGGCTCCATGCAGGGAGTCCAATGCGGGACTCGATCCCGGGTCTCCAGGATCATGCCCTGGGCTGAAGGCGGTGCTAAATTGCTGGGCCACCGAGGCTGCCCTCTTGTAACAATTTTTAACTAAAACCTTATTTTGTATTATATTAGGATAGCGTTACTGTCCTCTTTTGCTTGTTATTTGCATGGAAATATATTTTTCTATCATTTCACTTTTACTTACATATGTCCTCAGGTCTAAAGTGAAACAATGTAGTTGAATCCTATTTTTTAATCCATTTTGTAATTTCTTTTGACTGAGGAGTTTAATCCTTTTCATTTAATATAATTACTAGTAGAGAAGAGCTTACTTTTGCCATTCTATTGTTTTCTGTAGGTATGTACCTTTTTGTCCCTTACTTCCTTGCTTGTTGACCTCTTTTCTGTTTAGTCGATATTTTTGTAGTGACACGTTTTGATTCTTTCTTCATTTCCTTTCTTTGTATATTTTATGGATGTTCCTTTGTGTTTACAGGGAGGACTCCATAAATCTTACCAATGTTGTAACACAATTTTGATCTGATAACAATTTAGCTTCAATCACTTATAAAACCTACTTCACATATCCCCCCCCCATTTTTTGTTATTAATGTCACAAAATATGTTTTTATATATTGCATACCACTTAAAATAAATGTACAGTTATTTTATATTTTTTATCTTTTAAATTTTATAAAAGAATTAAAAGAGAAAAAGTAAACCAAAAATAAGTAATCTTTTTTACATATAGCTACTTTTATCTGAGAGTTTCTTATTTTCTAATTGCTCCAAGTTACCCTTGGTTACCTTTTCATTTTAATTTTAAGAATTCCTTTAGCACTTCTGGTAGAGCAAGTATAGTAATAATGAACCTTGGGTTTTGTTTGAGAATGTCCTAAGTTCTTCCACATTTTTGAGGAACAGTTTTGCCAGATATAGAGTACTTGGTTGACGTTTTTTTTCCTTTTTTTTTCTTTTTTTTTTTTTAAGATTTTATTTTATTTTTTTATTTATTTATGATAGTCACACACAGAGAGAAAGAGAGAGAGAGGCAGAGACACAGGCAGAGAGAGAAGCAGGCTCCATGCACCGGGAGCCCGACGTGGGACTCGATTCCGGGTCTCCAGGATCGCGCCCTGGGCCAAAGGCAGGCGCCAAACCGCTGCACCACCCAGGGATCCCCGCGTTTTTGTTTTTTGTTTTTTCTTTCTTTCAGTACTTGAAGATCTCATCCTTTCTATACCTATCAATGGCTGACTTCTAAGGTTTATGCTAAGAAATCCACTAATCATGTTTATAAGGGTTTCCATATACATCACAAACTATATTTCTATTTCTGCTCAAGGTTTTCTCTTCATATTGACTCTTGACAGTTTAATTATAATGTGCCTCAGTGTAGGTCTCTTTTGGTTTCCCAGTTTAGAGATCATTAAGATTCTTATATTTCTATATCAATTTTTTTCCTCAAATGTGTAACTTTTGTATTCTTTAAATCTGTCATATTTCTTTAGATAAGCTTGGTGTAACTTTTTTCTATCTTTTCTCCTTCTGGTTCTCTCATAATATATACACTTGTCTGCTTGATTTCATACCATAATTCCCTTTGACTCTGTTCACTTTTCTTCATTTTCATTTTGTTCCCAGACTCAATAATTTCAAATGATCTGTCATTAAGGTCATTGGTTTTTAATTTTGTCTGTTCAAGTCTGCTGTCAGAACTCTCTAATGGATTTTTCAATTCATTTGTATTTTTTTAGCTCCAGAATTTTTATTTGGTTCATTTTTATAATTTCTACATCTTTTTATATTCTTACTTTGCTTATGAATTGTTTTCCTGATTTTGTTCATTATATGTCTCTCTGTACTCATTAAGCTATTCAAGACATATGTTTTAAAAGTCTTTGTCAAGTAATACATAGATCTGTAGTTTTTAGACTCTTTCTAGGGACTTACTTTGTTCTTTTATCCTTGTGTGCCGTTATCTTTGTTGAAAATTGGAAATTTAAAAATTAACCACTTCTCCCAGTCTCCCAAAGGGCTGCAGTCCTTCTGAAGCTTTTTTTAATCATGGGCTTCACCACTGCTTTCAGCAGCCTCTTACCTAATATCCTCCTACCCATGCTGTTCTCCTTAGCTTTCCAAGTCAAGCATAAACCAGTTCCTTGGCAGCCACTTGCCCCCCAGTTAAGCCAAAATATTGCAAGTTTCACTTTTTTCCTTCTATTTTAAAGAGGAACTAGAATAGCATATTCCCCACTGCACCATGGTCAACCGGGGATGGGATAGGGAAAGGTCAAGCAAAGATGCCATGAAATTTCCTGGCATTTTAATTGTGGCTCTTTATTGGTTGGGCATTTGCTTGATTGCTGAAGCATCTTAACTATACTCTGGAGTTCTTACAAAGCTATGTTGATCTGTATGTTGGTTTTTGTGTGATCTTTCTGTGGGAGTGAGGGCTTGTAACTTCCTGTCTGCCATCTGTTGACATTGTTTCAGAAGTATCCATGTTTATGCTCCACTAAACCTCCTGGGTGTGCTCAAACTTACAATCCCCTTTCTTCTATTGACTGTGTTTAGGGATGGCTCACTAGGCATAACTAATAATAACAGGACACACTACCCAGAGCTACAAGTATTTAGATACATTTTATTTAGATAAAATCATATTGGTATTCAAAAATGTAAGTTTAAACAGATAAGACCTTAAAATGTGAAAACTGAAAAAAATTGTAATGTCTCATCAAATGTACATTTATAATTTAGTGTTACTTTACTCATTATTACTTTTTTGTTCAACAAAATGCTGCTAAGTATAGACAGGCAACAAATATTTTCTCTTTCCCCTTCTTACTCAGCTGTCTTTCACCACAATTTACTCTTTTTTCACTTTCTTCCTCCCACATGTTAACCAAAATTTTACAGTCTCAATCATGCTCAAACTCACTGAATTCTGAAGGTCTTTTCTATTAATTATATTCAATAGGTGCTAACATAGCATAAATCTATTAAAATATTCTTGCATACCAAATATTGTGATATGTAGTCTTTGATGACTAAATTACAATAGATTGATGTAATGCTTTTGATTAAGTGTATGCCAGGTGTTCTGACCTTGAGATTATAATGAATAATGGTTAGCACAGTTTCCTACTGAACATAATCTAGAACAATGCAAAATATACTCTGATTATTTTTATTATACCTAGAAAAACTATATTAACTATATTTTTCTTGGTACTCACAAAAATCAATAAAGATCAACTCTACTATTTCTGATAAATTGTTCTCATCTTAGAATCACCACTGGGGCCAAATTGGGTCAAAGCCTTTTTCGACTTAGTCTGTGGGAGCTTGATTTCAAGAATCAATCCCAGCTTGATTGTACTAAAACAAGTACACTATTTGCATTAGACATAATGCAAATATATTTTGCAAACTATCTCAAAAGATTTTGAAGACATAAAAATTGGGGGATTAAACACTTTTATTACAAATGTGAAACTTATTTGTACCATCTGCATATTAATGAATCTTACTGCCTTTATATTACTGTTCTTTAGTTGCAGCCTGTCACAAAATGTAGAATCTTTAGGGCTCCTTCAGGAACAATATGAGATCTTTAAAAATCAGGACAATAAAGTTAGGCAGGACATCTGGGAACATGAAGAATGTGACAATGTGATCAGAATGCTTTGTCAAAATGAGAACAATGAGGAAGGATTTCTAATGACTCCCTAAACACACTTATTGGATGACATAGTTGTAATACCAAAGTTAAAATGAAAATAATTTTTTCCCTAGCACTACCATAGCATTTATCTTATTGCCTTTTGGTTTTACATTTTTTAAATCCTCCACAAGATATTGAACTTTTTATTTTAGAACAAGTTCTGCATTTTTTTTTATTTTTGTTATGTTTTGTTTTGCCATAGTCCATTGTGTGATGTCTGATACATAATGGATACTCAATAAGTATTTATTGAGTGAATAAAGGAAGTTAATGTTCTGCTAGACACATTTTCTACTAGAATAAAAGCTAATGGGCAATTAGAAACTAGAAGCCATTTATAAATATATGATAAGGGGAATCGGTAGATTTCAAAATATTCTTTTGAGTATTCTAGTCTACTAATTGAAGGAATGTTCCAAAATCATCTAATAGAAATTACTGAAATGAGCCCCAAGATATAGGAACCACCCTATGTAGCTGATGGGATTATAATTTGGATATTAGACTCAATTTAGAAATATCAGAATTTGATTCTTCCCAGAAATAATTTTAAAAATCTAAGTATTAATATGCTCAAATTAAACCTGAGTTATATATACAAATACTAATGAGCTATATTTAGGTTTTTCTTATTTACTGATTTCTATATTATTTGATTTGACCAATTATGATCACAATACTGTTGGTGATGATGATAGTGATGATAGTGGTAATGATGATGATGATGATATTTGTGGTGATTTACACATATGGGATTTACTTTGATAATGTGCAAATCACTATTTAGTGTATAATGCAGTGCAATTTAGGGTATGATACAGGCATAATTTCCCTTAATCTTACTGAACAGATAGATCATATTGAGTTTTCCATAAATGTAGCAGTTCACTCAACTAAAGTCTATAGAATAGAATGTAGATTGAAAGAATAATGTACTGTAGAAAATCAAAGAACAAAAAAAAAGGCTTATACAGAATCAAACAGGGTTAGAGAGTCCTTAGAACAGGGAATTCTCTCCAAGATACCCATAGAAATTTGTTACCCTTGTGAATGTATCATTGTTCAGGATATTGCCTTTCTTTTGTTTTGAGGCTCACAAATCTGACTTTATAGAAAATATTTTAGGTTTGGGCCAATGTTAAACCAATTTGTGAATTTCGTACAATAAACCCACATGTTTATTTATTGATTTCGCATCAGGGTGTGTTACTGTAGCATGAACTCAAATTCTCATGATGGTATAGTACATTTTTTTTCCATTAAAAGCGGGATGTGTTGGCTTGAGATCCTCAGAAATGAACTCTGAGATAAGAATCTGAGTATAAGTGGTTATGAAAGTTTCCTAGAAAAAATGAGCCAGGGAGGGAGAAATGGTACAGGGAAATGGGGAGACTATTGATAGTCTCTCAAAGAAATTTGGGGTGTGCCTAACCTCAGAATTGCCCCAGCTGGGAAAAAGGCTTCTGGAGCACCTGTCATTGCACACATCAATCACTCAGACTTGTAAAGATGCAAATTCCCAGGCAATTGTGTTCTCCATTCATACAACTAATAAGGGCTCCCATGATCCTTGGGCAGCCTTCCAGAAAGAACGAGCTGCAGCTACTGACTGTTGGAAGCAAAATCACACAGAAGATCTGGGAGTATACAAAATGATTAAAATGAATCCAAGTGGTCTGGGCAGAGCACCAGTATGGTTCTCGTGCACAGACGTGTTTAGGAAGCTAAACCATGATCGTAAAGTTTTGTGAAAGCAAACTAGAATTAAATTTTACTTACAGACTGGATGATTTCATGTTACCAGGTAAAATAATCTGGTACATCACTGTTTACAGGTAGTATGGTCTTTCCCACAGGAAAGAAGCAAGTTGGCAAGGTATTTCCTCTCCCGAAAAAAGTATGCAGAACTAATGGAAAAGTTTGTCTTTGTGATTAGATATACTTTTTCTTCTTCTTTTTCTTTTCTTCTCTTCTTCTTTTATTTTTTTATACAAATAATCAATCCCTGTCAGAATATCTTGTTCTTACTTTGGAAATTTCAATAATCTTAGAATACAGTCAAGATTATCAGGCCAGCAATTTATCCTATAGTTCTAACATATTACCCTCAGTTTGCAACACTCTCAGGAGCTTTTTGTTATAATCTCAGACCAACTGGCATAGGCACAAGTCAGGAAGAGACTGAAAAAAGAAGCAGCCACTCCGAGTTGGCAGGTGGAACTTATAATAAGCAGAGACTTTACACAGGTGGCTTGTCTTGGGTAGCAGCTAGATGAACAGATCCCCATATCTGCCCCCACATCTTAAAAGTTTATAAAGAAGCCTTCACTGGTTTTAGTCACCACACACAATGCAGATGTTTTCAACATCATATACCTTCTCAAGGTTCTGTCCCAGAGCAGCCTCTGAGAGTGGGAAAGGCAAAGCAGAATCACATCTCAAGGACAGGGGAAGGGCCTCAATATGCCCACCAGCAGCACACAGGTCAATCTGCAATCATCTCTCTTTAACGACCTCTCCCCAAAATTACTGTATTTCTTTTATGTTTAAAGTGTAAATTTCAGAGGGCAAAATTGTTTCCAAGTTATTAGTAGAGGCCTATAGTGTTCAAGTACTAAAAACATATACTGACACTACATGAATTTAATAAAACTAATTTAGTTATTTTACTTTGATCAGAACAAAATTAACCAAATAAGCAACAAATACAGATGATATGAGAATTTTAACCCATGTTGTCATAACATACCTAAAGTTACATTAATAAAGAACACTTCTAAAAAAAAAAAAAGCCAAATAGACACTTCCAGTTTCAATTTTCTCATCTTTAATGAGGTGGTTCTAGCTATGATGGCATTATCTTTCCTCCTGCTATAAACAACCAAAGCACTGGGCAAAATATATGATAAAACTTTTTCCATGTGTCAGACAAGGGGCACACAGGACTGAGATCCATAAAGAAGAAGAAGGAAGGGAGCCCACAACAGTGCTGGCTCACTCTCAGAGGCTGCTCTGGACCATAGGGCAGTATGGGAGAATGGGGGACCCCCAAGGGAAGTGCCATGCTTCTCTGAGCCCAAGAGGGTTAGGGGAGGAGTCAGGGGAGGAGGAGGTGGATGGGATTCAAGTGCTAGAGTAATGAGGAAGGAACTCTGCAAACCAAGAAGCCCAAAAATCTGCATAAAGAACCCTTAATACAGAGTCTCACATACACAGAGTGAAACATGTTGCAAGCAAAAAAGGGACAGGAAGTGTAATAATTGCATCAGCTCTCGCATCTTAGGGAAAGTTTGTGTTCTGATCAGCAAGGTTAAGACTCCTTGTTAAACCCCTGGGCATTCACTCCAGAACTGTAGTAGCAGGGTGAAATTTCCCTCCCAAAACTACACTGAGCAGCAAGAGTTGTACTTCACTAGTTTACTCTTGCTTTCTTAAGAAGCCCCATGATGTAAAGTCCATGTTACCAATCATTTGCAATTTGTACTAGCTTTTTTGTAATTATCATATCTTTTTATGATTTTACATTTTTGTATTTAATATTATCCTGCTATCTAGCCACATTGGCTTCTCTAAGTTATACTAGCGTAATCCTATTTTCATTTTGCCTTTCTACTGTTCTTTTAGTGAAAAAAAATCTGTATATTTGCCCCTGTTTTATTTAATCTACTTCTTGTTTGCCAAAAAATTAAGTCATTTTGTTTTCCTTAACAGAGCCACATTTTGTTTATAATAATAAATGATATATTGTTATCATGAGTACATATTGTAATAAAAGTCAATGAGTCAGTTTATTTTTAGAATAGTTTTGATCAAAATACTTCCTTTCTGTTATATTTCACATGCATGGACCTCACAATGATATATGAGTTCTTGCCTTAGTACTTAAAATTGCTGGTGTATTCATTACACACACAGTGTTTTTCCTTATCTCTTTGCCTAGAAAACAATGCAATTATGGAAAATATAGTGTTTGCTGTGCATAATATTTCCCAAATGAGAGATAAAAGTTTACATTTCTGCCATGATATGGTTATGTTTTCTCTGAAATATTTTCATATTCATTAAGTATTATGTGCAGAGTTGGGTACATATGAATATAAATGCTATATGCCTTTCTCTAAATTTAATTAGTCTACAAATAATATAGCTCTTTATTTAAAAAATATAAAAAGTGAAAAAAATTATAATTTCACCATTCTAAAAATCATTCAAAAAAATTTTTTTTCGGGCAGCCCGTGTGGCTCAGCGGTTTAGCGCCGCCTTCAGCCCAGGGCGTGATCCTGGAGACCCAGGATCTAGACCCACGTCGGGCTCCTGGATGGAGCCTGCTTCTCCCTCTGTCTGTGTCTCTGCCTCTCTCTCTCTGTGTCTCTCATGAATAAATAAATAAAATCTTTAAAAAAATTTTTTTTTCCTAAAATATATAACATGCACAAAAAAAAAGAGCACAAAATACAAACATAAAGTCTAAAGAATTATCATCTCAGGAAAACAGTATCCTGGCCAAAATATTGGATATGACAGTATCCAGAATTTATCATAAAAATCACTCTGTCTTTGTCTTCCCTGAAAGTACCTACTAATATAACTTCTAAACCTCTATTCTACTAGTTTTGTGCTTCATATAAATGGAACTATAAAACATATATTATTTTGTTTCTGGCTCCAGAGGTTGGATGCGGCCATGCACAGTGCCATCATACAAGTTTGTAAGCAGAAGATGAAAGCGTGGGAAGAGCCTCTGCGCCCCGACAGCCCAGGGTGGAGCAGAGGGCAAGGTCGAGCGAGGCCCCTCCGCCCCCCTCTGCCTCCCACTCTGCCGTGGCTCGCAGGGGTCTCCATGCTCTTCTGCGATGGGCTGGGGGCAGGAAGAGGGCCTTGTCGGGGGCAGTCCCCAGCTCCTGGGACAGGTGCTAGGACAGCACAGCGCAGCGGCCACCCCAGCCGTGTGCGGTTCAGGGTCTGGAAGATCCTGGAGATCTGCAGCGCGACCGCCGGCCTCCGGGTCGCTCGTCCACTGGGAGCTGCTCAGGGGGGTTCAAGCATGTGTCCAAATGCTGGTAACATTTCCGGGCTGGTCAGGCCCGGGATGGCTTGAAAGGGGGGCAGCTGGGGTCGACGCGCAGCTCCTCGGGGGAGGGTTCTGGTCTCCCAGCAGCCCCCACAGGCGGCAGTCTGCAGGTGGTGGTTCACTCTCAGGGCATCGCTCACCTCCCCATCGAAGCCCATTTCCATCAGGGAAATGACAGCCCGAGCGCCGGGTCGAAGCCCCCTTTTCCTGTGGACCTTCTCGGAGATCTCCGTGAGCTGGTCCCTGGGCTCCCGGGCTCGGTGCGCGTCCCTGCAGCCGCGGGCGCCGCCTCGGCCCGTCCCCTCCCGGCGCGGCCTGGCCCGGGGGAGGCGAGTCCGTGTCGGCTCCTCCGCGCGCTCCGTCACCCACCCCGTGGCCTGGGCACCCACACGGCATCAGCGGGGCCCCGGCGGCGCTGCTCCCCGGAAGCCGGTCTCCGCGGGCTGCCGCGGGCAGCCTCCTCCTCTCCCATCCTCCTCCTTGTCCAGCGTCCATCCGCCTCCTCAAACGGTCCCACGGCCTCTGGGCTCGGGGCTACCAACTTGATGAGAGCCGCCGGGATTTTCTGGAGCTCCGGAGCGGTCTGATGTCGGTCTGGACCTCGGCCGGGCCCCGTGGCAGGCCGGCACGCTGGCGGTCGCTCAGGAGACGGGACCTCCATCTGGGGCTTTCTGGTCTTGCGCTTTCTTCTCTTCTGCTGGGACGTCAGCCCTTTCGGGAAGCGGGGTCGCGGCGCACGGCTTTACCCACAACAAGACATCTGGGTCTTGGCTCTTCGCGTCCAAGATTGTTTCGGCATCGCTCTGCACCCGCTCTGGAGCAGCGTGTGTCAATTGTGACGGGTCACACTCCGGGGTCTTCTAAGCTCCCACGGGCACCGCGCTTGGGGCAGCGCGCCTTGAGCTCGGCCGACGTGGCCTCGGCTGCCTCCTCCTCCAGCCCCTCGGCCCCGGCGCCGTCGCACGCGGACCTGCAGCCGCAGCGCTTTGCCCGCGAAGCTCTTCTCCTGCCCGAGCCCCGCGCTCCCCGCCGGCCGCGCCCGCCCCGCCCCGCCCCGCCCCGCCCCGCCCCGCCCCGCCCGGCCCCGGCCCGGCCCCGCCCCGCCCGGCCCCGTCCCGCCCGGCCCCGGCCCCCCCCCCCGCCCCGCCCCGGCCTCGCCCCGCCCCGGCCTCGCCCCGCCCCGCCCCGCCCCGGCCCGCCCCGGCCCGCCCCGCCCGGCCCCGCCCGGCCCGGCCCGGCCCCGCCCGGCCCCGCCCCGCCCCGTCCCAGGCCCCGCCCCGTCCCGTCCAAGGCCCCGCCCCGGCCCGCCCCGCCCCATCCCGCCCCGGCCCGCCCCGCCCGGCCCGACTCCCCTCCGCCCCCCGCCTGCCGCCGGCGGCCCGACTTCAATACTTTAAGGCCGAAGAATCACACGAAATGCCACAATTCTGGTGATCATCCAAAAAGTCGGATGGGAAATGAAAGCACCACGAATGGCACCTTTTAAGAAGATGGACGTTGGTAAGGGAAATGGAGACGAGGAGGCAAATCTCCGGGGAAATCCAGGAAGCTAAGTGAGAGGAGAGGGCCTGGTCGCTAAGCTAACGTGCGAAGTATCGCGGATTCTAAGTTGAGCAATTGATACTTTTAATCATGACTAAAAGCGTAGTAGAGGAGAAGGGGCAAGGTGTAAGAAATAGGGCGTGTCATCCAGATTATATAAAACATAAAGTGCTTGTTCCACTTCTAGTTGAAGTAAGGTATAATAATAATAACCATAAAAATATGTCTGCAACCATCATAATAATCCCCTCAGGCAAGAAAAATGCCAGCATTCTAATTTTTCCAATAAAAAGGAGAATTAAGAATGTCTCCATGACTTATTTTCAGCCACATTTCTATAAAGACTTCCAATCCCAAACTAATTGTTCTGCCCGATAGCTTGCCAGTGGGCTTAGGGATTGCATAGCCTTTGGAAGCAGCAAAATGACTTTCACACACTGATCAGAGAAGTGCATTCTGCTCTTCCATGTCTGTGTGCATCTCGTGGTATTCTCTTTCAAGTCTGGGCTTCAATACTGCGGTCAGTTTACAGTGAGTAACTGTATCATCTTATACTTCTCCCTTCAGTGGTTCTAGGCTTCATAGATATATCTCCAATGGTCTACATCATATCTTCTTTTGTATACTACTTCAGTTAGGCTTTATTTTCTTATAATTTGCAGAACCATCAACTTCAGACGGCTTAGGCAATAAAGGACTACACATCAGAGTTAGAAACAGCTTCAGGGTTGGTTTGATTTAGCAGTTCAACAGTGACATAGAAACCTACTTTCTTTCCATATCTCACTCGGCTTATTTTAAGACTAGCTTCCTCTTAGGGTCACAAGGTGAATGCTAGCAATTACCTTGGCTTTCTACTTTGTCTTTGGGGAGAAAAATCTGCATTTATTCTCTCGGACAGCAGTGGAAAAGTGCTAAGGTCTTTGGAACTTGACTTTATCTTCTCCTATTTCAATTACTCTTGGACAGGCTCCCAGTCTGCCAGCAGTCATGGTTCTTGGACAAATGAGAGCTTTGTATTCCTGAGAGGAAGATGCTTCAGTAGACACTCACTTGCTGATATTGACTATCTACAGGTCATTTACATGACAAACATTAAGACTGCTCTTTAGTCTTTGCTAATATGTGATGACAAAGATTTAGTATAAACAATGTTCTCTGAAAAAATTTAACTAAATAACATGAGTAGTTCTGGTAACACTTTTCTTCATCTAGAGAGATGTAGAGTAGCTTTGGAAGCTTTCTCAGACAGGAAAGGAAGTATCGTTCCCTATAAACCCTCACTAAAAGTTTTCTCCAGAGGGGCACCTGGGTGGGCTCAGTCAGTTAAGCATTGGACTTTTCCTTTCAGCTCAGGTCATGATCTCATGGGTTATGAGATGAAGTCCCACATACGGGCTTCACACTCAGAAGTGAGTCTGCTTAGAGATTCTTTCCCTCTGCTCCTTCCACCCCTCATGTGCTCATGCACACACACACACACTCTCTCTCTCTAAAATATATAAATAACATCTTTTAAAACAAAGTTTTCTCTATGCTCATTGGTTAAAAATGGGCTCCTATCCAACAATGAAAGAATAAATGGTAGCAAGAAATGGGAGTTTCTGACTAGAGTGTGTCTGGGCTACATCTTGGAGCCAGAAGTAAGGATAACTTCTTGGAACCATTTGAGCTGTTGTTAGGGAAGAAGGGACCTGATCAACAATTTAGGATCCTTATGAAAGAAAGGGATTTTTGTGTTGAGAAAATAACACCCAAACAGTAAAAAAAGACAATTCTTACTTTATAAATCTAAAACAGGATGTTGCATTTTTTCCCACAATTAGTCTTTCTCATCTCAGTTAATGGTAACATAACCTAGTGCCAATTACAAAAAAAGAAACAAAGAAGAGAAAAGAAAAGACAAATAAAAATGAAAATCCTAAGAGACACTTTTTTACTTTTGTATCATTAATACCCCAATGTGGTTTAAGCACATCCATAGGGCTCTAGATGCAATCTAGTGTTCTCTCTCCATGCTCACTACAGAGCTTCTTTGACAAGATCTTTCACAGGCTGCCCTAGTATGCCTCCACATCTGCTGCTTTGTAGTCCACTCCACAAGTGAACATAGATTCTTTTCCTACCTCGGGCTCACGCACAACAGTAGGATCAAGATGTGGAAATATAAGATGTATAGAAGTACACTCGAGATATGAATTACAAATTTACCTGCTATTCCATCATTTCTACATGCAATAAATAAAAACGGCATGGTCTTCTGTCCTCATGACTGACTTCTCACTCAAATGAGAATCTGTCAGTAAATATATTCCACCTGATGGGAGCTGTACAAGTTATCAATCAATATATCTAGGTGATTTATTTGCAAACTTTATCAATGATGAAAGAAGGTTTCTTTCTTAAAAACAGCTTAGCCATTACCTAACTGTGAAGCCATTCGGAAATATTTATTGGGTTTTAGTTGTAAATAGAAAAATAATTAACTGTAGACCTCAACAATAATTACACAAGATAACAACTGTTATCAAGGTAGATAATAAAAGGACATCAATACTGACTAAATCAGGGATCCCTGAGTGGCGCAGCGGTTTGGCGCCTGCCTTTGGCCCAGGGCGCGATCCTGGAGACCCAGGATCAAATCCCACATCAGGCTCCCGGTGCATGGAGCCTGCTTCTCCCTCTGCCTGTGTCTCTGCCTCTCTTTCTCTCTGTAACTATCATAAATAAATAAAAATTAAAAAAAAAATACTGACTAAATCAGTAAGGTAAGTTTCAAACTAATATTACAGTAAATGAAACTGACTCTGTTTAGGAGGTGAATGTGTATTTCAATGATTTTATATCTCTATATATTTAACAGTGCTGTAATGATTGTTTATGCATCTATATTTTAATGATTATGTTGTTATTCATCACTATTTTTTATGTCACTTAGAATTCTAGCCCTGGCTTTGTAAATACCAAGTGGGTAATTTAGAGCAATTTGTTAAGCTTTTCTGAAATTCAGCATCTATAAATGCTTAGTTTCCAATGTTGTTGGGAGACAATTTAAAATTTAAATCTAAGCAAATACTAAAATTACTTTGAAATTAAAGTTTTCATATTATACCAAAATTAGCATTTTTGATAATTTATATCATTTTTTACTCTTCAGGTTTTTTTTTCTTCTGGTTTTTCATCCCTAATCTACTGAGCACATTTTTGTTAGATTATTCCCCTTACTAGCCATAAACAATTGGATGAGGAAGGGGAGGCAGAACTAGGTGGGGTCCCTTTACCTTATGGTCTTTTAATATGCAACTAAGAGAACTTTTTTTAGAGATAATTCCAGTGTGTATCTTCAAGCAACTTTTTTTTTTCACTTCTATTGCAGCTGTCATATTTATGTTATTATGTAAACAATGACTTTCATTTTTTTGTGATTAAAAAAAAGAATGAGGAAAAAACCTGTTTGTGGGTTTACTAATATGTTAGATGTTTCAAAATATTTTCTCATACAAAATAATTGAAATGTTCTAGAAAACTTAACAAATCACTGTTTTTTTTCTCCAAACTTTTTCCATAACTCTGAACTAGTGTTTTTTTGTTTTATGTTTTTTTTTTTTAGTTTTTGACTTGAATGCAAGAATGCGTTCTCATTTTTTATGATTCAGAGAATTTCAAAAATTATAATTGGCACAGGCCTTCAAAAACACAAATATTCATTATTATTTATTAAGTGCTTATAATATGTCAAGTATCATTTGATATGACTTAAATGTTTTATCTCGTTTCATTTTCAAAATCAACACATTAAGGGGGTATTGCTTTTCTCCTTATTATTTTGCAAATGGTAATGATTTAAAAAGTAAATAAAAGAAAGAAGTCCCAGGGTGATTGGGTGGCTCAGTTGGTTAAGCATCTGCCTTCAGCTCAGGTCATGAGGGTCCTGGAATCGAGCCTCACATTGGACTCCCTGCTCAACAGGGACTCTGCTTCTCCCTCTTCCTCTGCCCCTCCCTTCTGCTCAGGTTCTCACTGGTTCTCTCCTTCTTCCTCAAATGAATAGATTAAAAAATAAAGAATGAAGAAATGAGTCATGGAAATAATATAATCTATTCAGACTCATATATGAGCATGTGCCATGCTGCCAACAGTAAATGACTGTATTTTCTTATTTTCAGATTTTTTTAGTAACTAGAAATTCTATTTTATTTATTTACAGTCCTACAGATAACTATTAAAATCCATAAAATACGCTATCCTATCAAAGACAACAACAAAGTAAAAACAAATAAAAAAAGAAACAATACTACCCTGCAATTAAGAAAATTTCATAATCATCCTACTTAGGCAGTAAAAAATAATGGGAAATAATTGCTTTTGTTTCATTAAAATAAAGAAGCTGGCCAGATTATGTCTAAAGTCCTCTATTGCTCTAAAATTTAGGATTCTCTCTTTGAGCCATGAAAAATATGTAGCTTTATAGAAATCCAGTATTGCTAAAAAAAAGTTATCCATGTAACCAAATAGGCATTTCATCATCCCAGAAATTTCCCCTTTATTGTCAATCACCAGCCCTCACCATTCTCAATCATGCTCTACATACTCTTTTATGTTTGGTTTATTTTACTCAACATTATTTTAGTGACATTAGTCTATGTTGATGCATGCATTACCAATAGATGCATTGAAATATATTCTGGCCTATTTATGACAGTTTATTTTTCTTTTTACATCTTGTATTAGCTCAGGATGCTGTAACAAAACACCATAGACTGGGTAACTTACACAGCAGAAATTTATTTTCTCAGAATTCTGGGGGCTCAAAGTCTGAGATCAGAGTGCTAGCATAGTCAGTTCCTGGTAGGATTTCTTTCTGGCTTACAGATGGTTGCTTCCTCTCATTGTTTGCACACAAAGCAGAGAGAGAATGAGATCTCTGGTGTCTCTTCTTAATGGACATCAAGGACATTGGAAAAGGTCCCCCTCATATAAAACCCTCATTTCCTTAATTATCTTCTTGTTTGCCCTACCTCCAGATACAGGCACATGGGGGATTAGGGATTCAACAAAACTTGGGGGACTCAATCCAGTCCGTAACACATATTGACCAACAGGTGGTTTCTAGTTTGGAGTGATTCTGAACAAAATACTATGAACAATCCTGTCCAAAGCTTTTTTAAGGACACATGCTTTCATTGCTTTTAGATCCATTGAGGAAGCAGAATGCCTAAGTTACTAGTTCCTAAGATAGTGTATGCTTATGATTCCCCAAAAAAAACTGCCACATTTTTCCAAAGGTAGCATTTTGCATTCCAATCAACTATTTCAATAAGGTCAGTTCAAAGTCCTCAAAAAGTTTTTCATTATCCAGACCTTTAATGTTAGTTTTCTAGTGAAAGTGATGTGATATTAAATTGGGGGTTTACTTTTCATTTATCTGATCTGTGAGGAAGGTGAGCATATTTTCAAGTGTATTTTATTTGGTTGCTCATATATCTTCTTTTGTGAGATTTCTCTTCACATCTTTGCACATTTTGATTGGGAATTTTTATTTTACTATTCTAATTTAATTTGTTTTCTAAATATTTTGAACATTTTTATTTAGGATATAAATTGTATGTCACATATTTTTATATGAATATCTCCCACAAATTTTGATTTACACACAATTTCTTTTTCAAGTTTTTATTAAATTCTAGGAAGTTAACAGATAGTGTAATATTGGTTTTAGCTATAGAATTTAGTGATTCATCCCTTACATATAAAACCCAGTGCTTAGCACAAGTGCCCTCCTTAATGCCTATCACTCATTTAATCCATTCCCCCCATCAACCTTTCCTCCATCAACCCTCAATTTGTTCACTATAGTTAGGAGTTTCTTTTATGATTTGCCTCTCTCTTTTTCTCCCCTTATGTTGAACTGCTTTTCTTAAATTCCACATGTGGGTGAAATCATATGGTCTTTGTCTTTCTCTGACTGATTTATTTTGCTTAGCATAATAGTATCTGGCTCTATTGATGTCATTGCAAGTGGCAAGATTTCATTCTTTTTGATGGCTTAGTAATAGCCATATATATGCTATATACTATATATATATATATATATGTTACATATACTATATATATTCTCCTTTTATATATATACATATTTCATATATATGTGTGTATATTATATTATATTATATTATATTATATTATAATTATATTATATTCCTCATCCATTCATCAGTCAGACTTTTGGGCTCTTTCCATAATTTGGCTATTGTTGATAATGCTGCTATAAATATAAACATCAGGGTGCATGTATCCCTTTGAATCTGTATTTTTTTATCTTTTGGGTCAATACCTAGCAGTGTAATTGCTGGGTCATAGGGTAGTTCCAATTTTAACTTTTACAGGAAACCACAGATGGTGAGGTTTTGAAGAAAGGGGAATCCTTGTGCACTGCTGGTGGGAAAGCAAACTGGTGCAGCTACTCTGGAAAACAGTATGAAGATTCCTCACAGTTTAAAATGATCTCATTGAAGCTTGGTTTTAGAATTTCTTAGGGCCTTCAATAGCTGTTATCTTAATATAGCTTCTTATTCTTAAGTGTGGTCATTCTATTGTCTTATTTGAATACTTTACATATGTAGTAAGATCTTCCCATTCTGGCTGGTCTGAAACTCCAATGTTTTCCATGTGCAGTGCCTCTAGCATTTTCATTCTGCCATCAATCCAAGAAGCTGCACCTATATAACCAAATGACTTAGCCAAGGATCCTTGAGGAATGCTCATAGAGGTTTCTATCTTTCCTTTCCCCAGTTCTAGTTCTTCTCTAAGGATCAGATCCAAGTAATTCAGAGCCTCTATTATGCTTTCTCTCTCCTCAGTACAGTTGGATTATCACATTCTTCTTGTGTTCCATGTCTACGCATTGTTTCAATTCCAGGAAATGTTATCTGTGCAGAGAGCCAAAGAATATATAGCTCTTACCTCATGAATTTCCCTTCTCTGAGAAATAGTCCTGTGCTTATAATTTTTAAGGCCTAAAAATAGATGTTTTGGGGCACCTGGGTAACTCAATTGGTTAAGCATTTGCCCTCAGCTCAGGTCATGATAACAGGGTCCTGAAATTGAGTCCTGCACTGGGCTCCATGCTCAGTGGAGAGCCTGTTTCTTCCTTTGTCTGGCCCCCTGCTCAGGCTTTCTCTCTCAATCTCTCTCAAATAAATAAAACATTTTTTAAATTAATAAATAAATAAAAATAGGTGTTTTGTATATTTTGTGAATTCATTTATAATTGCCAGGAAATTCTAAGTTATTTTATCATGGAAAGAAGTGTAAGTAACCATTTAAAAAATATATAACTGAATATTTATCCAAAGAAAATGAAACTAATTTGGAAAGATATAGGAACTCTTATGTTTATTGCAGAATTATTTACAATAACCAAGATATGGAAAAAAACTAAAAAACCATTAATAGACAAATAGATAAGGAAGATGTGCTGTATGCAGTGGAATAATATTATGCAGCCATAAAAAGTGATTATGCCTTTTGAGACAACATAGATGGACCTAGAAGGTATTATGCTAAGTGAAATAAGTCAGACTGAGAAGGACAAATACCATATGATTTCACTCATGTGTGAAGTCTAAAAAATGAATAAATAAAAAGAAGAATCAGTCCCATAAATGCAGAGAACAAATTGATGGTTGTCAGAGGATAAAGGGGTGGAGACCAGGAAAAATGGATGAAGGGGAGGGGATATATAGTCTCCTAATTATAGAGTGAGTAAGCCATGGACTAAAATGCACAGCTTATAGTCAATGACATTGTAATAACAATTTTAAAAGACAGATGGTAGTTACACTTGTGAAGAATAAACTTGTTAAGCAGCGCCTGGGTCACTCAGTTGGTTGAGCATCAGCCTTCACCTCTGGTCATGATCCCAGGGTCTTGGGATCAAGCCCAAATTGGGCTCCCTTTTCAGAAGGGAGTTTGCTTCTCCCTCTGACCCTCTCCCTGCTCCCGCTCTCTCTCTTTCTCTCAAATAGTCTTGTCGAATCATTATGTTGTATACTTGAAACTAATGTAATGTTTTGTGTCAACTATACACAAATAAATAATTTAAAATTTAAAAATAAAAAAAGGAAAATAATTTACAAGAGAGCTTGATACTCTTCCCAGTCATGTGATTCAGGATCATCAGTTTATCTTCACAAACATGCGTGTCCTTCCAAACTATCCTAGTTACTTGGATGGGAAGCTCAACATAGTCAAATGTTAAAATAAAATCATCTGAAATAAATATGAAAAAATATACCTGTGGATGTGTATGAATACATACTTATGTTTAAATTTCTCATTTCTTAGATATTCCAGATAATAATATTCATATTATGTGGTTATTTTTAATCCATTTTTTAATTTAATAATGCTTCATGGAGATTTTGCCATAATAGTCCAAAAGATATTTTTACACTTTTTACAGCATTGTGTACTACATTGTATGGCTATATAATAATTTATTAAACTAGTATTATATTGATAGACATTTGAATTATTTCTGGTCTTTGTCATTTAAAGGTACTGTTTAGAATAGTATTATGCATATATTTGTTTATTCATTTTTTTGGGCAGAGTATCCTTGGTTAATTTCTTAGAAGTGGGAATGCTGGGCCAATGGGTATGAAAGTTTATATAAAGTTAAAACTTTATGAAAGTTACATATATTACATATTATATAATGTATATACAGCTTTATTAAATATGACAAATTATCTTTCATTGATGGCACAGTTTCATTTTGCATTCCACCAGTAATAAGGAAGAGTGAAACACACTTTGTGGAAAGCCCATTTATATTATAAAAGTTATAGTAAAAAGACAAATTATAGAATAAGAGGGAAATGTCTTGCTAAAACTCTTTTATTAATTATAGACAATGATATCCATAAGTGTCCATTACCTTGTTGAAATAAAGTGTGTTCAATCCTTTGTGTTTAAATTAAACAAATGAATAATCCAGAAGAATAAAATTTTTTGAAATTTTTTTTCTTGGAGACCATACATCTTTAGTTAAACCATTAACTCCAGCCTAACTTCTAAATTAGAGAATGGTTACTGGAGCTTTCCTTTAGAAAGTTACTTATTTTTGCCTTTAAGAAAGGTAAGATATACAGGGAAGAGAATCTCAGGGACAGATATATGGTGGTTCTGATCATTACAAAAGCTTCCATTGTGTATTTGATTTCAAATCATATATAAATTATTTAATTAACACTGAGTTTAAAGTATGAGATATGTGAACTCAATTGAAACAATGATCTGAAAGTGCCGATTCCTTCCAAGTTACATAATTGAATTATTCTTTTTCTGAAGGAGTATGGATGGTTTATTGCACATGAAAACAAAAGATAAAATAAAATAGGGAACATTCAACTTAGAGATATGATGGGAGAAGTAATATCTAATCTGTTCAAATTAAATCCCTGATTTTATTCTTTATCATTATATAAATTAGTGATGTTAAAAATAAATTGGGTTGAAAAACAATCTCTTTAAAAATCAGAGGACAGTAACACCATATCTAAAAATACAATTACACACAATAAATTTCAGTTACCTTGAATGTAGAAACAACAATGGAGAAGTTATGTAAGGTTTTTTTTGTTTGTTTGTTTTCTTTTACTAGATCAATTTAACAATAAAATATCTACAGGTAAAGAGCAATAGCAGTGCTGTTATAGTTAAGAGTATCTAAAAATAGTTGGAATATTATTAACTCAAGGGGAAAATGCACTAAAAATTTATACTGGGTTTATTTTATCTTCATTTTCTTTGCTTTGTTTTATGTTTTTTGCTTTTGCACTAAATCAGACAGTTCTTGGAATAATATAATTGTGATGAGAAATCCTACAATAAAAAGAAATTATCTACTTCATTTAAATATTTCATCAGAGGGAGGGAGGGGCAAGATGGTGGAAGAGTAGGGTCCCTAAGTCACCTGTCCCCACCAGATTGCCTAGATAACCTTCAAATCATCCTGAAAATCTATGAATTCGGCCTGAGATTTAAAGAGAGACCAGCTGGAATGCTACAGTGAGAAGAGTTGCGCTTCTGTCAAGGTAGGAAGACGGGGAAAAAGAAATAAAGAAACAAAAGGCCTCCAAGGGGAGGGGCCCCGCGAGGAGCCGGGCTGAGGCCGGGGCGAGTGTCCCCAGGACAGGAGAGCCCCGTCCCGGAGGAGCAGGAGCTGCACCAACCTTCCCGGGGGAAAGGGGCTCGCGGGGAGGTGGAGCAGGACCCAGGAGGGCGGGGATGCCCTCGGGCTCCCGGGGACACTAACAGACACCTGCGCCCCGGGAGATGCGCGGAGCTCCCTAAGGGCTGCAGCGCGCACGGCGGGACCCGGAGCAGCTCGGGGGGCTCGGGGGCGGCTCCGCGGAGGGGGCTGCGGGGCGGGAGCAGGGAAGGGAAGGGAATCTGGGAAGGGAAACAGGCATTCAGATCCAGGAAATAGAGAGATCCCCCCCTAAAATCAATAAAAACCGTTCAACACCTCGACATCTAATAGTTAAGCTTGCAAATTCCAAAGATAAAGAGAAGATCTTTAAAGCAGCAAGAGACAAGAAATCCCTGACTTTTATGGGGAGGAGTATTAGGGTAACAGCAGACCTCTCCACAGAGACCTGGCAGGCCAGAAAGGGCTGGCAGGATATATTCAGGGTCCTAAATGAGAAGAACATGCAACCAAGAATACTTTATCCAGCAAGGCTCTCATTCAGAATGGAAGGAGAGATAAAGAGCATCCAAGACAGGCAGGAACTGAAAGAATATGTGACCTCCAAACCAGCTCTGCAAGAAATTTTAAGGGGGACTCTTAAAATTCCCCTTTAAGAAGAAGTTCAGTGGGACAATCCACAAAAACAAGGACTGAATAGATATCATGATGACACTAAACTCATAGCTGTCAATAGTAACTCTGAACGTGAACGGGCTTAATGACCCCATCAAAAGGCGCAGGGTTTCAGACTGGATAAAAAAGCAGGACCCATCTATTTGCTGTCTACAAGAGACTCATTTTAGACAGAAGGACACCTACAGCCTGAAAATAAAAGGTTGGAGAACCATTTACCATTCAAATGGTCCTCAAAAGAAAGCAGGGGTAGCCATCCTTATACAAGATAAACTGAAATTTACCCCGAAGACTGTAGTGAGAGATGAAGACGGACACTCTCTCATACTTAAAGGATCTACCAACAAGAGGACTTAATAATCCTCAATATATATGCCCCGAATGTGGGAGCTGCCAAATATTTAAACCAATTAATAACCAAAGTGAAGAAATACTTAGATAATAATACACTTATACTTGGTGACTTCAATCTAGCTCTTTCTACCCTCGGTAGGTCTCTAAGCACAACATCTCCAAAGAAACGAGAGATTTAAATGATACACTGGACCAGATGGATTTCACAGATATCTACAGAACTTTACATCCAAACTCAACTGAATACACATTCTTCTCAAGTGCGCATGGAACTTTCTCCAGAATAGACCACATACTGGGTCACAAATCGGGTCTGAACCGATACCAAAAGATTGGGATCGTCCCCTGCATATTCTCAGACCATAATGCCTTGACATTAGAACTAAATCACAACAAGAAGTTTGGAAGGACCTCAAACACGTGGAGGTTAAGGACCATCCTGCTAAATGATGAAAGGGTCAACCAGGAACTTAAGGAAGAATTAAAAAGATTCATGGAAACTAATGAGAATGAAGTTACAACCGTTCAAAATCTTTGGGATGCAGCAAAATCAGTCCTGAGGGGGAAATACATCGCAATACAAGCATCCGTTCAAAAACTGGAAAGAACTCAAATACAAAAGCTAACCTTACACATAAAGGAGCTAGAGAAAAAACAGCAGATGGACCCCAAGCCCAGCAGAAGAAAAGAATTAATTAAAATTCGTGCAGAATTCAATGAAATCGAGACCAGAAGAACTGCAAAACGGATCAACAGAACCAGGAGTTGCTTCTTTGAAAGAATTAATAAGATAGATAAACCATTAGCCAACCTTATTAAAAAGAAGAGAGAGGAGACTCAAATTAATAAAATCATGAATGAGAAAGGAGAGATCACTACCAACACCAAGGAAATACAAACGATTTTAAAAACATATTATGAACAGCTATACGCCAATAAATTAGGCAATCTAGAAGAAATGGACGCATTCCTGGAAAGCCAGAAACTACCAAAACTGGAACTGGAAGAAATAGAAAACCTGAACAGGCCAATAACCAGGGAGGAAATTGAAGCAGTCATCAAAAACCTCCCAAGACACAAGAGTCCAGGGCCAGATGGCTCCCCAGGGGAATTCTATCAAATGTCTAAAGAATAAATCATACCTTTTCTACTAAAGCTGTTTGGAAAGATAGAAAGAGATGGAGTACTCCCAAATTCGTTCTATGATGCCAGCATCACCTTAATTCCAAAACCAGACAAAGACCCCACCAAAAAGGAGAATTACAGACCAATATCCCTGATGAACATGGATGCAAAAATTCTCACCAAGATACTAGCCAATAGGATCCAACCGCCCATTAAGAAAATTATTCACCACGACCAGGTAGGATTTAGCCCTGGAACACAAGGCTGGTTCAACACTTATAAAACAATCAATGTGATTCATCATATCAGCAAGAGAAAAACCAAGAACCATATGATCCTCTCATTAGATGCAGAGAAAGCATTTGACAAAATACAGCATCCATTCCTGATCAAAACTCTTCAGAGTGTAGGGATAGAGGGAACATTCCTCAGCATCTTAAAAGCCATCTATGAAAAGCCCACAGCAAATATCATTCTCAAAGGGGAAGCACTGGGAGCCTTCCCCTAAGATCAGGAACAAGACAGGGATGTCCACTCTCACCACTGCTGTTCAACATAGTACTGGAAGTCCTAGCCTCAGCAATCAGACAACAAAAAGACATTAAAGACATTCAAATTGGCAAAGAAGAAGTCAAACTCTCCCTCTTCACCGATGACATGATACTCTACATAGAAAACCCAAAAGCCTCCACCCCAAGATTGCTAGAACTCATACAGCAATTTGGTAGCGTGGCAGGATACAAAATCAATGCCCAGTAGTCAGTGGCATTTCTATACACTAACAATGAGGCTGAAGAAAGAGAAATTAAGGAGTCAATCCCATTTACAATTGCACCCAAAAGCATAAGATCCCTAGGAATAAACCTAACCAAAGAGGTAAAGAATCTATACCTTAAAAACTATAGAACACTTCTGAAAGAAATTGAGGAAGACACAAAGAGATGGAAAAATATTCCATGCTCATGGATTGGCAGAATTAATATTGTGAAAATGTCAATGTTACCCAGGGCAATGTACACGTTTAATGCAATCCCTATCAAGATACCATGGACTTTCTTCAGAGAGTTAGAACAAATTATTTTAAGATTTGTGTGGATTCAGAAAAGACCCCACATTTTAAAAAAGAAAACCATAACTGGGGGCATCACAATGCCAGATTTCAGGTTGTACTACAAAGCTGTGGTCATCAAGACAGTGTGGTACTGGCACAACAACAGACACATAGATCAATGGAACAGAACAGAGAACCCAGAAGTGGACCCTCAACTTTATGGTCAACTAATATTCGATAAAGGAGGAAAGACACTCCACTGGAAGAAAGACAGTCTCTTCAATAAATGGTGCTGGGAAAATTGGACATCCACATGCAGAAGAATGAAACTAGACCACTCTCTTTCACCATACACAAAGATAAACTCAAAATGGATGAAAGATCTAAATGTGAGACAAGATTCCATCAAAATCCTAGAGAGGAACACAGGCAACACCCTTTTTGAACTCGGCCACAGTAACTTCTTGCAAGATACATCCACGAAGGCAAAAGAAACAAAAGCAAAAATGAACTATTGGGAATTCATCCAGATAAGAAGCTTTTGCACAGCAAAGGATACAGTCAACAAAACTAAAAGACAACCTACAGAATGGGAGAAGAGATTTGCCAATGGCATATCAGATAAAGGGCTAGTTTCCAAGATCTATAAAGAACTTATTAAACTCAACACCAAAGAAACAAACAATCCAATCATGAAATGGGCAAAAGACAGGAAGAGAAATCTCACAGAGGAAGACATAGACATGGCCAACACGCACATGAGAAAATGCTCTGCATCACTGGCCATCAGGGAAATACAAATCAAAACCACCATGAGATACCACCTCACACCAGTGAGAATGGGGAAAATTAACAAGGCAGGAAACCACAAATGTTGGAGAGGATGCGGAGAAAAGGGAACCCTCTTGCACTGTTGGTGGGAATGTGAACTGGTGCAGCCACTCTGGAAAACCATGTGGAGGTTCCTCAAAGAGTTAAAAATAGACCTGCCCTATGACCCAGCAATTGCACTGCTGGGGATTTACCCCAAAGATTCAGATGCAATGAAACGCCGGGACACCTGCACCCCGATGTTTCTAGCAGCAATGTCCACAATAGCCAAACTGTGGAAGGAGCCTCAGTGTCCATCAGAAGATGAATGGATAAAGAAGATGTGGTCTATGTATACAATGGAATATTCCTCAGCCATTAGAAATGACAAATACCCACCATTTGCTTCAACGTCGATGGAACTGGAGGGTATTATGCTGAGGGAAGTAAGTCAATCGGAGAAGGACAAACATTGTATGTTCTCATTCATTTGGGGAATATAAATAATAGTGAAAGGGAATATAAGGGAAGGGAGAAGAAATGTGTGGGAAATATCAGAAAGGGGGACAGAACATGAAGACTCCTAACTCTGGGAAACCAACTAGGGGTGATGGAAGTGGAGGAGGGCGGGCGGTGGGGGTGAATGTGTGACGTGCACTGAGGGGGGCTCTTGACAGGGTGAGCACTGGGTGTTATTCTATTTGTTCGTAAATTGAACACCAATAAAAAATAAATTTATTTTGTCTACAAAATTCCTTATAGGAATTGTCTACAATTCCTTATAGGAGTTTCATTGTTTTAGGTCTTACATTCAAGTCTGTTATTTATTTCAAGTTAATTTCTGCATATGTTCAATGAAAGTGCTCTGGTTTCATTCTTTTTCATTTGGCTTTTCATTTTTTCCTGCACCATTTACTGAAGACTCTGTTTTTTTCTCCATTGTATATCATTGTCTCCTTTGTCATAAGCTAATAGTTTCTATATGTGTGGATTTATTCGGGGGCTCTTAATTATGTTTTATTGGGCAGTGTTTAATGCCAATCCCATACTGTTTTGATTATTGCAGTTTTGTTGTATAGTTTGAAATCAGGGAGCATGATTCCTCCATCTTTGTTCTTTCTCAAGATTACTTTGGCCATTTGAGGTCTTTTGTCATTCCATACAAATTTTACAATTATTATCTTTTTTATTTCTGTGAAAAATGCCATTGGGGTTTTGATAGATATTGCATTAAAATTTTAGATTGTTTTGGGTACTATGGGTATTCTAACAATATTAATTTTTCTGATCTATGGGCACAAAATATCTTTTTGTTTATGTTTATCTTCTGTAATTACTTTTATCACTGTTTTATGGTTAAGTGTTGATGTTTAAAACACAAAACAACTAGGGACACCTGGGCAGCTCAGTAGGTTGTGTCTGACTCTTGATTTTGGCTCAGGTCATGATCTTAGGGTTATGAGATTGAATCCCATGTCAGGCTTCATGGTGAGTGTGGAACCTGCTTAAAATTCTCTCTCCCCCTCTTCCTCTGCTTCTTCTCCTCCTCTAAAACAAAGCAGCAGCAGCAGAAACAACAACAAGCCCTGAAAGTGACATTAGTAAGATGATAATATAGAAGCCCAGTTCCTTGTACCTCCATGGAGAAGCCGACTTAATATCAATATATGGAATGAATTATCTTTATGATATTTCCAAAAATAAGTTTAGAATGTGCAGCACCTCAGGCAAACACAAAACCAAAATCCACATCAAAACAGATAAGAAAGTTTATTGCATTTGCCAGCTACAGCCCATTCCTCTTCCCTGGAACAGCATGGCATGACTGAGAGAAAACCACCAACCCCACGAGGGAACAGAAAAGTGAAATGTGCATCCAACTTTCTGGCTTTTAAGGGGGCTGCCTGAAGGACTTGTTTCTGCCTTGCCTGACTCAAGCACTAAGGGAATAGTGGTATTAGTTGGTCACCCGGGTGGGGGCCCACTGAGAACAGAGATAAATGTGACAGCTTAGTATAGCACCAAAAAGTCTGCAGTACTCCAGAGAGACACCAGAGGGAATAAGAAATTATGGGCACTTGGAAACAGAGGCAAAACTCCCTAAGTAGGAAGTTAACTGCATAAGCCCAGAGAATGTAGGCCCATAGAAAAGGTTTGAAAGGACTTCAGAATCTCTAGTTAGTCTTAGTGACAAAAGTAATTACGTGTGAAGCCAATCCGTAAAGACTGAGAAGAGCAACTATCGTTCAAACAATAAGATCTCAACAACAACAACAACAACAACAACAACAACAACAGAATATCAACATAGAGAAACCATTTTTAAAAAGTGTCAAAAAGGGGATCCCTGGGCAGGTTTAGTACCTGCCTTCAGCCCAGGGTGTGATCCTGGGGTCCCAGGATCGAGTGCCATGTCAGGCTCCTTTCATGGAGCCTGCTTCTCCCTCTGCCTGTGTCTCTGCCCCCCACCCCCATATATCTCTATCTCTATCTATCTCTATCTCTATCTCTATCTATCTATCTCTATCTATCTCTCATGAATAAATAAAATCTTTAAAAAAGTAAAAATAAAATAAAAAGAGTCAAATGAAAATTAAAAAAAATACAGTGACTTAATTGAAAAATTTACTAGAAGCATTTAACAGCTGACTTGATTAAGCAGAAGAATTGGCAAACTTAAAAACAAGTCATTTGAAATTATTGATCAAGAAGACTACAAAGGAAAAGAATGAAGAAAATTGAAGAGCCTGAGGGACTTACAGGTAATTAGCAAATAAATCACTTATGTATTATAGAAGTTGCAGATGGAGAAAAGAAAGAGAAAGGGAAGAGAGCCTAATTGAGAAAATAATGGCTGAAAACCTCCTAACTTTAAGGAAGGAAAGGGACATGCAAATTCAAAAAGTTCAATTAGCTCTGATGAGGATAAGTCAAAGGGGCTCACACTGAAACATATTTTCTTTTCCAAATAAGAACATAATTTCCTAAAGTAATCTTTAAAATGTGAGAGATTTTTATGAATAGTTGCTAACATCAACCAAATCTTTACTGATTACCTTAGTTAGAATGTTAATATCACTATCTGCTACAATTTAATATTTATGGTTTCTGTGCTTAGAAAAATATTCCAAAAGGATAATACATATTTTTAAAAAATAAATAATAGCTTTATATAGTCTATTTTTAATCTAATCATACAAAGTTACAAATTATTCAGAAATAGAGTATTATCATTCTAAATTCCCTTTGAAGATAGCCACCTTTGCTTCACTTCCTCTAGGTTATTATTAAATTAAGATAAATATTTAAATAAATTTATGTTATTTACTAAGTTTTGTAATAAGGAAAGTATTGAAATTTCTATAGATCTGTATGACTAATTATATGAGAATAACAGCCAATTGAGTAACATCTTTTGCTTTTGACAAGTTATCCTGTCCCACAATTACTAATAAGAAAATTATCTACATATTCTTAAATTAGATTGTAAAATATTTAGTCAACTCCTTGATGAACTCCATAGCAGGCAATTTTATAGATTGATGAGTATGAAACTTAATTACCACATTTTAAACTTTATATTTAAAATATCTCTCATTGTTAAATGAAGAAAAATGTGCCTTCTTTTACTGTGTTATCCTTTTTTATTATTCTTTATAGTATGTTACAGATACTTTGCACAATGTTCTGATAAAGAAAACAAAAATACACTTGCCTTTACTTAACTAGCAGTCCAATGATAGCTAGCATTTATAGACTGGCTGCCTGGCAAGAAATCTAAAAAGATTTTACATATATATATATATTTTTTTTTTTCAGTTCATTCTCACAAAAATATCAGTAAGTCCTATCTTTTTAAGCGCTTCACAGATAGTAAAATGAGATATTAAGTTATTTCTAAGGCCACACAGTAAAAGACAAAGTCAGGCCCGTTCAAGCATGTCCTCTAGAATTCCCTTCTCTCTTACTTTACTGCCAGGGGCACTGACGCTTAAGGTATCAGCTCATTTATTGGTCACATTTTGTAGTAAGTATTCAAATTCCCACTTTATAGATCAGTAACAAAATTTCTGAATGATTATATAATTTTCCAATCACAAAATTTGAAAAGGAGCTATTGAAATATAAAGCCAAGTCTTCTGAGTCCAAAGTCAAAACTCTTAACCTGAAAGTAAAATTGGTAAAAGTAGAAAAATGCCTTATTCCTAATCTTGTGTTGTATAATGTCAGTGCTATCACTAAGTGGAATAATGTAGACTGAAATATATTCCTCCTGGAATGGCTAAGAATTATAATATATTTACAGTACTAGTTACCAGTGAAAGTTAAAATCTCTACATTAAAGATTTTCAAAAGTGCTGTACCTGTTTAAAGTGGGAAAGAGTAATATTAACTAACAAATGTTACAAATTTTAAATGATAAAATTCAATTAAAAACTTTTAAAACAGACGTTTAGATTCAGGACATTATATTTAGGTACTATGAACATTTAGTTGACTTATCCCTACTTGAAAAACATTTAAGAACACACGTGTAGGGATGCCTGAGTGGCTCAGTGGTTGAGCATCTGCCTTTGGCTCAGAATATGATTCCAGGATCCTGGGATCCAGTCCCACATCAGGTTCCCCACATGGAGTCTGCTTCTCCCTCTGCCTGTGTCTCTGATTCTCTCTCTGTCTCTCTCTCTCTCTGTGTGTATCTCTCATGAATAAATAAATAAAATCTTTAAAAAAATAAATAAATAAATAAATAAAATCTTAAAAAAGAGAGACATGTGTAACTTGTGCATTTTCATTCTCACATATGATAGAGAAGTTTCAGTGTTGGACACATAAAAGCACAAGTTTGGTTCCACGTAGCCTATAGGAACAGTCTAATGCCATCAGTTTAGCAAATTTCTACACAGGCTGATCAAGAGGCTGGCAGCTGGACAAAATGGTAGCAGCAAGCAGTGGCGCGCTGTCACAGAGTATCCACTGGCATTGTCCTCTTTATGAATGATTCCCCATTCCTTAAACCAAAGGATGCTAGCTTTGACATTGGTGTATTTTTACCATTTTAGCCAGAAGTTGGCACAGATGCTACTGTATTAAGGTTGTCACTAATTTTCTTAAGGTATATTCTGAGTTCCATAACACTTTACTTGTTTTCTTTATCCCTGAAGAATAGAGTGATTCAATGGAGTCCATTTTGTTAACCTCAGCAATTAGTTGTTTTATACCCTTTGTGGAATCCATAAGAGCATGCTCACAGATCAGCCTGTTCCTGGGGAGGCTATCTTCAAATTGATCAACATCAGTTGTAATCTTTTTCCTGGTGAAGGGTCTTGCCTCCATGTTGATAGCTGCTGACTGATCCAGTGGTGGTTGCTGAAGGTTAAGGTAACTATAACAATTTCTCAAAATATGAAAATAGTGAAGTTTTCCACATTGAATAGCTCTTTTTTTCATGAATGATTTCCTGTAGCATGTGATGCTGTTTGCCAGCATTTCACCCATAGTAGAACTTATTTCAACACCGGAGTCAATTCTTTCAAATTCTGCTGCTGCCTTATCAACTAAGTTTATGTAATATTATAAATCCTTTGTTGTCATTTCAGTAATCTTGACAGAATCTTCACCAGGAAAAGTCAGAGTAGAAGTAGATTCTATTTCAAGAAACTACTTTCTTTCATCATCCATAAATAGCTTGATCTCCACTAAAGGTTTACCATGAGATTGAAGAAATTCAAATATAATAATAATGAAAAAGTTTGAAATATTGTGAGAATCACCTAAATATGACACAGAGACATATAAGTAAGCAAATATTGTTAGAAAAAAATGGTACTGATAGACTTTCAATGCAGGTCTGCCACAAACCTTCAATTTCTAAAAAACACAGTTATCTGTGAAGTGCTAGAAAGTAAAATGCAATAAAATGAGGTATGCCTGTACTTCTGCATATATTATAACTAGAGCACACAATGCTCTTGTTTTATGGTTTCAGTAATCAGGTATCTTTTAGGAAAACTAGACAAAGTGGGAACATCTTTTCTCATTTCCAGCATTTTTTTTCTTCCTATAAATTCCTTTCTTCAACCCTAAAAACATCTTTTAGTTTTTGTTTTGTTTTTGTAATGTAGGTTCATTGAGAAGATATCTCCATTTGGTTACCAGAAAGTGTATTTATTTAACCTGCATTTTGAAGTGCACTTTCCCTGGATATGGAATTCAGAGTTTCTTTCCTTCAGTGCTTTGAAGATGTTACTCCATTGTCTGGCCTTTACAGTTTCTATTGACAAGTCAACTAAAATGTATCATTATTTCTTTGTGTATAATGTATTTTTTTTTCTCTACTGATGTTAACATTTTATCTTTTTCTTTGTTTTTAATCATTCTATGTGTTTATTGTTACTCTTTGTTTTAATTCCTTAATTATATTTTTTCTGTTCATTCTATTAGTTATTATGAAAGGATCCACTATGTAGGTTTATTCTTCTTAGAAAGAAAGTTCTGGTAGGTTCTGTATGTAATTAAATCCATCTGTTAGCAAAATCAATTTCAAATATATTTTTTCACTTCTAGATTTTTCTACAGATTAAGATTCTATGGTTAAGTTCTCCATTCTTTTATCTATATTCTGTATCTTTTATTTTCGTGAACATATGAATTATATAATTATAGTTAAAGTTTTTATTTGTTAACTTAGATACCCAGATTGGTGGTGACTCCTCCTATTTTCTGTTTTATTCTCTTACTATTGATCACATGGTCTTTCTTCTTTTAACATCTATTACTTGTTTTTTCTTATATGCTAGACTGTGTATCTGTAGGTGCTTCAGGTGGCTAATGCCTGTCTCCTTCTTCTTCCTTTGGGGCTAGTCACCTCAATCCAGTTATTGATTTGGTTGGATGGGGATGCTAGTAGCTTTGCTAAAACTCTGTCTTCAATAATTCTGGATTCTATAATGCAGCTTTCCAGGTCTTTTAGTTGAGAGTCTGTCAAGTTTCATCTAGTGAGCCTTAAATGTCTATAGAGGAAACTTCTTCCTTTCAGAGAAATTCAATTTAGCTCTTTAAGCTTCTATTTCACATATCCTTTAGTTTTTCAATTGTCCTGAGTGGGAAAGTGGCTTCATGTGTGCCTCCTTAAGTGTCTGAGCTTCCCACTCTGGCCCAGATGGATATCAGTATCGTTGTTCTTTTTCTGTCCTACAGGGATGCCTTTTACTCAGAGCTGAAAGCCATCTTGCCTCTTCTAGCTATACCCAGAATTCTTATGTTCCTCTTGGTAAAAGTTACTATAGGTCCTCAGTATAATTCACCACTCCTTAATGGTTTGCCTTATTTTGTTTCAGGATCATGCTTGTGTTAAGTCTTTGTTTTCTGACAAGAGAATATAAGAGGCTTCTCTCTGATTCCTGGAAGTTTTCAGGCCAGCAGTGGAGATCTCTGTATAGTTTCACAGTGCCGTAATGTTTTATGGTGAAATGCATTGCTTGGTAGAGGTCCCTCAAAATTTCACAACCAGCCAGATAACCTCAAAAAGTTGGATGGCTTGTCTTCTCTATAGTAATGGTCCTTTCCCTGAGCCAACTCTTGATCCTTGCACATTAGCTAAGATTCTAGCTGTCTCCTCAGCTTATCTTGGAACTGTTCCTGTTTTTCTATAATCTAGTCTATCTTGTCTTCATAACTTTTAAACTTTTTCAAACCTTCAAATAAATTATTTTAAATTTATCTGGCTTTTCTCTTTGGTGTTTATGGAAACATTGCCCTTATTACTTCTTACCCAGAAGCAAAAATTCCTGATCTGGAATGTATTTCATTTGAAATTAGCATTGATACTGACATTTTCATGACCATCTGCATTTAGAGGGAAAAATTTGTAGAAATGTATTTTTTGCCCATGATTGCAGCACTCTTCCTTTCTGCTCCCTGAAGAGGAATTACAAGAAGGTACTACTAATTCCCCTTAATTTGCAAAAGGTTACAAGGCTCATTTCAATAAGTTTATTTGGGAGATTGAAACTCAAAAGTGAGTCATAGTTATTTATTTTGAAGACATTAAAAGAATCCCCTCACTTTTGGAAAGAGAGCAGAAAAGATCCAGTTATACTTTTTTGGCCAAGGAAACTGAATATCTTTCTATTTGGTACAATATAATGGTTTTCACCAGTGATTGGCAAAAATTTTAAGATAGATGTAGATTAAAAAAATAGATGTAGATTTTTTCCAAATGGAATATTCCAAAACAGATTATTCAATAGAAGGAAAAAATGTGGTGGCCTGAGCCGGCACTGTTCTTTCCTATTTGCACTGCATCTGGTTCTTTCCTACTTGCTTCCCCACATTAACCATAAAGGAGTTCCAAGCAATAACTTTGAAAAAGGCTGCCTAAAACTATTTTGATTTTATGTTTCATTTATTTTTCTTTTCCTTTTACTGGAAACAAAGAAAATATTGGTTGCATTATGTTATATGTCAAGTTCAATCAATGTTCAGAGGAAGTAGATGAGAACTTCTGATTCTTGAGATTACTTTCTTCTCTCCTCCCCAACAGTTGTTTTGGTGCTAAAGCAATTTAGAGCCAACTTTAATTTATATGTTAATAAGATTAGATTATGGGTAATAAAGCCACAGGCAACCATGATTAACCTAACAGTTTCAAAAGAATTTTACATGCTTATTTAAACTGTCTTACTACTTCAGGTAATAGATGTTAAGATGACAAGAAATGGCTATTACTTTTTTTTTTTTACTATTGATTAAGAAAACATTCAAGTCAAATACTAGCGAAAATTTACTTGATTCATGATATTTTTTAAATCTTAAGTTAGGTTTGAACAGAGTATTTTTCTAATAAGGCACTTTAGCTAATGCTGAAGGCAGTATTGAAATGCAATTTGCCTTGTCTCTGAGGATCCTGAATATCTGACTTCTATTATGCCTTCTATGCTGCTGGAGGAATTCTGGGAGGAGAGAAATCACTGGCAAACACACTCTATTAGACTTTTATCCTGGATCATCACATCCTCCTTACAAGTCACAGTGGGAAAGGGCTACATTTTGCAGGAAATCCCAAAGATATTAATAAACTATTTTCCCTGTTCTTTTCTCTTATGCCCAAATTCTTTTATCTATCTAATAGCATGGAAGTTAACCTATCAGAATAAAAAATTATGCCACATGAGAGCAACCTAGGGAATCCAAGTGTCTGTGCTTGAGGCTCAGGAACAGCTAGCCTACTTTTCTGTTTTCTTGTCATTTGTAGAATGAAGTCCTAAATTCTCAACCCCACCGAAGCTTTAGAGTATGAGCCTCTAAAATTATTATTTTTCATCATGCCTATCCCAATAGGGATTGGACTTCTTTTCTTAAACTTGAACCAGTTAGATTCGGAGGCCCAGATAGTTCCTCCCCAGTTGTGGTATGGAGTGATATAGTCTGAACTCTCTGTCCTTGGTTACTGACTGATTCTGAGGATTATACTATCAATGATAACCCAGAATCATGCTGTTGTACCCCCTGCTCAAACAGGATCAAATGTGTTTGTACTATCATGCTGCTAACAAAACCCACACTCCCTGTGTCCCTTTGAACACTGTATTTTACTGGTAGGTACTGGGAGTAAAAAGCTTCACAATTTCAAATGTTTAAATGAAATCTTGGAAACTGCAAAAACATTTGGATTGTTATAAGAAAAAAAAAATGTTCTAACAACAATATTGACCTCAAAATATGCAAAATCTCTCAAGCCACTACAGTGTTCACAGCTCACTAAAAGCAGAAGTCCTCCAGTTCCCTGTCTTCCCACCTATTGACTTCTGTTATTTTTCTCATTAATAACCTAATGTAGAATACACACTTTTTTTGCAAACAAGTCTCCTAGTAGAAGCTAAACAGTTATTTCTTATTAAATTGCAAAAAAAAAAAAAAACCCACATAGACTTATAAAGACATCAATTTCATATTTATACAAATAGTCATGTACTCTTTAGAATCTTTGAAATATGTAAGAAAATAAAAAAAAATAAATTCAATATATAATTATGCTAATACTATTTAATTCTCAGCTAAAATGTTGTATCTATTATATCTTCCATTATGTCATCCAAAAATATAGTTAAGCATGTCAGGTTTGATCCGGTTGGTGGTGAAATGAAATAGAGAGGCCAGGCATAGGTGGGTGGAAGCAAGCTTTTAATGGAAGCGCTCTCGGATGAGGTCCACGGCCTGCAAGGGAGTGAGATGGGGAAGTCACAGGCTGGGGAAGTTGCACTCGGCATAACACTGGCAGCTCCTATAGGGAAGGGTAGGGTGGTGCCAGTCTAGGTGAGAGCTGCGTATGTCTATACAGGGTAGGGCTTAGGCAAGGTTCGGTTTCTGTTTCCTGCATAGGTCCTGTTTTCCCTTGACGACGCGTCCTTGGGCGGTCCGCTAGTGGCGGGAAAGTCCCCAGGCGAGGGTGACAAGGCGGAGGGTCCACTACCATTTTGTTGGTGCCTCCCGATCCCCTTGATCCTGCCGGCCCAACAAAGAGATTATTCTTCTATTTACATATTTACTCTGACGTATTTAATGTATATTTGATTACTTATCTAATATAGACTTTGATATAAGTAACTCAGTGCTTCTGACAAAGCAGTTGTCTAAAACATAATTAATTAATTAATTGTAAAAAGATTTATGGAAAGAAAGAGGAAATTAATTCTGTTAAATGATTTAAATGAGACTTATGGATTTTTTTTAAATAATATACTTAAGTACATTTCTATGAAGGCTCTTTTCTTTCCTGATGGCTATATTCAGGCAGAATATCAATAGGACACCTCTCCATAAGGACAGCCTATTCTAAAAACAGAATCACAAGAGATCAATTCTTTAAAACTTCTAAGGATTTCTGCCTGAAGTCATTAAAACACAAAGAAGTTTTATCTTTATTCATTCAGTTTACATTACATGAAGAATTACATTATTTTAAGAAACAAGTATCAGTGGTTTTCTTATAACCTAAACATTGAGTGGGGCCAAGAAAATGTTAATAAAATCTGTTCTTCATTAGGCTTTATATCCTTCCTAATTTTTCCATAAAATTGTTCTCTGATAATCATTTTTAATATGTTTAATTATTCTAGCAAATATTTCCTCCTATAGCTAGAAATTAATAGAAACAGAATTAATAGAAATCAATTGGATTGCAATCCAAAGTATAAAATTTTTTAAATATTTAATTGTATTAAATAATGAAAGTTTCATAGGATAAACTGTACCATATACAACTACAACACTCAAGAAAAGGATATTCTAAAAACAGAGAAGAATATACCATCAAAGAGGAGCAGAATGTGCCACCCCAAAATTTGTCTGTTTGGCATAAGAATTATTTTGAGATGATTATTTTTCTAAGAAACTACAGACTCAAGAGAAGCTCTGAAAACAGAAGTACCTTTTTGTAAGAGAAATCTACAGTTATAAACAATTTGCATTAGAAAAGGAGAGAGCGGGCAGCCCTGGTAGTGCAGCGGTTTAGCGCCTGCAGCCCAGGGCGTGATCCTGGAGACTCAGCATCGAATCTCATGTCAGACTCTCTGCATGGTGCCTGCTTCTCCCTCTGCCTGTGTCTCTGCCTCTCTCTCTCACTCTCTCTCTCTCTCTCTCTGTGTGTCTATGAACAAATAAATAAATAAATCTTAAAGAAATAAAAAAGTAAAAAAAAAGATACTCCAAAAAAAAAAAAAAGGGAGAGAGCTATTAACAGAGATAACTTTTTCATTCATCTGTAAGACCTGCAACCTTTGTTTAGCACTCTTCTCACCTTTGTGAATTGCCTTCCGCACTTTGAAATCCAGACCCTTATCTCTTTCCTTAGCTCAATCATCCACTGCATTTTGAGTCTCATAACTTTGTGAGGCTTTTATAAATACGTATTTTTTTCTCCTGTGAATGTGTCTTTTATTACAGAAGATTTCAACTGAGAACTTTCTAGAGTAGAGGAAAAATTATTTTTCTTCCCATACTCTGTGCATGTCCTAAATCAGTTGTTAATATGTTTAACTAAATGAGCCTTTCGTTTGCCTTCCATGTATACAGATACTTTGTGTATCATGTCAGCATTTCACCAGCAATTACTGCTCTAAGGGAAAGCCAGTAATAATATTCTGAAAACAAGAAAAATAAAAATGCTTTTCGATCTTATGGAACAATATAAAATACTTTATGTGAATTATAGTATAAACTGATATTTGACTTTTACTAAATTATGAAAATATCTATAAATAAAAATGATGTTAGACTTTTAAAGGTATAGCAAATAAAAATGTGCTGAATATTATTATTAGCAAAACAGTGCTACAAATGTATAATATAAGGACTTACATGTAGATTTCATCCCATTTCAGATTTTTGAAAATGTACAGAACTATGATTTTTATCTATAGTTACAAAATTTCTGGCTAAAAAATCTTTTTTAAAAAGAATTTATTCATCAGACAGAGCCCAAGAGAGAAAAGCACAAGCAGGCTGAGCAGCAGGCAGAGGGAGAGGGAGGGGGAGAAGCAGACTCCCCACGGAGCAGAGAGCCCATAAGGCTAGATCCCAAGACCATGGGATCAAGACCAGAGTGGAAGGCAGACACTTAACAGACCGAGCCACCCAGATGCCACCTGTCTAAAAATTCAAACAATTGTCAATTCTGTCATAGAAGACAAAGTACTTCAAACTAAGAGATGCATTTCTCACAAGTCCAGCAGGCTCTGTACCAATAGCACTCATTAAGCAGGTTTTGGGAAAACTCTACATCCTACTTCTTCCATGTTGCTGGTTAATTTCTCCACCAAGAAGCTTCATGAAGAATTTCAGAGATTTACTCTCTTTCACTAAGAAATTCACTATTTCTTCACTTTAATTTTTTATACCTGTGGTGATAATGTTGTTTTAGAAAAAAAATTTTATGAAAAAAACAAGACTCTTTTGGTAGGATAAATTGAAAAATAGAGTAGAAAATTAAAGCCAGAGTTTTGTATCCATAGTTCAATCTAATTCTGGCAAATAAACACTGCTGATGCATTCAAAGGCCTGCAGCTATGTGTGGATGCCAAGTACCTGCTGTCCATGTTGAGGTCACTTTTTAGGAGGGGGACATAGCATTGTCACATATCTCTTTTCTCTCCTGTATATATGACTGCTCCCTGTACTCTGTTCTGATGAGAAAATGCCTTTCCTGAAGATTTTTTTTTCTTTCAATGTATATATTCAAGGACTCCTGATTCCTTTATCTTCAGTATAAACCTCTCTCTAAATTCCATACCAGAATGGCTACATATCTACTGGAAATATATTCTTGCATGTTCTACAAAAACATAAAATTTCCAAAATAGACATGAGTTAAGATTTCTCATCCCACCCAAAGTTATTCTTGCTACTGTAGACAACATGCATCCAATGAATGGACCAGTTGAGGTCTATCAGATGATACTGCAGAAAAACAACCTCAGAATTTCGGTGACTGAATGCAACAGTTTGTTGGTTGTTTATATGAATAGTCCCACACACAAGACATTCATAAAACCTTCAGTATAAGTTTATTGAAGTCCAACTTCTCTTTTCTTTTACAAGTTCCAATCATCACTTGCAAAAAGATTCACATGAGGTGGACAGGACAGAATTCCATAAGGCAGGATTCTATGACTTGTAATAGTTGACATTGGACAATAAAAGTCAGAACTATGGTAAAACTTAGCATGGGAAAGTTCAGAGATCAAATTCCAGGCACAATATTGAAGGATGTACTGTAAAGGCATTTAAAAGAGCTTTTTATTTGTTTTTTTTTTTTAAAGATTTTTTTATTTATGATAGACACACACACACACACACAGAGGGGAGGGAGGGAGAAGCAGGCCCCATGCCGGGAGCCGAATGAGGGACTCGATCCCGGGACTCCAGGATCGCGCCCTGGGCCAAAGGCAGGCACCAAACCGCTGAGCCATCCAGGGATCCCCAAGAGCTTTTTATTTGAAAATAGTTTTGCGTTTACAAAGAAGTTGTGGAAATAGTGCAGAGAGTTTTCACACACCCCAATCTGGTTTCTTGTGTTTCTACCATCAAAATATACATTGTGGCACAGTTGCCACAATCAATGAAAAAAGATAAGCAAACAGCTAAGGAAATGAGAATGAAGTATGGAATGTCACTGGCATATTCCAGGATCCCATCCAGGATTTCACAGTACATTTAGTCATCATGTCTCCTTAGGCTCCTCAAGGCTGTCACTTTCTCAGACTTTCCATATTCTTGTTGAGCTTAACAGTATTGAGGGTTACTGGTCAAGTATTTTGCAGAATGTTCCCCAAACGGGATTTGTCTGATGATTTCCTCCTAATTATACTGGAACTATAATGTTTTAAGATGATTACAGAGATAAGGGCATTTTCATCACATCATATCAAGGGCACACTCTATTGACATGACTTATCACTGTTGATACTGACCTTGAACAGCTGTCTGGGGCAGTGTTTGTCAGGCTTCTCCACTGGTAAATTACTCTTATCTTTTCTCTGTCCATGCTGTATTCTTTGAAAGGAGTGTCTATGTGCAGCCCGCCTTCAGGAGTGGAGAATTATGATCCCCTTAATGATCAAGGAGAAAATTACTTGGCAATCTTCTGTATAAGAGATTTGTCTTTTTGTCCCTATTTATTTATTCAATTACTTATTTACATCAGTAGGAACCAACAAATATTTATTTTATACATTTTGTTATAATTCATAGTTTTCAATTCTTTTCTTTTTCTTTCTCTTTCTTTCTTTCTTTCTTTCTTTCTTTCTTTCTTTCTTTCTTTCTTTCTTTCTTTTTCTTTCTCCTTCCTTCCTTCCTTCCTTCCTTCCTTCCTTCCTTCCTTCCTTCCTTCCTTTCTTTCTTTCTTTCTTTCTTTCTTTCTTTCTTTCTTTCTTTCTTCTTTCTTTTCTTTCTTTCTTTCTTTCTTTCTTTCTTTCTTTCTTTCTTTCTTTCTTTTCTTTCTTTCTTTTCTTTCTTTCTTTCTTTCTTTCTTTCTTTCTTTCTTTCTTTCTTTCTTTCTTTCTTTTTCTTTCTTTCTTTCTTCTTTCTTTCTTTTTCAGATGTTCCAGTTTCATCATTGGGAGCTCTTTCATTGGCTCTTATATTCCTTTGACATATCCATCTTTTTTTCTTTGTTTGTTTACTGCCTTACCTTCTGGCACTACAACACTCCACAATTACCTTGTTCTCTGTCCCAGACCTCAAGTCAACCATTTCTTCAAAGGGCCCTGGCTTCCTTTATTGGTGAGTGATATGAAAAACCAAGATATATAAAGTAGATGGACTTATCTACTGTGGTATCATTGCTTGCTAGTCTTTCCAGCTGAAAGAGCAAGAAAATATATGTGTATTTCCAGACTTGTGTTTCTTTCTTTCTTTCTTTCTTTCTTTCTTTCTTTCTTTCTTTTCTGAATGTGTATTCATCTATATTTATGTTGGATACACAGGTGTTCATTATGTCATACACAGCTCTAATCTTAGATACATGGACCAATCCAGACTCCCTTTTGCATATCTAGGATTTCCCATTTCAATAATGAAAATCTTGACTTCCACCATCTGCCATCCAATTACCTAATTACTTTACATTATAACACTATAACACTATACTATAACACTATAACAATTCATCAGAAGCAACTTTATCAACTATACTAAAGTGGTTATAGGTAGTTTATCTTGCCTATAATTGTATAGACTACACTCATTTCCTATGCTACTTAGGTCAGCCCCATCCCCCACTCCCCTTACCTTGGGTGAGGTAGTTTCATATATTTGTATTATAGTTAGATTATTTTCACATCTGCATTCCATCCTGGAATTCCTCAACATCTTAAATGTCTTTTTAAAAATTGTGGACATTAAGGTTCCTACTTTGTGCTTTCTATGGCTTCTGAAAAAGGCAGTGTTATGTATCCATAATTTTCTCTGCTGGATTTTCATCCTTTTTCATGCAGAAGTAGAGGGTGCTTTTTGATAATCCGTGGTACCTTGAGTTCCTGCCATGTACTTCAGCAGTGAAAGTTCATACTAACACTCATCATGTTAGTGAATGAACTGCTGAATTTATCAATGAAAATCTACCTAGCAAAGCATCTAGTGGTGATTGAAATATAGACAAGTGTAAATTATCTGCCAGTATAATCTATAATGTGAGCTTTCTGATATAATACTAGCTAACCATCTCTATACTATGAATTTTTTATTAGTAAAATGGACTTAGGTTGAGGCCAATTAAATAATAAATTCATAATATCACACACTATAATGCAGAAGTATTCTAAATGAGAATTAGAGACTACATAACATATTCTCTAACATTTATACAGACTTTCTTCCAAACTAGACATTTCATAATAATTGAAAATATTTAATATCTGACAAAAGTAAACAATGAGCTTTATAGTCCATAAGAAATTTTAAAGCAAATGAATTAATTTAAATGGATAGCCTGAACAAAATTTTTTTTTAATTTTAATTTTTTATTTTTAATAATAAATTTATTTTTTATTGGTGTTCAATTTGCCAACATACAGAATAACACCCAGTGCTCATCCTGTCAAGTGCCCCCCTAGGTGCCCGTCACCCATTCACCCTCACTCCCCGCCTCCTCCCCTTCCACCACCCCTAGATCGTTTCCCAGAGTCAGGAGTCTTTATGTTCTGTCTCCCTTTCTGATATTTCCCACACATTTCTTCTCCCTTCCCTTCTATTCCCTTTCACTATTATTTATATTCCCCAAATGAATGAGAACATACACTGTTTGTCCTTCTCCGATTGACTTATTTCACTCAGCATAGTGCCCCCAGGACAAAATTTTTCATCATAATTGTTCACCAAGGGCTGGTGCTAATTCAGTAGAGACTGGTGTTCGGTAACTATAACATATTAGCTGTCATAGAAACCTGAAGTGGTATTTAAAAAAATAATAAATATATCCAACAATTCACTCTACAGTAAAAATTACTATCTTATAAATATAGTGCTTTTTCCTTTCTGAGTTTCATGAGAGACAAGCGATTAGGCACATTGTTATGTTTCATGACATATGAGTGAAGGAAAATTTTTCATGATTTTCTACTTTAATTATGATAGATAGCATTGCAGGGGTTTAGATAAGATATTGAAACCTGGGCATATTGGAGATAATTTAACTTTTAATTGAAATTTTAAAAAAAATATAGAAATGTAAGTGAGTTAGGTTTGAGGCATCTACTGCATGTAGAAACTACTTGATGTATTTTGAGTCCCTAAAATAAAGGCTATAATTCTTTAAATCAATCTTCTTTAAAATTTACGTTAAATTTTCTATCTAACATTAAAAAATTACCACCCTTTTTACATTCTGATAACCTAAGGGTGGTAAGAAAGTTAAGAATATTAATTAGGTGTGATTTCTCATTTTCTTTTCCCTTACTAGGTACCTTCTATTGCCCAGAAACCATAGGAATCCATAAAAAAAAAACCATCAGGAGAGTCCTTCACTTGGGCAAAAAATTATTATCAGGTGTATTTTAGAAGGTATGTGGAATGTGGGCCAGAAGACAGAGGAGTTAACTTTTTGTTTCATTTGTTTTTTGATACATCTTAATATCCAACTTTTCATTAAATATTGATGAAATCAGTGTTTGTTGCTTTGGGAATCAGTAAAGACATGAAACCATTACAACCTGGAAAAGCTTATGGTATATTCTATTCAAGGACTTTCTGTAAGGTTGATATTGATCTGCAGCTTGTTCTGTCTATAATGAACACATGATCACAATTCAATTTGCAAATAACTATACTCTGCATTTTTTAAGTATAGAAATACATTACACAGTGCTGTTAAGAGAAAAAGAGAAAAATCAACATGTGCTGAAATTAAAATGACTTTTGAATGTCAGTGTAGAATTAGAATAGCAAAATTATGCAAATTTAAATAATCAGAAACAAACCACCCTAGGAACAGTTTTTGAATTGTTTTATTGCTAACAATACATTCTGCATTTATACTGTAATTACTAACTTGCAAGTCTGCATTACTAAAATGAAACTAGATATGTGAATGTCTTTTAGGAGGCATTTTAACCCTTGGATTCAGGAAGATATACAATAGTTAATTACATGAAAGGTCAGATTATAAATTATACAGGCTGAAAACCAAGAGGCATAATATGAATACTTTAAAAGATGTCTCATTTCAAGGTACCTGAGAATCAAAAGTATAAATTATAAGAGCATTCCCTCCTACACTTTAATCAAAATATTGCTGCAAAGGAAGAATTTGTAGCACAGAAAAAGGGCTTAGAATGGAACAGAGAGTTACTGAATTATCTACTACTTTAAAATCAATATAAAGTAAGGTGGGAATCAGTATGAAAAATGTGGGTGGCATGGTTTCAAGGTAGTGAAGTAGTTCACACAGCTGTGATGATCCCAGAAGGATGGAAAAAGTTCCAGAAATAAGGCATAGATTCTGTGTTCAAAGAAGAAGAAAACAGAGAACAGATGGTTCTCTAGTCAGCTGGTGCATTTTGAACATCATGCTTCCTGTTGTGTGATCTTGTCGCTGTGTTGAATTAACTGAAAGCCAGTGATTTAAATACAGGACATTTTGCAACCTTGGTGCGGGCCCACCAGTGGTCAGTAGGTCTCCCAATCATAGTGACAAAGTGGTCCCTAAACATGAGCACAGGAGTGGGTAGGAGCCTCTTTAGATTAGGGCTGCAATGGAAAGAAAGCAAACCAAAATGTCATACTTAGAATGAATATATTTGCTTTTGCATTTTTAACTTTTTAGTTTTAAACAATTTTTGATCATAGGAAACTGCCTGACAAAGTCCAGAGGGGTCTCATATGCCCTTTACCTAGTTTCCCAATATGGTTACGTTATACATGATTATCCCCAAACCAGGAAAGTGAAATCCACATGATGTCTGTGCTTAGTTCTATGTCATTCTTTCACTTGTAGAGATGTGTGGAAGTACCCCTGAAATCAAGATACGTATCTCCTTTGTCACCACAAGATTCCCTGGTGCTAGCCCCTCAGTTACACATGACTCTTTCCCCCAAATACCTACTCATTGGCAATCACTGTTTAATTTTCCATCTTATAATTTTGCCATTTCAAGGTATGCTATAAATAGAATCATACATATGTGACATTTTCATGTAGGCTCCTATTATTCAGTGTAAATGCCTTTGAACTCCATCCAGGTTAGCATGTACAAACATCTAGGTACTTTCCATTGCTAGTAGATTCTGTGGTACAGATGTGCCACAGCTTGCTTATCTACTCACCTTTACACAAATTTTGGATGTTTCCACTTTGGGTTATTACAAACAGTTGATATGAGTAGTCATGTGAAAGTTTAGTACAGAAATAAGTTTCCATTTATCATCCAGTACTATGATTGCTGGATCATGATAAGTATAGTTTCTTAAGAAATTGCCAAACTATCTTCCAATTTGGCTTTTCCACTTTACATTACCATCATTTATTGTCAGCACTATTTTTTTTAGTATTAACTAAACTGTTCTAATAGGTGATATTTCATTGTACTTTGCCAGGTACTTTGGAAATATTTTTCCTCAATGTTATTCTGATTTTTTTATCCTGTTAACAGCTATTTTCATAATAAGAGTTTTAAATTTTGTGCAGTTCAATTGAAAGATGGAAAGGAAAAAGTAAAATACTATTAATACATGATGTAATTGTCTATGTAGAAAATCTTAGGGAATTGACAAAAAATACCTATAAAAATAAACAAATTTAGTAAATTAAGAGATTGAAATGTTAAAATACAAAATTCAATGCAAAATATTGGAAAACTGAATTTTAAAAATGCCATTTACAATTTCATGAAAAACAGAATAATTAGGAATTAATTTGATAAAATTTTGTAATATGTCTGTAATATTTTTATAGATAAAAATAGTATCTAATAAAAAGATGTATATTTTGTTGATAGATTGAAAGATTCAATATTGTTATTTTGTCTGCTGTCCCAAAATTGATTTAAAAAAATCAATGCAATCTTGATCAAAATCCCTACAGATTTCTATCTTAGAGGTTCACAATGTGGTTTCATAAAAATAAAATTTTTTAAATGGGTCTCTAAAAATTTTTGTTCTCTGTTTAGTTTGTTCTGTTTCCTTTTTTTTTTTTTTTTTTTAGTTTTCTGATTTTTTTTGGATTATTTTTTATAAATTCCTTTATGTCCTTTTTATTTTGCTCTTATTTGCTACAACCCTTTGTGTATTATTTTAGAGCACTCTTAGTACTTACCTTCTACACATTTAACTTATTAAGCTCTACAATCAAAGATATTATGTCACTTCACATATAATATAACTTACAAAATACATTTTCATTTGTCTCCTCTTGGCCTTCGTGTTTTTATCATCATAGACTTTACAGTTATCTCCATCATAAACCTGACACTGCACTGTTGCCACATTTTGCTTTAAACAGATAATTATCTCTTTTTTAAAGATTTTATTTATTTATTCATGAGAGACACAGAGAGAGGCAGAGACACAGGAAGAGGGAGAAGCAGGCTCCATGCAGAAGCCCAATATGGGACTCGATCCCAGATCTCGGGATTATGTCCTGAGCTGAAGGCAGACACCCAGCTGCTAAGCCACCCAGGCATCCCAATAATTATCTTTTAAACAAGTCTAAATACTCATTTTTATCCAAGTAATCACCATTTCAGTTGCTCATCATTCCTTTGTGTAAAACCAGATTTCCATAAGGTATCATTTTCTTCTGCATAAATGGCTTATTTTATTACCTACTAAAATGCAATTCTGTGATGAATTCTTTTAGGTTTTGCTTGCCTGAAAAAGTCTTTAATTAATTCAAATTCTTTTTTCAAGGATATTTTGTTGGGTGTAAATTTTCAATTGTCTGTCATTGCTTTAAAGATGCTCCAATGCCTTCTGTCTTATACTCTTTTTTAATGATACTCTACTGTCATTCTTATCCTTGTTCTTTTGTATATAGTATGTCTTTTTCCTCTGGCTACCTTTTATTTATTGCTAATTTTGAGCAATGTATTATAGTTAGCTATGCTGTATAGTTTTTCTCCATGTTTCATCTGCTTATATTGCACTTAGCTTCTTGAATCTATACGTTTTATACCCTTCATCAATTTGGAAAATTTTTACCCATTATTTTTTCAGATATCTTTTCTGTCTCTTCCTCTTTCTATCCTTCTTTTGAAACTCTATGCGCACAAATTCTAATTTTCTTGATCTTTCCACAACATATTGCTGCTCTTTATTTTTCCAGAATTTTTCTTTTATTTTGGATTAATTCTATTACTCTGCTTTCATGTTCACTACTCTTTCCTTGTACAATGATCTAATCTAGTGTTAATTTTGTTGACACAAATGAACAAATCCTTTTTTTTTTATTAAAAAAATGGAGAGTTTTATATGAGCCCAAGTTAGGACAGCTGTCTAGGATATACACTCTTTATCAAAAAAAAAGAGTGCTTTGGGGAAGGAATATTTAGAAAAGGGTTATATAAATTTTTTCATTAAGAGTTGCAAATCATGACAAAAAGCATTCTAGAAATTACAGATCTTATCATAAGCTTTTAGTACATGAAGGAATGCCTGGCTCCAATCTTATGGGGACTAGGAAGGTTTTACTCTTCATGTTTGAAATGTTTCTTTTTAGATTATTTGTTAATGAAGCATATATATAATACGTGCTCAGGGCAGAAGTAGAGGCTATGCTTTGAGGTTTTCCTGACTCTAGTAATGACTGAAGTATGGCTTCTGTGAGGGTCCGTGAGCAGGATCTACAAATATTAGAAGTCAAAAATTTTCTTTATCAATTCCATTCATCTTTTTTATTTTTAATTATCTTACACTTGTTAATACCTCAAGAAGTTAGTATCTCAAGAAGTTAGTTCAACTTTGTCTTTTTATAAGTTCCATGTGTGTAAATAACATTATTTCCTCTAACTTCTTCAATATGTGAGGCAACATGTGAACATATGAAGAATAGACACACATGGTAGAAAAAAGTGAAAGATTAATTATAATGATATTCTTTAACTTTTCAATTATTTCTACCATGTGTATCTATTCTTCATCATTTTGTAGTAACTGATTTTCCTTCCTATTATTTATTGTGGTTTCTAGCTTCTTTGTACGCTTAATAGTTTTTGCTTAGATCCCAGATATTGTCAATTTAAATTTTTGGTAGTTTATGGTATTTTTGTATTTCTATAAATACTCTTGATGATTTGGCTTGTCCTATTTGTATATTCCATGAGTTAAAAATAGTTTTTTTAATATATTTTTAAGGGTAGGTATAAAAGAAAAGACTACAGATAGCCCTCAAAATATAAAAATATTTACTGGATTGTCATTTAGAGAACAGGTTTTCTGAGTCCTGCTCTACCCGATGCATTACAAATTTGAGGTTTTCCATTATGGCTGGTAGAAACATAGTTTTGTTTTGTTTTTAAAACATATATTCCTCATTCTATCAAAATTGAAAAAAAAAACAGCTCTAAGTAATTCAGAATCACTTTTGTGGCACAAAGACAGTATTGCATGGATTGTTATTGATGCACAATATTTTTTCCTTCTAATTCTCTAAACTGTGTTTGCAAATTTCTATAACATTGGAAAAAACACTCAGATCATGATAAACGGGCATATTTTTCTTATGGCTGATCTTAAGGGGGTGCTTCTATAGTTTCTTCCTCAGCTGAAATTCTCAATAAAGGATTTTGGTATATAATCTTTATAATACTAGGATATTCCCTCTCTGCTCCTCATTTGGTCAGAAAGTTTATTATAAGTATTTATTGAATTTTATCAACTACTTTCTCAGTCTATTTGACATTGTCTCCTTTGATACATCAGTGTAGTGGAAACAGTGATTCATTTTTTTTCTGTTCTTGTTCTTGAAAACATGCCTTTAAAGTGGAGACTTTATTAGGACTGGGTACAGATCATGGTACAGTAGTCCAGGATTGGTGGCAATAACAATACCAGGACTTAGAGATGAGGAATTCTGGAAGTCTTATAGAAGAAATTGTCTACTGATGGTTACCATTAAAGAGTTTATGAGTCTTTCCTGAAATAGCTGGTATAAGCAATCAAATCATTTGCTGAAGCTACACTGAAAAGAAGTGCAATTGAAGACGTTTAATAGCAAGATCAAGTTAATGTAATCAGTAAGGTGTGGTTTTGGTATTTAGTGTCCAGACTGAGTGAGAGTGATAGTTTTGGTCCTCAAATTTATTCCATTATTGTTACTCCATATCAATGTTTCCTCATGTCGATATACCTTTTATTTCAGAGTATAGCAAACTCACTAGTCCTTAAGTTTGATTATTTCATTATACAGAGGATGTTAATTCACTCAGTAATTTTCTCTTTTATCTTGTGCCTGCAGACCTAGAATTTTTATGTGCTTTGCCACACAGGAAGAAGGCCCTAGACTAAGACACATATCAGGCTACATTTTTTTTTTCAAGCTACATTTTTGATGTGAGTCACCTAACGCACATGTAGATGATCTCCACACACTTGTTCCTTCACTGGTTCCTGAATACATTGATCACATGTGAGTTCCCTGTGGTGACTTAGTTTCTGAACTCCTGGCCCATGCCACAGGAGTCACCAGATGACTCCGGATCTTTCACTTTAATTTCATACTAATTCCTTGATTTGCTCTGTTGGATTCCAGTGTTTCATCCACAATTTGTTCTCTTCTATTATAATACATATATATCTGCTATAGCCATTAAATTCCATTAGGATTATACATGTTTGTCTTTTGCCCTAATTTTCTGGATTCTGAGAGTTATTGCACACTCTGAACAATACTCTACTACTGTTTCAAGGAAGACATTATCAGCTAACTCTGAGAAATATTTTCTTTTCAGGGAGGGGAGAAACTCTTAAATGAATGGAAAGTTTTTGTGATCTTAGATGCTGTTTAAATTATTATTTGGTTTAGTAAGTTTTTCAACTTTTAAATGAGTCACAATAGTTTGTCAATATCAGATATAAATAAGACTGTTTACTTGTTTAGTCTTCACATCTTCTACTTAACAAAATGCAAAAACACTTTGGGTTTTTTCCTTAAGATTCATTTATTTTTGAGAGACAGAGAAAGGGAGAGCACATGAGCAGGGGGGAGAGATTGTGGGAGGGGGAGAGAGAAAATCTCAAGCAGACTCCGCACTAAATGCAAGGTCTAATGCAGGGCTGAATTTCATGATCCTGAGATCATGACCTGAGCTGAAATCAAGAGTCAGACACTAAAGTGACTGAGCCACCCTGGCAGCACAATGTTGTTGAGTTTTCTTAATCCATCATTCTGGGATGCTCAGAAATGTATTTAAATGCTTTATTTTTATAAAAAAGACAGAAAAAGATGTCTCCTTGTACTCTGTATCAAAGAAGTACTTGTTCATAGAAGTTCTCAGAGTTTATTGGAGCTCACACAGTTTAGCTCATTTGTTCCCCATCACAGCCTTTTGAAGCCAAGAGGGTATCATGACCCTCTTCATGTGGCAATTCTACATACAAACAAATAAACCTCTACAAGTAAGAGATTATGTGTTTTGTCTTAACTCCCACAATAAATGATTTCCAAAGCTAGGACTGTGTGTTAGACACTAATTTTAAAACTTAAACACTGTACAAGATCAGGACCATAGACTCTTCCCATTGGAAAATAATGTTTTCCAAATTTCAAAAATTTCCTTTCACAGGTAAAAAAATAAAAATGAGCAATAAAATCTACTTACTAAGATTTAGATTATTCTAATTTGAGAGGCTTAGACAGTGTTTAGAGAAGAACATAATTTCCCTTTGTTAGATTAATGGCTCCATTTAAAATCCTAAATTTTGAGCAAATGCCTTCAATTCTGCAAAATTGCAAAGAATTAAAACAATTAAACTCTTTAATCCACTGCCAAGCCAGAATTTAACATAGCCAGGCATTTTAAATTCTACCATTGTTTACTGTTGCTCAGATATTTTAGTATCTTCACTTCTAATTGCTATTGCTTTACTCAGAGCACATCATTCACTTTACGTCCTAACATAATCAGCATGGCATTTTCCCTAGAATGTGCTAGGTTACATTAAAAAGCAATGATAACAACTATGTGATATAAATATTTGATACTTTAATATCATGTATTCATAGCATTTATCTAAAAAGCTGTTATAAAAATATATGCCTCTCAAAGTATATCACTTACAATTTAAAAAGAGTATCAATTTATCCTGCTGCCCATACATTATTCATAATAGTTATGCACACCACTCTGTAACTATGACTGGAAGGTAAGTGCAACTATAAATGACTCTGGGTGCTTAAAAATATTTCTGTAGAAGTTAAAACACTTAACTTTTTTTTTCCCTGAAAACTTGTAAATGTGTTATTAGAGTAGGATTGATTATCTGTAGTTTGAAAGTGTGGATTATTATAGATAAGAGGTATCCACTATCAACACTAAAATTTAGAAGTGGTATTATGACTGCTAGCATTGATTGTGAAGATGTGCATCTTACAGGAGACAGATCACTGGTATCTCTTCATATTTCCAGCAAGAAAGATTTGGGGACAGCCTTCCATGTTATTTGAGAGAGAGGAAGTAATCACCATGTAGTGAACTTGCCCCATCCCTACTGCACTGTCCTCCTCAAGGCTAACTCTGTTGGTCCTGGGACATAGAAAACCAACTGTTCAGAATATGAAGAAGATGCCCAGGAATACGCCTCATGTAGTTTGATAATTTGGGGCGTAGTTAAAAGTTGAACTTGTAAAAAAAAAAAAGTTGAACTTGTGGTTCAAAGGGGAAAAAGGGGACCAAAATTGTTTTCAGTTCACCAAGTACTTTCACGTTTTTCCTCCCACTCATCTGTCTCATTGGTGATGCTGTGGAGAGGCTGAGAGGGAAGTTGAAGGGAGCAGACTACATTTGACAGGCAGAGAAAGTATGGAGTCCTGGGTGCCCCAGAGGAGTTTGCATCTATTCTGAAGCAAAGGTGGACTTAAAGCATTATTCCTCCCTCATCTGCCACCTGATTGAACTAATATGCTTCCCTAAATGTCTACTCAATTTCAGAGTTGTGACTCAGCCACCAAAGGTAATGGACTCAAGGACACTTTAAATCAAGTTTATTGCTTCAACCTTTAATTTTACACTCTAATAACATTATCTTTTACTTGCAGAGGTAAATATCTTATTGATTCTCTTCAACAACTTTACACCTTTAGTTTACTTCACCTGTATCTACAGATGAGCACAGAACATAAAGTGATTAAAAGTCAGGACATATGACTGGACGAAATAATCTGATGTTCAATTGTGTTTCACATGAAATAAGTTAAAGCCATCGATTTTCCCATGAGTTCTTATAAAATCTTCATTAACAAAGTTCCAGATATGAAGTATGCCATTGTCAAAAAAAAAAAAAAAAGTTTAGAGAGTGTAAATTCTGTTCTAACTAGTTACTAAGAACATCTTTGGGGTATCTTGTTTGTCTGAAATCACAGGGCTATCTATGCTTTCCATGCTGACAGGATAAGGCTGTGACCCCTGATTTTGGCTCAGATCATGACCTCAAGGTTGTGACATCAAGCACCATCTCACGCTCCACACCGAATGTGGAGCCTGCTTAAGATTCGCTCCCTCCATCTCCCTCATCCTCTTCCCCCCCCCAAAACAAACAAACAAATAGGAGAATATTTGCTTTATTCATTAGATTTTCATAGTGACTAGGTTCATATCTGGAACAATGCAATAAGATTTTGTATGATGCAGTCATATGTTGAGAAATACAGCTGTAGAATGGAAAATTGAAATTAAGTTTGTAAAATGATGTTTTCAATGATTCTGAAACAGGAAGAAGAAAATAATAAGCAATAATCCTACTTACAGTTTTTTCAAATGAACATTCTTCTCTAGATATGAAAAGGAAAAGACACAAATAGGTAAGGACAAATCTAGAAAATATTTTTTACTAAAATCTTGAGAATCAATGTTTGTCTATTTACATCCTTTCATTATTATCTTTTAGAAAGTGTCTGGGGATTTTATTTATCATGTCACACATGCTATATTTTATACTTCTAGGAATATTTTTCCTCAATAGTGCTCAGTGGAGACAGTAAAATGAGATTCAATATTTTGGAGGTAGTTCCAGGAGATTTGGATGTAAGGGGATGAGATTTGGAAGAAAGGCAGGCAGAGACAGGAGAACCCTGTCCTGAGAGGAAACCACCCTTAAAAGGATTTTACACCATCTTGGAAGGAGTCCTCCACCCTTTCCCATATGTAGGTAGATGACAAAAACCTGAGTGGCTGACAGGCTTATGGAGGGTTAATCAGATTAAATAGCCCACCAACAAGCCCATAAAAACCCTTAGACTTAGAAACTCCCATACAGCCCTTTCAGGTCCCCTCCCTCTTTGGGAGTTTTATACTATCACTCAATAAACTTTGCTGGCCATCAGTCTTCTTCTGGTCTACCTCTTTGTTCTTTGAAGCCACAGGACCAAGAACCTTGGGCACCAAAGGAAAAGAAATCCTGCAACAGTTACACAGAAGAAAGACAAGTGGAGGCTTTCATAGAATTCATGAATTTCATGAATTTCATACAATTTCATTGTAATTAAAAATGTGATTTGTCATGGCAATATGTAGTCCAATAAATAGAAGTTATTTAAGAAATACAAAACTAAAGTGAAAAAAGGGAAGGAACGAATCACTAAGATCTGAGAACATGTTAAACAATTGCAGAGTCCCCAGCATCAGTGTGAATTACCAGCTGTGGTGGTTGTTGTTAAAGGCCTCTCTTCCAGTCACTAACGCAATATGATTGACGTCTCTTCTGTTGACAGTTTGCTTACCACCATCACACATTTGGTTCATCCGAATATATATTCTCTTATAGTAAAGATTTGATATCTACTATTCTTCAAAAAAACCATGATTCCTGGCAAAGAAGGCAGACAGAAAAGTAGGCTATTTTTGGCCAAAAGCAAAAACATAATTTTCAAAATGGAAAACGTTGATTACAAATGAGTGGAACACATGTAACAGTGGCAAGATGTGTGAGCAAGATTGATTCAGGATATGATGGGTTGGTTGTGAAATAAATATGTGTTTCTAATTTGGAGGCATATTAAAAAAAATATAAACTATGCAAAATATCTAGTGTACTATTTATTGAGTAGCTATTAGTATATAAAAGGCCAAAATCAAATAGGCTGTTCCTATAAAAAGAATGTATAATATTCATGTAACTGGTATATTAGCATATCATATTTTATTGCATTTAACCATGAATACCAACTATTTTTCAATAACTACACCCCTAAAATGATGTATGGAAAATATTGCCTTTCTCCTATTGAGTAGTAGCTCACTGAAAAGTTAGTTGCTGGAATCCATCAGCTCTTAATCAGTTTTGATTATTATAATTTACCATGTAATTAGTAACTACACCATTTCAAGATTTTAACTCCAAATTTGCTTCAAACCTTGCCTCTTCCTCTTTACCTTCTCTCTTTTTTTTTCATTATTTATTTATTTATTTTAGAGCGTGAGATCATGAGCAGGAGGCACAGAGATAGGGAGAAGGAATCTCAAGCAGGCTCTGAGTTGAGCATGGAATCCAACCTAAGGCTCAGTCTCACAACCCTGAGATCATGACCCTAAATTACAACCTAGCTAAAACCAAAAGCTGGACACTCAACTGCCTGTGTCAATCAAGTGCCCCTTCACCTCCTCCTTTTTAAACAAAGCTTCTAGGCATTAGGCATAGGAGGAGAAGCTTGACCATATAAAAGAATATATGTTACCTTCACATATGATATAGTCTCATCATTAAAAGGGGATGAGTTTAAAGACAAATCCAAACAAGAAATTTTTATTCTTTAGGGAATTATTGTTATCTTATATAAATGTTCCTTTAAATTGAGCATAGATGATGAAATTAATGAAAGGACAATATTTTTATTTATATTTTTAATACCCAAATCACATATTTAAGTAGCATTGTATTTCTAAGTATATACAGCCAAATACCTTTCTGTTTAATTGAAAGATGCAAAAATGGACTCTAACAAACCAAATAAGTCAATAATAATCAACCAATCAATTGTACCTATATTAACTTAGGTATTTTTATTCTATATTTTTGCCTATTTAAAAACCTTAGAAAACAATATACACATATTTTTTCTTTTTTTCTGTACATTTAATGCCCTACCATATCAACATACCACATTTTATTTATTCTTTGCCTACTAGCTAATTTTTTTTTTTATTTTTTTTATTTACTTATGATAGTCACACACAGAGAGAGAGAGGCAGAGGGAGAAGCAGGCTCCATGCACCGGGAGCCCGACGTGGGATTCGATCCCGGGTCTCCAGGATCGCGCCCTGGGCCAAAGGCAGGCGCCAAACCGCTGCGCCACCCAGGGATCCCCGCTAATTTTTTACTATATATGCTCCTTATCTCATGTGCCCTTAGTGCTTCTCTAGGGTAGACACAAGAATTATAAATATGTAGATACAGGGTATGCCCAGTTTCAGTGTTACTACATTCTTCTAAATTATCCTTCAAAGTGATATACCAATTTATATCAAAGGCAAAAGTACCCATTTTCTCATCACCAGCACTTAATATTGTTAAAGCATTCATTTATGTTGACAATAGAAGGAAAAAGTTAGCTCATTACAATTTTATTTTTAAAGACTTTTAAAAAATTTATTCATTCATGAGAGACACAGAGAGAGAGGAAGAGACGTAGGCAGAAGGAGAAGCAGGCTCCCCACAAGGAGCACGATGTGGGACTCGATCCCGAGACTGGAATCACGCCCTGAGCCAAAGGCAGACACTCAACTGCTGAGCCACCCAGGCATCCCTACAATTTTAATGCCTAATATTCTTGTGTATAATGAAATCAAGCAAAAAATAAAAATAAAAAATAAAAAAATGAAATCAAGCAACTTTTAATTATAGCATCAGCTATTTAAGAGCCATTTTGTTCTGACTTGCTTCATCATAACATTTGCCCACTTTTCAACTTATTTTAATTTGATTGCTTCTAATTAACTTGAAATGCTATAAGACAAGTTTATGAGTATTTTGAAGTATTTATGCTCTTGTTTTGCTTTATTAATTTGTCTCTAATGCATAAGTCTGTGTGTCTTCTGTATTCGTGTGTGTAGTTTACTCAGTATATTTAGTGTGTGTATGTGTAGTCTATTTAACCTTTTTCAACATAGTTTTATGAATAAGGCATTCAATTATTTCAAAATGATTTATTGGGGGATATCATTCTATTTCTTTAAATAGATTCAAATTCCTGCTGCAATAGATAGGATTATTAAATCACTCACCCTATCTGTCTTTATTTAACTTTGAATTCAGCTTATCCAAAATGAGACGAAGTATTTGACTGCATAATCCTTGTGGAATCAATGCTAAGAACAAATAGAACTGCAAAATAATAATAATAATAATAATAATAATAATAATAATAATAATAATAAATATTTACAGTAATCAAATTGTTAGTGGTAGCATTGGTATGTTTGTTTTCATTCTTTGATTTATGATTTTTTGGGATAAAGCAAATTTAGTAATTATCCTATCATCATTGAGAATGATAATTTTCTGCAGAGGAGATGAGAAAGGTGTCAACTGAAGGTGAGTGAGATTATGTGAAAATACTCTAGTCCTAAATTTGACCTACAAGTGTCATTATGAACTCATGATGTAGAATATCACAAATATACATACACAGAAGACTTTCACTGATAGGAGGGAGAAGTCTTTGGCAAACCAACCATTATAACAAGGATAACTCAAAAAGTAGAATAAAACACAAACATGTTTGCAAATGTACAAGATTTGCTGAATCAATAAATGCTAAAGGGCCAAGAATCTACAGGGAGACCAAGCTGGAAAGGTGAGATCACAGTCTTCCCTGCTTTTCCCTGAGGACATTTGCTGACATTGATCACAACTAAGCAGTTGAGCATCCAGATTTTCACTAATTTGTCCAGGAACAGTCACTGCTGGAAATAAGAAATCAAAAAAGATTTTGACCATCTCTCAAAGAAGAAAGACAAAGATGAAGACCTGGACATTTCCTATGAGACATTTGCCAAATTCTTTATTCTCTAGAAAAAAGGTCAGGGCAGCCCTGGTGGCTCAGTGGTTTAGCGCAGCCTTCAGCCCAGGGTGTGATCCTGGAGACCCAGGATCAAGTCCCACATCGGGCTCCCTGCATGGAGCCTGCTGCTCCCTCTGCCTGTGTCTCTGCCTCTATCTCTGTGTGTCCCTCATGAATAAATAAATAAAATCTTAAAAAAAAAAAAAAGAAAAGAAAAGAGGTCAAAGCTTTGTGGGTTTGGGTTAGGGTTCAAGGCTTCCAAGGGAAGGGGCTGATGTGAGTGGCAGGAGGAGTAAATCAGCCTAGACTGAAATTAGCTAAGTCATGAAAACATTTCTAAGACTAACTTGACTGGACCTAGAATGGAGAATTATGTGCCTACCAATCATGGTCTTCAACCAGACGCACACTTTTGATTCCTAGTCATGGGGCCAGTGCAGTATGAATCAGGCAATGTTTCCATGATGTGGATGCCTTAGGAACTTGTCTCACAGTTACTTGGGCTTTCATTGTCCCCAAGGCCTATTTTAAAGTATTCAGTCATTGGGCCAGTATCCTAGCCAAATTAATGACAGAACAACTGAAGTTTTCCACAGAGTTTTACCATTTCTCAGTCTTGTTATAAGCCATGAACAGAGTAATCCAAAGTCTGTTCTGACATTTCTTCCATAGAAGAGGGTTTCCTCTCTCAGAAACACTCTTGCGTCTAGTGGTTCACCAGTCTAGTCTGAGCACAGACTCTAAAGTTTGGGTCTTGTGATCCTAGAAACCAGAAACACTAAGCAGTGGAGGGCCAGCCCTATTCAGGGAGAAAGCATGGTTTTCCATTGTTGTTAAAAATGTTAGCATCTGGGCTGCCCACGTGGCTCAGCGCTTTAGCACCACCTTCAGCCCGGCCTGATCCTGGAGACCCGGGATCTAGTCCCACATCAGGCTCCCTTCATGGATCCTGCTTCTCCCTCTGCCTGTGTCTCTGCCTCTTCTCTCTCTCTCTCTCTCTCTCTCTCTCTCCCTGTATCTCATGAATAAATAAAAAAAAATGTTAGCATCTGTCTTTGTCATCTTGGACTGCTATAATAGAATACTATACACTGAGTAGCTAATAAAAAATAGAAATTTATTTCTCACAGTTTCTGGAGTCTGGGAAGTTGAAGAGCAAGGCATGAACCACCTCACAGATTGGGTGTCTGGTGAGAATTTACTTCCTGATTTATAGTTTGGCTGTGTCCTTACAAGGCAGAAGAAACAAGGGAGCCCTCTGGAGTCTCTTATAAGGCACTAATTCCATTCATGAAGGTGGAGCCATAGATTACCTTTCATACAGTTCATATTGGACTTTATCACATGAAAATGTTATATATAAGCTGTGTGTTGATCTGGAATTATTCTGGTATTGGAAGTATTTTAAAGGAATTAAAATGTTTTAAGGAACTAAAGATAGCTGTTCATCTAAAACTCTGAATTTTAAAGCTGAAAGAATATTAAAATTTCAACTAATACCTGCATAGTAGCCAGCACCAAACCAGGATGTGTTCTGGAGAGTGTCAGTGAAGGCCATGTGTCTCTTGCTCTGTTGGAATAGCTTGATGCAAAATGCTCCCACTAAAAAAGAATAAGAAAAATGAGATAAAATGCAAAGTAAATAATAAAAATGTCCTAGCTATCAAAGATATTGAGAACAAACTTATAAAGAGATGTGATTAACATGTTATAAAAGACAGATTACAACATGAAGAATGTAATAATAAGGGACTCAAAGGATGGATTTCATAGCAGAATGAATACAGCAGGGGAGAAAATTAATGAATTGGAAGATAGGTACTGAACATGTTTCCAATAAAATCTATTAAATTTCTTTAGCTATTACCAACACAGTGAATGTAATTTAAGAAAAATTAACTGAGATTGTGCATTTGTATATTTTACTTGTTTCTAAAGGATTCATATTTATCCTTCTATTGTACTAAATCACCCCGGATTTTTTCAGAAAGTAAAAGCCATACATAATCCTAAAAATAATCATTTGGATGTATATCTATATACAGTATACATCTTTACTATTTTAAATAATAATTTAATACCAAAATATCATAAAATATGTATGACCATATCTTCTACTTAATAAAACAAATTCAAATTTGACTACAGGTCCATATAAAAAAGTCAAATTTTTCACTTGGCCACTCCATTTAGTGATTTAGTACATGATTTTTCTGGCTTGTTGTTGTTTGTTTGTTGTTTTTTGAGACATCTTTTTTTTTTAAGAATTTATTTATTTATTCATGAAAGACACAGAGAGAGAGAGAGGCAGAGACATAGGCAGAGGGAGAAGCAGGTTCCCTATGGGGAGCCCAATGTGGGACTCTTTCCCAGGACCCCGAGATCATGCCCTGAGCCAAAGGCAGCGTTCAACTGCTGAGCCACCCAGGTGCCCCTTGAGACATCTTTGAATCCAGTCAAATTATTTACTTTATCTTAACTTTAACTACTCAGCCACTTCAAGGTCTATTTGAATAAGTTGTTTCATTTATTTCTCAGAATTATACTTGTTCTTTTTGTATCTTATTTCCATTTACTTTCAGTTTCTGTTCAACTTATGATCCAAGTGTTTCTCTATTTTAAATCAAAGTTAGCACTCTGAGCTTTCACTTTTATCTTTGTGTCTGAGTTCAGGTTGTGTCTTTGTCAGTTTGGCCTGCTACAACAGAGTACCATAGACTGGGTGGCTTAAACAACAAACATTTATTTCTCATAGTTCTGGAGGCGGGAAGACCAACATCAAGGTGACGACAAGGTAGAGTTTACTCAGATGCCTCTTTATCTGGAATGTAAGTGGCCACCATCTCTCTGAGGGCTCATATGACCTCTTTTTTTTCTGCTTGTTTAGGGAGAGAGAGAGAGTGAATTCTGACTCTTGTCTTCTTATAAGAATACTAGCATCATCAAAGAAGTTCTACCTTCAGGACCTTACAATCTCATGACTTCCCAATGGCTCAATTTCCAACTACTATTGATGTAGGACCGAGTTAGGGGCAGATGGGGCTAGACAGGGAAAGATAGAGTAAAGGCCCCAGAGTTAGGTTTCTGCCCATCTCAAGAAAACACAGATCAGAAAGTAAAAACAAACAGAATAAACCGGTCTCCCTAGCTCCAAAATATTAAGTAGCATCATCCCCCCTTTTAATGGCTACTAAGAGATCATAGAAATATGTCATTAAGGTATTATGAATAGTCCCTACTCAAACCAAGATGGCACAAGAATCTCAAGGCCTACCTGACTAGTCTCACAGAAATCCCAGATACAGTAAAATGTTATGGGGGAAATTTTTTTTTTAAAGATTTTATTTATTTATTCATGAGAGATAAAGAGAGAGAGAGAGAGAGAGAGGCAGAGACACAGGCAGAGGGAGAAGCAGGCTCTTCACAGGGAGCCCGATGTGGGACTTGATTCCCAGACTCCAGGATCACACCCTGGGCAGAAGGCAGGCGCTAAACCGCTGCGCCACGCAGGGATCCCTGGAGGAGATAGTAACCAGAGAGAAGGGAATACCTTGTATGGGCCATTATATTTACAAAAACACCTTGTTTGTTATTATGATAGTTACATGTCCACAATGTTTGTTCTAAACATCCACCCTGATATTGACAAGAAATTTACCAAGTGCTCTGGTCAGGTTCCTATAAAAGAGACCATAAAAGCCTTCAGTGGCAACTCTGTCAGGACCCCTCTCACTTTTGAGAGCTTTCTCTGTATCTTTGTTTAATAAACTTCTGTTGCTTTGCTCACTCTCTGTTGTCTGCAAGATTCATTCTTCAACTCCATAAGATAAAAGCCAAGCTCTCCCATATCATTATCATATTGGGGATTAGAGCTTCAAGATATGAAGAGAGGTGGGGCAAGTCACAAACATTCAGAAACTAGCACACTTTCTCAGTAATTTGACCTATCCTTCTGAATTTTCTAGATTTTAAATAACTGTCAGTTAATTCAAGCTGTTGTTTCAGCTATTATCAACAATGGACTAAATTTTCTTTAATCCTTCTACGCTTGTAAAGCAAGAAAGAAAATAAGTAGTTTGACAGTTTAATGTGCCTAGTAAAGATAAGTTGGATAAATTCATAAGATATTACTTTGTTAGGAGGCACATTATTAAGTGTTCAATTTAGGTCAAAATTAACTGGGCTTCAAACATTGATCTAGGTAACACTTCGTGTCATTATTAAAGTCTTTGATTCTGTGATTCCCTGAGCACTTATGATGACCACAATACTATGACCCTGGAAGAATAATAGAAAAACAACAAATATTACTAGAATTAAATAGAAGTGTTGAAATGGATGCACACTGGTGAAGTATAAGCATACCTCATTTTATTGTGCTTTACCTTATTGTATTTTGCAGATACTAGTTTTTTTTTTGATACTGATTTTTTTTTATTACAGACTTAAGTTTCAAGACTTCAGTAATTGCAGATGTGATGGAAAGAGCAAGAGAACTAGCATTAGAAGTGAATCTGAAGGTGTGACTGAATTGATGCAATCTCATGATAAAACTTTAATGGATGAGGAGTTACTTCTTATGGATGATCAAACAAAGTTTCTTGAGGTGGAATCTACTCCTGGTGAACATGCTGTGAATATTGTTTAATTGACAAGAAAGAATTTGTAATAAACTTAATTGATGAAGTAGCATCAGAGTTTGAGAGGATTGAGTCCAATTTGAAAGAAGTTCTACTGTGGATAAAATGCTATCAAACAGCATCACATGCTACAGAGAAATCATTTGTGAAAGGAAGAGTCAATTAGTGTGGCAAACTTCTTTATCTTCTTCTTAAAATAAATTGCAGCTTATCTCATGGGACCTTGGGAAAATGTGGAGGAGGAGTACCCTAACTTACCTGGACTCATGTTTACAACTAGATATCACCTATATCAAAGTCAATACACTGAAGAGCAATCCAAAGACTGGAAGAACAATCTCCACATCTAAATACAGAGAAGAAATTTCATCTGAATTATTAAAAGGGAAGGTCAGAAAGGCATAAGGAGGCTTCCCATAAAAGGGAGGGACTTGCATGCACATAGTGGCAGAAAAATGGGCCCTCACATCAGGATGCTCACAGGGAAGCCTAATACCCCTAATATTCAGCTTTAAAAACCAGAGGGGCTGAATTCTGTGAGTTTGTAAAAGCAGTGAGACTTGGAGCCTGGAACTTTAAAAGTCAGTTGACTCAGCACTGGGTGAGCCCAGACGGTGAGTGGTAGCTGGGTATCTACCATTAAAGAGACAGAAGCCTGTGCTGGGAGGCAACATAAAGACTGTAATTTACACACCAGGAACAAATGGAAGACAAATCTCTTCATACAGATTTCACAGCATCACAGCATCTTGGGCAGGAGAGACTTTCCTCCCTTGCTCCCAGCATAAACACAGAACCACCTGCAGGAAGTAGTGCTGTGCAGACACTTGCTACCTAACATGCCAGCAATGAGTAAAGCCTACAGATTCTCCCGAGGACTCACCCACTCCGAAAATTGCTGTTAGACTGGCCCTGAACTATAGCAAATCTGTTAGTGCTTGCAGCATGCTCTCCCTCTCAGTCTACAGCTGCCTCCATGCAACCTATGCAGTTGCCAATCAGCAAGCACCCTGCCGCTGCATCACACCCAGCCTTGCACCCCTAGTTACTCCAGTGCATAGCCCCAGGAGCTGCACAATTTCAGGAAATCTGGCATAGGACTAGTGGCCCAATGCAAATTTTGCTAATACCACCAGTCTGCTCCCAAGTTCCCTGGTGGGCATGTTCCCTTAGAGCTAGCCTGTCTGGATCCCACTAACACCACAGCACAGTCCATAACAGGCAAAGAGTCACTGCAGACAACTGCACTGAAAGGAAAAGTGACTCAGACACAATAGCAGGGAATAAGCAACAAATGTAGGATATTCTCCTGAAGTGTCAGGGTCTGAAGAACAGGGTTATACTGCATTGCAGGGCCTAGGATCTCTTCTTCATCAAGACACCACTTTCAAGAGCAAAAGATAAGCTGACTTTCTTACCAGAGATAAACAGACACAGAGAAGCAGACAAAATGAAGAGACAGAAAAAATTATCTCAGATGAAAGATTAGGATATAGTCAATATCTAAGCAAAACAGATATAAGTCATGCTTGATAGAGTATTTAAAGCAATATACATAGTTAATGTATATTACATTATCAAAATGTCAGCAGCATTTTTTACAGACCTGGAGGACACAATCCTAAAATTAGTATAGAACCACAAAAGACCACTAGCCAAAGCAATCTTGAAAAAGAAAATCAAAGATGGAAACATCACAATTCCAAACTTGAGGGTATATTACAATGCTGTAGTCATCGAAACAGTATAGTACTGGAACAAAAATAGACACATGGATCAGTGAAACAGAATAGAAAACCCAAAAATGGACCCACAACTCTATGGTCAACTAATCTTCAACAAAGCAGGAAAGAATATCCATTGGAAAAACAGGACAGTCTCTTCTACAAATGGTGTTGGGAAAACTAGACACCTACATGCAAAAGAGGAAAACTCAACCACTTTCTTATACCATACCCAAAAATAAATTCAAAATGGATGAAAGACCTAAATATGAAACCCGAAACCATAAAAATCCTAGAAAAGAGCTCTGGTAGTAATTTCTCTGACATCAACAGTCTTTTCTCTTTTCATTCTGGGGAGTCTGGCAAGGCGGGTTATCAATGTTCTTCTTTCAAAGAACCAGCTCCTAGTTCCACTGAATCTGTTCTATTGTTGTTTTGCTTGCTTCTATATCATTTATTTCTGCTCTGATCTTTATAATTTCCCTTCTGCTGGCTTTAGGCTTCAGGCTTTAGGCTTTATTTGCTGTTCCGTTTCTAGCTCCTTTAGGTGTAAGGTTAGGTTGTATAAATTTGAGACTTCTCTTGCTTTTTGAGGTGATCACTTTTGTTTAATCCCAAAAATTTGCTGCCTCCCCAAAATTTTGGGCCATCATGGTTTCATTTCCATTTGTTTCCATGTATTTCTTTATTTCTTCTTTAATTTACTAGTTAATCCATTCATTCTTTAGTAAGATATTCTTTAACCCTCATGTATTTGTGGTCTGTCCAAATTTTTTCTTGTAGATGACTTCAAGTTACATAGTGTTGTGGGCTGAAAATATGCATGGTGTATTTTCAAAATTTTTGTACTTTTGAGTATTTGTTACCCAGCTTATGATATATTTTGGAGAATGTCCTGTGTGCTCTTGAAAAGAATGTGTATTCTCTGCCTTAGGATGGAATGTTCTGAATATATCTGTGAAGTTCATCTGGTCTAGTGTGTCATTCAAAGCCATTATTTCTTTGTTGATTTTCTGCTTAGATATTCTGTCCATTGCTGTGGGTGGGATGTTAAAGTCCCCTACTGTTATTGTATTATTATCAGTGTGTTCCTTTATGTTTGTTTTTAATTGATTTGTATATCTGGGGGCTCCCGAGTTGGGAACATAAATATTTACAATTGTTAGACTTCGTTATCCAACCCCTTCATTATGATATAGTTCCCTTCATCATCTCTTGTTATGGTTTGGTTTAAAATATGTTTTGTCTGATATAAGAATTACTACTCAACCTTTATTCTGATGAATAGCCAAAGTAATATTGAAAAAGAAAAGCAAACCTGGCAACATCACAATTCCAGACTTCAAGCTATATTACAAAGCTGTAGTCATCAGGACACAGTATGGTACTGGCACGAAAACAGACACATGAATCAATGAAACAGAATAGAAAACACAGAAATGGCCCCACAACTATATGGTCCTTGACAAAGCAGGGAAGAATATCTGATGGGGAAAAAAAAGTCTCTTCAACAAATGTTGTTGGGTAAACTGGACAGCCACATGCAGAAGAATGAGACTAGCCCACTTTCTTACACCATACACTAAAATAAATTCAAAATGGGGACCCTGTGTGGCTAAATGGTTGAGCATCTGCCTTCGGCTCAGGGCATGACCCCCACGGTCCTGGATCCAGTCCCACATTGGCCTCTCTGCAGGGAAACTGCTTCTCCCTCTGCTTATATCTCTGCTTCCCTATGTGTGAATCTCTTATGAATCAATAAATAAAATCTTTAAAAAAGTAAGATAAATTAAAAATGGATTCATCCATTTTGGGTGTTTCAACACCTAAATATGAAATAGGAAACTATTGAAATCCTAGAGGAGAACACAGACAGAAACCTCTTTGACATTGGCCATAGTAACTTTTTACTAGACACGTCACCAGAGGCAAGAAAAATAAAACCAAAAATGAACTATTAGGACTTAATCAATATTAAAAATTTCTGCACAGCAAAGAAAATAATCAACAAACCTAAATGGTAACCTATGGAATGGGAGAAGATATTTGCAAATGACATATCTGATAAAGGGTTGGTATTCTGATATGCCTGAGTGGCTCAGTGGTTGAACTTCTGCCTTTGGCTGAGGGCATGATCCCAGAGTCCTGGGATAAGTGCTGCATCAGGCTCCCTGCATGAAGCCTGCTTCTCCCTCTGCCTGTGTATCTACCTCTCTGTGTGTGTGTGTCTCTCATGAATAAATAAATAAAATATTTTACAGAAAAAAGGGTTGGTATCCAAAATCTGTAAATAACTTATCAAATACAACACCCGCTAAACAAAAAATACAGTTAAGATGTGGGCAGAAGACAAAAACTGACTTTTTTTCCAAGGAAGATGTACAAAAGGCTACAGACATATGAATAGATGCTCAACATCACTCATGACCAGCAAAATACAAATCAAAGGATGCCTAAGTGGCTAGGCTGTTGGGCGTCTGCCTTTCGCTCAGGGTGTGATCCCAGGGTCCTGGGATTGAGTGCCACATCAGGCTCCCTGCATGGAGCCTGCTTCTCCCTCTGCCTATGTCTCTGCTTTTATCTTTCTGTGTCTGTCATGACTAAATAAATGAAATCTTTAAAGAAATGTTTTTCAAATCAAAACTACGATGAGATACCACCTCAGTCAGGATGGCTAAAATCAACACAGGAAGCAACAGCTGTTCATGAGGATGCAGAGGAAGGGGAATCTTCTTACACAGTTGGTGGGAATGCAAACTGGTGCAGCCACCCTGGAGAACAGAATGGAGGTTCCTCAAAAAGTTAAAAATAGAACTATTCTATGATCCAACAAGTGCACTACTAGGAATTTATCCAAAGGAAACAAATATGCTGATTCAAAAGGACACATGCACCCCAATGTTTGTAGCAGCATTCTCAGCAATAGTCAAATTATGGGAAGAGTCCAAATGTCAATTAAATGATGAATGGATAAAGAATAAGTGATGTATACACACACACACACACACACACACATATATAATGGAATATGAAACAGCCATCAAAAAGAATATCTTGCCATTTGCAATGACATGGATGGAGTTAGAGTGTATTATGCTAAGGGAAATTAGTTAGTCAGAGAAGGACAAATACCTTATGATTTCACTCATATGTGGAATTTAAAACCAGATGAATAGGGAAAGGAAGAAAAAGAGAGAGAGATGGAGGCTAACTATAAGAGACTATTAACTATAGAGAACAAACTGAGGGTTTACTGGAGGGGAGGAGTGTATGATGGGCTAAATGAGTGATGGTATCAACAAGAGCATTTGTGAGGAGTACTGGGTTCTATATGTAAGTGATGAATCACTAAATTCTACTCCTGAAACCAATATTACACTGTATGTTACCTAACTAGAATTTAAATAAAAATTTGAAACAATGAGACATGGGTGGTTCAGTGGTTGAGTGTCTGCCTTTGGCTCAGGTCATGATCCCTGAGTCCTGAGATCAAGTCCCACATAAGGTTACTACAGGAAGCCTGCTTCTCCCTCTGCCTGTGTCTCTGCCTCTTTCTGTCTCTCATGAATAAATAAATAAAATCTTTAAAAAAACTTGAAACAAAAATAAAAATAAAAAATAAGAATGAAAAGTAGGCAGAAGACATGCACAGACATTTCTCCAAAGATATTCAGATGGCCAACAGACACATGAAAAAATATTCAACACTTACCAACAAGGGAAGTACAGATCAAAAGTACACCTGTCAGAATGTCTAAAACCAACAGCACAAAAACCAACAAGTCTTGCAAGATATGGAGAAAAAGGAACACTCATGCCATTGGTGGCAATGCAAAGTGGTGCAACCACTATGGAAAACAGGTGATTCCTCAAAAAGTTAAAAATAGAACTACCCTGCAGATCTATTAATCATACTACTGCATATTTTCCCAAAGAATACAAAAATATTAATTCAAAGAGATACATGCACCCCTATGTTTATGACAGCATTATTTAAAATAGCCAAGACAGAGAAGCAGCCCATGGCAATTGATTGATAAATGAATAAAGAAGAAGTATATATACATACACACATATATATATATGTGTGTGTATAGACACACACACACACACACACATATGTAAAAAGAATGAAATCTTTCCATTTGTGTTGACATGGATGGAGGTAAAGATTATACTACTAAGTGAAATAAGTTAGTCATAAACAAATGCCATATGATTTCACTTATATGTGCAATTTAAGAAACTAAACAAATGAGCAAAAGGAAAAGTGTGAGAGAAACCAAGAAACAGATTCTAAATTATACAAAACAAACTAATGGTTACTAATGGAGAGGAGGTAGGGGGATGGGTAAAATAGGTGTTGGGGACTAAGGTTGGGTTGAGCATTGACATATAGAAGTACTGAATCACTATATTGTATACCTGCACTAATATAACACTGTATGTTAGCTAATTAGAATTAAAATTAAAACTTCAAAAAGAGTTTTTCTCTCTTTTTTAAAATTTATTTTAGAGAGAGAGAGAGAGACAGAGCATGAGTAGGAGGGGTAGAGGGAGATGGAGAGACAGAATCTAAAGCAGACTCAGTGCTGAGTGCAGAGCCCTATGCAGGGCCTGATCTCATGATGGTGGGATCACAACCTGAGCCAAAACCAAGAGTCAGGTGCTTAACCAACTGCATAACTCAGTTGTCCTCTCTTCCCCCAGAAAACACTTATCTCTTAATGAAAGAAAATAAATAAACAAACAAATAAATAAATAATAAAAGTGAAAAAAAGAAATCATCATAGCCTCCTCAATCTTTAGCCACTACCATCCTGATCAGTCAGCAGCCCTAGATATCAAGGCAAGTCCCTCCACCAGAGGAAAGGTCACAATTCCTTGAGCTCAGAAGACAGTTAGGATTTTTTAGCAATAAAGTATTTTTAAATTAAGGAATATATATTGTTTTTTAGACATAATAGTATTGCACACACACCAGACTGCGGTATAGTATAAACATAACTTTTATATACACAGGTAAAGTAAAAAATTCATTGACTTTGTTGTGATATTTGCTTTCTTGTGGTGGTTTGGAACTGAGTCCACAATTTTTCAGAGGTGTGCCTTATAGTTTATTAATATAGTTCTAAGAAAACAAGAAATGTTGTTTCTTCAATTTAAAAAGTCTAAGAATAAATTGCTATGTTCCAATGGGGGAGTTTTATAGCTTACACAAATATCAGTATCATTTAATAAAGTTCTAATTTTATTTGATATATTTGAAACACCACATTTGATTAAAAGGTAGCTAGAAGCTAGAACGGTAGCCTTAAATATTAATAAGCTATATAGATGTTTATATGCAGATCTATTGCATACACTGTGTACTAGAAATAAGCATTCTGGGCCATTTTGTAAGCTTTCCTTGGTGTTAAACATTTAATTAAAATTTATCAAAGCCTAATTAAATAGTTGGATTTAGATGATAAATGGAAATTCAAGCATTATCTCATCAATGCAATTCTGCAAAATTTAATATCTGCCCACACAATACATTTTTAAAACTACACACAAGAAAAGATCTGATTTACTTGTTTTAGTCTGTGAAAACTTTAACACACTGTACCTTGAGAGAAGAGACTGGATAAGTAGTAAATATTTTTGTCCACAGATGTCCCCACATGTCTCAGTCATTGGTAGTGTCTTCCTTCATTATAAATGTGATGACCCACGTTTCCTATCTGCATCCAACGTCAGCAAACTCAAGGTCAGTTTATTCTGAAATAATTTTGAGTTTTCCTCTAGAGCAGACCAGGGAAGGGTATTCTCCTGTCAGATGTGACCTGCCACAGAGGCTGCTCTATTTTCATGGTGGTCTTGGGCTTCTCTTTGATCAAGTCTTTCTCTCCATACTTGCTCTCCATTTCACACTGCTGAGAATTTATCCTGAGCCCTCAACTGTCTATGCATACTCCCCTCATGTCACAATTAACACATGTCTGACAACAAAGAAGTATTTTTAAGGCTTTTTCTAAGTACTAGGGTAAGGAAGAAGCAGAGATAACAGAAATTATCTATCCAGAAAAGGGAAAACAAATTTAATGGTTCTTCATTCATTCAATTCATTCTATTCATTCTGCCTCCTATGGGTCAACACTGTGGCAATAATCTGCCTAATGATGATCATTATCAACATCTATAAGGAAGAAATTGTTAGTACCACTTACAGTGTTAGGTGTTAGAGTTGTAAGACTTGTGTCAAAAGTTGGGTCTCCCACTGTCAGCGCTTTGACCTTGAGTAGCTTATTTAAAATTCCCAAACCTAAATAATATTTCCTGTATTGGTTAGTGATACCAGTAAAAGCAATCTTGTAAGAGTGTTAGGAAAAGTAAAGGATATAATGTATAATGTATTCTTAGCAGTGTCTGCAACAAATTACCATTTCATAAATGTTAGCTGTTACTGTTATTTTATTTTATTATTCTAATAAAAAATACAGTCATCATTATATAATAGATGCTGGTGAATTCCTTTTGGTCACTGGGTTTTCCACTGTTAGTTGCATGCATGAGTAAATTGAGCAATATTGCTGGCTATGTCACCACAGAGCTCTAAGAATAGGGTGTCCTAGACAACTAAAAAGCCTTAGGACCTAGCCAAGAATCTTGACTTAACCAGAAGAACTTTCTAAGTTGATCCAGAAAATAAACTGTGCCACAACAGTCCATCCCATCTACACAGGTGAGCTGTAGACATATATGTATCAATAGCAACAGTCACTTCCAACAACCTCCTCCTTTGTTCATGTTCCATTTGGGTCTTTTATTTATCTCTTTTTAGTCTTGATTCTCCCTTCTGATTACCTACCACACCAAGTTTCTCCACCTTATCTCTGAAAACTGTCTCTAACTCAAGCTTTGGCTCTTTCAAAGGCAACTTAGTTGCTGTGAGTGGGATGTTTTGCCCTGTTTGAGGTACTTGTTATTCAAATCTTGGTCCTAACTCTTATGAATACAGCTTAGCTCCCTTAGCCATGAATGAAGAGGTAACAATGGTCAGGCCATAGCCACTGCTTCCAGTGAGATTCCTTTCCAACATAGCTCTGTTTTTATTCAAGAACTAAACCTTTTATTTTTTTGAACTCACCAATAATTATCTCTTCACAAATTATCCATAACAATACTGTATATTCTGTGAAGCAGAGACTAGTAAAAATACCCCTTTATAAACTCACCTATGTAATATTTGTCCTTTTGGTAAATGACATACTGTAATATTTGACCAACCATTAAGAAAGTTTGTGATGAATAATAAAATATATACAATTTCTCATGTAAACATCACAATTGAAATACAAAAAAATAATTTAACTTAAAAAAACATTCATATCTTAAAAATTACCAAAACTTGAAGAAAATGTTTATTGTACACTGTTGGCAATAACCAATTTTGCAATAGACACCCTCTTTGTTTTTTTTTTTTTTTTCTTACCTTATTTCGATATGTTAGCCATTATAGGAAGCACAACTCTAGATTCAAAGTGCTGCTGATTATTATGCTCTACTCTATCAGTTTACATATTCATCAACCTTTCCCTCTTTGTCTTTCATTCCACAGTTCAGGAGGGGAAGCATCCATATACAATGCCCTCAGAGTGCTGGTTTAAAGTTAACCACAATATCCTTCTTTATTATGGTTACTTAATAAAATTAACATTAAGTTTAGCATGGCAACACTGAGTAAATGACCTGGAGACCCACCTCCTTTGCTCCTGTCCCTGCCCCTCCTGGCACTATTTGTCACACTGTGGTGTGCCTTTTTTTCCACATCTGTGCAGAGTAAAGATAGCAGTGTCTGCTCACAGATCCAAATATAAACACTGAGAAGTGTTTGTAGACAGTGCTAGGTTTTCTGGTTGGTGGTGTTATTATAGAAGTGGAATAGAATACAGTTTTAAGATAACCAGCATGATGTCCTCGATTTCTTCAAAGAAACTTGCTATCCAGAAAACTTCAATGATCTGAGTGTCAGAGGGAAATAAGTAAACTTATGAGTAATGAAAACAAATTATAGTGGTGTTCTCATCTCATATGTTACATTTATTTGTGAATCTCTTTTCATCAAGAAGCTTTAAAATATCATGAAACATTTCAAGTATATTTTATTGACTTCTTACATTTTGCATTAGACAGATTGACTTGAGGGCCAATTCCTACATGTAAGGAACTAAGGGACTAGCTTCTCACCTAAGGCCATTAGTAGAAGCATTGGGAGCATTTTGGACCAAATGGAAACAATACAACTATGATATGTTTTGAATAAATGAAAAACGACTGGGAAAATTAAGAAAACTAACTAGCACAAAGAGCTAGAGCTTATGAGAAGTGAATTTGAATGTGCATTCTGACACTAGCTGATCAGGTCAGAGTTGATATTACACCTGAATACATTCTCAAGATAGAAAAGGAAACTGCCACAGGAGAAATACTCCCATTTCTTGAAGGCTGCTAAATGTTCTGTACCCTTAAAACAGTATTCTGCAAAGAAAAGCGTGTGTGTGGTAAGGAGAGCAGATGTTGTTGTCAGAAAACACTTCCAATTATATTTCATATGCTCCTGTGTTGTAGAAAATTTGAGACTGTTTTGTAGGTTATGTGGGAAAAAGGAAATAGAAATTTGCTTAACTTACCCTCTGGTCTAATGATTCGAGGTCTACAAGCCTAAACTCATAAGAAAGAAAATTAAGTAAACTATGTATGATAATGATAAATGACCATAATGCTAATTTTCACCGTTTAACCAATGTGAATAGTTAAAGGCAGATATAATATTTGACGGTTTAGCAGTGACAGAGTCATTACTTTTCAGCAGATAATTTATGTATACCAGTTAAGTAGGGGAAAAAAGTCATTATTTTCTTTGATGAAAAATCTCATAAAGTCAATATTATACCTTTTACAAAATTAAATAAAAATATTTGAATGTGGCCAGTTTGAAAGTGGAATGGCATATTGCCATTCACATAAAGCACAGTTGTAACTGGCTTTTTAACCAATTGAATGACACACACAAATATTTTTATCTGACCTGTGGTTCCTGTGTACCATCACTGACCCTGAATCTTTGATTGTCTGATAGCCACTGAAGACGCAGGGCTCTATTAACACAGGCATGATTATCTCAAGATATAGATTGTGTCTGTGAATAAAAATAAATAAAATGAACCCCCTTAATTCAAATTAAGATATAGCAAACAAACCACATTAAACTGTCTGAAATAGTTATGAGTGATATAGTAAATTTTGGTTTGGCATGGCAGTCTGTTATGTTATCAATTATAATTTGTGTTTTCAATTAATGAGACAAAAATGCTTTATATAACTGCTACAGATTGAATGCTGTATTAGGTACAAATGGGCAGTATTTACAATACACACTCACGTGTGCACATATCCATACAAGTATTAAACTACAAGGAACTTAAAATCCTTTTGAAAAGACAAAATAGGGATCCCTGGGTGGCGCAGCGGTTTGGCGCCTGCCTTTGGCCCAGGGCGCGATCTTGGAGACTCGGGATGGAATCCCACGTCGGGCTCCCGGTGCATGGAGCCTGCTTCTCCCTCTGCCTATGTCTCTGCCTCTCTCTCTCTCTCTCTGTGACTATCATAAATAAATAAAAATTAAAAAAAAAAGAAAAGACAAAATATACACATATTTCAAGTGTTAAAATGATCAAATCACCATATTAATATTGTTATGTCTATATGATTTCACATAGGTTTGATCTTCAAGCAAGTAAAGGATCTAACACGAATGCTGTATATAATTAAGTAGACATGTAAAATAAATGCATTCTCTTATTTAACTCAGTTATCTTTCCATGTTAATCTCTGTAATTACTTCCTAGCTCTGAGGAATATCAAGAAACTCAATTTCAGTCATAATTAATTTTATTTTTTCTTTTAAAGGTTATTAGTTTAAAAAAAAATGTGTCCCTGCACTGGCCATTAAAAAAATCAACATTTCACTTTTTAATGTAATATTTTTGGGTTTTAAGCATGTCAGGACCACAAAACTTGAGTCTCCTACATCTGTTCCAGATTGTCATGGGCCCCTGAATCCACGGATTGAGACATATAGCCTGCAAAGCTAGGAAGCATGCCTCTGCAGGAATTGTACTGCTCCTTGGCATAAAAGAAATAGCAACAACAGCACTGTGGCATCCAGTACTGATTTCTGTTTTGCTTTGGATGCTACACTTGCTACCCCATGTCTTTGCATAATTTTCTTAGCCTCTATAAACTTTACCTGTTTCATCTGTAAATGTGAAATGACCTCACCTGCTCATTTTTCAGGGTTTCATGGGTGTGACTGTCAAAGCATGAAAATCTATCTTAAGGTGATTAGTTTGTCCTCAATAGAATGTAAGCCTCACACATGCACAATATGTGGAATATAAATGTTAAATCATCTAATTTATTAAAATTCGAGTCACATGGGAGAGTGGCCTAAACCATTTGTGGATGAGGTAAGTTTATTAATTTAGTTTAGGATAGGAATGCTAATCATATATCTAAGTGAAACAGTAGAATTTTCTCAGTAGGCAATTGGATGTGTGTGTGTCTGAGATAGAAAGAGACAGAATAGGGAGAAAGAGAGAGAGAGAGAAAATGTATACCTGTGTTGTTTGTTCTAAGACTAGAGGCAGACACTGGAGAGTCATTTGCTTTTAAATGATCATTGAAGCTGTTGAATGATATGAGAAAGATTTGGCATAGAACCTTAAGAAACATCAAGACTTATGAGATAGATTAAAAGAAAAATATATGAGAAGATAAAAAAATAGCATGTATATCAGAAACAATGCAAAATTCAAATTTTTCTTAACAAGAACTGGTCTGTAATGTTGAAGTTGCTGACAAGTTCTGTCAGTGAGGATAGGCCAGGTTGTGCTGTGGTAACAAGGAGCATCCAAATCTTTGTGGCACAAACAACGAAGGAGATACATCCATCCCACACACTTACTTGCTGGTAACACAGGCCTGTGAAACATCACCACTTCAATGTTAACTTGTCACCATACCAGAGAGATGCAAATGCTCTTAGGTTTGTGCACAAGAGAAGCTGTTTAACCCAGAAACACAAAATCTCTTTAGCACACAAATCACAAAATCCCACCTGACCACAAAGAGCCCTCAGACAATCCTGACCATGTTCCAGGAAGCAGATGATGTTGAAAGACAAATTTTTAGCAAAAAACACAAGAACTGTCATGGTCATAGAATAAGATGTGCCCTTAAAAACGTACATTGGATTGAGTGACACGGAAATCACTAAAGACAATGGGGACACGAGTGTCCTTAGAAAACTGTCCCTGACAAGGCTGATGAAGTTGGGAATACATTCCAGGTCACTGGCTAGACTGAGGGGAAATAACCTTGTCTACTGAAACCAGAAGGAAGAAAGAACAGATCTGGTGGCAGAAAATCAAGAAAAGTTTTGCTTATGAATTACATTGTTCTGTGAGGTAGATGGTTCCTTGAAAATAAGCAAAAAAGATCACAAATCTGAGTATTTTATGGAATTTTGAGTCACATGGAGGATAGAAGAAAGAGAATAGTAGGAATTGCAATTTGTAAGAATTCCATCAGTCACATACTGTGAAATATTGAACAGTCTGGACATAGTGTTCTCTCCTGTTTGGTTTCTCTCAGTTACTTTTTAAAGTTGTTTTCATATCTGCTTCCACAATACTTAGAAAAGTTATTGCATATAGGTTTATCAGCTTTTTTGCTATGGGTGATAAGATTGTTTTATGATTACATTTTCTTCTCAGAAATTTTTGTATATGATAAAGTTTTATTTGAATTTCATGTAATATACATATATAAGGTCATATATTAAATCTAATGTTTTTAAACAATTTTATAACCTCTTTTCTTTTTAATGTAAGCTCTACACCCAACGTGAGGATTGAACTCACAAGTCCAAGATCAAGAGTTTCATGCTTTACTGACTTACTGACTGAGCCCTCCAGGTGCATTTTAACAAGCCCTAAATTACCTGACGCAATAGTAATCATCTGAAAATTATAATTGTGCCTCCTTTCTGATGAATATATCTTTTATTTCTATGTCATATTCTTTTCTACTGCCTGAAATTCTAGGCCAGTATTAAGTAATTATTTGGATAGAATATATATTCTTGTTCCTGATAATTATTTGAATGTTTTCATTAGTTCAGTTTATTTTTAAGTAGCAGGTTGAGGATGTATCATTGTATTCTTAGTAATTCTTAGTAATAGTCATTGACAATGCAGATTAGATTTTATTGCTTTCATCTCATCTCTGATAGTTTATGTGTTAGATACTTCTTATAATTCTAAATTCTAGTATTTAGTAAATATTTATTACCCAGATGTATACATATATACCCATTTTTTTAGTATCTTAGAATTATCCAACTATGAGCCAAAAATATCTTCCCCTTTGAGATACAAGAAATAATTTGGGGTCACTTTCAATACCTAGATTCCATCAATTTCACCTTTTATTAAACAGAGATTTTTATTTCTCTTTCTCATCCCCTCCCTTTTCTCTTCCCCTCCCTCTCTGCCTCTCTCTCTCCTTTCTCATTCTAAAGATGCGGTTTTCAGGTTTAACTTTGAATTTTACACCCAAGTTTTCCCTGATATTGCTAAAATTGTGTCTTCCCAGTGAATTATCAGGAGCAAATTTTGTCAATGTACCACTGCAATTGTTAAAATGTGTGATAATAAAAAATAAATGTATCATATTCCAATTTTATAAAATTACTTACATAATAAATGATGTTCATCATTACTATGTTATTTTGTGTTGCTTGGTTCACCATAGGGAGTATCATTTTTGCACAATTGAGTAGAAATGAAATTTATAAGCTGTAAAATAGAGAAGGAGATATCATGTGAAAACTAAAAATGGATTCTTTGGTCAAATATTTTGGGAAACACGGGATGAAACAAAATTGAACAGGATTCTTCATCCCAGAATTTCTTAAACCCTTCAAGTATCAAGGTGACTTTTCAACAAGAGAAACAGATTAGTAGGGCCTCTTAGTAGGAGTAGTGATGCTCCATTTTTTTTTTTTTCTTTTTCTTTTAAGACCATCTCTAAAAACCAATGTTCTGGAAAATCCACTTAAAAATAATTAGAACGAAACATTTTATCTTATTTAGGTATTTTTGCTATTGACTGTGTTTTTCTAACCAGGAGTTGCCATTATTAAATTCAATTATAATTGTTTCAATTATTGGAAAGTCTTTATTTTTATTTTCAAAATGTTACATTTGGATATCATATTTCATCAAGACTGGTGAATTCCGGGAAGCCCTGGTGGCTCAGTGGTTTAGTACCTCCTTCAGCCCAGGGCATGATCCTGGAGACCAGGGATTGAGTCCCACTTCAGGCACCCTGCATGGATCCTGCTTCTCCCGCTGCCTGTCTCTCCCTCTCCCTCTCCCCATCTCTCTCTCTCTCTCTCTGTGTCTTTCATAAATAAATAAAATCTTTAAAAAAAATATAAAAAAAAGACGGGTGAATTCCTTTTTGTAGCAGCAACTTATTACTGCACTAAATTCTCTTTGTGATTATTATTATTATTGTTGTTGTTGTTTTGTCATACGTTGTTGGGAGAAAGTACTTTTTCTTCTTCCCACCTGGGTCTACCAATTATGGGCCTGCAAATTAATGAGAATGAACAGATTAACAGGCGAAAGGACAAAGTCTATTTAGGTATGCCCATGGGATTTGACTAATGAGTATCTGGCTTGCTGAATAGGGAGAGTTAAAGATTTATATGTCAGCTGAACAAGGAGAGCTGGAATTTCAAGTGGATAGCACAGGAGGTTCTAGTGGGCTTTTTTGAGACCAATGGTCAGCTGACTTCCTGCTTTTTGATGCTAGGGCTCAGGATTTTCCCAAATTAGGAAACAACCCCTCTGGGGACAGAGAGATGGCATCAATGGCAGTTATATTTCCAGGAGGCTCTGCTTAAGTATAGATATTTCTTTCTATGATTGCTGATTGTTCAGATATTTTCAATTTAATTTTCATGTCACTTTGATAGCCTTTTATTAATTTGTTTAGCTTACAGATTTTTTCTTTGATGATGTTTTTTTCTTTCAAAAAGTCATCTGTCATAAAATTAACCAATAAGCAAACTCAATAAAAACACATTCCAAGAGAACAAATGTAAAATTGAGTAAGTCACTAAAAAATTCACAATTGATTTTGGTACCTTTACCTTCTCAAATTGACATCTGAATGGAGATTATCTGCTCATCGGTGCGTCGGTGTAGCCTATCTGCTACAGATAGGCTTTTATCTGTAGCACATTAACGGACTGAAGACAAAGGTTTTGTCCTCACCATCAGGTTCTATGACATAAAGAAGATGATATCCATCCTAGAAAGTCCAGGACAGGTTGTTGTTGTCACTTCCTCCCCAAATTATGGTATTCGTGCCTCTGCATGCCCATTCCTAGAGTTCCAGAATTCCTTCATCCCTGCTATGATAGGCAGAATTCTAAGGCATTCCCATAACTGTGTCAAAGTGTACAAACCCTGTTAATTTCCTGTCATGGTGTGTAAGGGAAACTTGTAAATAATATGGAATAGTATTTTTATGGTTATGTGATATTATTTGGCAGAAGGGATTTTGCAGATGTAATTAAGGTCCCTGATCAGTTGGCTCTGAGTTAATATAAAAGGAGATTATCTTGGGTGGGTCTAACCTAATTCAATAAGGCTTTAAAAGGGGTTGGAGAGATTTGGGAAGTGAAAGAGACTCTCCCTCTGGCCTAGAAGACAGAACTGAACCTTGTCATGAGGGGAGGATGTGGCAGGGATCTGGGCAGTCTCTGGGACTTGGTGAGGTTCCTGGATGGTCATAGCATGAAAATAAGGGTGTCACTTATAAACCTGCAAGGAAATGAATTCTTCCAACCACCAGTGAGCTTTGAAGAAGACCTCAAGCTTCAAATGAGATCACAGCCCCAGCTAACAATTTGATTTCAGTGAAGACCCTCAAAAGAGCCTTAGCTAAGCCATGTCCAGACCATTGGCCTATGGGAACTGCAAAATAATGCATTTGTGCTGTTCTAAAATACTAAGTTTGTGATGATTTGTTATGCAGCAATAGAAAATGAATATACTTCGTCTCTCACCTATTTTTTCTATATCCCTCAGTCTCTGACTATATTCACGTATATTTGAATACTCAAATGGAATGGGAAATTGGTGGTAACAGATTCATATTGCCTCAACATGTATTGTCATGCTTGAAGATGAGGGAGCCAACTGGCAAAATTTTGTTACTTAGAATTGTCAGCTACTAACACCAATGCAGTTGAGCTTTACGTTTTATTTCCCAACTTCTGCCTTCTTAGTACCAATTATATTCCTGAACTTAGACAACAAAGTTAGAGAACATTTTCCAATATTATGAAATATAGTTAATCTATTTTTCTATTTTCAGTAGTGATGCATGTGCATACCCATGCGTGTGTCTATATGTGTATTTCTCATTTTTAATCAATAGTCTAATATAAGATTTACTTATTTTTATTTTTTTCCTTTAAGATGAATATAGAAACAGAAGCATCCAAAAGAAATGTTCACATCCAAAATTGTTGAAAAACAGCTTCAACCTACCCAGATACTAGGTATAATAATTATGGAAGTGAGAGGCCATGCTGCCTGTTATTTACATTATACCTCGTTTTTCCACCACAGCAAGCTGTACAAACTTAAAGAGCTTCTTTTCCTTCTGATGCTAGTTCACGCCATCATCATTGGTTTTTGTAGGTGGAAGCACCTCACACATACCAGTTGTCACACTGAACCCATGGGCAAGTAGCTAAGGAGATTTGTCAGTTTTGGTGTGTCACATAGCCCAAGTGTTATTTACCTTAATCCTAGTTCACTCTTTAAGCTTACATTTCACATACAATTTCTGGTAGCTGAATTCATGTTGTGATGATTAATTATATAATTATTATATGGCCAAACTTCATTCTAAATTTTTCTATGATGCTATTATTTATTGTTATTTTTTTGAATGAGATTAACATTTCAATCACCAGACTTTGAGTTAAACAGATTACCCTCCATGGTGTAGGTGAACCTCATCTAATCAGTTGAAGACCTGAAAAGATCAAATACTGACCTTCCCCAAGCAAGAAGGAATTGTGCCCGCAGACTGCTTCAGGACTCAGACTGCAACTCTGCTCGTTGACCAGTAGGTTGGACAAATTTTGGACTTGCCATTCTCCACAATTCCATGAGCCAATCCCTTAAATTTGGCAGCTCAACTTATCTAGTATTTAGCTTCTATGTTAATTATAGTGAAACAGAAAATTACTTAGAAGAATATATTGATGAATATTTTGTCTAATAAAATTTCAACATATATAATATGTAGGTACATATATGCATATATTTGTATGTGAGTATATAATTTGTGTGAAAATATATACTCACGGTAACTGCATAGAGCCTTGTGTTCATAATAAATACTGTAATTAAGTTTCTGGATTTGAGGAATGTTAGACACTTTATTTTATTTAAAATTTATATGTGGTAAGTTTTACCTTTATAAATTGTACAGTTTGATGCCTTTTTAAACAAATATTAGAATATCTGCACCACCATCTGAAGTGTGTCTCCCGCCTTTTTCAGTCAAAGCCTCTTACCTAGCCTTGGCCCTCATCTAATACAATATGGATTAGATTTTCTTGTTCTACAATTTATTTAAAGTGAAATCTTACAGTCTGTATAGAGTGTGCTTTTCTTCTTTGTTAAGTAAAATATTTGAGTCATCCATTTTGCTGTGTCCATGGAGTTCTTTCCTTTCTTATTCTTGAGCAGTTTCCATCATGTGAACACAGGACAGTTCATTTATTCCTTGCCTGTTAAACAGTTGGGTTTTATTTTCCAGGTTTGGGCTATTACAAATAGAATTCTTATAAACATTTTGTAGAAGACTTGTGTGGATATACATTTTCATCTCTTTTAGGTAAACAGTTATAAGAATTGTTGGCAGCCCGGGTGGCTCAGCAGTTTAGCGCCACCTTCAGCCCAGGGCCTGATCCTGGAGACCCAGGAGACCAAGAATCGAGTCCCACCTCAAGCTCCCTGCATGGAGCCTGCTCCTGCCTCCTGCCTGTGTCTCTGCCTCTCTCTATCTCTCTCTGTGTCTCTCATGAATAAATAAATATCTTTAAAAAAAAAAAGAATTTTTGGGTCAAATGGTAAGTTGTAGGATTTTTATAAGAAATTGCTAAACTATTTTGTGAAGTTGATGTTCCATATCATGCTCCCATCAGCAATATATGAAAGTTATAACAGCTCCACATTTACCCTAATATTTGGTGTTTTCACTCATTTTATTTTTAATAGTTTTAGACGTTGGGCATTTCTGTAATGACTGATCATGTTTAGCACTTTTCATGTGCTGATTAGCATTCAGATATCTTATTTTATGAAACATCTTTTCAAATTTTTGCCTTTTAAAATATAAGTGTTTCCATTATCACTGAATTGCAGGTGTATTTATATATTGTGTACAAAGTCTTTGTTAGCTATATGCTTTGCAAATAGATTCTTTTGTCAGTTGTTCACTTTCATTTTCTTAGTGGTGTATTTTGAAGAGGACAAGCTTTGAATTTAGAATAACCCCAATTTATCAATTCATATCTTGATGGTTCGCTTATTTTTGCTTTATGTAAGGAACTTTGCATATACTACAGTGATAAAAAAATAAACATATAAGCAAACAGAGAAACTAGCAAATTACTATGCCTTCTACCTGAAGTTTATCATTTGAACTATTACATTTAGGTCCATGATACAATTATACGTGGAGTGAGGTAAATTTCAGGTTTTGTTTTTATTATTTTTAAATGGATATCTAGTGGTTCCTATACCATTTTTAAAAAAAAAACTATTCTTTCTATATGGAATTTTGTTGGCACTAGAAGAAAAAACTAATTGACAAGTATGCATATATCTAAACATCAATTCTTTTGTCAATAGTACTATGTTTTGATTATAGTTGGTTTTGTTGTAAATCTTAAAATTAAGTAATATCTTTTCATTTTGACCTTTTCAGAATCACTTTGGATATTCTGGGTCCATTGCCTTTCCAAACAAATTTTGAATAAACTTATCCATTTTGAAAACAAAAACAAACAAACAAAAAAACTCCCTCAATTTCTTTATATTGGAATTGCATTCAATCATAGATTGCATTAGGAAAAAAATGACAACTTAACAATATTGAGCCTTTTAGTCATGAACAAAGTATATCTCTCTATTTATTTAGGTATTTTTACTTTAGTTGTGTTTTATAATTTGTAGACTGCTGGGTGGGTTTGGGTTTCATGACTTTTTTTACTTTTCCATTTTATTAATTTCTATTTTTGTTTTATTATTATCTCACTATTGATTTAATGTGTTATTTTTTATCCAGTACTTAGAAGATTAGATCACTTATTTTAGCACTTTGCTTTGTACAAGTCTTTAAAACTGTCTCCTTCAATGCACAGCTTTAGCTGCCTCTTGTAAGTTTTGATACAGCAATGTATTATTTTCATTCAATTCACAATATTTTCTAATCTTTCTTGTGATTTGCTTTTCCAGAATTAAATTATTTAAAAAATGAAAATTTTAATTTCCAAATATTTGAAAGCTTTCCAGATGCTTTTCAGATATTGATTTATATCTACATTCCATTGAGATCAGAGAATATACTTTCTGTAATTTAGACCGTATTAAAATGACACATCTATTTTGTGTCTTAGTATATCAATTATGATAGTGTTTTTAAATAATTTTTTTTATTGGTGTTCAATTTACCAACATACAGAATAACACCCAGTGCTCATCCCGTCAAGTGCCCCCCTCAGTGCCCGTCACCCATTCACCCCCACCCCCCGCCCTCCTCCCCTTCCACCACCCCTAGTTCGTTTCCCAGAGTTAGGAGTCTTCATGTTCTGTCTCCCTTTCTGATATTTCCTACCCATTTCTTCTCCCTTCCCTTATATTCCCTTTCACTATTATTTATATTCCCCAAATGAATGAGAACATACAATGTTTGTCCTTCTCCGATTGACTTACTTCACTCAGCATAATACCCTCCAGTTCCATCCACGTTGAAGCAAATGGTGGCTATTTGTCATTTCTAATGGCTGAGGAATATTCCACTGTATACATAGACCACATCTTCTTTATCCATCATCTTTCGATGGACACCGAGGCTCCTTCCACAGTTTGGCTATTGTGGACATTGGTGCTAGAAACATCGGGGTGCAGGTGTCCCGGTGTTTCATTGCATCTGAATCTTTGGGGTAAATCCCCAGCAGTGCAATTGCTGGGTCATAGGGCAGGTCTATTGTTAACTCTTTGAGGAACCTCCACACAGTTTTCCAGAGTGGCTGCAACAGTTCACATTCCCACCAAAAGTGTAAGAGGGTTCCCTTTTCTCCGCATCCTCTCCAACATTTGTGGTTTCCTACCTTGTTAATTTTCCCTATTCTCACTGGTGTGAGGTGGTATCTCATTGTGGTTTTGATTTGTATTTCCCTGATGGCAAGTGATGCAGAGCATTTTCTCATGTGCATGTTGGCCATGTCTATGTCTTCCTCTGTGAGATTTCTGTTCATGTCTTTTGCCCATTTCATGATTGGATTGTTTGTTTCTTTGGTGTTGAGTTTAAGAAGTTCTTTATAGATCTTGGAAACTAGCCCTTTATCTGATATGTCATTTGCAAATATCTTCTCCCATTCTGTAGGTTGTCTTTTAGTTTTGTTGACTGTATCCTTTGCTGTGCAAAAGCTTCTTATCCTGATGAAGTCCCAATAGTTCATTTTTGCTTTTGTTTCTTTTGCCTTCGTGGATGTATCTTGCAAGAAGTTACTATGGCCAAGTTCAAAAAGGGTGTTGCCTGTGTTCTCATTTAGGACCCTGAATATATCCTGCCAGTCCTTTCAGGCCTGCCAGGTCTCTGTGCAGAGGTCTGCTGTTACCCTAATACTCCTCCCCATAAAAGTCAGGAATTTCTTGTCTCTTGCTGCTTTAAGGATCTTCTCTTTATCTTTGGAATTTGCAAGCTTAACTATTCAATGTCGAGGTGTTGAATGGTTTTTATTGAATTTAGGGGGGAATCTCTCTATCTCTTGGATCTGAATGCCTGTTTCCCTTCCCAGATTAGGAAAGTTTTCAGCTATGACTTGTTCAAATACATATTCTGGCCCTTTGGCCCTTTTGGCGCCCTCGGGAACCCCAATTAAACATAGGTTTTTCTTCCTCAGGCTGTCGTTTATTTCCCTTAATCTAACCTCATGGTCTTTTAATTGTTTGTCTCTTTTTTCCTCAGTTTCCCTCTTTGCCATCAACTTGTCTTCTATGTCACTCACTCGTTCTTCCACCTCATTAATCCTCATGTTAGGACTTCTAGTTTGGATTGCATCTCATTCAATTGATTTTTAATTTCTGCCTGATTAGATCAAAATTCTGCAGTCATGAAGTCTCTTGAGTCCTTTATGCTTTTTTCTAGAGCCACCAGTACCTGTATAATAGTGCTTCTGAATTGGCTTTCTGACATTCAATTGTAATCCAGATTTGGTAACTCTGTGGGAGAGAGGACTGTTTCTGATTCTTTCTTTTGAGGTGAGGTTTTCCTTCTAGTCATTTTGCTCAGTGCAGAGTGGCCAAAAACAAGTTGTATTGGGAAAAGGAGAAAAACAGAGGACAGAAAGAAGGAAAGAAAAGAGAAAAAGAAAAAAGAAAGAAAAAAGGAAGAAAAGAAGAAGAAAAAGAGAAAGAAAAAGAAAGAAAGGTTAAAAAAGGGTGGGGGAAGCAAACAAAAATCAAAAAACAAACAAAAAAATCCACAGGGAGTATCTTCTGATTCTGTATACTTTAAGTCCCTTGACTTTCCCTGGAACTTGTCCATCTAGCTGGTCTTCTGGGGGAGGGGCCTGTTGTGCTGATTCTCAGGTGTTAGCACTTGGGGGAGCTGCTCTGCCCCTGCCTGGTGCAGGGCTCAGTGGGGGGGTTGTTTACCCCGTGAGGCCCCAGGAGGAACAACCGCAGTGGCGGGGCCAGCTCTGCAGCCCTGGAGTCAGCTCCCGCAGTCACCACGGAGCTCTCCGTCTGCAGGGCCTGGAGGCTCCGGGGCGGGGCCGCTGATCTGCTCAGCTGGGGCAGGAGCGTCCTCGCTGTCCTGGGCCCTCCCGGCCTCTGCCTGTCCCGGGGGAGGCCGGATCCTGGCTGTGTCCTGGCTCCCTGTGCTCCGGAGCCTGCGCTGTTGGATTCGCGCTCCCGCCCCGCAGCCCCCTCCGCGGAGCCGCCCCCGAGCCCCCCGAGCTGCTCCGGGTCCCCCGTGCGCGCTGCAGCCCTTAGGGAGCTCGGCGCACTCTCCCGGGCGCAGGTGCCTGTTAGTGTCCCCGGGAACCCGAGGGCATCCCCGCCCTCCTGGGTCCTGCTCCACCTCCCCGCGAGCCCCTTTCCCCCGGGAAGGTCGGTGCAGCTCCTGCTCCTCCGGGACGGGGCTCTCCTGTCCTGGGGACACTCGCCCCGGCCTCAGCCCGGCTCCTCGCGGGGCCCCTCCCCCTTGGAGGCCTTTGTTTCTTTACTTCTTTTTCCCCGTCTTCCTACCTTGATAGAAGCGCGAACTCTTCTCCCTGTAGCATTCCAGCTGGTCTCTTTAGATCTCAGGCCGAATTCGTATATTTTCAGGATGGTTTGAAGGTTATCTAGGTAATTTGGTGGGGACAGGTGACTTGGGGACCCTACTCTTCTGCCGTCTTGCCCCTCCCCCTCTGGCCCAATTATGATAGTTTTAAAATAATCTTTATCATACTGTTGTTGAGTAGAGCTTTCTATAAATGTCAATTATGTTTGGTTTTGTTGTTTGTCTTTTTTTGATTAGTGTAGATCAAATTTTCTATATCTTAATGGATTTTTCTTTCCACTTGTCCTATTTTATACAGAAAGGATTACTTGAAGCTCTACCCACAATATTTGGGTTTTTTTTTTCTTTTGAGTTAAATCAGTTTTTCTTAATGTAATTTGAAACTCTTTTATTAGTCACATGCATATCTATCATTACAAAATGTTCACTTTATCCAAGAAAATGTACCTGCCCTAATGTCTACTTTGTCTGATAGCAGTAAGACAGTGGATTTAGCCTTATTATTTGTTTTTACATAGATGCCTTTTTCTAATCTTTTATTTTTTAGCTTATTTATGTCCTTATATGTAAAATGAAGGTTTTTGCACAACACTTTTATCCATTCTGACAACCTTGCCTTTTCCCTGTGCATTTAGACTATCTACACTCAAAGTAATAATTGCTATTATTGGCTTCATTTCAACCATTTTGACATTTGTGTTTTATTTGCCATGTGTGTACTTTGCTGCTTCGTCTTCTTTGTAATAAGAAGTTTCATCTTCTCAACTAGATTTTTAACTGTACTTTTTTTTGGTATGTTTTCTATGGTAACTCTAGTTTTTACAACAGGCATTTTATTCTTACAGTGTCATCTAATATTTTAGGACATTATGATGCAATTTGTGACATAAGAAACTTTTAACCCTGTATTTCAATTTCCTACCCTTATTCTCTGTGTTTCTGTGATTATAAATTTTACTTTTCATATTATATAAAATCCACATTATAATTCATTTATTTTCTTTTATACATTTAAAAATCATTTAAAATTTAAAAATAAGAAAAAAAATCTTATATTTCCTCATAAATTTAACATCTCCACCTTTTCCAGTAGTGCTGATCTCCTACAGACTAATTCTCTCAGCTTTTGCTTCTCTGAAATTGTTTTTCTTTATGTTTTACATGGTATAAATCTAAATGGATAGTTTTCCTTTCCTTCCAGCATTTTAAAGGTGTCATTCCATTGTCACTTGGCTTCTGTTATTTTTGATGAGATCTTTATAAAAATTCTTACATTTGTCCTTTATATTATGGATATTTCTCTTCTCCTTTTATTCCTTTTTTTCTCCATATTACTGGTTTTCAAAACATTAATTATGGGGATCTCTGGGTGGCTGAGTGCTTTAGTGCTTGCCTTCAGCCCAGGGCATGATTCTGGAATCCCAGGATCAAGTCCCATGTTGGGCTCCCTGCATGGAGCCTGCTTCTCCCTCTGCCTGTGTCTCTGCTTCTCTCTCTCTCTCTCTCTCTCTCTTTGTCTCTCATGATAAATAAAATCTTTAAAAAAATTAATTATGATGTGTTTTAATATGTTTTCCTTTGTGTTTTATTGTTTGTTGCTTTTTGAGTTGTTATTTAATAATTTTCCTAATATTTGGAAAATATTCAATCATATTATCTTCACGCGTTTTTCACCACTCTTCCCCCTTCCTGAAACTCCAGTTTCATACCTTAGTCCTCTCCATCTTGTCCTCATGTCACTGAGTCCCTGCCCATTTTAAATTCACTAATCTATTTTTTTTCTTTTGCAGTATATAATTTGTTAGTAATTCTTTAAAGGAAAAATTTTTACTTCAAATATAATATTTTTACTTCCAGAACTTTCATTTACTTCTTTCCGAGATCTTTAATTTTGTCTTATTATGTTTGTTTCCGTTTAAAGCTTTGAGCATTTAAAAATATTTATAAATATAATACTATAAAAGTCTTATCTTCTAGTTGCAGTGTGTTTGCCCTTTATTTAATTACTTTTTATTTCTATTAACTGATTTTCCTCCTATTTCTGGTTTATACTTCCTGCTTCTTGGAATGTCTAGTAATTTTTTAGTGCTTGTGGGACACTTTTTTTGTTTGAGTCCTCTTTGTTGAGTTCTATCTGTAAACATGTTTTACAAAGTGTTAAATTAATTTTGGCTAACAGTTTATCATTTGTATACCAGCTACATGCTCTTTAGAATAGCTATTAAGTTTTCTTTGGGGGAAATCTAAAATAGTCTTTAGGCTTGGCAAAGCATTACTACTACGTGAACCTTCTGATACATCTACTAAATATTTATGTATTCAGTGAGGTTTCTCTATTGTGTCTCATGAGGATTAAAACATTTTCAGCCATTTATGAACTCTGAAAATTGTTCATCTGTTAGATCCTTGGTAATTGTTCTCTTCTTGATAGGTTTCATCTCCCAAGATTTGTAGTTTCACCTACACATTTGCAGATTTATGTTCAGCTAGAGACTTATGGTGATCCCATGAAGATTCTAGAGTTTTCTCTGTAGAGCTTCCTTTTCTCCAGTATTTTATCCCACAAAATCTGGACACTTTGGAATCCCCAAAAAGTCATTATACCTTAACTCAGAAAGAATAATGGGATTTGTTCAGATTTCCCCTTCTTAAATCTAGAAAGGGAAAATTATAAATTGCATCTAGATTTAAATCTGTCTTTGCAATGATCAATTCATTTCTCTTTTGAAGCACAGTTGTATACTGCATGTGGTCCCAATTATCCAAAAACAGTAATTTCATATAATTTTTCTAGTTTTCTACTTTTGTGAGATGGAAAATCAAAACATATACTCCTTCATAGACAGAATTGAACTAATCTATTTTTATTTATTTTCTTCCTGATGTCAAAATAATAAAAGAATATTTATTTGGCATTTACTCTCAACCAGGCAGTTTTCTATGTATTTTAAAGTCATTTAATATTATTTTCTCCATTTTCCAACCAAATTTCAAAACTTAGCCATATAAAGTTTATGTGAATTTTCTTGAGATCATATAACAAGAAAAGTGATAAACTCTTTGATGCAAGGCATTCTGACTCCAGAGCCTCCACTCTTTATCACTCAATTTACATCCATCTATAAGCATATCATATTTACTTAAATCATGGGGCTATGAGACATGTTATTTGAATGAATTACTTGATTTCCAAGAGATGGAACTTTGTGATCTCTCTCACTACAACTTTTTCGTTCAATACCAATCAATTCTTCAATCTTCATTGAAATTGCTCTTCACTAATGTCAAGACCTCTGGGTCCTTATCCTCTTCCCATTCTTAAAGTCGAATCAGGATCCTCCCTTTACCTATACACCCCTATAGCTTTTACAAACACATTCCTTATTTTCCCCTCTGCTTTCATATTGTGTTCTCCTAACATATCATTTCTTCAGGGATCTCCAGTTTGAAGAAATTTGCTATAGAGGACCACAGGACCATATCTATTGTTTGTATTCCATTCTCCAATTAATTACCAGAACAGGATAAGCAAGATAGACAAAAGGGATACAATGCTTAGAATCAAACTCAATCCCTTCAATGTGGAAAGTTCAAAGAAAATTTGACCTACTTTTAATGTTGACTGTATTAAAACCGGTGACTTACAAGGTTATGCAACAGTAATTTCTAGGTATGAGATTATTTTCCATTAGCCTTATCATCATATATTTTGTCTAACTTTCATTCCTTCTGTACCCTGGAGACATGATTATGACATACTGCATCACACATCTCCATGATCCTCTTAGTTCTAGCAAGAAGAAAAAGAAGGAGAAGAGCAAAGTATTTTGTTTCTAATCCATCAGGTCGTGTTACTCCTCTTTCAAGTTGCTCTACTCACACAGCTCCAGCTCTCATAAGGCATCAATAATGCCATTTCCTTTCGTTGCCCTTCAAGTACAGGGAAATAATAAATTCATGCTGTAGTTAGTCCACAGATAAGATATTAATTCAATAAACTTTTCCTACACTCTTATAGTAAAAACTTCATTAAATTATCTTTTAATCCCAGCCTAGAGTGTCTTTTGGGTCCTGCTGGGACTCTGCCAGATAAATCATGCCAGACAAAAATTCATCAATTAGCATGTATAATAATCTTCAACAATTTTCTAGAACACTACAGAAGATTATGATCATGAGTGCAATCTATGTGAGAGATGATTTCATAAATAGCAAGATATCAGTCATAAGCTTTGAGATGCCTGGGTGGCTCAGGGGTTGAAGTGTCTGCCTTTGGCTCAGAACGTGATCCTAGAATCCAGGATCAAGTCTGGCATCAGGCTCCCTGTGGGAAACCTGCGTCTCCCTCTGCCTATGTCTCTGCCTTCTCTCTGTGTCTCTCATGAATAAACAAATAAAATCTTTAAAAATGAAACAGAACAAAACAAAACAAACAAACAAACAAACAAAAAGAAAATGAGCTTTGGTACAGGAAAATCTCCAATCTTTGTAGGGAGGGACTAGTAATGCTAAGGCTTATTTCCAGATCTAACAGAGGACCATGGTACCTTCATATTAGCAAAACAAGAACCTCAAACATGGAATAAAACTGAATGATTTGGCTAGTTGAAGAAAAAACAGGAAGAAACATAGAAACAAAAATTAAACTTAACAAAATTGAAAGCTCAGTTGGGTAGCCCAGAAAACTGCAGAGGAAGTGAACATGGAAACATTCCAAAGGACAGGGTAATGATAGCATGGATTTGTGGGCCTCTCTCCAACTACACTGGTATTAGAGTAAGATTGGCCTGAGACTGTCTCAATTTGGTTAGTTTATAATTTCATCCTAAAGTAATAATAGTATTCCCTTTTATTCTGACAAAGTGTCATTCTATATTAAGATGATATAATTCCCAGAACTTCACCCTTTCTCTATCAGTATTTCTTGATCTCATTAGGAAGACTGTTACTGGTCCAGGAAGGTCAGATATCTGGATCATCAACCATCAGAAGGAAAAGATCAGAGGGCACAGATTTAGTCCATTGATGAGTCTCTGCTAAGAAGCCACTCTCATTAGTGTCAACTATGGCTTTGTGTTCTGTGTTGGAAACATAAGAGGTAATAATTAGGTTTAAAAACAAGCATGAATGTAGTATAACCAAAATTTGATTTTGAAAAGCTTCATTAGCAGCTTGATGGACAATGGGTAGTTGTGTGGAGACACCACTGGAAGGAATAGTGGACCCTACAAAAATTTGGGAAAGACATCATATAAACACAACTTTAAACACTGGAAATAGAAAGTAGAAATATATTTTCTATAAATGAATTATCAAGTATTAGCAATATTTTGAATGTAGGGATGAAAGATACAGACAGAAAGTAGTCAAATGCAACTTTGGTTTCCAGGCTAAATGACTGAATGCATATCAGTATCATTGACTAAGATCAATAAAATTAAAGGAGACAGACACATCTTTAGGCAAAAGAAAGCATGTGCAGTATTCGACATAATAAAAATAGTTGTCTTAGTGGACCTCAAGTTTTATCTCAGTGATATAAAACTCTGGTAAGAATATAGTTCCCACTCTTACAATAAGAAAAAAACTACATTAACATGCAAACTTAGTGATTTGTCCAAAGATTAGGTTGCAGAGCAAACAAATAACAGGTAATATGGAGAGATGTTGGTGCCTGCAGGGGGAAATACAACTCAACATACTTGGTGGATATGTTGCTGAATGCCATGTAAGCCAGTTAGAAGATTGGTCTAGAAATTTTAAATAAATTTTAAAAGACACAGGCTTAATTCCCCACCACTACACTAATAAGTACAAGAAAAAGCATAGCAGCTGAGAAGATTGTATTGTCTGCTAAGGGTATATTTTCCCTGGGGAGCAGTGTGAAAGAAAGATCCACAACCTAGTGAAGAGTCCCAAAGACAAGCAGGGAGCAAACACTGAGTAAAATCCTTTAGCAAATTAACTCACTCCATAAACAAAAGATATCAAAAGAGCAACTTGAAGGCTCTAGTACTCTGAGGGTTACTAAAACAATAATAAACCTCAAACACCGTCCAACTACTGACAATATCAACACAAATCCCCACTTTAAAGTCTTAACAGAAGGAAAGTCATAAACAAACATACTTCTGTATTTACTGTTATGTATACATATGATTTTCAACCAAAAATAATGAGGCATAACAAAAAGCAAAACATTTTTTTCTGAAGACAAACTAATCTTCAGAATCAAAATTAAGTAACATACAGATAGTGAAACTAACATAAAAGGGATTTTAAATATTATTAATATGCCAAATTCTCCAGTGGAGAAAGTAGAAAGTATATAAGATCAAATGTAAATCATTTCAGCAGATATATGGAAACTCTAAGAATTATATAAATGGAAATTTAGATTTTTTTAAACCACAGAAATACCGAAGAATGCCTTTGATAAGCTTATCAGAAGACTAACTAGTTGAGGAAATTATCAGTGAACTTAGAAACAGGTTAATAGAAATTTTACAAAATGAAATGGAAAGGAAAAAAGAAGTTAAAAAATTCAACAAAGAACTCAAGAACTGTGGGAAAATATCAATAGTTTAACAAATTAGATTCCTAGCTGGAAAAAAAGGGAGAAAATAAAGTATAAGAAATAGATAACAGTAAAAGAAATGGCTCAGAAAAAATGCAAATCAGTGGCAGGCACCAAACCACAGAAGTTCAGAAAACAACAAGTAGGATAATAAATACAAAATAAACAAACCTGCCCATATAGCATGTTATATTTAAACTTCCCCAAATTAAAGACCAAAAGAAAACCTTGAAGGAAAGCTGAGGGGCGAACATTACCAGCATAATTATTATTTACAGAGGAAGAAAGATCAGAATTACAAGAGACAGTTTTCCAGAAAACCATCTCTCAAGCAAAATTTGAGAGCATTGATTGTCAACAGAGATATTCTATAAGAAGGTATTTCTTCTGGAATAAGAAATATGAAATAAGGATGTAAGAGATTCAGGAACATTGGAGTGCTTGGTGACAATGATATGCAAGGGACTTTTTAGGGAACTGAGTGGTACTGAGGTGATGCATATACAGTCATTCATGTCAAGTCCCATACGATTGTACATCACAAACAGAACATTACTCTCTGAAACTTTTTGAAAATCAACCAGAATGTTGGTATTTTTTTACTAGATATGTAAGACTGAAGACAAAAATTTGTGCATAAAGAGTGTACTCTACTTGATAAATTCTGACGCTACTTTACAGTATTGAACAAATAAGTAAATAGTATACATACTTGTATTTCTAGCTTCCTTACTGAGTAGGCCTAGAAAAAGTAACACCCTAGTAACAATGAAAACTCCTAGAACCCAGCTATTATTATTCCAATGCCACTCCTGGATTAAACTAAAGAGAGATCCTTGGAGAAATGCTGATTGTAAACCTAGGAAGGGACAAAATACAAGATGTGCCTGGAGCATGTTGTAGTGCAAGAAAGTAAGGCGATGCTTTAAAAAAAAAAAGGCAAGCGAAGAATCCAGTTCGAAAGGACACAGCAGCCAATGTGAAAGAGCTCCCGGGGCCAAAGTTGTAAGAATTTGAGCAACAAAATAAATAATGATAGTATTAAATTATAACCTAAATGTGTAAAATAAATATGCAAGACTCCATACTGATATAAGGAAATGATTGAATAAATTAATGAGGGAGAAAGGACAACTTTTCCTTACAGGAGAGTTTTAAATATTAACTTTGGAAGGACCAGGAGAAGCAGAAAATCACTACTGGAAAACCATCATGCTGCTGCCAAGTTCCACTAAGAAATACTAAAATTGGTGGGAAAAACTTTAAGTAGAAAAACAATAGCTGGGTAGCATAAAAATATCTCCCACAAATAATGTAATACATTATTTGTTCTGATGTTCTAATATAATCCCATAAATTCTCTGATATTTCCCTCTTCAGAATGTGGGCCTTAATCCACCTGCCTTGAGTGTGGCTGGAAATAGGGGCTCACTTCCAAGAAATAGGGTTTTGAAAAGGAGAAAATATACTAACTTTACAATGGAGAAACCAGGAAGACACCATGTCAAACAAGGGTTTACGTTTAACATAACTAAAATAAGTTATGTTGATGTCACGCACCTGTAAGTACTAAAAGAAAAAGATGCTTCACCTTTGTGGCATGCCTTCCCAGTTTTTATAGCCCCTGCCTAATCATGAAAAAACATGAGGCAAATTCAAATTGAAAAATTCTTGAAATTATTTACCAATACTTTTCAAAAATATCTTCATGAAAACGTGAAAACTTTTTGGTTCTCTTTCCAGACCTGGCTGACAAGGAGGTTCCATCATGGGAGTCAGCATCCACCACAAGGAGGAGCCCAAGAGCCAGGACATCTACCTGAGACTGTTGGTCAATTTGCACAGGTTTCTTTCCCCATTAGCCTACTCTACCTTTAGCCAACTTGTGTTGAAGTGGTTGTTCATGAGTTGCACCAACCCACTTCCTCAGCCCCAATCCTGGATGATCCAGAAGATGAAGCTGCCTGACTGGGAAAACAAAATAGCTGTTGCTGTAGGTACTATAACTTATGATGTGTATGCACAGGAGGTGCCAAACTGAAGGTGTGTACACTGCGCCTGAATAGCCATGCCTGGAGTTACATCCTCAATGTTGGGGCAAGAGCCTCACCTTCAACCAGGTGGCCCTAGACTCTCTCAAGAACTGTGGTACTATCTTGGTCTCTGGTCCAGACAGGCCCTGAGAAGTATACAGGAATTTCAGTAAGGCCACAAGAACCCCATATAGCCACAACAAACTCCACTTGCAATCCAAGGGCTAGAAGTTCCAGTGCCACAGAGGCTCCAGAGCCAGCCAGTACAAAAACTAACCACAGATCCTGCCTTATTTTTAAAAAGATTTTGGATATTGGGGAATTTTTTTTTAAATTTATATTGATAGAGCAAAAATGTGCACGCCAATAGGGGAAATAGGAGGGGGAAAGGGAAAAACCGACTTCATGCTGAGTAAGGAGCCTGAGGCTAGCTCCATCCCAGGACCCTAATATCATGACCTGAATTCAGATGAATTGTCCTTTGACTGAAGTTAGATGCTTAATGGACTGAGCCACCCAGGTGACCAAAAGGAAACATTTTTGAAAAAAGAAATAGTGTTTTGCTGAGGTTGCTAGAATATCATTACATACTTCCCATAGACAGCAAGTTCTTGTAACAAAGCCAACTTCTTTGGTATCTGTAATTTAAAATGTGAGGGCCAACACAGCTGGCATGCATAAGGAGCACAGTACAAAGTCCAGTTAATCAATTCACAGTCTGAATGTGTGAAAATAGGGAGAGTAGGCCAATATTTTTTCCTTACACAGGTATTTCTTTTGTAATAATTAAAAATTAAATTAAGTAGCTAAATTTTCTATTCTTCACCAATGCATTAAATTTGTATTTAGAGTAACAGAATATGAAAGAAATTGCTATTGATTTTTTTTTATAGTACAGTTTCCTGCTTTCAGATTATTCCTATTGGAGTTTATTTAAAAAGTCATAAAATTGAACCTCAAGGAGCAAATTTGAACATAATATTTCAAATAGTCATAAGAAATTAGTCCCATAATTATGAAAATTCATGATAATGGAATAAAATGTTAACATATAAGCCAGTAATTCTATATACAAAATAAATCTACAAAATTAACCCTGTTATTGGCCTTGATTGAAATCTAAAAACCTTTTTATAAAATAAACAATGATTTTTTTTTAAAGATTTTATTTATTTATTCACGATAGTCACACAGAGAGAGACAGAGAGGCAGAGACACAGGCAGAGGGAGAAGCAGGCTCCATGCACCGGGAGCCCGACGTGGGATTCGATCCCGGGTCTCCAGGATCGCGCCCTGGGCCAAAGGCAGGCGCCAAACCGCTGCGCCACCCAGGGATCCCAATAAACAATGATTTTGAGAATTGTGGTGTTTATAAAGAAAATTTTGTAAACAAATTTTAAAAGCTACATGGTTGGTCATCATTAAAAATAAAGTTAGTAATGTATGTTGGATAAAATAAAACAGTTCTGAAATAAAAGCACTAATAAAATCATTTAAATTAACAATTCATTAAATATGCTGTTTTTAAAAACTATTTCGGAAAGTAAATATTGGATGATTGAGTAGAAATACTTTCCTTATTTCTCCTATTAAATATAGCTGAAACACCTGGACATTCTATATAAAACACATATAAACAGAAACTGAAAAGTATAGAAAATACAGGACTTGAAAATGACATGACAAAGAGTTCCCTGTTTTTTTTCTGCTCTTTCATACTTCTCAGACTGAGTTCTGAGAAGCCATCAATGTGAAAACACTAACAGGCACAGATAAAAATGTCCTTTACTCTCTCTAGTCAAAGGACAAGGAATGGGGCAACCTCAAAAGGCATAAAACTTAGACAATAACCAAACTGGTCTGGACAAACACCAGAGAAAAGCTGCAGCTCCAGCCATACCAACAAAGGCCAAGTGGGGAGCTTAGATTCCACCCTTTGCTGAACTGCAATGAGATACCCTATTTGTGCTGTGGTGGAAAATTATACAAAGCTTAGCTTAAATTTTAAAGATCTCAAATCAACAACGTAACTTAATACCTTATGAGACTATATGAATAAGAAAAAGCTAAACAGAAAGCCAACTGAATGAAGGAAATAATAAAGATGAGATCAGAGCTAAATGAAGCAAAAACAGAAAAACAAAACAAAACAAAAAACAACAACAAAAAAAGCAAACCAAGAGTTAATTCTTTGAAAGCACTACCAAAATTGAGGAACCTTTATCTAGAATGTCCAAGGGAAAAAGAGAGAAGAGAAAAACAAGTTTAAAAAAGGTTGGAAGGGGGGGATCCCTGGGTGGCGCAGCGGTTTAGCGCCTGCCTTTGGCCCAGGGCGTGATCCTGGAGACCCGGGATCGAGTCCCACGTCGGGCTCCCGGTGCATGGAGCCTGCTTCTCCCTCTGCCTGTGTCTCTGCCTCTCTCTCTCTCTGTGTCTTTCATGAATAAATAAATCTTTAAAAAAAAAAAAAAAAGGTTGGAAGGGGATCCCTGGGTGGCGCAGTGGTTTGGCGCCTGCCTTTGGCCCAGGGCATGATCCTGGAGACCCGGGATCAAATCCCACGTCGGGCTCCCGGTGCATGGAGCCTGCTTCTCCCTCTGCCTGTCTTTCTGCCTCTCTCTCTCTCTCTCTCTCTCTCTCTCTGTGACTATCATAAATAAATAAAAATTAAAAAACAAATCAAAGCCTTATTTCTTAAAAAAAAAAAAAGAGTTGGAAGAAGCAAAATTACAAATAGTTTTGCAAGGAAAAAGGACTATGTACAATTGTAGGCCAATGAAATGGATAATTTATGTAAAATGAACAAAGTTTTGAAATGCACAAACTACCAAGATTGAATCACAATGAAACAAAAAATCTGAATAAATCTATAACCAGTATGGAGATTGAATAAGTATCAAAAATCTCTCAACAACAACAACAAAAAACCCAAGGCCAAATGGCTTCATTCTACTGAGTTTGAATTCTACCAAACATTTAATGGAACTAAATAGAGAGCCCCAAAATAGCCCCATGCAACATAGTCAAATAATTTTTTAAAAGCAATTTAATAGAGGAAGGCAAACCTTTTCAACAAATGGTGCTGGTGTAATTGAATATCCAGAAGTTTTTTTTTTTTTTAAAGGAGATGATATAAACTTCACAAATTAAAAGGAGAAAATTAAAGTTGTTTATAGATTTATACATAAATGTAAAACTATAGCACTTTAGAAGATAACAGGAAAAATCCATGGTACCAAGCATGTATGGCCTGGTGAAAAGTTCTTAGGCATGACAACAAAAACATAAAGTCATAAAGCAAAACATTTAATAAACAAAAATTCATGCAATTAAAATATTTGATCTACAGAAGACTCTTAAAAAGATGAAAAGAGAAATTAGACCCTGAGAAGATATTGTGAAATTACAAATTTTACAAGGGACTCATTTTTAGAATAAATAAAGAACTCTCAAAATCAACCATAAAATAACAAACAACCGAAATGGAGTACTGTTAGATGATATATGTAGGTCACTCTACAGTGTATATCTTATATTTATAGCACATCTCAGTTGAGATTAGCCATACTTCAAGTGTTCAAAAACATGTGTGGCTAATCGCTTCCATATTGTACAAAGCATATTTAGATCTTCCATAAACATAGCCCCCTTCCCTTGGCAAGCATTTTATTCATGCTTTAGAAGAGCCATGTTTCTCCAGAATAATCGATAACTTCCGCATCACATTTCTCAGCCCCATGCCCATCACTAATGGATCACAACACTCTTTATGCTATGCCAGGATATGGTCCTGGAACCTCTCCCAACTGCCCTCCAGGCAGCAGAACAACTGATCGGTATGTTACTTGGAGAGGAGGCCGTTCTGAGAAGCAATGGAAAGCAGGGTGCAGAGGGTGACTATGAACATTTTTCAGGTCTTTTAACTTCAATTGTTTCAGACAGCTGTCTTTTTGTATTCTTTTCTCCTCTCTCATACTTCCTTTCATATATGAAGTCATGTTGGAAAGGTCAAGGGCTTTTGGGGGACGGGGGAAGCAGAGCACATGTGATTACACGTAGTAAATGACAGGCAGATAAAAAGCCCAAACCAACTGTGTTTAAGCATGATAAAATGACCCTTAAAGCCCATGGAGCTGAAACAACCCTCATTAGAAGTGTTATAATTCTCAGGGGACCAAACATCAACTAAATATTTAGGGTAGAAAACAGGAGTCAGTGAAATTGTATAATACCAATCCATAAGTAAACTTGAAACTTGGTACATAAAAGTACATAAACATATATAAGTAAACATTTGCAACCAAAATTCAAGGTTGTATATGTAAATAATTCATATTTTCCACGGTTCATTTTATGTTCAATATAAATGGCTCTTCCTCCTCCCTTCTCCTTGCCATGTACAATTGGAGAACCCCATAGAATTATAAAGTCAGCATCCTAACTTATTTTCTTATCTCTTGTCTTGCCTCCCCACCCCACTTCCCACTCCTACTTACCTCATCTTCTCCCCCAGAGAGATGTGAGATAATTCCATGTTGTTATCTTACCTAAAGTTCTTGAAGAAGTCTCCGTTGTCTAACATTTCTACATTAAGTAGCTAATCATTGTAGAAAAAACCTTAATAGGAAGATTCCAAGTTTCCTTTTCAGTTTTTCTTCTAAATTCTAAAAACATAACTCTACATTCTGCTTCACAGAAATTACCACTAGCTTTTATGAAAAATGCAAACACATAAAAAGCTCTCAATAATATCTATCTGCTTGTACCTGACATAACTGTATTTCCCTTTAACTTTTCCAGTCTTGAGAAAACTTATTTGTCTGTGATCAAGCACCATTCTTTGCAAGGCATTTCAAGAAAACGTGTCTAAAACCCCTCCTTTTCTAACATATGCTAGAGCAAAGAGCAAGCTCTTCCTGTGTGTTCCTCAATTTTTTATAGTTAATGTGTAGGAGCAGTTTTAACATTTAATAAAGTGAGTTTTTGAGTACCCTGCACTAAACATTATTAAAGGGTAGGCCATTTCTATTCATATTTTACTTCCATTACCCGGCACACTGTTCAATAAATATTTGCTAAATGAGTAAATGAGTATTGAATATGCCTCACTGTGGACATGACATAAATTTTTCTCTAAAACAATATGTAAAAATGACCTATGACAATAAATGCAAGGCCAAGAAATGGTGATTTAGTACTAGGACATATTTTATATCTTGTACAACTGATGTCTTTGCTTCCTTTCATCAATATTGCAATTCATTTAGAAGCAATCGTATGCTCTATAAATCTTAGTTTTCTGAAGTTCATGTATCAAATCATGATCTCCAGCTTTAAATATTTTTGGTTTTTATCCCTTTGCAACCATAATTCAAATTGCCTCTTAAAAACATTCAACACTTTGAGGATAAAAATGTGTATTATTAGAAGATTAATGATTACAAATAGTAGCTATGATTGATGTCTGATCATTCATGAATGAAGAACTATCCTTACCAAACTTATGATCTAATCATTTTCTAACTTTCAAAATTTAAACCTAACCACTGATATACAAACACATTTCTTTTGGTGTTAATTTAAGGTCATTTCCTATACCAATTTCAATTATAGTTAACTTAATCATAGCTATTTATACAATTAGTTAATTTTAACATTACATATTTTCTAAATTTCTATAATTTCATATTTTTCATTATTAAAATAATAATTATATAATTAATAACATAAAATAATTTAAAATAATAGAATAAATGATTATTTATTTACAGATTATATATTTAATATATAGTTTAAATATTGAATATAAATATATTTATATTTATGCAACTATACATTATAAATTATAAAAATAAAATATATATTAAATTATATATGTTATTTCACATATTCATATGATTTAATATATATTAAATTATATATTAAATATATAAAATATATTTATGAATAATGAAATCATTCAAAATAAAAGTAATAAAGTAAAATAATTATATAATTATAATAATTATATATAATAATCTAAATATAACATAATAATATAAAATTATAAATTTTATTAATTATAAAAATATTTTTATATGTATATGTGATATGTTATATTATATCTAATATCTAATTTTTATATGTATATGTGTATATCTATATATATTTTATATTTGTATATATTCATAAATTTATAAATTTTAATAATATATATAGTGAATTAATTATAGTTAATTTCAGAACCGAGATTTTTTATTTGTTTCTGGGGAAATTGTGATTATAATTCCATCATTTTTAGAGCAGAAAAATGCTTTTGTGTACATGGCTAGTGCTGATATCTAGTTATCAAGTAGGCAGCGCTTACTAATGAGAAGAACAAACCCATAGCCCTTCAGTGATTGTGGAAGTAAATATGGAAATCTAAAGCTACAAAATAACAGAGTTAGGATGCAAGAGTGCACTGCAAATAGTTCAAGATACAAAACCACATAGTAATTCAAAGAATATCAGATGCTTCAAGGGAAATATCAGTACGAAAAGAAGACCTGTGTTTGTTGAATCAATTGACAAATATTTTGGATATATTTTCTCTTTCAAATGTATTTAGAATAATCACAGAATTAGATTATTTCCCATCTGACTGGAGTGGTTTCCTTTCCTTCCTCAGTCTACTAACATACTGCTTTCCCTTTGCCATACACTCTGAGTTTCTCCATTTCTTTCACTTTCATATGATTCTGTTCATATTTCTGTTATAGCACTTAACACCTTTTGCTGCAAATTATCTGTTTCTATTTCTCTCCCTCCACCATTATAATAAAATCTCTTCAAATTTAGGGAGTGGATTTCAATTAAAAATATCAAAGCAAATCCTAGCACTGTGCCATTACATTGCTAGCACTTGGTTCTTAATAACACTTTGTGTTTTTTGTTCGAAGCAATGATTAGTGTAACTCTGCAAAGTGCACAGATATGGTCAACTATTAGCTCCTATAGGAAGTGAAAACGCTACAGGTTAGCTGCAAGAGAACTCCCTGAATTTCAGAAAGTTCTAGTCACACAAGGTGAATACTATATCCAAAAGTCTTAGATTTCTAACACCTGAATTATTAGAACCCAGCAAATTGCAAAGTTTCTTTACTCTAAAACAGTTGTAAAGGATTCCTTTACGATGACAAAGAATCCCTTCTGAAATTAAGTGTGAGAACATGCTAGAAGAAACATGGTTGCCTTTTTCAGAGAAATTTCTCAATATGAATACATTATAAGAGGATATTAATGGAAAGCAGAGACTTAGATACCCAAAATTCAAAAGAATATGAAAGCTCAAAGGGAAGTTTAAGACCACAAGGCAGAAATTTCAAAGTAATAGGACAGAAACCATTTCACGGGCTATAAAACCCAAAAGGAAGATATAAAGTGGTAGGGAGTAGCTCTGAGGGTCTATTCTTTGAAAATATCTCTTTGCTTAAAGAGATAATCTATACCTAAGTCTCCTCTCCTGCCCATCAGGAAGGAGAATAAGGGATTCTGTTCTTTTTTTTTTCTTTTTCTTTCTTTCTTTCTTTTTTTTTTTTTTTCATTTCAAGTCTAGAAAGAAAATAAGACCACTAGGGACTTATCCCTACAGTTTGGGGATGTAGTGGACTACTGTCTGACTCACAACAAATCCGAGAGATCAGGACTAGGCACTTTCTCTAACACCTGAGTATGAGAGAGATGGTTTAGCTGGGATTTTCTTGCACTCTAAATGTTGACAGGACCAAACACGCATAGGTGTAAGTGGTGTGGGCAAGGAACAGAGCCCATGGACACCCTTGTTAAAGTTTGTATGGGGACTTTCTGAAATGGTAGCATTAAAGAATAGAATGATTGGAAGGGCAGGGGCAAGGGATCCAGAAAGAAACCTCAGGAAAAAAGAAAACCATTCTTGTACCTATAGGGAAAGAATTAAGCTTTGAGCTTCTGCAGGCTGGAAGTGTAGGAACCCATTTTATGATGGGACCTGTCAAGAAAGAATATTCTGACCTTTTATTTAAAGTGGGATTGGGAAAAAATAAAGTGGGATTGGGGAAGGAAGTGTGTGAAAATAAGAAAATAGGTAATAATGCTTGTTTCTAGAATTATGTCCCCATTTACAGTAAGCTTCATGTGAAGAAGGGTAGTTCGCTGGGACAATGAATGTAACTTAAAGCTACTATGGAGCTTTTATTACTTGAAAGCAAGCATAAAAGTAAGTTATGCCACTTCCTGGAACAGGTTAGATGAAGACAAAAATAAAATTAATTTCTATTTACATTTCTCAAGTTGTGCTTTTTGGGCACAGCAGGTACAGTTTGCTTTATTAACTAGCTAAGAGATTGTTTAAATAGTATTTAATAATTTAATATGAAATGTTTTATGTTACAGGGAAAGTTGTAATTATATCGTTCATGTGCTTTTGTAATAGAAATTAAATCCAGACGAACATAGGCATTTTAAAAGGCAAGAGTTTGTGCATGGGTTTCTAACCTCGTTTTGTCAACGCTCAGCTCAAGCGTTAGTACGAGGATGTGAGCCAGGTTTGCTTAAGACTGCCCCCTGGAGAAAGAAACTGCTACATTCCATTTCTCTGGACTCATAGACAAGAGAAAGAAAAAACTTCTGCTTCCTTAAATAATTTCAATTGAAATATAGTTTATGTTCAGTGAAATTCAGAGATCCCTGATGTATAATTCAAGCAGAAATTGTTCTGTTCAAATTAAGTAAAGAAGAAAGTAATCTGATCTTTTTTGTGTACCCTAGGCTGCTTTTACTCCACATTGTTCAATTTTTAAGTGTTGCTTTTCTTATTAATTACTCCCAAAAAGTTCATTGTATTTGTATCGGCAACTGCTCAAATTTCTTAATTAGAAAATAAACATCATCATAATACAGCTGACCTTTGAATAACGCAAGGGTTAGAGCTGCCAATCTTCATCTAGTTGGAAATTCCACATATGACTTTTGACTTCCCCAAAACTTCTAATAGCCTACTGTTAACCAGAAACCTTACCAATAACTTAAACAGTCAATTAATGCATAATTTGTGTGTTATATTACTGTATACTTTGTTCTTGCAATAAAGCGACCTAGGAAAAAGAAAATGTTATTAAGGAAACCATAAGGAAGAGAAAATATATTTACAATAATGTACTGCTAAAAAATAAAATTTCCCATAACTGTTGAATCACTGTATTGTACATAACACTCTAAAACTATACTAGAATCAAAATTTTAAAAAATAAGAGGCAAAAAAAAAATCCACCTATAACTGGATTGCATAGTTCCAACCTCTGTTGTTCAAGGGTCAACTTTACATCATGACAGTATTTACTTGTCAACATGAGTTTAAGTTTAATAGGGCCAGCCTATCAGTTTCTCTGTTTCTCTTTCTGTTTAGGATGTTAGTGGTATATGTCATATTGAAGCATAACTCCATTATTATAGGAAATATTTTTTAATTATTTTATTTATTTATTCATGAAAGACAGAGGGACAGAGGGAGGGAGGGAGAGAGATAGAGAGAGAGAGAAAGAGGCAGCAGGAGAAGGAGGCTCCATGCAGGGAGTCCCATGTGGGACTCAATCCTGGGACTCCAGTCCCACCCTGGGCTGAAGGAAGGTGCTAACCGCTGAGCCACCCAAGCATCTACAGGAAATTTTTTTTTAAGATTTATTTATTTATTTATGATGAGAGAGAGAGAGAGAGAGAGAGAGAGAGAGGCAGAGACACAGGAGGAGGGAGAAGCAGGCTCCATGCAGGGAGCCCGATGCGGGACTCGATCCCGGGACTCCAGGATTGCACCCTGGGCCAAAGGCAGGCGCCAAACCGCTGAGCCACCCAGGGATCCCCCCCCCCCTATTTTTTAAGATTTATTTATTTATTTATGATAGAGAGAGAGAGAGGCAGAGTAGGAAATATTTTTTGATTAGAGTTAAGGGTATAAATAAAGTTTCCTTCCATTAGGCTAAGATATCAAGGTTACAACAAATTCTTTTTGGTAGAAATGGTAAATATAGGCCTGATTGGTTTGATTTGATTTAATATTTATTTAATATTTAATACTTTATTGAATAAAATGAATAAATTATATGTAATAATTTATAAGTTTAATATGTACAGCATGTTATTTTGATATATTTATATATTGTGATATGATTGCCATGATAGCAATATTAATTATATTATATAATTATGGTTCAATATTGTTGCCTATATTCATTACACTGTCATTAAATTTCTGTGGCTTATTACTACTCATTACAGTTACACCCTTAAACACCATCAATCTTATCTCCTTCCCTCATCCTCTTTCAACTAGCATTTTACTCTGTTTTTTTACAGGTTTTTTTTTTTTTTTTTTTTTTTTTTTTTTTAGATTTCACATATAAGTGATATCATAGAATACTTGTAATTTGTAGAGGAAGAGAAACAATTAACAAAAAGCAAAGAATACCTACAAAATGGGAGAAAACTTTTACAAACTGTATATCATTTAAGGGGTTAATATCCAAAATTTATAAATAACTCATATAATTTAATGACAACAACAACAAAAACTTGATTAAAAAATGATCAGAAGAACAAAATAGGCATTTTTCCAAAAAAGATATACAATAGTCAACGGGCACATGAAAAAAAGCTCGACATCACTAATCATCAGGGAAATGCAAATCAAAACCACAATGAGGTATTACCTTACACCTGTTGGGATGGCTATTGTCAAGAAGACAAGAGATAACAGACGCTGGTGAGAATATGGTAAAAAGGGAACACTTAAACATTGTTGGTGGGAATGTAAATTGTCCCAACCACTATGGAAAACAATATGAAGTCTCCACAAAAAAAAAAAAAAAAAATTAAAGATCAATCTATCACATAATCCAACAATTCCACTTTTGGGGATATCTTCTAAAGACAAGAAAACAGTATTTCGATGAAATATATACAAATGAATCATTTTTGATGTGCTATATCTATCAATGGAATATTATTCATCCATGTGAAAGGCAGATATCTTGCTATTTGCAACAGTATGGATGAACCTTGAGCACATTATAGAGTTCTCTGGTGGACCCTGAGCTGAATGAAGTGAGTCAGACAGAAAAAGATAAGTACTGATTTATTTTAGATTTTATTTATTCATTTATGAGAGACACAGAGAGAGGCAGAAACATAGGCAGAGGAAGAAGCAGGATCCCTGCAGGGAACCTGATGCAGGCAGGACTCGATTCCAGGACCCCCAAGATATACAACATGAGCCAAAGGCAGACACTCAACAACTGAGTCACCCAGGTGGCATATATATACATACCTTAGTAATTTAAATGTATAATGTTGATCTTTCTCATTTTAATTTTTCTACCTGTCCTCCAGGGATAAATTTAGATGTCATGAAGGAAGCAAATGTCTTGGTGAATATGACCTAACTATAGTTTGGGGTGAATGGTAATAAGTGTATGAAGTAACAATCTCTATAAAAGAGAATAGAGCTGAAGTAATGGAATAGAATCCAGCTATAGAGAAGACTATAAGTCACTAAGCATTCCCACTGTACAACAAGGATAATTGTTGTTTATGAGGTTCCATCTGCTGAATTTTTGGGTGTGAAGAAAGCAATTTAGAACACCAAGTATGTATTAACATTAGCACATTCATATTTCTAATTTCATTTCCTAATGTTTCTTCACGGTTTTTTTTTTTTTGCTTCAAAAGTCAGCTATATTACACAGTTGACCCTTAAACAACATGGGTTTGAATTGTGTGGGTATACTGATACTGATACATAGATTTGTTGTATTTTCTCTTCTTTATGATTTTAATAGAATTTTCTTTTCTGTAGCTTACTTTATTGTAAGAATTCAGTATATATAGTACATATAACATACAAAATATGTCTTAATGGACTGGAATCCACCTGAAGCACAAACTATTCTCTGGAGGATAAGACAGAAAAAATATATACTATATGATTCCACTCATATAAAGTTTAAAAATAATTTATTGGCATATAACAGTGATTAATTCATGGGGCAGGGGTGGTTATTGACTAGTAATGAACATGAGGAAAACACTGAGATGCTAGAATGTTTTCTATCTTAGAATACTACAGTTACGTAGCTTGGTCATGTTTATTTACATAACTGCACCCATATATAAAACATTTCATTGAGCAGTACTCAGTATTCATTGCTTTAAGTATTTTAGGGTACAGTAAATATTTTTTAAAAAGGTAGAGGCATAATAAATGATACATTTTCCACATGGTAAAACAAGAAATCTGTTACCTCACTCTGCACAAAATCAAAGATCTAAACATGAAAGTCAAAGCTTTAAACATCTGAAGAAAATATATTAAATTTTCTTTATAATCTTAGGTTCCCTTTGCTCTAAAATGGCAAAAGATATCTTTAATACATATTATAAACAATTATATTCAGAACATATGGAAATTCCTAAAAGCATAAGGGAAAGAAAATAGCCAAAATAGCCATTATAAAAATGAGTAAAATACATAAGCTGACATTTCTCAGCAACAGAAATGATATCTTCATATAAACATGATTAAAATGCTCAACCTTTACTGTGAAATTATGAACAGAGTAAGATATTATTTTACAACCAATATATTGGCAAAAAAAAGGAAGCATGGTACAAGTATACATATAAAAACCAATTTAGCACACTTTGCAAAGCATGTACAAAAATGGCCTTATCAGTATTCTTCATAAATACCAAGAATGGAAAACAATCAAATATCAATTGCTAATCCAATGTATGTATAATTAATGGTACTGTTACAAAATGGCATGCTATAGAGAAGTAAACATTATAGAGAAGCAAATACAGTACAAGTACAAAATAATTGCACAGATAAATCTTTTTTATTATTATTTGAGAGAGAGAGAGCAGAAGTAAGTAGGAGGAAGAGCAGAAGGGGGAGGGAGAGGGAGAGGATCTTAGGTAGACTCTGCGTTGAGCATGGAGGGGGCTCAGTCTCATGACTCAGATTATGACCTGACCCAAACCAAGAGCTGGACACTCAATGACTGAGCCACAATGGCTTCCCCACAGCTCACTGGCATAGATAAATCTTAAACATCATATCTAAACAAAAATGAAAACTACACTCAATATGATAGCATTTTCTAATGCTTAATAACAAGCTAAACAAAGCAATATATGCTTTAGAATATATACATACATGATTGAATTATTTTTTAACAAGACAAAAGAATGATAAACACAAAATCAAGATAAAGTCACCTGAGAAAATAAGATTGAGACCAGCAATCCAGAAGGCCAAGGGAGGGGGTAATATTGTAGTTCTTCAACTGGTAGTGAGTCAACACACGCTCATTTAGATAGATAGATGATAGATAATAGATGATAGGCATCGATTATAGAGATGTGTCTCTCCCTCTATAGATAGATAGATAGATAGATAGATAGATAGATAGATAGATAGAGAGATATACACATATATATGAGAATATATATAAGATATATATGATATATATAATATTATATATATGTGTGTATAAATTACACACTGTAACGTAATGTATCACATATAAAATTCATTTCTATGTACAAGTTTAATAAAATAATTTTACAAAGAAGGCTTTTAAAAAGATTGCCTTTTTAAAAAGTAGAGAAAGAGGAGTACTATCTGAAGGCACTGCAACGATAGCAGGTAACTGGAACTTTCAGATTAACTACTATTCCAGCTGGAAGGAAGAAGCATATCAATAGGATACACCAGGTTTAACTTTCACTCATGGCCTTCATTTTATTTTCCTTTTCTCACAGAGGGAGAGAAACAGACCCTGGCAGGCATGCCTCCTCCAGTCTGTCAGTTTTCCCTGCAGTTTATAGGGGCCTAAAGGAATGTCCCAGAAGAGAACGTTAGCTACAATGTATGGGAAGATGATACCTAGTGGGAAAAGCTGGAAACTTTTAGATGTTTGTAGCAGAGGTGAAATAAGCCCAGAGACAGCCATGGTTCCAAACTTCTAAGAAACAAAGCAGCTTGAGGCCGTATATTGCCAAAGCCATTCCTGGAGAAGTAGCTCTTTAAGCACCAGAATGACAGGCAAACAGTCACAATTATGGAGGAATAAAAATGCAGTGAAATTATAACCAAGCTGAAGGTAGCACTGTAGGTTTAATTTAAAAACAGAATTGATATAAGGGTGTATTTGCCAACTTGATGTCTCTCTCTCTCTCTCTCCTCTCTCTCTCTTTTTTATCTTTGGCATTCTTGATCAAATAGGAAATTTCCTCTGAAATTTTAAAGAAATTTGAGTTATATAACTATTCCAAAGAAACATGCCGACTATAAAAGCTCATTTAAGATTGACAATACAGGGATGCCTGGGTGGCTCAGTTGATTAAGCATCTGCCTTTGGTTCAGGTCATGATCCCAAGGTCCTGGGATCAAGTCCTGTATCTGGCTCCCTGCTCAGTGGGGAGTCTACTTCTCCCTCTGCCACTCTCCCTCCTTGTGCTTTATTTCTCAAATAAACAAATATTTTTTTAAAAAAAATAAAGAAAAAAATATAATTTTTTAAAAAAAGATTGGCTATATATTCTGTGAATGGTTATGGAATTTCTAGCTCTCTGGCATAATTAGTACAATGTATAATATACTAGAATTATCAGTATAATGTACAAAAAAAAGTCATTTTCTGGCAGAAGTCATAAACTATGTCCTTAGAAACTCTCAGATTCTTAGAGGTAGTCTCAGAGATTAACTGAGGGATTAACCTGCTTAAGTATGACCATTCCACCCTTATCGTTTATAATTCACTTGGATTGACTGTTTTGCTTCAAACTAGTCCCCCAAGGAGGAGTCAGGCAGCACAGCAGCCAAGGTAATAACAAACCTGAACTCTTCAAAGAATGTAACATAGCATTCTCTCATTCAATGTAAGCATTCACATTTTTATGGACTGTATAGGATATGTCAGGCAAACTAGTGGGGACCAGAGAAAATGATAAATGTGATATGTTGCATATTAAATGTCATATTATCACTGTGTCTCCGGGAAGATCATACACTATTCTGAGTTTATTTTTCATTATGGTTTTTAAAGTTGGATGTTGATTAAACACCACTGCCCACTACATAGAAATATGATAAAGATAAAAACATCATACTTGAAACTTGCATCAGTTTTAGGAAATGTCACAATAATGAATTTGTTTCTAAGATGTGGAGTAATTCGAGAAGATACAATAGAAAAGATAGGTCTAATGGAAACTTCAATAAAATTTGTCATTTCTCAATCACATAAAAAATATATGAAGAGAATTCATATTTAAATTAAATTAAATTATATTTGAGTATTCAGCAAGAAGTTGGAGACAATGGTATAGATGTAATGCATGTATAGATGCAGAGAATTAATGACTTGCATTGGTGACAGTGTTTACCTAGTTAGAAAAAAAAAAAAAAAACCTGAATGCTGACAGTGATTGCCTTATGACTCCATGCTATGAAGCTGCATGTTAATAGCCAAGAAATTCCACATATTATTGCAGGCAAGCAGAGCAGAATATACCATTTCAACCTTGAAGCCAAGAAGGGCATGTCTTGTTAGGGAAGAGTATCTTCCACATAGTGTGAGCTGTATATATTTCAAGGTTTCACATTTTTCTGATTGGATGGAAAAAACATCCAATTGTATTGTCATCTGTTTGCTTTTGCATATACTTGTTGATTTGCTGGGGGAAAATAACTGCTTATTTCCAATATTTCTGGAAAATAAATAGAGTAAACCATTAGTTAAATTCAGTAAGACCTACATTATAACATTTTAATGATCCTCCTACATTTTATATTTTAGTGATCCTCCACTTTAGAAAATGTCAATGACAGTAAGTAATGTGAATAGATCTAGATCTTTATTTATACCATTTGACATGTGTGCGATGAAAATATATACAGATGGCCCAGCTGACATTCTAGGTCTAACATACTGCCCTCCTTGCCTTGATATAGTGCTTAGCATTCTAGGCAGATGGTACCTTTGGGTTCTGAGAGATGAATGGACGAAATGGATACGTAAATAGAAAAACTTAAGAGAGAGGAAATTGAACAAAATCAAGAGAAGAAAAAAGAAAAGCATAACTATTTAAAATAAAGTCAGACAAGTGCTAGAGAAAAAGATATGAGTATTAGAAAACAAAGTGACCCCTGAAAAAGCTTTCTGAGCAATATATTGAATGTCGGTCCAGAGCCAGGCTTTGGCACAACTTACTGAGGCAGCTACTGTTAGAGGGTTATCAAACAAGTACCAGCAGGTCATTTTAGAACAGCTGACCTTCCATGTCATCATTTGGGTCCACATTTAAGTGACACTTTAAATTAATGGTCTCCATGTCTCCACTTAGGTCCTCTGAGAATTAGGAACCCAGAAGATACTCCCTGTGCAAGAGATTTATAGGGAATCCCAGGGATAGATAAAATGCATGGGAATAGGAGTACACAGGGAACCTGGAGACTCCAGTCAGGTGTAACTCCTGTAAAAGATAAAGGAGAAGAAGGAAGGTATGATAGAGAGATCTTCCCACTGCAATGCCCTTCTTTAAAAAAAATATATATATTATTTATTTATTTATTCATGAGAGACAGAGAGAGAGGCAGAGACACAGGCAGGAGGAGAAGCAGGCTCCCTGCAGGGAACCCAGTGTGGGACTCTGTCCCAGGACCCCAGGATCATGCCCTGAGCCCAAGGCAAAGTCTCAACCACTGATCCACCCGGGTGCCCCTGAAATGCCCTTCGGAGACAGTTCCCCAGGCCAATAAAAAGTAACCCTCAATGACTGCTGTTGAGCCCCCAAGCAGGGCAGAGTGGCCTGACTCTGCCATCCTGCCTTCTTGGTCAGTGCCTAGGAGGGTGGCTTCTGTAGGATCCTGAGCCAGCATGCTCCCTACAGTTCATTTACAGATGCCCATGTGCTCTTACAGAGTGCCTTGGACAGCCCTGGCTCACCCACAGAAAATTAAGACCTTAATGCAAGTGTAAACAGGATGCACAAGCCTCATGAGAAGTGATACAGAAAGGAAACTATTGAGTAAGGAGTTAAGCCTAGATGTGATCTGTTGGTGTTGGTCAGGTGACAGGTCACAAAAACACAATGTAGACTAGTTTGAGGATGAAGAAGTTTGGTTTGATCATGCTCATGTGGGTTGAGTGGGTGGAGGCATGAGAAAATAAATGTGTTTTTCTCCATTTTGGCTACATTTTCAAGTGGGGTCTCTCCATCTATCTCTTGTCTCCCAGATCCCAAAAGCTCAGCCAAAGGCTATGCACCACAGGTGGAGTCACAAGCTCATTCCTCAACAATGAGAATTAGACCAGAGTGCTCTGATCACACCACCTTAAGTCGGAGGGAAATATGCAATTTGCACAAAATTAGAGGACTGGGATGGTGACTGGAGGGAGGGGTGTTTTCTCTAAAGAGAAGTTTTCATGGCAAGAAAAAGAAAAGAGTATTAGATATGGAAGGTGGAATGAGGGATTTTTTTTATTTTATGAACAATATTTGTTAACAGAAATCAAAATTACTGTCCAAAGTGATAACATATCAAACATATTAACATAAATAAGTAAATCAAAATATTCTGCCATTATTACTAGTTTTTAACATCTTTATTGCATTTACAATATGTGGAACATTTTAGGGATTTACAGTAGAGGCCAAATATCCCAGCCCTTAAAAACTGAGTAGGAAAGATTGAATGAACCATACATAAATGTCTTTGAACACAAGCATTAGAGACATAGATATGATTATAATTTTATAGGCTTATACAAGTAACTGCTACATGTAATATAACAGGCAGGAAGGATAAAACACAGTAAGAAAGTCACTAAGGTGTGAAATAACTACAGCTAGGCGGTACTAAACAAAAAGACAACATAGAAAATGTGATTTGTAAAGGCTAAAATGTCCTGCAAAGGCAGAGCTATCCCCTATCACAACCATGAGGTAGAATTCTTCCCACCCTGTTTTCGGGTTTCTTCCACCACAGTGGAAGACCCTGAGTACATGTGTTGTGTGTGTAGAAATCACCAGATACCTGCGGGAGCCAAAATAAAAGGAATGTTGGATAAATAGTATACAGTCTTGAGAATTTTTTTCTGAAGATAGTCCCGGGAGACATAAGGTGGGACGTTGGCTGACTTTTCCCTGAAGTGACCAGTACTGAGAACACTGCTCAGTGAACAAGATAAACTCAATAACCATTTATTCCATAGGCACTCTTACTGAGTTAATAACTGCAAACATTGCCAGAAGGTGAATCTGTAATCAAATCAAGGGACTACCCATATCTTACCATATAGAACTATACTTAGGAGAAAACACCATCAGATCTCCCACCTCCAAAGAAAAGTAAATAGAAAAAAAAAAACAAAAACACTAAAAACCAAGTCCAGATTATAATATTGTCAAATAGAAACAACAAGTCAAAATCTAAATAGAAGACAGGAACAATGCATATGGTTGTATTCTTTGATAATGTGACACACACAAAGAACTAGGAACTTGGTTTTCAGTTTATTTTAACATTGTTATGCCCTTTTGATAATACAATGATGAGGCAATTGAGCGACTAAACAAAATAGATCCTCATACATAGACTAGATGACTTAGAATTGTTAATTTAATTTTAAGTAGGGAAATTTTGTTCTTAATTTTATAACAATGTAACATGAAAAAAAAATTACTTGTGAGAAAACCGTATTTCCCCAAGCTTCAAAAGAACAAATATATGAAGGAAGGTGGAGGTAATCTCAGCCATATCACTGTGGGCAGCTGTATTAGTCAGGTTACTGGAGACTACACCGCAGAATACATAAAACTCAGAATTGCAATGGCTTAGTATAGCAAATACTTATTTCTCATTGACATCACAACCTTAAGTAGGCCAGAGACGATTGTCCCTTACAGGCAACTATTTCTTTTCCTCACGTGCTTCATCTCAAAGTGTTTTTGTTCCAGCTGTGAAGACCTAAAACAGAGTATATGTGAATTTATATCCACTTCAAATGGGCTTATTCTGAAAGTAACACACATCCCTTCTGCTCATATCCTATTGGCCCAAGGCCTGAACCTAAATGCAAAACAATCTGGGAAATGTAAGAAAACACTAGGGAATCCTGGATCATTTTCCCTGCTGCAGTACCAATCCAGAAAAATTGAGCTTAATTTTTCCATTTGACTGGAAATATAATTAGCAATAAGAAGTTTCCATAATGGAATTATTTATTTTCTTGTGCTAGTTTCTTAAGAATGTTTTTTTCTCTGGACATCTGGGTGGCTCAGCGGCTGACCCTCTGCCTTTGGCTCAGGTCATGATCCTGGGGTCCTGGGTTTAAGTCCCGCATCAGGCTCCTTTCAGGGAGCCTGCTTCTCCCTCTGCCTGTGTCTCTGCCTCTCTCTCTGTGTGTCTCATGAATAAATAAGTAAAATCTTAAAAAAAAATGTTTTTTCTTTTTTTTTCACAAAGTGACCTTTGAAATAATATTTTTAGTCATGTGTGTAATTATATATAAAATATATATGCTATACATAAACATATTCCATAAATGCACATGCAATATATTGAAATGTAAAGATAAAAAGTAGAATGAAAAAATCCACAATTCTAGGTTGACTCATTTATTTAATTTATTTGAAAACCTGAAGGCTTTTGTGGAAATACAATTCTATTTTTAAAGTTACAAGTCCACAGCTTATTGAAGGATTGGTCCTAGGGCAATTGAATTACTATGAATAAGGCCAAGTTTGGGGGCTTGTTTATTGTTTTTATTTAATCTTAATTTTAATATTACACGCATAATTTAACATAGTCAATATGTGTTTTCCAAAATTATTATACTTGACATTTTACATTTAGATGCCTCAATAAAATATACTGCTGACAATTACATGAACTATTTTATTCTATGATGATGTATTTTAAAATAATACTTATAGGGACACCTGGGTGGCTTAGCGGTTGAGCATCTGCCTTCGGCTCAGGTCCCACATGGGGATCCCTGCATGGAGCCTGCTTCTCCCTCTGCCTGTGTCTCTGCCTGTGTCTCTGCCTCTCTCTCTGTGTCTCTCATGAATAAATAAATAAAATCTTAAAAAAAAAAAAAAGTGGGATGCCTGGGTGGCTCAGCCATTGAGCCTCTGCCTTTGGCTCAGAGTGTGATCATGGGATCTGGGATCGAGTCCTGCATCACGCTCCCTGCAAGGAGCCTGCTTCTCCCTCTACCTGTGTGTCTGACTCTCTCTCTGTATCTCATGAATAAATAAATAAATCTTTAAAAAAATAAAAAAATAATAAAAATAAAAAATAAAGTAATATTTATAGTTCTTATATTAATGCTTATCATTTAATCACAACCATTAATGCAATCGAAATTTGTTTTATTCAAAATATCTTCCAACTGAACAAATTTTTATCCATCCACTATTTGCAATTTATACATGTTTGTAATGTTAACCAAAATACACAAAGTGGTAAATTAAATTTCTTAAGCCAGAATATTTTACATATTAAAATACATTTTAAATATGTGGATATTTTAATGTTTGCAGTATCCATATCAGTCACATATTCTGAATTTTTAAAAGGTCTAGTTTCTTATTGCAAAATTTGTCCCTATCAAATATAAAATTATTTTGGCATGATCTTTTCTGATTTAATAACTTTTACTGCTTGAAATACTTTAGCTCCATAAATGTAAGAACACGTACTTTTAATTCATAAACTTCTGTTGAGTGCTCCATATGAGATTATTGTGTTGCAAAGCAAATGTTCATTACCTCTCTTGAGAATCAATTTCTTCCAGTAGATAAAATTCAGGAAGAACTAAAACAATTATTTGATGATCATCTTTTTCCCCTGTGATTCCACTTGAGGGAAAGATTGGGCTGCTTATTTGGCAATGTCAGAACCTACTTAGACGTTCTGTATTTGTTCACGTAATTACACAGTTGCAAGAGACCACACACTACATTGAATTGATATTAGATCTTTATTTTCATGTTATTATCATGAATGCTGTTTTTATTAAAAGATAGAATAATTCTGTAATTCCAGCAGAGCACAAATAGCCTGTTTGTTTATTAGAATTTGACTCTTCTTTACCCACGAGGGATCCTATCCTCTGAAACTCTGTACATGTTTACCAGGCCAAGAGGGAGTGCCGAGACAGTAAAATTCAAAAACCATCAGGGTGGACCATGCATGCCCCGGCGGGGACGGTCTATGCCCAGTTTCTGTCAAGCACCGAGAAAAAAGATGTGATAGGGAAATCAGGAAGAATCGTATACAAATAATTGAGAGAAAGACCAAGACAGAGGCAGAGAGTACGTCCGACGGTTCTATAAGGCTGCTTCACGGCCGTCACTCTAGAGCGTCCGCAAACTCCGACGCGTCCCCGCATCCGCAAGGCCGGTGCGACCGCGGAGAGCCAGGCTGCGGCGGGGAAGCGTGGCCCAGGCTGTGCGCTCCCCCCGCAGCCCCGAGCCCGCGCGCCGGGGAGGGGGGGGGCGGCCTCCTCCAGGGATGGACGCGGCCAAGGCGGCCTCCCTCAGGGCTGCCGTCGGTTAGAGCGTCGAGAGCCGTTTCAGCTTGTAACGGGCGCTGCCCTTCCCTGTCTGCCCCTCCCCAGCTCTTGCGGCTCCGTTGGCTTCTCGCGTACCTAGACGGTCAGTAGGGGGTTCGCGGCTCGGTCCCGGTCCCCGCTAACCGTATGCATAGGACGTTTATATCACATAGTTCGAGATCCTTCAGCTCAAAAAAATCACAATGTTCTACCTAATCAGTATCTGGTATTGACTTGATTGCCTTTGAAAGTCTCTTGATTGTCTTTAAAGTGTAGAATATTAATTTTGATTCTAAATTCATAGCTCATTGTAATGCTTTAATAGAAATTACTGGGGTAAAAGTCTGGTTGACTGGGCGAACTGGCCTATTATGAAGACGGATGTACTAGAAAATCAGGGCATTTCGGGGCCCCTGGGCGGCCCCGGGGAGGGGGGGCTTGCGGGGGGCTCTCAGCTCTTCAGAAACTTTGCCTCTCCCTCCCCTCTGCCCTTCTCTCACTCTCGCTCACTCACTCTCTCAAATAAATAAATGAAATCTTCAAAAAAAAAAATAGTACATTTCTTTATATATCACTGTTTTTTTCTTTTTAATATTGCGAAATTGTTTATTTTCTCTGGTTGTAGGAAGTTGGTTTCTTACGGTGTGATCTGGGATTGTCTGTGGTCATCACTAAATTCTTGAGTAACATCACTGAGTCAGTGAACTCATACAGTATTTTCCCTCTTAGACATAAGGCTGAGCTTAGCGTTCTTAGAGTAATATAAATCCACAAATCATGCAGATATATCTATCTTTTTAAGTATATAAACTCTTCTACAGCTTATATCTTCACTTTCTGTGATATAATTGCAATGCTAAAACTTTACAAACAAAAGCAAAATAGATACTATTAATTTTTTTTTTTTTTTTTTTTTGTGGGGCACCTGGGTGTGCTCAGTAGGTTAAGCATCTGCCTTTGGCTCAGGCCATGATCCCAAGTCTGGTGCCAGGCTCCCTGCTCAGTAGGGGAGCCTGCTTTTCTCTTTCCCTTTGCTTGCTGCTCACCTGCTTGTGCTCTCTCTCTTTCTGTGTGAAATAAATAAGATCTTTTAAAAATCATAATTATGATATTTCCTTGTTGGCTAGTTGGTATAGTCTGAGTTCTATTTTAAGCCATCCATATACATTATTTCCTTTCTTTCCACAGTCCTGTGAGGTGGGCTTAGAGATAAAGAAAGTGGTGTTGTTCCTACATTACAAACATAGGAAGTAGAAGAGCAGGGGTAAAATCAGGCTTTTGGACAAAATAGCCTCTGCTCCAATCACTGCGGCACATGCTCCAAATCCAAATGTTCATTGAATGAAACAAGCACATCAAGGACATTGTCAGTAAGTGGTAAAAGGGAAATATCAGACTACTCTTGCCTATAAAAAAATGACTGGTAAATCTACAGTAAGCTTTAGTTTAAAAATTATTAATTAATAAGAATTAAGCTCTATCTAGTGTGCTTAAATGACATGAGTTAATTCACTATATTTGCATTCATATTAATATAAAATTAAAAACATCACACATTTTATATATTAGATCTTTATACCTATTTTTAAAATCTGTAAAACTATAGCTGCTCACAATAGTAAATAAGATACTAACACTATAAATTACTAATGAGTTGTTAAAATTTTAGAATTTGAATACTACAGTATGCCATGTTTTATTTTTTTTATTTTTATTTTTTTTTTAATTTTTATTTATTTATGATAGTCACAGAGAGAGAGAGAGGTCCAGAGACAGGCAGAGGGAGAAGCAGGTTCCATGCACCGGGAGCCCGACATGGGATTCGATCCCGGGTCTCCAGGATCGCGCCCTGGGCCAAAGGCAGGGACCAAACCGCTGCGCCACCCAGGGATCCCGTATGCCATGTTTTAAATAATCATGTGGTCATTACTCTATTCATTACATGGATTTCAAGTACCACAGAGCTGGAAGGTAGACAAAATCATCTTCACAGTCTGATGAGGAAGACTGAACACCTAAAGAAAATGTCCATATGTACCTATAGAAAAACATGCATGATTGTAATGAATAGTGTAAAAGAGAAATCTCTTAACTGGTTTTATAATAAGGATGTCTTAGGAAACAAACTTAAGATAAAATCTTAAGGAAAATCAGGATTATTCAATAAAAAAAGGGAGGTGGAAAAGGGAAGTATCATGGATAAGGTTATATTGACGGAAATATTTCAAAATTAAGAAATTGCAAGAAATACTTGTGGCTATATCATTATAAGAAAAATTGTAGATTAGTGGTGGGAGGGACATATTTTAAAATAAAGCTATTTCTGGTCACATCAAGAAGTCTGGCAGTGAGAAGCCATTGGATAATCTGCAAGATGAGGAATGGCACAAATTCAATGTACTTTTTATAGTGATCATCTGAATGCTCTCTACGTGCCTTTGAGGGAAGCTAGACATCAGACTGCTGGTGAGGCGGGGAATTATAGCAATGGGAAAAAGCAGTTAAATCTGAGAAGTTTAGAACTGATAAGGCTCAGTAATTGGACCTCTGGTTAGGAATAAAATATTGTCAAGTCTTAGTTTTAATATGAAACAAAGTTTGACTGTGCCACCGTTTTGTTGTCACTAAAATAAAAAGGCAGATAATTATGTTTGGGAAAGATCATAAATTCTGTGGGAGTCTCTGAAGAAGAAAGACAGTAGGGCTGAATGAGTGGTCCAAAAAATAATGGCTGAAAACTTCTCAAACTAAGTGAATGATACAGACCAACAGATCTAAAAAGCTTAGTGAAACTTGTACTGAATATTCCTAAAGAAATCCATGCACAGACACATCCTAAAGAAATCCATGCACAGACACACCATATTAAACTTCTGAAAAAGCAAGACAAGAAAAAATCTTGAAAACAGGCAAAGATGAGTGATATATTACTTATTGGGAAATAACAATTTGAATAAAAGAGAATCTTCATCTGAGGCCATGGAGGCCAGAAAGAAGTACACGCTCTTTTTACAATAGCAAAGGAGAAAAATTATTTTTTTATTTATTTATGATAGTCACAGAGAGAGAGAGAGAGAGGCAGAGACATAGGCAGAGGGGGAGAAGCAGGCTCCATGCACCGGGAGCCCGACGTGGGATTCGATCCCGGGTCTCCAGGATCGCACCCTGGGCCAAAGGCAGGCGCCAAACCACTGCGCCACCCAGGGATCCCCAAAGGAGAAAAATTATTAAACATAAGTGCTTTACCTGGTGAAATTATTCATCAGGAACAAAGGGAATACAAGAAGAAAAAAATGAGGGAATTTGTTACTAATAAAATGACTATGAAAGATTGGGTAAAGCAAGAACTTCAAATACAAAGGAAATGACTAAAAATACGAAAAATTAGCAAGGATTACAGTGAAAGAAAGAACAGGTTTTGTTTGTGTTTACCTTTTGACTCCATTTATCTATTTTCTCCCACCTTCTACCTTCACCCCTACCTCTGGAAACCACCAATCTGTTCTCAGCACCTATGATAGTTGCTTTTATTCTTTTTCACTCCATATAAATGAAATCATACAGTATTTGTCTTTCTCTGCCAAACTTATTTCACTTAGCATAATATGTTATTGCAAAGGACAAAATTTCATTCTTTTTTATGGCTAAAGAATATTCCATTATATTCTTGGAATATACATATATATACATAATTTTGATATCTGATTTATCTTTCTATTGATATCAATAGAAGTTTTTTTTTTCCTCTTAAGTTCTAATTTTCTTGGTTCCTCACAGAGGGTGATTTTTTTTTTCATTGTACTCTCACTTAGTCTATTCTGTTTGGAGACTCCGGTCCAATTTGGATCTTTTTATTTTAGCAGGTGCTCATTATGTTTAGGTTCACTCTGTAGTCCAAGCCTTCTTCTGTGGTTTGTGGTTTGGAAAACAACTTAATTTTCAGAAAATTTCTGATTTTGTTTGGTCTGCTTGTATTATCTGGTGCTGTTTAGTCTTCCACTGGTCCCTCTGGCACTACCTGCAGAACAGGAGTTTCCCAAGGAAAGATAGATGAATTGTTGCAATGGAGAATGAGAGCCTTGGACATAGAAAAATGGAGTCCCTTCTCCATGGGTATTTGTAGTTCTTCTGTTTATGAGTATCTGGGAGTATTTCCCAGGCCAAGCTGCCTTCTGTGATGGGATTCTTCATCCTGGCTCCAGGATCACGCCCTGAGCCAAAGGCAGGCGCCAAACCGCTGCACCACCCAGGGATCCCGATTCTTTACAGTTTTTAATGACTTTATTTTAGAGAAGTTTTAGGTTTATAACAAAATTGGGAGGAAGATATAGAGGTTTCCTTTATGTCTTTTAACCCCATATGCATTGCATACTCCATCATCAACATCACTCAATAGACTGTACATATGTTATAATGATGAACCTATATTGACATATCATAATCACCCACAATATAGTTTATTGTTTACTCTTGGTGTTGTACATTTTATAAGTTTATACAAATGTATAATGAATGTATGCATCATTATAATATCATACAGAATATTCCTACTGCCCTAAAAATCCTCTTTGCTTCATCTATTCATCTTTCCTCCCCTCAACCTCTGGCAACTACTCAACTTTATATTATTTTCTATAAGCTTTGCTATTTCTGGAATGTAACTGAGTTGGAACCATACAGTACTCAGCTTTTCAAATTGGCTTCTTTCACTTAGTGATTTACATTTAAGGTTCCTCCATGTCTTTTGATGGCTTGATAGTTCATTTCTTTTTAGTGCTAAATAATGTTCCATTGTCGGATATAACATAGATTATTTTTCCATTCAGCTACCAAAAGACATTTTGATTACTAAATGTTTGAATTTTTCTTTTAATTACACTTATGCACATTCACACCACTAGTAGTGCTCCAGCTTGGATTTTAATACAAGGAACCCCATTCTCTTAACTATACAACATACTGCCTCATCCTGGGATGTATGAATTTAGGGCCTTGGTAACAGTTTCTTATTTTTTTTCCTCTTCTTTATATTATTTCAAATATTTATTGCAGTTAATTCTACTTTTATATCTCTTTATCTTTCATAGGTTAGCAGAATGAGATATTCTAGATTGAATATAAGCATAATGAGATGATGTTGTATGGATTTGGAAAGTCTAATTTGTAAGTAACAGTCCTCATGATACTTATTAGATATGCAATAGTCAGATTTCTAAAATGACTGTAAAAGAGGAATTTGACATCTTTCCACATCAGTTGAGAAATTTCACTCTTTAAAAATTAATCTACAGTAGTCAGTGTTTCTCTTTTACTTCTCTTTCCCTTCTTTTTGGCACTCTTTCCCGTCTTTTTTTTCCCTTGAAACAAACATTTCTTTAACTATTATCATCATCCCAGAATAATTCTAAATGCTTGTATGGGAAGTAAATATTAAGAATAAATTCTATTTGTCTTTCTCTGACTAATTTCACTTAGGATAATATTGTCTAACTCCATCCATATTATTGTAAATGGCAGGATTTCATTATTTTTATAGCTGAGTAATATTCCATTATATTAAAACAAATGAATAATTGGTGGAAAAAAGGAGAGGAAACCAAGAAACAGACTCTTAACCATAGAGAACAAACTGATGGCTACCAGAAGGGAGATGGGTGGAGGGATGGGTTAAATAGGTGGTAGGGATTAAGGAGGACGCTTATGATGAGCACTGCGTTTGAATTTGAAAGTGTTGAATCACTAAATTCTATACCTGAATCTAATATTACACTGTATGCTAACTAATTGGAATTTCAATAAAAACTAAAAAAAAAAAAAAAAAAAAAGGAAGAAATCCTAGCTTCCCAAAGCTTTGAATTTTTATGTAGGCAAAAATAATACTCAAGTACATATCAAATTTTTTGTTTTATTTTTATAAAAAGTAAATTAAGGAAATGAAAACAGGAACTTGAGTTCGAGATGTCAAAATCTTTTGGAGTATGGTAAAGTGAGCAGATCCTAGAAGAATATATAAAATTTAATTTATACATTAATTTTTTCAAATTTGCTTTAAGTACCAATTATTGAACTAGTTAGCAGAGTCTAACTGCTAAAGACTAGACATACAATCATGAAAACATAGTAAGGTCACAGTTTAATGATAAAAGTAATCCTCTCAAAAAATAGGCAAAATGGAGTAGTACTAGTGCTGTTTGGCTAAGATGTATTGACTGAATATGGTCAGAGGATATGCATAGTTGGTCCACAGGTGAATTAGCAAATATTAAATATTTTTCCATAAAGCTACCCAGTGTCTGTTGCTACTATATCTGAGCCTATGATCCTTGTAGGTTTTGTGAAAACATCAAGGGTATGGATATTAACGTTGTTTTGGGAGATAAAGCAAATCACATCTTCACTAGCAGGAGTTGGATATGGAGATGTGCTGCCTAGATCTTCTTTGCTGAAGCCCAGTTCTTCAGAACTGCTGGGAGTGCTGTTTGTAGACAATCTTCAGGGCCAGCCTTTTCTAGACTGTTTGAGATACAGAGAACTGCCTTGTCCAATGACTGATGACTGACGACTTGAAAGACCTGGCCTTCTAGCTCAATGAAGAGCAGCCCCAAGTCCAGGTCTACTCATGGAGTTACACTCAGTTTAACTTATCCTCTACCCAATCTGGCTGCTTCCTTTCTTCCCTTTTGATCCCAAGGAAATTCTTTAATAAATTCCTTGCCTGCTAGACTCCAAGTTGGAATATCACTCTATGGATTTTGGAGTTAGGAAGAGGACAATAAGACAGTCAAAAGGCAGCTGTAATCTAGTCTCACATACAATGGGAGTTTTGTTTTGCTTTGCTTTCCTTTCCTTTGATTTGTTATTAAGAAAATTTAACTAGTATCCTTGTGCAAGATTAATTAAGTTTAGAAATAATCAATGGCAAACAATGCAAAATATGGAAACATGAGATGATGAAAACCTGGGAAAGTCATAGCAAAAGTAATCAATAAAAGAAGACATATACGAAAAGGATGACTATACTTGATTTTAAATAAAGGAGGAGAAGATTTTAAAGATTCTAAATTCACATGCTAAGAAAAAAGAGAGAGAGTATTGTCTCTCTGACAGAAAAAAAAATAACAAAGGAAGTGAAAATCTTATAGTCAAGGGAATTATTAAAAAAAATATATATATATATATGGAGAGAGTGGTATATGCTCAGAAGTATTTCACTTTCAAGCATATAGAATCAAAAAGTTTGGACATGGATAGTTTGAAGAAGTTTAGATGTCATATAGATTAATGTTTCTCAATAGCATCAGAATTTCCTCAGTTGTTAGCAGAAAAATGTAGACTGTTGATTCTACTTTGAAAGCTACTTAAAAAGAAAAGTTACCCTAGAATCCTTGTGTTAAAGAAAGTTTGAGAATCACTGCTGAAAAAAATTGAAAAACACATGTTGTGCCTGTCCTTGAAACTGTCTAGTATCCTTGTTCTAAGTTTCTCATAAAGTACACAAATTAAATTTGCAGATAGAGCCTATTATATTTAAATCAGTTCCTTATAAAAATGGTTAACTAGGGAGCAGGAGAATTGGAGCGTTTGTAATGAGACCATTAGAATCAGTTGGCCACCTTGGTGGAAGGTGAATAGGTCATTAACTTGAAAAACAGAAAAATAAAAGAGAGAGAAGAACATTTTGAGCTTAAGAAATCAGTTATTGAGGAAATCTATGTCTAGACTGACAAAACTGTTTATCCCATTAAGGGAAACATGCATATTATAAATTGAGAGACTTCCCCTGCCTCTTTTCCAGGAGACTACTAACATGAAAATGAAATGATACTTATAAATTTTAGAAAAGTTCTATAATATTTTGGTTGAAAAAAGCAAAGATTAACATAAAAGTAATGGCTACCAGAAGTATTATTAGAAAAAAATAAACTAAAAATATAAGAAGGAAATAAATGAAACTGAAGACTCTTGCTTATTTTAAAATTCTGGCTCCCCAAAATATCACCAAAGCAACTTTGGAAAGATAGTATTGAGGATAAGGTGCTAGTAGTATGTCAGAGTGAAGGGCAAAGTTGAGATATATAAATATGACTTTAGTGTGAGTTATAGTGAGTCTTAAAATATAGGGATGTAATTAGGATTCACACAATATAGTGAAGATTCAATGGGTCCTTTTAAGATGTCCCTAGAAATTAGGGCACCTGAGTGTCTCTGTCGGTTAAGCCTCTGTCTCTTGATCTCAGCTCAGGCCTTGATCTTAGGGTTGTGAGTTTAAGCCCTCTACTGGATTCCATGCTTAGTGTGAAGCCTACTTGAAAAGAAAGAAATTCCTAGAATGAACAATAACATTGTTTGCAATGTTTATCTTCTGTGTTAAGTATTTCCTGGAATACTAAAGTTACATTGGTGAAGGCAATGGAATAATAAAGTCATGTTAATATAGAGTAGACAATAGAATAGTTTACAAATGGGTTTAGTTTCCATAATGCATAAGAATTTGTAAGCTGGAATTCACCAAACGTTCAATAACTCACTTTGTTGATAGGGAATGATATGTGAATAGAATAGCATTGTGAATTAGCTAGAATAGAGAAAATGGTCAGATTAAGAATACATAATCCAGTAGGATTTATTGTGAATTTAAAACTGTATCCGAGGCTATGTTGAAGTGGAGCTAATAGTTCGAAAGATAAAACACATTGGACAATTAAAGAGATGACAACTAAGGCTACAGCAATTTATATTTTTTAATGAAAAACATCTAAAAGAAAAAGAAGTGGCCCTGATTATATAGAAGTAGGTAGTCAAAGGTGTCATCCAGATGAGAGTCATAACAAATGATGGAGACTGGGTTTATCTTGCAATATATAGAGGCATGAGTGCCTTTTGTAGTTAACCATTCCCTGAAACAAAAAAAAGGGGGGGGAGGTGAGGGGACTTATCAACTTTGCTATTTTCTGAAAACACAGGGATCAGGTAAAGTTCACTGTTAGTATACAGTGTGCTTATAAGCAAGAGAAGCAAAATATCAATATTTTGCAATCACTATCTTGAAAGCCAAGTAATTTAGTAAATAATAAACTGTGGCAATCAGAAAGCTGAATTCTGGTGCTGACTGCAAAATGTAATAATATTCTGAAATCAGAAGCAGAGATGATAGATCTAACTGAATTTAGGTTTGCTAAATGGCAATGTTCAGTAGCTTGACAAAGAATGGCCATGAAACAATATTAGCCCCTGCATAACAACAAAAAATATAAATTAAATTGTTTTTAAAAAGTCAAAGAGACAGAAGCATTGAATAAAGAAAAATTTTGGAGAAAAAGAAGTGTACATGCTGGGAAATTATAGAGCATCATTAACATTGTCTCAGATACAGACCAGAAAAGCAGGTTCCCTATTCATTTTTAAATGGATTTATAAACTCTTATTAGTACAGGAAGTATCTCACACAGATTCATAAGATGCGCTGCAGCCTGACAATTGAATACGGAACTGATTTCTTACATTTAATTTGTAAACATTAAGTAGATAAATACAACAAAATTAAATCCTTCATCTCACCTCCTTTGGATACCAGTTATTCTTCCATAAATTGATAGACTATGTACAATAATAAGTGCTGGGGAACACTATAACTGTCTGCAGTTAGAATTGAAACAGACAGATGAGATTATCTCAGCAAAAGTAGAAGAAAGCTTTAATAAACAATGGAAATAATTCTCTACGACAGCTCTCTCCTAGAACTAAAATGCCTCCTTCATTAGGCAGGTTGATTTTAACAGTGGTCAATTCCTATAATTGTATATCATTCTTCCTATTACTGTACCATTGTGTGAATACATCTCAACTCTATTCATCACTTAACTGGTGATAGGCACTTGAATACTTGAAAGTTTGGGGCAATCATAAATAGCACCACTATGAACATTCTCACATGTGTTTTAGTAAACATATATATATCAGTTTCTGTTGGGTATTTACCTAGGAATGGAATTTCTGTTAGATTAGAGAGTATATTCAGCTCTTGTAGATACTGCCAGCCAGTTTTCTAAAACATGTTACCAACTTACACTCCCACCTGTGGTAAATGAGACTTCAATCCAATCTACATGCTGCAGGATTGGAAGAGTTTATAGTATAAAATTTAAGAGAAAGAAAAGAACATTTCCCAGAGAACTTAATTTTTAGTTCTGTGCATTATCTGAATATGACTTTATGTTATCTTCTGAGGGGGAAGAATGTGCCTGTGATTTTGTATGAGACAGACCCTCTGTAATACCCTTTCCATATGTTTTCACAGGATTGTGCTCTCTGAAATAGCCCTTGCACTTAAAAAAATTTACATTTCATTTTTAAACTTTCAAAAACACACTGAAATACATTATAACGTGTGATTTTCAAAACAGGTGTTGATGTGCCCAGAGCTACAGAATAAATAGTGTGAAGGACTTCCAGAATAGCAACACAGTCATCACTAGCTAAGACAAGTTCTGTAGATACAGACACGTTGCCAGAACAATTGCTTGATAGTCCATAGAGTATGTGAGCTTTACAATAATATGAGAGGGCAATAATTCCAATACTCAAGAAGTAGATCATACCTTGAAAAAAGAGGCAGTAAAAAATAAATAAATAAATAAGTAAGTAAATAAATAAATAAATAAATAGAAAAGAGAGGCAGTGACTAAAAAAAAAAAAAGAATAACAAAATAGGCCTATAAAAAATTAAAAATCACCAAGAACAATGACATAGATTATCCTGGCCAGTTTAAACACTACATACACTTTTGAACAATAAAAATAATTTTTAAAGAATTTATTTGGATTTCAGATAAAAGTTATTTTTACCTGGCAGAAAAAAAAGTATAGATACTGATATATTTTTAGTTCTGAAAGCTTTTGTAAAATGAGAGCAATTTACTTTTTTTCTGATTAAAACCTAGTTCCATAAAGAAGTGTGAATTATTTAATCGTTTAGCCATCCATAGCTTTTGTAGTACCCTTGAGAACTATTTTTTCAAGACTAAATTACCTTAGATACAGATATTTTTCTGTTATCACTTATCTTAAAAGGAAAAATTTATTTCTTTAGTTCTTTTTTCTTAAGGGACAGTTGACAATTGTGTATAAGAATCCCAAAGCTAATATATAAATCAAAATGGTGCCTGAAAGGACGTTGTGTGAGATGCTTCAGTGACTTGGAATATTGATATCGTGGATCTAAGGTTTTAAAAATCTATAATGAGCTGCAACATTTAAGCACTAAGTAGTTTATGATTGTTTAGAAGTCACAGAGGTACTTCTGGATATTTAATGACTGACAATTCAGAAACAGAATCTATAGAGAGAAAAGTCTTAATATGTATATTTTTATCATTCATTGATAAAGAACCAACTGAAAAGCATTGTGCTGGTTCATCCTTTAACTTGCTTTTTAAAAATTCAATGAATATTGGGGCACCTGGGTGGCTCATCAGTTAAATGATTTCAGCTCAGGTCATGATCTAGGGGGTTGTGTATTCAAACCCTGCCTCAGGCTCTGCACTGTGAAGCCTGCTTGGGATTGTCTCTCTCCCTCTGCCTCTTATCCCCCTGGCCCCCTCTCTCTCTCTTACTAAAAAAAAAAAAAAAAAAAAAAAAGAAAAAGAAAAAAAAAAAGAAAAATTTTATTGAACATCTGCCAAAAATGCTAGGAATAATTAGAGGAACTCCACAACCTGGATTCTCTGAAGAGGTGGTTCTCTACCAGCTGCTACAGCTGCTAGATGTTTCTAGTAAAAACAGTGTCCTGGGACTTTAAATAATCTTGAAAGCCTAGGTCAACCCAGGAGTCTTAAATGACTGTGGTTCCTATTGTGAACCCCAAACACCAAAGAATGCCAGAAATGGATGAGGACAGTAGTCTGAAATAAGATTATAGGATCTAAAAAAAAAAAAAAAAAAAAAAGGTTATAGGATCTTCACATCCAATCTCACAGCCTTCACCCTAAATCTGCACCAGACCAGTTAATGCTGTTAGGATTTCTGAGATATATTCTAAAACAATTGGTCTCACAGTATTCAATATATTTCCAGACCTAAAAGTAGGCATTAAATTTATTATTTTTTATTTTGATAGAACACATATGTTGATTGGTGAATTTATAAATGCTTCATGGAAAACCACCTAAAAGTTTCTTGAAAAAAGACACCTAGGGGATGCATACAGTGACATCCTAGATACTACTCTCAAGTTGTCAAGCATGTGTCTTCAGAATCTTCTCTTTGCATTGTTTCTTCTCCTTTAAGATAGCACTTTGTATTAGCGTTTGTTAGCATGTCTTTAAATAAATACACTATGGCGTTAGACCACTGATCAGTACTGAATCATGCTGAATGTGAACAATACCCTCACTCCATAAATGGAGTAATTTAATAGGTAATCTCTAGAAATGACAGCAGACTCCTAAGAACTGAGGTTTTTTTTACTAGTTTTATTAATAGTTGTTTATTTCATGAAATTTTAAATGTTTAGATCTTGCAAGGATCTTCATGATTACTTAGCCTCATCTCTATACAGAAATGCAGTGTCCTGGAGATTCAAGGCCTTGTCCAAAGTCACAAGACTTTTTGCTTTTAGGAGAGAGCAAAACCTGCTGCTTTGACTCTGGTTCAGGGGTCAGATAAGACCAAAGTTCTTAAAAATGTACTTATTTAACTGAACAGTGGGGAAATGACTTATTACATCCGACCTTGTATTGTAGGCATCTTGCTATGAGAAATGAAAGCTGAAAGAAACCACACTGGTCATAATAATTATAAAAAAATGTTTATGTCCAGATCATGTTCCATTTCTAATTATGATCTTACTTGACCCTTATGCTCACTATTAAGAAGGTCTACTTTTATGACAATTTTACAGATGGGGAAATTGAGGGGCAAAGGCATTAAGCAAGGCTTAATTGCACAGCTATCAAGAGGCAGATCTGGGAACTGAGCCAAAACACTATGACTCCAATTCCTTTGTTCTAATTCACTGCACTATATATTATGGTTTTTTGGTTCTGTTAAAAATAAATAAAACAGTCAAAGACATAATAAAATGGGAAAGACTATATTACGTTTAAAGAGGTATCAGAAATAGAAAGATTTAATTTTAGCATTATATGCAAAACTATTGTTTTATCTTAGCATTTAAGACAGTCTTTTGTATTAAACATATGTTACAGAAATATGATCCCATTGAATTACTATCATCAACATTGCCCTCCAAATGCTTGTAGATTTTCCCTACATAAATATATCTAGAAACAAATCTTAAGTTAGAAGTTATATTTCCTGTATGATAGATAATTTTTAAACTAGCTTTATTGAGATATAATTGAAACATAACATTATAAAAGCTTAAAGTAACCGATGTGATGATTATATGTATATATGTAGTAAAACAATTATGACAATAAAGTTAGTTAACACCTTCATTCCCCCACATAATTAGTTACTTTTGTGTATGTGTGTGGTGAGAACATTTAAGATACACTCTTAGCAACTTTCTAGTGTATAATGCAGTATTGTTAACTATAGTGTTGACTGTAGCATTAACTATGCAATACTATGCATTAGATCCCCAGAACTTATCCATCTTCTAACTGGAAATTTGTACCCTTTGATCAACATTTCCCCATTTGCCCACCCCCTTACTCCTGGCAACCATCTTTCAACACTCTGCTTATCTGAGTATGACTGCTTTTAGATTCCATATATAAGTGAGATCATGCAGTATTTGTCATTCTCTACTTATTTCACTTATCATAATGCCCTCAAGGTCTAGCCGTATTGTCACAAATGGCAATATTTCCTTCTTCTTTGTAGATGAATAATATTCTGTATATACATACTTTTTTATCCATTCATCTGTCAATGGACTCTTCTGTTATTTCAGTGTCTTGGCTATGGTGACTAATACTGCAGTACATGGCAGTATAAATGACTCTTTAATATCATGGTTTCATTTCTTTTGTACATATACCTAAAAATGGGAATGCTAAATCATATAGTATTTCTGCTATAAATTTTTTGAGGAAATTCCATCCTGTTTTCTATAGTGGCTACACCAATTTACATTCTTATCAACTGTACCCAGGAAAGGGTACAGTTGGTGTTCCACACCAACACTTTTTATGTCGTATCTTCTTAATGATAGCCATTCTAACACTGTGAGGGGATATCTCATGGTGGCTGTGATTTGCATTCCCCTGACGATTAGTGATGTGGAGAATCCTTCCACATACCTGTGATTCATTTGTATGTTGGAAAAATGTCATTAGAAAAATGTCTTTTCAGGTACTCTGTCCATTTTTTAAAGTATGTTTATTTTTTAAGATTTTATTTATTTTTTTTAATTTTTTTTTTTATGATAGTCAGAGAGAGAGAGGCAGAGACACAGGCAGAGGGAGAAGCAGGCTCCCCAAGGAAGAGCCCAATGCAGGACTCAATCCCCAGATCCAAAATCAGTGCCCTGAACTGAAGGCAGATGCTCAACTTCTGAGCCATACAGGAATCCCTCTGTCCATTTCTTAATCACATTGTTTGATTTTATGCTATTGAGTTATAAGATTGCCTATATATTTAGGATATTAACTTCTGATTTCACACTTGGTTTGCAAATACTTTCTCCCACTATGTATTTTGCCTCATTGTTTCTTTTGCTATGTAGAAACTTTTTAGCTTGATACAGTATCACTTGTTTATTTTTACTTTGGTCACTTTTACTTTTGGTGTCATATTGCAAAACAAAATGTAGCCAATACCAATATCAAGGAGCTTCTTCCCTGTACTCCTCTAGGAGTTTTGCAGTTGCAGGTCTTCTGTTTAAGTCTTTTATCCATTTAAAGTTAATTTTTGTGAGTGGTATAAGATAGGGGTCCAATTTCAGGGCACCTACATAGCTCAATGTGTTAATTGTATGATTTTTTATTTTGGCTCAGGTCATGATCTCCAGGTTATGAGATGGAGCCTGATCAGGCTTTGCACGCAGAGTGGAATCTGCAAGAATTTTCTCTCCCTCTCTCTCTGCCTTTCCTCCTGCTCTCTCACCCTCTCTAAAATAAATAAAAAATAAAAAATAAAAAATAAAAAATAAATAAATAAATAAAATTTTTTAAAAGCTAGAGGTCCAATTTCATTATTTTGCATGTGATTATTAGTTTTCAGCATCACTCACTGCAGAGACTATCTTTTCCACATTGAGTGTTCTTGGTTCCCACATCAAATACTTGTTGGCTGTATACAACTGGCTTTATTTCAGGGTTGTCTATTCTGTAGCATTGACTGACTATATGTCAGTTTTTATGCTATAATATTATTCTGATTACTATTGTTTTGTAGTATAGATTGAACAGGAAATGTGTTGCCAACAGCTTTGTTCTTCTTTCTCAAGATTGCTTCAGCTACTTGGGATCTTTCATGTTTCCATACAAATTTTAGGAGAGTTTTTCTAGTTCTATGAGAAATACTATTGCAATTTTGATAAGAATTTGACTGAATATGTACATTGATTAGTAATGTTATTTCTTCCAGTCTATAGATATGGGTATTTTTCCATCTGTTTGAAGTTTTTTTCAATTTCTTTCATTGAAGTCGTGTACCTCCCAGTGTACAGATCTTTCCCCTTTTGCTTGGTTGACTGTATTTCTAAGTACTTTATTCTTTTTGATACTATTGTGAATGAGAATGTTTCCCTTATATTTCTTTCAGATATTCCATTTTTAATGTTTAGAAATGCAATTGATTTTATATGTTGGTCTTGTACCTAGACACATTACTAAATTCATTTATTATTTCTAATACTTTTGGTATAGTTTTTAGGATTTTCTTCATAAGATCATGTCACTTGAAAGCAGGCAATTTCATCTTTTTTTTTTTTTTCTGACTTGGATATTTTTTATTTCGTTGTCTTACCTAATTGCTCTGGTGAGGACTTCTAGTACTTTGTTGAATAGGAATAAAGAGAATAAACACCTTTTTTTTTTTCTTATTTTATTTTATTAAGATTTTACTCATTTATTCATTAGAGACAGAGAGATATTAATGTGGTGAATCACATTCATAGATTTCCATATTTGAATCATCTTTGCATCCTGGCAGAGATAAATTCCATTGATCATGGTATATGATCCTTTTAATGTGCTGTTGAATTTGCTCTGCTGGGAGTTTCTTGAGATTTTTGCATTTATATTGATCAGGGAGATTGGCCTATAGTTTTCTTTTCTTGTAGTGTCCTTATCTGGTTTTGGTATTATGTTATGCTGGATGCATAAAATGATTCTGAGGATGTTCTCTTCTATTTTTGAAAGAATTTGAGAAAAAATTATATTAATTTTTCTTTAAACATTGGTATATTTCACTAGTGAAGCCATCTAGTCCCAGGCTTTTCTGTGTTAGGAAGTTTCTGATTACTGGTTCTATCTACATAGTCATTATTGATCTGTTCAAGACATTCTATTTCTTCGTGATACAGTCTTTGTAATTTGTCCTAGTAATGTATCCATTTCATCTAGGTTGTCCTAGCTGTCCACAATCTGTTTGCATATAATTGTTCATAAGAATAATAAACTCTTGAGGATCCCTGGGTGGCTCAGTGGTTTAGCTCCTACTTTTGGCCCAGGGCCTGATCCTGGAATCCCAGGATCGAGGCCTGCATTGGGCTCCCTGCATGGAGCCTGCTTCTCCCTCTGCCTGTATCTCTGCCTCTCTCTCTCTCAGTGTGTGTGTGTCTCTCATGAGTAAATAAATAAAATCTTTAAGATAAAAAAAAGAATAATAAACTTTTATGGTCCTTTGTATTTCCATGGTGTCCTTTGTAATGCCTTCTCTTCAATTTTTGGATTCTAGTTATTTGAGTCTTTTCTGATTTGATTTTTTTTTTTTTTTTTTTTTTTTTGGTTAGTCTCTCTAATGACTTGTCAATTTTGTATATCTTTTCAAAAAACTAATTCTTATTTTCATTTTTTTCTATTTTCTTTCTAGATTCTATTTCAGTTATTTCTGCTCTATTTTTTTTTTTTAAAGATTTTATTTATCTGTTCATGAGAGACACACAGAGAGAGGCAGAGACACAGGCAGAGGGAAAAGCAGACTCCCTGCAGGGAGCCCGATGTGGGACTAGATCACGCCCTGGGCTGAAGGTGGCGCTAAACCGCTGGGCCACTCGGGCTGCCCTCTGCTCTAATTTTTGTTATTTTCTTCCTTCTACTAACTTTGGACTTAAGTTTATTCTTCTTTTTCTATTTCCTTGAGATATAAAATTGGGTTTTTTTTATGAGATCTTTATTTATTCTTAATGTAGGCATTTATTGCTGTAAACTTCTGTCTTAGAACTTCTTTGAAGTATCTCATACATTTTGATATGTTGTGTTCTCATTTCTATTGGTCTCAAAGCACTTTTTTGTTGTTTTTGATTTGTGTTGTCTTTTAGATTTCTTCTTTCTTCTATTGGCTTTGTGTGATTTTTTTCAGTTTTCTTCCCATTATTAATTTTTAGTTTCATACCCCAGTGGTCAGAAAAATTACTACGTGAGATTTTAATCATTAATCTGCTTAGATAAACTCAAAATGGATGAAATATCTAAACGTGAGACACGATTCCATCAAAATCCTAGAGGAGAACACAGGCAACACCCTTTTTGAACTTGGCCACAATAACTTCTTGCAAGATACATCCACGAAGGCAAGAGAAACAAAAGCAAAAATGAACTATTGGGACTTCATCAAGATAAGAAGCTTTTGCACAGCAAAGGATACAGTCAACAAAACTAAAAGACAACCTACAGAATGGGAGAAGATATTTGCAAATGACATCAGATAAAGGGCTAGTTTCCAAGATCTATAAAGAACTTATTAAACTCAACACCAAAGAAACAATCCAATCACGAAATGGGCAAAAGACATGAAAAGAAGTCTCACAGAGGAAGACATAGACATGGCCAACATGCACATGAGAAAGTGCTCCGCATCACTTGCCATCAGGGAAATACAAATCAAAACCACACCAGTGAGAATGGGGAAAATTAACAAGGCAGGAAACCACAAATGTTGGAGAGGATGTGGAGAAAGGGGAACCCTCTTGTACTGTTGGTGAGAATGTGAACTGGTGCAGCCACTCTGGAAAACTGTGTGGAGGTTCCTCAAAGAGTTAAAACTAGATCTGCCCTACAACCCAGCAGTTGCACTGCTGGGGATTTACCCCAAAGATTCAGATGCAATGAAACACCAGGACACCTGCACCCCGATGTTCACAGCAGCAATGTCCACAATAGCCAAACTGTGGAAGGAGCCTCGGTGTCCATCGAAAGATGAATGGATAAAGAAGATGTGGTTTATGTATACAATGGAATATTCCTCAGCCATTAGAAATGACAAATACCCACCATTTGTTTCGACGTGGATGGAACTGGAGGGTATTGTGTTGAGTGAAGTAAGTCGTCGGAGAAGGACAAACATTATATGGTTTCATTCATTTGAGGAATATAAATAATAGTGAAAGGGAATAAAGGGGAAAGGAGGAAAAATGAGTGGGAAATATCAGAAAGGGAGACAGAACATGAGAGACTCCTAACTCTGGGAAACCAACTAGAGGTGGTGGAAGGGGAGGTGGCCGGGGGGTTCGGGTGACTGGGTGATGGGCACTGAGGGAGGCACTTGATGGGATGAGCACTGGGTGTTACTCTATATGTTGGCAAATTGAACATCAATTAAAATAAATTTATAAAAAAATAATTTTCTAAAGCTTGCTTTATGACTCCACATATTACCTATCCTTGAGAATGTCCCATTTGAACTTGAAAAGAATGTGTATTCTGGTGCTGTTGGATGGAATGTTCTATTTATATCTGTAAAGTCCATCTGTTGTATAGAACAGGGCCTGATTGACCTGAGTTATTCAGGTCTACTGTTTTCTTATTAATTTTTTTTATTTGGGTTATCTACCCAATTTTGAAAGTGGGATATTGAAACTTAGTATTATTATTGTACTATTATTTATTGCCTCCTTCAGTTCTCTTAATATTTGCTCTAAATATTTAGATTTATTAATGTTGGATGCATATATATTTATAATTGCTGTATCCTCTTGATAAATTGACCCCTTTGTCATTATAGAATGATCATCTGTTTCTTTTTTTTTTCTTATCATCTTTGTTTCTTATCACTGATTTTTACTGAAAATCTGTTTTATCTGATAAAAATATAACCACTCCTGCTTTCTTTGGTTGCTGTTTGTGTGGAATATCTTTTTCTATCCCTTCATTTCCAACCTATGTGTAGTTTTAAAGCTAAAGTTATGTCTCTTGTAGGCAGCTTATTATTGAATCTTATTTTATCTATTCAGACATTTTGTTTTTTTATGGAGAATGTCTTCCAGTTACCTTTACTTTTTAAAGATATTTTATCCATTTATATGATAGAGCAACTGGGTGTAAGGAGAGAGAGAGCATGAGCCATGAGCAGGGTGAAGGGCAGAGGGAGAAGCAGGGAGCCTGCTCAGCAGGGAGCCTGATGTGAGGCTCAATCCAGGGGCACTCCAGGATCATGACCTCAGCCAAAGGCAGACGCTTAACTGACTGAGCCACCAAGGTGTCTCATTAAACTAATTATTGATTAGTAAGGACTCACTATTTTCATTTTTAAATTGTTTTCTTTTATTTAAAAAAAAGGTTTTATTTATTTATTCATGAGAGACACACAGAGAGAGACAGAGAAAGAGTGGCAGAGACACAAGTAGAGGGAGAAGCAGGCCCCATGTAAGGAGCCCAGTGTGGGACTTGATCTCAGGACTCCAGGATCATGCCCTAGGCCAAAGGCAGGTGCCAAACTGCTGAGCAACTCAGGGATCCCTCATTTTTTAGCTGTTTTCTGACAGTTTTCCTTTTCTTTCTGACATTTTTCCTTTCCTTTTCTTACTGAGTTCCTTTTTGATTAATTGATCTCTCCTTATCTTTTATGTAATTACTTTAAGTTATTTTCTTTATGATTACCTTACTAGTAGGCTTACATGAAACATCTTATAGGGATATTGGTCTGTAAGCTGATATTAATTTACCTTCAGTTGCATGTAAAAACTACACTGTGACTTTTCCCCCTTCCATATTTTGTGCTGGTGATGTTATGCTTTACAACTTTTCATGTAGTGCATCTGTTAACAAATTATTAAAGCTATAATTATTTTTAATATTAGTGTTTCTTAACTTTTATACTAGTGATTGATTTATACAACACCATTACAGCATTATGGTATTCTGAATTTGACTATATATTTACCTTTACCAGTGAGTTTTTTACCTTTATATGTTTTTATGTATTACTTAGCATCATTATAACCTGGAGAAATCCCTTTAGCATTTATTATAATGCTAGTCTAGTTATTAATTTTCTTAGCTTTTGTTTATATAGGAACATCTATGTCTTTCATTTCTAAAGGTGGGCTTTGTTGGGTGTAGTACTCTTGGCTGGCAGGATTTTTTTTTTAATTTTTTATTTTACTATTTTGCAAATATCATTCTACTCCCTTCTGGCCCACAAGGCTTCTGCAGAAAAATCCACTTAAATATTAATGGAAATTCCCCTGATAATTTTTTTTTCTAGCTGCTTTCAATTTTTTCTCCTTCCTCTTCGATACTTTAACATTTTGATTACATGTGTCTCAGAGCAATTTTATTTGGGTTGATCCTGCTAAGGGTTCTATGGTATCCCTGTGTCTGGATGTCTACATTGCTCCATGATTTATGAATTATTCATCTATTGATTCTTTATATAATCTTTCTGCCCTTTCTATTTCTCTTTTCCTCTGGTACTCCTATGATTTGAATGTTCACTTGCTTGATGTTTTCCTGTAATTAACATAATTGATCATCTTTCTTCACTCTTTTTCATTCATTTTTCTTTTTGTTTTCCTAATTGGCTAATTTCAAATTACTTTTCTTGAAATTTGCCTGTTTTTATCTTTTCTGAATGATGAAGTCTTTCGTTGAAGCTCTCTTTTGAATTTTTCAGATCTGTCATTTTATTCTTTAGTTCCAGGATTTCTGTTTTATTCTTTTTAAAGTTTATATTTTGGGCATGCCTGGGTGGCTCAGTTGGTTAAGAGGTTGCAATTGTCTCAGGTTGTATTCCAGGGTCCTGAAATAGAGCTCCACATTGGGCTCCCTGCTGTATAGGCAGCCTGCTTCTCCCTTTCCAACACTTGTGCTCTCCTGCTCTCTCTCTCTCTCTTTCATAAATAAATAAATAAATAAATAAGTAAATAAATAAATAAATAATAAATTACATTTTTAAGAGTCTATATTTTTTATAAAACTTTTCATTTTGTTTATGCATTGTTTTCCTGTTTTGTTTAATTGCTTACGAATTATTGAGATGAATAAATGAAAATTATACAGAAACAGAAACTAAAATAACTTTCCTTATTTTGTATTTCATATTTTTCTAGTCTAGAAAGGGCATTAAAATGACATCTTAGAAACACAGTCAGTTGAAAATATTGGTGGCATAGTCATCGTATATTTTTCATGCATGAAAATATTTCTGAAGATAAAGAGAGGCATCATTGACCTTGGTTATAAACTGCAACAGACCAGGATAAGATCACTAATTGTAGGCTAAATGTCTGTTTCATAAGTAGATGTTGAATAAAAGCACAGTAGTTCTTAAAGCTTAGGTTTTATCTGCATTGGATTGGTTCTATTTTCTTTTCTTCTTTTCTTTTCTTTTCTTTTCTTCTTTTCTTTTCTTTTTTTTCTTTTCTTTTTTTTCTTTTCTCTTCCTTTTTTTTTTTTTTTTCTTGGCCAGTTACATCAGGATAGAATTCTTTCAGTTAGAGTTAATAGACATTATCCAGGAATGATTGACTTTTCTGGATCTTGGTTCTCCACTATGTTCCTAGATAAAGGGCATGTACTTTTGAGACCACATCATAGTCCTTTTTATTGTCAGGTACAGTCAAGGGCCAAAGGAACTACATCTGAAGAAGTAATACCTCACTTTCTTGCAACTCACCATCTAGGAGGTACTGCTGCTCACAGCAGCCACAACTTTATCATCTGTATCCTGTCAGTAACATACTCACAATGAGTGTCCTCAAACCAAAACAGCATAACATCATCCCTAAGCATTAGTTACAGAGGAGACATTATACAAGAAGGACCCCTTCCCTAGCTAACTCTTCCAAAGACTTATAATTGGTAAAGCTGTTATATCTAAAATTCCCCCCAAAAAACATAAATATCAATCTCCATTTCCCTTAAATGCTTCATAGCAGCAGCACCAACAGAAAATCTCATGTAAATTCTACTCACTGACAAACTCATTTTATCATTTCCTAACAAATTTTGTTCTCTTTTAAAGATTCTTACAGCGATTTACTGAATGACCTTTTGTAATTTCAAAGATCTTATTTGAGGCAGTCAGTGTTCAACATATTCTTTCTCTAAAGCAAAGGAATCTGTTTTCTAGTTTTGCTTTTTTAACTACTGTGTAGCTTACTCCATGCATAGCATGGCCTTAGGAAATAACTTGTGTTTACCTCAACTGTCAGTGTTTAGTGAGAAAATGTAATGTAGAAACTTATACTCTATATATTGAATTAGAGCACGTGATGATACAGTTTACTGGTTTTGAACTAAAGAAAAGTATTTCTCTATCTCTTTATGCTCACACAAAAAAGTATATAAACACACATATAAAAATTAGTACATTAGTGAAAGAATATATTTATCAACAATGGTTGATAAAATAGAAGTGATTGGGGATCCCTGGGTGGCCCAGCGGTTTGGCGCCTGCCTTTGGCCCAGGGCGCGATCCTGGAGACCCGGGATCGAATCCCACGTCGGGCTCCCGATGCATGGAGCCTGCTTCTCCCTCTGCCTGTGTCTCTGCCTCTCTCTCTCTCTCTCTCTCTCTGTGTGTGTGACTATCATGAATAAATAAATAAAATCTTTAAAAAAATAAAAATAAAATAAATAAAATAAAATAGAAGTGATTCAGAAACAGACCAAAGAGTATATAGTCAACTAATTTTTGACCAAACACAAACAATTCAGTGAAGAAAAGATAATCTTTTCAATAGTGTTGAACAATTGTACATCCATATGCACAAAAATAAAACTAGATCCAGGCTTTACATCTTATAAAAAATTTAACTCAAAATGGATTTTAGATTTAAATGTAAAATGCAAAACCATATAACTCAAAATAAAACACAAGCTCAAGGCAATTTTGGATTTGGTGATGAGTTTTTAACTACAACACTAAAAGCACAGTCCAAAAAAGAAAATAAAATAATTTTTATCAAAATTAGAACTTTTGCACTGTAAAGTCCCCATTAATAGAAAAGATAAGTGACTTACTGAGAGGAAATATTAGCAGATTATATATCAATTAAAGGGCATGCATCCATAATATAAGAACAGTTAAAATGCAACAATAAGAAACTAAATAAACAAAATAGGCCAAAGATCTGAATGTCTATCTACCAATGATGACAGACTATAGAAAGATAGTAGATGGTTAGAAAGATGGTTCCTATCATATGTTATTAGGAAAATTAAAATTCAAACAGTTTTAAAATGCTAATACAAACCTGAAAAAATAATTAAAGTTTAAGACTGAGAATATTAATTCTGGTGAGGGTGTGGAAAAACAAAAACTCTCATTCATTGCTGGTGGAAATGTAAAATGGTACCGCCACTTTGAAAAACTATTTTAGAATTTCTTACAAAGCTAAACACTGTCTTACCTTGTACTCTAAAAATGACATCAACATGTATTTACCCAACAGATTGGAAAACTTACCAGAACAATCTATGCAAAAATATTAATAACATCTTTATTCATAATTACCCTACCTAAAAGCAACCAATATCTTCTTCAATAAGTGAATGAGTAACCAAACTGTGATCATCCATATTATTATTCATCAAAAAGAAAAATAAACTATTGAGCCTCAGAAAAACATGAAAGAATATTAAGGAATCTTAAATGATTATTGATTAGTGGAGAAAAATCCAAGATTTATTTCTGTTTATGTGGTGTTGTAGAAAAAAGGCAAGAAAGATTTAAAACAGGTCAGTGGTTGTCAATGGTTTACAAATACGTAAAGCACAGGTTTTCATAAGGGCATACAGTGTAATGACATTTTAACAATGTGTATATGATTCTATGAATCTCACAAAATCCATAAAACTTTACAGATAACAGTGAACTTTAATGTATGGAACTTTTAAAAATAAACTAGTTCAAATGATCCCAGAATGGAATATAGACCATGAAAAAGAATCTCACTGTGCTACAAATGGATGATATTATCTCTCTGAAGCGGTTGGGGAAAAAGTGTGGTGCTGACTTAAGTGACTTTGGATATGACTGGAAACTCTAAGGCCAAAGACAAAAGGGTTTGTATATAAACATTACACTCTAGTTGATAAAGTTGTTTCTTACCAGGATATGTTAAAAACCTCAAAACTTCTGTATATGCACACTGTATTGAACACATAAATAAGTGCATGATTGATAGTGATGGCCAGATAGTGACAGAAAGAAAGTGCTTTAAAAAACAAAATAAGCAAAACAAAAACATACAATGATAAGGATGTGTCAAGGAGACATAGGAGTCAACAGGGAGAGTTACCTATGGACAATGCTGGAATAAATTGAGCAAGAAAATAAATAATATTGTATGAATATAACTCAAGTTACAAAATAACATCCATGTGTACATAGTGATATAAATAATTGATTGAAGAAATAAATAATGGGAAAGATGAGATGTATACCTGGTATAGAATATTTCCAAATAACTATTGTTGTTTCTAAACCCTCAAGGGTGGCACTTCTCCTCACCCCTTAAATGTGAGCTGTTCTAATGACTTTCTTCCAAAGAGTAAAGAGGAAGAAAAGATTGATTTTATAGAAGACAAACCTGACAAACCTACCTCAGCCAGGTGGCCAAAATTAACATCAAGAGTGAGAAGTCATATTGATAGCATGTGTCTTGGCATAAAACTATGATGAGAATGACACTTTACTGTTGTGGCCTCCATCCAAAAATCCATAAGCCTCCATCTAACCTTGAGAAAAATATCAGACAAACTCAAATTGGAAAACCATCTACAAAATATCTGATCCATATTCCTCACTGCCACCAAGGTCATAAAAAAAAAAAAAAAGAAAAGTCTGAGTAACTGTCACAGCCTACAGAAACCTGGTGAATAAATGTAATATGGTATTTGAGATGTGCAGCTGGAACATAAAAAAAAAAAAACTAGATAAAAACAAGGAGGTTTGAATAAGGTATGGATTTTAGCTGTTAGTAATCTAGTTGCTTTTTTGAGACAAACATACCATTAGTAATACAAATATTAACAATTCAGGGACATCTGGGTGATTCAGTTGGCTGAATATTTGACTCTTGATTTCAGCTCAGGTTCATCTCAGGGTTGAGCCCCACATCAGGCCTAGTGCTCAGTACAGAGTTTGCTTGAGATTCTCTCTCCCCTCTCTCTCTGCCCATCCCCTTGCTTGTGTCTCTCTAAATAAATAAATGAATAAGTGAATAAATAAATAAAATATTTTTAATATATGTTAATAATTGAGGAAACCAGGTGTAGGATACATGGGAGCACTCTGTACTATCCTTGTTACTTCCTATAAATCTAAAATTACTTTCAAATGAAAATTATTTTTAAAATGCATGCATAATGTTATGAATAAATTCAAAAGGAAAGTGATGATTCAGAAAATTAGTTGGTTTCCTGTGCAAAAAGTTGAAGAACTAAAACAGTAATAAATTAATGTGTTTAAAAAACATAAATTAATTAATGTGTTTTTATTGTGGTAATTGGAAGATTAGGGCCAATGTTAGTATGTTCAAGTTCTTATAGAAAGTAATTGAATGATTTTAGTGAAGAGCTCAGCTATATCTGAGGAACTCTATTCTTTGAATGATTTTAATGTCTAGAAAAAAGGACCAATTTTATTTTTGTTCTCTAGAAAAACACATATTTTTAATTTTTCTAAGGCAATGGCTCAAAATAATTTTCTTATCCCTATACACCTAATCCTTTTCCCAATATTTTTCATGTGCCTTTTTAAAGAGAAGGCTTCAGAAGTTCCTTTTAATAATAAATTTATTCTAGAATGTTTAGGGGACCACTGCAAAGTGACAGGGATTGCTTACACTTTTAATATGATTGCATGATTGTATCTCAGCAAGGAAAATTCAGTACAAAAGCAAAATATTTCTTCTTCCCTAAGTGATCTCAACTTAGAATGCTCCAGTTGACATACCACCAAAGGTTATCCAGAGATTTCCTTTGTTTTCAGCATGTAACCAGGCTTCTGGATTTTCTCAGACAGGATTACCACACACTTTTAGTTAACATATATCACACATAGTTATGTTTTTTTCTTGTAATGTGAAGTTTTAAGATCTACTTTTTTAGCAACCAGACAATGTTATTATAAATAACCTTAATTCATTGTGCTACCTCCTATAACTATTTCATGCTCAGTTCAGGTATTTGCTTGAAGTGTGAATTAGCTCTACCACTTCTTGTTAGTTACATTGGAAGGGGCACTGAGAACTATTTTGAAGTCCCAAACCTACAGATAATTAATCAATGGTAACAAAGCCTCTATTTAACCATTCTTTTAACTTATATTTATTGAGAAAATTCAGGACCGAAAACAAGGACTCAAAAATAAACAGTGCAAAATTACTAAATCTAGAAAAGGATAAAGTTCATAAAATAGAGTCATAAGAGGCTATGCAAATATTTACCTAAGAATAAATACTGCTTCAGGAACATCTCAGAAAAATAAAATAAAATGGCAATACCTAATCTGATTTTTTTTAATTTTATACTGAAAGTAGAGACATTTTAAAAAGAGAGAAAGAGAAATAGTATAATAGAGCAGATAAATGCGATGTGTAGCAAAGATCAGGCTGAGGCACTTGACTTAAAGAAACACACAAGCCATGTCCAGGAGTTTGGAATTAGCCTGCATATTCACTTGCCAGGGCTACCACAAAAAAGTACCATAAACTGGGACTGGGTGACTTAAACAAAAGAAATGTTATTTTCACAGCTCTGGAGATTAAAAGTCTGAGATTAAGGTGTCCAGAAAATTGGTTTCCTCTGAGGACTCTCTCCTTGGTTTGTAGAGGCAATTTTCTCACTGTGGCTGCACCTGGTCTTTCCCCCATGTATGTCTGTGTCCTAATCTCCCTATAAGGACAATTGTATTGGATTAGGGCACACTCTAATGACCTCATATTATCTTTTAACATCCCTTCCTCCGAATGCAAGCACATTCTGAGGTACTTGGGGTTGCTATTCAACATACAGAACTTTGGGGTGGGGTCGCAGTTCAGCCCCAGATAGCCTGAGAATAGAATTAGGAAAGAAATGAAAGCCCCATGAAGGAATTTGCAACTCAGAACATACAGCCCCATCATGGTAGGGAGGATGAAACTGAGATCAGACTTGATGTGCTACCAATGTAATTGAGGCAAAAATGAAATAAATAACCAGAAACTAAAAACAGTTAGGTAACGGTAATTTGAGACTCATATTAATAGTTAATTACCATGTCATGGTAATTCATTGGGTGTGGAGGTGTGGAGAAGTGATAGTTTTTAAAAGAATCAGTAACGCTAGTGCATGAAAAAAAAAAAAAAAAAAGATCAGGAGGTGGGAAGAAGCAAGGATACCAGAAAGGAAATTGTATTAAGAAATACCGGATCTGAATTCATTAAATATTGACCCTGCACTACCTAATTTTGAGTTTAATGAGAACTCTCAAATATTAAATGCGTTTATTTATGTGTGAACTTTCCTTTGTGTGGTAGTCTGAAACCTAACTGAAGATGAAGCTTATCATGATTTAATAGATTTATTTTGGCCAGGAATCTTTTTTGTGATAATTTGCATGACATCTTATGAATATTTCAGTTGACTAAGAATCAATACAACAGCTGCTATATGATCATCTCAAAGATATCTGGTTATTGTGTCTTAAGGAATTCAGTTTTCCGGGGAATATGGAGCTATCATCCAAATGCAAAGTGTTACTTTTGTTATTTACACTACTACAGGGGATATGCTTCCTCTAATTACAGTACAGTTTACATTTTCCAGTACAGTTTACATTTTTATGAGGAAAAAAGAAAACAGGACAATATCGTTGAAATCACTTTACACTAAGCCTTTGGCATAGGCTAATGTACAATTTATACATCATAAACATAGTCTAGAGATGTATGCCAGAGTACAGAATTTGAATGTTCAGTTCATAATACAGTCCCTGGTTATTAATCTTCTCCTGTGGCAAGTGGTTATTCCATTTCTAGTTAGTATGCATTAAAAAATGAATTTCTCTCTTTTCCAATCTTGAAAATAAGAATTTACACTTTTATTGTGTCATGACTGACATAATGATAAAATAGCATGAAAGTTTAGGTCCTAGGTCTATTAGAATTAACTATAATGACAATGAAGCAAAAAAGTTTTCTCTCCCCAAAAGATTGTAATGTACTATTCCAAGACTATATAATTTTCTACAGATATTTTAATACCATAACCTTTAGGCATGAGGCATTAATAATATGCATGTTTGTGAGTATTGGTGAAAAGTTACAACACCATTTTCCAAAAAAAAAAAGAAAGGAGTTAATTTTCCCACATCTCTTTAATGTGGAAGTGTAAGACTTAAAGGAAAATACTAAAAGAGTTTATAACTAGAACTATAAATAATATAAAAATTATTCTGGCAAACTGTTCTCTGCCCAAAGCACAAAAGTAAACCTTGAAAGTAACATTAAATTCTCCCTTTCAAAACAATGACTTTAATTGTGAAAACAAGGCATTTGATTTCCTTATGAAACATCAGTAGTATTTAAACCTAACATATATGCCTAGAATACAAAGCTGATTTTAATTGTCCAGTCACATTAGTTGTTAGAAGCAGAACCATGAGTGATGGATTATGTTTTATTAGTTAATATTAAGAGCCACAGTAATTTATCTGTAAGCTTCCACAGGCACTGATGTAACCAATAACAGAGCAAGAAAAAGAAGAGTATGCAAAGCTATTGTAGATGATCATTCATACTCCTGGAAGAGCTCAAAGATGTTATTCTTTATGAATATTTCACTAACTAGGCCAAAGATCACCACGTTTTCCCTCTAACTTTACAGAATTACAGGTTTTCATACATACATGTGCATTACATACATACATGTTATAGACCTGGAGATAAATATACTGTTCTGATTTTTTTCAGTGAAGGATGTGCCTTCAGTAGACAGCCTTCAGCTCTCAGCTACTTGAGGATCTGCCTTAGCTGCAGATTGCTGTTCCCCAAGCTCATTCCCCTGAGCAGCCTGCATCAGGGGACCATGCAAGCCTGGCATGAAGGCCTGGCCATTTCAGTCCTATCTGGCCATTCTGCTGGGCTGCACTCACACGACATTGGCTGAAGCCCTTATTGGTGCTGCTTTTCAGACTGACACTGGCTTCCTTTATCTTCTCTCTCTGCTTTTTTCGGGCTTTGATACTAATAAACATCTTACACCCTCAACTCCAACTTGGTGTCTACTTCTGGAGAAACCAACCTGTAATATATACAGCCAAATAAGCACAGAAATACTAAATAAGAATCAATTGTTTTAAATATTAAAAATAATATTTTGAAGTCAGTTGAACCAAGAGGAAATAAATTGCAAATCCCAAAGAGTTAATATTTATGTAGAACATAGTTGACCAACATGACATGTATATATAAAGAACTTTAATAGATGAGTGTCCAGTTAGAATCAAATCATAAACCCTGTTACCCTTCCAGACAAATGTATAAGAGAAGTCATAAAGTAGGAAATGTGGAAGGAGGGATAACTGATGAGGCTCCTTCAGAGATAGAACCTAAAAAATCCAGTTGTTTCTGTACAAAAGAGACATGTGTGGTCTAGAGCAAGTTACCACACCAAATACACTGTATTTAAGCTTTATAGTTAATCACACCAGAATTCGAACTCTATTCTGGATTATTCCAAAGCTCTTAAGTTTTCATCCCGTTATGCTTTGCCTTTGAAGAGATTGTGTACCCCAGATTATAGAATATTCAAATGCAACCAAGATGGCAATAGAGTAGAATCCCATTGTAGCCGCATTTGGACGAGATGTCTGGAGCATCCTATCTTGCCAGAAGCAAGGAAGTGCTAAAAACAAACAAACAAACACATGGAAATATGTCAAACACAGTAGGACAAGTAGCCAACTGAAGAGCTCCCAATAGCAAAAATAGGAAAACATTTTTTTTTTATCTTTATCCTCAGTGAATTGTGGGTTTTTTTTATTGTTTCCATAAGATTTTTATTTTAATTCCAGTATAGTTAACATACAATGTTATATTAGTTTCATGTGTACAATATAGTGATTCAACAATTATATATATTACTTAGTGCTCATCCTAACAAGTGTACTCTTTAATCCCTGTCACTTATTTCACCCATGTCCCCCACCCACCTCCTCTCTGGTAACCATCAGTCTGTTCTCAATAGTTAAGAGTCTCTTTCTTGCCTTGTTTCTCTCTCTCTCTTTTTTTTTTCCTTGTTCATTTTCTTGTGCTTATTAAATCCCACATGAGTGAAATCACATAGTATTTGTACTTTTCTGGCTCAATTATTTCACTTAGTATTATACTCTCTAGCTCAATACATGTTATTGCAAATGGCAAGAGATAGATAGATAGATAGATAGATAGATAGATAGATAGATAGATAATAGATATAGATATATAGACATATATAGAGAGATAGATATATATTGCATCTTCTTTATCCAGCCATATATTGATGGATACTTGGGCTGCTTCCATAATTTGGCTATTGTATAGCCAGGGGAGAGTGAAACATACCAAATGGGTAATGTCAGTCAAAAGACAATGTGGCACAAAGTATCAGTATTCCGGCCAGGTCTCAGAGATGTGGCATATCAGTATGTGAAAAAGGGGTCCCGAATTTATGTAGAAGGGAAAGTAGACTACGGTGAATACACAGACAAAAATAATGTGAGGCAACAAGCAACAACAATCATAGCTGATAACATTATATTTCTGAGTGACCAGACCAAAAAGAAGGCATAGAGTGGACGATTCTCCTTTGGCCGTTGTTTGGTATAGTCTCATTTCTAAATCATGTATAGTCTTTATAGTTCCTAAGGTCAAGAATTAAAATATAATACTGTTGTAAATAATACTACAATAAACATAATAAACTAATAATAAACTAATAAACTAATTCCCTTTAAATTAGTACTTTTCTATTTTGCAGGTATCTAGTAGTGTAATTGCTGCATTGTAGTATAGTTCTGTTTTTAACTGTTTGAAGAACCTCCATAGTGTTTTTCCACAGTGGCTACACCAGTTTTCATTCCAACCAGCAATGAACAAGGATTCCTTTTTCTCCACATCCTCACCAATACTTGTTTCTTGTGTTTTTTTTTTTAGCCTTAAAAGATGGAAAAAATAATCAATAAAATAATGTAGGATGACCAAAGTATAAAATAAATATCCATTTATATATACTTATATAAATAAATGACTGAATAAATAAATAAATAAGTAAATAAATAAGACAAATCTCCTATGTAGAATTCCAAATAATTGGTATAGATGTTCCATTTTTCAAGGAGGTAGGGTATTAATGCTTTATCCCTTAAATGTTGGGGGAACATAATGACTTCACTCAATAGGAAATGATGTGCATAAGAAGGGAGTGAGGAAAAACAACTTTACAGTGAAGAGAGCTGAAAAAACTATCTCAGGTAAGCAAAGTCAAAATCAGCAGTCATAAGTCATGTTAGTAATTGGTACCTTTATAAAATATGACAACATTGGCATTTTACCTCTATGATCATCTTATGAAGAATATCTAACTGTAGTCTAATCATGAAAAAAATAAGTCAGACAGATCTCAATTGAAGAATAGTCTACAAAATGTATAACACATACTCCTAAAACCTATCGATGTCATCAAAAACAAAGAAAGTCTGAAAAAAGTATCACAGTTTAGAGGAGCCAAAGGATACATGGAGAATATGTGAAATATGGTATCTTAGATGACATCTTGGAGCAGAAAAAGTATATTGGGTGAAAGAATAGACTTGTTTTTTGTTTGTTTTGTGGCTTTTTAAAAGGTTTTATTTATTTTTTTGAGTGAGTGAGAGAGAACAGGAGAGAGAGAGAATGAGTGGGGAGGAGGGGCAGAAAGAAGGAGATGGATCCCCACTGAGCAAGGAGCCTGATAACCCCAAGATCATGACCTGAGCTGAAGGCAGACACCTAACTCCTGAGCCACCCAGGCACCCTCAAAGTTTAGACTTTGTAATAATACATCATATTGATTCACTAGTTGTGACAAATGTGTGTTTGTAATATAAGATATTAATAATACTGGAACTTGGGTGTGGGTATATCAAGTACTCATGCTATCCTTTTAACTTTTGGTAAATCTAAAACTATTCTACATTATGAAAATTTTCTTTAGAAAAGTGAGCATTAAAACAAAACAAAACAAAACAAAACACATGCTCACTTATATGGTCACTTGAAAAGTGTTCCAAGATTACACAATGGGTAAAAGACTGTTTCTTAGACAAATGGTGCTGGAAATCAGGATATTCACATGCAAAAGAATGAAACTGGATCTTTGCCTTAAATGATATATAATAATTAACTCAAATGGATCTATGACAGAAACATAAGATTTAAAACTATAAATCTGCTAGAATAAAATATTACAGAATGTTTCATGATGTTAGATTTGACAATGATTTCTTGATGACCCAAAAGCAAAGCAACAGAGGTAAAAATAGATAAATGGGGCTTCATCAAAATTAAAAATTCCCAGCATCAAAGGAAGCAATCAACAGAGTATAAAGACAACCTGTGGGATAGGAGAAAAGATTTGAAAATCATATATCTGATAAAGAGTTAATATCTAGAATATACAGAGAATTTCCTATAATTAAACAACAACAAAAAAACAAAAAAAAAGCAAAAAAAAAAAAAAACAGGTTTAAAAATAGGCAAAGATCTTGAATAGACATTTCTCCAAAGAATACATACATAATGTCAACAAGCATATGAAAATGTACTCATCATCACTAATCATCAGGGATATTCAAATCAAAATCACAATTAGCTCTCTTACGTCTGTCAGTATTACCACTAACACCACCACCACCACTGACACCACTAACAACAACTAAAACAGAAAACAAGTATTGGCAAGGGTCTGGAAAATTGAAACCGTTATGCACCATTGGTAAAATTGTGGAAGTGCTATAGAAAAATATGGAGTTCCTCAAACAATTAAAAACAGAATTACCACATGATCAAGTAATCCCACCTTTGGGTGTGTATACAAAATAATTAAAAATAGAATCTTGCACACCTGGCTGCTTCAGTCAGTACAGCATGTGGGTCTTGATTTTGGAGTCATGAGTTCAAGCCCCACATTCAGTGTAGAGATTGCTTAAATAAATAAACATTAGAAAAATAGAATCTTGAAGAGATATTTGCATACATGTTTATTGCAGTACTAGTCACAATAACCAAGAGGTAGAAGTGACCTAAATGTCCAACAGATAAATGGATAAAGAAAATATGGTATAGACACACACACACACCAGAATATTATGCAGCCTTTAAAAAGAAGAAAAGGCCATTATACATTACAACAGAGATGAAACTTGAGGACATTAAGTGAAATAAGCCAGAAACAAAAAGACAAATACTGCATAAATTCCACTTATGTGAGGTACCTAACACAGCCAAACTCTTAGAAACTTTATAGAAAGTAGATGGTGGTTGCCAGGGGATAGTGAGATAATAAAAATAATAACAGTAATAGTAATAATAGTAATAATGAGAAGTTCAATGGATAAGAGTATCAGTTTTGCAAAATGAAAGTTCTAAAGTTCTAAAGATCTTCTCTACAACAATATGAATATAATTAGCCTCCATTTCATTAAAGGAGTGGGCTTTCCCCCCAAAATCTGAGAAATCTATTTTGACATCCTACCTTGCAGAGTCTAAAGACTTGTCTCTTGTCTCAATCATAGTGGTTGAATCAAGAAGCTCTACTTTGTCTGATACCAGCAGCTACCATTACAGTATACTCAGATGCATTCATTGCACATTATTCTGATTTTCTATTTTTAATATCTGAGCATATTCCTTACTATCTCTCAAACTCAGCTGTGATGAATATTTTATTTATACTTGATCTAAAAGTTTTGTTATTTATGCTGTGAGAGTTCTCTAGCTATCCAGAGGAACCCATATTGCCAGAAATATAGCTCCTTTGAAGTCCTAGTCTTCAACAAATTATTTGCAACCACTTTTGTCACATCCTTAATTTCTTCCCTTTCTTATTTATTTTTTTTTCTTCCCTTTCTTAAAGCGTGTCTGAAACCTAGGATGTGCAATTTTTTGCATGTCTAAAGGGTTTTTCTTCTATCATTAACTGTGTTTGGATTATGAAAACTACTGTATTCATTACAGTAATCACTATTTTATTTTTAATTATATATTTATTATGTAGTATGCATTTATAAACAATAAAAAATTGTTTTGTACGTCTAAAAACACAGACAATCCTATATTGTCAGAAAGCAAATGTCAGGACTTCCAAAGTAGAACTGTTGAAAGTTGAAGTAAGCCAAAATTAATTCAATGATAATTCTTTAAAAAGCAAATCTAATAAAGCAAAACAATTCAATCCAGGGGAAAATAAAATGAATAATGGGTATATTTGACTTTTTGTTTACTTCACTCAACCAACACAAACACATTATGCCAGTCAATTTTCTATATAATTTCTAAATATTAACTGATTCATTTAACAACTCAATGATAAAACTGAGTCTCAGAGAGGTTCAATAACTTGCCCCAAATCCAGGAGTTCAGGTAATATATTCAGGATTTCAACCTGTCTTGTCTGGCTCTAGAGTTTATATTTCCACCTCTACAGCATGCTATCTCTTATGTATAAAAGTTTTATCTAGTCTAATTCTTGAATCTTTATGTTTCCCTTAGGAAAGCACTTTCAGCATTTAGAACAAAATACATTTTGATTCCACTCATTTTATTTTAAGAATAAAATGTCTTTAGGCTTTATAACCATATTTTGGTTTAGTTGTAAACAGGAAATGACTAACAATGAATCTGATATCTTACAATATTCAAACGTTCAAAAAGGCTTGAAAAGAACAGCTTATAAAACAGCTGTTAGATTGCCTAAGGTAAAACTCATGGATGTATATGATTCTTTGCTATAAGATTACTTATAAATGAAATAGTGCTAGGGAAAATAAGTGGATGCAATAAAAGATAAATTAAAAATCAAAGTGAAAGGTATAATTTAAACAACTTGATATATTTGAATTCCTAAATAATAAGATTTCATTGACTACAGTTGGTGTGTTTGGTGTATTGTAAACAGCACTGTCATCTCTGCCAGTTGGGTGATAGTGGTCCACCAGTATGGACTGATACTAATAAGGCATCAAACCGAAGCCTTTCTCTAGACATGTTCATTTGGTCCTTCCCTAAGGTTACAAATTAATTGGCAATTATGATACATGGAAAATGACAAACTGTTAAGATGTCAAATATCTTCCTAATGCAGAAATTTCTCTCCAACAAGAATGGAAACCACATTTAAATGAGATTTTTTTTCATGAAAGATCTCTTGTGGCTTAATGAAAAAAAGCATTTCAGTTCAGTATGAGAAATTCAGAACATGATGACAAAAAATAACAATTATTCAGTCACTGAGAAGCAAAGAATACTTTTTCATAAAAATGTTGAGAGGTGTGAAAATAAAAACTATTCCTCAGAAACTACACAAAAAATATTGAGCTTTATATAAACAAAGCATATTATCTCTCACAATTAGTTTGATGTTTGACATCTTTCCTGAAAAGTACTGTTTTGTATTTTCAAAAGTCATTGAGTTGTGTTTTCTTTAAAAATTACCCTTCTGAAACTTACAATTTCTGTGATTTTGTAATCTTCTATGTATTTATATATAAGAATAGTCTTATCAACAGACCCTAATAACTTAGAATGGGAAGACTTCCTCTTTTACAATATAATTCTCCCCCTTAGTCCAGAGATTGATATTTTATTTCTGATATTGTTTATTATAAACACAAATTGTTTGCCAATTAGTCTCTACAAATACTGTGTTTCGATTATGGTTTCTACTCCGTCTAGGTGTTTAGAATAACCTAAATTGGCATTAACTTTCTAAAAATTTTCTATATGATGAGACATTGTTTCATTGGCTCTTAATATTCCTACCATTGCTATCTCGTATACATCTCAGGCTCAAGGAAACACCTAGTGTTTGGAAATAAATAATATATATGTACTCTATAGAGCAAACCAAAAACTCCATGAGTATCCACACAGGGCATCAAAATGAACTTTGTTGAACATTCCACATTGCTTTGTGTGCTTCTAAAACAGGTCCCTCATGGGTGGCCCAGTCAGTTAAGTGGTAGACTCTTGATCTCAGATCAGTTTGTAATCTCAGGTGGTGAGATCAAGCCCCTAGTGGGACTCCACACTCAGCACAGAGACTGCTTAAGACTGTCTCTCTCTCTTTTTGCCCCTTCCCCTGAGCTCTCTCTAAAATAAATAAATAAATAAATCTTAAAAAATAAAATAAATAAAAGAAGACCCATGAGTGTATATGGCAACAGTGTATAATATCTATACACTTGAAGATACTCTGCGTGAGAAAACTTGTTTTGGTCATTTAGAGGACACAATATAGTAATTTAAATAAAGGATTTGAAGAAAGTCCACTTCCTTAGAGAGACTAACACTCCTTACCAACTTTCTCCTCCCCTTCTTCCAGAAAACATCATAGAACACAGCTATTTTTTCTGCTCTTTCTCTGTGCTTTATTTTCACCAGATCTTCTAGTAGATTCAAGTAAAAATCAATAAATTAGTTTAACACTATGTACTGTACTCAAAAATATAGCAACACCTCTGTTATCTGCTGAGACTATAATATATATGGAGGAAATTATGATGAACAAAATTTGTTTAGTAAGCAATAGTTCCATTTTGAATAGACAGTCTCGTCACTTTTTCTCATAGGATCAGCAACTGTCAGACTTCAAATCATTGCTCACTCAACCTTTTCTTATATCACAAAGAAGTCCATTTCTACTCCATTCTGCAACTCCTATTTTCCTGTCCAGACACTATTTGTCTTACAAGACAACTCTCATGGGAGTATTTCCTGATTTCTGTTTCCCATCTCCAGTAAAATGGACTAGTCACTATTGTACATGTTTAGGTGTATTATTTTACATATTATACTTTATATTTACTCAAAATGTATTTGCTTCTAACCACTTTTTCCTAAAAATGCTGTTAAAAAGTTCAAAACTAACCTGAGAAAAGTTAACAAGAATAGTACAATGAAAACCCATAGAGGCCACCTAGGCAAATATAGCAAATAATTGCTTTATCTCTTCATATTTGTTTCTTAATGTTATGTAATAACTATAACTATAATAATAACAGTTATTATTATTACTATTATAAAATAAGCTCCCTTAAAGCATGTCTACATTTTTCTGCTGGTCTCTGCAATGGTTAATTTCATATGTGATCTTGGCTAGGCTATGATGCCTCAGTGTTTGGTCAAACACCAGTCTGGATTTTGTTTGAAGATATATTTTTAGATGTGATTAACATTTCCATCAGTAGGGGCGCCTGGGTGGCTCAGCAGTTGAGGGTCTGCCTTTGGCTCAGGGCGTGATCCCAAAGTTCTGGGATGGAGTCCCACATCAGGCTCCCTGCAAGGAGCCTGCTTCTCCCTCTGCCTATGTCTCTGCCTCTCTCTGTGTGTCTCTCATGAATAAATAAATAAAATCTGAAAAATAAAATTTCCATCAGTAGACTTTGAGTAAAGCAGATTACCATCCATAACATAGATAGGCCTCATACAGTCACCTAAAGAGCTTAAGAACTAAGACCAATGTTCTCTGAAAAAGAAGGACTCAAGACTGCAACATGGAAACACTGCTTCAGTTTCCATCCTGTCATTGTGTGGAATTTACACTTAGAATTGTGATATTGACTCTTACAAGTCTCCAGTCTGTCAGATTGCTCTACAGATTTTAGATGTGCCAGCCCCCACAATCATGTGAGATAGATAGATAGATAGATAGATAGATAGATAGATGCTAGATAGATAACCATATAAATATAAAATATATTTTATGTGAATATACATATATGCAGAGAGAAAATATATAATCATCACATAGTTATTACACTATATATTACATATATTTTGTATTATATATATACACATTGTACTATATACATTATATTAGTGAAGGTTCTAATCCACACTCACACCTGCATGTCATATTTTTCTTGTTCCTCTGAAGAGCCCTAACTAATACAATTATATTACATACATATTGTGCACATACATGTACAATATTTATATATTTTATTAGATATATATTTTATATATATTTATGTATATACATATCTTGTTGCTATTGTTTCTTGAAGAGACCTAACTGATACCATCTTTTTTTTTTTTAAGATTTTATTTATTTATTAATGAGAGATGCAGAGAGAGAGCAGAGACACAGGCACAGGGAGAAGCAGGCTCCTCACAGGGAGCCTGATGTGGGACTTGATCCTGGGACTGCAGGGTCACGTCCTGAACCAAAGGCAGACACTCAACCACTGAGCCACCCAGGTGTCCCCTAACTGATATGATCTATAAGCTGTTATTATGTTCCCAGGAGACAGTCAGGATATTGGCACATATTAGGAATGTAACAAATACTGGTGAATTAATTACCTGCTTTTTAGTTGAATCTTCTAAGACTGGAATCTTCTGTAAATAAAACAGGTAGGAAGAGTAGAACTAATATCTGTGTTCTATGGTACTCTCTGGAAGATGTATAGAAAAAGGAATAAGAGAAATGCTAAGAGATGTTAAAAGGAAGTGTTTTGAAGATACTAAATTTCTTTAAAGTCCTTTATGATTTGTTTATTCTTTGCTTACTTTTTATTTTCTTGCTGCTACATTTGTTTCCCCATTCTTTCAAATCTGTTTGAAGCCTAGCTTTGTGTAATAACTACTCAAGGTTTCTTTTATTTTATAAACTGAATAAGACAAACCAGAAATCTGTATACAGAAAAGCAAAAGTGCAACTGTAATAAGGCACTTGGAAAGATAATACATTTTCTCCACTTATGTGACAAAGTATTTCCTGAACCTCAGTTATTCACTATGGTAAGATAATCAGAATCAGCATCCAGACCAAAACACAGACACTAAGAAAATGGAGTATGCAATCAAGATATGGATACTGTACTGTGTATGCTGATTGGTAATTGTTTACCAATTAGTCTCTATAAATATTGTGTTTCAATTATGGTTTCTACTCTGTGTCTCAGTGTTTAGAATAACCAAATTGGCATTAACTTTCTAAAAACTTTTGACTAGATGAGACATTGTTTCATTGACTTTTAATATTTCTACCATTGCTATCTCTCTGTCAGCAATTGCATGAGAGAAAACCAAAGAAAAAGATGCCTAGAAATCAAGTATGGAAGGGTTTTGAGAAGACGGGGAAGTTGGGAGTAAAAGAATTCTGTCTCCCCACCTAGACAACAATTGCACCAGCAGAATCCATAGGTCTTAACTGTTTTGGAATACTGGAGTCTGCTAGAAGGTTTGCAACCTCCAGGAAAAGGCTTGAACAGTAAATGGCAGTTAATTTCAGTCAAAATCAGTTCAGCAGTGGCTACCCATTCTCCACTCCCCCACCCCTGTGGCAAGCATCCATCCATGTTCTCAGAGCAGCTTCCACATAGCTAGCAATATTCAAGTTAGGCAAAGGAGACCCTATTCCCCAAATATTAGAGATCTGTGTTCTCATTTCTGATTGTTGCTTCTGAACACAGAGGTAGGCAGTTGTCACGACCGTCTTCCTGCTGTTGGGAATCTCTCTCAGTTGGACTGAAGTCACTTTCAGGGGATTTAAAAAGCCTACTTCTCCTCCCTCCTCTCATTTTCATTTTATTTTTTCCTTTTCCATTTATTTTTCTTTTTTCCCTTTTCAGGGACTAAATATTTAAAGTGTAGGACATTAAAAAGCCACCATATGTACAGGGAAATTTAGAAAGTCATTGCATATGCCTAGAGAAAGAAGCCCAGTACCTTAAGTTTGCCCCTCAGACTGATACCCAGTACAGAGATAGCCTGCAATAGTGCAAATATAAGAACAAAAAACAGTCAACATGAGAAGGGGGATAATCTGATTTGCAGAGCTACAAAATTATTAGATACAAATGTCCAGTTTTCAAAAAGAGATAAATCACAAAGCATACAAAAAACAGAAAAGTATGGCCCATGCAAGGGGAAAAAATTAAAACAACAGAAAATATCTGTGAGAAAGACAAGATGGCAAGCCTAATAGAAAAATACTTTAAAACAACTGTCTTAGGGATGCCTGGGTGGCTCAGTCAGTTGAGTAACTTCAGCTCAGGTGGTGATCCCAGGGTCCTGGGACAGAGCCCAGCATCAGGCTCTCTGCTCAGTGGAAGCCTTCTTCTCCCTCTCCTCCCCACTTGTGCTTTCTCTTGCTACCTCTGTTTCTCATAAATAAATAAATAAATAAATAAACAAATAAATAAATAAATAAAATATTTAAATAATTTTTAAAAATAAAACAATTCTCTTAAATATGTTCAAAAAACTAAAGGAGGATGTGGAGAATGTCAAGAAAATTATGTATGAATGAAATGGAAATGCCAATAAGGAGATAGAAAACCTTAAAAACAATTCTAGAACTGAAAATAACAGTAACTGAAATGAAAATTTGTGATAGGAATTCAAAGGCAGATATGACCAGCAAAAGAATCAGTAAACTTGAAGATAGGACAATGAAAATAATCAAGTTGGAGGAACAAATAGAAAAAAATAGAAGAAAAGTAAACAGAATCTAGGGGAACTGTGTGACACCATTAAGAAGACCACCATACACATTGTGGGAGTTCCAGTAGAACAGAGACAGAAAGGGGCAGAGAGGTTATTTGAAAAAATAAAAGCTGAAAACTTCCAAAATTTGATTAAAGACATAAAAATAAATATCCAAGAAGCTCAAAAAACTGTAGGCTGAACTATTATAATCAAACTGTCAAAAGACAATGACAAAGAGAGAATCTTGAAGCCAGAATGAAAGAATTTACTCTTCATGTACAAGGAATCCTAGATAAGAATATCAGATAATTTCTCATCAGAAACTTTGAAGGCCAGGAGGTAGTTAGCCAATATATTCAAAATGATGAAAGAAAAAACCATCAATCAAGAATCCTATATCTGGCAGAACTATTCTTCAAAAGTGAGAGAGAAATTAAGATATTTTCAGATAAACAAAAGCTGAGGGAGTTCATCACCACTAGACCTGCCCTCCAAGAAATGTTAAAGGCTCCTCTGTAGATTGAAGTGAAAGGACACAGGCAGCTTACTTGAAGCCATACATAAAAATAAAGATCTCAGTAAGGTAAATACATGGGCTATTGTAAAAGCTAATATTTTAACTTCAATTTCTACCTTAACTTTCTTCTTCTTCATGATTTAAGAAACTAATACATTTTTTGCTTATGTTGTTTTTTTTCCCTAACTTTTTTGAGGTATAATCAACAATTAAAATTGTATATATGTAAGGCATACAATTTTATGATTTGGTGTATACTGTGAATTACTACAACCAAGATAATCAACATAAATATTACCTCATATTATTACTATCATTTTAATATATTTTTCAGCATTGTTGAGATATAATTTTCATATAACACTGTAAAAACTTATGGTGTAAAATGTGAGGATTTGATATACATATATATTGTAAAATGTTTACCAAAGTGTGGTTATTTATCACATCTTTCACCTCATAATTGCCATTTCATTGTTGTTGTTATTTCAAGATATTAAAATTTTCCTTTCACATCATCTTTTTAGTATACACTACAATATTGTTAACCATCATCACCATGCTGTACCTTAGATCCCCAGAACTTATTATTTTATGACTGAAAGTTTGTATCACTTGATCAACATTTCCCCATTTCCACCACCCCTAAATCCTTAGCAACCACAATTCTACTGTCTTCCTATCAATTCCAGCTTTTAAGATTCCACATATAAGTGATATACAATATTTGTCTTTCTCTATCTGATTAATGTCACTTAATCTAATGCCCACAAGGTCCATCCATGTCGTTGAAAATGGTAGGTCCCATATTAGGCTCCCAGTAGGACGCTTGCTTCTCCCTCTGCCTCTTTCTGTGTGTCTCTTATGAATAAATAAATAAAATCTTAAAAAAGAAAATGGTAGGATTCTCTTTATTATTTTATATGAATAATATTCCATTTTTTATGCTAACCACATGTTTCTTATCCATTCATCCTGCTATGTACACTTATGCTGTTACCATGTCTTAACTATTGCAACTAATACTGCAATAAGCATGTGAGTACAGATATCTCTTTAAAATTCACCTAAAATTTAATTTCCTTTAAATATATACCTAGAAATGGGGTTGCTGCATTATATGGTATTTTTATTTTTAATTTTTTGAGGAAACATTATACTGTTTTCCATAGGGCTGTATCAGTTTACATTCCCACCAACAATAAATCAGAGTTCCCTTTTACCCACACTTTTGCCAGCATTTGTTTTATTTAAATTTTTTTTTAATTTTTATTTATTTATGATAGTCGCAGAGAGAGAGAGAGAGAGAGAGAAGCAGAGACACGGGCAGAGGGAGAAGCAGGCTCCATGCACCGGGAGCCCGACGTGGGATTCGATCCCAGGTCTCCAGGATCATGCCCTGGGCCAAAGGCAGGCGCCAAACCGCTGCCACCCAGGGATTCCCCAGCATTTGTTTTATATTGTGTTTTTGATAATATCTATTAAAGCAGGGGTGAGACGATATCTCATTGTGGTTTGGATTTGCATTTCCCTGATGATTAGTTATGTTGAGCACAATTTCATATTTCTTTTAGGATTTGTATGTTTTCTTAGGAGAAATGTCAATTTAAGTACTCTGCTCATTTTTTAAATTTTTAAATTTATTTTATTATTATTTTGCTGTTGCTCTGTATGAGCTCCTTGTATATATATTAGCTATTAACCATTTACCACATAAAGTTTGCAACTATTTTCTCCCATTAAGTTACTTCATTATGATGATCATTTCTTTTGCTATGCAGAAGTTAGTTGATGGAGTTCAACTTATTGGTTGTTTTCATTGATTTTGCTTTTAGTGTCATATACAAAAACTTATTGCTAAGACAAATGACAAGGAATATTTCCTACCTTTTAAGCTAGAAAGAAAGAATTTTATAGTTTCAGGTATTACCTTTAATACTGTAATCAAATCTGAGTTAATTTTTATAAGTAGTAAATACAGGAGCCCAATTTCATTCTTTAGCATGTGTGTATAATTTTCCCAACACCATTTTTCCATCTTTTCCCCATTGAATATTTCCAGATCCCTTGTGAAATATTAATTGACTACATATGCATAGGCTTATTTTTTGGTTACAATTATGTCCCATTGGTCTATGTATCTGTTTTTCTGACTGTATCAACCATATTGTTTTGATTACTATAGCTTTGTAGTATAATATGAAATCAATAAGTAAGATGTCTTCAGCTTTGTTCTTCTTGCTCAAAATTGCTTTGGCTATTTGGTGGTTTTTGTGGTTCCATACAAATATTAGAATTTTATTATTTCTGTGGAAAATGCCATTGGAATTTTTATGGGGATTTCATTGAATCAACTGATGGCTTTGATTAGTATTTATATTTTAACAATGGGTAGGAAATATCAGAAAGGGAGACAGAACATGAAGACTCCTAACTCTGGGAAACGAACTAGGGGTGGTGGAAGGGGAGGAGGGCAGGGGGTGGGGGTGAATGGGTGACGGTCACTGAGGGGGGCACTTGATGGGATGAGCACTGGGTGTTATTCTGAATGTTGGCAAATTGAACACCAATAAAAATAAATTTATTATTAAAAAAAGAAAAATAATAATTCTTCTAATACTTGAATACAATGTATCTTTCCACTTATTTGTACCTTCATCAACTTCTCTCATCAAAGTTTTGTAGTTTGGGGATATAGATCTTTCACTTCTTTGGTTATTTTTAAGTATTTTATTACATTGCTGTTACAAATTGGATTACTTAATTTATTTCTTTTTAAATAGTTTATTTCAGTACATAGTACACAACTGATCCTGTCATGTTGATATTGTAGCCTGAGGTTTTACCGGATTTGTTTATTAGTTCTAATATTTTTCTGATGGGGTCTAAGATTTTCTATACACCAGATCATGTCATCATGATTTTTCCCTAATTGCTCTGGTGAGGATTTCCGGTACTATATTGAATACAAGTGATGAGAATGGGCACCCTTTTCTTATGCCTGATCTTAGAGGGAAAGTTTTCAACCTTTCACTATTGAGTTTGATGTTAACTGAATATTTTTTTTATTTATGTAATTTATTATTGAGGCATTTTCCCCTAAATCCAATTTCTTGAAAGTTTTTACCAGAAAGGCATATTGAATTTTGTCAATGCATTTTTTTCCCTGTAATATCACCAACCTGTTATCTCCTGGTAATTATTTGCATAAAGTACCTTTACTTCATGAAGCAACCAGAAGAGAGCAGGGTAGTTACACTAATATAAGACAAATAGACTTTAATTTTAAAAGGTTTACAAGATGCGTGCCTGGGTGGCTCAGTCAGTTAAACATCTGACCTTTGATTTCAGCTCAAGTCATAGTTTTAGGGTCATGAGATTGAGCCCTGAGTCAGGCTCCTTCTCTCTTCATCTCCCTCTGCCCTTCACTCTCTGCTCTCAGTCTCTCTCTAAAAAATATAAATAAATAAATAAATAAATAAATAAATAAATAAATAAATAAATAAACAAACAAACAAATAAATAAGTTTATAAGAGCTAAATAAAGATTATATATTTATATAAGTTTTAATACAAGAGTATATAAGAATTATTAACTATACCCATAATATCTGACCATCAAAATAGATCAGGCAAAAATTTATAGAATTAAAGGGAAGTAGATATTTTTACAATAGTAATTGAAGACTTTAGTACCCCACACTCAATAATAGAGAAATACACAATAAAACAACTAGATGTAACAGATAAATAGAACGCTCTACCCAACAAGAATGGTATACACATTAGTTTCATGTACACATGAGATACTCTCCAGATCTCCAGACTCTATGTTAGGCTAACATTTAAGCCTCAAAAGATTTAAAAAGATAAAGTAGCACAGGGCACATGAGTGGCTTAGCAGTTAATCTTCTCACTCTTGATCTCAGCTGAGGTCTTGATCTTGAGAATTGTGAGTTCTGGCCCCACACTGGGCTCCATGCTAGGTGTAAAGCCTACTTAAAAAAAAAAAAAAGATAAAGTATCTTTTATGATCACAACAGGATTGAAGTAAACATCAGTAACAGAAGGAAAACTATAAAATTCACAAATTTGTGAAAATTAAACTACATGCTTAATCAATTAATAAATCAAAGGTAAAATCACAAAGGAAATTAAGAATATATTTAGAGATAAATGAAAATGAAGTCACCACATACCAAAATTTAAACAGTAAAAGCAGTGCTAATGGGGAAATGTATAGCTATATATATTTCAGCATTATTCACAATATCCAACAGATGAAAGAATAAGCAAAATGTGGTATATACATACAATGGAATATTATTCAGCCTTAAAAATGAAATTCTGACTTATCTTGCAACATGGGTGAATATGACACTAAATTAAGTGACATAATACAGTTAGAAAAAGACAAATACTGTATGATTCTACTATGAGGTACCTGGAATAGTCAAACTCACAGAAACAGAAAGTACAATGATGGTTGCCAAAGGCTGGAGGGAAGGGTGAATAGAAAATTATTATTTGATGTGTATATAGTTTCAGTTTTGCAAGATGAAGAGTTTTGGAGATGGATGGTGGTGACGGTTACTAATATAAATGTATTTATTACTACTGAACTAAACCCTTAAAAATAGTTAAGATGAATCCTATACTATGTGCATTTTACCTCAATAAAAAAGTTTTATTTAGGGGCACCTGGGTAGCTTAGTCATTAAGCATTTCCCTTGGGCTCAGGTCATGATCTCCAGGTCCTGGGATCTAACCCTGTATCAGGCTTCCTGCTCAGCAGGTAGTTTGTTTCTCTTTCTCTCTCCCTCTACCCCTCCCCACTGCTCATTCACTCTCTCTCTCTCTCTCTCTCTCTCTCTCTCTGTCTTTCTCTCTCTCTGTCTCCTAACTCAAATAAATGAATAAAATATTTTTAAAGCTTTATTTAAAAGGAAAGAATAAAAAGGGAAAAATTTTATTCTAAAATTACTCAGGCAAATTCTGAGAATAAAGTTAGAAAAATAAGGGAATTACCTACTGAATGGGAGAAGATATTTGCAATGACACATCCAATAAAGGGTTAATATCCAAAATATATAAAGAACTTATAAAACTCAGCACTCAAAAACCAAATGATCCATTTTAAAAATGGAAAGAAGACATGAACAGACATTTTTTTCAAAGAAGACATTCAGGTGACCAACAAGCACATGAAAAGATGCTCAGCGTCATTCAGCATCAGGGAAATCAAAAACACAATGAAATATCACCACACACCTGTCAGAATGGTTAAAGTAAAAAACGTAAGACAGAACAAATGTTGACAAGGGAGAAAAAAGGAACCGTCATGTACTGTTGGTAGTGCAGCAGTGTCAAAATGAGTGTCAATATGTGTCAAAATGCAAAAAAAAAAAAAAAAAAAAAAAAATGCAGCACACTGGTGCAGCCACTGTGGAAAACAGTATGGAGGTTCTTCAAAAAATTGAAAATAGAACTACTATATGATCCAGTAATCACACTACTGGATATTTACCCAAAGGATGTGAAAACACTAATTTGAAAGGATTGCACCCCTGTGTTTATTGCAGCATTATTTACCATAGCCCAAGTATGGAAGGAGCCTAAGTGTCCATCTACTGATGAATGGATAAAGAAGTGTTATATATGTATATTATATATTTATATATATCACTATATATATATTCTTTTATATATAAATATATAATACACATATATACCACTTCACATAATATAGTGATATATACCACTATATATAAATATATAATATGCATATATGTATATATTACACATATATAACACATATATTACACATATATGTATATATACACATATTATGTATATAGTGATGTACATAATATATATACACACATATATGTATATATAGTGATATATATTATAAATATATATAAACATATAATTCAGCCATAATAAAGAATGGAATCTTGTCATTTGCAATAACACAGATGGAACTAGAAAGTATAGTGCTAAGATTTTGAAATAAGTCACTCAGAAAAAGATAAATACCATTGATTTCATTCATATGTGGAATTTAAGAAACAAAACAAATGGACAAAGGAAAAATAAAGAAGCAAACCAAAAAAAGCAGACTCTTAACTATAGAGAACAAACATGGTTACCAGAGGGGAGGTGGGGGAGATGGGAGAAATAGGTGATGGGAATTAAGGAGTGCACTTATCCTGATGAACACTGAGTAATATATAGAATTGTTGAATCACTACACCTCAAGCTAATATAATGTTGTATGCTAATTATTTTGGAAGAAGAGGAGAGGAAGGGAAAGGGAGGAGAGGAGAAGGGAGGAGAAAGAAGGCAATCACCACCTGACCTTCAGGTGGATTATATACTTATGTGTCAATACCCACTTTGTTCCCAGCATTGTTTCTTAGGACACGTCCCTTCCAAAGGTTTGGGTAACAACACTGTACTCAGGGCCATTGTTTTTTAAGTGTCTGGGGGAAATTCCAGTGCCAAAATACAAACAGAAAACTGCGAACAAAATCAGTACATAGTAAAATGTCTTTATTATAATTCATTATATCATCTAGTCCCTGTGACAACTCCACTTATAACTACGAGCATATAAAGCATATCTGCATGTGGGATGCCATGGATTAAAAAAAGTTGATGCCATGGGACAAAGTTCCCAGGAGTAAGGGTCCAAATATCTACAGGGTTCCTGAGTCTGTCTCAGAGACCAATGTCCTCATGTCTGGTCCTGCTGCTTTCCTATAGGCACTTACAAGTGTAGCTCTTTGTAAATAAGAAGACAAAAGTGAGATGAAGAAGAGGAAGACGAAGACGAAGACGACGACGACGACGACGACGACGAAGAAGAAGAAGAAGAAGAAGAATTAGAGAAATCAATGCTTATTCTTATGTTATATAGGTGAAGTCAAAGCCCTTGTGCAACACAATGTTTCCAGATCCATCAGTGCTCCTGCCAACTATGCAAGATAACTTAAGATAATTGGACTTTTGCATTCTTTAACACTATTAACTCTTAAACTTTTAAAGAGTGCTTTGTGAGGATAGGCCCACATGTAAATTAGAAAGATAAGTTCATTTGCCTTATTTCCTGACTGAATGTCTGGATGAACGCCAAAGAAAGGAAACATTGAAGATGCGACCACGATTGTGCATGCATAGGTGAAAATGAACTAAGTAGGTGTTTGATGAATGTGGTGCTGATTGTCCAGCAGGACAAGCCATTTTGTTTATTTGATATTTTGTACAGAATGTATTTGCCTTTGAAATGTTTTTAATTTTTTGGCAGCTGGAGCCTCTGTCTCTTGCCTCTAATCCCAAGCATTTCAATATGATCATTTAAAGATGGGAGCCAAGATAAAACAGGCATCTTTGGGATAAAAATTAGCCAGCTGCCAGGAAATAGAGGGTTTTGCAATAAACAAATGAGAGTGCTGTCACTTGCACAGCCTGGAGACTGTTCAGTGAGTCGGTTAATCATTTTCCCTGCCTCTACTGACATTGTCCCCTCTATCCGGGGTGGCCATCTATGAATTCCCTGAGGAAAAGGGGAAAACCAACATTCCATACCACTGTCTAACATTGTTCGTTCTCTGTGCTGAAAATGTTAGAGCTTCTGTCAAATTATATTGATTAAAGGCATAGCACTTAATATCACAATTACATTTTGTTGGGAAACGAATCCTTTGATATAATCAAATGAATAAAGTGGCACTGAGTGCCAGTGAAATTATGTGATATCTGTGAAAATAACTCAAAAGCTATAAATTATTCTTTAATTTAAAAAAATATTGTACAAATAAAAGTATTTTTTCATATTAATAGGATCAAAAATCTATAAGTGGCACAGGCCTGGAATTATGACTTCAGTTTTGTTATTTTATATTGCATCCACATTGATAATAGATAATGGTTAACACCCTTTAAAGGCATAGATAAGAGAAACTATTACAATAGAAGCCATGATAATACGATATAAAAATAGTTCTGTGAGAAAGAGCAATAAGTATTCCTAAAATAAAAGCATTAAGACTTACTGGATATATCATTAAATTGCCTTCGAAATGACAATAACATTTCTTAATTTATTAACATACTTTCCAACATAAAAATATTTTATTATTCAACCCACAAATTTCACTCTGAGGTATTAACTCAAGAGATTTAAAACACACAGATATGGTGTGGATGCTTTCAGATCACAGGTGCACACACACACACACACACGCAGCTTGTAAATGAATACTTATAGAAGTGCTTTGCATTATAACTCAGAACTGGAAACAAGACAAATATTCACCAACAGGTGAACAAATGAAAAAATTGGTATAGTCATAAAATAGAATACTATTCAGTGATAAATAAGAATAAAACATAAACACACATACACATGGATGAATCTCTAAACATATTGTTAAAGAAGCCAGACACACACAAAAAAAAAAAAGAAAAAAAAAAAAAGAAGCCAGACACAAAAGACAACAAATGACTTCATTTATATGAATTCCTAAAATAGGCAAAAGTAGCCCACGGTGACAGAAAGAAGGTCAGTGCTTGGAGGCAAGGAGGAAGAGATTGACTTCTAAGAGGCACAAAGAAACATTTGGTGTAAGGTAAATGTTGTATATCTCAATTATGGTGATGCTCATTACTTGGGCACGTATTAGTATATTGGTGTGAACAACCCTAAGATTAAAGGTTCAGCAGTTAGGTTAATAGTAGTTTTGGTAAATTTCAAAAGCTCATTGGAAACTTGAGAAACTACATATAGCTAATTCGAATTATCTAATCTACAGAGCAATTTTGGCAGAGATTATCTCAAAACCATCCTGTGGCATGTCCCCAGAACGTCCCTTAGTCACCCAAATGTTCTCAGGAAATGCAGACCTCTGCTTTTTAAAACCTTAAAGGAATTATAGTGTGAACTTAAATGGGGGTCCTCATTTTATCCTGCCATACTATTGCAACTTAGACAAGACCCATCTTTGGCTAATAGGGGTGATTTGGATTCTCCTAGTGGCTTGCAGAAGTTTATCTTCATCATGAAGGATTGTTTTTTTCATATAATTGCTGGTGATGGATTTATTCCTACTCCATGTCATCCTGTCCAGTAGGAAAACTGCCTATCTCACCACATGCTGATGTGTATGCTAAAAAACACCTTGTTGTTTAAGCCACTTTTTAAAAAAGTCACACTCTCTTGTTAGAGCTATGCTGTCAAATACAGTAGACACCAGCCACATGTGGCTATTTAATTTAAACTAAAATTAAATAAAATTTTAAATTCCTTAGTTGTGCTAAACACACCCCAACCATTATGTGTCTAGTAACTGCCCAATAATGGTCAAAATATAAATAATTTCAACATCACAGAAAGTTCTACTGTAAAATGCTCCTCTAGCACATGGATGAAGACTCTTCAAAACTTCTTGCCTTTTAAAATTATCAACATTGAATTGTGGTGCCAAAGGTCAACTTTAGGATAATAATATTCTAGATTGCTAACTCTATCCTTTTCACAGATCGAGTATTCTAGGTATAATTTTAGCTATAATTTCATAGAAAGTAAATTTCTTACTCCAAACATTTTTATACCTTAATCTTTTATTATCTGAATTTAGTGTATCACCAGTTCTCTCTAATTGTACATTTATCAGTGCTAAGTCTGATGTGATCCTCAAGTCTGTGCAACAACAGGAATCTTACAGAGGGATAATTCCCTCTTTCTTCAATACCAGCTGGTGAATAAAGGCTGTTGTACAGCACTGAGTTCACCATAATTTCCCTCAAGTTTACAATAATACCACAGAGACTTTGCAATTTTTAGGAGCGAGGCAGAACATGTCAATTATATCAACCACAGTGGATGACATAGAGTAGAAAATAAATACTTTTTATTGAAAGAATGAATAAATTAATGAATGATCAATTCTTATTGTGTTATGACTGTCCAATACACATTATGAAGACTTCCAAATATGTTTTTAATGAAATCTTTGTTAAAATCTTGTAATTAAAGAATGGGATCTTTTCCACAATTATCAGCTTGTGGGTGTACGCACACACACACACACACACAGAGCTAACTTGTACAAGTTTGTATGCTTTCATATCTTCTGTTAGGAGGAAAATATTAAATTATCATTTGGATTTTCCCAGGAAAATTCCTATCCTTAATTTGAAACTGGCTCCCCAGCCAATATTTAAGAATTTATAGTGGTAAAAATTGAAATGAACGTGACTTCTCACTTTTACAATTGTATAACAATGATAAAATCCAATCTTTAGAAAAATACATTAATCTTTAGAAGCCATTTCAATTTTAATAAAGTGTTCCCACCATTATCATTCTTCTCACATGCAATATATTTGCCAACTGGTGGCTTTAATAGTTTGTCAGATAATGGAGTAATTTATATGTTTTATTAATATGTAAATTAATCCTGATGTGCTCCAATTAGGAAACTTGGTAATACAGAACTTCAAAGGAAAATCTGCCATTTTCAGGTTGAACTCATACTATTTCTAAAATGTTACTTAAAACTCAATTACTTCAGATCAAAGCAAAGACAACTCCACATATTTGAAATGTTTGCCATATCAGAAATTGCATATCTGGACTGATAAACCCACGGTTTTTATAATTTACTTTTTAAAATATTATAATTTTTAAAAATACAAATTAATTGAATTATTTTAATAAGTCCATATTTTTATCACTAAAGGTTTACAAGGTATAATTTGTACATTTAATAACTCAATCCAACAAGTTTTTAGTGAGTAACTATTTACTGCATAGTAATGTCCTAGGCCTTGAGGAAGGGGTCCAGTAAATGAAAGGCGAAAATCCTTTCCAGAGAGTCCTGTGTTCCAGTAGGCAGGAATTGGAGGTGGTTTGGGATCCAGATGGCAAAGGGTAGCTTATGATATATTTTTACCAACATATCATGTATTTCATAAATAAAATACATGTTCAGATTTTCCACTGAATAGCCAAAAAGAAAATCAAAGATATTGCTATTTTTTTTATTAAAAGAAGCAAATCTCTAAACAATTCTCTAGGAAATTCAAATCTTGTTAATAGTATTTGCTGAACTTAACTTTTAGATGACCCTAACCCTGTAGTGAAGAGATCAGAAAAAAGAATGCATCCATGCATCTCTTCCCTCACTGAAAGATGTCAAACATCATCAACTTTCATAATCTCAGAAACTGCCTCAGGTTTCTCTTCACTGACATGGGCTTGTCTTGCTTCCATGACCACATGAGGAGTTGGATGATATAAAATGTCATTCAACAAATATTGTGATTCTGAATATTTTAAGGGTAAGTTGTATGTGACCCGATAAAAACAAAACAGCCATAAAGAATTTCATTTTTATCTTAAGTATGGTCCAAACTTAATATTGAATCTATAATCACTGCTATTTCAGTAACCCAAGATTCTTACTACCTCTGGGCATGCAGTCCCTTCACATCTACATTATATTCTTCTGCTGATGGTTGATGAAATTGAACTGTGACCATAACACAGCATTTACTATTATCCAAAAGGGGATTTCAAGAAACTGGTTGACCTTTGGAAATATCACTGGCTTAGTACCTTTTAAAATAATTTGATCTTACAGGTTTGTTCACAATATATAGGGGCCACCTATAAACAGAAAACTGTCACCAGTCTGCCTCTGTAACCAACATACCCAGACTTGGGGTGTTTGAGCCAGTGCTTGCTAATGATATTGCCTGTCTAAATAACAAGATTTCAAAACGTATAATTGAGACTCTATTTATTAAAACCTATAAATGAGACGCAGCCTGCAGATAGGAACCTGGAAAAACTGACAGAAGCTGGCAAAAGGAAGAACTCTTTTGTTATTATTATTATTATTATTATTATTAATTATTATTATTATTTTAAGATTATGTTTATTTATTCACAAGAGACATGGGCAGAGGGTGGAGCAGGCTCCCTGTGGGGAGCCCAGTGTGGGACTCAATCCTAGGACCCCAGGGTCACGACCTGGGCGGAAGGCAGATGCTCAACCACTGAGCCACCCAGGGGCCCCCAACACTATGAATTCTTAACAGGACTAGTGCTCCCAGGAGTCTGTGGGGCCTCAGCAAGAGAGACAGTGTACCACATGGATTGCCTGCACCACAGCTGGACTGCCCCATGCCTCACCTTTCCCTGGCCTCTACCAGTCACTATAACGTTCAAATAATCCTGAAAACCTACAAATTTGGCCTGCGATTTAAAGAGCGAACAGCTAGAAGGCTACAGAAAGAAGGGTTTGCACTTCTAACAAGTACAACTTGTTTTAGCCACTCCGCACTGAGCAAAATGACTAGAAAGAAGAACTTACCACAAACGAAAGAATCAGAAACAGTCCTCTCTCCCACAGTTACAGAATTTGGATTACAATTCAATTTCAGAAACCATTCAGAAGCATAATTATAAAGCTACTGGTGGCTCTGGAAAAAATCATAAAGGATTCAAGAGACTTCATGGCTGCAGAATTTAGATCAAATCAGGACAAAATTAAAAATCAATTAGATGAGATGCAATCCAAACTGTAGGTCCTCTGATGAGGGTTAATGAGGTAGAAGAACAAGTGAGTGACATAGAAGAGAAGTGGATGACAAGGAAGGAAGCTAAGGAAAAAAGAGAAAAGCAATTAAAAGACCATGAGGAAATGTTAAGGGAAATAAATGACAGACTCAGAAGGAAAAATATCTACACTTAATCGGGGTTGAAAGGGCGCTGAAAGGGACAGAGGACCAGAAAATGTATTTGAACAAATCATAGCTGAGAACTTCCCTGACTTGGGAAGGACAAGGAATCCAGATGCAGGAGATAGAGAGATCCCCCTAAAATAAATAAAACCCATTCAACAACTCGACATTTAATAGTGAAACTTGCAAATTCCAGAGATAAAGAGAAGATCCTTAAAGCACCAAGAGACAAGAGATCAATAAACTTTATGGAGAGAAATGTTAGGTTAACAGCAGACCTTTCCACAGAGACCTGGGGGGCAGAAAGGGCTGGAAGGATATATTCAGGGTCCTAAATGAGAAGAACCTATAGTCAAGAATACTTTATCCAGCAAGGCTCTCATTCAGAATAGAAGGAGAGATAAAGAGCTTCCAAGATAGGCAAAACTGAAAGAATATATGACCACCAAACCAGCTTTGCAAGAAATATGAAGGGGGACTCTGTATAAGAAGGAGTAAGTCCAAGGAAACAATCCACAAAAACAGGGACTGAATACGTATTATGATGACACTAAATTCATATCTTTAATAGTAACTCTGAATGTGAATGGCTTAAAGATCCCATCAAAAGGCACAGGGATTCAGACTGGATAAAAAAAGCAAGCCCCTTCTATTTGCTGTCTACAAGAGACTCATTTTAGACCTAAGGACACCTACAGCATGAAAAAAGAAGGTTGGAAAAACATTTACCATTCAAATAATCCTCAAAAGAAAGCAGGGATAGCCACCCTCATATTAGATAAATTAAAGTTTATCCCAAAGACTGTAGTAAGAGATGAAGAGGGACACTACATCATACTTAAAGGGTCTATCCAACAAGAGGACCTAACAATCATGAATATTTATGCCCCGAATGTGGGAACTGCCAAGTATGTCAATCAATTAATAACCAAAGTGAAGAAATACTTAGAAAATAATACACTTATACTGGATGACTTCAACACAGTGCCTTCTGCAATTAATAGATCTTCTAAGCACAACATCTCCAAAGACACAGAGCTTTAAATTATACACTGGACCAGATGGATTTCACAAATATTTACAGAACTTTACATCCAAATGCAACTGAATACACATTCTTCACAAGTCACATGGAACTTTCTCCAGAATAGACCACATACTGGGTCACAAATCAGCTCTTAACTGATACCAAAATATTGGGATTGTTCCCTGCATATTTTCAGACCATAATGCTTTGAAACTTGAACTAAACCACAAGAAAAGTTTGGAAGGAATTCAAACGCGTGGAGGTTAAAGACCATCCTGCTGAAAGATGAAAGGGTCAACCAGGAAATTAGAGAAGAATTAAAAAGATTCATGGAAACTAATGAGAATGAATATACAACCGTTCAAAATCTCTGGGATACAGCAAAAGCAGTGCTGAGAGGGAAATACATTGCACTACAAGCATTCGTCAAAAAATTGGAAAAAACTCAAATAGAAAAGCTAACCTTGCATGTAAAGGAGCTGGAGAAAGAACAGCAAATAAAACCTGCACCCAGTAGAAGAAGACAGTTCATAAAGATTCGAGCAGAACTCAATGAAATAGAGACCAGAAGAACTGTAGAACAGATCAACAAAACCAGAAGTTGGTTCTTTGAAAGAATTAATAAGATAGATAAACCATTAGCCAACCTGATTAAAAACAAAAGGGAATGTACTCAAATTAATAAAATCACAAATGAAAAATGAGGGATCACCACCAATACCAAGGAAATACAAACGATTTTAAAAACATATTATGAGCAGTTATACACCAATAAATTAGGCAATCTGGAAGAAATGGACAGATTTCTGGAAAACCACAAACTACCAAAACCGGAACAGCAAGAAATGGAGAAACTGAGAAGTCTGATAACAAGGGAGGAAATTGAAGCAGTCATCAAAAACCTCCCAAGACACAAAAGTCCAGGGCAAGATGGCTTCCCTGGGGAATTCTATCAAAAGTTTAAAGAAGAAACCATACCTATTCTATTAAAGCTGTTCTAAAAGTCAGAAAGAAATGGAGTACTTCCAAACTCGTTCTATGAGGCCAGCATCACCCTAATTCCAAAACCGCACAAAGACCCCACCCAAAATGAGAATTATAGACCAATATCCCTGATGAACATGGATGCAAACATTCTCAACAAGATACTAGCCAGTAGGATCCAAGGGTACATTAAGAAGATTATTCACCATGACCAACTGGGATTTATCCTCAGGATGCAAAGCTGGTTCAAAACTTAAAAAGCAATCAAGGTGATAGATCATATCAACAAGAGAAAAACCAAGAACCATATGATCCTCTCAATAGATGCAGAGAAAGCATTTGACAAAATACAGCATCCATTCCTGATCAAAACCCTTCAGAGTATAGGAATAGAGGGAACATTCCTCAGCATCTTGAAAGCCATCTACAAAAAGCCCGCAGAAAATATCATTCTCAATGGGGAAACATTGGGAGCCTTTCCCTAAGAACAAGAACAAGACAGGGATGTCCAGTCTCACCACTGCTATTCAACATAGTACTGGAAGTTCTAGCCTCAGCAATCAGACATCAAAAAGACATTAAAGGCATTCAAACTGGCAAAGAAGAATTCAAACTCTCCCTCTTCCCAGATGACATGATCCTGTACATAGAAAACCCGAAAGACTCCACCCCAAGATCGCTAGAACTCATACAGCAATTTGGCAGTGTGGCAGGATACAAAATCAATGCCCAGAAATCAATGGCATTTCTATACACTAACAATGAGACTGAAGAAAGAGAAATTAAGGAGTCAATCCCATTTACAATTGCACCCAAAAGCATAAGATACCTAGGAATAAACCTCACCAAAGCGGTAAAGGATCTATACCCTAAAAACTATAGAACACTTCTGAAAGAAATTGAGGAAGACACAAAGAGATGGAAAAATATTCCATGCTCATGGATTGCAAGAATTAATATTGTGAAAATGTCAATGTTACCCCGGGCAATTTATGCATTTAATGCAATCCCTATCAAAATACCATGGACTTTCTTCAGAGACTTGGAACAAATCATCTTAAAATTTGTGTGGAATCAGAAAAGACCCCGAATACCCAGGGGAATATTAAAAAAGAAAACCAGAGCCGGGGGCATCATAATGCCAGATTTCAGGTTGTACTACAAAGCTGTGGTCATCAAGACAGTGTGGTACTGGCACAAAAACAGACACATAGATCAATGGAACAGAATAGAGAATCCATAAATGGGCCCTCAACTCTATGGTCAACCTCTATTTGATAAAGCAGGAAAGACTATCCCTGGAAAAATGGTGCTGGGGAAATTGGACAGCCATGTGCAGAAAAATGAAACTAGACCATTCTTTTACATCATACACAAAGATAAACTCAAAATGGATGAAAGATCTAACTCTGAAACAAGAATCCATCAAAATCCTACAGGAGAACACAGGCAACACCTTTTTTGAACTTGGCCACAGCAACTTCTTGCAAGATACATCTATGAAGGCAAGGGAAATAAAAGCAAAAATAAACTATTGGGACTTCATCAAGATAAAAAGCTTCTGCACAGCAAAAGAAACAGTCAACAAAACTAAAAGACAACCTACTGAATGGGAGAAGACATTTGGAAATGACATATCAGATAAATGGCTAGTATCCAAGATCTATAAAGAACTAAACTCAACAGCAAAGAAACAAACAATCCAATCATGAAATGGGCAAAAGACATGAAGAGAAATCTCACAGAGGAAGACACAGACATGGCCAACACGCACATGAGAAAATGCTCTGCATCACTTGCCATCAGGGAAATACAAATCAAAACCACAATGAGATCCCACCTCACACCAGTGAGAATGGGGAACATTAACAAGGCAGGAAACCATAAATGTTGGAGAGGATGCGGAGAAAAGGGAACCCTCTTGCACTGTTGTTGGGAATGTGAACTGGTGCAGCCACTTTGGAAAACTGTGTGGAGGTTCCTCAAAGAGTTAAAAATAGAGCTACCCTACGACCCAGCAATTGCACTACTCGGGATTTACCCCAAAGATACAGATGCAGTGTAATGCTGGGACACCTGCACCCCGATGTTTCTAGCAGCAATGTCCACAGTAGCCAAACTGTGGAAGGAGCCTCGGTGTCCATCGAAAGATGAATAGATAAAGAAGATGTGGTTTATGTATACAATGGGATATTACTCAGCCATTAGAAATGACAAATACCCACCATTTGCTTCAACGTGGATGGAACTGGAGAGTATTATGCTGAGTGAAATAAGTCAATAGGAGAAGGACAAACATTATATGGTCTCATTCATTTGGGGAATATAAAAAATAGTGAAAGGGAATAAAGGGAAAGGAGAGAAAATGAGTGGGAAATATAAGTGACAGTGACAGAACATGAGAGACCCCTAACTCTGGGAAATGAACAAGGGGTGATGGAAGGGTGGAGGGCGGGGGGTTGGAGTGAGTGGGTTATGGGCACTGAGGGGGGCACTTGACGGGATGAGCACTGGGTGATATACTATATGTTGAAAATTGAACTCCAATAAAAATAATAATAAATTTAAAAAATAAAGGGATTTTCTAAAAAGTTAAAGAAAAAAAAACCTATAAATGAACTCTGAAACTGAGTGTTATGTGGTAAAGTAGAATTTCTTGAAGTCTCTTATCTAAGAACATCAGCATCACCCAGGACTCAGGCAAGGCACATCCTCACATTCCACTATGGACCTACTGCATCAAAACTTGGTTGGTACAGGTCTACCAAGAGTGTAGGTGATTCTGATACACACTCAAGTTTGAGAATCACTGGACATCATAAGTGTCTCAAATTTTGACACCCATCCAATGCTGGAGTGTGTTCAGGACAATTCCTCTTTCTTTGCTATTGCTAGACATCTCCAGGGATGTGGAAGTCACTGTGTCCAAAATAACTCATTGAATCATGCGAGTACTATTAAAAACATAGAAAAGCTTATTCCCATGAGCCAAAAATCTTTATAACCCAAGTGAGGATCTAGTCATTACAGTTCCATTCTTAGGTGCTTAATTTTAAACAATGTATTCTTAATTGTAGTTGAAAATGATTGCCAAACCCACCATTTTATTTTAATTACCTCTCTCGGGCAGTCCCGGTGGCTCAGCGGTTTAGCGGGCCTGATCCTGGAGACCCTGGATGGAGTCCCACGTCGGGCTCCCGGTGCATGGAGCCTGCTTCTCCCTCTGCCTGTGTCTCTGCCTCTCACTCTCTCTTTCTCTCTGTGTGTGTTTCTATGAATAAATAAATAAAGAATATTTTTTAAAAATTAATTACCTCTCTCCTTTTAGAAAATATTTCTCACGTTACCTTTTTAGAAATATGTCAGAAATTCACTCCATTTGCAAATAATTCTTGGTCCTCACTTGACCCGTGGGTGGCCTTAGGTAATAACAACTTTAGCGCTACCTGGGACAAGACTGAAGAAGCACAACTTTCAAGGTCATTGGGAGGACTAAATGAGGTGCCACAACAGGGAAGTTGTTTAGTTCTTGACAATAACAGGGTGCTATTTCCCAGTGTGTTTACCTTCCCTGGCTTCCCTCAATTACTTTTCTTTTTAATATTCCCACCAACATCAAGAAAAGAAAAAAAAAAAAACTTCTATTGTTTTCACCTTCTTGATACTAATCTAAGTTTCAAAATCTCTCTGGCATTTTTGGGAAGTATAAATTCATTTTTTTAGATTTCATTATCTGATAAACACTACAATGTAGATGAAACTTGAAGACATTATGCTAAGTGAAAAAAGGCAGTCACAAAAAAGACAAATGTATGCCTTCACATATATGAGGTACCTACAGTATCAAATTTATAGAGACAGAAAGTAGAATGGTAGTTACTGGAGGCTGAGGGAAATGGGGAATTACTGTTTAATGGGCACAGAGCTTCAGTGTGCAAAGATAGAAAAAATTCTGAAGGTGGTGATAGTTACTCAAAAATGTGAATATACTTAACACCAAAAGCTGAGCACTTAAAAATGGTGGAGTTTTTGTTATGCATATTTTACCACAATAAAAAATTTAAAAATTAAATAAAATATAATTCATGTATTTCATATAAATATCTGTGAATTATGTTCCCCTGAAGCAAATACCACTTAAAGGAAAATCTTATTTTTAAGGAGAAAATAGTATTGAATATTTTATAAATCACTCAAAGGCAACTGAGGTGAATAAAAAACAGATAATCATAGCTTTTTCCAACTGTTTGTTCATAAGGATTTTTAATATGCCTGTACATCACACAATTTAACTTTGAAAGGATACAATATTTGCAAATATTTATTCTAGTTCATACTTTCCTTTACAGGTTTAAATATGGGGCTTAAAAGAAATATTAAATTTATACCAAAGGGACCTACATGCTCAATTAATTGGCACACCTTTTGTCAGGGGGGGAGAAGCTGTCTCACAAACAAGCCAGCTCGAATTGGCTCTGCAAACTAACCAAACCAACCAAGCTCCTGCCAAATGCTCACCCTCTGTCACTAGCATTAGCCATTGTTTCGATGCATTTCAATCGGCTTTACTTTGCCATTATAAAAATATTTTTAAAGCGAAATAACAAATTTTAAAGCATTTACTTGGCAACTCTACTCAGAGACCCATACTTGGGCTATGGTCACTCCTGTATGGGTTTGCTTCCTTCACCAAGAATTTATTCTCCATTTTATTTAAATTTGATATACAAGCATAGAAAGGACTACAAATATAAATATATTTCTGTAAGCACAATACATAGAAGTAATTAAAATGTTTAACTTTCAGATAAAATATTACACTAGTATTAAAAGGAAACTAAGAATGCATTGTTGTATTTACATATATGTGTCACATTAGTATAACAATTCATTGAAAAAAAATAGAGCAATAGTCTACTTTTATAAATTAGCTCCGGTTACAACACTTTATGTAAGTGGAACTTTTGTATAAATAAAGATTTTAAAATATCAAGAATTAATTAAAAATTATTTATTAGGGTAACAAAACTGAAATTAAACTTTTTTTTGAAAACCAATGAGAAAGCACCCTCCCTGAATCAGTGCTATTTTCTTAGAACTGTAGATACCCATGCATTCAATTTTCCAGGACTCTGTGGGCTGTTTCACATCATTGGTAGGAGCTCTCATGTGGTCCTGGATCCCCTGTGCTCTGTGTTTCTATCACAGTTCCACAGCCAGAAACCTCCTAGTGGGGATGATGCTGCCTGCTCAGAAAAGATGTGAATGTCACCAGTGTGCAGAGGCTGATAGACTGCACTTGCTGTGCTGAGGATCATAAGATGGCCCGCCACAACCTCACAGAAGCCATGAGAGCAGTTGTGCTCTGTGGAAAGGAGATCCACTTTGCGGTATCACGTCACATTTTCCATTCACACTATAGGCTTCTGTCTATTTCTGTGTTACTAGACTTTACCCGTTTTCCAAATCTAATTAAATCTTGTTAAATGTCTCTGTTTTGAAAGCAATGTATATGAAGTAGGATTTGTGTGAGTGCAATATTGAATAACTTCATAAAGTTCTCTATTTACTATTACTAATTAGTACTATTTTATTCTGTTCCTCCTGTACTGGTCTTGAATAACTAAGTTATTGGTAAGTTTATTGGGTGTGATAGACATCTCTTCCTAGAACGATGCTCTCTTTCCAATTCTGTGACTTTAGTTTCTATTTTGGGTGACTCTCACCTGCACTGTGAAACTTGCCATCCAGACATGTGTTCACAGCCACAGCTTCAAATCTTCATGAGTGAGCCTTGATTCAGAGAAGTGATCTACATTGTCTATGGCTATTAGACCCTAGCACCTCCATCCCATAACTACCCAATGCACAAATTAGTTCATTTGAGGAGTGATAATGATGTGCATTACATCTAAGGCTCTTTTAAATCTTCAAAGCATTTCACAAGTACTAATTAATTTTCCTAGAATCCCTACCAGGTAGGTGTTAGCATTGAGTGTCACTTCATGGAGTGAACTATGATGAGTCCATAATTAACCTCAGTTTGCAAAGCAAACATACACGAAAATTGCAGTGGGTGACTTGCACTGAGGATACTGGTAGCAAATAGAGAAAGAATGACTTGTTTTTTAAAGATATTTTTAGCTAATGGTTCTGCAATTTTTATTATGAACTTAGAAATCACTTCAATAAGTGTCAGCAATAGCAATTATGGTAAGAGAAGGAGATTTTCTATTAAACTGAATTACTAATAAGGATGTTTTACACACTATTTATATTTCTTATTTTATCTTATCTTTTTCCTTTGGTCCTTTCCAATAATGTGAATTCAAACTGTTATTTACCATAAGAGTATAGAAGTTTAAATGAGACTAACTCAAATGTTGGTAGAATCTAGACAGTCTTTATGTAGATCAGACCCAATCATTTTCTGGGCACCTGGGTGTCTCGGTCAGTTGAGCATCCAACTCTTGATCTCAGCTCAGTCTTGATCTCAGGGTTGTGAGTTAAGGCCCCACATTAGGCTCCATGCTGGACATGGAGCCTACATTAAAAATACATACATACATACATAAACAAACTGACTATCATTTTCATTTTTCACCTAAAATATATTGCTACTAGTAGGATGCTTGATGGGCTTTTAAAAAATAGTTTTCCAGGGGAACTTCTGAAATTAGTATCATCTCATCTGTAGAACACAATTAAGTAACTATCAAGTAATTCTAAATACCCATAAAATCTATCTGAGGACTGACAGAACAAACTGCACACCTAGAGGGAGAGAAGGAGCCATATCAAGGAAGGTAGGAAGTGTGGAAGGTGGTTTAGAGGAGAAACAGATCACGGGTACTGTGAAGAGGAGAGAGCCCTGGTCAAGAAGAAAGCCGAGAGTAGAGCACACAGATATTATACACACAAGGACACACAAAGAGAACATTTCCCAAAGTCATTGGAGAATTAGAAGGAAATTCTGGAAAATTAGAGGGGTTGATTTTTGTGAGTTTTTGCAACCAGTGGGTCTTGAAGACTGGAGTTTTAAAGGTCAGTGCCTTGGCTGGGATAGAGCCTTGAGGGTGTTGCCCTACTCCTGCAGAGAAGGCAGGCAGGTAACCTGAGGACAGATGGTGCCATCTCAGGAATACTTAAGGAGCATAGCCTGGAGACTGTTCGCTCTTCTTGGAGGGGGCATTCACAAAGGTGCATCTCAAGGGACAAAAGAGCCAGCAGGCACCATTTCCCTCCCCTCCCCCTCAGCATAGACTTGAAGACAGCATAGACTTGAAGCCACACCTTCTGAGGGTGGCTTTCCCTGACAATGCTTGCCTAGCCTGCTTGCTCCAAGTCCCACACCCTTGTGCTCTGGCCCAACTGCCCTTTTCAGTCAAACCTGATGCATCCGAGCACTGCTAGACCCTCCCCCAGAAGACCAGTAAAGGCCCCACTGCGGCACATCCCTAAAGTTTGGAGTTTTTTTTTTTTTTTTTAATTTTTTTTTTTTATTATTTATTTATGATAGTCATACAGAGAGAGAGAGAGAGAGAGGCAGAGACACAGGCAGAGGGAGAAGCAGGCTCCATGCACCGGGAGCCTGACGTGGGACTGGATCCCGGGTCTCCAGGATCCCGCCCTGGGCCAAAGGCAGGCGCCAAACCGCTGCGCCACCCAGGGATCCCAAAGTTTGGAGTTTTAAAAGTCAACAGGCTTGACTATGATAGAGCCCAAAGTGCATTGCACTGCTTCAGGCAAGCAAAGCAACCCCGAGATTGACAGCATGAAAACGGTGATCTAAGAAATGCCTGGGATGCAAAAGAGGTAATTATTTGCTCCTCTGGGTGTGCTTCCCTGAGAGCAACAAGCATGGAAACGCCTCTCTGGGGACAAAGGAACTTGTTAGTGCCATTTCCCTCCCCTCTGCCCCTCAGCATAAACACAGAGCCACCTGTGGAGTGCAGCTGAGCCCTGCCTAACCTGCTTACACAAAGTACTACCCTCCCACACTCTGCTGGTACTGTCCTTCTTGGTCAAATAAGCCTAAATCCCAGTGGAACAGTCTCCTTCCCCAGGAGACAGGCAGAAACCCCTGCATGCACCACATCTCCTGAAGAGAGTTCTTCAGGGCCTCAGTTCTGGTAGAAGTAGCATCAGATCTCATTTAACAAGCCCACCAGAGCATACTTAGATAAAACTCACCACAAACTGACCAAGGTCTAAACACTGATGAGACAAGGAGGGCCTGATGACTGGTCCAAAGGATAGAGCAGCCAAAACACAGTGGCAGAGTGCACAGGCATATACCAGAAACACTCCCTAAAGTGCCATTTCCTGGAAATGACACGACCCCTTCATATAGCCATTACTCTCAGGAGCAGGAAACATAATAGGCTTTTCTAACACAGAGAAGAAGAGAAAGACAAAATGCAAAGATGAAGGAATGAATTCCCCCCCAAAAAGAACAAGATAAGGTTTGGGCCAGCAAACTAAATAAAACAAAAGTAAGTAATATGCGTGATGGAGAATTTAAAGCAACAATCACAAGGATACTCACTGGGTTTGAGAAAAGAATGGAAAATTTCAGAAGATCCTTACAACAGAGATAAAAGAGGTAAAAAAAAATCATTCAGAAATAAAATCAGTCACAGCATAAAACACTCAAATTTGTTTCTAACTGAAATAAAATAGTAAGGACTACATCACTTGCCTTCATTGGTATCACCTGTCCCTTGAGCTAAGGGTCACTGTGGCCTTTTGGCCTAGTAAGTGTCCTGTGCTCCACCTTGTTTAAGCAACAGGAAGGGCCTGCTCAAGGATGTCCTCATTCTCCCACCACCTATTTATTTGTACACCCACTCATGGCCCCTAGTCTTATATTGGACTCAGACACTGTCAGTTGGTAAATCAGGTCAAATTATTGATTTCATTCATCTTTTTTTGTTTAAAGCTACAGAAAACACAGTTAAATAGTGTGCTGTGGCCAAGAGAGGTTTCTTATGGAACAATTGGCTCAAGTTCAAGCCTCAGTTCCAAAGAGCATTGATCAACTGACTAACACAATTTAGGAAGAATTCTCTAGATGTGAAGAATGTAGTGAGATTGCTTTATATTTTTGAAAAAGGGGTGTGATAACCAGGAACCACATCAGTCTATCAAATAAACTGTCATTGTAACGCAGGAAAAGTCATTATTTATTCTACGTGTGGCTTTATGTTTCTAACAGGAAACAGATTGTAAGATGAAACACTTTCAAATATAATTTTACACTGTCCCTGATTATTAAAGGCCCTGTAGGAGTGTGGCAAACTTCTCAAATTTAGTTTAATCCATCAAAACTAATGATTTAAGTAGGAAGCCTGTGACAGCTATTTACTCTCTAACACCATACCCACTTTTCTGAGGTTTCTGCTTCTGATCTTATTTGTATCTAAATAGACTTTGTGAGTTGATTAAAGTTCTAGAGATCTGAAAATGTCAATTTGGAAATATTTCTTGGCACACAACTTTATGCTGACTCCTAAAATGAGCATACACATTTAAGAATCACACAAAGAGATGGCAGGTCGTGATGTAGAAGAAGAGAATAAAATTTATTAGTGAATAATTACAAACAGATTTACATATAAGGTAGAAAGAAAGTGCAAATTTAGAACAAAACCTCATATGTTTGTTTTTTTAAAGATTTTTTTTATTTATTCATGAGAGATACAGAAAGAGAGGCAGAGACACAGGCAAAGGGAGAAGCAGGCTCCATGCAGGGAGCCTGACGTGGGACTTAATCCTGGGTCTCCAGGATCAGGCCCTGGGCTAAAGGCGGTGCTAAACCGCTGAGCCACCCGGGCTGCCCAAACCTCACATGTTTGATACAGGAAAGCAAAACAAAGAATGACTTTGTTGTCTCCTCTGTTATGTCTCTTGTACATCTCCTGAGACACCCTAGGCTAATTCCTGAATTGCATTTTTTACTTATTTGGTCTGTGTCCTTGGAGATAACTCTAAATTATAAAAACTGGAGACTAGGCTTAATCCGGAAGATTTATCTCTATTCCAAAGGTAAGTGTAAGGACTCCAATTCTCTGTTTCTCTAAGGAATCATTTGAATAAAGAGGAGAAGAAATCATTTCTTTGCCCTTTGAAAGGGGAAAAATAATTTTCATTTATCATTAATCTTCCTTGTAGTTCATTTTCTCTAAAATGTTGCAGTATTACTGTCCTATTATATACCAATATTCTACTTCTATAATTTATTTTGCAAATAGAACTTAAGTTATATACAACTCAGCCCAGTTGTATTTGGAAGATAACTAATATGAAGAGCTTTGTTTTCAAACATATAAAAGAGAGTTTATTTCTCAATTAAGAAAAAGTCAATATTCTATTGTAACTGATGATTAGCTCAGAAAAGAGTATAGATTTTTTTCCACATTATTTTTCTGCAAATGGATATTCAGTTTCAAGGAAATCACAATATTGAGTCCCTCATTTGCTCTCAGTCACAGTGCTTTAGATTTGGGGACAAATTCTGGTGATCAGCAAAAATGGTTCAATTCTAGGCCAAAATTAATCTTATAAACCTTAGAGAAAAGATTTATTTCTAAGTTAGCTGAAAAAAATAATTTACTCTTTTAATCAAGCCTCTAGTTTGAAGCATATTTTAGAACCAGTCTTATTTCTCTTGTCCTTTAATACTGAAAGACAGAACAGTGAAACCAAGAGATGAAATTTTCTCCCATTTCTTTTACTCTCTCATACAACTCACAAACATCAAGGTAATAATTTAATAAATTATTGATCTTGAGGTAGAAGTATGAGATATATAACCTAACTTCTTCCTGCTATCTTCCTCTTTATTCATATATTCATCACAATGCAGTTTTAAGAAGAAAAAATAGTCTCTCTCTCATTCTCTGTCTCTTGGTCTCTGTCTCTGTCTCTCTGTCTCTCTGTCTCTGTCTCTCTCTCTCACACACACACACACACAACCTTAATTCTATCTGCAACAATAACCAGGATGCATCTGTTATCAGAATATTCTTATTAAGCTGATGTCAGGGAGATCTCAAGAACTAGAAAGTAAGGTAATTTCTAGAATCTGCCTGGCTGGGTAAATTTCGATGGAAAAGTATTAAATGTGAACAAATATTAAAATATTGTATGTGGACCACATGCTCCCAGTGGAAAGTTTTATCCAATTGTAGGACTGAAGTACTGGGTTTGTGTGTGTATATAGTTGGTTTATGCGGATGTTTTAAAGCAGTGCTTTTATGTGCGGATATTCATCTGTGTTTTAATTAAGAACATCACATGAATCTTTAAAATAATTGTCAGAGAGGAAGTCTTACTTATGTCAATTCTATCTAGATTTCAAATTAAATTCCTTTACTTTAACTAATGATCATTATTTAATGTAATCTACCTGATAAGTTATTAGCTATGGTGACTATATTACCTTCTTTATTTTTTATTATGTACATAATATTCTCAAACTTAATCTGCAAAACAATTTCCGTTGGTTGATTATAAAATTTTATCTGCATTAAAAATGAAAGCCAAAGAGATTTCCAATTTTCCTCTACTAGGTAGAAAAATTAATAACTTTTATTTCCTAACTGAAATATCAGACATTCATAATTAACCAAATTAAGTTTGATTCATATCATATTTTATACAGCAAAATAACCATAGCTATTTTATAGCCACAATACAAAAGAGTTAAAAAGAAAAGGACACTGTCAAAGAGTAAAGAAAGATGACTAGTATTTTATTGTTTTTAACTCATGCAAAAAATATAGGCTGGATTCAAAACAGAGACAACCATATGAAGAAATAAAAAAGACTATCTAGCAATGTCTAATAATACCCTATGAAATACAATGGTGGAATCAGCTGTTAAGTGCAAGGATCCGTTTTTTTTTTTTTTCAGGAAAATGTTCATAAACATAAAGATTAGATATATAGATATAGATAGATGATAGATGGTATAGATATAGATGTAGATGCCTACACTCTAGAAAAGACAGACTTTATTTAATTGCTATAGCTCTAAGGAGAAACCTTAGGTCTATATGAATTCTAAAAGGAGGAGATGGGCAATTCTGTAAAGCATTGTAAAGCATTTACCATGAGCTTATCATTTACTCTGGTTACATTTCTAAGGTAATTGATCTGTGCAATATGAATGTGGCAAATTGAAATCACTTGACTCAGCATTGTTTCACTAAAAGTATGTTAATAATTTTCTCAACAGGAAGAATTTTGATGACCTGAATATCAAAATGATTGGATTGGCTCATAGTTAAAGTAGGCTTGCTGACCATAGTTCTACAGCAATGAGAGGTTTCTTTCTAGTAATGGAACATGAGTGCCATTCCTGGCCATATCCCAGTCAATATTTCTATAAGTGAACTAAATGAAGATATTCATCAAATTTATGGAAATAAAATAATAAATTGTATAGCAATATCAGAATTCAGACATTTTAAGCCTAGAAATGTAGACAGAAAGATAGTATTTAATCAATATTCTATATTTACTAAGCCTCAAAAACTTTGTAAATCTAAATCTAAGTGGTAGGGGCATATCATTGGTGAAAACACTTTAAGAGTTTAGTATAAGCAAGCTCAAGATAAAATAGCAATGGATTTTAGCTGCCAAAAACTAACATGACTATAAGTTACATTAGTAGATGTATAGTCAGTTCCTATTATTCACAGTAGTTAAATCCTATAAAGTCACCACGAACACTGAAATAGTGAACCCTGAGCACTGTTCTCAGGAGAAATACGGGATTAAATTCCTGTGAGTAGAATCTAGTCACAATATTTTCATCAACCAATAAATATATAACTTTGCTTTATGCGTTTGTTTCTTTAAAGACAGCTTATTTAATTTTCATTGTTGAATCATTAACATTGAACGCAGGGACAACAGGACTGTAACTCATTCCTGAACAAAGCTTATTTAATCCATGTTTTTTCTCTGTAAACTACATCAAAGCCTTCTTGTGCTTACAAACACTAGACAGTACTTCAGCACTGTGCTTCCAGGCCATTTTAAATGAGAAATTGACAACAAAAAGTACAGAATCATGGCATTAAAAAGGATACTTATTTTAGATAGGATAAGAAGGCAGAGCATTGCCTTGTTCTCTACCAGAAGAGGGAACATGCATACCAGGTAACTCAACTTTTTTTTTTTTTTCCACTCTACACACTTCCCCAAAAAGCATGAAAGTGCTATGAGTATAGATTTGAGGATTACAATAAATTTTGGCTACAGGAGAATTCATAAATACAGAATCTGTGAATAATGAATGACTATATGCAAACACACCTACTTTTACTTTCTCTTTGTTTCACCTTAGAAAAGATGTAAAGTGCAATCAGAAGAAAATGGTGAAGATGATAAAGTTCTGCAAAACATGCTTAATGTACAACACCTAAAGGAAATAAGAATGTTTAATCTAGAGAAAAGATCTGATAGGAGAGAAAAAGGAAGGAAAAATAGATCTGTTTCCACATGTTAAAATTGTGCTGAATGCTTTCTTACTGTTCTCTGTACCTGAACTCAGGCATGGTCTCCTGCCAACTGTTCCACCCCACCTTCATCTACTAAAAAGGATCTTCACATCAGGCTGACAATCTTTCCAGCTGGCCTTTCCACTGTGTCCCCAGGGATGAGCAGGACCTATGACCCAGCAGGTGGCTAGGACACATCCCTTCCTCTCTAACAATTCATTACAAAGTTTATGGGGCTAATCCTAAATGAAAATCTGCTTCTTGATATTTTATTGCAGTAATCACTTACATTCCATTGAATAAATTCATTCTGAATATATTAAAAAGCATATATTACAAATTATAGTAATAGAATTATCTAATTTTTATTTTTTATTTTTCTAATCATAAAAACAAATATATTCATTATACAAAAGCTGGGAAAGAGGGGACGTGGGGCAAGATGGTGGAAGAGTAGGATCCCCAAGTCATCTGCCCCCACCAACTTACCTAGATAACTTTCAAATCATCCTGAAAACCTATGAATTCAGCCTGAGATTTAAGGAGAGAACAGCTGGAATGCTACAGTGAGAAGAGTTTGCACTTCTATCAAGGTAGGAAGATGGAAATAAATAAATAAATAAATAAATAAATAAATAAATAAATAAGCATCCAAGGGGGAGGGAACCCTCCAGGAGCCCAGCTAAAGCCAGGCAGTGAGTGCCTCCAGGGGTTCCTGGGGTCACTAACAGAGGAGGTGAGTCTGGGGGAGAGCTCGCCACACACCACGGGCGGAGCTCTCTAAAGCGCTGGAGCGCACCTGGCGGGGCCTCGGGAGCAGCTCAGGCTGCGGCTCCACATGGAGGGGACTCCCCGGCCTGGGAGCACAATTCCAGCAGCGAGGACGTCAGAGCCCAAGGAACCAGGGGACACAGTGCAGGATCCGGCGTTCCCCTAGGGACAGGCAGAGGCTGGGAGGACACAGGCAGCGAGGACGCTCCTGCAGCTGAGCGGCCCCAAGCTGTGCAAATCAAACCCCCCGCCCCCGGAGCATCAGGCCCCTGTGGACTGGGAGCTGACTCCAGAGCTGGAGAGAGCTGGTTGTCACCACTTTTGTTGTTCCAATTGGTGTCACCTTGTACCTGGGACTGAGCAGGGGCCTCACAGGATAAACAGCTCCCAGTGAGTCAGTGCACCTGGCAGGGGGAGGGGCAGCTCCTCTAGGTGCACACTCCTGAGAATCAGTACACCAGGCCCCTCCCCCAGAAGACCAGCTGGAAGGACAGGGGAAGAGCAAGTTCTTGAGCAAGCAGCGCTGGAAAGTTCCAAGGGAAATCGAGGGATATACGTATACAGAATCAGAGGATACCTCTACTTGTCTTTTTGTTTTTTGTTTGTTTTTCCTTTTTTTTTTTTTCTCTTTTTCCTTCCTTTTTCCAATACAACTTGTTTTTAGCCACTCTGCACTGTGCAAAATGACTAGAAGGAAGAACTCACCACAAACGAAAGAATCAGAAACAGTCCTCTCTCCCACAGAGTTACAGAATTTGGATTACAATTCAATGTCAGAAAGCCAATTCAGAAGCACAATTATAAAGCTAGTGGTGGCTCTGGATAAAAAGCATAAAGGATTCAAGAGACTTCATGACTGCAGAATTTAGATCTAATTAGGCTGAAATTAAAAATCAATTAAATGAGATGCAATCCAAACTGGAGGTCCTAACGATGAGGGTTATTGAGGTAGAAGGAAGAGTGAGTGACATAGAAGACAAATAGATGGCAAGGAAGGAAGCAGAGAAAAAAGAGAGAAACAATTAAAAGATCATGAGGAAAGTTAAGGGAAATAAATGACAGCCTCAGAAAGAAAAAATCTGCATTTAATTGGGGTTCCAGAGGGCACCGAAAGGGAATTCCATAACATGGGAAGGAAAACAGGAATCCAGATCCAGGAAATAGAGAGATTCCCTCTAAAATCAATAAAAACTGTTCAACACCCCAACATTTAATAGTGAAACTTGCAAATTGCAGAGATAAAGAGAAGATCCTTAAAGCACCAAGAGACAAGAGATCCATAAACTTTATGGAGAGAAATGTTAGGTTAACAGCAGACCTCTCCACAGAGACCTGGCAGGCCAGAAAGGGCTGGCAGGATATATTCAGGGTCCTAAATGAGAAGAAGATGCAGCCAAGAATACTTTATCCAGCAAGGCTCTCATTCAGAATAGAAGGAGAGATAAAGAGCTTCCAAGATAGGCAGAAACTGAAAGAATATGTGACCACCAAACCAGCTCTGCAAGAAATATGAAGGGTGACTCTGTATAAGAAGAAGTCCAAGGAAACAATCCACAAAAACAGGGACTAAATACGTATTATGATGACACTAAATTCATATCTTTAATAGTAACTCTGAATGTGAATGGGCTTACAGATCCCATCAAAAGGCACAGGGATTCAGACTGGATAAAAAAGCAAGACCCATCTATTTGCTGTCTACAAGAGACTCATTTTAGACCTAAGGACACCTACAGCATGAAAAAAGAAGGTTGGAAAAACATTTACCATTCAAATAATCCTCAAAAGAAAGCAGGGATAGCCACCCTCATATTAGATAAATTAAAGTTTATCCCAAAGACTGTAGTAAGAGATGAAGAGGGACACTACATCATACTTAAAGGGTCTATCCAACAAAAGGACCTAACAATCATGAATATTTAAGCCCCGAATGTGGGAACTGCCAAGTATGTCAATCAATTAATAACCAAAGTGAAGAAATACTTAGAAAATAATACACTTATACTGGATGACTTCAACACAGTGCCTTCTGCAATTAATAGATCTTCTAAGCACAACATCTCCAAAGACACAATAGCTTTAAATTATACACTGGACCAGATGGATTTCACAAATATTTACAGAACTTTACATCCAAATGCAACTGAATACACATTCTTCACAAGTCACATGGAACTTTCTCCAGAATAGACCACATACTGGGTCACAAATCAGCTCTTAACTGATACCAAAATATTGGGATTGTCCCCTGCATATTTTCAGACCATAATGCTTTGAAACTTGAACTAAACAACAAGAAAAGTTTGGAAGGAATTCAAATGCGTGGAGGTTAAAGACCATCCTGCTGAAAGATGAAAGGGTCAACCAGGAAATTAGAGAAGAATTAAAAAGATTCATGGAAACTAATGAGAATGAATATACAACCGTTCAAAATCTCTGGGATACAGCAAAAGCAGTGCTGAGGGGGAAATACATTGCACTACAAGCATTCGTCAAAAAATTGGAAAAAACTCAAATAGAAAAGCTAACCTTGCATGTAAAGGAGCTGGAGAAAGAACAGCAAATAAAACCTGCACCCAGTAGAAGTAGACAGTTCATAAAGATTCGAGCAGAACTCAATGAAATAGAGACCAGAAGAACTGTAGAACAGATCAACAAAACCAGGAGTTGGTTCTTTGAAAGAATTAATAAGATAGATAAACCATTAGCCAACCTGATTAAAAACAAAAGAGAAAGTACTCAAATTAATAAACTCACAATTGAAAAATGAGGGATCAAAACCAATACCAAGGAAATACAAACAATTTTAAAAACATATTATGATCAGCTATACACCAATAAATTAGGCTAACTGGAAGAAATGTACAGATTTCTGGAAAACCACAAACTACCAAAACCGGAACAGCAAGAAATGGAGAAACTGAGCAGGCTGATAATGAGGGAGGAAATTGAAGCAGTCATCAAAAACCTCCCAAGACACAAAAGTCCAGGGCAAGATGGCTTCCCAGGGGAATTCTATCAAACGTTTAAAGAAGAAACCATACCCATTCTACTAAAGCTGTTCTAAAAGACAGAAAGAAATGGAATACTTCAAAACTCATTCTATGAGGCCAGCATCACCCTAATTCCAAAACCGCACAAAGACCCCACCCAAAACGAGAATTATAGACCAATATCCCTGATGAACATGGATGCAAACATTCTCAACAAGATACTAGCCAGTAGGATCCAAGAGTACATTAAGAAGATTATTCACCATGACCAACTGGGATTTATCCTCAGGATGCAAAGCTGGTTCAACACTTAAAAAGCAATCAAGGTGATAGATCATATCAACAAGAGAAAAACCAAGAACCATATGATCCTCTCAATAGATGCAGAGAAAGCATTTGACAAAATACAGCATCCATTCCTGATCAAAACCCTTCAGAGTGTAAGAATAGAGGGAACATTCCTCAGCATCTTAAAAGCCATCTACAAAAAGCCCACAGCAAATATCATTCTCAATGGGGAAGCACTGGGAGCCTTTCCCCTAAGATCAGGAACACGACAGGGATGTCCACTCTCACCACTGCTATTCAACATAGTACTGGAAGTCCTAGCCTCAGCAATCAGACAACAAAAAGACAGTAAAGGCATTCAAATTGGCAAAGAAGAAGTCAAACTCTCCCTCTTCGCCAATGACATGATACTCTACATAGAAAACCCAAAAGACTCCACCCCAAGATTGCTAGAACTCATACAGCAATTTGGCAGTGTGGCAGGATACAAAATCAATGCCCAGAAGTCAGTGGCATTTCTATGCACTAACAATGAGACTGAAGAAAGAGAAATTAAGGAGTCAATCCCATTTACAATTGCACCCAAAACCATCAGATACCTAGGAATAAACCTAACGAAAGAAGTAAGGGTTCTAGACCCTAAAAACTACAGAACACTTCTGAAAGAAATTGAGGAAGACACAAAGAGATGGAAAAATATTCCATGCTCATGGATTGGCAGAATTAATATTGTGAAAATGTCAATGCTACCCACGGCAATGTACACATTTAATGCAATCCCTATCAAAATACCATGGACTTTCTTCAGAGACTTGGAACAAATCATCTTAAAATTTGCGTGGAATCAGGAAAGACCCCGAACACCCAGAGGAATATTAAAAAAGAATACCAGTGCTGGGGGCATCACAATGCCAGATTTCAGGTTGTACTACAAAGCTGTGGTCATCAAGACAGTGTGGTACTGGCACAAAAACAGACACATAGATCAGTGGAACAGAATAGAGAACCCAGAAGTGGACCCTGAACTTTATGGTCAACTAATATTTGACAAAGCAGGAAAGACTATCCACTGGAAAAAGGACAGTCTGTTCAATAAATGGTGCTGGGAAAATTGGACAGCCATGTGGAGAAGAATGAAACTAGACCACTCTCTTACATCATACACAAAGATAAACTCAAAATGGATGAAAGATCTAAATGTGAGACAAGATTCCATCAAAATCCTAGAAGAGAAGAGAATACAGGCAGAACCCTTTTTGGACTTGACCACAGCAACTTCTTGCAAAATACATCTGTGAAGGTAAGGGAAACAAAAGAAAAGATTAACTATTGGGACTCAATCACGATAAAAAGCTTCTGCACAGCAAAAGAAACAGTCAACAAAACTAAAAGACAACCTACTGAATGGGAGAAGACATTTGCAAATGACATATCAGATAAAGGGCTAGTTTCCCAGATCTATAAAGAATTTATTAAACTCAACAGCAAAGAAACAAACAATCCAATCATGAAATGGGCAAAAGACATAAAGAGAAATCTCACAGAGGAAGACATAGACATGGCCAACATGCACATGAGAAAATGCTGTGCATCATTTGCCATCAGGGAAATACAAATCAAAACCACAATGAGATACCACCTCACACCAGTGAGAATGGGGAAAATTAATGAGACAGGAAGCAACAAATGTTGGAGAGGACATGGAGAGAGGGGATCCCTCTTGCATTTTTGGTGGGAACGTGAACTGGTGCGGCCACTCTGGAAAACTGTGTGGAGGTTCCTCAAAGAGTTAAAAATACAAACTGCCCTACGACTGAGCAATTGCACTGGTGAGGATTTACCCCAAAGATACAGATGCAGTGAAACGCCGGGACACCTGCACCCCGATGTTTCTAGCAGCAATGTCCACAATAGCCAAACTGTGGAAGGAGCCTTGGTGTCCATTGAAAGATGAATGGATAAAGAAGATTGGTTTATGAATACAACAGAATGTTACTCAGCCATTAGACACGACAAATACCCACCATTTGCTTCAACGTGGATGGAACTGGAGGGTATTATGCTGAGTGAAGTTAAGTCAATCGGAGAAGGACAAACATTATATGGTTTCATTCATTGGGGAATATAAAAAATAGTGAAAAGGATTATAGGGGAAAGGAGAGAAAATGAGTGGGAAATATCAGTGAGGGTGACAAAACATGAGAGACCCCTAACTCTGGGAAATGAACAAGGGGTAGTGGAAGGGGAGGTGGGCAGGTGGATGGGGTGACTGGGTGATGGGCACTGAGGGGAGCACTTGATGGGATGATCACTGGATGATATGCTATATGTTGACAAGTTGAACTCTAATAAAAAAGAAGAAAGAAGAAAGAAAGAAAGAAAGAAAGAAAGAAAGAAAGAAAGAAAGAAAGAAAGAAAGAAAGAAAGAAAGAGAAGGAAGGAAAGAAAGAGAAAGAAAGAGAAAGAGAAAGAAAGAAGAAAGAAAGAAAGAAAGAAAGAAAGAAAGAAAGAAAGAAAGAAAGAAAGAAAGAAAGAAAGAAAGAAAAGAAAGAAAGAAAGAAAGAAAGAAAAGCTGGGAAAGAGAAAGCAAATCTTAAGAGCAAAATATTCCCTCCTGATCTCACCACCTACAGGTAGCATTTTTTTTAATTGTGGCAAAAAACACAAAATTTACCATCTTATCCATTTTTATGGCATTCAGTACCTTGTTGTGTAACCATTGCCTCCATGCATTTTCAGATTTCTCTCCATTGCAAAACATGAAAATCTGTACCCAATTCTCCCCTCCTCTCAGCCCCTGTCCTTCTGAAAATTAGCAAATTTTGACATGTAGCCATTTACCAGGTAATGGTTGCCATTTGATGTTTCTTTTTTTTTTCTTTTTTTTTTAAGATTTTATTTACTCATGACAGAGAGAGAGAGAGAGAGAGAGAGAGAGAGAGAGAGGCAGAGACACAGGCAGAGGGAGAAGCAGGCTCTATGCAGGGAGCCTGACATGGGACTCGACCCGGGTCTCTAGGATCACACCCCGGGCTGAAGGCAGCGCTAAACCGCTGGGCCACCAGGACTGCCCTCATTTGATGTTTCTTAAGAGCTGAAAAAAGATTCCTCACAGTACAGAAAGATCTAAAGGGATAGGATACTGTTTTGACACTGATTAGTATATCATGATGCCCATGGTTAAATTCCGTCAATTTATGCAAAAGTTATTTTTGACACTCAGCTTGTGAATTTTCATAATACCTGATGTCAATCAGTTGTTTTTGAAAACTAACAGGAAAATGTTACATATTTATGTTTAAAAAATATGTTCAAATTTTCTGAAACTCTTCATTTAGAAGAACTTTAAGTTAAAAGTTTCCATTTATAATTTTTGAAATTTTACAAATATAAAATATTGTGTGACATTGTTTACAATAACAAAATCACAAAATAAGAGAGATATTTTTTCAAGGGGCACTTGGTTAGGTCAGCTAAGTATGAGACTCTTGGTTTTGGCTTAGGTCATGATCTCTGGGTCCTGAGATCCAGTCAAGTCTTGCCTTCTGCTCAGGAGGGGCTCTGCTTCCCCTCTCTCCCTTCCTCTCTCCCCTTCCACCTACTCACACACATGCTCACACTCTCTCTAAAAATATATAAATAAATCTTTTTTTAAAGAAACACTTCTAAACCTCTATAATTAAAAACTTTCTCCATATCATGACCATTTCTCTCAAAGGCAGTGATTAGCAAATTAGTAAATTTTTTGAATAGCAAATTAGTAAATCCTTTTCTTTGAGATTTTCCTTTTTCCTCATTAGTGAATGACAGCCTGATTTTGTTAAGCTTGAATGGGTATTGATTTAACAATGAATAATGATCTACAACTAATAATAACATTGAATGTCAAGGTCATTAGAACAGATGGAAATAAACTTGTAGATTCTGGTCAAATTTGATCTAGATAGTATTAGAAAAATTCAAATTATAGTATTTATGTGAAATTTGAAAGATTATCTCAAGAATAGAGGAAGTATAATGTGTAACATTCAGATAAGATTAGGATAATTAAAACAAACGCTAGACCAATATAAAATTGTAAAGAAATATTGATCATAAAATGACTTTAAGATTTCCCAGAGGATCCCTGGAAAATGCCAAAGGTTTATTTTTTTCAACTTGTAAAATGAGAAGGTTCAGATAATTAGACTTATTCGGCATGTTGAATTGCATGAAAATCATTGTCAAGTAATAAGAGATGCTTAATCTGTTCCTAAATTTCATATGAACTATTAATATAAATATTTCAGGAATTACATGAAATTCCTAGAAATCTGTGTTCTCTGTGTCCATATGTCCTGATACTTGCTTGCATAATGTAAGACAACAGTAATGTTATTAGTCATAATTGCAGTTATTATATAAAATGTTGTATGCTTCAAAAGCCACCTAATTTTATTGTCAAATTGCATTATTTTTAAAATGAATTCTCATCAGATCTTTAACCATAGCTAAAAAGGATTAAGCCTGACTACTCAGATCCTTATTGGTACTCTAGGTTAATGCAGTTGCCCTTTTCCTAAACACATGTGAGCTGAAATTGGGTGAATTGATACAAACTAGAAAGGACTCTTCACCACAAGGGTCTGATCACTCAAGAAGTTCTCCAGAACACTCGTATCTTCTATTCTCTGGAAAATAACCATGATTGTAACATTGATTTTTATGCCATCACCAAATTCATTCAAACTACAAACCAGGAAGTCCTGCAAACTGCAAACCACTGCCATCTTCACACCAGTCATCTAAAAATACTTTGAATCCATTCTTAAAAAAACTATTTCGACGGGGCTTAACTCTGGACCCAAAAACTGGATTTGTAGTCTGCTCTGACTATTCTTTATTTTTCTTTCTTTTTCCATCAAAATATTCCTCATTAAATTCCTCATTACTCTTACCATCCAGTAAACACCCTCTACTCCCAGGACTTGAAGACTGATTCATATGTGATAATGAATATGTGATAATGTTTATAGCTCTGGTCTTCCCTGCTTATTCATCTTTGTTCTAATTTACATTCTTATTTCACTTTGCAGGTATCTTACTTCTGAACTGAATCTTCTCTGTACAAATTGATCCAGATCTTTCTTTGTAAAACTTTTTGGGATGTCTTAAATTTAAGTCTTAAATTTAAGCTTGTGCTTGAACAGATTAACAGCCCACAAGAGTAGTATGAAAATTACTTTAAGCTGAAAATGTCTGAACAAGCAGCAGCCACAAAAAGAAACATCACCTAATCTTGAGCAGAGCCTCCCAAAAATATGCCTGCCACTGATGCCCCTCTAAGGGAGTTTTCTGTTTCGAAGAAGATTGACCCTTACGACCAGGAAGTGCAAATTCAACTACTTACTAGTATCAATAAGCCAAATAGAACCTTCCATACTTTCCCACTGAAGCCATAAACCCCTCTCCTACTCTTCTGTTAAGTTTATGTATAAACCTTTACTTCTGGCTATTCAGGGAGTCATTACTGAGTATTCTCACATGCATGTGTAAATAAACCTTGTCTTTTCTCCTATTAATCTATTTTCAGTGAAATCCCCAGCCCCTCAGCCAGTCAGACCAAAGTTGTCAGAAAGGTTTTTCTTCCGACACACAGTTGACGACCAGGTAGAACAGATGGGGTACTCAGGAGGGGAGGGAGTTCTCACAGTCAGGACTTGGCTCTAAAGTAATGTCAGGCACAATCTCTTTTGGCTTTGTCCTGTGTTTTCAAATCCTCTTCCATATCCCTTACCCTTTATCTAAGAACTTTCTAATAAGGAATTTAATCTGTTGCCTTCAGTATATTTTGGTCTTCCCCAATTCATCCATCTGCCTTTGTTGTGTGCTCTCCCACAACTAAAAGCAATTAATTCTGAAGGGCAAGGTTAAATCCCAAACCTTCAAGGGGAGGGCTTCATTCAAAACTGAGTTGACAGGGAAATCCTCAGACTCCTTTGTTCCTGGTCTTCTTGAAGTACTTAGTATCTGCATCATATATTTTTACCCTTAATTACGTTTCTTCCTTTATTATTCTATTTTCTTTAAAGCAGTCCAATTTCCTTCTGAGTTTGTGTTTCTTAAACACATTGACCTCAATCACAATGATTTCTCTCCCCCCATTCTTTTGTCATCTCTTACATCCCCTTCTATCTCCCTTTTCTCAGTTCTCCTTCCATCACAACATAACTAAATGTATTTCTGAAACCATACGAGTAAATTCACAACACCTCTTAAAGGAAAGTGTCATTATTACAGTATTATGTGATGAAGTTTTTTGCAAGTATAGGTGAGGTCTGGAGCCAATGACCAAGAAAGAATTCTTGAGACATCTTTGGTGCAAAATGGTGGTGTTATTAAAGCTCAGGGACAGGACCTGTGGGCAGGAAGAGCTGCTGCCCTAGGCCTGTAAGGGGCATCTAATTATATACCTGGGAGTTGGGAGGGGTTTGAGGACAGCTGTACTCTCTAAGGACTTTTGGATGCAAGGCTTCCAGGACATTGAAGGGGCTAGCTATTGCTGGCAAAAGGTCACTTATTACCATTTAATAAAACCTGAGTCATGAGACCCTTCAGATGCATATCGATGGGCCATGTGCTTGGGGGATGATTGCCAACACATATTTTTTGGAGTAGAGATAAAAAAAATCTCTAAAGGAATTTTTATATGTTAAAGTAGACTCACAGACTCCTGGGGGTCTGGCTAGGATTGCCTTCTGCCCTTAAAGTATGAACATCGAGGTAGCCAAGTCTGTAGAGGAAGGTCCCTCTGCCTTTTTCAAGAACTTTCCAATGTGCTGCCCAGGCTTGTGCTTTATCCTCAGTTAGTCCTCTGCTCCCCCATCATTAAGTATATGGTAGTGTGATGATATATGAAGAAATGCACACTTAAAGTTGAGGTCGCTTACTACACAGGTAGTAAAACATGGAGTCAGTATGTCAACCCAAGCTGATCTGATACAAATCTTTCTCAAAAGCCACTCGTCTTGACTAATTTCTATTAATGGGTTAAAGACATTCAAATGCCAAATAACTTAAAACTTTCCATACTAAACTGCTGACTATATGCTCATATTTCAATATGCACAAAATTCTCATAATCAACATTCTCATTTTAGACAATAAAAAGGATTTGTTAGTTTAAAGTTTGTTTACATGATCATGTAGAGAAAAAATGTGCTTCATTGTTTAAAGCATACTCTGTGGGGTTATTTGTTTTTTATTCTGATTCTAGGGGGCCTCTGTGTCTTTCACTGCCCTGGAGCTATTTTGCAACTCTGTAAATTATAGACAGAGTGAAGGAAATGCAAATGAGGCTTATCTATTGACATGCAAATAATTTTCCTTCTGGATGACGTTCATTGACTATCCTCCCCACCTCATCTCTGGAAAAGCGAATTTTATATCCATTTGCAAAGCCTTTCAGAATTTGTGATCTATATATATGCTTCTATTTTGGTTTTCTCCTTTAAACTAGTTGTCAAATATAATAGATTCTCTCATTAATAGCAAATTGAATAAAATCTTAAACGTGTTAGTTTTATATCTATATGAGAACCACATTTTATGCTTTAGAAATTATGTTTAACAATAAAATTATAGAGTAATAATCCTACTTTAAAACACTCTTGGGGGATACCAGAGTAACTCAGGGGTTGAGCGTCTGCCTTTGGCTCAGGTCGCAATCATGGGTCTGGGGATTGAGTCCTGCATCGGGCTCCCTGGGAAGAGTCTGATTCTCCCTCTGTCTATGTCTCTGCCTCTCTCTATGTTTTTCATGACTAAATAAATAAGATCTTTAAAAAAACACTCTTGTAATGATAAATTAGAAGAAATTTGAGAGATTTATTTAATACCCTTCAGATTACTAAACTAAAACATAATGAATTTGATTTGTCCACCTACCTTCCCTTAACTAGTTAATACCATAGCTGCAACCAAATATAGGTCCTCTGACTAGATACCAAAATCCAGTGTTTTTCCCACAGTTGTAACAAACCATTTTCTTATGAAATAATTCCCTTAAGGAGCCTGTCTTGAGAAAAAATAAAAATAATAATAAACTGTCAATTCATGAAATAAAGACATTAATAGAAAATAACACATATTTGAGTAATTATTCAATTATTTTTTAATACATTCCCTAAAAAAAGGGAAGGGAGAAGAAATGTGTGGGAAATATCAGAAAGGGAGACAGAACATGAAGACTCCTAACTCTGGGAAATGAACTAGGGGTGGTGGAAGGGGAGGAGGGCGGGGGGTGGGGGTGAATGGGTGATGGGCACTGAGGAGGGCACTTGACGGGATGAGCACTGGGTGTTATTCTGTATGTTGGTAAATTGAACACCAATAAAAAATAAATGTATTAAAAGAAAAAAAGCACAAGTTGCAAAATTATATCCAATTCTGATTGCAGCTACATAAATAATATAATTATATATGAAGATAGACTATATAGATTCTATATTAAAAAACTTAATAATGTCGCAACAGCAAACTAACAAAAAAAGATGTGATAACATTTTAGTATTGCAGTATCTACTTATAACTTTTGTAAATCATGGTGATGAATAATTTGGGGTAAGAGGGAAGCTCATCTGGGTTTATCCCTTTCCTCTAGGTACTAGCTGTATAATCAGAAATTAGTTATATAGAAAAGAAATCTTTAAAAAAAAATCTACTGTCTGTCGCTTATCATTCAAAGTTATCAGATTCTGCAGATTCTGTCCTGTCTGGTAGTGATTTTAATTGACTTTCCACTTGAGAAAAAACAAATTTGTTCCATTTGTAATTTGTCTCAACATTTCCTTACTTCACATAAATTTGTGCTAATTTTTACTTTTCCTTTGAACAGGCTATATCAGCTGTCTGGCTTCCTCAAACTATATGAATAAATTCTTTGACATTCACTTATTTATATCTCAATGAGAATCATAATTTTACCTTTTCCTGAAATTTCTGTTTAATAATTCCTTACTCTAAGCCTCTAAAATATTTTGCAACTGTTAAATTAGATAATGTATTTTATGTTCCTGGCATAATATATGTTTCTGGCATATATTTATATGCTCTGTTAAATAACAAAAATTCAACTGAGTAAAATTAAAAAATCTAATAGGCTTTATTGGACAATTCTCTCAGCTAGCTAAATAGAAAGGAGGCCCTAAGGGTTCTAGAAAAGAAAAGGTTTTTAAAAACAGGACAAGGAAGTCATAGCCAAAACAAAACAAACAACAATAACCAAAAAAAGAGTTATTTCAGGCAAGATCATCTCCCTTTGGAGACAAAAGTGTCTTATTAGCTGAATAACCTCACCAGTGCTAACCAGGAAATTCCAAATTGACTGGTTAGGACTCCATTTCTGTTGAAGATTAAAACCTCAATTACTTGGTATTAAGCTCTGGTTTGTTGATATGGGCCTAGGATAACTAACTCCACTTTGGATCTATGGCTTTTTTAACAAATTCTAGTTTCCTTTACAGTATAATTAAAGATATCTCAGAGAGAGAGAGACAGAGGCAGAGAAACAGGCTGAGGGAGAAGCAGGCTCCATGCAGGGAGCCTGATGCCGGATGTGATCCCCGGGTCTCCAGGATCACACCCTGGGCTGAAGGCAGCGCTAAACCGCTGAGCCACCGGGGCTGCCCAAGATATCTCATTTTTATCTGCTAATGTTACTCAGCAGAAACACCATTAATGGATGAGCATTAGATAATATGATATTTATATAAATAAATCACATCATTTCTTAGCAGATCCATTTGTCAAATTTTATTTTATTTGTTGTTCCCTTCTACTAGCTTTGAACTATGTGGTCAGTTTTAACAGGAAACTCCTTAATTTGATTATCAGAGCAGGTAGTAAAATATAATGCCAGTAAAGTCCACATTCTTTGGAGAAATACTAATTCTAGGAACAGGCTTTGCATAGTCATGCCTCAAGCTTGCAGGTTTTGGACCTCTGGGCAACATAGACTAACAGGTTGACAGGCTTTAAGCCAATTCCAAAGCATCAAATAGTTCTAGGAAGTGATGGTTATTTGTAAAGCTGCTTAGAATACTTTCCTTTATCAATCATTTGGCCCAATCAAGGAAAACAGCAATACAAATTTACAACAACAGGGAAACCAAAAAACTTATTTTCAATACCACTTCATGATCATAGAACATTAGGAAATGTCTTGAATTCTTAACTCTAGGAAATTTTTGCTTCGTTCATTTTCTTCCCCAAATGTTCATCATCCAATCCCATTCTGTTTCATGAATATTTCCCTTGATGCCTAGAAAATATTTTGATCTTAAGCCTAGTTGCTATTTCTACATCTTTTCATCATGCTCAGCAATTTAAAAATAAACATTTAGTCTCAAATTGAAAATCAGTAATAAGAAAAGACAAGTATTTATTCAGGATTTTTAAGAACTCCTCCAGATAACATTCTCAGTCTCAAGTAACAAAAATGGAAATAAAATTGAATTTCTGCCAACGTTAAAGACACACAAAACCCATAATTACAATAAGTTGTAAAAGGAGGGGCTGTGACAGTGGTTCAAAGATGTGCTATTAGAAGAAGGATGGGATAGGAAATCCAAAGAGGAAGCCATCTGGAAAGGTTCTGAAGTCTCCTGTGCAAATGAGGACATAGCTTAGGATCTAGGGGTTGGTCCATATTGAGAAATTTGTTTCAACAGTGAAGACACAAAGTTTGGAGATTGGGAGGGGAAGACTGAAGTTTAGGATTGGCATCAACGCTTCTAACAATAAATGCCCATAATGAAGAAAAAAAATCTTTTTAAAGCAGGAAATATTTCAGATTATCAAACACTCATAGGCTGCTATGAAATAAAAACTGAAGCCCAGACAGGTTATCGAACTAGAAGAGGCATTGAGTAGCATGTTCCAGAAGCCCTCAGCCATTCATCCTCAAAGAGTAGAAATGAATGACAGAACCCTGAGTGGTCTTGTGGACAAGGAATGATGTGGTCATGTGATTGAAGTTCAGATTGTTTACTCCTCAGAAATCAGAAGGATATTAAGACAAGTCAGAGAGCTGTGCGAAATTCTTTGCAAATGGTCTAACAAGGAGGGGTCCCCACTAGAGCCCTCCTTGTTAGACCTAAAAAGTAAATGTAAATTTTCAATATTCAGGAGATAGGACCATTTAGACTTGAGGGTGTTTTGTTTAGATATTGGTGATGGTGTGTGTGTGTGTGTGTGTGTGTGCGCACGCGCACATGTATCTAAGATCCCCAGTTTCTTGAGATTGAAGAATAGAAGACATTTGAGGATCCTGCGGAACATCCAAATGATGGTGTCCAAAAAGTCTGGGGATTTGACGTCTGAAGACCATACCTGGCAGCAGGGATCTGGAAGTCATCACCATGTTGTCATTTGTTAAAACTCAAAGATTCAAAGAGATTATTTAGAAAAGTCTGAGTCTATAACCCTGAAAGAGAAATACAGTTTCCAATATCTATTGCCTAAAATTTAGACTGTCCCTCAAGTAACATGTTATTCAGCCAAAGCATTTAAAAATAAACTTGAATACCTTTATATAATTATTTAGTGAAAAACTTTGTCACTATTGTACAAAAACTTCAAGATTATTCTTCACATTCTAATACAAGGTCAATAATTAAATTTGCACTCAGCACACTTGCCAATTATGAGTCTTAAACATTTGCAAATTTAGATATTGAAGCTCCTTGATAAGCAAAGGACAGAGAGAAAAACTTGCCCTTTAGGGAGCTATTAAACTTTTTCAAGTTCTTCAAGTAGTCCCCTGTGGAGATAGTTATTGGAATACAGTAAAATTGTTCTATGTGAAAGACTAATTTTCTTGGTGGTTAGAAAAAAATGATGTGCATGACAAATATTTGTTCTGCCATGGGACATAGGATGATTTTATTTTACTCCTGATAACAACTTAAGTAATAATATCAGAATGATAGAGCATTAATTCTGACATTTGGATCTTAAACAAATATATATTAAAATGAACATCAATAATTTAGGGACACCTGGGTGGTTCAGCAGTTGAGCTTCTGCCTTGGCTCAGGGGGCAATCCCAGAGTTCCGGGATTGAGTCCTACAACAGGCTCCCTGCATGGAGCCTGCTTCTCCCTCTGCCTGTGTCTCTGCCTCTCTCTGTGTGTTTCTCATGAATAAATAAATAAAATCTTGAAAAAAAATCAATAATTTATATATTTTCCTGAATTGAATCTGTGTCAAGGGAAGCCATTTTCACAGCAAGAACCTGTATTTAATGATGTGGTTGATTATGGTAAATTATTTGTGAAATTGCTGTGTCTTTTTTTTGTACAATATTTCTGTAATTAATGCCTTGGACTGTTGAAGTTTAGGGCAATGACTTCTATCATGTTTAACTAATTAAATTGTTACATAACTTTGAAGAAGGACAACATATTTTCACTTCAGGTTTGCAGCAGTGTTTCACATAATAACTTGGGATTTTATTATATTTTGTAAACATTAGCTAGGTACTTAGTGTCTCCTCAATGGTATGTCTGCATTGTTATTCCCATTTCAGAAATGAGAGAACTGAAGTGCACCAAGAACATGGCACAAAGTCCTGTTGAAGTTTACTTTTCCTTTACTCACTTAGGACTCTCCTATGCACACAGATTCTATTTAAGTCTGCTACCCTGGGACCCGGAAATGGGCTATTGATTTTGTTCTCTTATATGAAACCAAAAGCACAAGCATTACTCCCTCTCTATAAGAAAGACATTTGGTAGGGAGCCTGGGTAGCTCAGTCAATTGAGTGTCCAACTCTTGATCTCAGATCAGGTCTTGATCTCGGGATTGTGAATTCAACCCCCTACTTAAGAAGGAGAAGGAGGAGGAGGAGGAGAAGAAGAAGAAAGAAGAAGAAGAAAGAAGAAGAAGAAGAAGAAGGAGAAGAAAAGAAGAAGAAGAAGAAGAAGAAGAAGAAGAAGAAGAAGAAGAAGAAGAAGAAGAAGAAGAAGAAGAAAGACATTTAGACTGATAAGTTTTGAATTAGATGGTGTAATAGGAAACCCCAAACATGTTTCCTTCAAAGACACTGACTTAATGATAATATGCAGTACAGAAACCCTTCATAAATACGCCAGAAACAAGTTATAAGGGCCCAGTACTCCAGGAAAGTGCATAGCTGCACTGAAATGTGTTATTATGTTTCATACCAATAGTTACACACACACACACACACACACATACACACACACACACACAAGCTGGCACAGCCTAGTACAATTAGGAGAAAACACACAGCTCGTGGTGTCTCTTTTAAGAAGAAAAAGTGTAGAACATACACATCCAATATGTTGACTTTTCAGGGAACTGACCAAGACTGGTTTTTGCCTCACTTGATGCAGAGTGCTAACTGAAAATTAGAATGTCTGGGGTCCACTAAAAACAGGAGAGTTCAGTGGCTTATTGCAGGACCAAGGAACCTATAGCACAATGGACAGAAAACAGAAAGAGCAAGAGATTAAGAATTTTTAGAAAAAAGAGAACAAAAAACTAAAAATTAACAAACTTCTCTACTTGGGAGGTTGTTTGCATAAACTCAGAAAATATACATCCTCAGAAAGTGTTTGAAATGTCTCCAGAATCCGGGTTGATTGATGAAGATCTTCCCCTATACAAAGATGATCTTTAAAGACTAGGATAGGTGATGTTTTTCAAATATCCAAATCCTAGCAAAAAAAGAAAAAGGATTATGAAGAGTCAGGGAAACATGACCCCCAATAAAAGGAACAAAATAAATCTCCAGAAAATGACCATAAGGAAATGATGATTTTTTTAATTACTTGAAAAAGAATTCAAAATATTTTTAAGTTATCTTAAAGAATCTCAATGAGCTACAATTGAATACAGGCAACAAAATGAAATCAGGAAAATGAAAACATCAACAAAGAAATAAAAAATTGGTGAAAAAAAGAACCAAATAGGGATCCTAGAGCTAAAGAGTACAATAACTAAATTGAAATTCCATTCTAAAGATTCAACATCAGACTTGATGCAACAGAAGAATCAGTTCAGACAAGCCATTTGAAATTATTTTATCAGAGGAAAAAAAAAGAAAACAGAATAAAGAAATGTAAACAAAATCAAAGAGAGTTATGGGGCATTGAGAAAGGATCAAGTTAGATGTTATAAGAGTCTTAAAAGCTGAAGGGACAAAGAAAAGCACATTCTACAGTAGAATGAACTCAATGAGATCCATATTAAACTATATTGTAATCAAAATGTCTGTTACAGACTAAGTTTGTGTCACAGGGACACAAAATTCATACGTGGAAAACCTGTCCCCAATAGAATGATATTAGGAAGTGGGACCTTTTAGCACTAATTAGGATTAGATGAAATTTTATAAGTGGGATTTTAAAAGTGATAAGAAATCTTGCTTTCTTTGCTCTCTTCCATGTGAGTATACAAGAAGTTGACAGTCTACAACCTGGAAGAAGTTACTTAGAACATCCCACCATACTAATACCTTCAACTCAGACATTCAGCCTCCAGAATTGTGAGAAATAAATCTTTGTTTTTTATCCACCCAATGTGTGGTCCTTTGCTATGGCAGCTCAAACTAAGACCAAAGACAAAGAGAAATTCTTGAAAACAGCAAAAGAAAGGTGGCTAATCACACACAAAGCTACATTTATTAAGATTATCAGCAGAAACATTATAGGGTTGAACTCCAATTTTAAAAAAAATTAAAAAAAGAAAAAAAGAAACATTATAGGGTATAAGAGAGTAGGATTATAACTTAAAAGTTCTGAAATTAAAAAGCAAAGAAACAAAAAATGTCTGCCAACCAGGAATACTACATCCAGCAAAACTATTAATAAATAATGAATAAGCTTATCTTTTCCAGATAAGCAAAAACTGAGGGAGTGCATCATCATTTTATCTGCTCAACACACACTGCTAAAGGGAATCTTTCAAGTTGAAATGAAAGGGGACCAGACAGTATCATGAAGGCATACAAAAATATAAAACTCTCCACGAAAGATAAATATATGGACAAATTCAGAATTTCATGATATGGTAATGTGTGTGTGAATTATTTTCACCATTGGTATAGAACTTAAAAGATAAAAACATGCATAAAGTTTAACTAAAAAATTTCACACGTTAGTGTGAAAAATATTTTATTTATTTATTTTTTTATTGAAGTTAGATTTGCCAACATATGGTATAATTATAATATCCAGCGCTTATCCCATCAAGTGCCCTTCTCAGTGCCCACCACCCAGTCACCCCATTCCCCTGCCCACCTCCTCTTCCACTACCCCTTGTTCATTTCCCAGAGTTAGGAGTCTCTTATGTTTTGTCATCCTCTTTAACTTTTTCCTCTCATTTTTCCCTATAATCCCTTTCACTATTTCATATATTCCCCATATGAGTGAAACCATATAATGATTGTCCTTCTCCGACTGACTTACTGCACTCAAATATTTTAAAAGATAACATTGATAACGTAAGTGGAGTGGAGATAGATGTAAATTGTAGTGGATTTGGTATGCAATTGAAACTAAGCTGTTGTCAATCTAAAATTATATTGTAATAGCTATAAGATGTTTTATATAACCCTCACGATAAAAAATAAATTAATAAGTATAGAAGACACACAAAAATATGAGAAAATAATCAAAGAATGTCATAAAAAGACTCATGAAGGCCAGAGGAAGACAGCAAAAGAGGAAAAGAGGTAAAGTGGGTCAAAATAACTATAAAACATATAGTAGACAATTAACTAAACGGCAATAGAATGTCCTACCCTTCCAGTAATTACTTTAAATACAAACAAATGAAGCTCATCAATCAAAATATAGAGAGTGATTGAATAGATGAAAAACAGCCAACTATGTGCTAGCTACCAAAGAGTCTCTTTAGATGTAAAGACACACATAGGCTAAAAGTGAAAGGGTAGAAAGATGTATTTCATGAAATACTTATCAGAGAGCAGCATTGTACATACTTATATCAGACAAAATACACTTTAAGTCAAAAACTGTCGCAAAAGACAAGGAAGATATTATAAGATGATAAAAGTATCAATTCACCAGAAAGAGATCGCAATTATAAATATATGTGGACATTATAGCAAAGGACCCAAATATATAAAGCAAACATTAAAAGAATTAGAGGAAGAAATAGACAGTATACAAAAATAGTAGATTTCTGTATCACACTTCCAATAACAGAACAATCGAACAAAAGATCAATAAGGAGAGAGAGAACCAGAACAGCACTTAGACTAAGTGGACATAACATATATATATAAAGAACACTTCATCCAATAACAACAACGTACTCATTTCTTTTAAGGAACATGAAACATTCTTCAGGATAGATTACACATTAAACCACACACAACACTTAACACATTTAAGAAGATTGAAATTATAACAATATCTTTTATAACCACAATAGAATGAAACTAGAAATCAATAGCACAACAAAAATTAGAAAATATGTGAAAATTAAACAACATACTCTTGACAATCAATAAGTCAAAGAAGAAATCACAGGGGAAATTAAAATAACTTGAGACAAATGAAAGTGACAATATAGTATGCAAAAATATATGGGATAAAGCAAAAGCATTGCTAAGAAGGAAGTTTATAGCAGAAAACATGTACATTAAAAAGATACATCTGAGATCAACAACCTAACCTTATACTTCAGAGAACTAGAAAAAGAACAAACTAAGCCCAAAGTTAGTAAAATGTTACCTGATCTAATAAAGATTAAAGTAAAAATAAGTTAAATGGAGAACAGAAAAATAGTTAAAAACAAAAACAAAAACAATGAAACAAAGAATTGTTTTTTTAAGATTCACACACTTGACAAGTCTTAAGAAGACTAAGAAAAATGCCAAAAAGAGACAAAAAATTCAGAAATGAAATCAGAGACATTCCAATGGTCAAAAATAAGAAGGTCACAAGAAACTACTATGAACAATTACGCACCAACAATTTGGTTAATCTAGAAAAATGGATAAATTCCTAGAAACATACACTCTCCCAAGACTGAATCATGAAAAATTAGAAAACCTGAACAGATTGAAAACAAATCAGGAGATTGAATCAATCAAAACCTCCTAACAGAGATAAGACCAGGACCAGATGACTTCACTGCAGAATTCTACCAAACATTTTTTAAGAATTAACACCAACCCTTCTCAAACTATTCCAAAAAAACTGAAAAAGAAAGAATACTTCCAAATTCATTTCATGAAGCCAGAGTTACACTGATACCAAAACTAGAAAAAAATATTAGAAGAAAACTACAGACCAGTATCTCTAATGAATATTGACCTAAAATTGAGGAAACTGACATCTACAGCACATTAAGAGGATTATATACCATCACCAAGGGTGATTTATTCCTGAAATGTAAAGATGATCCAATATATGAAAATTGATCAGTATAACACACAGAAGAGAGGGCAAAAAGTGCACAGTCATCCCATTGATGCAGAAAATGCACTTGACAAAACCCAATGTCTTTCAGAATAAAAATACTCAAAAAAACTAAGAACAAATGGAAATTACTTCAACATAATAAAGATCATCTATCAATAATCCACAGGTAACATCACATTTAATTGTGGAAAACAGAAAACTTTCTCTCAGGACTACAAGAATGCTCACTCTCTCAACCTCTATTCAACATAGTACTGGAAATCTTAGCCATAAGAGTAAGGTAAGAAAAAGAGAAAAAAAGAAGGCATCCAAGTAGAAAAGTAAGTAATAAAATCACATTTTTTTGAAGATGACATGATCTTATATGAAAATTCTACAAAATAAAAAATAGTTAAATCTAATAAACACATCAAATTTGCATGTTACAAATCAGCACACAAAAATCAATTGTTTCTGTACATTAACAATGAACAATCTGAAAGACTAGAAACTTAAAAGCATTGCTGAAAGAAATAAACACAAATACATGGAATGACAGTCTGCTAATGGATTAGAAGAATTAATATTGTTAAAATATAAATATTACTCAAATCAGTCTAGAGATTCAATGTATCAATCATTATCCCAGTGGAATTTCTTTACAAACATTTTTTTTTAATTCTAAAATTCATATGGAATCTCAAAAGACCTCGAAAAGCTAAAAGAATCTTGAGAAAGCAAAAGAAAGCTGGTGGCCTCACACTTTCTGATTTCAAAGCATATTACAGCTAATATTTGAATACTGAAAAGGAAATCAAGGACACTGCATGGACAAAAGACAGTCTCTCCAAAAAATGGTGCTGGGTCAGCAAAGAAAACAGTCAAGAAAACTAAAAGGCAACCTACAGAATAGAAGAAGAGATTTGCAAACTCTTATCAGATAAAGGGCTAGTATCCAAGTTCTATAAAGAACTTATCAAACTCAGCACCTAAAAAACAAATAATCCAGTCAAGAGTGGACAGAAGATAAGAACAGACATTTTTCCAAAGAAGACATAGAAATGGCCAACAGACACATGAAAAAAATGCTCAAAGTCATTTGGCATCAGGGAAATACATATCAAAACCACAATGAAATAACAACACCATTTACAATGGCTAAAAGTAATAAATCAAGAAACAACAAATATTGGCAAGGCTGTGGAGAAAGGGGAAACTTCTACACTGTTGGTGGGAATGCAAGCTGGTGCAGCCACTCTGGAAAACAATATGGAGGTTCCTCAAGAAGTTAAAAACAGATCTACCCTATGACCCAGCAATTGCACTACTGGGGATTTACCCCACAGATAAAAATGTAGTGTAACGGTGGGACATCTGCATCCCAATGTTTATAGTAGCAATTTTCACAATAGCTTAACTATGGTAAGTGTCAAAATGTCCATCGATGAATGAATGGAGATTATATATATAATGGAATATTATTCAGCCATCAGAAAGGATGAAATTTTACCATTACCTTGATGTGGATAGAACTGGAGGGTATTATGCTGAGTGAAATAAGTCAATCAGAGAAAAAGGATTATATTATTTCATGCATATGAGGAATATAAGAAACATTGCAGAAGATTATAGGGGAAAGGAGGGAAATCGAAATGGGAAGAAATCAAAGAGGGAGACAAACCATGAGAGGCTCTTTACTATGGGAAAGAAATAGGATTGCTGGAGGAGAGGTGGGTGAGAGGATGGAGTAATTGGGTGATGGGCATTAAGGAGGGCACGAGATGTGATGATAACTGGATGTTATATGCAACTGATGAATTACTGAACTAATGTTCCATATATTGATTAATTGAATTTATTTTTTTAAAGAAAAAATGGTGCTTGGAAAATTAGATATTCACTAATTTTCATTCATTTAAAAGAATGAAACTGGACCCTTCTCTTATGTCACTCAGAAAAATTAACCAAAAATGGATTCAAGATTTAAATGTAAGATCTGAGACAATAACACTGAAAATAGGTGGTAAACTCTGCAAACAATTAAAAATAGACTTATGATATAATCTATAATCTGGCAATTCTACTTCTGGATAAATATCCAAAAGGATTGGAAACAAGAATTCAAAGATATATTTTCATATTCATGTTTATTACAATATTAATATCAAGAATTGGGAAAGGATAACAACCTAAATGTGTATTGATGGGTGAATGGATGGAGAAAAATTAGTATATACTTACAATGGAATATTATGTAGCCTTAAAAAAGAAGGAAATTCTGTCACATGTTACAACATGGATGAAACTTAAGGACATTATGCTAAGTGAAATAACCCAAATCCAAAGAGGAAATACTGCATTATTGTACATATATGAAGTATCTAAATTAGTCAAACTATTAGAAACAGAAAGTAGAATGAAAGCGGCCTGAAGATTGGGGAAGGTACAAATAGAAGCTTCAGTTTTACAAGATGAAAAGTTCCAGAGATCTTTTGCACAATAATATCTTATATAGTTAACACTACTATACTATACACTTAAAATGGTTAAGATGGTAAATTTATTTCACTTTTTACCACAATTGTAAAAAATAAAAGGTAGTTGTTGCAGCTTCACTTATATGCTCTTTCAGATTATTAAGAATGACTCTTGTCAGGCACATAACTTCAGTTTTATAAAACTATGTTTATTAAGTTATGCTTTGATGCTTATAAATTATGAGGATCCTCTACTAAACTCATAACAAGGCATGTTCTTTTTTTTAAAGATTTTATTTATTTACTTGTGAGAGACACACAGAGAGAGAGAGAGAGAGGCAGACACAGGCAGAGGGAGAATCAGGCTCCATGCAGGGAGCCCAAAGTGGGACTCAATCCCAGGTCTCCAGGATCACGAGTCACCCAGGCTGCCCCCAAGGCATGTTCTTTTTTTTTTTTTTTCCCAAGGCATGTTCTTGATGCCTGCCTGTTACCACTCAGCTGGGGGATGGAATATATCTTTGTGAATACCAAATGCTTAATAATAATAATAATAATAGTAATAGCAAAGCAATTAATAAAACATTTTTTAACATTTACTTAGTGCCACGTACAAAATACTTTATGTATATTTTCCCATTTAGTCCTTGGAGCTTCCTTTATCCCTCTAACAAGCAGAACCATTATAACTTCTCACTAACAAATAATATGTTTATGTTCAGAGTAAAATATGTGGCAGCAGGTTGTGATACACATCACTTGTAATTCTTTATTTGCAATATCTTTCCAATCACATCACACCTAGACTTGTCCTTACTTAAAAACAAGCCTTCTAATTAAAATATATTTTATTCCTTTAGGCATAATCAATGTGACACCTTCTGAATATCCAACTATTGTATTTATGTATTTGTTAGGACAAACTTCCTGTGTGAGCCTGAAAAGAGCTTACATACAGGGGTAAGGTTCTGTTTATTTCCAAATCCCTAACACACTTGGTAAGAGAGCAGAGCATATTATTAACATTATTAATGTTTTCATTATGAATGAATATATTACATGAAGAATGGCTTCTAGTTTTAATGGCTTTAGAGAAAGCAGTGTATGGCCATAAATGATGAAATGATAAAACACACAATACTAAGGGCCAGATACACCTAACTGATACAGTGTCCATGGATACTACCACCAGAATAGAAATAAGCTTCTAGTTTCACAAGAGTGGGGGTTGTGGCAATAAAAGTGTTGGAAATAATGAAAGAGCAAAAGCCTATGAATTGGCTTTTAAAAGGAGGGTAAGTGATCTGGAAATGAGAATGACAGGATTTCAATTAGAGGAAAGCAGTGTGAGTAGAGGTACTGGAGAAGTATACAATTGTTATAGGTTGGGGACAGTGGATGAATATTTTTGCTAGCTTGCAATGTCAGTATGGAGGGCTAGGGATAGTACAGTGTAAGGTTGGAGATGTATAACTCATTTATACCCAGATTCTAACTTCAAATTGCCCCTCCAAAACACTCCACTACCAAGCTATTTTCTTTTTTATATCTAAGATAAGTGCATTTCATTATGTGCTTTTGACTGGGCATAACTAGCCCAGTTGGGTGCCAGAGACAGTCTTTAAGATCAAATCAGGATTACACAGTTAACAGGCTATTTGTTTTTTAGGAATTACTTATAATTACAAAACTTCCATTTCTTCAGCCACAAGAGTGATAAAAATACACTTTTATAATGATTGCTGTGAAAATTACATAAAATAAGGTGTGTAAAACTTTTGGTACTGTAACATATATTAGATACACAATAAATGTTACTTGCTTATGTTTTTCACATTTATAACTTAATAGACTTAGGAGTAATTATGGATGAACCTTTATCTAATTCTCTGAAATTACGTAGATCTGCACCTATAGTATGATTCAGAAAAGGGTTGCAGATAATATTAACATTTTAAGAAATTAGTTCTAAAATGGCTGATGATTTTATGTCTAGTAGTATCCTCACTCCCAAAAATCTCTAGCAGCCATGAAAAGAAAGAGTGATCCATCTGTGTGGATAACTGAATGAAAGAAGGCTAGATACCAAGAGTGTGGCTAATGACAATCTAGCAGCGTACAGAATGAGGCATTTGGTTTTCTCTCTTCTAAACTCTGAGCAGAAGTCTTAGATATATGGCATTCGCTACATTGTTCTGTGACCCTTATAATTTTGAGAGTAGTAATGTAGGCTAAAAATAGAATGGCTAAAATAGAAGAGGGTATAATTGTTGATTACTACTAATATTCAGGAATAAAAGTTGTAAGACTCTTGTAAGATTCATTTTTGTTTAACTGTTTATTCCAAAATATTTTACTGCAACTATATACTTGTCCTTCCCTTCCTTTTTCTTTTTTATCAGATACTGTTCTGGTGCTATTCTGATTGCCAGACATTTTATTATACCATTATAAACATTTTAGGGATGCCTGGGTGGCTCAGTGGTCGAGCACCTGCCTTTGACTCAGGGTGTGATCCTGGAGTCCCAAGATCGAGTCCCACATCAGGCTCCTTGCATCGAGCCTGCTTCTCCCTCTGCCTATGTCTCTGCCTCTCTCTCTCTCTCTCTGTCTCTCATGAATAAATAAATAAAATCTTTAAAAAAATTATATGTATTTGTTAAAGATTTAAATCAGGTTAATGTTTACACAAAGCAAATATAATGAGCAAATAAATCAACTAAATTTGAATTAATATGCCTATTACAAGGCATAGTTCTGTGTTAAAGAAAGCATTAATTGTGGCTGTTTTCAATGGCTGCCTGGGTCCACCAAAACAAGTGTGCATTACAGAATGCAAGATATTTGGAAATGCAAATATAGTTTTTCATGTTTTTATTAAATTAAAGCTTTGATCAAAATTGAACAAATTAAAAGTAACACATGCTAAGCCTTGTAAAGTAAGGCAGAAACCAAATTTACTTATTTAGTGTTAGTTATTGTATCCTTTTTTTTTTTTTTGTATCCTCTTCAGATATTAGCCAAGGTTTATTTTTGAAACCAGGAAACTAAACAGGTTGACCCATTTGCAGATATATAGCAATAGCATAAATCTGAAATAAAATAAAAGCTCACCAAAGGAATTCTTACAGTCTTTTCTGGTGGTATGTTTAGCAAGCTCTGATTGTTTTCTAGGAGTGGATTTCCAGACACATTATCTTTGTTTCAATATCTGTAATAGCTACTATGTGGGTTTCTCAGAATTTGCTTCGTAGGATCTTAAAGTGAGGGAGACTATCTCCTGCACTTCTAAAAGGAGATTATAATATATATATAATATATATCATAAATATATATGGCTTCCCATCTCATAAAATGTTTTATATAAAATTTAAAATGAATACTCATCATCTCATGTGCAGGATTTATTATATATGGCCTATTTATTTGACAGATAGGACCAGAATTTATGGACAGGTATTTGCATGAGCGGTGAAACAGTCTGGCACAATTTTTGCTATTTTACAGCAAGTGTTTTTTTGTTTTGTTTTGTTTTGTTTTTGTTTTTGTTTTTGTTTTTGTTTTAACTACAGGGGATTGAATGAGAAGACGGTGATTTTTTTTTTTAATTTGCAATTGATTGTTGGGTAGTTCATCCAATTATCTATCAAATTTAGTACCATTCAGATATCCTATATAACAAATATGTTTTGTATTTCTGACAGATACTGCAAGCAGCATCAAGATCAAGAATATATTGATTTTGAGAGTTTACACACAACTTTACACTGCAAGCCAAGAGACCTGAGCTCTGCTTCATCTTGTTTACTCACTTGCCATGTGATGGGTTGAAGGTGTACCCCAATAAGATATTTAGGAGTCCTGGGATCCCTGGGTAGCGCAGCGGTTTGCCACCTGCCTTTGGCCCAGGGCGCGATCCTGGAGACCCGGGATCGAATCCCACGTCGGGCTGCCGGTGTGCATGGAGCCTGCTCCTCCCTCTGCCTGTGTCTCTGCCTCTCTCTCTCTCTCTCTGTGTGTGACTATCATAAATAAATAAAAATTTAAAAAAAACAAAGATATTTAGAAGTCCTAACTCCTAGTACATTTAAAGAATCTGACTTTATTTGGAGACAGAGTTTTTATAGAGTTAATCAAGTTAAAATGAAGTCATTAGTGTGGACCTTAATCCAATATGATTGTTGTCTTTATAAAAAAAGGAAATTTAGATACAGATACACACAAGGGGGAGGAGGCCATGTTAAATGAAGACCAAGGATGGAGTGATGCATGTATAAGCTGAGGTAAACAAACAATTGACAGCAAACCAGCTGAAACTGGGAAAACACAAAGAATACTTCCCCTCCAGGTATCCAAGAGAGCATGGCCCTTCTGACATCTTGATTTTAGATTTCTTTTCTCCAGACTGAGAGAATAAATTCTGTTGTTTAAAGCCACTCAGGTTTTTGGTATCATGCCATGGCAGCCTCAAGAAACTCAGATACCATGTGAACTTAAATAACATTTCATCTTTGAGGGGTTTTTAATCTATAAAATGGAAATAAGATGATGATAGCTATAATCATTTTTTAAAGAGTTCTTTGGAGAATTAAATGAGACATTATGTGTCAAAGTGATCATGTGTGTATGTACATTCTAAGCATATGTATTTGACAATATGTGTCAAAGTTACTGGATAAGATAGATACATATTTCAGGTTTAACTGTATGTATATATGTGTAGATATATCATATTTTAATATACAATACCTGAAGAAATTTTCCTTATGAGTTCCTAGAAGGGAAAGATAGAAACCTTTTCATTTTTATATCACCGTTACACATCATTTGGGTCATTTACCTGAGTGAAAATTGGGTGCAAATTCAATACATTATGGTTGAATTATATCTGCAATATTACCTACCTACAAATAGATAAATATTACAAAACTTATTTTTCCCCAGAATTAATGCTAAAGGTATAAAAGATTTAGAGCTATCATTAGAGAAGAGCATATATGAAATTAACATGAGTATGACAATCCTTAAATAGAAATATTTTATTTACATCAGGGTTGGAATTAGATTTTCACTACTTTTTCACTACTGATGTAGTAGAAATTAATTAATTTGCAGATAAAATTGTCAATGACCTCACCGAAATAAATTTCCTATCTTTGGTTGCATGGTTATCAAAAAAACTCCACAAATAATTAGAATTACAACTTAAATGATCATGTGTTCTTTAATATTAGTTGCACTGTTAGTTATTAAACGTTTGGAACTTTTAAACTATGTGAAAATTATTATGATTATATTTGTTATTGTTTATTTTGGCTTTGGTGCATTCTTCATCAAACTGGAATTTAAGTAGACTGTAATTTATAAAAGTATGATGATACTAGCAATATAGAATCTACTTCATGGCAAGAAGATGTAATAAGATGAGATGTAATTTTATTATTAATATTTTCGGTCTTTGTGTAGAATTTAGTGAGAACAAAAACAGAGTGAGTGATCTTTATCTCATAAGTAAATATTATTTTTTAACATAGTTGTAAAAGAAATTATTTTCAGGCTATCATAATTAAAGTTGCCCTTAACTGTAGTAAAGGTATAATCAAGAAACATATGTATGTAATATAATATCATTTTAAGTATCCTATTTTCTTTGATTTTTTTTAGTTTTAATTCCTCTATGAATGGAAATAAGGTTTAAAAAAATCAGAAAAATAGAAGTACAGTGGAAACATGTTAATGATGTCCATCTTTATCATACGATTCCATTTCAGTATACACAACAGCAACTAAAGCCATAAATTATAAATAATATAATATATATTTGACAGACATAATACATTCCTCTCTTCTTAAATGAAATATCTTTACTGTTTTGTAAGATAGGTGTCCTTCTTTTTGTAAATAAATTTAAAAAAAAAGAAGAAAGAAAAGGAAATTGTTGATTACTATTTAATGTCAATTTGAGAAAACATAAAAATGAGAAAACAACTACAAAAGTGTAGCTGCACTGTCAGAATGAGTATTTTACACCTTTTTTTTTTTTTTTTTCCATGTATGGTAGTGAATTACTTCTCTGGCTTTCTAAAAGTGAATCCAGGGCAGCCTGGGTGGCTCAGCAGTTTAGTGCCTGCCTTCAGCCCGGGATGTGATCCCGGAGTTCCAGGATCAAGTCCCACATCAGGCTCCCTGCATGGAGCCTGCTTCTCCCTCTGCCTGTGTCTCTGCCTCTCTCTCTCTCTGTCTCTCTCTCTGTGTGTGTGTGTGTGTCTCTCATGAATAAATAAAATCTTAAAAAAAAAAGAAAGTTAAAAAAAAACTAAAAGTGAATCCAATAAATTATTACATTGAAAAATGCCTCAAATAATTAATTATGAACTGCACAGTGTCAATAATTTTCCTTTCTTTGCATTTTATTTTATTTAGGTATAATTGGCCTATATCTTATTAGTTTCACATGTACAACAAAATGATTTGGTATTTATACATATTAGAAGATGAACATCACAGTCAGTCCAGTTACCATTTGTCACCCTACATTGTTATAAATTTTTGCATGTGTGATAACTTTTAAGATTTACTCTCTTAGCAACTTCCAAATATGCAATACAACTATAGTCACTACTATCTATAGTCATTAAGTTGTATAGTATATCCCCAGGACTTATTTACTTTGTACTTGGTAGCCTGTATCTTTTGAACTCCTTCACCCATTTCACCCAGCTTCCATTCCCTATCCCTTCTAGCAGCCCCCAGTCCATTCCTTGTATCTATGAGCTTGAGTTTTGTTTTGTTTTACTTTGGTTTCATTTGTTCATATGTTTTGTTCTGTTTTTAGATTTCACTTATATGTGAAATCATACAGTGTTTATTGTCCTCTAACTTGAATGAAAGATCTAAAACCATAAAACTCCTAGAAAATAACATGGGCAGTAAACTCTTTGACATCAGTCTTGGTGCTGACATTTTGGATCTGACTCCAAAAACAAAGGCAACAAAAGCAAAAATAAGTGAAACTACATCAAACTATAAAGCTTTTGCACAGCAAAGGAAACAACAAAATGAACAGGCAATCTACTAAACTTAATATCCAAAATATATATAGGACTCATGCAACTCAATAATAACAGCAACAAATACAATTTAATTAAAAAATGAGTAGAGGACCTGAATAATCATTTTTCCATAAGACATACAAGCACAAGAAAAGATTCTCAACATCACTAATGATCAGGGAAATGCAGATCAAAACCACAATGAGATATCATCTCACATTAGTAAGAATGTCTAAAATAAAAAGCACAAGAAATAACAAGTGTTGGCAAAGACGTGAAGAAAAAGTTATCCTGGTGCCCTGTTGGAGACATAAATTGGTGCAGCCACTGTGCAAAACAGTATAGAAGTTACTCAAAACATTAAAAATAGAAGTATCATATGATCCAGTAATACCACAGCTGGATAAATATTCCCAATAAATATCCTAAAGAAAATGAAAACACTAATCCAAAAAGATATATGCATCTCTGTGTTTATTGCATTATTTGCAATAGCCAAGATATGGAAGCAACTAAGTGTCCATTAGTAGATGAATGGTTAAAGAAGTGTAGTATATATGTACAATGGAATACTATTCAACCTTAAAAAATATTGTAATCTTGCCTTTTGCGACAATATAAACAGAACTCGAGGGCATTATGCTAAGTGAAATAAGTCAGATGTAGAAAAGCAAATACTTCACTCATTTCTGTTTGGAAAAACCTTACAGTCTTGCTCTATAAATCTTGGAACCAGAAATTTTCCTTTAAAAGCAGAAATCAATATTAGGAAAGTCATTATGTGGATAAACATAGGTGGATAAAGTAATAAGTGACTTCTATATTGAATATCTTTGGCACTGACCAAGCTTTCTTTGAAATTACACTAAATACAGTTAAATCATGCATAACATCTTGACTTACAAGACATTTTTGAATCTTAAAACGTTATTTGAAAACTTCAAGTGGATTTTAATATCTCAGGCCAAATATATAATACGACTATCTAAAACTATAAGTGATAGTGTTAATTTAATTGAGCTCATACAATTTGAGCCTGATTATCCCTTTTAGCAATCTATGTACATATCAATTTAATAAATGTTAAATGCCAATGTCATGATGTATTTATAAAACATCAAGTAATATTTTCCCTTTAGATTTTTTTCCTGCCCTCCTTCACTCTTCAGATTCATTTAAATTTTTTTTGCTTTTAAATTAGTATTTTGTATTCTATGGGTAAATACCTACTAATGCAATTATTGGACCATAGGGTAGTTCTGTTTTTACTTTTTTGAGGAGACTCCATACTGTTTTCCAGAGTGGCTGCACCAGTTTTCATTCCTACCAACAGTGCAAGACAATTCCTCTTTCTCCATATCCTCATCAACACATGTTGTCTCTTGTGTTGTTGATTTTAGCCACTCTGACAAGTGTGAGGTGATATCTCACTGTTGTTTTGTGTTTTCCTGAGGATCGGTAATATTGAACATCTTTTCATGTCTCTGTTGGTCATCAGTATGTCTTCTTCAGAAAAATATGTATTCATGTCTTCTGCTCATTTTTAAATTGAGTTGTTTTTTTTTGGGGGGTGTTGAGTTTCGTAAGTTCTTTATATTTGGGGATACTAACCCTTTATCAAGTGTGTCATTTGCAAATATCTTCTCCCATTCCATAGGTTGCCTTTTAGTTTTGTTGATTGTTTCCCTCACCATTCAGAAGGTTTTTATTTTGATTAAGTCCCAAGAGCTTATATTTGCTGCTGTTTCCCTTGCCTTATGATACATATCTAGAAAGAAGTTGCTATGGCTGATGTCAAAGAGGTTACTGCCTATGTTCTCTTCCAGGATTTTTATGGTTTCAGGTATTGTATTTGGGTCTTTAATCCACATTGAATTTATTTTTATGTTTGGTAAAAGAAAATGATCCAGTTTCATTCTTTTGCATGTTGCTGTCCAGTTTTCTGAACACCATTTGCAGCATTATCTACAATAGTCAAATTATGGAAGCAACCTAAATGTCCCACCACTGATGAATGGATAAAGAAGATATGGTATATATAGTATGGAATATTACTCAGCCATAAAAAGAATGAAAGCTTGCAACATGGACGGACTTAGTATAATACTAAGCAAAATACGCCAATCATAGAAAGGCAAGTACCATATGATTTCACTCATATATGGAATTTAGGAAACAAAACAAATGAAAGATAAAATAAGAGGGGGTGGCAAACCGAGATACAGAGAACAAACTGATAGTTACCAGAGGGGAGATGAGTGAGGGCATGGGTTAAACAGGTGATAGGGATTAAGGCGTGCACTTGTTATGATGAACTCCAGGTGTATGGAAGTGTTGAATCACCATATTGTACTCCTGAAACTAATATCACACTGTATGTTAACTAAACAGAATTAAAATGAAGACTTTTTAATTTTTTTGCAAATAAAAAAAAAAGCTTTCTTGTGAGTATTGGGATTCAAAGTGTCAGAGAAGGTGGTCAACACCAAGCAAGTGAAAGGAAATTATACGTAATATTATAAAAAGTCTAAAGATATTCTGTTTCTCATAATAAAGCTGTTGCCCTTAAAAATATAATATTCATGTTAGTGTAATGAATCAATAGCATTCTCATTTTAATGTTGCTTATCCTTAGCACATTTTCTTAGTGTTTCATTAGTTGTGCACCATTTGAATTGCATGTCACCAGTCCATTATTAACATTTTCTCAGAAAAAGTAGGCTTTCCCACTTTCCCACCTCCAGTTTCAGTGGTCATGGTAGCAAACTAACTTCTTAAGCCCACAATGCCAATTGTAACTGCATTGAAATTACAAAATAAAAAAGGCTGTTTTTGCATATTCATTAAAATAATTTAAGTCTGAGTTATTAAATATAAATTGTAATCATGGTCATAGAGTATAAGATCGCAAAAAATAGTTTGATCTTCTGATCATAGTTGCTCTGTCCACTGGATTCTTTCTCGGGATATATTAGCTTCTCTCATTTTTTATGAAGCATTGAATCCTTCTTTTGCATATATGATAATATATGCAATTTGTATAGTTAGCTAACTGATTAGCATTTGTATTCCAACTTGTGTTCATTTATATGGAAAATTTGAACTTTCTGGAACAATAATGCTTAATAGTTCTTGCTTCTTCATGTATAGACAGTCACCTGTCTGTCAGTATTTCTAAACTCCTTGTATGTGTGTGAGGTTATAACTAGATACATAAACACATACATGATGAATATTCCTAGGCCTCACCCATTTGTGGGTATAATTACTTTCCTATTTCAAGTAACTTGAATTCCACTGGATTTTGCTCCAGCACGAGTCCAAGACTTGCAAAAAGTTTTTCTAACTTCCCAGAAACACCAGCACATATAGAGCGAACTTCTCCAGAGGACCTGAGGCCAGCTGGAATTGGACTCTCATTCCCCAAGGCCCATATGCAGAGCAGCCACTTCCCCCAGGTGACCCTCATTTCATAGTGATGGCATTCCCAAGGAGCTCTGCACCTCTGATCATCTCTCTGTTCCATGCCCATTCCCTGTGTCAGATACTCCTGACAAATCCTGCAGAGCAAGGATGTCTCCACTCTCATCTTCAGTGAACACTCACAGCAGCAGTCCCAGGGAAGTGAGAGACATAACATTTCTTTTCTGCTGTGAAGTATACCTAAAAGTGCTCTTTGTATCTTAATAAAATAGTCCTGCATTATTTTCCTCTAGTGCCTCCCATCACAGCACCCACAGATCACAGCCTGAGTAGAGTACCAGTTGTGAAAGCTGATCCCCTTTCTCTCTGGCCTTAGTCTCTTGTTGAACATGAGTTTTTGTGGGTCTTCCCAGTTTCCCAGACTGTCCATACATTTATAAGCCTGAGTTTAAGTATGTTAGGAACTTATAGCAGACCTATTTGTATATATTTTAAAACAGACTCACTTGGAGTCTCCTGGGTGGCTCATTCGATTAAGCCTCTGATTCTTGATTTTGGCTCAGGTCATGATCTCAGAGTCCTGAGAGAGAGAGCCCAGCCTTCTGCTTCTTCCTAAGAGGGGAGTCTGCTGGAGATTCTCTCCCTTTCCCTCCCCCTCTGCTTCTCTCTCCTGGTGTGTACACGTGCTGTTTCTCTTACTCTCTCAAATAAATATTTTTTTTAAAATAGTTTCACTGGGTTTTCTTCTCTCTTCATCATAGTACTTAGTCCCTTTTGTTTTCTGCTTTAAAAAAGAGAAGAGCAATGAAGGAAGAAAGGAGGGAGAGAAGGAGGAAGGGAGGGAGGAAGATATCATTTGATATACAGCCAATCCCCAAAATTCATCTGTATTTTAGCATTCCTCATGTCCCTTATCTTCTTTTTTAAAAATTGTACTTTTATTTAGCCCTTTAGCAGCTTAAACTTACAAAGTAATTCGTTCAGATACTGATCCTTTCTTGTTTGCTATGCAGCAACAGATAAATAGAAATAGAAAGGCTTTTCCTGGAAAAACAAAAATTAGAGTTTTAAGGTTATTTGCCCCAGTGTATTTCCCAAAATTAGTATATACTCCTTATTTAAATTCTTCCTGAATGTAGCCACCTTGGAGGATTTGGTAGGGCAAGCCTAACATTTCACATCAATCTGGTGGATGGAGATAAAGCCAAATTTAATTAATTTAAAAATATGATGGTCCCTGTCCTTGGATAACAAAGAAAAAATCTATATCCAATATCCTATATGACCAATTAGCTTCTTAAATCCTCTGGCCTCTAACAATTATGCACATTATATAACTAACAGAATAACCAGTTACTTGGCTTTTCCAAGACAGAAAGGCCACACCTACTCTGGATAGGAATTTGTAGTTCATGGGAAGAGTGAGATTGAGAAGGTCTGAGAAGCCCACAGACTAGATCTGACACACTTTACCACTTCAATTTCATCATCCTTAAAATGGAATAAATGTCATTTATTTCATATGATGATTATGATAATGTAATTAGTATATGAAAAGCATTTAGAAAGTGTTTGTTAAATATTAGTTATTAACTTAATTTAGAATTCTTGATTTTCCATATTTGACTCTAGCCATGTTTACTTTAAACTTTCCCTAATTACACAACACTGATATATTTCTCTTGTTTTATTATTATTCATTATAGTACATCATTTTCCACTTTAAATAGTAATCACTGGGGATCCCTGCGTGGCTCAGCGGTTTAGCGCCTTCCTTCTGCCCAGGGCGTGCTCCTGGAGTCCTGGGATCAAGTCCCACATCAGGCTCCTTTCATGGAGCCTGCTTCTCCTTCTGCCTATGTCTCTGCCTTTCTTTCTCTATGTCTCTCATGAATAAATAAACAAAATCTTTAAAAAATAAATAGTAATCATTATTATTATTATGGTAATGTGCTAATTATGTTAATAATGAGTCATTGTTTTCTATGAGTTCCCTAAAGTCTTTTCATTAAACAAGTCAAAATGTCAATTATGTCTGTTGATTACAGCTTGCATTTATTATTAATTGTATCCCTTGATCAGTGTTCACAGTAAACTCAGGAGCCTTTTAAAACTCTAGCTAAAAAAAATAAAAATTAAAAAATTAAAAAATTAAAAAAATAAAACTCTAGCTAAGAATGCTATCCCATCCGTTTGGGCTCATTACCATCATGAGCTCACCAGTGCTAAGGAATTGGCTATCTTATGAGTTTGTACTTCCAAATAGGATGACCATTTATCAATAAATTAAAAGTTAACCAAAGGGGACGCCTGGGTGGCTTAGTGGTTGGGAATCTGCCTTTGGCTCAGGGCATGGTCCCCAAGTCCCAGGATCGAGTCCTACATTGGGCTCCCCTTGAGGATACTGCTTCCCCTTCTACCTATGTCTTTGCCTCTCTCGCTCTTTGTGTTTCTCATAAATAAATAAATGTTTAAAAATCTAAAAGAAAGTTAACCAAAGGATAAATAAGGAATAAGATCTTCCAGATGAACGTTAATTTGCTGAGATACATATGGCATACAAAATAGTATTAGAATTATTTTAGACTATATCAGCACATATTTTAAACTATTGTGTATGTGTGTAAATTGTGCAATATTTCTTTTTTTAAGATTACATTTATTTACTTATTTATTTGAGAGACAGAGGGAAAGACAGCTCCCACAAGTGTGAGATCAGAGGGAGGGGTACAGGGGGAGAGAGAGAGAGAGAGAATCTCCAGCAGACCCCCCCCACTAAGTGCACAACCACCTGGGGGTGACCCAGGTGCCCCAGTTGTGCAATTTTTCTATAAAATCTATTTTTTTTTCAGTGTCATTAGGTATCTACACATAGTCACTTACAGGACCTTTAGAAAGAGACTTCTGACAGATTTAGAAGAGTATTTATGGACTTAAAGGTTTGCCCTCCAACTTTTTGGAGTATATATGGACCCAGATGAGCTAACACTTTCTTATAGGCAAAATCACTTTCTAACCCACTACACACAGTTTGAAATTGTAATTTTTCTAACAGACACATCTTTTTTTAAAATTTTTTTCAGACACATCTTTTAAAGTATGATCTCACTTACTAATCCTAATCATAATACATACAACTACAATTTCTGTCTGGTTTTCATTTTCCTAAATTATTTTGAAATATTTCATTTTTAAAACTTAAAATCCTATTCCAAAGTAGGTCTACTTTTATTTCTTTTCCTTCCTTTCTTTTTCTTTTTTCAAATTAGTGAAGTGGAAAGAATAGAGATAGTGTCATCAGAATTCCAATATCAGCACTCATTCAATATGTGAAATTAGGTAATCTACCTGGCTTCTTGTCACTCATTTTTATTCTCTATACACGGGGAATAATTCTTTCTACCTTCCAAAAGTATTACAGCTGGGCTCTAAAAAATGTATGTCATGAAACTTTCATTATTCTTATTTTTACTGTCAACTGTCAGTATAGAGGGATGACAATAAATACTTGATAATCATGCAGTCACTACTGCTAAGTAATACTGAATATTATTGAAATATGTCTAATGATTCTTTGAAATTTTGTTATTTGTCCATCCTTTTTGGGGTATCTGGCTCATTTAGTTGGTAGGGCATGCAACTCTTGATCTCGGGTTTATAAGTTTGAGCCTCACCTTGAGTATAGAGATTACTTAAAAATAAAATTAAAAAAAAAACTGCTTTATAGTGTATGCTTTTTTATGTTAGTAAACTGTCCTAAGTTAATGCTGTCATCACATATATTATTATCAGAACATCTCTGACTTTTACTAGTGTTTCCATTTGTTCAACATTTATTCACTGAGCAACATCTATGTTCTTACACTCCTCTAGTTACACAAGTGAGCCAGACAGGTCTTTGCCCTTGAGGATGTTAAATAAACTTTTTGAAAATAAAAGGAAGGTAAGAAAAGAGAATTTCCTTTTGATTCCATATGACAGATACAATGATGAGGTAAATAAAGGATAGTAAGGAGCTATAGAGAAACAACATTAGGATTAGCCAGGTTGGGGAGGAGCAAAGGAACCCTGAAGGGTGGATGTAGATGATGAGAATTTTCCAGGAATTTACATCAGCACACCTTACTTGGGGAGAGTGGGACTAGGCATGACTTATGGGAGGTCATACAATAGAACTGAGCACTCTAAAAAGTCCACTTTCACACAAAGAAAATGATGATCCTAATGTTGCACTGCACGATAGCTTAATTTTCTTATTAAACAATTACAGTATAGACAGGCATTGCTTCCAGAGAGCCACCGTTAATTAGGAATGAACGACATGGAAAGTAAGAATTATCTCTGGTTGATGGTAAGCTCTTTTTTTTTTAGTTAGCATTGTGATCAATTTTTAGATCAGCTTCATGGAATTCAGAGAACACTCAAAGTTAAACTCATGGCAAATCAACATCCATGTATCAAAGAACAGATTGGCACAGGAAGCCTGGGGTAATTGGTGCATCATTTGACAATGTAAGCACAGTACAGATGCTTGAAGAATCTAGGGAAGTAGGGGAGAGGAGAGGATAAATAAAGGACAAAACCCCTAAAATGCACAATACTATTGCTGCAAGCTATTTGAAAATTACACCGTCTGTCCTTGAAATCAATTTGATTTTTATCATTCTATCAATTTCTCCTCATACCTATTATAACATCCAGATTTCAAATGTTTGTGGACAGGAAAAATCTTGTGTGGTGGTGAAACTAATAAACCAAATTCACTAATTTCTATGACCAGTTCCACTTTTCTTGTAGATAAGCTTATCATGTGGGATATTAATACCTATTGAAAGGAATGGCAATTGCATTGATTGCTAACCGGAAAAAAATGTACTCATATATCTCTTTTCTCTGCAATACACAACTAGACAATATAATCAGTTTGAAATTGTGTGAAAAGTAACAAAAAGAAAACTCATGAATGATGTTCAGTATAGAATGAGAACAATGGAGTGCCTCAGTTAATCTCAGTTCAAACTGAAGAGTTCCACAGTACCATAAAGAATGACCTATATCAGGATGAAGCAAATGGAGAAGTCCATTTTCTTAAATAGCCTTTAAACAAGGTTTTTGTTCTCTTTATTTTTTCAAATAGAAGCCTTTTACAAAAAAGGAAGGGGGAGAAAAAGTGATACATAACAGTCAGTGACTTTAATTTTCAAGCAAGTCTAAAGATGAGATGTAACCTTTTTTTCTTCTTTCACAAAAATGGCATAATTTTCAAGCAAGTCTAAAGATGAGATGTAACATTTTTTTTTCTTTCACAAAAATGGCATGCTGGAATCCCCAAGATTTATGAAATTCTAAGAATGATTTGTGTTCTATCAAAATAAAATATATATACTTACTTTAAAGAAAAGAACCTTTACCAAGATTATAATGATTTTCCAAAGCAGGAATTTAACAGACTGCTTTTAGAAGGAATCTATATCTATCATGGAGCAGAGTTCAGTTTTCAATATTTTAAAATCTTATTTACATAAGTGCTCTTTTCTGTAATGGCTGGTATCGGCATCTAACATTACCACTTAAGTGATAGTCCATACAGGAAGCCTTCGTTGCACACCTTCTGTGTCCAAAAGCTTGAGTGGTCACTCTTTAGCATAAAGCTGGTGTGTGTATCTGTACTGTGTATTTGACAATCATCTGGCATATGTGACCAATCCTGTTGGTATGAGGACAAACAGGAGGTTTTTGAATGTAATTTGTATGTAAGAAGCACTCAATTTCACATACATTAAATTCAGGTTTTCTCCAGTGGAAATGAGGCACACTCCTATTTCAGGAAAAAATGGAATTTTATTAAAATATAAGCAGAAAGGGCAATTTATCAATTTTTATAAAGAGGAGTTGATATTTCGAGTTGATTATTGAGTTAATTTTTATGCATGGATGGCTATTAAAGCAAAGTGAAGGAATAGGCTTCATATTCAAAGTTGAGTTTTGCTACTATTCAGTTTTCCATATTACTTAAGAAAGACTGTTGTTAACAAGAGAAGCAGACTCTGTGTCCAAAATAATGATAAAAACAAAAACATTTAATGTTCTATTTCAACTTACTTCTCTATTTTCTATATTCTATATATTTTCTTTATTATTATTTATAAATAAATATTTATTATTATTTTAGAATCTCATGTACTATTCAAGGTAACTTTGTGGTTTTTGTAGGAAGGAATGGCTTTTAAAGGTTAAAATTTTTCAAATAACTCACTTGAACATTTTTCCTTCTGACTGTCCAAACAGAATGTTAAAGAGTTCTCCACTCTCAATGGGCTGGGGGAATAATGAGTGTCACCCATGATATTTCCCAAAACATTACGTGTTCCTTTAAAGCATCACTTGTCACGTACCCAGTATTATAAAGACAACACAAAAATCCCTCCATTATTATTTTTAAGTCATGTCTTGCATTATGATTTTCATAGAATTGAATGGACTCACTTTAAGTGTACACTAAAATTTAACAAAATCATTCTGTGTCACCACTCACGCAAATCATGATGTGAAATATTTCTATTGCTCAGAAAGTACTCCCGTGTTCCTTAGCAGTCAATACCCCACCCTTGGCCCCAGGTAACCACTCACTTACTCCCTATCACCACGGCCAGGTAACCACTGAACTACCACCTGTCACTATGATTTGCCTTTCTAGAATATCAGATAAATGGAATCACCTTTTGGCTTGATTTTTTCCTCTCCTCATATTTTATGGTCCATCCAGATCATTGCAAGTATCAGCAATCATTACTCCTATTGCTCAGGAATATTTTGTTCTTCCTACTGTTTAAGTATTCCACAGTTTGTTTATCCATTCACCTGTTGAAACATTTGCATTATTTCCAGCTTTTGGCTTTTTTTAAAGTGTAATTATTTTTAGTAATCTCTATACCCTACATAGGGCTCAAACTCACAACCCTGAGATCAAGAGTGACATGCTCTCCCTACTGAACCAGTCAGGCACCCACAGCTTTTAGCTTTTTTGAATAAAGCTGCTACAAACTCTCTTATACAAGCATTTGTATGGATTGTTTTCACTTCCTTTGGGTATATATTTAAGAGTAAATTTGCTAGATTATATGATAAATGTATGTTTAAACTAAAGAAAGGGATCAGCTGTTTACCAAAGTTGTATCATTTTATAGTCCCATCAGTAATGCATTAGAATATCAATTACTACACATTCATTTATTTCATTTCTTTTCTTTTTTAAAAAATATTCTATTTATTTATTTGAGAGAGAGCATGAGTTGAGGGAGGAACAAAGGGAGAAGGGCAAGCAGACTCCATGCTGAGAGCAAGCCCAGCATAGAGCTCAATCCTGTGACCCCACGAACATGACCTGAGATGAAACCAAGAGTTGGACACCCGACTGACTGAGCAGCCAGGCACACTTACTTCTTTTCTAATGTCTTTGGTGAGTTTTTAACTTTGATGATGTTCATTTTATCATACTGCTAGATTTTCATTTTTTTTTTCCTAAGAAATCTTTGCATACTTTATTGTCATGAAATGTTTCTCCTGTTTCCTTTTGGAATGTTACAATTTCAGAGTTAGTTTTGCCTTAAGGTGTGAAATAAGCAGGGTTGTACTTTGTTTTTTCTTACTAATATGAAGTTATTTCAGCACCATTTGTTGAAAAGGCCATTCATTTCCCCATTGTTAACTTTGTCTATTAACTTTGTGAACACTTCATTCCCTATTGACACTTTCATTAGAAAGAAGGTTCTAAAGTAGATAATATATGTCTTTTGTAAATTTGAAAGATCAAATTACATTCAAGAAGTTTTGGCTATTCTACATTTCTCCCATACAAATTTAAGAATCTGCCTCTCTATTCCTACCAAAAAAAGCATCTAATAGGATTGTGTTTGAGATACCTCTAACTCTATTAATGAATTTGAAGACATTTGCCATTTTAAATTATTGAGAGGTATATGAAGATCTCATAAACTTGTCATTCTAGTTTTATTTCATTCGTCTTTAATATTTTGCTCTATGTGTAGTATAAAGATTTTGCACTTTATTATTTTTTCCTAAAAATGATATTTAAAAAATAAATGTTATTTTTGCTGCTTATATGTATTTTGGGTTTTATTTATAATATTTATACTGCTAGCTTATAAAATATAATTATTTTTATATTAGTCATTCATTCTGTGACATCCCTAGATTTCCTTAGTATTTCTACTAGTTACTTGGCATATTTATTAGGATTTCTATAAAAATGACTATAACATCTCAAAAATCAAAGCAATTTTATTTCTTTCTTTTGTATTTTATGAAATTTTTTTCTTGGCCTACTTCACATGATAAGTGAATTGCAATTAATAAAACTGGTGAGAATAGATGTCTTTTCCTTGGTCCTAACCTTAGTGGAAAGGCACACAGTTATTTCATTAGCTTTATTTTGCTTATTTTTAAAAGTCCTTAAATCTGTCACTGTAATAAATTATATTGATCAAATATTAAATTAACCTTAAATTTCTTGAATAAAGGCAACTCGGTCATATTGCATTTTAATAAAAATGCATCATAATGCATTAGCAAATATATACATATAAATACAAATATACATATACGTATATATAATAAACATATATATAATTAACAATATATAATATTGTTATATATAATATATATAATATAATAAACATACATATATATATATAATTAACAATCGCCAAATCATGGAAAAAACCCAAACATTCATCAACTGATGAATTGATAAAGAAGTGGGATACAAACACACACACACACACACACACACATACACACACACTGGAATATTACTCAGCCATCAAAAAAGAATGAAATCTTCCCATTTGCAATGATATGGATAAAGCTATAGTGTATTATGCTAAATGAAATAAATCCATCAGAGAAAGACAAATAACCATATGATTTCAGTCACGTGTGGAATATACGAAACAAAAACAGATGAACACAGGGGAAGGAAAGAGAGAGAGAGAGAGAGAGAGAGGCAAACCATAAGAGACTCTTAACTATAGAACTATAGAGAACAAACTTAGAGATGCTAGAGGAGAGTTAGGTGGGAGATGGGCTAGATGGTGATGTGGGTTAATGAGGGCACTTGTGATGAGCATTGGGTGTTATATATAAGTGATGAATCACTATATTCTACTCCTGAAACCAATATTCCACCATATGTTAGATAACTAGATTTTAAATAAAAGCAATATATATTTTTTTATTTTAAATACATATATATATATATTTGCTAATACATTGTGAAGGATTTTTTTCATATAACCTGAATGATAATATTCTATAGTTGTTTTTTTTTTTTTTTTTTTTTTTATCCTGCAGTGCCTTTGATTTTAATGTGAGATGATGCTGGTCTCAAAAGAGACTTACGAGATATCTTCTACTGTACATTCTGAAAACATTTGCAGTCAATTGACGATACGTCTTCTTAAGTGTTTGACAGAATTTATCATTCATTAATTCTGGGCCTGGAATTGTTATTTGGGAGTGATATATGTGTGCACATATGTGTATTCAGGCTTACTATGTTTCATAATTTTTGTCTTTCAAAGAGTATGTCCATTTCAGAAGTTATCAAATTCAATCACATAAAATGTCTTCTAATATTCACTTATTATTTTTCTGTGCTTGTAAGATCTGAATTAACACTCTTTCATTCCTAATGTGGGTAAATAGTCTTAATTTTTATATAGATTTAATAAAATTCAAATCAGAACTGCATTTTTATTTAATTTTTTCCTATTTGGGGATGCCTGGGTGGCTCAGCAGTTGAGTTGAGCCTTTGGCTCAGGGTATGATCCCAGTTCCGGGATCGAGTCCCACATCAGGCTCCCTGTGAGGAGTCTGCTTCTCCCTCTGCCTGTGTCTCTGCCTCTCTCTGTGTGTCTCTCATGAATAAATAAAAGCTTATTTTTTTCCCATTTTTATTGAATAAATTTGACATATACTTTGTGTAAGCTTAAGGTGTATGGTGTTTTGCTTTGATAGACTTATATGTTGTAATATCATTGCTGATGCAGTGCTAGTTATCACTTAACTATAATAAAATATTATTGTCTGTATTCATTATACTGGTCGTTATGTCTTATTTACTACTTGTTACAAACTTGTATCCTTAAACACCATCACTTGTATCCCCTGCCCTATCCAACCATAGCCATCATTTTACTTTCTGTTTTTTACAGGTTTAGCTTTTTTTAAATTCCATGCATAAGTGATATTATATAGTACTTGTTTTACTCTGATTTATCTCACTTAGCAAAATGAGCTTAGGCCCATCCATACTGCAAATGGAAGGAGATCTCCCTTCATCTTGGCTGAATAATATTACATTGTGTTTGTGTATTGTGTATATGTAACACACTTTTTTTTAATCCAACAGTTTTCATATCTTGGATATTATAAATAATGGTGTGATGAACATGGGAGTACATATATCTCTTCAATATCCTGTGAAATAACCAGAAGTGCCGTTGGATTGTAGGGTAGATCTATTTTTAATTTTTTGACAAACCCTCACATTGTTTTCATAGTGGTTGGAAAAATTTACATTCACATCAGCAATATACAATTCATTGATTTTCATATATTGAAGCATCCTTGCATCCCAGGAATAAATCCCACTTGATTATGGTGTTTAATCCTTTGAATAAATTCTTGAGTTTGGTTTGTTAATATTTTGCTGAACTTTTTGGCATCTATATTTATCGGAGATATCTGTCTCTAGTTTTATTTTCTTAGAGCATTCTTATCAGATTTTGGTGTCAAAGTAATGCTGGCTTCATAGAAAGAGTTTGGAAGTGTTCTTTTTTCCTCTATATTTTGGAACATTTTGAAGAGTGTTGGTGTTGATTCTTCTTTAAAGATTTGGTAGAATTTTCCAGTGAAGCCATTTGGGGAGTTTTGTTGTTGTTGTTGTTGAGATTTTTTTTTTTTTTTGATTATTGATTCAATCTTATTACTCCTGTTTGTTCAGATTTTCTATTTCTTTATCATTCAATCTTAGTAGGTTGTGTGCTCACGATGTGTATTTATTTCTTCTAGGATATGTCATTTGTTGTCATATAATTGTTCATAGTAGTCTCTTGATCCTATGTATTTCTGTATTTTTGTAGTATCAGTTGTAATGTCTCCTCTTTCATCTCTAGTTTTATTTGAGTCTTCCCCCTTTTCTTTTCTTAGTATTAGCAAAAGTTTTGTGAAGTCTTTTTGTTTTCAAATAACCAACTCTGAGTCTTGATCCTTCTTATTGTATTTCTGATCTCTATTTAATTTACTTCGACTCTGATTCTTACTTTCCTTCTTTCTTTTACATTTGGGCTTCATTTATTTGTTTGTTTGTTTGTTTGTTTTCCTAGTTCCTTGTGTTATAAATTTAGGGTATTTGAGATCTTTCTAGTTACTTAATATATGCATTTATTGCTATAACATTTTCTCTCAGTACTACTTTTGCTGCATCCCACAATATTTGACATTTTATGTTTCAATTTTCATTAGTTTCAAGAAAATTTTTTATTTCCCTTTTGATTTCTTGTTTGAATCAAGAAATCTCTTGTTTGATTCCTTTTTGAATGGTTAATTAGAACTGTGCTGTTTAATTTCCACATATTTGTAGATCTTTTTACTTTCCTCATTATTGGTTTCTAGTTTCATACCATTGTGGTCAGAAAAGATAGTTAGTATGATTTCAATCTTTTAAAATTTGCTAATTTTTGTGACCTATTATATATGATCCATTATGGAGAATGTTCCATGTGCACTTGAGAATATTTATTCTGCTGTTATAGGATAAATGGTCCATGTTGGCCTATTAAGTCTATTTGTTCTAAAGTATGAGTCATTCTTTGTTGGTGCTTTGTCTGGGGCTTTTAAAGTTCCCTATAATCACTATATTGTGATTGTTATATCTTCTTAGTGTACTGGTCCCTTTATCATTATATAATGACTTTCTTTGACTTTTATTTCCTTTTTTGGCTTGAAATCTTTTTTGCCTGTTGTAAGCATGGCTAAACTTGCCTTCTTTCATTTTTCCACATATATGGAACGCCATCCATTCTTTCACTTTGAGCCTATATAAGTTTTTAGAGCTGAGATGAGTCTCCTTCAGAGCCTATAATTGGGTCTTTTTTCTAGCCACTCAGCTTCTCTAAGCCTTTTAATTAGTGAGTACATCCATTATATTTAGGGTAATAATTGATATGTAAAGTTTTTTTTTTGTTTTGTTTTTTTTCATTTATTTATGATAGTCACACACAGAGAGAGAGGCAGAGACATAGGCAGAGGGAGAAGCAGGCTCCATGCACCGGAAGCCTGACGTGGGATTCGATCCCGGGTCTCCAGGATCGCGCCCTGGGCCAAAGGCAAGCGCTAAACTGCTGCGCCACCCAGGGATCCCTGATATGTAAAGTTTTAAACTGCCACTTTATCTTTTCCTTCTGGTTATTTTGTTTTTCCATTTTTCCCCCTTCTGCTTCTGTTTATCTTTGTTAGTTGATGGTTTTTCATCGTGAACTGCTCAGTATCTTCTTTTTATATGTTTTGTGCCACTGCTCTAGATTTTGCTTTGTAGTTACCACGGAGTTTACATAACATTACACAGATAAAATAATCCTTTTTCTGATGATAAGAATTTATCTTAATTTACCTATTAATCTTCCATCCTTTTATATATTTTTTTAAAATTTTTATTTATTCATGATAGGCACACAGTGAGAGAGAGAGAGGCAGAGACACAGGCAGAGGGAGAAGCAGGCTCCATGCACCGGGAGCCTGACGTGGGATTCGATCCCGGATCCCCAGGATCGCGCCCTGGGCCAAAGGCAGGCGCCAAACCACTGCGCCACCCAGGGATCCCTCCTTTTATATTTTTGATATCACAAATTACCTTTTTATGTTGTGATTTTATTAATAAGTTGTAGTAGCTATAGTTATCTTTAATGATTTTTCTTTAAGTTTTATAAAATAATTAAGGGTTTAATAAACTATTCTGAAATAGAGGTAAAGTTTTCTAGTTCTATTTATCACCTTAATCAGTATTTTGTGTGATTTTGCCTTTTCACCTCAGCTTGAAGAATTCCTTTCAACATTTCCTGTAAGGCAAGTTTAGTGGTGGTGAATTCCCTAGCTTTTGTTTGCCTAGGAAATCTTTTATTTCTTTTTTATAACTGAAGAATAACTTTGTCAGATAGTATATTCTTGGCTGGTAGTTTTTAATCTTATTATATTTTGAATATGTCATTCCACCATCTCTTGGCATGTCTCAGTTTCTGCTGAGAAATCTACTGGTAGCCTCATGGGACATCCTTTGTAGGTTACTTTTCTTTTTCCTTGACTGCCTTTAATATTGAAGTTGACAGTCTTAATATAGTATGTCTTAGAGAAGGTCTTTTTGCACCGAGATAATATTATATTAGCTTTGTGGACTTGAACATATATAGTGCCTCCTCCATGTTTGGGAAGTTCTCTGCTATTATTTTTTTTTTAAGATTTTATTAATTTATTCATGAGAGACACAGAAAGAGAGAGGCAGAGACACAGGGAGAAGGAGAAGCAGGCTCCATGCAGGGAGATCTATGGGAACTCAATACCGGGTCTCCAGGATCACACCCTGGGCTGAAGGTGGCGCTAAACCGCTGAGCCACCCTGGCAGCCCTGCTATTATTTTTCTAAATCATCTCTCAGCCTTCTTCTCCTTATTTTCCTCTGCTGGTATACCCATTATTCTTATGTTGGTTTTTCTATGGAGTCTGATAGCTCTCATAAAGTTTCTTCACTTTTTAAAAATCTTATTGTCTCTCCTATTTCGCCTGAATTTCTAGATTCTTATTTTAGAGATTGCTAACTCTCTCTTCCATTTGATCTGCTGTATCACCAGTACATTCTAATGACTACTCATCTCATTTATTGAGTTCTTCCACTCCAGAATTTTTGTTTAACTCTTTAATAGAATTTCATTCTCTTTGTTAATATATTCCTCTTGTTCATTGATTTTATCCCTGAGATCACTGTATTTCCTGAGTTCTTTTGTAGCAGGTTGAATTTTTTCATAGCAGCTATTTTAAATTCTTTATTACAATATTCCATATATTTGACTTAAGTTGCTAAAAGTTGTCATTTTCTTTTTATGATACCATATTACTGTGATTTCTTTCATAGTTTCGATGAAAAATGTTTCTGCTACTTCTTTTTGAAGTAGCCATCACTTTTCTCACTTAAGGCAAGGTTTTGTGTACTTTGATTCTGACAGTTGAATAGATTGCTAATTAGGAGCCTTCCTCTTTTTCCAGAAGGTGGCGGAAGAGCACAAGTTTTTGGTTTCTCTTACCAGCGGACTCCCCATTAAGGTTAGGAGTGCACATTTCAAAAAAATGGCAGAGGATAAAGATGGCAGGAGAGTGGGGCGAGATTTGTATTTACCACTTGGGGCTTTGAGTGTGCCCACCTCCAGCTACAGAGGTTCTGCAGTGGGGATCCCAGAGGTCTGTTGGCTGTTCTATTGCCAGAAACCAAGTACAGAAGACAGGAGACACTTTTCTGAGGTGCCCTTTGTCTGACTACTTTCCTTTCATTTCCCTCCCCCAGTCACTGTGGTTTCTTTTCAGAGAGAGCAACAGGTCCCTCCAGCTGCAGAACATATGCCCAGCAGAACTCACTGCCTTCATGCACCACTTTCTCTGCCTCACCACCTGTGCCACCACCAGCTTGCCACCACTCCCCTTGGCACTGCCCCGCAGGCCCATCCACCCAGTATGGGGGACACAGAAGACTGGATCTTCAGTGTTCTGGCAAGCCCTGCATGGTCACTTTTCTCAGTTATGAACGTCCCATTAGTTGTAAGTGAAAAGGGAAAGAGAAAAAGGAATGACTCAGGCTGACTCAGCTGCCATGATGTCATGATGTCACTCTCCAAATTTACTTTTTTATAAATGAATCTAACCAGAGTTACATCAAGTGCTATATCTTTTCAAAAGATTAAAATTTTATTTCATTGATTTCTTCCACATTTTGTCATTTTAAATTTCATTGATTTCACCTTTATTTGAATCATGTACTTCATCGTACTTACTCTGGATCACTTCACTTTTCCTTACTTAATTTCTTTAGATAGTATAATAGAGCATTTAATTGATTTTAAACCCCTTCCTTTTCTATTATAAATGTTTAAAGATCTAAAATTTTGTCTCAACACATTTAGCTACACTCTTCCACCTAATGTCATTTCATTTTATTGGTTTTCCCTGTGATCTCTTCTGTGAGTCATAGTAGGAATGTGCATGTGTGTTTGTTTAGTAGTGTGTATAATTTACAAATATGTGGAGATTTTCAGATATCTTACTGTTTGAATTTATATCTTATTTCAATTTTGGTCAGATAATACTCTGTATGATCCTCGTTCAATTATTATCGAGTCTGCTACATGGCCCAATATAGTCTATGTTGTTAAGTATTCCATGACCCTGGAGCATATGAACTCCACTTTGTATAGAGGTCTCCAATACTGTCAATTAGCTCAAGATTATGTAATACTGTTCTAGTTTCATATTTTCATTCTAATTTTATGTCCACTTTTTAGTCAATAACTGAGAGAAGAGTTTTGAAATCTCAAATTAAAATTGTAAATTAGCCTATTTATTCTTTTGCTTTTGATACTTTTTGCTTTATTTATGTTTAATTCTGATTCTGTTTTTTTTTTTTTTAAGATTTTATTTATTTATTTATTTATGAGAGACACAGAGAGAGGCAGAGTCATTGGCAGAGGGAGAAGCAGGCTCCTTGTGAGGAGCCTGATGTGGGACTTGATCCCAAGACCCCAGTATCATGACCTGAGCCAAAAATGCTCAACCACTGAGCCACCCAGGTGCCCCTAGTTTCTGTTATAGATAAATTAATAAGTGTGATGTGATGTTATATATTCTTTTTAAAAATATATTTATTTATTTGACAGAGAGAGGGCACAAGCCGGAAGAGCAGAAGGCAGTGGGAGAGGGAGAAGCAGGCTCCCCACTGAGCATGGAGGCCAGTATTGGACTCAATCCCAGTACCCTAGGACCATGACCTGAGCTGAAGGCAGACACTTACCTAAGCCACCCAGGCTCCCCAAGATGATGTTATATATTCTTTTTTTTTTTTTAAGATTTTATTTCATTATTCATGAGAGATACAGAGAGGCAGAGACATAGGCAGAGGGAGAGGCAGTGTCCTCACAGGGAACCGGATTCAGAACTCAATGCCTGAGCCAAAGGCAGACACTCAACTGCTGAGCCACCCAGGCATCCCATTGTTATATATTCTTAATAAACTTTTCTTTCATCATTACAAAATATTCCTCTGTGGTTTTTTTTACATTTCTTGTTTGGAAGTGTGCTTTATGGATATTAATGTAGCCACTTGAGCTTATGATTATTATTTTTGTAGTATATCATTTTCCCTTTTTGTTTTGACCTATTGTGACATTATATTGAAAGAGCATTTCTTTTAGACATATTTGAGTCTTGATTTTTTTTATATCAAGTCTAATAATTTTTGCCTTTTATTTTTTTTTAAGATTTTATTTGTTCATGAGAGACACAGAGGGAGAGAGAGAGGCAGAGACACAGGCAGAGGGAGAAGCAGGCTCCATGTGGGAGCCCGATGCGGGACTCGATCTTGGGTCACGCCCTGGGCCGAAGGCAGGTGCCAAACCGCTGAGCCACCCAGGGATCCCTTAGTTTTTGCCTTTTAATTGGAGTCTTTAGATGGTGTACATATGTCATTAATAATAGTTGGGTTTAAGTTTGCCAATTGTAATTTGTTTTCTATCCAGTCTTTGTTTCTTCTTTTTTTTCTTTTATAAGTGTTTTGATTAATTATGTTTTTAGTATGACATTTTATCTCCGCTTTAAATTGTCAGATAGGTATTTCTGTTTTATTGCTGGTTTTTCTGGGGTTTATAGAATGAACCTATAACATCATAGTAACATTTAAATTATATTATACCATTTCACATATAAGAACTTAATCACAATATATTGTCATGTCTCCTCTCTTCTTTATTATTTTCATATATTTTACTTTAATATATTTTATTAACCTGATGATATAGTTACTAATTTTTTCTTTAATCATTTGTTTTTTAAGTAAAACTTTGAAAGTGAGAAAGCAATATTTACTCATGTTTCCATTTCCAGCGTTTTTCATTCTTCTTGTAAATCAAAGTACCCATCTGGCATCATTTCATTCAGTCTGATGAACTTCCTTTACATTTTTTTTAACTCATGTTGCTGACAAACATTTTTCTTAGCTTTTACTCAGTTGAAAAGTCTTTATTTTGACTATATCTCTTCTCAGTCAGAAGTAGAATTCTCAGTTGACAACTGAAATAAGCAAGAAATGACATTTTTACCTAGAATTACAGCTCCCCAACTTTTCTATTTTAGGGTTTACATTTTCTCCTTAACAGTGAAAGATGTACAAGTTTATGAAAACACTAAATCAGACACTTCTTAGCCAAAGGGATACATTTCCCAGGTTTTTCAAGTTCTTTTGAAAGGTCTCCATATATTGATAAGCCTTTTTCTTAATTGTGTGAGAGTTTGACGTTTTCCACTTCAAAATTGCAGCACACTCTGAAAAACTATATGAGCAAACATTATTTTCCTCCATACTGCTATAACTTCTGTACCTACCCCTCCCTAATTAATTCCCACTGTAACAGAACAAATTCTAGTATACAAAATACAGAGCATAAAAACATTTTCAAGAAAAATGAAAGCTATAAAGGCCATAGAACATATCTTACTCACATATTCTTTGTTCTTAAAAGGGAAAGAGTCAGTTAAACCAGATGTGCCATACACTCCTAGTAACTGGGTACCTAGTCCCTATGTTCATGGTGAAGAAACCATTATCAGATAGCAAATTGCCACCCAGTGTCCTTGGCCTGCAGTGTAACAAAGGATCCTCTTATAACTAACCCGGTTTTCAGTAATTCCAGAAAAGTTTTCTACTTTTCCTCCTTCATTCAATATTTCCCACATCTATCCATCCTCTTCCTTCCCTTTTATTTTCCTTTTATATTTAATTCCTTTCTATTTAGACTGGAACTGAAACAGGAAAATAAACAAATATCCAAAACAAAAGATTTAAAGCAAAGGTACAGAGCTTTTATTCAATGACTCAAATCATCCAAAATTTTTGCAAATATAATTTTTAAAAAAAATACAATAAGTCCCTTAAATTACAATGTATATTCCAGTAGGATACCTAGTATAAACACACACCCACCCACCCACCCACACACACATATACACATTTCTAAGGACTATATGCCATCATTATGGTAGTGCATACTGTGTAATTTCTGTCCCTCTTTTTACAACTAAAAATTGGCAGCCATGCAAAAACAGAAACAACTCTGTGGGAGTTGTGGAATCTAGCACTATATGTCAAGGAACCTGAGAAGAATCTTGTCCATCTGTGTATTGAGTAGTGAGCAGATGGAACTTGGTGTGTGCTGTGGAATCGGCTGACACTGGCAAACTGGTTCCATCCTTCATGACTACAGTTGGAGAAAACATGGCAAGTGCTGGCTTGGGCAGAAACCAATAGATAAGAAAGACTATAGAAGTGTAGCTTTCCTGGGAAGAGACTCCAGCACTCTGTTAGAGAACATAAATAAATAAATTTATACACATTGTTTATATATGTGTGTATACACAATAAATATATACAAATAAAATAAATTTATACGCACTTACACACATTGGAGAAGGGAAGAGGAACTTTGCCAACACTGCTCTATTCCCTAGGGGCACAGTGTGGGACTGAACTAGCCAGTGGTAGACTCTATCATAAGGGAATGGGACAGTAGTGAGAAAATATTTGGTTTCCACTATTTGGAATGCTGATAGAAACATATAGACTGGAGGAAGAGAGGTGGGCATGAAAGAGACAGATATGAATATCAAAGTGCACTAAAGGAACATGGTCCCTGATGACTGTGTTAAGCAATCCAGCAGGAACCCTGCCAATGAGCCACTGATATAATATCACTTGAAGATTCCCTCCACTTGGCTCAGAGGTACCCCCACACCCCAAATGCTAGACCCACACTACCCGAAATTCTGAGGCAAGGTCCTTGTGCACACTCACAAGTGTGACAACAAGAATGAGCTCTCTTGAGATGTACTCAAAATTCAGTCCAGGGTCTGTGGGTAAGGGAGCAATTATCTTCTAGAAAAAAAAAAAAAATGTTACTAGCTGTAAGAATAAGGGGAACAAACAAGTTTAATAATTTGTCCACAAGAGAGAGCAAGAAATGGAGAGCAGGTGAAATCATAAAAGGTTGGAGAAAATGTCAGAAATAAACAGGAACATCAAAAAATATCCCCAACTTAAAGACAACTAGTTAAGATCTGCAGAAATATCCACCACTTCACATGTGAAAACAGCAATGCAAAATTCAAACATAAAGACTCAAGGAAACATGTGGTCACCAAAAGACAATCATCATTCAGTAACAGAACTCAAAGACACAGAATCTTATGATTTAGTTGATAAAGAATTCACAATTGTTCGGAGGAAACTTGGCAAGCTATAAGAAAACATAGAATAGAAATATACTTCAATGAAATCAGGAAAACCATGCATGAACAAAATGAGAAAAATAATAAAAAAGAAAGGTGAGAATTTAATAAATAAAATTTAAAATTCAATAAAGATAATATACAACATAATAGAACAAATGGAAGATAAAATGAGTGAGCTATAGAATAGGACTTAGAAATAATCCAGTTAGAGAGGGACAAAGAAAATGGATGAAGAGGACTTAAGAAAGCTTACATGATCTATGTAACATCATCAAGCATTCAAACATTAGAATAATTGGAGTTCCTGAAGGAGAGGGTAGGTAGAAAGGAGTGAAATTTTCTTTAAAGAAATAATAGCCAAGAACGTCTCCAAGCAATGGTGGAGGGGAGGAGAGGACTTTGATATTCATGTTCAGAAAAGTAATAGGTCAGCTCATTATCTCAATGCAAAACAATATTCTCCAAGACACATAAATGAAACTGTCAAAACTCACAAAGAGAGAACCCTAAAAGCAGAATGAGAATAAAATATTGTAATTTATAATGGAGCTCTATTAGTCTAAGAGAAGATTTTTCAGCAGAAACTTCACAGGTGAGGAGACAGTGGAATGATATAATCAAAGTGTTGAAAGAAAAAAAATGCTGAGAATACTCTATCTGGAAAAGTAATGTTTTATATATGAAGGAAAAATAAAGACTTTCCAGTGAGCACAAACTGAGGTAATTAATCACCACTAGACCTACCTTGCAGGAAATGCTGGAAGGAGTTCTTGGAGCTAAAATGAAAAGATGTTGCTGAAAAAATAGAACACACTGGTAAAGTTTAATATATAGTTAGATTTAGAGAACTCTGATTCTGTAACAGCATATTAACCACTCACATATAGTGTAAACTTAATACTTAACTATAGTATAAAGGTTAAAAGGAAAGAGCAATAAAAATATTTATAGTTAGTATAATTTGTTTAAAAATACACAAAACAAAAAGAGGTAAATTGTGGCATCAAAAATATAAAAGAAAAGTAGAAGAGCAAACTTTTTGTATGGATCAAGATTAAGATACTTTCAACTTAAAATGGGTTATTCTGTTTATAAGATGTTTTATGAAAGCCTCATGGTGATCACAAAGAAAAATTATGTACAAAAGGAAAAGAAAGGGGAATCAGAGTTACCACCTTGGAATATCACCAATTCATAAAGGTAAGAAGTAAAGAAAAGAAGAAAGGATGGAAGTGCAAACAGCTACAAAACAATTAATAACACGGCATTAGTAATTCCTTACATATCAGTAATTACTCTAACTGCAAAGGGATTAAATTCACTAATTAAAAAACACAGAGTGTCAGGAGGATGAAAAAATAAGACTCACTGTATGCTGCATACAAGAAACTCACTTCAGCTTTAAGGACACATAGTATCAAAGCAAAGGGATGGAACAAGATTTTCCATGCAAGTGGAAGCCTTAAGAAAGTGAGGATAGCTAAAGATATCACACAAAATAGATATTTAGTGAAAACTAAAAAAATAAATAAATAAAAGAGACACAGTAAGTCATTGTGTAATGGTAAAGTGATTAATTTATTAAGAAGATAAGTATAGGGATCCCTGGGTGGCTCAGCGGTTTGGTGCCTGCCTTTGGCCCAGGGCGCGATCCTGGAGTCCCAGGATCGAGTTCTGTGTTGGGCTCCAGGCATGGAGACTGCTTCTCTCTCCTCCTGTGTCTCTGCCTCCCTCTCCCTCTCTCTGTGTGTCTATCATAAATAAAATAAATAAATCTTTAATATATATATATATATATATATATATATATATCATTAAAGAAGATAAGTATATATGCACCCAATATCACAATACTTATATATTAAGCAAATACTGATAAATCTGAAGGGGAAAATAGGCAATGCAATGATAAAAAGACTTCAGTAACTCTTTTTCTGCAATGGATAGATCATCCAGATGGAAAATAAAAACAGAAACACTAGATTTAAACCATAATTTAGACCCAAGGGAATAGACATTGATAGGACATTACATCCAACAGAAGTAGAATCCACATCCTTCTCAAGTACACATGGAACATTTTCCAGGATATGATTGGCCAGAAAACAAGTCTTAGCAAATTTAAGATTGAAATCATACCAAATATGTTTTCTGATTATAATGGTATGAAACTAGAAATCAGTAACAGGAGGAAACCTGTAATTCACAAATACATGGAGATTAAACAACATGCTCCAGAGTAATCAATGGCTCAAAGAAGAAATAAAAAGGAAGACTAAGAAATATCTTGAAAAATAGATTAGCCAAAATACAATACCAGAGTGCATACAGTACACACTGAAGATACTACCTGAAACATTAGGCCCTGGGCACTACATGAGCTCTTTTTCATAAGGCCATTACTTTCAGGAGCAGAAGACATAAGTAGCTTTTCTAACACAGAGAAGAAGGCAGAAACTAGACAAAATACCAAGACAGAGGAACTTATCCCAAATGAAAGAACAAGATAAAGCCACAGCTAGAGAAACAGATAGAAGTAACATGCCTGAAGGAGAATTTGAAGCAATGATCATAAGGAGACACATTGGGCATGAGAAAAGAATAGAAAACATCAGGGAGACCCACACCAACAACTAAAGAGTTAAAAAAGAATAAATCAGAGATGAGGAATGCAATAAATGAGATAGGAAAGAGTCTTGATGCAATGAACAGAAGGCCAGAAGAAACAGAGGAACAAATTAGTGGCCTAGAAGACAAAAAGTGGAAAATAATGAAGTTGAACAAAAGAGAGAAGTCCCAGGAGTTCCAGAAGAAGAAGACAGAGAAAAGAGGGCAGAAAATTTATTTCAAGAAGTAATCACAGAAAACATGCATCCCTAATCTGGGTAAAGACATCCAGACATCCAGATGCCTGAGGGACAGAAAACCCCCATCAAAATAAACAAAAGCAAGCCAATACAAAGCATTGTAATTAAATTTGCAAAATATAGAAACAAAGGAAAAGTCTTAAAAGAATCAAAACAAAAGAAGTTCCTAACTTACGAGGAAACATCCATTAGGCTAGCTGGAGATTTCTCCAAAGAAACTTGGCAAGCCAGGAGGGAGTGGCATGATATATTCCACGTGCTCAATGGGAAAAACCTGCAGCCAAGAATACTCTATCCAACAATGCTGTCATGCAGAACAGAAGGAGATAGTTTCCCAGACAAACAAAAACTAAAGGAGTTCATGGCCACTAAACCAGCCATGCAAGAAATATTAAAGGGACTCTTCGAGTAGGAAAGTAGGAAAAAAGTGACAAAGACTAGAAAGGAACAGAGAAAAACTCCAGAAACAACAAAACAAGTAATTAAATAACATTAAAAATATATCTGCGAATAATTACTCTGAGGGGCTCCTGGGTGATATAGTCAGTTAAGAGTCTGACTCTTGGTTTCAGCTCAGGTAGTGTCTCAGGGTCATGAGAACTAGCCCTAGGTCAAGCTCCATGCTCAGTGCATGAGTCTGCTTAAGACTCTGTCTCCCTCTCTTTCTGCCCTGGTTGCCCCTCGTTCTTGTCTAAATCTTAAAAAAAAAAAAAAAAATTTAAATAGGAATTGTGAGAGTGGACATCCTTGTCTAGTTTCTGAGTGTAGGGGAAAGACTCTCAGTTTTTCCCCCCTGAGCATGATATTAGTTGTGGATCTTTGGTATATGACCTTTATGATACTGAGTACAGGAGAGGAGGGGCAAGACGGTGGAAGAGTAGTGTCCCCAGTCACCTGTCCCCACCAAATTACCTAGATAACCTCCAAATCATCCTGAAAATCTACGAATTTGGCCTGAGATTTAAAGAGAGACCAGCTGGAATGCAACAGTGAGAAGAGTTCACGCTTCTAGCAAGGTAGGAAGACGGGGAAAAAGAAATAAAGAAACAAAAGGCCTCCAAGAGGGAGGGGCCCCGCGAGGAGCCGGGCTGAGGCCGGGGCGAGTGTCCCCAGGACAGGAGACCCCGTCCCGGAGGAGCAGGAGCTGCACCGACCTTCCCGGGGGAAAGGGGCTCGCGGGGAGGTGGAGCAGGACCCAGGATGGCGGGGATGCCCTCGGGCTCCCGGGGACACTAACAGACACCTGCGCCCCGAGAGAGCGCCCCGAGCTCCCTAAGGGCTGCAGCGCACACGAGGGGACCCGGAGCAGCTCGGGGGGCTCGGGGGCGGCTCCGCGGAGGGGGCTGCGGGGCGGGAGGGAATCCAACAGCGCAGGCTCGGGAGCACAGGGCACCGGGACACAGCCCAGGATCCGGCCTCCCCCGGGACAGGCAGAGGCCGGGAGGGCCCAGGACAGCGAGGACGCTCCTGCCCGGAGCTGAGCAGATCAGCGGCCCCGCCCCAGAGCCTCCAGGCCCCGCAGACGGAGAGCTCCGTGGTGACTGCGGGAACTGACTCCAGGGCTGCAGAGCTGGCCCCGCCACTGCGGTTGTTCCTCCTGGGGCCTCACGGGGTAAACAACCCCCACTGAGCCCTGCACCAGGCAGGGGCAGAGCAGCTCCCCCAAGTGCTAACACCTGAGAATCAGCACAACAGGCCCCTCCCCCAGAGGACCAGCTAGACAGACAGGGGAAAAACAAATTATTGACCAAGCATCACTGGAAAGATCCAGGGGAAGTCAAGGGACGTAAGTATACAGAATCAGAGGATACTCGCCTGTGGATTTTGTGTGTGTGTGTGTGTGTGTGTGTGTGCTTTTGATTTCTGTTTGTTTTCCCCATCCCCTATTTTTCCCTTTCTTTCTTTTTCTTCTCTTTTTTTTTCTCTTTCCTTTCCTTCTTTCTCTCCTCTCTTTTATTCTCCTTCTCCCAATACAACTTGTTTTTGGTCACTCTGCACTGAGCAAAATGACTAGAAGGAAAATCTCACCTCAAAGGAAGACTCAGAAACAGTCCTCTCTCCCACAGAGTCACAAAATCTGGATTACAATTCAATGTCAGAAAGCCAATTCAGAAGCACTATTATACAGCTACTGGTGGCTCTAGAAAAAAGCATAAAGGACTCAAGAGACTTGATGACTGCAGAATTTTGATCTAATCAGGTAGAAATTAAAAAAAAAATTGAATGAGATGCAATCCAAACTAGAAGTCCTAACAACGAGGGTTAACGAGGTGGAAGAACGAGTGAGTGACATAGAAGACAAGTTGATGGCAAAGAGGGAAACTGAGGAAAAAAGAAACAAACAATTAAAAGATCATGAGGAGAAACAAAAGCAAAAATGAACTATTGGGACTTCATCAAGATAAGAAGCTTTTGCACAGCAAAGGATACAGTCAACAAAACTCAAAGACAACCTACAGAATGGGAGAAGATATTTGCAAATGACATATCAGATAAAGGGCTAGTTTCCAAGATCTATAAAGAACTTCTTAAACTCAACACCAAAGAAACAAACAATCCAATCATGAAATGGGCAAAAGACATGAACAGAAATCTCACAGAGGAAGACATAGACATGGCCAACATGCACATGAGAAAATGCTCTGCATCACTGGCCATCAGGGAAATACAAATCAAAACCACAATGAGATACCACCTCACACCAGTGAGAATGGGGAAAATTAACAAGGCAGGAAACAACAAATGTTGGAGAGGATGCGGAGAAAAGGGAACCCTCATACACTGTTGGTGGGAATGTGAACTGGTGCAGCCACTCTGGAAAACTGTGTGGAGGTTCCTCAAACAGTTAAAAATAGACCTGCCCTACGACCCAGAAATTGCACTGTTGGGGATTTACCCCAAAGATACAAATGCAATGAAACGCCGGGACACCTGCACCCCGATGTTTATAGCAGCAATGGCCATGATAGCCAAGCTGTGGAAGGAGCCTTGGTGTCCAACGAAAGATGAATGGATAAAGAAGATGTGGTTTATGTATACAATGGAATATTACTCAGCTATTAGAAATGACAAATACCCACCATTTGCTTCAACGTGGATGGAACTGGAGGGTATTATGCTGAGTGAAGTAAGCCAGTCGGAGAAGGACAAACATTATATGTTCTCATTCATTTGGGGAATATAAATAATAGTGAAAGGGAATATAAGGGAAGGGGGAAGAAATGTGTGGGAAATATCAGAAAGGGAGACAGAACGTAAAGACTGCTAACTCTGGGAAACGAACTAGGGGTGGTGGAAGGGGAGGAGGGCGGGGGGTGGGAGTGAATGGGTGACGGGCACTGGGGGTTATTCTGTATGTTAGTAAATTGAACACCAATAAAAAATAAAAAAAATAAAAAAAATTCAAAAAAAAAAAAAAAAAAAGATCATGAGGATAGATTAAGGGAAATAAATGACAGCCTGAGGAAGAAAAACCTACGTTTAATTGGAGTTCCCGAAGGCGCCGAACAGGACAGAAGTCCAGGATATGTATTTGAACAAATCATAGCTGAAACTTTCCTAATCTGGGAAGGAAAACACGCATTCAGATCCAGGAAATAGAGAGATCCCCCCTAAAATCAATAAAAACCATCCAACACCTGGAAATTTAATAGTTAAGCTTGCAAATTCCAAAGATAAAGAGAAGATCCTTAAAGCAGCAAGAGACAAGAAATCCCTGACTTTTATGGGGAGGAGTATTAGCGTAACAGCAGACCTCTCCACAGAGACCTGGCAGGCCAGAAAGGGCTGCCAGGATATATTCAGGGTCCTAAATGTGAAAAACGTGCAACCAAGAATACTTTATCCAGCAAGGCTCTCATTCAGAATGGAAGGAGAGATAAAGAGCTTCCAAGACAGGCAGGAGCTGAAAGAATATGTGACCTCCAAACCAGCTCTGCAAGATTTTTAAGGGGGACTCTTATTCCCCTTTAAGAAGAAGTTCAGTGGAACAATCCACAAAAACAAGGACTGAATAGATATCATGATGACCCTAAACTCATATCTTTCAATAGTAACTCTGAACGTGAACGGGTTTAATGACCCCATCAAAAGGCACAGGGTGTCAGACTATAAAAAAGCAGGACCCATCTATTTTCTGTCTACAAGAGACTCATTTTAGACAGAAGGACACCTACAGCCTGAAAATGAAAGATTGGAGAACCATTTACCATTCAAATGGTCCTCAAAAGAAAGCAGGGGTAGCCATCCTTATATCAGATAAACTAAAATTTACCCTGAAGACTGTAGTGAGAGATGAAGAGGGACACTATCTCATACTTAAAGGATCTATCCAACAAGAGGATTTAACAATCCTCAATATATATGCCCCATATGTGGGAGCTGCCAAATATATCAATTAATAACCAAAATTAAGACAGATAATAATACACTTATACTTGGTGACTTCAATCTAGCGCTTTCTACACTCAATAGGTCTTCTAAGCACAACATCTCCAAAGAAACAAGAGCTTTAAATGATACACTGGACCAGATGGATTTCACAGATATCTACAGAACTTTACATCCAGACTCAACTGAATACACATTCTTCTCAAGTGCACATGGAACTTTCTCCAGAATAGACCACATACTGGGTCACAAATTGAGTCTGAACCGATACCAAAGATTGGGATCATCCCCTGCATATTCTCAGACCATAATGCCTTGAAATTAGAACTAAATCACAACAAAAAGTTTGGAAGGACCTCAAACACATGGAGATTAAGGACCATCTTGCTAAAAGATGAAAGGGTCAACCAGGAAATTAAGGTAGAATTAAAAAGATTCATGCAAACTAATGAGAATGAAGATACAACCATTCAAAATCTTTGGGTTACAGCAAAAGCAGTCCTGAGGGGGAAATACATCACAATACAAGCATCCCTCCAAAAACTGGAAAGAACTCAAATACAAAAGCTAACCTTACACCTAAAGGAGCTAGAGAAAAAACAGCAGATAGATCCTACACCCAGCAGAAGAAGAGAGTTAATAAAGATTCGAGCAGAACTCAATGAAATCGAGACCAGAAGAACTGTGGAACAGATCAACAAAACCAGGAGTTGGTTCTTTGAAAGAATTAATAAGATAGATAAACCATTAGCCAGCATTATTAAAAAGAAGAGAGAAGACTCAACTTAATAAAATCATAAATGAGAAAGGAGAGATCACTACCAACACCAAGGAAATACAAACGATTTTAAAAACATATTATGAACAGCTATACGCCAATAAATTGGGCAATCCAGAAGAAATGGACGCATTTCTGGAAAGCCACAAATTACCAAAACTGGATCAGGAAGAAAAAGAAAACAACAGGCCAGTACCAGGGAGGAAATTGAAGCAGTCATCAAAAACCTCCCAAGACACAAAAGTCCAGGGCCAGATGGCTTCCCTGGGGAATTCTATCAAACGTCTAAAGAAGAAACCATACCTATTCTACTAAAGCTGTTTGGAAAGATAGAAAGAGATGGAGTACTTCCAAACTCGTTCTATGAGGCCAGCATCACCTTAATTCCAAAACCAGACAAAGACCCCACCAAAAAGGAGAATTACAGACCAATATCCCTGATGAACATGGATGCAAAAATTCTCAACAAGATACTAGCCAATAGGATCCAACCGCCCATTAAGAAAATTATTCACCACGACCAAGTAGGATTTAGCCCTGGAACACAAGGCTGGTTCAACATTTATAAAACAATCAATGTGATTCATCATATCAGCAAGAGAAAAACCAAGAACCATATGATCCTCTCATTAGATGCAGAGAAAGCATTTGACAAAATACAGCATCCATTCCTGATCAAAACTCTTCAGAGTGTAGGGATAGAGGGAACATTCCTCAGCATCTTAAAAGCCATCTACGAAAAGCCCACAGCAAATATCATTCTCAAAGGGGAAGCACTGGGAGCCTTTCCCCTAAGATCAGGAACAAGACAGGGATGTCCACTCTCACCACTGCTGTTCAACATAGTACTGGAAGTCCTAGCCTCAGCAATCAGACAACAAAAAGACATTAAAGGCATTCAAATTGGCAAAGAAGAAGTCAAACCCTCCCTCTTTGCGATGACATGATACTCTACATAGAAAACCCAAAACCTCCACCCCAAGATTGCTAGAACTCATACAGCAATTTGGTAGCGTGGCAGGATACAAAATCAATGCCCAGAAGTCAGTGGCATTTCTATACACTAACAATGAGACTGAAGAAAGAGAAATTAAGGAGTCAATCCCATTTACAATTGCACCCAAAAGCATAAGATACCTAGGAATAAACCTAACCAAAGAGGTAAAGGATCTATACCCTAAAAACTATAGAACACTTCTGAAAGAAATTGAGGAAGACACAAAGAGATGGAAAAATATTCCATACTCATGGATTGGCAGAATTAATATTGTGAAAATGTCAATGTTACCCAGGGCAATTTACACCTTTAATGCAATCCCTATCAAGATACCATGGTCTTTTTTCAGAGAGTTGGAAGAAAACTATTTTAAGATTTGTGTGGAATCAGAAAAGACCCCGAATAGCCAGGGGAATTTTAAAAAAGAAAACCATAGCTGGGGGCATCTTGCACATTGCCAGATTTCAGGTTGTACTACAAAGCTGTGGTCATCAAGACAGTGTGGTACTGGCACAAAAACAGACACATAGATCAATGGAACAGAATAGAGAACCCAGAAGTGGACCCTGAACTTTGTGGTCAACTAATATTCAACAAAGGAGGAAAGACTATCCATTGGAAGAAAGACAGTCTCTTCAATAAATGGTGCTGGGAACATTGGACATCCACATGCAGAAGAATGAAACTAGACCACTCTCTTGCACCAGACACAAAGATAAACTCAAAATGGATGAAAGATCTAAATGTGAGACAAGAGTCCATCAAAATCCTAGAGGAGAACACAGGCCACACCCTTTTTGAACTCGGCCACAGTAACTTCTTGCAAGATACATCCACGAAGGCAAAAGAAACAAAAGCAAAAATAAACTATTGGGACTTCATCAAGATAAGAAGCTTTTGCACAGCAAAGGATACAGTCAACAAAACTCAAAGACAACCTACAGAATGGGAGAAGATATTTGCAAATGACGTATCAGATAAAGGGCTAGTTTCCAAGATCTATAAAGAACTTATTAAACTCAACACCAAAGAAACAAACAATTCAATCATGAAATGGGTAACTTTTGTTTTTCAAAAATATCTGATAACTTTTTCCCATTTAGGTGTGCATATAATACTATTTCATTTTGATCTTGATTTGCATTTTTAGTCATTTGTGTTTGCTTTTCCATGAAAAGTCTGCTTGTTTCCTTTGGTCATTTTTCTAATAGGTTGCCATTATTATTTATTAATGGTCTCACTATAAAATGGATCCTAATCTTGTGTCAGTTATATCATTTCCAAATATCTCTAAATTTTGTGGTTTATCATTTCATTTTCTTTATGATATTTCTAAGAACAGTAATTATTAAAACTGTCTAATATTTCAAATATTTCCTTTATTATTTGAAATTAAGTGGGGAAGGCTGTCTTGATTTATAACTTAAGAACTAAGTAACCCCTTACAACTGGCAATAGGGGTGTTTCCAGAAAGCAGTGAGGGACAGTTCAGCTCATCTACTTGTCTTCACATCCCTCCCTTTACCTGTCTGATTGGTTTCTCTTCTTCCCGTTACAGTATTAGAATAATAATAGTAATATTTAATTACTGACTTCCCTTTACTTCTTTCATATCCTTATTTTGTTAATTTCACCTCCTGCCCATTCCATGGCATCTTCTGAAATCATAACTGGATGAACAGCATTAATTTTGTTTTTGCCTTTGTTTTTATAGAGTGGGGATTTTAATCTGGTATTTCCTAAGGAATTTATTTTTTTTCTGTGTTACACTGTTATTTATCTCAAGCTCAGTGCAAGTGTATATGCATGTGTGCATGTGGACAAAGAAGGTCGGGATCAGTTCCTTCCCTCTCCATAGCTCAATGTTCATAATAACTCACTCATAACAGGGGAAGATTACAACTGGGGTCAACCACATCTTTAAGCTTGCTCATGAGCACATACTTAGAATGGCAATTTTTGCTGAAAGGAAATATAAATGGGAGTAAGAAAAGATAAACTACATGTACTTAGAATATTGATAAAACTAATTATTAGGGAATCCCTGGGTGGCTCAGTGGTTTAGCGCCTGCCTTTCGCCAGGGCCCGATCCTGGAGTCCCCGGATAGAGTCCTGCATCGGGCCCTCGGCATGGAGCCTGCTTCTTCCTCTGCCTGTGTCTCTGCCTCTCTCTGTCTCTGAATCACCAAGTGATTCAAAACCTCAAATGTGGGGCACCTGGGTGGCTCAGCTGTTGAGTATCTGCCTTTGGCTCAGGACATGATCCCAGGATCCATGATTGAGTCCCACATTGGGCTCCCTGTGAGGAGCCTGCTTCTCCCTCTGCTTGTGTCTCTGCCTCTCTCTCTCCCTCTGAGTCTCTCATGAATAAATAAATCAATCTTGAAAAAAAAAAAAAAAAACAACAAAACTCAAATGTATTTATCCTAATCCAATCTAATTTTAAAAATTAATCTTTTTGCCTAAATTCTGGTTTATCGTGTCACCATGAAAATATCTGAATTACTTTTTTCCAATTGTAACATGAGAAGTTCTAATCAGTACATTTGATGCTATTGGAGTCCAAAGATTTTTATTTTAAAAGAAGTGTGAATGAAAAAAAAAAAGAAAAAAGGTCAGGGGGATCCCTGGGTGACTCAGTAGTTTAGCGCCTACCTTCAGCTCAGGGAATGATCCTGTCCCACATCAGGCCCCATGCATGGAGCCTGCTTCCTCCTCTGCCCGTGTCTCTCCCTTTCTCTCTCTGTGTCTCTCATGAATCAATAAATAAAATGGTTAAAAAAAACAAACAAAAAGCAAAGTTCATATGGCCCTTGTTCAGAGGCCCTTCAGTGAAACCTCAGAGTGTCGTGTTTTCCTAGTTAGATTCTTCATTGACATTCTCTCAACACATTGGATTTCAATTCACCTTTTTCCGTTATGACCTGATCTCCATCCTGATGCCCCTTGCAGGCCCAAGTTATCACCTGAGTTCCTTGTAGCCCTCTGGCTAACATATCACCTTTCCTCCCATCAGGGTCTTGTCAGCCACACTGAAACTGAGCAACCCTTAGGCCCAAGCAATATCTTGGTAATTGCCATTCCTTCTGGAACTGCTTTTTTTGGAGGTAGTAGATGTCCAGTTTCCATGCTTTCTAGGAAAAAAAATGTTTCAGAAATTTGCATTCTGTTTTTTATTGTTTTTACTGAAGTTCAATTTACCAACATATATTTAACACCCAGTGCTCATCCCATCAAGTGCCCCCCTCAGTGAACATCACCCAGTTACCCCATCCCCCTGCCCACCTCCCCTTCCACAACCCTTAGTTCATTTCCCAGAGTTAGGAGTCTCTCACGGTTTGTCTCCCTCTCTAATTTTTCCCACTTATTTTCTCTCCTTTCCCATTTATTCCCTTTCACTATTTTTTATATTTCCCAAGTGAATGAGACCATATAATGTTTGTCCTTCTCCGATTGACTTACTTCACTCAGCATAATATCCTCTAGTTCCATCCACGTTGAAGCAAATTGTGGGTATTTGTTGTTTCTGATGGCTGAGGAATATTCCATTGTATACATAGACCACATCTTCTTTATCCATTCATCTGCCAAAGGACATCAAAGCTCCTTCCACAGTTTAGCTATTGTGGACATTGTTACTATGAACACTGGGGTGCAGGAGTCCCACCATTTCACTGCATCTGTATCCTTGGGGTAAATCCCCAGCAGTGCAATTGCTAGGTCCAAGGGTAGCTCTATTTTTAACTCTTTGAGGAACCTCCACACAGTTTTCCAGAGTGGCTGCGCCAGTTCACATTCCCACCAACAGTGCAAGAGGGTTTCCCCTTTCTCCACATCCTCTCCAACATTTGTTGTTTCCTGTCTTGTTAATTTTCCCCATTCTCACTGGTGTGAGGTGGTATCTCATTGCGGTTTTAATTTGTATTTCCCTGATGGCAAGTGATGCGGAGCATGTTCTCATGTGCTTGTTGGCCATGTATAGGTCTTCCTTGGTGAAATTTCTGTTCATGGCTTTTGCCCATTTCATGATTGGATTGTTTGTTTCTTGGGTGTTGAGTTTAATAAATCCTTTATAGATCCTGGATACTAGCCCCAGCCCTTTATCTGATATGACATTTGCAAATATCTCCTCTCATTCTGTAGGCTGTCTTTTAGTTTTGTTGTTTGTTTCCTTTGCTGCGTGGAAGCTTTCTATCTTGATTGAGTCCCAATAGTTCATTTTTACTTTTGTTTCCCTTGCCTTCATAGATGTATCTAGTAAGAAGTTACTGTGGCCAAGTTCATAAAGGGTGTTTCCTGTGTTCTCCTCTAGGATTTTGATGGGTTCTTGTCTTACACTTAAATATTTTAAGCATTTGTTTATTTTTGTGTATAGAGTAAGAGAATTGTCTAGTTCTATTTTTCTGCACATGGCTATTCAATTTTCCCATCACCATTTATTGAAGAAACTGTCCTTTTTCCAATGGATAGTCTTTCCTGCTTTGTCAAAAATTAGTTGACCATAGAGTTGAGGGACCATTTCTGGGTTCTCTATTCTTCTTCTTCTTTTTTTTAAGATTTTATTTATTTACTTATTCATGAGAGACACACACAGAGACAGAGAGAGGCAGAGACACAGGCAGAGGAAGAAGCAGGCTCCATGCAGGGAGCCTGACGAGGGACTCAATCCCAGGTCTTCAGGATCAGGCCCTGGGCTGAAGACGGTGCTAAACCGCTGAGCCACCCAGGCTGCCCTGGGTTCTGTTTTCTGTTCCACTGATCTGTGTATCTGTTTTTGTGCCAGTACCACACTGTCTTGGTGATCACAGCTTGAAATCCGGCATTGTGATGCCCCCAGCTCTGGTTTTCTTTTTCAATATTTCCATGGCTATTCGGGGTCTTTTCTGATTCCATACAAATCTTTTTAATAATTTATTTTTTACAATTTTATTTATTTATTCATGAGAAACAGAGAGGAGAGATAGAGAGAGAGAGGCAGAGACACAGGCAGAGGGAGAAGCAGGCTCCAAACAGGGAGCCGGATGTGGGACTCCATCCCAGGTCTCCAGGATTACACCCTGGGCCAAAGACGGCGCTAAGCCTCTGAGCCACCCAGGCTGCCCTGATTCCATACAAATCTTACGATTATTTGTTCCAACTCTCTGAAGAAAGTCCATGTTATTTTGATAAGGATTGCAGTGAAAGTGTAAATTGCCCTGTGTAGCATAGACATTTTCACAATATTAATTCTTCCAATCCATAAGCATGGAATGTTTTTCCATCTCTTTGTCTTCCTCAATTTCTTTCAGAAGTGTTCTATAGTTATTAGGGTATAGATCCTTTACCTCTGTGGTTAGGTTTATTCCTAGGTATCTGATGGTTTTGGGTGCAATTGTAAATGGGATTGACACCTTGATTTCCTTTTCTTCAGTCTCATTGTTAGTGTATAGAAATGCCACTGATTTCTGGGCATTGATTTTGTATCCTGCCTCACTGCCAAATTGCTTTATGAATTCTAGCGATCTTGGGGTGGAGTCCATTGGGTTTTCTATATATAGTATCATGTCATCCATGAAGAGGGAGGGTTTGACTTCTTCTTTGCCAGTTTGAATGCCTTTTATTTTGTTTGTTGTCTGATTGCTGAGGCTAGGACTTCTAGTACTATGTTGAGTAGCCGTGGTGAGATCCTGTTGGCTGGTATCTTGGTGAGAATATTTGCATCTGTGTTCATCAGGGATATTGGTCTATAATTCTCCTTTTTGATGGGGTCTTTGTCTGGATTTTGAATTAAGGTGATGCTGGCCTCAAAATGAGTTTGGAAGTATTCTTTCCCTTTCTATCCTTTAAAACAGCTTTAGTATAATAGGTATCATTGCTTCTTTAAATGTTGGATAGAATTCCCCTGGGAAGCCATCTGGTTCTAGAATTTGTGTCTTAGGAGGTTTTTGATGACTGCTTCAATTTCCTCCCTGGTTATTGGCCTGTTCAGGTTTTCTATTTCTCCCTGTTCCAGTTTTTGTAATTTGTGCATCCATTTCTTCTAGATTGCCTAATGTGTTGGCGTATAGCTACTCATAATACGTTTTTAAAAATCATTTGTATTTCCATGTTATTGGTGTGATCTCTCCTCTTTCATTCATGATTTTATTAATTTGAGTCTTTTTTTCTTTTTAATAAGGCTGGCTAGAGGTTTATCTATCTTATTAATTCTTTCAAAGAACCATCTTCTTGTTTTGTTGATCTGTTCTACAGTTCTTCTGGTCTCTATTTCATTGAGTTCTTTTTGAATCTTTATTATCTCTCTTCTTCTACTTGGTGTGGTCTTTATTTGCTGTTCTTTCTCCAGTTCCTTTAGGTGGGAGGCTAGCTGGTGCATTTGAGTCCTTAGGTCTAAGACGTCTCTTGTAGATAGAATATAGATGGGTCTTGCTTTTTTTATCCAGTCTAATACCCTATGTCTTTTGATGGGATCATTTAGCCCATTCATGTTCAGAGTAACTATTGAAAGATATGAATTTAGTGTCATCATAATATCTATTCAATCCCTGTTTTTGTAGATCATGTCTTTGGACTTCCTCTTTCTTTTACAGGGTCCCTCTTAATATTTCTTGCAGAGTTGGTTTGGTGGTCACATATTCTTTCAGTTTCTGCCTATCTTGGAAGCTCTTTATTTCTCCTTCTATCTGAATGAGAGCCTTGCTGGATAAAGTATTCTTGGCTGCATGTTCTTCTCATTTAGTACCTGAATATATCCTGCCAGCCCTTCTGGCTTGCCAGGTCTCTGTGGAAACGTCTGCTGCTAATCTATTATTTCTCCCCATATAAGCTAAGGATCTCTTGTCTCGAGCTGCTTTAAGAATTGTCTCTTTACTTTTGAAATTTTCAAGTTTCACTATTAAATGGCAAGATGTTGAATGGTTTTTATTTATTTTGGGGGGGGTGTCCTCTCTATCTCTTGAATCTGAATGCCTGTTTCCTTTCCCACATTTGGGAAGTTCTCAGCTATGATTTGTTTAAATATACTTTGTGGTCCTCTCTCTCTCTCTCAGTCTCTTCTGGAATCCTAATTAGATGTATACTCTTCCTTCTCAATCTATCATTTATTTCCCTAAGCATTCCTCCTGGGCTTTTGATTGTTTTTTTTTTCTCAACTTCCTTTCTTTCCATCAACTTGTCTTCTATGTCACTCACTTTCTCTTCTACCTCATTAATCCTAGCAGTTACAGCATCCAATTTGGATTGCATCTCTTTTAATCTATGGTTAATGTCAATCTGATTAGCTCTGTTTCTGCAGTAACATAGTCTCTAGAGTCCTTTACACTTTTTTCCAGAGTCACAAATAGCTTTATAATTGTACTTCTGAATTGAATTTTGACCCAAATTCTGTAACTCTGTGGCAGAGTATTGTTTTCAGTTCTTTCTTTTATGATGAATTCTTCCTTCTAATCATTTTGTCCAGAGCAGAGTGACTGCATGAGTGGGCTGAGCCAAAAATATCAACTATGACCTAAATAAAATACAGCCTAGATGATTCTGAAAAGGTCAGAGACCAGAAAATAAAAGAAAAAGAAGAACAAAACAAAATAAAACAGAATGGACCACTAAAATGAAAAACAAATTTTAAAACAAAGCAGTAAAAATAAAAAGCCAAAAACAAAAAAAAAGAAGAAAAAAGAAGAAGGAAAAGAAAAGAAAGAAAAGAAGAGAAAAAAGAGAAAAGAAAAGAAGAAAAGAAAAGGAGGAAGGAGGGAAGGTTGTGGTGAGGAAATGGTAGTGGAGAGAGAATGTAGTCTGAGGGGTCCTAGAAGGTGATCCTCTTGGTTCTGAGTGTATTTTTTTCTGTATGTTAGAAATGCTCAATCCAAAATTTATATAAACTAATAATACTTGTATAAAGCCCCAACGTTGACCACAAGAACATAAACAAGATAAAAGAGGGGGGCAGAATGGGAAGGAAGAGAGATTATAATCTTAGAGAATGAACCAACACAGTATTCCAGTTGGTTCTGGGTGTATTTTGTCACGTGTTAGAGAGTACTAACTTCCACTATTGTAAAACAAAACGAGGAAGAAAAAAAACAAAAAACAAATACCTATATATCTACCAAAGCTAAATTGAATGTGTTGAAGGGAATCCAGAAGTGAAAATTATATCTAAGACGTGTAATTGTAGAAATATGTTAGTCAAAAAAGGAGAAAAAAAAAAAAAACTTAAAAATGAAGAGCTGGTACAATATTGTAGTTAAGTTGATAAAAGAGAAAAAAGTATTGGAAATTTTTAGTCTGATATAAAAATGAGTTGTAAAGGAAGAAGAAAAAAATTTTAAAAAATTAGAATAAAAAAAAAGCACCCTCTAGTTCTATATACTATTTTCCCTCAGCACTATAGCTTTCCAGTACTTCTTGTTCAGTAAACTTGCTCTTCCCTTGTACTTCCAGCAGTTCTTCTGGAGGAGGGGTCTCCTGCCCTGATTCTAAGGTGTGTGTGCCTGGGCAGAGATGCCCCACCCATGTGCTGGGCTCAGTATGAGCTGTTTACCCTGTGAAGCCTTTGTTCCCTAGAGACCCTGCCTCTCCCACGAAACAAAGAGAAAAATATGGCAGCGGCCAGCTCCCCAGCCCTGGAGTCAGCTACCCCTGGTACTACTGCAGTCTCCCAGTCTGCACTGGCCTAGGTGCTCCTGGGGTGGCACAGGTTCACTGATCTGCACAGCTTACGGGGTGCCCAGTGGCGGGAGAGTCCTCACTGTCCTGTGCCCTCCCTGCCTCCGCCTGTCCCAGGGGGAATGAAGGATCACCAGCTTTGTCTGCTCCGGTGCCCTGGGATCCAGGGCCCTGTGCCGCTGGACCCATGCTCCCAGGGGCCGCCTCTCTTGCAGGAAACAGGGTACAGCCACCTCTGCCCAAAGCCTGCCGCCTAAACAATTGGCTTTTCCCAAATGTCCTTAGAGAGCTGTGGTGCTCCATCCCTTTATCAATATCTGCCCCGGTTTGCAGTGAGCTTTCCCCCAGGTGCACTTCTTCTTATAGTGACTTCAGGAATCTGGAGGCTTCCTTGCTCCACCTGCGATTCTGCTCGATTTCCCTGCTGAACGCTTTTCCAGTGTGGATTTTTAAAGTTCCCACTTCTCCAGAGCTGGGTTTTCCTGCCCTGGAGACTTTCACTTTCCACTTCACTTTAGCCCAGCTAGTCACGGTTCCCTCCCCCACTTCATTCTTTTTTATTTTATTTTTCACCTTCCTACCTTGTTAGAAGCGAGAACTTTTCTCTCGGTAGTGTTCTGGCTGTCTCTCTTTAAATTTCAGGTTGAATTCGTAGGTGTTGAGGATGTTTTGAGGCCAGGTGGGTTAAGGACTCCTTCTCTTCTGCCATCTTGCCCCTCCCTCCTAGACATTTACATTCTTATCAAAATAAACTCTAAGTGTATGCTGCTATGGAAGTCGGGAAGACAGAAACCACATAGAAGCAGCAGCCCCAGGTCATCAGCAAGGACACAACTAGTCTATACATTCTGATCGTTGAAATGTTGCTTATGAGGGCTTTAATCATGAACAGGGGTGATGATGGCTACGTTTCTATCTAGAATCATCTTGGTGCTACATGCCTGGTTACTGTCCCAATCTTCACCTCAAACTAAAATTAAACACCATCTGCTATAGAATGAATTGTGCTTCTGCAAAATTCACATGTTGAACTGTAACTTTCAGTATCTTACGCTGTGACTGAATTTGGAGATGGGATCTTTAAAGATGTAATGAAATTAAAATGAAGCCATTAGAGTGGGCCCTAATCTGCTCTGACTGGTGTCCTGAGAAGAGAAAATGAGGACACAGACATGTACAGAGGAAAGACTATTTGAGGACACAGATAGGAGATACTATCCACAAGCCAAGTAGAAGAGCCTCAGAGAAAACAAGCCCTACTGACACCTTGGTCTTGGGCTTGTGATCTCCAGAACCATGAGAAAATAAATGTCTGTTGTTTCAGCAACCCAGTCATGGCAGTTCTAGCAAACTAAGATAGCATCTCAGTAGCTAAACAGGGCCCGGCTTACAGCTCAGATTTGCAGAGGTCTCCTGATACGATTCCCCTTACTTTCTCCTTAAGCATCTTGGGGCCATCTTACTGCAAACTGGTTCTGTTCTGTTTATTGATGTCTCTGCCTGAGATCTGCTGATGACCAGACAACAACACAAATGTTACAGAGAGTCTTGCATAGATCTGAATGTTCATATTTTCATATAGGATTTTTGTCTTCTAAATTTGTTTTCCTAGTTACATGATTCAATCAATATTTCTAAAAATTCACATTTTAAACTTCTAAGCACATTTTATAGACATAAACTTTCCCAGGCCAGTGTAAAATATTCCAAACAACTCTCTTTGCCCATAATATTTTCACTTCCATGTTAAACTTTACTTTTTCTAAAATCATATCAAGGCTTTTTTTTTTTTTTTTTTCTTTTACAGCCAGACATTGCTTCTTCTTTGTGGTTACAAGTCAGTATCACATGCTTTGTTTTTTGCTGAGCCGGTCCTAGGTTTTCTTGATTCCCTTTAGGGTTTCCTTGGAATTTAATCTTTGAATTTTGGACTTTTATTACCACACTTTTCCTCATTATTATGAATAATGTTCCTTTCTACCTATGATCTTTCCTCAGTGACTGACTTCAATTCAGGGGAATTTGGTATAAGTTAATGTTATGCATTAATTTCTCAGAATCTCTTCACCTGCTCTCATCTTTCTACTATAGAATTCAGCCTAAAATATTTTTAATTTTCTTCTAACAAAATACCTAAGCATTTATTTGGCATTAGCAATGATTCAAACACTGTGATAAATGCTATGATATGTATTAATCTCTATGTTCCTGATGAGGAAACCAAGACTTAGAAATTGAATAATTTTTCAAAGTTCATACAAGTATTAAGGGTTGGAAATATTATATAGGTATAGGTCTGTCTGATTTTAAACTAAGCTTAAAGTGCTTATATAGAGATTACTTTTAAAGACTCTTAATCTTGGATTCTGTGTACTATAAAAATACGATCTATAATTCTCATTTTTTAAAAGATTTATTTATTTATTTTAGAGAGAGAGAACATATGCACAAGAGCTGGGGGGAGGGGCAAAGGGAGATGTAGAGAGAGTCTCAAGAAGACTCTCTGTTGAGCAGGGAAGCTGACACAGGTCTTGATCTCATGATCCCGAAGTCATGACCTGAGTCATAATTAAGAGTCAGATGCTTAACTGACAGAACCACCTAAGCATCCCAATATATATTTCTTTCTTAAAGAATTTGTTTCTTATAAGATCAATTCATAGTAATTTATGCAAAATATGAGTAAAAACATAACAGAAAATTGATGTAAAAAGGCACCTTCATGCTCATAGACTAAAAATATTCAATTTAATATTTTATGTACACCCCATTAGGCATCTCTCTCTATCCCTCTCTCTCTTTTACTTAAGGAGGATCTGAGCTTCTTGTGGATACTTTATGTAAATGTATCATACTTCATATTGAAACTATTTCCATTTAACATTTTAACATAACTATTTCCCATTTTTATATGAACATTCTGAGTATATTCATAATGGCTGCATAATATTCAACTAAGGGGATAAACTCAAATATAATTTTAAATTCCCATATTCTGTGTGGGATATGATTCTTGTTTTTGTATTCAGAAACCTCTTGTTCTTATTCTTTGAATTCAGTAAGTATCTGAGGTAAATTTTCAATTTTTAATAGATTTTGATTTACAAGAAAGTTGAGAAGATACTATAGTTTTCATATATTCCTTATGCAGTTTCCCTTATATTCAAATCTTACACTAATAAATTACATTTTTCACAATCAGTGAACCAATATTGATACATTATTATTAACTAAAGTCCATACTTTATTGAGATTTTCTTAGTTTGCACACGATGTTTTTCTTTTCTTTTTGTTCTTTTCCCAAGATCTCATCTGACATCCTACATTACATGTAGTCATCATATCTTCTCATATTCCTTTTGATAGTAACAGTTCATCACACTTTACTTGTCTTTGACAGTTGTGAGGAGTGTTGGCCAGGTTTTTGCAGAATGCTCTTCAATTGAGATTTATCAACTTTTCCTATTATTAGGCTGGGGTTATAAATTTTGGGTTGAAGACCATTTTTATCACATCCTTCCAGAGAAAATACTATCAATATGACTCATCCCTGTTGATGTTGACCCATTCACCTGCCTGAGGTAGTGTCTGCCAGGCTTCTCCACTGGGAAGTTACTCTTTTTCTCTTTCCCATACTGGACACTTGGGAAGGAAGTCACTGTATGGAGCCCATACTTAAGGATGAGGAATTGTACTCAACCTTCTTGAGGACAGAGTATCTTTATAAATTATTTGGAATTATTCTGCACTGGAGATTTGTCTTTTCTCCCCCATTTATTTATTTATGCAATTATTATATAAATATGGGCTCATACTTGTAGTTATGATCTAAGCTATTTTATGTATGTTATTCATTCAAATTGGCCCAGTTGGGAGATCTTTCAATTGACTCTTTTGTCCCTTTTACACACTCCTTCCGTGTGTGTGTGTGTGTGTGAACATTTTCTTTGTCGTGGCCTCTCCCCTCTCTTCTGATAGGTCAGAGAAGCATGAAAGATGTTCACTATCACTCTTGCATTTCCACATTATAAAGATTCTAGATCACTGACAATGCCTTGAAAGTCAAAGTCTTGTGGTGTGAAAATTAATAAAGGGAAACCTCACTAAGTGTTCTTAGGAGGTTAGAAGGGATTGTTGGTGGGGGGGTGAGCAGTAGTATTCAATGTCAGTTACAGAAGGAAGAGTCAGTTACAGACCCCCAACAGAAGAATCATCAACAGGAAATAATGACCCATTACAGGTTCCAACTGGAAAAGATGTACACTGCATCTCCTACAAGACATCCATCCCTGTAACTCAGCCAATGAGAAAGTCATCATCACTGAACTGTTGCTTTTTTTCCAGCAGATTTTCATTCAAAACAACCCCACACAACTTTCTGTTTCTCCATAAAATAACATTCCTCTCCTTTATTTGTTGGACTTACCTTTGGTTTTTGCCATAGCTTGTGTGTTCTGAATTGCAATTATCAATAATTCCTGAATAAATCCATTTTTCTTCTGGGAAAATAACTGATAATTGTATTTTTAAGCTTAAGTGGTGACAGAAGTATATTCAGGAGTGTTCTACTTTGGGGTGAATCAATACCTTCCTGTGTTAATATGCTGCAGCAGCATTTGCAAGTTTCACACAGTTCAGAGCCTGCAGAGTAAGAAAACCACACCTAAAAATAGGCCTTTACAGCATGTCGACAGGCCAAGCAAGCACTGTGCTTCCCATTTTCTCCACTGACCAACTTTTGGGCTGTTATGCATTTAATAGCAGGAAGTCTACCCTCAGTTTAGTACAAAATGAGCAGCAAATGTTAACTTTTAGTGCCACTCTGCCAGTTTCCTAATACAAAAGGGAGACTTTTGCAAAACAGAGAAGCAGACAATTTTTCAAAGGGCCTAATAACCAGAGGATACATCTTCAGACAGAGTGACTTTGGGCTACCACTTTGGGTTTCTCTAACCCATGAAAGGGGTTTGAAAAATGAACTAACAGATTTTGAATTAAAGATTACTAAAGATAAAAAGGAGATGGAACGCCTGGGTGGCCCGTGGTTGAGCATCTGCCTTCAGCTCAGGGTGTGATCCCGGAGTATTGGGATCAAGTCCCACATTGGGCTTCTTACATGGTGCCTGCTTCTCCCTCTGCCTGTATCTCTGCCTCTTTCTGTGTCTCTCATGAATAAATAAAAAAAATCTTAAAAAAAAAGATAAAAAGAAGAACAACATAATTCCTGAAGCCAGAAATTTCTTATATTTACAGTGTAAAGTAGGAATTTGTTTTCCTCAACTCTCCACCTCTCCCCAATGTCCTAGAAAAGACAAGTTTTTGGAGAAGCCCCCTCCAATCAGTTGTGTCATCCTGAGAAATGATATATAAGGAAAGCTGTTTCACAAATGCTTTGGCTTCTTTCAAATTCATACTTTTTACCTGTGGGAAAGGGTCTTTCAATTGAAGAGTTGTTAGCAATCATTTCAAACTCTAAATTTGGAAGTGTCCTCTAAAATGCTTTATGTGGGCAGCCCAGGTGGCTCAGCGGTTTAGGGCCACCTTCGGTCCAGGGCATGATCCTGGAGACCCAGGATCGAGTCCCACATCCGGCTCCCTGCATGGAGCCTGCTCTTCCCCTCTGCCTGTGTCTCTGCCTCTCTCTCTCTCTCTCTCTCTCTCTCTCTCTCTCTGTGTGTTTCTATGAATAAATAAATAAAATCTTAAAAAATACTTTGAATGATAAAATAGCTATAGTAAAATATTACTTAAACTTTAAAAATACAAAATAATACATTGGCTAAGGAGTTAAAATTTTAAAATTGTGGTATCTCTCCCACTTTAGTGGTCTGTTTCTTTCCTTCCTTTTCTGGTTCTTACTAGGGAGAGATGTGGTGTGGGGAGATAGGGTGTGTACATTGCAGCCAGACTAGCTGTGAACTTAACCCTGCTGAGGACCAGCAGGAAAGGGAAAGTACAAGTGTGTCCCCCTGAAACAGCCAGGAATGTCCTCCTTGTCATAGAAGATCAGAACATCAAGTAAGCCTTCTTCAGCTCGAAAGTGGCACTGAGCATTGTGTCTGCCTATGTCCTTAATAGTAAGCACATTGTTGATATTTCTAAGGAATCCAGAAACTTCATTCTTGAATTGTTTACAAATAGAATTTAAACTACTTGTCCCCAAAAGCTATTTGTTCTGAAACAATTGTCTTAACTTTGGAGATTACATGTAAAATGTATATTTTATTCTCAGGCTGACCACCGAAAAGGTACATCTCATAAGCCATTTGTGCAAGAACAACCAAATTATCAAATTATCAGATGTTTAAAGATTGCATTTTTCACCTGATATATAACAGATTTATTTTTACTTCACCTTAACTGTAAAATATGTTGACTGTCTTTTATAGCAGTACCTTGACAACCACTAAGGCCACTTAGGACAAGCTGTCACCTGGTGACACCCCAGAGCTGAGGCTGCTAATTCTCTGGGATGTTTTACTGATAGCACACACATTATTTATCAGTCAGTACAACTGCTGCACACTCAGAGTACTGGGGAAAGTTGATTGTGCCTTTGTTGACAAGATAGATTACCCATGCTAAGCTTGAAAGTTTTAATTATGTGTGATTAAATGCAGTTCCCTTCTTTATAATTTGTATGTTCATACCCTTTCAGAGTTAAAAGAATATGTATGTGTATATATAGCAACTGGAGAGAGAATTGTTAATGCAAGTAGGAAACCCAATGGAATACATATGAGTTACACATTTAATAGCAAATATTAGACTCTTCTCTTTAGGAAAAATTAATATACAAAGTATTTTATACTAAAAATGATACCTTCTGTTCCAAATGCTACAATGATGCATTTTTCAAATATTGTAGTAGAAAACTGGCTTATATCCACCATCTATAGTTTAGAATGTGGTTAGGTAGATGCTGCTTTCCTTATGATGCCATTTCATGATAGTTTATTCAATTTTTTCAGTTATAGAATTTTTCTGCAAAAATTCAACCTCTTTACAGATTCTGGAATTCTGAAATTAGACCAGAATCAAAACTTAGGTTTACATATTAAATAGCAATATGGTATGTATAATGGCATGAAAGGTAATCAAATGTTCAGAAAAATGAAATATGAAAGTCTGATTCTCCTTTAAACTAGGATTTTAAATCAAACAATTTTGCTAGTGCTTAATTCAATTCAGGATATGTCTCTGTTTAAAGATATTATGTAGACAAGGAAGTCAGAATACCAAAGAAAAATGAATATTAGTCTCACACTGAACAGAAAAATATATACATTCCCTAAGTTTAGTTTCTGCTTTAAAAATGCGTGCTATGTAGCATTTCTAGTAACTTATTGAGGAAGTCACCATTGTGCAAATTACTATCCTCCTCTGACTTCCCTGATTTGGGGAATTTTTGTAACTTGGTCACATGGCACTTCCTTTCTTACCCACTATCCACGGGGAGTATTTAATACTCAGTTTCTACTCAGCTCACAAGGATATGGAGAGGGTCAAAGTGATTTGGGCCTCCTTGTATTCACACATGTTTATTGTTTCTGAGGCTTTGAAAATTGGGTCAGGATGGAGAGATGGCTCACATTCTTGTGTATAAACTGAACTTGTCCTTAGGAACATTTTTATCATCAAATGAGAAGAAATGGTGGGTTTGCCATGACTGTGGTGGAGACCAATTTTGCTAGCTGGGTAATGAGGAGGAAAGTAGGGCTTTGTGGCAGCATGCACAGGACAGAAGACAGACCTGGACATGGAAGTTCTGCTCTAGTTTGGCAAAAACAGTGTCTTCAAAACCATATCATGACTTTTTTTACTGTGATAACCTATTTACCACAATGCAGATGCTTTGATTAGCATGTAGTAAATTAGGTTCTTAATGAGGGAGTTTGTGAACTTAAATAAGAAAAAATACATCTTTAGTTTCATTGACGTCTAATTGATATTTATCAGTTTCTTCAATTATGAATATAGATAAAAAGCAATGTGGCTTTGGACATACCAATATAAGTCATAGCCATGAGGTATCTGGGTGACTCAGTCAATTAAGCCACCAACTCATGATTTCAGCTCAGGTCACTATCTCAGGGTCCTGGGATGGAGCCCAGCATCAGTCTGCTTGTCCCACTCCCTCTGCTCCTCCTCTCGCTCATGCTCTCTCCTTCTCTCAAATAAATAAATAATTTTGTTTAAAAGAGAACTCATAGCTACTTTAAATATTTATTATTTATATACACCTGTTACAGATAACTCAAAAATACTTTTTCACTTATCACTATAATTGTGGTATTTATTAAATTGCATGGCCTTTATTAAGTCATGGTATTTATTAGTCCCACTGTCAGATCTCACTTAATGTGATTAATATAATTTATAATCGTATTTCGATATAATTTGTTTTGTGAATGTATGTATTTTATTTTATGTTTTTGTGTGATTCTTCTGAGAAGGGTTAATAGGCACACCTTGCCAAAGAAAAACAGGGCAAAGTAGAACTTTTATTGTGGCATGGTTTTCAGTGGCAGGGCAGAAAGTGAAGGCTGTTGAAGGGACTCTCCTCCCCATTTCAGTTCCCTGAAACTCTGACAGTCCTCAGGAGATAAATCTAAAGGACAGTAGTGGAGAAGGAGATAGGACTGGGAAAGAAGAGGCTTAATGACAGCAAGGACCATGTTTTCCTAGATGATGTCCTGCAGGAAGGTGGTAGGTCCTCTGCAGGTGCTGGTTTAATGCAAAGTTTGTCCAGAAAAGTTGTACCTGGGGCACTGGAGCTCCCGGGATATATAAAAATGGCCAATCCAGTTTGACTTGGGGTAATGGAGCCCCTAACTTCAAAGGAATATATGGATTTGGCCAGAAGAACAACCAGTGGTGACCGTGGTGAATTAGAGCCTGTACCTTTGTTTTCTGTACAACTGAAAAAAAAACAAAAACAAAGAACAACTCTAATACCTGCTCAGATAATTGTTCAACCTTGAGGAAAGACATGTAGCTAAAAAATTATTGTAATTGGATTTACTGCCATTTCAGCAAAATGCTGACATGGAATCAGATTTATTTTGATCTAAAGAAAAATAAATAGGTATTTTATCTTTATTCAGGCTTGTGAAGAATCAACCACGTTGATTACATTATCATTATACTTATTATCACATTAACATTTTCATTATTACCATTTTGTGAGTATAGTGAATATTATTTCAAGTCCTGACATTTGGGAAAAATGATGAGGCTTAATTTTTAATAGTTTTTGAAATTTATACTCCAATTTGGAAGATAAGTTTGGGGGACTATTTCATTACAGAAAGAGGCATTTTGTAAGAAATGATCATGATAACATCCAAACATGATTTTATGAATATCAGCTTTAATTTTTCATTAACAAATAATTGTAATGTGTGTGATATAGAACACACTGGACATTATTTGAAGCAGCAAAACCATAGTCATGGACAAGAGGTAGTTCTAAATTCATTGTGTAACAGGAAGAGATAGCTGGCAGATCACAAAACTTTAGCTGATGGTAAGTGCTGGGAAGGGAGAAGATGCAGCATACAACAGACACTGGTGAGTGATTGGTGAGCTATTTTTGTTAGGTAGTGAGGAAAGGCTATCTGGAATTGGCATTTATTTCAGGACATGAACACTGAAAAAGAACTAATCACAAGGAAGATCTCCAAGCTCAGAAACAGGAACATGCAGAGGCTTCTGGGATTAGTGCAGAAGTGCAAGGATGGAGATGTGTCTCTTAATGTACTTAACAAGAACAAAGAGAATAAATATGCAAGCAACCATAGCAGGGATTTTGGCTTTTCCATGTGATACTACCTGCTTCAAGGAATGTGGTCAACATTTGGTAAAGACCACTGTGGATGCTTTGAGATTGAATGCAGAGTGAACAGTAGGTGTTCAAGAAGACATGTTAATGACAAAAAAAAAGGGAAAGGTGGACAATTAGAGATATGTTTTGTAGATTGTTCTAATGGCTTATTGAAGGAAGGAATTTAGAAGACAAGATAGAGTAATTGTGTAATTTACTATCCAAATTAGAATGTTCTTGAGAGTGAAAGGGAGTAGTTAGTAATAAGGCAGGACAGGAGATGTAAGCCAGGACTGTCCCAAATAAATCATGACATATATTTATCCTAGATTTAAGGAAGAAGAGTCACGAAGACTGGAACTGTGGTTTTGGCTTTGGTGACAACATAGAAAAGTGATGTGCTATTAAGAGGAGCAGCAAAGCCTGTAGCAAGACAAATTTTGGAGAAGAAATCAATTGGCCCTTACTATATGTTAAATCTTAGAAACCTATTTTTTTTTAATCATTAGACTCTAAGTAAGGAGTTAGGAGTTAAAATGACCCTTAAAATACCATGTAAAGTTTTGCTATAATTTTGTTACTTAATTTTCTAAGATATAATTTTGTTACTTAATTTTCTAAGACAAGTAGGCTGCACTTCATAATGTCACATTCCAAATTTGCTAAGAAAAAAAAAATCAGTGAACCAATTTATTTCATAAGAGGTTTTGTTGAGAAACTGATGTTAGCATCAAATGTTATCATCAAATATGTCAACTTGTTTCCTTTATGCTATTCTACTCCTTTATAATTTGTTTACTTAGGCCTGGGCTCACCACTTCAGAATCAGAATAATGAGAGCAAAGTATAATGACTCTTAAGATTGAATTTTTTGGAGACTCCAAGATACTTGTAAACCCTTTCAAAGTAGCACTTCTCTTTTGAAGATAATTAAACACATCTACTCTTCAAGAGATAGGCACAGAATTGAGAAAAATGTACCTAATCAAGAAAAAAATATGTTTTGTTTTTTTTTTTTTTGCTTAATACACTACTATGAATTGTGCACATATATTCTAGATTAAGACTGCATTATGTCCTGTAACAATCATTTCCAAATCTAGGCTGGACACTCCAGGAATACACAAAATGATTATTTGTTACAGGAAATGGGTGTATATTCTTTCTACCTAATCTGTAAGCATTTTATTATTAGCAAAATATACTGGCACAGTAGTACATTTATAAGATAGAAACACAAAATCAGTGCTCAGGAAGTATTTTATTGATATAACTATCAGAAATATATGGGGGAGGGGCGCCTGGGTGGCTCAGCGGTGGAACGGTTGAGCATCTGAGGGGCACTGTCACATAGTACCAATGATAACAGAACATAATTTCACCCATTTGGAATTTTTGCTTGATGGAATGGGCTCTGAACTTGGCCAGACGGTCACTTGACATTTGTCTGGGCTCACACCCACCCTGAAAATTTTTAGGTTGCTGAGTGTCTCCTGTTCTCACCTAAGGAAAAGTCACAATTCTGACTGGCCAAGAATTTATCACTTAACCTTAGGCAAATCACGTTTTCTATCTTAATCGCCTTATCTGTGAACCAAAATTTGGAATTAGTACCTTGTTGAATTAATGCATGAGTGAATAAATGATGACGGTTAGGATGAAAGTTGTACTTAGGTTCTGTCTAGGAGGAAAAATTTTTCCTCTATCTTGAAGGTCTTTCAGCTGGACTAAGAATTAGGTCAATACAAGATGCATTAACAGGAGAAAAACACCAGTTTTATTATGTGCAGACAGAGGCCCAATTGTGAAATTAAGACATAAAGAGATGACCAAGGAAGGCAGTTATTATTCATTTTAGACAAGAAGACAAATTTCTGAGGAACTGACAGGACAAAGAAAATAGGTATGCGGGAGCTTTAATTTGTGAAGATTGTAATTTAATTTGTAAAGAATTTTAAGCAGAATTTGGGCTGAGGTAGTAGATTAGAAAAAAAAGTAATGAGGTATGTTTCCAAAACTTTCTTGGCTTTTAGTCCCTATCTCTGGTGATAAAAGAGTGTCTTACTTCTAAGTATGGGAGGGCATTTCTCATATGGGAGGTTTGTTTCCTGCTTTCAGGAGGACAGAAGAAGGTCCTTACACCAGCTGTTTCTTAAGTAACTTTCGTTTGAAATAATCAGTATGCCAAAGTGGCACATTTTGGGGCAGCCTGCCTTTGGTCCCTGCAGGGCCCTGGCATTCACTTCCTCTCAGATGCTCATCTTCAACACTCTGAAGTAGGAAGAAGAAATCTTAATCTCATCTTTAAATTACTGCAACATAACATTGGATGTTTCATACTTTGTTTGCAAATACATCTACACATTTCACATATTTTAAGAGTAAATTGTAAATGATGCTACTTAAATTGGGCAATATGTAAAAGTAAATCATCATGGACTACAATGTAAAGTTATTTTCTCTTTCTCGACTTATGGGAGGGGTGGCAAAGACAAATTTAACTAGTTCATTTTCATGGAGAGAATAATTTTTTTTAAAGCAGTGGAAATTTTACTCAATGGATTTTCAATTTAATGTTGGAGAAATGTCAGAAATTATATATTAGCATATCTTCTGGGATTCCTCCTAAATTAAAGTATTTTGGAAAATATTTATAAAATATGCAACCTTATCTTGTCTTATGGCATCAAAACTAATAAATAAAGTAGATAAATAAAGCCCTGGAACCATAAATTTTAATAGAGTAAGCCTTCACATAAACAATAATGTCTACCAAAAATGTATTTACAAGAAATGGTTGCCACTATGTTTCCATAACATAATTTATAAAATAATAATGAAGTACATACTTCATAATATGATTATAAAACTAAGGAGGCATTTCTCTATTTTATAGAAAATAAAGTAATTTAGATGAACTTCAATTTTGATTTCAAATGTCATAACTCTTTCTATGATTTATCAAAAATGCCACATTCCTGTCTCTATGATTTGTTAAAAATGCCATCTTCCTGTCTCTAGTAAATTTGCACATCTATATTTCATCACCAAGATCATCAGTTGAAAAATATTTCTAAGGACTACTTTCCATTGAAAAACCTCTTCCTGACATTTACTGCATAATACTTGTAATACGTAACTAATACTTGATAAATTAGTGTGTCTCCATATGGCATCTCCACAACAACTAATCCAGGTAAAACTTGTAAAATCCAAGTCCAATCACTATGCTTTCCACTACATCACCATAAACAAACAGCAGCAGCAGGAACCCCAAAATTTCCCTAGAATTCCAGGAAGGAGGACACTAGATGCTGTAATAACGTTGTTGGAATGGGAAAAGCCAGAAACATAGGTTACAGCATACCACTTAATTTACAAATCATCTGGGAGAAAATGCTGAGAAAGCTTAAAACAAGTTCTTCCTGATAAGAAGTAGTTTTCATGTGGTGATCAGATAAGAAATCATTATATATAGAAAGCTGGTAAGAAATTGGTGGGCACAGTGTGCCAAGAAGGAGCCAAGCATCCCAAGTTCTGATCAGAGCTGTAGCCCATGCCCTGCCAGTCAGTCTGAGGGCTCCTGAAGACCTTCCAAATGCTTTCCCACTTATGTGTTAGTCTGGTGAAAGAGCAAGGATCCCAGGCTGGGAAGAACATAAGCCATAGGTGTGTTTTGGATCTGAGTTTGGTTGTCAATTCTAGACATTTCTCATTCTTTGCCGAGTGCTTGCAGCCAGTGGAACCAATTGGATAACGTCTGCAGTGTGGTTTGGGACTTCTTTACTAACAGTTTATCTCCTAAATTGGATTCTTGCTTTTTCACAGGTTGTCTGAGCTGCTTAATATCCTATAATAGGTTCCTTCACTGTTTAAACTACTTAATGTTTTACTCCTATTTGTGGAATAGCTGTGGCAGATAGAAGCCTATGGAGACTGGTGTAAAGAGGCTGAAAGCTTTCCTAAAGACAAGGGGAGCCCTGTCACCAAATGTGTTTGCTAGGGAGCCACAGGGTGAGTATTGTCAGAAGGCAGGCCAGGAGGTAATGTAGCTTACACACCCAGTGTGGAAGGAGCAGAGGCACCAAAGCATGACTAGGCTGGGCTATTGGTCACAGTTGACAAGCACACAGGCAGCAGAGGTTCCTACCCCACTGTGGTCATTCCTCTGGGCCTCTCTCCAGGACAAATCCAATCTCACATATTGAGATGTAAGAAAAAATAAATGCTTGGTCTCTGTGCCTGGTTCCTGTCACACATTTTCTAAAACTCTTGGAGCCTCCAGAGTAGAGTAGTAAGAGTGTCTTTTTTATGGTAATGAGATGACTAGTAGTTGGGGGCCCTACAAGTAGCTCCAGGATAGAGACTGGTTACCAGAAAGACTCAGGCATGATTATAAGGGTGGGACTTTCAGCCCCATCCCCTGACCTTAAGGGAGGGGAGAAAAACTGGAGATTGAATTTATCACTAGTGACCAATGTTTTAATCAATCATGCCTATCCAGTGAAACCTCCATCAACACCCCCTACCAACAGAGTTCAGAGTTCAGAGTCAGTGAACACATCCACATGCCAGGAGGGTCGCACACCCCAGCTCCCGGGGGATGGAAGCTCTTGTGCTTAGGATCCTTCAGGACCTTCAGGATCTCTGTCATCTGGCGTTCATTTGTATTCTTTATAATAAACCAATGACATTAAGTATATTCCTGAGTTCTGTGAGTCATCCTAGAGAATTATCAAACCTAAGGAGGGGGGTCATGGAAACCTCTGATTTATAACTGATTGGTTAGAACCACAGTTGGCAGTTTAGGACTTGCAACTGGTGTTTGAAGTGAGGACAGTTTTGTGGGACTAAACCCTTCAACTCTGAGGTCTGTGTTAACTTGGGTGGTTAGTGTCAGAATTGAATTGAATTATAAGACATCCAGGGCTGCCTGGGTGGCTCGTTGGTTGAGCATCTGCCTTCGGCTCTGGGCATGATCCTGGAGTTCCAGGATCGAGTCTCACATGGGGCTCCCTGCAGGGAGCCTGTTTCTCCCTCTGCCTGTGTCTCTGCTTCTCTCTGTGTTTCTCATGAATAAATAAATAGAATGGTTTTTTTGTTTTGTTTTGTTTTGTTTTTTTGTTTTTTTTTTTTGTTTTTTTTTTTAAGAACTATTAGGACACCCAATTGGTGTCCGGAGAGTTAAAGAATTGACTGGTGTGGGAAACAATCCCTACACGATGGATGCCCAAAATTTCTTAGAGACATACACTATCCCTAGCCCTCTCTCAACTTGAAAGTATATAATCAGCCACTCTTAATGCCTCAGTGCAGTTCTTTCTACCCAAAGGTCTTGTCCCCATGCTTTACTAAAACCACCTTTTTGCACCAATGACATCTCAAGAATTCTTTCTTGGCCATAGGCTCTGAACCCCCACAATTTCCTACATCATATACCAGGCCAGAAGATAGCCTAACCAAATAAAGACAGTAAGTCAGTGGTAGAACTCCTGGTGCTGTTTTAAAAATAAGTATTGACCGAGTGCACACTCTTGAGTCAATTTTACAGGATTTAAATCACTTTGAGCACTCAAACACAGGACTAACTGGAGCCAGAGAACTGTTGATGCTGACCTTTGCTGGCCCTGTGACTTCAATCAACTAAGATCTGAACTCTCTTAACTCAGGATGTCTTTTGCCCCAATTCTACAATGAATTTTCCCTTGCCAAGTCTGTCCATGAATATGCATGCACCCTTAGCTTAAAACTATCCCCAATTTTGTGTTTGTTTTTGTTCTGTATTTGTGAAAGTGGGACATTGCCTTTGGAAATATCAGCAGTACTCTCCTTACCTGTTGAAAGTAAAATCTCTCTTTTTCCCACTCTTTGGTTTGGTTGTGTCTTTTGGTTCCATGCCCACTAATAAGTGAACCAGGTTTTGAGTTACACTGTGAATGAAAATAGCTCATACTTGATGTGAGAAACAAAGAAAGAAGGAAATGTAGATAAAATTAAATGTCCTTATAACCTGCAGCCTATTGACAAATAAGTGTGGCATGCAGAGTATTCATGACAGGCATTCCTCCATCTTAGTCCGACCCCCAGGATCCTGTAAATCTACTTTAACATATAAAAATTCCTTTTGAAATTTCTCTTTATCTCTAAACCCCCAAGATACATGTTGGCAGTCATCCCCCAAGCATATGGCCCACTGATACAAATCTGAAGGGTCTTATGACTCAGGTTTTATTAGATGGTAATAAGTGACCTTTCCTCAACAGTAGCTAGCCCCCTCAAGGTCCTGGAAACTTTGCTTCCAAAATTCCTTAGAGAATATCTTAGAGAATATGCTATCTTCAAACCCCTCCCAACTCCCAGGTATATAATCAGTCACTCCTCACAGGCAGGGGGCAGAACCTCTTCCTACGCACAAGTCCTGTCCCTGTGTTTTAATAAAACCACCATTTTGCACAAAAGACATCTCAAGAATTCTTTCTTGGTCATCAGCTCTGGACCTCACCCCACCAAACTTCACCTGTATTCTAAAACTTCATCACCTTGAAACAGGCAGAGTGACATTCTCCTAGGGACTCAACTGCCTGGATGTTAACACTTTGTTAAGGGCAAAAGGCAATCTTAGACTGACCCCCAGGATCTTGTAAGTCTACTTAAGTATATAAAAGTTCCTTTGGAAACTTCCTTTATCTCTACCCCTCCTCCCATACATGATGGCAATCATCCCCTAAGTCTAAGAACCACTGATATTTGTCTGAAGGATCTCAAAGAGTAAAGGTCTCATTGATAGACAAGGCTAGGTAGGGAGAGATAGGTAGGGGGTTACCTGATTAGGCTCACAGAAATCCCAGAAATGCTGAGGCGTAATGAAACAAAAAATAAGGAAACTAACCAGATCACCCTGCCCTGAGGGTCAGAGGTGGGGTCTTTTTATGATAGTCACCTTGTTACCAACAGAGAATAACCAGACCCCAAAGAAGAAGTAAGCCATTAAATATATTATCACCAGTCCTTACACAAATCAAGACATCATAAGGATGTTAAGGCCACATGCAACCTGGTCAGTTCTAAAAAAAAAAAAAAAAAAAAAAAAGCTGTCAGCGGAGGCCAACATTGGCAACCCTGTCAGGACTCCTCTAACTCCTGAGAGCTTTTTCTGTGTCTCTGTGTAATGAAATTCTATTGCTTTATTCACTCTCCTTTGTCAGCAACATTCATTCTTCCACTCCATGAGACAAGAACCTCGCTTTGCTACTTCACTCTTATGTGAAAAGGTATCAATACCAAATAGAGTCCTTTATTTCCCACCCATGTGGGAAGTTTGCAGATGATTACTCTTCCTGGAATCAGAGATTGAAGGACTTTGCCTGAGGAGGTCAATTACTGGATCTACATCCTAAATCAGAATCCTTACTTATCCTGATGATATAATTTATGGATGGCAAATTAGGGTACCTGTTGATTCCCATACAGAATACAATTAGGTTAAATGTTACATTTCATCATGATTCAAATTCAAGGTGCCCTAAATTGGATTTCAATGATGCATTTAAATACAGAATATTATCAGATATCTGTGGCTAAAAAAGATAAGGGGAGATGTATAGGATTTTCTCCACAGTTTGAAAGACAACTTGGAATAATTCTAGGCCTCATCACCTTTCAGTGGATAGTAATGATGATGATAAAAATAATAATGACAAATATTTTTGAGAACTTAATATGTGCTAAGCATAGTTCCAGGTTCCAAATATACATGACCTATTTTAGACATTATTTTCATCCATGAGTCCTATTTTTTTCTGCCTTTATTATATCTTTAAAGTCATTTCTTGAATTTTTTTGAATTGGTATATAGTATGAATTTTAAGTCTTTATCCAAATATTTTTGCAAAAAATTGAGGGAATATGTTGAAGGTAAGCAAAACAAAGGAAAGAATTAAACAAATTTATTTTATTTTTATTAAAGATTTTATTTATTTATTCATGAGAGAGACAGAGAGAGAGAGAGAGAGAGAGAGAGAGACGCAGAGACACAGACAGAGGGAGAAGCAGGCTCCATGCAGGGAGCCTGACATGGGACTCAATCCTGGGTCTCCAGGATCAGGCCCTGGGCTAAAGGCAGTGCTAAACCGCTGAGCCACCCAGGCTGCCAAACAAATGAATTTAAAAGGTAAATACATGTAATCTATTTCAAAGTATTTTCTCTTTTCTGTTTCTAAAGTATTCTGCTTTGCCAATTGCTTATTTAAAATACCTCAAAGCCATGATTATATCTGAGATCCTAGATGCAGCTAATACTGAATTTTATGACATGGACTACAAGATTTAGTTATATCTAGCCCAACTCTGGCTTGCTGTGGTGTCTTCATTTTTGGAAGCATGTGGGGAAAATATGCGTGTAGTCCTTGGCTTAGCTGCTCCTCAGTTGAATGGTTTGGCTACTTTTCAGTTCAATCCCCTAATCTTCTGGTTCTGGAAGAGGTTTGCTGATTCATTGCAGGGGGTCTAAATACTACTACTGCCTTCTCACATCCCTCCAATGGTGAGAATTGCAGGTCCCCAGAAACAATGCACAAGGTGAAATAACTCAAGGGACAAATTCACAAAGATTCACGCATCTTGTTTTCACTCTCTCTGTAAGGCCTTTTGGAAAAGTAAGTATTCCTCTGGGTACTGGTTATGTATTTCATATATCACAAGGAAGATTATATTTTTAAAATAAATGTGTACTTATTCAAAGCTATTGTAGTTTAGTTTTATGAGATTATTAAATAAATTTAAACAAGTGATACAATTTTAGGTCTATTTATATCTTCTTGAATATAACATGCTATTTTGATTATATTATTATAAACATATTATAAGGATTTTCCATAAAGCAGGAGAATACTTATTGATTATCCTCTGTAAGAGTAATCAGTTTTACTTTGAAGTTACTGTTGACAAGCTTTCATTGTAACACGTATAATTTAAAAGATGTGTATAGATAATTCTCATAAAATAGGAAGTTGAGGAGGTAAGGAAAGATTTCCAAGTACTTTTTGGGGGGTTAGATAGATAGAATGTAAGTGAACACTTCTGTCTTGAGACTTAATGTGTCAGGTTCCTGTAGTTGCCACATCTCATACCTCAAACTCTCTTCTGGGTATAAGATATAAGTGGTTAGATTTGGGAAATCATGTGATATTAAGAATAAGAAGCAAGAAAACATGATTTCTCAAAAACTATCTACTGTCCAGGCCAAATTCCCATACAACCACACTTGGCTGGAAAATTCAGACAGGGTATAATCGTGAAGACTAATTCAAGCAAAGATATGTAATATGCTTTCTGTATAGGTGTTTGGAAAGTTAACAAGTCTGGGCACTCCCAGGAAAGGCTTTTACAGTCTAGGAATAAAAAGAACATCGTTTAGTGCCTGCCTTCTGCCTGGGTCATCATCCTGGAGTCCCGGTATCAAATCCCATGTCGGGCTCCCTGCATGGAGCCTGCTCCTCCCTCTGCCTGTGTTTCTGCCTCTCTCTCTCTCTCTCTCTCTCTGTGTGTGTGTGTGTGTGTGTCTCATGAATAAATAAATAAAATCTTAAATAAAATAAAATCTTAAAAAGAACATCATGGAAATCCTGGATGGCTCAATCCGGTTAAGCATCTGACTCTTGATTTCAGCTCAGGTCATGATCTCAGGGTCATGAGACTGGGCTCCACACTGGGGTTTTAAACCTGCTTAGGATTCTGTCTCTCCTTCTGTCCCTCTCATTTTCCCTCCTTCTCTGAAAAAGAGAGAGAGAGAGAGAGAGGAAGAAAGAAGAAAGAAAGAAAGAAAGAAAGAAAGAAAGAAAGAAAGAAAGAAAATGAATATTAGATTTTTCCAAAGCTATAAGACTTCTGAGTTCCTTTGTTTGAATTCAAAGGCTAGCAAGCACTTCCTAGCCCAAATCAAATAAGTAGCCTCTCCAGTGCAGCAACTCCTCCTACTACTACGAACAAGGGAATCTTGAGGCAACCCACAGCCTGGAAAGCATCTGCTGTTTGTTGAGCTGAGATGGAGGGAAACTTACAGTCTTTGAGGATGGCCTGGAGTATGATATAAGGTGATTTTGAGGCCTCAATGACCTGTGGTGGACATCTCAAATAAAATTTCTCTTCAGTTGTGTATATATTGAACTTAATTTGGGGGCTAGTTTAAGAAATTAGTGGGGGGTAGACATATTGGTGGGAATAAATATTATTTAATCCCTGAGGAATATTCTTCAACACCACCACCATTAGTAGAGAAGAAGATACTCTTAGGGAAGGAAAAGAAAGATATTTGGCAACAGACATTACAGTATTGCAAGGTTAGTGAGGTAAATGAAGGCACACTGGAAGGGTATGAAGGATTATTTGTAGGTTATTTCTTGTGAAATACAGAAGTTGGTGCTAAGCCAAAAAGCAACAGTTCAAGCAAAATAAGGTAGACTTATAGAATTTAGAAGACCTTCTGCCTTTTTAATCTAAGGTTTTCATCCTCTAGGATAGGAAAGTGGAAGAAGTTATCTGGAGATAGTGAGCAGTTCAGAGTGATTCATAATCAGACATATCCCATCCCATCTATGACATCAAATGCTACTTGGTCTCTTACAGAGGTATACATATATATATATATATATATAGAACATTTCCAGGTAAACTAAATTTAAAAATGACGAGGCAGATAATATGGCACAGAGATGACGGACAAACAAGGAAGGGAGGAAGAGTGTTCCAGGACTGCCACATGCAAGCTGCCTTGAGAAAACTTTGATTATACTGCCTTACACCCAGTGGACAAAGAGGAAACTGCAGGAAGATCCTCAGAGGAATCAAATAAAAATCGAGGGGGGGAAATATGATATTCCAAAAAGTATAGAACCACTGGAGTTGTCTCTGCCAGGGACAAATGCCAGTCCATCAAACTGTTTGAAGCATGGAGAGATTTTTGTTGCTGTTGTTTTCTGTCTTTAAAAACAGCACCATAATTGTGCAACTAGCAAATCTGTATTGGAAGATACCATAACTTCTCCAAATAATTATTTTTCTGGTGGTAAATAAAAGCCTAGGAAAGAGAGAAATTGAAGACTTTTGATCCAAATGGCACTATATGTTCATCCTTCAACAAAAGAAACAAGGTTAAAATCAACTCCATTCAGGAGAAACTAAAGTGCCAAACTGAAGTGGGAATGCAGCTGTAAGCAGTCATACTAGAGTTGGATGTGGGAAGTAAGGAAATAGAAGAAACAAAAGGTACCTCTACAAGAAGGTAGAAAGAATCCATCAATTCTTTTGAACTGAGTTTTAGCTTCCCAGCTCCTGAACTGAGAACACAACTACTACGAATTTGTCAATTAACACTTGTTAAGTGGAGCACAGGACACCAGATGGTGAGTCACTGTCAAACGATGGATCACAAGAGAAAGTGAAATGGAGTTTAGTACTCACAGGTCCTGGAGGAAGTACTCTTTATGCCTCCAGTGATCACACGGAAGGTAAGGCAGAGTGCAGAGACATAGGCCTTTATTAGGGTCTATGGGTGGTGTCCTTTGGGCTTCCCAGGCTAAGGCCAGATTGATCAAACAATTGGGGGTTTTTGGTAAGCCTTATGAGAGTCTTATATAAGGGGTCCAATAAGAGTAAAGCATTGGGAGGCAGAGGAAACTGTTGCTCACAATAGCTGTAGAGAAAGTCATATTAGGAACATAGTTACTGGTGACTCTGTGGGCTATGATCTAGTGTTAGTGCTCCCTGGAGGTCACTTGGCCTAATAAAATGAGTACCAAGGCAATACTACCATGGAGGAGCCTTGCTAAACTCTCAACATCATTTGTGTAAGACTAATACTGGGCACCAGAAAGGATGAATGCCCCCACCCCCCACCCTGCAGTCCTGATTCCAGAGGCTGGGCGAAGTATAATGACCAGATCATACATTCCCAAATCCCAAGGTAATATTGAAGTGCTTAAGAAGATAACCTCTTTTTTTTTTTAAAGATTTTATTTATTCGTGAGAGACACAGAGAGAGGGAGGCAGAGACATAGGCAGAGGGAAAAGCAGGCTTCATGCAGGAAGCCTGATGTGGGACTCAATCCTGGGACTCCAGGATCACGCCCTGAGCCAAAGGCAGGTGCTCAACCACTGAGCCACCCAGGTGTCCCAGAAGATAACCTCTTGAGAAAGAGTGCCTAAGTTCAAATCTTGACTCAATATTTATATCCTATGACCTTTGGCAGGTTACTAAAACTTTCAGTATCTTATTTTTTTCATCTATGAAGTGGGAATAAAATTGATGCCTGTGTCAGGGAGCTGAATGTGATGTGTTAATATTAACAAATCATTTGGAAGAACACTTGCCCATTGCAAGTACTCAGTAAATGATAATTATTGTCATTATTACTGTGGGACAGAAGACCAACGCAATCACTATAGAAAATGAGTCTGTACCAGTAAAAGTCAAACAGGAAGGTAGGAGATAGGTATGAATAAGTTAACTTATGGACAGGGTAAGTCAGCAAAAGAAAAAAAAATCCACTCAGTATGAGTCTAAAACCACCAATTCCAAAAACCAGAACAATAAAAACTATTTCTAAAAAGGCAGTTAAAAAATCAATATCAGGTATATGAAAACATTCTAGATAAAATTATTTAATGGATTCATCTGAAAAGGACTGAGGCATATTTAAGATGTCAAAAAGATTAATTGTGGAATTTTATCTATCAAAACAAAATGAGGAATTCTGACCTTTAAAAATGGGTAGAAATGAGGCACCAAAAAAGGTCTAGAAATAACTAGAAATCTTTGAAATTAAAAATATAGTCATGTAAATTAAAAAAAAATAAGATAAAAACCTGGAGTGATCACAGTTAAGGAAACAAATTGGAGTATTGGAACATAAACATGAAGCAGTTACCAGGATGCAACAAAGAAAGACAGACATAAAATGCACTAAAGGACATTACAAAACACAGAAATTAGATTGAAACACTCCAATTTGGGTTTTATTAGAGTGTTGGAAGAAGGATATGGAGAAAATATGAGAGATATCATATATGAAGGGATCATAGCAGAGATTTTCCTAGAAATAAGGATGTCTTCCAACCAAAAACAAACCAAAAATCTTCTGATTTCCAAGGAAGATAAGTAAATATTAGTTCAAACTTAGGAACATTATAGTAAAAATGGCGAATATAAAAAAATGAAGAGGAAAATAAAAGCTAGCAGAGAGAATATTTAGATTATAAAAGACTGAACACAGTTTACTTGCCAGCCATGCAGATATTGGAAGACAAATAACTCCTGTCTTCCAAGGGGGCTGAGAAAAACAAATAATAATAGAAATTTATGCCAAAACAAACCATCATTCAAGAGTACAAAAGAGAAGATATTTACCCAAAAAAGGCAAAGATATTTTACCACCCTCAAGCACTAAATATATAACTCAAATGATCTACTCAAGAAAGGACAATAATCCAGAAGAAAGATATGAAAGAAAAGAAACCATGAAAAACACAAATATTAATAAAATGTCAAAATACTTTGCAACAACTATAGTAATTAATGTTAAAAAGGTAAGCTAAAAAAACATTTGTACATGATATTAAGATGGAGGGATTTGGAACTTGATACCATATATGTGGTTAAATTACTCTAAGTTCCTTATGCTCTGCAGGAAGAAGGAAGTCTATATCTGCAACTTTTTTAAGAAAAAAAAGATAGTTAAAATTCACGTAAAATCAAGTATACCTGTAAAAACCATAGAAATACATTCTGTAACCTAGCAGCATTGTGTGGTTGAGACATAGACATGGCACTAACCCCATGAGTCTGAATAATGGCTCTTTGATTCATTAGTTTCATGATGAAAGGAAGGCAAATTTCTGGATCCTTCTGTGCCTCAACTCCCTCATATTTATTTTATTATTTTTTTAAAGATTCATTTATTTATTATTTGAGGTGGGGAGGGGCAAGAAGAGAGGGAGAGACTCTCAAGCATCCTCCTTTCTGAGTGTGGAGCCCAACAAGGGTCTCAATCCCACAACTTGAGATCATGACCTGAGTGAAAATAGAGTCTGATGCTTAGCTGACTGAGCTAACCAGGCACCCCTCAACTCCCTCATCTTTAAAATGGGCATTGTATTAGTCCTTACCTCCTAAGCTTAATATGAGGATGAAATGAATTAATGCGAATGAAGCTTTCTTTACCACACTGTATCTCAGAGAAATTTCTTGTGCATTTCTTCCAGCTTGGTGATTCTCTCTGTAGATGTGTCTCTCCTGTGCTCTCCCACCCACTGAGGCTTCCTTTCAATGACTATACTTCTCAGAAAGTTATAGTTTGTTATTTTTAAAGTCTGCCTTTATATTCTAATGCCGAATCTTTTCCTTTTAATTTTTTTAAAAAATTATTTATTTATTCATGTGAGACAAAGTAAAAGGGGCAGAGACATAGGCAGAGAGAGAAGTATGCTCCCAATGCGGGACTCTAATCCCAGAACTCCATCCAGATCACACCCTAAGCCAAAGACAAATGCTCAACCATTGAGCCTCCCTGGCATCCCTCCTTCTATAAATATTTATTTCATGTTTGTAACCACTTAGCCATGCATTTTTTAAATATTTTATTTATTCACGAGACACACAGAGAGGCAGAGACACAGACAGAGGGAGAAACAAACTTCTCTCAGGGAGCCTGATGTGGAACTCGATCCCAGGACCCTGGGGTCATGTCTTGAGCTTAAGGCAAACACTCAACCACTGAGCCACCCAGGTGTCCCTTAACCATGTATTTCATACTCTGCTTCACAGTGTTATTTAAACAGCTTATGGGGATCCCTGGGTGGCTCAGTGGTTTAGCATCTGCCTTTGGCCCAGAGCGTGATCCTGGAGACCTGGGATTGAGTCCCACATCAGGCCCCCTGCATGGAGCCTGCTTCTCCCTTTGTCTCTGTCTCTGTCGCTCTCTCTCTCACTCTCTTCCTGTGTCTCTCACAAAAAAGTAAGTATCCCAAATGCAATTTAAAAAAATCATCCAATTTTCCTAACCATTGCAAACTAATTATACGTTGCTCAAATCACACTTGCATACCAGAATAACACGTTTTCAAATGAGTATCTATATGTTGGATAGAGAATAGTGATAGATTGAATTATTGACCTGTTTCTTCACCACACTGAATTCACACCCTTTGCCTTTTACAGTTCTTCCCACTGGGGAAACAATATTCTTTTCACTGCAGAAAAGAATCTTTTTGGACAAAAAGATTTTGACTGAAGTAACACAGGTACAAGCTTGAAATATACCTGAAGTGTTTTGCCTTTGCCATGAGAACAACATTCTCCACTAGCCCACTGGTCCAGCAGGGCCATAGAGAGCAAATACACAGGAGCATCTCCAGCCAACCTGCAGCTTAGAGCCAGGCCCAGCTAGGCTCATCTCCAGACATATGGACCAGAATAAATAAATATCATTTCAAGTCATTAAGTTATAGGCTGGTTTGTTAGTCAGCATTACTCCTTCAATAGTTAAAATATATAATAAAATATGCCTAATAATTTTGATTTTGATACACAACTGAATTTATGCACATAACATATTTATTTATTTTCAGCAACAGGTTGACTTTTATGAGGTATTTCTATGATTCAATTAATATGAAACAGGGTATTGAAGCTAATATACCCTAAAATTAGACTATCCATTATCTATATTAAAAGTCACTGTAAATCTTAAAATAGCTGAGTAGAAAATTTATTCTAGTACTAGTAGGCTAAATAATTCAGACCAATTCCAAAATAAGACAATGGAAAAAGCTACAGGAAATTCACAGACAAAAATTTACCAAATGCTTCTCAAAGCTTTTCAAAAACTAATATGGAAAAATTATAAGGCCAAAAATTTGTGGTAAGAAGAGATCCCTAAGATTGAAGGCCAGCACTCAGGGCTGCTTTTTGCCTAAAGCATTTGCTAATGCAAAAGAAATGGCTAAAACTTTAATAAATAGGTATCCATATAGATGAAAAAGAAAACCCTTACTTTATATCATATGCATAAAAGCACTTGCATATAGATAAAAGATCCAATTATGTCAGTCAAAAAGTTAAAATTAATATTAAAGAATATCTTTGTACCCCAGTACATAAATGATCACAGGATTTGAAAAATTACTTACCAACAAAAGGAAATCAGATGGTATTTTATTTTATTTTATTTTATTTTATTTTATTTTATTTTATTTTTTTAAGAGATTTTATTTTTCATTCATGAGAGACTCAGAGAGAGGCAGAGACATAGGCAGAGGGAGAAGCAGGCTCCCTGCTTCTGGTGAGAGCCCCATGTGGGACTCAATCCCAGGACCCTGGGATCACACCCTGTGCCAAAGGCAGACACTCAACCACTGAGCCACCCAGGTATCCCCAGATGGTATTTTAATGATATTATTAAGTGTGCTATCTCATCAGTAACCAGGTAAGTGCACATTAAAACCTCACTGAAATACAATTACATTGCCACTACGTTGTTTATTTATCCATTTCTATTTTTCTTAAGGATTGTGTTTATTTGAGAGAAAGAGAAGTAGAATGAGCAGGGTGGGTGATAGGGAGGGGCAGATGGAGAAGAAGCAGACTCCTCCCTGAGCAGGGAGCCCAACATGGGTCCCAAGACCCTAACCAACTGAGCCACCTTGGCTCCCCACCACTACATTGTTCAAAGTTAAGAAGCCTAGCTGTGCTCAATAAAAGTAATGTTTTGGAGTAAAGGAGCTTCCATATAATCACTATACTATACTGGAAAATAACTGTTGCATTATCTAATACACTAAATATACATATATCCTATGGCTCAACAATTTAATCTTGAGTACATGTCTGAAAGAGATTGTTACATTAATCACATATTGTTGCATAACATTTATCCCTAAAAGTAGAAGCTTAAACCTACACACATTCATTATCTCACATTCTCTCACTGTCAGAAATTTGGGAGAAGTTCAGCAATTGTTCTGGCTTAAGATGTCCCACGATTTTATAGTCCACGTTTCAGGCCAGGGATGAAGTCATCTCAAGGCTCAAAGGGAGTATCTGTTTCTAAGGCCATTCACATATTTATTGAGGGAGCTTAGTTCCTCAGGAACTGCAAGTCAGAGGTCTCAGCTCCCTAACAGATAAGCCTTCTCATAGGTTTACTCACAGCATATTAGTTGTCTTCCTCCAGAGCAAGAAATCTGAGGAAGGGGGATGCCTGTGTGGCACAATTAGTTAAGCATCCAACTCTTAGTTTGGGCTCAAACCCTGATCTCAAGGTGGTGAGATAGAGACACGAATCTGGGCTGTGTGCTTAGTGTGGAGTCTGTTTAAGACTCTTTCTCCTCTGCTCCTCCCAACTTGCTCTCTCACTCTCTCTCTCAAATAAATAAATAAATCTTTAAAAATAAATACAAGAAATCTGAGGAAAAGGGAGATAGAGATCCTTACACACATACACATACAGAGGGAGAGAGAGTCATATAGAAAGACATAAAGACAGAGACAAAGGGAGCCAGAGAGAGCAGGGCAACAAGCGGCACTCAAGAAGGAGCTACAGACTTTTATAACCTAATCTCTCAAAGGCCATCCATCCCTTCACTCATGCCATCTGCTACCAACCACCAGAGCAACTATAATAGAAACTGAGAGGGAACTACAGAGTAAAACAAAGTGTGAAGATCAAAAGGCAGGGATCTTTAGAGACAATGTAATGAGCCCCTGGCAACACATACATGGATCTTCCCTAACCACATTGCTTATCATAGGTCCCAACTAGAAGGAATCCAAATGTTCACTGATGTTAGGAAAGATAAATAATCTTTGGTATAGTCTTAAATTGGAATGTTATATAGAAGTGAGAATAAATGAACTATAGCAACAATATAGAGATAATTTATAATATGGAAACAAAGGAATATGGCATAATAGAATCATTATAATTTGATGGCAACTACATAAGTTCCTACACTGGCAAAACTAATTGAATTTTTATGAATGTATACATTGGAGGTAAGACTATGAAGAAAAACAAGTTGATTACATCGTAAGTCAAGATAAAGTTTATAACTAGTGGAGTGAAGGAGTATATATTTGGAAACACCACCGGAGGGTTTGGTAAAGAAACACTAGTAGTGTCTATTTCTTAATATGAAAAGTAGGTATGAGTGTTTTCTATGTATTCATTATAGTCTATATAGATTTATATGTTTACATTTTTATCCATGTGTAGTATAGTCATGTTTAATTGCCTAAATATTACATACATTTGAGTTACTTTCTTTTTTCAAGATTTTATGTATGTATGTATGTATTCATGAGAGACACAGAAAGAGAGGCAGAGACATAGGCAGAAGGAGAAGGCAGGCTCCATGCAGGGAGCCCAATGTGGGACTCGATCCCAGGACCCCAGGATCACTACCTGAGCCAAAGGCAGATGCTTAACAACTAAGCCACCAGGCGCCCCAACTTGAGTTAGCTTCTTAAGTGAAACCCATTCCATATGCATTGTTTCATTCTTAGATCTAATAATTGCTTACAAGCAAGTGTCTTAAACATTAGGGAAAATAAATTTGAACATTCCTAGATAAATACAAGTGTCTCATGGTCAAACTCAATAAAAATTGCTCCTGTTCCATTCCTTGTTCAAGGGCATTGTCATCTACTTCTTAAATGCCACAGAGAGGTCTCAGAATTGTCATAAATAATGTGGATATTCAGAAAATATTACAACAGACAAGAAGAGCAGAAGAAAAACCAGAAGAAAATGGAAGAGGAAAGGGCAGGATCTGGGATAACGGGAGGAAAAAAGACAGTAAGATAATAGAGGCTTTATCTATGGGGACAAGGAGATTTAGGAAGCATTTGGTGGTTCAACCAGTGTTGGTTACCCAAAATATGACTGAGATTTTCCAAAAACACATACTTTATGTCTTTATATTGGTTGATTAATTGTGTTAAATTAATTACTAGCTGTGAAATAGACTATCAGTTTCTGTTCTATTTTTTTAATTTATTTTTATTTATTTTTATTTTTTTCTGTTCTCTCTATTAAGGAAAGACATGAGAAAACAGGAAAGAGGTTACTAAATTATAAGTTTCTACCTGAACATTAGTTATTTTTGTGATCTAATATCTCCAGTAATGTATTTTGAATTAACAAATTCCAATGCATTTGAAAAAACTCATAATAATTTAAAAAAAAAAAACTAAGCTTATCATTTAAACATTTTAACATTTCCAGTATATTGTTTAGCCCTACACTGCAATTATAGATAATGTTACCGTACGGACATTTCAAAGAGCAGAAATGAACAACGGCACCCACTAATGCTTCTGAGTTCAGACTGGGTGAAGTCTGGGTCAGCGATGTGCCAGAGCCACCCTCCTACATTGCTCTCCTTAATTGACTTCGCAGCTCTGATGCTCACTGTGCAGATTCAAAATCTGAGCGTTAACACAGCACAAACCACTAAACTTCCTGGAAAAAACTTTGGAAAGTTCCCTTTCATGTCATGTCAATAGTTTAGAATAGCCACATGTATTTAAATTAAACACGAGTTATGATTTTTAGAATTAAAATCCAAATGCTATAAACGGTGTATCATATTGTCCTCACATGGCTCTTTATTGCTAGGTACCTTGCTTATTCTCCTCCCCTTCCCACACCAGCTCTATTAGGGACAGACTTCTTTATGGTCCTTGTCATTTGTGAGTAGATATACAAAAATATCATGTAGTGTTTTAAACGTAGCCAACTAATAAAAGCACTGCACAAAATACAATCATACAAACAGCATTTTAGGAGAAATATGTGCTATTGTATTATTAGATATAAAATTTAAGTAATAATCCCAATAATGTGGTAGCTAAAACAAAATAAGTCACTTCCATTGGCCTTCTGTGTGGACTGCTGATCTGTTTTCCCAAACAAATTCTTTTGAAGGAAAGTAATGTTTTATAACATCAATGTCTTGGGAATTCATATGCTAACATATCTGTTCTCTATGGCTTTTGATTAGTTTTTGAATCAACTTCTTTTTCCCTTCAATTCTAATATAAGCATAAAAGAAAAATATCTATTATAAATGCAACAAAAAATATACTGCGTTTTATGTCCTCATGACTCCTAAGTCTCTAGCTTTCTTATGTCTCTACAAGCTTAAGGATGCATTCCACTGTCTTCTAAGTAACTACTTGAAAATCCCAAAGTCCTCACCAGCTTGATGAATGAGAAATGTATACATGTATTTTGAAGCAGATTTTTTTATAATATCATTAATTTTACTTGAATTTCTACCCCCTGCTTAAAAGGACTTCACATGGCACAGAATAATGGCTATTGTCCGGACTCACATTGACAGATATCATAAAGGACTCTTGACAAAATATTCTTTTTCAGGATATTAATTTTACACTTCAGACCATTATAGGAATAATATTTGTACATAACTGAAACTTCTCTTTCTTATACAGGTCTCGCAGCAGGTAGGTCTATAAAATTTTTGTCTATAAAAATTTGATCTCTGAAAATTATATAATCATTAAAATGCAGATGAAACAGTGTTATTCAACACATATTTAAATATAATTAAAATAACCTTTAACTTTTCTGGAAATTATGACCTACAGGGATCATTCACATAATTATTATATTCTTTTGGTTAAAGTCACTGTCAACTCTGATGTATTTTGGAAATTAAAATTAGATCTTGAGTGAACTGTGAAGTCCTAAAAGACTGCTGGAATTTCAGGATGCATCAAATCTTCAAGTTCACCCACCAGAAACGAGCAAGATGCTCCTATGCTGTATTTCCTCACCCTTACTTTGCTAAGCTTTCTGGGAGTGTTGAGGTGTTAAAATTGGATCTACAAGTAGGAAAAAATGTATATGAGCAGCTGAAAAAATAGAACACAGAGTCAGGCAGTGAGCTAGATGGAGCCGACGTCAGGGCCAGCACGCACGTGCAAAGCTAAACCTAAACTGGTGCCTCTTCCTACTACCGAAACAAAAAAACAACTTGTTGCAGTAATAACTTTGGCCAGACAGATTCTCCTGGGGAATATCATGGAAACCTGCCTGGTGGGAAAGAAGGAATGACTTGGACAAGCCAAATCACACAGCAGAGGGCTCAGGTATACTAAGAATGTGGCTTTAAGTTGGGGTTTTTCAGCTGGTAAGCTTTTGCCACTTTACAGAATATTAACTTCTTAGAAGATATTCTAAATCCAACATCAAATTCTCACTGATTCAGTTTTTTAAGTGGTAGAGGCAGTTCAGGTCAGCAGGAGGTTGCATGCCTTTTAGGACAGGCAGTGTGGAGCACACAGACAGGACAAGATGTCAAAGGGGCACAAAACCCAGAGCTAGTTAAGAGGATGTAAGACAATCTTATTCAGTACTAGTGCAGTAGAGGAGAAATACTAGCCTAACTTGACCTCTACCACATGGAAAGAAAAGGTGAGAGGAGAGGCCTTCTAAACACTGGGATGTGCTAACATACAAGTCTCCAAAGATTTTAAGGGCTGTGATTAGGCCATCTCTTACTGTTAACTGCTTATAGAAATTAGACTCCTACCCTCTGTAGAGACAGGGAGACAAGGGCCCTATTCTTCATGAAGAATGGCTTCGGAGTCATTGAGAGACACTCCTGGGTGGAAGAGAGCTGTACATCTCAAAAGGACAGAGAAAGGATCTAGGATGTCAAGTTTCCTAAAGTAAATGTTCTGAAAAATAAAGAGAAGTTATGGGCCTATGTCAGGTTTTTGGCTGAAACAAGGAGTAAATTCTTTGGTAGCTTTGAGTTTTCCCAGGCAGGGACTTAAAGGGAGCAGGGTCATCCCAGGAACATGGCCTTAAAGTACTAGAAGTTATGCTAAGTTTGGTCATGTTTCTTAGTGCGAGAGGCTGGACCGATGGTTTCAGCTCAGAGTGTTTGCAGTTCTCAAGGGCGCGTCTGAGACCTGACCCGTTTGACTGGTAAAAGTACAAAGAATCACTTAGATTTAGAGAGAAAAAAGTAGAATAAGCTAGAAGTGCCAGTTCCCTGTGATCCTGCACCACATACCAAAAAAAGAACAGTGAGGAAACAAAAGGGGTCAGCTGTGCAAGAAGAATTACCAGTTGCCCCCCAGGCAGAGGCGCCAAAGGCTGACTGCAGTGATGTGGACTCCTATTCTGCAGCTCTATCCGCTCAGAACTCCTGGTGGCTGCCCAGGGCAGGGATAAGGCATCCAGACGCCACACAGAGGAGCCTTGTGCTGGCCTCCAGTGTGGCGTTCAGCAAACTGGTTCAGCTTTGCCTGGCTGTGGGTGCTGCAAGGGCTCCAGCACCGTGGGGGCCCACCCAGACATTGCGTCCTCAGGCTCCCCACAACCTTGCATGGCATCTGTGTAGAGTCGCACTGCAGCTTCATTGCCCTTATGGATGTTCAACATTAATAATTTTTCTCTTTTCCTCTGCTCATAATTGGGTGTTACTTCAGTTTGGGACAGGCTCTTACTTTGATTTTTATATTATACACTAACTGCTGGTTATTGTAACATGATTTTCATGTCTATAGGCAGGGTAATTTAGATTGGTTTTGTTTCTCAGAGTTTCACTAATTCTGCAAAACTGAATCCATACTGGAAAGGTAGGTGAAAAAAAGGTGATGTCTTTCTAGTATTGAATCTTTAGATGCACCCTGTCACAGTCTTTAGTATGGAATTGCTTTTCTCCTTTGAACCACTGAAAATTGTAAATGTGTCAACAATTATGAAATTTCAACTGTTCATGGAGCTCCTAAGGATGACGCATGGATCTCTTAAAGGCAAGAAGCCATTTTTGACATCGTAGGGTTATTTAAATACATACTTTATATTAAATTCAGCATGATTAAATTAGAATCTATCTTTAAAAATGGTGGATAATTTTCATCTAAGACACTTCATTCAAGTAATAACCTGATAAACTCAGTTCATTCTCTGTTGTTTTTTTTCTTTTTAAGATTTTATTCATTTATTCATGGAGACATAGAGAGAGAGACAGAGACAGAGAGAGAGAAGACAGGGAAAGAAAGAGGCAGAGACACAAGCAGGCTCCATGCAGGGAGCCTGACATGGGACTCAATTCCAGGTCTCCAGGATCAGACCCTGAGCTGAAGGCGGCGCTAAACTGCCAAGCCACTGGGGCTGCCCTGATTCTCTGTTTTTGTTTTTGTTTTTTTTAATTCACTCACTTTACTCTGCAGATGTGTCTAAAAGCTTATAGATAGACATAGCATTTGATCTAACACTTGAATTTCTAAAAATATATCATTAGAAAAGAATAAAATTTGACTAAGCAAAAATCTATATACAAGTGAATTATTTCTGATAGTGAAAACTTGGAAACAAAGTATATATCCAGAGAAATTGAATAATGATTATTTTCATAAACTGCAAAAAGAATGAACCCTATTTTTCCTCCTAAAACTTATAGAATAGTGGAAAAGAGGGCATTAGCCAGGAACTGAAGGCTTTGAATTAATTTAAGATTTCTTAGAATCATATGATAGCTGAATATAATGTACAAGTCAGGAAAGACTTTTCCAAGGAAGTAATGTTTAGGAGGAGATCTGATGTCTGATGATGAAACATAGGGCCAGTGGCGTTTGAAGCTTCATGAGCAGAGGGAATGGATCTCGTTGAATTTGTGATGTCTGACACTGCTAAAAACAAGCAGGCAAAACAAAATCAGAACAAAACAATAGCAAAAAAATTTCAACTTTTTAAAATCTTCTAATGCTCATAAACATGACATGAGATTTACCATTGTAATCATTTTTAAGTGTAAAGTCCACTGGCATTGAGTACATTCACATTGTTGTACAATAACTCTTACCATCCATCTCCAGAACTTTATTTAATCTTGCAAAACTAAAACTTTGTACCCATTAAACTAACTCTGTATCAAATGTCCCCAGCCCTAATCCACTTTCTGTCTCTGCAAATGTCCTTTATGTACTTCATATGAGTGAATCATAGAGTATTTGTCTCTGTGTGACTAACTTATTTCACTTAGCATAATGTCTTCAAGGTCATCCATGTGCAATGTGTCAGAATTTTCTTCCTTTTTGAGATCAAATGATATTTCATATATTTTTTTTTCATTATATATATATATATATATAGTTTATCCATTCATCCATCAATAGGCATTTGGGTTTCACCTTTTAGCTACTGTGAATATGTGAATAATGCTATAGTAAACACGAGTTTACAAATTTTTTTGGAGTTCCTGCTTTTACTACTTTTGGGTACATACCTGGTAGTGGAATTTCTGGATCATATAATCCTATTTTTAATTTTCTGAGGAACTGCCATACTGTTTTTCATAGCTGCTGTCCATTTTATGTTTCTCCCAGTAGTTCACAAGGGATCTAATTTCTCCATGTTATCAGCAACACTTCTTATGTTCTGTCTCATTGATAATAACCACTCTAGTCACTGTGAAGTGGTATGTTATGTGTTTTGATTTGCATTTCCCCAATGATTAATGATGTTCAGCATCATTTCATGTGATTGTTGGCTTATTTGGAGAAGGGTTGACTTAAAATATTAGCAGATTTTTTTATTGGATTGTTTGTTTTTATTGTTGCTGGATTTTAGGAGCTCTTCTTATACTTTGAATATTAGTCCATTATCAGATACATTTTTCTCACTTTGTTGATAGTATCCTTTTTTCTTTTAAGATTTTATTTATTTATTTATGAGAGACACAGAGAAAGACAGAGAGGCAGAGAGGCAGAGGTGGGCTCCCTGCAGGGAGCCCAATGTGAGACTTGATCCCAGGTCTCCAGGATCACACCCTGGGCCGAAGGCAGCGCTAAACCTCTGAGCCATCCAGGCTGCCCTTGATAGCATCTTTTGATGCACAAATGATTTTAATATTAAGTAGTTCAGTTTATCTGGTTTTTTTTTTTTTTATTATTTTGTTTCCTCTGATTTGGGTGTCAAATCCAAGAAATCATTGCCAAATCCAATATCATGAAGCTTTCCCCTGATATTTTCTTTTAGGGGTCTTATAATTCTACTTCTTATATTTAAGTATTTTATCTATTTTGAATTAATAATTTTACGTAGTATAAGCAAGAGTCTGATTTCATTCTTTTGCATTTGTACAGTTTCTATAACACCTTTTATTGAAAAGACTGTCTTTTCCCCAGTGGATGGTTTTTGTACCTCAACTCTGTTTTAATTTTTTTTTAAATTTTTATTTATTTATGATAGTCACACAGAGAGAGAGAGAGAGGCAGAGACACAGGCAGAGGGAGAAGCAGGCTCCATGCACCGGGAGCCTGATATGGGATTCGATCCTGGGTCTCCAGGATCGGGCCCTGGGCCAAAGGCAGGCGCCAAACCGCTGCGCTACCCAGGGATCCCTCAACTCTGTTTTAGAAGGAGGTAAGGATAGATTGTACCAACAAGAGCTCTAATAAGAAGTCAGTGGCTTGTATATGTTGTATTTCCATTTTACATAACTGTACAAGGTGAGCCTTCTGAGTCATCAGATCTGTATACTCTGTTTTATGGAGATCAAGATTCGCTCCATCTTGTCTTTGATCCTTAGCATAAGGCTTCAACTTCCTTTTGGAAGCTAGACTTTAGGTATTTCTCTGTGGTTTATACAAAGAAGTGAAAAGCACTCAGAGGCAAATTTGCTGGGACACCTGGGTGGCTCAGTCAGTTAAGCATTGGAGTTTTGTTCAAGACAAGATCTCATGGGTTGTGAAATCAAGCCCCGAGTGGAACCCCATATGGGGCTCCATACTCAGTGGGGAGTCTGCTTGAAGATTCTCTCCCTCTGCTCTTCCCTCTACTTGAATGCAAGTAAATAAAGAATTTTTTTTAAGAGAGAGTCATAGCTGCTGCCTTATAGTGCCGCCTACTGTAATATCTCACATGTTTCCACTTTTCTTCCATGAGGGAGGCAAGGCCATGGCAAATGCTGGACAGCCATACTCTCAACCATCATTCTATACCAGTGGAAATGGGGGATACATTTTGGTGGAGAGCCAGTGGTGTACACTGCAATAATCCTCTCTTGCCACTAAAGAATTATACATCTCCTTTCTATAACATTTGAGTGCACTCATGGCCATAAAGGAGATAATCACAGTCTCATCTATTTATAGCATACAACTATGGTCCAAGATTTTTAGCTGATGTGCCACCTCTTTGGGAGTCTAGTCTCATGATCCAATAACTTATAAATTAAAAATAAATTTATCTGAACCCTCAGATGCAAAATATAATGGTATGGGTGAAACTCTTATTTGGAAAAGGAAAAAAAATGGAAAAATTGGTCTAAAACCATAATTTTACTCTCCAAAATAGGTATTGCAAAGATTCCTTGTCCCAGCAGTGGAAAATTTGGTTGATGTAGAATAAAGGAAAAGCATTTCAGACAGGCTTGAAGATTTATTTTTGGATTTTCTGTTCTGTTCCATTGACCTACAGGTCTTTCTTTACTCAAATACCACATTGATTTTCCAGATTTAGCATAAACTTTGGAATCAGTTAGTTTAGCTTCTCCAATTAAAAACATTGTATTGGGGGATCCCTGGGTGGCTCGGCGGTTTGGCGCCTGCCTTTGGTCCAGGGCCTGATCCTGGAGACCCTGGATCTAGTCTCACGTCGGGCTCCCTGCATGGAGCCTGCTTCTCCCTCTGCCTGTGTCTCTGCCTCTCTCTCTGTGTGTCTATCATAAATAAATAAATAAATAAATAAATAAATAAATAAATAAATAAATAAATAAAAATAAATCTTTAAAAAACAAAACAAAACAAAAAAACCCCAAAAACATTGTATTGACTATTCGGTCTTTCTTTACTCAAATACCACATTGATTTTCCAGATTTAGTATAAACTTTGGAATCAGTTAATTTAGCTTCTCCAATTAAAAACATTGTATTGACTATTCTAGATCTTTTCATTGAGATATAAATATAATTAACTTATTAATTTCTGCAAAACTCTTTCTGTTATTTGAATAGAGATTCTGTTGATATTTATAGGTCAATGTGGGGAGCTTTGCCATCTTAATAATATTGAGTCTTCAAATTCATGAATGTCAAATGTCCTATTTATTTAGATCTTCCTTAACTTATTTTAGGAATGTTTTGGAACTTTCAGTGTTCAAATACTGCATTTCTTTAAAAAAAATTTCCCACGTATTTTATTATTGCTTATGCTTATATGAATTTAATTACTTCCTTGAATTCATTTTATGATTGTTCACTAGAAATATATAATTGATTTTTAGTATATTGATCTTGCATTCTGTACCTTTGGTAAACTCCTAATTTGTTTGTTATTTTTACGTTATTATTAACAAGGGCTGTCTAACTTTGGTTTTAACATAGCCCAATGGACCTGGGCAAAGGAAATGCCTAAGTTTAGCATTCTCTACCTTTTTGTCTCATCTAAGGCAGTAGGTAAAACTGAGAATCACTTTTGAACGTCATAACCCAGGGATGAAAACCCACTAAAGGACTAAGATCTTGTGATAGCACTAAAAAATGCTTCTCCTACCCTCACCCTACTCTCCTATCAATAGATGTCTTATATAATAACAGGGAATTAGAACTGAAAAAAACTTCATATCACAGACCTTATTTAAGAAGTTTTTAAAACTATGGGGGACCCTCAAATCCTTATATCCTATATAAAACCTACATAAATATGTTTTTAATATAGGGAACCCTCAACATAACAGGCAAAACAAGGGACACCAAACAAAGGAAACCAGAGGAAATTTTATTCACTGACACCTGCAGATACATCAAAGTGTAAGGAAAGCATAACCCTTAACCAAACCTCAACTGAGGAAATATTTACCTCAGTTCTTTTATCTAGTACTTTTGTCTGGTTTAAAAATAATTAAAAGGCATATTAAAGACAATAAAAGTAAAATGAACAACAACAACAAAAAACACAGTTTGATGAGATACAGCAATTATCAAACAGGACTCCAAAATGTCAGGGATGTTTGAGTTACTAGAGTGGTACTTTAAAACACCTATGGTTAAAATACTGAGGTCTTTAGTGGAAAAAGTGGACAACATGCAAGAACAGATGTATAATATAAGCAGATGGATAATATAACAGGAAATGCTAAAAGTAAAATACACTAACAGAAATGAAGAGTACCATTGATGGGCTTATCAATATTTTGAACACAACTAAAGAAAAAAATAGCAAGTTTGACAAAATGTCAACACAAACTTTCAAAAGTGAAATGCAAATAGAGAAAAGAATGTCAAAGGCAAATTAGAATTTGCAAGAATAGTGAGAGCATTACAAAAGGCAAAGCATATACATAATTATAAATCAGAATCGTAGAAAAAGAAAAAGGAAAAGAAGAAACATTTGAAACAATAATAATTGAGAATTCCTAAAATTAATGATAGCAAGCCAAAATACCAGGAAGCTCAGAGAACATCATAAACACACACAGAGAACACATAAACACACACACACAACACAAAGTACATCTATTATAAATATTCCAACTACAGGAAAGGGAAAAAAAGAAAAAGAGAAAAGCTTGAAAGATGTCAGGGTGAGGGGGGGACCCTTTTACCTATACAGGAGAAAGATAAAAATTACATCAGACTTCTCTTCGGAAACCACACAAGCAAGAAGACAGTGGAATGAAATATTTAAAGTGCTAAAAGAAGAAAATATTAACCTAGAATTTTATCCAGTGAAATTATCTTTGAAAAGTGAAGGAGGAATAAAAACAAAAGTAAAGAGAAAATATAAATAACTATAATCAGAAATGAATATGGATCATTGACACAGATCTTGCAGAAATGAAAAGGATTGTAAAAGAATATTATGAACAGGGGTGCCTGGGTGGTACAGTCAGGTAGGCATTCAATTTTTGGTTTCAGCTCTAGGTCATGATCTCAGGGTCATGGGATAGAGCCCCACATTGGGCTTTGCACTCAGTGAAGTCTGCTTTAGATTCTCTTCACCTCTCCCTTTGCCTTTCCCTCTGCTCATTCTCTTTCTCTCTCTCTCTTTATCTAAAATAAATAAATAAATCTTTAAAAAGAATATTATGAATAATGGTTTACCAACAAATGAGATATCTTATGTGAAATGGACATAATAATAGAAACACACAATTACCTAAACTAATCGAAAAGAAATAGAAATTCTTAACACAACTCTAATGAGAAAAGTGTTTGAATCATTAGACACATCTAGGACCAGGAGGCTTCATTGGTGAATTTATCAAGCATCAAAAGAATTGGCATTAACCTTCCCCAAACTTTAAAAAAAAAAAAAAAAAAAAAGAAGTAGCAACAGCATAGAGTTTATATCCCAACTCATTCTATGAGGCTAGCATCACACTGATAACAAACAAGATAAAAACATCACAAGAAAAAAAATTACAGGCCAATATCTTTGGTGAATATAAATGCAAAAATCCTGGACAACAAACTAGTAAACCAAATCTATCAGAATATTAAGAGGACTATATCAATGATCAAATAAAATTTTATTACATTTACATTACAATCAATGAAAAAGTGGTTCAAAATTTAAAAAAAAGAAAAATCAATGAAATATACTATCTTGATAGAACGTGGGGGGAAAACACATGATTATCTTAGTTGACTCAGTAAAGCCATTTGATAAAATCCAACACCTTTTTATAGTAAACATTGTCAGAAAACTACCGATTAAAGAAAACTTCCTTAACATGATAAAGGGAATTTACCAAAAAATAAAAATAAAACATAAACACCCACAAACCTGACATCAATTCAATAGTGAAATATTGAAAGCTTTCTCCCTAAGGCCAGGAAAAAGATAAAGTTGCCTGATTCCACCATTACTTTTCAATATTATACTTGATGTCTTAGCCAGGATATTTTTAAAGAAGAAAAAAAATAGAGGTTGGAAAAAAGAACTTCTAAGTTGACATGAAATATATTTTTGCATATATTTTTTTAAAACATGAGAAAGCTACTAGAGCTAATAAATTCAGTAAAGTTGCATGTAGAAGATCAAGAAATATTAAATTTCAATGAGTTTCTATACATCAACAAAGAGAAATCAGGAAAGTAAACGAAGAAAACGTTTCCATTTATAATATCATTCAAAAGAATAAAATACCAAGGAATAAATTTAATCAAAGAAAATAATAAAATACCAAGGAATAAATTTAATCAAAGAAATGAAAGGCTTGTACTCTGGAAACTACAAAGAATTGCTGAGACAAATTAAATAAGACATAAATAAATATAACTCCAACTGAGTCTATAGATAGGAAGATTTAATAAGATGGCCATACTACCCAACACAATGTAGATATTGAGCTGCCATGTAGAATCCTTAGAAAGAACCATATATGATATCTGAAAATTGTTAGTTTTCTTTTATAGAAGAAAAAAATTCCAAAGGATCTTTTCAAAGATAACATGCCACAGATCCTTTTGTTGTTGTTGTTCTCTGTGATGAGGATTAATTGCTGTTTTTTCAAACATATAAATGACCTGTTAATCTTCAAATTCTTTCCTTTTACAAATGGAATGAGCTGTAAAACAAACAAAATTCTTAAGTAAAAATTTAGAGAAAAAATTTTTCCAAAGTTCCAACAGACTTCTTTTTTTTTTTTTTTTTAAGAAATAGAAAGGCTTACTGTCAAATTTATATATAATTGCCAAAAACTCCAAATACTCAAGTCAACCTTGAAAAAGAACAAAGGGGAGAACTTACATTTTCCAATTCAAAACAATACAAAACTGTAGTAATTAAAATATGGTACTAGTATAAGACTGAACACATCAATCAGTGGAATAAAATTGAAAAATCCAGAAATAAACTCACATGTCAATGGCGAATTGTCAAGTCCATTCAAATGGGATAAAAGGTTTTCTTGAGTAGATGACACATAGATGACTGGGTTTCCACATGCCAGAGAATGAAGTTGGATCCCTATCTTACACCATACACAAAATTGTCATATTGGATCTGTGACCTAAATATAAGATTTAAATCTTATATATATTACTCAACTCATGGAATAAAATATAGGTTACACCTTCATGATCCTGGATTTGGCAGTAGATTCTTAGATATGACACCTAAAGCACAAATATCAAAGGTAAAAATAGATAACTTCATCAAAATGAAAACTTCTGTGCATCAAGTGACACTATTAAGAATGTAAAGGGCACCTGAGTGAGCTGGACATCTGACTCTTGGTTTCAGTTTGGGTCATGACCTAAGGGTCATGAGGTTGAGCCCTGCATCAGGCGTCATGCTCAGCATGGAGTCTGCTTAAAATTCTTTCCCTTTACTTCTGCCCCTACCGTAACTTGTTCTCAGTCTCTCTCTCTCTCTCAACTAAAAAACAAAAGTAATAAAAAAAAGAATGTGAAAGACAGCCAATGTCTGACAGAAAACACTTGCAAACTGTACATCTGATAAAGGATATCCACTACATATCAATCAACACAAAGGGATAAGCAATCCAATTTAAAAATGGGAAAATAACTTGAATTTATCTAAAGAAAATATGCAAATGGCCAAAATCACCTGAAAAGATGCTCAAAATCTTTAGTCATTAAGGAAATGCAAATCAAAATTATAATGAGATACTATTCTATACCTATGACCTATTTTTAAAAAATGGAAAATATCAGGTGTTGGTGAGAATGTGGAGAAACTGGAATCCTTAGATATTGCTGTTGGAAATGTAAAGTGATGCAAGACAATATGGAAAGCAGTTTGATGGTTCATGAAAGAGTTAAACATAGAATGACAACATATCCCACCAATTCCATTCCTAGAGATATACCTCCAAAAATTAAAAATAGGGGCTTGGGATGCCTGGGTGGCTCAGCGGTTGAGTGTCTGCCTTTGGCCCACAGAGTGATCCTGGAGTCCTGGGATCGAGTCCTGCATCAGGCGACCTGCAGAGAGCCTGCTTCTCCCTCTGCCTGTGTCTCTGCCTCTCTCTCTCTTTGTCTCTCATGAATAAATAAATAAAATCTTAAAAGAGAAACAGGGGCTCAAGTAATAACTGTACAGTGATGTCCCTTGCAGCATTATTCACAATAGCCAAAAGGTGGAAGCAATTCAAATGTTCACAACACAACCTTAAAAACATGATACTGAATGAAATAAGTCAGACATAGAAAGACAAATATTGTATGATTCCACTTATATGAAATATCTAGAATAGGCAAACTCACAGAGATAGAAAATAGATTAGATATTTCTAGGGGCTAAGGCAATGGGTACAAAATTTCTGTTTGGGTTACTGAAAGCTTTAGTAATGGTGGTCATACAACATCGTGAATGTCATTAGTGCCAAAAAGTATACATTTATGTATTGTTAAAATGGCAAATTTCATGTTTACATATATTTTAAAACAATAAAAAAACTTAGAAAGTCAGTAGATGGCAATAATGAGAAGTAACTTGGTGTGTTCAAAGGACAATAAGGCCAGTGCAAATGGAACATGATAATGATGCAAACAGTGGTAGGGACCAAGTTGGAGATGGAGCCAAGGACGAGGCCATGAAGGATCTTGAGGCCAAGTCACAGGTCCTTATTTGGTTGTAAAGGCAATGGACAGTAATAAGAGAAAATATTTTAAGCGAGGGAAATCATAATCTGATATATGTTTTAAAGGGATCACTGTGCCAACTGGACAAAGGATACAATTGGGCAATGAGTGGAGAGAGTGACCAACAATAATGAAACAGATGTACACAAAATAGCATTATTCATAATAGCCCTAAAGTGGAAACAACTCAAATATCCATAAACAGATTAATAAATATTTAATATTTATTATTAGTTAATTTATTATAAATAATAATATGACTATTATAATTATTAATATATTATATAAGTCATATATTATTATTATATATATTTATTATTTATTTATTAACAGATTAATAAATATGTAGAAAGTGGTACATCCAGAAATGGAATATTATTCAGCCATAAAAATGGATTCTATAACATGAATTAACTTCATAGATAGTATGTTAAGAAAAAGAAGCCAGTTACAAAAGGCCATATACCATATGATTCCATTTATATGAAATATCCAGAATAGGTGAATCTATAGAAACAAAATAAATGGGTAGTTTCTAGTGACACATAGGTGGGAAGAAATGGGATGTGACTGCTAATAATTATGAGGTTACTTGGGAAATGATGAAAATATTCTGGAATTAGATAGTGGTAAAGGCTGCACAACTTTGTGAATGTTCTAAAAACCACTGAATCCTACACTTTAAAATGGTCAATATTATGGTGTGTGAACTATGTCTCAATTTTAAAAAGAGAGAGACAAAGTAGAGTGAAACCAAAGGAAAAAATAAAGAGAGATTTTCAACTGTACCCTCTTAATTTTCCTGGCACTTCTTTTACTACATATGTTTGAGTTATTTTTTATTGGTTTCTCTGAGAATTACAGTGAATACCTTAAATTATAATAATATATTCCACAGCAATACCAAATGCATTTTAATAATCTATACAAAATATATACAAACTTGGATCCTTTCTTCCTCTTTCCCTTCCTTCTCCTGTGAGCTTTCATACAAAATTGCATCTTTACACATCCATGCCTATCAAACTGAATTTGTAATTATTTTAGTGCAGTAGTATTTTAAATCACATGGGATAAAAGTAGTAACAAATAGGAAATGTATTTATATTGTCTTTTATATTCACCTTTATAATTACCTTTACTACTGTTATTCATTTCTTTGTTGGATTTGAGTGATTGTCTAGTATCCTAAAGAACTGAATTTCATCCCAAAGTATTCCCTTTTGTGTTTATTATAGGACAGGTATCCTTGTAAAAAAAAATCCTCTCAGTTTTTATATATCTAGGAATGTCTAAATTTTCTTAACTTTTAAAGGATAATTTTGATGGCTATATACCTCCAAGTTGACTGTTGGTTTGTTGTTGTTTTGTTTTGTTTTGTTTTGTTTTGTTTAGTATTTTGAATCTATCATCCCACTGTCCTCTCCCTTTCATGCTTTCTGATGAGAAATCAGCCATGAATATTACTGGGGATCTCTTGTATATGCTTCTCTTGTGCTACTTTAAAATTCCCTTTATCTTTGAGTTTTAACTGTTTGTTTATGATGTGTTTAGGCATGTGATTTTCTTTGAATTATACTAACTAGAATATGTTGAGCTCCTTGGAGGTGTAGCTTTTTTTCTAATCTAATTTTAGGAAGTTTTTGGCCTTTATTTCTTTAAATATTATTTCTTCCACCTTCTCCCTTTCCTCTATTTCTGGGACACCACTTTATGTGTCCATTGGTATGCTTGATGGTGTCTCACTGGTCTCTGAGGCTATCCTTATTTTACTTCATTTTTTTCTGTCTCTCAGACTTAAATGTTAATTAACCTATCTTCACATTCATTCTCAAATATTTTATGAGCTCTCCAGTGAATTTTTCAGTTTAATTATTGTACTTTCAACTCCAGAATTTATGTATGGCTGTTTCTTATAATTCTGTGTCTTTATTGATTTTTTTAAAGATTTTATTTATTTATTTATTTATTTATTTATTTATTTATTTGAGAGAGAAAAGAGCATGAGCAGGAAGAGGGGCAGAGGGAGAAGGAGGGACACAGGCCAACTCCCATCAAGTGGGAAGCCAAACATTGGACTTGATCCCAGGACCCTGAGATCATGACCTGAACCAAAGTCAGATGCTTAACTGATAGCCACTCAGGCGCCCATTTATTGATGTCTCCTATTTGGTGAAACATCACTGTGGTGTTTTACTTTAATTCTTTACTTTTGTTCTTTGAACAATTTTCAAATAGCTGATTAAAGTCTTTGTCTAGTAAGCCTAACATTTGGGACTTCCTCAGGGACAATTTCTATTCATTTTTTCCCTATGTATGAGCCATATTTTGTTGTTCTTTGCATGTCTCACTTTGGGAGCTTGGAAAGTGTATTTTAGTAATATAATGTGTCTGTTTTTGTGCCAGTACCATACTATTTCTATTACTCCAGCTTTGTAGTATATCTTGAGATCTGGGGTTCTAATACCCACAGTTCTGTTCTTTCTCAAGATTGCTTTGGCTATCATAGCACTGTTGGTGGAAATGCAGATTGGTGTAGCTACTGAGGAAACAGTGTGGAGATGCATCAAAAAACTAAAAATAGAATTACCATAGATCCAATAATTTCACTACTTCAGGTAGATACCCCAGATACTGATGTGTAGATACTGGGTATCTACCTGAAGAAGATGAAAACATGAATTCAAAAAGGTATATGCATCCCTATGCTTTTTCACAGCGTAGTTTTCAATAGTCAAGATTTGGAAGCAAGTGAAATGTCCATCAATAGATGAATGGATTTAAAAAAGTATTTCGCACACACACACACTCATACACACACACACGAATATTACTCAGCTGTAAAAAAGAATGAGATCTTGGGTTTTCTTGGACCTTATTTGGACTTAATCTGAGAATTATCTCTGCCCAATGGTATGCAGCCCCTGACATCTCTGCTTATTATTTTATTTTTTATTCTGAATTGTAGCGCTCAGCTTGATAGTCAATGATTAGTCAGTGGTTATGGAAAAAACACCTCAAATGCATGACGTTTCTACTTTCTATTGGTCTGTATGTAGATTGGGAAGCACATTCGATGTTCTAGAAGGTTGCAAGTCTGTCCCAGCTTTTCCTTTCCACTAGATCCTTTCAGGACTTCCTTGAATCGATTATAGCATTTCAAACAGCCAAGAGTATATTGGGTGCTTGTATCCCTCAGATCTATCCTTCCAAATACGTAACTTCCTGATCAGTAAGGGATTTGTAGAGAGCATAACTATTTCTTCTATGATTTTCTATTGGTGTATGCTCTTCAGAAATATTTTCCTATCAAGATTTCTATCATTAATGACAATGACAATGGGCATTAGTTTCTGTTCTCTGCTCCAACTCAAACTAGTACCTTCTGCCAGCAAAGCTAGTTGTTTTCATGGCCAGCATCCTGTTAACATTTTTTTAGAGAGGGATAATGATAGACTCAGTTGGGATGGGGCAGAGGAAGACAGAGAATCTTAAGCAAGCTCTATGCCCAGCATGGATCCTGATACAGGGCTTGATCTCAAAACCCTAAGGTGACCTGAGCCAGAATCAAAAGTCAGATATTTAACCAACTGAGCTACCCAGGCATCCCATCCTGTTGTCATTTCTGAGTGAGTTGAGCTGGGCAGTGGTGGGAAGGTTGCAAGAAGCCCCAGACAAAGACACAGAGACTCATATCAAACTTCAGTAATTTCTTATGAATAAATGTTTTTCTATATGTTGTTTATCTTTGGTCAATTTCTGGAACCCTGATGATATAAAGGAGTTTTTGACAATTTTGTTTATTTAGTGTCATAGTTTGTTTTTTGCGGGAGGGAGTAATGATTTCCTACTTCTTTACTCCATCATGGTTGGAAGTGCCTTCCACCCCTCTCCTCTCCAACAGTCTGGTTGATTTCTATTTGTCCTTCAGTGCCATCTTCTCTGAGTTGCTTTCTTGACACCTATGCAACCTAGAAGAAATGCCCTTTCTTCCTGTTTCTGTGGTATCCTACATGTTGCTTTACATTTAACAGTTTATATTAAAAAATCCTATTGACATACTTGTCTCTAAAACGAACTGTAAACTCCTTGAGGGCAAGAACTGTATCTTATTTCTCTCTTTGAAACTATTGTTATGCATAGTGCCTTGCATTAAATATGGGCTCTATAAATGTCTAGAAAATTTTTGTTAGGATTAGTATGATAAAACCTTTTTGTTCTTATGTGTATGCTATTTCTGCAACTAGACTGGAAATTATTGCAGGTAAAAAACAAATTTTCATTCTTTTTCTTTCTTTTTTTCACAGAAATTTGTAAGGTGCTGCATGGAATTGGTGTTCAAATACCAACATTTTATTTATTTATTTGTTAAAGATTGTATTGATTCATGAGAGACACCGAGAGAGAGGCAGGGACATAGGCAGAAGGAGAGTAGGCTCCTGGTGGGGAACCTGATGTGAGACTCGATCCCAGGACCCCGGGATCACGACCTGAACTGAAGGCAGACATTCAACCACTGAACCACCCAGGAGCCCGCCAAATACCACCATTTTAAATGAAGATTTGCTGAACTATTTGTTTAATTCCAAAAAGCCATGAGGTTTCTCAACATCTTGCCTTTATATATTAATTAATTTATGACTCTGTGCCTGGATCAACTATACCTACTGTCCTTGACTGATTAACTTGTCATCTGTGAAGTCTCAAAGATCAGAGGATATAGGAATCATTTTCTAGTTCATTCCTGCTTCATTATTCAGCTAGACTGTATCTCTGTTATAGTACTTTTCACACTCTATCAAAATTTTTTCTTACTTCATGCCCAGGAAGTAAATTTGCTTATGTCTTCAGTATCACACACAATGACTAATAAAGAGTAAGCATTAAGAAAAGTCTTGAAATAAATGAATTACAGTATATTCAACTAAAAGCTTATGAAATATTTAATTTTTTTTAATTTTTTTTATTTATTTATGATAGTCACACACACACAGAGAGAGAGAGAGAGAGAGAGAGGCAGAGACACAGGCAGAGGAAGAAGCAGGCTCCATGCACCGGGAGCCCGACGTGGGATTCGATCCTGGGTCTCCAGGATCGCGCCCTGGGCCAAAGGCAGGCGCCAAACTGCTGCGCCACCCAGGGATCCCGAAATATTTAAAATATTAATAAACTCACCTGAACTCAATCTCTTAAGGCATAAACAGTTCTTATATTTTATTTCCTTTTGATAGAACAGTAGTTTGGGTTGTTAGAATCAAGTTTTTTTAATTGACTCAGATTACTTTTCATTTTCATGTCTGGTGAATTTATTAACAACTGTATCTATTATCTGCCCAAATGCTCTAATTCAGTTTTCCTCAATAATGCAAAAACAGAAAAAAACATGTTTATGTGCAGATTGTACATAATTTTAGCAATTACAGATCTATTATCCTGCCAGAAAATTATTACTTTTCAACTGTTTTGTATATATGTGATTGACATCAATTTATATTATAGAATTCCAATTCAAGAGATGGCATATCAAATGCTAGTTAAATAACAAACTAGCAATCTTCAGAATAAAAGTAGAGCAAGTTAAAATCTGTAATTTGATATTGCCATTAATATAATATAAATTCTTGAGAGAATGTTATTCTCTGGAGAGTGTAATAGGAAAAGAATTATAAGAAGGAGAATATGGTCATTTTTACCTTTTGCCCTGCTGAGAGCCTGAGCTGTGAGATTCTACTGCATAGGTTTAAGTAATGACTCTTCATTTCCTAGTTACAGGATCTTGGGCAGGTCACTAATTTTTTCCTTTCCGAACCTCAGTTTTGGCTTCAGTAAAAAGGGAATACTAGAAGCTAAGGAAGAGTCTGGCATTCACAAACACCATCAGATGTTAGCTCTTATTACCATAATTACTATTATCATTATGGTCATCCTTGTGGGCAAGCAGCAATGAAAGAATGTTTCACATCAGGAAAAGTTACAAAATTTCAGGTAATGTATGCCTTGGAAAATGATTCTTATACATCACAGAAGTAGATTGCCTCTTTCTAAGTTAAATAAATTCAGGTATTGTCAATCCAATAAAGGTACTGATCATAATGTTAAGGAGAATAAACACACATCTGAAAAGCAATAAATGTCTCAATTCACTGAATTTAAATGCCAGTTAAATTACTACACAGTGTACCTTTTATCAAAAGACATTCTGCCTAAAAGATAATTAAAAATCTTTAAATGTAGATGAAGTGTTTCTCCTTCCCTAAGCAATAGCACTATAATAACTTGCATATCAGAAATAGCATAAAGACAAACATGGTAAGCTCTTATGCTTCAAAAGTCTGAAATCTTGCAATAGTTTAAACATTGTTTCTCTCTCCTCCCTCTCATCCTCCTTCCCTCCTTCCCTCTCTCTTTCCTTCAAGGTAATCCATTCCCTAGCAAGTATTGTGCTTAGAGTAAACAGATGGGATCAGAGAACTATCAGGTTCTCAAGTCCACGTATAACCTGCAGGACTAGTGAGCTTCCTTCCACAGCATGCTACTGGGCATCACAGGATACCCAAGCTCTGACAACCTGTTACCTGAGTCATGGGAAGCACTTTTATTTACTTATTTATTTTTTAATAATAAATTTATTTTTTATTGGTGTTCAATTTGCCAACATACAGAATAACACCCAGTGCTCATCCCGTCAAGTGCCCCCCTCAGTGCCCGTCACCCATTCACCCCCACCCCCCGCCCTCCTCCCCTTCCACCACCCCTAGTTCGTTTCTCAGAGTTAGGAGTCTTCATGTTCTGTCTCCCTTTCTGATATTTCCTACCCATTTCTTCTCCCTTCCCTTCTATTCCCTTTCACTATTATTTATATTCCCCAAATGAATGAGAACATATAATGTTTGTCCTTCTCCAATTGACTCATTTCACTCAGCACTTCTGAAAAACAGTATTGAAGCTGCTTGGCCTTTTAAGTGCCCCACCGTTATTCTCAGCAATGCCTTTTTTAATGGAGATTTTTATACAGACAATGGAAACACAGTGAAAGACAAAAATCTATTTCTTCCAAAGCTGTTTAGAAAAGAGCTTCAGTTTGGCAGGTGTGTGAGAGGTGGGGGGTGGGGGTGGGGAATCATAATGGCTATTTTTTTTTTTCCTCTAGAAGTTATTGGTCTAAACATAACCAAAAAGAAAAGGGAGAAATGATGTGTTTATATTATATTTCTGCCTATTTACACTTGGAAAAGTTGCCTACTTCCTATATTCTAAATAAATTACTGGGCATTTGGTGGCCATTCTTTAGGACACAGGCTTTCTCCTTCCCCCTCTCCCCCCCAAGTAGAATAACTTCTTTTAATACCTTTAATGGGCATGGATAATTTAGAGATGCTGACACGAACTATAACTGCTCTTACCCAGAAAAATGTGTATATATACAAATTCAGCAATTCAGCACTCATTCATGTGGTCCAAAATTTCAAAGCCTTCCTGGTGTCTGAGGTTGTGTGTAGCATATATATCATGCATAGCACCATGTGGTATAATGTGCCTAAATTTAACTGTAATAAAAGCTGATCAAATTAGGAATAATGTTGACACTTGTATAGCAGCAATCTGTATATTAAAGGCAATTACTGAATAGAATAGAAAAGGTAGGTTAGAGTGCCTTTGGGTGCTAATAATAAGCCTTTGACCACTAGTTTTGCTTAATATCAAAATCAGATAATGCGGATCACTGTCAGATTAAGCATTATAAGCATATTCTGAGCTTTTACAAGGATATAGTTTCACACTGCATCTTGGTAGTGAAAGGGATACCACCCCAAAATATACCATTTTGGCATTGTCATTATTTTGAGCTGAAGGAAATTGAGAAAACAGCAGACATAGGAGGAACTCACCTCCTCTCTGCATGAAAGCAGAGCATACATTTCCATTTGTAAAAGGAATTCTCCAGTCCCAGGAAGGGAACAACTGTTGATCAAAAGACATAACTTATTTCCATAAACAAACCTTAATAAATAAGGCTTATTTTTTATTGGGTACTCCATATATTTACTTTCCCACAATTTATCACACTTCAATGTCAAAACCTCTCTTCCATTGTATGGGCTTTGCAAAAGCTTTTTCCTTCTCTGCAGTTGCTAGATATAGCCCCCTTAAAAATGTCACACAATTACAATTTTACATGGCTCCCTTCTGTCTGTATTCTCTATTTTACAATTATTTCTCCTTGTGTCTTTCTCCTTAAAGGATCGCAGTTATAAAAGTTGTAATTCTGCCTAAGTTGCTGGTGTGAGATTAAACAAGACAAAACAAACAAACAAACAAACAAAAAATGGGCAGCCCGGGTGGTTCAGCGGTTTAGCGCCGCCCTTGGCCCAGGGCGTGATCCTGGAGTCCAAGTCCCACGTCGGGCCCCTGCATGGAGCCTGCTTCTCCCTCTGCCTGTGTCTCTGCCTCTCTTTCTCTGTGTCTCTCATGAATAAATAAATAAAATTTTTAGAACATAACAACAACAATAAGAACAAAAAAACAGAGGGGCTCCTGGGTGGCTCAGTTGGTTAACCATCTGACTCAGGTTAATGGTCTCTGAGTGATGAGGCCTAGCCCTACATTGGGCTACGTGGTCCGCGGGGAGTCTCTTGGAGATGCTCTCCTTCTGTGCACGTCTTCCTTCTCTAAAAAATTAATCAATTAAAAAAAGAGAAGAAACATTGTTAAATAAATATGCTGATATTAACATTCATTTTGAATAAAAAAGATAATTTTTTAAAGATTTTTATTTATTTATTCAAGAGAGAGAGAGAGGTGGGGAGCACAGACACAGGCAGAGGGAGAAGCAGGCCCCATGCAGGGAGCCTGACATGGACTCGATTCCGGGTCTCCAGGATCAGGCCCTGGGCTGAAGGTGGCGCTAAACCGCTGAGCCACCTGGGCTGCCCTAAAAAAAGATAACTTGGACTGGAACTCATGAAAATGAAAAACTAGAAGTAATAAAAGTAGTTTTCCTTTCTCTCCTAAATTTATGTAAAGGCACAAGAGAATAAGTTTATTATACAAGGTTGGTGTAGACAGAAGATGTAAATGTTAATGAAAATTAGGTAGCATTTTATAGAAGGAAATCAAATAGAGAAAAAGGGGTTATCTTTTTTTTTAGGAATCAAATAAGTTGTCCTGTTTTGTTTTGCATATTCTATTGTGGTAAAAGGGGCATAAGATATATATATAATTTACCATTATTATTACCATAAATTATATATAATTTACCATTTTAACCATTTCTAAATATACAATTCAGTGGCATGGGCCCCATTCACATTGTGCAGCCATCAGCATCAATCACCTCCAGAACATTTTCTTCCTCCCCACTGAAACTCTGTACCCATTAGAAACTAACTCCCACACCTCCTCCCCACCACTCCACCCCTAAGAATGTGACTATTCCAGGTACCTCATAAAATAAATAAGGTTTGGGGGGGGTGTTATTTATTATTTATTTATTTATTTATTTATTTATTTATTTATTTATTTTAGAGAGAGAGTGTGTGTGCACAAGTGGAATGAGGAGCAGAGGGCGAAGAAGAGAGAGGAAAAACAGACTCTCTGCTGAGCACTGAGCACTGAGCCCAATTCAGGGCCTGATATCACAACCCTGAGATCATGACCTGAGCTGAAATCAAAAGCTGGACATTTAACTGATGAAGCCACCCATGCACCCCAGGAAATAAGGCTTTATTACATCGTTTTATGAAGATATTTTCCTGGATAAGATTACTTTATTATGATAACAGGATTTCCTATTTACCTGGGGACCATATTGAAGAGAAGAGAATAAGGCTTTTATTTTAAAAGGCAAATGAAAAATATAAGTTATACCTACCTAATGGCCATTAAAAATGAAAATTAAAAAACCAAATAATTACAACAAAATTAGTTCTACCCTGTTGCAGGGAAAGCAGAATTCTCCAGTTCTACATGGAGAATTTTCTTTTTCTTTTTTTTTTTTTATGATGATATGTTTTTTATTTTTTTAATAAATTTATTTTTTATAGGTGTTCAACTTACCAAAATACAGAATAACACCCAGTGCTCATCCCGTCAAGTGCCCCCCTCAGTGCCTGTCACCCATTCACCCCCACCCCCCGCCCTCCTCCCCTTCCACCACCCCTAGTTCGTTTCCCAGAGTTAGGAGTCTTCATGTTCTGTCTCCCTTTCTGATATTTCCTACCCATTTCTTCTCCCTTCCCTTCTATTCCCTTTCACTATTATTTATATTCCCCAAATGAATGAGACCATATAATGTTTGTCCTTCTCCGATTGACTTACTTCCCTCAGCATAATACCCTCCAGTTCCATCCACGTTGAAGCAAATGGTGGGTATTTGTCATTTCTAATGGCTGAGGAATATTCCATTGTATACATAGACCACATCTTCTTTATCCATTCATCTGCAAATATCTTCTCCCATTCTGTAGGTTGTCTTTGAGTTTTGTTGACTGTATCCTTTGCTGTGCAAAAGCTTCTTATCTTGATGAAGTCCCAATAGTTCATTTTTGTTTTTGTTTCTTTTGCCTTCGTGGATGTGTCTTGCAAGAAGTTACTGTGGCCGAGTTCAAAAAGGGTGTTGCCTGTGTTCTCCTCTAGGATTTTGATGGAATCTTGTCTCACATTTAGATCTTTCATCCACTTTGAGTTTATCTTTGTGTCTGGTGCAAGAGAGTGGTCTAGTTTCATTCTTCTGCATGTGGATGTCCAATTTTCCCAGCACCATTTATTGAAGAGACTGTGTTTCCTCCAGTGGATAGTCTTTCCTCCTTTATCGAATATTAGTTGACCATAAAGTTCAGGGTCCACTTCTGAATTCTCTATTCTGTTCCATTGATCTATGTGTCTGTTTTTGTGCCAGTACCACACTGTCTTGATGACCACAGCTTTGTAGTACAACCTGAAATCTGGCATTGTGATGCCCCCAGATATGGTGGAGAATTTTCAAGCTAAAGTTTCACAGAAGCTGTCATAGTCTTCTTAGAATTCTTCATGTATGTCTCATGGCTTCTCAGTTAAGCCACTGCTGGGATGGTTTAATGGAAATTTTCCATATTTTAACCATCTCTTGCAAAAGAGATTCAGTGGCAATTGTGGACAAGAGCAGAGGAAGAAACCAGCAGTCACATGGGAGGCTGCTGCCAGCACTCATACAGGCAACCTTCAGGGCCTTTCCAGGACAACATCTCTGGGACAAGTGATGCAATTTGGAAGAAATATCTAATATGTTGCAAATCCATGTCAACCTTATGAATTTGCTGCTTAGCAGAGGAATGGAAACAAATGAAACCAGAGCAGCAAGGAAATGAGGCAATATATAAATGGATCAAGTGTGACAATGTTCCCTTTTCCACTTCATTGCTTTCCTTTATCTGAAAAATGCCAACTTTGGGTATTGTCACAAGTTACTGGTTACTTATTTTGAGAGAATGAGACATTTACCTAAGTATATATTTAGAATTACGTTCAGTTGCATTATTGCCTCTAGTTACATTGAGGTGACATTACCATCTCTTGTGTTTATCCATGTGAAATAGTATATTTATTTACAGATTGTATTCCAACATAAATTATGCTCTCTGTTTTATGTAATTCCATATTTTGAGAGAAAATGCTCGTTTATACATTAAATTATTTACTATTTTTTTAGAAAAAAATGATTTAAATAACTGTAAGACACAGGCAAGGAATAAATTTGTTATTAAAAAGGTTTTGCTATGACGTTGCCGGGGAGGAAAATTTTTCTTCTACCATTGAAAGATTTTTCTGGCTGGTCTGAAAATTTAATTGACATGAGACAGATTAATAGGAGGAAAAACAAATTTAATTGTGTATATATGGGAACCCCACATATATGAGAGATTCAAAGACAGGAAAGTAAAATGAAGTATAGATGTCATCCTGAGCTAAGGAATGGGATAGGGGGCTGAGACCTCAGAACCATAGAGGACAATTCTCAGGAAATAAGAGGGCAGATGTTTGATAGTAAGATATTTGCTATGCCAAATAGATGCATCACTTGGAAAAAAATTACCTCTGGTAAAAACTCATTCTGGGAAAGGACTCCAATTTAGATTTTTCCAGGTAGTGAAGGGAGGGGCAAATTTTCTCCTGGGGCCTGCAGGGTCTCAGTTGCCTTCAACTCAACATAGTCCACGTGCCAAAGTACCACATTTTGGGGTGACTTGTTCTGAATACCTTTGAGGTGTATAATAAACATGATATAAATATTTTTGCAAAAGGCAGAATGCTGAGTCCTTTTAACAGAGGCAGAATAAGTTAATCCTAGTTAAATATATGCAGATATGCAGATATATATGTCACTGTTTTAACACCGAATCCTTTAATCTACTCAATTCATAGAAGACTTGTTATTTTAATCCTCTTTGGTGTCTTCATGTTTAAAGATTACACTGTTACACTTAAGAAGCGGGTAACATGGTTACAAAAGTCAAGCTTTTAATGGTTTTGCAGATAAAACCATACTGGCTGAGGTTACATAGTTGAAAACTCGGTAAGTTAGCATAAATTAATATTACTGTGGAGGCCGAGAGAATTAGGGCCATTCAAGTTTAACACTGGCACAGGTACAGCCATTGTAGCTTCAGTAGCCACCTCAGGCCACTGTGACCAGGCCACTGTGACGGTACTGAACTCTACCTTTACCTTACCCTGGCTACAGAAAAAAACACAAAGCACGCCCTTATAGGATTAAGGAAGCAAGAGCTTGTGAGACTTCTTTACTGGAGATTATCACACCCCCCTCCTTTACTGAAAAACCTCACCTTACCCCTAGGCCAGCCCATAAAAACCCAGCTGTAACCCACCTTGGGGTCCAAGTCCCTGCTCCGCTGTGTCGGGTGCACTTGGACCCAAGCTCCAGCTTGTAAATAAACCCTCATGTGCTTGCATCAGTGTCAGCTCCTTGGTGGTTTCTCGGATTCGCAATCTTGGGCACAATATTACCATAATCTTACCAGTTGACTTGTCTCTTGATTTATATTATAGTAATAATTTGAGTAAAATAATAAATTAAATTAAAACTTAAAGCTCTAAATTTGTTTCTCAAGTATTGGTTGTAAAGCACTTTAGATGCTTTTGTTTCCCCTTGAATCCCCACTGCCATACTCTGGGGGTTAAAATAAACTGGTAGCTAAGGAGCTGATTAACAGTCTTGCTGACTTAACTTCATTTTCTGGGGAAAACCTCATTTTCCCCAGGAACACCATGGGGCTCCTCCAGCCAATTTCTCTGTTCTCTGGTGTCAAGAAATATGTAGGATCTGTGATTTTACTCTACTCATACGCTAAACAAGTTAGCCTGCCACAGTTTAATGTATGCTGGCACAAGACACACAACTCAAGAGGCAGAGACAAAGGGCCTTAGTACTTACGGCATAGCAAGCAGGATGGATGTCAAGTTCACTTCAATTTCTCTTATGCATCAAGCCCCATAGGAATGATGCCAAGGTGGGTGCTGCATACAAAGCGGGTGTGAATCACAGATGAGGAACAGAGATTAGGAAATCTCCGGTTTTATAAAGGGCGTTGTAAGCAAATCTGCTCAATATTTGACCCATACAGAGATATTGCCTTTATTCTCCTGGTCAGAAAAATATGTTCTCTCTGTCTTGGAAGAAGGTACTCTACTATCTCTATCTTCCAAGGCTGTTTGCTATACAAACATCTTTGAAAAGGTAATGCAAGACAGAAACTGTCACAAGACATGTAGAAACTTATAAAGAATTCCTTATCCCAATATCTGGTTCTTCCCATTATTTATCAGCATGAAAAATATTTTCCTTTTAATATTACTTAAAACCAAGGGTGAATGGGGATAAGGAAAAAAGAATCAAAGTGATACTTATAAAAATGTTAATGTTATAATATTAATATGTTATAATGTGTTGTAATTTTTAAACACAAAAATTCATATTCATGAATATTTCTATATCACTTCTGACCCAAAGGAATTATCATTAAAAAGTTTTGGATTTAATATGACATCCTACAGTAAATGAAATGCTTATATGCAATCTTTTCCATTCCATACCATTATTCATTTATTGCATAAACATTTGGAAATAAAGCATATGCGTATGCATATATTTGTCTCCACAACTGAGGTAGTATTAACCATGCTTTAGATGTAAAATAACAACCATGGTTGTGAATATCAAATATGGTATTCTATATCTCTGTGGATGAATTCTAAGGTTTTTCACTTGATTCTTCAAATATATTTTTTAAAGTGTTAAAAGCACCAATAAAATTAAAAAGAATATCCATTTGGGGGAGAGGCACATGCACATCAGTGAAGGTGGTGGCAAAGGAGCAGGAGGAGAAACAAGCAGACTCTACACTGAGCATGGAGCCTACTGCAGTGTTCTATCTCATGACCCCAAGAACATGACCTGAGCCGAAACCAAGAGTTTGATGCTTAACTCACTGAGCCACCCAGACACTCCACCAATAAAATTTCTTTATGAAAATTTTTCTTTAAGTAGAATATATATATAGCAAAACTGTAAATATTTAATACACTGAACAAAATTTTCTTTAACTTATGTAAAATATTAAAGGATTTCAAATATAAAAAATGCATATAGAGTTAAAATCCTCAGCACTAATATAGCATCCTTGTAAAATGTTTTGGTTTTATTTGTTTTTAGGTTATTAGTTGATCTGTGTCATGTTCATTAAAGTAGATTTTTTTAAATGCCCTAAAAATGTCATTATTATACAGCTAAGTTGTCCCCAAATATTCTCTAAAAATTTGATAGTTGTATGATTAGAGACAGAAAGCTATGTCATATATGATGATTTTGATAGATTTTAATAAGATACAATTAACTTATTGCATTTCCCAGACATCGAGAAACATCTTCACCCTAATTCTTATTTTGGGCAGAAATTCTTTCCCAAAAATTCAATACGTAAGTGAACTGTAAGTTCAAAATTTTAACTGGGTGGCGCAGCGGTTTGGCGCCTGCCTTTGGCCCAGGGCGCGATCCTGGAGACCCGGGATCGAATCCCACGTCGGGCTCCCGGTGCATGGAGCCTGCTTCTTCCTCTGCCTGTGTCTCTGCCTGTTTGTTTACTTTTTTAAATGTAATCTAAGAGCCAGATTGCTTATTATTGTTCTAGGTACAATCTTCCTACATCAAACTTTTAACTACTTGTCATAGTGTAAGCTTATTCTCCAATGTGGTGTCTCTCTGGATCAGATGGTGGCCCCCAAATATGGAGCAATGATGGGGTGGAAGCCAGCATCATGGGTGGTGAAAAGACCCACCCAAGGCTGAACAAAGAAGATGGAAGTTTATTGAATACACTGCAAGGGAGTAGCAGGCCGGATGGCAAAGTAGTAACTGTGTGCCATGAGGCAGTGATGCGGCTCTATTTAAAGGGGGTAACTATATCTGGTTGTAAGTAGTCCATTGGTGAGTTAGGGCTATGGATATTTTGGAGTTGGCTGCCTTGATAAGTGTGTCTGTATTCAACCCGGCAGCAGCTGTGTGCCCTTTTGCCTTGATCAAGTTTCCATTGTTCAAGTCTGTTGTCTAAAAGTGGCCTCTACATCCAACTGCCTAACTAACTCATTTTGCAATCTTCAGGAGGCTGGGTTCAGTTCTCTCTTTAGGGATAGGTCTGTCCTGCTAGGAGGGTTGTATGGGCTTCACTTTTCCATTCCTCACAAATGGCTACAGGAAACTGAGTGGCCTTATATACCCAAACTATGAGTCTTTCTTTCAGATTTCACCAGCGGCCTTAGATTTCCTGAATTGACTGCCATGTCTGCCATCTTCTCAGATTTGAAGAGCTACCTCTGACAGAACTGAGAAGGGTCTTATAGTTCAGTGTAGAGATATTCTGACCCCAGAGTTGGTGATCTTGACCTTTCAAAGTTTCAGCTCCTGTGTTGAGATAAAAATTTCAAGGACCTGGTCTAGAAAGGAGAATACTACAAGTGTATGCTGTACGGGCAGCACTCTTCTTGCACAAGGTTCTGTGTTCTACTACGGAGCACATGAGTGATCTGCTGTCTCTGGGTCCTTGCTTGTCCACCTTCAGGTGAGTAAGAGCCCTGGTGCCAACAGTGAACTCTCCAAGTCTGTCAGGTGGACACAGTGATCAGTGTGACTCTACTGCATTGCTACACTGACTTGACTTTCTAAGTTATCTGCACTCTCTATATCCTTAATTGGGATAAAACCTCATAAAAATAAAATATAATATTACAGACTTCTTATTTTTCTCCGTAACTAAAACGATTCTTATTTAGCTATTTATCCATAAACTTATTTCTACTCTCACTCTCTTGTATGTATTTCAGGCCAGTTGAAACCAACATGGACTCATTTAGTGTGGTATTGTTTTGCCACTTAAGCCATATTAGCTGCTTAAGAGCTGCCAGACTAGCTTTGCATCCTGTTATCACTAGATTGTAAACTCACTGAACTTGGGACAATTTCTTCTCCATGGTATGTTAAGGTTAGCAAAGTGTCTAGCAAGGTGCTCTGCACATAGCAGGTACCCCAAAACATTTACTTGTAGATTGTTGAATAAAGACATGAAGACACAGAATAAATGAATAGTACATCTGTTCACTACTTGAGTCTAACCACATCCTGTTGTTCATTTCCTAGTGAGACAGATATGTAAGTGATGGTTTTTTCTAGTGGGCTTGCTAGATAACAGGAATCCTTAGCTATCTATGTCCAACTTTTCCACCAAGTGTTTGGGGACACTTGGGCAACTCAGAGAAAGAATAAGATAGAGGAGTGGCAACACCTGCCCTACAGGTTTAAACTCTAAAATACAAATGTGCATGATCCTCTCTGGGCTTCTCATTTGTTAGAGTAAATATATTCTCCTATTTTGCTTTTAAAAATCTCCAAAACAACAACCAAAGGAATTATGAGTCAATGTGAAAAATGCTATAAAATGATACATTAAGCTTTTACATTTTCTTGCTCCAACTGATTTCAGTATAGAAGAAAAAAAAAATTAAACCAGCAGCCAAGCATTACAGAGGCAGGTAGAGGATATGACTAACTTAACTGGGTTGTTTGGAAAAGAATGCATAGAAAATGTAACAAATAGGCTCTAAATAAGATATATTGGTTATTGATATCAAACAAACTACCCCCAAACTTAGTGTCATGAGTCAAGGTCATCTAATTTCAAGGTGGGTTTGCAGATGTATCTGTGGTGAGCTGGGGAAGGCCAGGAAACGGTTGGGCTAGAATAGTGCCTGGTGAGTGGACTCAGCACTGCCTCGTATCATTTCTCTGGCTGGCTTTTCCTGGTTACTGTGGTGAGGGGAAATGTCCAAAAGAGAACCAGAGAGGTCAGGGGCTCCTGAAACCCAGATTTGGGATTAGCACATTGTTACTCCTGGTTCCTCCTATTAGTAAAAGCGAATTTCAAAACTATACTGATTCAAAGGAGAAATAGTTTCCAATTCTTTATGAAAACTGCAATCCATATTGCAAAGTATGGATACAAGGATGCCATTTAATTAAACTTGTTAATTCAATCAATCCATTAGACAGATAGGTGGATGGATAGACAGATATATAAGCTTTACACATATATATGTATCTGAACCAAAAAAACTATTATGTGATCTTGAGTGCAGATTGATTGTAACATAGTATACAGTGGCATCTTTGCCAGAGGTTTTTTTTTTTTTTTTTTTTTTTTTTTTTTTTTTTTGTCTTTCACCTTAGGAGTTTATGACATGGTAATGAATCAGTGTAAAAAGAAAGCAACATTTATGTTATATACAATCCACAGTTATCAGAATCCATCATAAATTTATACTTTTATACATTAACTTTGGCATTGTGTTTGAATCTAACCTTTTTTTATTTGTAAAGATTTTATTTATTCATGAGAGAGAGGCAGAGACATAGGCAGAAGGAGAAGCAGGCTCCCTGTGGGGAGCCCAATATGGGACTTGGTCCCAGGACCCTGGGATCATGACCTGAGCCAAAGGCAGATGCTCAGCCACTGAGCCACCCAGGTGCCTTGGTTCTAATCTTTTTGAAAAGCAAAAGTTCAGTGTTTTTTTTTTTTAACTTTTCTGTTATAAAAGTCTGAATTAATTTATGTTTGGGTTAAGTTTGAGTTTATGTTTTATGATTGTACTTAAAGTATACACGCTATCTGAAATTTACAGGAGAGGACTCTGGAGAGAACTTCAAAAATATTAAATGGTTATCTCCCAGAGAGGCTTGGCTGAGAATGTAATTTCACCATATTCGAATGACATTTTTGAGGTGTTTAGACAAAAATGCATGTTTTGTGGCATTTACAGAATTTAATATTGGGAACCTGGGTGGTATACCTTTAAAAGGCACCCCCTTGAGAGGCTGAAAATGTAGTATTACAAGAAGCATCTAATATTGACAAATACATATTAAGATGTGAAAAGAAAAAAACAGTGGTTGCAAATACAAGCCCACAAAGAGAGTCACAAGGAAAAGTTACACATATTAATTTGAAATCAGGCTGCCTTTCACATGGGAAACTCTATATAATAGTTCTGGGAGAAAATAACATCATAACAGAATTCATTTATTATGGATGAGTGGTTAATAGTTAATGATTATCCCTAGTAAGACAGAGTAGGCGAGGCAATTTCCTCTGTCTGTCTGACACACACAAATCATACATTAGAAAGTATATACCTTAAACCTGTATTTCCATTTCTTTGACTCTTACTCCAAAATAATGCAAACAATAGAAATATTTCCCTGAAACTATTCATGCGAATAGTAGCAAAATTAAAAAATAGACTACATGTCATAAAATAAACACATGACCAATATGTTGCCTCCACATAAGAGTGATATGCAATCTTTAAAAGTGATTATAAAGACTGAATAACAACACAGAAAAATCATACATATTGTGTTGAATTAAAAGTATTAGTAAAAATTTTAACTATACTGTGATAATTAATGGGAGGTGGTGCAATATATTGAAAAATGTTTAGGAGAAAATACACTAAAATTGTGCTGTAATTGGTAAGGATGTGCCAGATGAAATTCTTCACTCTTTTCTAATTTTTCCACATTAAACCATATTGGATTTGTAATAGAAGATGCATCTATACATAAAACAATCATATACCTATTTTTCCTACAGAAGTGAAGATAATGAAAGTGTAAAGAATGTAGATCAAAGAGAATAAAGGGAAGGGTATAGAACAAAATCTGTGTTCATGCCCCTCTTTTGTTTTTTCCAGACTATGAATAATTTCAGTAATTTAAAATATTAATATCTAGTTGATTATATAAAAATGTTTTAATTATAGAAGCATACAAGGTGAAACTTTCTAAAAATAAATGCTTATTACAACATCAAAAATACACTCTTAGGGGCGCCTGGGTAACTCAGTGGTTGAGGGTCTGCCTTCAGCTCAGGGCATGATCCTGGGGTCCTGGGATTGAGTCAGACATTAGGGTGCTGGCAGGGAGCCTGCTTCTCCCTCTGGCTATGTTTCTGCCTCTCTTTGTGTGTCTCTCATGAATAAATAGTAAAATAAAATCTTAAAAAAATACACCTTTGGTGGTTTCAAAACGGCTGAGTATATTTTTAAAGAGCAAATTATCATAAGGAGTAACCACAGTATTGAAGCTCTTTCTTATGCCTGTAAATAACAAATGTTTCCCAGGTTTGAAAAGCAAAGACAATATTTTGCTTAATCTTGTATACTCTGGACAATTATCACAGTGCTTCAGTCTTCTGATCATTCAGTTACCAACCATTTACTAGCACACACTGTGTGCTGTACACTGTTCTAAAGAAGAGGATTCATAAGCACATGAGGTTCCTGTTTTCCTACAGTCTGAATGGCAGAGTGAGAGAAGAATCAATAAGGAATACCACATGTTAATAAATTCTGACAGGGATACTTGTTATAAAGACATTAAAACAAATTGATGGATACACAGAAAGACAATGAGGGTTGCTTAAACTGGCAGATCAGGGGAGGCCTCATTGATAATGTCACATTCAAGCTGAGATATGAAGGAAAAGTGGGACCAAACATGTAAAGATCTGAGCAGTGAGAGTAGTACTTCAAAACATCACATTGGCAAAGTGAGACATTATGCTCAATGCATTAGGAAGTCCTGGGAGGTTTTAAGCACAAGCATGATATGGAATGATTTGTGTTGTCAAAAATCCATTCTTACTGCTGTGCAGAGGAAAGATTCTAAGGGAAAACCTGGCAACAATGAGATTAATAATTGGTATGTTACCAATATATCAATTGCACTAGAGTAAAAAAGTTATTCTAGAGAAAGCAGGTGGATTTGGGAAATATTTTCGGAACAAAAACAAGAGTTTTTCCTTGCTGATCTTTTGCACATGGTGTATAAGGGAAGATAAATATTGGCATGACTCTTTGGCTTTGAGCTTTAACTGGTTGAGTAGTGATGTATTTATTTGATGAAGACTATAGTCAGAGGAAGAATTTCACTGGGATGATGATCCAAAGTGTTGTTTCAGACATGTTGAGATATCTAGTAAGCATTCAAGTAGATATGTCAAGTATACAACTTGCATCTACATATATCTGGGACACAATGGAGTCTTTTTCAGATTAAGGTGTCAATGTCATATAAATTGTATATTCAAAGCAATAGGATTTGGGATTGGATGAGATCACTTAAGCAGATAATGTAGAAAAAGAAGGGTAGAGGTCCAAGAATTAAGGCCTGGTAATTTCAACATCAAGAGGTTTGAGCTGGTAAGATATCAGCAGGGAAGGCTGAGGAAAAATAGCCATTTATGTAAATAATTTCACAAGAAGGAAGCAGTCATCAGATAGATCAAAAATTGTTCTTGAATCAAGTAAGATGTTGAGTGTAATGTTAACTTTAAAAAGAAAAGTTATTTTACCACAAAAATGGGTTTATTTAAGAGCAGCAGAGAATTGCAGTTTGGGATGTGCAAGCTATGGCAAAGCCAGAGGCTAGTCCAACAAACAAAGGAGAGGAGTCATTTTATGAAGAAGGAGAAACTTGGGAGGCTTTGTTTTGAATGAAAGTCCACTGGAATAAAAGTAGGAGTTCAGGGTTTTTTTGTTTGTTTGTTTGTTTGTTTGTTTGTTTGTTTTTGGCTGAGTTGTAGGGGTAGTCAGTTTCTCATAGGAGATTCAGTGGTTTTGTTTTTTGTTTTTTGTTTTTCCCTCCTGAAGTCATGTAATCGACAATTCTTCCTGTACCTGACATTGAGTGGTACCACTCCACATTCTTGCCTTCAGATTTTACTTTAGTGAGGTCTCCCTTTATTAATTTTCACAAATGTAAGAACAGAATGATGACCACTGGATTCAGAAATAGAATATAGTTTGTTGACTTTGATAGAGAAGTCCAATTAGATAGGTCTAGAAAGAAAATGATGCAATAAGTGAGAAAAATAAACTAAATGAGCCCATTTTAGACACCATTTCCAAGAAATGTTTCTCTAAATAATTGGGTAATAGTGAGGTATCACGATAATGATTATTTATTTTTATTTATATGTGTATATAAACATATGTGAATACACTCATGCATATACACATGCATGTGCATCCACAGATACACATAAATAAAAGGAGATACTGAAGGATATATGTATGCCTAATATAAAGAATGTATATTACTAGGCATTTTAAAATATTTAATGTGATATATAGGCTAAATTGGCAGTATATTCTTTAAGGATTGCTTCATTTTTTTATCATTGGTTAGCAACCTGCTACCATGCAGGACCTGATGACCTGTGAAAGGACTTCCATAGTACTGAAACCATGAAGTGGAATTTCCACATACTTGTATTTAAACTCTATTCACTTTGATGTGTTTTGAATAAAGCAATATTCCCTGATTGATTTTAATGAACAACAACAACAAAAACCACTCTCCAATACACTGTCTCTGTCAGAGAGGCATGAAAGAGATGTCCTAGAAATGGATCAGCTTATCATACTCTGAGCATTTTGTGAACAAGGCGCTGAGCTAGGGGCTGGCTGTAAACCTTACTAAGCAGGTTGCCTTATTTCTGTTTTAAAATGAAGATACCGACTCAAAAAGGTTAAGTAACTTACCCAAGTAACAAAAGTAGCACTTTTTTTTTTTTTCTGAGCAAGTTACACTCAATAAATAAAGTGCTCAGGGAGTCATTGTCTAAAATGACATCTTACACATGAGGAACCGTAGTTTATACAGCCCAATTTCCTAAGTTTCTCTGACTTCTACTTGTTACCTTCCTTAACAGAAAAATCAAACAAATATAACTGATGGATTTTGTACTTCAGCTACTTTGAAGTCATTGGAGTTCTGCAATCCCATCCACCTTTTTCCTGTAACTGAAGTCAATTGAACTCAAGTAATACAAAAACAAACACAAAGTCCTCTAGATTTACCTGATTATAATTCAGCAAATTAGAAAACCTTAGCTGAAGGTGGTCCAGTTGCAAATGACAAAAATCAGAATCTCATGCTATTCCAAGAATTGAAACAGAAGACCTGCATAGTCCTGCCTCCTCAATATCCTCCTGACCCTGTTTTGAAGGACTCTCTTAGCAATGTTTTCTACATTTTGGAATCTTTTTCCCCCCCCCAACAAACTTAGCATACTATTAGGAAACATATAAAAGAACAATTTTAAGTAGGATCCGATTCAGAAATAATAGGCAATAGATAGATAATACCTCGTTGTACTTGACCATAAGAAAATATCAGCTCAAAATAATGAGATATTGAAGCCATTGATTGAAAGAGTCAGATGTGGATATTGGGTTATCTCTAAAAGGAAACATAAATATAACACAGAAATAGTGAGAAAAATATGTTGGTAAAAACCAGATCACCCACGTTATCTATCCAGTCTTGAAATTAAGGCATAGAAATAGTGATTAAGGGATACTCCATCAATAATATTACGTATTTTTAATAGAAATATACAAAGGTATTAAGATTTTACATACAGGACTTTTTTGGGTATATGACAATTCAATCAGATTCACATGAATTTTATTATCACCATTTTACATATGATGTCAAGGTAGTTCAAAATAGGAGGCTTATGTAAATTATACAGAAGGCCAGAGTTTCATATATAATGATCATTACTCTAGATCATATTGCATGGAGATTTTGCTTTACATTTCAAACTCTCCCATTCAAAGGACCTCAAATTATTTTCAAAATATTCCACAAGCTAATGTTGTCCAAGATTCCTATACTGTGAGGGATGGGCTGGGTGGGGATTGTATTCTAATTTTAGAAACAGAGAAATTGAATGATCCGGTAACCATTCTAAAGTATTAAATTTTCTTGTGAATGTAATGCTTCATATACTGTATGGTTCTGATGTTTCATATTCATATTTTACTATTTTACATTTTTGAATTAAAAAAATTTAAAGCTTTTATTTATTAGCGAGACAAGAGGAGTAGGGGGAGGTGCAGAGAGAGAGAGAGAGAGAGAGAAGAAGAAGCAGACTCCCTGAGGATCAGGGATCCCCAAGAAGGGGCTAAATCCCAGGACCCTGGGATCATGACCTGAGGGGAAGGCAAACCCTTAACCTACTGAACCACCCAGGAGCCCCTAGGTTTACATTTAAAAATAATAATTTAAAACAATAAAATTTTACATTAAATTTTTTTAAAAAAAAATCTGCTCCAAGGGTGACGTTTCTTAAAACATTTATTTGATTGATCTCCAGCATATCTGCACCTCGGTTTTCATCATACTTTATTTATCTGAAGCATCAGATGTTAGACTGCATTTAGTTTTCATCATTTTAATTTCTATCACTGGTCACACAACTTGATGAAGAAAAATATGGAGTGGATTTTGGTTCTTTAAAAAAAGACATCAAACTAACATAATCTTACTGGGACTGACAGTTCAAATTAATCAAATGCTTTCTCTCTCTCTCTCTCTCTCTCTCTCTCTTCCTGGCAAAGAGAGAGGGAGGAGGAGAGAGACAGAGAGAGAGAGAGACAGAGAGACTCTGCATTACTGTCAATCAATGCTTAAATCTGTTCCTCTAGGTCTGAATAATCAAGTGCACGTTTTTAATTAGTAGCATCTTTGTACTCTGGGACTCATTTAAATGCTCTTATTTGGTGTGTTAAATTTCTGCAATTATTCTTGCTTTTACATGTCTGGAGAAAATAATTCAAACAATTGAATCAACTGGAATAAGCGAGAATTAAGTATTGCGGGGAGATGCCTCTTCGCTGGCAGGGGAGGGTGGCACCTGAAGAGTTAGCTCTGACACAACAAAGCTGATTTTCGTCTTATGACAAAAAAACAGCACTTTCTGAAACTTCCTTGTACGGATGGCACATACTCGTTTGTGCGGACAAAAGAAGCAGGTGTTCCTCTACATTTGTTTAAGGAAAAGGAACATTTCATCTACCACAATCCTGAGAAATCCGCCTACTTTCACACGGATGGTAAAGCAAAACACGCCCTTCCCAATTAGCCTCAAGTAGCAAACATTCCGCGTGGGTTTGTGTATGTGAGACCGAAAAGCTACATCGGGCACGGTTGCAGACACCCGCACCTTTCCCCGGCCTGTGGGAGTAAGTTGGCCCCGGGCTGCTTCCCGCCGCGCGTCTCCTCCCCGCGCAGCTGCACACAGGGTCGGCGGCCTGCAGTCGCCCAGCCGCGGCCACCGCCGCCCGCCGCGGGAGCCCCAGCCCCGGCCCGAGCCCCAGCCCCAGCCCCAGCCCCAGCCCCAGCCCCGGCCCGAGCTCCAGCCCCAGCCCCGGCCCCAGCCCCAGCCCCAGCCCCAGCCCCAGCCCCGGCCCGAGCCCCGGCCCGAGCCCCAGCCCCAGCCCCAGCCCTAGCCCGAGCCAGCCTGAGCCCCAGCCCCAACCCGAACCCCAGCCCGAGCCCCAGCCCCAGCCCGAGCCCCGGCCCCAGCCCCGGCCCCAGCCCCGGCCCCAGCCCCAGCTCGAGCCCAGGCCCCAGCCCCAGCCCCAGCCCCGGCCCCAGCCCCAGCCTCAGCCCGAGCCCCAGCCCCAGCCCGAGCCCCGGCCCCAGCCCCAGCCCCGGCCCCAGCCCCAGCTCGAGCCCAGGCCCCAGCCCCAGCCCCAGCCCCAGCCCCAGCCCCAGCCCGAGCCCCGGCCCGAGCCCCAGCCCGAGTAGCCCCGGGGAAAGGATGGTAGCGCTGCGCAGCCAAACAGTGCAAGTCCAACGAAACCACGGACTTTTCGTGTGAATAAACAGCCTGTCAGTCTGCGTTTCATTCCCAAGTGGTCCCCGATCCAACGCGTTTCCGCTCCCGAGGAACAACTCGGGGTCCTCCGCCGCTGCTGGGGCCTCCCGCGCCCGCCGCCCGCAGGGCCTAGGAGAGCGCGTCGGCTCGGCCGGCGAGGACCGCTGCAGACCCACCAGCTAATCCGAAATGCAAGCGCAGGAGGAAGACGCAGCGGTTACGACTTCCCGGGTGCTGCCAGAATCGGAGCAAAAGGGTTCAAGGAAGGGAGGCCAGGGACGGGCGACAGCCCCTCTCCCACCTCCCTAGAGAATATAGTGTTTCGCTCCGCCCCCCCCCCCCCCCAGTAATTCTTCCCCTAATTTCCTCCCAAGTCTACCAACAGCCTCCTGGCGCTGAAATCTTCACTGCATTAAGGCCAGAGCCTGAAGGGGGGTGGGGTGGGGTGGGGGGCTGTGTTGCACTACATCCTCCCTCTTCCAGGGTGGATGAGATTTGGATCAGTTTTCCAACAGTTTCAACGTTCTGTATTCCAGTCCCCCAGCCCACAGCACTCGCATCTGCACGCGGTGCTCAGTGCGGGTGGCGAAGCCCCCGGTGACCGCCCCGGGGACCACCCACGCAGACCCTTCCTTATGCTTGTCATCAGCCGGTTGTTAACAGCGGGTAGAACGGGCAGGGGCGGGGGCACTGTGCAGAGCGAGAGCGGAGGGCCTGGAAGGCCTGGGGACGCCGGACCAGAGAGGCTGGGGGGCGGCGGGGGCGGCGGAGGGGAAATGCGCTGAAAACCCAGGCAACAGCCCGGCGGGGTGGGCATTGTTCCGGCCCGAAAAGGGCGGAGATGGTCGAGCCCGCCCGCTGACTTTGTGCATCTCTTACTCTATCCTTTGTGGAATCAGCCTCTTCCCGCTCCCCTGCCGGAGCCCGGGCCGTGGGCGGCTCTCGAGCACTGCCCTGGGAATGCAACCCCCGCGGCTCGCGACTCGCCACCCGGTTTCTCCAGGCTGCGGGAGCACTGACGCTCGCGCGCGCCGCGTCCGGCTGATCCTCTTAGCTGCTCTGCAACGATTCCGAGCCAGTTCAGCAGCGTTTTAGAAGGTAGCAAAGACGAGATGCTTTTTCTTTCCTTTTTCTTTTTCTTCCCCCCCACCCCCCGCCCCGTCCTCTCGTTTTATTTATTTATTTTAAACTAACCCGTCATTTCTTCTTGGAGGGCCCAAGAAGAGCCCACGACCTCTTTACTGTGTCTAACCCAGGGATTTCAAACGGGGCTTTTCAGAATTTAAGTGTGGTCGCCCTAATTGGTAATCAAGATTGTGGAGTCGTTCAAAATAACCCTTTCCATTTTCTGTAATTAGAGACCAAAAGAAACTCTGGATTTTCCACGATACATCATCTATATTTATTCATATTCTCTCTCTTCCCCCTCCCTTCCTCCCCCCCCCTTCCTCGTGCGCGTGTATGCGCGCGCTGGTGCGTGCGTTTCCTTTTATTTCTACATTAGGAAACTCGTTCAGGGATGAACTGAACTGAAAAGTGAGGAGAGGCTCAAATCTGATCTCTAACGGATTCCTTCCTCTAATGTCAGATAATGCCCGGAAACGTTGCCACCAAATAAGTAGGAGAGCATTATTTTTGAAAAGCAGTTAACCCCTACCAAAATATAAAACGCCAGAGGAAAGAAGGTGAGACTGGAAGACAAGGAAGCCCTTTGCGGTCGCTGGTGGAGGAAGCGCGACTCTGGGGACCGGCTGGGTTCCAGTCCGTGTGCTTCAGCACCGGAGGGGATGGACAGCGTCTCCGGCCTGGGCTGCTGCCGCCCGGACACAGCGGAGCTGCCGTCGCCGCCACTGCCGTCGCCGCGGGCATCTGGGCTCCCTGCTCTTCGCAGCTAGAAGGAGGTGCCGCCTGACACCCCTTGCCCCCCCCTCCTTCCTTGATAGACGAAAACCCTCTTTATCCACCTGCTATAGCTACCATACAGGGCTCTGAGGAGTCCTCTTGTTCCACAGATTAAACTCTGAGCAACAACTTCAAGAATAATTCTCCGTAGGGTGTTGGGAGGAATGCAAGCTGGAGAGTGAAGTTGAAGTTCTTAGAGGCTCCGAAAAACCATGGGCTCTGCAGAAGGGGTTGAAATACTCAAAGGCCCACACTTCATGAAATAAACAGAATGCTCACCAGAGGGTTGCAACTATTTTGTAAATAGCTTTGTGAGAAGAGATTTCAGATCTACTCACATCCCCACGTTAGAGAAACTGAACGACTTCTAATTCCTTTACTTGGCTGGTAAGTGATAATACTATTACTTCTATTTATTTACAACTCTAATGACTTTTTAAATAAAGGTTTTAGCAGAAAGATTGCAATGAGTATGATCTTGCCTTGTGGATTAAGGAGTAAATAATTTTATTTTTAAATGATTGTTCCTGCAGCATGATCTTAGGAAACCTCTTGTCTCACAAAATAGGATATTTTACTTCTCTGAAGCCTCTTATGTGACAAGGATATTAAAAATAATGTGTATTACCTTATATGATTATAGTAAACTCTTGGTTGGGTATTTTACTTACTGATGATCTGATGTCTTTTTTTTGAATTTGTATGTGTCTTTTTTTTTCAAAACTAGTATAATCTGGCATTTTGTAAAAGGGTTTTTTTTTTTCTTATACATGCACTTTAAAGTGATCTTGTCTGTGTTATGTAGTATTCAAGACCCAAAGTTACAAGTAGAGATGGTTTAGCAACCTTTTTTATTATATTTTATATGATTATAATTTGCCAAATCATGTATAAGAACAAACACATGCATACATACACGCTTGATCCTTCTCTCTTCCCCAGACCCTGAGTATACTTACACCTGTAGAATCTTACCTAAAGAAATACACACATGTTTACTTAGCATAGTCTTTCCAGCCTTTTAAATCTTAAGACTGCTTATTCAAACCAGATCTGCCAGAAGGGAGAAAATGAGAAGCTTTAGAGTCCCTTTTTAGGAGAGCTGGCTTTTGATATCATTCTGACTTCTTCGTTCTACAAGATGCATTTGTTAATGAAATCCAAAAAGCGATAGGCCAATAGGTCCTTGACAAACCATAAACTTTAAAGTGTTAATTAAATCTGTCTTCTGTTGATTCTTACTTCTAGAGTCTTCCCCTGGAGCTTTCAAGTACAATCTTTCACAGTGACCTTGATAAGCATTCTGCTTTAATAAAAAGGGTTCATGGGTAAAGGCAGTTACACAAATTTATAGCGTATGCCTGACATCTCACTAAGAGGTTGATCAATTCCAATGAGAACATTCAATTCAGTGGAAAGTGTTGACTTGGAAGTATGGACTTCTACAGTCATGTAAATATTGGGGATGCTATATGCATGCCTAACACTGTGGAAATAGTTTGTCCCTTTAAAAAATTATAGTTCTTTAGGTTTCCCTTTTAATTTCATAGTTCATATATAACTGATATAAAATGCCTCTAATACATATCCATACCTACACTCCTCAGTTTCAACACAGAAATCAACTGAGGCAGTTAAGATGGTATTTATTGTTTTCCATTGGCTCAGAGTGGCAGTAACCCTCTGAGGAAAAATCATTCTTAGCTGTCACTTACTGCTTACCATGAACCCGCCTGCTTGGGAGAAAGGGAGCAGAGGCATCTATGTCATTGAGCTCCTTGAGGGCTATTTTGTCCTATATAGGTCAGAAATGATAATCTGAGAAAGAGAAAATGTATCATTGGTGTGGATTCCTTCCCAAGAGACCTAAAATGTGCTTCTAACACAACCTGATTTTTTTTTTCCAATCTGAGAGATGTGGAAGTGAAATTACTACATGGAATGATTAATCATGTTTTAAGAGAATCACAACATATTGTTCGATTTTTATTGTGGTTTTCAAATAACTGACATAGAGACTCCCCTGGTTGGCAGAGCATAAAAAGAAAGCAGAGAAATGTATTTCAGGAAGCATGGCTGTTGGTTTGTGGCCGCAATACCTTCTTAGTGGTAGAGGGGGCAGGCTTGTCCTATATGTGGCTGAACTGCACAAAATAAAAGTTACCTTTGCCTAATTCCTCTGGAGATTTAGTCAAAGAAATAAATAACTCAAATTCACCCATCTAAGCTCAGGCAATGTGCATGGGAGCTTATATCAATCCGTATTCTTGGGGAAATGTCATTACAGTGAGATAGACTTTTGCAGACCAATTTAATGCCTACCTACATGCTAATATCTAACTGTCCTCTACTCAAAAAAAAAAAAAAAAGTTGTTGAGCTAATAAATCAAACCTTCTTTTGTACAGAGTCACCTGTCTTTAAACAGAAATCAATAGTTTATTTCAGGATATCCATATTTTATTAAAGTAAGCTGTTTTGATAGTTATTTTGGTCTGTAACAGAAAAAAAGATGCATGCGGTTTGGCCAGTACCAGACAGAATAATTCAACATCCTGTCTCCTTGGGGATAAGAGGGGGTTGGTAGGGATAAGTATTGTTGGCTGTTGCTTAGATTTAAGATTCAAAAGATAAAAGTGAAATAAGACTGCATAATCACAAAAATGTAAAGTGTATTTAGGACAGAAGGTAATTCACAGTGAGCCCTGGAATCTGTTTAATTGCTTTCCTTCTCTTAATAAGAAATAGTTGAGAGTCAGACAAGGAGTTCTGCCCTCAATCTTTAAATTATGAATTACTCTAAAACTACTTCTTGGTAAACTTTTTCTGTAGGCCATCTAAATATTAACTTGCTATCCTAATGCAATTACTGATACCATGATATCATATTGGATTTAAATATCCTTAGTTTGCCTTTGGAATTGTTGCCTGAGTGTGAAACAAGTTATATACATATTTATCAAAACACATTAGAAGTATGAGATGATTATTATTGGAACTTAAGAAGGCCCCTGGTAATTGATTTTTATTTTTGTACCACTTAAAAGATATAAATTCCAGGCAAGCAGCCACTTATTCATCCAATTCTAACAAGCGTGGCAAAAGCCACTCGTGAAGAAAAGCATATTGTAAGTCATAAATTATTTATATAGTCATCTCCACCTCTCCAGGACCCTGTACAGTGAGTCATAGAATAGCACTTAAATGGAAAGAGATCTCTTATTTAGTATATTCTTTCTGTTTGGCTTAGCAGAATGAGTTTTACATGGCATGTGTTGAAAGAACAAACACACTGCAGTATAAAATATGTTATGCATCATGATGTAGCAGAGCAAACACTGTTTAACAGTTAAAAGATCAAGATTCTTGAACTGCTTGTCATTAGATCTTGGACAAGTCATTCAACCCACTAAAACTTAATTTTTCTTCCCTAAAAGAGGATATTTCACCTACCAGTTAAGGCAAAATGCTTTATGTATGACTGACACCTAAATATCTGTGGAATGAATGAATGGATGTCTACTCTATGAAAGGTTGGAAAGTATGATATGATGCTTTTGAGAGCATTTTGGAAATCTGAGTGCGGTATCTTTGAATTATTATAAATAATCTCTGATAGCATTAATTCCTTCAATCATTGAAAAATCCCCTGCTGATTACTGTACGGTGGGTATGTCCTTTATATTTAAGAACTAAAGAATATTTTCCTGTTAACTCAGCATCAATTTTCATGTATTTTTTAATTGAATCGATAATAGAATGCAGGTAGGACTGGTTTAAAAATATTTATTACTCAAAATTGACACCATGTTTTACACTAAATAGTCAAGCCAAGGTCAGCATGACTTGAGTTCACTTTAATTACTTTGATTTTGACCATAAATGGATCAGTCACTGCCTTTGTGTCATCATTTTCTGGTCTGTAAAGGAAGAATGGTATTATTACCATTGAGTTACATTATGTCAATAAGGAAACTCATAGAATTAAATGGACTTTAAAACTGAAAATATAACAGTACATATTGAAAGCATTAGATTTGTTTTAGGGCAAGTGAGGATGGAGAGAAGTGTAGACAACATGGACTAATCCATGGAATTGTCCTGAAAATGCTGTGAAGATTAGTCCAAAGCTTAGATTCTGTTCATGGACGTCTTCAGGAAATCTCAGTTAAGCAACATTTCATTGCTTGTTTTCTTTCTTGGAGTTTTAAAAGTGACTATGATTTTTAAATGCAATTTTTGAATATGTGGTCTTTACAGATTTCTGTAGTATCACTAAAAATATTATGATAGAATGTTTAAGAAATCTAGATTGTTGTGATGGAAATTATGAAATAACCTAATTAGTGATAGACGTTAAAGATTTTTTTTTTTGGTCTTATTTTTTATCACTTGCCAAAAGGGAAAAAGGAAATAAACAACAAAGAAAGAAAAATGGGCAAAGAACAGGTAATGAATGATCATAAAAATAATCTCATGTGACCAAGAACTTTATCTTTGAATTATCACTGTGAAGCTTATTGAACATATTCTATACAAAATGTCAGAAAATCATTTAGATTTTCATAAATTTAGTCTTCAAATTATCAACAAACTAAAGTAATAGTATTTTCTTAAAAGAATCATCAAATCAATGCATTAGAATAGTAGCTAATTCTTTATCACTTCATCACATTTAATGCACATACCTGCATAAATTCTAAAATTAAAATTTATAGTTAGTTATAACTACATTTCTGTTTATCAAATACATTAGCAGTTACTCAACATTTCAAAGAGCTGAAGATTTAATTTTTTTTAAAGGAATAAATGCTTACTTGATAAACTGACTAAATAAATTCATAGATAGTAGGAATCTTTTAGAAATGATACCAGAATTTTAACAATAATGTTATTCATATAAGACAATTGAAAAAAATAATGCATTCTCTTTAAATCTTCTCAGTGGACCCATGGTAAGAAATAAGTTAGCATCTGAGATTAAGAAATTTAATAATGTTGATAAGAAAAAAAGTGTAAATTACATGGTTAAAAATACACTGAGTACATGGGAAGGCTAAAATATGGTTTTCTCATCAACTGATTACGTGATCTTAGTTAAATCACTTTATCTTAACTTAATAGATGATCTATTTTCTTGATTCTCTTGGGAAATCATTATCATGTCTATTAGAAAACAAACCCAGGAAAACCTACAGGTTTAGTTAAGCTCAAAACTTTTCTTCTGCTTCCCTCTGATCATTTTTCTCGAAAACATTCCTATACTCTTATGGTGGAAAGTGCGTGACATTTGGGGTCAGTTGAATCTTGGTATAGAATCTCATTAGCTGTACAAACTTGAGCAAAGGATGTAAACTGTGAGTCTCTTCATTTTCATATGTAAAACAAAGAAAACTTCCATCTCAAATGTGGTTGGGAATGGGTTATGTAACAGGGCATAGAGAATGGCTTGTGCACTGCCTCTACCCAGAAGGAGATTGGTCAGGTTGGTATTTGTTATTACTTAGCCTGTAAGGTCAATCTGCATCTGATGTCTCTCACTATAGCCCAATTTTCTCTTATTATTTCTCCAAAATAAATTTCCCATTTTGTCTTTCAAAGTGTAGTATGCTCATCGCTACCTAGTTCTTTACTTCATACTCTGTCCTAGACCGTTTCTTTTTCTGTTTATTTATCCAAGCCTACATTTATTTGCATAGATTGTAAAATAAAATGCCTACTGGGCTTAGGCATGTAAGCTAATGAGTGTGGCTGGCCAGTACAGCCTGCAGCAAACTACCGAAAGTAAGCCCCCCAAGAGGTTCCGGACTCTCAGCAATCCTCAATAAAATCAAGATCTGGGAACTGAAAGCAGAGTTTGTGTGAAATCTCAATTTCAACTAATTTAACTTTTAAGGTTTTTAAATAGAACAAATGTGCTATATGCTGGACTCTGTTCACAGGATGCCTTTGGTTTTGTGGCATCCAGAACCATTATTTTTCTGCTTTCAGTGGCATCCGTTAAAGCTGACATTCTTAGAGTCATTTACTAGTCCTGTTTTTATCTAAAAATAGGAGAATGAACCATGACTTGGCAAAAACCCTCATCTTAATACCTTTTAGAAGTTTACAAGAAATAAATATCAAATAATGTTAAGTGGCTGAGGTGAAGTAGATACACTCCATTTCTTTTATGGTCAAAAATATTGTGGGGGAAAAATAGTCCATAGAATAAACAGGAATGATGATAGATCAGCAATATTTCATAACGTATTTATTCCAACATCTTTTCTCACCACCATCTTTCTTTCCTCTTATACATGTGACAGCAGCAATAACCCAGATGTTAACCTTGACTAAACTGTTACGTTCAGAAAAAGAAAGATAATAAATTACTGACTACTATCTGTTAAGTATATAACAGTTCCTCTATCCCCAAATAAAAAATTTGGTGCATTCTTCAGGTAAATGGGAACTATATTATTGGATAGAAAGAACAGCAACTGTCCACTGTAATATTATTAGACAATCTATCAAAGATTTCTAAGTCATTTAATGTATCTAATGCTGACAGAATGCTCAGCAAAAGTAGGCTCCTAAGCTTATTGTTTCTCTAAAAGCTTGCTTTTCTAAGAAAACATTTTTGGATGAAATGTACACAATGTGACCTTCAATGTAATTACTGCACCAAAGCTTTGTGAGTGGCCTTTTTACTTTATCACTCAAAGATGTATAATATCAAAAGGACGTAAAAACAGAATAAGGAAAAGAGACCAGTGTAGATAATAGTACTTCTTTCTTCTTGGAGAGTGTTTTTTTTTTTCCCAACATTTTAAAGTAATATACCCTCATTTATCATCCGGCTAGCTTGCTCCAGTTTCACTAGACTATTTATCTTTTTTTCCTCTGGTCCAGTTTTAATATTGAAGAAGTAACATTTCCAAAAGCAGATTAATTGCCTAAATATTGCACCATGTATTATAGATAATATGACCTACAAGTGATGTGATAGGGCACATTTAGAGTTAAGGTAAATAAGAGTAGGGTAGTTCACCTAATTCATTAAATTCATAAATAGGCCTTTTTTTTTTTTTCCTTCTCTGTGGGCTCATTATTTTCTCTACTTGTAAATCCTTTATGTCACTTACCTGTTATCCAGCTAAGCAATTTATTTTTATCTTCCATTTTGTGTTTTCTTTTTGTGGCAGTAAATTTCTGGAAAGCCCCTTGAAATTGGAGTGAGAGTATTTCACTGTTGTATGGAGTCTTCATAAACATAATAAATATGTTCCGGGAATATTTGCCTTCTCCTTTAATTTCTATTCATGCTATGATTCTCTGGCACTTTGTATGATATTGACAGTTTTTAAAAAGTCCCCTTTAGGGAATCTTACGGATTTTCATGACAGATCTGTAAGGCTGTCATTCTTATTTTTCAAATGAGACAGTTGTGGTCTAAGAAAGTTAAATGACTCTCGAGATTAAATCAAAACTACAATTTGGTCAATATTTCATAATTTTCCACATGCTATATGTGATTTGAGAAGAAAACTGCCATCTATTACATGGGTATCTCACCTAATACATGCTTCACGTGCTTCAGCAACCGTATTTTACTGACATTTTAGTAAGTTATGGAAGAGTTTAGATTCTTAAGGATCCTCAGGGGCTCCCATATTATCCTGACCCTCATCTTATACAGATAAGGAGGTTTGTGGACAACATGATGACATGTTAAAGTCATATTTTAGAAGCATCAGGGAGTCAAGAAGGACCAGGGGTTGGTTCTGTTGCATTAATTCACATTGGACGTGATGGGAACTTGACCTAAGGGGATGAAGGTTAAAAATTAGTCAATCAAAACTGGATAATTAGATGAGAGTGATACCACTAACAAACAAAAGAAGAATCAAGAAGAGGAGTCTGAATGAGATAATGCATTTGATACATGCTAGGTAAATGCTAAGTTATATATAAATGTAAAATGCTGTTCTTTGGAAGGAACCATGTCACATCTGACTTAGGACATGTCAAATGAGTGGTGAAAAGGTGTCATAGCCAAATGGCAGGTGGAGGAGCCATTAGTTTCAGAAAAAGGGTAAAACCTGACATACCCAACTCAGTCATTGCAATAAAGATTATTGCTGAAGCCATGATAATGTATTAACTATTTGACAGAATGAAGGGAAAACATGTTTATGAGCATAAACATTCATATTGGAAATGAAAATGTAATAGGAGAGAGGATTATAAAAAAGTACTTAGTAAACGTTAAGGGAAAATATGTAGAATTTCAAGAAAAAAAAATAGATGGTTAACACTGTTGGTACTCTGTGGAAGTGCACAGGATTGCCCTTGAGTAAGGATTCAAGTTCCTTTGGGTTCACCCAAAAGTAGATCATTGGGGATCATAGAGAGAATGGTTTTTGAAAAATGATTCAGATAATCCTTTAGATTGTGAGGTCCTAGGGATCAAACCAAGGGCAAGGCAATGTTAAGATCGTATTTATTATTAGAATGTGGTAGGAAGCAATATAGTTACTTTTTCACTGCCAGTTCACAGACCACATTCCTGGGAAAGTGAATACTTTGTTGCATTACATCAATTTTGCCTGTGGTTATGGAGGTCTGGTGAGAGAAAATATGGTTTATCATAAATCTATAAGAGATACACATAAAATTAAGAAAGAGATCTGCTTAAGTTCTTACTTCCCATTACTTAAATATTTGTTTTAAATGATCACATAAAGTATTCAATAATTACTCTTTTGCTTTAGTTACTGGAAAATTAACTTTTCTCTATTAGTAATATGTAACATGGTTTTGACTTTACTTGAAAGGTTGAAATTCATCTCTAAGAGTAATGTCTTTCTTTACTATATCCTCCTTTGTGTTCTTATCTATATTATTAGTTCTTTCTGCTTTAGATTTGCAAAATCTCCATATTTTTCAAAAATAAATTTCTGAGGATGAAAATGGATATAAGGGATTTTCAGACCAATCTAAATCTCTTCTACAGTTTTTATTTCTCATTGAGTTGAATGACTTAGAAAATCACAGTATTGCCAATTCCATACGAATAGCTGGACTTTCCAAATAAAAACTTTACTCTTGTCTATATTCAAATTCCTTTCGCATATCACTCAAATTCCTCAGACAATTGCCTGGCTTTATCTTGGTACAAAAGGAGTAAAAATTATCTACTTTTTGGAGGCCAGTTAAGTTTTCTAAACTACTAGTATGCCATTTAGCAAATGCATTAAATGCACTAAAAGGCTCTCTAGTAACCCTAAAGGAGTTAATGTGCCATCAAACAGTGGGTGATTTATTCCCTGATCTCTGATGGAATCAGATGGTTTAGAGTGTCAGTGTGAGCTTTTGCTTTGAATTAGTGAGTCGCAGTTGAGTCAATGTGGGGCATTGAGGCAGTGAGTCTCAATGTGAGGCTAAGCTATAGAGGACAGAAGGTGTTTATCAACGTGGAGGAAAGAGAAGGGGAGTAGAAAGTGCAGATAATTTTGTCAGATTATCTGAATGGAATTCCTATGCCATTACCTGTATATGATTAGCAATCCATGGGCACAAGGAATTATCTGGTTATATAGATTTATGTAATAGTTCTTTGTGAAGTAACCAACTCCTTTACTTTTAATTTAGTGATCATTGGCTTTCTTTGTCCTGGTCTTATTTGAGAAATGGAGTAATTTATTTCCTGCTAATTGTAAGTTTCCATGGCTTAAATGTAAATGAGCTTACTAAATACAACTCTTTGGTTATAATCTTTCTCATGTTTCTCCATAAATTTTCCAAAAGTTGTGGTGACTCATGTGTACTTTATTATTATGATCATTTTCTGTTACTATTGGTGTTCCATCTGGCATGTCAAACTGAAATTTTTTTTAGGATTTTTTTCCTTCTACCTAGGGATCATATTTAAAGTGATATATACATATATACTGCATACTATTTTACTGAATAGGTTAAAGGTGTTCCTATATTATTTTAGGGAGTACTGTGAAAAAATTGAAGAATACTAAATATTTACCAGTGATTCTTCTGGATAAATGAAATTGTTTTGAGAAATAAGCCATTCTAGTATATACAATGAAATTTTTGTGAAAATGAATTTCATAACATATCCAAACTTTAGTTCTCTGAGAAAATGTTTTATGTATATAAAAGCAGTAAAATCATTGAATTAATCATCAATTAAATGAAGCTTAGAAATCATTTACATTATTTTTACAAGCATGTAAAGCCCCCAATAGGCTATTTTCTCCAAGGGGATTAACAAAAAACCAAATGAAATACAGTCTCTTCCTTCAATGTGTAGTCACAGAATATTTGCATAAGAGCTTCACTTCAGTGTGTTTAGCTGAGCCAAATCACTGAACTTTTTCAGGTTTATTGAGGATACATACACATTAAGAGATTGAATGCTAAGAGCAAGATGGTACTCAAATAGATAAAAGTTGTAAGTATCAATTGATACTATATTATAACTATTCTTTATGAGCATGGAAGTTGAGCAGTTGGAAAAAGGCCGATGCATGGCCAAAAAAAAAAAAAAAAAAGTTTGGCAACTGATGAATTACTTAGCATTTCTTTTTGTAAAGAATAAAAGCTCCTTGGCTTCTAACAAAGAGTTTGTGAGCTGTATGGCAGTATTTTGAACAAGGAGATCATTTATAAATGCAGTCTTTATATTTAGGAAATGATTACGAGATGCAGCTGCAGTTTTTAATGACTTTTAATAAAGCACGTTATAAAGTGAATTAGCAATAAATGTTCAACAGATGATACTGAATCAAGACATTATAGAACATCATTAGATCTGTATATTGAATTGTTAAAGCAATGTATGAGTTCCTGTAATACCACTGGGGTTGTAAATTTCTGGGATATTTTGAAGGAATGTTCAAAGGCAGGTTAAAGTTTAATAAATAGGATTAGTATATCAACTAGCTCTGCTAAGAAAGTAAAAACTTTAGTTGAATAACTGATTAAGTGAAAAATCTGAGAGTTTCTTAAATTTCTATAATATATGAAATTATAAAATAAGATTCAAATGTTAATACATGAAGAAATAATATTTCAACCATTTTAAATTCTTGAGTCTTTCATAAAGAAGGATGAATGTACTTTGTAGAAAGACATAGTCCATTAGAAATAATCTGCGTTCAACACTGGTTTTGCTGGCATTGCCAAAATTCTAAATTTCAATGTTTAGTGGTCAGAATACTGATGAAGCAAGCACAGCCCATAACTTAGCAGTTTCTGTTTGTACAATATTTGCAGACTACCTGCATAGACTACTATGCAGAATAATACAGTATAAATTTCCTTTTAAAGACGAAGCTTGGTTTCTGACTTGAAGAAGTTTAGAGTCTAAAGATATGAAGAATGGATATTCAGAATCACAAAGTCATTACAAGGTAGAACCTGAAATGTACCCACAGGTTATCAGGTTAGGAAACTGACATTCAGAGAATTTTTGAGATTTGTTGACAGGCTCAAACTAATTCATGCCTGAGTTGAAATGGAACCATAAATAATGGTTTAATCAATGATGATACTCCAGAACAGTAAAAGAAAATTAAATACTGTTTAATGCCCATCATAGATGCAGTATAATGCCTTTGAGATCCATCCAAATGGGTACATATGTCAGAAGTTTATCCTTTGAATTACTGAATAGTATTCCATATACATTGTACCAGTTTTTTGGCCCTTCTATGGTTGAAAGACATATTCAAACTTGGTACTACAATAAATAAAGAATGTTATGAACATTCACGTATATGTAGTTTGTTTTACAGTAAGGGTTAATCAGAATGTCTTATTAGAAGTACTCTGGATACTTATCAGAATATGTTAATAATACATATTCAGAAAGCAGGTAATAACATGGAGAAACAAAGGAATTTGAGCAACGAATACTGTTTTAAATTCTGGCTTTCCACTGATGGATGGTGAATTTATACCAGTTACCAGTGCTTTAAGAGCACTAGTTTTTGGAATGTAATAGATGTAAAGCAATAATATTTGTCTAAGAATTAATGCAAAAGTTTAAATAATTCAATAATGTTCCCAATTACTGATTTTCTAAAAAATATTTTTAACTTGATTTTATAATTTTTCACACATTCTATAACCAAAAAATAAGGCTATGAACAGTTAAGGTAAAAAAAACCTACACACAATGTATACAAATACAGATTATTTGCAATTTACATTATTTAGAAGTTCACAAATACATTTTCAAAAACTTGACCATATATTGTGCCAAATTTCAAGTGTTTAAAATTCTAAGAGTATAGCCTTTAATCAATACCATTCAATTAAAAAAAGGAATTAATTAAAAAATGCTAGAATCTTTTCAACAAATGGTGCTGGAACAACTAGACATACACATGCAAAAAAATTAATCTAGACACAAAAATTTCACAGTCTTCTTAAGAATTAATTCAAAATGGATCATGGATCATGGACCTAAATGTAAAATGAAAAATGGTAAAAGACAACATAGGAGAAAATCTAGTTGATCTTAGGTATGGTGATGACTTTTATATACAATATCAAGACACAATCAGAGAAAGAATTGAATAATTGATAAGTTGGATTTCATTGGAACTAAAAATGTCTGCTCTGTGGCAGATTAAGATCAAGAGAATGAGATAACAAACTATAGATTGGGAGAAAATTATTTGTAAAAGACATATTTGATAGAGAAGTATTATCCAAAATATATGAAGAACTCTTAAAACTCAACAATAAAAGAATGAACAACCCAATTTAAAAAAAAGGGACAAAAGACCTAAACAGACAACTTACCAAAGAAGATATACAGATGACAAGAAAGCATATGAAAAGATGTTCAACATCATATGTAATTAAGGAATTACATTAAATAAGGAGATACCACTACATACCTATTAGAGTGGCCAAAATGCAAAACACAGCACCTAATGCTGGTGAGGACATGGATCAAAAGGAACTCTGATTCATTGCTGGTGGGAAAGCAAAATGGTACAACCTCTTTGGAAGACAATTTTGCAGTTTCTTCCAAATCTAAACATAATCTAACCATTCAATCCAGCAACCATGCTTTTTCGTATTACCCCATGAGTAGAAAACCTATACCCCCACAGAAACCTGCACATAGATATTTATAGCAGCTTTATTTATGATTGCCAAAGCTTGGAAGCAGTCTTGATGTATTTCAGTAGGTAGATGGATAAACTGTAGTACATACAGACAGAAGAATATTATTTCTAAAAAGAAATGAGCTGTCAGGTTATGAGAAGATCCAGTCTCTCTGTTGAGTTCCTGGTGCTTAGCTTACCACATTGTAAGTGATCAAAAATTTTGAAAAATTTCAATCCTACAAAAATGGTTGAAAGATTAGTATAGTACAGTAAGCACCGGTAGATCCTTCACTGAGACTATTTGTTAGTATCATTAACTCTCTTTATGATGTTCAGTGCTGTATTAAGTTATACATTATTTTTTAACTATCCCAAACTAGTCCTTATTTCTGTTTTTTAAATAGTCAGCGCTTCTTTAGATTTCCTAGAAACTTCTGTGTTCACTATTGCTTTTAAAACTTAGAGATAGGGCAGCTCGGGTGGCTCAGCGCTTTGGCGCTGCCTTCCGCCCATCCGGGACGTGATCCTGGAGACCCGGAATCGAGTCCCGCCTCGGACTCCCTGCATGGAGCCTGCTTCTCTCTCTGTCTCTGTCTCTGTCTCTGTCTCTGTCTCTGTCTCTGTCTCTCTGTGTCTCTCAGGAATAAATAAATAAAATCTTTAAATCAATCAATCAATCAATAAAACATAGAGATATAATTTCCATAATATAACATCTAACCTTTTAGTATATATAACTCAGTGGTTTTCCGTATATTTACAAGGCTTCGCAACAATCACCATGATCTAATTTCAGAATATTTTCAGCACCCCAAAAGAAATTTGTATCAATTAACAGTCACTCTTCTTTTCTTTTTTCTTTTCTTTTTTCTTTTTTCTTTTCTTTTCTTTTTTTCTTTTCTCTTTTCTTTCTTTTCTTTTTTCTTTTCTTTCTTTTTTCTTTTTTTCTTTTCTTTCTTTTCTTTTCTTTTCTTTTCTTTCCTTTTCTTTCCTTTCCTTTTTTCTTTTCTTTTCTTTCCTTTCCTTTCCTTTCCTTTCCTTTCCTTTCCTTTCCTTTTCTTTTCTTTTCTTTTCTTTTCTTTTCTTTTCTTTTCTTTTCTTTTTTTTCTTCCCTTAGCATTTCCTAGTCTATTTTCTGTGTCTATCTTAGAATGGGTTTCTATCTTCTGGACATTTCATGTTAATGGAATCATAAAATCTGTGTGGCTTTTTCACCAAAATAATGTTGTCAAAGTTCATGCATGTTGTAGAATAAAGAATTCATTAATTTTCATATGTATATGATATTCTATTGTATAAATAACACCACATTTTATTCACCAGTTGATGGGCATTTTGGAATTTCCACTTTTCTGACTGTTTTGAATAGTCATTAGTATTAACAGTTATCTACAAATTTTATGTGAAAATATATTTTCAGTTCTCTTGGGTATATGCCTAGGAGGAAATTGCTTGGTCATATGATTAGCATTTTGGAAACTGCAAAACTGTTTTCCGAAGCAGCTGCACCAATTTTACATTCCCACCAACAATGTGTGAAGGTTCCAATTTCTCTATATCCTTACTGACACTTACCATGTTTGCCTTTTTGATTATAGCCATCCTAGTGGGAGTAAAGTGGTATTTCCTTGTTTTCATTTGCTTTTATCTAGTGATTAGTGATGTTGAGCATTGTTTCATGTGATTATTGGTTATCTATATATCTTGTTCAGAGGAATGTTTATACAAATGCTTTGCCTATTTTTTAAGTGGAGTGTTCGTCTTTTTGGTAATGGCTTGTAAGAGTTCTTTTTATATTCTAAATATTAGAACTTTATTAGATATATGATTTCAAAATATCTTCTACAATTAAACAGTTTTTTTAACTTTGTCAATAATGCCCTTTAAAGCACAAAAGATTTTAACTTTGATAAAATCCAGTTTATTTCATATTTTGTGATATTGTGACCATAAGTAAGGAAAGGAACCATGATATTTTGCCTAATCCAAGATAAGATTTTCATCTGTGTTTTCTTCCAAGATTTTTACAGTTTTAGCTATTACATTTAGGTATTTGACCCATTTTTGTATATGCTATGTTGCAGGAGCCAATTTCATTCTTTTGCATGTGTATACTCAGGTGCCCTAACACCATTTGTTGAAGAGACTACTTTTTGTCATTGAATTATCTTGGCACATTGTTGGAAATCAGTTGGCCACAGATGCAAGAGTTAATTTTTGGCACTTAATTTTTTTCATTGATCTAGATGTCTGTTCTCATCCCATTACCAGTGTTATCTGATACTTTTGTACTAAGTTTCAAAAGAAGTAGGTCAACCCATTCACTATTCCATCTTGCTTGATACCCACTCATTTATATGATGGTTACTTATTTGTAATTTCCTAAACTCAATTTTATAAGGTTTGAAAAAGATACTATTATACATTGTATTGTCTTTGCTTAGTTTAGAATTTATTTGGGAAAGAGAAGAGGCATAAGCATAAGAAAATAAATACTTAAAAATTATGTCCGAGATATTTACTTTTTTGGTGATTTAGTAAGCTCATAATAGAAATCAAATATGCTTCAACAGAGAAGTAAATGATACAATCTCTGAGACTAGTATCTGAGGCTGCCACTCACAACTTTAACCTAAATTTGACTTAATTATTCTTTAGTTCTTGTCATGGATGACTTAATTCAGCATGGATATCTTCTCTGATTGTGATCATCTTTCCTTGAAGAAAAAACACCTTTCCTTCTCATGGTGGTCTTTTCTAGTATACCTCTGTACCTTTATATAAATATAATAATACATGTTGTATATGTATATATATATAATATATTGCATTTGCATAATATAATGTAACATATAATAAGTTACAACATGTATTATATACCCTATATGTGTGTATGGTACTATGTGATGCATTCATTATATATTATATACATATGTATTTTATGTATAACATTAGATTGTAATTACATAGATGTAACATATACAAGTATAAAATATGCATATATAATGTTATATAAGATATATACTATAAAAAAGATATATACTATATAACATATATACATAACTGTATATTAGATATAAAATATGTTATATATAATATGCATGTATGTAGCATATCTAATAACATGCAACATATTATATATGTTGTATGTATACATATATAAAATGTGTAACTAAAATGTATAGTATGTTGTCACATTGTCATGTATATCTTTGAGAGAAAGCATGATGGAATGGTATTTGCAAACTAGGCAATTTATGGAGGTTTGAGCCACATTCCGCTTGAATATTAAATTACTGATTCAAGGAGGAAATGCTGTGATTGAAAAAGGAAAGATTACTGTTTGGGTGGGAGAGACCAAGGGTGAAACTATTCACTGGAGAACATTCCCCTGGAGGGTATATATATTATGATAGATTTTCTGCTAGAAAGTGAAATGAATGCAAAGGAAACCCAAAAATAGTTGTCAATGCTGTGATTATCTATAGTTCATATGACATTTCATAAAAAATATGGGTGCAAAAATATGTTTGTATATGCCTGTGAAACTATCCTTTTTGAACAGGTAAATAAGTTGATTTAAAATCTAATTTTCTAGGGAAATATGGATTACAGTATGAAATGCCTAATCAGCCACATAGTTCAAACAAGTTTATGCATGTGTGCAACAAATGGATCTTTGACGGGATTAGATAAGAAGCCTGGAGACGGAGGAGGGGCAAGACAGCGGAAGGGTAGGGTCCCCAAGTCACCTGTCCCCACCAAACTACCTAGATAACCTTCAAATCATCCTGAAAATCTACGAATTCGGCCTGAGATTTAAAGAGAGACCAGCTGGAATGCGACAGTGAGAAGAGTTCCCGCTTCTATCAAGGTAGGAAGACGGGGAAAAAAGAAATAAAGAAACAAAAGGCCTCCAAGGGGGAGGGGCCCCGCGAGGAGCCGGGCTGAGGCCCGGGCGAGTGTCCCCAGGACAAGAAAGCCCCGTCCCGGAGACGCAGGAGCTGCACCAACCTTCCCGGGCGGAAAGGGGCTCCCAGGGAGGTGGAGCAGGACCCCAGGAGGCGGGGATGCCCTGGGGCTCCCGGGGACACTAACAGACACCTGCGCCCCAGGAGAGTGCGCTGAGCTCCCTAAGGGCTGCAGAGCGCCCGGCGGGACCAGAGCAGCTCAGGGGGGCTCGGGGCCGGCTCCGCGGAGGGGGCTGCGGGGCGGGAGCAGCTCGGGGGGCTCGGGGGCGGCTCCGCGGAGGGGGCTGCGGGGCAGGAGCCCGAATCCTACGGCGCAGGCCCCGGAGCACAGGGCGCGGGGACACAGCCCAGATCCGGCCTCCCCCGGGACAGGCAGAGGCTGAGAGGGGCCAGGACAGCAAGGACACTGCTGCCTGGAGCTGAGCAGATCAGCGGCCCCGCCCCGGAGCCTCCAGGCCCTGCAGACGGAGAGCTCCGTGGTGACTGCGGGAGCTGACTCCAGGGCTGCAGAGCTGGCCCCGCCACTGCGGTTGTTCCTCCTGGGGCCTCACGGGGTGAACAACCCCCACTGAGCCCTGCACCAGGCAGGGGGCAGAACAGCTCCCCCAAGTGCTAACACCTGAGAATCAGCACAACAGGCCCCTCCCCCAGAAGACCAGCTAGATGGACAAGTTCCAGGGGAAGTCAAGGGACTTAAAGTACACAGAATCAGAAGATACTCCCCCGTGGGTTTTGTTTTTGTTTTGTTTTTGTTTTCTTTTTGGTTTCTGATTGCTTCCCCCACCCCCCCTTTTTTTTTTCACCTTTCTTTCTTTTTCTTCTCTTTTTTCCTTTTTTTCTTCCTTTTTTCTTTTTCTCTTTTCTTTCCTTCTCTCTCTCTCTTTTTCTCCTTTTCCCAATACAACTTGTTTTTGGCCACTCTGCACTGAGCAAAATGACTAGAAGGAAAACCTCACCTCAAAAGAAATAATCAGAAACAGTCCTCTCTCCCACAGAGTAACAAAATGTGGATAACAACTCAATGTCAGAAAACCAATTCAGAAGCACTATTATACAGCTACTGGTGGCTCTAGAAAAAAGCATAAAGGACTCAAGAGACTTCATGACTGCAGAATTTACATCTAATCAGGAAGAAATTAAAAATCAATTGAATGAGATGCAATCCAAACTAGAAGTCCTAACGACAAGGGTTAATGAGGTAGAAGAACGAGTGAGTGACATAGAAGACAAGTTGATGGCAAAGTGGGAAACTGAGGAAAAAAGAAACAAACAATTAAATGAATATGATGATAGATTAAGGGAAATAAATGACAGCCTGAGGAAAAAAAAACTATGTTTAATTGGAGTTCCCGAGGGCTCCGAAAGGGACAGAGGGCCAGAATATGTATTTGAACAAATCCTAGCTGAAAACTTTCCTAATCTGGGAAGGGAAACAGGCATTCAGATCCAGGAGATAGAGAGATTCCCCCCTAAAATCAATAAAAACCGTTCAACACCTCGACATTTAATAGTTAAGCTTGCAAATTCCAAAGATAAAGAGAAGATCCTTAAAACAGCAAGAGACAAGAAATCCCTGACTTTTATGGGGAGGAGTATTAGGGTAACAGCAGACCTCTCCACAATACCTGGCAGGCCTGAAAGGACTGGCAGGATATATTCAGGGTCCTAAATGAGAAGAACATGCAACCAAGAATACTTTATCCAGCAAGGCTCTCATTCAAAATGGAAGGAGAGATAAAGAGCTTCCAAGACAGGCAGGAACTGAAAGAATATGTGACCTCCAAACCAGCTCTGCAAGAAATTTTAAGGGGGACTCTTAAAATTCCCCTTTAAGAAGAAGTCCAGTGGACAATCCACAAAAACAAGGACTGAATAGATATCATGATGACACTAAACTCATATCTGTCCATAGTAACTTTGAATAGTAATAGTGGATGGGCTTAGTGACCCCATCAAAAGGCACAGGGTTTCAGACTGGATAAAAAAGCAGGACCCATCTATTTGCTATCTACAAGCAAGAGACTCATTTAGACAGAAGGACACCTACAGCCTGAAAATACAAGTTTGGAGAACCATTTACCATTCAAGTGGTCCTCAAAAGAAAGCAGGGGTAGCCATCCTTATACCAGATAAACTGAAATTTACCCCGAAGACTGTAGTGAGAGATGAAGAGGGACACTATCTCATACTTAAAGGATCTATCCAACAAGAAGACTTAACAATCCTCAATATATATGCCCCGAATGTGGGAGCTGCCAAATATTTAAACCAATTAATAACCAAAGTGAAGAAATACTTAGATAATAATACACTTATACTTGGTGACTTCAATCTAGCTCTTTCTACCCTTGATAGGTCTTCCAAGCACAACATCTCCAAAGAAACAAGAGCTTTAAATGATACACTGGACCAGATGGATTTCACAGATATCTACAGAACTTTACATCCAAACTCAACTGAATACACATTCTTCTCAAGTGCACATGGAACTTTCTCCAGAATAGACCACATACTGGGTCACAAATTGAGTCTGAACCGATTACAAAAGATTGGGATCGTCCCCTGCATATTCTCAGACCATAATGCCTTGAAATCAGAACTAAATCACAACAAGAAGTTTGGAAGGACCTCAAACACGTGGAGGTTAAGTACCATCCTTCTAAAAGATGAACGAGTCAACCAGGAAATTAAGGAAGAATTAAAAAGATTCATGGAAATTAATGAGAATGAAGATACAACCGTTCAAAATCTTTGGGATGCAGCAAAATCAGTCCTGAGGGGGAAATACATCGCAATACAAGCATCCATCCAAAAATTGGAAAGAACTCAAATAAAAAAGCTAACCTTACACATAAAGGAGCTAGAGAAAAAACAGCAAATAGACCCTACACCCAGCAGAAGAAGAGAGTTAATAAAGATTCGAGCAGAACTCAATGAAATCGAGACCAGAAGAACTGTGGAACAGATCAACAGAACCAGGAGTTGGTTCTTTGAAAGAATTAATAAGATAGATAAAACATTAGCCAGCCTTATTAAAAAGAAGAGAGAGAAGACTCAAATTAATAAAATCATGAATGAGGGATCCCTGGGTGGCGCAGCGGTTTGGCGCCTGCCTTTGGCCCAGGGCATGATCCTGGAGACCCGGGATCGAATCCCACGTCGGGCTCCCGGTGCATGGAGCCTGCTTCTCCCTCTGCCTGTGTCTCTGCGCCTCTCTCTCTCTCTGTGACTATCATAAATAAATAAAAATTAAAAAAAAATTTATAAAATAAAATAAAATAAAATAAAATAAAATAAAATAAAATCATGAATGAGAAAGGAGAGATCACTACCAACACCAAGGAAATACAAACGATTTTAAAAACATATTATGAACAGCTATACGCCAATAAATTAGGCAATCTAGAAGAAATGGACGTATTTCCAGAAAGCCACAAACTACCAAAACTGGAACAGGAAGTAATAGAAAACCTGAACAGGCCAATAACCAGGGAGGAAATTGAAGCAGTCATCAAAAACCTCCCAAGACACAAGAGTCCAGGGCCAGATGGCTTCCCTGGGGAATTCTATCAAACGTTTAAAGAAGAAACCATACCTATTCTACTAAAGCTATTTGGAAAGATAGAAGGATAGAGTACTTCCAAATTCGTTCTATGAGGCCAGCATCACCTTAATTCCAAAACCAGACAAAGATCCCACCAAAAGGGATAAATATAGACCAATATCCCTGATGAACATGGATGCAAAAATTCTCAGCAAGATACTAGCCAATAGGATCCAACAGTACATTAAGAAGATTATTCACCATGACCAAGTAGGATTTATCCCCGGGACACAAGGCTGGTTCAACACTCGTAAAACAATCAATGTGATTCATCATATCAGCAAGAGAAAAACCAAGAACCATATGATCTTGTCATTAGATGCAGAGAAAGCATTTGACAAAATACAGCATCCATTCGTGATCAAAACTCTTCAGAGTGTAGGGATAGAGGGAACATTCCTCAACATCTTAAAAGCCATCTATGAAAAGCCCACAGCAAATATCATTCTCAAAGGGGAAGCACTGGGAGCCTTTCCCCTAAGATCAGGAACAAGACAGGGATGTCCAGTCTCACCACTGCTATTCAACATAGTACTGGAAGTCCTAGCCTCAGCAATCAGACAACAAAAAGACATTAAAGGCATTCAAATTGGCAAAGAAGAAGTCAAACTCTCCCTCTTCGCAGATGACATGATACTCTACGTTGAAAACCCAAAAGCATCCATTCCAAAATTGCTAGAACTCATACAGCAGTTTTGCAGCGTGGCAGGATACAAAATCAATGCCCAGAAATCAGTGGCATTTCTGTACACTAACAATGAGACCGAAGAAAGAGAAATCAAGGAGTGAATCCCTTTTACAATTGCACCCGAAAGCATAAGGTACCTAGGAATAAACCTAACCAAAGAGGTAAAGGATCTATACCCAAAAAACTATAGAACACTTCTGAAAGAAATTGAGGAAGACACAAAGAGATGCAAAAATATTCCATGTTCATGGATTGGCAGAATTAATATTGTGAAAATGTCAATGTTATCCAGGGCAATATACACGTTTAATGCAATCCCTATCAAAATACCATGGACTTTCTTCAGAGAGTTAGAACAAATTATTTTAAGATTTGTGTGGAATCAGAAAAGACCCAGAATAGTCAGGGGAATTTTAAAAAAGAAAACCATATCTGGGGCATCACAATGCCAGATTTCAGGTTGTACTACAAAGCTGTGGTCATCAAGACAGTGTGGTCCTGGCACAAAAACAGACACAGAGATCAATGGAACAGAGTAGAGAATTCAGAAGTGGACCCTCAACTTTATGGTCAACAAATATTCGATAAAGGAGGAAAGACTATCCACTGAAAAAAAAAAAAGACAGCCTCTTCAATAAATGGTGCTGGGAAAATTGGACATCCACATGCAGAAGAATGAAACTAGACCACTCTCTTGCACCATACACAAAGATAAACTCAAAATGGATGAAAGATATAAATGTGAGACAAGATTCCATCAAAATCCTAGAGGAGAACCTAGGCAACACCCTTTTTGAACTCAGCCACAGTAACTTCTTGCAAGATACATCCACGAAGGCAAAAGAAACAAAAGCAAAAATGAACTATTGGGACTTCATCAAGATAAGAAGCTTTTGCACAGCAAAGGATACAGTCAACAAAACTGAAAGACAACCTACAGAATGGGAGAAGAGATTTGCAAATGACCTATCAGATAAAGGGCTAGTTTCCCAGATCTGTAAAGAACTTCTTAAACTCAACAGCAAAGAAACAAACAATCCAATCACGAAATGGGCAAAAGACATGAAGAGAAATCTCACAGAGGAAGACATAGACATGGCCAACATGCATATGAGAAAATGCTCTGCATCACTTGCCATAGGGAAATACAAATCAAAACCACAATGAGATACCACCTCACACCAGTGAGAATGGGGAAAATTAACAAGGCAGGAACACAAATGTTGGAGAGGATGCGGAGAAAAGGGAACCCTCTTACACTGTTGGTGGGAATGTGAACTGGTGCAGCCACTCTGGAAAACTGTGTGGAGGTTCCTCAAAGAGTTAAAAATAGACCTGCCCTACGACCCAGCAATTGCACTGCTGGGGATTTACCCCAAAGATACAGATGCAATGAAACGCCGGGACACCTGTACCCCGATGTTTCTAGCAGCAATGTCCACAATAGCCACACTGTGGAAGGAGCCTCAGTGTCCATCGAAAGATGAATGGATAAAGAAGATGTGGTTTATGTATACAATGGAATATTTCTCAGCCACTAGAAACGACAAATACCCACCATTTGCTTCAACGTGGATGGAACTGGAGGGTATTATGCTGAGTGAAATAAGTCAATCGGAGAAGGACAAACATTATATGTTCTCATTCATTTGGGGAATATAAATAATAGTGAAAGGGAATAGAAGGGAAGGGAGAAGAAATGTGTGGGAAATATCAGAAAGGGAGACAGAATATGAAGACTCCTAACTCTGGAAAAAGAACTAGGGGTGGTGGAAGGGGAGGAGGGCAGGGGGTGGGGGTGAATGGGTGACGGGCACTGAGGGGGGCACTTGACGGGATGAGCACTGGGTGTTATTCTGTATGTTGGCAAATTGAACACCAATTAAAAATATATTTATTATTTTAAAAAAAAGAAGCCTGGAGACAAATGCAGAAATAAAGGAGTTACTTCCCTAACTTGTGGAGAAAAAGTCTTAGATATGGTTTTATAGGTCATTATTACGTATCTCTGTGAGAAAGCCTGAGAAATCAATGCCAACACTCATTTAGCACTTATGAATTTCAATCCAACCAGTATTAACTTGTCTAGATGACTAGTTAGTAAAACTGGCCAAGAGGTTTTGGGAAGCTTTTAAATGTGTGAATAGATCCTTTTCCAGACCTGCTAAATCTTAATCTTAACCCCATAATAAGGGAGTAGCAAAATAGAAGTGTATGTGTATATTACAGCTTTTCTACATATGTTAATGTTGTCTTCTGAGAATAAATGTTTGTAGAGCACCTGTTAAAATGTGTAATTAGGATATCATCAGTCTCCTCCATACTATGTCCTTTATTAAGGGTCTTCAGAGCCATAATTCATTTTTTGGTGCTAAGCATAGGCAGAGATTCTTCAGAAGCTTTTACATGTGGGAAATGCTGGGCCACTGGAAAAAGTGGGTTTATCTGAGGAAGAGGAGCTGAGACAAGAAAGAATCATCGAAGCAGGGGAGGCAGCCCTGTTTAAACACGTACTGGTCCCTGCCTTCCCAGTCCAGCTCCAGAAAGATGCCAAAGCATTGAACCAAGGTTTGCAGCACTCAGACTGGTATGTCTCTTGGCCATAGCCTCTCTCTTATACACTTGGCAGAGTTCTTTGTTTTTAATCTGCAGCTCTGGCCCACAGGATGCAAACTAGAGTCCTGACACCCTGGCCACTGCAAAACCCAACACTATAATTCACCAAGGAACCTGACATATGTACTCATTTTAGTCGTTAATTTTTATTTTTACCTCAATTCCATTCCCTTTCCCTCCTGGACTATGAAATATGATTGTGCTTTTTCTTTTTAATAAGTGCCCTGCTATAATATCTGTGATCTTTCAATGGCCATGGATACCCATGCTTTGGCATTCCTGTTTAAAGTAACTAATCAATAATATGAAAATGAACCCCATGAAAACCAGTTAAAGTGGAGACTAAAAAAATTTTATGGCTATTGAACAGAATCCTATTGGAATGGATCCTGTGGATTTAGTTGGCAAGAGTTGGATTTCCAAAATGCAAGGTCATTCATTGAAAACTAATGGGTATAATTTAAAAGGCTTAGTACTCAAGAATCATTAATAGAGTTGGCCAAAATTATGTCAGCTAAATTAATACTTTTTCAAAATAAATTTAAAAATTGATTTGGATGAAAGGAACATTTTGTTTTATTTTTTGTATGTGGCTCCTATAATTACTTGCCTTGAAAATTCAGTGTGCTAAAAGAATTAAGTCCACTTTTGCTACAATTTCCCTATTTATTAGTATGAGTTGATTGCATCGTGAACTTAATATTCTTTTGGGAATTATTATGCAACTTGCCGTTCTGGAGACTTGTATAAGTGTCATTCACATGTTTGGTAATTAAAATATAATTGTCAAATTGGATCAAGTAAAGTGTTGAGTATCTTGATTGTGGTGATAGTTTTAAGTTGCACGCTTTAAATATGTGCAGTTTGTTGTATGTCAATTATTCTAACTATTCTAACACTGTCAGAAGAATTTCATTTAATCTATTTCTTTGTACCTTTTAAGGTGGTTCTTTGATAATTTACAATGATCTATGTGGCTTGCATTACATTTCTATTGATTGGAAAGTGGTGATCCAGGCCTAAGTACCATTTGGCAGAAAATAATAGGGGTATATTATATAAGACCACTGGGATTTGATTGGCTATATCCAGAATGGAGAAACTGTAGGACAAATGACCAGTCCTTTTCAACTAATATATGGCAAAACAAATCATAGCTAAAAATGGGATTTATGAAAAATAGCAATAAGGGTTAAATGTACCTTTTTTTTTAGAGCTTGAGTTTACATTTTTCTTTAGAGATGTTCAGAGCTCTTAAAGACAGTGTGTTTTCTCTCTCCCTCCTTTCCTCTTCTACTACCTCTCTTTCTTTTTCTGGCTTCTCTGTGAAATATTACTCCAGATCCACAAGCTAGTAGTTTGGGCATAGTCATTTACTTCGTCTCTCTGCCTCCTTTTTCATACTCCATCAGTAATCAGTCTTAAATTCTTCTTTGTGTTTGCCTTTGAACTTGGCTTCTCCTCTCCTTGGCTATGCTAGCAGTCTCTTAACTGGTCCTATGATCCTTTCAAACCCATACCATTCTCAGGTTTATTTCCAAAATACGGATCATAATCTTTCCATGCCCTTGACCCTTATTCTCACTGATTGTCCACAACTGATAGGGTAACTCCTTGTCATAATTTGCAAAGCTGTTCACAAGCTGAGCCCACCTGTCTCTCTAATCTAATGTATGGTCATTTCCCATGATACTTTCCAAAAACCAATATTAGCTGAACATGTGCTAAGTACTTAGCTTGCCAATATAATTTAATCTAATTTAATCTGTACAAGATTAATCATAATCTCTGTCTTATAATATTGGATGCATGTCTTATAATATTGGATACTCAAGATAAAAACCATGGCTATATGATCAGTAGACAACTACTGTGCTACTCTGTCAGTGCCTACCTAACATCGAGTGGAATTCCTCTCTTCTCCCTTCCCCTACCCTGTTGTCTCTCCTTCTCTTCCTTTCTTCCATTATTTTCTTGGACTTTGTGACAGAAGTTAAATTAATTACACAATTTAGTACCAGTGAGTACCTCAGCAGGAAACATTGATCACTGAAAGTAGGTAATCTGAAGGGAATTTAATAAATTCATTATTTCCACAGTGTGGGCAGGATGTAGGGAAACGACATGAGCATGAGCTCTCCCACTCGGTGGTATCTGAAGGGGCAATTGGTAGAGGATGGGAGCAATCTGCTGGTCTCAAAAAAGGTGAGTGTGTGGACAGAGGTGCTGCCAGGACCTGTGTTGAGGGCCTGAAGAGGACCTTTGCTAACTCAAGGTCTTCATAAGCAGGTCACTTGGGAACAGACACCCTGAACTCTCTTTCCACTCTCTTATCTCCTCTTGGTGCAGGAGCATAGAGGAATGTGTATGAAGGATCTTTAAAATATGAAAATAAAATAAAATATAAAATAGGTAGCAGATTTAGTGTGTTGTAAATTCATACAAATGGTATTGTGTTACAAACTTATTATATTTATCACCATTTCCTTCCAGCAATATGTTGGTAAAGATATCACCATGTTGTTTCTATACCTGTAGTTCAGTACTCCTAGGTACTACACAGTATTCTATACTAGTAAGCTACCATTTTTTAACCTACTTATCTCCTGGAAATGGACCCATTGACTGCTTTCAGGCACCAGATAACCATGTGGAGTAGTGCAATAAATTCCTTGCTCCTGTCTTCTATTGACTTAATGAGTTTGCTGTATCAGAAGATTTTCACAATTTCAATTTTGTTAAGTACTGCCAGACTGTTTTCCAAAGTGGCTATTTGAATTTATATTCTCTTTACCAGTGCATGAGGATTCCCATTTTCTCACATTCTGGATAACTTTTGGCATACTCTATTCTTTAAATCTGCCATTTTGTTGGGTGAAAATTAATATGTTAACATTTGAATTTGTGTTTCTATCTATATGAGTAAATGTTAGAATCTTTTGAAATTCTTTTCAACCATTAGGATCCCATCTGTACATTGTCTCTTTATGGTCAGCTGTCAGTAAATAGTTTAAATGAATGACAAAGCACTGTGGTATGTGATTTTTCACAGCTTTTTGAAAGCCCCTTGCCCTTGACCACTTAGTAGACACAAATAAATGCTCATTTAATAAAGAGCAGTTTACTATGCTTACTTTTTGTATATAGAATCCCTGCCATATGTCTTTTGATTTAGCTCCTTTTATCAGTCAATAAAGCTTTTAAAATAATCAGACAGAACAACTTGTTCTCTAACTCCTTAGTATATTCTATGCTTATGCTTATGAGTTCTTTTTTTAGAAAGGCCTGCCTTCAGTACTTCTATTCTCCTAGACAGCATTGAATTTCAGAAGAAGTTGTAAACATGAGGTTTCTTGGGAAGACAGCACATCTTGAAAAGGTCTAGAATCCAGTAGGCTAAGAACATCTCCTTTTTGACTTTCATTTTTAAAAAGGAAAAGAGGAATAACAAAATTCACTTTATAAAGTGAAATAAACTAAAATGTGAAAGCCTATGAAACATAGTAAATAAAATAATACACTGGAGGTTATTCGGATGTGATGTGGTATGAGGTGAATTCTAGGCTCCTGGGATTTGACTCTGTCAAGATTTGGTCTGCATAATCTGAAGTCCTTGGAATTTGAGGTGCTGGGATTGAACCAACCCATTACAGAGAAATGGTGCATTGAATCCTTGAAGAGCGGCAACGACACAAACCAAATGCCCTGAAAGACCCCAGAAACTTGGCCTATAGACAGTGAACTGGGCCGTCTTCAACATATGCATTGAATAGGAGTGAGCAAAAATGTCTTAAAAGACAGAGAATCCCAGGCCAGAGACTGTAATGTAATAATATATCTGAGGAAAGCCTGTGTCCACTCTTGGGGTACATGGCAGTTCGTTAATTTAGGAAAAAAGAGATTTACCTGGGAAATATTTTCTAAGTAGAAATAGGCATGGCTGATCCAGTCATACTGGCAGGTATATCCTTATTCCAACATGCTTTTTTTCTTTAATATCTTTAAGTTAAAAATGTTTAAATTTAATTGACGTATAGTTGACATAGAATGTTATTGTAGTTTCAGGTGTACAAAATAGTGATTGACAGTTATGAATGTTAGGAAATGTTCATTATGGTAGATATAGTTACCCTCTGTCATCATACAAAATTATTACATTATTATTGAATATTCCCTATTCTGTACTTTTCATCCTTGTGACTTATTTCTTTTATAGCTGGAATTTTGTACCTTTTAACCCTCTTCACCTGTTTTTCTATACCCCAACACCCTCACCTCTGGCAGCCATCATTTCATTCTTTGCAACTATAAGCCTATTTCTTTTTTTTGTTTGTTTGGTTTGTTATTTGTCTTTCTCTAATTTGATTCACTTCCACATTGTCACAAATCGCAAGATTTCATTCATTTTTTTTAGGTACATGCTTTATCTCTTTACTTGACTAAATATAATATTTAATTTATATGACTAAATCATTGGGTTTGATTCCAGAATTACCAAGGAAAATTTTCTAACATTTGACCTCTCTCCATATTTGCTCAATGAGAGACACTATGTGCAACAGACAACATTTCTGTAGATTTCCTTTCCTCAAATGACATTTTATAAATACGTATTGAGGGCCCATTATGTTCCCAATATCATGCCAGAGATAGAGAATACAAAACAGTTATGGTCCTGCCTTCATGGAATTTATAATCTGGTGAGGGAGAGAAGTATTAGACATATAATCATAAAAGTGAAATATAAAATATGCATGAATACATGAGGGAGAAATGCAGGATGCTACCACTGTGAATATTCTAGCCTAAGATGTCAGGAACAACTACCTTGAGGAAATGGTCTTTGAGTCAATATTCTAAGTTTAATAAACTTTAACTGACAAGATTAAGATAACTTTGATGGAACAATATTTAATGCACTGTTGGTACCACCTTAGATATTTAGAATAGAACATTAAACAGACTGAATTCCCCAATAAAAGGTATATCTTTATAGGGTGTATCTGAGTGGACAACCATCAATCATTCCAAGAGAAAAACTCTTCAGGCCCATATCCTGTGCATTCAAAATCTGAAAAAGTGTAAGTGGAAAAGAAAGGCAATTACTCTCCTGAGTAATTTCATGTGGCACTCTCCTTAGACCTTTCATTCACCTTTCATCCAAGAGTTACAAAAACTTGCTTGCTTTTGCTTTTCTTTTTGAGGCAATTTAATGTCATCCAGCAGGTTGAATAACTCTTCTGCAATAACGAGGCCCCTCTTCACAGAGCAAGTCATCCTTCTATCTCTCCTTTACCTCCTAGAAGTTACAAGAAGGAGCTTATAATAATTGATATTGCTAGTAACAGCCTGGTGTTGCTTCTTACCTTAATTCTGACTTTCCCACTGAAACTCATTAAACAATAATTGCTTATATTAAAACACTGAGGACAGTTTTAATAAAAAGCATTGAAGGTTGGACATGGAGATCTTTGCACATCCTTAAAATTAAAAAGGAGCACAGCTGACAGCCTGAATTAGCACCTTTCGGCTTGGAATGCCCAACCCTACCATGTGCACCCATTTATTTCATGCATCTGGCAGGAATTCCCGAGAGGGAATCTGTGCCATGCTTGGCTACCAGATACCATGAACTCTATAATAAAGTTTATAATGGAAAACTAGGAAGCTTTTGGGATAGAGGCTGGATTTCCTTTCAATTCTACTTCAATATGCCTGAAATTATATAAGTGATTCTTTTCTTCCAAATGCATCTCTGCCTTCCTTTACCATTTTATATTTATTTCTTTATTTTTGGAGTAATAGATTTTTTAGTAGTCTGAGAAACATACTGACAAGGTACTAGGATAAAAGATATGAGAAACATTTAGACTCAGAAATCATATCTTTGCCAGCAAGAGGCTTAAAATCTAGGGGGGGATATATGAGAATGTATACAGACGATTATACATCAATATAGACCAATAAGATAAAAGGGGGAAGTGTATACTAAACATAGAAGACCTACATCTATCCACCTTTTCAGTTAGACACTGGTATGAGGGAGTAAAGGAGGGATTCTAAACCTTGACCAAATAATCTAGTAAGAACTTTTCTTAATAGATGCTGTATTTGGCATGAGGGAATCTTACTGGGATTGGGGAAAAGAAAAAAATGAATGAATCACGATCAAAGCTTTCACTTACAGACACTTTCCAGCTTAGAAAATCTTACATACAATAAGTTTATTTTTAAAAAATAAACTTTATTTTTTAGGATAGCTTTAAATATACAGAGAAGTTACAAGGATAGTACAGAGAGTCCCCATATACTTCATATACATTTTCCCCATCATTAGCATCATGGCATATTTGTTACAATTAATGAACTGATATTAACACAATATTTTTCACTTAAGTCTACAGTTTATTTGGGTTTTCTTTAGACTTTGTCTACTGTTCTTCTATGAAGGATCCTATCCAGGATATCACATTACATTTTAGTCATTATGTTTATTTGGGTTTCTTTTGACTGTGATAGTTTCTCAGACTCTCTTTATTTCCTGATGACCTTGACAGTTTTGGGGAGTACTGGTCAGGTGTAGTGTAGGATGCCTCTTATTGGAGTTTGTCTGATGTTTTTCTCTAGGATTAAATTGGGGTAATGGGTTTTGAAGAGAAAGGTTGTGGGAGTAAACTGCCATCTTCATCAAATCATGTCAAGATGCCTAAGATCAACATGACCTTATTACTGTTGATGTTGACCTTGGTCACCTGACTCAAGTGGTGTTTGTCAGGTTTCTCCCCTATAAAGTTAACACTCTGATTGCTCTTTTCCATCTTACACTCTTAGAAGGAAGTCACTCTTAGAAAGAAGGAAGGAAGTTGGGTTCCACCTCCTTGAAGGCAGACTATCTTCAAAAATTATTTGAAATTCTTCTTCACGAGTGACTTGTCTCTTCTCCAACCTGTTTATCTAATCACTAATTGTATTGGTATGGACTGACTCATGGACATTTGTTTCATACTTTTATTTTTAGTGCAGCACTACTTTATTTTTTTGTTATTGTTCAGTAACTTTAAAAAATATTTAATATTCAGTTCCATCCTGTTTAAAAAAAGACAGTATGTGAAATTTTGGGTCAGAGAGATAAAGTGACTTGTTGAAAGGCACACATTCAGGACTGTACCCAAATTGTGCAACTCATGGCATGGCTCTTTGCTTGGCAGAGAGAAGCCTCCAAACTAGTGGATAAATTGGCCAATAAAGGAAAAATTGCAGGACTGGGTATTGTAGGATGAAGACGAAATATATGTTCTAGTAACTATTTTATTCAAAAAATATTAACCACCAATTGCATGAGCTGGCATTTCAGGATAACTTTAATGTATTTCAGACTTCTGAAACTGTATTACTTTTCTTGAAATACATTAAAAAAGAACAGGATTACTTATTAAAGTTGGGAATTATAGAGAACCAATTTAGGTTAGAAGCTATGGTAGCATCTCTCTCTCTGGAGGCCTGCACCAACATTGAAGCATTTTGAAATGACTACTATTTTGTCCAACTTAGAAAATTATAATCCTTGCCCCTTTGGCCCTATAATCCATGTTTTTGAAATTTTACTGTGATCCCAACAGTAAACATAAGACTTATTTGGGAAAAAAGAAAAAAAGACTTGTTTAGTTGGAAATATCTCTGTGCTCCTAGTCCTCCAAATTATGTTGCATTTCTTCTTCTATTAAAATGGGTATTTATAGAAAAATTAAATTTTGAATCACTTGATATATTGCATTTGAATTATACTTCCATTTTCTAAAATTTTAGCTCAACAAATATTTTTTAAGCAACCATAGTTTAAATTCTTAGTTTTTGTTATAGCATTAATTTGGTTAATGAATTTATTATTTAAAAAGATTTTAAAAGGCAGCCTATTCCAGTATTGGGCAATTCTAAATGATTAGACAGTGTCTGCATGTATTTAATCTATTTCATTGATCTTCTGTTAGTCAACTATTGCTCCAAGAGTGCTAAGTTTACAACAGCAAGCCTTTATTTTTACATTTATGTGTCTGAAGATGAACCACATTCAGCCTATGTGTGCTGGGGTCAGCCTTGCTCCGTACTCAGGGTAAGTTAGGTCTGTTTCACGGGCATGCATTCTGGGTCCCAGGCAGAAGGGGCAGTGTCTGTCAGGCTCATGTGCTCAGTGATGGCTGAAGCAGGACAAGCAAGCCAGAAAATGCAGGCATGTGTGAGGCCTCTGCTCGCATCAGTTCACTAATACTCCAATGTGAAAGCATAGCATATGGCTCAGCTAAGCACGAGTGGAGCAAGGATGGGCACTCTGTGCACAGTGGGAGCAGGAGGGTGGGAGCATTTGCTGGACAGTAATTCAAAATACCATGCCTCTTGAATCTCATCTCTGCCTGAAAGCATCCCCTCATATTGCAAATGAAGTGACTGAGGATCAGAAAGGTGAAATATCTTGCCTTGGGTTACAGTAAGTGCAACAGCTAGGAAACTAATTGAGAGTCGAATCCTGAGCTACTTTGCTTTGGACTTCGTTCTTTTCCTTGTGCCCACTGCCTCACCCTGATCCCGCATCTTTCTCTCTTTCTATTTACATACATTAATGTTGAAAGACCATGTCATACTTCCCTAATGATTTCTCTTTTCTAGCTTTACTCTTCTACCTTCAGCATCCTTTTATTTTCCAGGTGAACTCAGGCTCCTAGTATCTATAATCACCATTATCTTCTATTCATAAGCATGTTAAAGTCTATTACTACAACTAGAAAAAAATTGAGAATAACTTCATAGATATAATAATTTAGTGTGTGTTTTGGCCAGTTTAGACTTCAGTGAGATTCGATAAATGACATCTTGAAAACTTTAGGAGATGTGTGTGGTAGGGAAATATACATACTTACTATCAAGAACATCAATGCTTTCTAAATTTTACTTGAATTCTGAAAAAAATGTAAGTTTTTAAAAAGCACTAATTTTATTTATTTATTTATTTATTTATTTTTTATTTATATTTCATTTTTAAATTATTTTTGAAGTTTTTAATTTTAGTTCCAGTTAGTTAGCATAGTGTTTTATTAGTTGCAGGTGTATAATATGATGATTCAACACTTCCCTACAATACCAGGTGCTCATCACAACAAGTGCCCTCCTTAATCCCCATCACCTGTTTAACCCATCCTCTCCCCCACCTCTGGTAACCATCAGTTTGTTATCTATAATTAGAGAATTAAGTCTGCTTCATAAATTGTCTCCTCTTTTCCCTTTGCTCATTTGTTTTATTTTTAAAATCTACCTATGAGTGAAATTGTACGTTGTTTGTCTTTCACTGACTTATTTCTCTTAGCATAATACTCTTTAGCTCCTTCCACATCATTGCAAATGGCAATATTTCATTCATTTCATGGTTGAATAATATTCTATTATATACATATGTTATATATAAATATACATTACTTTTTTTATCCATTCATCAATCGATAGACACTTGGGCTGTGTCTATATCTTGGCTATTTTAAGTATTGCTGCCAGAAACATTGGAGTGCATGTATCCCTTTGAATCCCAGATTCTTTGGGCAAATACCTAGTATTACAATTGCTGGACCATAGGGTAGTTCTATTTTTAACTTTTTGAGGAACTTTCATACTGTTTTCTACAGTGGCTGCACCAGTTTGCGTTTCCACCAACAGTGCACGAGAGTTCCCCGTTTTCCACATCCTTGCCAACACCTGTTGTCTCTTGTGTTATTGATTTTAGCCATTCTGACAGGTGTGAGACTTTTATCTTCATTTCCCTGATGAGGAGTGATGTTGAGCATCTTTTCATGTGTCAGTTGTCCATTTTCATGTCTTCTTGGAAAAATATTTATTCATGTCTTCTGCCCATTTTTATTTGGATTATTTGTTTTTTGGGTGTTGGCTTTTAGGGATGGATGTCAGTGATTTCTTTCTTTTGGTGATTTTAATGGTTTGGGGATTTTTTCTTTTTATTCATGAAATAGAAGATAATATTTCTTTTTGGAAGAGAGGTAAAAGTTCCTTAATACTTTAATTAAATCTCACAATGTTTTCATTCAGTCAAATTGGGCCTTCTGGTGTAATCAGAATCTGGTCAGTGTTATGGAAACCAACCATTACATGACACAACTCCTCTTTATATGAACCAGACATAAACCATGAAAATGATAACCTTATGTCTCTGTTAAATAATCTTGATATGTAACCTTTAGTCGGATTCAAATTCATGTCAATTGCATACCGTTTTATTTCTTTTTAAAATGAATATATACATGAATACTCATATTTAAATTTTCTATTAATGTATTTGACGTATATGTTTATCACATCTACTAAAAACTAAGTATTCCTTTAGATTAAAGGAGAGTAAAGATACTTCTGTCCTCAAAACAGTTACAAATTATTCTTAGTGGTAAGATAATTCTGTCAGATGAAGTTGCAGAGAAAACTGCTTTTGTAATAAGATGTAAGGAGAAGGACCTGGGCATGCATTTACCACAGCACTCATCTGTGTGACCTCAGGCAAGGCCCTCTCTTCTTCGAATTTTACTTTCTTTGCTTGGAAAAAAAGAAAAAGATAATAATGGAGATGCATTTAGGATTTAGTAGAAATAACATAAATTAATGACCACATCTTTACAACTATCTATCTTACCAATGGTTAGTATTAGCTTTTTGCTAAAAGCAGCTTAAATTATGTGTCCTCTGAAAAAGCTAAGGGATAGTGATTAAAAGTGTTCAATATTAACAAGGGTTTGATCTTAGCAAATCTTTACATTCTTTTTCTTAAAGATTTTATTTTTAAGATATTATTCATTTGAGAGAGAGAGAGAGAACAAATAGGGGGTGTGGCGGAGGGAGAAGGAAAGGAGAAGCAGATTCCTTGCTGAGTGGGGAGCCTGAGAGGCCCCATCCCTGGACCCTGGGATCATGAACTGAGCTGAAGGCAGATGCCTAACCAATGAGCCACTGAGGCATCCCCTCATTGTGGTTCTGATTTGTATTTCTTTTCTTTTTTTTAAGATTTTATTATTATTTTTTTAATTTTTATTTATTTATGATAGTCACACAGAGAGAGAGAGAGAGAGGCAGAGACACAGGCAGAGGGAGAAGCAGGCTCCATGCACCGGGAGCCCGATGTGGGATTCGATCCCGGGTCTCCAGGATCGCACCCTGGGCCAAAGGCAGGCGCTAAACCGCTGCGCCACCCAGGGATCCCCCAGATTTTATTTCTTCATGAGAGACACACAGAAGCAGAGACACAGGCAGAAGCAGGCTCTCTGCAGGGAACCCGATGCAGGACTCGATGCCAGGACCCAGAGATCATGACCTGAGCCAAAGGCAGATGCTCAACCACTAAGCCACCCAGGTGCCCCTTTAAAAAGTTTTAGATCTAAAGATGCCTCATTCCTAAATCTAGACATGCAGTTTACTAGCCATATATCCATCCTCTTATAAGCTATTTGGTCACTTTGGATACTCGATTTTTTAATCTATCAAGTAGGAATGACATTTCTGATGCTAACCATACGAGACTTTTGTCAATTTCAGATGCGGGCAGGCACGTGAAACCACTGAGCCAACTGTAGAGAGCTATGATGCTGAAGGCATTGTTTTCCTGTCGTGTATTTATCAGGGTAGTAAGCAAACCAAGAAGTGTGCTTCCTTCATTTACTGATAAGCACATACATATAAGTTGTATCTTCTAGGAAGATGTTTCTTCTTAAAACATAAAGATATTTTAATCTATAGATGTTGTCTGTTTTAATGAATGTATTTGCATTTTCTAACTGATAAAGACTGAAAATAGGTGACAAGATTTATACTGCCAGGAGACTTCTAATTCCCATAGAATGTTAACTTAGAAGTTGTTTTTATGTGATCTCCCAACTTCTTCAGAGACCAGGTCACTGGAGCTTAGGATTTTAAAGGAAAATGCTCAAAGATATTTAATTTTTCTCCAAATAAATATAGTTCACCTCTATTAAAACTCTATTAACATTAAAATGTCACACCTTGAAAATAAAATTCTGAAGAGGTTTTGATCTGTGTGATTACAGCGTAAACATCTCTGACTCTTAATTATTCTCTTCCTTTTAGTCTCATCAGATCTCTGTAAATTAAAATCCACATGGACTCATGCTTATCATTAAAATCTAACATTTATTAAGGTCATACTGTAAGCTGGATCTCCAAAACCTGTGTTAAGTGTATAGATTAACTGTCACGGGTTTTTTCCCTCATTTTGCATTGAGAAGTTGAACTTTAAAGATGTTTAGCTCTCCTTTACTGGATGTAAAGACTGATAGATCTTTTGTAACAAAGACCTGAGTGTCCCCTCCAAATATGTTGATTTTTCCCTCAGGGTTCCTGTCCTGTACGTTTTTTACTACGTGATTTGATAGATTTCCTCAACTTTAACTTCCAAACCATTCAACAATTATTATCTTATTCTTTGATCGCCTACTGAATACTTTCGTTTAGAAGCTATGTACTTCTTTCCTGGACTTTTGAGCATTGTACTTGAATCTCTTTGAGTACTCTTATTACTTTTTTCAGATCAAAACATCCTCTGTTTCCTTGAGCAGCTGCATTTGAATAAAAACCAATTTTGTTTCTTTTTCCTCTCTCTAGAACCCCCCCCCCTTTTTTTGCTGTTTATGATTGACATCTAAAGCTCAGATCTGGCTGTTAAGCAAAATCAGTGAAAATGATGGAGCTTCTGTGGACTGGAATGTTATCAATCTTCTGCTGAGGCATTAAGAAGAAGCCATTCTTTCTACAGTTGCCTTAATTACAAATTCTAAAGGGCTTCTAGGTTCAGGGTACAGACGAGACCAGTTCATCTGTTCATCTTGTCCATTAAGTCCCCTGAGATGTGTGCCAGTTTTTAAAGGTTCCAGGAATGATGTTTCTTCTTAAAGCATAAAGATATTTTAATCTCCTATAGATGTTTTTAATCTTATAGATATTTCAATCTCCTTTAAAGGTTCCAGAGCCACTGTGAATCATATTCTCTACATCATAAGTGGACTGATTGTACTCAGTGGTTTTCACCTCCTGATCTCAAAGCTTCTTGAGATCAAGTAGGAAAATATCTGGTGCTTGTTGTTGGTCCAGACAACCCTGTTGTTTGAAGCCATACTGTCTCCAGGCCTGATGACTCAAGAAGCTCTTCCTAGGACGTACTGCTTGTTGGCTAGTGGTTGGTGAGGAGACCTGTTGGAATCCTTTCTACCAAAGACTTACTAATGAGGCATTTGAAATGGTAACGTGCATTTATATGAATATAGATCAAGAATCAGTGTCATGGGGGAAAAGAAAGATACCTTTAAACTATTTCCACACACAAGTGATTTATGGCTTAATTGCAAATTAAAAATAAATGCTCACTCCTTTTTTTTTTTAAAGATTTTATATGTTTATTCTTGAGAGACATAGAAAGAGAGGCAGAGACATAGGTGGTGGGAGAAGCAGGCTTCCTGCGGGGAGCCTGATGAAATGCTTGCTCCTTATGTGTTCAACTACTCATCCCTCATGCTTAAGTGATACAGAGTTCACTGGTCTTGATAAAAGAAGACCACTTAGTTTTTCTTTTATGGGCATGAAGCTCCCCTCATGATATCTTCATTGTTATTTACTTATTTCAAATTGCATGAATCCATGTGAAAATGGTTGGGATGAGCTTTACTAATTTTTTTTTTTTTTTAGATTTTAAAATTTATTTTAGAGCACTTGGGCAAGGGGAGGGCAGGTGGAGAGGGAGAGAGAATCCTTGAGCAGACTCCCCACTGATCGTAGAGCCTTACACAGGGCTCAACCTCAGGATCCTGAGATCCTGAAAATCAAGGTTGACTGTTTAGCCAACTAAGCCACCCAGGTGCCCTAAACTTTAATAATTCTGAACTACATTCAACTCCTCAGAAGAAAGAGTATTATATCATAGATGGACTTATTGGATGTTTTTGATTTTTGTATTTTTCAGTTGTGATAAAGAAGAGATCTGAATTCTGTGCACCCATAGGTAGCTTGTGTTGTCTGAAAGTGTCATTCTTCCAAAAAGTATGAGGGAGTATTGTTGACGCACATTTTTAAGTTAATTGAACTGTTTTATTCTAGTATATGTTTTTATTGATGTAACTATTATTCATTTACATTCTCAAGCATATTTTAATTATTTTGGAACATTTAGACCTTAAAGGACAGTTCAAGGGATAAGCAGTTTCACTGAATCTATTTTTTTTAATTTTATTTATTTATTTGAGAAAAAGAGCATAAGCGTGGTGAGGGGCAGAGGAAGAGGCAGACTAAGTGGGGAGCCCAATGCAGTGCTTGATCACTAGACTCTGGGATCATGACCTGAGCCAAGGGCAGACCTCTAACTGACTGAGCCACCCAGATGTCCCTCACTGGATCTTTATAGACTATTTCTCTTTGAATAAATCTTTAATTTACTTAACTTTTATTGAAACTAAATTTATTATTGCCTCAAATGTCCTATGGCATATGATTGATAATATAAATGACTTATTTGAGTTTTAATTATAATTATAAAGGTTTGGAAAAGTGTTTACGTTGTATATGCTATTCCTCTAGCAGTTTCTATTTGCATTAATATTTAGGCTATTTTTTCCTTTTTATATTTATTTATTTATTTATATTTATTTATTTATTTATATTTATTTATTTATTTATATTTATTTATTTATTTATTTAAGACACAGAAGGAGAGAGAGGCAAAGACACAGGCAGAGGGAGAAGCAGGCACCATGCAGGAAGCCAGACGTGGGACTCGATCCCAGGTCTCTAAGATCATGCCCCGGGCTGAAGGCGGTGCTAAACCACTAAGCCACCGGGGTTGCCCTTTTTTCCTTTTTAAATGAAATCAGGAATTCAGGGAAAATGCTTATTCTTTGCAAATCATTAAAAGATAGCTATTAATATCTTGGTATTTTTTCATGAAAAGGATATATTTTGCCTTCTCAAAATGATAAATTTGATCGTGTAACAGAGTCTGGCTGGGCAGTTGGTTTTGAGTTGGTATGTAGAAACTGTCAATTTTCACCTTCACCATCTGCCAAATGTAGGTTATAGCAAAAGCTCCCCAGGTTTTCTCCATTTCTCAAAGCTCTGAGACATATGAATTTCTTCCAGAATTCCAGAAAATATTGTCACTGTTGAAACTGTCCATTTCTTCAGTTGCAAGGAGCTCACATCACACTTTTTTTCAGTGTAAAATGATCTGCCTAGATGATAGCAAAGTTATTTTTCTTTAGTTATTCATAAAACCCTTATAATCTTAGAGTTGTCAGGTGGTATTGAGTTATCAATTCCATCACTTTCATTTTTAGGGATTGTGAAATTGAGACAAAGAAAGATTGTCTTTACTCCAATTTTACACAGCTAATTAGTGGTTGCAGTCAGAATAGAAATTAGGTTTGCTGACATCTAATTCATCATGCTATTATGTTAAAATGAATACTTTGAAGGTGAAAGCAGGGATATTTTATCAGAGAAAGGAGAACTAAATAATCAGTGGACTGAGAAGTAAAAATAATAATAATAAATGCCTCGAATGAATGCTTACTGCATCTAGGCTTTAAATGAAATATATAAATGAATCAAATTAATCCTCTTAAACCTTCATTTTATTTTATTTTTAGATTTTATTTATTTATTCATGAGAGACACAGAGGGGGGGGGAGAGAGAGAGAGAGAGAGAGAGAGACAGAGACACAGGCAGAGGGAGAAGCAGGCTGCATGCAGGGAGCCCGATGTGGGACCTGATCCCAGAACCGCAGGCCAACCGCTGAGCCACCCAGGTGTCCCCCTCTTAAACCTTTAAAGGCAGATGTAATTGTCCCATTTTCCTATTGACACCATGGAAGCATAGAGAATATACCTTGGCCTTGACCATAACCAGGATAGTAGGAGTTCTGTTATTGGAGAGTGCAAATCTTTACTAATATCCATTGAACTCCTTGAGGCAATCTGTGAACATAGTGAGTGTGGCAAGGGTAGCCGCCAGTGAATATATCACCTATCTTTTCCTTGTTATGTTATGAGAATGATTGGAACTGGATCGGTCTCAAAAAGGCTTTAGAGTCTAGAGAAAGATTTCCACCAGAAATATCATTTTAGGTTTAAATGTCTCCACAATGACAGATTTTTCTTACAGCAAACTACTTTTATTGTTTGTCTTTTTTCAGCTATCATGTGCTATACACTATCCTATGCTGTAAAAACGAAATCAGTACACAGATCAGTCTTAACTTCTCTTCTCACAGAGTTTCTGAGGAAACATGAGAAGTTCTATAAAGTAAACATTGCTGGTGTTTTATTAAATGATGTAAAGTCCTGATGAGAATGTGGAGGGAGAAGACTTCCTTTATGAGCGAGAATGGAAGAGAAGGAACCAGTCTTGCACAAACAGTGGGGGAGGCATTCCACATAAGAGAAACAACCCTCATGTAGTCATAGAAATCTTGGCCTGTTCAACAAATTAGAGATTGCTATGGCTGTCGCTTAGGAATGAAGGATGATAGTTTAGAATAGGGTGAGAAATAGAGATGTGAGTGGCATGATACATCCTTTGTTGTTACTGTTTTTATCAGTGACTCCCAAGGGATGCCTAGTGACATCCCTTGGAGGGGATGGGAGTGGGAGGGGGAGGGGAGGGGAGGGGGAATGACAGAATCAGGTAGTTTGATGCCACAAAAATATAGGACTTGTTGATAGATTTGATTTGATAGGTGATAATAAAGAAGGAATCAAGGGAAAACTCCTAGTTTTTTTTTAAAATATTTTTATTTATTTATGATAATCACAGAAAGAGAGAGAGAGAGAGAGAGAGAGAGGCAGAGAGAGAAGCAGGCTCCATGCACCGGGAGCCCGACGTGGGATTCCATCCCGGGTCTCCAGGATCGCGCCCTGGGCCAAAGGCAGGCGCCAAACCGCTGCGCCACCCAGGGATCCCTCCTAGGTTTTTTAATTGGCTAACTGCTTGGGTCCAATTTACTATGATGAAGATACTTTGGTTAGGAGCACATTTTGGATGGTGGGATCGTGAAAATCAGGTGTTGATTATTAGTAATGGTCATGTTTGTAAAGTTGTTGCCTTCCAGATAGAGCTGTCAATAACTAGGTGGATAAATGAACCAGAGTTCAGAGGAGTCTCAATTGAATATGCATGTTTAGATGTCATTAATTAGTCAGTGAGGTTCCTAACAGTGAAAATGGACATAGCCACCATGAGACTGTGTCTGTCAGAGTCCCAACAGCAAATAAATAGCATGTCAAAAAAAAAATAGCATGTCAAATTAGGAGGATTTACTTTCAAGGGGACTAATAACCAGGGTATCACTGCTCCTCATCCATAGGTACAACAGATAAGCTAGTGTGAATATAACTCCAGGGTTTCATCCAGTCTGAGGGGACCGTTGGGAGGAAAGCAGAGGACAAATGCTCTGTCCTCATTCTTCTCCCTCCCTCCTAGCTTTGTTGATGTAGCCTACTGGCCAAGTACACCCAGAAACAAGAGGTTATTACAGCCTGTTGGTATAATCATGTAGGTCAGTGGCCTAGCACAACAGAGAGGGTGGAAAAGGCAGGGAGAGATCTAAGGGAGCGAACACAAAGTGCCTGGCATGTAGAGCAAAGTATTTTAAACTCAAGATTATGGAGCTCATACTCTTTTTTTTTTTTTTTCTTGCTTCCTTGTAATGGTCTATGAATATAAAGGAAATGTAGAAGATACCTATTTTATTTTCTCCCCGGGGTATGATGAGAATTAAATTACTTTAGACACTGGAAATCACCCTGAAAAATTTAAAGCCTTATATTGTCATTAGTATTGTTCTTGCTAAGTCCAAGTCTCCCATAGAGTGAAGGAAAACACAGCCTATATTCAAAAAACGAATCCAATTTTGTGGAGGCTCAGTTCATTTCTTAGAAAATCAGATCCCTGGTAAAAGGAGTATAACAGCATTCAGTAAGAATTTATACAATTATTTTATGTAGCAACTGAAACTTGCTACATTTGTCTTCTCCCTCTCTGTTTTATAGGCACTTCTATTATATTTGTAATAAAAATGCTGTGATCAAAAAATAAACAGATAGAAATGCAAATCTCAGAATGTATATTTACTATATTAAAAATTAAGAAAAAGTTAAGGACTGAAATCATCAGTTATGTTTTCTGTTACAATTAAAATGTAGGGGTAGAATATTAGAATATATGATTAGAAATGTTATGAGAATTATTTGTATAGAAATCATTGTAATAATTTCACACCGTTTTCATTTTATTTTCATCTCCCTAATAATTGGAAACTAGCTGAATAGTTTTTAAAGGAATCCAATCAGAGAGAAAATCCCACATGACCAGAAAGCAAAATTTAGATGAATACCACTGTCTTAAAGTGTGGTAATTAAATAGCAGGCCGCATTCAGAGAGATGTCAAATAGCTAAATGGCTCATACATTTGATTAGTAATTATGTATCAGACATAAAAGTCACCAACAGCTCTCCTTAACAGAAATGATTTTGGTCTGTAATGTCTAGTAAGTATCATAAGTTAAAGTCAATTTGTAAATGCTGCTATTTAGAAGGAGAAAGGTGATCAGTTTTTATTTCCTTGATTCTGTTAAGTTTTCTTTTTTTTTTTTTTTTTTTTTTTTTTTTTTTTTTTTTTAAATATTTTATTTATTTATTCATGAGAGACACACAGAGAGAAAGAGAGAGGCAGAGACACAGGCTCCATGCAGGAAGCCCGACATGGGATTCGATCCCGGGTCTCCAGGATCACACCCTGGGCTGAAGGCGGCGCTAAACCGCTGAGCCATCCAGGGATCCCTCTGTTAAGTTTTCAAAGAGAAATATAGAGCCCAAAGCAAAACTTGAAGTAATTATAATGTGTATTTTCTCTTTCTTTTTGCCTAATTTATAGCTCTAATAAAATCTGCTATTATCTTGAAAGTTTATGTTACAGAACCCCTTAGTTAAATTAGTAGCCCCACCTTCATGAAATACTGAGCCAGAGAATACATGGCAAAGCCTATTTTTATTATAAGTTCAGATTATTTTTCAGAAAGAAGGCTAACAGGTTTCCATCAATAGCTTTTACTATTCTTAAAAAACAACAGAAAAACCTGTTGACTACTGGTGTTCATTATTACTTTATGTCACATGTGTCTTACTGTTTGCTTCAAAGAAATCAGAACCCGGTAATATTTTTAGTATTTCAATATCCATATATTTTAAGTGTTTATCCAGAATTTTATTAAGCAGAGTGTTTATCAAATGGCATCTCTATAGTTGGCAATGATATTAATGACTCCAAAAATGTGAACAAATTTGCAGCGTTTCCATGAACATCAAAAGAATAATTATGCCTGGTATCATTTTAATATTAGGTATCATTTGTATCTTTGTTTCTTAAAGATTCATAGCCCACGTATGGTAGGAAGGAAAACAATCTCGCCAGAATATACGGCATACTGCCACTTCTGTTAAAGACCAAAGACTGTGCAATGTATCTCAGTGTATACCCAGTTATCTCGTAAATCTGTAGTATGTACCGATTGGACAAATAACTGTTTCTTTTTTAGCTAGTTAAGATCACTTTTAAACTTAAAATAACCTCCTTAGAGAGTGTTCGTGCAGTAAAGTGATACTCTCAGCAGTGGCCTGGTCTCTGCACCATGGCTCAGGGGCAGGCGTGTCCAGTGCGTCCATTGTCAGGATGGCTAACAGGGAGTGAAGCTCCTTGCTTAAAGTGAGCCCAGTGTTTTAAGCTGCTTTTTTGCACATTCACATGCAGAGGCAAGAAGTTAAGCTCTTAAAATTACAAATGGGTTGGCAAAGACACACCCAGTAGCTTTTCATCACTTACTTATCTTTAATGGGAAATGAATTATTGTGGTTGGTTTACTTTTACCAGGTACTTACTAGGATTCTTTTGATTTTAATGGACTCTCTGCTTTAAAATGTTGTTAATTCCTTTGGCACCACTCTCTTCTGGAAAAGACCAAGACAAAATCTTGAGGCACTGCAAAACTGCCGTGGTCACTGCACTGCTGAGCCAGATTTGCTGCATATTCATTACAGTTTCATCATGGAGATAAATGCCCTTTATAAGCTTTCCTCCAGCTTATCTAGTGCATGGCTGGTAAACTCTGAGACATGCTGGATTCCTAAGCCCTTGGCAAAATAATTCTAGGACCCATATATGTCATCTCATTTTCAGTGTCATTTTTATTCTTTTTTTGATTGACATGTTTCTTTTCTGTGCCAAATTTTCCTTTGATCCAGCTGGATAGATGCTCTCATCACAGAAATGTCCTTTAGTATTACATGTATCAGTTGCTATTTATTTAACAAGAGTCATAGGTATAAAGAACATAGAGATTTAAAATTATCTGGTTTATTTTAATTTTGCAGGGAGAGGTTTTACTGTTTTTTCTTTCTTTTTTTTTTTTGCATAGACAAAAAAAACCCCCATAATTTAGGAGTTTGAGCAAAAAACATGGTATAACTAGTGAGTTGAAGAATCCCACTGAGCCAATATATGCTATTGAGGCAAAACCCAAAACATAACCACCCTAACTTTGTCCTTTGATTGAATTACCTGGATTATAAGACCTGATCTTTCTAAGTAACTGTGCATCTCATACTTTGCTTTGCCGTTTTATAAACAGGGTCCTAATATAGCTTATTAACTTGTATTAAAAGAAATGTCAATGCTAAGGCTGGTGTGGCAATGAGCCATGAAGAACCCTAGGCAGTGCACAGCATGGGATAGTTCTGATAACATTGTTACTCATATTTGTCTCCATACACATATATGAAGGGGGATCCCGAGAAATAAAGATCCTAACTTAGACAAGCAATGGCTAACTCGAGTATCTTAAAGGCAGCATCCTCTAGAGCTTTAACAAAAGCACCGCAGTCAACATTATATCCCTATAGAACTCCACCACTGAAGATAATGCAACCCTCACAGGTTGCATTTTATGTGGATTTGTAAGGTGTGTGGGTTGTCTCATTTTCACTCTTTCCAGAAGACAGTGATATTTTGTTAGCAAGAATGGGAACAGCGAAATCAACAAAATGCCATTTTTCTGAGCTCATTTTAGTTATGTCTCTCTAACCGGTAGTATACATGTTTTATTATAATTGAATGCATTCATTTTAAAAACTGTGAATATTACTGAGTGTCATTCATCTTTTTTTTCCCTTCATTACTGCTGTATTTTGTATGAAATAATTTTGAGCAACTACATTGGCTTAGCCATATGTTGGAAAGGGGAGAACGTCATGATTTGTTGGTCCCCACACATGGGAGAGAGTAAGAGGGAGGAGAATGCATAGCAAAGATAGGCTGGTGAGGAAGAACATTTTCCAGAAGACAAAGTTCCCCTAATAACTTTTCCCACAGATATCCAGATAAAAATAAAAACTGAAATGTGAGCAGAGACTGAATGAGGCTCCTTAATTGAATCATTACCTTCATCATGCACTTTGGTTGGATTTTGGAAAGTTTGCTGAAAGGGTAGTGGCTTTAAAATTATGCAGATGACATGGGGCCTATAGAGCATGATATTTGTTACTCAAAAAGTATCTCTGCTTTCCTATGTCTAACACTGAACTTTGTCTACATTTGAAGATTTGCCTCTGGGTTTAATAAGAGGTCAGGGATTCAAACACAGGGAAAGACCATGGAAGGAAGGTAGATGAAAACGAAGCCAATTGCTAAGGTCCATGAGACACTGTGGTCAGTCAGAGGGGCTGTGTCCTGCATAAAGTTTCACAAATCTGACTTTAAATCCACTCTGGGACCAAACACAAGGCAAACTGCCAGAACGGGTTCCTCCCACCTGCCAACAGTGTGAGAGAGAGGTGATATCATTTATAGAGCTGGACATCTGAGAAGGAGGCATTCCTATAGCTCTAGAGCTGATTTTTGCCTGTAAATGTTTTCTTTCTACTCCAAGAATTTACTACTGTGAAACCTAATTAAGATCCTTCTTAGGTGGAAACAGTGAAGTATGTAATCACAGGTGAATCATTACCGGTCATGGAGTAGAAAGATGACACTTTTTATCAGAGAAATATTTCTCCTTTGGGCCTCCAAAATAGAGATTATAGCCTTCATAAAAGTGAAAATATAGCTTCAATCAGAGCTTAAATTATCTCATGGTTGAAAATGTGCTTCTAAACATCCAGGGGCATGCTTTTTGATCTTTTAGTTAGTGTGGAAAATATGATTCTCCTTGCAATATGAAAATTTAATTCATCTAATTAGCTCTTGAATTTTTTTTTGTTACAGAATTTCCTAACTAATAAAAAGTGGGATACATTCTTTATATTTTTAGTAGTAATTATTAAATAATGTTTCAGATATTTTCTGATTTATGGAAATCATGCTCAAGAGAACATGATCTACATCTATGCCAAAGACTCTCTCTCCATCCTGCTGCCCCTGAGATGGATCATGGTGGCAAAGATCAAGGAAGAGGAGGAGAGACCTTTCTTTCTTTTATTATTATTATTATTATTATTATTATTATTATTATTAAATATCATTGAGAAATAGGACATCATTGATCTAGGGCCCCTAATTCTTACTGCCAGAAGGTTAATGTTTTAGTGAACATGTGATTCCGTGTTTCTGGCATCACAGCAGTCAGATATCTGAATTGTTTTTCTGTAGAGATATTCTTTTTTTTTTTAAAGATTTTATTTATTTATTCATGAGAGACACAGAAAGAGAGAGGCAGAGATACAGGCAGAGGGAGAAAGAGGCCCCATGCAAGGAACCCGATGCAGGACTCAAAGGCAGATGCGCTTAACTGCTGAGCCACCCAGGCATCCCTGTAGAGCTATTAACACACTACATTATAGTGGAATCTTTATTGAAATATAATTCATGTATCATAGTATTCACCTATTTGAAATGTACAATTCATTGTTTTTTGTATATATACAGGGTTGTGCAACCATCGTTATAAACAGATTGTAGAATATTTCATCACCCCAAATAGAAAGCTCAGATCCATTAGTAATATCCCGCATTCTTCTCACCCCCAGCCCCAAGCAACCACTAATCTACTTCTGTCTCCATATATTTGCTTATTCTTGGTATTGCATATAAATAGAATAATACAATATGATACGTGTGTCTGTGTGTATATTACTGGCATTTTCACTTATTATAAGGTTTTCAAGACCCATCTATGTTGTAGCATGTATCCAGTAATTCATTCCTTTTTTTGACCAAATATATTCAGTTGTAGGCAGATATCTCAATAAAACTGGAGAAATTTGTTTTCCTTGACTTTAAATTTGCATATTTTTAATCTAGCAACATCTATATGTTGAACATAAATATGAACTTAGTATTAGATATTTTGAAATTCAGGAGAAAACTACGATTATATTAAGGAGTCAAAATAATACAACAATTAATGAACAAGGAAATGAATCATGCAGGGTTAAATTGCATATTCTAAAGTCAAATTTATCAAATACACAGATTTGACTGCTATACAGATTTTGATAATACTCTTTATACCAATTAGAAACAGGACTTTGACAAAAAAGGTCTATTTCCTTGAGCCTAAGTTACATTAACTGTGAGTGCATCGGATATATTGATGTCCAGAATGTCTTATAGCTATAAAATGGTGCCATGAGTTATGTAGAGGAATACAAACTTAGATATAATGGATAGATGTTCAACTATATCAGATGCAAGTGAATGGAAGAACAAAGGCACAAAGTAGACAGAGCTCTAGAAGGAGCTGGGTCTTGTTTCAGCTGTGTTCTGTTGCTATAAGCTTGTGTGACTTTCTGGGTCTATGTCTTTCTAGGTTAAAGATAATAAATGTGCCCTAGCCCTTTATTGGGATGCAGTAAGATATTGGCTCTTCCCTTCTCAGGTAGCATGATGAAGGTCTTCCAATAATCATGGAAGTATGTTGGAATCTCCCAGCCTGGATATGGCTAGGAGCCTTAAAAGGAACAAACCTGTGAAGAGGGGAAAGGGTTACATATATAGAAAAATAGGCTTTTATTAAAAGACCATCTTAGAAACAGTTTTTCTGTTATTGGGGCTGTCAGTTTCTAGAATGTTAGTTATTGGCTTGAGGAAAAATACACCTGGAAAAGCAGGACACTGCCCTACCATTTGAGCTAAAGCTCAGTTATGTAGGCTTATAGGGGTCCTGTTTGGGCAGATTCTAGTTTGGAAATACAGCTGGCCCCTTTTTCTGCCTCCCTCCAGAGCTGTGTCTTCTTTAAAGGAAATTTCTATTCACTGTTTGTCAGGCAACAACACTTTTCAGCAATGTTATTGTCATTAAACATTGTATTTAAGATTTGCCATTATCATCAACAACAAAAAGAAAAGTCTTATCTTCAGTATGAGGTTGAACTCCACTGTCATCCACAGGCTGAGATTCCACCCTGGATGGGAAACTGCTGGTTGTGGGAACCACAGTGGCTGATACTTTCTAGTGGGTAGAAACATGGATTCCTGCTGGGAACACTTGTCACCCCTGCACTCTGACCCACTGTCTTTCTGCAGTAGAATTCTCAATATTGCCCCCTTTCTTCTTTCTTTTTCTTTTTTTTTTTCTTTTCTTTTTTTTTTTTTTTTTTTTTGGTTGAGGGTCCATATTTGTAACTGTTATCCTGGTAAATGAAAACTCTGTGATAAAGAATATCTACATCACTGCTAAAGACATTATTTTCGTGGACTTCCTTGAAGGAAGACTTTCTGTCATAAATTATTGTAAAAGAATGTGCTTGATTGATCTAAAGGAGAACAGTAATAGTTTACACTGATGGAACTTGTTTGCCGAATCATCTCCCCATTGTGATACTTTTTTTTGGTCACATGGCCTGCATTTATCTCCTGAGCCTTGATCCCCTGTCATCTCCTTCTGTTGGAGGAAGACACTGAGACTCAGGAGAATTCAATGACTTGTTAGAATCACACAATTAATTAGTTCCAAGGTCATTTCTTGATTTTCCATCAAACTGTAAGAAAAAATGACATTGTTTCTACTAGTTTTACAAAAATAATTTGTAATTGGCCTTGAGGGAGTGTGAGAATGGCAATCAAAGCACACCAGTGGCAGCTGGGCAAACCCCAGAATCCCTTCTGTTTCTTGGGCCCTCCCTGAGGTCTAGTCAGGGCGACATTTACAAACAAATGTTAGCTTCTGCAAGGGTTGCTGAGGTCGGAGTACAGAGGAAGAGGTATGAGGTAGGTTTGGCGCTGGTGACTGGATCTGACTCTACGATGTGCACAGCTAGCTTTAGTGGTCAGACTTGAGCAGTAACCTGGTAGATGTGTGTAGATGGAACCTGAAATCAACAGGATGGAGAGACGTGCAGGGCTGGGCCTGGGCTATTCAAGTAGCTAAGTGAGGGACTCTAACGGCAGGCATCTTGGATTGTGTGTAGCAATAAGGCAGGCAGTGTCCTGGCAGGAGCAGAGGTACACACATGTGGGGCTCCATGAACCCTGGGTGGGCAGTGCTCCAGCCAGAAGAGGGCAGCACATACAGGGAGCTTCTGACTTCAGCAGTTTCATTATACCACATACCGCAATTGTGGTAGATGGAACCTAAGCAGATTAGTTAGAAGAATAAATGAATAGATGAGTGAATAAAGTGTAAATGGATGAATAGCTGATCCAACTCCAAATCAGGAAGCCCTTTCCATCCTGCCCTACTCTTATTTCCTTGGTTTTTCCATGTCAGGAAACAGAGCGGCCCAAGACATGTGCCCTCAGCTAGTTGAGCATTTTTATTTAAACCCTCTCTCAGGAATCAGAGAGAATATTGGAGACCAGTGCTTGAAAGTGAGTTTTGGCACATTGCCCAGTTCTTAGCTTGACAAGTCTGATCTTGTTTTGGTTTCTGTCTTGGGCTTGCAGTGTCCATTTATATACTACCATTTCACACTTTTATTATTGTCTTTGGATCACCATTTGTAAGGGCCTGGTTTATGTTACCATTTCAATGCATTAGGGTATCTTTGTAAGTATTTATTGTTTCCTTAAAAATTAAGCATCATTTATCTTTATTCCTTACCTTACAAGGAACTTTCCTGACCAAGCGGGCAGTGCCTGTACACTTTACTTCTTTTAACTCTGTGAGAGAGGTAGAATTTGGATCTAGAGCTTGTAGGTTGGGGCTTCCTTTACTGTAAGCTACTGGTGTTTGTGTTGTACCTTTGGATGACTGAGCTCGAATCCATGAAGCAATGCTATGAATAGCTACCAATTTATTTCAGTGAGTTCTAAAACTTGTTAAAAATAGAACCTTGTAGAGACTTAATTTTCTTCACTGTTTTCCATAGCTGATGTGACAAAACATGTCTTTGTAAATCTTTTCAATTTAGAGAGAATTTTGCTTTGCTTCTCTACTAATGTCTGACTAAAAAAAAAAAAAAAAAAAAAATTCTAAAGCTCAAAATGAGAAAAATGGTTTGAATCAAATCTGTTAAGTTCCCACAATTTATTTTCAACTTAACACAAGTTAAATTGAATATATGTGTATTTCACACTTGTCACAGTGCTTGTTCATGATAGGTTCTTACTGTGATCATTAATTTTATGTCAAGATCAAAGTACTTAGATAATTGATTAAACATTATTCTTGATGTTTCTCTAAAGGTGTTCATTAGGAGCACCCAGATGGCTCAGTTGGCTGGTGTCTGACTCTTGATTTTGACTCAGGTCATGATCTTAAGGTGATGAGATCAAGCTATGCATTGGCTCCATGCTGTGTGTGGAGTCTGCTTAAGATTCTCTCTCTCTTTCCCTCTGCCCTCCCAAAAATGTTTTTATATGAAATTAACATTTAAATTGGTAGACTTTGAGTAAAGCACATTGCCTTTCATTCTTTGGGTGGGCCTCCAAGCAGTTGAAGGCCTTAATAGAAAAACTGACCTTCTCTTAACAAGAGGCAATTCTGTTAGCTAACTGCCTATGAACTTAAGCTGTAATGTCAGTTCTCTGCTGGGTTCAAGCCTACCCTGAAGATTTAGACTTGCCAGTTTCCAATATCATATGATCTAATTCCTTAAAATGAACCTATTTCTGTGTTTCTCTATATACACACACAGTGCTCTAATAGTTCTGTTTCTCTGATGAACCCTGCTAATACACTTAGTGACATTGGTTTTGGCCTTTCTGCTTTCTCGTGAGGTGGCGAACCTTTGATATAGGTATGGCTTGTTCACCTTTGCAATCTTCCATCTGGACACAATCCTGGCATTAGAGAGTTGCTCAATCATGCTTGTTGAAATAAATTAGATTCCTCCTTTTTTTTTTTCATTTTTATTATATTCCTATTTTCTTTTCTTTGTTTAACCAGTATATTTATATTTATCCAGTTCAGTTACAATAAGATTTCATTAGTGATGTCCATGATATAATGAAGTTTTAGAAAATATCTTATAAATGTCCAAGGTAGATGGAATTATGCTCAGTACAATTTTGAACATTTTGTTTCTTCTATAGCTGGTAAATATATGGTACGTGAAGTATTGCCCAGACATATTAGTGATGATGTTTAATATATATTAGAGGTGTTCTTTTTTAAAGATTTTATTTATTTATTCATGAGAGTCACAGAGAAAGAGAGGCAGAGACATAGACATAGAGTGAAGCAGGCTCCATAGGGAGCCTGATGTGGTACTTGATCCCAGGACCCCGAGATCACGCCCTGGGCTGAAAGCAGATGCTCAACCACACTCAGGTATCACAGAGGTTTTTTTGTTTTTGTTTTTTGTTTTTTCTTTAGGGGAGAGAGAGAGAGACAGAGAGAGAGAGAGAGAGAAAGAGAGATTACCCAAGTGGGGAGGAGGGGCAGCAGGAGAAGGAGGGAGGGACTCTCAAACAGGCTCCACACCTATCACAGAGCTCAACAAAGGGCTCCATCACATGAACTTGAGATCATGACCTGAGGTAAAATCAGAAGGTAGATGCTTAACTGACTGAGCCACCTAGGAGCCTTTATAAATTAGACTTTCTATGTAAAGTATTCACTGAAGCCAGTAGAAATTATAAATAGCATGTGGAGTATGATAGGACATGGAATTTCTAACTTTTATTTATTTTTTTGAGTCTATTTTTAAAAACTTTATTTAAATTCAATTTGCCAACAGATAGTATAACACCCAGTGCTCATCTCATCATGTGCCCTCCTCAGTGCCCGTCACCCAGTCACCCCATTCCTCCATCTACCTCCCCTTCTGCAACCCTTTGTTTGTTTTCCAGAGTTAGTCTCTCATGGTTTGTCTTCCTAATTTTTCATTACTCAGTTTCCCCCCTTCCTTTATGGTCCCTTTTACTATTTCTTATATCCCATATATGAATGAAACCATATGGTAATTGTCTTTTCCCAAATGACTTACTTCACTCAGCATAATATCCCTCCAGTTCCATCCACGTTGAAGCAAATGGTGGGTATTCATCTTTTCTAAGGGCTGAGTAATATTCCATTGTATATATAGGCCACATCTTCTTTACTCATTCATCTGTTGATGTACACTGAGTCTTCTTCTCCAGTTTGACTATTGTGGACATTGCTGCTATGAACATTGGGGTGCAGGTGTCCCACCGTTTCACTGCATCTGTATCTTTAGGGTAAATCCCCAGTAGTGCAATTGCTGGGTCATAGGATAGATCTATTGTTAACTCTTTGAGGAACCTCCACACAGTTTTCCAGAGTGACTGCACCAGTTCACATTCCCACCAACAGTGTAAGAAGGTTCCCTTTTCTCCGCATCCTCTCCAACATTTGTGGTTTCCTGCCTTGTTAATGTTCCCCATTCTGACTGGTGTGAGGTGGTATCTCATTGTGGTTTTGATTTGTATTTCCCTGATGGCAAGTGATGCGGAGCATTTTCTCATGTGCTTGTTGGCCATGTGTAGGTCTTCTTTGGTGAAATTTCTGTTCATGTCTTTTGCCCGTTTCATGATTGGATTGTTTGTTTCTTTGCTGTTGAGTTTAATAAGTTCTTTATAGATCTTGGATACTAGCCCTTAATGCAAGGTATTAGAATGCTATGATTCAATTATTCATCAGCAATATTGGACTTTCATATTTGTTACACTTACAGGAGTGAGAGATTTGCATTAAGTAAATACTGGTAGGCTACACATACTTAGCTGTGAGGAGGTAGTGTTCTTTCTTTCCTTTTTATTTTTTTAAAGATTTCATTTATTTGAGAGAGATCAAGCACTGAAGGAGAGGGAGAAGCAGACTCCTGGCTGGCCTAGCAGGGCACCTAACAGGGTGTTCAACCCCAGAACCCCGGGGTCATGGCCTGAGCCAAAGGCAGACACTTAACCAACTGAGCCACCCAGGTGACGTGAGATGGTAGTTTTGTCCTGTAGGTTATAACATGTCTGGTTACAGAGAGCAAGGCATTTAACAGGTGGTGACAATGGTGGTGGTGGTGGTGATAGAATCCAGTGGCCCTTTTCACATTCCTTTCTTTATGAACAGCTGAATATGCATGTGGTGATTGAGGCCTGAATGTATTTGCCATTATAACAACTTGCTGGTTAATCAGCTTGTTCTCTTCCTGAGGACTTCCGCTATAATTTTCATGTTTTGTCACCTGAGCAAACAGAGAATGAATTCAGACAATGAATATATCAGGTTATCAGTGAGAGCTCAAGAGAGTTCTTGCTCTAGACAGCAGGACAATGATCTCTATAGAAATGTGACATCTAGATATTCAGACACCTGACTTAATTTCTGTAAGGTGGGTGTTGTCAGGATTCCAATAGCATCCCCTACCTCCACCAGGAGGATTCAACTTTTAGATAACAGAGAATTTTTTAATGAAAATAGTATAAATAGTTACCACTCTGGCTTGTGTAATTTCAATGATATTTAAAACCAAATATTATGTCACAAAATTTAGCTTATTTCTACTCTCTTTATCTTTCTTTCCTACATATTATGTTTACTAACTTACTGAGTATTTCCTTTGTCGTAAGATCTTTCATTTTACTTTTTATTTTATTTACATGAATATTAAAGCCAATTTTTTTGTTCAACCTTTTATGTTGGGCCTTTTTATTCCTCCTCTTCATCCAGTATTTAAATTTTCATTCATCTTCCTCTATTTTTCCCAGTATTTTTAACATATAATAGTCATATCTAAAATATATTTTGTTTTTATTTCTGACTGAATTTTACCTTTTTTTTTTTCTATTTTTCTTGCATCTCAGGAAAATGGTGGGAAAAAAATATACTTTGGAGTCTGACTACTTGGGTTTTAATCATCGGTGAAGTTGCTTCTTTTGTGCCTCCACTTATGTATCTATAAAAAGGAACTAAGAAATATATTTATGTTCATAAATTATAGATTTGCACTTGAAATATAGTCAGTACTTTAGATTTATTAGTTACCATTGTTGTTTTTCTTTTTTTTAAACTAGTCTATTGCTTATTCCAGTCCCTTTTACTAACATAGATTTTGCCTCTGCAAATGACTTATTTTTATTCTATATTTTTCATTCCAGTAGTAGTTAATTTGTGATAAACAAAGGGTGTGATGACTAGTGAAATCATTTTCTTTATTTTATAGGCATATTTTGTATGTACTACTCTGTATGCCTAGCACATAATAAAAGCTCAATAAATATTTGTTTTATGACTGTAATGCAAAGCTAACAGCTGTATTACAGTTTATATAAGTTTGGTGTCATATCATGAATTTGCCAACAATATATTTTTTTGATCTTTCTATAAACAATGTCAGCAACTGTTTTTGTGTTCTATTTATCATTTGGAGGGCACTGTGCTAGACAATACCATGAATAATAATAAAAGCTAACACTTTCTTAACACTCAATATTGGCTAGCATTGCTCCAAGTACTTAAGCGAATTATAATCCTCGTGATAACCTCACGAAGCTGGACTTGTTGATTTCTATTTTGTAGATGAATAAACTGACTCACCAAAAGTTTAAGTGACTTGCCAATAGTCAGAGGGTTGATATAGTAGCATTAGCAGGGCTTTGAACAATGCCTTTCTGGCTTTGGATTCTGTGCCTTCAATAATTATTCTGTATTTCCACCAGAGAATTTACAGTCTATCAAATTATGGTACTTGTCACCATGCAACATCTATGTTATTTATTAGACTAGAGTCTACTTTTGTAGATAGGAACCTATGAAGTCTTCTGTATTGGTTTATTTTCTGCTTTGGTCTACAAATTTACTCAGTGCATATATGGTAATGAAAATATTCATTGATACACTGATAAAATCTTAACTATTCATCAATTTTTGTTTTCAGTTTTTGCTAATTTATTAGGTGTGGACTGGGTTTATGTACTAATGGGTTAATTTGGACAAAAATGTTGTGTAGATGAAATCTTTAAAAAAAAAAAAAAGAAATCTTTAACCTTTTTTCAACCTACCTTTTCCATGATAGTGCCAGGTCTTCTGAGCTTTGTCCTTTTTCTGAACTATCTTTCATTTGTAGGGAAAATTGATAAGTGTTAATTATCACCAAAAGTGAGATTAAAGCAACAAAAATTCCATTAAGCAGAATTAATTGCTAGGCTGGCATTTAACTGAAAGTTTTTAAAGCAAATAATAAGACACCATGAGCATGTGTGTCTTACTATTGACATTTATAATTTTAAAAAATGGTTATCAAAATAATCTGTTTTTCCAGCATCTCTTTCACTTTCTTCAAGAAGTAAGTGTGCACCTGTCTATGCCGATAGAGGAGTGAAGGTATTCTCTTCCTCACTGTTTGTCCCATCCTCATCCTGCAGGCCATCAAAGAATTGTTCTACTCCTCTTGCAAGCCCAAATATGTTTCTTCTATACCTGGTGGACATTCTTTGTTTTCTCTGCACAGAAATACAATGGTAATTGCTAAATATATATTTATGTTTATATGTTTATATATACTATTTTTATATATATACTATATTTTTAATAGTATATATTTTTTAAAAATATATACTATTTTTATATACTATATATAATTGCTAAATATATATTTATGTTTATATGTTTATATATACTATTTATATATATTTTTATATATACTATTTTTATATATACTATTTTTACTATACTATTATATATTTTTATATATACTATTTTTATATAGTATAATACTATATACTATTTTTTTATACTCTGTCCAAAACCACTGTTCACATATTTCTTTGGATTTGATGATTTGAAATGTTATCCAAGTACCATTTGTTAGTTTATGGAATTTTAACATCTTATCAACACTATCATCCTAATTATGCTATATTTTGTCTTAAGAATAGATGTGGTAGTTAATTTTATGTGTCAGCTTGCCTGGCCATAGGATGCCCAGATTAACTATTATTCCTGGTTGTGTCTTTGTGAGTGTTTTGGTCAAGATTAACATTTGACTGGCAGACTCAGTAAAGTAGGTAGCCCTTCCCAATGTGTGGGCCTCATCTAATCTGTTGAGGGCTTGAATGGAGCAAAGGTGGAGGAAAGAGGAATTAGCCCTTTTTTTCTGCTTTGCTGCTAAACTGGGACATCTTATCTCATCTTTTCCTGCCTTTGGAATTGGATTTTCATCATTGGCTCCCCTGGATCTATGGGCTTTGAACTTAGGCTGAATTACATCATTGACCTTCCAGAGTCTCCAGCTTGCAGACAGCATGTCTTGGACATCTACTTCCATAATTGTGTGAGTCAATTCCTCATAATAAATATCTATCTATTTGTCTATCTATGTATCTATCCTTTATCATCATGTCTTCTACTGATTCTGATTATATCATGAATCTTGACTAAAACAATAGATTTTTTACCTTTTACTTCCTGTGAGTTGAGGGGTAACAGTAAAGAACACATTCAAAAACATTTCCCCAGAAAGTTGATCCAGTACCTGATTTTGAGTTAATCTTTTAGTTATTGAATTTTCACAATTATTTGAAATGGAAAGATTCCTGGATGAGTTACTAAAATAAATATAAAATGAATTAGACATGAGCCTTGCCCTGAAAGGACTCATAATAAAATTAAAGGTTACTATGAGCAGAAAGTGCATTCCTATTCAGAGGAGAAAATATAAAATTGGGAGGATCAAATACAGCTTCATGATGAAGACAATTCTTAAACTAGATTTTAAAGAACAATGAAGACCTTTCCTCTTCCAGGCTGATGACAGAGCATTTATTTTTCAGTTCAATCACAATTAGAAACTTATATGTATTCTGCTCTGATATCTCAGAAAAGTAAAAGAGATGCAACTGGAGATAACAATGGATATTTCCATTGGTTTGGTGTTGAATTAAGGCAAAGGCCAACGTTGAAGGAAAAAGAGCAAAAACTAGGATGCATCTAAAATGTGACCGGCTTGGGTGCCAAGTAAAGGGACTTGGATGGATTTTGGAGGAATGGAAGGGGAGTGAACATATCTAAGTTTGGATATTTTAATTTAAGAACAGTATGTAGAATGGATTAGAGATTAGATTAGATTAGATTAGATTAGATTAGATTAGAGGTGGGATGAGAGAAGAATTAGGTGATAGCAAATCCACAACAGGGTAGCTAATGTATTGGTGGCTTGTGTATGCACTACTTAATTCAATTAAAGTTTTCTGTTCTGATTTTTTTAAATTTATTTATGATTGTCACAGAGAGAGAGAGAGAGAGAGAGAGAGGCAGAGACATAGGCAGAGACATGCAGGCTCCATGCACTGGGAGCCCGACATGGGATTCGATTCCGGGTCTCCAGGATCGCACCCTGGGCCAAAGGCAGGCGCTAAACCGCTGTGCCACCCAGGGATCCCTCTGATTATTTTTTTTAATGAGGTGGTTGAACCAATTTATTAGGAGGCTTAGTCCACTTCTTAAATTTCCTTTTTTTTTTTTTTTTTTAAGTTGGGGACATTCCACATTTTGATAGTTTTGCCTATAAGAGCTTGATTTATTTTTTTAAAAAAATGTATTCATGTATCCATGAGAGACACAGAGAAAAAGGCAGAGACATAGGCAGAGGGAAAAGCAGGCTCCCTGAAGGGGAGCCCACTGCAGGACCCCATACCCGAACCCCGGGACCATGCCCTGAGCCGAAGGCAGACCTCAGCTGCTCAACTGCTAAGCCAGCCAGGCCTCTCTTAAATTTCCTTTTTTGATTGATTATGAATCTTTAAGCACTCAGACAAAGGCTTTAATACAATGAAACTTTAGATTTCTTTCGCTTCTGAATTTATATGTCACTTCACAGAGAATTGTATAATATAGAAAAATTCCTAATAGCAAATTTATTTCATTTTAATTCACTTGATTTTTCAGACTACTTTTGTGGCATATGGCATTTTGCCTTGAGCACATACGAACACAGATCACTGCACTATCTGAATAATGACACAGTAGTGTAAATTCCAAATGTATAGAACTTGAAAAGTAGTGGTTTCTTCCCCCTCTCCTCTCCTCAGCTGCACTCCCAAATACTGTTGATGTTGCATATACCAATATTTGAGCTTTTTGTTGATGAGATTGTATTTTTTTTTCAGCCTGGTGTACTGCTGAATGCTGACAAAATGATCTCATGCTTTTATTAATTATTTTAATCAGCTTGCCATGATGCATACTTATTGAAGGGAACATTTAGATTAATTTTGGGATGATTAGCAGGGGTTGGTTGAAGAATTCAAATCTAGTCTGGTTAATGTCTATTAAAGGTTTTTCAGTGACTGTAAACTCCAGTAATATCTCAGTACCTCTCCTTCTTGCAAAAATTCTCATTGTGTGTCTGGTTAAGATTGACACACAGTTTCATTTATTAAAATATATTGCATTCCTCTAGTAATACATGTAAGTGCTACTGTACAGCTTTTAATTTATTTAACATCTAATATTTGGTGGCCTTGTCAGATCAGAGTAGTGACTGTCTCCTCAGAACACATGCAGTTGTTTTAGATGGTTATTTCTGCTCTGAAACTTCCAAAATAATTAATAGCAAATTATCCATTTCATTAGAAATATAAGCATTTACTACTCACATCCAAATTATAGTCAGATGTCTGTCTTTTTTCTTTTCTTTTCTTTTTTTAATTCTGTAAGATTCCTGCCTTAGTTGAGGGTCAGAGAAAGGAATACCTTATGCAGTTCTAACTACCATGCCTCTAGAGAAGGATAATTCTGCTGTCCTAGATTCTACAGCTAGTGAGACTGGCAAACATCTTTTTTTTTTTTTTCTTTTTTGATGCTAGAAAACCTCTTTCTCTTACCTTGAACAGTTGGCAGCTGTGGTTAGGGAGTGATGCCAAGTCTAAGCAAAGTTGAGTTAAAGGTGTAGAGCATGTGGGGGAACTAGTGGTACTGTGAATACACAGGAGACTTGGTTTCAGGTAAAAATAGGCTGTTTCAGATGAGATGAAGTTCACTGCTTTCATTTGGTGAGTCTCGGCTTTCATAAAATATGCACCACTGTGTTTTAAAAAAATTAAAAATAATTTAAGCAAGATATGTGTAAAAAGAAGCATAGGATGGAAAAAAGTATCCTTTTAATGTATTTAGTATCCTTTCGATGTATTTCAATATGTAGGTCAAATCCATTGAATTTAGGACTTTTAGAATAAAATTAGAGATGCAGAGACTGAGAAAGGAATATTTGGAGAAATAAAAATGAAAACAACATTGATAATTCTGATCCCATTTGGTAACATTTCATTTCAACAAGGTGATGATATTTTTACAATTAGTCTAGCAATTGCATTACATTCTGTATTTTTATTCGAATTAGAGTGTTCTTGGTGCTATGCACATTATCAACTTAGAGGAGAGGAAAGAAAACATGTCAACATTTTACTAGAAATCCCACTTTTCCTAGTGTTAAACTATTAGGTTGTTTCCTTTTTGAATACACTAAAATTAACCAGTAGTTCAGGTTTTTATTTTGTTATACCAGGAAACATGCTGTTTTCCAAAGTGAATGAATGTAGCTTCCAAAATTTCATATCATCCAGCTGTCTTTTTGTTCCTATCTAAAAGCACAGGCCAGAACTCCATTAGAAAGTCATAGAAACCATAGACTGATAATTTCTAGTTGCAAAAAATCACCTTAGATTTCCAAGTGGCGGTCGATGAGGTAAAACAATCACCATAACAATATTAATTAATGAGTACTAATACTTCCTTAGTCCCCATATTATATAAGTGCTTTTATTTTTTATTTATAAAATTATATATTTTATTAAGTTTTGGACTTAACAATTCTATTAGATAGGTAGATAAATCATTATTAAAATAACTTTTCCACAAGGGGAATTTATATTCCTAAGGACATATATAGTTAAAAAGTGGTAAAATTATACTCAGGCCTTTTGATTTCAAATTTCTTGTTCTTTCAACCATTTCCAGGATGATGCATTAAGGTACCTTTTTTTTTTTTTTTTTTCTTTTGGCTTCTTTAAGAGATAGCCCTAGCCCAAAAATTTGAAGAACACATCCCCCACATGCCAGATCAGCGATTTACTAGCTGCATGACCTTGTGGCTCCTTTCATTAACTATAAATTGAGGGCTTTGAACTAGATAATTTTAAGTACTTTCAGCTATAAAATTTGGTTATTCTATTTAAAGTAATGTAAGATGGTTCAGAAAAATTATATCTACAATAATATATTTTATTGCAGAAGGTTTCGCAGAATTTATTCAGAAAACTGTTTCATATATGTTAATACATATTATGTCATAAAAGGGTTTGATGGGCAATTGGTTTTGGGAAAGTCACAGTAAAACAAAATTAGACATCTATTTATGGTAGGACTGACTTCTTGGTAACTTTAGCAGACTAAGTACAGAGTGAAACTAGATAAACGGTATGTAGAATGAAAATGTACATTGCAGGTGCACTTCTCAGGAGGGATGCATGGTCCAGAAAATGCTCCCTAGGGAAACCCATCATAGCCCAAAACTTTAGTGCTTATTCTTAGTCAGCAAATCATCATTGTGTCTAGCTATACTTTGTCTCTTCCAAAATGATTTTGGGGTTGCTAAGGGCTGTGTATTTCAAAACCTATTTGGTGAACTAAAATTTAAAGAAGAATCTTATTAAATATAACTACAACATAATGTAGAATGTCTTAATTCATAGTGATCTCAGCTGCTGAGATTATTCAGCAGCATTCAAGAGGTATTTTAATTCTTCCATTTGTGGTAGCATTGGAAGAAAGGATTTCTGAAATTTCTTAGAATTTTGTACTATAGATCCTTGACTTAGTTTACCTTCACGTGCTATTTAATGTTGGCTTTATGATACAATGTTATTCAACTAAGTTTCCCAAGGTTAAGATTTCAGTAAATTGTCGCAAAATATATAGCAACATTTGCCTTCAAGATCCTTGTAATTTTTTCTGGGTTGTAGAGTTGGCACACGGTCTCTACAGCTCCTGATAATGGCGTTTCTTTTTTGTCTTGTTTTTGGTGTGTGTTTAGAATAAGAACACTATGAAGCTGAGCCGAATGCTTTGGTCTTTCACAGGCCTTGCAAGATAGCTCTCCAATAACCATAACAGACAGATTCTCCATGCACATAAATCATAGGTGGTCCATAAAAAGGGATCTGTTACTTTCAGTTTGGGGAAAGATCTATCCTGTGTTACAATAGCATCATTTTGTGCCTGTAATACTTACAAAAACATATCTACATATTCAACATCTTCATTTGCTGATATATAATCTGAATAACTTTTGTATTTGTTTCTGACGAATTAATGGAGTTGATTGAGAATTTAACTTGGTTATTTCATCATTTTTTCTTTTCTTTCTTTCTTCACAAAATGTATTTTCTCCCTGAGTCATTTATTCTTATTTCAAAAATTGAGATGGAGAGAGAGTTGGAAAGATATATTACTGTTTTTGACAGCTATTATTAATTTTCAAGATTCATATCCCAATGTACAGCAATGATTCACCCAGATGTGCCTTTCAATCAGTAGCAAATATAATAAGATTTTATGTCTTTTTTGGGGGGGAAAAGCAAGGCCTTCTTTGAAGGCTCCATACATACATATTTATGAAGAAATGGGAAGAGAAGCCTTCTTTGTTTTTATTGTATTAGTATTATTTAAGTGCTGTTGATACAAACAAGGCAAGCCATTCAATTATTTTCTACATTTTTGCATTTTTACATATATTTCCAAAATACTTCACTTGGTTTCCCCCAGGCCATGAGGCTGACTAAGGCAGAGAGTTTCCTGTGTTCATGAAACTCACATGCAAGTGTGTGTGTTTGGGAGGGACAAGGGAAGGAGAAATAAAACATGACACTGATAAATGTTCACCAAAGAATTTTATGGCACCATAACAAAAGAAAAGTGACTTAAACTTTTCCAGGGAAGCCTTTTCTGAGGAGGTAAGATTTAAACTGAGCTATTATCAACAGACCAAAGCTAAGTACATGAAGAATGGGAGAAGAGATGATGAAGCAACTGGCGGGGAGTTGCCAACGTGCCTGTTGGAGGAACCAGAGGAGAGAAGAAGGGTGCCATGGCTCCTGGTCATGTGGAGAATTTTTGAAGCCAAAGAGAAAAGTTTCAACTCAATTCTAAGTACAAGAGGAAGCCACCTGCAGGTTTTAAGCCAGATTAAATGGCATGATTCCATTTGTTTTGAAAAGATCAGTCTATATCATGTGCTAAAAAGTATTGCAGAGTCAAGAAGGCAGCTCAGAGACCAGGAGTTGGGCTCTGTTCTAGTGAACCCCAGGACAGATGCTGATGCTTTGCACAGAGAACACACTGGTGAGGAAAAAATAGATGTATTTGGGGCTCTGAACTCATGATTTAATTACAAGGTGTGGAAAAGCATGGCCCTTCCAACCCGTCCAATTCAAAGAGAAGGAAGACCACCCTGAAAGGGAAAGTCAGTGGGAAGTGGAGAGCTGAGAGACATGGTTCTAGAGCATGAAGAAAGACCGGATTTCACATCCTTTCAGAATCCCTAATCATAAAAACAGGCATACAACTGTAAAACATCTTTGTACAACTCCTTGTACTACAGCCATAAGTATTTTAGAGGATTTTCTTCAGAAATAAAAAATAATCTCATAAAACAAATGATTAAAAAATGTACAGACTGTACTTTTGTTCATTTTCACTTTGAATATAGAAGTATACAGGACTGAAGGCTGTTGAAATCTAAGCCTTCATTCTGGCAAATGAATATGCTCACATCCAGAAAAGATTACACCATAGGTAGGACACTTGACCAACAGTGTGCAGATTGGACCTAGAGCTTCATTCTTCTGTGGCCCACTCCAGTGGGCCTAATTATAAACTAATTATATCAGAGTTTTTATACTGAATTAGTAGTTTGAAGTACATGTTTCAAAAGAAAAATTAAGTAGGAAAACAGAGCAGAAGAATAATGGATATGGACAGAAACTTGGACATTAAGGGGCCAAGCCATTTAGTCTGGGTGTTTGGTCTGGGCAGGGTTCAACTAAAGGTAGAGATGCTCAGGGAGATGTTAAAACGAATCCCTTACCTTTCCTCAAAGGAAGACAGAACATACATACCATTTCTCTTCTCTGCCACCTAATGATCCCATGCCTGCAGTGCCAGTGCATCCTGTCTTCCATCCTCAGGTGCTGAGGGTCAGAGCCTCCTTGGGATTGTAGTCAGGTGTGCTGCTTTGTGTGTGTGCTGGTTTCTCATTCACTTTGTCTTCTCTGTAAATGGCAAATTGCTTGAAGGCAGAAACTATGTTAATGATAAACTCAGAAAATGTTGCAGGTAAGTGGTTGTTGATTCTAGTGGGAAGGAGACCCTGCCCTGGGTATAAAACCACTCCTCCTACAATTTGTCTTTAGAGCATGAATCCTAACTTCCATCCTGCTTTCCTACTGTTTATCATGTCATAGGTAGAAGATGGAAAGGGAGGAATTCACAGCAAAGACTACTCAAAATTAAGATGAGAAGACAAGAAAGCACATACAGTTTCTGAGGTAGACATACAGAGGCAGAAACACTGCTGAAGATTCTGTAAGGTCCTACATTTCTTTCCTAGGAAAGCAGCTTGTAAGCTTGGTGACCGTGAACACATGAACCTGTTTGAGCTTTAATTTGCATACCTTCATAATGGGAAGTAAAAACTGATCGTGTTACAAAGATGAATGGATGGTCATTTGTGTTAATATGTGTATGATGCTTCATACAGAACAGCCCCCGACTGCTCATTTTCATCATGTGTAAATTGTTCATAACCAAGGGTCTGTGGTTTTGATGATAGTATTCTTCTTTTTCTAGGCCAGTGTCATATGTTTCTCCTCCTACTAAACCTTTGCATTTCCTTCTGGACCCTGTCTCTCTCTTAATTTGTCTACACATGTACATCCTTGGGACTTACTTATTCTTGGGTATTTAGCTTGGTCTGGGTAGGCACCCAATGCTTAGCTTGTTGTGGCACTCTATAGCTGTAGCATCACAAACTGTCTCCAGTTATATAGGCTCTGTGTGGCCTGGGACCATGTTTGTCCTGTTTATTGATGGCCTAGGCATGGAGGCTGTGCAATGCATATTGGCTGAATGTCCAATAAGAGAAGTGCGCAGTGTCTGTATACCTCATGAGTGTGCAAACAACATATGCATGTTATTTCTATCTCTCTCTCTGTGTGTATGTGTGTAGCAAGACCTCCAGGCAGATGCGCATAGCTATTTATATCTGTAGAATATTTCTTTGGGGAAAATCCCATCCTAGTAATGGAGCTTGGTGTTAGGAAACAATCATTGCACCCAGACAGAAGCACCAAATTTGTTGAATATTGCTTTATAGGCATACTTCATACTGTTAGGTAGGGCACAAAGGGGCATTGAGCCTCTTCAAATGCAGTGACAGAGCAAGTGAAGGGAAAATATAAACCAGGAAAATATTTTGTCATTTTGTTCAGTTGTTTGGACAGATGCATTCTGCATCTACATTTTCTAGATAATCACCTTAAATTTTCATTTTTCTTTGCTGTTTTCAGTGTGAACATTGTGTCAGATTGTAAATCATTCTCATTTAAAAAATTCAGCTATGGTAAATTACACATAACAAAGTTTACCCCCTTAACCATCCTTAAGTAGTTTATTAGTATTAAGTATATTCATACTGTTGAGCAACCAATTTCCAGAACCTTTTCATCTTGCAAAACTGAAACTTCATATCCACTAAACAATGCCCCAGTTCATCCCACAACCAGCCCCTGGCAACTGCTATCCTACATCCTGTTTGATTTTCTCTTTGTATTTTAATTAAGCCCTGCTTGACACTCTAAAGAAATAGTGTTTGGCCCAGTGATCATTCTCATATACACACTCTGGATCCAGTCACTCTGAAATTCTCATCATTGCCTCAGCACTGAGAAGACTGATCCCTTTGCTCTTCTGACTTATACTTGGGCTTGGTCTCATACAAAATGCCATGCCCGAATATCTGTCTTTACTAGTTCCTCTATATCCAGCCCCAGGGCGCTGATTTCTCCAGCAGAGGAGCCTTTGTCTCCTGACCACCTGGTGCACAGTTGGGGGGACATCTGTGTTGCCCAGAGTTGTCTTGTGAAGTGTAGTGTGGCCTCCCCAATTTTTTATATAAAAACTGTGTTACAAATATACTTAGGTGTAGTTGACATAAAATTTAATTTCAGGTACTTTTTCATAAAGTGGTTCTATAATTTGGACTGAAAAATTAAATTCAAAATAAAACAGTCTAGGAAAATGTGTCCTAAGACTTAGAAACAATTTAACTTTTGGTAAATGTTCACTCACAAACTGTACACTCATAGGGTTTCTATTGTGTCTTTCTCAGTCTTGTTGGAAAATATATATATTTTTTTTTCCTTAGAGAAGACCTGTATTTCTAAGAAAAATGATGTGGATTCCCACTACAGCAGCCCCATATTTATAACTGCCAGTCTAGAGCCAGTGTACACATAAGACAGTGAAGAGCAATATGTTTGTCTTTAGGGAACTAAATAAGAGATGCTTTTAAGTGTCTAAGCTCTATCCAAGCTGGGTTCCTGATAAGCATTGAATTGAGTCCTCTGGCATGCCTAGGTATTGATCTGGGGAGAAGGAAAGGCATATGAGTTAAAAGAAGAAATATTAGAGAACAAAAGCAAATGACAGTATTTGAAGTAATCTTAGCAATGATAGCAGGAAAGGAAAGAAAGAAAGGGAGAGACAAACCAATAACTGACACCACATCCGTATACAAGTCTCATAATTAGAAGAACCAAATAATACAAATGCAAATAGGGAACACTTGACTCTCCACTGGCTTCAGGCTCAGAAACTTTGCCTGTTGCTTTGATAGACCATGAAAGTCATTGTTTTGTCTTGAAGGCAGGCTAGACTGGAATGATAAAGAGTCTGGACTCTATGACATTTAGGTTTCCAATATTACACTATTACTTTTAAGGGCATTATTGATTAGAATAAGTCAAAAACACGACTGATATCATTTGTTTTCGTGTGTCCTGTATTAAAGTTAGTTGTTTACTTGTCTGCCACTGACTATGTTAAATTTAATTTTAGAAAGAGAAGATGGCCATCTTACCACTACCTCCTAGTATAGTCAGTGAATTTGATTGAATATCTTCTTATGGTGATCAACAATAGTTGAAATAATATAATTAGTTCACCTTTTACACATTTTTACTTACGTGTTTTATGAAATGTTTTCCTGTTCCTTAAAGCTTCATGAAAATGTTTTTCTTTCAGTTAAGTAATTAAATACATCGTGTGTGTGTGTGTGTGTGTGTGTGTATAAAATGACCTAATAATCGCTGCCCTCTTTGGCCTTTCAGAAAAAATATTTGTAGTGAAATAAGAGTATTAAAAAATAAAATACTACTTTTAGAATATATTTGCCTTAAGTTTATCTTAGTATTTGGAATGAGGATACCACTAATATTTTAACATAGATCTTTTTTAAGCAAAATAAATCTAATCTTTGGAGAAAATAATAGCTTTAACAATAAAAATATCTCTAAGAAAAAATGAATATAATTCTCAAAATAACCTAGTCCAAGTTTGATGTCTCTTATTAAGTTATAGGATATTAGCCTTCCATTTCCCCATTAGTCACTTAGAAAAGCAAAAGTGTATCTGTGTTTGGGAAAGTTACCTGAGAAGTACGTGAGGTCTTTCAATCATATTATGAATGGTTACCTCAGTGGTATTCAACTGTTCAAGGAGTCAGCATTTGAGTCCTTCCTTTTAAGCATTCAAAATATTTTGTGAGGTGTTAAATAACAAAAATTCAAACATGTAAATTTAAAGATCAAATTGGCTTTATTCAACAATTCATGAATCTGTCAGTATCCCACCTAGCAATAGAAAGGAGTTCTGCAGAGCTGTAGGTGAGGAAAGGTTTTTGAATACAGAAAGGGAGTGGGAAAAATTATTAGCAAATAGTGCATTGCTTCAGGCAAGACATTGTTTCTGCCCTCCTAAAAGAGACAGAAGGAGTCTGTGGGGTAAATTTTGTCACCAGTGCTGACACTGATTTTGTTACCAATCCATGTTGACTGATTAAAAGTTACATTCCTGGGAGAGGTTGAAGCGGCAGTTAGGTTAGGTATTAAGTGTTGGTTTGCTGATGTGGAGGTTAGCATAAGTGACTCCATTTTTGGCCTGTTGTCTTCTTTTTAACAGTTTTCCCCTTTTGATCAGTTTCAGCATAAGTAAGACATGTGATCACAATTTAAGGCATTGGCACCACTCAGCTACTACTCTCTAGTTTTTGTAGATTTTGTTGAAGATCTTTTTGTTGAAGAAGATCTTTGTGGTACCCATAGGTCATGGTGACTTCAGATTCAAAATTTTTAAGTAGCCCATGCTCTTCATTACCTTTCTGAGGTTCCAGTTTTAGGGAGATTATTTGCTTGCCGGTCGGTGTCTGTAAACATGCATTTAAGTTTCTCAGAGAATACAATGTGCTAAGGAGATATTATGATTATTATAAGTGGGATAATTCTCAATGTTTAAGTGCATTTTCAAGCAATGGTCCCTAAGACTCAAACCAGTCAGAATCAAATAAGTCAAAGGAAGACCCTCCTGAAGGTCTTTTTAAGCCACTTGATATAGATTAGTCATCTTAAGTAACTGAATTTCAACTTTCCCAGAAATATTTTTTTTCAACTTTTCCAGAAGTATTAATCCAGGTGCAACAGATTGTGTTGGCCATAGCACACATACCTCCTTGCTCAGCTAAAAGATAATCAAGGGCTATTATTCTATTCTCAGAAATAACTTTGGCCAGAGAGTCTAATGGTCTTTGTTGGGCAGCTGTTGTCTTAGCAATGGATTCTACCATATCATTAGAGTTAGGGAGAGATTTCCCATCATATTTTCATTACATTTACTCCTATCAGGGAAGTATGGCCTTGCTAAAGGAAGTGAACCCTGAATTGTGAATGACTCCTGGTAACTCCTTTCTGACTCAATAATGGGCTAAGTTTATTTGTGGAAAGTTAGGGGTATAGTTAGATAATCTAAGAGATATTTCCTAGCTGTGTCCCTGCTACCTAGGTATTCATAGGCCCAAGGAGAATGATAACCTCACAAAGACATAGGGTTCTATGGGTGCACAAACCATTCCCACTGAGGTTTATTAATGGAGTCATTCACAGGGATTGCTGCATTTATCCATTCAAGCCAGAGTCAGAGAGGTTTTCAGTGCATATGGTAAAAAAAAAAAAAAAATCTCCTAGCCTGAAATACAAAGTTGTTTTAAATATTTTGTGAAGAGGTGCTGCTGGTGAGAATATTTAGAGAAAAAGGCACATCAGATCTAGATAATCATGGACTTGTGAGGATGCAAATGTGTTAAGATTTATGGAGGTAAACATGTCTAATTGGGGTAGTACAGTTATCATCAGAGAAAGGAAAAAAACAAGGCACTGGATGCTCTGGCTATAAGAGTTGAACTTGGTAAGAGAATTCTAAGGGGGTTGACCGTGGTTTGTGGTGACATTGGGAATAGAAGGGTAATTGGTCACAGGGAGGACCAGGGGTCTCTGACAACGCAAATAGATGGGAATCTTCAAAGATAAATCCAGCAGTCTGAAAGTTTACCCCCCCACACACACACACATTACCACCACCCAGCAATGGCCTGGTATATTCATTCAGATAAGAGGTTTTTTTTTTTTTTTCTTTCTTTCTTTCTTTCCAGGCCAATGCCAGAGTAAAGGAGAAAGAAAAAGGTTTTATTTTCAGTTAGAGTATAAGTCATGACCACAGTGTCTTGGGTGGAAATCATCTATCTTGGTGTCCACTACTTCTTTTCCTTGTCAGTTTGATTTGGAGGTCTTCACTGTCTCTACAGGACCAGATGTCAGAAAGAGGCTCTGCTTTAGCTGTGAGAACTATAACCAAGGCTCAGTGCTTTGCAGTTTTGCAGCAGTGTCAGTGGTCAGGAGCACTTGGTAAGGTCCTTTCCAATGGAGTTTGATGGTTGTTTTCCTCTGTTGATGTATCCAGAATACCCAATCACTAGGCTCCAGACTATGACCACTAGGATCTTTTGAACTGAGATCCACGAAAGCTTTTTTAATCTTTAGCATAAAGCATTAGAGACTTACAAGAGCTGGTCATCCTAACATGGGATAATGAGGGATCAGCAGAACATTGTATACCTGTCAAATGGTGACTGTCCCCTGTAGAATTTGTTTCCAAAAGTGGCAACTGGGAATAGTCAGCAAGGTGTGAAATAGTGACATCTTAGGGCAAGGGAATCCGGTCTTTTCAGGAAGTTTAGAGATTTTAAATTGGAGGATCCCATTACTTCTTTGAACCTTGTCTGGTGACTGAGGGTGACAGGGACACGGAGATAATTCCAAAAGGTTTGCAAAGCTTACATTAAGGCATGTATGATTTTCAAAGTGAAGTGGGTGCCTCATTCACTGCAGATTATGGAAGGTACAACTCAGTGGAAAACATGTTCTCCAATAATCTCTTTGCCACTATGAGGGCATGCCTTGTGGTAAGGGAAAGTCTCGACCCATCCAGAAAATATACATACAATGACAAGAAGATATTGATAACTCATACTGACTTGATGGGACCAGAGTGAGGAGGTCTGAGGCTTCTGGGGGAAAAGGATGTTTTTCTAGGATTATGGAGTTGACAGGTCAGACATTACTGGTACACTGTTTTCACAGTTCTATAGAAGTATTTCCACTAATATCTATTCATAATTTGAGTCATCTTAAACATGTCATGGTGGGTGAAGGAATGCAAAAAAATTGAAAAATGGGGCTTGCCTAGGAGCTGGAAAAAACAAGTGTCCATCTTGGGTTTCCCACAGTCCTGACTGTTCTTTGAATTTACAACCATTTTTTGCTCATCTTAATTTCTCTGAATCAGACACAAACTATTGTCACATTATAAGACCATCAGGACGGCAAAAGTCTGGCAGTGAGGGATCATTTTTGCAGAAGCAGAATGTACTTCATCTACATGTATCACAATCTTTGTAGATTCTGTTAGTGCTAGCATTGCATGAAGGTCACCCGGGGCATTTCCCTGATACTTAGGTTCAGGCCTTTTTAGTGTAAGCCTCAGTTTTGATGACAGCAATTTTAGAAGGTAAGAGAATAGCAGTGAGATTATTTACTTGCTTCCCATGTTAGTTTGAGGTCTCAGAGGGTATAGGAAAACCCCTTTGTTTCCATAACATACCCAAATCACAGAGAGCTCTAAAGGTATACCAGCTAACAGTGTAAACATTGACAGTATATCCTCCTGATAACTGGTACATGCCAGTAACCGCCAAGCTCTTGGCAAGAGTGTAGTGCTTTGCTTGTTGGGCAGATTGAGCTTGTAGGAGGGAGGTTTCCCCTTTCAAGCAATTTATATTGGGTAGTAATATGACTACCAGCTTGAAATTTCCCTTTTTATGGTAAAACCCATCAACAAACAAGATTGGAGTTTGTTTCCTAAGAGTAGGGTCGCAAGTCACCTGTCCTCACCAACTTACATAGGTAACTTTCAAATCATCCTGAAAACCTACGAATTCGGTCTGAGATTTAAAGAGATCAGCTACAGTGAGAAGAGTTTGCGCTTCTAACAAGGTAGGAAGACAGGGGAAAAAAAAGAAAGAAAGAAAAAAGCATCCAAGGGGGAGGGGCCCCACGAGGAGCCGGGCTGAGGCCGGGGCCAGTGTCCCCAGGACAGGAGAAGCAGGAGTCTCCCCGTCCCGGAGAAGCAGGAGCTGCACCGACCTTCCCCGCGGAAAGGACGGAAAGGCGCCCGCAGGGAGCTCGGGCAGGATCCCAGGAGGGCGGGGATGCCCTCGGGCTCGGGGGCACTAACGGAGGACCTGCGCGGGGGAGAGCGCCACACCCCGGCCGAGCTCCCTGAAGGGCTGCAGCGCGCACGGCTGGACCCGGGAGCAGCTCGGAGGGCTCGGGCGGAGGCTCCGGGCGGAGGGGGCTGCGCAGACCCGGGAGCACCATTCCAGAGGTGCAGGCCCCGGAGCACAGAGCGCCGGGGGACACAGAGCAGGATCTGGCGCCGGGTCAGGCAGAGGCCGGGAGGACACAGGACAGCAAGTATGCTCCTGCCGCCCGGTGGCCCCGAGCTGTGCAGATCGCCCCCCGCCCCCCAACATCCAGGCTCCTGCGAATTGAGAGCTGCGGTAGTTACTGTGGGAGCTGACTCCAGGGCTGGAGACTGGCCGCCGCCACTGTTGTTCTTCCTCCTGGTGTCACCTTGTACCTGGGACTGAGCAGGGCGTCACAGGATAAACAGGTCCCACTGAGCCGTGCACCTGGCAGGGGGCTGGGCACCTCCCCCAGGTACACACACCTGAGAATCAGCACAGCAGGCCCTTCCCCCAGAAGACCAGCTGGAAGGACAGGGGAAAAGCAAGTTATTGACCAAGCAGCACTGGAAAGTTCCAGGGGAAGTCCAAGGATTCACAGTATATAGAATCAGAGGATACTCCCCCTTGTTTTTGTTTTCTGTTTGCTCCCCCCCCCCTTTTTTTTCTCTCTTTTTCTCCTTTTTCCAGTACAACTTGTTTTTGGCCACTGTGCACTGAGCGAAATGACTAGAAGGAAAAGCTCACCACAAAAGAAAGAATCAAAAACAGTCCTCTCTCCCACAGAGTTACAGAATTTGGATTACAATTCAATCTCAGAAAGCCAATTCAGAAGCACTATTATAAAGCTACTGGTGGCTCTAGAAAAAAAAGCATAAAGGATTCAAGAGACTTCATGACTGCAGAATTTAGATCTAATCAGGCCAGAATTAAAAATCAATTAAATGAGATGCAATCCAAACTGGAGGTCCTAACTACGAGGGTTAATGAGGTAGAAGAACGAGTGACACAGAAGAAAAGTTGATGGCAAGGAAGGAAACAGGATAAAACAGAAAAACAATTAAAATATCAGGAGGATAGGTTAAGGGAAATAAATGACAGCCTCTGAAGGAAAAATCTACATTTAATTGGGTTTCCAGAGGGCACCGAAAGGGACAGAGGTCCAAAAGTGTATTTGAACAAATCATAGCTGAGAACTTCCCTAACTTGGGAAGAGAAACAAGCATTCAGATCCAGGATATAGAAAGATTCCCCCCTAAAGTCAATAGAAACAGCCAGCACCTCGACATTTAATAGTGAAGCTTGCAAATTCCAGTGATAAAAAGAAGATCCTTAAAGCACCAAGAGACAAGAGATCCATAACCTTTATGGGGAGAAAGGTTCACAGCAGACCTCTCCACAGAGACCTGGCAGGCCAGAGAGGGCTGGCAGGATATATTCAGGGTCATAAATGAGAAGAACATGCAGCCAAGAATACTTTATGCAGCAAGGCTCTCATTCAGAATAGAAGGAGAGATAAAAAGCTTCCAAGATATGTAGAAACTGAAAGAATATGTGACCACCAACCAGCTCTGCAATAAAATATGAAGGGTGACTCTGTAAAAGAAAGAGGAAGTCCAAGGAAACAATCCACAAAAACAGGGACTGAATAGGTATTATGATGGCACTAAATTCATATCTTTCAATAGTAACTCTGAATGTGAATGGACTTAATGACCCCATCAAAAGGCACAGGGTTTCAGACTGGATAAAAAAGCAAGACCCATCTATTTGCTGTATACAAAACTCATTTTAGACATAAGGGCACTTACAGCCTGAAAATAAAAGGTTGGAGAACCATTTACCATTCAAATGGTCCTCAAAAGAAAGCAGGGGTAGCCATCTTCATATAAGATAAATGAAAGTTTATCCCAAAGGCTGTAGTAAGAGGTGAAGAGGGACACTATATCTTACTTAAAGGATCTATCCAACAAGAGGACATAACAATCCTCAATATATATGCCCCGAATGTGGGAGCTGCCAAGTATATCAATCAATTAATAACCAAACTTAAGACATATTTAGATAATAATACACTTATACCTGGTGTCTTGAACACGGTGCTTTCTATAATCGACAGATTTCCTAAGCACAACATCTCCAAAGAAACAAGAGCTTTAAATGATACACTGGACCAGATGGATTTTCACAGATATTTACAGAACTTTACATCCAAACTCAACTGAATACACATTCTTCTCAAGTGCACATGGAGCTTTCTAAAAATAGACCACATACTGGGTCACAAATCAGGACTTAACCAATACCAAATGACTGGGATCGTCCCCTGCATATTTTCAGACCACAATGCTTTAAAACTAGACCTAAATCACAAGAGAAGTTTGGAAGGAATTCAAACGTGGAGCTTAAGGACCATCCAGCTAAAAGATGAAAGGGTCAACCAGGAAATTAGAGAAGAATTAAAAGCATTCATGGAAACTAATGACAATGAAGATACAATTGTTCAAAATCTTTGGGATACAGCAAAAGCAGTCCTGAGGGAGAAATACATCGCAATACAAGCATCCATCCAAAAACTGGAAAGGACTGAAATACAAAAGCTAACGTTTCACCTAAAGGAGCTGGAAAACAACAACAACAACAACAACAAAACAGCAAATAGATCCTACACCCAACAGAAGAAGAGAATTAATAAAGATTCGAGCAGAACTCAATGAAATAGAGACCAGAAGAACTGTGGAACAGATCAACAAAACCAGGAGTTGGTTCTTTGAAAGAATTAATAAGATAGATAAACCATTAGCCAGCCTTATAAAAAACAAAGGAGAAAAAACTCAAATTAATAAAATCATGAATGAGAAAGGAGAGATCACTACCAACACCAAGGTAATACAAACGATTTTAAAAACTTGTTATGAGCAGCTATACGCCAATAAATTAGGCAATCTAGAAGAAATGGGCACATTTCTGGAAAACCACAAACTACCAAAACTGGAACAGGAAGAAATAGAAAACCTGAAGAGGCTGATAGCCAAGGAGGAAATTGAAGCAGTCATCAAAAACCTCCCAAGACACAAGAGTCCAGGGCCAGATGGCTTCCCAGGGGAATTCTATCAAACGTTTAAAGAAGAAACCATACCTATTCTCCTAAAGCTGTTTGGAAAGATAGAAAGAGATGGAGTACTTCCAAATTCGTTCTATGAGGCCAGCATCACCTTAATTCCAAAACCAGACAAAGACCCCACCAAAAAGGAGAATTACAGACCAATATCCCTGATGAACATGGATGCAAAAATTGTCAACAAGATACTAGCCAATAGGATCCAGCAGTACATTAAGAGAATTATTCACCATATCAAGTAGGATTTATCCCCGGGACACAAGGCTGGTTCAACACTCGTAAAACAATCAATGTGATTCATTATATCAGCAAGAGAAAAACCAAGAACCATATGATCCTCTCATTAGATGCAGAGAAAGCATTGGACAAAATACAGCATCCATTCCTGATCAAAATACTTCAGAGTGTAGGGATAGAGGGAACATTCCTCAACATCTTAAAAGCCATCTACGAAAAGCCCACAGCAAATATCATTCTCAATGGGGAAGCACTGGGAGCCTTACCCCTAAGATCAGGAAGAAGACAGGGATGTCCACTCTCACCACTGCTATTCAACATAGTACTGGAAGTCCTAGCCTCAGCAATCAGGAAACAAAAATAAATCAAAGGCATTCAAATTGGCAAAGAAGAAGTCAAACTCTCCCTCTTCGCAGATGACATGATACTCTACATAGAAAACCCATAAGACTCCACCCCAAGATTGCTAGAACTCATACAGCAATTTGGCAGGGTGGCAGGATACAAAATCAATGCCCAGAATTCAATGGCATTTCTATACAGTAACAATGAGACTGAAGAAAGAGAATTTCAGGAGTCAATCCCATTTACAATTGCATCCCAAACCATCAGATACCTAGGAATAAACCTAACCACAGAGGTAAAGGATCTATACCCTAAAAACTACAGAACACTTCTGAGAGAAATTGAGGAAGACACAAAGAGATGGAAAAATATTCCATGCTCATGGATTGGCAGAATTAATATTGTGAAAATGTCAGTGTTACCCAGGGCAATTTACACGTTTAATGCAATCCCTGTCAAAATACCATGGACTTTCTTTAGAGAGTTAGAACAAATTATTTTAAGATTTGTGTGGAATCAGAAAAGACCCCAAATAGCCAGAGGGATTTTAAAAAAGAAAACCATGGGGGGCATCACAATGTCAGATTTCAGGTTGTACTACAAAGCTGTGGTCATCAAGACAGTGTGGTACTGGCACAAAAACAGACACATAGATCAATGGAACAGAATAGAGAACCCAGAAGTGGACCCTCAACTTATGGTCAACTAATATTCGATAAAGGAGGAAAGACTATCCACTGGAAGAAAGACAGTCTCTTCAATAAATGGTGCTGGGAAAATTGGACATCCACATGCAGAAGAATGAAACTAGACCACTCTCTTACACCAGACACAAAGATAAACTCAAAATGGATGAAAGATCTAAACGTGAGACAAGATTCCATCAAAATCCTAGAGGAGAACACAGGCAACACCATTTTTGAACTTGGCCACAGCAACTTCTTGCAAGATATAAGCCTTTCATGAAGGCAAGAGAAACAAAAGCAAAAATTAATTCTTGGGACTTCATCAAGATAAAAAGCTTCTGAACAGCCAAAAAACATTTAACAAAATTAAAAGACAACCTACAGAATGGGAGAAGATATTTGCAAATGACGTATCAGATAAAGGGCTAGTTTCCAAGATCTATGAAGAACTTATTAAACTCAACACCAAAGAAACAAACAATCCAATCATGAAATGGGCAAAAGACATGAAGAGAAATCTCACAGAGGAAGACATAGACATGGCCAACACGCACATGAGAAAATGCTCTGCATCACTGGCCATCAGGGAAATACAAATCAAAACCACAATGAGATACCACCTCACACCAGTGAGAATGGGGAAAATTAACAAGGCAGGAAACCACAAATGTTGGAGAGGATGCGGAGAAAAGGGAACCCTCTTACACTGTTGGTGGGAATGTGAACTGGTGCAGCCACTCTGGAGAACTGTGTGGAGGTTCCTCAAAGAGTTAAAAATAGACCTGCCCTACGACCCAGCAATTGCACTGCTGGGGATCTACCCCTAAGATACAGATGCAGAGGAACACTGGGACACGTGCATCCCAAAGTTTATAGCAGCAATGTCCACAATAGCCAAACTGTGGAAGGAGCCTCGGTGTCCATCGAAAGATGAGTGGATAAAGAAGATGTGGTCTATGTATACAATGGAATATTACTCAGCCATTAGAAACGACAAATACCCACTATTTACTTTGATGTGGAGGGATCTGGAGGGTATTGTGCTGAGTGAAATAAGTCAATTGGGAAAGGACAAACATTATATGGTCTCATTCATTTGGGGAATATAAAAATTAGTGAAAGGGAATAAAGGGAAAGGATTGAAAATGAGTGAAAATATCAGTAAAGGTGACAAAACATGAGAGTCACCTAAGTGTGGGAAATGAACAAGGGGTAGTGGAAGGGGAGGTGGGCAGGGGGTTGGGGTCACTGGGTGATGGGCACTGAGGGGGCACTTGACGGGATGAGCACTGGGTGTTATGCTCTATGTTGGGAAATTGAACTCCAATAAAAAGAATTAAAAAACAAACAAAAACAAACAAGATTGGATCAGAATTAATTAAAAAGGTGTCTCGGAAATCAGGATGTGATGGTACAAAATGGGATACTATTACTATGGGACTTGTTGGGCTCATCTTCATCCTGAAGGGGTACTAACATAGCAGAATTAAGAATGTTGGGGCATGTAAAATGTAGATTAGTTGGTGACAGCAGAAGGATCTCAGAAGAAGTTATTTTGCTTGCAGAGAAATGTTGAGTCAATTCAGAGTTAAGAAGACTTTGGACAGCGTGAGGGTTTTGTAAATAAACATCATTTGCTAGGGTTAAGTCTGCTGAGGCTTTCTTACCTTTGTGGCGACAGCATATGGCCCTTGGGCAGTTAGGGTAGGCATGAGCAACTGGTTCAAGGTGTATGCTACAATGGACAATGGGCCTAACTTTATTGCCATGTTCTCATATAAGCATTCCCAGGGCCTATCTCTTTCATGCACAAATAAAATGAAAAGGTTTTGGTTAGTTACATAATTCTAAGGCAGGTGTGGTTTTATAGTTTTAGTCTTATGAAAACCTGCTCAGAGGACGCCTGGGTGGCTCAGCAGTTGAGCATCTGCCTTCAGCTCAGGGTGTGATCCTGGGATCCAGGATCAAGTTCCGCATTGGGCTCCCTGGGGGGATCCCACTCTCCCTGTGCCTATGTCTCTACCTCTCTCTGTTTCTCTGTGTCTCTCATGAATAAATAAATAAATCTTAAAAAAAAAATCTTAAAAAAAAACTCTGCTCAGTTTATTTTTCCAAGAAAGTATTTCAGACATCAAAGTTTTAGTAAGTTCATAGATTGGGGAAGCCAATAGAGAAAAATTAGGAACTCATAGTTTGCAATAGCCAGCCCAAAGTCCACAAAGCTATCACTTAGTTGTGGACCTATGAGACCCTTGGATCAGCTTGATTCTTTTTGGAGATATCCATGTTCCTTTAGCATTCAAGTTATGACTTAGGTCATGAATATTGTCTAGAGATAATTATAACTTCTTAAAAACCTTATGCCCTTTTCCAACTAACTGTTGCAGCAAATAAATGGAAACTTTTATGAACACCTGTTTGGTAACCAAGCCCAGCAAGGGGTCATCTACATTTTGTAGAAGGGTCAATTTCCCTGGGACCTGGAAGGTTCCAATTAAATCTTGGTAGAGTACTTGGGAGAAAGAAGAAAGGATTTCGGTGAATGCTTGAAGCATTACTCTGCAGGTATATTGTTGACTATTTCAAGTAAAAACAAATTGATGTAGTCGGGGTCAGTAGGAATACTAGAAAAGGCTGAGAGGAGGTCACAGCAGTGAGTTATTTTGAGTCAAGAGAATGCATCAATTACAGAAGGGTGTTGGGCTTTGGAACAACTGGGAAATGGGGGAATAACTATCTTGTAAATAACGCATAAGTCCTTGACAAATCAATATCCCTTCCCTTTTGGCTTGTGGACTGATGAGATCCCTATGTTTTAGGGGCTGGTCCTGAGCATGATTAGCCCTTGGGAGATTAGGTCTTCAGTTAACTTGTGTGGACCCACACTTTAAAGGATATTAAGGCAATTTAGCAAGACATTCAGTCACATCCATCTGCATTTTTTAAAGGTTTTATTTATTTATTCATGAGAGAGAGAGAGAGAGAGAGAGAGAGAGGCAGAGACACAGGCAGAGGTAGAAGCAGGTTCCATGCAGGGAGTCTGATGCAGGACTCGATCATGGGGCTCAGGATCATGCCCTGGGTCGAAGGCAGGAACTAAACCACTGAGGCACCCAGGGGCCCCCCATCTTTACTTTTTATTCTCTCAATGTCAATATTAGAAATAGCGCATAGATTATCAGGCATCTAGATGAAATTAGAGGACTTTTATTGGACTTCTTGCTCTTCTGTATCAAGGACGGATTGCAAAGAACATAAAAAGTCAGGTTGGCCAGGAAATTCTAAGGTGAAGTCTTCTTTAAAAGCAAAATGTATTAGCCCTTTTAATTTAGAAAGGAGATCTTGAGCTAATAGATTGACTGAGATAGTTTCATATAGCCAAAAAAAAAAAAAAAAAAAAAAGATGCTTTTCAGTAAAAGACTCTAGAGTCATGTGTACTGGTTGAGATAGAAACTTGCTCTGAATTTTATTAGATACCTGTACTACAGATACTTCTTTTTTTACTCTGAGTGATTTGTTGTCCTATGAGGGTAGATTTAAAGTAGAAAACAGCTCTGGTATCAACTAGAATTTGGCAAGGCTTCCCATTGTTATAGCTGTAAAACTAATAGCTTGGCAGATTTTTGTTTGTAATCTTGCTCCGAGGTCTTTTCAAAGTGTTTAGCTATGGTCACGAGTTCTGTTGGGCTTGTGGCCCCCATCCTATTTTCTGCCTTCTTATTAACCCACTAATCTCAGGAGATAGCTCACTTACAATTAGAGCATTTAGAGCAGGTTGGGTGACCTCATTTATTGTATGATATCCAGAATGCTGTAGGAGGAGAGCCTCCAAATGTGCTTTAAATTCTGCCACATGCGCATCTTTCTTTTGTTTTCGTGTTTGAATAATAGACCTATCAAGGTGGCAGGGAGGACTCTTGAAATGGCTTTTAAAAGATCAGTTGCTATATTGTGTGTTATTTCTGGTCCATAGGAGACCATGTTGGAAATCAAAGACCTCGAACCTCATTCTTGGGATTGTGCCATTCTGCTTTCCAAATCTAGTTTTGGACTTTGTCACGTCTTATCACCATGTGCACAAGCTGATACAAATCTTATAGCCCAGGGTAGTAGATCCCAATTAGAACTGTAACACTTAGAGACACATTTAGGGATCACTTTTGGGCCTTGAAAATCCTTTAACTATGGCCTTTAGTTCAGTCTTTGATCAAGGAGTGAAAGATATCTGGGGAGGATTGCCTGCAACCTTGGGTAGTTTTTGTTTGTTTGTTTGTTTGTTTTTTTAAAGTAAACCTTATGCCCAACATGGGGCTTGAACTCATGACCTGAAGATCAAGAGTTGCATGGTCTACAACTCTTGATTGAGTTGTAGACCATGGACTGAGCCAACAAGGTGTCCCATTGGGTGGCTTTATTTTGAAAGGTAACTATTCAATATTCTCTTCTGAGTGGACAGGCAGTTCTGACAGAATTAGTAAATTGTGAGCTACTCAGGTAAGGAGAGGTAGGGAGGAGTGGAAGTCACCTTAGTTCTATCGTCTTTTGTTTTAGGTACCTCTAGGTCTTCAATATTGCATCAGCCTTTTGTAAAAAGTCTTTAATGAGGTTATTTTGGAATTTTGAAGCCTTTTGGCAGCTTCTGCATACCAATTAAAATAGGTATCACATTTTGTTTGTTTGACTTGGGAACCCTTATTCTGAGGTGCACTTCTTAGATGAATGATCCTAACTGGAATATTCCCCTTAACAGCCATTGTAATTCGAGGTTGTTTTTAGTAAGATTTGGGGAGGGATTCCAATCAAAGGGCAAACCATAGAAAACTAATTAGATCAGAAGCTTCATGCAAAGAGGGTAGAACATGAAACTGAGAATAACTGACCTCAGAACCCCAGGGAGCTCTAATGGGCTCACACCAGGCCTGTGTTTCTTGTTGTACCTGAAGCTGTTGGGAGTGTCCTTTAGCCCTGCTGCTGCCACCAAATCTGCTAAATAACAGAAATTTATCCATGTAAATTTAAAGATAAAATTAGCTTTATTCAATAATTTGTGAACTGGGTTATGTCCCATGTAGCAATAGAAAGGAGCTCTGAGAAGCTATGGAAATGGAAAGGCTTTTAAAGACAGAAAAGGGCTAGGAAAAGGAAATTATTAACAAAGAATTCATTGTTTCAGGCAAGGATGCCTTCCTTAGGGGAATGGATAAGATCTGTTGGGCATATTTCTCACTTGTACTGACCAGGTGATTCCTCATTGATGGGTTAAAGGTTATATTCCTAGGAAATTGAAAGTTTAGCCATTAATTCTTGGTTTGCTGATGTTGGGTTGAGCACAAGTGACTCCATCTTGGACCTGCTGTCTTCTGTTTTAACATGGGTCAAAGGATTTTGATTCATTCAGTAAGTATTTTTGCATGCTTGCTTTTTGCTAGGTACTGTTTAAGTTGTGTGAATCGGCAAATATGTAAGAAATTCTGATAGCTGAAAAATGTGGATTTATAAATATATGGACATGCACATGTTATATATAGTATAAAATATATATAATATATATTAGCATGTATGTTTCTAAAATTATATACACTTGACAAAAGTCTAAGGATTTTACCTTACCTTTTATGTACCTTAAAAAAATGAATGGCTTAATCCAATCTAGTTTAGATCATATCTAGTTTTACTTTTTAAAAAATAATCAAATGGCTACTTATCTACTAATATTTATGTCAACATTTTCTACAGTTATTCAGTTGATGTTAAAATACTTTAGAGTTAGTGTTAAATCATGAGAGACAGAAAATACAGTTCACTCGATATAATTCCAGTCAACTGAGTTGGAAAGTTATCACTTTTTTAAAAGCATTAAATATTATGCAGTTTGTCCACTTTCACCGAAAATTTTTCAAAGGCTGAAAAGCTATCCAAAGTAAGCCTTGTGACCCTTCCTAACTGCAGGTTCTTCTCATATTTAACCAAAGAAGTGATGCAGGGATAGGAGGACTTTTACCAAGTGGTTTCATGGACCATAAAACTTCAAGTATAGCTCTATAGTTATGCAATTACTTTGAGTCTTGGGAATTGGTCTTTGATAGATAATTATATTTTATGGAAACTCAAGGGAAAAAATTTAACACAGAAACTTTCTGATTAATCTTTGTGAAGAGAGTGTTCCCTATACATCAAGTATAAAGGTCAGGTGACTGATTTGGAATTCCAAATTCAAATAACCTCTTTTTAAATTATTCACTTAATGTGACTCCATATATGTGGTATTATTTATCCTGAGTTTAATAAAAATACAAATTCAGTCATTTAATACAAGAACAGTGAACCATATATTTAAGGAACCCTGTATTTTCTATGTTTTTAAATCTCTAAATACTTTATAACTAATCTCATTTGCCTTTTATTATTGAGAAATTTATGAGGTATGAGAATTTAAATAATAACTACTTGAGATAATATATATAAGGTGACTTGTAAGTGTAGTTTTCAGTTCTGAGAACAACTTACTATTCCTACTGTTTTGCCCTAGCTCTTATCTGCTAAAGCCCCACACTAACCCTTGTCATGGAGAAAGTCCTTCAACTCAGCCATAGTAGTCAGCAGTGCCCACTGAGGTCACCAGGATTATGCTGTCTCCTTGTCTTGGTGTTTTTAAGGTTTGCAAGAGAGAGATGTAAAAAAGAATCACTGCTAGCATATTCCCATTTAGTTGTGTCTACTCTCTAGAGTATGCAGAGAATACTGAAGATTTCAAAATTTATGTTTAGTTGTATTCATGAGAACATTTCATCATGGTCAGATGACTGAGGAAGACAGTTGCCCTGAGACCTGGCTAAGATTTAACTTTTGGGCATCTACAAATTCAGTCTATTTAGGGGAGGCACAATTCTGTCTTGTTCTCTTCTACATGACCATTTTTCTCACTCTCCCTACTGCTAATTTCCTTTGAGGGCAATTGTAGCTTCTAAGTTGTAGATTTAAAAGTAAATTATTTTGAAATAAAACATAAATATTTAAAAATATAATTCATACTGTGACTAGCTTTTGTTTTTGTTATTTGTAAACAATATATTTCTCTTAGATTGGAGGGAGAACAAGTGTAATTTATTTCTGATAATATTAAGTGAACAACAAGGGATAAAAATTTCCTAATGTCTTAGACCTAAAGGTGTAACTTATGTTGCTAAATTACTGTGTTTTGTTCCTTTCCCCCTACCAAATCATCAGTACATTATATAGGATGTAAACTGAAGAATTGACACTTTGTAATAGGAAGATTACTGTGTTAAATGTTGTACAGCTTTAAGAATTTCTGCCTTGCTGATTTCATTAATGAAATGGCAAACTTCCCACGCAATACCATTAAATATTTTGGCTGGATATGTGTCATGAAAGGTAAGTTGCTTCTGTAAAGTTCTTAAGCATCTGTAGTACAGCAATCTCTTCTTCTCTTAGAGTACATTTTTTAACCTCTACCTTATCAATTTCCAGAAGGAAAATTATCCCAAAGGCATTTTTAATTGAACTCTAATTAATCAGTTTTCCTTCTGGTGTCCAGGATTAGGTTCCTATGGAAGTTAAAAATTTAGGATCAGGACTTGGGAATGAAGGTTATAGAGTTACAAACAGGGTTGAAAACTACTGCAAGTGTTATAAAAGTGGAAGCAAACATAATGCTTTTATTCTTTTAAAGTAAATATTGAAGTCTTGCTTCTTATTATCTTCCTGGAGAATATCAATGCTAACTTGTTATAGAATTTTCTTCAGGTAGATTAGACTTCTATTGTAATTCATTGTAATTACAAATATCTATTTTGGGATGGCTCTGTAGAAAAATGTTAAAATTTAAAAAAAAATGACTGATTAGGATCATTTACATATATGGAAGTGAATGATACATTGATTTCAGTTCTACAACACAATCTTATTCTATAATATAACCCAAGAGGTTCTAAGTGAAGTTTGCACTCATCAGATCTACAGACATAATTTTCTGTTATTAGTATTCTACATAAAATAGAAAGTAGAATGAAAGAGAAGGTGGTCAGGTCAATAGAGAGACTATCATAATTTGAGTCTTCATGCCAGTCAGCACCATACTTCCATTTTCTTAAGAAAGAATCTAATTGATTTAGCTGGTCTTCAGAAAAAGAAGTGTTCTAGAGTGTAGATAAAGTGCTCATTAAGACATTGTTTTAATCTGTATGAGCTGCTATAGTAAGATATAAAACAAATTTTAAGTTCCAGAAACACTTTATTTAAAAATGTTGCAAATGCATTAACAAAATAATATAAGTAATAACATATAATGAAAATACATAAGGAGAATAGTATATTTATGCAAAATAAAAATAATCTAGTAAAAGGTCAAATGTTTATAACTGAACAAACTTGTGTAAATATTTTAATGATAATGTAAGTAGAATAGATAATAATATTTTCTTAAACGACTCCTTACCCTCTACTTCCATGTGGAAGTACTTCTTCAAATGGATTGACCCTGTTTTAATATTTCAATTTTTCCTTCAAAGCATTTATATCTTTCCATCCATGTTTTTTTTTTTTTTAGGATTTTATTTTTTTAATTGACATAGAGGTTGAGAGGGAGAGAGAGAAAAGTGTGCATGCATAAACACAAGCATGGGGAGCAGCAGGCGGAGGGAGAGGAAGAAACAGGCTCTCTGCCGAGCAGGGAGCTCAATGCCAGGCTCCATCCCAGGACCCAGAGATCATGACTTGATCCTAAGGCAGACACTTAGCTGACTGAGCCACCCAGATGTCCCTCCATTCATGATTTTTCAAATATTTTCAATCTTACTTTGTTAGATAGAATGGGAAATTTAGCTTTACAAGGAAAATAATTAATTTACTTTTTTTTAATTTAAGAAACAATATAAGATTATCGTATAACAGACTTTGGACTTTACATATCTACAAAAAATATTTTTTGCATTTTATGAACTGGCTGAACAGTACATGATTTCTTAACTCTTGTAAAGTTCTGAAATGTACAGAGTTGGCTTGTTTCTTAAAACGAATGTAGCAGAGTAGTATTGCTGAAATATTTAAGGACCACTTCATAAAAGTTGGAAAAGTTGCAGTTTTAACCTTACAGCTTGATGGAGTCAGTGGTCATAGACCAGGTGGCTTACCAATAACAGGAATTTATTCATCATAGTTCTGGAGGCTTAAAATCCAAGATACCAGCAAAAAGTACCAGCATGGTCAGGTTCTGGTGAAGGCTCATTTCTGAGTTACAGACAGCTGTCTTCTTATTGTGTCCTCACATGATAGAAGAGGTGAGGGCTCCCTTTCAGGCTTCTTTTGTAGGGCGCACTAATCTCATTCATGAAGTCTCCCTCATGACCTAATCATTTCCCAAATGTATCACATTCTAACAACATCACATTAGGCATTAGGATTTCAACGTGAATTTTTGGGAAGCACATTCAGAACATAGCAAATCCCCTCAACATATGACTGGTCTAAATTTGGGTAAGAGGTTGATCCCTGATTAAATCAATTGTGGATAAACTGGATGTATTACATGGATAAAATTATGGGCACTGTGCATAATTAATCACTTTTAACAATTTTATGCATAGCAGGTTTCAACAAAATAGGGTTTTCAGTATGGTGCATACTCAGTATAGCCCAGATTAATAAACTTCTGGACATTGGGTATGAAGACATGCTCTGTAATGGATGTTGGAGATTAAAATTCAAGGTTAGCCCAAAATTTCTACCTGAAGTAAGTAATTTCAGTTGGCTTTAGTTGATCTTGGGGGAAAATCAATAATGTTTGGAACAATATGAGAAATTCAATTTGGGGGATGTTGAGTTTGAATAACATGTTGGTATTTATCCTGGACTAATCCAGTTGAGGTACTGTATTGGACCTCAGGAGAGAAGCTGGGAGTTTTCCCTCAAGATGATGCTGGTCCAAAATACTGGGATTCCAATTTCCTTAGTCTTGGCTTAATCATTGAGTAGAAATTCATTGCAGGGAAAGGCAAGGATTAGAGAAGATTAGAGCCTCCTACTCTACCCAGTTCCTGCATGTAAACAGTTATAATTTTAGAAGTTGGCTTCTAATATTTGACTTGAATTATGGAACAGTTACTTAGATTTTCCCAAGAGGAGAGGCAGGCTTTCAGAGAGAGTGCTCCTAAGATTTCCCAAAATGAAAATATTTTATTTGGAAATAGGTGTGGGAACTTTAAGCTTAAAAGTGCTATTGAAAACAATGGAAATTTTGGTTGTAATCAATTAAGAGGAAACTGGTAGCTCCTTGAGAGCAATGAGCTAAACTTTTGTCTATGTAAAAGTTTTACAGAGAGAAAAAAGTCTACAAAGACAAGAACAGATACATTTAAGAAGAACTTTCCTGGGGCTAGGACAAACCTTGAATTGTATCCTCAGAGTCTGCAAAAGGACCTAAATTTAATTGGATCCTATTGTGGAACAATTTCAGATCAGGACACTTTTGAATATAATAAAGCAATGAACCTGAAATTAATGAAAACTTATAGCTAAATGTGACATAAACAGATGTAGACATCTTAACAGAGATATCAACGAAAGAGACCATCAAAAGAGCTCTTGAAAACCACTATTATGCCAGGGTGACTGCACACGGGTTCAAGGCAGTGACTTCTGAGAAGTGACACCAGAGATGGCACATGAAGGGGAGAGACGTCAGTGAAATAGTCTAGTCAACTATTGAGACAAGCAAGAGAGCAAAGGCAACAATTTCTTGGAGAAATAAGGTTAAGGATCAGTACCCAGAATTGTTACAATATTATCTACCATGTCCAATTTTCAACAAAAAAATCAGGACATTAAAAAAAAGGACCCCTATTTGGGGACAAAAAGTAGAAACTGCATGGAGAGGGCTCAGATGTTAGATTTAGCAAAAAATCTAAGTCAGCAAATATTAATATGTTTAAAGAACTTATGCCAATGTTACATACAAGAGTAAAGGGAACTAGGATGAAACAGGCAATATATAAATATGGTGATAAAATTATAAAAAAGAACCAAATGATAATTCTGGAGTTGAAGACTAATTGAAATCAGAGATCAGTACATTGAAATGAAAGTAAGCAGTAATTGAAATAGAAATTCAGTAGATGGGTCCATCAATAGATTGGCAGAAGGAAGACTCAGCAAACTTAAAGATCGATCAGTAGATGCTGTGTAACCAGAAAAAAAGGGATGAAGAAAAATCAACAGAGCTTCAGGAAATAACCAAAACATGAATAATAGGAGTATCAGAGTAAACTGAGAAGTAAAGGAGTAGAAAAAACATTTGAAGAAATAATGGTGGAAAATTTCCTAAATGAGATGAAAAAAATGAATCTAAACTTTGGAGAAGCCCAAGATACTCTAGTTAGCATAAAAATACAAAGATTCTCAAACCCAGGCACATCATAGAAATATACTGAAAGCCAAAGATAAAGATATAATCTTGAAAGCAGCAAGAGAAAAATAATTCATCATGCACAGAATAATGTTAATAGAATTAATTGCCAACCTCTTGTCAGAAACAGTTTAGGCCAGAAGTCAGTAAGATGACATACTAAAGGTGTTTAAAGGAAAAAAGAAAGAAAAAATAAACCTCTAAAACAAGAATCTTATATTGAGTAAAAATATATTTAAAAAGTTAAGAGAAAATAAATGCATTTACGAAACAAAACCTGAGAGAAATTGTTACTTCTAGACCTGCCTTCAAAAAAATGGTGAAGTTCCTCAGACTGAAAACAAGTGACCCCATAAAGTAGTTTGAACCTAAACAAACAAACAAAAATACATAAGAGTAATGCTAAAGTAAATATGTAATTAAAAGAGTATGATTGTAGATTTATCCTCCTGTTTTATCTTATCTGATGTGTATATAATTAATTATATTATTGGGCTTTGCATGTACAAATGTAACAATTTGACTATAATACCACCAGGATGTGATGGTAGCAAAGCTTATTAGAGTTAAGGTTATAACACTAGAAGATAATGTGAATCCACAGGGAACAGAGCCATTTAGGAGTCACATTTATCTATATTACTGGATTAAGTCTGTATATAACTGAAATACATTTTGTTACATTAACATGTACATTGTTAAGCCTCAACACAACCAAAGAAAATGACCTGAAAGTATAATGAAAAATATTTAAAGAATCAAAATTATACAATAAAATTATTCACTCAGTGAAAAATAAGAAAGAGAACAATAGAGGTATAAGAAGATATTATGGATAAAAAACAAAGCATAATGTAAAATAAAAACCCAACTGTATCAATAATAACATTAGATATGAATGAATTAATCTACCTAAATCTAATCAAAAGGTTGATCTAATCTAAATCTTATCAAAAGTGGGCTCCATGCTGGTCTTGAACTTAGGACCCTGATTAAGACCTGAGCTGAGATTTAAAGTTGGACATCAGCTGACTGAGCCATCCAGGTGGCCCCAAAAACATAGATTTTAGGAGCTCTTTGCCAGAAACTGGAATGAATACCAAATATATATTTCTCATAAATCACCAATCGCATTGTAATTGTTTTTTATTTGGGAAAGATTTTTTTCATGTTAAATGTAGTTGGAAAACTCATTTTATTGCATAGTAAATGTGGCGTAGATTGCTACAATATTTGGTTTAAAATGTTAACTTTTATATTACTTGAGGTACTTAAAAATAAAGGTAACCTTGGTGGGTAAAGGTAATAAGTACACAGACAGTCACAGAAACCTAGTTAATTGGAAAAAAATCTCCCACATGTCTGCATTGACAAATAGGTAGTGTTAGAAGAAACTTTAAATTGGCTTTTCATGGTAGTGCCTAACATCAGCAGAAAAGTAGAATTCTAAGTAGTACCTTTCTCCTGATTAAAATACTTTACTATCCCTGTAGGGTAAAAGTGGATTTCATCTAGTAATGGACCTCTTGAGAACAATTAGATTTTACATATTGCTTTAACCAGTAATTGACAGACATAACTCAAGGTGTAACGCTAAAAGTTTATTTATAGTAAATAAAATGCCTAGAGAAATACTAAAATCAGTATTTTATGCATGCAACCGATAGAACTTATATTGTATTTTTATATACTCACTTTCTTGGCTACAGTTTAAATACATACAGACCTTGAAAACTTGAAAGCAGAGTATTATTTTTTCAGGAATACAGTATCCATGTTTGAGTTCTACATGTTCTAAATCTCTTTGTGAAGGAAAATCTAGTCATTGTATTTATGCTTATATATATGTATGCATTTTAAATAACTGAATTGTTAAGATCAAAGAATAATAATATGGGAAGGTCTTTTGATTCAATGTGAGAATAGTACTTTTCTATGGGCTGTGCATTCAAAAGAGGGTGGTGTTGATTATTGAATGGAACACCAGACGAACCATTATATTCCTATTGAAGCACCTTTGAATTCTTCTATACCTAAGCATGTGGGGACACTTCTTTTCCTTCTATATCCTTTTCTACTCTCTACCTATTACAACATAGGATTCTAGTTCCCTAGGTTATCCATTATATGCTCTGTAGTTTATTGAATTTATTACATGCCTTTCTTGATGTTTTAAATAGTAATGAGTGTGTTTATATATGTGTGTCTGCATGTGGGTTTGCATATATATGTCTGTGTAAGTATATGTTTACACTAGTATAAATTGTTTTTATAGTGTAAATGTACTTTTTCTTAGGTGCTATAAATGGGAAGTGAAAAAATAAATTATTTTCTTCTATCTACCTAATAATTGGCCAAAATTCTCCAGTTCATTTTTCTTACTAAGCAACATTATAAAGAGCAGTGCATTGAATTGGGATAACCCAACAAAATAATATTATTTCAAAGCTGAAAAAATTTGTCAAAATTATTAACTATAATCTCCTAATTTTTTAATAATAATACTCATTTTTTCCTCTGAATCTAGAGAGTATCTTGATGAAATGAGATGAAAGATGACAATGTTTATGGTAGAAAAGCTGGGAGCTAATGACTTTGAGTGGGTTAGAGGAGACATCAAAGATACAATATTACAGATAGTAATGGACATTTCTTGATTTCATTTAGAATCATTTCAGATGTTAAAATATAGTAAATGAAACTTTATTATCTCAAAGCCAATATGTCTTTTAATTAATAGAATGTAAGTGCAAGAAAAATGTAGTAATTGCTTAGCCATATCACCTCATACTTTAAATCAGAATATTAAAAGCCAACAATAAGGTGATTTGAATTTGTTTTTTGCTTTATGGTGGGAAAATCCAGAGATAGAAATGTGTGGGAAATATCAGAAAGGGAGACATAACGTAAAGACTGCTAACTCTGGGAAACGAACTAGGGGTGGTAGAAGGGGAGGAGGGCGGGGGTGGGAGTGATTGGGTGACGGGCACTGGGGGTTATTCTGTATGTTGGTAAATTGAACACCAATAAAAAAAAAAAAGAAAAACAACAATTGAGAGGGAGATATTAATGAAAAAAAGTGACAAGGAAAGAATCAATTGACAAAATCTCAAAAGTTTCAGATTGGCCACAGGTTTATAAGTTTGAGAAGAATGGAGAAAATAGATAATCCATGTGCTAGGAAGAATGGGAGAAAATACTGACATAGAAGGATTGGGGGTCAGAGCTGAGAACCCAGTTGAATTGGAAACTATAAAGTAAAGGCGGTACCAGTATATGAAATTGGTGACCTTTCTCCACTGGCATTCAACAGCTCGGAACTGGCAGGCATATTTATCCAGGTGAGGTTGCTCCCCCCCATACACCTACACACACACACTCACACACCACCACCACGACTCTACCTGTTCAGTGTAAAATAATGCTCTAGTAATAATGTTCAGGATACTAGCAAAATAGATGTTAACACCTTTCAATAAAGAATGAAAATCCAGTCTAGAATACTCCCTGCAGTGTGCTCACAGCTCACCAGTTGGACTGTGTACACAGACATTACTACTTTTCAGGGATCCTTGGGTGGTGCAGCGGTTTGGCGTCTGCCTTTGGCCCAGGGCGTGATTCTGGAGATCCAGGATCGAATCCCACGTCAGGCTCCCGGTGCATGGAGCCTGCTTTTCTCTCTCTCTCTCTCTCTCTCTCTGTGTGTGTGACTATCATAAATAAATAAAAAAATTAAAAAAAAAACAAAAAAACTACTTTTCAATTGCCATTTTCCTCTGTTTGTTGAACACCATTTATTTGGCTTCATTTTAGTTGATGATCAAAATTCTCTTCTACTCTGAAGCTTAAAAATTTTTTTTAGGCCCAAATGCCTATTTCTGTGGACATAAATATTTTTCGAGTTACACTAAATCTACAGATGTACGTTGAAAATCAAGGAGTATAACTATATGGTGAACGTGTCGATTCTAAGTCTTAAAGCAAAAAAAGGGACTTAGAAATTCAAAAGGCTAACTGAACAATGGGAAATATGTACTATTCAGTTTAATGTTTAAATTAGCATTTATTGATTTGTCTTGTTTTTGCCATTTTAGGAAGCAAGCCTCTTAGCTTTTTTCATTTCTTTTGTCCTATTTCTCCAATTTTATACATACAACTAAATGAAATTTAAAAATGTAGTTAATATTTTGCAACTGTGTTATTTATTCTAGGGTGATGTGATTTTTCAAAGAAATAAAGCACATGCCACATTACCTGCAGTATTAAACATCTTGGAAATAAAGACTGTATAGCTCATTATTCTTGGATAAATGTATCAAGGTGAAAAGTTAAAGCAGAAGCAGTATGTTTTTTTTTTTTTTTTTTTCCTTCCACAATGCTTGGTGAAACATTCTTCACGGAAAGAGCACTCATCCTTCACGTCCTTGTGCTTCTCCTCTCCGTCAGTTCTAATTTTATCTGAGAGCCTCATATTACATGTCGGAGAGAATTATTTTGACACGATAAAGCTTGGAAATAAGGATAAGATTAAAACACATACAATGTAGTTTCTAAGACAATAAAACCCCATAAGTAAATAAGCTGAATTACTTATTAAAAATATTAACCATTAAAAAAATACAATTTTAGTTAATGAAATCACCTAATGATGATCAAGATGTTTGTTAAAATGTGCTCCCTCGGGGGGAAAAATGTGCTCCCTGGAGATGATCTAGATCTAGTGTCAATGTTTTTCACTACTTAATACTGTCAGAAGGGTTATAGTTTTAATAACTATCATTTTTCATAAGGCTTGAAGTTTTAATATCTAGGACCTCGATATTATCAGGGACCTAAGAGATTTTCTTGCTTTCTGATCTAAATTTGAAGGTGGAAGCCAATATTGTATATTTTTTAGATTGCCAGCAGCACTGGAATAATTTTATTTAATGTACTTATTTTACACAGTGTATGTGTAATGGATGGCACTAAAAATAATTAGCCTTTTTAATGGTAGCCTTCTGTGAGCTACTTACCTACTTTATCACTTGAGAATATAAAGTTTAACTTGGATTTACCTGAACTAGGCAATTATGTAAATCCATGAAGCTGTTCTCTGTATAAGCTAACACTGTGAAATGAGAACTCCACATTTTATTTTAATTTAAACCTAAATTAAGCTTGAATTAAATTCAAGCCATGGGTTTATCTAAAGCCAAAGCATCCATGTATTTCACTCTATTGCACCACGCTGTCTCCTTTCCTCCCTCCAGGCTTTCAAGGGCATCACTCCAGAAATTCTGCCCTCTCTCTGTTATCTTTAATCCCTCTACTTACTGGATTATTCCCATAAGCAGATAGATGTACTGTTGTTTTCCATCAAAAAAAGGTAAAAATTAAATTTCTTGATTTTCATGAACTACCCTTTTGATTTCTGTTATTCCTCAATGGAGTTGTCTACAGCCTGTCTCCAGTTCCTTTCCACTCTTGTTTCATTATGATTCCACACAGGTTGTATTTCTCCCTCACCCCATTACTGAAACTTTCCCTGGTCACCACTGAGATTTATGTTGTCAAAACAATAACCAATTCTTAGTACTCCTCTTAGTGAGTGCTAGTGAATGAACTATTAGTTCATTTGTCACAGTCGATCATATCCTTATGGAATATTTTATCACTGACTTCTACAACAGAGTGTCCTGGTTTTCCTCCATTCTCACTAGTTATTCTTTCTTAGTTTTTTGGAGGATTAGGGGAAGGATTTGAAGGAGGATTAGGAGCATCCTGATCTTGAGATCTTGAAGTGTCCCAGGGTTTAATCCTTGGGCGTCTACTATTTCATCCTGTTTCCTGCCTCTCAAAACTATGCTAATTCTGAAATTTCTATCCTCAATCAAGACAAGTCCAGCCTCATGTATATATGCAGCTCAACATAGTTCTTTGGATGTCCAAAAACTATATTAAAGTTAATATGTCTAAACTTAATTCTTGATTTTTTTCTCTCAAACCTTGTCTTCGTATTTAAAAAAATTGGTTTCCATTTTTCCAGTTCTTAAAACCAGAAACTTTCTTCCTCTTTTTCACTGTACATTTACTCCACTAAGATAGTATCTCTTTTCCCAAAATATATCAGAATTCAACTATTTCACATGACTTCTGCCATTACTATTTCATCCAGGTCAACACTGTCTTGTGCCTGGATTATAATTATAGCCTCCTGACTGGCTGTTAGTCCATTTTGTTGTTGATCTGTCTTTGCTCTCTCCTGAGAGATCTTATTAGACAGAGTCAAGTCTGATCAATACCACTCAGTGATGTTCCACTTCACTCTCGTGACAGCCAAGTTCTTCTCCCGGCCTGTGATGAATCTGTTCTTTTTGGGCACAGTGCTGCCCAGCCCTTCACTCACTTCTAGAACCCCACAGGTATCTTCACAAGGGGCTATTCCATCAGGCATCAGCATTCTCTCCTCCGGTGTTGGCATCTCTCTCCTTCACTTCCTTCAGGACTGGCTCATGTGTCTCTGTCACAAGTGTGCCTTCTCTGCCAGTTTTTATGAGATGTACACTTGACCCTGGCACCATGCCCCTACTTCATGTTCCCATTTTCTGCTTTATTTTTCTCCATTGCACTTGTACTCCATTGGCATACTACATACACTGAATGATTTGTTTAAATTTGTTTGCCTCCTCTGTTAGACTGTAAGCACTAGAAGAGCTAGGATAATTTTAGCTATACTGTTGCCTGCTGCATCCCTGGAACTTAGATCAGATCCTGGCCTAATAAATATTGTTGAATCTATCAGTTAATTGTAGCTAGTATTAATGTCTAATCATTCCTCACTACAGGAAAAGTACAACCTCAGTCTGGAATGGCCAGGAGGAAGCCTGTTCTTTCAGTTAGTACTGACCATAATAACTAGTCCAGGTGTTGCCTCTTCATATTTCAGCTTCTGTGATCTGCCTCTGTTCTTGCCTCTTGCTGTCTGTATAGATATGATTGATTGCGTAGAGCCAGGCTTTTAATATCTACAGTGCAGAATTTTCAGTTTTTTTCTCACTGCCATTATTTCTAGTTCAGATTTTAAGCCCAAGTGTCATCAACTGTGCTTCTAAAAATCTATCAACTCCAATTCCTTCAAGTTTTTAAATCACAGAAATGCAGCAAGAGCTGTGTGTACCCTGGAAGTATCTGCTCTTCCCCCATTATCCTAGAATGGCTTCTCTTTTCCTCCTTTTTGGGTTTTAGCTCTGCACATCTTTATCCCTGTGCATACCTTTTTCATCTATTCTGTGACAGCTTGAGGGGCTTTCCATTTTTGTGAAAAGAAAGAAAGCTTCAGTGGTGAGCCTGACCTCAGAAGAGCTAGCCCATAATGCCAGTATGGCAGACCCTGTGCTACTTTCTGTTAGCAATACCAAATAGTCTTATTGGCTCCTATAAACCAAGCTTTTACTCTTTCCTGCCCCTAATGTCACATGAAATATGAAAAGCAGAAATTGTGGTTTATAAATATAGTCAGAAATAACGGCTTCCTGCTAGTTATTTCATGTATTTCATTCCATTCTTGCTGGTCTACTGTAAATTTGAACAAGAGGTTATCCTTTGTGTCACTGGCATACTAATTTGTTTGTTTTAGCTGATTGAGAGAAACTATTTCACCATGTCTGAACTTTAGGCCCTTTGAAAGCATCAGAGCATAGTTACTAAGTGACACAGTTGTCACAGTGCTTTTCTTTTCTTTTCTTTTTCTTTTTTTTTTTTTTTTTGGTGGTGATTGTTTTTTTGTTTGTTTGTTTTTTGGTTTTTGTTTTTTTTCCTTTCATTTTCTTTCAGATACCTTATCATCTAACCTAGTTCATAACTCTGACTCAGCATTACTACTGAAGCACCAATGACTCTTGGGTTTCTTGGGTTTTGAACTCTTCTATATGTACAAGACAGGCTTCCTATACTGCAAACTCAAAATAGAATGTAAGTGGGATAGCTGTAAAACTAGTGTTAGGTTCTTTCTGGTCTCAACCTGTGTGAATTGATTATTGTTTGTTGAAGGGCACTGACACCTTCCCTCTCAATGTCAGCAGGCAGCGCTCTGGTGCCATGTGCCAAAACATGTGGTTTGTTCAAGGTTAAACACCTAGTTTGCAGCAAAACATATGGGTTATAAAAAGTAATTTTACAAGTATCAGGTTATTTGATTTATACGATCCTTGTGTGAGGAAGACAGAGAATTGAACTCTGTTTTGTAGATAAGACCCTTAAGCTTAGAGAAGTTAAGTGCTTGCCGAAAGTGACACAGGCGATAGGCCAAGAATTAAGGCTCTGGGGCTCTAGGACCAGTGTTTTTTCACTGGACACCTTGATTCTTATTATGCTTCTCATGTGTTTGGCACCTTTAACACTAGACATTTTATTATATTAAAAAGTTCTGTTACTGAATAATATCTCTGAAAACTATGGAGAAACATAGGTATGAATTGAAATGATGAGATTAAATCGAGAGTGATGTATCATAAAACAGACATTTTTTGAAAAGATGATTTCTTTCTTCTCTGAATATGGAAAAACAATGTCATTACCATTTATCTCTCAAAGTAGTCTATAGCATTTCCCCCCCAAGTGTATCTCCATCTGTAATGTCTTCCCAACTAAAATGTGATTTTTTTAAAGATATGTGTGATATCTCTTATTTGTATGTATTACTAATGGTTTTATACTTTATGGTATATGTGGTCACCTATATAGTGGGACTACAGGATCAATTTTTGATCATGAAATGTATTTTCATTTTTAAAGTCCTCTATACCTTCCCCCTACAAATCTATAAATGTTTGTTAATTTGGAATATGGTTCAGTGAGAAGATTCATTTATGGGAGGTAAATGTGAAATATACTTAAAATTGAAGTATAGTTCACATACTATATTAGTTTCAGGTGTGTAACATAGTGATTTGGCAATTATGTACATTACATATGCTCACCTCAATAAGCATATTTACCAACTGTCACCATACAAAGTTATAGTAATTATTGACTTTTCTCTATTCTATACTTACCTTTCCTGTGAATTATTTATTTGCCAGCTGGATATTGGTACCTCTTAATCCCCTTTACCATTTTTACCCATCCCCACCTTCCTGTCCTATGACAAGTACTAGTTTTTTCTCTGTATTTATGAGTCTGTTTCTCTTTTGTTGTCACTATTTTTTGTTGTTAATTTGTTCTGTTTTTTTAGAATCTGCATAAGTGAAATCATATGTTGTCTTTTTCTGTCTTAGTTATTTCACTTAGCATAATACCCTTTAAGTCCATTCATGTTGTTCCAAATGGCAAGATTTAATTCTTCTTTATAGCTGATTAATATTCCAGTGTGTATATATACCATATCTTCTTTATCTGATCATCTATTGATGGACATTTAGGTTGCTTCCATATCTTGGCTCTTATAAATAATGCTGCAATAAATATAGGGGTGCATATATTTTTTGAATGAATGTTTTCAAATAATCCCATTAAGAATGTCCAGAGGACCTAAATCTTCCAAAGAAGACATCCAGATAGCCAAATAGACACATGAAAAGATACTCAGCATCACTATTCATCAGGGAAATATAAATTGAAACCACAATGAGCTATCATTTCACACCTGTTAGAATGGCTAGCATCAAAAAGATAAGAAATAACCAGTGTTGGTGAGGATGTGGAGAAAAATGAATTGTTCTACACTATTGGTGGGAATGTACATTATTACAGCTACAATGGAAAACAGTATATGGAAGTTCCTAAAAAAACTAGCAATAGAAGTAACATATAGTCCAGTAATTCCACTTCCGGTATTTACCCAGCGAAAATGAAAACTCTAAAAACTCTTTGAGTTATTAAAGAAATAGTAAAAAAAAAAAAAAAAAAAAAAAAAAAAAGAAATGACTTGGAAAATTTAGTATTGACCATTTCTCTCTGGGATGTTGGATTATTTTCAGTACAAATGCAATATGTATTACATGAACAGTCCTTAAGCTCAACAGTAACAATCTATGAACATTATTTTAATATCATAGTACAATTTCCCCTTTATTATGGAAAGAAATGCAAGACCATTGGGAGGATTGCTCAGTTCTTCTATTTGTTTTCTGTGAGCTTTGTTCAGGTTTCAATTCTTAAAATTGTTTAAGAGTTTTTGTATAATACCCCGTGAAAATTTGAACATTGTTCCTACACTGGAATGAAAACTACCATATGACCTAGCAATTCTACTATCAAGTGTATACCCAAGATAAGTGAAAATATATCTACACGAAACCTTATACAAAATGTTTTTAGCAGTATTATTTATTAAGTATACAGGTGGGAACAAGCCAAATATCCACCCACAGACGAATGGATAAATAAATTGTGGTATATCCCCCATATTGGAACATTACACACCCACAAAAAGGAGTGAGGTACTGATACATGCTACAACACAGGTAGACTCTGACATGCTATGTTCCATGAAAGTAGCTCTTACAAAAGACCACATCTTATAGGATTCCATGTAAATGAAGTATCAAGAATAGGCAAGATAATAAAGACAGAATTCAGATTAATTCTGAATTAGGGTCTGGTGGGATGAGGGAATGAGGAATGACTGCTTATAGGTATGAGGTTCTCTCTTGGCATGAAAAAAATGCTCTGAAATTAGGTTGTAATAATGATTGCACAAGTCCATGAATATACTAAAAACAATCAAATTGCATACTCATAAAACACGAATTTAAAGATGCATAAAGTATATCTCAAAACTGTATGTAAAAAATGTAATGCAAAAAAATGTAATGCATGTTATATTTGTTTAAAATAAAGGGCAAGGAAATTATTTTTTCTTATTACTTAAGATATAAATGTTAACAACTGAAGATTAAATATTAGTGCTTTTTCTCTCCCAAAGAACTATAGTGGTCTTATGGGAAGAACAAATGCTTTAGGAAAATCTTCATGGAATCTAACAACATTTACCTTTTTTTTTTTTTTTTTTTGACTAAGTGCTTGAACTTAAAAAACATCCATTTTATTTAATTTAAAAGATAAATATAAAATTCAAAGATAAAATGTTTCAAAATTTTGATGTTATTATCATGGAAAAGATTTTAAAAGCATGATTATTGTGTGAAATATATTTTTTCCTCTTAAAAAATTCTATGTAGAAGAAGGATGTTTTTATTACTGGAATTACTTGATATTTTACATTTTTTATCTCCTGCAAGTGGAGCCATCCTTATTTATATTAAAACATTGTACTAATGCCTCCAGGGGGGATAAAAAAGTGATTTGGCCATTTTCTTTCTGGAAAATGCCCAAATGAAAATTGCTTGCTCACTTGGCATTATCAGTTAGAATTAAGTCATGTTTCCAGGTGTCACCATCCTGTTCCCCAGAGTTTGGTCCTGATCCAGAACAATCCAGGGGAGGTGAATTTCACTGTGGTTGATGTAAGGTTTTTGCTCTAGTTAAAAGACTTTGTCAAGGATCCAAAATTATGCTAGGACTTTTTTTTCCTGTTAGATCTGCAAAATTTGCAAAAGGGTATATATTATGGTAGTGCTTAACAGCATATATATCAGGACCATGTAATTCTGGAGACATTACTGAATGTCTTTTAACCTCAATTTGTGGTCTTTTATTAATGATTTTTGTAAGAGTTAAATATAATGTACACAATGCTTTAGAATAATAACTTGAGTAGTTTTAATAGTGATCATACAACTGCTTAAATGCTGTCTTCTCCCCCATGTGTTTTATTCATACTAAGCCAACTCATTTCACATTAATTGGGAATTGCTAACTTTGAGCTGTCTATTCTGGAATTCCTAGTAAATTAGGGAAAATTTTGTAAATATTTGTCACTTTAAATATTTGTAACAAAGGCTGGGTTTCCCAAATCCCAGTAGAGAAGGACAATGGCAAGCCATGTTTATTGAGAATTAAGGTTTTGTCAAGATCCAGAGGATGTGCTGTTACTATAATTCTGTTATGGATATTGTGCTTGCCTGCCCAATACCTTCTTCCCCTTCCTTTCCTAATGCTCTCACACCTCCCCTGCACAGCCAACATTTGGTGAAGCAGACTCCATCTTGACTGTACAAAAAGACAGATTGCTCGGTCCTAACATTCTATCCAGTGGCAATATTTGTTATTGGCATGTGACCCCATATGGTTCAACAACATCTATGTAGAAATATCTGGAGTTATTAGAGAAACAAATTTCCCTTTTCTCCTGAAATACCTGACAGAAGAAATTCTCTGTTCATCCTTGGAAATAGATGAAGGATTAAATAGCCCTATAGCTACTTAGAACTAAGAGGGGAGCCGACATTAGAATAAACCTGATATCACATGATGAAGAGCAGAAGAAATAAATGAAATTGGCATCTTTATGACATTATTGCACTGCTGAGCTAAATCATGCATGAAGCCTCCCTCCCATTCACTTTCTGTTATTTGAACCAATAAATTTGCTTTATTGCATAGTCAGAATTATATTTTATTTGTTTTGTTTCTTGCAATAGAAAATATACTGAAATACCACATAGAATAATACATATTTTTTCTATTTCTGATATGAATACCTAGAAAGATACAGTCTAGTAAATGTCTGAAATCTACTTCTTCAAACTGTTACTCGTAATAATTAAAGCATACATTTAGATGAAAAAGAGAAACTTACTTCTAAACTGGGGAACAAAAAGATATAGAAGATGATGTCCTTATCATCATGAGTGTTAAAGAAATAAAAAGAAAATCTTACTTTATTTTTCAAAATGGAATGAATCATCTCAAGGATGATAAAATTGTTAATCTTTAGTGAGGGATGATATATCATGTCATGACAACATGTCTCATATATTATCTTTAGTAGAATGTATGCATCATAAAAAATTTTAAAATTTCCTGTGATGTTTCTCATCTTTGAAAGAAGAGTAAAAATTATTTGAATATGATGGCCTAGTCTACAGCTATTACTGTAAAAATGAAAATGATCATTTAATTTTTTGTATATATATTTATTTTTAAAGATTTTTATTTATTTATCCACAAGACACATAGAGAGAGGCAGAGACATAGGCAGAGGGAGATGCAGACTCCATACAGGGAGCCCGATGTGGGACTCGATCCTGGGACTCCAGGATCATGCCCTGAGCCAGAGGCAGGTGCTTAACTGCTGAGCCACCCAGTGGCTTTTATAAAATTTATAAAATTATAAAATATAAATTTTATATTTAATATAGAACATATTTTAAAAATAGAATTTGAGTAGCTTTCTATCCAAAATAAACTGAAAATATAACATAAGGATTTTGGTATACTTATAAAATTAAAATTGTCTACCTGTTTGCATCATTTTAGAAGTAAAGTGTTGATTTGTATATCCTTAATTGAGGTATATAATAGTGAATATTTAAAATTCAGACATAAAACCCTCCATAAGATAAAATTAAATTTGATGATGTGTCTGTTGGATATTTTATTGTTGTTCCACAGGTCCTGAGGCTATATTACTGTTTCTTAGATTGAGTAAAGTCCTTTGTTCTGTCCTCCAGCTCACTATTCTATCCTCTCTCATCTTCACTCAAAAATTGAGTTCATCCAGAGATTTTTATTTTTGCTATTTTTCATTTCTATAGCTTGTTTTTTAAACTTATTCTTCTTTGTTGAAATTTTCCATTTTTTTCATTCATTTCAAGAGAATTTGAATTTGCTTGCTGAAATATTTCTATGATGATTGCTTTAAAATTCTTGTCGGGTTACAATATGTGTGATTCATCTCATTTTCAGTATTAGATAATAGTCTTTTAACTTTCAAATTGTGATTGTTCTGGTTCTTGGTATGACATAATTTTTATTGCATCCTGTGTTTTTGCTGATCATGTTATGAGACTCTGAGCCTTTTTTTTTTTTCTTTTTTAGCAAGCATTCACTTGATTTAGATTTAGCATACAGGTCCTGTCTTAATTTTGTAGACTGATTGGTGTCATTAGCAGTTGATTTTTTTGATCCTGTGTGTTACTCTTTTGGTTTCAGTGGTTTATCTTGTGTTACTGGAGTATCCACTGGTCCCTGCTGGTACTGCTTGAAAGGATAACAGAAGCTACCCAAGATAGGCCCTTGACTGCCACCAAATGTGGAAAGGGATCCTTTCCTTGTCCAGTGGTGTCTATGAGCATTTCCGGGCCAATATTTGTTGTGTGAAGTTATCCCCTTTATTATAGAAGAAGTAGGATGGATGAGGTGATCCTCATCAAGAGGCTGCTTGTTAGGACAGGGTTACCTTTGTGGGTCTTCCCCACAGTGTAGTGTCTCTGAGTGGGGAAAGTAGTGCCAGGCCCTAGAAAACTGGCTTTCCAGGCTAGGCACATTTTGTGGCAGCATGCTCCTGCTGGTGACCTTGGCTAGATGGATGCCTCTAAGTGGGACAGAAGAGTCAGGCTAGGGAAGGAGAGGCCACCTCCACTGGCCACTTACCGTCACATGGTTTCTGATTGGTATCGTTCACCAGTTTTTCACAACATACTTTGTGTTGGTGGGACTCCTTTTCTATGCTAGTGATGCTTGTGAGCCTACTTGGTCTGCCTTTGTTGTTATATGGGGTGGGAGTGGGGGTCAGGAAACCTTCTTCTTCTGATGAGTGGGGGGCTGCATGACGCCTGTTTCCTGAGATGCTCCTCCAGTCCTGGGGCCCCTAATCAACTCCTCTTCATTTTCTACTTTTCAGAGCTCTCCTTTGGTTGTCTTTGCACTTTATCCCAGGATGTCATTGTACTGCAGGGAGGAACAGGGAGAGATCATCTTCACATTTTCTCTGGACTGGGAAATTCTAACTTATTTTAAAACCTGTTTTCCTTATCCTTTAAGTGACACTGCATTCCCTAGGGAGGAAAATTAATTAGCAAGATTTATGGACTGAATGAGCTAAGAGTTGACTAGACAAAATTTAAAAGTGAAAAGGTGATAACCACGTACTATATATCGATAGTTCTATGAAATGGTTTCTGATCTGCCATCTGGCAGACCATGACTGGTTCCTGAATGATAATTCTGTAGGATTTCAGGGAAGAGATACATCACAGTGGGCTAGAGGGTGAGATTTTCCTGAGGGAAGTTCCAAATTTCCTCAATAATAAATTTAGAGGGACAGAGAAGAATTTCAAGGATTAGGCATCAAAACAGTATTTCTGTGGAATGCTATACTTGGTGTTTTAGCATAGGAGCTCTAGAGTCAGTTTTCTGGATTGGAATATTCACTCTTCTCCTAGCAACTAAGTGACAGCAAGAAAGTAACCAAACTCTCTGTACCGCTGTTTTCTCATAGAAAGATGAGCTAGTAATTAGGACCTCCATCAAAGGGACATTTGAAGCAAATATGTGCACATTTCTTTTTTTTTTTTTCGTGCACATTTCTTAAATGCAATGTCTGGACAAGCACTTGATGCTTATTTTTGTCTATTATTAGACATATCCTGTCAGAACTATTGTTTTTCTTAGCAGTTGGGTCCAATTTTCCAGTTTCTCTTCATATGTTAAGTTCCTTATTGTGGGCTGTTTTGTTTCATTTTTTTCGGTAATCCCACAAGTGGTTTGTGGCTACCTGGTTGGATGGATGGATGGATGGATGGATGGAGAAACAGAAAAATTTCATCAATCTTATAGCGACTAATGCTAGAGAATGCTATGCTGATTTAATTTTATCTACAGCTAATCTCAGTAAATCAAATGATATGTCAACCTCCTGTTGTGTTATATTGCTGATTTGTTAGAACAAGTGAATTAGATTTCTCATAGGACTGATAAATGATTATGCTAAGATGTATGGCTTAATGCATGTTATATGTAGCTCCAGTTAGTTAGGTGCTTGTCTGTAGTTGCAAAGTTAAATCACTATATTAAAGAGGCATCATTGCATTTTCTCACAACATGTAAACAGTTTTTTCAAGTAATTTTGAATAATTTTAATTTTCACTATTAACCTCACAGTTTTCCTCTTAGAGTGAATCAGCTTCTCTGTCCGGGCTTCAATTAGTTATTGATTTGTTAAAATTTAATTCACTTTTTATCAAATCTTAGATTTTCCATAATTATTTATAAGTATATTAAATGGGCTTGTTTGAGAAGTTGCTAAGCTGCCAGATTATCATTTCTGGGCTATTCTGCACCCTAATTCTGTATGATTTGTATGTTAGTTAGCTGGGAACTGATTTTTATATAATACATAGATCCCACTTAAGATGTTTAATTTAATTTTAGTGTCCATGCTTTTTGAAATTTTACTTGTAATATTGGGACTATTTCATTGTTCATGGGATAGGAATTCTAATATGAATACTACTCTAGCTGAAATAATTGTTGGTTATATAATTGTTGGATTCCTTTGGGTCATAGGGAGCATGGAATATAATTTGGCCTATGCTGGTTTACCTTTTCAGAAATGTATGCTAAGGGAAGAAGGTCTATAATTTGAGAATGAGCCTAAGCATTTTTGCTTGTGGATTTTGTGGTGATATTTTATCTTACTATGTTCTGCTATTTGAGAACCAATCTTGTTATTGCCACTGTCTATATTTATCTGGAGTAATATATTTAAATTTTTGTTATGGTTGTTGACAATCTCCTAAAATCATTAATAGTTTTGATATTATAAAATATTTCAAGATGTTAATGATCATTTTCTTAAATAAGATTGCATACAATACTGGTATCCTATTATTTATCTCTTGAACCTCTTTTTTCCCTTTCTATCAAGATTTCTTAATTATAGATAAGAAATCATTTATCCCAGAGAATCACCAACATAATTTTTCTTCTTTTTTAAGAATAAGAAATTTACTAGGCCAACATGAAAGCATTATCTAAAATTCTGGGAGGCTCTCTTAACCGGTAGATTTAAGTATATCCGCATATATACTTACTAAATGTTATATATACACACACTTGTTAAAAACCTCCTCATACAGACTCAATGTTTTGGTTGCTTAGGAAACCTCAGCTCCTATTCTATCAACTGCAGCTTTCAGTAGACAAGCAGGTATCTTTTAAGTATGATGCTTTGTTATAAGACGTGTTTGGTTAAAAGTTTCCTAGTGGGGAGTAAGGGGAAGGTGCTGGTGTCTCTGACTAGTTAACTCTAACACCCTAGGGCACAGGCTTCTTTCAAATAATTCCAGTTTTCAGCAGACAGGGGACAAGACAGTAAACAGTTTTGCTGTTGTTTCAAATTCCATTGCTCACTTCAATGGAAATAGAGTAGCGTCATTTTCTTTATATTTTATTTCTTCATGTTGTCACACTGCAGCTCATTCATTTTAATAATAGTGAAATATTTCCCTAAATCAATAATATATATGCCACTTGACATGCTGAATATGAATAAAATAGAGACAAATTTAAATGATTTCTGTCATATATCTGGTTTGTCCTTTTAAATGTAGAACTAGGTGTATCCATGTGACTGCATATGACATTGCTTTGAAATGGGATAGGCTCTACATCAAATAATGAGAGAACTTTTTACATATGGCTTATTGAATAAGTCTGATCATCTTATTGACAGACTGGAGAACCAAAATGAGTGTAAGGGATTTGCAATCTGGCAGACATAATTTTAAATGCCAGCTCTGACATTTAAAACTTTTTTACATTAAACAAGCTAGGGTAACTTTCTAAATCACAGTTATTAAATGAGATAAAAATACCTATATTTAAGGAGTTTTGAGAGATAAAAATAATATTTTAATTAGAAATTTATTTGTACACGATACTTATTGTTAGTCATATGCAGGAATGTCCCATGAACCCTCCCATATATTTTTTAAAGATTTTATTCATTCATGAGAGACACAGAGAGAGACAGAGAGGCAGAGACACAGGCAGAGGGAGAAGCAGGCTCCATGTGGGACTCCAGGATCAACACCTGGGCTGAAGGCGGCGCTAAACCGCTGAGCCACCCAGGCTTGCCCATCCCATATTTTTAAGAGCAAATATTTCTAACTTTTCTCAAAGATGTGTAACAACTCAGAATTTTGAGGACTTTGATAAAGTTATTTAAATTTATACTATTTTTTTTCACCTTTAAGTATTCCAGCAAAATGCCAAATTTAGTGCTTCCAAGCTTTGCTATTTTGTGTGTGTGATTCCAGGCTACTGTTCCAATGCTAGAAAAGATCTTTCGAGCATTTCTGATCCTTTTATGTTTCTTTTAGGAATTGTGTTATTAAATCATAGCACAGTTTTGGACAGAGATTGTCAATTCCTTAATGTCACATGAGGAGGAATATATTTTGTGAAATCATCCTATTTTCTTTTTTTTTCTTTTTTTTTTTTTTTAATAAAATTTATTTATTTATTTATTTATTTATTTTATGATAGTCACAGAGAGAGAGAGAGAGAGAGAGGCAGAGACACAGACAGAGGGAGAAGCAGGCTCCATGCACTGGGAACCTGACGTGGGATTCGATCCCGGGTCTCCAGGATCGCGCCCTGGGCCAAAGGCAGGCGCTAAACCGCTGCGCCACCCAGGGATCCCTCATCCTGTTTTCTGACCCTAAAAGATGGACAAGTTGCTGACTTAGCACCCAGTGCTGAGAATACAGAATTGAACATAGAGATAGTAGATCTAGCCCTCCTGGATCTTATGTTATGATGAAAGTGACAAATTCTCTAACATCAATAAAATGCAGTGCTTTTTTTTTTTATGAGAAAAGACTAGTGCTATAAACATTTTATCGTTTTCATTACCTCTTTGTTGGGATCATGCTATGGCCCCCCAAACCCTCCCCAAGTAGGACTTTGCATGTAGTGGATTCAGGTTGTTGCACTATAAAAAAAAAAACAAAAAACAAAAAAAAACATTAAATATACTTGTGGTGAAAGATTAGGTGAAATTGGCAAACATAAATTACTTCCATACACACATTAATTTTACCTAGAATGGGGCTTTTTTTGGTAAAAAAAAAAATTATTTATTTATCCATGAGACACACACACAGAGAGAGAGAAAGAGAGAGAGAGAGAGAGAGGGAGAGCCAGAGACACAGGCAGAGGGAGAAGCAGGCTCATGCAGGGAGCCTGACATGGGACTCGATCTGGGTCTCCAGGATCAGGCCCTGGGCTGAAGGTGGTGTTAAACCGCTGAGGCATCTGAGCTGCCCCAGAAGGGGGGCTTTTATTAAAAAAAAAAAAATATATATATATATATATATATATATATATATATATATATATATATATATATTGCTTACACATTGTGACCACACTGGCCTTTTTCTGGGGATGTTGCCTGCATTTCATTTTGTTTGCAAGAAAGTGCAACTGAGACTGTTAGTTAGAATGTTTGTGTTTTAATGGAGCATGGGAGTTGAGCATGGGAGTTTAATGTTCTAGATGGAAACGGAGTCGTGCTCACACATAGAAAGTACTTTCACTATTCTGTGTGCATCCAGAGTCAGAACTGTGGGTACTGGACTACAAAGTTGGTGAGCCACAAAAATTATGGAAAATGAAGGGTCTTGGTATTAATTCCATACATTTATACAAACTTTAAAATTTCAGACAATCTGTTGGTTAATGTCTCATCTTATTGCAGTGACTCTGAATTTGAGAATTCAGACTATTACACTTACTGGAAAGTTAGGCCCTGTTTTAAAATGTGGGTTCTATTATTATTCTGATCTGGTGAGGTCAGCACATCAGGAGATAACTGCCATTGAAAAGATAGTTTGTGGACCACAGTTTCCAAAACAGAGGGGCACAACACCTCATGGGAAGTTACGTGGGGAAGCACCAGTTTCAGCCACTAATGTAGAGGAAGAGAAGGCAACTGTGAACAAGAAAATTTATTGTGGTTTCCATGGGAAATGACAGGTGAGGCAGGGTAAACAGATTTAGATTAAGAAGTTCTTTTTCTTAAAATAGAATCATGTCATAGATTTTTGTTTGCTTCCACATTTCTCAAATCAAATGTCTGTGGAAGGTTTTGCCTGGTCACTCCCTTTAATTTATTAATTTCTCTTTTACATTGTAAAAATTTCTCTTTACTAAAACTATAATCTTCAAGATGGGGCTGAATATATACATATTTTATCAGTAGGGTTTCCCGTGGAGGTAATTATCTGGATAAAAATCAGGTAAAAAGATTTTTTTTTAAATAATATAAAATTCTACATGCATTTAACCTATTTCCCTGAGGAAGTTAGAAAGAGAAAAAATAAACACGGGCCCAGGGTTTTCTTAGATACCCATGTTGAAGGAGGACAGACCTGGAACCTGAAAATTTTACTCCAGAGAATGAACTCCAGAATTGCAGAATGAGGACCTCAGTTAACTCAGTCTTCCTCTAAAGCAACACAAATATTGACAAAATCAATTGTGTCAGAATTTGGACAATTAGCCAAGGCTACAAAATGAACCAAAGATCATCTATCCAAGAGAAAATATTGAACCACAGTGTGATAGCAGGCTCTGTGATATTGTAAACTTGGGGCTGTTCCCATCCTCCTTCCCCAGCTGCACACACACCAGTTCAGTGACATAGTAACCAAAATCCAGAATCATTGCAGACAATGGAGAGATTTGTGACCATTTTTAGAGCTCCATTAAAGCACCATCCCAGAGCACAGTCCATATACTATTCAAATTTGCAGCTATTTGGGAAATCTCAGAATATGGTAGCTATTTGATTTGACTCAGAGCTCAGATCAGGGTGGGGGCAGCAAATTAAAAGAAGTCTACCCCCATATTATTACAGAAACAATAGAAGATTGCTGGCAACATGGTATTTATGGAGGCCATTTGATCAAGGCAAACAAGAGCCTGGCTATGGATTTAGAAGGACATCAAAGGAACTGCCTAATGACAGGAGCATCAAAGAAGCCTTGATTTACTCCTGGGCAACTAGAGGATGTGTGCATGTGCAGGAAAGATCTGAGGAAGGAAACAACAGTCACTCAGCGTGGTCTGAACTTGAAGCCCTGTATAAGCAGGAAGTGAGAGCTACAGCTGTCTTATAGATTGTCTGAAGGTGAAATTATGCTCTCACACACAGATCCCCATGGAAAAGTATGAAAATATATAGGCAAGACACCTAAGGAAATCTGACCAATCATTGACTGTTCACTAAATCATAGTGACCAAGGCATGACTCTTAGGAAACCAAGCTTAAAAATAATAAGAAGAATTAAAAAAAATGTTAGAGGAAATCTCAATGGCCTCAAACTGCAGAAAATACAGACTCTATATTAAATTAGTCCAGGGAAATTACTAAAAAAATAAGAAATCGCAACAAGGTGGGGACTGGAAGAGTCTGACAGTAGAAAAGTTAAGTAGGTCCCATTTTCAACAACAACAACAAAAAATTATGAGACAGGAAAAAAAAGAAAGAAAAACAAACAGAAAAGTGTGCCATCTGTAGAAAGGAAAGAAAGGAGCCAACAAAAAATGTTCTGAAGGAGCTCAGATTTGGGACTTATTGGAAAGAGACTAAGTTATAAAGTAAAAGGATAGATAAAACATATATTGTATAGTTTAACCGATATGGAACTGGAATAACAATGCTAATATCAGAAAAATAAACTTTAAAACAAAATTTTTATTAGAGATAAAGAAGCACATTTTATAATGATAAGAGATATTAATCAAGAGTACATGTGATTATAACATAAATGCATCTAAAAATAGATCCTCGGAAAAAAATGAAACAAAACCTGACAGAATTGATGAGAGAGATAGTCTGTTGGCGATTCAATAGTGATTTTCAATAATGGGTAGAACTAGACAAAAGATCAACAAAAAAATAGAAGACTTGAACAATACTGTAAAACAAGTAGGCTTAAAAATCTCCATAGTACAACCCTTAACAGAAGATATATTTTTCTCAAGTGTGCATAAGATACTGAAAAATAACACAGCTCTATGAAGGAGATTAAGGTAATTCTAAATAAGTGGACAGACCACGCATTTTCATCAATCATAAGACTTTGTTAAGATGACAATATTCCTTATATTAATCTCCAGATTCATGCTAATCTTAATATAAATGTTAGCAGGGTTTTTATATGGTAAGTTGCTCAAATTTTTTTTATGAAATGGCAATGACTCAGAATACTCAAAATAATTTTAAGAAAGAATATTGTTGGAGGATTCATTCTTCCTGATTTCAAAACCTACTGGAAAGCTACAGTAATAAAGACATTGAAGTATTGGCAAAAGGATAGACATCTGGATTTCTGGAATGTAATTGAAGAGTCCAGAGCTAAACATTCACATTTATACTCAGTTGATTTATGACAACAGTGCCAAGATCACTCAATAAGGAGAGAATAGTCTTTTTAACAGATAAGCCTGGCACAATAGGATATCAACTTGCAAAGCATGAGTTTGGGACCCCACCTTTTAACATAGTCAAAAACCAACTCAGAATGGACTGTAGACCTAAATGTAAGAGCTAAAACACTAAAGCTAGAAAGAAATACACATGTAAATCTCTGTTACTATGTATTAGAGAATGTGTTTTTTACATATGACACTGGAAGCAAAAACAACAAAAGAAAAAAATAGGTAAAATAAAAGTTCATCAAATGACAAATGGATAAAATAATCCGTTTGTGGTATGTCTATACAATGAAATAATATTTAGTGATATAGAAGAATGAATTACATGCTACAACATCGATGGAACATGCTGATGGAAAGAAGGCAATCCACATAAGAGCATATATTGTCTAATTTTATTTATTTTAATATCCAGAATAGTCAAATACTTAGAGAAAGCAAGTAGATTAATAATTGATAAAGTTGGGTCTGGTGGGAGGATGAGAGGAAAGCAGGAAAGAGGAATGCCTGCGAGTATGTATGGGTTTCTTCTTGGGGTACTGAAAAAGTCCTAAAATTAGTTTGTGATAATGTTTGCACAACCCTGTGAATACACTAAAAATGTTGAAGTGAATACATTAAATGGGTGAATTTTATGGTATGTGCAGTATTTCTTAGTAGAGATTTAGAAAAAGTTTCCATTGTCTCTCTGATAGATTTGAGGAAAATTATATAGTTATCTTATTTGATAATATTCCTAGTCTTCAGAAAGAATAGTTATATGGAGAATAGGCTTATAAACACAATAAATACAAATGAGTGTGCAGGGGTGTGTGTAATGTGTTGTACACTTTGAGATGGAGGAAGAACAGTCTATTTGTCGAATGAAATACAAAGAATCTTCTTTTATATACCTATTTATTCTCATCAAAATCTTAGTTTAACTTGCTTTCTGTATCTAGAAAATTTTATCTGTAGAGTCACTTATCCCTTTATCATCCATTTATGCATCTGTTTGTTCATCTTTCCATCCATGGATCCATCCGATACACTTTATGACTTCTTAGCTCAAAAGAAGAGAGTTCTGATAAAAATGTGTCTTATCCATTCAGTAAAAACATAGGCAACAACAAAAAAATCTCTCAAAATACACAAGGATATATTTAGGTAGCAATATGATAATAAGGAAATGTATGTAAGGCATGGGAATTTGGAATACAATGATACAAATATTTGATGGACTTCCATCCATGTTGAGATCCCAATGTGTGTAATATATTATGCACATGGGTGCCATGTATTCCAATAGAGTTAAAAGTGTTCTCTAAACATGGATGTTATTTTGCCCCACCTGTCAAAATGAGATGCTATGAAAAGAATGTAATTGAGAGAATAAAACAGATGGTAATTTGGCAGCAGAATGCACAATTATATTCTTAATCTGTACAAAAGATCAGAAAGCAATCATGTCTTTGTGTCACTGCACTTTGCCATTTAATATGGGATTCCTCTTTTTAAACAGCATCCAACAGGGTGATCTCTTGCTCATGGACAAATCTGAAATCCCAAAGGAAAATATTTTGATCTGATGGAAAGCTATTCTCCTTTTTTGTCTTCTACTCCTCATTTTTTTTCAGGGAAGGAAAAACTTTCTACAATAGAGTGAGTAATACCTATACTTTCTTTGGGTAGGTTTTGACATATTTATACTAGGTCTTCTTAGGCATGAAGCAGACAAGGCTTTCTACACAGCTGCCAGCCTGCTATTCATTTTACCTTTAAATCATTGGGCTTAATGCAAACAAAGCTGGGCCAATTTTATTAATTATCTTGGGTCATAACTTTACTATATACAATGTAATCATTTTGGGGTAATAAACTTTCAATTATATTCTCTTCTTTAAAATATATTTTATCTATAAAGTATTTTTTTCTTGTAAATATTGTCTATTTAGGCACACCACTAATCTGTGGGGTTTTTTTTGATCCACATATCTTTTCTTAAAGGCACTTTTCATTGAAATTAAGATGGTGAAAATATATGCAAATGATATCCCTATGTGGATTGATGATTTGTATTCTGTAAGCTATAATGGGGAAGAAACTGTAAATGCTTTTCTTTCTTAGGATATAAATATAACATACACGCACCTGGGATTTTGACTTCTCTTATGTAGTATATAAAGGAATTTACTTTTGCAGATTCTAAGAAATGTGGTGGGGAAATCTCTGTTTGGAAGGGATTAAATTATTTGGTGGGGATAAACTCAATTATAATTGGATTCTTTATCTTGTTCTAATGTCTTAGATACAGGCTATAATCCAGGGTTTCTCAAACTGTGGTATAAAGGCCTGCTATCTAGAATCACCCCAAATGCCTTTTAGCAGTGGAGATGATTAAGGGCCACCCCTAATCTACCACAATAGAATCTGTCTGGTGGGAGCAGAGGAGGCTGCATTTTAACTATAGAGATTATGCCTACAAAGTCCTGAGAATTACAAAGGGCCTTTTGCAGGTTTTCATCAGAGGTGATCACACTTGAAAAACTTGCTGCGATAGACCCCCATGATTCTAGAGTTACTTTTCAAGAAAGAGAGTTGGAAAGGCTATCTAAAATCTTCCAAACTTATAATAGTTTTCCTATTGGCTTCTTTAATTCTGTCTCCACTGTCATCATTTCTCAGCACCATTATGTGAGTTCTGTCACATTTACCCTTCTGCAGCTAGCACTTTGTCAAAACGGGTGCAATCTGTTATCTTTCCCAGATTCTAGATGTCTCTTTATTTCTCCCACTAGTATCACCTATATTTCTTTAAGTCCTTGTTAAATGAGAACAATTTATTTGATAATCAAACTAAAGACCCTTTGTACAGTTAATGTAGGAACTCTGGCAATTATGGCAGGCCTGGAGAGTCAGGGTTGTGATCACAGCTGGCGAAGCACATGTCTCCATGACCACCAATTACGCTATCTGAGCACATTCTGAATGCTGGATGCTACATTGTGCTGCGTGACGAGAAGTAATATAATAGTTAACGCTAAAGAAACTTCATTCCAGTGATGGGAAGATCCACAATGTATGTTAAGGAAGCATGGCAATATCATGCAAGGAACTAGGCTACATGACTTTCTTGTTGTGTCACATTAGCAAGATAGAGAATCTCTGGGCCCCGAGTCCTTGTGATGGGGATAATAACCTCTAGAGGCTACTACGCAGATTAATGAGAGAATGGTGCTGCTAAGTGCAACAGTAGAAATCTGTACAAAATGCTTGAGGTTCCAGGGAGTAATATACCTAATTATGTCTTGAGATGTGGTGGAGAAGGGTCTTGGACAGACCTTACCAAGGCAGCTGGGCCAGAATCCAGTGCTGCCATAGAAAGCATGCGTATAGTCTAGCCATGTAGGACAAAAGCAATTGTTATCAAATTCTGGAAAGCCACAGAAATCTTAAATACAGGGAAGGCATGTCCACTGTAGTGATAATGCATCTCCTCTAAGGAGGCATGCAAATTGGTCAATATCTCAAATATATAGTGAATTAAATTGGAAGGAACTGGATTTAATTAAGTGGATTAGATTGCCTCTAGACTGCCTCAAAGTATGAGTCTTTTTTTTTTTTTTTTTTAAACCTGTTTAGGAACTATTTACTGCCTGTGTTTTTAGGAAAAGCTACAGTAGCAGAGCATATATAGAGTTCAGGAGTAGGCAAAAAAGAAAAAAAACTCAATGTTTTCTATAAATACATAGTAAGAAAAGAATATGAACACCAGTCTAAGAAGTGTTGCATTTATGGAAGATCAACATGATTAAACAGTAGGAGAATAATAAAATGAAAGCCTTTGAGCTTGGAAAGAATTGAACTTGTTTGATATCCATTAGGAAGGAGCCTGTAGAGAGGGACAGAGTCAAGATAGGATGGGCAGGGGTGTGAATCTTAGGACAGGGGTAATGTTAATAAGAATTAGAAGGAGCCAATGCTCCATATTTAATCATTTTCTATGTCCTCATCACAAATGGAACATTTATAATTTTTTTAAAGTCAAGTAACACTTAAGGTGGTACTATTTTGTTTATGTTTCCCCAGATACAGTAGAAAACTCCTTAAGTCATCTGTAAGGTCAGAGGGTAGAGATGAAAGACCCTTCTGTATTTGCTGCAAAAACCTTTCCCGTGTATGACCTGTGGGTTTCAATAAACTGTGCTTTTATTTCATCCATAGAATTATAAGAGGCCTCTAGAGATTTCCTAAATATTTTGACCTTTAAAGTTATCTAACAGCCTCTTTATTTATGCTTTTCAACATCTTCCTAGTCTTCTATAAAGACTTCTGCTGCTCACAGCAAAGTAAATGCAGTTTCACTAATGTCCAGTACATTCAGTGAGTCAGCCTTTCCTAAGCTGGAAGAATGTGTGGCAATAATAATAGCAATAAAATATTTTTAACCATACATTTCCATGACACCCAGGTAATCATTGAGATGAATCGGAGACCACAGTAAGTGTCTAAGCTCCTTTGTAATCACCAGTGCAAACTTTGGCTAGGTCCACAGGCTTTCGGGCTTCAGGCCTCAACTCAACTAGGACATCACTGAGTTATATTAAGCCATGAGCATGTGTTTATGTAGATGGTGAGGGAAAGCACTTCAGTTCTGAACTTGATTCTATATTAAAGTTGTGTCTTTTGTCAGTCTAGATATAGTTTCTGTGGTGGAAACACAGGAGGGTATTCTCATTTTTACCCATGTGTTCTCCATATGTGATCCCTGGACCAGCTTTATCTGCATCACTCAGAAACTTGCTAGAAATTCAAATTTGGCCTCCACCCTAGAGCTACTGAATCAGAAACTGACAGTATAGCCTAGCAACCTGTATTTTAATGAGCTCTCCAGGTGATTTTCTTGCACAATAAAGTTTGAGAATTGCTGTTCAAGGCAGACAGAATCAAAATATAGGAAATGATTATGTACTATAAAAGCAGCGTGGCCTTAGACATTAACTAAAGGAAACTTGCAAAATCCTATACAGATTTGTGTCAGGAAAGCTTACTTTTAAACACATGAAAATTACTTCCTTTTAGTCATCATAGTGTTACCCTCTACCATGTTTTCTGTCCAAAAGCTGATATTGTACTATGTTACTTTAATAATATCAGTCGTCTTTTTTGAAATGTAACCTTTTCACATAAATTCTTTATTTCTTTAGAGCCACTACCCTGAAAAATAAAGAAAACTGAGAAGAAGGCATTTTTAATGAGCTTTTTAAAATATAAAAATACATTTGCTCTGATGCTTTCCTGGCACAAAGTAGAATGCTATTTCACATTTTTAAAAAAAGGTATATTCATTAATTTCAGTCATTTGTAATAGGGCATTTTATCAGTAATCTGAGTCCTAATTTATCTAAAACTTTAATTACTAGGTATCTTTTTCTCTACTAATTTTACCATGCATTCAGCCATGTCTGTCAAACTATTAATTAGTTTAGAGTGATAAATTTGTCCTTCCAAAAATTAATGGACAGTAAGAAGTCTAGTTCTGTGAGATGATGTGATATCCACAGCGTAAGAAATGTACTTTCTTTTTATAATACTCCTTAGAAGCATATGATAAATCAAAGAGAAGAACTATTAGATGAGAACACTTACGAAAGGTAGGTGGAATAAAGAAATGGTTTTGTTTGGTAACTCCTTCAGTCACAAAAAGCAATGCTGGTATTTTTTTAAGCCTTGCTTGACACCATTTCAGGATTTCAGATATTTAGGAAAATCCCATGTTCTTATAAAATTACATTTTTGGAAAAATATGTGTAAATCGCAGCATGCTAAAAACCTTAGAACCATTCAAAAACTATTTTTTTTTGCACTTAGTCTTTTTTTTAATGTTTTTTTTTAATTGGAGTTCAATTTGCCAACATATAGCATAAAACCCAGTGCTCATCCCGCAAGTGCCCCCCTCAGTCTTTCATTCTGCTCTTGCTTTAGGAAATAACTTCCTAATTGATACATTGCAATTCTTTCTCTCTCACTTTTACATGTTGGTATACAGAGCGCATCCCACTGGCTATAGTGAAGCAAATAACTTTATTCCTCACATTGATAAAATGCTAGACCAGTGGTTACATAAATGAACTAGCATTCAGCCAGCAATCCTCCTCGGAGCTCTGTATTTAGGTCTCTGGCCCAGATTTTCTCAACCTTTTAGGCTGCTGTATATTTAGAGTAGAATACAAATGAGTTTCAGAGGAACATAAATTATCTAAAATTGTTCCCTACTGCAAAAAAGTTCAGATGTTTATTTGTAAAGATTTCCTTTGATCATTTGTATGTTATTTTCCATCAATGTACACTCTATTTCAATATAAAAGTGATCTTTTATTGTTGTCGAGTCCAGTTTTTAGGTTAATTTTTAGTCCACGTATATCTTATAAATAATGATTTTGCTCTAATTGTAGGATTTTAAAAAATGTCCTTGGGCCTATGCAGAGAATAATGATTCTATATTTATCTTAGGCCTCTTGTTCTAGAAAATTTTTGCTATCTGAATTCTACATTGTCTTGGATGACTTGGTGGGTATGTATTTGTGAATAACAACCTAATGGATTTTTTCCTGCTCTAATTGTAATACATTTGTGTTGCTAGCTAATCAAGTTAAAGGAAATTGATAATGAGATAAAGGTTGAAGGTTCAAACTCCCTGATGACCAATTATCTTCATTAGGAGAACTCAGTGTCCACACTCTTGTGCTGGAGACTACCACCTCACAAATGCAAAATGTTGCACGTGAGTGAAATTTATGAGTTTAAGGATAAGTTGAACGAGCACAAAACCACTAGTAGAAAAATAGCCCAAATTATGAAACCCCAGACAGGAGGGCATTTATATATTCATTCAAAAATTACATTTATAGCACACATGTATATATGTATATATATAACCTAGAAAATTATATTGCCTCCATTGAAAGGAATAAATTCTGAATGAAAGTCACAAAGAGATGAGTTTACAGATTTTTGAATCTATAGATTTTGTATTGTGAAAACCTATGTTTTTTTCCTGTTAAATGTTTTTAACTGTCAGTGGTAAAAGAACATTAAAATAAGCATATAGATCAGAATTAAATGAACAAGCTCTGAATTAATTTGATTGACAATGGCTTTTCCTGTAGTCTCCATCTCCATTTTTTAAAACCCCATTGTTTCTCATCTATAGCATTTCTGTGTCTCAACTGATTGCTTACTTTTAGAAAATGGGGATAAAGAGAGTGCTTTGATGGTATAAGGGAAAAGCAGGTAATATAGCAAATTGTAGCATTATCTCTCAGGGCTCCGTGCTCCCTATACTTCACTTTGTGTCAAGGTTTTATTGTCATTGTGCTCTATCCATGTCTTCATTATTTTCTCTTCAATTGGCACCAACCCATCCAGAGACCTCATGTGTTATTTTGTTGTCCATCTGTACCGGGTTTAATAGTGACTCCCCACAAATTTCTGCCCATCTGGAACCTCAAAATGTGACCTTGTTTGGAAATATTCTTTGCAGATGTGATTATTAAGATGACAGCATGTGAAGTAGGGTGTGCCCAGTGGGAAGACATGTGACTTATGAAGACAAAGACACACATAAAGGGGGAAAAGGCTATGTGACAAGAGAAGCAGCAGTTGGAGTGAGGCACCTGTAAGCCAAGGAGTGAGAAGGAGTGTAGCCACCACTAGAACTGGAAAAAGCAAGGAAGGAATCATAGCCCTGCTGTCACCTTGACTTCAGATTTTAAGCCTCCATAACTGGAAGCTTAACTTCCAGAGACAATAACTTTCTGTCTGAAGCCACACAATTTGTGGTACTTTGTTAGAGCAGCTCAAGGAAGCTAATATACTATCCAGCACAATTCATTGCCTACAGCTCCTGCTCACACTTTGATTTTTGCCCCCTTACCAGACTCTCCTCAGTTAATCCTAGCTTCTAATGGATTACTCAGATTTTCATACTTTTTATTTTGGAATAAATATAAACTAACAGAAAGTTACAAAGATAGTACAGGGATGTCCAGCTTATCCTTCCCTCAGTTTTCTCCAGTGATTATATCTTACATAATTAGAGTACAATATTGAAAGTAAGAAATTGACATTGTGTGTATATAGTTTCATGTCACCTTATGACATATGTAGATTCTTGTAACCGCTACTGCAAGCAATCAAGATACAGAGCTATTCTGTTACTACAAAGGTTATATATATACACACCTCTCCCTTAACCCCTTGACACCATCCTGTTCTCTATAATTCTGTCATTTCAAAATATTACATAAATGGTAACACATAACCTTAGAAATTGGCTTTCCTTTTTTAGCATAATGACCTTGAAATCCATCAAAGTTGTTGAGTGCATTAATAATTCACTTTTATTGTTATGTAAAATTTCATGATATGGATTTTTAAATAAACCTCCATTTATAAATTTGACATATCTTATATTAAATTAGAATTATACTAAATTATGATTTGGTATAATTTATAAGGTCTCCTTAAGTAAATTTGTTTAACCATTCAATTTTTGAGAGATACTGAGCTATTTTCAGGTCTTGACTATTAAAAATAAAGCTATTATAATCAATTGTGTACAGATATTTGGGTGGATATAATTTTCATTTCCCTGGGATAAATGCCCAGGAGTGTAATTGCTGGATCAGATGGCAGTTGCATGTGTATTTATTTACTTATTTATTTTTAAGAAACTGCCATAATATTTTCCAGAGTGACTGTACCATTGTAATTTCCCACTAGCAATGTTTGAGAGGTTGTCTCTTTAAGACCTTGCCAGATTTTATATTTCTATTATTATTTTTAAATTTAGTTATTCTAATTAGTGTTGAGATATTTCATTATAGTGTTAATTTGCACTTCCTTAATAGTTAGAGATTGACTGTGGGCTTATTCAACATCCTTATATTCTCATTAGTGATGTACCTGTTCATCTCATTTGCCCATTTTCTAATTGTATTTTTTTTAATGTTTAATTTTGAGAAATATTTGTTGTTTCATCAGATATGTGATTTGCAAACATTTTCTCTAATATGTAGTTTGTGTTTTCGTCCTTTAACAGTATCTTTTAGAACAAAATTTTTAAAACTTTGATGAAATCTGGTTTATCAGAATGTTTCTTTTCTGTTTGTGCTTTTGGTTTTATGTCTAAGAACTCGTTACCTAGCCTTAGATCCAAACAATTTTTTCTTATGTTTTATTCTAAAAGTTTTACAGTTGTTAATTTTACATTTTAGTCTATGATTCATTTTCAGTCATTTTTTATACATGGTATAAAGATTTAGCTAGAGGTCCATATTTTTTTTTGCTTAGGGTTGCTCAGTAGCTCCAGCACTATTTATTAAATAGACAACACTCAGTTGAATTGCTTTTGCTCTTTTGTCAAACATCAGTCATCAATACTTGTATGTGTCTGTATCTAGATTCTCTATTTTGCCTTATTGATCTTATGTCAATCCCTCCACCAACATTACACAGTCTTGATTAGAATATAATAATTCTTGAAATTGGGTGTAGTAGTTCATTCATTTTATACTGGTTTTAGCTGTCTGTCTTTGTCTTTCCATATACATTTAAATAATTTTGCTTAAAACTTCTAAAAAATGTGGTAGGATTTTGGTAAAAGTTGTGTTAAAACTGTGTGTAAATTAGTAACAAATTGACATCATTACTATGTTAAATCTTCCAGTCTATCGATGGACATTGAAATTATTTTGTTAGATCTTTGATTTTTTTAGCAGTGTTTTGTAGTTTTGTATCTGATACAATATTTGTTAGATTTTTATTTAAAGATTCTTTTAGTGATTGTAAATGGTACTTTGTTTAAAATTTGTTTCCATTATATAACGTAAAGAAATTCAACTGATTTTTGTATGGTGCTCTTGTATCCTGTGACCTTGCCGATCTTATTTATGAGTTTTAGTCCTTTTTGAATAGATTCTTGACATTTTCCACATAGACCATGATGTCATTTGCAAATAAGAACCATTTTATATCTAACTTTCAGATTTATATGTCTTTTATTTATGTTGCTTATCTTATTTGCCTCTGGCTATATCTTTCAGTACTATGTTGCATAGTAGTGATAAGAATAGATTTCCTTTTCCTATTCCCAATTTTAAGAGGAAAACAGTGTTTTGCCAGACTGGCTATACATTTTTTAGGTACACTTTATCCCTAAAGCTATCCCTCCAATTCTAGTTTACTGGGAGTTTTTTTTATGAATGGGTATTAAATTTTGACAAATGCCTTTTCTGCATGAACTTATATGATCATTTGATTTTTTTTCTTTAGCTTGTGAAATGGTGGGGTATATGGGTTGACTTTCAAATGTTAAATCAGCTTTGCATCCTTAGAATAAATCAACTTGCTGATGATGTATAATTCTTTTTCTATATTGATAAACCTCATTTGCTAATATTTTATTAAGAATTTTTGCATCTAATCCATTAATGATATTGGTCTGTAGTTTGTTTGCATTTTCTTTGTCTGGTTTGGTATGAGAATAATACTGGATTAATAGAATAAGTTGAGAAGTATTGCCTTCTCTATTTCTGAAAGAGAGTGTAGAGTATATGATAATTATCCTTGAATATTTGGTAGATAGCTTTATGAAACCACTGAACCTGTATATATTTTTTGAAAGTATTCATTTGTAAATTTGATTTCCTTAACAGTTATAGAGTTATTGAAATAAGTTATTTCATCTTTGTTGAATTTTGGTTGTGTACTTTTCCAGGAATTTGTCTATTTTGTCTACTTCGTCAAATTTATGTGTATAGAATTTTTCGTAGAAATCAGTTTTATCCTTCTGCTGTGTACAGTGTCTGTTATGATGCTCCTTGCTCCATGCCTGTTGTTAATAGTTTTTATATTCTCTTTGTTTTTTTCTTGGTCAGTTTTGCTAGAAATGTATCAGTTTTATTATTTTTTTCCAAAGAACCAATTTTCACTCATTTTCTATTTTCAATTTCATTGTTTCATGCTCTTTGTTATTTCTGTTTTTGGCTCATTTTGATCTTCTTTTGCTAATTGCTTAAGAAAGGAGTTTAGGTGATTGATTTGAGACTTTTCTTTTTTCCTACTATATTATGTAGTGACAAAAATTGCCCTCTAAGCATTTCTTTAGCAATGCCTCATATTGCCTGTGTGTTTATTTTAATTTTTTATTCAGTGTGACCTGTGAGTTATTTTGAAGTATATGTCTAGTTTCAAAGTATTGGAGATTTTCTTATTATCTTTGTTACTGATTTATATTTTGATTCTATTTTGGTCAAATAATATATGATTTCAATTCTTTTAAACTTCTGTTATTTTTTTAAAAGTCCAAAATATGGCCTATTTTTGTATATGTTCTGTAGGCACTTGAAGACAATGTTATTGAGTGGAATGTTCTATACATGTTAATTAAATACTTTTGTTTGATGGTGTCGATGAGTTCTTTTTTTTTTTCATTTTTTTCTTTTCTTTTTTTTAAGATTTATTTATTTATTCATGAGGGAGAGAGAGAGAGAGAGGCAAAGACACAAGCAGAGGGAGAAGCAAGCTCCATGCTGGAGCCTGATGCGGGACTCGATTCTGGGACTCCAGGATTGCGGCCTGGGCCAAAGGCAGGCACCAAACCGCTGAGCCACCCAGGGATCCCCCCCCCTTTTTTTTCTTTGTCTCTGGTTCTATTAATTGGTGCCAAGGTGTGATGTTGTGGTCTCCAAACATAATTGTGGATATGTCAGTTCTGTTAGGTTTGCTTCACATATTTTGGAAGTCTGTTATTTGTTATTTATTACATACATACTAAATGTCCCTTTCTGCCACTGGCAATTTTCTTTTTCCTGAAGTCTGTTTTATCTAGCATTAACGTAACTATTCCTGCTTTTTTTGGATTCATGTTTGTATGATTTCTCTTTTATCATTGTTTATTTGTGTATATTATTATATTCAAACTGAGTTTCTTTTTTTTAATTTTTTTTTAATTTTTATTTATTTATGATAGTCACAGAGAGAGAGAGAGGCAGAGGGAGAAGCAGGCTCCATGCACCGGGAGCCCGATGTGGGATTCGATCCCGGGTCTCCAGGATCGTGCCCTGGGCCAAAGGCAGGCGCCAAACCGCTGCGCCACCCAGGGATCCCCAAACTGAGTTTCTTATATTCAGCAAAGTTACAAAACTTTATTATTTTTATTTTTATTTTATTTAAAGATTTATTTTTATTTATTTATTTATGATAGACATAGAGAGAGAGTGAGGCAGAGACACAGGCAGAGGGAGAAGCAGGCCCCATGCCGGGAGCCCAACGCGGGACTCGATCCTGGGACTCCAGGATCGCCCCTGGGCCAAAGGCAGGCGCAAAACCGCTGAGTCACCCAGGGATCCCCTATTTTTATTTTTTTTAAAGATTTATTTATTTATATTTATGATAGACACAGAGAGAGAGAGAAAGAGGCAGAGACACAGGAGGAGGGAGAAGCAGGCTCCATGCCCGGCCCGATGTGGGATTCGATCCTGGGTCTCCAGGATCGTGCCCTGGGCCAAAGGAAGGCGCCAAACCACTGAGGCACCCAGGGATCCCTATTATTTTTAATCCACATTTCCAATTTTTGTTTTCTTATTGGTGCATTTAGAAATTTACATTTAATTTCATTGAGCTAAAATCTGCCATTTACTTTAGCTTTTTTGTTTTGTTTTGTTTTTTCTTACTTCTATTTACTTCTTTCTATCTTTCTGTTGGTTAATTGAGCAATATTAAGAGTTCCATTTTAGTTTACCCATAGCATTTTTTATTGTATCACTTTGCATAGAGCATTTTTAGTGGTTACTATAGAAGTTACTATACAGACACACATCTGTGTTTTTAAATACACATCTGTGTGTGCTTACAACATGTGTACAAACATAAGCTCATATATTCACATACACACATCTTACCACAGTCTTCTGGTATTGCTGTTTTACCAGTTCCCATGAAGTTTAGAAATCTTATTCATTTTTCATTTCATTAAAATCCCCCATTCATAAGATAGTTATTTTATTCCATATATATATATATATATATAGAGAGAGAGAGAGAGAGAGAGAGAGAGAGAGCTCTATAATGACCACATTATAATGTCATACTTACTGTTTCAACCCTCAAATGTAATCAAGAAAACTGAAGTGGAGAAGAGAAGTAGATTCTATCTATACATAATTTTGCTCTATCCATATACTCTTTTCCTTTCTCATTATCCCTTTTTTATTCTTCTTCATATTCTTTCTGTTTTGAGAATTTCCTATAGCTTTTCTTTCAGGGTAGGTTGTTATGGTCTGAATATTTGTGTCCTCTTAAAATTCACTTGTTGAAATGTGATGGTGTTAGGAAGTAGGGCCTTTGCAAGGTGATTAAGTCATGAGGTGGATAGGATTAGCGCCCTTATAAGAGACTCACAGAGCACCCTTACCAATTCTGACATGTGAGGTTACAACAAGAAGTTTGTGACCCAGAAGAGGTATCCCACTTGGTCATATTCACACTGTGATCTTAAAATTCCCGGATCCAGAACCATGGAGAAATAAACGTTTGTTGTCTATAAAGCACTTAGTCTGTGATATTTTGTTATAGCAGCCTGAAAAGACTAGTATGATAAGTCCACTGGTGACAAATTCTCCTACTTTCCTTTATCTGAAAATGTCTTGATCTTGTCCTCATTCTAAAGGATATTTTCACTGGATAGGAAAATCTGGATTGATGGTTCTTTTCTTTCAGCACCTGAGATATGTTACACAACTTCTTTCTGATTTCAGTAGATTCTGATGAGAAATCTGCTGTCAATTGATTTGTTTTTACCCTGTAGGTAATGCATTGTTTCTCTGGCTGCTTTCAAGATTTTTTTTTTTCTTCTTTTTCTTCTTTTTTTTAAGATTATTTATTTATTTATTTATTTATTTATTTATTTATTTATTATTTATTTGATAGAACACAAGCAGGGGTAGTGGCAGAAGGAGAAGTTTAGCAGGGAACCTGATGTGGGGCTTGATCCTAGGACCTTGAGACCATGACCTGAGCCAAAGACAGACACTAAAGCAACTGAGCCATGCAGGTGCCCCCAAACTTTTTCTTCATCTTTAGTTTTCTGAAGTGAACCTATGATATGTCTCGGTTTGTTTCTTTTGGTTTGTCCTGACATCTTCCCCCACCACACACACTTCAGATGCCAGTTGCAAGCCCAGGTTATTAATTGTGGTTCTGTGCAGAGTAGAGGTCCTTATGACTCCCCCATTCCTTGGATTTGATTAATTTGCTACAGAGCTTATAGAACACAGGAACTATTTTACCTAATAAATTACTAGTTTATTATATAGGATATAACTTAAAAAATGGCTAGATGGAAGAGATACATTGGACAAAATATGGAGAAAAGATACAGTTTCCATTCCCTTTCCAGGGGTACCAGCCTCCCAGCACTTTTATGTGTTCACCAACCCTGAAGTTCTTCAAAACTGTCCTTTGGAGATTATATGGAAGCTTCATTATATCCTTGGCATGATTGATTAAATAATTGGCCTTTGGTGATTCATCTCAATCTTCAGCCCTCTCTCCTCCCCTGAGATTGGGGTAGGGACTGAAAATTCCAATCTTATAATCGCATAGTTGCTTCCACTGGCAACCAGCCCCAATCCTTATGTTCTGGTCCAAAAGTCACCTTATTAATGTAACAAAAGGCACTTCTATGGCTCTTTTACGTAGGACATTCCAAGAATGTTAGGAACTCTGCAAGAAATGGAGACAAAAACCAAATATATAGTTATTATTTTAAATCACAATATCGCATTCTGCCATCTGCTTAAGTCATGGGTTTTATTTTAGACAACAGCATAGATGTTGCAGGTGAAACTTCTTTAAATATTGTCTTGCACAATGATAGGTAGAAGTAATTAATTTTCTTAAAAATCATAATTGATATATATCCAATAGCACTCATATTTTTTTGGAATAGAGAAGGTGCTTTATAATCTCTTGAATCTGTGTGAAGTTATGGGAGGGAAAGAGTGAGAAGAACAAAGGGAAAGTGAACTCTCAGCAACAATTTATTTGATAAAGTTAAAAAGGTATTTAATTAATTGCATTCTTTGTTGGTGGAAGTTACAGCTCAATGAAGAAGAGAGGGCAAGGATGAAAGTTTTACTTCTGTTACAATTGCAGAAAAATCTGGAGCAGTCAAGCAACATTTTTTTTCTAAGGATCTGTATTGTGAGAAATTAGAGTGTTTCCCTTCTCAATCTGAATAAATGTAACAATTGGACCATTAAGCTTGTTGGCAGAATGCTTTCAAAGCATGAGAAGGAAGCTGCCAAAGAACATGAGGAGTAATAAAAATCATACTCCTATGTCTTCATTACATTAGAAGAAATAAGAGATGATGCAATGTGGATGAAGCTTTTCTTAGACTTGCTATCTAGTCTACTTAGAAGGCAAACAAGATTGTTGAACCTCTTAGGAGTACTGACTGTTTTTTTGTTTAGGAAGTTTAAATACAAGGCTAATGACAACATTGTTAAAACAAAGGGAATTCTTTCATTGAAATTACTATAGCAGTAAGAGCATAGGTCCCTCAGTGGGGTGAGGTTGGAGTGGGGGGAATCTCAACTTTCACTTGATGTAAGTCTTTGCCCGCAGCCTGGTATGGAATGCTATCCTGGACAGTCTGGTGTTTTAAAAGTTGATGTCATTTTATAAGATCAATAATATTCCTAAGTCTTAGATCACCATGATATAGATTGAGATGGGTCAATCACCAGTATGCCAGCCTTCATCAACCCAAATTCATAATTTCCAACAATGGTAGGACTGTCTTTTCCAAAACTATCTGTACTCCAGGCCTCCCTTCTGGCTGCATTATGGCCTCATGGAGTTTCTCCCAAATATGACTCTTTTATTCTTTTCTACTTTTCTGATTTGAGATTTTCTCCTGGCTGGCTCCTTTCTTAGCATTCAGTATACGAAAAGTCTTACTGAAGCTTCCATTAGCAGAAGCCTCATTGACCCTTTCAAGGACATTTGGACTTTCTGCAATATTTCCTCTTGAAAATACAGCTCCTCTCATAGAGTTGATGTTAGATGTTGAAGATATGAGCCAGATTTTCCATCCTTTTGCTAACCCTGGGAACAATTTTCTACTGGCTTTTCCCACCTCTGTGGCCTCCCTTGATTATTTTTCTTAAACTTTTATGTTGCACGCTGTCTAAGCTGTTTGCCTCTTCACTTTCCTATCTGTGAACATTCTTTTCCAAGTTTCAGGATATGTAGGTTTGGACCCAAACAGTCTTTTTTCCTGTATCCATTTTTCCTAGAGGTGAATAAAAATGTGAAACTTTTATAATGATACAAGTCAAATATTTTGGGAATTGTCCAAATTCCACCTCCTTACTATAAAAATGCATACTGTATCTCAAAGAAAAGTCTTGGTATGTCCTCTTGTATTTATTTAGCTCAGTTCAGCTTTAAGAGTCCAGTTTAAGATTCCAAAATTCAGGCAAAGGAAATCACTTTTGGCTTCTGCTCTATATCACAGATCTTTACAGATAACTTCCTATGTAGACAGTGTCAATAGGTTCTAAACAAGTCATTTAAGACACAGTGGAATAAAAGGGACATCTGTGACTAGCCTAGCAAGTGCTCACCTGACAGCAAGGAAGGCCAGATGGAGTTCCTTTGAAAAAGATTTGAGTTAATCGTTAGGACAGATGTCCAAGCATGGCCTGCACCTGCCATAATGAAACTAAGGACAAGTTGGAGACCAGTTTTGGGTTTATATCAAAGATCTAATGAGGAAAAACAGCAAGTAAAAAGATAGGTCATAAAGAATCAGTATTGCAAAATTTAGAAAATTTGGTCTCTTTTTGCCTAGCTTTCTGCTTACAACAAATCCACCCAATGGTACAAAATGATTGAAAAGGGTATATACTGTGTAGCAATATGAATGGAAATTAAGTGTGTTTACATAGGAATGTTCAATAATATGAACTAAATGTGTCCTATTCCAAATGTGTCCAACACTAAAAGAAAAAAAGCTTCAAGGTAGATAAATAAGATTGTATTGATGGGAAAAAGAAAATTTTGTATGTTTGTGCAATTTTTGTACAATCTTTTTGGTTCTTTTAATGTGCCATTCCCAGTGTCGCTCTCAACTCTGGGCATGATCTTTCCTCTATCTGAAAAATCTCTTTCCCACCTTGATTCTCATTGGGTTCATGCTTATTTTTAAGCTTCATCCTACATTCAGTTTTTTCCAGGATGCCTTCATAGTATGGAATGAATTATTCTCAGAAATACATGTCATCACACATATACTCCATCAACATGGCCTGTTTCCTTGTGCATCTCCTTACTAGATGAGGAATTCTCTTTACAGAGGGGAATAGCTCATTCATTAAGGAATCTGCAGCTCCAAGATGTGTGCCAAGTCCACACTGGCAGATGATGATAGTTGTAGAATGAATGAATGGCAAAGCTGATAATTTATTATGTGTGTTTAACATGCTAAAAATGAAGTACCTTTTCTTCAGCCATAATAAACATCTTCTACAAGTTTAGAAGAACTTGTTTTCTTTTACTCAAAAGTATTATATCATATTTTATTTTGCCTAAAATTTTATTCTAACAATAGATATTGTTCCCAAGCACACAGACTCTTCTGGGACTAGATACTTATGAAATATACAGGAAGTTATGTAAGAATAAAAAAGTTACCATTATATAACCTGCAATCTTGAGAAGTGAATACCTATGTAAATTTCAATGATACAAGTTCATCTGTTTACCATATACTTACAGCTTCTTCATTTAAACCGTATACATAACTGTTTCATAACTCTGTAGCTTTCCAGCATTATGTGGTCTGGATTCCTCTTCCAATTCATGTGACAACTGAATTGCACAGCCAGCACATTTATTTTCTAAGTTTAGGAAATCATCAGCTTTGTGTATTTCCATACTTAAATTAGACAGTTTTGGTAAACTACAGTTTCAGAGTTATTATTTTAATGAAGGGTACTTCTAAGGTTTTTGATGAGTATATAATAAATCATTGCTTCTCCAACTTTTTTTTTCCAACTTTATTTCATATGAATCATCCTAGGATTTTGTTAAATGGAGATTCAGATTCAGCAGGTCCAAAGGAAAGCCTGAAACTGTATTTTTAACTAGCTGTATGGCCTGTATGTCACCCGTAGACCAGAACCTCAAAATAGGAGTTTTTATCTGCTTCAGTCAAGCTTCATAATTCTCAAAATGGAATCAATAGTAAGTTCGGTAATAAAAATACAATAGGCAAATAGTTCAAATGTCAATGCTTCATATTAATTCTGTTAATATGAATTAAATTATCCTGTTTACGGTAATACCCATTTCATATTATTTTTAAGATTATATTTATTAATTTGAGAGAGAACAAGAAGCAGATTCCTTGTTGAGCAGAGAGCCCAACTTGGGGCTAAGTCCCAGGACCCTGAGATTGTGATCTGAGACGAAGGCAGATGCTTAATCAACTGAGGCCCCCAGGTACCCCTGTGCATTGTGGGCTTTTTTTTAAGATTTTATTTATTTATTCATGAGAGATACAGAGAGAGAGGCAAATACATAGGCAGAGAGAGAAGAAGGCTACTCACAGGAACCCTGATGCAGGACTCAATCCCGGATCCTGAGATCACATGCTGAGCCAAAGGCTCAACCGCTGAACCACCCAGGCATCCCCCATTGTGTATTTCTTTTTAAAGCCTATGTGGCATGAGTTTTAAAACTGAATTTTCAAAATTTGATTTCTGGAGCACCCTTTTAGTGGCTAGTCTTTGGGAAAAGTCATGATCTCATAAAGTTATTAACATTGCGTAGGTACTAAACTTAAGATCCCTTTTCTGGGAGTTGTTTTGAGAAAAATAGGTAAATTCACATAAAATAGCAGTAAGTATGAGGTGTAATCATAATAATAATCACCTTTTAGAAACTGATAAAAGAGTTATCAAATTTTAGAGTTGAAAGAGATTTAATGGTCATCTAACTCAAACTTTCATATGACGTTTGAATCACATTTGATAAGATGCCCATCCTCACCCAGGAGGATGAAAACCCAATGGCATTGGGTTTAAGTTAATAAGTGAAACTTCTGCACTCAAGCTTCAATCTGCCTTCCTGGAACTTCTACTTTGGGGCATCATTCTTTCTTATGGATTCATACATAAATCACCTTATCAATTTTCCATGTGCTGATCCTTCAATGTTTGAGTTACTACTAGTTTGCCCCCTCACTTTCACCTTTTCAGATTGAAAACACAAACTCTCCAATTTATACCCTCTTCCCATCTGCCCCTTAAGCTTATCTATGGTCTTAAATACTGCTTAAAATAGGCCATCTGTAGGTGAGCACCATGTTCCTGGGGTGGACTAATCCAGGATGAGTGCTATAGAATAGGTTCTTCCAAGTTTCCTCTTCTGACTGCAATATTTTTCTCTGTATACCCCATAATCACATTAGCACTATGGCCACATCACAATGTGGACCTAGAATTGCAGCTGACTACATCCCACATTCTCCCATGTGCGACTGTTACTCTTCTCTCCAGCCCTTCTGTGCATTAGGGTTTAGGGGCCTCATAGAGCCACTTACCATGATTCCTGTTCAATGCATTTCTTTTATGTAGGACTCATTCCAGTAGACATGGACTTGGATAATTTTCCCATTGATGAATTTGCTATTCCTCCAATTTTGTGTCAAAGGTAAAAAATGTATGCATTAGCCTGACATCAACGTCTTCATCTAAATCCAAAGTAAAAGTTCTAAAAGGAAGAGTTCTATAGAAACAAACATAAAACAAAGTGATACTTAAGGAATATCCTTGGATTAATTTTTATAAAGTAATGATTAACCAAAGAAAGGGTTACCATAAAAGATTTTATTTATAGCTACTTTTCCCCCAGACTGGCATGTTACTGGTATTTTAGTGTTAACAAGAAGATGAAGTATCACAGTGTATATTTATTTAATGGAAAATTATCTCATTTATAGGCTAACTGGTCTTGATCAATTTTCCTCATTTTCATCCTACTGCTTGATTCTTGGTTATCTAAGTTTTGCTTTTTTTTTTTTTTTCACTAAATGCCTAAAGAAAACAGACACTAAATTTAAGAGCATCTAATCAGCAAATTTTGTAAGAGCTCTGGAAGAAAAGAGACTGAAGCAACCGCACATTAATTCTAGTTGCTTTTTGTGATTATCTATATATCCTAATATTTTCTTTTTTTTAATTTTTTTAATTTTTATTTATTTATGATAGTCCCAGAGAGAGAGAGAGGCAGAGACACAGCAGAGGGAGAAGCAGGCTCCATGCACCGGGAGCCCGATGTGGGATTCCATCCCGGGTCTCCAGGATCGCCCCTGGGCCAAAGGCAGGCGCCAAACCGCTGCGCCACCCAGGGATCCCTCTAATATTTTCTTTCCTTCCATTTCTTGTCTTAAAATTAACTATAGTGATAAAGTATTGACTTAAATATGTCAACCCTCTGAGGGTAAGCTATAATCTTAATATATTTTTCTTTCTTAATGTTCTGGTAGTGTGAATGGTTTTGTTTGATTTTATGGCCATGACATTCAATTCAAAACTTTGCTCCTGACTGGCAAGAACTCACTGCTATGAAAAACCCAAGGATAAGAAGATGGATGGGGAAAGTACAATCTAAAGAGAGTTTAAATACAATCCAGGAGGAAGTGGCTGCCACATGTGAGTGGGCTCTACCTATGTAGCAATGGAGACTGTTCTAATCACTCATTTGACATCATGTTATGACAAAATGATACCCTCAGACATTGTGGACAGTCTGCATAGCCAGTACCCAGTAGGAAAGCATGTCCTTCTGTAGATTCAGTTTGGTTAGGTGATTATCAAGTATTTGTCTCCTACCTGACAAATCAGCTGATTCTGGCCCTTTAGGTTACATATATGTTCTTCATCACTGGTGCAATGTATTCCAGTGAGACCCAAGAAAGTACTGTGCTTGCAACAGGACATCCCATTGCTTTTTGTGAGATGAGATAGAAATTTAATAAGTAGTGGGTGCCATTTGCTTAGAATGGCCACAACGGTTCCCTGCATTTATCCAAGTAACTTCCTGGGTATGATTACTGTATCTGATAAATAAATCTTGGAATAAAAACTCAGTTTAATTACCAGGCCGTTTCTTTATCTAAAATGGGTATTAGGACAAGTTAGGTCCTCTGATTGGGGGTTTTATCTGATCCCTTTAATCTAGATCTAATGTGGTTGAGCATACTATCATTCCTTGCATCATTTCCCCATAAATTTCTTTAATTAATTATTTCATTTATTTTGTCTGTTGAATATGTTCCCTATTACTTCTTGTCATGGAATTCTCTGAAGTGCTTTAATAGATCTGAATTTTCTAGTTTCTCTTTTTGTTTTATGTCAAATTGATCATATTTATTTTTTTATGGTAAATGGGTGCTATAAACCTCAATCCTAGACCCATAAGTCATGATTCAAAAGATACCAAACTTGCTTTTGTTAATTGAAATGTTAGTTGTGAAGGTGGAGATGACTTTTGCCTATGGTACCCTGCAAAACGTTTCCATGGCCATGGACTGAGCCACACAGTACATAGGAGTACCAGATGTCTGTGTGTGCCCAAGGATTATCCATGGGGGCAGTATACATTGATTCTTGGAAGACACACTTGAATGTCCAAAATGAGAAATAAGATGAACCATTTTGAGTCAAAACTTGTGTGACCTTTAAAATAGAGAAGCAGAAAAAAATAAAATAAAATAGAGAAGCAGAAAAGCAAAGTAAGGGCAGAAGGTGTGCTTATCAGAGCTCTAAACAAATACCAGGAGTCTGCTTGTGCTTCCTGAGGGGTTGTATCTCAGCCTTGCTTGACATGAACAGTGTACTTTACCTTTCAATTCAGGTAGAAATAGACTAGATCTTTTGCACCAAACATTAGATATAATGTTACATCTTTGGTTTTGTTAAATCTGGTATTGGTCAAATATTGTTAGAAATAAATGTGACAAAAGAAAAAAAAGAAATAAATGTGACACACACATCTTTTTTTTGCTATGAAGCTTATTATAGCATTTTTCTCTGTCCTGTTTTTGGGCATTCATTGTCCCACATATTAAGCATTTATGATTGGTATAGTTTAATTATACTATAAGTCTTAATTTGTTAGTGTTCACTTGGAATGCCTTTAACTTATAATATTTAAAATTTATCCAAAAAGAGCCATTTGCTTTTCTGATTAAGATTAAGCTTATCCAGGGATTATTCTGTATTTATAAGGAAGCAATCAAGGAAATTGAGATTGTGAGATTCTGCAGGAAAAGCAATCTTATATCTTCAACTTAATGGCATGGGAGAAAATGAGAAGACAGTTATGAATAAAAGATTCAGGAGACAAAGCAAATGAATGCAACATATGGGCCTTTTTTAGACCTTGATTTAAACAAAACAATGATAAAATCTATGAAGCTTTAAGGGAAAAGTACAAAATGAATTAGGTATTATATGATGTTAAGCAGTTCTTACTAATTTTATTAGGTATTTTCATGGCATTTTTTTGTTGTTTAAAATGTTCTAGACATGACAAAAGAGAGATTGATAGTTGATATAAAATGGTATCTAAAAATTATTTTAAAATCAATGCCCAGAAGTCAGTGGCATTTCTAAAGATTTTATTTTTTTTAATTTTTATTTATTTATGATAGTCACACACACACAGAGAGAGAGAGAGGCAGAGACACAGGCAGAGGGAGAAGCAGGCTCCATGCACCGGGAGCCCGACGTGGGATTCGATCCCGGGTCTCCAGGATCGCGCCCTGGGCCAAAGGCAGGCGCTAAACCGCTGCGCTGTCAGTGGCATTTCTATACACTAACAATGAGACTGAAGAAAGAGAAATTAAGGAGTCAATCCCATTTACAATTGCACCCAAAAGCATAAGATACCTAGGAATAAACGTAACCAAAGATGTAAAGGATCTATACCCTCAAAACTATAGAACACTTCTGAAAGAAATTGAGGAAGACACAAAGAGATGGAAAAATATACCATGCTCATGGATTGGCAGAATTAATATTGTGAAAATGTCAATATTACCCAGGGCAATATACACGTTTAATGCAATCCCTATCAAAATACCATGGACTTTCTTCAGAGAGTTAGAACAAATTATTTTAAGATTTGTGTGGAATCAGAAAAGACCCCGAATAGCCAGGGGAATTTTAAAAAAGAAAACCAGAACTGGGGGCATCACAATGCCAGATTTCAGGTTGTACTACAAAGCTGTGGTCATCAAGACAGTGTGGTACTGGCACAAAAACAGACACATAGATCAGTGGAACAGAATAGAGAATCCAGAAGTGGACCCTGAACTTTATGGGCAACTAATATTCGATAAAGGAGGAAAGACTATCCATTGGAAGAAAGACAGTCTCTTCAATAAATGGTGCTGGGAAAATTGGACATCCACATGCAGAAGAATGAAACTAGACCACTCTCTTTCACCATACACAAAGATAAACTCAAAATGGATAAAAGATCTAATGTGAGACAAGATTCCATCAAAATCCTAGAGAAGAACACAGGCAACACCCTTTTTGAACTCGGCCATAGTAACTTCTTGCAAGATACATCCACGAAGGCAAAAGAAACAAAAGCAAAAATGAACTATTGGGACTTAATCAAGATAAGAAGCTTTTGCACAGCAAAGGATACAGTCAACAAAACTCAAAGACAACCTACAGAATGGGAGAAGATATTTGCAAATGACATATCAGATAAAGGGCTAGTTTCCAAGATCTATAAAGAACTTATTAAACTCAACACCAAAGAAACAAACAATCCAATCATGAAATGGGCAAAAGACATGAAGAGAAATCTCACAGAGGAAGACATAGACATGGCCAACATGCACATGAGAAAATGCTCTGCATCACTTGCCATCAGGGAAATACAAATCAAAACCACAATGAGATACCACCTCACACCAGTGAGAATGGGGAAAATTAACAAGGCAGGAAACAACAAATGTTGGAGAGGATGCGGTTAAAAGGGAACCCTCATACACTGTTGGTGGGAATGTGAACTGGTGCAGCCACTCTGGAAAACTGTGTGGAGGTTCCTCAAAGAGTTAAAAATAGACCTGCCCTACGACCCAGCAATTGCACTGCTGGGGATTTACCCCAAAGATACAGATGCAGTGAAACGCCGGGACACCTGCACCCCGATGTTTATAGCAGCAATGGCCACGATAGCCAAACTGTGGAAGGAGCCTCGGTGTCCAACGAAAGATGAATGGATAAAGAAGATGTGGTTTATGTATACAATGGAATATTTCTCAGCCACTAGAAACGACAAATACCCACCATTTGCTTCAACGTGGATGGAACTGGAGGGTATCATGCTGAGTGAAGTAAGCCAGTCGGAGAAGGACAAACATTATATGTTCTCATTCATTTGGGGAATATAAATAATAGTGAAAGGGAATATAAGGGAAGGGGGAAGAAATGTGTGGGAAATATCAGAAAGGGAGACAGAACGTAAAGACTGCTAACTCTGGGAAACGAACTAGGGGTGTTGGAAGGGGAGGAGGGCGGGGGGTGGGAGTGAATGGGTGACGGGCACTGGGGGTTATTCTGTATGTTAGTAAATTGAACACCAATAAAAAATAAAATAAAATAAAATAGTGATACTTTAAAAAAATAAATAAATAAATAAAATTCAGCAAAAAATAAAGGTGGAAGGAAGATAGAAATAGTAGCTAAAGATCGGTGGCTGCTGGAAATGGATTATGGGTATAGTCTGGATCACTGCAGCAGTCTAGTTCTATAAACTTTTGAAAAATTTCATAATAAAACAAATGTAATACGTTAACAAAGGATTATTATAAATGCTTTTAAACATTTTATAATTTAAGATTGATGTTAAGCAGTGACCTTCAAAATTTAAGGTTTCTAGATGAAGGTAAATAAATCAGTAAATCACTGTGAAGCTAGAGAGATAAAACAGGAATGAGAATTGTATTCAATGTAACAAATAGACATTGATTTGGGATTAAAAGGGATTGACCTCAGTAGATGTTTTAATGTCAAGAAGTATTTTTTCCTTTTAAATCATCATTATTGCATTTTAAAACATTTACAGTTCTTTTAATTGTTTATGCCTCCTTTTATTCAGCCTCAGAAAACATAATGGACTGTGGAACCATATTAAGTGCCATTTGAAAAACTACAATCTCCTTTTTTGATTCCTACCTGTTTGCTTTGGGATTAGTTCCTGGATTTAGGATCCAATAATCATTGTTATCTAGACAATGGAGTTGATTTTTCCATCTAATCAGTTTTCCCCATTACATAGTGAAAATATGAGGCAACGCTCTTTCCTGCAGGACAGGCCTTTGCTCCTAACAGGGGAGATTGTTGACTTCATAGCTGAACCTAGATCTTGCTTTATCAATGTAATGCTTTTGAAAGTCTTTACCTTGTCTTTTATTTTCAATTTTTTCTTTTCTACTAGTTTCCTGTTACCAGCATTTAAATATGAAATAATTTCTCTAATCTTCAATTTTCTCTCCTTTGATTATACAAACCACAATTAAATATTATTTACCACCTAACTCTTGGTAATCTGCTCCCATCTTGCCATTCCTAGGTCACCTCGCTAGCCCTACTGTCTTTCCCCTGGGCAATTGCTAACAAGCCACAAATCTAATTTCTTTCAAAGTGTTATTCATAGGGCATGTTGAAATAACTTTCAAAGAGAAACTATATCCACCATTCTATTGACTTAAAAACCTTCAGTGCTGCCCATTTTCCATTTGTTACAGTGCAAACATCTACATTTGGTGTTATGGGTTGAATTATGTCCCCACAAAATTCATATGTTCAAGTCCTGACTCCTCCTACCCCAGATGTGACTGTATTTGGAGTAGGGACTTTAAAAAGGTGATCAGATTAAAATGAAGTCATTAGGGTGGGCCCTAGTCCAATATTACTGTAGTCTTTATAACTAAGGCTTTGTGACTATAAGTCTTTATAAAAGGAATTAGAACACAGAGGCAGCCACGTACACACACACAGAGAAGACCATGTGAGGACAAGCAAGAAGGTGGCCATCTGCAAGCCAGAGGGAGGCTTCAGAAGAAACCAACTCTGTCCACACCTTGACCTTGGACTTCTAGCCTCCAGAACTGTGAAAAAATCAATTTCTTTTAAGTCAATTTCTTTTAAGTCAACCAGTGTACTTTGTTATGGCAGCCCTGGCAAACTAATAATATGTATAGTTTCCATATTTTGGTCCATTATCTTTCCAGTTTCTCTTATTTCTGTGTTTTTTACATACTATGTTTTAATTTCAATTCTGAAAGTATTTGTAAGCTGCCATGTTCTTAGCCTCTGCACCTCTCTACATGCTCTAAATAGCTCTTCCCATTATCACTTTGTTTAGCCTTCAGGTCTTTGCTTAAATCATACCTCATTAGGAAAGTTGCCTTAATTTCTAAACAAGTTTGGATCTTTCTGATATTTATTACTATAGCATGCCAAACTTCTCTTTTTTAAAATTTACTTATGATAGAGAGAGAGAGAGAGAGAGAGAGAGAGAGTCAGAGACAACAGGCAGAGGAATAAGCAGGCTCCATGCCAGGAGCCCGATGTGAGACTTGATCCGGCAACTCCAGGATCGCACCCTGGGCCAAAAGCAGGAGCCAAACTGCTGAGCCACCCAGGGATCCCCTAAACTTCTCTATCACCACATCAGTCATAATGTTCCTTGTGTGATGATTTAATTAATGGATATTTTCACTGGCTTAGGTTGAAAGCTCAGAGATCAGTTCCCTAGGTATTTTAGGACTGCAGAACTGGGATTAATGTTGGAAGGCTATATGTAAGAGATTCATACAAACCAAAATTATAAAACAGTATTTGAAGCTTTCTTAGAAGAAAAGTCCCATAACTGACTCAATGCTTGAATTAATTAGATGCATTTTGTATTTTTTTAAGAAAGCAATGAAAAGTCTATAACCTGATGATACTTTTTATTGAAAAGCCCTTCCTAGTGTCATTTCTTAGCTTCCTATGACAAAATATAATTTCCTTGAGATGTGACATTTCATCACTTAACTGAAGACCACTGTAACTTCAACTAATAACTGGGTTTTACAGAATAAAAAGTCATACTAAAGCTCCATTATTTATGGGAGTTATAACAAAATTTAATTTCTGTGCCACTTTTGTGGAGCAATACTTTATATTCTAAAATAATTGAAGATATGGATATATTAGGATTAAGAAATTGGAAAATTATATTATCATTTTTATCAGAAATTTAATTTAATGTAGGGGTAAATTAAAACAAAAATCTTATAGAAGTGAAACTATGATGATTAAAATATACTTATTTTGAACATTCACCCAAATTAAATATTTCTGCATTTTAAATTTACTGACCTTTACTATTGTAGTTAAAATTCAAGGCTGAAATCCCCCTTCTCTAGTCCTAATATCATAGGGTCTTACTGTCTCTGTCCATAAGGTTTCTGTTATTTTTAATCTTAATTTATTGGTATCTAAGCAATGAAGATTTTGAACTATCTTTAAAGTTAACCAATAATTTCATTTTCAGAGATTATGTAATTTTTGAAAATACACATTTTGAGATTCATGTGTTCATGTAAAGTTTTCATATTAATTGTTACACCAATAAATTTCTATTTAGAAATTAAAGTAATATAAAGTCTTTGGTTTGTGACCACATTTGTATTAACCATTAATTTGTAAAAATGCTCAATATTTTTTGCACTTTTTCAAATGTTAATATGGCAAATAATCATTTAGGAAGAGCTTGCTAAAATATAAATGTTGCATTATCAGCAGAGATTCTATATTAGCAAGTCTGGAATGAGGCCAGGAATTTGAATTTTTATAAACACGATGAATGAATGATCTTAATAGATAGTGTCCATTTATAGACACTCCAAAGGCTTCTGAAATTATTATGTAGCAGGAAGTTAAATTAGAATTTTTGACTAAACCATAAATATATAATATATATGGTATACCAACATGGAGAAGATGAAAATTTTAAAAAGAGATAACTGGAAACTATTCCTGGTACATCTTACTTACATTGAGCATGTAAAAGCAGTCTGATTAATAAATTAGTTTGTGCAATAGATATCTCTTGACAGAGCTGCTTGACTGAACTGTGAGTTCCTTTACCTTCAAGCTAGTATGAGTGGTTTCAACAGAACCACTTCTAGAGCTGACTGTGTGTCCCCACAATTAAAGATTCATGGTGGACAGGCATTTGACTCATGCTAAGATAGTCTATGAGATGAAGCATTGGATGGTTCTTGTTTCATTGGCAAATATGCTCCCAGTGTGTCAGGGAGTGCTTCGTGGAGACAGATAAGACTACTACTTGGAAAAAAAAAAAAAAAAAGACTACTTGGGGAGATACACACACACACACACACACACACACACACACACACTTTTCACCACAAACAACATGGGCTGCGAGGGCAAGCCAGCATCCTGGGTAAAATCCTGAGGAGAATGCATTACCCACATTAAAGTAAGTCCAAGGAAATGTTCTTAGTGAGGATCTTTGAGGAATCACCAGAAAATGAATAAACTTTAAACATTTCCCAAGTTTATGAAATGATAAATCATCTTATGACAACCAGTCACAAAAGAACTTTACTATCCTTCTAACACGTGCCTTCATGCTACTCTCCCCAAATAACACTGAAAGTATGTCTTTAAAATCACAATTTGTAAACTTGGGGTGAGTGAAAGAAGAGAAAGACCTTCTGTACTTCCAGAAGTCAGCTTACAGAACATCCAACTGAAGATGATAGAAGATACAAGTTTAAGGAAAGTTCATTGCTTCTAGTATAACATAGAATCAGACATATTTAATCACTGAATTGAAAATGTGCTTCTAAGTTAAAGTGACCATAGAATTTTTAACCAAGAATTACCAAATAAATCATAAAAATGGCCAATGTCTTTATCCCAGAGCAGAGGAGGAACTTCTCCGTATACATTTTGGAGCAAATCATACGTGCTATTTGTTAGGTATGCCAGTTATAAACCTTAGTGTCATTTTAAGTCTTCACTGTTTATCAAAATTCAACCTCTTCTGCAAAAACAAAACAAAAAATAATAAAAAATTATATGTAATTATGACAATATCCTTTAATGGTAGAAAGAGCTCAGAAACAGAGATTGGTTTGGCCATTCCCTGTTTGGCATATGAATGTCACCACTGCTTTGAATATGCCATATCCTGACATCATCCAGGGGTTCTGATTCAGAGATTCTGGGGCATGAAGCCAGGAATGCTTGATTATTTTAACAAAATATATGATACTTTACTGCCACAAATGCTGATTGTTTAATTTTTGTGTCATTTCCAATTTTCTTACGTGTCTAACCCTTTTGATGTGTTATAGTTTTATCCTTCCACTATTTGTACCTAGTGGAAGTTGCTGCTTCTTTATAGTCAAATTATTAGCTTTATTATAATAATTTTTAGATTATTTATTCATATTGATTTTGTGCTAAAATTTTGTGTTAAAATTTACCCTTCTCCTCCCAAATTTTAAGTGCCATTTATCTCATGAAGATAAATTATATATTTCTGAATGTCTTAATTCTAGGTTTTTTACTCAAATTCTAATTTTTAGGAATATTAGATTTTGTTAGAATACATGATAAATGGCTAAATGAAATATAATTTTGAGTTTAGCATAGAACTGTAAATTTTATTATTTATCTATATATAGAGCCACTTAAGAATTTTTTTTGTTAAAGAAATTGGCTTCTGTACAATACAAAAAGTAAAGTTGAAGCCCTAAGGAACAATTAAAAATTAAAAGGTATTAGGAAGTGAGGAGTGCCTCTGGATGGTGCAGTTGGTTAAGCCTCCAATTCTGTGTTTCAGCTCAGATCATGATCTTAGGGTCATAGGGTTGAGCCCCAAGTCAGGGTTAGGGGTCAGCACAGTGTGCTTGAGATTCTCTCCCTCTCCCTCTGCCCCTCCTGCTCATTCTCAATCTCTCTCTAAGGTAAATAAATAAATCTTTAAAAAGAAAAGATATTAGGAAATCATAAAAAGCTGTTTTAGTCACATGACCAAAATAGTTAAGACTATGATTCTTGTGGCAAATTGATAGGAGAAATAATTGCCATTTTAAGAAAGCTTCAAGTCTTAAGATTTTAATCAAATAATTATAATTTCTATAATGTACTCTAATATGATGAGCACAAAATTTTCTACCACTCTTCTCCCTCAAAGAAGTGGTGACATCAAAGTTTATCTAGTGTTTCCTCTGATAATGACCTTGAGGAGAATATATTGAAATAGGCATTCTCCAGGCCTTAAAGATTCTAGGCAAGGAATCTGCATTTTAAGAGGTGACTGGCATTATTATTTTTTAAAAAATTAATTCAGGCACATTTGATAACCCTGGTTTAGTATTTAATAATTAAGGATTAGAATCTTAGTTTCTTCTGTTTTAATATTGGGTAATATCACACATTTCAAAACATTGATTAGAGGATTATTGAGAAAGCCCATGTAATGGATTTATTTTAGAACTTGGCACACAGGACACAATAAATCACCCTAATAATCATAATAAAATACAAATAAAATAGTTTTAATGTTGGGATTCATGGGTAAGGGCATTACAGATATATTATTATTTTATTTTTTAGATAGAATAATTTCCTTTAGTTGACCAGCTAGGATGTTTCAATAAAATTTTTAAACTCTCTGAATTTTAATTTATTTTCCTCTAAACTGAGGGGTTAAAATAGTTATGTAAGTATTGGGATAAAGGAAAATTTGAAGTCTGGAAGAAAATTACATTAAGAGACCAAACAAAAAGATGAAATGCACAGGATTCAGAGTTAAATGTTTGCACACATGAAAGAAAGAGCCTGACTTCCCATCTTAGAGTATACTGTTACTGGCAGTGTACAGAATGACACAATGAGGAAAATCTGCAATCTTTGTGTGTAGTATTGCCTGCACTTAATTTATTAAGTCTCGCCTCCAAATGTGCCCATTTATTTTACTATATTCTGTTTATTGCCTTCTCTCTTTTTAAAATAATGCTTAAATACTTAGATGCTTTAAGTTTAGCCTATTTCAACTTTTTATTTATCATAAAATACAAAGAGTGTCAATTCCTAATAAAAAAAAGCAGGGGCGGGATCCCTGGGTGGCGCAGCGGTTTAGCGCCTGCCTTTGGCCCAGGGCGCGATCCTGGAGACCCAGGATCGAGTCCCACGTCAGGCTCCCGGTGCATGGAGCCTGCTTCTCCCACTGCCTGTGTCTCTGCCTCTCTCTCTCTCTCTCTCTGTGTGACTATCATAAATAAATTAAAAAAAAAAAAAAAAAAGCAGGAGCATCTGAGTAGCTCAGTTGGTTGAGCATCGAACTCTTGATTTTGGTTCAGGCCATGATCTCAGGGTCCTGGGCATGATCTCAAAGTCTTGAGATGTCAGGCTCCATGTTCATCTGGGAGTCTGCTTGAGACTCTCTCTCCCCCTCTCATCTGCCCCTCTCCCTGCACACTCTCTCTCTAAAATAAATAAATAAAACTAAAAAAAAAAACACAAATATTAAATGAAAATAGTGATACTAGTTTTTTTCAGTAAATTCATTAATTTTATTTTTGTAACATATGCCTCATATTCTTAGATATAATTAGGTGAACACTGGTGATATAATAAACTTGCTTTTTTGTTTTTACTTTGATACTGGCTTTTGACTTTAATATTTTATTTCTGACTTAAAACTAATTTACTGTTATTATAAATGATGACATTGCCAACTAAGTTTTGCTTTCACAGCACTAGCTTACATTTTTATCTATCTATCTATCTATCTATCTATCTATCTATCTATCTAATCTATCATCTATCATCTATCTATCTTTTACTTAACCTTTACATTGTAGCGGTCTGGTATCTGATTCTCCAGTGTGCCATTTAAGCTTCTTGAAGGCAAGAGCTCTGTCACATAAATTAGCAATGATTAAAGCATACAAAATATTTGTAAAATGAATGAATGCACAGATAATTTTCCCGAATCTCTTTCTGTGTTGTGTGTGCATAGATTTCCTTTGTGTTTATTTTACTTTTCATTGCCCCCTGCTACTTTCTAACTGGAATTGCCATTATTTACAATGTGCCTTATTGCTTTTAGAAGACTGTTTAGTGTTTTTGAGTATAAGAACTGTTTTCTTATTTATCTCTTCATCTGTAAAGCTTGCCCAAATCTCAGGAATTCCTTTTCTTATTTTTCAAAATAATGTGGAATTTTAAGTAATTGTAAAGTCTGAAGATCCACAAAGCTATAAATTGTTCTTGAGAAGATATGTTAAGGGTGGGCAGTATTTTCCAAAGAGTAATCAGTGGTCAGTCACCATTCATTGAATATCTATTTCTTTCCTTATGTGTTGTGTAGTGAACACACAAAAATAAGGCAAGATCCTGTCCTCAAAGAACTTACCGTTTAGATACAGAGAAAATAACCACACAGAAACATATGTAACACAAAATGATGCAAACCCTGTAAGAGAAGCATTTACATAACATAGTGGGACACAGAAACTAAAATGACTACTTTTGTCTGTGAATTTCAAAAAAGGTTTCTCAGAGGAAGTTACACAGTTGCTCAGGCCTGGTAATTTTTGCATGTGTTTAGGCAATACAAGTTAAAATCTTCATATACACAAATAAGAAAAAAAATGTATAAATGTATGAAGAATATATTTATACATAGGTATAGAATGTATATGTAATTGGTGAATAAAATATGAATATATAGAAATATATTGTTTGACTTATATTAAATATTAAATGCATGCAACATGAAACATAAATATATTAGATTTCATAAAAATATATGTGTAAAAATCATAGAGGATCAATATATATAGAATATAAATTAAAAATTTAAAAATATATAAAAGCACTTCTATAATGGCAAAGTAAGGACCCTCCAAAATCCACTTCCTCATAAAAGGAAGGAGAACAGGAGTGCACTTGCAAAAATTGTCAAATTAACTTTTCTAGAAGTCTGGAAATTAGTGTCTTATACCATTTCAAAAAAAAAAAAAATGATTGAATCTCATCAAAAACTCTGACATCTGCATATTAATTTGCCCTATTTTCATTTTTTATCCCAACTTCGATGCTACCTAGAAGACCAGCAGCCTCAGAACCATGGTAGATGTGAAAATTCACAGCATAGCTACCACTAGAAGAGAGGACAACAGATTCCTAAGGAAGCCCCATCCATAGAAAACTGCCAATACTTGATTTGTCTGATAACTCCCTGGAAATTTTTCTTTTGATAGGATCTATTTTTGTTTTATCTCACTCAAAATTTGCCTTTTCCCCAGGATCTTTGTCGAAAACAATCAATGACATTTGTTTAATATTGTAGCTGCCCATGCCAGCAGAACCAGTGGGGCCAAACAAATGCTGGTCAAAAAACTTAAAAAGGAAATCTGGAAATAAGATGTCTATACGGGCTTTGTAATGGTCCAGCATATTCCTTGAGGTCTAGAATTCTATGTGCATCATTTAAAGCTGGCCATGTGCCCAGGAAAGGCCTGAAAAGGCCCCATTCTCTCATCTGGTTGACTTTGAGTCTCTCTACAAGCAGCAAGCGAAGGTTATGACAGAATTTTAAACTGCCATAGCTTTTAAAGCATGCCACAACACAAATATGTGTGCACATTTACACACACATTAGCACACGCACTGAATGGAGAAATAAGTGGCCACCCACAACAAAGAATACAGACATTATGTAATTAGTCAAGGAGTTTCCAGAGAAACAAAAACAACAAATCTTGAAGATACAGGGGGTTAGTTTGAAGTTGCCACATTATGTTATTTTAAATGTTCAATTCTCACCTAAAATTATGAGACATACTAGAAATAAGAATGTATACTCAGTACCAAGAAGAAAATCAATCAATAGAAACTATGCCTGAGAAAGTCCAGATAGAAGTATTGAATGAAGCTTTTAAATCAGCAATTGTAAATGTGTTTTAAAAATCTCAAGGATATTATACCTGACAAATTAAAAGGAAGTATGAAAATAATGTCTCATTAACAGAAAATATAAAAAAGACATATAAATTATTTCTAAAGAACCTGATAGTATTCTGAAATGAAAAGTGGAAATAACGAATAAAAAATTGCTAGTGAGGTTCAAGAGCAGATTTAAATTGGCAACAAAAACAGTGAATTTCAGTATGCATCAACTGAGATTACTTATATGAAGAACAGTAATAAAAAAATAAAATGAATACAATTGACTGATTTCTGCTTTTGCAAGTTAGAAGTTTGGAAATCATTATTTCCATTCTCATGAGAAAATAATATTGAATAAATTAAAAATTAACAACTATTTTTAGACCTATCAGAGAATTCAGGTCACAGAAAAAAACAAAAAACAAAACAATGTCCTCTAAATGGGAGAGACAGGCAGATACAGATAATCACAGCTTACCGCAGCAGAAGACAAGGAGCAGTAACCTCTGTTGCAATCAGTACTGGGTAGGAAAATTTAAGTATGATTAATGGATTACTGGGTGATCAGTGAGGATAATTTTGGGTTAAAAATGGTTCAGTGTTGTAAGGGGTCTTAATGTAACTCAATATTTATGTGAGTTTTACCTTGAGGATCCCTCCTAGAGGAGGAAAAAAATTTCTTCATGCCACTAGCAAGGAAGGAAAAAATAGCCATTTTGAAATATGCCCAGAAAATTATGTTCTTAAAGCCTGTTTTCAAGGGAAAGAGTTCTACTATAGACTAGAGATTTACCAGAGACAACTGACTTGAGGGAAGGAAAATTCCCAACTCTGGCCCCCTTTGGCCTTCCTTTCTACTTGAGGTATGGGGGGTAATAAACTGAGATTACTTTGCAGGTCACACAGCCCAAGACCACAGGCTCACTGAAAGACTGATATCAAATCATAAGTCTGTAGAACACTGCTTCTACCCCCACACCTTACCTCCACACCAATAGGGCTGCTATCTAATAACAGTGATACAACTGAAAGAGCTGCATGTCTGATCTTATTTAAGATTTAGGGAAATCTAGCGATTAAAGGGAAGAGAGAAACAAGGACATCACAGGAAATTTAAGTCACTAACACCAATAGGTCTAACAGTAAGCACAGCTTAACTACCGGCCGGATAAACATAAAATCTCACACTAAAGGACAATTATCTCAGTTCTTTTAAACTTGACTTTCTTTTCTTTCTTTTTTTAAAGCATTGTTTATGTTTATTAAGTAATATCTACTGCTTGTGGAATTTTTAAAATTTGTTTTGTCACTGTTGATTTCTTATATTTCTATCTTTGCATGACACAAATCAAGATTCCAGATACAGGTCCTTATCGTGGGAACTTGTATGATTTTATTTACCCCTCGATGCCACAGGCACCTTCTTATTTAATTTAATTTAATTTATTTATCTTTATTTTTTAAAAAGTGATTTATTTATTTTAGACAGCGCACTAGTGTGCGTGTATGCATGATGGAAGGAGGGATGAGGGAGAAACACACTCTCTGTTGAGTGTGGAGCCCAACTCAGGGGTCAATCCCAGGACCATGACCTGAGCCAAATCAAGAGTCTGAAGCTCAACTGCCTGAGCCACCCAGGAACTCATTTACTTTTATTTATTTATTTATTTATTTTTTAGTTATTTGAGAATAGTTGACACAAATAACGTCACATTAGTTTCAGATGTGCAGCATTGTGATTCAACATCTCTGTACATTATGCTGTGCTCACCACAAATGCAGCTACCATCTGTTGCCATATAATGCTATTACAGTATCATTGACTATATTTCTCATATTGCACCTTTTGTCCCAAGACTTATTCATTCCATAAATGGAAGCCTGCATCCCATTCACCCATTTTACCCATCTCGCCACCCCCTTCCTTCTAACAACCATCAGTTTGTTCTCTATTTTTACATTGAAGAAAACTATCAACTAAACAAAAGACAATCTATTAAATATGAGAAGACATTTACATATATCTGGTAAGAGGTTAATATCCAAAATGTATAAGAAATTTATACAACTCAACACACACACACACACACACACACACACACACACACACAGTCTGATTAAGAAATGGGCAGAGGACCTGTATAGACATTTTTACAAATATATACCTATGGCAAACAGACACATGAAAAGATGTTCAATATTGCTAATCATCAAGGGAAATGCAAATCAAAACCACAATGAGTTACCACCTTACACCTGTCAGAATGGCTAAAATAGAAAAGATGAAAGTAACAAGTATTGGTAGGATATGGGGAAAAAGGAACTCTTGTGCATTATTGGTGGAAATGTAAATTGCCACAGCCGTTCTAGAAAGCAGTATGGAGGTTCCTGCAGAAATTAAAAGTGAAAATACCGTATGATCCAGTAATTCCACTACTGAGTATTTACCCAAAGAAAATGAAGACACTAACTTGGAAAAATATATGCACCCTTATCCTTAATGTAGGATTATTGAACAATAGCCAAGATATGGAAGCATCCTAAGCATACACTGATATACAAATGGATAGGGATGATGTGGTGTATATATATATATAATATCAGATATAATATAACTCAAAATGGATTATAGACCTAAATGTAAAAGCTAAATTATGTAAGAGTTAAAATTATAAAACTCTTGAAAAAAATAAACTCGAGAAGAGTCATGCCCTCTGTTAGGCAATATCCTCTTACTATGCAACCAGAATCACAAGCAAAAAGCTAAAAAATATATAAGTTGTATTCTATTAAAATTACAAAAACACTTTTTGCTTCAGTGGACACTATGAGGAATATAAAAAAAAGCAAACTCCACAAATTAAAGAAAATATTTGTCAGTTAATTTTTGATAAGTGTCTATGATCTAGAATATATAAACTCTTTTAACTCAACAATAAAAAGATAATCCAGATTTTAAAAGTGAAAAGGTTGCATATACATTTCTTCAAAACAATGTATTCACATGGCCAATAAGCACATGGAAGTATACTTAACATCATTAATTACTTTTGAAATGTAGATCAAAGCTACTTTGAAATACCATTGAATATCCACTAGGATGGCTACAGTCAAAACCCAGCAACAACAGAAGTTGGTCAATATGTGGAGAAATTTGAATAATCCCGCATTGCTGATGGGCGTGTGAAATGGTGCAGCCATTGGGCAACCTTTTGGTAGTTCTTCTAAATGTTTGACCTAGAGTTCATATATTACCCCATCATTTGACTGCTGTGTATATACCAAAATAAACAAAAACATTTCCACACAACTACTTTTACAAAAACATTTATAGTAGCATTTTGCTTAAGAGTCACAAAGTGGAAACAACCCAAATATCCATTCACTGATGAAAAGAAAAACAAAATGTGGTTGTCCATGGTATAATATTATTTGTCAATACAAAAAGATGAACCACTTATCCATGTTAGAATATGGATGATCCTTGAAAACATTAAGCTAAATGAAAGAAGCCAATCACAAAAGACCAAGTATTTATATAAAATGTTTAGGATAGGCAAATTTACCCAGTTGCCTAAGCCTGCCACCTAGACATCATTTTTAAAGGCTCCTCACTTCCTTATGCTCTATCCCATCAACCATTAGTTTCTGTGTATTTTTCCTTGTAAAGAAATTGTGAATCTCTCCAATTCTCTCCCAACCATCCTTGCCCAAACCACTATCTTCTCATACCTACAGTTCTGACCAAACTCTTAAGTTCTTTCCAAATTTGTTCCCAGCATTTTTCATACTGTTGCTAGAATGTTTATTCTCATTAAAACATTGTTCAGTGTCTTTCATTTTTCAGGGTAATATTCAAGTGTCTTGATGTGGTTCTTGAAAAATCTGCTCCCTGCCCTCCTTCCTAGGCTTTAGTTCATTTAACTTCTCTCATTCCTACAGCTGACCCACAATGACCTAACATTCTTCAAATGGGAGGCAAACCTTATCATTCCCAACTTGCCAGTAATTGTGACTCACTGTCTTTACTGCATTGGTGTCAACTGTTTCCATGGCCCCAATTAGCTAATATCTACTGAATAAGGAGTTGAGTGAGCTGCTACTGCTTCTAGGAATCTTTCTCTAACATGCCTCATCCTGAATGGATGGTTATAACAAAAGGTCTCTTGTTATAATGCTCTTTAATAAGTTATTGTAATTATGTGTTTAATTTTCTCTATTCCCTATATCATATTGTATTTGGAAGAATATGGCCACTCCTATTTCATTGTAGCTCGCTTTGAAAGACAAAAAACAAAACAAAACAAAACAAAAAAACAAAAAAAACCAAAAAAAACAAAAACTCATGTCTAGTAGATATTTTTGAATGAATGAATGCACTACTCTCTGAAAGATACCTTCCAGGTTTTCAATAAACTTTGAAAAACATGTTAATACTCCTGTTCCTCTGCTCCTCAGTCTTATAGTGAAGAAATCCATGTCAGGAGGCTCCATTGTGCTGGAAAGTATGGGGTAGGGAGGAAAACATGCTTTTTTCCTGCGTGGGAAGCTTATTAACATCTCTGACTCTCACTTTCTTCATCTATAATAGGAATGATAATATCTCAGAGGATTGATTGAGGACAAATGAATTTGTGTGTAAAGCATGCCAATGTAGTAGGCATTTCTTTTCCACCTTTGTCCAAAGAACCTCTCTTATCCTCACTCAGTGTTGAGAAGAGATATATCCAAGGTTTGACAAGGTTCATCCTTTTCTCTTTCATGTAAAAAGTCATTTATATCATTTCTAAGTCAGGGTTAGAGAGATAAGCACATCAATATATTTTGTAAATTTTTAGAAATTCCTTTGTTGATAGTCCCTCTTTTCCTTAGAAAATAAATTTTACTGTCTATTTATTGAAAACAGTGGATAGTATACCATGCCAGATAATCGCTTTGACTCCATTTTTCTGTTCTTTCTGTTTTAAAGGGCTTGGAAGCAGTTCCAAAGAGGGAAAAATGAATCATTGCCTTCCCATACATGCATTTTGGATTGTCAAATTTTATTTGAAAATAGCTTTTTATTGTTTCACTTTACAATGGATAAAGCATGGATTTCCTTCAGCCTCATGGTCTTTTTGGTTCTCTGGGTGTACTCCTACTTGACCTAAGGATTCTCTGTCCTTAGGTTTGAATAAGGGCCTATGGAGAACAAGTTAGTGAAAGCCCATGTATTCTACGTATAAGACACTGAGCTCAATCATGAAGGACAAAACTGCATGGGCACAGAGATTTTGGACTTAGGACTAACCTTAGGTACTTTTCTATGAAAGAGAAGAACCAGCCCCTTACTTGGATCTACATCCTCCTCCTTCACTATGGACACTCATATCTTTCCTTTTTCTTTAAATATCCAGGCAAGCCATATGACACAACACAAAAGCTATGGTCAGGAATTGGGAACCAGCTTTCAAAATACACAGCCGAATGATTAAATTTGCAGGCCCCAGAGCCTAACTGCTTGGGTTTGAAATTGTTTACAAGTCATATGAGGCAGGTTTCTTACCCTTGCTGTGCAAGCCATCACATTGCTAGTCAGATAGGGATAGTAATAATAGTGCTTTCTTCCTAAGTCATTGTATTTTTTACCGTAGGTAGGATATTTAGGACATCATGTGGCACATGATCACAGTTGATGTTAGCTATCATCATCAAGCATCTCCTTCCAACAATGTCAAGTAAGACAAATGAGTGAGTGGGTCCCATGGAGCAATAAGGGATTACCCAAACAGTAGTGCATTGGACTGTATGTATTTGGATCAAGGGAAAACGTGTTTTATTTTAAAATAAACAAGTAAACCTATAAATTCCCACTGAGCCTCCAGGCTCAGTTCAAGAGGCTGGCCATGTCAGTTGCACTACATTTTGAAATTTAACCTAATAAATTTGTTATGTCTAACATCTGTATATTGTCACAGGAGGTGACATTGGCACCTATATATATTTCATTGTGATGATTCAGCAAGACATAATTTAGAGGAAATATTTAGAACAGTGATTGTTACCAGGGATTGATTACTTGGGTGACATAACCCTTCCTACCCTCCTTCCCTCTGTCTGTCTCACTCTCTTTCCCTCTTCTCCCTTAGGCTCCCCTCTCTTTCCTTTCCCTTCCCTCCTCTTTCTTTTTTTTTTTGGGGGGGGGTGGCGGGAGGAATTGTATACCATACAATTGTATACCGTAATGTGGTGTTATTCTTGCCAAAGATAGGTTATTTTGTCATAGGCATTCATTCATCTTTTGTTGCATTAGTCAGAGGAACATGCCGAGCCGAAATGTAGTTGTCAAAAATAAGTTCAGCCCATAGATGGAAGCATTTTATGCATGACAATAAAATGCCCTAAAGTGATGATATCTTGTTGGGACATGTGAATCGGCTGAGCCTGTAGTTTTTCTTTTCCTCCTTTTGAAGCCTTAGTTCTTTTTTTTTTTTTTTTTTTCAGTCTTTTTAATTTCATACGAACTGCCACAGTGCAGCAGAAGGTCTGTGGGCTCTAAAATTAGAGAGAACTCAGGTCAAATGCAAGGTCTGGTACTTAACTGGGCGAATTATATAAACTTCTCAAGCATTAGTGTCAGTGTCTGTAAAATGGAGATAGTGTCTAATTACCAGTATTGCTTTAAGGATTAAACACGTAAGGCAGATGCTGATGTCTATAGAACTATGTATATAGGGTAAGGTGAAAACGTGTGCTTCCTCCCGTTGTTTTAAACTGTGAAGGACCTGTGAGCTGGGGCTGTGCCCTCCCTGTGATTGTTGCTTAGTGGCATTTGGTTATGTCCCTTTTATGGCCTGGATATTATAGGAATGTCACATCTCAGGGCCGTGTCACGTCTCAGGTTCCTGTTTAAGGATCATGGGATCCATGATCATCTTAGGGAATGATATACACACAAAAAATCTGACTGATGACATGTATTTTGGTTAATAATAGTCTATTTGTGCTTTATAAGTTATTAACTGTGATTTGTGTGTAATTTGATAAGGTACTTTCACATATTGGAAAAATGATTCATATGCAAACACTTTGTGGCTGGTGGCGTAAATGTATAGAGTTGAAAAATCTAAGTTGGTACCTTTTGTGGCTGGTGGCATAAATGTATAGAGTTGAAAAATCTAAATTGGTAATGTCAAAGGTCTGGAAGAGACCTTTGACTTTATGGTTTGACATTATGGTTTAATCCATAAATTGCATATCATAAATATGAATGACATTTGTACATTTTTTATACATCCTTTATTACTTATATAGTTTGAACATATAATCTATAATATTATATGTTACATGTTTCCAAATTGTATCAATTACATGGTGAATTCAGTCAAATGTAAGGAAACTAGAGATAAGATATATGAAGAATACTTAACCACAGACTAATTAACTAATTAGTTTTAATTCTTTTGTCAAGGTAGGTAAATTTACTAGATGCTTTAGATACATACACAGGGTTTTAAGCCTCATGGTGACGGTATGGTGTATTTTTGCTCTTCTAGAGAAAAGATTGTCAGGCTGCCTTTCAAGAGGCATCAAAGTGAAGCACCATTAAGGTTGTAAACATGCCATAGTCTAGAGTTGGAACCTCCAATCTATAATCCCAGACAACCAATTTTATTAGCCAACTTTTTAGAGGTTGCCACAGTAACCAAACTTGGAAGATGGATGTATTAAAGCAGCAAACAAAAATACTGAGAATGTCCAAAGTATCCAGAATACTCATGTGTGCATGAACATACATTTGTACATTTACAATGAGAATTCACTGTCATGTGTCTTAAATCAGCAAATAATAAGAATCCATGAAGAGAAGAAAACAGGGAAATGAATTAGATGATTCAAATCTTAAATAACACCAGCCCATAAAATAAGAACAATAGGATCAGGATGCTCAACCATCTTGCCAGTGGCCACTGAAACTAAAAATTCAACTGATGTTTCCTGGGAGAGCACTGCCAGTGCTAACATCTCTCCCTTTACCCTCCACATCCATGACCAAATCCCACCTGGTTGACACATTCTTTGTATGTATCCGTAGTTTATATCAGATCACATTATAGTTGTATAACCTTTTCTTGAAATCATTGCTCCTTTTCTTTTGATTTTGACCACTTGATGCCAATAGGACAGGTGGGAGGATGGATGAAATAAGGGAGGGGATTAAAGAGTGTACTTGTTGTGATGAGCACCAGATATTGTATGGAATGGTCGAATCACTATATTGTACACCTTAAACAAACATTACCCTGCATGTGAACTAACTGAAATGTAAATAAAATCTTAAAAAAAACTGATAACAGAGGTAATCTCGTTTTCAAGTTTTAAGGATGAACTTCATTGTAGTTTTAAAATGTTAAAATATACAAGGTTACTATGGATGTTGGTGACCTCCAAATATGCAGATCTCGAGTCCTATGCTCCTTGCTGAGCCTGTATTGAAACAATTAAGACAGAAACTTGAGTCAGACTACTTGGGTTCAAATTCTGTGGATACCGATGTATTAGCTGTATAACTCTGAGTAACCTTTTTATGGCTCCATTTTCTCATTCGTAGAATACCTAACCATTACTATGGTTATTATGAAGATATGATACTATAATATGATAATACATATAAAGCAACATAAATGGCTTGGCATAAATTGAACATTCAACAAATGTTAACTATTTTTAATGGTTTCTCAGCATTACCAAGTATAACATGACTAATACAGAATCCTTGATTCCTATATTCACACTTAGTTTTTCTTCAATCCCTGGAAATGGCATCAACCCAGTTTCTTAGGCCCCCAACTTAGCCATCAGAATGCATGTACCTTTCCCTTCTTCCCTTTCTTCTCTTCATCAGGATGTGCTGTCTTCTGTGTCTACAAATAGTAAACCCACCTCCTTGTCTCTTGTTTCCCACCTTATTCAAGCCGCTGCCATCCCCTGCATGGGCATCCGCATCCCTCTCCTGATTTTCTGCTTGCACTTCCTATCATCATCACTTTTACCACAGCACAATCCATCATCTGTGCCTTAGAAAAAGGGATCTTTTCATATTCAGAAGTATGCTGTCACCCTCCACAGCCTATCACTGCATACTTCCCTTGTGAGCTGGGTGGCTGCATGATTTGGACCTGCCCACTCCTCTGGTTTCATTTCCCAGTGCTTCCTTGTGGCCATGCCACCTTTCATTGGTGCATGTCTCTCTGGCCCTTGAACACATTCAGTTCATTCCCATTTCAGTGCCATTCCTTGCTATATCTCTTCTGCCTGCAAGATTTTGACTAGATATTTATATGTTTGTTCCTTCAAATTATTCTGATTTTAGTTCTCTTATCACCTTCTCATGAGGCTAACTTTGACCACTATATCTAAAGTACTCTCTGTCCCTACACATGCTTGCCCACATTGACATGTTCTGTTGCCTTCATAGCCATCATAAATCTGAAACATTAACTTATTATTTATTATCCCTTGCACTATAATATTAGAATATGAATCTCCTTGCAATCTTAAGTGCCTAGGACAGTGCTTAGCACATATTAATTCTTAATAAGTATTGGTATAATAGACAAATTTAGGGGCACTTGGGTGGCTCAGTTGGTGAAGCATCTATCTTCAACTCCTGTCATGATCCCAGCATGCTGGGACCGAGCCCAGTGTCAGGCTCCCTGATCAGCCAGGAGGCTTCTTCTCTCTCTGCCTTCTGCTCCTCCCTCCTGCTTGTGTTCCCTCTTTCTCTCAAATAGATAAATGAAATCTTAAAAAAAAAACAACCAATTTAAAAAGAAATATAAAGTGATAGGGTAATTAAACATATTTGCAGAAGTTCCAAAAGATTTAAAATTGGTTACTAGTCTTTAAATATTGATTAAAATATCATGATCCAATAAAATATTAACCTTGCATATTGGCAGTTAATTTTCTTTTAATACTTTAAAAAATATTTTATTTATAAGTAACCCCCACATCCAACATAGGGCTTGAACTTACTACTCTGAGATCAGGAGTCACGTGTTCCACTGACTGAGAAAATTACCTGCATCCCTGGCAGGTAATTTTCAGTTGAAGGAATTAGACTATGTTGCACATCTGATAAAATGTGATAAATTAAAATATTTTGAGATATTTATTTTCTGTAATTAAAAAAAGCCTTCTTTCACTAATGCCAGGAAGAAGTTGATATTAAGCATCAAGTTTTTAATCTTTTTTTGTTTAAAATATTTAAAGAGTAAAAGCAATTATGATTTTACATTAAAAAGAGCCTAGAGGCAAACAAACAATTAAAAAGATGAAGAAATGAACTAAGAAATAAAATGGCAATTAAATTTGAAGTCTATTTTACTGAAACTGAGTTGCAAGGCCGTTGTGGTTATGACTTAGCAAAGTAATAGGTTCTAAGTCCATATAACCTATAAGAAAAATAGGTGACTCAATCATGTTCTTTTTAACTGCATGCCATAGGATATTATGAAATCCTTTTTAAAAGTTTGTCATGGGAGACACAGACATATTCAGATTCATTACAGAATATTTTACCTTGGGGTAAATAGATTTGTGCATTTTGCTGTATGTACCCTGGTTTATTACAAATAAATTGAAATGCATGAATATGCTGTTTAGCTAATCTAATCTGGGAAGTACTTTCAAATGAGGGAGTTCATTTGTATTAGTTAAAAAAAAACTTTTGTATATATATTTACTCTCTTCTTAATATTTTCAAGGTACAGATGGCTCCCAGGATGCTTTGACTAGAGAAATAGGTCTATGGAATCCAGTTTCTCATATTATTTTCTCAGCTTTAAATAATCTTCATATCACCATATTATACTGGTTCTTTATGTTCTTGGATTCTTTTTAATTCAGTGAATATTTTTTGAGAAATAAAGGTAGTAATAATACTTATAATACAATAACAACTTGAAAATACTGATTAAATTCCTTTCCTTTTGTTCTTCCCTACATTTTTCAGTTTATTTATATCTATGCTATTGCAATGAAAATGTTTTTAGTCACAAGTAGTGCAGACTTTATAGTAAAAATGTATGAGTCCATAATTCTATTTCCTTACATTCTAAATCGATAGTGAAGGATAAATAGAAGCTGCTTTAGCTTCAATACTTAAAATGTATAAAGGATAAAATGAAAGTAATATCAGGACTTTGTGTGTCATGACAGATAATCCCTATTATATGTTGACTTTGTAATGTTATACCTGTTTAACTACTTAGTCACTAGTGGTTTCTAGCATCTGTGGACCAATTTACTGGAAGATCTTTGAATAGAAAAAGATGAACAAAGTAAAGAAAATGTTGTACTCTTATGTAGGAAACAGCAGTAGAAAAAACAGAAGAATAAATTTGACTTTACCAATAAATATATATCATTAACCATTGCTGTATTCTTTCATCAATTAGTTGTCATTCTTTTGTAAAAGACATAAAAAGTCATTCTGCCATTAACTACATTCATCTTTTATTTTGTTTTAAATGTGTCTCTTCCTAAAAGATGTTAAAGTGCTGCATTATTTTGTTCTTAGTATTGTTGCTTTCTCCCTTTCATTAGTTTGCTTGTTATGTTTTGGTGCGAGCAATTTTAATGAAGTTTTACAAAGTTGAAAACATTCTTATTTTGCACATATGTGGTTTTTCACCAGTTTATTTCAAAAATCGAAACTAATGCTATTACTTTAAAATTTGAACTATTAATTTACACACCATTTAACTTCCAATTGCATTCTGAACCTAATTTAACTTTAAATTTACCTTTAAGCCATTAAGAAAATAAGTTTAGTCGAAATACAATTGCAGGCCATCTGGTTGTTTCAGGTCTTTCCATTTCTGATGTGGAATTTTATTTCAAATGGGCTTGTTTACTTAGCTCAGTGTGAAATTAATCAGTTTCTGGAACTACCCTTCCAGTTGTTAAAATTTGTGAAACGTTTTGGCCTTCTCTTTAACAATTTGTAATTTGTTTTCCTTTGACTTTTCAAAATATATTTCCTTAGTTATATTCTTGTCTTATCTTCATTGGATGAAAATCTGCAGTTGAGCAACATTCTCTCTTTCCTTTTCAACTTTCTCTTTTTGTCAAAGATCAAGAAAGCACACAGTAACTTTGACGTCTTTGGCCTGATGTTTTCAAAATGCACATGTGGAAATTCTGCTTTCCAACTGCTTTGCTTGTCCCCAGTCTTATCCTAGAAGACATCTGATGCTGTAGTGTTCATGGCTCCATGTCTTGATCCTCTGCATTTTAGGATTTAGGCACACACCCTTAGGGGGATTGTCACGGGGCAGGTTCTCAATCAGTAGTTGCTGCATGAATGATTGCAGAAATGTTTTAGACAGATTTAAATGTCCCCCCAAAATCCCACTAAGCGTTTCATTTTGTGCTTATCATGCCCAAGCAAACCCAAACTTTTCAGACACAACAAAAATCAGACAAAATTCACAGGGAAACTTCTAAAATAAATCTAGGTGGCAGTATTTCTGTTCTTTCCAGGTAATGGATGTGAGGCACTTCTAATTACAATCTCAGTGGTATTAGCGGCTGTGACTGGGGAGGGGTTCTCGAAATTTTGCTCTTACATTTATCTGCAATTATCTTCAAGCAGATTATCTACCTGCCATATCACCTCTAATTTTTCTTGTCACCTGACTTGTACTTTTTTCTCTCCATCAATGCTGTCAATTCAGACTATAATAGTCACTGCAATAAAAGAGCAAAAAATCACTTCTAAGTGTTTCTAAGGTGTTTGGCAAGAATGGGGCCTGAGGATACGTGCGATGATTTTTCAAGGACGACTCTCAGTGAGCATGGTCTGATCTCTGTAGAGAAGGAAAAATAATTTCCTCTCTACCATTCTTGGTTCTTGGCTAAAACATCCCTGCAATAAAAGACAGATTAACAAGAGAAAAAAAAAAAAACACCCTTTAAATTATGTATGTATATACCAGAGCCCTCATAAAGATAGAAGACCGAAAAGGCAGCCAGATGATTGAGGTTTATATGCTATACTGAACTAGGGAAACAAATAGGGGTCTGGGGCTTCAAAGGGGCTAAAGCAATTCCTGGGAAGGTGGGAAGAGGAAACTTTAATAAGTGCCTTGTAAATAAATCCCTCAGGCAAATCAGCTATCTCTGTTAATAGATCTCTCCCTGGTACAGACCTTGTTTCCAATGTGAACTTCTCCTACAAAAGGGTAACTTCTACTCTGTTTTTATAGCTTCTCTGGAGCCTACTTTTTCTTGAAATAATCAGCTCAAAATACTCCTTAGAATAAAGAGAAATATTTTGGGGTGGTACATGCTGCTACCCTTCCCTCCCTGATCTAAAGCTGCAGCCGGACCTCTGCCAGATGGAGCAATTTATGTTCTTCTCCTCTAGCTATTTTTTTTCCAGTAACACTGAGAACTTTGTAACATATTATATACTACTGATTGATCCTATTTATTATCTGTCTCCTCTACTACAATGGATGCTTATATATAATAAATAATTCTTTCTGTTAGCTAATTATTGCATCAGTACTACCCAAAACAATCCCTAATACATAGTACACACTCAATAAACATTTGTTAAATGGGTGTGGTACTGTTGAATGGCTGGTTGATTGTTCTTCTCTTGCTGAGTAGACATTAGCTATTCCTTTTCCCTGCTCCTCCTTTGTCCCATTGTCTCCCTATGTGTCCCCTAAATCCATTCACAATTATTGTTACTTAAAACATTATTTATAAAAAGTGCACCTATTCAGTGCAGTCCTTGACAAAATAGAAGAAGAAGCAAAAATGTTATTAATGATTTAAAATTGGTTTGTTTTCTCCAAACTCTTGATAATGTCACTACCCCTTGCAAGTTTTATCCAGTATTCTTCTTTTCTTATTAGATGCTAGAGTGACATATTTTATGTCTAAGGAGAAATACATGTTAATTTATCTAAGTATCCAACAACAAAAAAGGTGAAATCAAATTTTGTCTAGCTATACTATTTAGAATAAACTCGAGGATGTACTTTAGTTGACTTATGCTAGCTTACAAGAATCTATTCTGTGCATTTCTTCCTAAAGCTACATTCAATGACATCACGTTGGTAGCTTGGAATTGGCCAAAGTGAGAATACTTATATAAGAAAAACTTTCAAATGCTACAAATCACAGTGTCTCTTTTTCAGAATGTTACTTGTCAAATATTTGCCTCAATATTTACCAGCATAGCAGCAAAAATAATTCATTGACTTCTGAAAGAGACAATATGAACAGACCTATACCTATTAAGGAGATTGAACCTATAATTAATAACCTTCCAAAACTGAAAGCACTAGGCCCAGATTAATTCACTGGTGAATTCTACAAAACATTTGTGAACGAAATTATGTTAATTCTGTATGATTATTTTTTCAGCAAAGAGGAAAAGAATAAATATTTCCTAACTCATTTTATGAGGCCAGTGATATGCTAATACCAAAAGCATGCAAAGATATAACAAGAAAGTGGGGATCATTATCTCTCATGAACATAGGTGTCAAACCTTAACTAAATATTAGCAAGTAGAATTCAACAATATATATGAAAAATGATACACCACAACCAAGTGAAATTTATCCCTGGTATTCAATGCTGGTACAACATTTTAAAGTCAATTAATGTAATCCATCATAAAAATAGACTAAAAAAAGAAAAATCACATGACAATGTGAATAGATACAGAAAATCATTTGGCAAAATCCAACACCTATTCGTGAAAAAAATTCTCAGTAAACTAGGAATATATGGAAACTTCCTCAATTTGATAAAGAATATTTTCCCCCCAAAACACACAATAATAACAACTTATAATTAATATCACATTTGCTAGTGAGAAGCTCAAAGCTTTTCCATTCAGATCAAGGTATGAGACAACGATGTCTTCCCTCAGCATTCATTTCCAATATTGCAGTAGAAGTTCTAGCTAATGCCATCAGCTAAGAAATGGAAATAAATATAAACAAATTGGAAAGGAGGAAATAAACTGTCTTTATTCACAGATAACATGAGCAGGTGTCCAAAAAAATAGAAACACTCCTGGAACTAGTGAGTGTTTATTGCAAGGCTGCAGGATTCAAGGTTAAAATCCAAAAGTCAGTTGGTTTCCTATGTATCAGCAGTGAACAAGTGAAATTCAAATTAAAAACATAACACTATTTACGTTAGCAACCTCACCATGAAAGCTGTTCATATAAATCTAATGAAATATGTACAAGGTTTATATAAGGAAAACTATTAGACTGATGAATGAAATCAAAGAAGAAATGAATGGAGAGATATTCTACATTCATGGGTAGGAGGACTCTATTGTCAAGACGTTAGTTCTTTCCAACTTGATCTATAGATGAAGTTGCAATCTCAATAAAAATCTCAAGTTATTTTGTGAATATGACAAACTGATTCTAAAGCTTATATAGAGAGGCAAAAGTTCCAGAATAGCCAATATAATATTGGAGGAGAAGAATGAAGTTGGAGGACTAACCCTATGTGTCTTCTAGACTTAGTAGAAAGTTACAGTAATCAAGACAGTGTCATATTGCTTAAAAAATTATTCAAAAAAATCAGTGGAGCAGAATAGAAAGCTAAGAAATACACCCTTGAGCTCTGTCACTGGGGCAAGAGCAATATTATGGAGCAAATAGTCTTTTCAACAAATAATGCTGGAATGACATGGATATCAATAAGCAATAAAATAAATCTAGACACAGAACCTTACACAACTGAACAAAAATTAACTCAAAATGAATCATAGACCTAAATGTAAAATCCCAAACTATAAAACTCCTAGAAGATAACATAGGAAAAAACCTAGAAGTATTTGTATGTGAATGACTTTTTAGGTATGACACCAAAGTACACTCCATGAAAAAAAAATTGATAAATTGGACTTCATTAAAATTCAAAAATTCTGTGGAAGACAAGAGAATGAGAAGACAAGATACAGAATGGGTAGAAATATTTTCAAAAGACCCATCTGATAAAGGACCAAAATCTGATAAGCCAAAATATACAAAGAACTCTTAAAACTCAACAAAAAGAAAGCAAACAATCTGATTAAAAAGTGAGCTAAAGATCTCTACCAACACCTCATCAAGGAAGATATGCAGATGGCAAATACAAGCGAGTGTATGAAAATATGCTCTACCTCATATATCTTCAGGGAAATAAAATTAAAACAATAAGATATGTTTTTAGATATCATTAGAATGCCAAAATCCAAAGCACTGACAACACCAAATGCTGGTGAGGATACAGAGCAATAAGAACTCTCATTCATTACTAATGGTAATGGAAAAATGGTACACACATTTTGAAAGACCGTTTAGTGGTTTCTTAGAAAATTAAACATATTCTTACCATATGATTCTGGAGTTACACTCCTTAATATTTACCCAAAGGAGTTGAAAACTTATGTTCACACAAAAACCTGCACAGGGATGTTTACAGCCGTCTTCTAGTTCTGAAATTCAATTTCTTGTGTGGGAGGGAGGGTTCCTACAACAAACAATTCTCAGGACGCTCTCTGTGTGTCCTATAATTCAACTAGATTCTGACACTATCTACCTGGAGATAGCATCAGATTCCACAGGTAGAGGGCTCAGTATCACAAGGCTACCTCCCACTGCAGATGCCAGCTGCCAGCTAAGATAGTTACCTGTGCATCTGCCTGACCAGCTACAGACTGGAGGCTTTCAAAACTACCTCCCTGGATTTTAGACCCTGGTCATAAGTTCAAGCTGCTATCTATACTTCTGACTGACTAGCTATAATTCAAAGATTTCCACAACCTCAGGTACTAGATCAGGTCACAGAATTCAGAGACACATTTTGCTTACTAGATCACTAGTTACTTATAAAATATGGAAGGAAATAACTCAAGACATAACTCAAACAGAAGAGATGCATAGGGCAAGGTATGGGGAAAGGACACAGGGTTTCCATGACTTCTCTAGGTGCACCATTCTTCCGGCACCTCCAAGTGTCCACCAACAAGGAATTCACTCCTCTTGGGTTGTTATGGAGGCTCCATTTATGGTCAAGATTGATTAAATCATTGGCCATTGGGGGTTGGTTCAACCTCTGGCCCCTCTTCCCTTGGTGGAGGCTGGGGTGGGGTGGGACTGAAAGTTTCAACCTTCTAATTACATGATTCATTACAAGAGCAATGAGCCCTCATTTTAGATGCTTTCTAAAAGTTACCTCATTATAGCATAACAAAAGACACTTTTATTACTCTCAGAATTTAGGAAATTCCCAGGATTTTCAGACCTGTGAGCCAGGAAATGTAGGTGAAGACCAAATATACATGAGAAATATATTTTGGTTATTTGAATGAGCAAATACATATTTTTCTTATAAATCACAGTATCTCAAGCAGCTTGGAAGCTGCTTTACAAACTTGGAAGCAACCAAGACATCCTTCAGTAGGAGAATGGATAAATAAACTGTTGTACATTCAGACAATGAATCATTATTCAGTGCGAAAAAGAAATGCGCTATCAAGCTATGAAAAGACATGGAAGAACTTTAAATGCACATTAGTGGGCAGCCCCGGTGGCGCAGCGGTTTAGCGCCTGCCTTTGGCCCAGGGCGCAATCCTGGAGACCCGGGATTGAGTCTCACGTCAGGCTCCCTGCATGGGGCCTGTTTCTCCCTCTGCCTGTGTCTCTGCCTCCCTCACTCTCTCTGTGTGTCTCTATAAATAAAGTCTTTAAAAAATAAATAAGTAAATAAATGCACATTAGTAATGACTACGTGAAAGAAATCAATCTGAAAAGGCTACATATTGTATAATTCCAACTGTATGACATTCTGGAAAAGGCAAAAGTATGGAGCTGCTTAAATCCTCAGTGGTTGTGAGCTGTTTTGGGGAGGAAATGAATATAGAAGGAACACAGTGCATTTTTTAGGATGATGAAAATACTATTTATGGTACCATAATCATAGAAATAGGTCATTATACTTTTGTCCAAACCCAAAGAAAGTACAAAACCAAGAGTCCAGTATAATGGATACTGGGCTTTGGGTGACTATGATGTGTCAATTTGGCTCATCAGTTTTAACAAATGTGTCACTTGAGTGGGAGATGTTGCTGTTGCGGGAAGTTATATATGTATAGGGACAAGGAGTATATATGAACTCTCTGTCTTTCGGTTTTGCTGTGAACTTTAAATTGTCTGAAAAAAAATCTCTTAATTAAAAAATAATAATTTAGAGATTATAAAGTTATTTTCTAGATAATATTTTGTGACATGGAAAAATACAATTTAAAAATATTATGTTAGGGATCCCTGGGTGGCGCAGCGGTTTGGCGCCTGCCTTTGGCCCAGGGCCCGATCCTGGAGACCCGGGATCGAATCCCACGTCGGGCTCCCGGTGCATGGAGCCTGCTTCTCCTTCTGCCTATGTCTCTGCCTCTCTCTCTCTCTCTCTCTGTGTGACTATCATAAATAAAAAAATAAAAAAATAAATTATGTTAAAAAAAGAAAAGAAGGAAAATTGTAAAAATAAAGAGTACATTTTCTCTATTAAAAAGAAAAAAAAAGAGGAACCTGGATGGCTCAATTGGTTGAGACCCTGACTCGGTTTTGGCTCAGGTCTTGATCTCAGTTATGAGCCGTGTTGGGCTCTGTGCTTAGTATGGAGTCTGCTTGAGATTCTGTCCCTCCCCCTCCCTCTCTGCTTCTTACCTCCCTCTACTCCCCTCACTCACGTACTTTCTCTGTCTCAAATTAAAAAAAAAAAAATCTAAAAAAATGAAAAAAATAAAAATGCGATATACTATATAATATTCATTACTAAAAACTGTATTTTGAAACTCTGCTGAAAATAAGTACTTTTAATGTGATATTAGTGGTTATCTCTGCATAGTGGGATTGGGAGTGAATTTCCTTTTTTGCTTTATTTTCAGTGACAAAATAGTTTCATAATCAGAAAATCTTTTCCTTTCAAATCTTTGCTGCATTCCCCCTCTACCTGACTTCTTCCTGCAATCCTCACAATGGATCCCTGATATGATTTCCTATGCTTTAGCTCCTCCCTGCTGCTCACTCTTTTTTCTGCTTAGTGCACATTCCCTGTTAAAGAGAAACTAGAGATGGACAGTTGTTAAAGTGGTAAAAGTAGATTATAGTCATGAATATTGCAGTAAGGGAAAGGAGATCTCAGTATAGAACTGGGCTGAATTCCAAATACAACATGGACAAGTGGGGATTTATAGCCAAGGAGCAGAGTGAATGGAAAATTACTAGGGGGATTTTGGCTACAGACTTGACAAGACCCTTGTTGACAGCAGGCTAAAGTAACCAGACATCACCTGAAGAGATGAGGAATTTGATCAGCATCTAGGGTGATCAGATATTGAGGGTAAGGTTTTTCTCTAAACTGACTTAGCAGAATTCTTCTGTGACATGGCTCTATAGATGCCCAACTGTGGACTTAATAGAGCTCATAAGAACCTGAATAAAATTTGGTCAAGGTGGGTATCTTTGGCAGTTACTCTTGTTCAAAGGAAGAAGAAATGTTCTCCTTTCACTTGAAAAATTATGTCAGTATTTTCATTCACTTGCTTTTTGTTCATTAAGGGCTAGCAGAACTGTTGGGACTTGGTGATAGAGGATATTTGTGAGCAGTCAAGCATTTAATGAGGCGAATTTCTATGGAAATAAAAGAAAGAAAGAAAAAAAAAAGATTAGTGTTTGAAAACCCAGTTCCTGAGCCGAGAGAGTAGCCAGCCGAAAAGATTTATAGATGCTGGGTTGGAAGTATCTTCTGATGGTAGAATGAGGACAGCGCTGACAAGTGGACAGATTATCTGGTTTGCAATCTGAAAATCTCTTTTGATGGTATATGCATCAGTATTAGTCATGGTTACTGAAGTAAAGCATGGAAACTTCCAGCTTCAGCTCATAAAATTCTTAGTCTCGGTAAAAATCTGGGAAGTCAGGTTTTAGTTCTCAGTTACACCAGGTAAATAAGGTGGAAAAAAAATTTGCAAGCACTAATTTGAGAGTTGTAGCCACATATTGGAGGAAGCTAGAAAATTTAGAACTCACCAAGATTCACTATGGTTTTTCCATTCAAACATAAAATTTCTCTCTACAGTGTCCTCCTTTTGATTCTATTTACAAAACAAATCTGGTCTCCTAGATTTGTCCTAATTATTTACATAAGTGCAGCAAGACTATTAACTGACCACATAGGCCTTTATTTACTCTGCTTTGCAGGAGCTTTTCAAAAGAAATGTCGTATTAGACTCTTAGAAGTCCCTAGAGTCTAGGAAGCCAAGCCAAGAATCACCACCAGACTTCACTTTTCATACCTATTGATTTAAGTGAATTCTTTTCTCCTCTAGGTCCCCAAAATACCCCTTCCTGGGCCTGCCAGGAAACGACTTTCCTCACTTACCTCCAAGGCTGGAAATCCTTTAGACCAGGTATCAATCTAGTTTTTCTAAAAGGGCTTTGTAAACATTAGTTCCATAAAGTCAACCTAGTTCCTTAAACTGATTTATGTATGTTGTTCTCAAATATGACACTCCCATCAAAGCCTGAGTTATATAACCAATGTTTCAAATTATGTTAACCAAGAAAACCAATTCTTATTTAATTTGGGCAAATAGTTATGTTATGAAAATAAGAATACTCAATAAAAATTTCCAAATTTTGGCAGAGTATGAAGGGAGAAAATATGTTTCCTTTTTGTTTATAATGGTATAATCTATAACATTGCTATAAATTATTTATAGTGAAGAGAAAAGGGGAAGGAAGTTTTTTACATCCAGAGACTAGATCATTAAAGTACCACCAATGTACCAAGTAAAACCATAGTCATCCTTTATCACTTCATTCAGTCCCTATGTAGTTAATTCTTGTTCTTCTTGATCTTAAGCTATCAGTATCTTGAATCTGTCAGTTTTTCCACTAGAATTCTGGAAATTTTAACTCAGTCTAGTGGTATAGACTCAGAGTTATTTAGGCAACACTATCACAGAGCATTGTGGCCTATAGCAGATGACAAGAACTTTTTTTACTTTTGATGTTTATCAAAGTAAAATAACAAGTGTGAATGACAAAAGGCTTAAAATGGCCATGATTAAAGATTTGATGAGAGTGCATTTGACAAAAAAATGTAGTTATTTTTGTGGCATATACAACATTTTAAATAATAACTGAATTTATAACTGATAACATTATACCAAGACATACCATGAATAGTAAGGATACTGAAAAATTCAATGAACTTCACACAATTTCTAGAATATGGATATTAATAATATTTATCTATATTAATTCAGCCTGGTAAATGTTAAAACATCTTTTCTTATTTGACAGTATCTATCATGTCAATCAACATATCAAATAAACCAAATTATTTTTAACATATCTCTTTTCACAAGGTGAAAGAATAAATCCTTTGAGACTTTCCAGAAACCCTCTAAATGACGTCAATGTTAGTTTAAGAATATGGTTATATTTAGGATTTGATTTTGGGAAGACAAGTCTGTTAAATGTAAAAAAATCTTACCTCTTTAAAAGTGAAAGTGATTACTATTTTAAGTAATGGAAGATGTGGAAAAGGTTAACATAAAGGATAAGAAAGTGGTCTTCTAAAAACATGATCTTCATGTTCTATGGAGGTTACTCAAAAGGTAAAAATATTTTACAAATTGTTATAAAGAGCAGGCCAGTAATCCAAGAAAATTCTGTCATTTTAACTAAAATTAAAAAAGCAAATTCGTCATTTTAACTAAAATAAAAAAAAGCAAATTCGTGTTTTGAACTAGTGTACTTTGATATTGAATATAGAAAAATTAAGCTTATGAAAATCCATTCAGATCTTAGCCAGATTGACCACACATATTTTTTTTCTTCAAACTTTCTATAAATTTGTTTAGTTAGCATTTTTTTCTTTATTTTCCTCTGTCTCATTCTGAAATACCCAGTCAAGCTAACTTTAGGACAAATTGACTCTTTTCCCCTTAATGAAAATATATCCTTCAAATACCGCTTATTTTCCTTGCATAGTTTTCATGCAAATTGTTTCCCTTACTATTTTTTGTAGTTTTATCTTCCTATATTGGTCATGCTTTCTAACCATTAGTAAACTTTTCCACAGAAAATTGGGAGTTCTGAACTGTCTACAACATATCAGCATTCTGTAGCATACTAGCGAATTTGATACCATCTCACATTTTTTAGAGGTTTATTGTTCCTTATAGTATAGTTTTCAATGCAGCAAAAAGAATATGTTTATTAACAGGCCTAAACATATTTAACTTCTCTTTATGGTATAAAGATAATATGCCAAAAGTATTTAATTTAAACTTATGTTCAATAATTGGTGCTGTAAGAGTTTATCTTACTTTGAAATGAGCTAGGTTCTAACTGAATGTTACCTAACATAATTTAGCCTAGGTCTAAGGGTTCATGTTACCAAAACACTTTGGAAACTGGCTATTTTATTGCATGTATTTTTTGTTAAGTATAATATTAAACAGACTTAGCCATCATCTCAAGCTATTTCCCAGCTAACTATTTTTACAGCATATGTATATTAGTGTCACAAATACAAAAACCTAAAAGTTAAATACATGGACTTTTGTTTTATTGCTATCTCATATGAATAAAGTAACATATCAAGCAATTCATTTTTTATTCTATATTACTCTTTTCTTCATAAGTTGAATTTATACTTTTCATAATATTAAACATCTAGTAGAGATTTACAAATAAATTTATTTTGCTAGTAAACCCAAATAGATTAAAAATATATGCTTATATTGTGCTTAATGCTAACTCAGAAGATATAGCTATTTTTATTGAAGTAACTATGAACCTAATATTACTCACTCAAGATTTCCAAAGTTATGTGAACTTGGAAAGCATTTGGATTAATTTCTATACTTTTGGAATCTTAGGAATAATTAATTTATATAAGTGCTCATTTATCTCTAAGCCAGTTTGAATAGAACTCCTTTAACTCATTTTGTAAAAAAACTTTGGTAATATTGCCCAGAGGTAAGAATATATCATGTATATATAACATACATATTTGATGCCCATAAACATAATGATAGATGCAAATGGTATTCTAACAGCTTTCATTCTAAAATTTGAGCCATGAGTCAGGTAACCTAGTGATATACTCTCATCTTTGCTGCACTTTATGTAGTTTATCTCAACTTTTGGCAAATGGAACAAACTGAGATTATCTCTTCAATGTGAGGGCTAAAGCTTTTTTACCAATATTTGTAGAGGAGGCTTTTTTTTTAAGATTTCATTTTTATTTATTTGACAGAGACAGAGTGTGCAAGCACACAAGGTGGGGAATGGCAGGAGAGGGAGAAGCAGACTTCCCACTAATCAGGGGGCTGGATACAGGGCTCCATCCCAGGACCCTGAGATCATGACCTGAGGTAAAGGCAGATGCTTAACCAACTGAGCCATCCAGGCACCTCTGTAGAAGAGACTTTTAAGACTTTCTTTGGTTGTGAGCCTCATGGAGGCTCTGGACCGTGCATTTTTAGGTGAGAGATGGAGGGCACATCAAGCAGCTGTCTGGTTGTCTCCAGGCCTCATCTGAGTGGACAAACTGTCCAGTCTACTTCTAATTCACCTTTCCTCCTCCTTTCAGAGTAGGGGGTTGCTTCTGGGGGTCTCCAGGCCCCTGGAGAGATCCTGATGAGGGGAGCAGATTCAGGTGGCTGGAGGGATCTGCGTGGCTGAGAGCATGGATGAAGGATAAAGGATGGGGGTTGAAGGGGGACCTCATCAAAGAATTCAAGGATGCTAAAGGGAAGAGTAAGGTGGATAAAGAAGGAAGAGGGAGCAGATGTGTGGGAAGGGAGAGACTTTAGAGGAGCCATTTTAAGGAAATTTTAGGTTTCCCAAAGAGGCTACTTACACTCCATACCATCCTTAGTAAAAATGTGCTGATCAGAAAAGAAACAGACAGCTTGAGGAGTGTATAGTCAGCAGAGGTTCACGAAATGGGTTCAGTCAGCCAAGGGGCTCCTTTTCTTTTCTTTTTTTTTCTTTTCTTTTCTTTTCTTTTCTTTTCTTTTCTTTTCTTTTCTTTTCTTTTTTTCTTTTCTTCTTTTCTTTTCTTTTTTCTTTCTTTTCTTTCTTCTCTTCTCTTTTCTTTTCTTTTTTCTTTTCTTTTCTTTTTTTCTTTTCTTTTCTTTTTCACAATGAATCACTTTTATTTCAGTATGCATCCACATCTCAGCATTTAGTGGTCCTGAACAGAAAACTGGAAAAAATGCAGCAATTTGCCAGGAAGTCAAGCCCGCCAATTTCGGGGACCTGCTGTGCACACTGAGTTCTTTCTCCATCCCTGCTAAGGACCATGAGACGCAGCAGCACCAAAACCAAAGTATGCACCGAATCCAAGGTTCTTTTTGTTCCAGTTGTCAGATTCCAAACTAGACCCAAATGGATTGTAAGATGACCACATGAGAACCCTGTTTAAAACTTCTTCAATGTTAAAAGCAAAAGCAATTACAGGAAAAGAAAACAATTCATTCAGAGGGATCGTGTGTGCTTACAAGTGTCTTCTGTGGCCTTTCTCCAAGTTTATCACCAAGCACTTTGAGAGCTGGCAGGTCTGAGTACCCCTGGTGACTGTTCTTTTCACTTTATCAAAACCTGAGCTAAAAATTGGCATCAGCTGATGATGACAGGAGAGGGTGGCAGGGCTGAAGACCCAATATTCATTCCTAGGCTGGTGGAGAATGAGTTAATGTGGTTCCAAACTGAACGAGGGAAGGCAGAGACTCTTTCCAACCTTACCTGATGGCTTCTGGCCAAAGCAAGGAAGTATTGGGAGGTGATGGTGCAAAAAGGGACTTGAGGAGGAAGGAAAAAGCAACACCCCTCGATTGAGGTGGGGGAGAAAATATGGGGAGAGCCCTGAATTGCTCACCAAAGGCCAATTTCAGAGGGGAGCAGAGGGCATTACAATCTATGCTTCGGCTGAAGGTAGTCATGGGAAGTGGAGAAAGGATGATGGCTTGGACGGAGGAGGACATCATTTAAGACTTAAAAAAAAGAAACTGGGGGTGCAGCTGGAGCACCCCTGCACACCCAGCAGTAGTCCCACAGGCAGCGACCTGAAACCTTCACGCCTATTCTACAAAGCCACCCCGAAGCTGGAGGACTGTTGCAGGGATGGAGGGGTGGGTGGAGGGAGGGAGGAAGGTAGCCAGCAGGAGGAGAAGAGGAGAAGGCAGAGCCCCCAGGCCATGTAATCAGCAGCAAGGTGATTGTGTGATGTGTCTTTTCACAGTTGAGTTAGATGTGCCCCTCCGGTTATGATGGGAATCAATTTAAATATACTTTCTTGGTCCCAGAAGTTCAACTATGTGGACAGTCATTATATACTTGACATGATGATTTGTTATAGCACAACTTATGTATTCCAAATGGACAAAAAATTAGTATTGTTTACAGTATCTTAAGATAAATTGCCTTTGAATGGGAGCTTCCTTTCCAGTACGTTTGAGGCCTACAAGACGTGTCTAGAAAATGTACTACTTAAACTAAAGTAGTTTAAAGTGGAAAATGACTGCTTAAATCGAATGGGGGGGGGGGAGAGGAGGACCTGTGGTTTCTTTTTTTGATTTATTGCTGTAACTCTGTCCTTTGGGCGGCTGAGGGGGTTTCATGTTTTCTTTACACATCATTAGGTGCCGGAGCTCTTGAGGATAACTTTGATGCTATATGAATTCTGCCATTTTGTCAGCACTGATATGGCTCTTGGGTCCACCACTCCATTAGAACTATTAAGTCCATTCACATTAATTTTTGCTACAAATCTTACAAAAGGGGGTGCTTCTGAGTATTTAGGTCCACATTCTATTTTTAAGGCTGGATATTCGGTTTTCATAAATTGTTCTTGGAGGCCCAATTATCATCCCTGTCTATCTTTTAAGTGTCATGTCTTCGTCATCTTCTAGACCCCAGCTAACTGTGCCATCTCCTACTCCTTTCTGGCCTTCTTCCAGTTCTTCCAACAATCGAAAATTGTGAGGGACTTTTACTTCCGAGCCCGTGCTGGCTGCCATCTTGTGCTGCTGTCACTCCTAGAGGCTCTTTTTCTTAAGTAATGGTGCCCTTGTGCTTATGAACAGAGGAACTGGGGGCTCCAACCAAACTTCTGAGCCACTTACCAAACGAAGTTTAGGGCTACCCCAGCCTCTGTTAATCTGGGCCTCCAGTGCTGCTTGTACGTTACACTGAGATTCTTAAAGATCAGATTATTTTAAGAAGGTCCTACTGTGTTTAAATGGATTACCATCCAGAGCCCTGGCTCGGGACTGAGACTCATCAGCAAAGCCCATATCCGTCAGCCAAGAGTGAAAACAGATTTTTAGAAAGGTGCCCATTTGGGATCCTGGGCAAGAGGTCCCTGGATCTGATTCTAAACAATTCATGGGCACCACAACTGTCAAAGAAAACCATTGCTGGACAGTAGATAAGTTAATAAAACAGATATTACTCAGGATCTCCTGCAAAAGAGACCTCAGTATAGAACTGGGCCCAGTTCTGAATACAATGTGGAAAAGTGGGATGTATGTTCAAGGAGCAATGTATCCCAGTGGATGGGAAATTACTAAGAGGAAGTATTAAAGGCAAAAGGAGATTTCTGGCTAACACAACCTGACAGGCTTCTTGCTGAAGGCAGGCTGGAGTGACCAGATCCTCCTGGGGGATGGTGTGGCAGAGAAATTCGGTCAGATATCCAGAATGAACAGATTTCAAGGGTGAAGGTTCTTTCCACACTGACTTAGCAGAGTTTTTGTTAAAACTGACCTCTAATAGGATTAGAGGTCGGAAGCCCAGAGTTGGTCCTAGTTAAGAAAGGGCTCAGAGTCTACTAAGAACCTGAGGAAAGTTTGGTTGAGGAGAACACGTGTCATCTCCTACATTCCCTTGTTCTGACCCCTTTAGACTTTCCTTTCAAAGGTAGGATGTGGTCAACCTCCTTCAACAGGTATGGTCCGAGGCTGCCCATCCACAGCCCTCCCATCCCTGCCCGAGGCAGATGCTTACTTTGGAGCACATCGGGCTGGGCAGCAGGTGCTTTCTAACTTGTCAGTCTCTTCTCTTGTGATCATTTGTGGGATCATTGTGGAGTTTGTATCCCCAGGGAAATACCCCAAACAGAAAACATTCAATAAATTTGTGGTAAAATAATAAAAAGTTAATGGATATCATGATAGTAGAAGTATAATCATCACAATAGTTAATAAGGTGTTATAAGTAATTAACTCTGATAAAATCTAAAAACCAAAACAAAACATTTATTGATGAATGTCAGAAACAACTTTTTTTTTTTTTTTACTCAAATATGAGGAAAAATTTAAACTATTTATGGAAATACTTATGCTTTTTCTTTTTGGAAGTCAAGAGGAGGAAGAATAGTTCTAATTTAGCTATTGCTCCCATCATTTGAAAATGAAAAATAGCTTTTCTTTTCTTTTACCAACTATTTTTAAATTTTGGAAACCAGATTGGAAATCTATCATGCACCAAAAACAAAAAGTGTTTTGCCACTTTCTTGTAAGCAGATGTAACTATAAATTAAATTTGTATATTTTTCCTATTATGAATAAAACTGTTATATCAGATAACATACATAGTCATGTACATACAAATTACTTGCTGATTGGGCCAAATGACAAGTCTCATTAGCAGACTGGACAGGGCCTCCATGTTTGAAATTTAGGATAGAAACCAAAAAAATGAAAATGGCTTTAACTCTATCCTGAAAGCTATATTTGAGTAACCTCAGGTTATCTCTTGCCATGTAACAAACTACCTTTCAAATCTAGTGCTTTAAAACAACCATCATGGAGCACCTGGGTAGTTCAGTTGGTTAAGTGCCTGACTTTGGCTCAGGTCATGCATGATCTCAGAGTTCTGGGATCGAGCCCCAAGTAATCAGGGGAGTCTGCTTCTCCGTCTCCCTTTGCTCCCTTGCTACCACTCATATGCTCTTTCTCTCTCTCATATAAATAAATAAATAACCTTTAAGAAAATAATAAACAAACGACCACCATTTTATTATATCCAATGATAGTGTGGTTCAAGAATTCAGGCAAAGCTTGACTGGGTAATCTTGCCTGGCCTGTTAGCATTTGTGATCACGATGTGTTCAGTTGGTGACTGGGCTGGGCTACAGAGTCAAAGAAGACTTTATTCACATGCTTGGTACCATGGTAGGAATAGCTTAAAGCTAAACTTCTTGTCTCACCCTCTTTATAAAGACTAGACTTTACATATAGGTCTTTATCTGGGCCATTGTTCTTACATCCAACCTCAGGAATCCAAGGGAGAGAGACAAGCAGTGGAAACTATCAGTGTTTTAAGGTGTGGGCACAGAAATGGGTACAATGCACTTGTTCTTTATTCTGGTGGCCAAAGTAGTCACAGAGATTGCCCAGATTCAAATGGAGGGTAGCTATATCCTAACTCTTGAGGGAACAATGTGGAAGAATCTGTTGATACTTTTAGAATCTGTTGATACTTTTTATCTACCACATATTCACAAACATCATTTCAGAGATAATAAACTGAATTAAAGAGAACGTTCAGGTACTAATGAAACTAAGGAATTATTCAGAAACATAGGGCAAAGTTTCACTTAATAAATTTTCTGTCTTCTAGTAGAGATAAATGTCAGTGATAAAATTTAAAAAATGATAAAAGCAGATCCATTTGTTTTATTCCATTATAATGATATTATTGCCAAATAATATTCCAGTGTGTGTGTGTATGTGTGTGTGTGTGTGTGTGTGTGTGTGTACCACATCTTCTTTATCCATTCATCTATCAATGGACACTTCTCTTAACTATAGAGAACAAATTGATGGTTACCAGAGGGGAGGTAGATGGAAGGATGGGGGAAATAGGTAAAGGTGAAGGTTTTTTATGGTGAACACAGAGTAATGTATCAACTTGTTAAATCACTGCATTCTACACCTGAAAATAGTATAACCCTGTATGTTACCTACACTGGAATTAAAATTACAAAAAAAGACTTTTAAGTACCATATGTATTGTATATTTATCACATTTCTGAGAATATTTCATTAAAAATTTTTGGTAATTAAAAATACATAAATTTTTAAAAATGATTTTATGTCCTTGCTTAAATTTATGTAAGTCCTAGAAACTTAAACTATGAAAAAGTATAGCAAGTTTGACCCCTTAGTTTTATTTGCATGAATTCACTCCTGGATACATTTTTGAAAGTTGGCGTATTTTAAAAAGTCATATATCAGAAAATTAAACAGAAAATTACAGTTTAGCATCGTAGTTAAGAGCTCAAGCTATAAATTCAGACTGACATGGATCTTTTCTTTTGGTCAAGTAATAGAACTTTGATGATCTTCCATTGTGATAGAGGAAATAGTAGTAATTACTGCCAAGAATGGTTGATTATTAAGTGAGAATGTATATGAATTACCTAACATAATGCTGAGCATATAGGCACTCAATAAATATATTTTAACAAGTTATAGTACGTGTAGGGCAAGAGACTAAGGAAAGGTATAGAATTCTAAACTCTGCCTCATACAGTTAATAATTTCTTCAGGCTCAGTCTTTTTGACAAGAAACATGAAAATAGCAGCCCAGGGATCTTCCCTTTTTATGAGTTAACTGCTTGTATAGTTTCATAGAATTGCTGTAAAAAGGTACAACAAATTGTGTCCTGAAACAATAGGAATTTATTTTCTCAGTTTTAGAGGCTAGAAAGTCTAAAATCAAGGTATCAGCAAGGCCATATTCCTGAGATTGAGTAGAATTTTTCATTGCCTTTTCCCAGCTTCTGGTGGTGACCAGAGATCCTTGGCCTATTCTGTTTTTCAGCTATATCACTGCAGTAGGTAAAGCTATCATTACTTGGTGTTCCATTGAATGTCCCAGTCTTCGCATGGTATTTTTTTTCTTCTTATAAAGATACCAGTCATATTGAATTAGGGCACATCTAATGACATTCTAATTGGATTACATCTGTGAAATCCTATTTCCAAATAAGGTCACATTCACAGTTAGTTGGGGTCAGGACATTTGGGAGGACAGAATTCAACCCATAGCAGTCTACCTTCTGATTCCCTAAAATTCATATTTTTTCCCATGTGCAAAATACATTTTCCCATCACAACCCCCCAAAAGCATTAGCCAAATCCAGCATCAACTCTAGGTCTAAAACCTTAACTAGATATAATCAACTCAAAAAGTCCCAAATACTGTGTTCTAAATCGTCTAAATCAGTTATGAGAGAAACCCGGGATATAATTTATCTTTACACCTTAGCATCAGTGAACCTATAAAACTGGACAATCCACTTGCTTCCAAAATGGAATGGTGGGAGAGGCATAGGATAGGCATTTGCATTCTCAAAGAGAGAAATTAGAGGTATGAAAAAGTGTAATGAGTACCATGCAAGTCCAAAACTTAGCAGAAATAATTAATTTAGCTTTCAAGGCCCACGAATAATTACCTATGTTTCAGTGCCTTTTCTCCTGACCTGAGGAGAGGCATGTTAACTCAAACCCATGCACCCTTGGCTTGGCCTCAGAGTTACTCTGCCTTTGTTTTGTCCCATCACGGTCTTTTCCAGGCCAGGCTTGAAATGTCTCTAATGGTATAAAATTCTCATAAATCTTCAGTTTATCTCTTTAATCTCATATTTTCCTATAAACGTCAAGTAGAAAGAAGGCTTTGTGTTCCACATTTTGCTTGGAAATTTCAGTGATATATCCAAATTCATCACTACAGATTATATAGCTCTGTTATTTATAGTGTAGTCTGTATTCACAATTTTGAAGTGGTAGTGACTCAGGAGATCAGCAGCACCATACTTTCTTGTACGGCAAATACATGAGTATATTCGAATCAAAATTATCACTAGCTAAAGCTGATTTGAAGGAGAAAATATGGAGTAGGCAATTTTAGTTATCAGTGACACAAACTTCGGAATTTTAGCACTAACACCACTTGTCAAGTACAGAAATTTTACAAAATGACATGATAACCTTTTCTGCTTCTGGCTCAACTTTCTACACATGCTCCCTGATGTAATGCCGGCTTGTGTTGATTGACAGATTGCAAATGCACAGTACAACATCCAAACACATATTTTGGCTACAAAGAAAAAAAGTCACAGAAAGAATTAATCTGTATTCAGTTTGGTGTGTCTGTGTAGAATCATCCTTGCATCTACTGTTTATTCTTCCCACATCTGATTGGCATGTATTTCATTTATCATCCAGGGCAGGATATCCCAAGGAAAATGTTCTGGCACTCAAGTTATTAGATCATTTTACTTCTTCACAATTTCCTATTTGATTATACAGGATGTTCCTAAAATAAAAGCCCCATCTTCTAACTTGTTCAGAGTAATAATGAATATTATTTTTCTTTTTTGAGAATAATTCAAATCAGTTTAGTTTTCTAAGAATTGCCCTCTTAACAATATTCAGAGTTATATCCCGTGACCATGGAGTAGTGGACTATGGACCATGGACCATGGACTATGTTTATTTTTATCTGCTTTAATATTTCTTAGCAATGCTTTATAGATTTCAGGGTAAATGTTTTTTATGTTTTGGTTAATTTTATTTCTAGATATTTTATAATTTTGGTTGCTATTGCTAATGGATTTTTAAAATTTCATTTTTTAGTGTCCAATGTTATTATATAGAAACACAATTTATACTCATGTTTATCTTTTAACCTATGATCTTGCTAAACGTGTTTATTTGTTGCATTAGTTTTATTGTGGATTCTTTAGCATTTTCTACAAAAGGGATCATGTTATTTACAAATAAATATAGTTTTATTCGTTCCTATCCAATATTTATTATTTATTTATGGCCTTATTGCAGGTCAGATCTAAAGTAAAATGTTGAATATAAATGATGAAAATTGATAGTCTTACCTTGCTCTAAATTTAAGGAGAAAATGTTCACTCTTTCACTATTAAGTATGATGTTAATCATAGGTTTTTCAAAGATGGCCTTCATCTTATGTTTTCATCTTAGTTTGTTGAAATTGTTTTTGTCATGAATTGGATTTTGTAAAATTCTTTGGTACTATGAAGGTAACTGTGTTTTTATCATTCATTTTGTCACTATCACTTAAATCAATACATTAATTGATTTTTGGATGTTAAATCAATCTTGCATTCTTGAAATGAATTCCACTTGATTTTGATATATACATTTTTTATAAGTTGTTAAATTTGATTTGTTAATAGTTTGTTAAAGACTTCTGTGTCTATGTTCAAGATGAATGATATTCTATAATAATCCTTCCTTGTGATCTTTTTGTCTGATTTGACATTACAGTGTCCTGGAATCTAGAATAGGTTGAGAAGTGTTCTCCACTATTTTCTGAAAGACATTTTGAATTAGCAATAATCGCGCCTCGGATAAACTTCATTGGCTATGATACTGCCACTGCACAAAGCTTGAAAGACATTTTGAAGGTTATTGTTATATCTTTAATACTTGATAGAATTCGAAGTGAAGCCACTTGGGTAAGATTTTCTTTGTGGGAAGATTTTAATTGCTATTTATATATATTTTAATAGCAAGAAACATAATAAGTAATAGGTCTGCATAGATGACTTTATTACTTTAATGAGTCAGTTTGCATAATTGGTGTCTTTCTAGGTATTTTTCTATTTTATCTACATTGTCTAATTTGTTGGCATACACTTGTTTTAATTGTCCCTGACAGACTTTTTGCTTTCAATATAAAGTTAGGGATGTTTCCTTTCTCTTTCTTACTTTCAGGGACAGTCTACATTTGTCTTTTTTTTTTTAAAAATCCTTTTAATGTACCATCATTTTGTTTCATTGATTCTCTGTCTTGTTGGTTTCTTTTTAAATTTCTACTCTATAGTTTATTATTTCCTACCGTCTGCTTGATTGGGGCTTAGTTGAGTTCTTTCCTAAAGTTTCCTAAAATGAAAGCTTTGGTTAGTAACTTGTTACTTTTCTTCTTTTTTGATATAGCATTTAAAATATAAATTTTTCTCTAAATAATGCCTAGCTGCATTTCATAAACTTGATATATTGTTTCATTTTCATTCAAGAGAAAATATTTTAGAAGTTTAATTTGTAATTTATTTTTGACACATGTATTATCACAACTGTATTGTTTAATTTCTAGACTTGTGGTTTCCCAATTTTATTCTGTGGTGGACCCTTAAATCCTTTTTTTTTGCCATAGAATATTCTTTGCATGACATTAATCTTTTTTACATTTATTAAGTCACTTTATTACCAGACTTGCACAAAATCTGCTATTAGAATATTCCATGTATACTTTTAAAAAATGTTTGTAATTTAGTTGTTAGATGGAGTATTTAAAAATGTCTACCAGGTCAGATTCATTGATGATATTCCCGAGTTTTCTGTAGATATCTTGATTTTTTTATTGTTTTGTGTTTTTATTTAAATTCAATTTGCCAACATATAGTATAATACTCAGTGCTCATCCCATCAAATGCCCTCCTCAGTGCCCATCACCCAGTCACCCCATCCACCCACCCTGCTCCCCTTCTGCAATCCTTTGGAGAGTCTCTCATCGTTTGTCTTCCTCTCTAATTTTTCCTCACTCAATTTTCCTCCTTTCCCCATAATCATTTTCACTATTATTTATATTCCCCAAACGAATGAGACCATATAATGTTTGTCCTCCGATTCACTTATTTCACTCAGCATAATACCCTCCAGCAAATGGTGGGTATTTGTCATTTCTAACAGCTGAGTAATATTCCATTGTATACACAAACCACATCTTCTTTATCCATTCATTGGGGCTATTTGGACATTGTGGCCATTGCTGCTAGAAACATTGGGGTGCAGGTGTCCCGGCATTTCACTGCATCTGTATCTTTGGGGTAAATCCCCAGCAGTGCAATTGCTGGGTCCTAGGGAAGGTCTATTTTTAACTCTTTGAGGAACCTCCACACAGATTTCCAGAGTGGCTGCACCAGTTCACATTCCCACCAACAGTGCAAGAGGGTTCCCCTTCTCCGCATCCTCTCCAACATTGGTTGTTTCCTGTCTTGTTAATTTTCACCATTCTGACTGGTGTGAGGTGGTTTCTCATTGTGGTTTTGATTTGTATTTCCCTGAAGGCAAGTGATGTGGAGGATATCCTGATTTTTTAATCTTGTTTAGAAAGGATAGTTGAAGACTTCAATTGTGGTTGTTAAATTTTCTAATTCTCATAATTTCTCATAATATAGATATTATGTCCTTTTTTTGTTTCCTATATTTTGGACTCTGTTAAGTATACATGAGTATATATTTTTAATTTTTTTGTGTTTAATGGCAAATATTTCATTATGGAACATGACTCTTTTCTCTTGTAATTTTCTTGTTTAAAATTTATTTTGTCTGATGTTAATAAAACCAGTTGAGCTTTCTCTATTTGTATGTTGTATCACTTGCTGTTTTTCCATTCTCAATCGGTTTATGTCCTTGAATTGAAGATGTGTTTCTTATTGACAATGTATAGTTGCATCTTGATTTTTAATCAGAACTGACAATGTTTCATATTTAATGTTGGTACCATATTCTATTTGCTTGCCATTTGTTACTATTTTTAATTATCTGTGTCTTTTCAGCTTCTCGGTCCCTTTTTTTAAAAAAACTGTATTTATTTATTTGAGGGGGGGGAGAGAGAGACAGAGACAGAGAGAGAAGGGAGAGGGAGAGGGAGAATATTGAGCAGACTCCGTGCTGAGCACAGAGCCCAATGTGCTCCTCTATCTCATGACCCATGAGATCATGACTTGAACTAAAATCATGAATCAAATGCTTAACTGACTAAACCACCCACACACTCTATTCCCCTTTAATATCTCCTTTTGTTCTAAGAATTTTTAGTATGCTATTTTATCTGTTTATATTTTCACTATATTATTATTATTATTATTATTATTATTATTATTATTTTTAGTGTTTGTCTATGATAAGGGTTGGCAGACCTTTTTCTGTAAAGGCTCACATAATAGATACTTGAGAGTTTGTGGATCGTATGTTCTTTATGGCAACTGATCAGCTTATCTCTTGTAGTGTGGAGGTGGGCACAGCAAATATATTCATGGAGAAGCATGACTATTTTTCAATAAAAATTTAATTATAAAACCGGTGGTTGGCCAAATCTGATCTATGGGTCATTCTTTGTCCTCTTGAGTTCTAAGGGTTGCACTGGGTATATTAACTTGTTATAATCTACTTCAGAACCATAATAGCTACATTATGATAAAATAGGCAAAATTTACTATATTTCCTTATTCTCCTTCCATTTTATTCTTTTATAATATAAATAACATACATTATATCTATTTATTAATGAACCCCAAAACATAATGTGATAATTTTTACTTCATATAATCTTATTAATTTAAATAGTTCAATAGAAGAAATGAGAGTATATATATATATATATATATATATATATATATATATGTTTTTTTTTTTTTTTTTGCAAAAACCCACACAATTGCAATTCCAGGTATCTTAAAATTTCTTTCTGTCAATTTAATTGCTATTTCCTTTTTTTTTCATTTCAGACTAAAGGATTTATTTTAGTATCTTTTGTAAGTCGGGTCTGGTAGTAACATGTTTCCTCAGGATTCTTCCTAAGAATGTCTATATACTTTGCCTTCATTTTGGTAGATGAGTTTTACTGGTTATGACATTCTTAGTTGACAATACTTTTCTGTCATCATTTTGAATATAATAAAACACTGTTTTTTGGCTATTATTTCTTTTTTTTTTTAAAGATTTATTTATTTATTTATTCATGATAGACATAGAGAGAGAGAGAGTGAGAGGCAGAGACACAGGCAGAGGGAGAAGCAGGCTCCATGCAAGGGGCCTGACGCGGGACTTGATCCCGGGACTCCAATATCGCGCCCTGGGCCCAAGGCAGGTGCCAAACCGCTGAGCCACCCAGGGATCCCTTGGCTATTATTTCTGATGTCAGACATTAATCATGCTGTATATTATTGATCATTTATTTCTTTCTGCTACCAAGTTTTTCTCTTTTACTTTGGCTTTCAATGGTCTGATTGATATGTCTAGATGTTACATTTGTGTCTTTATTTGGGATTTATTTGGCCTCTTAAATCTGTAGATTGAAGTTTTTCATAATATTTGGAAAGTTTGAATTACTATTTCTTAATGTATTTTTCTTCCCCTTTCTCTTTCTCCTTTCCTCTGTGCTTCTATTTCACGTACATTGCTGTGTTTGCAGTATTCTCACAGGTTTCTGAAATTATGTTTATTTTTATCTAATCTTCTTTCTCCTTCTTCTTCAGTTTGGATAATTCATTTTGCTTTATCATAAAGTTCATGGATTCTTTCTTCTCCCTTTTCAAATTTTCTGTTAAACTCTTCTAGAAAATTAATTGTAACCATTATACTTTTTAAACTCCAGAATAATCAATTGATTTTTTAAAAAATCATATGTTTATTGAGACTATTTGCAGAGCTATTGTTGTTCTGCTTTAATTCTTTAGATATTATTTTCTACAGTTCTGAATATATTTATAAAAGCTGCCTTGATGTTTTGGCTGAATTCCACATTCCACAATTAGAAGAAATATATGCAGACTTTTTTTTTTCTTCCATGTATTCGTCCTTTTTCTTTTTTGATTTATGTTTAATTTTTTGGCGTAATAATGAGTATTTTGGTAATTTACTGGAGCAACTCTGAATTCTGACTTTTTTCACTAAAAATTGTTGTCATTTTGTTTGTTTGTTTTGTAACAAACATTTTGTTTGTTTCTGGGTATATTTATGAAGCCTCCCTTGCCTATAGTGTATGACTGATTATTTCTCTACTCTAATTTGTGTTATTTTATTTTTAAGTCTGAATTCCTGTTATTCCAAACTGCTGTTTGAATAGTTTCAGATTCATCTTAAGTAAAGGATAAACTCAAAAGACCTGCAACTCAGTCAACTTTCTAATCCTTGTTGTCGGATCTATGTGTGTTTTGGAGAGAGTTTTATGCCAGGTCATCTTAAAGCATCCCTAGCTGTTACTTCTGATGGACTTGTTCATGTCACCTGTGCACAATGTTCAGAGGCCTTTTGCCAGGGGTGCTTGGGGTGTTAATATCCCCATCTCTGCTGTGCATGTACACTGACTCCCATCCATCAGGAATATGTTGACAGCTTATAAAGTCCCTAGATCCTAATGGCTATCTCTAAAGCACACTATTAAACCCCATGCTACTCCTCTAGTCTGTTGTTTGTCCCAAATATGACCTGGATCTCTGGCTGATGGAGCCACTGGCCGTTCTTTAGTTGCCAACAGGATTGGCAATTTAACTAACAATGCTCCATCCAAATCAAGTGAGTTTTCCCAAGTGATGTGAAGGTACGCTTTTCATAGCCTGTTCCATCCTCTTTTAGCTACTGTGCCAACAGAACCAAGGGACTTCTGGGACAGCCTTTGGCAAAACAGCCACAATCTCTTGGGCACAACTTTTCACTGTTCTTAGCTTAAGTTAAGTAGTCTTCATGAACAAATACTTCCCAGTTAGTTATATGGCTTTGGTCAAAATCAGAGCTCTAAAATAGCTGATTTTGATTTGGCCAGTTCTTTAGTTGATTTTTGAGAGACAGATGTGTCTTTTCTTTTTTTCCTTTTTTAAAATTTTCTATTTATTTATGATAGTCACAGAGAGAGAGAGAGAGAGAGAGAGGCAGAGACACAGGCAGAGGGAGAAGCAGGCTCCATGCACCGGGAGCCCGACGTGGGATTCGATCCCGGGTCTCCAGGATCGCGCCCTGGGCCAAAGGCAGGCGCCAAACCGCTGTGCCACCCAGGGATCCCCAGATGTGTCTTTTCATGACAGAGGTCAGAATAGCATTTTTATATAAATGCTCATACAAAGTGCTAAGTGTACTTAGACATTAATTACTAGAAAAACCTATAGTGTGTAAATTAATACTTCATTGGTCATACTTAATATATTGATGTAACTTTTATTTAGGGCTTCTTTAAACTTTAAGTGCCAATTTTATGTGCAGACTCATGATATTGTATGCATATTCATTTCATACTGAATAAACATACCCACTTCTTAAAGACACCCCCACCCCTAATAGAGGATGGCTCATTTGGAGAAAATACTATGCTAAATATTGTGTACTGGTACAAAATTTTAAATATATTACATTTTTGTTTTGGACAAAATCTAAATGACCAAAACTTATATGACTTTGTGTAAGTTATTCGTGGATCTTTTCTTTAATTATTTTGTTACTGAAGTGAGAGTAAACTACTATGGCTTAATGCTTAAAATTACTAATTATAAATCTATTCATAATTCAAATTAAGATGTTTGTAATTATGACTAAATATGAGCATGTTTATAACTTTTATATGTATCAGTAAAAGTACAATCTCAAATTAATGTAATAGTAAGAAATGATCATGCAGCATTTTCTTTGATCCTAAATGTCCCTGTTATAAAGTAATCATGAAGGGAATTAGAAAAACTGTCTTTTGTTCATTTTTAAAAATAACTTGTCTTACATTGGGAAAACTATACACAGTTTAGAATATTAAGAAAATACAGAAAATGTATACAAGTCAAGGGAAATAATCAATAATCCCACAATCTACAGGACTAATCCTTTATAGAAAAATCCATTGGTCACTGGAAAACATGTTTATTTCTCAGTACTTATGTCTGGACTCTCCTTTTGAAATTTAACAATTCATAAAATTAAGCTCCTTTTCCCTTTTTTTCTTCTTTCCACATTTTACAGTGAGTACCAGAGGCTCTGAGCTCTCCTGTAAGCAATGCAGAGGCAGTGTTGGATAACTCAGACAAAGACTTTTTCCATTTAGATTCCATTCTGAGGAAGTCCAGAGCTAATGCATTCAAAGGCCAGAAACAAAAATGTATGCACAATAAAATCAGCACCTCAGTATCATTAAATCCTTAGGTTCTTCCTGTTCTTCTCTATTCCTCTTTGGGCTTAATTCATTCTTAGGTTGCTTTCATTGTCACATTAAATAATTTGTGCGTCAGTCTATACTAAATATCTCCTGTTCAAGTCAGGAGGATATAAAGCAAACTTGACTCCTGAGCCTGGAATATAAACTATTTCCTTCCTTGGATTAGGTCATTAAATCATGTACCAAACCTGGGAACAGCAAAAATTTTTCACATTCACTTACTTCAAAATTGCTCTCATCCAGGTTGTACCTTTAGGATATTTGGAAAAACTTACAGAACACATTTATGCAGGTCCAGGTTCAAGATGGCTACATAACATCGTGAACTCACCTTTTTCCATGGGCAAACTGAGTCTTCAGCTATGCAAGGGATAATTGCCTCTTTAAAAAAAAAATGTAAAGGCTGGCTGATTGCTACATATCAGGCAAATAGAAAGAAAACCACATTGAAGATTGCAGGAGGGGGTGGAACACAATCTTGCCATAAATTCTACCTTTGTTGAGGAAACCCACAAGTAGTAGAAAACTCAAACCCTACAGCTTCTCCCTGAGGAGTCAAGGGTTTGAACCCTACATTGAGTACTCAAGTTTTAGGACCTGCACTTGAGAGATGAGCCCTTTAAACTTCTAACTGAAAATCAACAGGCTCAAATCCTGAGAATCACAAGATTGTAGTGATATTACCGGTAGCTCTTAAAGGGCCTCTGTAATTGTACTTACCTGCCCCTATTCCCAGCTCAGAGGAAGTTAGTCATGCTCAGACTTAAAGTGAAGGAGGCTCACCTACTTATATTGAAATGTCAGGCTAAGGACAGGCATCTAACTTAACACACACATTCAGGAGCTTGCTGAACACCCTCCAGGAGCAGAGACTCCTGGGTACCATATTTGCAATCTCTCTTGCCAGGTCCAGAGCACCAGTATCTCCGAGAACAGAGCTTTTACATATATCTGATGACATCACTTTTATTGCTGCTACCCAGGGTACACCTGTTTACAGCTTGGCTCTAGAGGCCAAGGAAGCTTGCATTCCTAGTACAAGAGGTGACTATGGTAGCCAATGGGGCTTATGTTTATGGATCCCTTAGAACTCTAGTCAAAGAAGAAAGCGTTCTTAAAAAGCTACTACTGCTAGGGCATAGAAAGAGGCAATAGACCCAGAAGTTCTGTCTTTGTGTGAAGGAGGCCTATTAGCTAGTAATCATAGCTGCTCCCGAGAGGCAGGGTTGTAATTGTTTGCCTTGATTGCCTGGCTTTGGTGGTCAGGGGCCTTACATTCCTGGGTCTCCTGAATCTATGTAGAGAGGTGGCACTTGCCTACAGTGTGCTACAGATAGAAGACTAAGGCATGCCCCCCACCACCCTATTTTTCTTTGGTATCTTATATACTCCTTATATGTCTTGGAGCTTTAGATTGACAGGCAGGCTTTAGGTTGGGTGTACCTCTAACGGACTGCAGAGCTACTCTCAAGGAATATAAGCTGCAGACACCATCTTGGTACTCTTTCTTGGCCTTAATCCAGCTTGCCAGTTATCACCCAGAAAATAGCTGTATACACTATCTGGAGCCCTGATTTTGTGACTGCTGCCTAGGGGAAAATGCTAGATTGTCTGGCCATTGTTATATTTATTGTCTGGCCAGGGTTATATTTATGGCCCCATATGATACATTTGCATACTTTTAAAAGCTTCTGCCTGAGAATTTGCCTTCCAAAAAGTCTCAGTCTCAGTCTAAGAGCCAGGATGCTCTCCCTTATGGACGCTAACAAGTCTAGGCACACCCTCAACTCCTGGGAGCTGTAAAAAGATAATAAGCTGCTTGGACAAGCACAAAAGTCTAAGTGACAACTAAGAGCTGAGGCAGTATTGAACAAGATGCTCCTCCTACATGAGGCCTCTTCTTCAAGATTGGAAGTGGTTGTTTTCGTTGTTTTTGTTTTTGTTCTTTAATCTGCCCTATAGAAAACAACACAGAGAGCCAAGCAAATGAGGAAACAAAGGAATGCATTCCATGAAAAAAAAAGATAAAAGCCTTAGGGGGAAAAAAAAAACAAACTTAGTAAAATAGAAATAAGTAACTTAGCTGATGAAGATGCTTACTGGATTCAGGAGATGAATGGATGGACATATTGAGAACTTCAACAAAGAGATGGAAAATATAAGAAAGAAGTCACAGACCTGAGTAATAAAATAATTGAACTGAAAAAATACAGCAGTCTAGTTGAAGCAGAGGAATCAGCTGAAGGCCATGTGGTGGAACTACCCAAAGAGCAGCAAAAAGAAAAAAAGAATGAAGAAAAAAGAAGGTAGTTTCAGGGGCTTGTGGAACAATGTCAAGCAGACCAACATGCACATTGTTAAGGTCCCAGAAGGAGAAGAGAGAGAGGAAGGGGCAGAAGTCAAGTTTGAAGAAATATTGTCTGAAAATCTCCCTTTCCTTCCTGGGGAAGGAAACAGACATCTGGATCTAAGAAGCTCAGAGAATTTCAAATAAGATGAGCCCAAAGGGACCACACCAAGACAGGTTATAATTAAAATGTCATAAGATAAAGACAAGGAGAAAATATTAAAAGCAGCAAGAAAAAAAAAAAAAGAAAAACTTGTTATATACAAAGGAGGCCCCATAAGACTATCAGCAGATTTTTCATCACAAATTTTGCAGAACAAAAGAATATTGATAGATTCAGTGATGAAAGAAATAAACTTCGAACCAAGAATACTCTCCTTGGCAAAGTTATTATTCAGAATAAAAGGAGGGATGAAGTTTTCCAGAAAGGCAAAAGCTAATGGAATTCATTACCACTAAACCAGGCTTATCAGAAAAAAAAAGTTCTTTCTTTTTTTAAGATTTATTTATGTATTTATTCATGAGAGACACGCAGAGAGAGACAGAGAGAGAGGAGAGAGAGAGGCAGAGACACAGGCAGAGGGAGAAGCAGGATCCATGCAGGGAGCCTGATGCGGGACTAGATCAGGGGTCTCCAGGATCATGCCTTGGGCCGAAGGCAGCGGTAAACCGCTGAGCCACCAAGGCTGCCCAGAAAAAGAGTTCTTAAGGCTAAAAACAAAGGACAGTAATCAGTAACAAGAAAATTTATGAAAGAAAATATCCTTGGAAAGGTAAATATATCACAAAAATAGTACATTAATCACTTATAAAACTAGTATGGAGGTTAAAAGACAAAAGTAGTAAAAAACTATGATTACAATAATTGCAATAATAATTAAGAGATGCATATATAAAAAGATGTAAAATGCGACATCAAAAACAAAACATTGGAGGTGGAGGAAAGAGTATACTTGTTGAGCTTTAGATTGTGATCATACTTAAGTTGTTATCAACTTAGAGTAGCCTGTTATAAGTCATTATTTGTAAGCCACATGGTAACCAGAAAACAAAAAGCTATAGTAAATACACAAATATAAAGATAAAGGACTATAAGTATACCACTAAAAAAGTCATCAAATCACAAAGCAAGAGAGTAAGAGAAGGAGAAAGGAACAGAGAGGAACTACAAAACCAGCCAATAAATAATTAACAAAGTGGTAATAAGTACATACTTATCAATAATTGTTTTAAAGGCAAATGGACTAAATAGTCCAATTAAAAGGTGTAGAATAGCTAAATGGATTTATAACAAAAGACCCACCTATTGACCCACCTCTATGTTGCCTACAAAACACTCCGTTTAGAGTAAGGAAACACACAGGCTGAAATGAAGAGATGGAAAAAGATATTCAATGCATATAGAAGCCATAAGAAAGTTGGAGTAACTATACTTCTATCAGACAAAACAGGCTTTTAAAACAATGACTGAGGACGCCTGGGTGGCTCAGTGGTTGAGCTTCTGCCTTTGGCTCAAGGCAGTCCCGGAGTCCCGGGACTGAGTCCCATATCGGGCTCCCTGCATGGAGCCTGCTTCTGCCTCTGCCTTTCTCTCTCTGTGTCTTTCATGAATAAATAAATAAAAATCTTTTAAAACATAAAATAAAATAAAGCAAAGACTATAATTAGAAACAAAGATGAGCATTGCAAAATGATAAAGGGGCTAATCCAACAACAGGATACATATTATTTGTAAATATTTATGCACCCAACAGAGGAACACCTAAGTATATAAAGAGAATAATAAACATATATAAAGGGACAAATAGATATAAATACCAAAATAGTAGAGGACTTTAATATGCAACTTACATCAATGAATACGTCATCCAGACAAAATAAAAAAGTATCAGCTTTGATGGGATGCCTGGGTTGCTCAGCGATTGGGCGTCTACCTTCTGGTCGTGGCGTGATACTGTTCTGGGATCGAGTCACATATTGGGCTCCCTGCGTGGAGCCTGCTTTTCTCTCTGCCTGTGTCTCTGCCTCTCTCTGTGTGTCTTTCATGAGTAAATGGACAAAATCTTTAAAAAAAATAAGCATCAGCCTTGAAAGACGCATTGTAAGATCTTACTGGATTCAGGAGATGAATCCTTATATGTCTTGGAGCTTTAGCTTGACAGGCAGGCTTTAGGTTTATACAGTATATTATATTATATATTATATAATATAATATAGGCTTTAGGTTTATATATAGGCTTTATATATATAGGCTTTAGGTTTATATATATATTATAATATATATATTTAGGTTTATATATATATTATATATATAAAAACCTAAATATATTTAGGTTTATATATATATTATAATAATATATATAATTATATATATAGGATTATATAATATATAATATATTATAGGCTTTAGATTTATATAATATACATAATTATATATTATATTATATATATAAATATATATATATTTATACATATAACTTTCCAGCTAAAAGTAACAGAATATATATTCTCCTCAAGTGTACATAGAACATTTTTCAGAACTGATCATGTTAGGTCACAAAACAACTGAATAAATTTAAGAGGATCAAAAATAAAATAAAATAATAAAATAAATTAAAATAAAAAATTTAAGAGGATGGAAATTATATTGTGTCTTTTCTGATTACTGTGGCATGAAGCTAGAAATTAATTACATAAAGAAAACTGGAAAATTCATGAATATGTGGAGATTAGGCAACATGCTGCTGAACAAGTGATGGGTCAAAAAAATAAAAGAGAAATTGAAAAAAAGTACCTTGAGACCATTGAATATGGATACATAACATATCAAAATTTGTGAGATGCTGCTGAAGCAGTTCTAAGAGGAAAGTTCATAGTGATAAATGCCTACCTCAAAAAAACAAAAAAAAATCTCAGACCACCTAACTTTACACTTCAAAGAACTAGAACATCAGGGACAAATGAAACCCAAAGTTAGTAGGTGAATAGAAATAACAAAGAGTAGAGCAGAAATAAATGACATAGAGCCTAAAAAACATAGATAATATGAATATAACTAAGAGCTGATTTTTGAAAAGAAATATAAATAAATAAATACGTAAATAAATAAATAAATAAATACTCAGAAATGCAAAAGATCCTGAGACTACCATGAGTAATTATATACCAACAAATTGGGCAATCTAGAAGAAATAGATAAATTCCTAGAAACATACAACCTACCTAGACTGAATAAAATAGATGATAAAATAGAAAATCTGGGGATCCCTGGGTGGCGCAGCGGTTTGGCGCCTGCCTTTGGCCCAGGGCGCGATCCTGGAGACCCGGGATCGAATCCCACATCGGGCTCCCGGTGCATGGAGCCTGCTTCTCCCTCTGCCTGTGTCTCTGCCTCTCTCTCTCTCACTGTGTGCCTATCATAAATAAATAAAAAATAAATAAATAAATAAATAAATAAATAAATAAATAAATAAATAAATATAAAATAGAAAATCTGAACAGATCAATTACTAGTAAGGAGATTGAATCAGTAATCAGAATTCTCCAAAACAAACAAAAGTCCAGGACCAGGTGGCTTCAGTGGTGAACTGTACCGAACACTCAAAGAATAATAGAATCGATACCAGTCCTTCCCAGACTTACCCAAAAAATAGCAGAGGAAGGCACCCTTAAAACTCATTTTATGAAGCCTGCATTATCCTGATACCACAAACAGACAAAGATACCACAAGAAAAGAATATTATAGGCCAATATCCCTGGTGAACATTGATGCAAAAGTCCTCAACAGAATATTTACCAACCAAATTCAAAAATATATTAAAAGAATCATACATTAAAATCAAATGAAGTTTATTCCAAGGATACAGGATTGTTCAACATCCACAAATCTGCCAGTGTGACACACCACACTAACAGAACAAAGGATAAAAATCATATGATAATCTCAATAGAGGCCGAAAAAACATTTGACAAAATTCAATATCCACTTACGTTAAAAAAAAAAAACTTTCAGCAAAGTGCGTATAGAGAGAATTGTCTTCAATATAATAAAGACCATAAATGACAAGCCAACAGCAAACATCATATTTCAGGGGTGAAGAGCTCAAAACTTTTCCTTTAAGATCAGGAACAAAATAAGGATGCTCACTCTCACCACATTTATTCAATATTGTATTACATATCTTACTTAGCCAGAGAAATTAAGCAAAAAACAAAACAAAACAAAAACCAAAAAAACAAAAAACAAAAACAGAAAAAACAACAAACAACAAACAAACAAAAGGTATACATATATTGGAAAGGAGGAAGTAAAACTGTCATTATTTGCAGATGATATGGTATTATATTAGAAAACTAAAGATTATATCAATAAATAATTAGAACTGATAAATTCAGTAAGGTCACAGGATAGAAAATCAAAATACAAAAATCAGTGCAATTCTATACACTAATAATGAGCTACAAAAAAGAAAAAAAAGTAATTCCATGGACAATTGTATCGAAAAGAATAAAATATGTGGTGCATGGGTGGCTCAGTGGTTGAGCACCTAGGTGCCTTCAATTTAGGGCATGATCCCAGAGTTCCTGGGTCAAGTCCCACATCGGACTCCCTACATGGAGCCTGACTCTCTGTCTGCCTGTGTCTCTGCCTTCTCTCTGTGTATCCCATGAATAAATAAATAAAATCTTTTTTTAAAAAGAATAAAATGCCTAACAGTAAATTTAACCAAGGAGTTGAAAGACTTATATATTGAAATTTTAAGATATTAATGGAAGAAATTGAAGAAGACATAAATAAATGAAGATTATTCCAAATTTATGGATGGAAAAATAAATAGTGTTGCAATGTCTATGCCATCCAAAGCAGTCTACAGATTAAATGCAATTACTATCAAAATTCTAACAGTAATTTTCAATGAAATTCACAAATAATTTTAAAATTTGTATAGAACCAACTAACTAAACAAACAAAACAAACAAAACTCAGATAGCTAAAGCAGTCTTGAGAAAGAAAAACAAAGTTGGATGTATCACACTGTGATTTTAAATTATAGTACAAAGCTATAGTAATTAAAACAATGTGGTATTGGCATTAAAACAGACTCATAGGGGATCCCTGGGTGGCTCAGCGGTTTAGCGCCTGCCTTTAGGGCCTGATCCTGGAGTCCTGGGATTGAGTCCCACATCGGGCTCCCTGCATGGAGCCTGCTTCTCCCTCTGCCTGTGTCTCTGCTTCTCTCTGTCTCTCTGTCTCTCTGTCTCTCATGAATAAATAAATAAAATCTTTAAAATAAAATAAAAATAAAACAGACTCATAGATCAATAGAATGGAATAGGGAGCCCAGAAATAAAACCAGACATATATTTTCAATTCATTTATGATAAAGGATCCAAGAGCATAAATAGGGAAAGACAGTTTCTTCAATAAATGGTGTTGGGAAAACTGGATGGTCACATGCAAAATAAATGAAATTAGACCACTATCTTATACCTTGCATAAAAAGTTAACTTAAAATAGATTAAAGACTTAACTCTAGAACTTGAAACCATAAAATTCCTGGAAAAAACATAGGCAGTAAGCTCCTTGACATAGGTTTGGTGATGACTTTTTGCATCTGACACCAAAAGCAAAAGAAAAGCAAAAATAAATAAATGAAATTATATCATATGAATACCTTCCTGTACATCAAGGGAATGATCAACAAATTGAAAAGGGAACCTGATGAAGGGAAGAAAATATGTGAAATCATCTGATAAAGGCATAACATCCAAAATATATAAAGAATTTATACAACTCAATTGCAACGAAACAATGCAATTAAAAAATGAACAGATGTGAATAGACTTTTCTTTTCCAAAGAAGACAGATGGCCAAAAAGTATATAAAAAAAAGTTTCTCAATATCATTAATCACCAGGGAGATGAAAATCAGTACCACAGTGAGATAAATATAACCTCACTCCAGTTAGAATGGCTATTATCAAAAAGACAAGAAATAATAAGTGTTGGCAAGGATGTGGAGAAAAGGAAACTTTGTGCACTATTGGTGAGCATGAACATTGGTGCAGCCACTGTGAAAAACCATATGGAGGTTTTCAAAAAATTCAAAATAAGACAGCAATCCCACCTATGGGTATATACCCAAAGAAAATGAAAGCATTAACTTGCAAAGATATGTGCACCCCCATGGTCACTGTAGCATTTCTTGTAGTCAATATATGGAAACTACTTAGGTGTCCACTGATGGATGAAAGAAATCATGATACACACATGTGTGTGTACACACATACAGTAGAATATCATTCAGACAAGAAAAAAGGAAACAAAATTTGCCATGTGACACTATGGGTGGATCTCAAGGGCATTATACTAAGTGAAATAAATCAGACAGAGAAGGACAAATACTGTACGATCTCTCTCAGATGAATCTAAAACAAAACAAAACAACAACAACAAAGGAAGTTCATAGATACAGAAGACAGATTGATGGTTGTCGGAGGTGAATGAGTGATGGGAGAAAGGGTGAAAGGATCAAAAGGTAAAAAGAAAAATCAGGTTCTAAAATTCTTGAGTTGTTGGAATAATGAGCCAAAGGGAAAAGTAAAATTTCATAGCAATGAATGCAAAGTCCTGATTTTAGGTTAAAACAAACCTTTCAAAAGAAAAGGTTTGTGGATATTTGAATCAGTTCATATAAGAAACAAAGACAGTCAAACAAAAACCACACTGATGCCCAGGTACCACACTGGATCAATTAAATCAGAATCTTTGATGCTGGGGACTTGGCAGTCACTTGTTAAAATTTTCATTCAAGCCTGAGGACTCCTGGCTTACAGTGAGGATTTAATTTTGTCTTTGGTAGGTGGAAACTCCAGCTTAATTGGGGTTCTGTGAGAAAGGAAGGAATGATTTAGGGTAGCAACCAACTATGTCCAAGTGTTTCACACTTTTCAGGAGAGTTTAGATGGAGCTGGTCTGCTGTGTTGTGGGAGGAGAATACAGAGGGGCAGCCTAGAGGAGCACAGAAAGCTTCAACTGAAGTTTGAAGTGAATCTCAAAGAATAATAAGAACTAGCAAGACAAGTGTTTGGCATAATCTAATTTGCAGTATCAATTGTTCAATCTTCAGGTAGTGTGGAGACAATATTGGGTACAGAGGAAGAAACTGGAGGCAGAGAGACCATTTGGAAGCTATGAGTATAAGGCTGGTGAGGGGAGACTATGTACTGAATTAAGTCAGTAACAAAGGACCTGAAGACAAGGCTATAGATTCAAGGGATTTGTAGAAAAAGGATCTGCAAGATGTATTAACCAGTGTTGTGAATGGTGAGGAATAATTTTTTAGGTTGACAACCAGTTTTCTGCTTAAATGGTCTGGTGAGGCAAACTGATTCCTGAACCTGGAATTATAAATTGTTCCCTGTCTCTGGGGCATAGGAAATATCAAGAGAAAGACAGGCTTGGAAGATAATGGCTTGGATTGTATCTGAAGTGCCTGAGGCATTCCATGGAGCTATGCCCAGAATACAAGTGGGTAGAAATCTTGTGAGTCAACCAAGTGTGTTCATGAATAGAGATACAGATTTCTGTATTGTTTGCAAAAGGTCATTGAAAATATGGGTTTGGTGACCACCACTGGAAGGAAAAAACCCAGAAGCCTCTTACATATTGTGTAACATAGTAAGGAACTAGGATGCAGGTTTTAAGTAATGATGCTAACCTTTTAGTAACTATAATAGTGTAACAAAGGTCTTCTAAGACTGGAAATGAGCAGTATTTTAGAATACTCTTCTCGAAAGTGATCATGTTCCATGGCTCTCCACAATTCTAAGGGAGGGCCATTGCTCTTTTTTTTTTTTTTTAATTTATTTATGATAGTCACAGAGAGAGAGAGAGAGAGAGAGAGAGAGAGAGAGGCAGAGACATAGGCAGAGGGAGAAGCAGGCTCCATGCACCGGGAGCCCGACGTGGGATTCGATCCCGGGTCTCCAGGATCGCGCCCCGGGCCAAAGGCAGGCGCCAAACCGCTGCGCCACCCAGGGATCCCCCCCCCATTGCTCTTTTATTGTTCCTCCAAGGAAGGCGCTTCAAGGTCTTGTCAGGATTAAGCATTTTTTTGGCTTGTGGTATTACACTGTTATGTTCCAGATAGTTTTTATGAAATAAGTGAGAGATTGTCATGTCTATTTTTTTCAATGGGCCTCTTTTATTGAGCTTTTGTGAGCAAGACATGTTTTAGAAATCCTCAGGAATGCCTGACTCATTTTCAGGTTATTCTTTTGTTGATATAATAGATCTCTCAGTTGTGATCTCCTGCAGATTCTGCTTTCCTCTCAGAGGGTCAAATTTGTCTTCAATAATGACAAGACTGTTGTTCAAATATCCCTGAGTTTTGATATCTCAAATGAGAGTTTGCACAGTTTTAGGGGGCCTGAAATTTTTAGTAATATATTTTATTTTACTATGTCATGTAGAAATGCCTTACTTTAACAATTTCAGACATCATTACATGATATCAAATAGTATTAAAAATCCTGTGTTCTCTTACTTAATTTTCCTTCTATTTCCTTTATGCTTCTAAAATATTTTAGGTATTTTCATGTGAAAGGATGTTATTACATAATTGAACCATAATTTAGTCTATGGAAGTATTCTACTTAATTCAGTGAATATTTCTGAACAAACTATGAACTGGACAATCTTCCCTATTGCAAAATATGTGTGAATAATATTTATTTTTTAACTTAAATCCAAATTAGCCAACATCTAACCATGGAATGTCCTATTAGACTTTCAAAAATTTTAGAAGATATTTTAGAAGACAGAGATTCCATGGTATTGTATGGATCATATGATAGTGTACTATGGCAATGATGCTTCTTTGGCTAATAAATAAAAATTAAAACAGCAAACCAGTGTCAACAATTGGATAAACATCAACAATGGTTTGTTATTCTTTCTTTGCATGACTAGTGAATGGTGATTGATAACAAGTTTAGAATTAGCCAAGTCATCATAGAAATATGTTTAAATCATCACAATCACTCAGGACATCGGTTTCTTCCAACCTGTGAAATAAAGGAGTTGAACAGTGTCATAATTACTCTAAAGTTAGCACAGTGACTTTCCACTACCTAGAGATCCTTGCTCAGTTTTACACTTGATGGAATTTTTACTCATACTTTGAAAGCCAACACAAATGCCACTTCCTTTGGGAAGTATTCTCAGTCTCCCAGAAGGTGTCTACTACTTGCTCCCCTGTGCTGCTTAGCAGACAACATCGAAGAATGCTTATTATGGCATCGTTACAGTGATTTCCTGTTGAAGGCTCTGTTTCTTTTTAAATATTGTAAAGTGTTTGAGTTAGGTTTTTAAGTTAATTCATTTTGCATATTGCTCACTTTGTTTCAGTTGCGAGTCTACCTGAAATGCTTAAGCAGAAAAGGAATTGATTGGCTTGTAACTTGTAACTGGAGACATAAGGATGGAGCTGGATTTAGGCACATCTTAAATGAGGGTCTCACAAGATATCACTGGGATCCAGTTCCTTTCTCCATCTCTTATCCTCTCTCTTTCTGGGACATTTCTCACATGAAATAGGCTCTTCCATCATGGCAGATGGCTTAAGTCTTACAGCTTCACAAACCAAAGAGCAATAGATTTGGGAAAGCTTAGATTCAGGGTATCTCCCACAAATCCTAGAGATTCACTCTGAAAATATCAGTTTGGGTCAAAATTAACCCCTTTATTTTATTAGCATGGACAGGTGAAGGTGATAAGCAAATTCGGTACTGCGACTCATCTTTCATTTACATTACAATAACATAATTATTCTTAGGGACACATGTTCAGATTGTACTGAATAAGAGTAACAAAGGAGTTTGTGTTGCAAGAAAATCAGGATATGTATACTGGGCAGAAAATAATAACTACTAGGAAGACACATTATATGTCTGTACACATTACATGGATTAGAATCTCAAGAGTATAGTGACTAAAAGAGTGTATGAATAAATGAAATATGTTCAATGCTGAAAAAAAACAAATGAAAGAAGGAAGGATACCATTTATCTCTACTAGAGTTAAGGCCAAATTCAAGGCCCTCTCTAAAATTATGCTTTTGAGGGCTTTATTTAAAAGGCTAGTATATTAAAAATGCCCAAAGGTAATAAAAAGATGGGAGACACTCATGTAAATGTTCATGAACCAGATAATATATTTTTTTAAATAAATTTTTCGTTCTCATAAGAATGGATGAGAACAGTGTCATGGAAAATCAAAAAGTCTATAATACATATTTCTTTCATAATTTGCATTTCAAGGAAAAATAAATTATATCTTTTTCTTCTTAAGTATGTTTTACTTAAGGTGATATTTATGGCTGAGGGGATCCCTGAAGATTGGTTGTCAGGAAATCAAGCTATAGGTAATCTGCTGGGAGGATAACAAACAGATAACTGTCTCTTTTTTATTTTTTTTTTAAAGACTTTATTTATTCATGAGAGATACAGAGAGAGAGAGACAGAGACACAGGCAGAGGGAGAAGCAGGCTCCATGCAGGGAGCCTGAATGTGGGAGTCAATCCTGGGCCCGCAGGATCACACCCTAGGCTGAAGGCGGCACTAAACCACTGGGCCACCAGGACTACCCACTGTCTCTTTTTTAATTTTAAAATTTATCTGTTACTTAATGGTCTCTGGAAGCTTGAGCATCATTTTAATTAAAACAGTTTAATTAAAATTCAGTTTGATTGAAACATGCAGCATGACAGGAACTCAGCCAAGAGACCAACACCAATGACAAAACAAAATTTGTCACATAGGAACTCCCAGTCTACATATAAAACTCTATCCTTTTTTCCTACTGTATGGAAAGTATCATAAAGCACTTTTTCCTTGTTGTGACCTGTAACAAAATTATGGTCAATAAACTATTTGTGTACATTTGTTGTTTCATGACCTTCAGCTCTCTAATGGCAGAGACCTGTCCACCTATTTGAATACTCTGTCCCTTACACAGAGACAAAGAAGACACTTCATGAGTGATGAGGTGTCAATGTCAAATGAAATGAATACAAACAGCTAAATGAGGGGCTTATCGAAATCAGTGAACACGTTGTGGAACGATCTAAATAAGTAAATGTTGGTGGGTTTATGAAAACCACTGTGGTAACAGTGAAAGTGCCTCCCAGACTGGTGACTTTAGGGAATGTAATTGATACAGAGCCCCCTCTGCTCTGGTGTAAATTCTATCTCTGTGTTTGCTCCACAGCTGTTTTCTATGGGCTCCTCTCAGATGCTGATTGACTGTGGTAAGGATAAGAGGAAGAAGTGGGATTCCTCTGATCGTTGACTTTGACTACAGACTCCCTAGTAGCCTAGCAGAAGTTTTCTGAGCCTCCTAGGCAGTTTCGGAGATGTCTACCTAGCCTTACCTTTCCTCTTTACCCAGAGACAGCCTTGTATCATGGTCTGAAGCCAGACCTCCTGGAACCATTTTCATTTTCTTTCACAGACATTTCATGCTCAAAATAATTGTGTACTTAATTCTCATCTCGGCATTTGCTTCTCAAAGGACCACAACTAATACAATCATGATACTTGACAAATAATTTTATTATTTGACAACATGTGTGTAATATGATGTTACTGTGCTAGATTCTAGAAATACAAAGACAAAAAAGACAGTAATCTTAATGATATCTTACTATATTAGGAGAAAGAGTAATTGAAATACAATAAAAGTGTAGTTATTTATGATACAGGAATTTATCACAAAAGGAAAAGGACGTGATTAGTGGAAATGCACCAGTGGATACAATTAAAGGTGAATTCTTAATATCAAAGTATAGGAACAATCATCTGTATATAGATAATTAGGCACATCATCGATCCCAGCTGGGGAACATACATTCCTGATGATTATGGCTTTATGAGGGTGTGTACGTGTGTGTATACCAAATTTTATTATGCTTCACTTGTGCTTTGCATATATTCTGTTTTTTACAAATTGGTGGTTTATGGCACGCTATGTCCAGCAAATCTATTGGCCTTTCCCCAACAGCATTTGCTCAGTTTGGTAACTCACATATTGTAAGTTTTTTCATTAATACTATATTTGTTATGGTGATCAGTGGTTATGACTCAGTGAAAGCTCAGATGAATGGTCACCATTTTTTAGTAATAAAGTATTTTAAAATTAAGGGTTTTTTATTTTTAAGTTTTTATTAAATTCAAGTCAGTTAACATACAGTGTAATATTAGTTTTAGGTGTACAATATAGTGATTCAGTACTTCCATACAACACCCATACTCATCACATCAAATGCACCCCTTAATCCCCATCACCTGTTTAACTTATCTCCCCACACACCTCCCCCTGGTAACCATCAGTTTGTTCTCTATAGTTAAGAATCTGTTTCTTGGCTTGCCTCTCCCTCTCTTTTTTTCCCCCTTGCTCATTTGATTTGTTTCCGAAATTCCACAGAAGAGTGAAATCGTATGGTATTTGACTTTCTCTAACTTAGCGTGACACTCTAGTTCCATCCATGTCATTGCAAATGGCTGGATTTCATTCTTTCATAGCTGAATGATAGTCCATTGTGTATATAGATACACACACACACCTTCTATATCCATTCATTACTCAGCGGACACTTCTTTCCATAGTTTGGCTACTGTTGATAGTGCTGCTATAAACATTGGAGTTCATATTTCCCTTTGAATTCATATTTTTGTATTCTTTGGGTAAATAGATACTAGTACAATTGCTGGGTGGTATGGCAGTTCTGTTTTTAACTTTTTGAGGAACGTCTATCCTGTTTTCCAGGATGGCTGCACCAGTTTGTGTTCCCACCAACAGGGCAAGAGGTTCCCCTTTTTCCACATCCTTGAAAATTTGTGTGTGTGTGTGTGTGTGTGTGTGTGTGTGTGTGTGAGCGTAGTTGATTTTACTCATTCTGACAGGTATGAAGTGACATCTCATTGTGGTTTTGATTTGTATTAACCTGATGATCAGTGATGTTGAGCATCTTTTCACATATCTGTTGGCCATTTGTATATCTTCTTTAGAAAAATATTGGTTCATCTCTTCTGCCCATTTATTAATTGGATTATTTGTTTTTTGGGTACTGAGCTTTATAAATTCTTTATTTTGGATAATAACTTTTTTAACGGAGAAACCTTTCTTTTTAAAAATATTTCATTTATTTATTCATGAGAGACACGGAGAAAGAGGCAGAGACACAGGCAGAATGAGAAGCAGGCTCCCTGCAGGGACTCTGATACAGAACTCGATCCCAGGACTCTGGGATCATGACCTGAGCCAAAGGAGGATGCTCAACCACTGAGCCACCAAGGTGCCCCTGGATACTAACCTTTTATCAGGTATTTTCATTTGCAAATATCTTCTCTCATTCGAATGATAGGTTGTTTTTTTTTATTTTGTTGTTTCCTTAACTATGCAGAAGATTTTTATTTTGATGAAGTTCTAATAGTTTATTTTCTTTTGTTTCCCTTGCCTCAGAAGACATATCTAGAAACAAATTAATATGGCCATTGTCAAAGAAGTTACTGCCTGTGTTCTGTTCTAGGATTTTTATGGTTTCAGGTCTCACATTTAGGTCTTTAATCCATTTTGAATTAATTTTTAAATATGGTGTAAGGAAGTGGTCCAGTTTCATTCTTTTGCATATTGCCATCTAGTTTTCCAACACCATTTGTTGAAGACACTGTCTTTTTTTCCATTGCATATTCTTGTCTCCTTTCTCCAATATTACTTGACTATATAGTCATGGGTTTGTTTCTGGGCTCTCCTGGTCTCTTGATCTATGTGTCTGTTTTTGTGCCAGTACCATGCTATTTTGATAACTACAGCTTTGTGATATAATTTGAAGTGCAGAGACTCCAGCTTTGCTTTGCTTTTTCAGGATTGCTTTGGCTAATTGGGGTCTTTTGCGGTTCAATACAAATTTAGAATTGTTTTTTCAAGTTTTGTGAAACATGCAGGTGATATTTTGATAGGGATTATATTAAATATAGAGATTGCTTCAGGTGGTATAAACATTTTAACAATATTTGCTCTTCCAATTCCATGAGCTTGGAAATTTTTTCCATTTCTTTGTGCCACCTTCAGTTTCTTTCATCAGCATTTTATAGTTTTCAGAGTAGAGGCTTTTCATCCCTTTGGTTAGGTTTATTCCTAGGTATCTTATTATTTTGGGTTCAATTGTAAATGCAATTGATTTCTTAATTTCTCTTCCTGCTGCTTCTTTTTTGGTGCATAGAAATATTACAGATTTCTATATGTTGATTGTGTATCCTGTGTCTTTACTGAATTTGTCTCTCAGTTCTAGCAGTCTTTTGGTGGAGTTGTTAGAGTTTTCTATATATAGAATCATGTCATCTGCAAATAGTGAAAATTTCACTTCTTCCTGCTTGATTGGGATGCCTTTTATTTCTTTTTGTTGTCTGGTTGTTGTGCCTAGGACTTGAATAAAAGTGAATAAAAATGGTGAGAACGAATATCCCTATCTTGCTCCTAACCATAGAGTTTTGTCCCTTTTTGGATGACATTAGCTGTGGGTTTTTCATATATGGCCTTTATTATGCTGATGTATGTTCCCTCTAAACCTACTTGACTGAGGGATTTTATCATGAATGGATGTTGTACTTTGTCAAATACTTTTTCTGCATCTATTGAAATGACCATATGGTTCTTATCCTTTCTTTTATTAGTATAATATATCATATTGATTAATTTGTAAATATCAAACCACCCTTACAACCAGGAATAAATCTCCCTTGATTATGGTGAATGATTTTTTTATGTACTGTTGGATTTGGTTTGCTTGTATTTTACTGAGAATTTTGGCATCTATGTTTATCAGGAATATTGGCCTGTAGTTCTCTTTTTTAGTGGTGTCTATCTGGTTTTTGTATCAGGGTAATTCTGGCCTCATAGAATGAATTTGCAAGTTTTCCCTCCTTTTCTCTTTTTTGGAACAGTTTGAGAAGAATAGATATTAACTCTTCTTTAAGTGTTCAGTAGAATTTACCTATGAAGCCATTTGGCCCTGGAATTTTGTTTGTTGGGAGATTTTTGATTACTGATTCAATTTTTTTGCTGGTCATGGATCTGTTCAAGTTTTCAGTTTCTTCCTGTTTCAGTTTTGGTAGTTAATATGTTTCTAGGAATTTATCCATTTCTTCCAGGTTTACCAATTTGTTGGCATGTAGTTTTTCATAATATTCTCCTATAATTGTTTATATTTCTGTGGTGTTGTTTTCTTTTTTGTTGTTGTTGTTTGTTTGTTTTCTCCTCTCTAATTTGTGATTTTATTTATTTGGGTCCTTTTTCTTTTCCTTTTGAGAAGTCTGGCTACAGGTTTATCCATTTTATTAATTTTTTTCAAAGAACCAACTCTGAGTTTTATTAATCTGTTCTCTTTTTAAAGCTTCTGTATCATTTAATTCTGCTCTACTTTTAAAAATATTTTATTTATTTATTTAAAATATTTTATTTATTTATTTATAATAGACACAGAAAGAGAGAAGCAGAGACACAGGCAGAGGGAGAAGCAGGCTCCATGCAAGGAGCCCAATGTGGGACTCAAACCCAGGAATTCAGGATCATGTCCTGAGCCAAAGGCAGGCGCTTAACCACTGAGCCACTCAGGTGTCCCAATTCTGCTCAATTTTTATTATTTCCTTCCATCTGCTGGCTTTAGGCTATGTTAGTTGTTCTTTTTCTAGCTCCTTTAGGTGTAAGGCTAGGGTTTTTATTTGATACTTTTCTTGTTTCTTGAGGTATGCCTATATTGCTATGTATTTCCCTCTTAAGACTGCTTTTGCTGTGTCCTTAACGGTTTGAACCATTGTATTTTAACTTTGATTTATTACCATGTACTTTTTAATTTCTTTGATTTCCTGGTTGCCCTATTTATTGTTGAGTAGTATGTTGTTTAACCTCCATGTATTTGTTGTCTTTTGTGACTTTTTCTTGTGGTTGACTTCTAGTTTCATAGCATTATGATCAGAGGAAATGCATGATATAACTGCAGTCTTTTTGTATTTGTTGAGGACTGTTCTGTGATCGAGTATGTGATCTATTCTGGAGAATGTTCCATGTGCATTTGAGAAGAATGTGTATTCTGCTGTTTTAGGATGAAATGCTCTGAATATATCTGTCAATTCCATCTGGTACTGTGTTTCATTCAGAGCTATTGTTTCCTTGTTTATTTTCTGTGTAAAAAAAAATCTACACAGGATCTTAAAGTCCTCTACTATTATTGTATTATTATCAATGAAGTCTTTTGTGTTCATTTTTTTATTGTTTTATGTATTTGGGTGCTCCCATGTTGGGTGCATAAATACTTAAAATTGCTATATATTCTTATTGGATTGTCACTTTTATTATTGTATAATGCCCTTCTTTGTCTTTTGTTACAGTCTTTGTTTTAAAGTCTAGTTTGTCTGATATAAGTATTGCTACTCCAGCTGTTTTTTGACGTCCATTTGCAGGATAAAATTTTCTCCATCCCCTCACTTTCAATCTGTGGTGTCTTTAGGTCTAAAATGAGTATTCTGTAAGCAACATATAAAGGAGTCTTGCTTTTTTTTTTAATTCATTTGACACCCTTTGTCTTTTGAGAAGAGCATTTAGTCCATTTATATTCAAAATAATTATTGATAGATATATATTTCTTGCCATTTCATTACTTGTTTTGTCGTTGTCTCTGGGAGGTTTTCTCTGATTCTTTCTTGTCTTTGTCACTTTTGGTCTCTCTTTTCCACTCAAAGAGTCCTCCTTAGTATTTCTTGCAGATCTGATTTGTTGTCACGAACTCCATTAGTTTTTGTTTGTCTGGGAAACTATTTCTCCTCCTATTCTTCTGATTGCCTTGCTGGATAGAGTATTGTTGGTTGCAGATTTTTCCCTTTCAGCATTTTGAATGTATCATGCCACTCTCTCTGGCTTGCCAAGTTTTTGTTGAGAAATCTCCAGCTAGCTTTATGGGTTTCCCTTGTAAGTTCAGGACTTCATTTGTCTTGTGCTTTTAAGATTTTTTTTATCGTTATATTTTGTAAGTTTTATTACAATAAGTTTTGATGTGGGCCTGCTTTTTTTTTTTTTTTTTTTTTTTTTTTTTTTTTTTTTGTTAGGAGATCTTGTGCTTCCTGGATCTGGATGTCTGTTTCTTTCCCCAGATTAGGGATGTTTTCTGCTATCATTTCTTGAAAAAAAAATTCTGCCATCTTTTCCCTCTCTTCTTTCTCTGGAACTTCTTTAATACGAATGTGATTTCATTTGTTGGAGTCACTGAATTCACTAAGTCAATTTTTATATTCCATAAGGTTTCTTTTTCTCTTTTGTTCAGCTTCATTACTTTCCATTACTTTATCTTCTGTGTCACTAATTTATTCCTCTCCTTCTTCTAGCTTGCTGTTCATTGCATCCAGCATGTGTCTAATCTTGTTTATTTCACTGTTCATCTCTGATTGACTATTTCATAACTATTTTATCCCTGTTCTATGGGGCTCATTGATGTCTTCTATTCTTTTCTCAAGTCCAGTGAGGATCTCTATGATTGTTGTTTTAAATTCTCCATTGGGCATGTTACTTGTATCTGCTTTGTGTAGATCTTTGGCCTTGTCCTCATCTTATTCTTTCATTGAGTACAAATTCCTCCATCTCTGCATTTTGTCTAAGTCTCTGTCTTCTTCTCTGTGTTAGAAAAGCAATTATGTCTCCCACTCCTGAAAGTAATGGGTTAATAAAGAGATGATGTAGGGAACAGGGCCTGGCACTTCACAGAATATCTCTGATATATGCTGCATGTGCTCTGCTATTGTGTTTTGGCTGCTCTATCCTTTGGATCAGTCATCTGCAGAGGCTCTTCTAGCCTGCTGTGGGCCATTTTTTTAATGCCTAAATCATGTTGCTATACTTCCTACCTTATTTGATGCGGCCTCTTCTCTCCCTTTAGTTGTAGAATTTGTTCTGTCAGGCTTCAGGTTGATCTCTGGGGTATTTAGGATGATTTGATAGTTTTCTAGTCATGTTGGTGGGACTAGACTAACCTAGTTCCTACTACTCTGCTGCCATCTTCCTCTCTCCATAAAGTATTTGCTTTTATAAAAACCATAATGCAATTGCACATTTAGTAGACTACAGCATAATGTAAGCATAACTTTTATATGTACTGGGAAACTGAAAAATCCATTTGAATCTCTTTCTTGTGATATTTACTTTATTGTGGTATCCTAAAGATGGACTCTCAGTGCCTCTGAGTTATGCTTGTATATACAAACAACCTGGAGGTCTTGTTATATGTAGCAATCTGGAATAAGGCCTGAAACCATATATATTTTCAATAACAGTTTTACTAAGATATTATTTACACACTGTCAAATTGGTCTTTAAAGTGTTTACAATTAGTAAGTTATAGCATGCTCACAGAGTTGTGCAGTCTTCTCTCCTACCGAACAAAAGCATCATGTAGACCACATTTTAAATAGCAAAGTGCTAAGAATCTGGCCACCAGTATCTGATACAAACGAAACTATTTCACCCTTGAATAGTTTCATAAGGCTGACTGAAGTGAAAACTAAAATTCCACATGGACTTGGCATCATGATAGGACTGGGCCTCAGTTCTGCCTGAGTTATTTTTGTTTGTTCGTTTTTTAATAGAAGCTTTATAGAGAGACTTACCCTTGAAGATCAGAGAAGTTGCTCAGAAGCGATGGAAAGGCTTGTCTTTTGAATATGGAAAAGGTATGAGTTGAGTTGATTATTAACCCCTGGAGAAAGTATCATGCAGGAGGACACCATGATGTGAAAGCATGTAGTCTTCTTTAAGGACCTACAAAATGTTCAGCACATCTGCAGTGAAGATTTTAAAAATTGTAGAGTAATTTTGACCAAATTATAGAAAGCCTATGTTCCATGTTAGATTCTGGAGGGTTTTGTTTTGTTTTGTTTTGTTTCATTTTGAGAGAGAGAGAGAGAAAGAGAGAGAGAGAACATGTGCACATGCGATGTTGGAGAGGCAGAGGGAGTGAGAAAATCTCAAGCAGGCTCCATGCCCAGCAGAGCTGATGCGGGGCTCTATCTTATGACCCTGAGATCATGAGTTAAAATCAAGAGTGGGACACTTAACCAACTGAGCCACCCGGGTGCCACTGGAGTTTGGGTTTTAACCTGAAGATGAAGAACCATCTAACAAAGAGACATGATTTTTTAAATTAATTAATTTATTTGAGAGAGAAAGAGCACGAGAGAGAGAGAGAGAGAACAAGCATGATGAGGGGTGTGCTAAGAGGGGGAGGGGGAAGCAGGCTCCCTGGTCTAGGGGAGGCTTGATCCTAGGGGCTGGATCCCAGGACCCTGGGATGATGACCTGAGCCAAAGGCAGACTGACTGAGCCACCTAGGCACCCCCAAAGAAATATGATTAAAAGCCATTTTAGAAAGGTATTTTTGGTAAAACCTTGAAGATGAATTTGAAAAATTTGAGGATGATTGCAAGTGACCAATCAGAGGGATGTTCCCGCAACTGAGGCAATAATTCTTAAGGCCCCAAATAATTCATTTGCAGTTAGATTTAGAAGTTAAAAACAAGTTAGAATAATGTAGAATAATGATGCATAAAACTTTGTGAGAATTCAGATAGAAATGTGGGAGGTATAGGATCCCTGGTTGAAACCCAGGATTTTAGCTTCAGTGACTTGAGGTGTTTTGTGCTTATAGCACTACAGTGAATTTTATATATCCATAGTAGTTCTATGTGAAAAGACAATACAATAAGATAATAGTGATGCAAGATACTACTGTTATGCACTGTTTATTTCCCCTTAATAATCAGAAAAGAATGTAGAGCAATGCTACACTGAGAGATTTTTTTGGAGGGGGTACCTTTACATAATAGGTAAAGTGGAAAAAACTCTGAATGAAAATTAAGATCACATATTTTGTTTTTCAGAATCCCCCTTTGTGGGTCGATTTTTCTTTATGGACTGTTTTTCTCATTCTTTACAATGATTCTGAGTCTCTTTTAGAAATTTGTAGTAAAAGCCCAAGGCTGTAATATATGCATGTTATTCTGAAATATGGTAAGTAATATAGCACTGTAAATTATTATCTTCACTACCATTATTTAAATGTAAGAAATAATTTCTTGGATGACATGCCTATTTTAAAGGACAAAAGAGCCTCAGTCAAGTTAAGTACTAATAGGTGGAAATTGCACCTCACACTGAAGTACAATTTAGTTATGTTGTACAGTGGACTGAATTTTGCTTCCCCAAAATTCATATGTCAAAGCTTTAATCCTACTGTAAGGGTATTGAGAAGGAGGCCATTTAGGAGGTAATTAGATCATGCAGTGGAGCCCTCGTGAATGGGATTAGTACCCTTCTTAGGGAATTAGTGCCCTTATAAGAAGAGGTCCCAGAGAGCCAGCTAGTTTTCTTACCACCTTGTGGCAAAACAACAAGAAATCAGCTGTCTGCACCCAAGAAGAGAGCTCTCACAAAACTGGGCCATGTTGGCACTCTTTCAGAGTTGCAGCCTCCAGAACTGTGAGAAAAAAAAAAAATGTTGTTTTTAGTTAGATAAACAAGTTTATTTGTAAATGTAGTAAACACATATCATTAAATTCAATGAAAGGATACATTTTAAAATCATTCAGAAAGCCATCTGTAAATTTCCCAAGACTGTATGGTCAGATGTAACCTAACCTGATGTCATCTTAACTGGCAGTTAGTTTAAATAGGATAGAAAAAAATAACAATATAACTGAGGAGAATTTAAGCAGATTTTAAAATTACAGGGGCTCGAGTTTGTTCCATTGAATTTTTCATCAAGGTTTAACTCTTGAAATCTTTGAGTTTCTTCAAAACACGAAGAAACTTGTACAGAAGAGTCTAATAATAAAGGAGGCCTTGGGGGGTTTACCTACAGGACAATGAGATCTAAAGGAGTCTGCTTTTGAAGTAAATAAAGGCTTTTTCTGAGCTTACAATACAATTATAGTTGTACTGAAAACTGAATTATAGACGAAGTATTTTCAAGTTAATGGAACAGTTTTTATTTGTCTGTTCACAATATGACCCACTGTTGGTAGAAATCATAAAATGTACTTTAAAACGTATCAAAATGTGAAAACATAAGATATTTATGAGCTAAAATAGAAGATACATATTGCAAAAATAAGGTCTTTTTTTAAAAGAAAGATTAGTTGACTGTTAAGTTTGGTTTCATTTTTTAAGGGTACATGGAGAAGATTGGTGGGATGGTGCACAAAAGTTAAGAATGGATCCAACTGACTTTTGTGCCAGAGCCTATAGTCATATTCCAAGTAGTGTTTAGAATATATATGAAAAAATTTTCTCAAGAATTTCTGTATAAAGATGAAAGAAATAGTAGTAGTGTTTATGGAATAAGCAGCATAGAAATGACTGAAGGAAACATGAAACATTGAATTCTTACTATAACTTGTTTGAATTGCTGGTGTAATATTCAACTAAAAATTACCTGTAGAAATAGTTATGAATTTGGAGTGTTCCATGTTGAGGAATTACCTCATGCTAGGATTGATTGATTGATTGATTGATTTTAGGACCCAATAATTTAGATCAATCTGGTATTACCAGAAATTTAAAGTTGAAATAATCTCTTTCCCATAGTCAATTTTTTAAAGAATTATAAATCATAGAATTACAAAGTTTTTTCTCTTTAGAATTTCTTAGTTCTAAAGATAAATTATGACTTGATGACAAGAAATGTCCTTCTTTTATCAACCAATTTCAAAGTTAAGAACTGTTCTAAATATAGTGTGTGTATATATATGCATGTGTGTGTGTGTGTATGTGTGTGTTTGTAAAGAAAAGTTTCTTTAAATTCTGATTCAGAGTGGAAAATTTTAAGAGAATTTCCACCCATCAGGAATTTTGGCAGATATCAGAGTACAAAGAAACTTTTAGATAAAGCAGATATTTGTTTTAAATATGCTATATTTTGTTCAGACTTGTTTATTTTGCAGTATTTGTTTCAATGATTATCCTTGGCATACTTAAACTTGTGTGTTAATTTTTATGTGAATGCTTTGAATGATTTAAATATTACATTTTGGAAAAAATATTCCTTTCTGGTATGTGAAGAGCTATTGGAACTCTTCTTGCTTCTCCCAAATCCTGTAATTGTCATTATTTTTCTTATGGGAATGGGAATTTCAGATTAATTAAAGCATACCATTAACCTCAGGCAAGGAGACAGATTTAATCTTTGTTGTCTCCTGATACTCTTTTAAATTATTTTCATGTCTTCAACATCTTTCTAGTGAGCTTAAAATGTTTCTACTGATTTGATCTTACTGGTCAAGAAAAGGGCATCTGCCAAGCTAATTTACTCTAGAGGATTTAATGAACAATACATACTTTCCAAAGGACTGCATTTCAAGAAAGAATAAAATAATGCTTCTTAATATAGCGGAGAAAGCATGGCTTTGGGATTTAGACAAGTGATTTTCATAATGAGATCCTCATTATGTGATCCTGAACAAGTTATTTTTTCAAGCCTTAGTTCATGTTTAAAAATCATATGATTTGGGGGAGAATTTAACAAGGATATATTCATTCATCTGTTTCTCAGGCATTGTGCTAGGTTTTGGAGTTTCTATGAAACAAAAGCCTGTTTTCACATAGAGTTCATAGTCTAACATAGGAGATAGTAATGTGCTTTTGTAGGATGTGTATAATGAGCCACATGCATATTAAACAAAAGGCCACAATGTATTTGAAGGTTACAGAAGGTGTTGGGGAGTTACTGATATTTTATACTGAGTGTTTTTTTTTTTAAGATTTTATTTGTGTATTCATGAGAGACACACATTGAGAGAGAGGGACAGAGATGTAGGCAGAGGGAGAAGCAGGCTCCATGCAGAGAGCCCGATGTGGAACTCGATCCCGGGACTCTGGGATCACGACCTGAGCCCTGAGCTGAAAGCAGACACGCTTAACCACCGAGCCACCCAGGCGTCCCTATACTGAATTTTAAAAATATGTAAGGATGCTTCACACAAAATTAGTGACTCATCTGAAAGAAATATGTCTCAAATGGCAGAATATTTTACTCTTTGTTATCTGTGTGGGAGAGAGTAGTGTCTGTCACTGAAACACACACATAGCTACACACACACACACACACACACACATACACACCCTATATTATAGGAACCAGAGTTGGTTCACTGAGAACATTGGTTAAAAAGGGAGATCTTTAAAAATGACATAGTCTCCTAAATATATTAACATCACTGTTATTTGTATATTTACTTGTCAATCTTGTAATAAAGGCAAGGCATTTTCTTTGATTATGGGCTTGCTGATTAGGGTCTTATTTTTTCCCTTGCATGAATGGTACCCAGTTTGCACTTTCTGTACTGCATTTCCATTTTCGGGATTTTCTGAGCATAATAATATTTAGATTCTTGATAAGCAACTTGAATGCAGAGCTTTCTTTCATATATTTATGAGTTTTTTAAACTTGCAAGGTTGTCTTACTTTAATTTTGATAACATTTTTGCTTAACAACTCACCTTTATTATGTGTGTCCAAACATGCATAGATTTCGTAGCCTCAATTTTGTATTTTGGCATGGATATTTCAACAATTTATGTACGTTTTTCAATATTATGTTAGGTAGTCACACTTACACGTCATGCTGGAATAAACAGGTTTGGAGACAAACACAGTTGATTGACTCATGATACCAACATGAGTTTTTCTGACTGGCAAGAGAAATGCATGAGCATCCTGTAACCTGCTGACAACATGCACATAGAGCACATAGCAAACAGTCACTATAATTAAAAGACTTTTCCATTCCAAATCAGGACGGTGTCAGAACTTAAATTTTCACTGTATATAAAGACAATATTGTCAATATCCATTAAAATAATTGTAATGTCCTTTAATACTTTCATCTTCTAAATATCCTTATATTTTATGGAAATCCCTCAAGACTGTTATAATTTGCCAAGAAAAGGAGTAACTTGGTCAAACTGGAGAAGGAATACCTGGGCTCCTCCCTCCATGTTACATTAGAATTCTATACAGAATATCAACAACATAAACAGGTGGATAGATACATAGGTAGGTAAATAGATAGATAAATGGGTACAGAAATCAATTTGTACCCATGGATGTTATTTAAAGGTCAGTTTTTAAATGCAATTTGTATTTATTATTTTTAAAGATGTATTTATTTATTTGAAAGAGAGAGAGAGAGAGAGAGGGAGGGAGAGAGAGTGGAAGGGAGGGTGGATGATAGAAATTCAAGCAGACTCCACACTGAGCAGGGAGCCCAACATGGGGCTTGATCTCACGACCCTGAGATCACCACCTGAGCTGAAACCCAGAGTCAGATTCTTAACCAACTGCACCATGCAGGCACCCTGAAATTTAATTTATTTTTAAATACCTCATTGTTATTAGCTTATTTTTAATAACTCTACCTTCATTTTATTTGAGATTTAAGAGTAAGTCACCTAAAAGCTTATTTTAAGGTCTAAAGTAGCTTAAATTAAGAATCATGATTTTAGAAAGAGAAAATCACTAAGGAAGTATAAGAATAAAATGAAGATATGTTTATTTAATTTTAGCATTTCACAAATAATTTTCCTTGATAAGTGCTAATTACTTTTTCTTTGCCTTGGATGTTCCTAAAACCATACGTTAAATGATGAGTCACTGTCCATATCATTGATCACATCCAAAGTGCATAAGGCAGTATACTAAATATTTGCATTATATGAGATTCCAGATTCAGAGGCTATATTCTTCCATGCATTCACAAAAGCCCTGCCTTGCAGAGTTTTCTGTCTTTAAGTGCTTGGACCAATATCATGTACCAACTGGACAGGACTTTTTTAAAAAGGTATTGACACAAAACTGAGCATTTTATTTTAATATTTGGGCACTGTTATTTATTTGACTTGATATGCTGAGTAAAGTCAAGCTGCCTTTGGGAGAATGAAGAAATGTTACAAAATACAAGACAGGTTATAGTCTGTTATTTCAGAGGACAGGTCAAAGAATTTTATATTGAGAGTAACATACATTTGCCATCCTTGGCAGTAATTTCATAAGGAATTTGGATTGATTTGATGTCAAAAAACAATCATAGGAAAAAAATGTCATCACTGTTATAAAGATGATACTCTATAATAATCTAGATTTATATTGTAAGTGGCTATGAAGGGGGAAAAAAAGCCAAGAATTACACTTAAATAAAACAACAACAAAAAGTGTGATTTGGGAGTTTACTTTTATAACATTATTAAAGCTAAAAATATTTTATATATTTTGATCTTTGTTGAAAACCTACTATGTAGCAGGTACCTTGTTAATTTATTTGTGAATAGTCTGTACAAATGTTTTTGATTTTTCTTCTATCCAATACACTACTCAGAGAAACTCACCATTAAAACAACTCTGGTCTACTTTTGGAGTAGAGTAGGAGACTTTGGGCTTTTCAACAACCTGAGGATTTTGCAGGTGTGAGATAATATGATCTGCAGTGATGTTTGCATCCCTCCATGTATGCACATGGTCAGAAGGAGGAGAGTATAATTGACATAAGGACATCTCATTAAGAAAGGGAAAGATCCTCTGTAATTGCTGGGTCCAGCTTTTGAGAGATCAGCTATCCCTGTTGATATCAGGGGCCCTCCTTGCTCCTGGACATGGAATATCCTATATTCCTAGAAGATGTGTACCTATGATACACTGTGAGAAGTCAGGGGAAAAAAAATCCACCCCTTGAGTTTTACCTGCCTTTCATTCCAGAAGACTCAAATGTCTAACACAACTTAAGTAGGAAGGGATTTAATTGTGCAAACACACCATTAATATCAAATGTAATGAGAATTGCTAAGCAGATGCAATTATTAGGCATACACAAGTTTCTGAAATCACAGATTCTGATGTCTTATAGAAAATCACATTACGATAGAGCAGCAGAGGCTGTCAAAACCCATAAAAGACACAGTCAGAGTCAAGAGCCTCAATGGGGAATTTAAACATGGAGAAACCATACTACAGACTATTGATAAGCCTACTTTCACTAATTTTCCACTTAGGACAGGAGTTCTCACATTTTGCAGTTTTTAAAGAATGCTCATACGTGTATCAGTTAGTGTTGTACCCAAACTTAATGAATACAGAACCTCCCACAATTGCTTAAGGAAATAATTGAGTTGTCCCTGTCAGCAGTCAGCACTGTTATCAGTGACAAGTACCAGGCTTCTTGGTTTGCTGTCTGTGGCAGCCCATGCCTTTTGTGCACTCCGCTTCTGATTTCATCCCAGCTGTGGAAGACAGTCTGTGAGAGCCCAGACAAGCTGTTTATTTCTCTGCCTTTTGCTTTTCCAACATTGAGCACTTCTCAGTTCGCCTGCAGGCACCCAGTGGGGATTAAATCTCATGGAACCAGCCCAGACTGATGGGAGCTGGGCCTTGGTCTTTAAACCCTATGTCTACAGCCTCCTGCCATCGATAGACCTTAACAGATATTTCCATTAGGAGATATTATAGCCTTTGCTGGTATGCAGTCTTTGTTGTGACTACTCAATTATACCATAGCAAGGCTGCCATAAACAATACACAAATGAATGGATGTGGCTTTATTCCAATAAAACTTTATCTACAAAAACAGGCCACTGGCTAAATTTGACCAGTGGGTAGGGTTGCCATATTTATATAAAAATTCAAGACATTTACTTAAATTCAATTTCAGATAAATGCATTTAATTTTTTTAGCATAAGTATATCCTAAACAGATATTTTTTAATATGAAATTCAAAGTTAATTGTGTATCTTGTATTTTATGGCAACACTACCTGTAGATTGCAGTTTGATGATCTCTGCTTTACACAGATTTTATTTTTTTAAGGATTTCAGTATTATATCAAGACTTCTAGAAGAATCACCTCTATTGGTTATAACACTAACGCTAATAAATACACATCAGTTTTGGTGGAGCTCTTTTTCTTTTTTTCTTTTCCTGTTTTACTCTCTAAACTCCCTCACGTTTGCTTTCTGGTATCTTCTCCTAAGTAAACTTCTGCCTCCTGGCTATGGCCTGAATTGTTTCCTCCCTACAGGGTTAAAGCCTCAATCCCCAAGGTGACTATTTATTTATTTATTTATTTATTTATTTATTTATTTATTATTTTTGCAAAGCGACTATATTTAAACAAAGGACCTTGAAGTGTGAATTAAGGTCAAATGACATCATAAGGGTGAAGTCTTAATAGGATTAATTTCCATATAAGTAGAGACACTAGAGAGGTCTCTTTCTCTCCTTACCTGCACAGAAGAAAAAACACATGAGGAATTAGTGAGAAGGCAGTCATCTGCAAGCCAGGAAAAGTCCTCACCAAAAGCAAATCCAGAAAGTAACTTGATCTTGAAGTATAATCTTCACTACTGTGGAGTAAATAATTTCTATTGCTTAAGTCACATAGTCTATGGTATTTTGTTATGACAGCGCTAGCAGATTAATACACTCACCCGCTCTAATGAAAAAAAAATTTAAATATTTTATTTGTTTATTTGAGAAAGAGAGGGAGAGAATGAGTGATAGAAAGCAAGATATGAGTGATAGAAAGATAAAAAGATGATCATAGGAGAAACTGCATTAGCATTTGCCAAGGCCCAGTGGGGGACATCTGCCATAGTTCTAAGCAAAATCCTAGGGCATGGAAATCATGATTGATAAATGAGACATGGTGGTAATTCCATGGAAATAAAGAAAGAAATAATAGGAGTTGAAATGGAAAGAAAGAAGAAAGAAAGAAAAGAAAGAAAGAAAGAAGAAAAAAGAAAAAAAGAAAGAAAGAAAGAAGAAAGAAAGAAAGAAAGAAAGAAGAAAGAAAGAAAGAAAGAAAGAAAGAAAGAAAGAAAAAGAAAGAAAGAAAGAAAAAAAGAAAGAAAGAAAGAAAGAAAGAAAGAAAGAAAGAAAGAAAGAAAGAAAGAAAGAAAATGAGTCGAATAAAAAATAATGAAAGTTTCCAAGACTTAGGAAGAAAGAACCCACATAAGGAGATATAAAAAAGCAATCCTTTAGGCCAAAGCAATATAGTCATAATACAGATAACTCTATGGTGATACATTTGAGAAAGAAAATATATAATTTATATATTATAAATATATATATTATATATTAGTATATATATAATTTGTCAAATTCTGTTGCAAAGAGGTAGAAAACTTGAATAATTCAGTAATACTGTAAAAAAGGTAAAACACAAAAGACAGGCATTAAACCTTCAGAGAACAGATGACTTAGTTCAACATTCAAGGAATTTGAGATTTCAGAAAATATATTGGCATATATTTCATATGAGAATGTTATTTAAGATATGACTGTAAAAAATTTGACCTAAGAATATAGATATAATTATTCTAATTATAATGCTAGTAAATTGAATCTAAGATACCAAAAGAATAAATAGCAAATCAGGTAGGCATGCAATTCAATTCTAAATATATTAGTTAAAGAAAAAAAAGAATCAAGTTAATATAATCCTCAAACCAGGATTTTACGACAGCATAAAATAAAGCATCAGACTAATTGGACCTAACACTGCAGGGGTAAAAATCTTAATTGAAATACTACTTAATAAACTCAAAAAATACATATTAAAAGAGTTATGCAGCATAACCAAGTATTTAATTTTAAGTATGCATGAATGGTTCAATTTTACATAAATTATTTTTATTATTTATTCATAATAGGAAAAAAAAGCCCTCTCAAAATGACATTTGATAACATTAAATGACCATTTATCTTAAAAAACAATTAATTAAGTAGATTCAAAGTACTTAGAGATTGTAAATCTTGCTATTTTCCTACAGCAAATAGCTAATACATTAAATGTTAAAACACTAAAACAGCTATTATTGAAATCACTACAACTCAGGTCAGAGTGCTATCCCCTCTATGGATAAATACTAAATTATTTTGGATATGGATAATACTAGATACATTATAGATATATAGATATCTGTATCTATATAAATAATACTAGATAGTATCTAGATACTAATACTAATAGTATCTAGATAATACTAATATAATACTATAGATAATACTAGATTATTTTGAAGATGCTAACTAGTAAGAGTTACCCAGATCCCCAGACCTGAGATTGCACCCTGAGCCAAAGGCAAATGCTCAATAGGGAAGCCACCCATTTGCCCCTATTTCAGCATTTTAAATGGAAAAATTTGTATTTCACTTACAGAAGACCAGAGATTCTGAACCATTCTGAGACCAGAGATTCTGAACATTTAGGTATATATATTTTTTAATGCTAGAATTCATTTTCTCAGTGGAGAATGAGGCACAGCACAGCAGGAAAAATATTATAGTTGACAATGTTTTAAATTAGACTAATATTGTGAAACACGCTTTAATAGTCCTGGAACCAACATATTTTATTCTTTCTGCTTGACAAAGTTCTGATCATTCAGCTGAATGAGAACTGCTGTTCGTTATTATTTTACATATGTGTAAAAATGTTCAAATACCTTTTTAGATATCATTGTACACAATTTAGACTTGTTATGGTATAAAAACAATATAGGTTAAGAATGGATGCAATTTATTATTTTAACTTTAGAATCCAAAATTATATTTCAGCATATCATAAAACACAAAAGTTAAGGTTACTGTAAGATGAAAATGTACGTGATTCTTTAGAGTTTCAGAACATTTTGGAAAAATAAGACAGGAAGAATTACCCTTATATCTAAGACTGATTCACAACTTCAGCATGTGTCATATTTTCCCTTCTTTTCCTTATAATAAATATAAAATGTAAGGTGTTTGAATCGCATGAAGAAAAGCACCAATATCTCAGAGTAAACTGGTAAATACTTAAGACTAAGGCACTGTGCCAGTCTTCATGTCTCTCAGCAAAACGCTCTCCACTGGATTGCTGTCTGAATCCTTGAGTTCATTTCTAACAAGTAATTTTTCCAAACACTTTAATTTAGCATCACAGATACAGCTCTCATTGAACTTATGAAGTGAGAGACTAAACTTGCTCTCCTCATTCTCTGTGTTGCCTCTAGACTGGAATAGGGAGCATTTACCAGTTACTTAACAGTCTCAGGAACTAAGAGGAAGGTAATGTTTCCTGCAGTCACTTTTATGCTTTCCAGAGCAGCTCTCAGATTATGTTTCTGTTTCCTCTCACAGTCTAATAAATATTGGTTGGATTTGTAATCAGCAAAACTGAGGTCTCCTAAATTCCTTGGTAAGAAAAAGCTAAGTGGTGTTGGTACTTGAAGAGGAAGGAGACCCCTGCACAAGCTTTAGTCCACCATGCTTTTTGAGGTTGCATTTACCATAAAGCCTCTAATTGTTTCCTTGTTTTTCAAATGTATAGTTTAAATATTGTCCTGTGAGTATGAAGGCTATGACTGCATACTTGCAACTTGGAAACATGATTTGCTGACTTACTGGTCAACTTGGAATTTCCTACTTGTTCAGATATTTGAGGTTTTTGAGCCACTAAAAGGCCACAGTCAATAGATTCTACTCCAGAGAAGAAACCATTTTTCAATGGCTGGAGGAGGTAATTCAGTTCCAACAAGCAACAGTTTATTTTACTTCTCAAGTTTTTTTTTTTTTAAATTACATTTATCATAATTTCCTATATTTTATTTCAAATAATGATAGTAACAGGACTTAAGATTTATTGTCAAGTACTGTTCTCAGTTTTTCACTGCTTTGCAGATGTAGTCATGTAATCCTTACAATGTCCCATGAGGTAGACACAGTTGTTCTATGTATAAAAAATAGAAGCAAGGGCAGCCCGGGTGGCTCAGTGGTTTAGCACTGCCTTCAGCCCAGGGCAGGATCCTGGAGACCCGGGATCAAGTCCCATGTCTGGCTCCCTGCATGGAGCCTGCTTCTCCCTCTGCCTGTGTCTCTGCCTCTCTCTCTCTCTCTCTCTCATTCTCATGAAAAAATAAATAAAATATTTTAAAAAATAGAAGCAAGAGGATTTTTACTTATTTTTTTTAATTTTATTTATTTTAGAAAGAGAAAGACTGTGCGCATGCAAGTGGGAGGAGGGGCAGAGGGAGAGAATCTTCAAGTGATTCCCTACTAAGCATAGAGCCGGAGGTGGGGCTCAATCCCAGGATGCTAAAATCACGACCTGAGCTGAAAGCAAGAGTCGGATGCTTAACCAACTGAGCTACCCAAGTGCCCCAAGAGTAATTACTATTTATTCAGGGCTGCATAAGTAGTGAATTACTGAGCTGGGTTATGTAAGGAGGCTGACTACAGAGCCCCGTTCTTCATCTTCTTCCATATGGCCTGCAAAAAATATGGGGAAGTTTGAAAAAAAGATTGAATAATTATTTTATTTTTATAGTTTATAAAATTGAAATTCATTCTTAAATTCCATGGATGCTAGTTTTTCAAATGACAAAAATGCATCCACTTTTCATTATTCTAGAGAGATGGGTATAATATTATGTGGATTTTAAAAACTAACATCAGACTTTTTAACAGAATTGGAAGAAGAATAATGAAATCTAGAACCACAACGCATTAGTCTTGAAGAGAGATGTACTGTATTCTAGTTGAATGACAGACCCCTACCTCTGACTAGCTCAGGAAAATACAGGGGTTAGATTGGCTAAGGTAATGAAGAGTTAAAACCCCAAACTGCTAGGATTCAAGGCACACAGCTAGCTTCAGAAACATCTGAAGCAAACAAACAACCAAAAAATCCCACAACAACCCTCCAAAAAACTTTCTAGCAATTATTTTCCATTTATTATTTCCTGATTTTTCTCTTGAGTTAGCCTTTTTCCTCCTCTCACTAGCTTTCTCTACATAGTGGAAAAATATGGCCAGTGGAGGTGCTCAGTTTTATACTTTATCACCACTACAACTGAGACAACAGATTCCCCTTCTCGGTTGCAATTTGAAAAATTTCAGGAAAGCACTCAGGATGCCATTCCTGGAGAGTGGCCACTCTGGGCCAGTCACGTGTCTCACGCAGCATTGCTTTGTTCCACAGGGGCCTTCTCCACGAATCTGGTTTAGACAATCAGCGCAGGTTAAGTGATGGGAGGATGGATCTGAACAGACCAGATCCACGAAAATGACATGATGCAGTGGCAGGAGCAGAGAATTTAAGAATTAAAGAAATGGTAATTCAAACCCCGGTCCAAAAAGTCACTACTTAAGTGATTCAAGTTACTTTGTGAATCTCTTTTCACATTGGTTCATTTATCTAAACTATTATGATAAATAAATGAGATAATATGTAAACAATAGCTAGCATTAGACTAGCTTGGTATCATTTTTATCTAAGCCCTTGTATTGTCCACGTATTACCTAAGCCCTTATTAGTCTGTATAAGTTTACTCTGTAAATCAGGTTAATGGTGCCTTTTCAGATGAGAAATTGAGACATAAAAAAGTTAAAAAAATGCTCTATACTCATATTTTGTAAATTTGGGAGGCAGAATATGTAGATTTTCAAGAAATATCAATCCTTTATAATATGAGCTCTAAGTTCGTTAATCTTCAAGACATGCTTGCTCTTCCAGGAAAGCTCAATGCTCAGAGGTAGGGCTTGCACTACGTACTTCTGTGAATCTGACTCAGAATCGCCATAATTATAAAAATATCCCTCATTCTTCATTAATGAGTGCTCATCACTAGTCTTGTGCATAATTCAGTATCATACCTTGAGAGGCATAGTGAGTAAGAGCATGGACTTGAGAGCCAGTCTACCTAGGTTAGGAGTGTAGCTTTGCCATTTTTACCAAATGTAGAGCCTTGACCATGTCGCTCAACATATTTGTGTCTTGGGTTTCTTTCCTGTCAAAAGTTAATAGTACTGTAGCTACCTTTCAGATGCATTATAAGGGAAATCATGAACAAATCAGCACTTTGTAAGGTCTCTGAATAATACCTGACCCTTAGTAAGCACTCAAGAAATAGCTGCTACCATTGCTGCTAACTACTATAATCTCTAGTACCTCCACCACCATTAATATTAAGGAATGTTTTCATCTTCTGAATCCACTGTTTCTATTAATCACATTTTAATTTTTAGTTTCTACTTAATTTATGCATGTCATAATTCATGTAGTCAAGAAGTATGTATCAAGTTCTAACCTGTGCTAACCTGGTAACGAAATGGTATATAATATATTAAGGGAACAAATCATGTAGCTCTGGAATGAGCACAGTTACACAAGACAACTGGGTATATTTATATGACAGCTTGCTAGATATTTTCATAAACATACTTCAGGAAAACTCAACTTATAGGAAACAGAAAAGTTATTTTTTCTCATATTGTCATTTTCTTTTTGTCCATACTTCCTGAAGACAGAAAACTGAAAGGTATTGAAAAGTTACTGTTATGTATTAGACTTATTTTTACTTAAGACTGTTAGAATGTCTTCAGTTTTTATTGCCAATAAATACACACTTGCAACACACAAAAAAAGTGTAGTCTCTCACTGTTATTTTTTTAAATTACTTTTCCTACATAAATGGTTGTGAATATAGTAACAGCAATTTCAATAGGATCAAATTTTTTTTTAGAATCAAAATTTATTGTAAGAGATGCCTGACTAATTTTGGCTTTTGACTTGATTCTGTAATTTATTATTTTTGTGAATTTAGACAAATTACAATCACTGAGCCCAGCTTCCATATCTTTAAATAAAACACCTTCACTACCTGGTATCTAAGGTCTCTTGGAGTCTGATATTCTTAGTTTTACATGGAAAAAGAAACTGAAGTGCGGTCTAGGGAAGGTAAGCTCTTCTGTTTATCAGCATATACCGAATTTTATATACAAAGAGAAAAATAATTTTAAAGAAAACTGCCAGAAATAATGTTTATATGCTTTGGAGGTAACAGGCTGTCAGATAAGTGTGTGAAATGACATGATTTGGTCATATAAATATTGATTAAACTTACTTTAGTTGTATTTTGCAGGGTATTTTAGAATAATTAGATGTTGAGAAAGCAGAAACACAGATACAGAATTTTTCCAGGATTTACAGGATATTGTGACTGGACCAAAAGTTTGAATTTTAAATCATGAAAATAATGCAGTTTAAGCTTAAAACTAAATGAGTAGCAGAGGCTGAGGGGTGGTACAGAATTAGAAAAGCATACTTATCTTAAATCTCAATCTCAAGTTTATGTTTGTGGATAGAAAAGCTAATAGTAATGGCCCTATATTTTGGTGGTACAAATACTGAGGTGGATACTAACCCTGAGTAAACAGGTGGTGCGTGCACGCTGGCTTTTCATCTCAGTCGCAACACTACCCACCTTCCAGTGCTTGTTACCTTTCATCGGGCCCCTTCCTCTGCCACACAGACATGCACACCTTAAAGGCTGTGCCTCCCATGTTTTTCATACTTTTGAATCCATGTTTCCTTTGGGTAATTATTTTAAAATTCAAGACACGTACACACATTTGGCAATGTCACCCTCCTCCCCTTACCCTTGATTTCTACTCGTTTTGCAAAACAAATAGCAAGATGACAAGTATTTCCTGGTTTATCCCAAGCAGAAGGTCCAGTGTGCTCATGTGCCTGGAGAGAACGAGGGGGATGGGAGAGGCAGAGAAAAGAGGGAGTGAGGGCATTTTCAGGAACTAAAGTAGTTTACAAAGCCAGGTATACTGGAAGGACGCGGAGAGAAGCAGGCTGAGCCCTGCACAGGGAGTAGATTTAAGGGCCTTGTAAACTACACTAAACTGTTTGGCCCCATCCTCAAAGTAATCAGTAGAAATTGAAGTCTTTTGAGCAGGGAAATGATACTGAGATTCATATTTTAAAAAGACCTTTCTGTGTGTACAATCCCAAGAAGTAACAAGGGGGTAGATCAGGAGGGAGATTGTTGCATTCTCCCAGTTGGGAGGAAGTGGCCTGGGCTAAAGAGGGTCATGGAAATGGGGACAAGAAGATAGCATGTGGAAGCACTGCTGATCAGCTAAGGGAGAACAGAAGTAGTAGAGAGAAGACATTTCAGAGATATATCTGATAAAATACAATACCAGTACTTCTTTTCATAGGAAATTGAATTTCTGAGCTCCCACAGGGAAGAGTATACCAAATGTAGAGAAGAGAAACTAATCTCTTTGTTTATAACATGGAGCTGGCTGTACATATACTTAACACCTATTTATTGAGTATCTGTTAAGTACTAAATACAAATACTTCACGGATTCCAGTGGCATACTTCCATTATTGTGGTAAAGATTGCAGAATTATGTGGGAATGGGTGGCAAAATAAGGTCATAAATACTCAATATGAAAATGAGATCACTGAGATATAAAACCTTAGATTCATTTGCTATAGTTGCTACATACTTCTAAGAAATCATGAAACTCTACTAAAACTTAATTTGCCAGTTTGTATCTAGGCATTGCAGAGGTTTATATACAAAAGACAGCCAGCTAATGGCAGTAATTGTGCTGTTCCATGCTCCAACACTCAGTTGTGTTGACATATAGGAGCGTACAGACTTAATTATGAGACAATTAATTTAATAAAGCAAATGAATTCACTAGTTTCAGCATTTCTGAAAGGTGAGACCAGGATACTGAATAAGCATTATATGAATTCCTAATAAGGAGTAGATAAACTAATTGTACAAAAGTGAAAATAAGATACAGTTACACTCAGCTCATTTTTATGTTACTCCCAAAAATATAAAGAGATCAGGTATTTAAGGATATCTTTATGTTAAGAAAGTAAAAGTGGAATCTTTTCTCACATACCTTAAAAATGTTGAAATGGCAGGTTGCTAAGAAATTCCTATTATAGCCCTTCATTAATTCTCATAATTATCACATAAAAACTTTCTTCCAAAATAAAATTTACCTTTTAGGTGTGTCCAAAAATGCTTATTTTGTTTTCTTCCTGGGAAATGGTATTATCATGGAAAGCAAAGAAAGAAACACTTTAAAGGTCAAATACTTAAAAATGCATATTACCAGTCAAGATTGCGAAAGTCCTGGTCATGATGATGAGCAATGGCAACAATCGTTCTTACCGTTCACTGACCCTTATCACAGCACACTTGTAGAAATGTGAAATGAGGTCACAGAAGGTAAGTGCAGGCAAATGTCCAGAGAAGAGGGGATGTATGTCGGGGTTTTCTAGTCTTTCTGATTCAGAATCAGTGTTCCAGAATCCTATGGGAAGAGTCCCTGGGAAACTGTGGTTGATAACACTCCCTACTCCCTTCCCCAAGTACTTTTAATTGGGGTCTGTTTCCCTGGGAAACAGGTCTTTATGGGATACTAACTTTAAGGAATCCTGCATAAAGAAGAGCCATATAACCCACAAGTACACAGTTTAAAATACTCAAAGGTCATCACGTATTTGCTTTCGTAAATGATTTTTCTAAAAATGGGTGGGTAGTAAGTAGCAGAACTTGGATCAAACCATTGCCAGAAGTGGTTATATTTTCAACACAACTGAATATGAATAAATATAATTCAGGGTTTTTTAGTCTCTTTTTCTTAGCATAAGAAAAGTACCTTTTAAGTTTCGGCTGAAATGCATCGCCCCAAATTTATGATGAAGTGTCAACCCTCTGAGGGCATCTGGATCTCAGATTTTAGCCTCTAGGACTGTAAGAAATAGATTTCTGTTATTTAAGTTACCAGTCTGTGGCATTTTGTAACTATAGACCTCGTACTTTTTTATTATGACCATAGCATCCCTGCTAAAGAATGGGTATGACAAAGAATTGTTTAGACATTTCTTATAGATTGCTTAAAGGAGTATTTGTCTGATGTTTCTGAAACATAAAAGTCATTTAAAAAATTAAAACTACATATTGGTAAAACTGACATCTAAACTTAAGATGATGAAAAGCAATATGCTCCTCACAACATGAATGAAACAGATTGGAGCTTTATTTTTAATCATCTACTTATAAATTATTGATATAGCTTCAAAATATGAGTAAATAAGGCAGAAAATTATCCCATTTACATGCCTAAATTACTTCCAAGGAGCTTTCCTTTTTCCATTTGTGCTAGGCAGCAGTGGATAAAATTGTTGCCAAATTCCTAAAGAAACTGGCCCTACATGTTGAAGCTTATTGCTAAAATCGGAATGTTAGGCTGAAGAAAGTGTGAGAATGGGATTTATCCTTAAAGATGGGATTAAATACTTCCTAGAATTTTCCAAGTATTTGCTTTGTCAAAGGGTTTGTAACTGGATTACAAATTCTATTTGCTGATATGTAGTTGCTTGCCCTGAACATAAGTTATTTTATTTTCATGGTCTATCATCTCATAAATGATACTATAAAATAATTACTTACCTACTGATAGAGCCTACCTGAAATTGCTCAGACTGTTGCTATCACTTTGCAAGAGTCCAATTACTTATTCTTAAAAGCCATATTTTGGTTTGGGCTTAGAGTTCTTAAAAGAGATGTTGTGGATAAAAAGTAAATTGCAGAGGTCTCCTTGAATGGGAAGTGGAGTAGTGAGGGACCATATGTGTTTTAATGTCAGGAACTCAGTCATCAATTTCCTCTAACTGTGAAATTAAATCCTGACTAAGAACCTAAGCCCTGTTGGAAGCAATTGCATGTGAAATTCTAAATATAGGTGTTATCATCTCTTGTTTTTCCCTTTTCTAAACAGTTTCAAAATAACTTCATCATCATTATAAAAAATGCATTATCTAAACTGAGGGGAAGGTTAATTTGGTCTAGTATTATTATCTTTTATTTTTGTTTCTTATGTAGGCATCAGGTTTTTTCTTTATTTACTAATGTGTGTCACATAGTAATCACTCAGATATCTATTTAATTAGTATCTAGTATGTTTAAATACATGTATTAGGACATGAAATTTTCTGTGAAAAGCACATAAAACATAAAGGATTTTTTATTTACTACAAGAACTATTGTACTAAGTACTATTGAATTCATTCTCTGTACTAAGTACTGTAGAAAGTGCTGTGGCTAGAAGGATACGATGCAAATTTTCTCTCATGGGGCTCATTTTTGGTCTGATAGAAAGTACCATTTATAATGTATTGTATCCGGGCAGCCCCCGTGGTGCAGCGGTTTAGCACTGCCTGCAGCCCAGGGCGTGATCCTGGAGACCCTGGATCGAGTCGGGCTCTCTGTATGATGCCTGCTTCTCCCTCTGCCTGTGTCTCTGCCTCTCTCTCTCTCTCTGTCTCTATGAATAAATAAATAAAATCTTAAAAAAAATAAAAAAAAAATATATATAATGTATTGTATCCTTAGTGGCCACCGTATGATTGCTATGTGCCTATGGTAAGGCATGCTAAATGCCCACTGTATGACATACAGAATGCCCTTCATATAGTACCCTAGTAACCACTGTACAGTGTGTTAAGTGCCCATCATACAGCATGCAAAGTAACCATCATATGGTGTGCTAGGTGACTTTTTACCCTGTGCTTAGTGCCCATTGTATGGTATGATGAGTGTCAATCATTAACTGTGCTAAGTGCAAAGTATGGTTGCTAAGTGATCATCAAAATGTCAAATGATGTTACATGTTAAATGCCCATCGCATGATGTGCTAAGTACCATTGTATGGCTTGCCAAGTTCTATTGTGTGGAGTGCTATGTATGGGGGCCCATGGAGGGTAAAGGCCTATTAATCTTGGGGAAATTAAGGAATATTTCAAGTAACATTGTAGTTGACCTTTAAATGATGAATTAAAGGCATAGGATTTAGTGTCAGACAGATCTAAGTTGTCTCAGCTCTGCATATCAGTATCTGCTATTGGTCAGACTATTCAGTATGTCTGAATCTCCATTTCCTGATCTGCAAAATGGGGCTAATATTATGTGATCCATATTGTTTTGAGAATGAACTAAGATGCTGTCCACATGACCCTTGAAAACCTGGCTCTAGAGTTTAGTCGTAAATCCATAGCCATGCTAACTGGTAACCTTGGACAAGTTATATGATTTCTCATTGCAGATGTGTTATATATAAATTGAAGACCACAGTTTTTAGTCTCAGAGCTAATATTAGATGAGCACATTCAGGTAAATATGCTTAGCAACATTCTTTACATATAGCAATAAGTGTTAAGAAATATTTGTTATTCTTGATTTGTGGCAAATGTTCATGGTTCAGTAACTAGCAGCCATTACCCCTAGATATTCATCTAGAAATGTTTAAAAATATTGGCAAGTAGCCAGGCAAAGAAGCAAAATATACTAAGTGAGAAGATACATGGAATAGTTTGACTCTGTTTTTATTGTTCATTTTGAGCATATTAGATAGGATATAAGATAGGAATAGAAAATAAATATAGACAATAATCATTATCATCATAACAATATTAAATGATTCTTAGTGTTATTAAGTCATTTTTTTTTTAGTATGTCAGATCTGGAGGGTATGGAAAGTATATTTTGAAGTCACACTTTAACAGATACTTTTTAATTACCTACCTCCAAATTAACCCTCAGTCTGATTTGAAAGCATTTTTTTTCTTTTCTTTTCTTTTTTTTTTACTAACAGGAATACTATTTTGTTCATGTGGCGGTGAGCCTCTCCCAGGGAATACAAGACAGTCAGCCCAAACTAAACAGAGTCACAGAATTCCCTATGGTAGTGACTGACCTAGAAAAGGGCATGTAACTCAATTCTGGTCAACAAGATAGGTGTTAAATAATAAAGGATCATAAGAAAAACTGTCTCTGGTTCCCCTGATGACACTTTGCTGCCATCCTTTGTTTTTGTTTTTGTTTTTGTTTTTTTAAATATCTTATTTATTTATTCAGGAGAGACACAGAGAGAGAGAGGCAGAGACACAGGCAGAGGGAGAAGCAGGCTCCATGCAGGGAGCCCGACAGGGGACTGGATCCCGGGTCTCCAGGATCACGTCCTGGGCTGAAGGCTGCGCTAAACTGCTGAGCCACCAGGGCTGTCCATGCTGCCATCCTTTGAACTCTGTTGCATGAGGGTCTGATGGCTGGTGCTGAAACAGCCCTCTTGAGTCCAGAGACCCACAGGCAAATGGCCACATGCTGAGGAAGCTGCAGTGAAAGAACACTAATCCAGGGCAGGGATGTCCAGGGATATCACTTATCTATATTATTCAGTAATGAACACAGGGATTTTAACTTCTGAAAGGGACATGTGATCAAATTTGGACACAGAGTGGCCAAGTTAAAATGGGCTGTCACATCATATAGTTTTGTGATAACGGATACAGGAGAGGAAATAGATTTGAATGGAATAAAAATGAAGTTTTTAAGAATTATTCAATAGAATGTTCATAAACTTAATTAAAATAAGTTAATAATGAATACTTAAACAGATTAGTGTATCCTTTCAAAAAGTTTAGTACTGATGGAACAGAAAATGATGGTTATTAATTTGATAAGATAGAGGCTTAAGAGCTGTTTTCCTTATATCACACAGACCCCAATGTTGGTGATAATCAAGACATTATTGTCGAGGAAGGTGTGGAATCATCGTTATTGGTGAAGAAATGTGAAACCATTCAAAATAGTATAGGTTAGGCAGAAAAGCAAGTGAGAGCCAAAGAAGTTCCATGAGCAAGGAGGACCAAAGAAGGCCTGTCTCCAAAGTGATGAGTGCCAGTGTTGTCCTTAGGAATATAAGATCCTAAAGTAGAATGTTTTTAAATTATCGGGCAGCCTGGGTGGCTCAGCGGTTTAGCGCCCCCTTCAGCCAGGGCATGATCCTGGAGACCTGGGATGGAGTCCCATGTTGGGCTCCTGCATGGAGCCTGCTTCTCCCTCTGCCTGTGTCTCTGCCTCTCTCTCTCTCTCTCTCTCTCTCTCTCTCTCATAAATAAATACAAATTAAAAATATATATGTAACTGAGTCAGGGAAGTTAAAGGGGTTTAGGACTTGAATGGTCAGAGATAGAAATACGGATTGTTAAGTCATTTGATGAATAAGGACAATGGAATGGTGAAGGGATAGAAATCTGATGCATAATCGAGAGGATGTGGTGTGTTTCAGTAGGTGGTAGATTATTTAAAAAATAGAGAATTCCAGAGAGATGGTAAACAGAGGTTCTTTGGATACAGATGTGGACATTGAGGCTGGTTCCCCTTCTTCAGAGTGTGAAGTGTATGGTCTACATGAGAGCCACTTAAGGAAGCATTTTATTACTACTTTTAAAAATATTTTATTAAGTTATTCATGACAGACACAGAGAAAGGCAGAGACATAGGCAGAGGGAGAAGTAGGCTCCCTGCAGGAAGCCTGATGTGGGAACACGATCCCAGGACCCCAGGATCATGCCCTGGACTGAAGGCAGGTGCTCAACCGCTGAGACACCCAGGCGTCCCTATTATTTCTTTTAATAGCAAATGGGTGGTACTAATATTGCATTAAAATACATTTTTAGATTACCAAACAGAACATGAAGTCATAGTGAACTTACAGGCTTAATTAATAATTTTAAAAATAAAATACATCAGACTTAATTGTCTTGAATGATAGGCAAGGGTCTGATCATAACAGGTGGTCATTATTTTCATCAAAATAATTCTTCTGGTTTCCAGACAAAGAGGTTGAGGCTCCCTGTCTCCAAAAGTCTCAGAACAAGTCTCAGAAGCTTTTCCAGGGCTCAGCCCTCTTATACAGTTGTTTCTGGGCCTGATAGAGAGGCATCCTGGTCTAAACCCAAGTTTGACCAGGTTCAATTCAAGGCATAAAGTGAGCTTTCTATCACTTTTAATGCTATTTTGATTAGTACTCTAACAGTACTTCATACCAAAATGCCCAAACCTAATATCTTTATATTTTCAGTGTTAACCTATGAACACTGTGACCAAAAATATACTATTAAAACATATTCTCTTAAATAAAGAAAATGTTATCTTCGTTTATTTTTATTGGATTATCTTCAAGTATGTTTTGTAAGTCTAATTGTGATGATCAGACCATGACTGCCTCTGTATGGCCACACACCACTGCATCTAAACACAGCTTCCAACATCACTTCTCTATTCAGTAGGTGGCTTGAAAATTTCTGTGTATCATTATCATGCTAAACTGGTCATTAGATTGGGGAGAGAGCCTAAAGAAATGCCTTTTACTGCAAACAAATGCTAGGGATCAAATTTTAAATCATTTAAACTGGGTAGCACTGCGTATTAAGTTTCTAATGTGGAACTCTAATTACCCTCTAATGAGGAATCACAACTCACAAAAGCAACTAATATATTGAGGGGGGGAAAGATTTACATGGAGATACTATTTGCTTATCTCAGTATCAGTGCTGATGTGTTAATTTTATCACTCTCCATTACTGACAGTGAAGGAAAATGAAGGCAGAGGCATATACCAAGCACAAAGTGAAGGAAACAATGCTTGTGATTAAGGGAGAAGCAAGGAATGCTTTGCTGTATCTCAATGTATCACTCATAACGAGAGCTTTTGTTGTTAGCTATGAGCCTATAGAAAGGAGTTGTAGAAATTTAAAAGGAAAATTATTTTATATCATTAAAAACACTTTTGAGAGATGCATTTATGCCTGTAGCAAAGATTCTAAAATTCACAGATCCTAAAAGCAATAATAATAAGTATTTATATTCTTTCCAAAATGCCTACACAAATAAATGTTCACTTAAACAAATGAAATGCATATTGCTCCCAGTACTTTATCCTAGATTCAGTTCCAATGCTATGACTTCCGAATGGTATTATGTGGACAAATTACATTTTTTGTTTCTTCTTCAATGAAGTGAAGGAAATAATTGAACCTGCCTTATGGAGTATTGAAGAGTAAATGAGATAATAATGTGCTCAGTTCTTATTACAGTACTCAGCCCATAGCCAGTGCTCAATAAATGTTAATTCTAATTACAATTACAAAAACTTTTAAATAGAGTTTTCTCCAGTCTATCTATATGTTCACCCCTTTTTTTAAAGAACTCGCAGTTTTAACTCTATAGCATTATATAGTCATGAGTTGCAAAATACATGTTGCATTCATATCTCAGTTCAGTAACTGTGACCGTACATCCACTTAACTGCAAGCATGACTATATCAGTCAGAAAGATAATGAAATCATGAAGAAAACCAGTGTGACTAGAACTGATGTGACCAATATTGAATCAAAGTAAAATGTCATTTCATGAAAAATTGAACATAGCAGACAACTCTATTCTCTGAAATTGCATGTTTCTTAATGTATAGCACTAAAGTTATCTATTCCTGCAACTAGCATTTATTGGGTACTTACTATGTACAACCCACTACCCTAAATATTCGGGACACTGTCTATTCGGAATGAATAGACTAAGTTCAAACTCTTCTCCGCCACTGCTTACATTTGTATGATTAATTTCACATATAGGATGTCTGATTACAGAGCACTGAGCAATGTGCTGACAGTAAAAGAATAGTTAAGGCAGTTCTTGTTTCAAGGGTGTTTTGTTTTGTTTTTTAGCATTAAAGAAAGGAGATTTATTTATTTTAGAGATAGAGCATACAAGCAGGGGGAGGAGCAGAGGGGACGGAGAGGAAGGGGGAAATAATCTCAAGCAGACTCTGTTTTGTGTGTGAAGCCCAAGGTGGGGCTCAATCCCATGACCCTGAGATTATGACCTGAGCTGAAATCAAGAATTGGGTGTTCAACTGGCTGAGCCACCCAGGTGCCCCTCAAGTGTTCATTGCAGAAGAAAGCCTTGGCTTTTCCTGTCCAAGTAAAAGATGGAAGGCAAGTGTATTAATCTTCTCAGGACGCTGTAATTAAATACCACAGATTGTGTGATTTAAACAGTAGTTTATTTTTCACTCTCTGGTGGTTGGGAATTCCAAGACCAAGGCTGGCAAAGTAGGTTTCATTCTGGGCTCTTCTCTTGGCTTCTGGGGAGTCTCCGTCTCACTCTGGGCTCCCATGACCTCTTTTTTGTGCATTCTCAGAGAAAGAATGTGCCCCACCTTCATGACCTCATCTAAACCTAATTAGTTCCCAAAGGCCTCATCTCCAAATACCATCATACTGGGGGGTAGGGTTTCATTATACGAATTTTCAGTGGACACAACTGAGTCCTAAGAACAACCAAAAATTATGTCACATTTTCACATAATCAACAATTATAAATTACAGCCAAAAACAGACTTCTCTTATTAAAGATCAGAGAAAGCATAAACCTAAAGCAATACAGTGTGTCAAGAATTTCACCCCACAGCACCTGGCAACCACCATTCTACTCTCTGCTTCTATGTGTTTCACTTTTAGATTATTCATATAAATGAGATGATGCATTCTTTCTTGTCTTTCTTTTTCTGTCTAATGTCCTCCAGATTTATCAAAGTACTCACAAATGGCAAAATTCTCATCTTTTTCTGGCTGAAAAATATTCTGTTGCATGATTATACCACGTTTTCTTTATTGATTCATGCAGCAACAGACAAGTAGGCTATTTTCATATATTGGATACTGTGAATAATGCTACAATGAACATAGGCATGCAGATATGTCTGTGAGGTCCTGACTTCATTTCCTTTAGCTATATAACCAAAAGTGAGATTTCTGGATCATATGGGAATTCATATTTTTACTTTTTTGAGGAACCTTCCTACTGTTCTAGAATGGCTATACCAGTTTATATTTCTACCAACAGTGTATAAGTGCCCTTTTATTCCTACCCTCAACAACAACTGTTATCTCTTGTCTTTTTGATCCTAGTCACTCTAAGAGGTGTGTGGTGATAATTTCATTTTGGTTTTGATTTATATTTCCCCGATGATTAGGAATATTAGTAATTTGAGCAACTTTTTATATACATCTTGGCCATTTGTATGTCTTCCTTAGGAAAAAATACCTATTCAGGTCTTTCACTGTTTTGTGTTTTGCTTGCTTGTTTCCTTTTGTTTTCATGGGGTTTGTTTGTTTGTTTGTTTTTGTTTTTGTTTTGTTATGGAGTTGTAGGAGTTCCTTATGTATTTTGGATATTAATCCCTTATCAGATACCTGTTTGCAAATATTTTCTACCATTCAATAGGTTGCCTTTTCAGTTTTTGAATAGTTTCTTTTATTGTGTAGAGGCTTTCTAATTTGATGTAGTGCCACTTGGTGTTTTATTTTTTTCTTTTATTATTTTTGCTTTTGGTGTCAAATCCAAAAAATTATTGCCAAGACCAATCCCAAGGAGATTTTCCCCATGATTTCTTCTAGGAGATTTACACTTTTAGATCTTTCATATAAGTCTTTAATCCATTTTGAGTTAAATTTTGTTTGTGGTATAAGATAAGGATCCAATTTGATTCTTTTGGATGTGGATATCCAGTTTTCCAACACTCTTTATTGAGGAGACTATCCTTTCTACATTGTATTCTTGACACCTTCATCAAGGATATTTTGACAATACATTCAGGGATGAGGGAAATGGGGGGATGTTGGTTAAAAGGTATAGATTTTCAGTTATGACATTAATAAGTTGTAGGAATCTAAGGTGCAGCACAGTGACTATAGTTAATAATGTTGTATTGCATGCTTGAAATTTGCCAAGAGAGTAAGTCTTATGTGTTCTCACAGCATATAAAAATGATATATGAAAAAAAAGGAAAAATTATATATGAGATGATGGATATATTAATTAACTTCATTATGGTAATCATTTCACAGTATATATATATATATATCAAATCATTACTATGTTGCACACCTTAAATATATGTACAATTTTTATTGGTCAGTTATACTGTGGTAAAACTAGGAAAAAGGACACATTAAATAATGAATTTAATTAAAAAAGAATTTCAGATTTTGAGTGAACAAATATAAACTGTTATATGTAAATAATTGATATTTTTCAACAATAACACTAAGTAAAAATTGTTCACACAAATTTGAAAAATAAGAAAGTGAACTGCCTGGGAAAGCAATGTTCCAAGTTAAAACTTTGGGGATAATTAATAAATTATCACAGTCAAAGAAGGAACTAATAACTTATAAAACATAACATAAGAACTTATTCTCAATATGAAACTGAAAAGTGGAAACTGAAGTTAAGAGAGTTTGCGAGTCCTAGAAAAAAATGAGATGCTCTCACATAGAAATTTTGTGTCAGTGATAAAGATTAGTGTAAAAGAAACATTATTTGGCTTTTTTTTTTTTTTTGAGTTGAGGAGAGAGAAAAATCTTCTAATTCAGAAACCACAGTATTAAGAAAGATAAATAAAGGGAAATATGCATTTAGAGTGTTTTATGGGGTTCCAGAATGCCAAAAGAAAGGAGAAAAATAAATTAGTAGCCAGAGAAAAAAGACCACACATTTTATAATAATAATGGAAACCAGATATATTTTTAGGTATTTGTTTTAGGTAGTTGTTACATCAGTACTACACTCTCCAGTGCCAAAAACTGTATTAGTTTCCTATGATTGTCATAACAAAGTACTACAAACTGAGTGCCTTCAAATAACAGAAGTTTATTCTCACACAGTTTTGGAGGCTACACGTCCAAGATCAAGATATCAACAGAGCCAAGCTTCATTTGAGACTCTGAAGAGGAATCTTTCTTCTCTCCCTCCCAGTTCCTAGTAGTAGCTGTCAGTGCTTGCATTCCCTGGCTTGCAGCTGCATGGCTCCTATTTCTGCCTCCATCGTCACGTGGAGTTTTCCCTGTGTATCTCTTTTCCTATAAGGGTATCAGTCATGTCGGATTAAAGGCTCTCAACTCTAGTATGATTTTATCTTAACTAATGATGCCTGGAATCATATTATTTCCAAAATCTAGCGTAATCTTTTGGACACAATTCAATTCCTAAAAAGGAAGTGTCAGTATAATAGAGGACATTATGAGAGCCGAGAAAACAGACAACTATTCCAAACTAGGGTGCATTGGAAGACTGTGTTTGAGGAGGTAGTGCTTAAATAGTCTACATTGAGTAAGAATTTCTTAAGGCCAATATAAAGAAAATAGGTATTTGTTTCAAGGTTCAGTAGATTCTATAAAATATATGAAACTCAACCTTGCTGATCGTGGATTGAATGTCAGGTTATCTTTCACAGATGTTATTCTTGAATAGATGAGAACATGTGGAGTTGTTCCAGCAATTATTATAATAATAGGTTATAGTGGAACCATTGGATGCGAATAAATCTCCCAGGTTAATCAGACAGGCATGGCTAATAAAAGAAAAGAAAGAATGGAATTCTGGAAATTATCAACATCTCTGGAAAGTGCAAAGGAAGGGAGACTTTCAAATGGGGCTTAGAATATCAGAGGAGATAAAAAGATGGGTTGAGTGTGAACTGTCATACAGAAAGATTAAGCAAAGGAAGGACGTGTTTGTCACTGGATTTGGCAAACAGTCTCCTCATGACTTGTGGAAAAGCTGTTTTGGTGGAATTTGGGGGAAATGTGCTCAGCAAGTGTAGACAACAATTTCAAGTATGCTTACTGTGGTGGGAAGGAAAGATGGAATGTGATAGGTGATTTTTTTTTTTTTAATGAAAGACAGGGATGCCTCATTTGGTTAAGCATTGGACTCTTGGTTTTAGCTCAGGTCATGATCTTACGGGTCATGAGATCTACCTCTCCCTCTGCTTCTCCCTCCTATGGCATGCCCCCATTCATTCTCTTTCTCTCTTTCAAATAAATACATAAACCTAAAAAAAAAAAAAAAAAAAAAAAAGGAGAGAGACACTGAGGTATGTGCATGCACTTAAAAAGAAAAAAAATTGTGGGAAGATTCAAATTAAAGATAACAAAGAGGAGATATTTCTTCTTTTCCTTGTTTTTTTATTTTTAGTACTTTTTTTAAGCAGGCTCCACACACAGGATAGGGATCAAATTCATGACGCTGTGATCAAGAGCTGTAGGCTGTAGTGGCGGAGCCAGCCAAGAGAGGGGATATTTGAATAACATATGGAGTATGTTTCCTGGAAAATGGACATTCAGAGCATAGATTGAGGGATTCACTTTGGGTGGGAGACTAAAATGACCCATACTTACTATAAAAAAGAATCCAGCTCCAATGATGCTCTCACAGTGATTGTAGGAGTAATTTAAGTTCTCTCTTGTTCTTTACAATGAGAAAGGGATCAAAGAAATAGAAACGATGCCACAGATCTGATCTTAAGTTGGCTGCTTTCTGTGATCCCAGTGAGAAACAACTTCACAGGTTCCCTGATGTCAGCCCAGTAGTCAGCCTAGAAATGAACATTACTGTGAGGCTCAGACTTGCTTTGCTGCCTGGCTGCATATTGAAGCACAAGAAAAGTTTAGCTTTTCAAAGCATTACCCCATCAGCAAGAAAAAATATCAAAAGTGACTGAATCTTTTTCATAGTTGTTCACTCCCTTTACCAAAAATCTGTCCTCAACGCTTCCTGAATGAAGTCTGGTTTTATTTTATCTTACCTGCATTAATATTTAAATCTGATTTTATACCCAAATACTGACAGTTCTTAAATAACATTCCATCATGTGTTATTAAAGAAATAGAGAAATCAAAAGTTAAAATATCACATAAAGGAATAAAACTGTAGTTCTCTTTTATGTTTATTTTCATTTCTTGTAGGCATTTGTCATTATTTGAATTGATATATTCTATCTGCATATTTAATAACAGAAATTTGTTAATAGCCACCAATAATACGTAGCAGATGTTAAAACAATCATAGGGAAACAAGAGCCATTCTCTTGTTTTTCATATATCTCTGTTCATGAATATATGATGCTTTCTCATTAAACTCCACATGGTCTTTCAGAAATTTTTGGCTTTCTTTATAATGTTCCTTTTTAGACAAAACAAAAATATTAAACAAGACATGGAACACTTGGAAAGAGTTTTTTACATTCCATCAGAATTAGAGCTATCTCAAAATCATTAATTATCTTTAAGTGCCAGAGTTAATTTCCAGGTGTTTCCACTACAGGATTAGTTTTTCTCTCTGAATTATGTGATTAAAAAATAATCTGTGGATGCCTGGGTGGCTCAGCAGTTTAGAGCCTGCTTTCAGGCCAGGGTGTGATCCTGGAGTCCCAGGATCGAGTCCCGTGTTGGGCTCCCTGCGTGGAGCCTACTTCTCCCTCTGCCTGTGTCTCTGCCTCTCTCTCTCTCTCTCTCTTTCTCTCTCTTTCCCTCTCCCTGTCTCTCATGAATAAATAAAACCTTTAAAATAATAATAATAATAATAATAATAATAATAATAATAATAATAATATGTTTGGCCACAGATTCCACCATCTTAGCCAATTTTTATTTCTTTTTTGAACTTTACCATGATCTGACCTCTCATTCTTTACCAACTCTGTCAAGGTCAGGACTCTCTGGAGTTAACTTTTATTTGCCTTGTGATCTATATATTTTGTGAGGATTACTCCATAAACTTCACACAATTTCAACTAATCCCTTTCGCCTCTCTCATTTTCCTTGTTCTTTTTCATTTTTCATTTTGCCACCTCTTTCATTAAGCCACACACACAAATTGTCATTCAATATTCGTTGAATATTTTATATTTCAGCTGCAAGAAACACACAGACAAAGGGACTTACTCCTATGCTCTAGGAGCTCATGTGAAACAGACCTATAAACCAACTGACAGATCCCGTGGTGACTGAGAGAAGTGCACACAAGTCATAGGGTCGGGGACAGGGGAAATAATGGTCACTACTGCCTCATTGATTTGAACTATTGAATAAGTAGGTTTTTCACCAGGAAGAAAGGGCATAAACCATTTGAGGACCCATGGTACTCTTTGGAAAGGGATATGTGGAGAGCAACCTAAAATACCACACATTTGGGGAAAAAAATAACTGCTTCAGAATGACTTAAGTTTCAGCAAAATAGCACCATGGAGGAGCCTCCAAAATACTGTAAGAAACAGAAATACTACTTCTTACACAGTATCAATGCACTGTATTTAGAAATCCTCCCAGGCAGTGTGAGGTGGCGGTGGAGAGAATTGGGGACAAGGGTAGTGGGAAGATGTGTGAGAGGCTCCTGCATTCATTAGAATAATGAGAGAATAAAAGGAAGTATAGCTTAGGATAGTGTTTTCAGTCAACCCACTCATCTTCATTCCAGTGCAGATGACAAGATCTGAGCCCCCATCTCACGATGGAAGGTCTCCACATCACAACTGCTCCCTGCTGCTTCCATTCACTTCTGCATTCACTCAGCAAGTGTTTATGTGAGGATTACTCTGTCCCTTGTGCTGGTGTAGGTGTGGGAACATGACAGTAAACAAAACAGACAGGTACTAAACTAGTTTATCCTCTAGCAGGGGAGGACAGTCACGAACATGTAAATAGGCTGGTGGAGGCACTTCAAAGTATTGAGAACAAAGAAATAAGGGTGAGAAAAGTGGAGTAAGGATGTGTTGTTTTACATTGGGTGGTGAGGGAAAGCCTCACTGAGAATCTCATGACCGGCAGTGACCTGGAAGAAGTGATGATAAATGAACCATGAGGGTCTGTGGAGAAGAGATCCCAGGAGAAACCTGAGGCAGGAGGGTTTTTGTCCTGAGGCATCATCAACACAGTGATTGCATTTGATACTTAGGTTAGACAGTGTCACCTTGAAAGTGACTACAGAAAATAGTTCTGAGGACTAAGTCTCAGTGCTTTCTAGCATATGTGGGTTGTTGAGCTAAAACTAACAGAAGAACAAACAATTATCAGCACTGAGGAAAGAGGAAGCCAAGAGAAGGGAGTTTTCTGGTAGATAAAAGAGTGTGCTTCCGCAAGAGAAGAAATGATCAGCTATGCTGAATTAGTTCTCTATTGCTGCATACTATATGATCACAAATCTAGTGACCTAATATAAAATACACTTATTGGGACGCCTGGTTGGCTCAGCAGTTAAGCATCTGCCTTTGGCTCAGGGTGTGATCCCGGAGTCCTGGGATCAAGTCCCACTTCCGGCTCCCTGCATGAAAACTGCTTCTTTCTCTATCTATGTCTCTGCCTCAATCTCTCTCTCTGTCTCAAATAAATAAATAAATAAATAAATAAATAAATAAATAAATAGATCTTAAAACATAACATAAAATACACTTATTATCTCATAGTGTTCATGGGTCAAGAATCTGAGCACAGGTTAGCTGGGTTCTCTGTTTCAGGGACTCGCAAGGCTAAAATCAAGGTGTTGGCCATGGTGCATTCCCATACAAAAGTACAATGGTGAAGATTCTGTTTCAGTCCTGAGTTCACTTAGGTTATTAGCCAAATTCAATTTCTTGCAGCTATTTGAGCCTCTCAGCTTTTTGCTGGGTGTCAGATGAAGGCCACCTGAAGTTCCTTATGGAATAGCCTTCTGCAACATGGCCACTCACTTGTCAAGTCTATAGGAAGAGTCTTCAGCTTCAGTGTACTAAGTTGAGATCTTGTACATACAACACGATTACAGCAGTGACATCATCTTTGGCCTCTACTGTAGGTCAGAAGTAACTCTCAGATACTACCTGGTCTTGAGGAAAAGGTGTTGCACTAAGATATTAATATCAGAAGCTTGGGACTGTCTTCCTACCCCCATAGGGTCATCTCTGGGTCTATCTGGCATACATGCTAAATGCTGCTAAGTCTGATAAAATGGAGATTGAGAAGGGCTCATTGGATTATCATGAGGAAGGAAACATTGACATTGACAAAAGCTGTTTTATTGTTCAAGAAAGAATGGATGAGAAGAATTGTATAACATACAAACCCAAACACCTTAAATCTCCGTTTCAAAACCTTTAAAACCTATCTATTTCCTGGAGGATAAAGTTCTAATTCTTTGACGTGGCCTTCAAAGAAGGTTTTTTCATCCTCTCTGCATTGTAATAGATCCCAAACTCTACTTGTCAGGCTCCTCTGTCTCTTTCCCTTTATGTCCCAGGCAGGAGTGACTTCTCGACACTCCCTGAATACATCTAGTACTTCATATCTACATGACTTTACTCAGATATGCCTTTTCCTCTAATATTCTTTTCTACTTGGAAAAATACTACTAATTTCTTAACAAATGATGCATATGTCACTTCTTTTGTGAATTCTTCCACAACTCACCCCAGCAGAATTGCTCATTTGTCTGTATCCATATTGTAAGCCATACGTAGATTTTTTTTCATTCATTCACAAACACTTGAGCATTTACAACAATAAATTGCATTTAGAATAAAAAAGAGGCATGACCTTATCTTGTACAGTGTAGTTCTCTATCTTAGTAAAGCATTTATAGAGCATTCTTTTATTTTATGTTTGTCAGTTAATTTTTTTGAAATATGTCTGCATGTTGTAAGGTTTGACACCTCAAACAAATGTCATGACACCTCATGTCAAATTGTGACATGAACAATTTCTAACAGATCTGAATGCTTAAATCTAATTACAAATCTTGACAATTAAAAGGTCCTTTAATAACTATTAAATGGATTAATGATAAATGTTGATTGATTTATGGGTACATTTATGTATCTTTTCATGCCAGATAGACCTAATAGTAAGGTGAGAGCTAAGAAATACTTAGATAGAATAAAAAATATAATAGATTTTTACATGTGCACACCAGGCCACATACATATGAAGTTTGCAGCTAATAACTTTTTTTTGAACTGAGAGAATCTGGAAAATTTTAAGATGTCATTTTTTAAAAATATTTCATTTATTTATTCATGAGAGGCACAGAGAGAGAGAGAGAGAGAGAGAGGCAGAGACACAGGCAGAGGGAGAAGCAGGCTCTGTTCAGGGAGCCTGATGTGGGACTCCATCTCAGAATCGCGGGACCACGACCCGAGCCAAAGGCAGATGCTCAACTGCTGAGACAGCAATGTCCCTAAGATGTCATGCTTTAAAGATAAATTAAATCAAAGCTATGAAGGCACATAGTAGGGCAAACAGCTGGATTTTCCTTAGCATTGTTTTAGAAAACCTGGCATATCTCTCTAGACTTAAAGGTAATTGGCAAAAGGAGATATTCTTAACCAGCTTCTTTTTATTATTATCATTTTTCTAATTCTACTTGAGATGTCATTGATGTCTGCCATTTTTGCTTCCCAACATTTAAACACACTTATTTACTGGAGGAATCTCTATAGATGAGACCCACAGTGCCACCTCCAGATAGAGAAACTAGGAAGTACAGACATGCCCCTTCCTAGTTTCTCAGAAAGTCATTGCTTTCCAATATGAACAAGATCTCAAAGAAGAAAGTCCTTTTTAGGATTTGGGATCTAGTATGAGTGACAGAAATGCAAGGAAAGCTGAGATCATTTATAAATACCGGGCCACAGATAAGAATTTAGCAGCATACCATTTAATAGCCAGAAGTGGTAGTGCCTACAGTGGCCCAGTGACCACCAGTGCCTTGCTAGTATGGACTCCTTAGGACAATAATTTTGTGCCAAGATGCCAGTCAGGCACATACTTAGTTTTCTGAATCCAATTCTATAACCTTTCTGTTAATTATGGAATCAAATCAATTATCCATCCAATAAATGCATTTTCTGCTTAGGTTCATTTCTGTTGTCTAAAGCTAACAAGCTTATCTAATAGAGGAAAAAATTATAGATTCTGATAACTTTTGACTTTATACAAACTTTATAGGTAGCATTAGTCTGACTACCTTATTGAACATTCTGGGAATAAGGACATTGGGACAAATCACACGCACACACTCACATAAATACACACACATGAAATTTACATGTATATTTTTCCACTGATAAAGAAAGCATTGAAAATTTCTGTCTAGGTAACCAGCAACTTAAATAATCGGAATGATGTCAATGAAAATATAACTTATGCACCAATTTTGCCTCAGTGGACATGCAGCAGATACTTGCTAGTAGGTGCTGTATAAAGCCATTTGTGATTTTTTTTCTTTTGTTAATAAAATAGCTATAGATTTCAAGAATGGAAAATCTTAAATTATTTGAATAAGAAATAGGATTTCAAAAAGTAAGTATTGATAGTGTAGAGTTTTATGAGCAATTAAAATCATAACTATGGCAGATATGGAATATATCATATTGACTTTTTTAATTCAAAAACTATTTTGTGATAAAATTATTAAACTCTGAAATTTTAAAAGTCACAGAAAAAACAGTGGCAAATAAAATAAAATTCATGTATAATCCTGGTCTGTACAAGTGCTGTTGTCATTTTGATGTCTCCATTTCTAGAATTTTTCTCTCCAATTGTGTATATTTGCATCTCTGTGTTTGGATTTAAACACATATTTCAAATGACAAAATTGAAGTTTAATTAACATCATATTTTGTAATGTACTTTTGATGTTATATTAGTCTGTTCCTGATGCTATGCCAAAATATCACCAACTAGATGGCTTAGACAAGACTTATTTTCTTACACTTTTGGAGGCTGGAAGTCCAAGATCATGATTTGACTGATTTAGTTGATTTAATTTCTGGTGAGAACCTACTTTCCGGCTTGAGACAGTCCCCTTCTTGCTATATCCTCATTTGGCCTTTCCTCAGTGAATATGTGAGAGACTGAGATCTCTGATATTTTTTTCTTATAAGGACCCTAATACTAGAGGATCAAGGCCCCAGTCTTATGACCTCATTTAATCTTTTTCAAAAAATATTTTATTAATTTATTCATGAGAGACACAGAGAGCCAGAGACACAGGCAGAAGGTGAAGCAGGCTCCGTGCAGGAAGCCTGATGAGGAACTTGATCCTGGAACTCCAGGACCATGCCCTGAGCCAAAGGCAGACGCTCAACCATTGAGCCACCCAGGCATCCCCTCATTTAATCTTAATTACCTGCCAAAGACCTTTTCTCCACATACAGTCATGTTGGAAGTAGAGTTTTGACGTACGAATTTTGGGAGTACATAATTCAATCCATAGCAGACAAATACTGTTGGAAAATTATGTAGAAAAAAAAAACTGTTTTATTTGTTTATTTTAACTCTATTCTCAAGTCTTTTGTTTTTCTTTTTTTTTTAATTTTTTAAAATTTATTTATGATAGTCACAGAGAGAGAGAGAGGCAGAGACACAGGCAGAGGGAGAAGCAGGCTCCATGCACCGGGAGCCCGAGGTGGGATTTGATCCCAGGTCTCCAGGATCGCGCCCTGGGCCAAAGGCAGGCGCCAAACCGCTGTGCCACCCAGGGATCCCTCAAGTCTTTTTTTTCATAGTCTGCCTCCCCCATGAGGTGTTTTAAAACTTAAATATAGTTGACATACAATTTGAAATTAGTTTCAGATGTACAACATAGTGATTCGGCATAATAGCTTTTATGTCTATCCATGTTGCAAATGCATTTTTCAGTAATATTTCATTGTGTATATATACCAAGCCTTTTAAATTAAACTCTTTATTAAAGAGATTTATTATTTATTTATTTATTTATTTATTTATTTAAAATATTTTATTTACTTATGAGAGACACACACAAAGAGAGAGGCAGAGAGGACATAGGCAGAAGGAGAACCAGGCTCCTTGAGGGGAGCCGGATGTGGTACTCAATCCCCAGACCAAGATCACGCCTTGAACTGAAAGCAGATGCTCAACTGCTGAGCCACCCAGGCGTCCCTATTAAAGAGTTTTAAATGCCGCAAAATATTATAGTGAATGCATATACCACAATATATTTAATCAATGATTTATATTTGGACATGTATTTAATTGTTTTTACTATAAATTTGTTATGGACATTCATATGCATAATATCTATTGATATGGCTTACTTCTTTAAGTCCTAAATGTGTACTTACCCAATCAAGGGATGTAGACAATTTAGGCTTTTATATATATTGCTGAATTGCCCTCCCAGAAAGTCTGCAATATATGAGAAGATGTCATTGACCTAGAAAACTGGACATCTGTGCCACATCTGCCAACATTTGACTCTGTTAAAATTCCCAAACACATACTAAATGATTCCAAATTATTTTTTACAAGTCCATTAGTGAAGACCTGAGACACAAGAGCATAATCATTAGATATGTCACTATATAGGCTGTTTTTTGAGAGTAGGGGAAAAAGGAAGAGCCCTCTTCATTTGTAGGACTCAGAATTATCTTAATGTACTATACAATGGTACTATTTGAAAAAACATCTAATTATCTTGCATGTGCCCCAATGTGCACATTCCCCAGATACCTGGCAGGATTGCAAAGCATCAGAGCCAAGAATGAGTCGCTGAAAAGTAAGAGATGAGACAGTTTGCAGGAAGATTCACAGTGATTCTTGGTGATGAGTACCCTGAAATAGCTCAGTAATTTAGTTCCGTTTGGATCAGTCTTTCCAAGTTCAGTTGATGTTTTAAGATTTTCAGAAAATGGTTGTGGTTTGGATTTATATTGTAAAGAAAACAATGCAAAAATTATTATAGGGACCCGAGTAAAATGTCACACAACTCATAATATCATTGAGATGCTTACTCTATAAGGTCCCAGTACAGATGATCAGAAATCTTTGTTCTGTCCAGCTAGAAGTCAAGAAGTGAAGAAGGCCCACCTAACTAACTCGACAGTTGCTACGGTCGTCAAGAAGAAGGGTATTTGGAGGGGAACAAGAGTCTCACTTTCAGAATCACATTGTTCAGGTGTATACATGTTTACAATCTTCTGAGTCTAATTCAATGCTACAGGTGATATTTTTTCCTCAGCAAATTCCCTGTTCTTGTTAATCTTGAGCGTGTTCATGCACCTGTGTGCATGCACGCATGCATTTTTGCGTGTGTGTTTATGTGTGTAGATTTCTATATCTTAGGCAAAAACAAAACAGAAGTTTATTTCATTTGTATTAAAATTCCAGAACGCCTTTAGGATATATTTTAATAAAGGCTATTTGTGAATACATTCCCTTAATTTTTTTTGTATAAAAAATATTGCTTGTTTTTGTTTTTGTTGTTAAAAAAATAATTTTTCAGGAAATTCAGGTTTGACAGCTATTTTTTTTTCAATACTCTGATGACTTAATTCCCCTTTATGGCTGTCATACTTTCCATTGGGAAGAAGGCTATGTTGTTGGTATTGTTTCTTCCCTGTGACTGATTTAATATTTATTTTTGTTAATATGAAATTTCACTATGATGTTTTAAGTATTGATGCCTTTTTAATTATTTCTATTATTTTAATTTTCTTAATCCTGAAGGTTGACTATTTCAACAATTTTGGAAAATTATTCACCATTATTTCTTTAAACAGTGTCTCTTCCTAATATTTCTTGAGATAAGATGATCCTCTTGAAAATGTGACTTAAACTTCTTAATTGGCTCTAGAAATGTCTTACTTATCCTTCCAAATACTGCTTTTGGCCAGTCTGGTTTTTTTTGTTTGTTTGTTTTTTGTTGTTGTTGTTTTTTGGTTTGTTTGTTTGTTTGTTTTTAAGGATTTTTAATTTTATTTATTTAATCATTTGACACACACACACTCAGAGTAAGCACACACACAAGCAGGGGGAGTAGCAGAGGGAGGAGAAACAGGCTCCCCACTGAACAGGGAGCCAATGAAATGTTCGATCCCAGGATCCTGGAATCATGACCTGAGCCAAAGGCAGAAGCTTAATCAACTGAGCCATCCAGGCACCCCTTGACCAGTCTGTTTCTACCCTCCAGAACTCAGATCAGTTGTATGTTAGTGCTTAATTAACCTTTCATAACTTCAGCATACATGTTTTTTTATTTGGTGTTGAGTATTTACTTGAGATCTACCTAATTTGGGATCCCTGGGTGGCTCAGTGGTTTAGTGCCTGCCTTTGGCCCAGGGTGTGATCCTGGAGTCCTGTGATCAAGTCCCACATCAGGCTCCCTGCATGGAGCCTGCTTCTCCCTCTGCCTGTGTCTCTGCACCTCTCTCTCTCTCTGTGTCTCTCATGAATAAATTAAAAAAAAAAAAAAAACCTTTAGAAAAAAAAAAGAGATCTACCTAATTTACTGATTCTACTGTTCAACTTTTCTTTAAGATTTGATTTAGTATGTGTTCATTTTTTCCATTATTTGAACATATTGTATCTAATGAAACATTCTGTGTTTCATAATTGCTAATTTTAATTTTGGTGGTATTTACACTTCTGATTCTGTAGACCTTCCAATGGTAGTGTCGGTATTGCTTTGTTATGCACATACTTTTCAATAATTTCCTTTACCATTTGTGTGTGATTTTGATTGCGTTCTCATTTTCGTTTTACCTTTCTTTCTGGAATTTGTGGAAGCTGGATTGGTAAGTCATTAGAATTGCTCAGTAATATTCTGTTGACCATCCACCAAGAGTTAGGCATGTTCATAAGATTGTTTTTTATTAATGGAATGCAGGTAGAGAAGGTTTTAGAACCAATGTGCATTTACAGTACTCTCTTTTCTCTGTGTTTCACTAAGAAACAATCCACACAGAAGCCAATCAGTAGTATGAGTTCTATAACTTCAACTTAACTGCAATGCATTTATTTATTTATTTTCAACTTAACTGCAATGCATTTATTTATTTGCATTTATACTATAAACATGAAATAAAGCTGTTGTTTTAGGTTAATGAGATTTACTTGGAAAGATGCTTTTAATACCAATGTAACCTAGCATATCCTTACTGATAATCCTGAATTTAATATATATAGAATATAAATATAATTTTTGCAGATATTTATGTTTACCTGTGCTGGATACATTTGGGCATGTTATAATAACATTAGCTTGAAGTTTTTCAAAAAACATATAGAGTATGAATTGCAGCTCCAAATCCAGGTTATTATAGGATAATATATAGCTAAAAATTCTCAGGATTCACTTTTTCCCTTGTTTCAAATAAATAATAATTAGTTTTTAAAATAATTTTAATAATTATGTGTTAAGTTTTTATTCAATAATATGTTCTATGAAGGAGAAGGTAAATTTTGGAAAAATTAACAAAATTAATTTAAAATATAGCCAAATGTGGCTATAATGCCCTTAAATATTATACCTTCTATTAAAAAGATAATTTTAATTATTTTTAAATTTGTTCTTCGCTGAAATGTTTTCCTTTTAATTCATATTTTTTATAAGACCTGTATATGTTGGGCAGCCCCCGTGGTGCAGCGGTTTAGCGCCACCTGCAGCCTGACGTGTGATCCTGGAGACCCGGGATCGAGTCCCATGTCGGGCTCCCTGCATGGAGCCTGCTTCTCCCTTTGCCTGTGTCTCTGCCTCTCTCTCTCTCTCTCTCTCTCTCTCTCTCTCTGTCTCTATGAATAAATAAATAAAATCTAAAAAAAAAGACCTGTATATGTTTTGATGCATTAATATTCATAGGTGCTAAAATATATGAATGTAGATTGATGTCTTTGTATTGACTATTGCATGTGAAATGATATATTCCTTTATACAGCTAAAGGATATCTTTCATCAGATATAAACTTTTTTTGATAATTGTTCTCAAGTTGTTTGCTTCTGTATCCTTGTGCTCATAATATTTCTAGACATATACCTTTTTCCCCCTAATATCTATAATTTTAAAAACTTTCATTAAGTATAGTGCACTAAATCAAATTCACATTTAAGTGACTCCAAATAACTAATGATTGATATTTTATTTTTCCAGCTTTCTTGAGATATAATTGACTTGTAACATTGTATAAGTTTAAAGTATACAGTGAGATGATTTGAAACATGTATATATTGCAAAATGATTACCACCATGTTAGTTAACAAATACAATCACCTCACATAGTTACTTTTTTTGTGTGTGTAGTAAGAACTTTTAAGATCTACTCAGCAACTTTCAAGTACATGATACACTATCATTAACTATAGTTATGGTGTTTATTAGATCACTAGGGTTTATTCATCTTTTAGTTAGGTGTTTATACCCTTTGACCACCTTTAGCCATTCCCTCCCTGTCACTCTGCCCCTGGCAACTACCACTCTACCCTCTACTTCGATGAGTTCACTTTTTTTTTTTTTTAGATTCCGTATATAAATGGGATCATACAGCACCTGTCGTTCTTTGTATGACTCATTTCACTTAGTGTAATGCCCTCAGGGTTCATCAATGTCACAAAAGGCAGAATATCCTTATTGTTTTATAGCTAGATAATATTCCATTGTATGTATATATTATGCTTTTTAAAATCCATTTATCTGTGACAGAAACTTAGGTCATTTCCATGGCTTACCTACTGTAAGCATCTGAGGAATGCAGATATCTTTTGAGATTATGATTTCATTTGTTTTAGATATATGCTCAGAAGCAGGATCACTAGATCATATGGTAGTTCTGTTTTTAATTTTTTGAGGAGCCTCTATTCCATTGTCATAGTGCCTATACCAATTTACATTTATATCAACAGTGTACAGGGTTGAGTTGAGAACCTTTTCATGTGTCTACTGGCCATTTCTATGCCTTCTCGGTAAAATGTCTTACTTAAGTCCTGTAACCATTTTTGAAATGGATTATTTGATTTTTTTTTTTTTGCTATTGAGTTTTATGAGTTTCTTGTTTATCATCTTGCTTGTTTATTTTTGCTTTGTTTCTGTGCTCTTGCTGTCAAAAACTTCAAAAATAATTGCCAAAATCATGTCAATGAGCTTTTTTCTTGTGTTTTCTTTTAGGAGATTTATGGTTTCAGGTCTTACATTTAAGTATTTGTTCAATTTTGAATTGATTATTGTGTACTGTATAGGATAAATGTCGAATTTTGTTCTTTTGCATGTAGATATACAATTTTCCAAGCACCAATTTGTTGAGGAGACTATTATTTTCCCCATTGTAAATTATTGGCATATAGTGTAGAACTTCATTGACAGTATGAATTGTACAGTTTTTCCTATATAAACCTTGATAGTAGTGAAGATAAAAGATGTAATATAATTTATAATATAATGTTATCCAATTTATAACAGAATCATGAACAATGAAAGTTTTGAGAACAGAGTAGGATATTGGAGAATGGTTCACAATGAATATACATAGCAAATATGAAAGTTTTTTTCCTTCTCACCAAAATACTAGCCAATAGGATCCAACAGTACATTAAAAGGATTTTTCACCATGACCAAGTGGGATTTATTCCTGGCCAAGGGTGGTTCAACAGCCTCAAATCAATCAACGTGATACACTACATTAATAAAAGAAAGGACAAGTACCATATGGTCTAATCAATTGATGAAGAGAAAGCATTGGTACAGCATCCTTTCTGGGTTAAAAATCTTCACAGTGTAAGGATAGAGGGAACATACCTTAATGTCATAAAAGCCATATACAAAAAGCCCACGGCAAATATCATTCTCAATGGGGAAAAACAGAGCTTTTCCCCTAAGGTCAGGAACATGGTAAGGATGTCCATTCTTACCGATGCTATTCAACATAGTACTAGAAGTCCTAGCCTCAGCAATCAGACAACAACAACAAAAAAAGAAATAAAGACATTCAAATTGGCAAAGAAGCCAAACTCTCATCTTTGCAGGTGATATGGTACTCTATATGGAAAACCCAAAATATTCCACCCCAAAATTTCTAGAACCCATACATGAATTCAGCAACATGTCAGGATATAAAATCAATGCACAGAAATCAGTTGCATTTCTATACACTAACAATGAGACTGAAGAAAGAGAAATTGAGTCAATCACATTTACAATTCCACCCAAAACCATCAGATATCTAGGAATAAACCTAACCAAAGAGGCAAAGGATCTGTACTCAGAAAACTATAGAATACTCATGAAAGAAATTGAGGAAGAAACAAAGAAATGGCAAAACATTCCATGTTCATGGATTGGAAGAACAGATATTGTTAAAATGTGTATGCTACCCAAAGTGATCTACACATTCAATGTAATCCTTATCAAAATACCACCAACTTATTTCACAGAGTTGGAACAAATACTAAAATATGTACGGAAACAAAAAAGATCCCAAATAGCCAAAGGAATGCTGAAAAAGAAAACCAAATCTAGTGGCATCACAATTCCAGACCTCAAGCTCAATTACAAAGCTGTAATCATCACGACAGTGTGGCACTGACACAAAAACAGACATATAGATCAATGGAACAGAATAGAGAACCCAGAAATGGATTCTCAATTCTATGGTCAACTAATCTTTGACAAAGCAGGAAGGAATATCTAGGGGAAAAAAGACAGTCTCTTCAACAAATGGTGTTGGGAAAATTGGACAGCCACATGCAGAAAAATGAAACTAGACCATTTCCTCACACCATAAACAAAAATAGACTCAAAATGAATGAAAGACCTAAATGTGTGACAGGAATTCATCAAAATTCTAGAGAACAGGGACAGCAACCTTTGTGACCTCAGCTGCAGCAACTTTTTACTAGACACATCTCCAAAAGCAAGGGAAACAAAGGCAAAAATGAACTCTTGGGACTTAAGCAAGATAAAAAGCTTTTGCACAGCAAAGGAAACAGTTGACAAAACCAAAAGACAATGGACAGAATGGGGCAAGATATTTTGCAAATGCCTTATCAGATAAAGGGCTAGTGTCCAAAATCTATAAAGAACTTGTCAAACTCAACACCCAAAGAACAAATAATCCAATCAAGAAATGGGAAGAAGATATGAACAGACAGTTCTCTAAAGAACACCTACAAATGGCCAATAGACATATGAAAAAAATGCTCCACATCACTTGGCATCCGGGAAATACAAATCAAAACCACAATGAGATACCACCTCACATGAGTCAGAATGGTTAAAATGAACATATCAGGAAATGATAGATGTTGGCTAGGATGCAGAGAAAAGGAAACCCTCTTACAGTTGATGAGAAGGTAAGCTGGTGCAGCCCCTCTAGAGGACAGTATAGAAGTTCCTCAAAAAGTTGAAAATAGAGCTACCTATGGCCCAGCAATTGTACTACTGGTTATTTACCACAAAGATAATGAATGAATGATGTAATGAAATGACAGGATGTCTGCACCCCGATGTTCATAGCAGCAATGTCCACAACAACAAACCTGTGGAAGGAGTGGAGATGTCCATTGACAGATGAATGGATAAAGAAGATGTGGTGTATATATTCAATGGAATACTACTCAGCTATCAAAAAATGAAATCTGCCATTTGCAACAATGTGTATGAAACTATAGGATATTATGCTAAATGAAATAAGTCAATCAGAAAAAGACAATTATCATATTGTGGAATTTAATTTAAAAAAAAAACAGAGGATCATAGGGGAAGAGAGGAAAAAATAAAACAAGATGAAATCAGAGAGGGAGACAAACCATAAGAGACTGTTAATCCTAGGAAACAAACGTAGGGTCACTAGAGGGTAGGAGTGGGAAAATGGCTTAACAGTGAGATGGACATTAGGAAGTACAGATGATATGATGAGTAGTAGGTATTGTATAAGATTGATGAATCTTGACCATTCAATAATACATTGTATGTTATTGAATTTAAATTTAAAAAATAAAAAAAAAATTGCCTTTCTCTTCTTAATATGCCTCTCATTCCTTTGAATATTTGGGGTGAATGAGGTAAATGATTAGCTATATAAGGAATTTTATTTATTTATTTTAAATAATGGTAACCAGAAAGAATGCATGCCTATAACATTGTACTCAGGTTTGTTTGGGAAGAGATATGCTTTTATTAATTAAGTTAATGGTAAATGGAGTAAATTTTTCTAATAACCTGCATTTTTATTCCATGAAAGCATGATATACGTTATGAATACATGTTAATAGGTATAACTCACTTTTTTATAACCTTTCACTGAAGTTTTGCAAAAACAAGACAGTTTAAAAGTCAAGTCCATGGTGCATTGATATACACAGGACAATGACATTAAATTACCATGTGCCACCTTCTGCTAGAACTTTTCCTCTGATAGAAAATTTGTTTATGTGCTTCTTATGCTCTTATAATAACATCACTTTTTGTCCGAGGCAAAAATTTTGCTTAGTTTTCAGGTTTTGCTTGCTATTTTTATATCATTAAATTATATAGTGAAGACAAAAGTTGGAATTACTCCTTTTCCTCCCTTAATAGTGAAATGCTGAATAAAAGAGGAGTAAAATCACATTTTGATAATGGATGGGATGATCCTGACATTTTTCCCCTAATGAGTTGACAACTAATCAATGTTGTTGTAGTAGAAACTGATTCTGTGTATTTAAAAACTTACATTAGGGACAGAACTTTAAAACCATCTGATGGAAACCATTTTCCACCAAATTTTCTGTTATTCTCTTATGTTTAAACATGCATGTGTATAACCTTTTTAAATTTATTTTTATTTTAGAGAGAGAGCAGGGGTGGGAGAATGGGGGAGAGAGAAAGAGAGTCTTCAGCAGACTGCCCTGAGTGTGGAGCTGTGGGGGCTCAATCTCACAACCTGAGATCATAATTTGAGCTAAAACTGAGTCTGATGCTTCCTGAATGTGCCACCGAGGTACCCCACATGTGTATAACATTTGCTCAGTTGCAAGTTTGGATAAACCTTGCTTAGGAAGCAATGTGTAAAAACACTTTAGGGAGAACCAATATACTGTTTCAACATACGATTCCAGTTATGACCTGGTTTAATTTGGGGGTACATTTTAACATAGATGAAAAAATGGACATGTCACACATTCCTGAGTAAAACTTCAATGGAAGATGCTTTTCACTTTATTGGTAATGGGAGTAAATAGTAAGGCTGGCTTGCTAATAGTTAGAATGCAGCTATTCTATGTTGCCATAAACAGTGACATTATACCTTAACCAATATTCAAAATTGGAATTCCTCTTTGACATGAGGTAACTGAGATGCCTAACAAGAGTCACCAGAAAGCTTGCCATTCTCTTCTTTTTTTTTTTTCTTTTAATTTGTGTATTCATGAGAGGCACACAGAGAGAGGCAGAGACATAGGCAAAGGGAGAAGCAGGCTCCCTACTGGGAGCCTGATGCAGGACTTGATCCCGAGACTCCGGGATCATGCCTTGAGCTGAAGGCAGGCACTCTACCACTGAGCCACCCAGGCACCCTTGCCATTCTATTCTATGAGGACTTAAGTCAAAAGTGTACCTTGGAGAGCAAGACCAAATCACACCACGCTTCATCAGAAGCATTGACAAAAGGATGTAACCACACATGTTGAATATTAGCCTAGAAAATTTTCTCAGATAGAACCAGATGTCTACTTCATCCATCACTTTGAACATTACTACTCAAGTTATCATACTGAAATTTTTAAAAATTTGAAAGGACCACAATTGTTACTGACGGAGTTAACCTCCTTTATTTAACAAATTATTTAGGTTGCATTATATGTTGGATCTCCACCAAACAGGTAGTGGGTAATATCAATTAGCTGGGAAATACACAAAGGAAAATGATTAATTCTAGGTAGTGGTAATCTCTATAAGAAAAATAAAATATATTGACAAGATAGAGATGGATACAAGGCCAGACACTACCTTAGCTAGGTTATCAAGGAGTAGTGTTACTCTAAGCAAGAAATATTTGAGCCAGGGAATATTTTAGGAATAAGAAGCAGTAAGTGCAAGGGCTTGAGTTAAGAACAAGCATCATATTTAGGTAAAAGATGTCCACTCAGTTAACCAAGTGGGAATGATGGGATAAGGATTAGTGGTTTAGGCAACATCATGCTGAATGGGTCAATTCATTTAAAAACAAATGATTATATGAGACTTAAAAGAGCTTCCAAATATATAATGCAAAAATTTGAAAGAAAAACAGGAAAAAATGGAAAAATCCATAATTGTATTTGGAAATTTTAATGTCTTTCATTAATTCATGGTACAAGTTGTTTCCACAAAAACTAATAACACATCAATCATCTTCATCTAATAGACAGCTATAAAACATTTTAGCAAATAATAGCACAATATACATTCTTTTTCAAGTGCACATAGAACATTCATAGAACAAATGAGATGGCCAAAGAATGTCTCAATAAACTAAAAAGACTGATTAAATACTGAAGTACTAGAAATATTAGAAGGAACAGTCCCATCTGTTTTTTTGAGGCCAGCATAGCCTTAAATCTAACTCTTGAAAAACACTACAGCAAAATGGAAAAATAATAAAATTACATTTATGAGCATGAATATCAAAATATTTTATGAAATACTGTCATATCTTATCCACAATATATAAGAATTAGTGAAACTCCTGGATTACGATGGTAGTTCTGTTTTTTATTTTTTGAGATGCCTCCATCTCTTTTTACTAATGGTTATACCATTTTACATCCTTACTAACAGTGCATGAGGATTCTATTTTCTCCACATCCTCAGCAACATTTCCTATCTCTTTCTGGTTTTTTTTTTTTGTTTTTTAAATTATTTTATTTATTTATTTATTTGAGAGAGAGAGCACAAGCAGGGGACGGGTAGAAGGAGAGAGAGAGAAGCAGGCTCTCCGCTTAGCTGGGAGCCTGATGCCATGCAGGGCTTGATTCCAGGACCCTGAGATCATGTCCTGAGCCAAAGGCAGACACTTTGCCTGACCTACCCAGGAGCCCCTACCATCTCTTTTTGATAATAGCCATTCTAGCAGGTGCAAGGTGATATTTCATTGTGGTTTTGATTTGCATTTCCCTCATGATTAGTGATGCTGAGCACTTTTTCGTGTACCTGTTGGCCATTTGTGTATCTTGGGAAATATTTCTATTCATTTACTCTGTCCATTTTTAATTAGACTATTTTCTTTTCTGCTATTAAGTTTTTTTAGTTCTTTATATATTTTGGATATTAACTCCTTATCTAATATATGTTTCAAATACTTTTGGCCATTCCACCGGTTGCCTCTTTACTTTGTTAATTGTTTCCTTTGTTGTGTAGAAGCTTTTTAGTTTGATGCAGTCCTACTTGTTTATTTTTGCTTTTATTGGTGTCATATCCAAAAAATCATTGTCAAGATCAGTGTGAAGGATTTTTGTTCTCTTCTAGAATTTTTATGCTTTCAGTTTTAGTATTTAAGTTTACAATCCATTTTAAGTTGATTTTTATGATTGGCATAAGATAAGAGTCCAGTGTCACCATTTATTACAAAGTCCATCCTTAACCCACTGAGTAGTCTTGGCTGTCTTGTCAAATATTGGTTGATGATATATGCATGGATTTATTTGTAAGCTCTCAGTTTTGTTCCATATTTCCATGAAAAATGCTATCAGAATTTTGGTAAGGATTGCATTGAATCTGTGGCTTGCTCTGGGCAATACAGACATTTTAACAATATAAATACTTCTGATTAATAAACATGGTTATCTTTCCATTGATTTGCATCTTATTGTATTTCTTTCATCAATGTCTTATCATTTTCAATGTATTGATCTTTCTTTGATTCAATTTATTCCTAAGCATTTTGTGTGTTGCTATAGTGAATGAGATTGTTTTTTTAATTTCTCTTTCAAATAGTTTGTTGTTAGTGTATAGAAATGCAACTGATTTTTATTTGTTGATTTTGTATCCCGCAACTTTGCTGAATTCATTTATTAGCTCTGTTTCTTGGTAGAACTTTATTTTTTTTTATTTTAAAGATTTTATTTACTTGTTCCTGGGAGACACAGAGAGAAGGCAGAGACATAGGGAGAGGGAGAAGCAGGTGCCTCCCAGGGAGCCTGATGGGGGATTTGATCCCGGAACTCTGAGATCATGCCCTGAGCCAAAGACAGATGCTCAACCGCTGAGCCACCCAGGAGTCCCTTGGTAGAACTTTACGTATCAGATCATGTCATCTGCAAAAAGAAATGGTTTTACCTCCACCTTTCTGTTTTGGATGGGTTTATTTATTTATTTATTTACCCGACTGCTCTTTATAGGACTTCCAGTACTTTATTGAATAGAGGTGGCAAGATTGGGTAGCTTTATCTTGTTCCTGATCTTAGAGTAGAAACTTTCAGCTTTCCATCATTGAGTATGTTAGATGTATGACTATCATATATGGCCTTTATCATGTAGGGTTATGTTCCTTCTATACCAAATTTATGGAGAGCTTTTATCATGAAAAGGTATTGAATTTTGTCAAATGCCTTTTTTTCTGAATCTACTTGAAGGATCATATGATTTTTATCTATCATTCTTTTAAAGGGGTATATCACATTGATTGAAGTATGTATGCTGAGACAGCCTTGTGTCAATCAATCAGTCAATAAATCATGGTGTATGATCCTTTTCATGTGCTGTTGAATTTTGTCTTCTAGAAATTTGTTGAGAATATTTGCATCTGTATTCATCAGGGACTTTGGCCTGTAATTATCTTTTCTGGTAGCATCCTCAACTGGCTTTAGTATTAGAGTAATGCTGGCATTGTAAAAAGAATTTGAAAGCGTTCTCTTTTCAATTTTTGAGTTTGTGAAGAATTGATATTAATTATTCATTTAATGTTTGATAGAATGCACATGTGAGACCATCTGGCCCTGGCCCATCTTAGTTCAGGAGGGTTTTAATTACAGTTTCAATGTTCTTAGTCATTATTTGCTATGTTCAGATTTTCTATTTTTTCATAATTTAGTCTTGATAAATTCAATGTTTCTAAGAAATTTATCCATTTTTTCCAGGTTATCTAATTTGTTGGTGAATTAAAGTACTTAGTAGCCTCTGGTAACCCTTTATATTTCTCATTCTCTGATTACTTTTTATTTTTATTTCAGTTGTAATAGCTCTTCTTTCATTTATAATTTTGTTCATTTGCATCATCTCTTTTTTTTCTTGTTAGTCTATCCGGTATTTGTCCATTTTGTTTATCCATTAGAAAAAAACAACTCTTAGTTTCAATGATTTTTTTCTATTGTTTTTCTATTCTCTATTTCCGTTTACTGCTGCTTTAATCTTTATTGTTTCCTGCACTCTGCTAACTTAGGGCTTAGTTTGTTTTTTCTTTTTCTAGTTCCTTGAGGTGTAAAGTTAGGATGATAACTTCTATCGAGCAGTAAATTGTTCTTTTTCCACCCTCAGAGACAGATTATAGTGGCTCTGTGATATCCAAGGCTATAAATGTAGAAAATATAGAATCCCTGAATTTACATGATGTCTATTTATCTCTTTCATATATTCTTATTTTTAGTATGTCTCTAAGGACAAAAAACACATTTATTAAACTGATTATCAGACTGAGATTCTTTTTTTTTAACGATAGATATGTTTAGTTTATTAACAGCAGTAATATTAATAGTTTTCATATTCTGAGAAGCACTTATTCTAATGAGAAGTATCAAGAGTTTAATTAACTCTTCCTAAACTTAAATGACTACATGGATGTCCCCTACCATATCATACATTTGAAGACTCTACCTAAGTAAATTTATTTATTTATTTATTTGTATATGTCTTTATTGGAGTTCAATTTGCCAACATATAGCATAACACCCAGTGCTTGTCCCATCAAGTGCCCCCTCAGTGCCCATCACCCAGTCACCCCAACCTCCCGTCCAGCTCCCTTTCCACTACCCCTTGTTCGTTTTCCAGAGTTAGGAGTCTCTCATGTTCTGTCACCCTCACTGATATTTCCCACTCATTTTCTCTCCTTTCCTCTTTACTCCCTTTCACTATTTTTATATTCCCCAAATGAATGAGACCATATAATGTTTGTCCTTCTCCAATGAACTTACTTCACTCAGCATAATACCCTCCAGTTCAATCCACGTCGAAGCAAATGGTGGGTATTTGTCGTTTCTAATGGCTGAGGAATATTCCATTGTATACATAAACCACATCTTCTTTATCCATTCATCTTTCGATGGACACCGAGGCTCCTTCCACAGTTTGGCTATTGTGGACATTACTGCTAGAAACATCGGGGTGCAGGTGTCCTGGCGTTTCATTGCATCTGTATCTTTGGGGTAAATCCCCAGCAGTGCAATTGCTGGGGTGTTGGGAAGTTCTATTTTTAACCCTTTGAGGAACCTCCACAGAGTTTTCCCGAGTGGCTGCACCAGTTCACATTCCCACCAACAGTGCAAGAGTGTTCCCCTTTCTCCACATCCTCTCCAACATTGGTTGTTTCCTGTTTTGTTAATTTTCGCCATTCTGACTGGTGTGAGGTGGTATCTCATTGAGGTTTTGATTTGTATTTCCCTGACAGCAAGTGATGCGGAGCATTTTCTCATGCACTTGTTGGCCATGCCTATGTCTTCCTTGGTGAAATTTCTGTTCATGTCTTTTGCCCATTTCATGATTGGATTGATTGTTTCTTTGGTGTTGAGTTTAATAAGTTCTTTATAGATCTTGGATACTAGCCCTTTATCTGATATGTCATTTACAAATATCTTCTCCCATTCTGTAGGTTGTCTTTTAGTTTTGTTGACTGTTTCTTTTGCTGTGCAGAAGCTTTTTTTTTGATTAAGTCCCAATAGTTCATTTTTGCTTTTGTTTCTCTTGCGTTCATGGATGTATCTTGCAAGAAGTTGCTGTGGCCAAGTTCCAAAAGGGTGTTGCCTGTGTTCTCCTCTAGGATTTTGATGGAATCTTGTCTCACATTTAGATCTTTCATCCATTTTAAGTGTATCTTTGTGTATGGTGTAGGAGAATGGTCTAGTTTCATTCTTCTGCACGTATCTGTCCAATTTCCCCAGCACCATTTATTGAAGAGACTGTCCTTTTTCCAGTGGATAGTCTTTCTTGCTTTGTCAAATATTAGTTGACCATAGAGTTGAGGGCCCATTTTTGGGTTCTCTATTTGTTCCATTGATCTGTGTGTCTATTTTTGTGCCAGTCTCATACTGTCTTCTTGATAACACAGATTTGTAGTACAACTTGAAATCTGGCATTGTGATGCCCCTGGCTCTGGTTTTCTTTTTCACTATTCCCCTGGGTATTCAGGGTCTTTTCTGATTCCTGATTTAGATTATTATCTGATTCTTATCAGATCTGATATTATCTGATTTCTGATTTAGATTATTTGTTCCTACTCTCTGAAGAAAATCCATAGTATTTTGATAGGGATTGCATTAAACGTGTATATTGCCCTGGGTAACATTGACATTTTCACAATATAAATTCTTCCAATCCATGAGCATGGAATATTTTTCCATCTCTTTGTGTCTTCCTTTGTTTCTTTCAGTAGTGTTCTGTAGTTTTTAGGGTATAGATCCTTTACATCTTTAGTTAGGTTTATTCCTAAGTATCTGATAGTTTGGGGTGCAATTATAAATGGGATTGACTCCTTAATTTCTCCTTCTTCAGCCTCATTGTTAGTGTATAGAAATGCCACTGACTCCTGGGCATAGATTTTGTATCATGCCACACTGCCGAATTGCTGTATGAGTTCTAACAATCTTGAGGTGGAGTCTTTTGGGTTTTCTATGTACAGTATCATGTCATCTGCGAAGAGGGAGAGTTTGACTTCCTCTTTGCCAATTTGAATGCCTTTTATCTCTTTTTGTTGTCTGATTGCTGAGGCTAGGACTTCTAGTACTATGTTGAATAGCAGTGGTGAGAGTGGACATTCCTGATCGTTGGGGAAAGGCTCCCAGTGTTTCCCCATTGGGAATGATATTTGCTGTGGGCTTTTCGTAGATGGCTTTTAAGATGCTGAGGAATGTGCCCTCTATCCCTACACTCTGAAGAGTTTTGATCAGGAATCGATGCTGTATTTTGTCAAATGCTTTCTCTGCATCTATTGAGAGGAACATACGGTTCTTGTTTTTTCTCTTGTTAATATGATGTATCACGTTGAGTGCTTTACAAGTGTTGAACCAGCCTTGCATCCCAGGGATAAATCCCACTTGGTCATGGTGAATAATCTCTTTAATGTAATGTTGGATCCTATTGGCTAGTATCTTGTTGAGAATTTTTGCATATGTGTTCCTCAGGGATATTGGTCTATAATTGTCCTTTTTTTGGTGGGTGCTTTGTCTGGTTTTAGGATTAAGGTGATGGTGGCCTCATAAAATGAGTCTGGAGGTATTCCATCCCTTTCTATCTTTTGGAACAGCTTTAGTAGAATAGGTATTGTTTCTTCTTTAAACATTTGATAGAATTCTCCTGAGAAGGCATCTGGCCCTGGACTTTTGTGTCTTGGGAGGTTTTTGATGACTGCTTCAATTTCCTCCCTGGTTATTGGCCTGTTCAGGTTTTCCATTTCTTCCTGTTCCAGTTTTGGTAATTTGTGGCTTTCCAGAAATGTGTCCATTTCTTCTAGATTGCCTAATTTATTGCCATATAGCTGCCAATAATATGTTTTCAAAATTGTTTTTATTTCCTTGGTATTGGTTGTGATCTCTCCTTTTTCATTCGTGATATTATTAATTTGAGTCTTTTTTGTTTTTAATAAGGCTGTCTAATGGTTTCCCTATCTTACTAATTCTTTCAAAGAACCAACTCCTGGTTTTGTTGATCTGTTCTATGGTTCTTCTGGTCTCTATTTCATTTAGTTCTGCTGGAATCTTTATTTATTATCTCTCGTCTTCTGCTTGGTGTAGTTTTTATTTGCCGTTTATTCTCCAGTTCCTTTAGGTGCGAGGTTAGCTTGTTTATTGCTCTCCCCTGTCCTTCCAGCTGGTCTTCTTTTTTTTTTTTTTTTTTTTAATTTTTATTTATTTATGATAGTCACACAGAGAGAGAGAGAGGCAGAGACACAAGCAGAGGGAGAAGCAGGCTCTACGCACCGGGAGCCCGACGTGGGACTCGATTCCGGGTCTCCAGGATCACGCCCTAGGCCAAAGGCAGGCGCTAAACCGCTGCGCCACCCAGGGATCCCCCAGCTGGTCTTCTGAGGGAGGGGCCTGCTGTGCTGGTTCTCAGGTTGTGCACCTGGGGGAGCTGCCCCACCCCCCTCCGGGTACTGGGCTCAGTGAGACCTGTTTATCCCCTGAGGCCTCTGTTCCCTGGTGGCCGGGCCCCTCCCAGGCACAGGGTGACACCAGGAGGAACAACACCACTGGCAGCGGCCAGCTCTCCAGCTCTGGAGTCAGCTCCTGCAGTAACTACCACAGTCTCCCAGTCCGCTCTGGCTTGGATGTTCTGGGGGAGGGAGTTGCTGATCTGCATAGCTTGCGGGCTCCCGCAGCAGGAGAGTCCTCGCTGTCCTGTGCCGTCCCTGCCTCCGCCTCTGGGGGAATGGAGAGGGGAGCGCAGGATCTGCAGCTGTGTCCCCCTGCCACCCTAGGATCCCAGGTCTGTGCTGCTGGAATCACGCTCCCGGGGCCGGGGCTCCCGAAGGCAGCAGGAACGCAGCCCCCTCCAGCCGCATCCACCACCCGAGCTGCTCCCGAGGCCCGGCGGCGCACTTCAGCCCTTTACCCAGCTCCGCCCAGTTTGTGGGGCACTATCCCCCAGGTGCACTTCCTCTGTTAGTGACCCAGGGTATCTGGAGGCTCCACTGCCCCTTCTGGGGTTCTCCCCGAGTTCCCGGCTGAGCACCTTTTCCTCTGGGAATAATCTGGTGCGGATTTTTAAAGTTCCTGCTTCTCCAGGGCTGGGCTTTCCTGTCCCTGAGGCTCCTGCTGCCCGGCCTTAGCCTGGCTCCTCAGGGGGCCCCTCCCCCACTGGATATTTATTTATTTATTATTTATTTATTTATTTATTTATTTATTTATTTATTTTCTGCCTTCCTACCTTGTTAGAAGTGAAAACCCTTCTCTCTGTAACATTCCAGCTGCTCTCTCTTTAAATCTCAGGTTGAATTTGTAGGCTTTCAGGATGATCTGAAAGTTACCTAGGGAAAAAAAAAAAAGTTATCTAGGTAAATTGGTGGGGACAGGTGACTTGGGGGCCCTACTCCTCTGCCATCTTGCCCCGCCCCCTACCTAAGTCCAGACTGCGATTCTTCAACTAAATACAAATTACTTTTTTAAGGGTAATATACCCATTTATCACTATTGTATACATTTTTGCTTAGATTTCCATATTTTACATCTCAAAAATGAAGGCTAAACATAACTAGCTGTTTCCTAAATGGATGACTTTAGTAGTTTTGAGCTCAACTCTAAAAATAACTTTGATCCCTAAAGAAATGGGAGAAAGAACAGAAACTAAAATTGGCCATTGGCATTACTGGTTTGAGTTGACCCCGTCAAAAGTTGAGCAAGCACAATGCCAGTTACAATGATACCTCTGCCTTTCAGTTCACAAACTATTCACTTTCTCATTTGCACATATTTGCTCCTCTGAATTCTGTGGGTAGAGAATCAGTCTTTACATCTCCAAATTTGCTAAACATTAACTCCTCTAAGGAGGGTTTTCCTGGGACCCTACAAAGAAAATAATTTCACGTGAATCTGAATTCCCACAGTGCTTTGGATTTTTACACCATTTATTACTTTCTGGTATGTAGTATTTTCCTCTTCTCCTTGATTATAATAAGCTCATTCATGCTGTAGTTCATTTTAGCATTGTTTGCCAAAGTGGTATCTGCAGAATTTGAGTTGAGTGTTAATCTGAGAAGTCAAAACTATGTGTATTCTTATACACATATGTTCTTTATTTTCCTTATCTGCTGTTTATATTTCCACAGTTCAAAAGCACTAGTGGGTAATACCAGTGGGTAAAACCACTGGTGCCTTAGCACCAAGGCAGTGGCACCAAACTACAGAGTAGTCGCAATATCCTTCACCACTGCACACTCACAGTTCGAAAATGATGCCCTTTTATACCTAAAAGTGTCACTTATGAAACAAAAACAAAATTACTTTATTAAATCTCCATCCCTGAGTACACATCCTTTTAATATTCTTTGTGAAGATGGGACATATGCATAGAACCCTCTGTAGTATACCAAAGTACATGGTTATCTCAAGACAAAACACTTGGGAGATTTAATTGTGGCCTGAACACTTTTTTCATGGATCTCTGCTATTACTTGCAAGAAAAACCGACATATGCAATGTAGTTATTCAGGCCTTGGATTTTGGCAGACATTTTCTCAAAAATGAATGAAGTGAGTCTATTACATCAAAGAAAACAAATGACAGTATTTGTTATCAGTGATAAAATACAAGCTTTCAAAAGAAAATTAGAATTGGGGAAACATTTATTTCATCTGCTTCACTCAGGACAACATATCACAACAGCTACAATGCTGAAGCAGATAGGACAATCTAGCTGTTGTTTCATAAGATAGACATTAAAGAGATTTACAAAAAAACAGTTACAACAGTGACACTCTTCAGTAATTTATCTTGTGATAGAAAAACTTATTTTTATAAGAAGATGATATTTAAGTTAACATATAATTGGTTGATTGTTACTTTTAACCAAATTGATAGATATTTTTTAATTTGTTTAATTTCAAATATAATATTTATTGATAGAAGTGACCTGCACACAAGTAGCTCCTTAAGTTCTGAGTACCTTTTAAGGGTACGAAAGTGTCCTGAGGACATGCAAGAGAGCACTGGGCAAATTCTCTGATGATTAACAATGTTCAGCAGATGGTATTCCCATGAAAATGGATCATGAAGAGGACTTCTGTTTAGCAAAATTAACAGAATCCAAAACACAACATGAAATAGGAAGTTAAAGTTTAATTTTTCAACTTCACAATTGAGTACCTGACGACATTTCTAAGCTACCCACATTGGTTCATATAGCTATAGTTGATTCCTTTGCATTGTTGTAACCAACCCTCTGTTGCAGTAATATGCACAATTTGTTTTTCTATTCTTTTTGTTTTCTCTCATGGACATGTCTTTGTTTTTCTTAAGTGTTTTGCTATTATAAAAATGCATTTGGTGGACAAACATTGTTATGTTTTGATTCTCATGTGCAAGAGGTTTTTCCCCTTTTTAAATGGGTGTATATATATATATATATATATATATATATATATATATATGATAATAGAATTACTGAGACATCAGATATAGACTTCTTCAAATTTAATAAATACCAGACTATTTTCTATAGTGATTTACCAGTTTATGTTCCTACTAGAGTGTAAAAATAAGTTGCTTCACTTAGTCATAAACATTTAATGACAGTATTTATCAGTGATAACAAAAACAAATTATCTATTATTTTCCAATTTGATGGTTGCAGATGACATTGTGTTGTGAATATTATTTGTCTTTGCCTGATTATCAATGAGCAGAAATGCCTTTTGATGATTACTGGCCATTTGAGTTTCTTCTTTAAAATTCTTGTCTTGGGTTCACTTTTATACTAGGTTATTTGTCTTATTGTTTTTTAAAGAGTTTTCTAAAACATACTTTAAATATTCCCTTTCTTCAGTTGTATTTTGTTACAAATATATTTAAGGTGGTTTTGACTTAACTTTTCAGATACCCTATAAATCAATCTTCTTATCTAGTTTCTACATTTTCCTAGGTATTCTGCAATATAAAATGTCTTATTTCTGTTCTTGCCAAATGCTGGCTTAGGACAGCTTTAAGCATTCTTTGGTTTTCTATGCAAGGTACTCATTATCCATCCAAATTTTAAACTCCAAAATTTTGTTGTTGTGTCCTTTCCTGTTTTTTGTGGGTTTTGATTTATGTTTTTCTAGTATCTTTACTGTAATCTCAATGGACTTCTGGTTAATGGACGAAAACAAAGTGTGTCTTTATTGTTATACCAGGCTTAACTAGAAAAGATTTTCAGTATTTGATATGGGAATTTAAAAAGTAAGTAAAACACTCATAATTATTTTGAAGCTCTGGTGAACAAAAAAACCATCTACTTATATTTGTTTAACTGGACTCTTTCAGCAGTTTTATTTGATAGTCTTGTGTTTCCAGGATACTTTCACATATGTGCTCTTATTCTGCCCTCAAATGTATTATATACAACCGGTCTTACTAGATCCATCACATATGAAAGGGTACCACAGTTCAGAGGTCTAAATTAGCTTGATCAGGAATACCACTAGAGAGATAAAACAAGAAATTAAACCATGTTTTTCAGAATCCACCTGCAGCCTCCTCTACTACAGAAAAATAAACCCAATTACCTAAAATAGGCACTTAACTCAATAGACTTAAAACAATAAATCATCTGGGAGCTATTTTAATTCAGAACAGGAAGAATGTAGAAAATGCTGCATGTTTGACATTAATGCAGGACATATTGAACAATGCATTTTCTGGTTTCTCTAATAAAAGGAAAACATGCTCTTGAGCATTGCATTTAATTTTTGATGCAGTTTGTTCCAAGTCTTTTAAGAAAAATTTACTCATCCTTAGGGTTGGAACAAATGTTTCTAGATAATCCTGACTTGAGCCTTATAGAATTGAATTCAGTTTCTGACATATAGATTTTGCTACTGCAAATTGATTTTCAATTATTACTGAAATTTTTGTGTGAAAGAGATGATATAAACAATATCTATTATAAAGGTAACTGGTAACATTTTGTTGACTTCTGAGATGAAATACAATGCGTAAATGCTATTGCTTTCGAACAATCACCTCTTTCCAAAATGAAAACATCACAGTTTTCTTAGAGTCATGGGATTGCTCAAGATTTGCACTAGCAGGTAGCCTGGGTGGCTCAGTGGTTTCGCACAGCCTTCAGCCCAGGATGTGATCCTGTAGACCGAGGATCGAGTCCCATGTCAGGCTTCTTGCAAGGAGCCTGCTTCTCCCTCTGCCTGTGTCTCTGCCTCTCTTTCTCTCTCTCTCTCTCTCTCTCATTCCCTATGCCTTCCATGAATAAATAAATAAAATCTTAAAAAAAAATTGCACTAGCCATTTCAGAGGCTCTGACATGCTTTTCCCTTTTGTGCTTTGATTTTTTTATTACCAACTACAATGATTCATGGTGAATTCATGATGAATGAAATGTAAACAAAATAATATGTTATTAAATTTCTTTGAATAACAGCATCTGTAGTTTGCACTTCCTGAGTGTACATGGACTTTTCCTTAGTAACAAATATGTGTAGTTTGTAATTACTTTGTAATATATCTGATGCATTTTGAAGTTGACTTCATATTTACATGTATTTTTTTATATTCACAAGAAGCTCTTACACAAGTAGGGTTACCTAATGTATATCTCTGGGAGTGTACAACTTGAGCATGGGATGTGGGATGAAGAGTACTTTCCGTAAGAGTTTTGGAGAACAAATGGGAGCAAGCCCATTTGCTTCCTGGCAGAAGAATATGAGGCAAAGGGTCCCAGACAAAGGAGAGTCCAGGATGATGCAACCACCAATGGAAAGTAATACTAGTGCAAAAAGAGGAATTTGCACTTGGAAGAAAAGACAATGACTATGGAATAGTAAAACTGAGGATGAGATGAAGTTATAAAGTCAAGGCTTACAGACATATCATTAAGGACAATGAAGATTCTCCTGAGCAGTATCTTGTTCAGAAGACATGAGAGATCCATGAAAGGACTGGAAACTGAGAAGTTGCCTGATTAGACATTTGCATTTTTAAAAGATTTTATGTTTGTAATTCAGAAAAATAACATAAGCATCAGGGGACAGGATAAATCAGGTTTTTTTTTTTTTGTTTGTTTGTTTGTTTTTTTTTTTAATGTGGGACACCATGTGATCAGTGTGGTTATGGACATTGAAACATGGAATAATAACAGAATAAACCAAATAGAGACCAAGGGAGGTGGAAAGACTTAGAGGCTGTGTAAGTTTCAGAAGTAATAGGAGGGCATTTTAAAAGAACAAAATAGCTCACTTAATGTGGAAGACAGAAGTAAAGGAAGAAATCAGTTTCCTGGGTTAGAAGACTGGAGTATGACAGTACCATGGAAGGAGACAGGCTCTGTGGAAAGATGGGTGTGTTTGGGGTGGGCAAAGGCTAACTTCCAATTTCAACATGTTGATTTTGAAGACTACACAGAGGAAACATATGGTAGGATGTTGTATATGTTCGAATTCAAGAAAAACTGTAGCCTAGAGATGTAAAATCAGTGACTGATTCTTGATTGGATATGGCAAAATAGGCTCTGGACTTGAAAGCCCTGGTATAGTGAGAAGAGAGTTCCCAAGGGGAATAGCATAGAGTGATTTGGAAAAAAAAAAAAAGTTGACTAAATATTTTGATGTAGAAGACCCTAAGTTACATCAAAAGAGAATATATTATTTTCAAAAAATGCAATTTGTTTCTCATTGTGCATTGATAAAGTATATATCTTAGCTAGACATTAAAATCCTGTATAATCTGGCCTCACTTGCTTTGTAAGAATGAAGTAAAGAGGACGAAACTCATGGAAGGAGGAGACAGAGGAAGAAGAAGAGCAAGAGGGAGAGAAAGAATGTTAAGCGGTTGAATTCAGTGATTTGTGGAAATTACACACTGAGAGTTGGAGAGCTTGACTTGGCTATCCGTCACTTGGGAGGAAAAATAACTATTGGGGAGAAATACATTAGATGAAAGAATCTTCACCCTGGCTCTTGTCAGGGCAGTGCTGTGAACAGCCTTTGGGTGGGAAAGTAGTGCAACAAAGCCAGAGGGAAAATGAGACAGCACCAAGAGTTGACCCTGAAGTCAATGGATTGTTAACAACCACATAGTAGCTAATAGAACGTTACCGTCCATTATAGCATCTGTCTTCAGTACTCTAACACTGTATTTTATCCAGAGAGCTGGGATGTATAGGGGTATCTGAGGCAAATCTGTAAAGCCAAATCATCCTAGTGTGATCTATATCTGCTGGGTTACCTGTTTATAAAGACACAGCACTCTAATTCTGCTCCTACCATCTGACTACTCTGGGAATTCCACTGGGGAAATGTTCTAACCTCCTGACTTTGGTGGATGCCCCCTTTACTACCTAAGTGGAGCTTGAACACAGATCTTTTCTCTCAAACACCACTGCAAGGCACAGCCGAAATCATATTGAAACATTTAGGAAGACTACTAATGGCTTAAGGAAAGTAGAAAGAGATTACACTTAGTGTAATTTGGCTGCTTTTGAGGATCATAGTTCCAGCCTCTTTCTCAAGGAGTTTTTAACTCTCTGCTTCCAGATTCAACTGGCCAGATACCTTGGCCAGTTATTCTACCTCCCTTTTGATGAGACTCACTTCACCTGCAGCTATTGATTTTCTAGTTTTAAATTTTGACAAATATCTATATTATCATAATGTCAACTATATTAATTGAAAAACAATTTCTCTTTTACTGTTGCTTCTGAGTATTCAAAAATATAATTTCTCAGAAATGTGGGTCTTCCTATTTTTACAAATGTCCTATAGAAAAGAGTTAAGTATTAACAATTTATCCTCAGAGATTTATTTAACTTTCAAAGTGTTGCTACTTATGTGCTCTTATAATAGCAGATTATTGCAGTTGTAGTTTAAAATTCAAAAGAGCAAACTGACAAGATTAAGACTTCAAAATTATCACTTATATTGAATTCTACCTTTTCAAGATGAATGTATCTTTACAATTGTATCCTTTAGCAATACAAACTATTGAACTGAAAGATGTAAATTTGTGAGTTTGAGCTACCTTTTGTGTTTGCTTTTTCCCATTTTCTTCCCCCCCCCCCCCCCATTTTAATGTTCTCCTTGATCTCAGAGAACCTGATAGAAAAAGACTCTTCTTTGAGCTTTATATCACCATGGGCTGGCTGAATATGCTTGAAATGTGGCCACATTAAAATGTGGTCAAAAATTAACAGGAAATTACTTTTTGTTTTTCGTATACAAGCATAAAATTGTTAAAGAGAATAAAATATTACTCTCCTGCTATTCAGATGCCTTACCGTGGTTGATGTGACACGATGAACAATTATGAAGAACTTTGCACGTGAACACGTTCTGTTCCAGTATCAGGTTCACAGACCCTAGAACAGTACTGGGTTCTTAGTGGGCACTCAAATATTTGGTGATGTGTAAATAGATATAGTCTTATGAAATATATAAACTTATACCAACAGTTAGAAATAGTATGTGTTTTGGCCATCTTAAAAAGTATGGCTATAAATCAGAGGATAAACTTTGATCTTATGAATATTTCTCTAGCATTCTTGTCAAAGAATAAGTCATTCCTTATTTACAGGTTTTTGAATTTGCCTTAAGATTATTTCATGTGTGTCTGAAATTAAGAAAACAAAAAAAACCCAAAACCCGTAGAAACTAACCTTTTTACTCCATAAGGAAAAAAAAATTAAAGAAATACTGGAACTTTGAGTCAGGTGTTTTTAATAATTAGAATAGAACAGAGAGTTGCATTCTGCAGTGATGAACTTCACAAAAATAGCTTTGTTTTCTGAAAGGAGTACAGATGGCTTAATATTGCTGTATTTATTTACGTGAAGTCAGTGTAATGTAAATATTAGTCTCCATGCCCAACCAGGGACTCTGATTCACTTTGCTCTAGCAAATTCTCTACTTGGAAAGGTAAACATTTTATATCACAGTGCAGTCAGTGATAGTAATGAGATATTAGAAAACTGTTGTATGTATAGAAAACATTTTGCAGCCTAGTGATTTATTCAAAGCAAAGACCAAGAAAAGCATGCTAGTCAAAATCATCCAAAAGTCCTTTTGTGCTGTATTGCTGATGTTTTTTCTCTTGTGTCTGATCTTTGTTCTCATCTCTAGATAGATTCTTTTAAACTGGAAAATGTACAATTGACTTAGTATTGCTTAATTTAACTAAGTGAAGTAATTAAACTTATATGATAGTTTTCATGCCCAGCCAGGCACACTTGTCCAGCTCGTACTGGCTTATTATCTTCCAGCCAGTCAGCAGGGTATGTCACCCATTTAATTAAGTCCTCTCTGAATGATTTCATCAACAGTTACACAAGTAACTCTTGCTATGCAGGTACTGTGCATGTTTGTTATATTTATGCTGAAATATTTATTTTTCCTTGGGTAATCCTAAATAGCATTGCATTTTTAAATTTGGTTCCTGTTTGTTTGATGTTAGTATGTAGAAATGAAGTTGAATTTCATATTTTGACCTTGTATCCTGTAAGTTTACTAACCATTAGTAATAGATCTTTTGAGAAACTCTTTGGGATTTCCTATACAGACAGTTATGTAGTCTGCAAATAGAGACAGTTTTACTTTTTCCCCTCCAATATTTAGACTGGCTAGAATTTAAACTATGTGAAAGAAGAAAGAAAGAAAGAAAGAAAGAAAGAAAGAAAGAAAGAAAGAAAGAAAGAAAGAAGGAAGGAAGGAAGGAAGGAAGGAAGGAAGGAAGGAAGGAAGGAAGGAAGGAAGGAAGGAAGGAAGGAAGGAAGGAAGGAAGGAAGGAAGGAAGAAAGAAAGAAAGAAAGAAAGAAAGAAAGAAAGAAAGAAAGAAAGAAAGAAAAAGAAAGAAAGAAAAAGAAAAAGAAAAAAAGAAAGAACAAACTGCTATCTTGAATGGAATTATTACAGCAGGCTTTATTGTCTTCTCAATATGGGGGGGGAAACATGCTACCTTTTCACTATTAAGTCTGATGTTAGCTGTGGTTTGGAGGTTTATTATTGATTAAAAATTATTTATTTATCTATTTATCTATTTATTTATGAGTGAGCATTAGTTGGTGGGGAGGGGCAGAAGGAAAGGGAGAAGCAGACTCCTTGCTAACAGGAAGCACCAATGTGGGCTTGATCCCAGGGTCCTGGGATCATGACCTGAGTTGAAAGCACAGGCTTAACCAACTGAGCCATCTAAGTGCCCCTGGGTTTTGTTATTGTTGTTGTTAATGAGTCTTTTTATTTGTTTTGTGAGAGTGGCTGTTGAATTTTATCGAATTATTCTTCATCTATTAATGGGAGTTTCCTTCTTTAAAAACAGTGGATAACACTGACTGACATTCAAATATTGAACTAGCCTTGTATACCTGGAACCATTGTTTGATTTGGTTTCCTAATTTATTTTTGAGGTTTCTTACCTCTAAGTATATAAGAGAAATATCCTTCTTTAGTATTCTTCTCTGTATGTGTTGTCCTTGTCTGCTTTGGGCATCACTTGATACTGGATTCATAAAACGAGTTGAAAAATGCTCCCTCCTCTTGTAGTTTTGGGAAAATGTTATATATAAAATGGTCTCAATTCCTCTTTAAATATTTGGCAAAAGTCTTCAGTAGCCATCTCAGCCTAGAGATTACTTTTCAGAAGATTTTAATACAAATGTAAATTATTTAATCGTATTAGACAATTTGTTTTATCTTTTTTTCTTTTCTTCCAAGTTTAATGGTCTGTTGTCCACAGGAAATGATTCCATTTCTCAGATTGGTGAATTCAAAATGGAAAGTTTTTTTTATAGTAGCCCCTTATGATCCTTTCAATGACTGCAGGAGCTTTTTTGATATTCTCTATTTCATTCCATACATTTGAGATGTGTATTTTCAGTGTTTTTATCTTTGTCACTCTTGATAAAGACTTAATATTTTATTTTGTTTTTAAGAACCAGATTTTACCTTGCTAATTTTTACTAAAGGATGCATTGACCTACATTCTTATATTTATCTTCTTTTGGCTTACTTTAGATTTATTTTGCTCCTTTTCTAGTTTTTTGATATGGGAACTTGGATTATTGATTTGAGATATTCAGTCTTTCCTAACATAGGCATTTAAGTGCTATAAATTTCGCTTTCAGAACTGCTTTGTGTGTATGCAATAACTTCTGATGTTGTATTTTCATTTTCAATACATTTACTGAATTTTTAAATCTCCTTTGATACTTTCTCTTAGGACCAAGGAATATTTATAATTTTGTGTTTAATTTCTACATTGTTGAAGATTTTTCTCTTGTCATAAAATTTGTTAACGTTTGTTTCATGATCCAAAATGCAATCTGTCTTAATGATTGTTCCACAGACACATGAAGAGAACATATATTCTAACTTTGCTAGGTGGAATGCTCTATAAAATCCATTAGATCTTTTTAGTTGATGGTGCTGTTAATTTCTGTATCTTTGTTGATTTTTTAGCCAATATAAACTGTTGAGACTGGAGTGCTTAAGGCCTCAACTAAAACTGTAGGGTTGTCTATTTCTTCTTTCAAGATCTCTTGGCTTTTGTTACATGTATTTTCAAGTATTATTTAAAAGATAAAAGTTAGGGTTGCTATATATTCATTCTTGGTCAATTAATGTTTTTTATTAAAATAAGATTTAAATAAATAAATAAATAAATAAATAAATAAATAAATAAATAAATATGTATTTATTTATTTAGGGGAGAGAGAGAGTGGGGAAGTGTACAGGGAGAGAGAGAATCCCAAGCAGACTTCCCACTCAGCACAGAGTCTGGGGTGGGACTCAATCCTAGGACCCCTGAAATCATGACCTGAGGCAAAATCAAGAGTCCCTGCTTACCCAACTGAGCCACCCAGGAGTCGCTTTTTCACTTAATGTTTTTATCATTATACAGTATTGCTCTTTGTCCCTAGTAATTTCTTTGCCCTAAAAACTATTTTATCTGAAATTAATGTAGCTATTTCTGCTTTAAAAAAAAAAAAGAAAGAGAGAGAGAGAGAGCAGCACAGGTAGTCCAGCAGTCAGCAGTTTGTGCCACCTTCAGCCCAGGGTATGATCCTGGAGACCTGGGGACTGAGTCCCGCAAAGGGATCCCTGCATGGAGCCTGCTTCTCCGTCTGCCTGTGTCTCTGCCTCTCTCTGTTGTGTGTCTCTCATGAATAAATAAAAATAAAATATTTATAAATAAATAAACAAACAAATAATTTATTGTTTATTATTATAAGATAATAAATCTTTTATTTATTTATTGATGACAGAGAGAGAAAGAGGCAGAGACATAGGCAGAGGGAGAAGCAGGCTCCCTGCAGGAAGCCTGATGTGGGACTCGATCCCCAGACATGGGATCATGCCCTGAGCCAAAGGCAGATGCTTAACCGCGGAGCCACCCAAGCATCCCTATTCCTGCTTATTTTGCTTAATATTTAAATTTTATGTTTTCCCATTCTTTTAACATATATCATTATGTTTGAACTAAGCTTCTTTTGGAAAGGTTATAGTTCTGTTGGGATCTTTAATCCATCAACCGGTTTCTTTTAATTGGAATATTTTGATCATTTCCATTTAAATAAATGACGTTAGAGCATAAGTCTGCCATTTTATTTGTTTTATTATATTCTTCATGTTTCTCATTTCTGTTTTTTTTTTTTAATTTTATTTTCCTCTGATTGGTTACTTGAACAGTTTTAGAATTCCATTTTGAGGGACGCCTGGGTGGCTTAATGGTTGAGTGCCTGCCTTCAGCCCAGGGGATCATCCTGGCATCCAGGATCTGGTCCCACATCGGGCTCCCTGCATGGAGTCTGCTTCTCTCTCTGCCTTTGTCTCTGCCTCTCTCTCTCTCTGTGTGTCTCTCATGAATAAGTAAATAAATAAAATCTTAAAAAACAAAAATAAAAAGAATTCCATTTTGAGGGACACCTTGGTGTCTTAGTTGATTAAGCAGCCAACTTTTGGTTTAGGGTCAGGTGGTGATCTCAGGGTCCTGGGATTGGTCCCATATGGGGCTCCATGCTCAGTGGAAGTCAGCTTGAGGATTCTCTCTTCCTCTTTCTCTGCCCTTCCCCCAGCACACGCTTATGTTCTCTCACTCTCTTTCTCTAAAATAAATAAATAAATCATAAAAAAATCCACTTTGATTCGATTTTGATTTATTCATGTATTTGACTACATTACTATTTAAATTTTCCTTGGTAGTTGTTCTAGTGTTATAATATAGTTATGCAACTTATCACAGACTACTGGTATCAATATTTATCACTCTAAACAAAGTATCAAAACTTTATGGTTATCTTATAAAACTGAAAATCTATATTCATTAAACAACTTCTCATTCTCCCTATCCTCAGACTGCCTACTACCAGTCTACTCTCTGTCTCTGTGATTTTGACAATTCTAAGTACCTCATATAAGTGAAATAATACTATATTTATATTTTTGTGACACATTTATTTCATTTAGCATAATGTCTTCAAGGTTCCTCAAAGCTGTAGCATATTCCAAAATTTTCTTCCTTTTTAAGGACAAATAAAATTTATATATATATATATATATATATATATATATATATATATATCGCATTTTTTATACCCATTCATCTATTGGTGGACACTTAGATTTCCTCCATGTTTTAGCAATTCTGAATAATAGTGCTATGAACATGGATGTACAAATACATCTTGAAGATTCTTCTTTCCCAGTTTTTTTTATGTATCTCTAGAAGTGGAATTTCTGGGATGGTAATTCTATCTGTATTATTTGAAGAATCACCATACTGTTTTCCACAGCATCTATACCACTTTACATTCATACCAACAATGTACAGATAGTCCAGCTGTTTCACATCCTTTTATTTTCAGTTTTATTTATTATTGTTTTTTAATACCAGTCATCCTGACAGGTGTGAGGTTGTATCTCTTTGAAGTTTTGATTTGCATTTCCCTGGTTAGTGATGTTGAATATCTTTTCATGGGCATATTGTTCATTTGTGTATCTTCTTTGAAGAAATATGTTTTCAGTGTCTTTGCCCATTTTTCGATCAGGTTGTTTTGTTTTGTTTTGTTTTGTTTTTTTGTTCTCTGTGTATTCTGGATATTAATCCCTTATCAGAAACATGGTTTGCAAATATTTTTCTTTCATTATATGGGTAATCTTTTTACTCTCTCAATAGTGTCATTTGATGAACAAATTATTTTTAATTTTAATGAAGTCCAATCTGCCTACTTTTTTTTCTTTTGACTATGCATTGGGAATCATATCCAAGGAATCATTGCAAAATCCAGAGTTGGGAAGCTCTTTCCTTATGTCTTCTAAGAATTTTGTACATTTTAGGTCTTCCATTTGAGTCTTTGATCAATTTTGAGATTTTTTTTATTGTATCAGGAAAGGGTCTGAATTCATACTTTTGCATGTGAATATCTAGTGTTTTCAACATCATTTGTTGTCAGGCTGTTCATCCATTGAATAATTTTGTCACTTTGTCAAAAATCATTTGACCATGCATGTGAGACTTTCTTGCTGGTCTTCCTATTCCACTCCATCGATCTATCTATCTATCTATCTGACTTTCTGCAAGTACTACACAGATTGTTTTGATTACTGAAATTTTCAGTAAATATTAAAATAAAGACCTGTGTGAGTCTTTTAGCTTTTTTTTTCAAGGTTTTTTTTTTTTAACTAGTTGGGATACGTTCAGATTCTATATAAATATTGGGATGTAATTTTTTGTTTTTGCCAAAAAATTCCATTGGGTATTTTGATAGGGATTGTATTGAAGCTTTAGATGATGATGAGTATTATTGACATCAATATTAAATCCTCCAATTCATGAATATGGGATGAGTGTCTGTGTATTTATATTATCCTCAATTTCTTTCAACAATGTTTTGTAGGGTTCATCATACAAGCCTTTAATTTCATGATTAAGTTAATTTGCAAGTATTTTATCCTTTTTGATGTTATTGTAAATGGAATTGCTCTTGTAGTTTTCTATTCAGATTGTTCATTGTTAGTGTATAGAAATGCAACTTATTTTTGTCTTTTTCTTTTGTATCCTGCTAATTTACTAACTTGATTTATTAGTTTTAACAATATTTTTGCATGTGGAAACTTTAGGGTTTTTACATATAAGATCTTATAATCTGCAAACGGAATTAATTTTACTTCTTCCTTTCCAATTTAGACACCTTTATTTCTTTTACTTACCTAATTTCTCTGGCTGGAACATTCAAGACTACATTGAATAGAATTGGTGAAAGCAGACATCCTTGCCTCCTTCCTGGTCTTACAGGAAAAACTTTCAGTCTTTCAACATTAAGTATTAATTTTGTTATGGGAATATGTAGATTTTAATTTATTGAGACATTGTTCATCTATTTGAGCTTGCTGAGTAGTTCTATCAAGAAAAAAGTGTTGAATCTTGTTGAATGCTTGTTCTGTACCAATTGAGACGATCATGTGGTTCTTACCCCCTTTATTTTGATAACATAATATATTACATCAACTGATTTTATTTTAGGATTTTATTTATTGATTTGAGAGAGAGAGAGAGAGAGCACAAGCAGGGGGAGTAGCAGGCAGATGGAGAGGGAGAAGCAGGCTCTTCTTGGAGCAGGGAGCCTGATGTGAGACTTGATTCTAGGACCCTGGGATCATGACCTGAGCCAAAGGTAGGTGCTTAACCAACTGAAGCCACCCAAGCGCCCACATCAACTGATTTTTACATGTTAAGCCATCTTTGCATTCCACAGATAATCTCCACTTGGTCATGGTGTAAAATCCTTTTAATATGCTGCTGAATTTGGTTTGCCAAAATTTTGTTGAGGATTTTTAACTAATTGTTCCTAAGTGATATTGATCTATAGTTTTTTTTAAGATTTATTTATTTATTCATGCAAGACAGAGAGAGGCAGAGACACAGGCAAAGGGAGAAGCAGACTCCATGCAGGGAGCCTGACATGGGACTCCATCCGAGGTCTCCAGGATCACGCCCTGGGCTTGAAGGTGGCACTAAACTGCTGGGCCACTGGGGCTGCCCTTGCTTTTGATTTTAATGTTACATTAATAAAATAATCACCAACATCTATGTCAAAGAGCTTACTGCTTACTTTTTCTTATAGAATTGTTATGGTTACAAATCTTCTTGGCTTCCTTGTCATAAAATAGTTGACTGTATATGTGTAGGTTTATTTCTGAGTTTTTTATTCTGTTCCATTGATCTCTTTTTTATAACTATGCCATACAGTTTTTAAATACTGTAGCTACTTAATACAGTTTGAAATCAGGGAGTGTGATGATTTTAGGTTCTATATTTCCTAGTGATTTGGTCTTAGTTTTTTGTTTCTAGGAATTTGTCCATTTCATCTGGACTATTCAATATTTTGACATATAATTCTTTATAGTACTCTCATAATCTTTTTAAGTTCTATTGATTTGGCTGTAATGTCTCCACTTTCATTTATGAATTTATGAATTTGGGTCTTCTTTCATTTTCTTTTCTTTTCTTTTTTTTTTTTTTTTGTACCTGTAGCTAAAATTCTAAAATTTTCTCAATTCTCTTGATCTTTTTAAATAATTTTTGGTTTCATTGATTTTCTCTATTGTTTTTCTAATATCTATTTTTTAGAAGATTTTATTTATTTATTTTGGGGGAGGTTGAGGGAGAGAATCTCAAGTAGACTCACCACTGAACATTAGGCCTGACTTGGGAGCCCAATATTACAACCCTGAGCTCATGACCTGAGCTAAAATCAAGAGTTGGCTCTCCTAATCAACTGAGTACCCAGATGTCCCTCTAATATCTATTTTGATTATCTCTGGCATAATCTTTATTACTTCCTTCTCTCTTCCAGCTTTGGAGTTATTTTGCCATCTTCCCTCCATGTCCTTAAGTTGTCATGTTAGGCTGTTGATTTGAGATCATTCTTGTTTTTAATGTAAGAGTTTCCATCTATTGATTTCCTCCTTAGCATTATTTTTTCTGTGTCCCATGTTTTGGTGGGTTGTGTTTTGTTTTCAGTTAACTCTATGTATTTCCTAATATCTCTTGTGATTTTTTTGAACTATAACTTGTTTAAGATGTGTTGTTTACTTTCTGTACTTTTTTGGTCTGATTTTCTATCCATTATTCAGAGTGGAGCAGTGAAGTCCGCAACTATTATATACCTGTGTACATCTCCCTTCTGTCAGTTTTTGCTTTATATATTTTGATAATCTGTTACTAGATGCACAAATATTTATAATTATTTTATCTTCTTCATGTATTACACATTTTATTAGTATACATTGTGACTCTCTGTCTCTTATAAACATTTTTGATTTAAAGTCTATTTTACCTGATAATTGTATAGCCACCATTACACTTGTTTGGTTACTATTTGCATGGAATAAATTTTTCCATTTAATTTCTTTGTGTCTTTTCATACAAGATGAATATCTGGTAGATAGCACATAGTAGAATTATAAGATTTATCCACTCTGCCAATCTCTGCCTTTTGTTTTTAGAGTTAAATTCACTTATACTTAAAGTAATCACTGATAAGGGACTTAATTCTGTCATTTTTCTATTTATTTTCTTTACCTCATAGGTTTTTGTTCTTTATTTACTACCTTCTTTTCTATTTAGTTGATACTTTGTAGTGAAATGTTTAAATTCTCATTTCCTTTTATGTATATTCTATTGCTAATTTATTCATGGTTACTATGGGGATCACATTTAACATTCTAAAATTATAACACTCTAATTTAAATTTATATTAACCTAACTTTAATAATATACAAAAATCCTGCTTCTTTATACTTCTATCTATATTGTTTTCGGATGTTGATGTCACAAAATTACATCTTTATATATTCTATGCCCCCAAATATGAACTAATAATTCTTTTAAATGTATTAGTCTCTTAAACTAGGTCGAAAACCAAATGTGGAGTTATAAACCAAACTTATAATAATACTAGCTTTAGATTAATAATTTAAAAAATATGTTAATCTCTTAAATTATGTAGAAGACAAAAGGTTGGAATGCCTGTGTGACTCAGTCAGTTATATGTCTTCTTTCAATGAAGGTCATGATGTTTGGCTCCTGTGATTGACTGTCGTGTCAGGCTCCCTGCTCAGTAGGGAGTCTGTTACTCTCTCTCCCTTTGCCCCTCTCCTCCTACTTGTGTTCTCTCTCTCTCTCTCTCAAATAAACAATTTTTTTAAAGGTAGCATTATAGTTACAATAATACTAGTTTTTTTTTTTAAGTTGCCAATGTATTACCTTTCTTGAGAATTTTTTTTTTTTTAAGATTTTATTTATTTATTCATGAGAGGCAGAGAGAGAGAGAGGCAGAGACACAGGTGGAAGGAGAAGCAGGCTCCGGCAGGGAGCCTGACATGGAACTCTATCCTGGGTATCCAGGATCACACCCTGGGCCGAAGGTGGCGATAAACCGCTGAGCCACCCGGGCTGCCTGAGAATTGCTTTTATATCTCCAAATTACTATGGAATATTCTTTCATTTCACCCAGCAGGACTCACTTGAGCATTGTTTGTAGGGCTGGTTTAGTCTAATGAAGTCTCTTAGCTTTTGTTTTATAAAAATGTTCTAATATCCCCCTCACTGTTGAAGGGACGTTTTGCCAGATATAGGTACCTTGGTTGACAGTTTGTTTTGTTTTGTTTTCCAGTTGCACTTTGAATATATTGCCTAGTGCTTTCTGACCTCCACAGTTTCTGATGAGATAACTGCTGATAATCTTATTGAGGGTCAATTGTTTATTAAGTACCAATTTTCTCTTGCTGCATTCAAGTTTTTCTCTTTGTCTTTGGCTTTTATTAATTTAACTAAAATTGGCTTGGTGTGGGTCTCTTTATGTTCATTTAGTTTGGAGTTCTTTGAGCTTTTTTGATGGATGTATTAATGTTCATGAAACTTAAGATATTTCAGCAATTATTTCTTCCAAAGTTCTTTTTGCCTCTTTCTCTTTGTTTCTGCCTTTTGGAACTTCTACCATGTGCATGCCTGTTTTCTAGATCATGTCCCATAAGCCCCTTAGGCTCCATTTACCTTCCTTCAACATTTTTTTTTCTTTCTGCACCTTGGACTTAATACTTTCCATTGCCTTCTCTTTTTAAGCTTTCTCTTTATTAATATTTTCCTTTTTTTATACATCAACTTCCTGAATGTTTATATGGTTGACTGTGAGTCAGATTAGCACATTTGGTGACTTCTCAAATGTCAAGGGGCTCAGATAGAACAATTAGTTCCACCTCTGTGTGAGCTGTCATCGTTTAGTAGGCTCTTCTGGGCTTGTTTTTGTCACTGGAAAGGTTCTGAAAGAACGTGGAAATATGAAGAGTTTCTTGAGCCCTGGTTCCAGTACTAGCACATATTTCCTTCCCATGGAACCACTGATCAAGCCCAACATAGATTTAAGTGATAAGGAACTAGACATTCTTACTGGGAGAGGCTGTGGGCCAGTTGCAAAGGGTTTGAGACCAGAAAGAGTTAAGAATTATAACCCTTTTTACAATCCCTGTCATGGTTTTGAAAGATGTAATTTTTTCCCTGTCCCTATTATCCTAAGCTGACTGGACAAATCAACTCATTGCCTTGGCACAGTGATATTATAAAATGTATTTTAAAATGCAAGCCAAGAAAACATCACCGAGTCACTATCTTTTGATAAGTATTGTGAAAGTAATTAAGTAAAAATTATTTTGGCTTTCCTTTTTAATTTTTTTTAATCTTGGCATTCTTGAAGCAAAACTCTAAAGTGTCATTAATAATATTCATAGTGTGGAATGCTTTCTACTAGCCTGCAACTTGAATGTAAATCCTGACTCCTAAGTTTACAGCACACTGCAGTATGCATGTTTTTAACTACTGCTGGCAAGTTTAATTTGAGGTTGTCATTCTCTTACAACATACTTCATTTTATAACAAAAGACTCATGTTTGGAGGACACAAAATGTCTTTTGTTAACTAACAGGGTGCTGGAGTGAGTTTGGGCAAGAAGAAAGCTTACTGCAGTTCTGTGGACATCAATTGTAGCAGAGTTTTTTTTGTTTTGTTTTGTTTTGTGTTTGTAACATCAAAGCTGATAGCATTTTTCAAATAGTGACAGATATTCCATTTTAAGAGCTCTGACTTGTGAAATTCTTATTGTTTATTAAATGGAAAAAAAAGGTTCCTTTGAAAACACATCAAAATTTACTCTCCAGTCAAATAATGATGCTTAGTGTTACAAGTCTATGAAGAAACCCTATGTTGAAACCCAACTAGTATTTGGTAAATGTCAGACCTCATTAAATAACATTTGCTTAAAATGTCTATATAGATGAATAATGTTGCAAAATACTTTAGATTTCATCTATTTAATTTTCTTTCTTTGACTTTTTAATACTTATGTCTGAATTTGTTTTCTTCAATGGTATTTGTGTTACAGTGTTTTCAGTGAAGAACATTTTATTTTATTTTATGAAAATCCAGCATAGGGCATACAGGTAATATATTCATATCTATATTAAGTGACATACCTTGAATGTGTTTTTTAATGTCATGAGTATTCTCTTAAATTTCTCATTTAAAATATTTTCTATTGCATTCTTTTTTTTTTTTCTATTGCATTCTTAAATCAAAAAATAGAGTTGGATTTCTGGTTCTAAAGAAACTGGAGTAAAGTAAGTTTTGTTTATTTCTTCCACTTAAGTAGCACTTAAGATGCTGGACATCATATATAAAACATGCATGTTATAACCTAGAAAGGTAGATCAGTGAATTTAGAACCCGAGGTTCCCCTCCATACCCACAGAAAGCAGGTGTGGAGCCTCCTGAGTGATGACAGCGCACTCTTCTCTAAGAAATTCTCCTACTCTTACACCTCAACAGGGACCTGTGCAACAAGGACAGGCCCCTCTTTTGTTTCATTTGTTTGTGTTTAATTGGAGAGGTTTTGGTTATATTTATTATATCTGAAATAAAACCCATGGAATACATCTTATAGGAAAAAAGAAAGGCAGAAAATGGGATCAGGTTAAATAGTTCATGGAAAACATTTAAAGCAACAACAAAAACTTAAATTTTATGTACCTTGAGATACAATGTTAAGAATTGTACTGCAATTGGTATTATTTTCACTTAATACATAATTCTCAGTCATCAAATTTATGAAATAAAAACTAACCCTAATCACACGTGTGCAAGGTTTCCCAAGGCTGCGATCATGTGTTAACTGGAGTGTGTTCTGATCCCAGGCTCAAGGTCTTTTTCCAAATCCATATATAAGTCATTGGCAGAATCCAGTTTTTTCTGTTTCTAAGATTGATTTCCCTATTTTTATGTTGCATGTCAGCCAGCAGTTGCTCTGAGCTCCTACTAGCAGCTTTCTGAAGGTCTTAGGTATATGGTCTTCCCCTAGCAAGGCAGCTTTACTTCTTCAAAGTCAGGAGGAAACTTCTTCCCAGTTTGAATCTCTGACCCTTTGTAGGACCTTTCTTCCCTTGGCCAAGTCTGGCTACCCAATATAATCTCCCTCAGACTGGTTAACTCAAAGTTCGCTTATTTGGGAGTTTATGGCTAGAAAATTCCTTTGCCTTTGCCTTTGTCATCTAATGGAAACTCATCACAGAAGTGAAATATATTGTGGTCATGAGCTCAACTCATAATCATGGGATCATGGGGAAGGGATCATACATGGTCTAGGCCAGGGTATGGGAATCTAGGAGCCAGCCCAGAATTATTCCTACCATGTTTCAGAAGCTTATATCCTCATTTAGGGTTCTCAACATGGCTAAGGTTCAGATTTCTCTGTGGAACCTATAAAAAGTCATATATTCATATTCAGAAGCCTCTGTATAAATCTAAATCAGATTCAGAATGGGATGTATCTATTGAATCAGGTATGTATCTTTGACAAGCTATGCAAGCAATTTCTATGCAGCCAGCTGTGTGCTTCTGGAACTTCTGATAACCACTGCTCTATTAAATATGATATTTTACCTGCTTATCGTTTTAATAAAGTATTAGAACATTTTGAAAAGTATGATTGAGTTTGTGAGAGGACAAATAACATAAATGGGGTCATTAACAATGAAGTGCCAAAGGCAGAAACATCATTCTAGCCTTTGCAATTAGCAATCTGTTGCCAGGCTTTGATGTATAGAGGCCAACCCCCTCTCCCTCAGTATAAAACTGAGTTAATGGCTATGTCTCATTAAAAATAAAGGCATCAAATCAATAGTCTATTCCTCACAAGGAGTGCTTTTAAATATTATCAGTAATTTAAATGTGGAGTCTAATTCTAAAGGCTGTGGTGTAGGCAGCTTATATCTAAATGCCAACTACTGGTAGATACAATTTTGGGCAGGTTATCAAATATGCTTTTGTACTTTTTTTTTATAAGCCAATTTTCCCAAAGTGTGTTCTGCAGAACTCAATCTTATGAAATTAGCCATTTGGGAAATACTCATCATGTATTTTTCCTCTTGATAATTCACAAAGTTTTGAGTTACTCCTAGAAATTCACAAAGAAACATGTTTAAAAACGAATATAATATAAACATACATGGGGTGCATGTTTTCTTTGTGGATACAGTAAATAAATTTCAGTAGATAGATTATATTGCTTTAACTTTGTATACTCATAGGGACTTTTCATTTTTGCTTTCTGTATCCAGACTATTCTCCAGAATGTTGGGATTGCCAGAGAAGTGACCTCTGAAAAAGGAAAATATTGCTCTACCTAAATTCAAGTAAGACCATTACTTTTCAATGAGTCATTGTGAGTTAAATTGAGTGAATTTAATTTAAATCATTTACTTATGATTTAATGAAATTTAAATCATTAAATTAAATTAATGAAAAATAATCATTTTTCTACATTTCTATTACAAATTATTTTTTTCAATATTAAACTTTATTAAAGCTTTTTGCTCTAGGACAGTACCAAAAAACATAGTTTTTAAAATTTCCTGGTGTGGGGAGGGGAGCAATACTCCAAAACACATGTCAACATTCAGTAGTTAGACTGCATTTGGACGTGTCCTTACACCATAAGTATTTAAACAATTGTATTAAATTTGTGTTGTTCCTTTAATGAACATCTTACAGAGGAAAGAGCAATATGTTAGTTTTTCTAAAGCTTACTTTATGACATCAGTCCTCATCAAGGAGAGAATTGATATCATACACTTCTGTGAACTATGTGGTCCTGGAGAAAGAGTAAATATGTGACTATACAAGGGAGGCCTTGGCAATGTTTTAAAATGCTTCACAACACTAGAACATAGGGAACTATCACATTCTCTGTTGTTTATTCAGATAACAGATGATAAAGTGCAATGAAAATTAGTAAAGTAAATCAAATATGCCTTCAGAAAGAGAGCTTGAATCAGCATAGGCAAAGCAGGTGCAAGATGAGTATAAGTCTCTGACTTAGGCACCAAGACAAATATTACCTTTGACGGGATTCATACTCTATTTGCTAGGAATAGCAGAGCCTGGTCACCAAAGTTTAGGATCAAAGTCACCAAATCTATTTTCATAATAAATTTTCACAGTATTTTTGAGTTCTTAATTCTGTCATTCAAGGACTTATGTAATGGTTTTAGTGAGAATGATGAAACTCATCATCTGTTAAGTTTAAAGGAACATTAACACTTAAAAGTGTGTTGTGTACATATTGTTATATTAAATTACACTTAAAGGTAATATGATAATGGGAGGAATTCTTGAGTATATATCTGTGCTATGAAAATCATAGAGTTCTAGGACTAGATGCATCCATGCAGATGGCCTATTAATGGATTTCCCAGACAGGTTTCTTGAGGAGTATGGCAAGGTTCAGAACCACTTAGGATTCTAAGCAACTAGATCTAAAGTTGTTCTGGTTACTCAGTATTCTAAATATTTAATCAATAAATATTGTTATTTAACAAATATTTTTTGTTATTTAACAAATGTTGTTATTTAACAATAAATATTTAGAATGGAAGCCATATAGTGCTATATTAATCATAGTAGCACTCAGCTAGAGATGGATTCTAATAGATCCATTATTCCTTCCTTATTGAATCCTGATCCCCAACCACCTGAATGCAGGTAATTTTTGGCCTTATGCTAAAACACAAATAATTTTCATCATTGGAATAAACTTAGAAAATTCTAAAGCACATTTTCCAAGGAAGCAAAAATAACACATTCCAATGCATCACAAAATTATTATCCAAGGTTTTCAAGTGATTTTTCATCACTGGAGCATTTTTATAGTTAGACCCTTTCTTCAAATAAAATATCAGAGAGAAGTCCAAAAGATAAAAGAGAGGGGTAAAAAATGTTTTTGAAACAGGAGTGCATGTTCTAGAACTACTTGGCTTCTCTACCTCTGCCTTTTCTTACCTCTGCATCCATTCCTCATTCCCCAAAACCCTACAAACCTGACAGACATTAATATTTCCTGGAAGCTATGATTCTTTGTCTTCTCAGTCCTTGATTTTGAAGCTCATGTGAAATTATTAACTTAAACAGAGATAGAAAATGAAACATAGAAGTGGAAATTACCAGAATTATGTATACTGTGCTAGCCAGAAATGGAAAAGTGATTGCTTTGCAAGAGAGATCATTTATTACCAACTTAGGTTTCCCAGTGTCAGGTGTTGCCCTGTGTGCTTTCACTTCACCATTGTACAAAGCTCATTCTACATGATTTCAAAATATCCTACATGTAAATCCTGTCAGAAGTCCAAGAGAAGTACATATTTATGAATGAAAACAGGGAGAAAGACAGTCATAAGAAGAATAATGGAAATTCATTTGAGGATAGCTATTCCCATCCTCAAAGCACCTCACAAAGAATAGTTAATATTTTATTTTAAAAACTATCTCTAGATGCATTCAAACATGTTTTTACCTTCTTAGATATATTTTTTTGCCTCCCATATTTGTTTGTTTGTTTTAGTTTAACATACTCTATTGACAAACAACATGTCTGAATTGGTATTGCTTTTTTAAAAGATTTTATTTATTTATTTGAGAGAAAGAGAGAGAAAGCGGGAGAGCACAAGTGAGGAGGAGGGGCAGAGGGAGACGAGAAACAGACTCCTCACTGAGCGGGGAGCCTGACATAGGGCTTGATCCCAGGACCCTGGGATCATGACCTGAGATGAAGGCAGACACCCAACTGACTAAGCCATCCAGGTGCCCCTGAATTGATATTGTTTTGAGACAGGTTGAATAAAGAGGAGAAATACTAAACGTGCTCAAATAACACATAGCCTACCCATGTTGCCTATTTTCTGATATTTTGTACATATGGAATATTTCAAAAACTACATGTCTCTGCACATACTGTTACTGAATTCCTTATAGGCTCTGATCTGACCTGTAGAATTTTACTTGTGCCTCCTATGTTTTATTCATGCTATTTTTGTCCACATTTAAAGCTAAACTGCCTTAGAATGTTTGGATGGAAAATAGCCTCATGAGCAAGAGCAAACTGAATGTCCCCTGGGTGAGCAGCTGTCCCAGCTTGATCACCTGCCCCTACTTTGCTGGCTACTCTCTCTACTTGGCTAGAGGAATTTTCCTAAGCTTTCTTCTTATTGGCAGAATAAGATTACTATAATATAAACACTTAATATTTGAATAAAGTGTTTATAATATAAACACTTAATTTTATGCTCTTACTGCTTCTCTGAACTTTCAGGATGTTTGAGTCATCTGATATTGTACTTTGATTGGTGTTCCTGTGGTCTGTTCCTTTGTGTTACACACTGCATCTGCTACTAGGATGCAACTTCTATTGGCCCATTTTCCACCAGGATTGTTATTCAAATTCCCAGTCCTTTCAGGACATTTGTGGGTTTTGTCATTGGCTTCAATGGTAAAACGTCTCTATTTTTGGTTTTGCTGGCTCTATTGTCTGTCCTGTGTAAAGCGACACAATTATCAAAAGCAAAGAAGCTTAGCCGTGAGCACGGAACTTGTTTCATATTCTAGGCAACCTAATGTTTTTTGACTGAGCCCCATTCCCCATCTAACCTGAAATTTGACTGAATAAGTTGCCTGTGGGAGGTGTAGCTCCTGGCCATGGTACAAAGAGGGGTGCAAAGAGCAATGTTGTTCCCTGCTGACTTGTGTTTTGGTTTTTGCTTATTTTCTGTTTTCATGAGAGTTTGAGGAGAAAACTATAGTTTCTCTTTGTGACCCCAGATCTACCATCATGCCAAGATGTATAGGGTTCCAATAAATATTTCAGAAAAATTAATAAATTGATGAAAATATTTTTGGAGTTGCATTCTGTGCATTTTATTTTTAAAAAAAGATTTATATATTTATTTTAGAGTAAGAGATAGAGTATACATGAGCGGGGATAGAGGCAGAGGGAGAGAGAGAGAGAATCTCAAGCAAACTCCCTGCTGAGCTTGAAGCCCAACACTGGCTTGAGCTCATGATCCTGAGATCATGATCTGTGCCATAACCACGAGTTGGCCACTTAACTTACTGAGCCACCCAGGCACTCCTGCATTCTGTGCATTTTAGACATTCGCCCACAGTTGAGAAAATCTGGCATACACACACACACACACACACACACACACACATTTACTGATTGCTCTCCTTTCCATTTCCCAGTCAGAGTAAATTTTGGCAGCTCTTTGTATTGCTTTCCTTTATGGACATATTAATGTAGATTGCTTTAGTCTTGATAAATCCATTCCAGTTTCCTCTATTCTGGAAAATTCACTGAAGAGAAGGCTGGATAATTCTGGCTGAATGAAAACTATTGGCAGCCTCTCAGGGCTCAAAGTATGTTCTTTATTCATATATTCATGTATCTGTGTCCTGGCTGTGAAGAAGATTCACAAGAAAATCTTTAGGTTACCATCATATACCTTTGGTAAAAAGGAAACAAAAACAAATAGTTCTAAAGAAATCTCATAAATATTATTGCTTTAAATTTTGGACAATGTACCATAGCTACAGAGAAGAATTGGAGAAATTCCTGGAGTATGGCAACTGAGATGATGGAAGTGTACAATGTCCTCATGAGAGAATGGACCTAGTTCATATGCTGTCCACATCTTCTCAGTCTTGCCCAGTTTTTCAACTTTAGTCGCTTTCCTTGCTTTGTGGCTGGAATATTCCCAGTTATCACTTACACCATTCCCATGGATATAAAGCCTCTGTTGCAGTCAGTGACTTATTTCCTGCCTTCCCTGACAGTCTCTTCTACTGCTATACAAAGTGCCTGTCTTTAGCATAGCCTCTATTTTTCCCAGAAAGGAGAAAGTACAATACCTAGAGGACTTGATCCAACCCAACTGGACCCATGGAGTCTCTGATTCCCCAGAGTCTGCTCAAAGATACTGGTTGTGCTAAGAAGTAGAAGGGATTACAAGTTCACTAGGCAAATATGTACCAATGAAGCAGGATCAGGGATGACTTTGTGGGAGAGAGAAATATGCACTCTGAGGGGGCCCTGCACACAGAGGAGCCCCACATTTGATTTTATTTCCATTAAGTTTCACTGTGTGCTAAAGTCATATTTTTTTTTCAATGACAGAGTGTCATGTATCTATTATTAGAGTATCATGCAGAGGAGTTTCACCACCCAAAAGTATTCCCTGTGCTTGGCCTGTTTAGCCCTCTTCCTTCCATTCTAAATTCCTGGGAACCTTTTGTTTTGTTTTGTTTTGTTTTGTTTTTAATCATCTGTAGAGTTTTGCCTTTCCCCAAATGTTATGTAACAGGAATCATACAGTGTGTAGTCTTTTCATCCTGGCTTCTTTCACTTGACAATATGCATTTAAGAGTCATCATGATTTTTTTTTTTTTGGCTTTGTTGGTACTTTTTATCTGAATAATATGCCACTTTATAGAGTTTGTTTATTCAACTTACCTACTGAAGGAAATTATGAAGAAAGCCTTTATAAAACTTCCTGTGAAGGTTTAAATACGTTCTTGAATCAGTTGGCTGAGTATCTAGTAATGCGACTGCTGTATCTTATGGTAACAATATAGATAGTCTTGTAAAAACCTATGAATCTTTTACCATTTTGCATTCCTCTTAGCAATGAAGGAGAACTACTGTTGCTCCACATCCTTGCCAGCAAATGATATGATCAGTTTTAATATTTTATGTCTTTTTTTTTTGGTACACCTAGATGGCTCAGTTGGTTAAACATGTGCCTTCTGCTCAGGTAATGATCTCAGGGTACTGAGATTGAGCCCTGCATCATGCTCCCTGCTCTGCAGGGAATCTGCTTCTCTCCTCCCTCTCCCTCAGTGCACATTGTCTCTTTCTCTCTAAAATAAATAAGTAAAACCATTGAGAAAACAAAATAAAATTTTGTTTTTTAAAAAATATTTAGGGCAGCCCCGGTGGCACAGTGGATTAGCGCCGCACGCAGCCTGGGGTGTGATCCTGGAGACCCGTGATCGAGTCCCACGTCAGGCTCTCTGTATGGTGCCCGCTTCTCCCTCTGCCTGTGTCTCTGCCTCTCTCTCTCTCTCTCTCTCTGTCTCTCTCTATGAATAAATGAATAAAATCTTTAAAAAAAATAACTTTTAGAGTATCTTTTTAGAAATTAGGAGCCAAGACATTAGCATATTTTTAAAATATACTCTTATAGTAAGTAGAGACTTTTCCCCCTCAAAACAACAAAGTTTATTAACATAGGATCAAGCAAATGTACATCATGAAGGATATTTGGTGGGGGACATAGGCATTAAAGAATTAATAACAAGATAAAGTAGCTATAAATTCAAAATGAATTAAAGACCTAACGGTGAGACTTGAAACCATAAAAATCCTAGAGAAGAACACACAAAGTAACCTCTTTGATATTGGCCGTAGCAACTTCTTTCCAAATATGTCTTCTGAGGCAAGGGAAACAAAAGCAAAAACAAACCATTGGGACTTCATTAAATTAAAAAGCTGTACATTGAGGAAAGCAGTCAACAAAATAAAAGGCAATCTGTGGAATGGGAGAAGATATTTGCAAATGACATACCTGATAAAGGGTGAGTATCCAAAATATATAAAGAACTTACAAAACTCGACATGCAAAAAAAACAAGTAATCCAATTAAAAATAGGCAGAAGAATGGACATTTCTCCAAAGAAGACATACAGATGGCCAACAGATATATGAAAAAATGTTCAACATCACTGATCATCAGGGAAAACAAATCAAAACTACAATGAGATATCACCTCATACCTGCTAGATCATCAGGGAAATACAAATCAAAACTACAATGAGATATCACCTCATACCTGCTAGAGTGGCTAAAATCAACAACACAAAAAATAATAGGTGTTGGCAAGGATGTGGAGAAAGGAGAACCCTCTTGCACTATTGGTAGAAATGCAAACTGGTGTGGCCACTCTGGAAAACAGGATGGTGGTTCTTCAAAAAGTTAAAAATAAAACTACTCTATGATCTAGCAATTGCACTACTAGGTATTTACCTAAAGAATACAGAAATACTAATTCAAAGAGATACATGCACTCTAATGTTTATACCAGCATTATCTGCAATTGCCAAAGTATGGAAAGACCTCAAGTGTCCATCAACTGATGGATAAAGAAGAAATAGTATATATATACATATATATGAAAAACTCAGGCATCAAAAAATGAATGGAATCTTGCCATTTGCAATGGCATGGATTGAGCCTAGAGGAAATCAGTCAGAAAGAAAATAATTATACAATTTCACTCATATGTGGAATTTAAACAAATAACCAAAGAGTAGAAAAAAAAAAAAAAGAAGTGGAGGCAAACCAACAAAGAGACTCTTAATGTTAGAGAGCAAACTGATAGCCACCAGAGGGGAGGAGCGTTGAGGGATGGGTTAAATAATATTAAGGAGTACACTTGTGATGAGCAGAGGGTGTTGTATGCAAGTGTTGAATTGCTAAATCATATACTGAAACTAACAATAACATCTGTATGTTAACTAACTGGAATTTAAATAAAAGCTTTAAAAAAGAAATTCAAAATAATAAATCTATGTATCATAAACAGAAAAAAGTAATTATAATTAGTTGGAAGTTCTATCAAGGAAATGCTAAGTAGCTATGGGAGAAAACAAATGAGATTTCTTATTCTACCCCTTCCGTTCTTGCCTCTCCTCCCCCTTGTTTTCCTCCCTTTCCTCCCCCTCCCTCTTCATTCTCCAACTGAAAACTGTAAGGACATTTTAGGGGGTTACTTAACATTTAAAAGTTTTGGAATAAACAAATCAGAAAATGCAGTTAAAAGCAACACAAATTAATGCATAAATGAACAGATACAATATGAAGCCTCTTCATCAGCTCATAGTGTCTCTACCTAGTCAGTACTTTGTCAACAACATCCTCTACCTCTCAGCAAAATGTAGGCATATAATTGGACATTTTTTACTCTTGAAACACCAGTTATTCATAACATCTGCAACCATCCATTATTCCTGTCTTTTCACCCATTTTCTGCTGATTATTTTTGTTCTCCCTATCTTGATCTCTTTTTGTTTTATACTTAAATCTCATCTTTCTTCAATGCTGTTAACTCTGTATGTACTAATTCTTTACAGGAATATCCTTTCCTCTAGTAAAAGTCTTTTTATCATATAAGAACCAAACACACACACACACACACACACACACACACACACACACACACAAAGAACCAAACCCAAATCCTACCACCTTCTACAAATTTTGCAGGTACTTCAATCCTAATTGATTATTCTTTCTCTATACATATATGATGACATTTTAGACTATCTTTGTCTGTTTTCCCTACCAAATTGTGAACTCTTGAAGAGAATGGATTTACTCTATTGCTAATACTTGGTCAGTCCTGCTCATTTCATCTAGCCCGTCGGAACCAGGAGTCTCCAGTCTCTGTTGCTGGAAACTGCCCTGGGCATGATTTCCAATTAACTAAATCTGGCTCAGATTCCATATCCCTACATATCTTCCAGTCTCCAAACTCATTTTTTTCATACCTTGCGCCTGTTAGAAACTGCATCTGGCTGTTTGGACTTGATCTTTGTGTTTGATTTTTCTAATGGACTTTAACATAAATGTGACCCCTGGTTCTTTTAATTATCTTGATATAATTCCAACATTCTTGCCTTTGCACAAACTAAAGCTCCAGTAACAAACATTTGGCCAACATTTTCATGATTCCAGCTCCATAAATAGGAAGAGAGGGAGGCATAGAATTCAGAAGGTACTATTTGCACATTGTACATTCTCTTTATTTTTTTAATTGAATTGAGTTTAACTGGTATTTACAACATTCATTGATTCAACAAGTTAACATTTTGAGTATTTAAGGAAGAAAATAACACTAGTATAATGGATAATGGCTAACAGGTTTTTAATTTCTTTTTAAATGACTATGATTGCTTGTGTAAGTATAAAAATGCTTAAAGGTGAGAATATGCAAAATTCCATATGTAAGATTTCTTGGTGATGGATAATACTCAGTGATGGATATATAAAAAATGAGGTGCTTTTGAATTATATTACCTTTTAGTGTTTTAGAAGTCCATTTAGGATGTTTCCACATACTATTTTTTGAATAATACTGCAGGAAGATAAACATTTTGAGAAGAAGCCATTTGGCCAAATGAAGAAACAGTTTGTTTTATATGAATGTCATGACACAATACAAGAACTATTAGGCTATTTAAAAACCAACCCAAATTTTCGAAATTATCCTACACCTGTATGTAATTCCTGAACTCTGTGGAGCAAAAGGGTAAAATCTGAATAAGAACATAAGATTAGGGGATCTCTGGGTGGCTCAGCGGTTTGGTGCCTGCCTTCAGCCCAGGGTGTGATCCTGGAGTCCCAGGATCAAGTCCCACATCAGGCTCCCTGCATGAAACCTGTTTCTTCTCCCTCTGCCTGTGCCTCTGCCTCTCTCTGTGTCATGAATAAATAAATAAAATATTTTTAAAAAGAACATAAGATTATTTTCTAAAGTTAGATCAAAATTAACAAACCCTAAAAAAAAACCCTAAAAAAATAGAAATAAAATAAAATAAATTAACAAACCCTTTACTTTAAAAAGAGAATGACATTTACAAAGTGGGAATCCTGGTCTAAATTCTTATGTATTGAAGAGACAGAGAGAAATGAATATATAATAATAACCTGTCATTTGTATAGTATTTCACATCTTTTGTTGTGATTTTTTTTAAATTTCAGTGTAGCATCTAGCTTTTGATATATGGATGGTGGGTTCTATTATTGCCAATTGCATTTCTCCTAATTTGTATATTGTTATAATGGCAGATCAAGAATTGCCTCCTTGGAATTCAGTGAACTGATCCTTTTTTTTTTTTTTTTTCACTACATGGCCCAACTCAATTTATTAGTTCAGAGTATAAAGAATCTAAGGAATGAGTCTTCAGTTAAGTAATTAATAATTAATGAAGATGAAATGAAGAGATATATAAAATATGGATAGATGTTACTAAATGAAAATTATTTTACCATTATATCTACGGATGACCCAATGTATTAGTGATAATAATAGCCCCAATCATAACAAGAAGCATTTTTCAAGAAAAAAAAAAAAAGGAGAGTGTGTGTGTGCATCCATGCATCTGTGTGTCTGTGTATCAGACATCTCTTGAGAATTACTCTGCATTCTCTTAGTTTCACCAATCTCTTGGATCACTTATTCCAATTTTATCACTCCTACAGTGGTCAGTTCTACCTGGTTTTGAAATACTTTATGCAGGCCCACATCACCAGTTCCTCATCTTATTTCTATATCTCATACCCCTCAGCTATTTTCCCCTCCTTGGAAATTTCTGATTAAGGTGAGACATCAAGAAACCCAGAAACACTATGGAAAGATAAATCTGTGTTCACTGGAAACCAGAGTCAGTGGATGGCTTCTTTTCTCCTCTTTCCTCAGGGGCACTGCCCTGAGAAACTGAACATTTGCAGGAGCTTTATATGAAGTGGTGGCCACCTCTGAACGACTTCCTTTCATCCTTTCATCCCATAAGGTTGTAACCTCTAATCTGACCCAGTCTGCCATGCTTTCTGATCTCCTGAAACTTCCAACTATTGTCTCTCCTATTCACCTTTATCATTAGCAAAAGCTTAATCTCTTCAAGTGACATGAATACTCCTTTTACCATCTTGCTCTAATTTAAATTTGGACATCCCCTAGGGACAATACTTTCTCTCCAGGCTTCTCAAATGTGGTTGCCTTTTGTACAACTCATGAACCACTAGATCTAGAGGTGGGCATGTGTTCACTTTGCCCCTCTTTGCTTACTGCTTATCTAATTCGTCTATTCTTTTTGTTCTCGTAGACTACTGCTCTTTTGCAACGCATTCCATCAGATTTTTTTGCTCATATATAGGATGGCATCATCTACAGAAACATGGACATTCTTGCTCATTTCCTAAAGATGTTAGCATCTGTCTAGAGGTGTTTTTCTACACTACTTATGCAGTTATTATGCTTCAGCATTTATGTAGGAGATTAAAAGCTCTAAACTTTCGGGTCTATACCCTTTGAGTTGTTTGTCCTTTCATAACCATTTCAGTTAATTTCCTAAACTATATTATTGCCTTTCAGAAGTATCTCCAAAGTCTGTTTTTTGGCTCTATGTGCTATATTTATAGTTCCCTTACTTTGGTTATTCTACATCAGAGCTCATGGAGAACTTTTAATCCATTAATGCTTTACCCTCTTCACCATTTATAACCAGTTATGTCTTCATGCCCTTCTTATATAACTCAGATTCCATAATGCATCAGTATATTACTATCATACATACATTTTCTTGCCTTTCTTTCCTTTTCTAATATTTACCTGGAAAAACCTTAACCAAAGTTAAAACATATTTCTATCTCCTTGTCCAAGTAGCAGAATCAAGGAAAATATACAATTATTCTGATAAATCCATTTCTAATTTTATTTAAAAATTATGTATTTTTAAAAATTTATTCATGAGAGACACAGAGAAAGAGAGAAAGAGGCAGAGACACAGGCAGAGGGAGAAGCAGGCTCCATGCAGGGAGCCAGACATGGAACTCGATCTCAGGTCTCTAGGCCCGCCCTGGGCTGAAGGCGGTGCTAAACCGCTAAGCCCCGCGGGCTGCCCCATTTTAAATTTTTGATCCCAAACCTCAATCAGGTCATCACTATTACTTGTTAGTAATCATTTATCTTAGTTGGCTATTTATATCTTCATCATCGCCAAAACTTTCAGCAATCCTCCCTTCTCCATCATTTATATCATGCTTTTACTTTACTACAACAGAAACAGTAGAAGCAAGTTACTTTGTCTATTTATGAGGAAATCTATTAAACTACCTGCATTCCGGGGAACCCGAGTGGCTCAGCGGTTTAGCGCCGCCTTCAGCCCAGGGCCTGATCCTGGAGACCGAGGATCAAGTCCCACATCAGGCTCCCTGCATGGAGCCTGCTTCTCCCTCTGCCTATGTCTCTCCCTCTCTCTCTCTCTCTCTCTCTCTCTCTCTCTCTCTCTCTGTGTGTGTCTCATGAATGAATAAATAAAATCTTAAAAAAAAAAACTACCTGCATTCCTATACAGACCTCTCCTGTTACTGTGAGAATGGAATGTATATATACTCCTATCTTAGCCAAAAACTCTTCACTTTCTTATTAGATTCCATCTTTCTTCACCCCACTTAAGGACTTTCCTCCTGAAACTGTAACTTATCTATCCTGGTATCATCATCAATTTGTCTCTTTCTGTTCTATTCTTTATTTCCATCAGAAACATGGTTATGTCTTAAAATTAAAAATAAAATCCTTCCTTTAATTCCACTTATTCCTCTAGCTCAGTCTGAAATTTCTGTTTTCTTCAATGTCAGACTCCTCAAGGTAGCTGTAAATATTCCATGTTTCCAAATATTCACATCTTAGTAATTCCTGAAACTGTTACTCACTTGTTCACTCCTGAAACACAGTTTCACTGAAAACCCTTCTTATTGAGGTGACCAGTGATTGTTTAATATATATTTTTGCCTTTTAGTCTCCATTTAAAAATATCCTCCTTCATATCCCATTAACTCAATACTATTTATATTGCCTTTAAAAGTTGTTTAAACAATACATATTGGAGATCCAAGGGCCAAAAAAAAATGGTTATGATTGCTGTATTATTTTGAAAAAAATTATTAAAATGTTCCCATCTCAGATTTAAGTATCCTTTTCATGGAATTTATGAATCATTTTTTCATTGCAGTTATTTTCTCTTATGAGGTTCAAACTTTTACCAATATTTTAAAATCATGATTGTTCATTTTTAGCAAAACAAAGAAAAATTTGAAAATTTTTTATTCATGTGGTTACTTTGTGACATTAATTTCTCTGAGGATGATCACTGGCTTTCATAAAGTAATGAAGTTCTAGAGTATGCAACCATTTGCAGGTTGGTGCACTGGGTGGTTCAGTCAGTTAGGTGACTGACTCTTGGTTTTGGCTCAGGTCATGATCTCAGGGTTGTGAGATGGGGATGCCTGACTCAGTGTTCCATGCCTCGGGCATAGTCTGCTTGAGATTCTCTCCCTGCCCCTCCCCTGTTTGTGCTCTCTCTCTCTCTTTCTCTTAAGTAAATAAAATCTTAAGGAGATACTTGCATGCTGTGTTAAAAAGTTGTATCTCTAAATTTAGATTGTAGAGGTCAAAAGTTGATGCCATCATTCACCACCTGTGAGACCTTTGACAGTTTCTTAAACTCTCAATCTCAGTTTCCACATAGATAATAGTGTTATGGAGGAAATAAATGGATAATACATATGAAGTGCTTAATATCATATCTATCAAATAAGCAAATAATGTTAGGAAATGAATTTCAAATGCAAAATCCTTATCTCACTTTAAAGTTTATAAATAACTTTTAGAGTGCTGTATTTAAAATTTTATTTATCTTTTGCAGTAGCCTTGTTAAAAGGATCATTTTATAGCTGATAAAAAATAAGAAACATCAAATTATATAATTCATTTTGGTATAAACTCAGAATGCAATTGTTACACAGAATTCATAAGTTTAGATCATTTGCTATGAAATGAGCTCTATGGTCAAAAAGAATGCTGAATAATACCATGATGTTTGAGAAGGCATTTTATAAGTTCACGAATGGTAAATTGACAAAAGCACCATATTCAGGGAAGGTAAATTGGTATGTATTCCACAAAGAACCCAATGCTGCCCCTTCCATAATGGCAGCAATCCAATCTAAGCAATCTGCCACCAGGCAGCTGGCTGATCATAGCAGGATATGGAGCCATATTAGCAGTAGTTGTATCCAGTTTAGCCTGGAACAGTGGAACCCCATGTTGGTTAGCTCACGCATACCCTCCATCACTGTCACCATGGCCATTTTGTTCACCAACTCTGGGGAAAGAGGCTGACTGATATCAATAGAATGGGTCATCCTATCCTTTTTTAAATGACCTCTGCTGAGGTCACTTGTTGGAAATCATTTGCATATCTTCACATACTATGCCGATCTGGGTTGGACTACCCACATTCCTCTTTCCTAGACTCCCTTATCGCCAATATTCCTGTCATACTTCTTCAAATTCTTAACCATTCACTCAAGCCATTAGCCCAGGTCACAAAGCAGTCAGAGCATAAATCGTCTCTTCTTCCAGGCAGAGTGAACAGCCAGGTAGTTATATTGACCCAAATTCTGCCAACAGGTAGTATTTTACCTCATAATTTTCTTTAGGACTGTCCTGGAGTGAGGCTATAGTGCCCCATCTGTCCACCTGTAGGTGGTGCCTGTAATATCACAAAGCTACATCTGTATACTAAGCCTGAGTTTTTTCATTATCAGCCAACTAGTCAAAGGAACTCCTAAGGCCAAGGCCATAGATGCAGGCTGGGAGAGGGAATGCAGTGTACCATGATGGGGCCCATGGGCATGCAGATCCACTTCTTTATGCTATCTCAAAGCTATGTCCTTGGAACAACTCCCATTGTGGGAATGGTGGAAAGTGCATTCCAAGAACAGAGAAGAAGGTGAGGAGCTTCCAATAGCACAAGTTCAGCTTGCAGGCAGGTCAACTAGCCCTCATGTACTCCAACACCCAGGTACACTATAAGACCATGCAAGAATGTTTGTGTTAATTCTTCTTGCATCTAGTTACTTTGTGACATTTACACAGCAGAATCAAATATTTAACATATTTTAGAACAGGAACAATTTTGAGTAAGTATGAATATTGAATATTCTAGTCATAAAGTACATTATATTTACAAAAAAAAGTATAAAAATAAAAAAGAGAAATGATCTTAAGTTGGTTTTGGTAGTAGATCTAAGGATTGGGATCCTCATCCTAGATTCTAATCTACATTAAATTCTAGTCTAAGTCAATTTGCCTCTAGAGCATGTTTGATTGGAGGTTATTTTGTGAACAATAGGGAAAGATTTGATCATGTTATGGGTGTTTCAGATTTTGTATTTGAAAATTAAGTTATCCATAACAGTTATTTGGTAGCTTTCATTCATTCATCCATTCTGCAAGTATGTGTTAAATACCCACCAGGTATACTAGGTTCTCCATTAACACCAGGTATTCAAACATGAATAAGATGTAAATCACTGCCTTTATGGAGCTTGCAGACTAGTGATTTTAACTAAGTATTTACAGAGGAAGGCCAGCTTCCTGATTCTGATTTTTCCTAGAACCATTTTATGTTTCATTGTATAAGATGACATATCTAGTGCAAAATTCAGGTGTTAACTGTGTTTTACAGTCTTCACCTTCCTAGATTGAGGAGACCAGTCAGAACAAAGAAGAGTAAGATGCATGTTGTATCTTTTCTGCTCTTAGATTTACAATCTACATTAATTTTTATTCAATGTGTCAAATTAAAAAATAAAATGAAGGGCACCCCAGGTGGCTCAGCAGTTTAGTGCCACTTTGAGCCCAGGGTGTTGTCCTGGAGACCCGGGATTGAGTCCCATGTCAGGCTCCCTGCATGGAATGGAGCCTGCTTCTCCCTCTGCCTGTTTGTGCCTCTCTGTGTGTGTGTGTCTCTCATTAATAAATAAATTAACTCTTTAAAAAATAAAAAAATAAATAAAATGAAGTAATACTTTCAGTTATCTTTAAAACATATATTCTTATGTCACAAACTCAAACCCATCCTACCTGCTCTACTAAATTAAGGGGTATGGAATATTTTTCCATCTCTTCATGTCTTCCTCAATTTCTTTCAGAAGTGTTCTATAGTTTTTAGGGTATATATCCTTTACCTCTTTGGTTAGGTTTATTCCTAGGTATCTTATGCTTTTGGGTGCAATTGTAAATGGGATTGACTCCTTAATTTCTCTTTCTTCAGTCTCATTGTTAGTGAAAGATGAATGGATAAAAAAGATGTAGTTTATGTATACAATGGAATATTACTCAGCCATTAGAAATGACAAATACCCACCATTTGCTTCAACGTGGATGGAACTGGAGGGTATTATGCTGAGTGAAATGAGTCAATCGGAGAAGGACAAACATTATATGTTCTCATTCATTTGGGGGATATAAATAATAGTGAAAGGGAATATAAGGGAAGGGAGAAGAAATGGGTCGGAAATATCAGAAAGGGAGACAGAACACAAAGACTCCTAACTCTGGGAAATGAACTAGGAGTTGTGGAAGGGGAGGAGGGCGGGGGGGGGGGGGGTGGAGGTGAATGGGTAACGGCACTGAGGGGGGCACTTGACGGGATGAGCACTGGGTGTTATTCTGTATGTTGGCAAATTGAACACCAATAAAAAATAAATTTATTATAAAAAAGATAAAAAATAAAAAATAAATTAAGGGGTAATAGTGATGTACAATTAAAATTAAAGACATACTGATTTAAGCTGGCTATCAATAACATCAGCAACATTAGTAAGGGTATGACTATTTCCTTTTTTTTTTAAGACTTTATTTATTCATGAGACACACAGAGAGAGAGAGAGAGACAGAGACAGAGACAGAGGGAGAAGCAGGCTTCATGCAGGAAGTCTGATGTGGGACTCGATCCCAAGTCCTGGGATTATGCCCTGAGCCAAAGGCAGACGCTCTACCAATGAGCCACCCAAGCATCCCGGGTATGACTATTTCCAATCGGTTTGAAGTGCATAGCTACAGTTTTGATTTAAAAATTTTCTGTTTGAGAAAAGAAATAGAGAACTGGCTATAACTGACTAGCAGGTCATAAATCAAATGGATGTTCTTTTCCATTTGAAAACCTGAGAAAGGTATAGTTACGGCAAGTACTCATTTCCTTTATTTGCCAGTGCCTTTTAAAGGTGTATTATTTCAATGAAGTTTCTTTCACACTCTTATAGAAGATTTGTAAGCCATTTTAATGCTTCCAGTTGATAAACATGGCAAGATTCTGCACACATCACCGAAGTGATATTCTTGGTCATTTGGGGCAATAGCTATTATTAGCCAGGCAGTATAGAACAGGCTCCAAGTGATGAAGCAGCCACCTGTTCACTCTTTCAGTAGATGAAGCAAGGTGGCTAGAATATCTGTAGGAAAAAGGTGCAATGACAAGATAATAAGACTAAATTGGGCTGAGATGGAATGGTGCAATTACACTAAAAACAGCTTGTTTTTCGTTGCCAATAAGCCATGCTGAGTTAGAGTATTTTCTAGATAGGCAGCTTATTTTTCTGTTACTACTCTTGTTTTCAGTTTTTTACCACTTTGATATTTCCTGTTTTCATTTGTCTTGCCACATAACAAAATAGTTATTTCTTTGAAAGCTCACAGGTTTATGGGACTTTTTGTCAAAAGCATTAGGGGATTTTATATTATATATTAGACTGTGATTTTTTCAGGGGACAAGATTTCTCTGATGTCAAATAAGCTGCATTATATGTAGCTGTTTGTTGATGGTAAGAAGACCAAGGTTTTATTCTAAGAATTATTTTTGTTCTCATTTTTATTTCACTGGAATCAACATTGTAGGACAAAGGGAAAAGAATGCTTTGTAAATTTTTATTAATTTTGAAACAGTGAGTTCCTGGCATAGGTTGTTCTAGTATGCCAGATCAATCAGTATTACTCAGTTTATTCACAAGAGCAATTTGAGATAGCTTGGCAAATCACCTACTCCGCTGTCTTTGGTTAATTAGCTGCAGATGATATTGACAAAGCCAGATCTTAAATGTAGAATTATGTGGGGAAACCATTCTTTAGGTGAGATGAGTGATACAAATTACTATTAAAGTTTGTCCTTTCAATAAATTAGTATATTATGACAGGACAATAAATTAAAAAAAAACACAGTATTTCCACATTTTGCTGCATCATTTTACCTTCCAGTGATACTGGATTAATGAAGCAAGAGAAGCCGTGGAGGTGGCTAAGTGTGCACAATTTGTTCAGAGCTAGCAGTCTAGACCAGGTCATGGAGAGCCTGACAGAAAGTATGATTGTCACACAGAGCATAGCAGAAAATTGCAAAAAAAGGTTTTGTTTGTGCTAGGAAACCATATTCTACTGGCCTGGGATACAGGAATCTGGCTCAACTATCCATCTACTTTGCCAATTTGAGAAATTATCTTCCTTTCTTTGGGCCTTGGTTATATCATCTGTAAGATAAAGAAGTTAGTCCCATTCCATTGTTAGGTTCTAATTACACTTAGCCCAAGGATTAAGGTGTGCTGCCTATAGGCATAGGCATGGGAGTGCCTCTGACAGAAATATATACATTTAATTATGTCTTCCTCTGTACCGTGTTCACTTGCTTTGTTTATTTACCATATTAACAAAACAGCTAAATTTGTACTATGTCTCATATACCTATAAGCAGGTAAAGTGAGCAATGAATGCAAAATTAGTTAATCTATTTTAAAACAGAGCTTCATTTTAATATTTAAAAAAATACTAAGATGTCGGTTTTTTTTTTTTAATATTTTTATAAATTTTTTTTTTTATTTATGATAGTCACATACAGATAGAGAGAGAGAGGCAGAGACACAGGCAGAGGGAGAAGCAGGCTCCATGCACCGGGAGCCCGACGTGGGATTCGATCCCGAGTCTCCAGGATCGCGCCCTGGGCCAAAGGCAGGCGCCAAACCACTGCGCCACCCAGGGATCCCTAAGATGTCGGTTTTAATTAGGAGACTTTCCCTATGGTTTCAATTTATCCTTTGTCATTTGAAAGCTCATTTTTTTTTTCTCAAATATAGATTCTATTAGGACAATGACATTATTTTAAGTGCTTTGGTACTTAAAGGCTTTGGTACAAAAGGCTTGACTTTGGTCAAGCCTTTGAGTACTCTATCTTCCTACTTCAAATATAAAGATAAAAACCCCTCAGTCAAGACATACATCAGTATAATTTATTAAAAAAGACAACTGTTCTAATTTCAGTGCTGTTGGGGTTTAGAAATAATTATCTTTTTTTCTAAGCTACAACATAAAATCCTAAGTTTCTATGAGTTGAATCTGTAAGATAGGATTCTAAAGTCTTTAGTAACAAAAATATATAAATTATTATAATTATCTTTTATGAATGCAGTTTACTAGTTGCTTTCCATATGATATATCATTTGATCATTTGAAGATGAACAAGATGGCACAAATGAAAGTCTGAGAAAAGATTGCATAGCCTTTTGGAAAATAGACCACAGTCCAATAAATGAGCAAGATCTGTTTTCAGATGGACTTTTATGCCTTTGATGTTTAATTAAATGCAGAAATGGCTTAAGAGAATTATAAAGCGTGACAAAGAATATTACCCAAAAGCATCTAGAAACTTTATTTTACACTTCTGTCCTAATTAAATATGGTTACAAGTGTCTTAATTACATATGGTTATAAGTTAGACTTGTCTAACTTCTATTGAGTTAGAAAAAAAAAGAACATTGTTTACACTGAGATGGGACAAATATCACACCACAAACCAAAATTTGTTAGTTTCTCTCAGCAAAGAGATAGTACCAGAAACCAATTTGGTGCTTTAAATTTTGACAATCTATTTAACTGAAGTCTATTTTTGGAGAATACCCTCATTATAATCTACTTTGTCTCTTCCCTTAAGATTATTCATTGAATACCTACTACTGTTAAATTTGTTGCTTGAATTTAGATGATGAGCGAAAAGATGTGCTATAGGCTATTCTTTATGAGATTAAAAAGAAAATGCTATTTATTTTAATGTGAAAAAAGGTAATGAAAATCTTGCTGTTGACTTTAAAACAGTATTTATTTCTAAAACATAGGTCAGATTCCAATTTGATAAATCCCTCAAGAGGTATCCATGAAATTTCCAGAATAAGGAAATTTTATTTAGAAAAAAACAGATTCAGCATGCTGAAGACATAAATATTTGAATCTTTGGTTTGCATTCCTTTATTATTTTATATGACCTTCTTAATAACAGTAAGTTTCTGTTGCTGCCATGGCAGTAAAATTTTGTCTATACTTTTATTTTAGGACTTTGTTTTGTTACCCATTGCTGTGTAATAAATAAGCACAAATTTCATGGCTTAAAAAAGCACATATTGATTATCTCACAGTTTCAGGAGGTGGGGAATCTGACAAAGCTTGGTCCACCTGCTTCAGAGTTATCACAAGGCTTGGGTTCAGTGTTGACCAGGGCAAGTGTCCTGTCTAAAGCTCTCAGCCTTGTCCCTGAGCTCCTTTGTTTCTAAGTTACTCACTCAGGACCTCTCTCTTTGAACAAATTAGATAAACTTAAGAAGGGATTAACTAATTTAAGACACTTAAAAGTATAAGTAAGAAAGACAGAGGGAATTCATTACACTGCAGATGATTGATATTGGAAATATTTTGACAGAATGTAGAGGTGGCCCTGGTGAACTGCATACATTACAGCTGTTTAAGGAAAACAGCAAACAGCAAAATGTAGGAAATAATGCAAAAGTGTTTATTGTGGGGTAATTTGTTGCATTCCATAACTTCAAAAATGCTGTTAGCTTTAATAGTTTTGGTGTTCGGACTGAGATTTTCCACTGGTCTGTCAGAAACTCCATGTTCTAAAGCCATCATGAAGTCTTGATATCGTCATCCCTTCAGATCAACTAAAAGGATCAACGCCTATAACATTATTTAGGGTTTCTAATAATGATAGTCAGTATTTTTAAGAGTTCAATCCTACCAATATCACAGCTATAATCTCAACATCTTTTGCAGAGTGTGTGTGTGGGTGTGTGGGTGGTGGGGTGGGGTTTGGCCTATACTATCTCTGTTTATTACAGCTACTCATTCTTGGAGCCATTGTGTGTGGGTGCAATCTGAGATACTTTGTTGGTTGAAAATTTCTCCTTTTTAAATGCATGCCACTATACTTTTGAACCCAAACCTTTCCTCTCTTTTCTCAATCTAACACATTTAAAACAATAAAAATAACAAGTGGTGACATGGGAAGTTGAAGGGTGGAAATTTCATATGGATAGAGTGATACTAAGGACCAATAAACTCAGTCTATTTGAAAATGTAAAAGGACTTAGAGGAATGCACGATGGCAACACAATGCCCTGGGCTGCTGTGGATTGATGTCATGACCACCTATACATTCAGCAATTCCAGATGGCAGCAGAAAGTTATCACGGCACCACGGTGATTCATTCTTCTCTGAAAGTGGCATGCTACTAAGTTAACCTTCTGAATTACCCTTGTGCATCCAGAATCTATTGAATCTATACCACATATTTTTCAGTTGTATGCTTAAAAAGTTTTAACTCCATAAAAACTTTACTCCAAAACAGGGTCAGATCCCACCTATGTCAGGAAAATGGGCTAATCATTTTCCAAAATATTTACAGATATTTGATAAAATTTTATTACCTAATAGTGTGTTAACATTGTTTATGATCTTCTTCACACTTGTTTTCTCTTTGAACTTTAGCAACCTACAATGTCATTTAAAGGACAGCACGCAAACATCAAAGTGTAAGAATGTGTTTCTGTGTGATACAAGGTCATGTCATTATTCAGATCTAGGATGAGTCTCCTCTAGCAAGAATCATATAATAATGTATGTGTCTGTGTGTGTGTCTGTCCTATCAGTGTCCTCAAATGTGTTTATATGGAACGGGAGAACAAGTAACAGTGAGGGTTGTGTTAGCTCACGAGTCAAAATTAGGCAAAGACTGCGCAGAGTGAAAGGAAGGTTTTAATTTGCTACTGTTCAAAGATGACCTGAGGGGTATTAGACATTTTGACTTTACGTGAGCAAAAATTGATTCCAGTCCGGCACTGCCCAACCGGAAGTGGCTGGAAGCACTCCACCAACAAGAATTAGGGGAGAATTTTTATAGAAGAGGCAGAAGCAAGACAAGGAAACTATTTGGTTCTAACTTAAGCAGTTGCTTTATTTGGGAAAATCTAGCTAGGTGATCATGATTGTCCTTACCTTTTGATTTTGTAAGCTTGAAGTGTTAGGAGGTTAGGCTTTGGTTAGCTTAAGTAGGCTGCTAAGACATTAATTTAAAAATTAATTTAACATTTCTCATAATAGGGGTTTGATTTTCTTTTTTTATGATTCTCTGGACAATATCTGTAGTCCAGAGAGGCAGTTGATCATTAATTATTTTGAGCACATTGAGTATGGCAGCCATGAGAAAATATTTTAAATTATAAAAACTTTCTTAATGTTTTATGAAAAGGTCACTTTTAGTTATGTTTTTCTCCTATTTTATAATATTATTTTATATTATCATTATTGTAATATTATTTTTGCTTTAGGATGGAGAATCAATATAAAGACAATGAGAAATAGGTTGAGGCCAAATAACGCAAAATAAATTATGTAGTTTCATCCTGACTGCAAGTGGGGATAAGCTATTCTTGGATACCAAAATGATGCAAATTAGAATTTTAAAAATAAATACCTTAGAGGTTAAATGTTTCCATTGCCAAAGAACTTGCTGTAATATCCTCTGTTTTCCTAAGGTGATACAATGTGTTACTTTTAATTATTTGAACAAAGATTTTAGAATCTAGAAGCATATAAAATATGATTAATGTTAGATGTCAATTAAAATTAATACCAATAAATTTTATTCTATTAATAATAAATACTATCAAAAATGAGAAGAAAACTATCATTTTCAGAAAACACTGTTTGAAGACCTCTGTTATGTTAACATACTTGTAGAATTGGAAAAAATGTTTCCCTCCAGTGATAATCTTAGTTCTAAGGAGAATAACACCATATGTAAAATAGAACTTTTCCTAAGCTGGATATCTAAATCATGGCTTTGCTTTAAGATCATATTAATGTAGTTCTTGGTGATTATAGAAATTGAAAACACCAGGCAGTCTTTTTTTAATAAAGATTTTATTTATTTATTCATGAGAGACATAAGCAGAAGGAGAAGCAGGCTCCCTGCGAGGGGCCTGATGTGGGACTTCATCCCAGGACCTCGGGATCATTCCCTGAGCCATAAGACAGATTCTCAACCACTGATCCACCCAGGCGTCCTGAGAAAGGCTTTTTTATTGACATATAGTATTGTGTAAGTGTAAGGTGAATACTATGATAATTTAATATATTTATATATTACAATATGATCACAAATGTGTCATAAACTAACACAGCCATTGCATTACATAATTATTATTTTTTTCTGTTGTGAGAAGATTTAAGACCTAGTGTCTTATAACTTTGGAGTATACGATACAGTATTGCTAAATATAAACCCAACACTGTGCATTATATCTCTGGAATTTATTCGTCTTCTAACTGCAGGTTTGTACACTTTTGTCAGTATCTCCCCATTCTCACACAACCAGCCCCTCGTAACAACCGTTGCACTATTTCTGAGTTTAGCTTTTTTAAGATTTCATTCATAAGTAATAGCATACAGAATTTGTCTTTCTCTGATTTACCTCACTTAGCATAATGTCCTCATGGAACATCCATTTTGTTGTAAATGACAGAATTCGTTTATTTCTCATTGGTGAATAAATATTGCATTGTATTTATAAAAATCATCTTCTTTATCCATTCATCCATTGACAGACACTTGGATTGTTTCCATATCATCAGTATTGTAAATAATGCTTCAGTGAACATAGGATATCTTGTTATCCATTTACATTTCCTTTGGATATATACTCAAAGTGGGATTGCTGGATAACTGTTTTCTGTAGTGGCTGCACCAATTTACATTCCCATCAACAGTGCAGAAGTTTTTCCTTCTCTCCACATCCTCGCGAACATGTGTTATCTCTTCTTTTTGCTAATAGCCATTCTAACCGGTATGAGGTGATATCTTATTGTGTTTTTGTATTTGCATTTCTCTGATAATTAATTACTCTGAGCCCCTTTGCGTGTACCTATTGGCCATTTCTCTATGCTTTAGAAAAAAGTTTCTTCAGTTTCTCTGCCCACTTTTAATCGGACTGTTTTTTCCCCCTTGAATTTGTATGCATCATTTTTACATTTTGGATCTTAAACTCTTATCCAATGCATGATTTGCTAACATTTGCTTCTATTCCATAGGATGTCTTTTCATTTTGTTGTTTCCTTTGCTGTGCAGAAGATTTTTAGTTTGAAGTAGTCCCCAACTACTGTTCCTGTTTATTTTTGTTTTTGTTGTTTGTGCATTTGATGTCATATAAAAACTATTGTTGCCAAAACCAATAAGGAGTATTTTCTGTATGTGTTCATTTAGGAGATTTGTGGCTACAGGTCTGCTATTTAAGTCTTAAATCAATTTCAAGTTAATCTGTGTGAGTGGTGTAAGATTGAGTCCATTTTCTCTTTTTCACGTGCAGTTATCCAGTTTGCCCAACATCATTTATTAAAGGGACTGTCCTTTTCCGATTGAATATTTTGGCTCCATTGTGAAATAATAGTTGACAATATAGGTGGGTTTTCCCCCCTTGAGCTTTTTATTCTATTCTGTTGATTTATGTGTCTGTTTTTATGCCAGTGTCATACTTTTTGATGACTGTCTAGTTTCAACTCAGAAAGTGTGATGCTTCTAGCTTTCTTCCTTGAGAGCCCTTTAGCTATTTGGGATCTTTTGTGGTTCTATACCATTTTAGCATTTTTTTTCTACTGCTTTGAAAAAAAATAACTTTGGAATTTTCATAGGGACTGCATCGACTCTACAAATGGATTTGGCAAGCATGGACATTTTAACAATTTTTGTGAGCTACAAACATAGGATATATTCCCATTGGTTAATGTTCTCTTTAATCTTTTTCTACGAGTCTTGCAGCTTTCACTGTACACCTCTTTCAGTTTCTTGGTTAAGTTTATTTCTGAAGATTTTATTGATTTTGGTACTACTGTAAATTATGGTGAACATTTCTTTTTCAAATATTTTATTGGTAGTGTGTGGAAAGCCAACTAATTTCTGTATGTTGATTTTATTTACTGCAATTGACTGAATTTATAGATTAATTCCATTTTTTTTTTGTCTTTTGGGGTTCTTTTTGTTTGTTTGTTTTTTTGTGAATCTTTAGAATTTCATAAGTATAGCATCTTATTTGCTAATAAAGACGGTTTTACTCCTTCCTTTCTGATTTGGATGCCTTTTGTGTCTTTATCTTGCCTGACTGCTCTAGCTAGGACTTCCAGTACTATCCTGAATAAGAGCAGTGTTAGCATCCTCATCTTGTTCTTGACCTTGGAAGGAGAGCTTTCAACCCTTTACCATTGAGTAAGATAGCTGTGATTTTGTAAAAAAAATGGCCTTTATTATGTTGAAGTTTGTTCCTTCTTTACCTTATTTGTTGAGAGTTTTTATCATGAAAGGATGTTGTGTTTTATCAAACGGCCTTCCTGAAGTAAGTTTGAAGTCCAATATTTCCTTGTTGGTTTTCTGTCTGGATGAGCTGTGCATTGTGGAAAGTGTGTTATTGAAATCCCCTTCTATTATTATTTTGTCTATTTCTCCTTCCAATTATGTTAATATTTGCTTAATATATGTAGGTATTTCAACATATTTAGTTATATATATTTGTAATTGCCATATCTTCTTGATGAGTTGACCCTTTTATCATTCATTATATAATGACCTTTGTCTTGTTACATTTTTGGCTTGAAATCTATTTTGTCTGAAATTAGTATAGCTATATTCACTTTTTCTTTTGGTTTCTTCTTGCATGGAGTGTCTTTTTGCATCCTTTCACTTTAAGCCTACCTGTGTCCTTAAATTTGAAGTGAGTCTTTTTTAGCAGCATGTGATTGGGTCTTGTTTTTTTATTTTTATTTTTATTTTTTTTTAATCAGTGATTCTGTGTCTTTTGATTATAGAATTCAATCAAATTACATTTAGAGTAATAATGGATATGGAAGGACTTATTAGTACCAGGTTATTAATTATTTTAGGATGTTTTGTTGTTCAGTTGTTCTTTTTTTTCCTCATAATGCCTACCTTTGTGATTTTGTGATTTTACACAAGAGTAATTGCAATTAACTATAAATAAAATTGACTTAACAATTGAGGAGCAGATAGATACATCTCTGTATCTATCTATATATGTGTTATATATATAACACATATCTATCTATATAAAGAGATAAACTATATATCTATATATAGATATATACATATATATCTATATATGTGTGTTTTATATATACAAAATGTAGTTATAAAAATATAACCATCATTTTTGCTAAAGTAGCCTTTCTGCTAATTTCTGCTCTTTTAAAACAGCATAGTAGAATCTTTAAAATCTTTCAAATAGGATCTCTCTCTCTCTCTTTCTCTCTCTTTGCTACTTATATATGCATGCATCAAGCATTTTCACATCTACTTGCCAGGTATGATCCCAAAATCTTTTTTCTTTCCTCTTTTTTTTTAATTTTTATTTATTCATAATAGTCACAGAGAGAGAGAGAGAGGCAGAGACATAGGCAGAGGGATAAGCAGGCTCCATGCACCGGGAGCCCGACGTGGGATTCGATCCCGAGTCTCCAGGATCGCGCCCTGGGCCCAAAGGCAGGCGCCAAACCGCTGCGCCACCCAGGGATCCTTTTTCCTTCCTCTTTATTCTCTTCTATGTTGAATGAAATTTTTTAAAAAAGATATTTTGATCCAAATTAGCCAAAACAGATAATTGTTAGTTTCTTCAACAAGCCAGACCTGGAGTAAAGAGGAAGTAGAGTAGAGATAGCTCAAATAGGAAGAAAAGAGCTTGAAAGTCGCTTCTATAATAGTGCTAAAGAATGATTATGATGATTCCTATCTTTACCATCATGATAATACTTTCCTAAACAGTTTTGCATTCTGGTTTCATAAGTTGTCTCATTAGACCTTCATAAGAACCCCATATCCTTGTTAATTCTATGAACATTGTATAGTTCAACAACTAGATATTTAGTTAGCTATAAAATGGCAAATCAAGTTTCTGTCCTGGCCTTCTGTTTCAGTGTCCTTTCTTTGACACTAAATCAAAACCTCTTGTGAATATTGGTCACCTCAGCTACGGTGTTCTAAGATTTTACAGAGGTGATTTATCAGGAGAATTTCACCAAGTACAGCAGTCTTAAATAATAAGGAATTAGGAAAAAAGAGTAATTTTTGTAATGAGCTCAGGAAACTCATGAAATTAACTCTAGTTAAACCACTTCCATATACTTAAATGGATATGGATCTGCAATCAAATTATTGATATTAATATTGTCTCTCAAAATATAAGTGGACTAGACTTTTTTAAAATTAATGTTTTAATAAAATATATTTATTGGTAAGTTCTGAGTATTTAGGAAGAATCTTCTCATGCTTTGTGTACACATACATTTGGTTAGAGATGGATTTATTATCTGATTTACATTTTTTCATTATGCCTTCACTATTAAGAATTTTTGAAATTGGGATCCCTGGGTGGCGCAGTGGTTTGGCGTCTGCCTTTGGCCCAGGGGCGATCCTGGAGACCAGGGATCGAATCCCACATCGGGCTCCCGGTGCATGGAGCCTGCTTCTCCCTCTGCCTGTGTCTCTGCCTCTCTCTCTCTGTGTGACTATCATAAATAAATAAAGAAAAAAGTATAAAAAAAAGAATTTTTGAAATTTAATAATGTGCTAATTTAAAAATCTGCAGGAAGCATGTAGATAACCTTATTCAGTGGAACTATGAGAGGCAAGCAGGTGAGGCAAGTATTATTTTTGTAATTCCAATTTTACTTGTCATTGAAATTTTCTTCTGATGTATGCAAATCATTTTACTAAATTATTTTTCCATCTCTTTCAATACCATGGAATAAATGTGAAATAAGTATACTATTATCTGATTTACTTCAAATTGAAATTCAATGTATTTTCATCATTTATAGACACAGGTATTTCATTTCAATAGGATATATGTACTATACCTATAACATAAAACATAATGGGAAGTCAAAAAATTTCAATTATGAGAATTTTGATTCTTTGTAAGAGAACATCTTCATATTTTTTATCCAGGATCACATTTTCTTTGCCCTAAGGGTTGCACATACATAATTAGATTTTGTATTGCCAGATTAATCTTCAGGATGGTGGATGAAACTATCACTGTGGGGAATAAAAATATTCTATTTCATTATCCCCTATTATCTTTATTGTTTTATCTTTCACATTTAGGTTTCGATACATCTGGTTTCAGACTTTGAACATGGAATTATGTGGGGATACAGTTTTAACTTTTTCCCTAATAGTAGAACATTTCCTAAAACCATTTGCTAAAGAATCTATTTTCCCCACTGATTTTAATGGCATCTTTTCTGAATATTTAGTTGCCACTTACAAATTGCTCCATTTGAAATCTCCCCATGGTGTTCCTTGGGTGTATTACAGCCCTACCAGTACCACTGTATTAATTTTGTAGTTTTGTAGTATATCTGTACATTTGCTTACTTTTTAGAATGAACCATATACCTGATTGCAGCACACACCGCATAGCACTGCAGTGCGCTCCCCTGTTTACTGGCCAGTCCTCCTGTCAGTACCTGACTTTAGATGCTTACAGACTACTAGAGAGGAGCAATCCAGAAGGAAGTAATCTCCTACTTTTAATCTGCCCGCTATGAAGGTGAGAAGAAGGGGAAATTAATGCACTTTGGTAGCATCTAACACCTAAGAACTACTTAGTATCCTGAAAAGCATGCCATACTGTTGGCCTGAACAGCTACTGATGATTTCTCTGGAGATAAGACAGGCAATAATAGTGCTAGACAACAAGTAGAATGGGACAAGTAGAATCTCCAGTCAGCTGCAGAGCCCACTCTACCTCAAATCTGCAGGGGTTCTGCAGGTCCATGCCTTCTTCTTGCTTCCAGAGTTTCATAAGGCAAATTGAGTGCAGTCCTGGACTTGGTAGTTGACTTTTGTGACAGATGACAGATATTAAGGAAGTTTTTATAACAGAAAAGACAAAATTATAGCCAGAAATAGTAACATCATGACTTTTACAGTAAGGCATCCATTTCTGCTTTTATACACTTTATCTTCTTTTAACTATTGATATGAAACTCTGTAGAGTTTTGTTTTAGGTTGAGAAGATAGTAAAAACAGCTATTCAGCTATTAATGTCGTAATTCAAGGAATCAAAAGTTATTCTGTGATTTTCTGATATCATAACCAAGAGGAGGTTCAAATCTTTTAGCAAACTATAAATAGTACAGTGGTTTATGAAGTGATTTCAAAGCAAAACTACCCAAGTTAAAGTTTATTTCCAACACTTGCTTAATGGGACTCTGGCAAATTATTTTCATTTTTATGAAAATTTTATATAAAATACTTAATAGAGAAATCTATCACTGAATATGATGAGGATCATCTCACCTGGAAAATTGAAATCAAAAAGAACTTAATCACGCTTAAGTTTGGTATGCTCTCTCTGGGTGAAGGTAGGAAAAACACTTTTATTCAGTGTTTTTTCTATTAGTGTTAAAAAAACCCTCATTTTTATATATTTAATTAGGTAAAACTGTTGAAACACAATGGATCAAGACATAAACTTTAATGTGCTCCTAAAAAAGCAGGTCAACTAATTAGGAATTGAGCCAGCGATTCTGAGTAGCACAATTCTGAATTGGTCCAAGAAAACCAAACCGTGTTTGTGTTATGGATTCTGGAAACTATTAAAGTAATGAATGCAGGTCACCAGCTGTATGTTGTAATACATGGGTATCATGAGATGCTCTTCAATGTGTGGTGAGGATAGGGGGCTGGTCTGCCCAGCGGCCATTCCATTGCTCATGCAGTGTGCCTGTTATAATTACAGCAAAAGATGGAAAGCCATATAGAGTTCCCAAACCTCTTATTTGTGATTTAAATTTTATCAGTCCACTCATATTTATGGGGAACTTTGATTCTGAACTGAATGACACAGATAAAGAAACAAGATCTGGAGACTATTGTTTTGTTTGGCATAGATGTTAGCAAAAGACTGAGTAAATAATAGAATGATAGACAATCAACTATTCTTTTTTGGTTTAAGCAAATATATCTACTTTATTCTTCCTGGTGGTTACTGCAGTGAATAATGTACACATATCATTATTTCCTGTCAGTCAGAAAAAGTGTTCATATTTATAAGCAGCTTCCTCATTCATCATCTATTTGACATGATTTTAAGCCTTAGAACTGAAAAAAAAAAGAAGGAAGGAAGGAAGGAAGGAAAGAAAGAAAGAAAGAAAGAAAGAAAGAAAGAAAGAAAGAAAGAAAGAAAGAAAGAAAGAAAGAGAAAGAAAGAAAGAAAGAAAGAAAGAAAAAAGAAAAGCCTTAGAACTTTCTCTAGTACCATGGGTTACATTGAGGTATGCTGATTAGAACACTTGAAGAAGACAAGTAGATGGAAACAATATATCAGTTCCTCAAGATAGAAACCAGAGGTTCAAAACAGTTAACATGTATTTTAAGGGCATAAACCCAAGGCCAGAAAATAAATAATTGGGATTAAAGTTTTCTCATTTCTATACCATTCCCAGAAATTTATGGGGCATTTTGTTAACTAGATGGCTGAGATTTCTTTTACCCAAGAAAATTGAAAATAAATGGGTTGCAGTTGTGCATAGAATGCAGAATGATTAGTCTAATTTTATGTTTTTGGATTAGGGGAGAAAAATGAGTGTTATTCAGATTAGGGTTGAACATCTGTGATGTTCATTTTATCCTTTTTACTGTGATTTTTAAATAGATTAATATTAAGAATGGTTTTAAATTTATAGAAATATTGAGACTATAGTTCAGAGTTCCCATGTATTCCCACACCCAATTATTAGTATATAATATGGTTAATTTGTTACCACTAATAAACCAATATTAATCCATTATTTTAACTGAATTCTGCTACTATGGACTATACAATATACTTATTCAGATTTATATTTTACATAATTTTCTTTATACATAATGTTTTTTTTCTCATCAAATGTGTCATATTAATTTTAGTCTTCATGCCTCCTTAAGCTCCTCTTGGCTGTAAGTTTCTTAGACTTCTCATGAATTTGATGACCTAGACAATTTTGAGGAATACTGGCCAGGTATCTCATAGAATGCCCCAAAGTTGGAAATTGATTTTTTTCTACTGATTACATGGGGTTATTAGGAGGAAGATGGAAAAATATAAATGCCATTTTTCATCACATCAAATGAAAGGCATATACCATCAACATGATTTATGATTCTTGGTGTTGATCTCGATCACCTGGCAAAAGCAGTTTCCCCACAGTAAAGTCACTTGTCCCCTCTCCACATTGTACTCTTGAGAAGGAACTTTGTATGTGCAGCCTGCACCATGAGTGTGAGAAGTTATACTACCTTTTATTTAGGGTAGAGCATCTACAAAATTTATTTGGATTTTTTTAGCAAGGAAATTTGTTTCTTCTCCCCATTTATTAATTTACTCAATCCTTTATGTGAGTATGGACTCATTTTTATTTTGTATTTTGGGTTTTAATTCAATAGTAATTTATTTATTTTTTTAGTTCAAATTATTTCACCTTCCACTATTGGGAGCTCTTTTCAGATGGCTTCTGTGCTTTTGACATACCCTCATGATGATGAGGCTTTTATTTTTGTTCTGTTTTTAAGGAACTTTGTTACTTTCTGATATCATAAGATACTCTAGGATCATCTTGTATATATTCCTTGTCCAAATTCTGTTATTAGTCGTTTCTCCAAGGAGAAATGGTTCCTAATATTTATTTATTTTGGGGGGGGAGGTCTTTCTTTTTTTTATAATAAATTTATTTTTTATTGGTGTTCAATTTGCCAACATACAGAATAACACCCAGTGCTCAACCCGTCAAGTGCCCCCCTCAGTGCCCGTCACCCATTCACCCCCACCCTCCACTCTCCTCCCCTTCCACCACCATTAGTTCGTTTCCCAGAGTCAGGAGTCTTTATGTTCTGTCTCCCTTTCTGATATTTCCTACCCATTTCTTCTCCCTTCCCTTATATTCACTTTCACTATTATTTATATCCCCCAAATGAATGAGACCATATAATGTTTGTCCTTCTACGATGGACTTACTTCACTCAGCATAATACCCTCCAGTTCCATCCACGTGGAAGCAAATGGTGGGTATTTGTCATTTCTAATGAATGAGTAATAATCCATTGTATACATAGACCACATCTTCTTTATCCATTCATCTTTCTATGGACACCGAGGCTTTTTCCACAGTTTGGCTATTGTGGACTTTGCTGCTAGAAACATCGGGGTGCAGGTGTCCCGGCGTTTCATTGCACCTGAATCTTTGGGGTAAATCCCCAGCAGTGCAATTGCTGGGTCGTAGGGCAGGTCTATTTTTAACTCTTTGAGGAACCTCCACACAGTTTTCCAGAGTGGCTGCACCAGTTCACATTCCCACCAACAGTGTGAGAGGGTTCCCCTTTCTCCACATCCTCTCCAACATTTGTGGTTTCCTGCCTTGTTAATTTTCCCCATTCTCACTGGTGTGAGGTGGTATCTCATTGTGGTTTGGATTTGTATTTCCCTGATGGCAAGTGATGCTCTCATTCAGAATGGAAGGATAGATAAAGAGCTTCCAAGACAGGCAGGAACTGAAAGAATATGTGACCTCCAAACCAGCTCTGCAAGAAATTTTAAGGGGGACTCTCAAAATTCCCCTTTAAGAAGAAGTCGAGTGGAACAATCCACAAAAACAAGGACTGAATAGATATCATGATGACACTAAACTCATAGCTGTCAATAGTAACTCTGAATGTGAACGGGCTTAATGACCCCATCAAAAGGCGCAGGGTTTCAGACTGGATAAAAAAGCAGGACCCATCTATTTGCTGTCTACAAGAGACTCATTTTAGACAGAAGGACACCTACAGCCTTAAATAAAAGGTTGGAGAACCATTTAATGGTCCTCAAAAGAAAGCAGGGGTAGCCATCCTTATATCAGATAAACTAAAATTTACCCCGAAGACTGTAGTGAGAGATGAAGAGGGACACTATATCATACTTAAAGGATCTACCAACAAGAGGACTTAACAATCCTCAATATATATGCCCCGAATGTGGGAGCTGCCAAATATAGCAATCAATTAATAACCAAAGTGAAGACATACTTAGATAATAATACACTTATACTTGGTGACTTCAATCTAGTGTTTTCTAAACACAACATCTCCAAAGAAACAAGAGCTTTAAATGATACACTGGACCAGATGGATTTCACAGATATCTACAGAACTTTACATCCAAACTCAGCTGAATACACATTCTTCTCAGGTTCCTAATATTTATTGGAGAATGGTATTAGAAACCAGTGCCTGGGGGATCCCTGGGTGGCTCAGCGGTTTAGCGCCTCTCTTCTGCCCAGGATGTGATCCTGGAGACCTAGGATCGACTCCCATATCTGGCTCCCTGCATGCAGCCTGTTTCTCTCACTGTCTGTGTCTGTGTCTTTGTCTCTGTCTCTTTCATGAATAAATAAAATTTTTTAAAAAAGAAAAAAGAAACCGGCGCCTGAGTGCTATGTATGCTCATTGCTGCCTTTAGGTAAGCTCTCAGCTGACAGAGCAAATAAATATATGTGTGCATACTAACCCTGGCGTGAACATGTATCTGTTCTATATTATCTGTATCTAGTATACACTTGTGTCTGTACCAGTATCTATTAAGGTAAATGTGAGTGGATACTAATTATTCCAACTCTCAAACTATTGCCACATAGATCATTTTAGCTTTCTCCCTTGATTATTTGTAAATTCTCACTCCAAATGTTGAAAATTTGCCTCCTGCCATCAGACATACATTTACTGAAATATTCAATTTCAGAATAGCAATGTCAGGATTCTTTATCTATATTCCCATGCAAAAACCTTTATCAACGAAAGCTACAGTGCTTATGTGCAGTTCCTTTTACCTGTAGCCTTGTAGATGCTACTCCTTTCCAAAGTTACATGTTACCTTTTGTCCCCAAGCCTGTCAATAAAGTTCCTTAATATATATTCATAGTACAGTTAGAGTCTTGACACAGTCCCAATTCCTCCTTGGGATCCCCTAAGCTACTAACTTACTATTATTTGTTTTTAGTCTGTATGCAGTAAGTTTCATTCTTTGTTCGGAAAGTTCTGTGGTTGTTAAATGGATACTATCACACAGAATGGTTTTAGTGGCCTAGTTTGTACCCTCCTGCCTTTTCTCCGTCTCCCTTGTATTACAGACCTTTTTTAAATCTAACTGTATCTTTGCCTTCTCCAAAATGTGATATAATTGTAAACTTGCAGTATATACTCTTTTCACACTGGTCTCTTTCACTTAGCATATGCTATTGTTTTCTTGCTGTCTTTTTATGGCTTAATAGTCCATTTCTTTTTGTTGGTAAATTTTGTTTTATTGTACATATGAACTACAATTTGTAATTCATTTACTTATCGAAGGACATCATGATTGCTTCCACATTTTGGCAATTACGAATGAGTTGTTATAGACATGTTGTGTGCACCATTATCTGTGGAAATAAGTTTTCAAATCAAATGAGTAAATACTAGACTAAATTTAGCTTTAGAAGAAACGTCCAAACTGTCTTCCAAAGTGGCTGTACCATTTTGCATATCCACTGGCAATCAAGGAGACGGTACAGTTTTTGTTGTTCTGCATCCTTGCCAGCAATTGCTATTGTCCATTTTGAGATGTGAGCCATTACAATACATGTGTAATAGTAACTGTGTTTAATTTGCAATTTTCTGCTGACAAATGATGTTCAGTAACTTTTCATATGTTTTTTAGCCATCTCTATGTCTTCTTTTGTATATGTTCAGGTCCTTTGCTTATTATTTCACTAGGTTATTTGTTTCTTTACTGTAGAGTTTTAAGGAGAGTCTATATTTTGTGTCCAAAAGCACATATATAGGTTTTCCATTTTTCCCCCCAGTCTCTGGCTTGTATCTCCATTCTCTTAACAGTGTCTTCTGCAGGGCAGAAATATTAATTTTATGTAAAGGTCTAATTTATCAATTTCTTTTTAATTCCATGTTTACACTTTTAGTGTTACACCTAAAATCTCATCATGGACCCTAAGGTCACAAGGATTTTCTCTATATTTTCTTGTAGAAAATTTATAGATTTGAATTTTACATTTAGGTGTATATTTTACCTCAATTTACTTTTTATGAAATACAATGCATCTTTCTAGTTTTTTGTTTGTTTATTTGTTTTGTTTTGTTACATGGATATTATAATGTACCAACATCATTTGTTGGAAGAACTATCATTTCTTCTTCAAATTGCTTTTGCTTCTTTGCCAGAGATTCATTGACTGTATTTTTTGGGTTATTTTTGAGCTCCATATCTAGTCTATTGATCTATGTGTCTATTTATTTACCAGTACCACACTGTCCTGTTTACTGTAGCATTATATTAAATCTTGATATCTGTTAATGTAAATCTTCCAACTTTTCTCTTCTTTTACAGTCTTCTGCTGCTTACTATATAAATAGATCTTTTTTCCATATACATTTTTATAATCAGTTTGTTACTATATACAAAGTAGGCTCCTCAAATATTAAATAGGATTGCATTGAATCTATAAATAAATATGGAAGGATGCACATCTTAGCAATACTGAATCTTCTAATCTTTGAACACAGAGTTTTGCAGATTCTCACAAGTAGATCAGTATATTTTTGTCAGAATTATACCTTTCTAGTTCATTTTGGGGTGATTTTTTAAATGGTTATTTTTTTATTTTAAATTTTAGTTGTTCATTGCTAATATATAACAAAGCAATTGGTTTTTGTATATCAACTTTGTATCCTATGACATTGTATTTCTCACTTATTTGTTCTAGGAGACTTTTAAAAACACAATTCTGGTCAATTATTGTTCAACATTTGCTACATAAATAACCATATCATCTGCAAATAAAAATATTATAAAAATAATCATATCTGCAAATAAACTCATCTGCAAATAAAATTGAAAGTCGTTTTTTCTTTGTAATCTTTAATCTTTAATTTCCTTTTCTTGTCTTACTGCACTAGCTAATACTTCCATTACGAGGTTAAACCAACAGTGGTGGGAGAGAAGATCACTGCTTTTTCCCATAGTGGAGGGGATCTAATTTCTCATCTTAAGTATGCTTAAGTATTTATCTCCTTTGGGTAAATACCAAAGAATATAATTGCTGGATCTTATGATAAGAATTGTTTAATTTTTAAAGAAAGCCCCAAACCATCTTTGAAAGTGACTGTACCATTTTGAATTTCCACCAGCTATGAATGAAAGCTCCTGTTGCTCCACATCCTTGCCAACATTTGATATGGTCAATGTTCTGGGTTTTGGCTATTCTAATGAGATAAGTAGTGCTATCTGATTTTAATTCGCATTTCTCTGATTTATTTCTGTTTTTAATTTAATTGGTGTATTTAAGTCATTCAATTAAATATGTTACTTAAAATAATCCATTTTCAAATTCAAAGTGACTATTGACAGTTGAATTAACATCTACTGTGCATACACATGTTTACTATTCACTGATCTTATGATTTTTTTCTTTTTCTTTCCCTCTTTTTCTACCTCTGTGGTTTTAGTCAAGAGAAGGCATGCATCCTGGATCTGTAGTTTGATGCGCCATCATTTTGGAAAGTCCTCAGCTACTATTACTTAAAATACTTCTGCATCATCTCTCTTTTCTTATACATATGATACATCTTCAGAATTATCTCAAATTTCTTGCATATTTTGTTCTTCTATTCTTTTTTTTCCTTTGTATTTCAGTTTGGGAAGTTGACATATTGATATATCTCCAAGCTCATGTATTCTTTCCTTAACCGTGTCTAGGCTTCTGATAAGCCCACCGAAAGCACTCTCCATTCTCATTACAGATCTTTTGGTTTGAGCATTTCTTTTAGATTCTTTCTTATACTCTCTGTCTTTCTGCTTGCCTTGCCTATCTGTTCCTACAAGCTCTCTGCTTTGTCCAATAGAGTCCATTTATGGCTCCAGCAGCCTTTCCTTCATTTAAGGTGATCTCAGTTCTTTCTTTGTATTCACCTATCTCTCCAGTTTCAGGTTGGCAGTTTGCTTTCAGACCTTGCTTCTCTAAGGCTTTCAGTTTTTTCAGGTTTTTTTTTTCTTATTTTAAAGAAAGAAATGCCTGCTTCCAAGCTCTTTGTTCATCAGAACTGAAACAGGAAGACTACCATTTTTAAAGTACCAGTATTCGGACAGTTTTACACATGGAAAATCACACATGGATTTTTTATGGTTTTACCCTCTGTGCAGAAAATCAGGCAGTAAGTAGGAAATGTATACCTTTTATTTATTTATTTACTCACTTATTTTAAAGTATAGTTGACATACAATGTTACGTTACTTTCAGGTATTCAACAATTTTATAGATTAGGCAACTCTCACCACAGTAAATGCAGTTGCTGACTATCACCTCTAATATAAAGACAAATTATTGACTGTATTTCTTATGCTGTACTTTTCATTCCTGTGACATATTTATTTTATGACTGAAATTTTGTACCTCTTAGTCCCTTTAATGTATTTCACCCAACCCCTCACCACCCTCCCCAGTGTCAATCACCAGTTTGTTCTCTGTATTTGTGAGTCTGTTCTGTTTTGTTTGTTCACTTACGAATTTTAGACTCCGAAGATGAGTGAAATCATTTGGCATTTGTCTTTCTCTATATGACTTATTTCGCTTAGCATAATACCCTCCAGGTCCATCTGTGTATGTCTTTTATTTATTTTTTTAAATTTTTATTTATTTATGATAGTCACAGAGAGAGAGAGAGACAGAGAGACAGAGAGACAGAGACACAGGCAGAGGGAGAAGCAGGCTCCATGCACTGGGAGCCTGACGTGGGATTTGATCCCGGGTCTCCAGGATCGTGCCCTGGGCCAAAGGCAGGCGCCAAACCACTGCGCCACCCAGGGATCCCTGTGTATGTCTTTTAGTTGGTCATTCCAAATGGTTCTTGGGACCATAGAGGAAGATTGCAAAAGTTCATCCATTGTACTATCTTCCCATGCTATTCGGTTATTTAAAAAAAGCACATGCATTTGCAATAAAATCTGATTATATTTGTAGTGAGGATAATGTAACACTTTTCATTTAAAAAATAAAAATTTATAAAAGGAACGTAAGATGCCTTGAAATAGCTAGACAATACCAATGCAATTTTTATAGTAAATATATAATTTTTAAACCTAATAATTTTGTTGTTATTGATGAGCTCTGCAAAGGACATCCTTACCTCAGAGACCTTTCAGTTTTATAAGGTTACGAAAAATACACAGTGATATTTGCTGAAAAAAAAATTTAATGGATACATTTTGTGTACAGAGAATTTAATCTAAATTCAATAGTTTACTAATTCATTAAAACAGGAACAGAAATGTTTGATTTCCTCAAGTTAGGGTGGCTGCTACAGCCTAGCTGTCTATCTTGCAACCTTTGAAGTATATCTGCAAATGAGATTTATTTTCTTAAAGTGAAGAACTTTTAAATTTTTAATATTTTAAATTACCTTTACTATACCTACATCTGTTGTCTTCACTATACCTACATCTGTACTAGGTACGTTTTTGTTGCCTAGTGAATGTGGTACTGAAATGGATAAAATCAATACTGAATTATCTGAGCATGAATTGTGCTCATGGTGGATTTTCCTGACAGTGTTTTTTTGTCTTGTTCTTGCCAGTCAAAATTTTTTTGGTCTAGATATCTTCGAATAAACTACAAATTTTATTCCTGTAAATAGTAACCTAGAATTGGCATAAATGCAAAAATAAAACTTTGAAAATCAATTTAATTAATTGTAAGATGAAATAGAAATACTTTAATGGTAGCTCCCATCATTGCTAAATAGAGTTAGACAGTGATTAAACAATAGAGTGATTTTCACCATTTTGTTTGTTACACTCAAGGATTTCTTCAGATATCTCAAAGGAATATTGTAATAATACCAACAAATTTATTTAAAAAAGATTAGTTACATGGTACTTTAGCTCTTAAAAGTATCACGGTGTAAAATGAACACAACTAGAAGACAGTCTTTTTAAAATATATATATTTATTTTAGAAAGACAGAGAGAGATTGAATGAGGGGAAGAGCAGAGGGAGAGAGAGAGAAAGAGAGAATCTCAAGCAGACTCCCCACTAAGCCCAGCCTGACAAGGGGTTTAGTCTCAGAACCCTGATATGATCTGTGCTGAAGTCAAGGGTTGAACACTTAACTAATTGATTTACTCAGGCCCCACCCTTTTCATTTTTTAAAATATTTTATTTTTAAGTAATCTTCATTCCCAACATGGGACTTGAACTTACAACCCTGAGGATCAAGAGTCACATGCTCCACTGACTGAGCCAGCGAGGTGTCCCCAGAAGCTAGTCTTAAAAGTACATAATCACTAATTAACTTTGCTCTTTAGATATGTTGTGAATCTTTTCAGATACTGTCTGTTGTATAAGACTCCTGCAATGACTGAAATTCACACATGGATAATTTATGATTGATTTTTTTCAAGACTAGCATTTTAAAGTCATTGTTGTTTAACAATACAAGAGGGGAAACAGAGTGTTATAAAATCAGACCAAAGAAATGTAACATAATGCAAATTAGGATAAAATATGTTGACTATAAAAAAACTACGAACAAGGGATCTTTTTATCACATAGTGATATTGAGATACATTTATAACATTGTACAGAAATCTGGAGCTTTATTGTTTAGCACTCATATCAGGAGAATATAAGAAATCTGTTCTACTTAATATGGAAACATTTAAAGTATGCATTTTAAACATATGCCATCTGTTGGGCACCTGGGTGGCTCAGTTGATAAGCATCCAAGTCTTGATTTCAGCTCAAGTCATGATCTCAGGGTTGTGACACAGATGGAGCCTGCTTAAGATTCTCTCCTCTCCCTCTCCCTCCATCGCTACTTCACCTTTCTCTCTATCCCTCTATAAAATAAATAAATATATATATATATATTATATATATGTTATCTGCATTGTTATTATTTGAAAATGATTACTATAGATAGAAATATTAATATAAATGTAGAATAGTAATAGAAAGCCATTTCTAACATTTAAATTGATTTTTATCAGATCTTTATTATCAGAGTATATTTCATTTTCTCCATGTAATTATATTCAGTTAACAATAATGAATATGTAAAAAAATATAATGACTATGTTTCATACTTACTTTGTGCCAGGCATTGTGTTAATTCTTTAATGTCTTGACTCTTTTAATCCTGATAACACTATGTAGTCAGTAATCTTTTCTTCTAATTCATCTTGAAGTAACAGATGTATTACATTCAGAGCTAGAATTCCAAGCCAAGCAATGTGATTTCAGAACTTGAATGTGTTACTACTTCTCCATTAAGAGAATTTTAAGAAAAAAAAGAGAATTTTAAGAGAAAAAATAGAGAATTTTGAGAGAAATGAAATAATTATCAAAAAATAAGCTATAAGATTCTACCTCTGATACTTAAAAATATATATATATATATATATTATTTATTTATTCATGAGAGACACAAAGAGAGAGGCAGAGACATAGGCTTTCTGTGGAGAGCCTGATGTGGGACTCCCTCCCAGGATGCAGGAATCACAACCTGAGCCAAAGGCAGGTGTTCAACCACTGAGCCACCCAGGGATCCCACCTCTGACCCTTTTTAAAAGAGAGATATAAAGTATTTATAAAAAGCATTTTATTTTTATTGGAAATGCTACAGTTACAAATATAAAAAATCATTTTGTTTTAATAGGATGAAAGAATATGACATTAGATAATGTCAGGCACCGAGCTTCAGAATTTACTTTCCTGTTATTCAGTGTCTTCCAGTACATGAGTCAACCTCTGTAAATAAGGTCAACAAGGTTTCCCCTCTCAAAATACCCACAGTTCAAAAGGAGAGCTAAATGAGTAAAAAATAAATGGCAAACTGGATATGTGCTCTTCATTAAACTGAATTTTCTCAGGGATTTCAATAATAGTTTTTACAGAATAAAATGTATGAAAATATAATCCAACACACTGAAAGAAGTCTAGAAATTTCACACCTGTCACTTAAAAGCAATAGTTTCTCTCTTATTTTCTCCATCAGCACACTTATATACAAACAGTAATTTTTTGAACATTGTCTATTTTAACTTCCATTGTGATAATAAAGAAAGTCATTCAAACAAAGCAGCTCTGTTGCCTGGGCAACACTCTTCTTTCCTATATTCATCTGGTTCCAGATAGGAACCATTTTAGCCATCAGTAAAGACATGCAGATTATATTCCCTTCATAATGAATGACAGGGATTCTATCCAACCTGAATAATGAAATTCACCTGTAGGAGAAATACCTCTCTATAAAATAACATGAAATTTAGTGTTGAGATGCAGGATTACATGGAAGCTATAACATAATCGCTCTATACCTGTTAGACTTCCATTAGGCAAACATTGTCTACACTGTGTGTGATACAGATAAAAATAAACACAATTCTTGCCCTCCAAGAATTCATGGGTTAGTAGGAAAGACATATGAGCAAACAAAAACTGAAGTGACAACAAAAACCCCAAACCAAATACTTTAGCATAAGAAAAATAGTATTTTGTTTTTCTACTACAATGTGTCACAGGGATATGAGATAGTTAATTCACATTGTGTCAAATGGTCTATTCACCAAGGCTCTGTCTATATACTCAGTAGCAGAAAAATTCAAATTCCAAATGTGCTATTGAATGGAGCAAATCAGATACCGTTTGTCCATGTGGCAGTGTGATTGGCAGGAATTCAAAAGTAACATTCACTTCCTTTGAGCAGCTGTGTTTTAAGATCAGGCTGACCAATGTGAATGGAAGTTTTGGTTGGAATGTTTTTCAGAGCTGTTCTATCAAAGAATATGTGGATGCAGTTACAGCACAATTTAGGTGTGCCTGTGCAATGGTGAGCATTTCTGTGATGCTTCCCCCAGTAACCTCCACCTAGAAACATCTTTTCTTATGCCTCTAAACTACTTAACAATTTGCCTGTCCTGGTTATAGGGCGATTGACATACATACCCTTGTGTCTTTAAAGTATACATTTATGCATCCATATAGCATTCAAATGTTCTAAAAAAATTTTAGGAGATTATGAGTGTGATTAAATTTATTCCAGATGACCATTCACATATTATTTGCCACAGAGTAATAAGAATCAACAACAAAATTCTTATGAGCAATATCTAGTCAGGTTGCAAAATTGAATTAGTGATCAGTCTTTTTTTTAAGATGTATTGATTTATTTGAGAGGGAGAGAGAGAGAAAGAGAGCAGGGGTAAGGGGCAGAAGGAGAGAGAAAGAGAGTCTTAGGCAGACTCCTGCACTGAGTGCAGAGTCCAACACTGGGCTTATTCTCACAACCCCAAGATCAAGACCTCAAATTCACGTTCTGAGCCAAAACCAAGAGTCCACTGCTCAACTATTGTGCCAATCAGATGCCCCAAATTAGTTATCAGCCTTAATTAAAATACCTTATTTATGGAAAAATATATTGGCAAATCCATTGACAAACATTAACTGTAAAAACAAAAGTTTTTTGTTGTTATTGTTTTATTTTGTTTTATATTTTTTTAATTTTTATTTATTTATGATAGTCACAGAGAGAGAGAGAGAGTGGGGGGGGGGCGGGGGAGAAGCAGGCTCCATGCACCGGGAGCCCAACACAGGATTCGATCCCGGGTCTCCAGGACCGCGCCCTGGGCCAAAGGCAGGCGCCAAACCGCGGCGCCACCCAGGGATCCCCTTATTTTGTTTTTTAAAGAAAGAGAGATTCTATCTCCATCAGGAGCATAGCTCAGATGTGTCTTCCTTTCAGACAAATGTCTACTTCTTTGGTGCTGTCAGAAGCCTGGGACATCTGTCATTCTATGGATTGTTTTAGATGAGGAAGCTTATTTCACTAGTTGGTCTTCTTTTTTATCTTTTCATGTAGGTGCCTTCCAAAGCTGTAAAAGTTGAGAGCAATTTAAAATCCCCTCCTTAGATTTATTGATCTGTTTTTATTTTAGATTTCTTAGCATTTATTGTGACTCAACATGTTTTAGCACTTTATTATATTTTTTTTTTCTCAACTGTTTTTCAAATATGGAACTCCTATCCCTCCACTAGGACTATATTGATGAAGGAAAATATGTGCTACTTATTTGTAAGTAATAATACATATACTTACATATATATATATATATATAGTATATATACTATTTTCAGTTTTTTATAAGACTCTGATGAAAGGAAAATAAGAAAATTCAATAAAGTCACATCTTAGAGTGGTGATTGCCTTGGGAGAAGGTAGTTGCTCTGATCTATATCTACTTATTTGAAATTACTTTGAAAAAATCTGTTTCAGATTTTATCTGAATTGGTGTTTACTAGCCTATTATTAAAATGATTAATTTAGGACAGATGAAATAATTACAGCCTCTTTTAAATTGAAGTACAATTACCATGCAGTGTTAAGTTTTATTTCAGATATTCAATATAATGATTCAAAAATTCTATACATTTCATAGTACTCATCAAGATAAGGATAATCTTAATCTCTTTTATCTATTTCTTCCATCTTCCTACCCACATCCCTTCTGGTAACCATTAGTGTGTTACAACTCTTTTAAAAAAATTTTGAAAGAATTTGGGTGTGAGGATGATCTAGCTGCAGTGTTTATCCCACTGATTGCCAGGGTTGATTTGGTTGCTCTGGCTGGCTAGGCCAGTCCCCTTACCCTCTCACTGCACCATAGGCATTAGTAGAACAATGGGGGTTGTCAAACTTCCAAACATCCAAATGAAGTGCTGTGTGTGGCAGTCTGCCTTTCTAAACAAACAAACAAACAAAAAATTGTATATTCATCAATCGTGATATTGAATGTTAGAAAAGGAATCTTGGAATTATTTTAATAAGAACAAGAAAGTTGTTAAAATTGTATGTCAACAATAAATTGGAAAATATAATTTAATGAATGTTTTTAGAGAATATTAGATGTATTTATCCCAGAATACATGTCAGAAGAACATTTGGAATACCATTATTACAAGGTTTGTTGGGACAGAAATTAGTCAATACATCAGGTATTCTGTTAATATGTAGCAGAAATAGAAAATTTATTTATTGAATTTAGGGGGAAAAACAGGTAAAGGGCAATTGCAGAAAAAAATATTTTTAAAGCTTATTATTATTAAATGGTATAAATATGCTGACACCAAAAGGAAGTTGAATATTAAGGCTGTGATTCAACCTGGTCCAGATATATTAATTTAATAAAAAGAAACTTTATCATGATATGAATGTTTACATACTTAAATGTTACTGATTTAAATATGATTGGTATATTGATAAATATAACATTTCATGTTGCTGATGTATACTCATATGTAGGAAATATCTAATAAAATGGCTATGATGAGAGTTGTATTAATGGGAGTAGAAGTAGACTTTTTAAAGCCACTAGAAAGATGGTCCAGAGGGCTAAGGAATGTTCCATCTGTTATATGTCTAAATCAATTTTTAAAATGCTATTTCCTGACCTTGGTAATTGCTCACTTGTATTGTAATTCAACACCTTCATATTATGTAATAATGTTCTTACCTCATTCCATAAAATGAAAATAAATCAACAGTAGATTTAATAGAAAAAAATCAAATGGAAGCACACAAGGCCAACTCTATATACAATTTAATTCTAAAATCTAGAATGGACTTATGATAAAGCCACTTACATTTAATGTCCTTTACATTCTACAAAACACTATTTTCATGTCTAATAAAAATATACTCATCATGACAACTCTACAAATTTTGAGAGTAAGAAAGATTACTCGATTTTCAAATGGCCTGAGAGTTATTAGGAAAGCTATTCAAACCCTGTTACTCTGATGTCTGTTCTTCGTTGTGATGGTGTCATCATCAGGAAGAGTCGATGGACTTGAAGATGATGGAAAGACTAGAGACTGAATTCCACGGAGATCCATTGGGAAAAAAATAAAAGGGCATATCGGCTCAGTTGGGGGTTTTGATTCCTTTTCTTAATTTTGTGTTGTCAGCAACTTCTGCTTTGGTAATAAAATCAAGTATAACAGAAATAACCTATCATGTCAGACCTTGAGATAGGACATCATCATGTATGTTCACAAATGCTGAAATATTATTCTCTGCTATATTATTATTCTCTGCTATGAAATTTGAGTATGTGGCTTTGTTCATTTTCTCATGGTAGTAAAAATTTGGACTCTTAATACAAATACTATTTTATAAAATAAGAACAGAATTTACACGTTTAATGCAATCCCTATCAAAATAGCATGGACTTTCTTCAGAGAGTTAGAACAAATTATTTTAAGATTTGTGTGGAATCAGAAAAGACCCCGAATAGCCAGGGGAATTTTAAAAAAGAAAACCATATCTGGGGGCATCACAATGCCAGATTTCAGGTTGTACTACAAAGCTGTGGTCATCAAGACAGTGTGGTCCTGGCACAAAAGCAGACACATAGATCAATGGAACAGAACAGAGAACCCAGAAGTGGACCCTGAACTTTATGGTCAACTAATATTCGACAAAGGAGGAAAGACTATCCACTGGAAGAAAGACAGTCTCTTCAATAAATGGTGCTGGGAAAATTGGACATCCACATGCAGAAGAATGAAACTAGACCACTCTCTTGCACCAGACACAAAGATAAACTCAAAATGGATGAAAGATCTAAATGTGAGACAAGAGTCCATCAAAATCCTAGAGAAGAACACAGGCAACACCCTTTTTGAACTTGGCCACAGTAACTTCTTGCAAGATACATCCACAAAGGCAAAAGAAACAAAAGCAAAAATGAACTATTGGGACTTCATCAAGATAAGAAGCTTTTGCACAGCAAAGGATACAGTCAACAAAACTAAAAGAAAACCTACAGAATGGGAGAAGATATTTGCAAATGACGTATCAGATAAAGGGCTAGTTTACAAGATCTATAAAGAACTTATTCAACTCAACAGCAAAGAAACAAACAATCCAATCATGAAATGGACAAAAGACATGAAGAGAAATCTCACAGAGGAAGACATAGACATGGCCAACATGCATATGAGAAAATGCTCTGCATCACTTGCCATCAGGGAAATACAAATCAAAACCACAATGAGATACCACCTCACACCAGTGAGAATGGGGCAAATTAACAAGGCAGGAAACAACAAATGTTGGAGAGGATGCGGAGAAAAGGGAACCCTCTTACACTGTTGGTGGGAATGTGAACTGGTGCAGCCACTCTGGAAAACTGTGTGGAGGTTCCTCAAAGAGTCAAAAATAGACCTGCCCTATGACCCAGCAATTGCACTGTTGGGGATTTACCCCAAAGATACAAATGCAATGAAACGCCGGGACACCTGCACCCCGTTGTTTATAGCAGCAATGGCCACGATAGCCAAACTGTGGAAGGAGCCTCGGTGTCCAACGAAAGATGAATGGATAAAGAAGATGTGGTTTATGTATACAATGGAATATTACTCAGCTATTAGAAATGACAAATACCCACCATTTGCTTCGACGTGGATAGAACTGGAGGGTATTATGCTGAGTGAAGTAAGTCAATCGGAGAAGGACAAACATTGTATGTTCTCATTCATTTGGGGAATATAAATAATAGTGAAAGGGAATATAAGGGAAGGGAGAAGAAATGTGTGGGAAATATCAGAAAGGGAGACAGAACGTAAAGACTGCTAACTCTGGGAAACGAACTAGGGGTGGTAGAAGGGGAGGAGGGCGGGGGGTGGGAGTGAATGGGTGACGGGCACTGGGGATTTTTCTGTATGTTAGTAAATTGAACACCAATAAAAAGTAAAAAAATTAAAAAAAAGAACAGTATTTTCTGTTTAGCAGCATGAACAGTATACTTACTACATCCTCTATGGCATATAAAGGGTTTAAGGAGGATAAACAGGAATTACAGTATCAAAAGTATGAAAAATGTTTAGATTTGTGTGCAATGTTTTTTTTGCTTCTAGATATTTATGGTGAAAAGAACTGTAAATATTCACACACAAAAAAGATTTCATTCATACTCAACTATATTATACTGCAGTATATAAGAATACTTCTTGGTTTTTATTTGTGTGTGTGTGTGTGTGTGTGTGTGTGTGTGGTCGTTATATATTCAGATGTATTTAATAGTTGTAAGTACCTGTGTTATATATTCTTAGAAATAAAAAGAGCTATTCATCTTTAGAAGTATAAGAACTTGTAAACTACTTGACAGTCACAATTACATTGTTCCTATACTTTCCTTGCAATATAGGGGATTAGAGTGAAGGTTTCAATTCAACAAAAGCTATTTTGCTTGAAATAATACTTTACCATCATAATAATATGTTTTAGTTATGGAAATTTTAAAAATACAGGACTAATGTTAAAGAGCGACAATATTCCAACATATATACAGCAGACTAATTTCCTGAATAAACTTTGCAATACGTTACGTATAAAAAATTAGGTACAGGGATGGGGGTACCTGGTGGCTCAGCAGTTGGGCGTCTGCCTTCAGCTCAAGTAGTGATCCCCGGATCAGGGATAGAGTCCTGCATTGGGCTCCCTGCAAGGTGCTTACTTCTCCCCCATCTATGTCTCAGCCTTTCTCTCTCTCAGTCTGTGTCTCTCATGAATAAATAAATAAATACTTTTTAAAAATTATTTACATATACCCGCTTTATGTGCACATTTGATTGGGCAAGAGAGTGAGAGAAATACCAAAGCCTGAAACAGCAAATTGGAAGGGAATAAAGCACCAAACCTGAGGGCTGTGTGAGAGCACTTGATCCTCAGTGGACAGAATGTTTCCATTTGATGGGATTCATGACCAAGAAAGGAGAAAATGCCCAGTCCTGCACAAGATGGGAAATCATTAAGAGAATCTCTTACAAAAACAGACTCCAGAAGGTAATTTTGCCAAGAAAGGGACAAGTTGTAAAAAGAAGAAAGGTGCTCAAAGGATAAGACGAAGGGAAAACTTTTATGCTTTATGTAGAAGGAGGAAAAACAGCTTTAACAAAGAATTTCTGATGACAATCTGGTTATATCTTTTAGATTAGAATCCAGTCTACTGCTATAGCCCTCAAAGGACATAAACCAGGGATTTACTTTAAGAAAGTCCCAATTGATGACCCATCCAGGTACATGATGGAATAAATAAAGGGAGTCCACTTTAAATCAAAGCTTCACAAATCCCACAAATAAAATTTGATTGATTATGATCTCATAATCCTCAATAACATAAGCTTTAAAATATGTAAAAGCAAAAGTGAATAAACTACAAGGAAGAATTGACAAATCTATAGATCTTTGGGAAGATTTTAATAGTTTTATCTTCAAAATTGATAATATATATATATATATAGTTTTTTACACTATATATATATATGTAGTTTTTTAAATTAATTTTTTATTTTAATTCCAGTATAGTTAACAATGTTAGATTAGTTTCAGATGTACAATACAGCAGTTCAACAGTTCTGTACATTACTTAGTACTCATTAAGATAAATGTACTCAATCTCCTTTACATATTTCACCCATTCCCCCCATCTCCCTTCTGGTTAATTATCAATTTACTCATTATAGTTAAGAATCTGTATCTTGGTTTCTCTCTCTCTCTCTCTCTCTCTCTTTCATTTGTTCTGTTTCTTAATTTCCAGATATGAGTGAAATCATATGGTATTTGTCTCTGACTGACTTCCTTTACTAGGAAAATGTATATAAGATTTGAAGCACATAAATTACAAGGTGAAAATGAAGGACATTTAGAGATTTCTGCTCTATAGGAATATATGTCCTAAAAATCATTCTGTGCTGTAAAAATATACACAAAAAACAGCAAGGCTTCTGAGAAAAAGAGGATTGGAGAAGACGGTATACAACTATGTGGCTTTGTAAAAATCTCACAAAACAAAAAATAAGTAATTAAGACTTCAGCGGATAATTTGGACTGCCCATACAGATGTATTAGTGTCAACAGATGCTGCCACAGTGGTTACTAAAAATGTACCAAAACAGTAGAGTGGTAATGATGGCAAAACTTTATTTGGACCATGGCTGGTGGGTGCTGAGACAAGACAGATGGAAAGGAGCGTAAGCCAGTGTGATCTTGTTAGGATGATCACAGGTGGCAGGATGATGACCAACAGCCACGCAGAGCAGGAGTGAGGAGTGTGCTTCTCTAGGATGCAGCCCGGAATGCCGGTTTCTAGGGTGGGGCTGTTCCCATCATCCTCAGGTAGATGCTGAAGTGCTTTTCCTGCTGGTATAGCACCAATGTTGAACATTTTTTCCGTTTCTTCATAAAGATCATAATTCTGCTTCCTCTTATCTAGCATGTGCTGTAGATGAATGAATCAACACAATTTTCACTCTATTCCAGAATAATTCCCCTATTAATGTATCACATGTGAGTGAATTTGCTTTAAAGAAACACATGTTAAAAAAAATAAACATTTTGTGTTCTAATAGGCTGCAGAGAGAACCTTGCATCGGGTTACTGGACAAAACATCCTCCTTTCAAATCAAGTCCATAAAGCAAGTTTGGGTATCACATAGACTATATTCTCTGAGTAGAGCACAATTAAGTTAGCACAACTAAGTAAACAATAACAAAAGAGAGTCATTAAAACTTCCATATATTTGGAAATGAAAATCTTGGTGATTAAATATAATCTCCTAAGTACCTCATACTTCAAGAAGAAATCATAGTGGAAATGCTTACAAATATATACAAGATGGTAATATAGAAATGACTAAATATAAGAATTTGTACACAGAGAACATTACAACCCTTAATGCATTTATTGGTAAAAAAAAATCCAAGACTAAAGATTATCTTAAATATTAAGAAAGTGCAATAAGAAAGAAATAAAAATGAGAATTACAGTGGAAAGCAGGACTCAATAGAGATCAATGAAGCTGAAGTGTCAAAAACAAAAGCTTAGAAAAGCAAAAGATTAAAAAAATTACAAACAATTCTTAATACAGGCTTTCCACTTCTGCAATCCCTGCTTACCACACACACACACACACACACCAAAAAAAACTTAGGAGTTATATGAACATATATACTCAAAGGCAGCAAGAGAGAGCTAACGAGACCAAGTAGGATTCATCCCCGGGACACAAGGCTGGTTCAACACTCGTAAAACAATCAATGTGATTCATCATATCAGCAAGAGAAAAACCAAGAACCGTATGATCCTCTCATTAGATGCAGAGAAAGCATTTGACAAAATAGGGCCTCCATTCCTGATCAAAACTCTTCAGAGTGGAGGGATAGAGGGAACATTCCTCAACACCTTAAAAGCCATCTACAAAAAGCCCACAGCAAATATCATTCTCAATGGGGAAGCACTGGGAGCCTTTCCCCTAAGATCAAGAACAAGACAGGGATGCCCACTCTCACCACTGCTATTCAACATAGTACTGGAAGTCCTAGCCTCAGCAATCAGACAACAAAAAGACATTAAAGGCATTCAAATTGGCAAAGAAGAAGTCAAACTCTCCCTCTTCGCCGATGACATGATACTCTACATAGAAAACCCAAAAGCCTCCACCCCAAGATTGCTAGAACTCATACAGCAGTTTGGCAGCATGGCAGGATACAAAATCAATGCCCAGAAATCAGTTGCATTTCTATACACTAACAATGAGACTGAAGAAAGAGAAATCAAGGAGTCAATCCCATTTACAATTGCACCCAAAAGCATAAGATCCCTAGGAATAAACCTAACCAAAGAGGTAAAGGATCTATACACTAAAAACTATAGAACACTTCTGAAAGAAATTGAGGAAGACACAAAGAGATGGAAAAATATTCCATGCTCATGGATTGGCAGAATTAATATTGTGAAAATGTCAATGTTACTCAGGGTAATTTACACATTTAATGCAATCCCTATCAAAATACCATGGACTTTCTTCAGAGAGTTAGAACAAATCATCTTAAGATTTGTGTGGAATCAGAAAAGACCCCGAATAGCCAGGGGAATTTTAAAAAAGAAAACCATATCTGGGGGCATCACAATGCCAGATTTCAGGTTGTACTACAAAGCTGTGGTCATCAAGACAGTGTGGTACTGGCAGAAAAACAGACACAGAGATCAATGGAACAGAATAGAGAACCCAGAAGTGGACCCTCAACTTTATGGTCAACTAATATTCGATAAAGGAGGAAAGACTATCCACTGGAAGAAAGACAGTCTCTTCAATAAATGGTGCTGGGAAAATTGGACATCCACATGCAGAAGAACGAAACTAGACCACTCTCTTGCACCATACACAAAGATAAACTCAAAATGGATGAAAGATCTAAATGTGAGACAAGAGTCCATCAAAATCCTAGAGGAGAACACAGGCAACACCCTTTTTGAACTCAGCCACAGTAACTTCTTGCAAGATACATCCACGAAGGCAAAAGAAACAAAAGCAAAAATGAACTAATGGGACTTCCTCAAGATAAGAAGCTTTTGCACAGCAAAGGATACAGTCAACAAAACTCAAAGACAACCTACAGAATGGGAGAAGATACTTACCAATGACGTATCAGAGAAAGGGCTAGTTTCCCAGATCTGTAAAGAACTTATTAAACTCAACAGCAAAGAAACAAACAATCCAATCATGAAATGGGCAAAAGACATGAAGAGAAATCTGAGAAATCTCACAGAGGAAGACACAGACATGGCCAATAGGCACATGAGAAAATGCTCCGCATCACTTGCCATCAGGGAAATACAAATCAAAACCACAATGAGATCCCACCTCACACCAGTGAGAATGGGGAAAATTAACAAGGCAGGAAACCACAAATGTTGGAGAGGATGCGGAGAAAAGGGAACCCTCCTGCACTGTTGGTGGGAATGTGAACTGGTGCAGCCACTCTGGAAAACTGTGGAGGTTCCTCAAAGAGTTAAAAATAGACCTGCCCTACGACCCAGCAATTGCACTGCTGGGGATTTACCCCAAAGATACAGATGCAGTGAAACGCCGGGACACCTGCACCCCGATGTTTCTAGCAGCAATGTCCACAATAGCCAAACTGTGGAAGGAGCCTCGGTGTCCATCGAAAGATGAATGGATAAAGAAGATGTGGTCTATGTATACAATGGAATATTATGGGATCCCTGGGTGGCGCAGTGGTTTGGCGCCTGCCTTTGGCCCGGGGCGCGATCCTGGAGACCCGGGATCGAGTCCAACGTCTGGCTCCCGGTGCATGGAGCCTGCTTCTCTCTCTGCCTGTGTCTCTGTGCCTCTCTCTCTCTCTGTGACTATCATAAATAAATAAAAATTTTAAAAAATGGAATATTCCTCAGCCATTAGAAATGACAAATACCCACCATTTGCTTCAACGTGGATGGAACTGGAGGGTATTATGCTGAGTGAAGTAAGTCAGTCGGAGAAGGACAAACATTATATGTTCTCATTCATTTGGGGAATATAAATAATAGTGAAAGGGAATATAAGGGAAGGGAGAAGAAATGTGTGGGAAATATCAGAAAGGGAGACAGAACATAAAGACTCCTAAGTCTGGAAAACGAACTAGGGGTGGTGGAAGGGGAGGAGGGTGGAGGGTGGGGGTGAATGGGTGACGGGCACTGAGGGGGGCACTTGACGGGATGAGCACTGGGTGTTGTTCTGTATGTTGGCAAATTGAACACCAATAAAAAATGAATTTAATATTAAAAAAAAGAAAGATCTGGTATAGAATAGCGTCCAGCCATGTGTGCTGTGTGCTTGGCCCACTCTTCCTCTGTATTTTCCAATTTGGAAGGAATCTGACAGGTTTGTGGCACTGTGGGAATAGTAATTTGAAACTAGGGTTTACCGAATGTTGGGATTTTGAAAAGCCACATGTTAAGAGTGAGAATAAACCTGAAGTAGACTAGAGGGTTCCTCACTAGGAACTGCTGCTCAGCCTCACGTGATCCCCAATGCCAAAATTACCTTAAATGGTCCTGGAGTTCTAGTGTCTCCAGGTACGGACAGAAGCTAGTCTGGGGGTAAATAACATCATCCTAGACTGTCAATTAAATATCCTTTTCAAATACAATGTTCTGCGTGCAATAAAAATTAATCACCAACAGGAGGAGGAGGCCAGAAAACATGATTGAAAATTGCAGAAACAGAAAGAAGTCAACAGAAGCTTCAGTAATTGGAGCTCTCAGAAGCAGACCCCTTAAACTCTTAATACATTTGAAAATTTATATAAACTTGCAAAATTCCTGAAATAGTTTTTCAAGGCCAGTTTGAAACAAAACAGACAAGTGAACAAAGATTTCAAAGAGATATCAGAGTGTGGCAATGAAAAAAATGACTGGCTAGTGGGTACAGGTTTCTTTTGAGGGTAACAAAAATGTTCTGCAATTAGATACCAGTGATAGGTAAACATTGTGAATACACTGAAAGCCATTGAACTGCATAACTTTAAAAGAATAAAAATGTCAGCTATTTTTCCAGAGGCAGAATAGTTTCATATGCTAGTTTCACCAGGTATTCAGGAAACAAACTATTCAATCTTTTCTCCCCCAGCTTTATTGTTGAAATATAACATTGTATAAGTTTAAGGTATACAATATGATGATTTTTTGATCCATGTGTATACTGTAGAATGATTGCCACCGGAAGATCAATGAATATCACCTCATGTCATTACTATCTTTTTCTTCATAGAGCATTTAAGATTTACTCCCTTAAGAACTTTCAAATATACAATAAAGTATTGCTACTTATTGTCACCATGCTATACACTAGATCCCCTAAACTTATTTCTCTTATGTTGGAAATTTGTACCCTTTGACCCACATCTCCTCATTTCCCCCATATCTTAGCCACTGGCAACCACCAATCTACTCTTTGTTTCTAAAAGATCAACTTTTTTAGATTGCACATATAAGTGAGATCAAACATTTGTCTTTTTGTCTGACTCATTTGATTAACATAATTTCCTTTATGTTCATCCATGTTACAAATGACAGATTTTCCTCCTTTTTAATGGCTGAAAGATTCTATTTTACACACACATGCACACACACACAGAGATTTAGGTTATTTCTATGTCTTAGTTATTATAGATGTTGCAGTGAATAAGAAATATTATTTCTTTATTTTGACTAATCGCTCTACCTAGGATTTTCAGTAATATGTTGAATAGGAATGGTGAGGGTCTTGCTCCTGATCTTTTCCTGATCATCTGATCTTAAAGGAAAAGGTGTCAACTTTTCACCATTGGCTATGATGTTACTTTTCCACTTGCCATATATAGCTTATTACATTGAGATATGTTTCTTCTACACACTCTTTGTTGTTAGTTTTTATCATGAAAGGATATTGAATTTTGTTAAAAGGCTTTTTTTGCATTTATTGAGATAGTCATATATCTTTATTTTCATTTTATCAATAAGAAGTATCACTTTTATTGATTCAATAAGTTGAACCATTGCTGTATTTCAGAGATAAATCCCACTTGATCATGGTGTATAATTCTTTTTACATCCTGCTGAATTCAATTTACTAGCATTCTGTTGAGGGTGTTTTCATTTATATTCATGATGGATATCAACCAATAGCTTTCTTTTTTGTAGTGTTCTTATCTAGCTTTTGTATCAGAATAATGATGTCCTCCTTGTTGAATGAGTTTGGGAGTAGCCCATCCTCTTCAATTTTTAGAAGAATTTTAGAAGTCTTGGTACTAATTATTCTTTAATTATTTTTTAGAATTCACCTTGAAGCCATCTGCTGCTTTCCTTCTCTTTTTGATTACTGATTCAGTCTTTTTTGCTTTTTATTGATCTGTTCAGATTTTCTATTTCTTCATTATTCAGTGTTGGTAAGTTGTATGTTCTAGGAATTCATCTATTTCTTATAGGTTTTTCAATTTGTTGGCTTATTTGTATGTTCACTATATATTATGATCTTTTGTATTTCTGTGGTATCTTGTAATGTTCCCTTTTTCATTTCTAATTGTATTTGAGTCATCTCTCTTTTTTTCTTGGTAGGTCTTGTTAAAGGTTTCTCAATTTCATTTGTTTCCTAAAAAAAACACTGAGTTTTGTTGATCTTTTTATTATTTCCTTTTCTCTAGTTCATTTATTTTTCTTTCTCTGTTATCTCCTATTTTTGCTTAATCTTCTTTTTCTAGTTTCTTGAGATATAAAGTAAGATTGTTTATTTGTGATCTTTCTTTTTACTCAATGTAGGCATTTTTCAACATAAACTCTCCTCTTAGAACTGCTTTAGCTGTACCCCATAAATATTAGTATATTAGGTTTTCATTTTCATTTGTTTCAAGATATTTTTTGACTTGCTTTTTGATTTCTTTTTTACACCAATTGGTTATTTTGGGGTGCATTGTTTAATTTCCACATATTTGTGAATTTGCCAGCTTTCATCCCAGCTTTTCTTGATTTCTGGTTTTAAACTATTGTAGTAAAAAAAAAAAAAAAAGATACTTTTTTTTTTTTTTTTTAAAAAGATACTTTTGATGACATAACATATGATCTGTCATGGAGAAGGTTCTCTGTGTTCCTGAGAAGAACATGTATCTGCTGCTTTTTGATGGAATGTTTGATATCCATTACATTTTCTGATGTAGAATGTATTTCATTGCTAAAATTTCCTTACTAATCTTCTGTCTGGATGAAGTATTTGATGTTGAAAGTGGGGTTTGGAGTCCCCTACTAATATTGGACTATTGTCGATTTCTCATTTCAGTTCTACTAATATTTGCTTAATATATTAGGTGCTCCAGGGATGCCTGGGTGGTTCAGCAGTTGAGTGTCTGCCTTCAGCTCAGGGCATAATCCCAGAGTTCCAGGATGGAGTCCCACATTGGGCTCTCTGCATGGAGCCTGCTTCTCCCTCTGCCTGTGTCTCTGCCTCTCTATGTCTCTCATGAATAAATAAATATAAAAATATATATTAGGTGCTCCAATGTTGGATGCATAAATATTTATAATGGGTATATGCTCTTGATGAGTTTACTCCTTTATCATTATATAATGACCTTCTTTGTCTCTTGTTTTTCTATTTTTAGCTTAAAGTCTATATTGTTTAATGTAAGTACAGCTTCCCCTGCTCTCTTTTCCCATCCCTTCTCTTTGAGTCTGTGTGTGCCCTTGAAGCTGAAATCAATCAGTCTCTTGTAGACAGCATATAGGTAGGTCTTGTTTTTTATCCATTCAGCCACTCTGAAGGTGTAGAGGACAGCTGCAAGCACGTGCAGTGGTGCAGGCCAGGCCAGTAAGAGAAGTCAGGGCTGGATCTGGGCCCACAGGCAGCCATGGAGACCTTGACTGTTATAGTGCACTTGTGTGGCTGCAGGGGCTAACTGCAGACACATACACAATGGTGAATAGTAGCCATGGGGAGATTTATCTCTTTGATTTTATTACTAACCTGTTTTTTTCTATTGCTTTTTTTTTTTTTTTCTATTGGAGACTTAACCTAGCAGTTTTAATTTTTTTTTTAATTTTATTTATTTATGATAGTCACAGAGAGAGAGAAAGAGGCAGAGACACAGGCAGAGGGAGAAGCAGGCTCCATGCACCGGGAGCTGATGTGGAATTCAATCCCAGGTCTCCAGGATCGCGCCCTGGGCCAAAGGCAGGCGCCAAACCACTGCGCCACCCAGGGATCCCCAACCTAGCAGTTTTAATTCTCTCCCTGATGATTCTGAAATCTATACCATATCTGATTCTAGATGTAATGCTTGGTTTGTCTCTTGACAGATTTGTTTTGTCCTATTAAGATTTTATTTTTTGGGATCCCTGGGTGGCGCAGTGGTTTGGCGCCTGCCTTTGGCCCAGGGCGCGATCCTGGAGACCCGGGATCGAATCCCACGTCGGGCTCCCGGTGCATGGAGCCTGCTTCTCCCTCTGCCTATGTCTCTGCCTCTCTCTCTTTCTATCTCTGTGACTATCATAAATAAATAAAAATTAAAAAAAAAAGATTTTATTTTTTTAGGGACGTCTGGGTGGCTCAGTGGTTGAGCATCTGCCTTTGGCTCAGAGAGTGATTTTGGAGTCCTGGGATCAAGTCCCATGTTGGGCTCCCTGCAGGGAGCCTGCTTCTCCCTCTGCCTATGTCTTTGCCTCTCTCTCTCTCTCTCTCTCTCTCTCTGTCTTTCTCCCATGAATAAATAAATAAAATCTTTAAAAAAAAGATTTTTTAGAGCAGTTTTATTTCATAGCAAAACTGAGAGGAAGATAAAGAGGTCCACATACCCCCAGACCTATACTGACATAAACTCTCCCATTATTAACACCCCTACCAGAGTTGGTACATTTGTTACAACTGATGAACTTATATTGACACATCGTAATTACCCAATGTCTATTGTTTACCCTAAATTTCACTCTTGTAGTTGAACATTCTATGGGTTTGGTCATGCATCATGTTTCATTTTGTATTTTTTAAATTTTATTTATGTTTATGTTATTGCTTACAATATTTGTTGAAAGCTGTACATATTCTATTTGATAATAAGAATTGAGGGTGAATTGGCCTTAATTGTTAATATATTTATTATGTACTCCTGCTCAGAGAGAATTTGTGTCTAGCAGCTCTTTCAAGTGTAATCTACTGTGACTTTACTGGAGTCCTGTTGGTGCATTGATAAGGTAGCAGGAATGAGAAAAAGTCTGCAATATAATGATGAAACCTCATTCCTTTAGTGGGTCTTTGTTTCTGGGCTGTGACCTTCACAAGGTTTTCTCAAAGGTATAAGCTTATTTCCTCCTTAGGAACAGGAGGATTAAAGTAAGCTGGAGTGGGAGAAATACCATTTCCCAGGTATAGTAAGACTCTAAAGAGTTAGTTTTTGGCAATGATTATTCTTCCTCTCCCCCTGCCAATGGGAGATCTTTCTCAGATCTTCACCATCAGTACCTTAGAGGTGAAACCAGGCAACTATAAAGACCTCCTCTAAGACTTGCAGCACTTTGAATTTGTCCCTATCATATTTAGGATTATTTGTTCTAGCTCTGTGAAAAATGCTGCTGGTATTTTGAGAGGGATTACATTAAATGCACCCCAATGTTTATAGCAGCATTATCTATAATAGACAAATTATAGAAACAGCCCAAGTGTCAATCAAATGATGAATGTATAAAGAAGATGTGGTATTACAGAGAAAGAGAGAGAGAGAGAGAGAGCACTTACTGTGATGAGCTTTGGGTGATACATGGAATTGTTAAGTCACTATATTGTACACCTTGGGACACCTGGGTGGGTCAGTTGGTTAGGCATCTGCCTTTGGGTCCAGTCCTTATCCCAGAGTCCTGGGACTGAGCATCACATTAGGCTCCCTCGCTCATTGAGGAGTCTGCTTCTCCCTCTCCCTCTGCCTGAGCCCCTCCCTCTCTGCTTGTGCTCTGTCTCTTGCTTTCTCTCTCAAATAAATAAATAAAATCTTAAAATAAAAAGAAATCTAAAACACTTCAAGAGAAATAACAAATGCTTTAGCTGTTCTAATTTGTAGCCTTGACATAGCCAAAAAATGTCACCAAACTTAAATGCAATAAGGGGGAAAAAAAGAAAAAAGCAATAAAACATCCAAGAAGTGTGGGACAGTTTCAAAAGATATCACATATACAAGCTTGAAATATTTGCAGGAGAAAGAGCAGAATAAAGGAAATATTGGAAGTAATAATAATTGAGAAGCTTCTGAAAGTAATGACAGATACCAAAGCATAATTCCAGGGTGAACAGGCAACACCAAGCATCATAAACACCAAAATTATCTATACCTACTAATATTACATTTAATGTAGAAAACCAAAGGAAAAGAGAAAATCTTGAAGTTAGCTAGAGGAAGAAACACCTTACTATTAGAGGCTTGGAAATAAAAATTACAGAAAACTTTTCATCAGAAATCATGCAAGCAAGAAGAGAAAAGAGTGAAATATTTTAAATATTTAAGGGATAGTTTCTACCAACTTAGAATTCTATATGTAACAAAAATATTCTTCAAAAGTATAAGAGAAATACTGACTTCCTTGGACAATCCCAAATTAAGGGAATTCATTATCAGCAGACATGTTCTGGAATAAATGTTAGAAGAATTTCTTCAGGGAGAAGGAAAATGATATATAGCACAGAAACTCAGATCTGCATAAAAATGAAAAGCACAAGAGAAAGAATAAATGAAGATACAACAAATAATTTATTTTTCTTATTCTTAATTGAAAACATAACTACTCAAAGTATTAATAGAACAATTCACAAGGTGATTATGTCATATAGATAGGTTGAATGTTTTCAAAATGCCATAATGGATGTAGGGGAGGAATTGGGTATAGTCTCTTCAAGGTATGTTTATGGCAAGTGAAACAATATAGTGTTATTTGAAGATGGACTTAGATTAGTTAGAATTATACATTGCAAATACTAAGACAATTACTGAATTTAAAATGTATAATAAATATGCTTAGAAGGTGGATAAAAATGGAACTATATAAAGGTCAATTCAAATCAGAGAAGGTCGAAAGAAAATAAAATAAAAATAAGTTGGGGGATCCCTGGCTGGCGCAGTGGTTTAGCGCCTGCCCTTGGCCCAGGGCGCCGATCCTGGAGACCCGGGATCGAGTCCCACGTCAGGCTCCCGGTGCATGGAGCCTGCTTCTCCCTCTGCCTATGTCTCTGCCTCTCTCTCTCTCTCTCTGTGTGTGACTATCATAAATTTAAAAAAAAAAAATTAAAAAAAAATAAGTTGGATTCGCGCTCCCATCCCCGCAGCCCCCTCCTTGGAGCCGCCCCCGAGCCCCTCCGAGCTGCTCCCGGGACACGCAGCCCCCTCCGTATCAAAACCACAGTGAGATCCCACCTCACACCAGTGAGAATGGGGAAAATTAACAAGACAGGAAACCACAAATGTTGGAGAGGATGCGGAGAAAGGGGAACCCTCTTACACTGTTGGTGGGAATGTGAACTGGTGCAGCCACTCTGGAAAACTGTGTGGAGGTTCCTCAAAGAGTTAAAAATAGATCTGCCCTATGATCCAGCAATTGCACTGCTGGGAATTTACCCCAAAGATACAGATGCAATGAAACACCGGGACACCTGCACCCCGATGTTTCTAGCAGCAATGTCCACAATAGCCGAACTGTGGAAGGAGCCTTGGTGTCCCTCGAAAGATGAATGGATAAAGAAGCTGTGGTCTATGTATACAATGGAATATTCCTCAGCCATTAGAAATGATGAATACTCAACATTTGCTTTGTCGTGGATGGAACTGGAGGGTATTATGCTGAGTGAAGTAAGTCAATCGGAGAAGGACAGCGTATGTTCTCATTCATTTGGTGAATATAAATAATAGTGAAAGGGAATATAAGGGAAGGGAGAAGAAATGTGTGGGAAATATGAGAAAGGGAGACAGAACATAAAGACTCCTAACTCTGGGAAACGAACTAGGGGTGGTGGAAGGGGAGGAGGGTGGGGGGGGTGAATGGGTGACGGGCACTGAGGAGGGCACTTGACGGGATGAGCACTGGGTATTATTCTGTATGTTGGTAAATTGAACACCAATTAAAAATAAATTTATTTTAAAAAATAAATAAATAATAATAAAATAAAATAAAATATGATTGTAAAAAATAAGTACAAAAATTGAAAATAGATGAACATGGCAAAGATCAATCTAATAATTATTTTGCATACCAATTATCTAAATACATCAGTTAAAGACAGAGCTTTAGAATGGGGGAGAAAAATAAGACCAACCAAATGTTGTTGTGTTGTATACCAGGAAACATTTTAAGTGCAAATAATCTGATAGGTTAAACTAAAAGTATGGAGCAAGATATATTCACATGAAGAAGAAGAAAGCTGGAGTAGTTATATAAATGTTAGGAAAAAAGACTCTTCCAAACAAGATAGATTGACAGAAATGATAGTTTTATACAAAGACCTTGAAATCTTCTAACATCTACACAACTAACAAGAGTGTCAAAATATGTAAGGCAAATATTGATGATCTTAAAAGAAAAAAATACACAAAAGTATGCACTTGATTGGAGACTTCATTACCCTTCTTTCAGATCAAAGAGGGAAATACTCACTATAGTTGATCTAAAAAGTGCTATAAATCAACTTTTTCTAATTGATATTTTAAAAATTATTTATCCAGTGATAGAATAAATATTCTTCTCATGATCACATGGAAAATTCACCAAGATAGGTCAAATTATGGACAATAAAATACATATGAACACATTTTAAAGAATAAAACTCATACAAAGTATGTTTTCAGAATATGATGAAATTAAGCTAGAATAACAGAAAGATAATTGGAACCCCTCCCATCAATTATTTGATGATTAAATTACATACCTCTAAATACCACTTGGATCAAAGAAGTCTTAACAGTAATTTAAAAATATTTTTAGTTAAATAAAAATGAAAATATAACTTATCAAAAAGTAGAATGTGTCAATGTAGAATGAGCTACAGCATCAAACATCAAACAATGTATACGCACACACATGTATATATGATACAGAAAAATTGATGAAAACAGATCTATTTCTTAGAAAAGATCATTAAAACTGACAAATTTTCTCTCTTTTTTTTCTTGAGATTTATTTCTTAGAACCAGGACCACTGGCAGTATTTCTCACATTCTGGGTTCTTTTTTCCAATTGCATTACCATGGAGTAGTTTAATATATGTATGTTTCTCTGCTCCCTATATATTTCCTGCAAATCTTTAATTAGAGCTATGGGCTTGATAAGATTCAAGTTTCATTATTTTTGTTAAGAATATGTAATTAGTGTTGTTAGGTACTTTGGTCAGAAGCTGCATGTCTAGTGTTCTGTCTTTTTAGGAAGCCAGCCATCTCTGGTTTACTACATCCATCTTTTCATTAGATGTTGAAAATGATCGTAATTTAATACCTAGAATATATTTGTAATAGAAAACTTCCTTTCATCAACTATTTAGTTACCCTGAGAAAGAATCTATATGGAAAAGACAGGACAAATGATAGATTGGTTTTCTTTATTTTGAAATAATGATTTTTTTCCCCAAAGCATTCTACAGAGAGGCAAAGGGGAATATTATTTTTTTGGTCTTTCTTTAAATTAATATGTTATACACATTTAATCTTATGACTGTGAATATTTTTATTGATTCTTATCTCAACTTTGACCAATAGGAACATCTTAAATTGTTTTGAGTCCATATAATACACCATTAGTATGTTTGATAGTGTTAATAGTCTATTATAACAAGATTTTTCAAGTTTACATATTTCCTTCCCTGGAATTAGCTAAACTTTTAAGAAAATATCTAGAGACAAAAACTCTGGGCACTGTGACTACTCACTGATACTCATATAGTCAAGGTTTCTTAGGCTTTCAGTAGAAAGATACAATTTTTCTTTCTCCAAGGTAAGCTATATCATGGGATCATATTTCTGATTAAAGTCTCGGAGTTATTACTGAACTCTGGACTTGCATTTATTTCTCCCTCCCACACTGAAAACTCCTGGTTCCTACAGAATCAGGATCCTAATTTATTTTATTCCACAATACACAAAATGTGAGAACCATAATACCATCTTCCTAAAAAATAATACTGAACATTTTGCTACGATTTTGCAGTTCCAGTCTTTCCTTTCTACATAATAACCTCTAATAATATATGATAAGTTTTGTATTTTAAGGCTACTTAAAATAATTTCTCTCTGTGGGATTTTACTACTCTGGATAGATAGGTTTCATTTGTTTCACTTACTTTCAATTTTTGGAATTGTCTTTTAAAAATGTTTTATTTATTTATTCATGAGAGAGACAGAGAGAGAGGCAGAGACATAGGCAGAGGGAGAAGCAGGCTCCTTGCAGGGAGCCCAATGTAGGACTCTATTTTTTCATATTTAATATTTACATGGCTTCAGTTTCAAATGTACAAACCAATATATAATCATAGAGTGTTATAATAACCTCATGTAATCATAGAATCTTAGCTTTTTTCTCTCCAACATTAGGGTTTTTTTGCTTGTTTCCAGTGTAGCTTTCTAATGTTAAAACAGAAAATACTATGCATATACTATATACAGATAAATGGTAGCATATGGTGTATATTTTCTTCATTTTTACCCCCCCCACCAAATCCTCAAAACTACTTCGTAGCAGTACATGGATATATTAGGTTGCATAATGAAAGGTTATTTCTGTTTCTTTGGCTTAAAATATCGGTGTCTTTCACTTACTTTTACATAGAGCTGTTGTTCTTTTACAATTAATTATTTAGAATCTTGATATATTAGTGATACTGTAATTGTAATATAAGTTGCAAATATGTGCAAAAACACTTTCAAGCTTTTCATTTATGTTCTAATGGTTTTTGCTGGGACAGAGTGTTTCATTTTATTATTCTTGTGTAGTGAAATAATCAGCCTTTTATTTTATTCTTTTTATTTTATTTCTGTATTTTGAGTCACAGGAAGGGAAGATTTTTTTCACTCGAAGACAAAAATAATTGAAATAGTATTTGTGTTTTAAAATTACATATAAATATCTCATATATTGTGGTTTTTCCTGGAGTACGGTTTAGGGTAATAAATCCAATTTGAGGGCAGCCCCGGTGGCTCAGCGGTTTAGCACCGCCTGCAGCCCGGGGCGTGATCCTGGAGACCTGGGATCAATTGAGTCCCACGTCAGGCTCCCTGCATGGGGCCTGCTTCTCCCTCTGCCTGTGTCACTGCCTCTCTCTCTCTCTCTCTCTCTCTCTCTGTATGTGTTTGTGTGTGTGTGTGTGTGTGTGTGCCTCTCATGAATAAATAAATAAAATCTTAAAAATAAATAAATAAATCCAATTTGAACTTTCTGCATCTACTTATGTAATTATTGCCCAAGCTACTTATTAGAAAGATCACCTCTTCCACTGATTGAGATACTAATGCCTTATTTAAAGCAATCAAACTTTAATTTGCAGTAGGGAGTATTTCTTTTTCCTTAATAAATTTATTTTTAATTGGTGTTCAATTTGCCAACATACAGAATAACACCCAGTGCTCATCCTGTCCAGTGCCCCCCCAGTGCCCATCACCCAGTCACCCCCATCCCCCGCCCTCCTCCCCTTCCACCACCCCTAGTTCGTTTCCCAGAGTTAGGAGTCTTTCATGTTCTGTCTCCCTTTCTGATATTTCCTACCCATTTCTTCTCCCTTCCCTTCTATTCCCTTTCACTATTGTTTATATTCCCCAAATGAATGAAACCATATAATGTTTGTCCTTCTCCAATTGACTTACTTCACTCAGCATAATACCTTCCAGTTCCATCCATGTTGAAGCAAATGGTGGGTATTTGTCGTTTCTAATGGCTGAGGAATATTCCATTGTATACATAAACCAAATCTTCTTTATCCATTCATCTTTCGATGGACACCGAGGCTCCTTCCACAGTTTGACGATTGTGGACATTGCTGCTAGAAACATCGGGGTGCAGGTGTCCCGGCGTTTCATTGCATCTCTATCTTTTTTTTTTTTTTTTTTTTTGCATCTGTATCTTTGGGGAAAATACCCAGCAGTGCAATTGCTGGGTCATAGGGCAGGTCTATTTTTAACTCTTTGAGGAACCTCCACACAGTTTTCCACAGTGACTGCACCAGTTCACATTCCCACCAACAGTGTAAGAGGGTTCCCTTTTCTCCACATCCTCTCCAACATTTGTGGTTTCCTGCCTTGTTAATTTTCCCCATTCTCACTGGTGTGAGGTGGTATCTCATGGTGGTTTGGATTTGTATTTCCCTGATGGCGAGTGATGCAGAGCATTTTCTCATGTGCATGTTGGCCATGTCTATGTCTTCCTCTGTGAGATTTCTGTTCATGTCTTTGGCCCATTTCATGATTGGATTGTTTGTTTCTTTGGTGTTGAGTTTAATAAGTTCTTTACAGATCTGGGAAACCAGCCCTTTATCTGATACGTCATTTGCAAATATCTTCTCCCATTCTGTAGGTTTTCTTTTAGTTTTGTTGACTGTATCCTTTGCTGTGCAAAAGCTTCTTATCTTGATGAAGTCCCAATAGTTCATTTTTGCTTTTGTTTCTTTTGCCTTCGTGGATGTATCTTGCAAGAAGTTACTGTGGCTGAGTTCAAACAGAGTGTTGCCTGTGTTCTGCTCTAGGATTTTGATGGAATCTTGTCTCACATTTAGATCTTTCATCCATTTTGAGTTTATCTTTGTGTATGGTGAAAGAGAGTGGTCTAGTTTCATTCTTCTGCATGTGGATGTCCAATGTTCCCAGCACCATTTATTGAAGAGACTGTCTTTCTTAAAAGCCATTACGAAAAGCCCACAGCAAATATCATTCTCAATGGGGAAGCACTGGGAGCCTTTCCCCTAAGATCAGGAACAAGACAGGGATGTCCACTCTCACCACTGCTATTCAACATAGTACTGGAAGTCCTCGCCTCAGCAATCAGAGAACAAAAAGACATTAAAGGCATTCAAATTGGCAAAGAAGTCAAACTCTCCGTCTTCGCCGATGACATGATACTCTACATAGAAAACCCAAAAGCCTCCACCCCAAGATTGCTAGAACTCATACAGCAGTTTGGCAGCATGGCAGGATACAAAATCAATGCCCAAAAATCAATGGCATTTCTATATACTAACAATGAGACTGAAGAAAGAGAAATCAAGGAGTCAATCCCATTTACAATTGCACCCAAAAGCATAAGATCCCTAGGAATAAACCTAACCAAAGAGGTAAAGGATCTATACCCTAAAAACTATAGAACACTTCTGAAAGAAATTGAGGAAGACACAAAGAGATGGAAAAATACTCCATGCTCGTGGATTGGCAGAATTAATATTGTGAAAATGTCAATGTTACCCAGGGCAATGTACACGTTTAATGCAATCCCTATCAAAATACTTTCTTCAGAGGGTTAGAACAAATTATTTTAAGATTTGTGTGGAATCAGAAAAGACCCCGAATAGCCAGGAGAATTTTAAAAAAGAAAACCATATCTGAGGGCATCACAATGCCAGATTTCAGGTTGTACTACAAAGCTGTGGTCATCAAGACAGTGTGGTACTGGCACAAAAACAGACACATAGATCAGTGGAACAGAATAGAGAACCCAGAAGTGGACCCTGAACTTTGTGGTCAACTAATATTCGATAAAGGAGGAAAGACTATCCACTGGAAGAAAGACAGTCTGATTTTTATTTCAATCTGTTTGTTTTTTTTTGACTATTCGTGTATCAGAACTACACAGCTTTAATTTAAAATTTTTGTAATAGGTTATAATGTCCTAATTACTTGTCTTTTCCAGAATTTTCCTCTCTATTTTTGCCTCTTATATCTTCCAAATGAATTTAGAATTTATTTTTCTAGACCAAGAAAAAATAACTTCAAAACATTTCATGGTGTGTTTTATTAAATTTATGAATTGACTTCAGGAATTTCAATATCCTAGAATAGATTTCAAAATAGATTTTCAATAGATTGTCTAATAATTTCAAAAGATTGGGAATAATGTTGTCTTCCTACCTTTCTACCAAGAATATATGATTTTTGTACAAGGCTGATTTCATGTCTTCCAGAAGTGTTTCTTCATATAGATGTTAATATTTTATACTTGTTTTACTGTTGTTTTTTGTATTTTTGTTTTGGTTTGGTTTTTTTTGGCCTTGAATTAGTACTTTGCATTACTTCTTTTTTTTTTAAACTTTACATTACTTCTTCACAGTGTTTCTTTTTTTTTTTTTTAAGATTTTATTTATTCATGAAAGAGAGAGAGAGAGAGAGGCAGAGACACAGGCAGAGGGAGAAGCAGGCTCCATGCAGAGAGCCTGATGTGGGACTTGATCCCGGGACTCCAGGATCACGCCCTGGGCCGAAGGCAGACGCTAAACCGCTGAGCCACCCAGGGATCCCCTTCACAGTGTTTCTGTTTGTTTATATTCAACTATTGATTTTTGTATGTTGGTGTTCTCACCTCCTGTCTTGCTTAATTCTCTTACTAGAATAAAATTTCCCATTTTTCCTTTGACTCTTTGTTCCCATTGTCAACTTTTCCATTGATTCTTTCCATTATTCTAGATATGTTATTTGCATTTCCCTTTATAATTTGTATGCCTCTTAATTGCTGTGTCTTGTCCAACTCCAGTTGTTCTTACTTTAAAGCAGTGGTGATATGGGTGTCTTTATTATCCTTTTGACTCTAGCATGAGAATATCCAGTGTTTCCTGTTCAAGGAAGATGATAGATATATCTCTACGTGTACCATGCAGTTGCTATATTAACATTTGAATCTTGATAAATCTCTACTTGTGGATGTGATAACATGAATTCTTCCTTAAATATATAAAAATGGCAGATTACATTAAAGCACTTTATAATTTTAAAACAGTCTCAATTCCATAAACTCCAAATGTTGATCTTGTGGAAGTATTTAGTATGCTTAAACTTTGTAAGAATGTTTGCTTAAATTAAATGATTCTTTAGTGTTCTTCTCTGTGCAATTTATTAGACTGGTAGATCTCTATTATCTTATTTAACAGAATGGAATGGAAATGGAAATTCTCCTCCATTTTTTATGCTCAAGAACAGTTTTAATAACATTCATATCTGATTTTAGATGTTTAGTGCGAGTCTATTGTGAAACTATCTGAATTTACTGCTTATACGGAAACTTGTCAACTACTTCTCTTATTTCTTCTATGATGCTTAAGTTCTGTTTAGTTTCTGTATATACCAGTTTTATCATGATTTGTTATAGTCTCTTTAATTTTTTTTTTACTTCATCTAGGTTTAAAATGTATTTCTTAGGAATCTAAGGTTTTTAAAATTTCCTCTCTTAATATTCTTTTTTTTTAAATTTCCAATTAAATCAGTTGAGCTTTCTCTCTCTTTTCTATTAGATTGGTTAGATCTTTTCCTATTTTATTGATTTAATTAGTGAATCCATTTTTTGATTTATATATTAGTTCCAATATTTTTGTTTTTTAAACTTTTTTCTTTCTGGCTTAAATTTATTAATTCCATTCCTCTGCTTTTTTAAAAATCTTATTTTACTTATTTTTTCTTTAGTAGTATTTAATTAATTATTTTCATTTTTAAAGGCACCAGTACATAATTTCCTCCTCAAGTCTCCTTTAGCTGTTTCCTACACAGTCTGAAATACTATGTAATATACCATTATTTTAAAATTATTCTTTCATTTCATTTTGCATTTCTATTTAATCTGAAGTTATGGAATAAAACCATTTAGTTTTGTGTTTGTGGTATTTTTACCTAACTTATTGCAATAACATTAAAATTGTGTTGTTAGCATTATTTGTATTTTTTCCACAATTATTGAGATCTTTTTTGTGACAAGACACAGACAATTTTGCCAAGGTTCTATGTGTACTTATTTTTCTTTTAGGATTTTATTTATTTATTCATGAGAGACAGAGAGAGAAGCAGAGACATAGGCAGAGGGAGAAGCAGACTCCATGCAGGGAGCCTGATGTGGGACTCTATCCGGGGACTCCAGGATCACGCCCTGGGCAGAAGGCAGGTACTCAACTGCTGAGCCACCCAGGTATCCCTCTATGTGTACTTAAAATGAAGAGAATATTGTAAGTCATCAGGCCTTGGTCAAAGCTAAAGCCTGCAAAGTCCATCTTTAGCAGCTGTTAATCTTTTCATACTGTGAGGATGCTAAACTGTAAGGTGAGGAACAGCTGATAATTCAATTTCTCGTACTCTCAGCACTATTAGAATAGTTTTTATTTCGTTAATCCACCCAGTCCTGCAGAGCTGCTGACACCACCCAGGTATTGCTACTGAGTGCAGTTAGGCTCCTATGGAAATATTTTGGGTTTGTGAAGATACTTTGTCAATATTATTCTAGATATTGTCCATGGTTTTATTCATTCGTTTGTTTGTTTGTTTCACATGACTTGCTTTGCTGTTTAATTTTATTTCAAGGCTTGAGAGAGGGTTAAAGACTGGAAAGTATGTGAATCCATTAATATCTTGACCAGATCTTGATCTTAGTCATTTAATTTGATATTTTGAATAGTTAGAATAGCATCAAGTTAAAAAGTCCCAATCTCTCCCTTTAGGAACAAGAGCAACCTTGACTTCTATTACAACTTGAAATTATATATTATAATTTATAAGTAATTATTGTATTTTGTCTTCTACTACTGGGTATAAAGCCGTAGGAATAACTGTAGGAATAGTCAATACTAAGGGTATTGACCAGGGTTAATGGAAAAGCAAGGTGAAGACTTTGAAGATTTGCAGAGGGCAGTCTGCTAGACTTTTGCAGAAGATATGCCCAAGTCCAGGTGTTTCCAATCTGGAAGACAAGTGAACAACAGTGAGAGAGAATGACAAATTCATGATTTTGAAGTATGGACAAAGTTTATGTACTGTTTATTTTAACAATGAGCCAAAGCATTTTAATTTTACTATGCTGGGTTTGTAATTTTAATTTCAGCATAAGGTGATGATAGTTTGAACTGCTTTTACAAATGCTGAAAGTCACACTTCTCATTCTGATAATGTTTGTGGAATAAATGAGATTTACATAGTTAGAAGAATTAAAATTCCAGTGAGTTCCTTTTAGTTAATACCTGAAATAATTTAAATTTTATGAACCATCATTAATCTTTCATTCTACTTTTGTTTTGTGATTTTGTTTAACAAATTTGTTTCAAAATCTTACATTTGATATTTCATCCCAAAAGAATTCTCATCTGTGGTAAGCAGAGAAAACTGGAAACAAGCCGCGAAGATACTCTTGCTTATAATAGAACAGAATCAAGTTTAATTCTCAAAATTGTCTCAACTGATGGGTTAGCAACATATTTTCTTTATATTTAAGTCTATTATTCACAAGTGAAATAATTTATAATATAGTGCTTAAACAAACAAAAAGTTTAGATCTCAATAATTTTGATTACCAATTTTTTAAATAGAACTCCTTCTCACTAATGAAGGATTCATATTCTGAACTTATATTTTTTTAACTTCAAGCAAGTGATACACACTTTTCCATTTTACTTTTTCTAGCAATGAAGGATGAAAAGAGAAAAAAGAAAGAAGGTTGCTTTCTTTAATGAATTAGTCTTGGTAGAATCAAGAAATATCGACTTTAAAAAGCCATCCCAAAATTCATGAAAGCATAGGATAATTTTCTCTTTTACTGGAAAGTTGGAATAAAAAAAAGACTGTGCCACATAGGTGTGGATAAGGACTAATGGTAGAGTAAAAAGGTATTATACACTTGAAATTTAAAAGATAGATCGGTGTATATGTTTTGTGTTTTTATTTTACAGAGTATTTTCACAGACTTATGTGTGTTTTCTTTTAACATTCTCTACTTTCTAGCTTTAGATTCATGTGAATCACTGTGTTATATTTAAGGCTTAAAATCCAGGAAGGAGGGCAGAGAGCATGAGAGAGAACAGCTTGGCATCAGAATTACAATTTGGGAGAGACAAATTCAGACTGCATGGGATTAGATGAGGTGACAGAAAAGTCTTGAATGAAGGAAGGAGAATCGGTATTTTTGTTGTATCATAATCTAAATTGAATTTTAGCCTCTGATTTGCAGCAGTGACCAAGATGAAGCTGTGTGACAATCCTGTAATTATGTATAAACCTGGAGTAAGGGGACAGGGGATTTAGGTGGTTTACACGCCAATGTCCAAGTAAGTAGGCAGGCAATATGTGAGGAATCCCTTCAAGCCCTGGAGTACAGCTCTTGGGTTAAGCGGACAGAATTTAGATCTCAGGGAGAGAAAAAAAAGCAAGATGGATGCCACAATCCTAAGAGGAGTTGCAGGGATGCCTGGGTGGCTCAGTGGTTTAGGGCCTGCCTTCAAGCGTGATCCTGGAGTCCCGGAATTGAGTCCCACATTAGGCTCCCTGCGTGGAGCCTGCTTCTCCCTCTGCCTGTGTCTCTGCCTCTTTCTCTCTCTGTGTGTGTCTCTCATGAATAAATAAATAAAATCTTAAAAAAAAAAAAGAGGAGTTGCAATGATAGTTACCACAAAGTGTACTGAGAAACAAGAACTAATGTACAACATTGCAGATGAGCAGGGGAAATGACTTGAGCCATGGGAAATGACAGACTTCTAAATTATGTGATGAGCTTTGTTATGAGAACAGAAGTAGCATGGGGTTTTTATACACCTGGAACCAAGAAGCAATAGGGATCTCACTGGACAAAGCTAACATACAAACCTTAAGTCATCTGAGCAAGGAGTATTCAGGGAGAGTCCTGTGGTCCTGAGGTCCTCGGTGCAAATATAAACCTTACTACTTAGTGATGAAGCCATGGACTGAAGCTCATAATCAGGTGGCCTAGACTGATCTGTAATCCATCTGCCTTACAGTTGTTGAAAATAAAGGCAGAAAGAGGTAAGTGTGCTTGGGTGTGAGGTTGAGGGTAGCAGAGGACTCTTCTTATCACTGCTACTTAATTAAACAAGGCATTTATTATCATCTCAAAACTTTATTTGAGAAATAGCTTGAAGAAGTTGAGATGCAAGGTGAAATGTATGGCATGTGGTAGCACCAGGCATTTTTCTAACATGTTACATCCCAAAGTCATTCTACTTATGCTCATTTGTTTTTATTAATTACTACTGGTGTTATTGTTTAGTGTTAATTCTTGATCAGTTTTTAAAAGTAGGTCTCCCTCCATCTCTTTTGCAAAAGCACATTCCTTTTTTTCTTTTCTCTCTCTCTTTTTTTCTTTTTTTAGTAAAAACCCTATTTAAAAATGGAGTAAAGGAAGAGTTAAATGATTTCCTTAGTGATGGACAAATGACACAAGCATTCATAGGTTGCTTAATACATACTCAGAGAGGATTCACATCCAGAGGAGCCCAAGCATCACATTCTTTATGGGGATTGACACTTGAATTTTCTAGCCTAAATTATTCTTTCCTAAGGGGACTGGTGCAGTTAAATGTGAGAGCTAGTTTATCTTTACTTGATGGATCTGAATTCCTTTTACAAAACCTACAGTGACAAAGTGAAATTGTGTTTGATTGAGAATAGTTAGAAGCTGAAGCAGCAGAGCCTTTACAAAGAATGCAGAGCAGTTTCAGATTTTCAAAGGAACTTCAAGTCAGAATTTTGAACTTCAAGTGATATCGAAAAGTAAAATGCCACTGGAAGCACCAATGGCAGAAATACATTTTTTAAAAAGCCGGTGGTTATTTTTTAACATGAATTTTTCTTTCACATTTACTCTATTGGTGTGTATGTTTGGTTTATCATAAGACAATCTCCTCTAAATCTTTGAGCAAGGCCGATGCTCGAAGATATATCCTATTTGTTCTGTAGTTCCTTATACCATTTGGTATATTGACATGAACCTTCTAGGAATACATATACTCCACTTTGTGAGGTTGGTCAGTGTATAGACATTGTACTTCCAATAAACCTTTTGTATACCTATACTGCAGTGTATACAATCTTTAATTGTTTAGAGAAAACAGATAACGATGTCTGCTTATAGAATAGTACTGCATAAAAGTCATAGAATTTACTTTGACTCTTGCAAGACTTACTATCACTATAGAGATCAATGGGCTTGTCTACTGTTTCTACTGAAGTGTTGGACTCATTAATTAAATGTTGACTTACATAGAATTAAATTCTACTTTTGATAGTAAAAGATTAACATATATATATGAATTAGCATTCTGTTCAACAAAAAATACATCTATAAATATTAAGTAATTGACAGATAATGAAATGTGTACCAGATAAGTCAGTGTTGAACTGTTATCTTCACATATATTTTAAAAACCAGCATGACAATTATTTAGTTTCAGTGTTGTGACAGTTTGGTAAAAAACTGTAACAATGGTCTTTGATATTTCAGTCTTTATAAGCAATTTCAACTATCACGTAGGGTTTCATATTAGTACAATTCTTATGAGTCTGTGGATATTTTTGCATGCTTTATTTATGAGTATTTTTGTCCTGTCTTCCTTTTTATGTCTACTGCACCAATACTAGAAATCAAATCTCCGAGGATCTGAATGGATTTTAGAATGCAAATATCCAACTGAGGTTTTACCAATCCTATGCCATTTTTATTACATTATTGACCAACCACTGTTGAGCATTTTCAGGGATAGTGAATACCAGATTTAGCACAGCATTTCTTGGGACTACTCTCTAAGAGAAGAGAAGCCATGCATTTTAAGGTATTTGTCTTCAGGCCAGATGTCAGTGGAAAACTTCCATTCCTTTCTGTTTTTCTGTGTTATGCCAAAGGCATACATTCAGATCACAAGCTTTAGAAGGTTAGATTGGAAACTTGAACTCTGGCAGGTTTCTTCTTTTTTTTTTCAGAATCACAAATACACAGTGCAAGAATCTATGGATATGAAAAATGGATACATTACCGGATGCTTCCTTTTTCTTACTGAGATAAACTTGAAGGGGTCTCAGAAGAGTGAAGAACTAGATTTGGTGGCAATGAGCTGATTTTCAGGGTCAAGAGGGAGGCTTTTGGGAAGTGGGGAGGTTTGTGTTATGATGTAGTCACTTATTTCCACATTCTGCTTTCCACTACCAACAAACTACTCAGTGTCAAGGCAGCAGGCCTATATCCTCTTAATATGCTCAATATTGTTTCATGTTTTTCTCTTAAAATAGAAAAGTTATGGACTTCAGAACTAAGTCCATTTAATTCTAAAATGTAACTCCTCAAGTACATTTTTCAATTTTAGATGAAACATGCTGAATCTTCTGTGTTTCCTTTGGGAATACTATAGGCATTTTAAATTTCAATATGAAAGGCAGGCCCTCTGAAGCTGGGAGCTGTGTTAACACACCAGACATTCTCAGGGGCTTCATCCTATGTATCTACGGCATACACAAACATGCATATTTATCAGTCCTTTGCTAATACAAGCTCACATAATGAATGGCCAGTTCAATGTTGAGACATACATGTCTCTCCTTTTTTTTTTTTTTTTAAGAAAAACCGGTAGCTTCAAATATGCTTGGTGATCACAGAATGGATGGTAGACTACTATTTCTGGCATATAAGCCTATAAGCTTAACTCACAGAGAGAACGGGTTAGAAACAGACATTCTACAAACCTAGAGCTTATTTTCCTTTGAAAAATTGTACTCTGACATTTAAACTGTTATGGTTTGGATAAACCTGAGCAAATGGGGTTTTTCCAATTCTTTTCCATTTTCATTCTTCAAACAAAGTCTTTAAGTCTTCTTGGCTTGATCAGAGCAACTGTAATTCTCTTTTTTTTATAATAAATTTATTTTTTATTGGTGTTTAATTTGCCAACTTACAGAACAACACCCAGTGCTCATCCCGTCAAGTGGTCAAGTGCCCCCCTCAGTGCCCGCCGTCTACCCACCTCCATCCTCTGCCCCCCCTCCCCCTCCACCACCCCTAGCTCGTTTCCCAGAGTTAGGAGTCTTTATGTTCTGTCTCCCTTTCTGATATTTCCCACACACTTCTTCTCCCTTCCCTTATATTCCCTTTCACTATTATTTATATTCCCCAAATGAATGAGAACATATAATGTTTGTCCTTCTCCGATTGACTTACTTCACTCAGCATAATACCCTCCAGTTCCATACACGTTGAAGCAAATGGTGGGTATTTGTCGTTTCTTAATGGCTGAGGAATATTCCATTGTATACATAGACCAAATCTTCTTTATCCATTCATCGTTTGATGGACACCGAGGCTCCTTCCACAGTTTGGCTATTGGGACATTGCTGCTAGAAACATCGGGGTGCAGGTGTCCCGGCGTTTCATTGCATCTGAATCTTTGGGGTAAATCCCTGGCAGTGCAATTGCTGGGTCGTAGGGCAGGTCTATTTTTAACTCTTTGAGGAACCTCCACACAGTTTTCCAGAGTGGCTGCACCAGTTCAGATTCCCACCAACAGTGCAAGAGGGTTCCCTTTTCTCCGCATCCTCTCCAACATTTGTGGTTTCCTGCCTTGTTAATTTTCCCCATTCTCACCGGTGTGAGGTGGTATCTCATTGTGGTTTGGATTTGTATTTCCCTGATGGCGAGTGATGCAGAGCATTTTCTCATGTGCATGTTGGCCATGTCTATGTCTTCCTCTGTGAGATTTCTGTTCATGTCTTTTGCCCATTTCATGATTGGATTGTTTGATTCTTTGGTGTTGAGTTGAATAAGTTCTTTATAGATCTTGGAAACTAGCCCTTTATCTGATACGCCATTGGCAAATATCTTCTCCCATTCTGTAGGTTGTCTTTGAGTTTTGTTGACTGTATCCTTTGCTGTGCAAAAGCTTCTTATCTTGATGAAGTCCCAAGTTCATTTTTGCTTTTGTTTCTTTTGCCTTCGTGGATGTATCTTGCAAGAAGTTACTGTGGCCGAGTTCAAAAAGGGTGTTGCCTGTGTTCTGCTCTAGGATTTTGATGGAATCTTGTCTCACATTTAGATCTTTCATCCATTTTGAGTTTATCTTTGTGTCTGGTGCAAGAGAGTGGTCTAGTTTCATTCTTCGGCATGTGGATGTCCAATGTTCCCAGCACCATTTATTGAAGAGACTGTCTTTCTTCCAATGGATAGTCTTTCCTCCTTTATCGAATATTAGTTGCCCATAAAGTTCAGGGTCCACTTCTGGATTCTCTATTCTGTTCCACTGATCTATGTGTCTGTTTTTGTGCCAGTACCGCACTGTCTTGATGACCACAGCTTTGTAGTACAACCCGAAATCTGGCATTGTGATGCCCCCAGTTCTGGTTTTCTTTTTTAAAATTCCCCTGGCTATTTGGTGTCTTTTCTGATTCTCAAAGTGCCTAGGAATATTTTCAGTGCATGCATATGGAGCAAAAAACATGTTTTATACACTGGTTTAACCTGTCTTCCTTCCCCCAAATGGCCTAACAAGTCAGCACACCAGACTGTGACTCCAGAATCTTTCCTGGGGCCACTCTCTCACTCCTGAGAGCAGTAATCTGGGGTTTTCAGAGTCTCATTTTTTGCCTGATTTGAGGCAGAATGCCAGACCACAGACCCTGGTTTTAGCTGCTCTTTTGAGCTTGATGGCTAAATAAAGGCAACACTAGATGTAGAATCTTCTGTTCACTATAACCTGGGGCTTTTCATTTATCCATCTGCCCTCAAGTTTCAAAAGGTAAGACCAGAGGGATGAGAGCACCCTCCTCTTTTGGATATTATGAAATGCATACAAATAAATTTGGAAACTAAAAACTGTGTGAACTATTAAGTATTATAGCAATGATCCATGTAACTTATCTTCTTTCTTTGTTTATTTTTTTAAAGATTTTATTCATTTATTCATGACAGACACAGAGAGAGGCAGAGACCTAGGCAGAGAGAGAAGCAGGGTCTCCCTGGGGAGCCTAATACAGTACTTGACCCAAGGACTCTAGGATCGTGATCTGAGCCAAAGGCAGATGCTGAACCACTGAGCCACCCAGGCGCCCCTTGTATAACTTATCTTTAAATTGGGAGAATGCTACACAATTGCAGTCTTAAAGCCAGGATCAATATGATAGCTTGCTGAAGTCCTTACAAATTGAGTAATTTAAGAAAGAGAGTGAAAATCATTAAATATTTCTTATTAAAATGTATTAAAATGATGAATGCATAGAAATAACTTACACCTGATATTAGATGCATTAACTAGTGACTATTTAAACTGAATAATTGGGGATTATATGATCTTTCAAAACTGATACAAAAACATAACATCTTTGTTCTTCATTCTCTGCATTAGTTTGCTAGGGCTATAGTCACAAAGTATTACCAATTGAGTTGCTTACCCAACAGAAAAGTATTGTCTCAGAGCTCTGGAGACTACAAGTCCAAGATCAAGGTATTGATAAAGTTGGTTCCTTTTGGGGGCTGTGAGGGAAACTGTTCCAGGGCTCTCTCCTTGACTTGTAAATTATTGTCTTTATGTCACATCTTCCCTCTATGTATGTCTGCTTCTGCATCCAAATTCTCCTTTTTATGAGGACACCAGTTATAGTGAATTAGGGTCCATCCTATTGACCTCTTCTTTTAACTTGATTACCTTTATAAAGACCCTATCTCCAAATAAAGTCACATTCTGTGGTACTGGGTGCTAGACCTTCAACATCTATATTTCACCCTATCACATACTCTCTGTTGAAGAGGATAGCCCTCAAATCAAAGCTCCTTCTTTGCTAGTTATACAGCCCTGCCCTCTTGACTTATCAAATAATATTGACAACTCTTTACCAGAATGCCTTTATTAAGGTTTGACTTTCAGCTCTTCTCCAGTCATGCTCTTAGACACAATTCCCCCAAGGACAAATATGCCGTTATTTATCTCTGCATTTCCAAATGTTGATTTCTTTTTTCCCAAAAGCTTTTTCTCTGCTTGTCACCTTCATAAACTTCTCCCCATCTTACTGGACTCATCAGATTGTCAATTCTCCTGTAAAGCTCCTTAAATTTTTACCCTATTCTTGACAACAGTAAATTCTACAGAACCTCCTTGGCCTGCCTGCTCTTTATAATGCATTTATGTTCTTTGAAATGAAAAACCCTTTTTTATTTATCTATATCTAGATATTTCCAAGGCCCAACATAAAAGTAAGGTATGTAAAATACAGCAACCACTCAGTTTGGGTTAAAACAAATAAAGAGTGAATGGCTGGAAATGAAAATAATGGTACATTGTTCATACTATCAGTAAGTCCTTAGATTTATTTGCTACTTATCATGTGCTATATATGCATTAATTGTTTTACAAATTCTATTCTCATTTTACAAATAGAAATATGATACAAGGAGCATCTAGGTGGTTCAGAGGTTGAGCATCTCCCTTTGGCTCAGGTTGTGACCCTGGAGTCCTGGGATCTAGTCCTGCATCAGGATCCCCACAGGAAGCTTGCTTCTTCCTCTGCCTATGTTTCTGCTTCTGGCTGTGTGTCTCTCATGAATAAATAAATAAAATCTTTAAAAAAAGAAATATCATACAATGTAGTTAAATAACCTGTCTCAGTTTATAGTCATTAAATGGGGATACCAGGATTAGAACCATGGTGATGAGCTTCAAAGACTGTATTCTCAACTAATACAGAATATTGTCTAGCAAAGAATATAATCGTTGAGAGATCTTTGTGTTAGATGATGTCGTTTGTTTTGCAGAACCTCCTTTCACTTAAGTTAGCCTGGGTTGTAATTATCATGGAAACTCCTTGGTGATTTCTTTCACCTTCTCTCTTACTTGAGTCTTAGATTCCCTTTCAGTAACGTCAAGATTAAAAAGATGTGTGGAAGGACAAACTGGGTGTTCCTATTCTGCAGGATTTTTGCTGCTGGGTAATTGATGGTCTCTTTCATTTTTACTGTTTTGCTCTGAACATTTTTGTTATCTAGCAATTCTCATTAAGTTCATCTCAATCTGAATCATAACTTTTCTGATAATATTCATCTTTGTGGCTTTATTTTCTATAGTTTATTCAGTGTAATTTCTGTCCTTTTTAATTGACCCTTTTAGATCTGAGCTCACCACAGAGCAGAGAGCAATCTTTGCATCTGTAATTAGTCTTTAGAAACCCTTAGTTTTCTTTCTCATCAGGGTCATTTGTAATTATAATGTCAGACTTGTATATTTAGAATGGGGAATAGGTGTTTATCACATTTAGCCATGATTATTATTCTTACCACTTAACAAGTTTCCTTGCCTCTAAAACCTTCTTTCTCTCTAATTCATTTTATAAATATGTCAAATTTCTATTGTTTTGAACTAAATTCTAAAGGATATCATCACACTTTGTAACCTTCACTGTCATCACATGTATTAGCTAGGACAGCTGTAACACATTACCACAAATTGGACGGCTTACGCAGCAAAATTTATGTTCTCATACTTATGCGTATGGGTAAATCCCCAGCAGTAAATCTGGGTAAATCCCCAGACCTGCCCTATGACCCAGCAATTGCTGGGTCATAGGGCAGGTCTGTTTTTAGCTCTTTGAGGAACCTCCACACAATTTTCCAGAGTGGCTGCACCAGTTCACATTCCCACCAACAATGCAAGAGTGTTCCCCTTCTCCACATCCTCTCCAACATTTGTTGTTTCCTGCCTTGTTAATTTTCCCCATTCTCACTGGTAATTTTCCCCATATCTCATTGTGGTTTTGATTTGTAATTCCCTGATGGCCAGTGATGTGGAGCATTTTTCATGTGTCTGTAGGCCATGTGTAGGTCTTCTTTGGAGAAGTGTCTGTTCATATCTTCTGCCTGTTTCTTGACTGAATTCTTTGGGTTTTTTTAGATGTTGAGTTTTATAAGTTCTTTATAGATCTTGGATACTAACCCTTTATCTGATAAAAACTTTTATTTTATTTTTTTTAATTCTCAATTGAATTAACAGGTAATAGTCTGTTCAAAATAATTATAGTAGCAGTATATTCAGTGGATATAGGTAATGGATATGTAAAATGAAGACAACAAGGACAGACGGGATCAAAGTGATGAATTAGAAATACTCTCTTACAAGGTATTTCTACTACTCATAAAAAAGTGTAGAATTGTTTGAAGGTAGAATTTGTTACATGCAAATATATAATGCCAACCTAGGACAACTAATAATAATAAAAAGATGTATAATTGATATGCTAAAAAGGAGAAAAAATGGAATCATATAAATATTCAATTAAAATCAAGATAGCAAAAAAATAAAGAACAGAAGATAAAAATGAAAACAAAGAACAAGGGCCCCAGATAACATGATACTCAATGGTGAAAAGCTAAAAGCCTTCCCCGTAAGATCAGGAATAAGACAAGGATGTCCTTTCATTATTTTTATTCAGTATACTAGTGGTAGAAGTCTTAGCCACAGGAATTAGGAAATAAAAAATACTGAAGTCACAAGGAAGAAATAAAACTGTCTTTATTTACAGATGACATAATATTATACAAATGAAAAATTCACACGAATCTGTTAGAATAAAGGAATTGAGAAAAATTTGAAAATATAAAAAATATACAAAAATCAATTACATTTCTATGCTCTAATAACAAAGTATCAGAAATAGAAATTCAAAAATAATTTCATGTATTATTACATCATAAAGATTAAGATATCTAGGAATATATTTAATTAAGGAGGTGAAGAATCTCTACACCAAAGCTTTTAAAATATTGGTAAAAGAGGGATCCCTGGGTGGCACAGCGGTTTGGCGCCTGCCTTTGGCCCAGGGCGTGATCCTGGAGACCCGGGATCGAATCCCACGTCGGGCTCCCGGTGCATGGAGCCTGCTTCTCCCTCTGCCTGTGTCTCTGCCTCTCTCTCTCTCTCTCTCTCTCTCTCTCTCTGTGACTATCATAAATAAATAAATAAATATTTTTTAAAAAATAAAAAATAAGAATAAATAAAATAAAATATTGGTAAAAGAAATCAAAGAAGACGCAATAAGTAGAAAAATATCTTGTGTTTATGAACTGGAACAACCAAGATTGTTAGAAAGTCCATCCATCCAGCTCAAAGCAGTTTGTGGATTCAATGCAATCAGTATCAAATTTCAAATGACATTTTTCATAGAACTAGAACAAACAACCTTAAAATTCTATGGAACAACAAAAGACCATAAATAGTCAAAGTGGTCCTAAGAAAGAAAAACAAAGCTGGAAACATCATGTTTCCTGATGTCAAACTATATTACAAAACTATAGTAATCAAAATACTATGGTATTGCACAAAAACAAACACATAGAATAGGGATCCCAGAAATAAATCCTTGTGTACATAATCGATTAATTTATGACAAAAGAGCTAAAATATAAACGGGGAAGTATAGTCTCATCAATAAATGGTGTTGGGGGATCCCTGGGTGGCGCAGCGGTTTGGCGCCTGCCTTTGGCCCAGGGCGCGATCCTGGAGACCCGGGATCGAATCCCACATCGGGCTCCTGGTGCATGGAGCCTGCTTCTCCCTCTGCCTGTGTCTCTGCCTCTCTCTCTCTCTATCATAAATAAATAAAAAAAAAAAAAATTTAAAAAAAAAATAAATAAATAAATAAATGGTGTTGGGAAAACTGGACAGCCACATGCGAAGTAATGAAACTAGACCCCTATCTTAAACCATAGACAAATTTAACCAAAAATAGAAACAGCAAAACAAAACTATGGATCAAGGGCAGCAAATGAAAAGCAATAACATATATAAATATATTTATATAACATATATAAATCTAAAAACATCAATAATCATTTTAAACATCAATGTTCCAAATATTCCAATTAAAATGTAGAGACTGTTGGACTGGATCCAAAAACAAGCTTCAACTGTATACAGTATAAGAAGCCCACTTTAAATATAGAGGCACAATAGAATACATATAAAGGGGAAAAAATGTACAATTCTAACACTACTCAAAAGAAGCTGAATTCATTTTTTGTAGTTTTTGTACTAAGCAAACTGTAGAGCAAGGAAATTATCAAGGATATAGAAAGGTATTACATAGTCCTAAAGGGTTCAGTTCTCCAAAAAGATTTAATAATTCTTACCATATATGCATCTAATAAGAGATTATCAAATTACATGAGATAAAAATTCATAGAACTGCAAGGAAAATTAGATGAATCAACTATTATAGTTGGAGACTTTAACACCCCTCTATCAACAATAGACTGACCTAATAGGCAAAATCAGTAGGACAGTTGAATTCAACACCACTGTCAGTCAAATGAATATACTTGACATTTGTGGAATACTTTACCCAAAACGGCAGAATACAAATTCTTCTGAAGTTCACATGGAACACTCACCAAGAAAAAACACAATCTTGGCAAAAAAAAAAAACAAACAAAAAAAACACTTTAATGACTTTAGAGAACTACAAATCTATAATGTCTGCTGCAAACCACAATAGAATTAAAATGGATATCTATTAATCTATTAGATAAATATAGATTTAAAAAAATCCCCAAATACTTGAAGGTTAAAAAATATTTTTCTAAATAACACCATTAGTCAAAGATGAAATCTTAATGATTTTAAATTATTAATCTTTAATCTTAATAATATTAAAAATATTTTAACTAAATGAACATACAATTTCTTAAATCTTATGGGATGCAGTAAAAGCATGTCTTAGAGAAATTTATGTTAAATGCACATATTAGAAAAAAAGAAAGATATAAAATCAATTAAGTACGACCTTAGAAAACTAGAAAAGGAAGAGCAAATTAAATCCAATATAAGTAGAAGAAAAAATGATTAATAAATATAGCAGAAATCAATGAAATATAAAACAGGAAATCAATAGAGAAAAGCAATGCAACAGAAAGTTGGTTTTCTGAAAATATCAATAAAATCAATAAACCTCCAGCCAACCTAACTACAAAAAGAGAGATGATATACATTGCTAATGTCAGAAATGAAAAGAAGCTATTATTAGTGATCCTATTAAAAGGATAGTAAAGTTAATATTATGATCAACTCTAAGTCCACAAATTTGGTAACAGAGATGAACAATAATTTCTAGACAATATGAATATGCTTATATATATATAAGGAAATTATTAATAACTTTCCAAAAAAGAATGCACTAGGTCCAGATGAGCTCACTAGTTAATTCTATCAAACTTTAAAAAGAAAATTATACCAATTCTAAAAATATTTCCCAGAAGATAGAAGCAAAGGGAATACATCCACACTCGTTCTATGAGACAAGGGTTGCCCCAATACTAAAACCATACAAAGACATTAGAAAAAAGAAGAAAACTATAGACCAATATCTGTCATGGATATAAATGCATAAATCCTGAAATTGTTAGCAAATTGAAAATAACAATGAAAATAAATACAATTATAAATCAATGATGAAGCAGAAATTTTCCTAAGTATGCAAGGTTGGGTATTTAAAACCCAGTTATATAATCCCTCACATCAATAAGTCATGGAAGAAAAATCTCATGATTATAAATTAATAGATTCAGAAAAAGTATTTGACAAATTTCAGCACTCATTCGTGATAAAAACTCTCAGGAAAGTGGGAATAGAGGTCAACTCCTCAATTTGCTTAAGAACTTTTACAAAACCCTGCAGATAATTATACTTAATGAGGAGAAACTTGATCCATTTCCAGTAAGATGAAGAACAAGGCATATATGTTTTTTCTCACTACTCCTATTCAGTATCATACTAAAAGTTCTAAATAACACAATAAGTCAAGAAAAGGCATAAAAAGTATACAGATAGGGAATGAAGAAATAAGACTGGCTTTGTTCATAGATGACATGATTACCTATGTAGAATGTCCCAAAGCATCAGTAAAAAAAAAAACTCCTGGAACTAATTAATGATAACAGCGACGTTGCACAGTAAAAGGCTAATATGCAAAAGTAAATTGTTTTCCTATATACCAGCAATGAACAATTGAAATTGAAATAAAAAATACAAACCATTTTTTAAAAGATTTTATTTATTCATTCATGAAAGACACACACACACAGAGGCAGAGACACAGGCAGAGGGAGAAGCAGGCTCCATGCAGGGAGCCTGATGCAGGACTCCATCCCAGGACCCTGGGATCATGCCCTGAGCCAAAGACAGACTCTTAATTGCTGAGCCACCCAGGCATCCCTACAATACCATTTATATTAGCACCAAAAATTAAAAATATTTATATATAAATCTAACAAAATTTGTACAGGATATATATGAGGGAAATTAGAAAAATTGATTAAGTGAAATTAAAGAACAAAATAATAGAGAAATATGTTTATGGATAGGAAGACTATGTTGTTAAGATATTAATCACTCCTAACTTGATTTATAGATTCAAAGCTATCCCAATCAAACTCTAGCAAGATCAGTGGGAGGAACAGAGGGATGATACGTCAGGTAACAAGAATTTTTAGAGTAGGGAAACTATTCTCTATGATACTTATATTGTATATGTTTGTTATGCATTTGTCAAACACTATAGAATGTATAACAGAAAGTGAATCCTAATGTTAATGACGGACTTTAGTTGATAATGACCTGTCAGTACTGGTTCACTGATGTAACAAATGTACCACAAAGATCCAGGATGTTAAAGGCAAGGAGGTTATATGTTTTGGGGGAGGAAATATGTGGAAACTCTCTGTGCTTTCTGCTCAGTTTTGCTGCAAACCTAAAAATGCTCTACAAAGTAAAATTTATTATTTTTTTAAATAAAAATAACTACTAAAGTTAGATCTTCAAGCTAAAAAGCAAATAATCCCAGACAGTAATTCAAATCCATATAAAAGAAAATCGAACAGCACTGAAAAAGATAATCAGTTAGGTAATTATGAAATGCAGTATTATTGCAAATTTATTCCTTTTCTTTTTATAACTGATTTAAAAATAAACTGCATGACACAACATGTATATAATTGCATTGTTGAGCCTATAACAACAGAAATGTTTGAGTGCAATAGTACAAAAAATTGGGATGGTAATAAGGAAGTATTATAGTAAGCAAATGATATCAGAGGGTATTAAAATTCACAAAAAGAAGAATGAGAAAGGTAAAAAAGAAGTTTAATATTACAAACTCTAAACATATATACTTGGTGTTCTTCCCTTAGCATCTTTTCTCCCTGAGCATTTATAAATTTGTACAAAGTAATTTTTTAAAAAATGTATTATTTGGTTTGTAATATAGAGAGATATCACATGTATAACGGTAACTTCAAAATAAAAAGAAGGATGGTAAATAGGAAAAACATTCCTGGATTTCTTATTTTCTCTGGTATTCACATCAAACATTTCTGTTAACAGATGTGTGGTGTTTTTCCCCCTGACAGAACAAATCTCTGGTAGCAGTTGGGTGACCTACAATATAACTCAATCCTGACAACTACCTGGAGACATATCAGACCCCATATGTTAAGGGCTCAATTCCATGAATCAGCCCCTACTTCAGATACCGATCTGAAATCCAGATTGGAGTTTGAACTCAATCTCAATCTCTTGTCCCTTCCCCAGAGGTTGTGGGTGGAACTGAAAATTTCAACCCTCTAATTATGTGGTTGGTTCTCTGGGAATCAGCCCCCATCCATAAAGCCTTTCTGAAAGTCATCTTATTAATATAAACTCAGAAGTTGTTGAAGGGGCTTGTTATGAATAATAAGAAATCTTTCACTTATGAAATTCTAAGAATCTGGGGACTCCTGTGGTAGAGACAGGGACAAGGAATAAATATATATTTATTATAAGTCGCAATGTCACAAAGAGAACTGGGTTATATAAAAATATAATTTCTTTATCTCACTGGAATTTGGTTAATATAAATGTGGTATAGTTAGTTAACATGTATGTTATAAGCTCTAGAGTAAACATTGAGAAAAGTGGTCAACAGATATAATTAAAATAACTAGAAGAATTAAAATGTTATAATAGAAAATAACACTTAATCTAAATGAATGGAAAAAAGAAAAGAAGACAAAACCAGATAGGAGATATATAAAGACAAATGCAAAACGTCAGATGTAAATCCCACTACATCAATGATATTATTAAATATAAATGGGTTAAACAATCTAATCAAAATAGAGAGATAGTAAAATTGGATCAAAACAGCTTAGATTCAAAGATATATGTAAATTGAATGTAGAAGGACAGAAAAAAGTATGTGACATCAACAACAATCATAAGGCATGGCTATACTACTAATATCATGCAAAACGCTTTAAGATAATCATTTTCACTACCAACAAAAGATGTTTTATCCTGAGTTTATAATACTTCAAGAAGAAATAATAGTTATAACAAATATGTGTACCTAACAAGAGAAACACATGAAGTAAAACTGATAGATTTAAATGAAGTAATAGATAATGCAAAACAGTAGTTGGTGACATTGGTACCACACTTTCAGTATTGGATAGGACAAGAAGCAAGAGCACAAGGATATAAAGTCAGAACAACACTATAAGTTAAACCTAACAGGAAGGTGTAGAACCACCCTACAAGAATGGAATAAGCACACATGGAACATTTACAGGATAGGTTAAATGCTAAGCCATAAAAGAAGCTTCAATCAATTTGAATACAATGGAATTAAATTTTAAAAAGAATAAAGAGTTTGGAAAATTATAAATATATGAATATCAAACATGCCCATATAATCAACACATCAAAAAAAAAAGAGGTTACAATGGAAATTAGAAAATACTTGGAAAAGAATTAAGAATACAATATACCAAAACCTATGGAAGTAAGCTAAAGTGATGTTTACAAGTGATGTTACAATATAGCTATAAATGCATATATTAAACAGATAAAGATCTCAAATAATATAACTTCCATCCTAAAAAACTAAAAAAATAAGGCAAAGTGATTCTAAAGAAAGCAAAAGAAAGGGAACTATAAAATAAAATTATATATATACAGAAAAGAAGAAGAATAAGGAAAATCAATGAAAAAAACCTCAATTCTTTGAAAAGATCCACAAAATTATAAAATCAATAATTAGACTGACAAAATAAGAAAGGTTCAAATTACTAAAATCAGAAATTAAGAAAAGGACATCAGTACTGAGCTGACAAAAATGAAAAGGAATACAAAGGAAACTATGAACAATTTCATACTTACAGATTGATAAATTCAATGGATAAATTCCTAGAGGGAAGCAAAATACCACACTTACTCATTTAAAAAAAATATTAGAACAGACCTATAAACATTAACGAGATTAAATTGGTAATTCAAAAGTTCCTGAGAGGGGTGCCTGGGTGGCTCAGTTGGTTAAGTATCTGCCTTCAGCTCAGGTCATGATTCTGGGGCCCTAAGATAGAGTCCTGTGTTGGGCTCCCTGCTTCTCCCTCTCATCCCTACTTGTGCTTTCTTTCTCTCTCTTTTTCAAATAAATAAAATCTTAAGAAAAACAAAACAAAACAAAGGAAGTTCCTTAGAAATAAAAACCCCAGGATCAAATAGCTTTACTGATAAATTCTATCAAACATTTAAGAATTAATACCAGCCTTTCATATATAATTCTAAAAATTTTAAAAAGAGTCAATACTTCCTAACTCATCCTCTGTGGCAAATATTACCATAATGTAAAAATGCATATATATGCAACAATTTCCAAAAGCACTAAAAAAGTAAACCTAACAACACATAAAAACATTATACACCAAACCTTGTGATTTGTATCACTAGAATGAAAAGATAGCTTAACGTCAAAATCAATTAATGTAAAATACTGTTATTAAAGTAAGGTAAAATGTGATTATCTCAGTATTGCAGGAAAAATCCTAGGCAAAATATAACACCATTTCATAATAAAAATACTCAACAAAGTAGAAAGAAGGCAACTCCCTCAATCTGATAAAGAGCAGCTTTGAAAAACCTACAGCAGGCAGCATTCTTAGTAATTAAAGAATAAATGCTTTCTTGATAAGTTCTGAAACAAGAATACCTGTTTTTGCCATTTTTATTCATCTGTGATAGGAAGTTCTAGTAGCACAATTGGGCAATAAAATGAAATAACAGACATCCATATTGGAAGAAACAAATAAAAACTACATTTATTTGTAAATGGCATGGTCTTCTAGGTATAAAATTCTATAAAATGCAAAAAATAGAGCTGATAAAAAAGTTTAACAGAATTGCAACTACAATAACAGGTAAAATGAGTTGTATTTTTGTAAACTAGCAAGTTTTTAAAAGAAATCAAGTGAAGAATTCCTTTTGCACTAATTTTGCATGTAATAAAACAAATTTATTTAGAATAAATTTTTGTTTTTTTAAAGATTTTATTTATTTATTCTTGAGAGACACACAGAGAGAGGCAGAGACATAGGCAGAGGGAGAAGCAGGCTCCCTGTGGGAAGCCTGATATGGGACTCGATCCCAGGACCCCGGGATCACAGCCTGAGCCAAAGTCAGACGCTCAACCACTGAGCCACCCAGGTGCCCCTATTTAGAATAAATTTAACAAAGGCAGAATGAAAATGCACATTCTATATTTATGTGAAGTGCATTTTCATTTCATTTCACATTACAATAGGTAATGTGAACATTACAACATTATTGTAGGAACTTAAAGAGCTAAATAATCAGAAAGATATTCCATTTTCACTGATTGTAAAACAATATTAAGAAAATTATTCTTTACAAATTGATTCATAGATTATGTGCAATCCCCGTCAACATTGCAATTGGATTTCTTGGAAAAACTGATGAGAAACTGGTTCTAATATTTATATAGAATTTCCAAGGACTAAGGTTATTAAATCCAATCTTGAAGTAGAAGAATAAAGTTAAACTCACATATCCAGATTTCAATACGCACTTCAAAGCTACAGTAACCAGAATTGTGATGGGGCCATAATAAAAGGCACAAAAAAAGAATATAATTAAGATTCCAGAAATAAACCTTAGAGTTATGACAAATTGATTTTCAACAAAAATGGTAAGAGGATTGAGTAGGAAAGGTAGTCTTTTCAACAACTTGCAGTGGGACAACTGGATGTACACAGAGAAAATAACCAAATATAACTTCATCACACCATAAACAATAGTTAGCTTCAAGTGGATTATATGTCTAAACATATAAACTAAAACTATAAAAGTCTTAGACTAGAAAACTGAAATAAGTCTTCATGAAATTTGGTTAGGCAGTGGTTACTTATGATAGGAAACAAAAGCTCACATAACAAACAAAAAGTATATAACTTAGTAAAATTAATAAAATTTTGATGCTACATATGATGCCACCAAGAATTAGACAAAAGATTTCACAGAATGAGACAAAAGATTTCAAATCATGTCTGATAAAGAAATTGTATTCAGAACGTATAGAAACTCTTATATTTCAGCAATAAACATTTTTTAAAGATTGTATTTATTTATTCATGAGAGACACACAAAGAGAGAGAGACACACACAGAGACATAGGCAGAGGGAGAAGCAGGCTCCATGCAGGGAGCCTGATGTGGGACTTGATTCTGGGTCTTCAGGATTACGTGTTAGGCTGAAGGTGGTGCTAAACTGCTGGGCCATCTGGGCTACCCTATATCTCAATAATAAAAATACAACCCAATTGAAAAATGAGTAAAGCATATAAATAAACGTTTGTCCAATGATGGTATGCAATTGGCCAATCAATGTTAAAAACACACTTAACATTATTAGGGAAATTAAAGTCAAACCACAAGGAGATATAGTTTCCTCCCCCACTAAGATTGCTGTAATAAAAAAGACAGAAAATATCTAGTGCTGGATATGAAGATTGGAAGGAACTGGAATGCATATGCATTTCTGGTGAGAATATAAAATAGTATAGTCACATGGAAAGACAACTTGGCAGTCCCTAAAAATGTTAAACACTAAATTACTATATGCAATATTCAAAAATCAAACTGTGTAATCTGCCATATTAATGGGCTAAAGAAGAAAATATATAGTCCCATCAATTGATACAGAAACCATACTTGACAAAATCCAACACTTATTCATGACAGAACTCTCAACAATATAAGAATAAATGGAAAGAAACCAACTCCTGTTGAGAGAGAACATCCATAAAAACCACACAGCTAACCTCATATTTACAGAGGTGGAATGAATGCTTTCCTCCTACTTTATGAATAAGGCAAGTATACCCACTCTCATACTTACTCCACACAGTATGAGAAAGTAAGTGTCATATGTGGTGGAAATGAAGAAATAAAACTATCCCTACTTGCCAATGACATAACAGTAAAAAAAAAAAAAAATCAAAATAAATCTACAAAAAACTCTTAGAAATAATGTTTGAGTTTAGGAAGATTATAGAATACAAGATCAAAACAGAAAATTCATTTGCATTTTTGTATACTAACAATAATCATGAGGAAGCAAAAATTTTAAAACAATACAATCAAAATCTTGACAAACAAAAGTAAATATTTTGTTTAAAAATTAATAAAATTTTTAGGATCCATATGCTGGAAATCAGAAAATTTTGCTGATTCCAATCAAAGAAGCCTTATATATATATGGAGAGAAATAATGTATTCAAGGACTCATGGACTCCATGATCTTAGAAGACTCATCGTAGTGAAGAGGCTAGCTCTCAGCAATATTGACTGTAGATTTAATGTGATATTCATCAAAATACTAACAACTTTTTATAGACATAGAGGAGAATATTCTAATATTCTAAAACAAAGGTGCTGGTGTTAGAATAGTAAAAGTAATCATAAAATGCATGAGCGTTTCAATTCCTTCACATCTTCATAGTCAGCTCTGTGCTTTTGTAGATGCTCTATATCCAGATGAGTTAGCTTCTATTCTTAAAAGTTGAAAGCTTTTATCAGTTATGATATTGTACTAGTTTTCTAATGTGTTACTATTGAAGTGTATAAAAGGTACATAGGATTTCTCTGTGTTAACTCTGACAAGTGTATGTCAATCGAAAATTCACTCAAAATTTTTTTTGAGAAGAAAATAAATTACATGCAGGAAAAAATACATTTGAATATCCTCCATGATGTTCTTAAAATATGCTGCTCATATTTATTTATAAAGTTCTGTGCTATAAATACATATAATATGTATGTGCAAAGTTTTAGTGTTTTGTATATATAATAGCTTCCGTGTTGCAAAACAGAATCTGAAACAGACAGAAGAGGAAGAGAAAGAGGAAGAACACATACATATATAGTTGTTGCCTTCAAGGATTCTGTAAGGTGGTAGAGAATGAGACATATAGAAATGACTGTGGCACAAGGCAGTCTGTGGTAAGCTACATAAAAGACACACACGCAGAGCGCCTGGGTAGCTCAGTCTGTTAAACATCTGCCTTTGGCTCAGGTCATGATCCCAAGGTCCTAGGATTCAGCCTCACTTCAGCTCCCTGCTCCTCGGGGAGCCTTCTTCTCCCTCTCCCTCTGCCTGCCACTCCCTCTGATTGTGCTTTCTCTGTCAAATAAATAAATAAAATCTTTTTAAAAAGACATACATGAATCTACCATGTGAGCAGAGAAGAGAGATAGTAATGCTTTTTTTGGATAAGACCATGAAACACAGGCCTTTTGTGGTAATCTTTAAGGATAAAATGATATTTATAAACATACATTAGTAGTAGGGGTAAAATAAGGGTGATAGAAATAGCTTAAAGAAGGATATAAAAGCATGAAACATGAGATGATAAAATATAATCAGTCGATCTCTTCCAAATCAAGAACTATATGTGATGATGTTATTAGGAAAAATATCAGAGCCAGATTTTAGAAGGCTTTGAATGTCAGGTTAAGAATTTTATCTTTGAAAAAAAAAAAAAAAGAATTTTATCTTTGTCTTATAGGTTGTTAGAGTCATCAAAGGTGTTTCAATAAGGCTACATCGATATAAATTAGGCAATCTGATTTAAAAAAAACATGCATATGTGAAAACTTTCAATTTTATCATAAATAAAAATCAAACAAAATAAAACAAGAAATATGAAAAAAAAAGTTATTTTAACAAATAACTCTGTTATCTTGTGAATTAAATTCCAAAAGCCTTTTATAATGGGAGAATAGAGAACTCTTCTGTAATTAGGCTGTTGAAATATTCCAGGCCAGAGGAAATGAGATTTGCATGGTCTTTAAAAAACTGAATTGAAGGGACTCCTGTGTAGCTCAGCACTGAGTGTCTGCCTTCAGCTAGGGCGTAATCCCAGGATCTGGGATCAAGTCCAACATTGGGCTCCTTTCAGGGAGCCTGCTTCTCCCGCTGCCCATGTCTCTGCCTCTCTTTGTGTGTCTCTCATGAGTAAATAAATAAAATCTTAAAAAAAAAAAAAAAAAAACTGAGCTGAAGAAACTGTGAAAGGTGAAATGCAATGGGATCACCTATGTCAAAATGTTTAAAAATGGAGCTCAGAAGCCATCGAAGAGGTGGACCTTCTGCACATCCTCACTACTGGAACCGTGCATGAACTTTTGAACTCAGCCAAACTACAGATGCTTCAAGGACTCTGCCCAAAAAACCTGCAACTTACTATAGTAACAAACTTTTGCATAGTGATAACCCTAAGACCCAATTAGTCTTCTGCTGCCAACACCAACCAGAATTTCTTTGTAAACACATATACAAGTGTTTCCTTTTGTCTTTAAAAACCCCTAAGGCCAAATAAATGTTTTTGTTTCATTTCAGTTCTTTTCTCAGTCAAGATGGATTCAAGAGCTCTCTGTCCTATAAGCTCAATGAGGGAAGGACCCATAGTCTCTGTCCAAGACTTTAGGCTTAGCACTTTTCATTGTGATTGGAATGCAACAGATTGATATATATTTTATTTATTTATTATTTTTAAAAATATTTATTTATTTGTTTATTTATTTATTTGTGAGAGAGTATGAGCAGGGGGAGGGGCAGAGAGACAGAGAGAGAGAACTGCAAGTAGACTCCCCACTGAGTACAGAGCCTGTCTTGGGGCTTGATCTCATCATCTGAGATTATGAACTGAGCCCAAATTAAGAGCCAGGTGCTTAACTAACAGCCACCTGGGCACCCCTCAATATGCATTTCAAATGAATTATGAATGCATACATACATTAAATAGAATCACTAGGCTTAGTGTATAATGATTTTGTGTGTCAAAGAGAAAGAGAAGACACAAAAGTAAAGCTGTTGAGGCACTGGTGTCTGTGCCCTGGGAGTTAGGAGGCTATCACAGCTCAGCTGTTTGCAGTGCCTTTGGGCATAGCTGGAGTAAGGTGAAAGTTACTCTGAATATGCTCTTCCTGCCTCTGTTATTGCTACTTAGAAACACTCAGTCAAAGTCAGAGAAATAGATGGCCCTGGTTATTTTTTCTGAGGGAGAACATGAGATATTATGTACCAAATTGAAATCAACGAGTGCTTTGAGATTGGATGATTAAATGGAATAACAATATCCCTGGCAAACATGATTTGAGGTAAGATTATGGAAACATATGAGAATTGGAAAGTATTAAAAATGTGTTCGTTTTGGTATTTCATCCCTAACCCTTTCTGAAGATCCATTATTATGCCAACAAACTAAGAATAATGATGGCGACATTTACTGAACAAGTACAAATAGTATAACTTTCCATTTTAATACACCATCTTTCTCATGTTTATAGGGAATGCAGAATTTTTTTATGTCCAAATTTATAATGTTTTTTTTTCAACTCTTTTTAAAATAACAAATACTTCCTTTTGTCATGCACGTAAAGTCTGAAGGCCTAGGAAGCTTTCTGGTAGTCAATAGGCAGTGACATCATTTTAATCAGTTCTAGAAGAACTGTTTCTATTACTGATTATATTTACAGGGGTTTGTTTTATACCTAGATAGATTTCTTATAGCAATTTGCTTTCCAGGAATTAAATTGCAGGGTAAAAATTTAAGGTATAATTCAGTTTTCTTTCATCAGGATGATTCAACTGAACTTAATTAGGAAGTTAGTCTGCATATTTGTGCTTGAGTTTATTTTCTAAACATTTTGACCCTGAAAATACTATAGTTAAAATTCCTTGGGGAGCCACTTGTGTTTAAGTTATATATATACTAGGTATATACTAGGCATACTCAACTATAATATTATACATCTGTCAATTAATTGCTGTTTGTTTTAGCTTTCTCAAATGTTTACTTACCTAGTTTGCACTATATTTCCCTGAATTCTCCTTCTATATATTTCTGATTTAGGGTGGGCAGCAAAGAATACCCTTATGCAATATTCTAGGGGCAAAGATGAAACAATGACTACTGTGTTGTTTGCTTCCCTGCTGGATGATCATGTTGGCCTGAATTAGTGGCCAGGCTTACAACTGCCATCTTCCCCTGAATCCTTTAGCATTTTTGTTTCCTTGCCAGGTGTGTATACTTAGCCCCAAGGCAAAGAGCCCCAACTTCTGCAAGGCCTCCATACCATTAAGATTATATAACATAAAATTGACACAAGTTTCCGTCCTTCCTGTGGACATCAGCTCACACTTGACAGTTACAGCTTCTCTTAGTTTCCCTTACTTTCCGTCCGTCATTCCCTCTCACTGTCTGTCTTGTAGACTTTAACTGCCAACACCAGATACAAAGACAAGAGCCTTGGGACTTAACTGGTAAAGTGATTATGTACACTATGTGTCATTTAGGCTAGACAACTGGTAATTCCATATATTTAAAAATTTTTAATGTTTATGCAAATTTTCCACAATGAGAACTGAGAAATTGTCTCAAATTCTTCTTGGAATGAGGTAAAATTTGCATCAATATGGAAGATGATTAGTATTTGGAAGTTGAGAATAGTTCTAGGATATTTTCAATGAATAATTCTCAAGGTGGTCATATTATGTTAGGTTGTTGAGGGAAATAAAAGCAGCATTTAGAATGCAGGTGCTTATTTTCACACAAAGAACTTTATGCACATACTTAATCCAACAAAGTTCAAGTGGTTTCTGAAGAACAGGTCTAATAGAAGCTCTGCATGCAACAGCATATCTGATCATTGTTTCATTCCTTCACTCCTCATTTCACATATTTACATTTACATGGTACCCACTGTGTGCCAGGCACTGTCCTAGGTGCTGATATACATTAAGGACAAAGCAAAAAAATAATGCCACCCTCTTGGACTTAGACTCAGGAAAGAGGGAAAAACAACTATAACTGTAATTAAAAAAATGATAACGTAGTATGTTAAATTATATTAAGTTTTATAGAGAAAATTGAAATATAGATCAGTGTTATGAGGTTAGAAAGTACTGAAAGAGGGTAGATGCACATTTTAATTTCAAACAGAAAGGTCAGTGTGGGTCTCCTGGAACTGACATTTAAACAAAAACTTGAAGAAAGTGAGAGGATTAGCAACATCAATGAATATTTTATATCCTGGGAACAGCCATGCCAAGGCCTTACAGTGAGTTCATGTTTGATATGGCTGAGACATGGCAAGGAAGCCAGAATGGTTGGATTGAAGGGAGAAAGGAAAAGAAGATGAGAAAGGAAGTCAGAGATTTAATGGGGAAGTACCAGGAAGAGTATTACCTGAGGACTAGGCATCTTCTATTAGGGACTGGGCTTATAGTGGAGTAAGGTGGCAACCATCTTTGGGTTTGAATGGAGAACTGACATGGTCAGATCAAAACATTTTAAGAAATGCATTCTACCTGGTGCAGGAAAAATTGACATTAGTGGGTAAAGTCAAGTCCTAAAGACCAGTAAAAGGCATATAGTACCTATGTGAACATTATGATGGTTCCTGATGACGGAGATAGCAGAGGAGATGGTGGGAAGGAGAGGTTAGTATATGAATGTACTTTACAATAGAGCCAACAGCATTCCTGATGTAAAGTTGACGGAGACAAGTCATGGATGACTCCATAGCTTTAGCCCTGCAAATCAGGAAGGACTAAGTTGCTATCTGGGGAGATAAGGAAGGCTCTGAGTGTCCTATTTTGGCAGTAATATCAGGTGTTTATTTTTTGATGGGTTGAATTGAAAATGCTATTAGATATCCAAAGTAAGGTTTCTAATAGGAGTGAAATATAATTTTTCAAAGAGTACTAATAATTTTGAATAACTGCCCATTGGAGAATCAAAATACAAAGAGGTTCTGAAAATTCTTAGATAAAAAGCCTTTTAGATTTTGTTTAAGGAAAAGTGTCTATGAATTGCCAAAGCACAGGTAGATAATACCTATTCATGAAATTGTTCCATGGAACAATTGGCAAGTGATGATAACTAATACCACATATGATATATATATGATAAGCCAAGCAAATTTAGGAAAACCCAGATTTACAAAATTAATACTGAATCGTTATATGTTGGAAAGTATTATTTAAAGAATTCACATGCCCTTAACAAGTAAGTCCACTTAGTGTTTAGCATTCTTTTAGCCCAATGAGCTATGTGGTTATACCCAGTCCTAGAACCTTTTTTCAGACACAGGAGAATCATATGTAGTTTTGAGAGAAAAACCATGAGATAAAATAATTTTATATGTAACATTAGGTAGATTCACATGATTTTAATTTTTGAATGGAATTGAAAATGAAACTGAGTAATAGATATTTTAAAATGGAATTTAAAACAGCATTAAATAATTATGAGATATGGGCCTATGTTGATATAAGTAGTTTTTGTACTTAGTAGTTTAGTATTTTTTGTCCAGAGGTATATATATTTTATAAACTTTTCCTAAATCCTATTTCAGAATTATATAGTTAATGCATCAGGAAAATACTAAACATTTCTGTAAAATGATCCTGTTTTTAGTCTTATTGATGGTTATGGAAGACACCTCATCAGGACCTATCTTAATTAGCAAAAATTAACTTTATGAATTATTCTTTCTCCAAAATTTAAAAGTATGATTTTATACACAATTGAGTGTAATATTTTCCAAAGACAAGGTATTCCTCTAGCTGACAACTTAGTCATTTCTACCCATTTACTCCTTGAAATTGCAGTTTTATTTTATTGGTTTTGCACTTTGTCTCTTCTTGTTGAGTTTGACCTTATAATGTATTTTCTGTTTCACTAAAATCATGATAATGAGATCTACCTAATTGAAATGGAAATCTCCTCAGAACTCCCCGTGATTGAATTTATTGTGACCCATAAATAATAATTATTTAATATAAACAAACTTTGCATGTTGATTCATAGTTAAATGCTAGGGCTGTTAATGGGTTACTTATTTGTCCAATAAACTCAGTTATATAAAACCTTCTGGGGAAACATCAGTGGACTCTAAATCAATAATCTCAAGCATGAAGAAAGGGAGAAAAAATAAGAAAGAAAAAATGAATAGAGAAAAATGTAGAACTTTTTAGACCTGTGTTGAATAAAATTGTTACGTAGCTAGGGAAACAAATGGCAGGCACCTCTCCATTAGCTACATGTTTCAGGTAAAATAAATATTCTTTATTTTTAATCTTTAATCTCTGTTAGAGCAGTTTTAGGTTATTAGACTGCCATTTTCTGCTACAGAAATTCAAGGAGTATTTGTAACATTGTTGAAGTCTTATGGATCATTCTTATTCTTACAATGTTATTGCTATAAAAGCTAACATGGTTTACATCATAATTTATAATACAGTATGAGTTAAGGACATGAGAGAGTACTTTCAAGCATTCTTACATATCTGTTCTTCATATAATTGTTTAACCACTATTTACTGGAAGCTTAATGGATGCATAAAAACCATGCATGTTTCCTTAGCTAAATAATCTGTAATCTAACTGAGAGTCATATTTGGTAAGATTAGTAAGAGTGTGTATAAAGCAAATTAAAAAGCTCCAAAAAAAAATCTATGAAATCAGATGGTACTAAGAAAACTCTTTAAAGATGCTGTGATTTCAGTATGTTATTCCTACTTCTTTGGTTCTAAAAGAAAAAAAAATGAGAAAAGCATTATAAAATTTTGAGTTACTATTTTTAAAGATCAACATAATGAATTTTACCAAAATGTTTTTCTACTTATTCAGATTAATGGAATGAATCAATAGATCAAAATGTATTGACTATGATTGGTTTGCCATTTTAATCACCTTTGTTCATGCTTTTCATATATACATATTTGTGTTTGTTTTGAAAGGTTATCATAAAAGATGCAATCATGAAGTTTTGAATATTGCATTTATTTAATGCAAATTCATGTTTTACTGTGTCATCACAACTTTCAAAGTCCTTTGACAGTAGTTCTCTGTTTATATGGATTCAGTGCTCACAACTTTTTAGTACCTTAAGAAGGTTTTTTTACTCCTGAGAACTTTATTTTGACTCAGTTCTCAATTGAAAACTTTGAATTGTCAAGCAACTTCTTCAAGGTCACATGATTTCTGTATTTCCCAGTCTTTTTTGGTTGAGAAAGTTTGTAGTTTCCTTGATGTATATGTATGATAACTTGGGTTGCATATATTTTTGTTTTTAATAAACTTGCTTTTTTAGAACAGTTGCAGACTTAGAAAAACTTCAGATACAGTATAGAGTTCTCAGAGCATCCCCTGTTATTAATAGCACCATTAGCATGATGCACTTGTTAGAATTAATGAACTAATATTGATATATCAGTATAAGCAGAGTCTGTAGTTATTTAGATTTCCTTAGTTTTAACCTAATGCCCTGTACTGTTCCGTGATCCTCTCTAGGATACCACATGGCTATATTCATCATGTTTCTTAAGCTCCTCTTGGCTGGGACAGTTTCATAGACATTCCTTATCTTTGATGGCCTTGAAGTTTGAGGAGTACTGGTCAGGTGTTTAGTAGAAGCCTCTCTACTGGAACTTGTTCGATGTTTTGTTCATGAAGAGAATAGGTGTATAGGTTTTTGCAAAGAAGACAACAGAGGTAAATGCTTTTTTCATTACATCCGATCAAACACATGTATTATCAAATGACTTATCACTCTGGTGGGTTATAATATATTGAATTTGTTATTTTATTGCTCATAGTGTTCCAGTGTTGACCACTGGGAACTCCTTTAGTTGACTCCTGTGTCCCTTTGGTATCCCTCCATCCAGCGTATGTGTGTGTGCACGCGTGCGTGCATTTTAGCACTTCCTTACTTTCTCCACTATAAGATTCTCTGGTCTCATCTTGTATATTTCTTCCCCCAATCCTATAATCAGCCATTCTCCAAGGAGCCCTGGTTCATTTTATTGGAGAATGGTATTAGAAAATGAGGTCTGAACATTAAGTTTGTTCATGGCTACTAGATGTCATTTCATTTGGTCTTTTCAGTAACAGTAAAAGGATTGTATTCATATACAATAGCTCATATTATCTGTATTTGTATGGAGCTAAATGAGATCTTAAGATGTCTCCACTTCTATTCTGTTACTACATGAATATCTGTAGCCTCTAGTCACCTTGTTATATGTAAATCCTCTCTCCCAGAGTAAGATCTGTCCCCTACCATTTTCTGACTTATTCAATTCTTATATACATTCACAGCAGTATCAGAATTGTTAAGCATCACCCCTGGGGCAAACATCAATGATTGCACCATACTGCTTATGTGCAGGTCCTTTTGCATCTTAAGCTTTTAGTTGAAGACACTCCACTGGCATCCAAAGTTTTTTAAACCTGCAACTTTTTCCCTACAATCTTCAGTGACATCATTGTCATGTTTTGGATCTCATCCTAGTTTCTCCTGACCACTAAGATGATTTTAAAACATTTTTGTACATTAAAATTCACTCTTTGTGTTTGTCAGTAAAGAATGTGGCCTCATTCTAAGAGGAGTCTAGCCCTTTTCCAGTCTTCTGATAGGTAACCTCTAAACCCTTGGAATATTCTGAGTGATAGGAATATCTTTGTTATCAATGACAAACCCCTTTGAGCACAGCTGATAGTTTATACTAAGAAGATAACTACTCAGTGCAGCCTGCTACTACACTCAACATTCTTAGGATGGGAAGTGCCAGAAAGGCCAATCATATGATTTGTTGTGGGCTTTGGGTAACACAATATCAGGTCAACCTAGATTCTAGGCTCAATTGTAGACAATCAACCAATCATGCTTAGGTAAGGAAGCCTGTGGACACTGAAGTACAGGTGAGATGCCCAGGGTGGCAATACTCTATGCTGTTTGTCACACACCAATACCGAGAGAGAAATACATTCTGAAAACAATGCAAGCTTCATATTTGGAACTTCTCAGTCTTTGCCCTACGTGTCTCTTTCCTTGGCTGATTTTAATGTATCCTTTCTCTTTAATAAGTGTATTTATAAATACAATGGGTCTCAGTGACATATGTGTAACTTGCTGAGAAAGTCATTTTGGAAACCCCGAATGTAGTTGGTATCAGATATGAGAGTGGTCTTATGTGGAAACTGTGCCTTCAAACTTGATATGTGGACCCTAACCTCTTGCAGTTGGGGCCAAAAATCTTTGGTAGACTTGGCAACCTGGAAGGGTGTGCCCTGACATCACAGTTTTTCCAACTTGGGGAAATGTTCTACCGTTCTGTGAATTTCGACAAATGCAAATGCATAGAATCATATATCCATCATTATCATATCATAAAGAGTAGTTTTGCTGTCCTAAAATATCCTTTGTGCTTTACCTATTGGTAACTTGCCCCTCTGAGCAAATCCCTGGAAATCTCTGATCTTTTTACTGTCTCTATAGATTTTGTCTTTTCTGGAATGAAGAAGTTCAGAGAACAATCCACAAAAACAAGGACTGAATAGATATCATGATGACACTAAACTCATAGCTGTCAATAGTAACTCTGAACGTGAACGGGCTTAATGACCCCATCAAAAGGCGCAGGGTGTCAGACTGGATAAAAAAGCAGGACCCATCTATTTGCTGTCTACAAGAGACTCATTTTAGACAGAAGGACACCTACAGCCTGAAAATAAAAGGTTGGAGAACCATTCAAATGGTCCTCAAAAGAAAGCAGGGGTAGCCATCCTTATATCAGATAAACTAAAATTTACCCGAAGACTGTAGTGAGAGATGAAGAGGGACACTATATCATACTTAAAGCATCTATCCAACAAGAGGACTTAACAATCCTCAATATATATGCCCCGAATGTGGGAGCTGCCAAATATATAAATCAATTAATAACCAAAGTGAAGAAATACTTAGATAACAATACACTTATACTTGGTGACTTCAATCTAGCTCTTTCTATACCCGATAGGTCTTCTAAACACATCATCTCCAAAGAAACGAGAGCTTTAAATTATACGCTGGACCAGGTGGATTTCACAGATATCTATAGAACTTTACATCCAAACTCAACTGAATACACATTCTTCTATTTCTGGCAATTATGAATTAAAAAATACCTGTTTCTGGCAAATATGCCATAAATATTTGCATTCAATTTTTTGCATAAACATAAGTTTTCAACTCAAGTGGATTAATTGCTCAGTCATGATAAGACTAAGACTTAGTAAGGAACTGTCAAACTGTCTTTCCAGGTTTTTTTTTTTTGTGTGTGTGTGTGTGTGTGTGTGTTTTGGTCATTCTAATAGGTGTGTGGTAGTATCTGATTATTGTTTTAGTTTGTAATTGCCTAATGAAAAATTATGTTTAAAATATTTGCATATTTCTCTTTATTTTTATTATGAATGGGTGCTGTATTTTGTCCATTGTTATTTCTAAAGATTTTATTTATTTATTTATTTATTTATTTGAGTAAGAAGGAGAGAGAGAGAGAGTGGAGGGAGGGACAGAGGGAGAAGGAGAAAGAGAATCTAAAGCAGATTCCCTTCTGAGTGCAGAAGCTGATGTGGGGCTTAATTCATGACCCTGAGATCATGACTTAAGCTGAAGTCAACTGATTGAGTCACTCAGGCATCCCTGTCCACTGTTATTTCTGAATCTTAATGTGATCATATGGTTGTTCTTTAGTCTGTTGATATGATGCAATTTTATTAATTTTTTTGAAGGTTGAAGAAGCCTTAGTTATTTAAAGAATAATAAAACATAACTTAGTTATGTTAAGAAGCCTTCGTTAGTTAAGTGTCTTTTAGCTCAGGTCCTGATCTCTGGGTCCTGGAATTGAGTCCCCTTTGGGGGCTCCCTGCTCAGTGGGGAGTCTGTTTCTCTCCCTCTCTCTCTACTGCTCCTTTCTGCTTGTTCTCTCTCTGTATCTCAAAAAATAAATAAATAAAATCTTTTTTACAAAGTTTCTTTATTATGTTTATTTGTCTCATTAATAACATGGTTCTTATATTCTGTTGGTTTTCTACTTCAACATTATGTTTGTGTAATTGCCAGGTTCTTTAACTCACCTTGTTAGCCTTCTGTTCAGTACTTTCTTTTGTTTTGATACAGTATGACAGATTTCTCAGTTCTTTTCACACTCTATACATGACTTCCTTTCCCTCTATCTGACTCGTACCTGAAAGCCTGTGCTGTGCTCTTTTCTATTTATTTTTACATACCTTGAAGAAATGATTGAGTGGGGGCAGTAGAATGGGGGATCCAAGTGGAAGTGACCACATAAAAGCATATTGTCTTTGGTAGAATGCCAGATCTTAACTTTCCTTCTGGTATTGTATTTTTAAAGTGCTCCTGCTAGTATTTTTTCAACATATATGGAGTCTATGTCTGCTTCAATGTGACAAATAACTTGAGTTTTGATTTTCTAACTTTGCTTAATGTCGGTGTGTATTATAAGAACCTTTGCCTCTATAATCATTCTTGGTATTTTTAATCTCTAATTTACCATTTTCTCTCCACCAGTAACTTCCTTTACACTTCCATAAAAAATAAGAAAATATAGTAATAGCCACCAATTCTGTTCTCTTGAGATTTGGAGTATTAGAAGTAATTCCCTACATTGCTACCATACACCTGTATCAAAATTGTAGAGGAAGTGCTAGGATCTGAGCTGAGCTCGGTGTCTGCTTAGTCCCCCAATTTATTTTTTCCTTTTTTATTAATTTCTAATGTTAATTGCATTGTGTTAATTCTGACATCTGGGTTGGGCTGGGGAGTTTTGGGCTTTTTTTAAAAAAAAAAGATTTTATTTATTTATTTATTCATGAGAGACACACAGAGAGAGGCAGAGACATGGCAGAGGGAAAAGCAGGCTTCCTCTGGGGAACCCAACGCTGGACTCAATTCCAGGACCCTGGGATCATGCCCTGAGCCAAAGGTAGATGCTCAACCACTGAGGTACTCAGGCATTGCTTTGCTGTTATTTTTAAATAAATTTTTAGCTCTTTTTTTAAAAATAAAAAAATAAAATAAAAATAAAATAAATAAATAAATTTTTATTTTTAATAAATTTAGTTAATTTATAATTGATGAAGAAAGTTTGCAATGCAATTATAACCTATTATTTTAATAAGGAACCATCAGTTTATTTTCAAGCTATATACTATTAGGCTTCTGTCCATTACTCAGCTGCATACAGCTCTAATTGAGGTCATCAATGATTTCTTCCTTACCAAATCCAATCACCTGTTTTCAGAGCTAATTTTATCACATCCTACTCAAGCATTTAATATAATCGATTTATTTTCTGTCCAGAAAATCTCTTCTTTCTCATCAGTTAACTCATTCTCTCCTACCTTGTTCTAATCTACTTATCTCTTCTTCCAATTATATTAACATGCATTTCTTCCTCTGACTTCTATTGAAACATGGTTTTCCTCTTAGTTCTTTCTGTCCCTAAATAATCACTTCCATGCATACTGTCTCAGACATGTGTCACGTTAAAGTTTCTCTCTGAAAATCTAAGCCTACTGTCCACTTCCAATGAAAGATACCATATGGGACCTTATTGTTGTATTTTTACCCTTTTATTGCTCTCCCCCTGTTTTTTGTTTGTTTGTTTGTTTCATTTTTGTTTTCTGTGTGTGTGTGTGTGCTTGTGTGTGTGCATGTGTATTGGTCTTTATGAATGAAGCTATTCCACCAAGCACTCTGAAAGGTGAATTTATTCCATCTCACCCTTGTGTAAAATAATGCCAGTCACTGACTGCAGAACAGCACATAGTCCAGAAGACTGGCTTGGGCTCATTTTTCCTAGCAAGGACAGAGATGCCATAGTCTAGGTATTGAGTGTCTCCACTTACAAAACAATGCCAAACAACTTTAACCATGAGATTCATTACAAATCTGTGGTCAGTTGCCTCCTTTCTGCTTCTGCCCAAGTTTATAAAATCTTCATTTAACTTGTCTTTGGGCTTCCAGAATCATCACCATTTGATTCATCTTCTACATTGCTTGAATGATATTTTTAACACATACTCCTGAGCATACTATCTTGCCTAAATACTTAACTAACCTCCTACCATTATAACCTGATTCCAGACTCTATCAAAGACTTTAAAAACTCCTGTTCTCCCCACTAATCTTTTATTCCTCATTGCCTGCTACAGGCCTGCAACAACAAAATTCTGCAGGAAATTCAAAAAATCATTTCATGAAAACTTCTGTTATGCTCATTGGTGCTCCCAATATCTGCTGGATTCTTTCTACTCCTCTATGTCCATGTGGCTGTCCCTTGTTTATTATGTTGCCAGTCTCATTGTGCATGTCATCTCTATACTGCTTTTTCTGACAGCCTGCCTGTTACCCACTTTCTCCTTTGCCCCCCTACCAGTGTGGTATTTATATTATGGACCTTCAAGAGCTGTAAACCCCTTTAGGAAAACAGAAAGATGTACTTGTTTACTTATACAATTTTCTTTCTAGTATTTAAATGAGTGGCAGTCATACAGTAAGACAGAATGGAATATTAATGAATAAAGTATATATTCTAAGCTCTGAATAAATATTCTTTTTTAAATAGTAACAATTTGGGTTTCTCAAAGAAACTAAGATTGCACATGCCTAGATTTGTCATATTATCTAAATACAAAGCACCTCACATTTTGAATTGGTTTAGAAAAAGAGAAAAATAACCTAGTCAAGTAACAAGAAATATTTTCCATAGGTCTAAATGGTATGCTGTTAATTTATTGATTTAATAGGCTTAAATATATTAGTCAGTGATGTACACTGTTTCCCCGTACTGAAAGGCATATCTTCTATAATAGGGAAATCTACTTCTTTATACAGCCTTTGAGAGCAAAGAAAATCGTTGGTTTTTCCCTCACAACCAGAGACTTTATCTGGTAGGTACTCACTGAATTAAATTGCTCATTTCAAGACAATACAACTGTCTGGGGACTCAAAGGTTCAGAAACATTGAAGATTTTAAGAGATAAGTTTTGCTGTAGAGTTAAAAAAATATTGTTTAAGGTCTTCTGGATAATAAAAGATAGGATAAACAATGACTCAAGTTATACAATGAAATGACATTGAAATATCGGGCTATTTTTGTCATATCACAAGTTAATGTACTTAACACTTTAGTCTTATGCCAAAGGGGATAATTTATCTTTTAATTACTACCCAAGTATCACATGTTATAGGTTGCTAACATCAATTTGCATTATCTCTTCTTTTTAAATTAAGCATGGAAATTTTACCCTTCTCTTGTCAAAGGAACAAGATAAGGTTCAATCTATTTAATAGGAAAATACAGAGTTCAAGAATGTGACCAACTGAAAAATAGAATTTGATTCTGGTGCTGTTCTAAATTTCACTTTGGAAGATTTTTTGAGAGGGGCAAAATTGTAAAATTCATCATTTAGATTTATGATAATTAAAATATAATAAGCCTAGCTAAATGATTCCTATATAAATATCTCAGTCTTTTGTTCTATGGGATGTGGAAAATAAAGTGACATAAAACCTACTTGTGCTGTTATGTTTATGGGGATCCAGGTAAAACTGTGTCTTCAATAGATAATACATCAAGTTTACTGAATCTTACAGCATTGTCGCCTAAGTTATCATTGACTAGCATGTACAAGTCTTTAATTCATGAATGCTTCAGTGCCCATGACTCCTCTGTAGAGCAATAAAACATAACAGCCTCAGAAAGTGCAGATGTGCAGTCAGTGGCTAAAGTTGATGTGTTTCCTCTTCTACTTTGGTTATGGTGAGATATTGTGCACCATTAAATAGTTTCTGTACATCATTGCATCACTGATACCCCTGAAGTTATTTAATATTTATTTATTTGGACTTAAATAAATATGAAACTAGAATGTAAACTATGCCTGATAGGAAACTTTGTCTGTTTTGTACTTTGCTGTATTCTCAGTGACTCTAATAGCAGAATAATGAATAGTCATTGAACAAATATTGACTGAAAGGAGAGGCCAAATAGATTTACCGTGGTTACAGTCAGGATTGGTACCAGAAAAAAACTAGTGGAATTCATTGAGCATTCGCCTTCCCATGAGATATGTACGCTTCTTCCTTTTTATAGAAAAGGAATACATAGTATATACATCTAGTGAGTTTGGGATTCCTCCAAATGTACTCAGAAATTTAGATGACTGTGAACATTAATCCTGTAGAGTGTGTGTGCATGCAGGTGGTGTGATTAAGATCCCTTCAAACTTGTAGCATTTTTTAGTTCTTTCACTGGTTGTAGAACCCCTCGGTGTTTGGTGTACACTTTGACCTCTCACAAAGGGAAGCTTTCTACCTCAGATGAGGTTGAGGACCTTCTCTGACATATTCTCTCAACCTCATGTCCCTCTAACCTCTCCTGTGCCAAGGTTTTTCCAAATCCTGCTTATTTTAGGCATCTGGAATTACTCTAATAAACAAATCATCCAATATGCTTTGTGAGTTATTAAATTATATTTCCTTAGTCATCACAGCTTTTTAAAAATGTACCCTAATTCAGATTTCAAAATGCCATTTTGAATGCCAAATGTTTCTCAAGAGAGGATTTTTCTTTTTGCTTCCTTGTAATCAAAAGAATTGTAGGGTGACTTATAACAATGTTAAATGCAGTATTTTCCAAATGATGTTAGGTTATTGCAGGAAAACCATTGTTTGGATTCCTGGGGCTATAGAAAAGTTACTGGCTAACTGTGCAATTTTTATTTTCCAGAAAATTTAGAGTTGCAGTTTTCAATTTTTATTTATTTATTTTTATTTATGATAGTCACAGAGAGAGAGAGAGAGAGGCAGAGACATAGGCAAAGGAAGAAGCAGGCTCCATGCACCGGGAGCCTGACGTGGGATTCGATCCGGGTCTCCAGGATCGTGCCCTGGGCCAAAGGCAGGCGCCAAACCGCTGCGCCACCCAGGGATCCTGAGTTGCAGTTTTCGAAGATATATAAAGTTCTTTCAAGTTCTAATATCCTGTGTCCCTAAAAATAACCATATTAGCACATATATTACTCTATTGCTTTTATTTGTTTACATGTTTGTCTATTCTTTTTGCTCTCCTTGAGATCAAGATCTAGGAAGTTCATTCATTCACTCATCTATTAATTTCTGCATGTGTGCACTCATTCAAGTAATAACTAGTGAATGTTTGCAATGCATTCCTCCAGACTCTGAGGTTTGAGGAGAGAACAAAAGGTCCAACTATCTTTCCTCAGGTGTCTTACATACTAGAGATAGAGAGATAGAGAGACAGACATACATGTAAATATATAATAAAGTAACAGGACTAACAGGACTATGAAGGATAAACAGAGTAAAGGATAGAGTATGCATGGTACTGTTTTTAAAAGTGTGGTCAGTGAAGACCTTTCTGAGACATGTGATTTGAGCAGAGACCTGAATCAAACAGGGGAGCAAACCTTGTCAAGATATGCGAGAAAAGTTTACCAGGTAGAAAGAAAATCTTGTATATATATCATGTGGTAGAAAGTTTGCCTTGTGGTTTGAGGATCAAGGATATGATGAATGAAAAGTGAAGTAGTAGAAATGGCATTGGAGAAGATGCAGGGCCAGATTGTGGAAGGCCTTCTAGAGTATGCTAAGGATTTGGAATCTTATTGTGTGTGTGGTGGAGAGGCAATGCAGGTTTTGAACAAGATGTAACACAATAGAATGGCTGATTTTCATTTTGTTTTGTTTAATTACTCTGGTTATTGTGTGAAGAATAGGCTGTAAAAATGGAAGAAAGGAATCAGAGAGACCAGAGGGAGAATAATAGAATAACCCAAGGGATAGTTGCTTGTGTGCTAGACCACAGTGTTAGGAATAAAGTTAAATAGAAGGCATAGTTAGGATATATTTTGAAGATTAAAAAGATAAGATTTGTTGGTAGGTTGGATCTAAGAAGTGAGAGAAGGGGAGGCATCAAGATGACCCCTAGTGTTTTGGACTGGTCAATGACAGAGACATTTGTTGAACTGGAGAAAGATGCACGGCAGAAAGCAGAATGGGGGATGTTTTATGTTGTTTTGACTGCTCAGTTTGAAATGCCTATTACATAAGCAATCAAAATAGGTGGTTAACCTGAGTCTGGAGTTCATGGCAGAAATTGATCCCAGGCATACAAATGTGGGAGATGCTGGTGAATGTAGATGGCATCTAAAACTGTGGACATGGTTGATATCGTTCAAGGAGTAATGTTGACAGGAGAGGAGCAGAGGGTCAGGGAAAGAGTGAAGGAGAGTGGTTACCAGATTAGGAAAGTAGAAGGGAGATTCCAGGATGATGTAATATAACAGTTGTAGTTGAGAACAGGACCCTTTTGAAAACAGGACAGACCAGTTTGAGTAAACTATAGGAGGAACAGAGAGTGTGATATGAAATAAGCAGAAGGAAGGAAAAAGCAGGTGCTAAGTTGAGATGAGGCTGACTAGCCATGCTAGTCATTCTAGTCATGCTAATAACTGACTGAAGAATGTTTTCACTGGCAATTACTAAAGTATTCAATTGTTTCTTCAAAATCTATCTAATTGAATTGTGAAGATTAGGTTAGAGAGCTAAAGAGAAAAGGCAGATAGACTGAGCATTCAAGAAGTGTAGATGAGAGGTGGTTGATCTTGGGCCCAGATAGTGAAGGTGGAAAGAGAGAACTGAATGTATTTGAAAGAAAATTAGAATATTTGGGTCAGGTTGCTAGTTTGAGTGCTTGGATGAAGTGTTAATATCTGTTGAAATGGAAACAACTCATACATGGAAAGGCACCACAAATTTGATGTGCTTCTTGTCAGGTGGATGTTTTGGTATTTGAGAGCAAAATTAGGATGCATGTTCTGATTTTTAGTCATCTACAACATACAGGTGGCAATTAAAGCCAAAAGAGTAAATGAGTTTCTCTATGAGTGAATGGAATAAGAGGAAGTAAGAAGCACTGGAGAAAAAGCCATGTCCACCAGCGTTAGAGACAGAGAACAAAAGTTGGAGAAGGAGCAGACAGAGATCTGAGATAAAACCCAGTGAATATAAATAATAGTGAAAGGGAACAGAAGGGAAGGGAGAAGAAATGGGTAGGAAATATCAGAAAGGGAGACAGAACATGAAGACTCCTAACTCTGGGAAAAGAACTAGGGGTGGTGGAAGGGGAGGAGGGCGGGGATGGGGGTGAATGGGTGACGGGCACTAAGGGGGGCACTTGACGGAAGGAGCACTGGGTGTTATTCTGTATGTTGGCAAATTGAACACCAATAAAAAATAAATTTATTATTAAAAAAATAAATAAAACCAAGTGGATTCTGACCACAGAAATCAAACAAACAAACAACATACAGGAGACACATCTTCAAGGCATTGACTGTAGGCAGTACCTGTGAGGTCCCAAAATTGTGCTCATACCAATTTGCTCTTAGAACCTCTTATGTATGAGAGTCTACTGTGCAGCCTATAAATTGATTGTGAAATTGGGACATCCAAGATGTTTTGTCAGTGTACTGGTTTGCTAGATCTATGGTAACAAAGTACCAAGACTGAGTAGGTTAAACATCGAAAAAAAAAAAAAAAAAAAGGTATTTCTCACAGTTCTGGAGGATAGAAGTCTGAAATGAAGGTGTGAATGGTGTTGATTTCTTTTGAGGCCTCTCTCCTTGGTTTGTAGATTACCCCCTTCTTTTCGTGTCCTCATAGTGTCTTGCCTCTGCTCTCATCTGTCTTTATCTCCTCTTTGTATAAAGATGCTAGTTGTATTGGATTAGGGTCCACCCTAATAAACCCTTTTTAAGTTAGTTACATATTTAAAGACCCTATCTCCAAATATATTCACATTCTGAGCGATTTCAATGTGGGGTTAAGATTTCAAAACATGAATTTTAGGGAAACATAATTTACCTCATCACAGTCAGATTACATAAAATCCAACATTTTTAGGAATTATGACTTGAAAAAAAACTTAAAGCTTCTTCAGAAGTAATTTGATATGTGGCATCATACAACTTCACTATTCCTAGAGAAAAACAAAACTATACTGCTATGTTAATGGTGAGAACATTTAATCAAGAAAAACTATGGCTTAATTAATGATACCTTAATTTAAGATCTACCATTAGGAAATGTGGAAGAATGGATCAAACTGTGGGAATAGGTGCCCATGGTATCTCCCCTTCTACCCCAAATCTATAAAATAATGAGAGAAAAATAACAGAATAAAACTTTAGTATAAAAGAAGCTAAGAACAAGTGAAAAAAGTGAAAACGTCAGATCAATAAGTTAGATGATTCCACCTGTAATAACACATTAGTAATTACATTGGTAGAGTTCAGGTAGTGCTAATCCAGATTCAATAGATACAAGAAGCAGAAAGAGCCCAGGAGCTATTGAATAACCTTCAAGGAGCAGTGTTTAGTACAGGTAGTATGTTTAGCAACTGTGGAAAAGCAGAACGAATTGGGTGTATGTAAATATAATAAACATATATTCAGAGGAATGGACTCATGTGCTTATGGAGATTAGCAAATCTGAAACCTGCAGTTCAAGTGTGACGGCCATTAGACTGGAGACCCAGGAAAGAGCCTGAGTGGCAGTTCTAGTCCAAAGGCCATCTGCTAGCAGAATTCCTTCTTATTCGGAGAGGTCATTCTTCTGTTCTAGTCGCACCTTCAGCTTACTGGAGAAGGCACACCCACATTACACGGGGAGATCTGCTTGACTCAAAGTCCACTCATTTAAATGTTGATTTCATCCAAAACACTTTTCACAGAAATTTCAAGAATAATGTTTGACCACATATCTGATCATCATGGCCCGCTTGACCCATGTAATTAACCATCACAGCAATCTGTCTCTCCTATACCTTTGCTTACTAGTGGCAAGGCATAAATCAGGGAGGATGCAAGTGAGGTTGATACACGTCAGTGGTTCAGGTGGTCACTGCCCTGCTAAGATCTCCCCTGCCTCAGAGCTGGACAGTGGGCACTAAATCACTTCTTCTTCCAAATGCATCATGTCCCTTCCCTTAGTAGCCAGGTGCTGAAGAAATGATAGCAATCAGGTAAATAAAATATTTTTATAAAAAGCATTTTGTACAGATCATATGTTCATGAATGTACTAGATTCTAAGAAAGAAACAATTTAAGACAGCTTCAACTTTCAGGGCATTTTGAAATGTTACAGAAAAAGCAAAGGCAATTAAAATCAAACCTAGCAATTAAAGTACATTTTTCAAGGCTATGATTTAAATACTAAATAATAATACAATTTTTTATGATAATCCGGCTCATGGTAAAAGAATGAAATACTAATAATGTTAACATTGGTAGGCAGTTGAGCAATGGAATTGATTCATGCTTTCTACCTCCATTTCAAGCACTCATAAGATTCCCACACTCCTGCTCATTCAAAAAAAATAATAATAACCCATATATATTTTTTATTGTTTATGTACTATACTAGCACACATACTATATGTGTATGTAGTGTTTACAGGTTACCTCAAAAGATTTATTTATTTGGGCTGCCTGGCTGGCTCAGTCGGTTGAGCATCCTACTCTTGATTTTGGCTCAGGGCACGATTTTGTGGTTGTGGGATCAAGCCCTGGGTTGGGCTCTGAGCTCAGCATGGAGTATGCTTGAGATTCTCTCTACTTTTGTCCTTCCCCCACTCATTCTCTCTCTCTAAAATAAATGAATGAAATATTTAATTTTTTTCATTTGACATAATAGGTGGATAGTTTCCTTGATAAAAATTCCACTCTGAACCAGTATGTTATTGACAGGATTTGCAGTTTTAATTGAGAAGTAGTTTCCCAGCTGCCACCACAGATATATTGATCTGAATCACCTGCATTATCAAATCATAGATTCTTCATTTTTGTCATAGGTTAAAGGGAGAAAACAGTACTGCCAGTGACTATTGAGAAAATAACTTTTCAGAAGGTTAATTAATTTCATTCTGTGGATGTTCTTTAATTGCCACAGTCTTTGCATGGCTATTCAAATGGTAATTTAAAGAAAATTTAGAAACTGCAAGAATCGCATATACTCTTCAATAGAAAATAAAGCACTAAAGACATTAATATCTTTAGACAAATGTCTCCTGTTGAGTTTAAATCCATTCTAGAGATTTCGATTCCTGATTGTTAATAAAGAAACTCTCAATCTACAAATTACATCTAATGCATGTAGATCTTATGATGGGATTTGAGCAAGTGCATATATCATTAATACGATCTGAAGCAGGGAAAATTTGTTAAAGTGTTTGAGATTTCAAAATCTGAAGTTATTTAAGATTTAGTTTGCTCTCCTCCAGACCCAAGCACAGCACCATCTTTTGCAAACTAATTAAAGGAAAAAGCACTAGTAATGGAAAGTGTGTGTTACAGGCAGCAATTAAAACAAACTTTATGTCATGCTTGAGGAAATAAGCAATCCTGCATCTTAAACAGTACGTACAAGAAGTACTGCCTAAACACGTGCCCCAGATATCCCATAAATCCATCTCGAGATTTGTTCCTCAACTTGGACTCTGAGTTCCTTAAGAGCAGAGTACACTGTTATTTATACCTAATCATTAGTGTTTGACATAGCTCAGATGCCAAAACATGCACATGTTTATAGTTTTCTACTTCATAGATGCAATATTTCATTAAATTAACATCAGAAATTGAATGGGAAGCTTTTGAACAATTCATTATTGAGCTTAGGAGCATTGCAGTAGCAGGAGCACAGAGCTACGGGAAAGAAGTGGTTGGTATACCTGGCTTTTTTGACAACAACTATTCAATCAATAGCCAAGTGTCTGCTATGAGAGGACACTCTGCTAGACAAGGAGAAAGTGATTTTAAGTAAAATATTGCTTTTGTTGTCAAAACAGGGTTATGGAGTAGGGTTGGGGAAGGAAGAAGATCATTATCTTTTTCAAAAGCTACAACATCCCTAGCAAGGACTGGAATCCCCTACTTGTTGGCCAGCTTTATAGGTGCTCATGAATTTCACTCCCTTACTTTGGGTTCTTCTGACACATTGGCCATTTTTTCCATTCCTTTCCATCTCAAAGTCTACCCATATGGTTCCTTCTGCCTCACATATTTTTCACATCAACTTTTAAAGCTTCCTCAAGAGGACACTCCTTCTAGCTTCTTTTAAATGGTAGCTTCTTTTTTCAGGTCTCATTAAAAAAGTTATTTCCTTGAGGAAGTAGATAGTAATTCTAATTAGGAATTAGAAGTGAAATAGCATATGCCCTGTTACTCTTAATGCTTCTTACTGGGTTCATCCTCCTGTTCATTACCTCCTATGTTTTTCTTTCAGAGAAATCTGACAAAATTAACTATTCAAGTAAATAATTATGATATATTTATTAAATAATAAGTTCTAAGAAAGCAGAGATCAACTTATTATTCTTACATTTCTGCTATACTTACCATTTGATAAATGTGTAGGTGTGTATGCCTATACACGAGAGATCAGAGCATGATTAGGGCATGTATTAGTGTAAGGATGGTCACGCATACAGAAGTGCAGAGGAAAGGCATTTTCATCAGATTAGGCTATCAGAAAAGGCTCTTCAAGATAGGAGGTTTGGATAGGAGAGTAATCGTTTTGTATGTTCAGACAGTAGTTAACAGTTTTGTCTCTAGAATTACATTACCTGTGTTTGTCACTTTACTATGTAATATTTGCAAGTAATTTTTCTAAGCGTCAGTTTCTCTATCTGTAAAATGGAGGTAATAAATACACCTCATGCATTGAGTCGCTATGCATCATATTTATATACAAATGCAAACAACAAACTTACCTGAATCTGGTTTATTATAACAGCTAAATAACGGAGTAGGAGGGTGGTTCAGGCAAAGGAATTGGTATGAACAATGAAAGGATGAAAGCCAATAATTTATAAATCACATGATTTTTTTCACTAGCTCTAAATGAGATAGTTCAGTGAAAAGAGGAAGCATAGAATCAGTAGGAAAGCTTGCCCCTTGAACAGCGTGAATTATTTTTACTTTGTGTTTTGATGTTTCATTTTGCATGCAGTCACATTCAGCAATAAAAATATCAAAGTTTGCATAAATACAGAGTTATGTGGCCAATGCAGAGTAAACAAAGCTGTGAATTAGGTTTCAACAATTGGTTGAGAGGACATACTGAGAAGACATGTATTGAAGTCTATTATGTGTATAATATTCTTCTTTTTAAAATAATTTTGACTGTTCACATGAAGTGTTCTGGATCAAAGACAGATTTCTTATTACTTCAGAGTAAATAATAATTTGTTGACCTCTTTCCCCATGCCTTAATCTTTATCTTGTATCATGAAAGCCCAGGGGAATTTTCCTGCATGAACAGGAAAACTTCATAGGTGAAGGGTGAGGAAAATTTTATTTTTCTACTTATAAAGGGGAATGAAGCAGTCTTTTGCTACCTTCTTAAGTCTCCTCCAGGGAAATATAATGGACCTGAGTCTTAATTTCAACCTTTAGTAATGTAAATGAAGTCTCCCCAGGAGCCATGTAGCCTTATGTATCTGGACTTTTACAACCTAGAGATGTTTCCAAATCCCCAGGCTATCATTTCTCTTTGAAATATAAATTCCTAGAAAAAAACTTTCTCCAGTCTTCTGGTATTTTGGGGTGTATCTGGGAGCTAGTCTGGACTGTGACCATTTGTCCATCTCAGGGAGATAAGAGGAATTTTATTAGCCTTTTGGGTCAGAGAAATAAACCTGACAAATGACTTGGCATCTAATCCTCCTGTGAAGAGTGAAATGTTTTAAGGGAAATAAAGGCAAACATTTCCACATTTCCTATTTTACGTTGTATTCATTTCCACGTCCCAGAAGGCTAAGGTCTTGCATAAGCTCTGAGAATTCCAGGGAAGATTTATTTTCCACAAAGCCTTTATTCTTTTTTGTTTTGTTTTTGTTTTTTATCGAAGTATAATTAACATGTAAGTGTCATATTAATTTCAGGTGTACAGTATGATTCAGCAATCCTATACATTTCTCTGGCTCATCAAGATAAGTGTCCTCTTGATCCCCTTTATCTATCTCACCCATATCCCCCCCAACAACCATCTGTTTGTTCTCCGTATTTAAGAGCCTATATTTTCGTCTCTTTTTTTCTTTTTTCATTTGTTTGTTCCTTAAATCCCATATATGAGTGACATCATATGGTATTTGTCTTTCTCTGATTATTTCACTTAGCAGTATATCCTCTAGGTCCATCCATGTTGTTGCAGATAACAAGACTTCACACTTTCTTATGGCTGAGTAGTATTCTACTGTATATACACACACTTTCTTTATCCATTATTTAATTGGGTTGCTTTCATATCTTAGCTATAGTAAATAATGATGCAATATGCATAGGGGTGTATATATCTTTTCAAATTAGTGTTTTCATTTTCTTTGGGTAAATATCTAGTAGTGGAATTACTGGATCATATAATAATTCTATTCTTAAATTTTTAGGAAACTCCCTACTGTTTTCCACAGTGGCTGCCACAATTTACATTCCTACCAACAGTGTAAAAGAGTTCCTTTTTCTCCACATCCTTGCCAATGCTTGTTATTTTTTATTATTTTAATTTTAGCCATTATGACAGGCATGAAGTGATATCTTTGTGGTAATCATCAACAAAACAAAAAGGCAACCTAATGAATGGGAGAAAATATTTACAAATGATATCTCCAGTAATGGGTTAATATTCAAAATGTATAAAGAACTTATAAAACTCAACAATTAAAAAGTAATCCAATTAAAAATGGGCAGAGGACCTAAATACATATTTTTTTCTGAAGAAATATACAGATGGCCAACAGACACATGGAAAGCCTTTATTCTTTGGCATTTTCATATTCTTTAAACATCGATCTCATAGCAAGAGTACCAACCTATAAGAACCAATAAGAAAATTTCTTATAAAGTATTGAAATCCAGGTAGGTTTAAATTCATTTATTGAAATGATCAAATTGTTCAAGTGTTCATTTGAAATTCATTTTTGAACATTTAAAACTCTTATGTGAAAGAAATGAAGAAACATAATTCAAAAGTCACAGCTAATATTATTTTAAGTCATATCAAATTTAAGTTGTTTCCTCCAGGAGCTGTTCACACATTGTTTTTAATGCCATAGTTAGAGATTTAAGAGTGATAGAGCACAGACAAATATTAAGACTTTTTACAGATTCTTTATTTGTAGATAAAAACTCAGGTATTATTTGGATATTAATTTCATTCTTAGGTAGAGTTAAGAACTTTCCTAAAGTTTCATCCTCATCCCAGAACTTGCTGGCATTTCTCTGTGTTTAGAGCATGTGTCTGAGGTGGTAGAAACCTGCATAAAAAACAGGTAATTCTAGTTGTTCATGTGCAAATTTTTCAACATTTACTAGTATTTCAATGACCACTTTTCACTTTTCTCCAATCCTCTACCTCCTCCTTCTTGTAATCCTATTACCATTATTATTATTTGAGATGAAGAAAGAGGAACTTGTTTGCTTGTTGGGTATGTACCATGAAATAGGCACTTGAGTAATCTCTCAAATCTTAACAGCCTTATAAATAATTGTTTGATAAAAAGATAAAGAGATATCATAAATTAGTGCAACAACAGATTAATATTCAATAGAAATACGTGAGCCACATGTGCAATTTTACATTTTCTAATAGTCACATTGGAAAGTAAAAAAAGTAGGTTAATTTAATGGTATTTTTAATTTAACTCAGGAAATCCAAAATATTATAAATCTCAAACCTCAAACACTTGAATCAAATGTCAGAAAGAAAAACTAATAAAATAACTATTTAAATGAAAAGAAATATTTAAATATTTAAATGAAGCACCCAGCATGTTACCATTTAAATTTTTGCACTGTAATTCAGGTTTCGATGATCATAAATGTACTTTTTAATCCCCACTACCTATTTCACCCATCCCCCTACGTATCTTCCGTCTAGTAGCCTTCAGTTTGTTTTCTATAGTTCACAGTCTGTTTCCTGGTTTCTCTCTCTTTTTTTTTTTTTCTCTCTGTTCATTTGTTTTCTGTCTTAAATTCCACACATGAATGAAATCATATGGTATTTGTCATTCTCTGATTGACTTACTTTGCTTAACATTATATTCTCTAGCTCCATCCATGTCATTGCAAATGGCAAAATTTCATTTTTTTTTATGGCTGAACAATATCCATTGTATAATGTACCACATTTTTTTTATCCATTCATTGACTGATGGGCACTCAGGCTGCTTCCATAATTTGGTTGTTGTAAGTAATGCTGCAATAAACATAGCAGTGCATATAACCCTTTGAATTAGTATTTTTGTGATCTTTAAGTTAATACCCAATAGTGTGATTACTGGATCATTGGGTAGGTCTATTTTTTACTTCTTAGGGAACCTCCATACTGTTTTCCATGTGGCTGTGCTAGTGTGCACTCCTACCAACAATGTACAAGAGTTCCTTTTTCTCCACGTTCTTCCGGCACCTGTTCTTTCCTGTATTTTTGATTTAAGTCATCTGACAGGTTTGAGGTGATATCACATTGTGGTTTTGATTTGCATTTCCCTGATACTAAGTGATGATGTTCATGTTTTCATATGCATGTTGGCCATCAGAATGTCTTCTTTGGAAAAATGTCTATACGTGTCATCTGTATGGCAGCCTATCTTTAAAACTAAGGTTAATATGACCACATCATTATGAGAATTCCATAATTGTATTCTTCAAATTATATATTATAAAATATACTCTAAATGGTATAGTTTCCAGTAACTTATACAACAAATCACCTCAAAATTTAGGAGCTTAAAACAGTAATAATCATTCTGTGTGTGAAAAGGTTGATAGTGGAAAGCTCAGCTCAAGGAGTCTGCCATGGTTCTCTTATACTCCTTTAGATAATGACGACCCAAAACAGTAGTGTGGATCTCTTTCTTTTCATGCAATTTAAGAGTCTACTCATGTAGTCTCTCCTCATGGGTTGGTTTAGGTACCTTGCTGTGAGGTGATTAGTCAGACACTCCATGGCTACTGGAGTTTTCAGAAGTATATATTCCAGGGAACAAAGTACAGGCTGCACTGCCTTTTATGACATAGCCTCAGAAATCAAATGGTGTTATTCCCACCATACTCTATTAGTCAAATGTCACAAAATCTTACCCAGTTGTAAAGAGAAGGGTCGTAGGCCTCACTGCTCAATGAGAAGATGAATAATTACACATTGCAAGAAGAATATGTGAGATGGGAGTTTGAAAATACATCTTGCCATAGTATAATTTCAGAAATTTTGTCAAAAATTGTCCCTCCTTTTGCCTAATAGGATAGATAAATTTCTAGTGTTTGTTAGTTATTTCCTTAACTTAGATATATCTCTTCAGAAGTATTATTTTTCTTCATTTTCATTAGTGCATTCCTTAGTGTAGTAATTCAGAAAATGTGAATGAAAGAATTGCTTGATGTAACAGAGTCTAATAAAGAAAAATATTCTATTTTGTCTTCTTTATCTCAATTCATGGATAAATTCTTTTCTTTATTTTTGATGAAGGTATAATGAATGTCTCTGAATGTAAGAAGTATAATCCTAAAAAGGTAAAAAATAAATCTGATTTCAAAGAGTATTTTGGTGAATTAAACTTTCCTGGTAAATATTATTGCAAAATCAGAAATACAGATAGTTGGAGAACATCGAATCAGAAAGTATTTATGAACACATATTTCTGAAAATGTATACATACATAAACACAAGACACATATTTTCAGGTATACACTTCTTTAAGAGTGCAATGTGTCACTTGAAATTGATTTAAAAATTGAAATACTAATAATATCAATAATTGGGAAATTTCTCTTGGGTTATAAATCAAGTAATTCTGGAAAATCTTCCAATGGAAGAAAAATATAAAAAGAAAATATTGAAGAATTTAGATAGAGCTAAAAAAAATAATGAACAATTACTTCAGTAAAATCTGGAAGACAGTGAATACTTATATATACCTATGTAAAATTCCTCAGTAGTACTCACCGTTTCTTTGTATGAATTGGGTTACTAGTGTCATTTCCTATTAGCCTCAAATAATTATTTCAGTACCTTTTGTAAGGCTGGTATTAGCAATAAAATCTGTTTTTCTTTGTATTGCAATATCTTTGCTTTGCCTTTCTTTTGGAAGATCGTTTTGTTTGATATATAATTTTTAGTTGACATTTTAATTTTCATTCAACAGCTTGAAAATTCATTCCAACACCTCCCTCCCTCCCTTTCTTTTTCTTTCTTTTCTTTTCCTTTTTCTCTTTCTTTTTTTCCTTCTTTCTTTCTTCTACTTCTTTCTTTCTTTCTCTTTCTTTCTTTCTTTCTTTTTTCTTTCTTTCTTTCTTTCTTTCTTTCTTTCTTTCTTTCTTTCTTTCTTTCTTCTTTTTCTCTTTCTTTCTTTTTTCTTTCTTTTCTTTCTCTCTTTCTTTCTTTCTTTCTTTTTTTCTTTCTTCTTTTTCTTTTCTTTCTTTCCTTCCTTCCTTCCTTCCTTCCTTCCTTCCTTCCTTCCTTCTCCTTCCTTCTCCTTCCTTCCTTCCTTCCTTCCTTCCTTCCTTCCTTCCTTCCTTCCTTCCTTCCTTCCTTTCCTTCCTTCCTTTCTTTCTTTTCTCTCTGAATTTCTAGGGGTTACCTATAGATTGACCTTGGTTAGAGATTTGTCAAACATTGTGCTTAAGCATACAAGGCTTTCCACCCCCCCAACAGAAGCCTTTATTCAGCCTCATTGTCAGCTCTGAGCCACAGCTATGGAGCAATCAATCTCCTAGCCCCACTGGCACTCAGGAAATGAGGTCAGCCCCTGTCCCCAGGGGCTAGAGCCGAAGGTATGGCCCATGGGCTGAGGCTGGTACTGTCCTAAGCAGTCCATCGACACTGAAGGACAGTGCCATGCCATGGGTAGCTCTCAGATGTCCTTTTCCATCCAGAATATGGGCCATCCTCTCAGGTCTTGGTACTTCATCTCCAGCAGACTTTGTGGACTGGGCCCTGCAAGAGGTGGGGTGAGGAGGTCAAGGGCTCAGGCAGGGGAGGGGGTGGTGGCAACGATGGCCTCTTGTGGGCTCTTGGAGCAGTTTGGGCAGTTACACTAGGTACCTTGTAGGGTAACACTAAATATAGTGACACTTTGCAGATAGATCAGATCAGTGTAGGGGATTGGGAAACACATTCAATGTTGAGGCAGTTGCAGCATGTCCTAGCTTTTATTTTCTACATCTGTTAGTTGCCCTTCTCAGGTGAAAAATCTCAGTTAGCTGAGGCTGTCTGCTGTCTCTTCTGAGATGCATAGCCTCTTAGACAAATAGGGATGCTGGGAGTTTCTCAAAGACCACTATGGTTGTTTTAACCCCCAGATCTCCCTGGTATCTTTCTAACTAGTCTGTTACTTGGCTTTCTCTGTTGTTTGCTATGGGGATCATGATAGCTTTTGCTAACACCTCTGGTTATGGATTTTTTTCATACTTCCCTCGGAATCAAGACCTCCATCTTCATGAAGTGAGGCTACCAATACTTATGATGTTCCCTACCCTGGTAGGACTAGGGTATCATGGAGCTGGATGGGCACTTAAGAGAAATTTCTGGTTAAACATGGCAAGCCCCAAAAGATTTTATGAAAGTTCAGCAAATTTCCTTTGCTGCATCTTAATATTGCAATAATGCAGCTTTTAAATTATGAATACATGCATCTTAATCAGCTCTATGCTTTGGGTCAATTTCAAGAGTAAGAACTAATTTCTTCTGAAATTTTTTTTTCAGTTTTATCATTGTACTTTTAGAGATTTGCTGAAATATTTACTTCCAGAATAACTAAAATATACATTCCAGACTAGCTAAAACATATTTGATTAATAAAATAATTAATAAATGTATTGATATCCCACTTGGCAAAAAAATGTCTTGAAAAGGCTTATTTTATTAACACGTTAAAAAGATTTAGTGTTGGGGCACCTGAGTGAATCAGCCAGTTAAGCATCCCACTCTTGATTTTGGCTCATGTCATGATCTCAGGGTCATGAGATCAAGCCCTGTGTCAGGCTCCATGCTGAGTGTGGAACCTGTTTAAGATTCTCTCCTCCTTTCCCGTTATCCTTCACCTGCTTATACTTGCTCTCTCTCTCTCTCTGTCTCTCTCTCTGTCTCCAAAAAAATAAAAACAAAATAATAAAATAATTTAGTTTTAACACTTAAGCACATATTTGTCACCACTTTCAAAGTTCCTAATTGTTCTAGTAATATTTCCATGGTCTTCATGTGCAAACTTACTATTTTTATTAGACTCTCAAATGCTTAGTCAAATAGTTAGATATTCACCTCCTTATTCTAAACTATTTCTGAGTTTATAAAATTTTTATTTCCTCAAGAACTTATTTCTTTTTTTCCTTAAGTACTTATTTCTACATACAAGATGAAAATTTTTTCTAAGATGTAAGTCTTTTTTAATTGCAATTATAACACATTTCCTAGTACACATAAGAATATTAATGTAATTAATACTAATAACATTTTTCAGTTTATTAGTATTTGTTTCAAGGTTATATATCAAGTACATAAAGAAATGAATATGTTTTATAACATAGTCATGAATACTTAATACATATACTCTTAAAAATAAATAAGGTTAGGCCTCAAATTTTTTAATAGTGAAATGCACATAAATATAAAAGAACATAACCTATATGAAATGTATATTTTCATAAAATAATATAAATTCTCTGAGAATGTGGAAAAATATATCTTATTAGAAATGAAAATGTATATTTGTAGCATCTTCAAATAAAACACATTTAGAATATTTGTGTTTTGGTCTTCTGAAAAGGTCTTTGTATTTATTTATTTTTATCTTTAGTAACATAAAACAATTCTAATACTTTAATTTTTAGCTTGTGTAGTTTGTTTTGAATCTGATTGTAGGCCATAGGACATACTCTTTTGTGAATTGGACATAGAAAACAGAGTAAATTCAAAGTCAAGAGTTATCATTTCAAAGGCAAAACCCCACTTGATCTTCTTACTCTAAATTGCTACTTTAAAAAAGAACCTTATTTATTGTCCAAACTACTTTTCTCTAATGCTGTTAAGTGCAGTTGGATATTATGAGTTTACACCGGAGTTATGCCAAAACAGATGTGCTTGTGTTCTGCTTTGGCAGTCCAGCTTCGCCCTGTTTCCATCATGGCATTACAGCTTCTTTTGAATGAAATAATAATTTGGATAAACTATAATGCTGCACATTGTATCAATTGAGTTTTCTGCAGTGAAATAGATTGACATTGACCAATCAGTTCCCATATCTCATAAAGAAGAACCTTATGGAACACACTAGGGAGCAAGGGACAAAACCTGACTACCTATTAAGTAGCTGAGAGGATGGGGATAAAACAGTGAGAGAAAAATGGCATTTAGATAAATAGTATTTAAAAATATTTTATTAATACACATTATTTATTATAACCATTTTATAATGCAAAAATGCATGGAAGACATAAAGATTTTTCATATACTTCCTGCCTCACACAGGCATAGCTTTTGCATTATTAAGATCCCCTACCAAACTGATACATTGGTTACAAAGAATAAACCCACACTGACACATCAATATCACCAAAGTAGTGGTTTATGTTAGAGATGACTCTTGAAGTTGTACATTCTGTGAATTTGAACAATATATAATGACAATATAATGACATACATTCACCATGGTAGTATCATTCAGAGTATCATTCATTACCCTAAAAATTCATGCTATGCATATTCATTCCTTCCTTCCCCCAACCCTTGACAATCACTGATCTTTTTACTGTTCACCATAGTTTGTCTTTTTCCAGAATGTCCTACAGAATCATGCAGTATGTAGACTTTTGGGATTGTCTCCTTTTACTTAGTTAAATGCATTTAGGGTTCCTTTGTGTTTTATAGCTCAATACCTCATTTCTATTTAGTATTGGATAACATTCCATTTTCTGGATACATAAGAGTTTATCCACTCTTCTACTGAAATACATCCTGATTGCTTTCTAGTTTTTATTAGGAATAAAGCTGCTATAAACATCTGTATGTAAGTTTTTGTATGAAAATAAATTTTCAGCTCATTTGAGTAAATAACAAGGACCACAATAACTGGATTTTATTGTAAGAGTATGTTTATTTTTTATTTTTTAGGAGTATGTTTAATTTGCAAGAAACCATTAAACTATCTTCTGAAGTAGATGTACCATTTTGCATTTTGCATTTGCACCAAAAATGAATGCATCCTAACCAGCATCTGGTGTTGTCAGTGTTCCAAATTTTGGCCATTCTAGTAGGCATGTAGTGACATCTCATTGTTGCTTAGATTTGCATTTTCCTGATGAGGAGCATCTTTTCATATGGTTATTTGTTACCTGTAAATCTTCAGTGAAGTATCTGTTAGGAGCTTTGATCCATATTTTGGTCAACTTGCTTTCTTATTGCTGAGTTTTAAGAGTTCTTCTGGTATGTTCTATTTTATCAGTATGTATTTTGTAAGTATTTTCTCTGAGTCTGTGGTTTTTCTTTACATTTTCTTGACACTATCTTTTTTGTTTTTATCTTTTTTAGTAGCTTCACACCCAGCGGGGAGCACAATGTGGAGCTTGAATTCACAACCTGAGATTTAGACTTGAGCTGAGATCAAGAGGTGGTTGCTTGCTAACTGACTGAGCCACCCAGGCGCCCTGACAGTATCTGTCATAGAGCATACTTTTAAAAATTTTAATGAGGTCAAGTTTTCTCTTTCATTGATTATGCCTGTGGTATTACATCTAAAAAATATTGCCAAACCTAAAGTCATGTAGATTTAGTCCTATTTACCTATAGGTTATTATCTAGAAGTTTTACAGTAGATCCACAATTCATTTTGAGTTAATATTTTAGAAAAGTACAAAGTCTGTCTAGATTCATTGGTTTTGCATGTAAATGTCAGTTAATTACAGCACTGTTTATCAAAAACACTGTTGCATTGTTTTGTCTTTGTTCCTTTTACAAAGATTAATTGGCTATATTGGGGCACCTGGCTGGCTCAGTTGGCAAAGCATACTGTTCTTTACCTTAGGGTTGTGAGTTCAAGCCCCACATTAGGTGTGGAGCCTACTCAAAAACAAATAAAACAAAGATTAGTTGGCTATACTAATATGGGTGAGACTCTGAGCCTCATAGTCTGTTCCATATATTCATTTGTCTATTCTTTTGCCAATATCACATTGTCTTGATCTGTAGCTTGAAGTCAGGTAAAGTTGATCCCATCTTTGTACTTTTTTATCATTATCATGTAGCTATTCTGAATCTTTTGCTTGCACATACAAAATCTAGAATCATTTGTTCGATATCCACAAAATAATTTGCTGGGATTTTATTGGGATTGTTTTGAATCTATTGGTCAGGTTGAAAAGAACTGACACCCAGCAATATTGAGTCTTCCTATCCAAGAACATGGAATATCTCATTTCTGTATTTAGATAGTTCTTTCTTTTTTCTCATCAAAAGTTGTAGTTTTCCTCATATGGATCTTGAACTTTTTTTTTAGATTTATAACTATTTCATGTATGGGTGGTAATGTAAATCATAGTGTGTTTTAATTTCAAATTTTACTTGTTCATTGCTGGTATATAAAAAAGTGATTGACTTTTGTATTCTGCAACCTTACAATAATTACTTATTAGTTCCAAGAGTTTTTTTCTTGATTCTTTTAGGTTTTCTACATAGATGAGTATATCATCTGTAAACAAAGATAGTATTTTTTTCCTTCCAAATATGTATAATTTTTATTTCCTTTTCTTTTTAAAAATTCATATTCAATTTATTAAACTTGAAATCAACAGCAAAGTTTGTCAGAAGACTTTAAGCTCAACTTACAAATATTTGTTTACAAATCAAATAATTTTGTAATAAAATTTTAGAATATCTACCTTCACTTCTTGTTATGAATATCAATTTCTTTATAATTTTGACAGATTAAACTTCTCTAAATATTTCCCAAACATATGCAAGTTGTATTAAGTAATTTCCCTTAAACTTTTCAAATCATCATCACAAATTTGATTCAGTATATCAAAATTTTCAAGCATTTCACACACTAAACAAAGCAGTGTGAACTTTACAGCAGTAATGACAAATCTTCCTTAGGTTATAAATACTTTTGCAAGCCTATTCTAAACATATCAGTTTACTAAATCAGATCCTTTTAAACTTTAGAGACTGTTTACAATCATTCTCTTAAATATGTCAAATTAAAATTATATTCCATCAGTGTCAAACATTATAAATTACAAGAATAACATTGTCTTCTTATGTTACGTAGGACTTCCAAAAATTCATACATTTTTTGACATTCTGTATAATGTTGAAAAGCACTGGTGAGAGATGTCATGTTTACCTTGTTTCTGTTTTTAGTCAGAAAGCTTCAAGTTTCTCACCAAGGAGTATAATATTTGCTATAGAGTTTTTTTTGTTTGTTTTATTTTAGGGGGAGTTTTATTTTTTTTTTTTAATCAAGTTGGGGGAGTTCCCTTCAATTCCTAATTTATTGAGAGTTGTTATCATGGGCGGGTGTTTGATTTTGTCACATGTTCTTTTTTGAGTCTATTGATATTATTAAGTGACTTTCTTCCTTAAGCAATTGATTTGATGGATGACATTAAAGTGAGTTTTGAATATTGAACTAGCTTTGCATACCTGGGATAAATCATGCTTGGATATGATATATAATCGCTTGCATATATTGCTTCATTTGACTTGCTAATATTTTGTGGAGGAATTTTGCATCTATATTAATGAGATATACTGATCTATACTTTTCTGTTCTTGTAATATTTATCTGGTTTTGTTATTAGGGTAATACTTATGAAGTGATTTAGAATATTTTCCCTCTGTTTTTATCTTTAGAAAGAGATTATACAGAATTGTTATTTTTTTTTCTTAAATGTTTTGTATAATTCACCAGTTGAACCCATCTGGGCCTGATGTTTCCTGCTTTGAATAGTTACAGATTATTGTTTCAATTTATTTAATAGTTTCAATTTATTTAATAGATACAGGCATAATCAGTTTGCCTATACCTTCTTTTGAGAAATTTTTTAAAGATTTTGTTTATTTATTCATCAGAGACACAGAAAGAGACAGAGGGAGAGGGAGAGGGAGAAGCAGGCTCCATGCAGGGAGCCCAATGTGGGACTCTAACCCAAGATTCTAGGATCATGTCCTGAGCCAAAGGCAGGCACTCAACCACTGAGCCACCCAGGCGTCCCTTCTTTTGAGAATTCTAACAGATTATGTCTTTCAAGGAATTGATCTATTATCAGTTTTTTGAGCATAGAGTTGCTCATAATATTCCTTTATTATCCTTTCAGTATCTATGGAATCTGTAATGCTAACTCCTCTTTCATTTTCCATAGTAGTAAATTTTGTCCTCTATTTTTTCTTAGCCTATGTAGAACCTGATCAATTTTATGAATATTTTCACAGATAGCACTTGTTTTCATTTATTGTCTCAACTGATACACTGTTTTTAATATCACTGATTTCTATTCCAATTTTTTTTATAAGACTCCATGCACAATGTGGAGCCCAATGTGGGACTTGAACTCACAACCCTGAGATCAAGACCTGAGCTGAGATCGTAAGTCAGACACTTAACCAACTGAGCCATCCAGACACTCCTATTATAATTTTTTTTATCATTTCTTTTCTTCTAGTTTTATTTGGATTTCATTAACTTTTTTAAAGTTTCTTTTGAAGTTTAGATGACTGATTTTAGATCCTTATTTCTAATGTATGCAATGATATAAGTTTACTTCCAAACACTGCTTTTGTTGAATCCCACAAATTTTAGTAAGTTGTGTTTTCATTTTCATTTAATTTAAGATATTGTAAAATTTCTCTTGAGATTTCTTTATAGACTCATATATCATTTATAAGCGTACTGTTTAATCTTCAAATAATTTGAGTATTTTCCAGCTATATGTTATTTATTCTTAGTTTAATTATATTGTGGTTTGACAGCAGAAATTTAATGATTTCCATCCTTTTAAGATTTTTTTTTTTAATGGTCCAGAATGTGGTCTGTCTTGATGAGTATTCTATGGAGCTTGAGGAGAAATGTCTATTTGACTATTGTGTATGAAATATCTTACAGATGTTCATTTTACCCAGTTGATTGATGGTATTGTTGAATTGAACTATTTCCTGACTGATTTTCAGCCTACTGAATCTGTCCATTTCTAATAAAGGGGTGCTGAAGTATTAAAGTATAATGGTGGGTTTTTCTAGTTTTCCTTGCAGTTCTATCAGTTTTTGATCTTGTATGTTGGGCCAGTATTTTAAAGCACATACATGTTAAGAATTGTTAATTTTTCTTGGAGAATTGACCTACTTATTGTTATGTGATGCTCTTTATCCCTGATCATTTGACTTTTTCTGATGTCTGCTCTGTTCATTATTACTATAGCTATCCAACTTTCTTTTGATTAGTGTTATCTGAGTGTATCTTTCTCCATTTACTTTTTAATTTCTGTTTCCTTATTTATAAAATGATTCTATTGAAGATAATATATAATTTGGTTTTGTTTTTTGCTCTACTCTGACAATCTCTGACTTTTAATTGGTGCATTTAGATATTGACATTCAAAATGATGATTGATACAGTTGGATTAATATCTACCACATTTGTTACTTATATTTGTTGCCATTGCCACTGTTTTTTGTTCCTATTTTTGTCCTCTACATTTTTCTACCTTTTGTGATATTAATTAAGCACTTTTTAAGGTTCTCATTCCTTTCCTTTCTTATCATATCATTTCTACTTCTTTCTTGAAAAACTTTTTTTAGTGGTTGACCTAGAGTTTACAATATACACTTACAACAAATCCAGGTCCACTTACAAATAACACTTTATTGCTTATCAGGTAGTTCAAGCACCTTATAATAACAACATAATCCTAATTTCTCCCTCATACCTCTTATATGATTGCTGTCATTCATTTCACTTATACATAAACACAGATAAGAATAAGAGTTTTGCAGGGTACAGAATTCTCTCAACACTTGACATATTTTCTCTTGACACTTTAAATAGTTCACTCTTTTCTTACTTACATGATTTCTGAGGAGAATTCAGATGTAATTCTTATCTCTGCTCTTCCATAAGTAAGTTGGTTTTTCCTTCTAGTTTTTTGCAGGAGTCTTTCTTTATCTTTGATTTTTTTTATAGTTTGAAAGTGATATGCTTAGGTATAGTTTTTGTTTGGTTTTGGTTTTTGACTTTTAGGAAGGAGATGGGAGCATTTATCCTGCATGGTGTTTTCTGAGCTTTTTAGATCTGTAGTTTGGTGTTGACTATAAGGTGGGAAAATTATGTTACTATCGTTTCAAATAGGTCTTCTATTCCTTTGTATCTTCTCCTTCTGACATTTCTATCATGCACGTGTTACATCTTTTGTAGCTTTCTGAAGGTTTTTTGATATTCTTTTCTGTTTTATTTTCAATCTTTTGTTTTGTTTTGTTTTGTTTTTGCTCTTCATTTTGCTCTTCATTTCTTTAGGTTGCAATTGATATATCTACAAGGTTAGAGACATTCCTTATTTGTGTCCTATCTACTAATACGCCTGTCAAAGGCAGTCTTCATTTCTGTTATGGGATTTTTATCTCTAGGATTTCTTTTTTTTTTTTTTTTTTTATCCTCATAGGATTTTCATCTCTCTGCTTACATGTCTGTTTTATCTGTAGAGCCCTCAGCACATGTATCAGAGTTGTTTTAAATTCCCAGTCTGACGACTCCAACATCCCTGCCGTAGCTGAGTCTGGTTTTGATGCTTGCTCTGGGTCTTCAAACTATGTTCTGTTTCCTGTTAGTATGTCTTCTAATTTTTAACTGCTACCTGGACATCATGTGCCAGATAAAAGGAGCAATTGTAAGTAGGTCATTAGTAATACAACAGGTGTGAAGAGGATGTGTTCTACAGTACCATGATTAGATCTGTCTTTTAATTAATCTTCACTTCTGAATGTGAATTCTACATGAATCTCAGCCACCATCACCCCTCCAACTTTAGATAGAACAGAAAGGTTAAAGGTCGTTACAGCTGGGTATCTCCCTTCCTCCAGGTCAGTTAAGCTTTGATGAAAGCCCAGAAGGCTAAGGTCTGGTTAAATAGCTTTTCCTAAAGCCTGAGATTATTAAGAAGAAAACGGGTACAGAATGCTGTGACATATTTCAAAATGGTACCTTTTTTCTCCCTCTGTTAGAGGACAGGGGAATTTTTTCTGAGAAAACTGAAATAATTTCAAAATTACTCAAGGAAATGGAAAAGAAAAAGTACAAAAAGTTTGTATACCATTGGACCAGATTATTCAATAGAGCTAAGAACATTCCATCCCATTTACTTTATGTCTATTTTTTTCTCATCTCTTTCACCCCCTCTCTTCCTTTCATACGTCCCTCTTGTCTTTCTCTCATATACACACACATTTCCCTCTACCTTATCTATGTCTATCATTATGAATTATAGCCTTAGCAGGATAAGGATACTCCTTATTTTTTAAATGCTTTATTATTCTGTAATATATCTTGTCAGGTACCAAGTTTGTAATGCCTGCTCTCTTTATATTTGTATTTCTCTGGCATCTTTGCTTACACTTGTTTCATAACCTTCCTATCTTTGTCTTTGTGTCTTTTAAATACAGGATAGAGTAGGCTTTTTTTTTTTTGTCAACTGGAAGTTAATTTTTTTTTTTAGTTAAGTAAATGGCATCCATTTACCTTGCTGATATATTTGATCTGTTCAGTGTTTTGTTGTGCTTAGGTATATTCACATCTCTTTCATAAATATTCTGATATTATATAAATCCTCTCTTCATTTTCTTTCTCTTCCATTTTAAATATTTTTTTCATTAGGAAACTTTTTTATTTTGGTCTAATGGTTACTCATATTAATATCAATATATTTATATAATTTCCTTATTACTCTGGTCTGGTTTGTTATTTTCCTCTACCAGGAGCATTATTTAAACATCTTGTAACTTTTCCCACTCTAGCCTTTTCCTTCATCATCTGATCTGATACCTTTTACTCTTTAAATATTTATAAGACAATCAGTAAGCCAGTTTTGGTTTTCAATTGTTTTCCACATAAGCTCCTTGCACCCTTAGTTTTGACAATTGATCTATATCCGTGTTTTCTGAAAATATAATTATGACATGCTATATTCTGTTCTATCATTTAATTGTGATCCAATGGCAAGTACAACTCGTGTGCACCATTATTTGTCTTGTCAGTGTCTCTCCTACCATTGTTTATCTGAAGATCTTTATCTAAGAGAGTCCTCAAGGAGTGCTCATGGAAACACTTTACTGGGCTGTTAGGTTCATGACTATTTTACATTCAAGTTAATTTGGCTCAATATAATGTTGTTAGCTCACATTTTCTTTTTGTGAATATCTTAAATATGTTACTTCACTTCCTACCAGCAGAAAGTACTGTGATTAAGAAATCTGAAGACAGTATTATCTTCTTTCCTTTATAGTTGACTAGCTCAATATTTTCTTAAGTGGTGAAATAATTCTTAAAAATCTCTTAAGTTACACTAAAATCTAGTATTTTTCTACAATATGTCTTGATGTTGGTCCTTTAGATTTAATTTTTACAGACTTTAGGCTATTTAAGTTTCAAATATTATCTGAGAAAAAATGGATATATATTTATTCTTTTCCTTGGTTTTCTCCTATGTAGAGTATTACCATATGTGTGTTAAATTTTTTTTTCCTGTCTTCAATATGTTACTTTTTAAAATACTTTAAAAAATTCCTTTATTTTACTTTTTAAAAGAAGTTTTGGGTTAAATGTAAAAAATATGTTAAAATTCATGTAATAAAATTACAGTTTAATGAATTAAACATAATCAAGTAAATAGTATTTAGATAAGAAATGGAAAACTATCAAAACCCCAGTAGTTTCACATATCTTCATTTAATTGCTAACATCATGAAAGGTAACTGCCATCTTGACTTTTAATATCATACATGTATTTAAATTTTGTGTAAGGGATAAGTACAGTGTGTCCTTTTTTGTGTCTGGCCTTATTCACTGAGTTGTATTCATGTTGTTGTGTACAATTATTCATTAAATCTCTTTTATATATGTATTCCATTGAGTTAATATGTCATGATTTATTATTAATTATACAGCTAAATAAAATTTGGGCTCTATTATGGTCTTAGCTATTAATAAATAGTTCTGCTTTGACTATAAAGGCACCTGTCTTTCAGTGAATATATGTAAATATTCTTTTATGTATTTACCTACAAATGGGATTAGTGGATCTTAGAGAATAGATATGGCCAGTTTTGGTAGGTATTGCCAGTCCACCAGTGTTGAATAGGATATGTTAGTATTCTTCATCTATGTAAACAATTGAGATTGAGTGTCTTTTTTTTAAAGCTGTTCTGAAGGTGTTCCTTTATTTTTTAAAAATTTTTTAGCTGTATGTAGTATTGCATTATAGTCTTTTTTTCCCTTTCCTTTCCCATATTTTTTTTATTAAAAAAAAGTTTCCAACTTCTATTTCTCTTAAGTCATTTTTCAATGGGTTTACTTTAGCTTTTTTTCTTACTAATTTTAGTTCTAAAAAATGTATTTGTTTTAGTTCTTTCCTGATTTATTATTTAGTTTCTTTTTTCTCCATTATTGATTTCTTCCATCATGTCCTTAATTTATTTTAGTTATTTTAAATAATTTGGTAATAGTTTTTATCTACTTGTGAGCATATCTTATTGTCTGTAAGGACTCTATTCTGTTCCTCATTATCTTATAGTAGCTCTGTGTGTAAGTAAGTTATGATTTGTTTCTTATTCTTATTTTTTTACAAAGCATTCTTTTTTTCTCCAAACTATTAGGAAGGAGATTATATAATTTTTACTCTTCTAAGTTTGTGGTTTTAGTAGTTCTTCAGTTGCCATATGAGTTCATGCTTTCTGAGCTGTTCTGGGTCTGCTTTTTCCTCCAAGTTAGCTGGATCTTCCCTTTTCTTTGCCACTACTTTCCCTGCCCTTTCAGCGAAGAATATATTACCAGAGGTTTCTCCTCAGTTCAGGGCTTTGTCCTGGACAATTTGAAGCATTGAAAGGAGTTACTGTCCTAGCCCCTATAGATCAGAGACCCCTTTCTACTCACCTCTTAATTGGAGAGTACAAAAAATCCTCCAAGCTTCAGCTGTTCTCAAATGGGCCTACTGTGTTCTCCAGATAGCTCCTGTTAACTATGAGTATTTCTTTTTTTTCTTTTTTTTTTTTTTTTGGTTCTTTCATATCCACTAGAGGTTTCTTTATTTCTTTCTTCTTCTTTCCACACAGATAATATAGTGCCAGGACATATTATAACTGTTCTGTGGTTTTTCTCCAGGACTAAACACAGTTTAGGGTATATGAGGCTACTTCATATTTTTTTGTGTTGTCATTGTTATATATATATTATTAATATATTAATATGTTATCATTAATGTGTGGGTGTCAGTCACTTTGTTTTAGGGAGAATTTAAGAAGATCAGAATATTATGATACCACCTCTATCTTCCTTCTATTTTCTTTAAGATTTATATATTCCAAGATATGCATCTTAAGCTGGATAGACTACACAAGTGTTAACTTCATTGTTCTTCAGTGTTTCAAAGGTTATACCTATTCATTCATGCATTTTAAATTCCTAGTAAACTAAAAATTACAATAATAATGTAAAGATGTATTTTATAAATGATATTTAGCTTTTTTGTTCTTGCTCATTTCTTGCTTTCATTTTCTGAGAAAATATATTCCAGAACTATAGAATTACAGATACAGTGGTATGTTTTCTAAAAGATACATTTATTCATAAAGCAGGTTTTGTCTATTATAACTAGGAAGCAATAGTTTTGATATGCATGTCAAAGATGACTTGAAACAGCTTTTGCAAGAGAAAGCAAATGTTTCTTCATGAATTCTTGGCATTTATAATCATCAGAAAAGAACTCATAAAACTAGTTTTCTAAGGTTGTCTGGTGGTGTTAATGGCCCTTTACTGAGTTTAATTGAGCTTAAAATTCAAGAGGCAAACCACGTGCTTTTGGCTATTCTTGTATATGTTAAAGGGCAACTAGGCTTAAATTTCTTTTAAAACCTAGCTGTCATTTTCCAAATCAAAATTTCATGATTAAAAATGAGTGGTATATTTACCCTTGTTTCTCTCTTTTTAACTTTTAGGGATTAGTCTTTTTCTTTTAATCTTTTGAAGATTAAAAAAGTATGATTATTCCAAGAAAACAGGTCTAGTGCTTTTGATTTTTTATCCCCACATTGCTTGATGCAAAACTACTGCGGGGCAAATAAATGGATTTAGACACAGATCTTATTTCACTGCATTTAAGTTTAAATGAGATAAGTGGGAAATTTGATGTGCAACCTACTTCATTTATTTAAAACAGATTGATTATTTTTATCTTAGGTGAGCAATTTTGAATATCTACAAAAGTGGCAGGTGTCTGAGTTGTTGGAGTTGTTGGCTTAAAACTGCCACTCTTAAATATGGCTGATATAAACACCTGAAAGAGAAAGTAGAGATGTAAGGCAAATGTCTACCTCATTTCTCTCCAATCATTTCTCTTCCAAAATGTACTAACTCCTTGGAGGAAAATCATTTTAATACTAAAGATGATAATAAAATGTTTTTCATTTCAATACCTTGAATATTTAAATTCTCAATCCACAAATTCCATTGGTCAGTAAACAAGAAATATTGAATTGAGACAGGTAACTGAAGAATGCGATCTTTTTGTTAATCTGTCATATTGATATTAAAAGTGAAAACTCAGTCTCTACAAATGTGAAAATAAGCAAGCAGTTGTCCATTTTATTTAATATATATTAATTAAACTTCATTGTCCTTATGTGCATATCCATTGAAATAAGCATTAATAAAAGATATATTTAAACTTGTAGTTCCAAATGAATGTTATCCTTCAAATTGGTCACATTGGAAAGGACTTTACTTATTACAATGATAGCATAATTGCTCAAGATACCTATTCTGTTTTGTTTTTGAACGTGTTACTCAGTTTGTACTCTAATGTTATTAAATAAAATGGATTTTGTGAATTCATTGTAATGCACAGAATTTCCATTTTAAAGGATGAAGATTTGACATGGCCAAAGGAGAGTTGGAGAAATGCATTCTAAAAGCAGTTCTAAGAGAGAATTCAAGTCTTAACGAAAAATGGCAGTTGTATTTAAGTACTGTCTGAAATTGAAATATAAAACTTATACTGGTTAAGTAATTTGCTTATTAGATAAAGGTATGAATATGACTCTAAAAATATGTTTATACATATATAAAGAGTACATGTGTTTATGTTGTATATTTCATAGATATATAATTGAATGATAGAATGTCATAGCCAACAAGGGGTCTTATAATCTGTGTCAATTCTCAATTGCTGCTGCTGTCTTTAAAAAAATGTCCAGAAAGTTTTATTTCCAGATTTCACAACTACTTAAGGCCAGAGCCAAAACAATGTCCTATCTTCTGATTCATTGTTTATTCACTAAGACATGCTTTTTAAAAAAAATATGAATTTTTACATGAACTCAAAATTATTGTACCTAACTTTTGTTTTTGAAAATGTATTTCTTTGATTTTGTAACTGGATAACAGGATAAGGCTGTGTTCTATTTCTTTATTCTTCCCCCACCCTATTCATCTAACCTGGCTAAGGGGTCTGGCTCTAGCCAGCTTGAGTAATTGCATATCTCAGCATTTATATCAGGGATTATAGGACCCCTGAGGTGAGCCACTTTAATAAAGGTTATGCTCCATTGTAACCATTGTAAAATCAGATCCAAGGTGCTTTTATAATCACAATTGATGTGGTTTGTGTTTATATGTGACATTTGACTGAAAACAAAATAAACCTTTTATTAGCATGAAATAGTTGAAAAAGTTACATTAAAAGTAGGTTGTATGTCTAGAGTTACAAATGACCTTTTATACATAAATGTCTTATTCTTAAAATATATCTTTTTAATATGTATAACGTGACTGGAAATACAAATAATTTAATCCATTGACCCGAAGTTTTAGAAATGCATTTCACAATTTTAAACTATTATCACCTACAACTGGGTCAATTCTGTCTCCATACACACACACACACACACACACACACAAACACACACGAAGTGAAAGTTACAAATAACGCATTTAAAAAAATAGATAGGAATTAGAAAAATGTATTAAGATTATTCTCAAAAATATTCTATAGAAATTGTATGAAAATATACTTTGTATAGTTTTTACTAACCCAAGAGTCATGTGAAGTAAGCTATAAAGGTAACCAAATAGTAGTCTTTGTAGTTAATTCACCTAGTTCAATTATTTGACATTTATGCATTATCTGATCTCCTCTGATCACCATGGAATCTTAATTATCCACATAAATGGGGAGGACTGGAAGAACAGATTCTCCCTAAGAACAATAACTAAAAGTAATGCAGATATGATTTGGAAATATATTTCATAGCAGTGTATGTATTTTATATGTCTTTATGTTTTTTCTGTCATTAAAATAGATAATAATCTAACTATATGACAATGGATAAGTTACTCATCTATTCTGGGTTTCACTCTGGTCCTCAATGTTCTTATCTTCAAAGTGTGAAAGTTTAAGTAATAAATCCAAAATTATTAGTGACAATATAATGTACCATTTCAGTGGTATTGTAAGAACTTAAACCAACAAATCCTTTTCAATTGTACTCACAGTTTCTGTTCAAATCCTTCCTAAATCTGTTTCCCAAAAAATGAATGTGTAGTTATCATTTTAAAACAATACAAATAGATACTCTAACCCACATATAGCTTATTTCTCTAATAATCTCAATTACATTCTTTCTTTTTATTTCTAAATATAAGGCAGATATTTAATAATCTTAAAAATATAAAATTTTTGTATAAAATGTCTAGAGCTTGCAGTAAAGTATAATATCATCTATAATAGATTTCAAAATAAGTAAAATGAGTATCACTATATAATTAGAAATTAGAGAGGACCCCTGGGTGGCCCAGCGGTTTAGCGCCTGCCTTTGGCTCAGGGCATGATCCTGGAGTTCCGGGATAGAGTTCTGCATTGGCCTCCCTGCATGGGGCCTGCTTCTCCCTCTGCCTGTCTCTCTCTCTCACTCTCTCTCTCTCTCTGTGTGTGTGTCTGTGTGTGTCTCTCATGAATAAATAAATAAAATCATAAAAAATTAGAAATTAGAGCTGTAATTAAAGCCAATGCTTCCACTGTCTCAAGGAAAGGAGAGGACACGGAGACAGAAGTTGCCTTCTACTTGCCAACCAAGGCTTTGAATTTTAAAAAAATACTCTGATAATGGAAAATGTTAAGTATATATAAAAATGTAGAAGATAGTATAATAAACAACCGCATACCTATCACTGAACCTCTATATAGCAAAATATGTTTTATCTTTTACCTCAACTCCCAACACTTTCTTTAGTTTACAACAAAAAATAGATGACATATAATTTCATCTGTAAAACTTTTCACTAGCTATCTGTAAAATAGAGGACTTTTAAAACAAATATAATAAAACATAACCATCTTACCAGAAATTAACAATATCCAATCAATCAGGCTTCAAATCTGAGGAGTTTAAATTCTAATAATTATGAAAAGTCTGGAAGAAGGTGCCTTATGGGTACATAGAAGTAAACAGAGTTTTTATGAAGAAAGAATCCTCAAGGTACCTTTAGTGAAGGAGTAGACTTGAAAAACTACATACAGCAAAGGGAAGATATCCAGGCACTTAATTTATTACACTTGGGTCTGTGAGTGAAAATTGTCTTCTCCAATATTCACAACTATACATCTACCATTAAATAGCTTTGGGGTTCATATTTACAAATTCCATATGATCTGGGAACATGCAGTAAACAAAATTACTGTCTAAAATCATTTGCACACTGAAAATACTGCTAGAAGGATTGATCTTTGATGGAGGACACACAAGATTCCTGTAGGTACAACCACCAGAACATGATTTCTCAATCCAAATTGCAAAACACACAAGGAAGCGTCCAGCATTAGTGTAGGGAATGTCAGAAAATACAGCAAACAACATAATATAACCAAAAGGTTTTATATCATCATAAGTTTCATCATGTCTAAGTTTAACAGATTCAGAATCTAAAATCAATATATATAAAATGATCAAATAAGAGGGATTTAGGGGTGCCTGGGTTGTTCACTGGTTGGGCACTTGCCTTCAGCTCAGGTCATGATCCCACGGTCCTAGAATTGAGCCACATCAGGTTCCTTGCTCATCAGGGAGCTCTTCCCTCTTCCTCTTACCCACCCAGAGAGCTCATGCTCTCTGACTCTCAAATGAATAAATAAAAAAATCTTAAAAAAGAGGGGTTTAAAATATAACGGGTTACTATAGAAAAATATACCAGTATAACTTAGAATAGAAATAAGCAGAAATTTTAAAAATGAAAAATTAGGGCAGCCTGGGTGGCTCAGTGGTTTAGCACTGCCTTCAGCCCAGAGTGTGATTCTGGAGACCTGGAATCAAGTCCCATGTCAGGCTCCTTGCATGGAGACTGCTTCTCCCTCTGCCTATGTCTCTCTATCTCTCTCATGAATAAATAAATAAAATCTTTAAAAAAAATGAAAAAAATATTCTAACCATTGAAATTAATACCTCAATATATGTGGTAAATAACATAAAATGTAGTTTTTGCAATATAAGAGGTAATTAGAAAGTTGGAGTATAAAGTTGAACAAATTATACTGTGATTTAAAAGATGGGTAATGTGACAGAGGGGTTAGGAGAAATAATTAAGGAAAAATATGCCCAATATATATCATATAAGGATTCCAAAGAAGAAAATACAGAGAAAACAAGAAAGATATTTTTGAAGGTATAGGTATATTTGAAGTTTTAAAGGATTCCCCAATAAATGATAGTATTTTTAAAATCTGGCCCTAGACAACTTCACAATATAATTATTTAAGTAAAATATCACTTATATTATTAATAGAGAATATTTTGAATAATGTACCATAGTGAGAAACAAACTTAGGAATGAAACTTTAGAATTTAGCAGAAATACTGACTCATCAATGGTCAGTGTTTTACTAGGTAATATCATGAGGTAAAACTTGCAGAACGGAGGAACAGTAAGAAACTTCTGAAAAAAACAGTCAATAATAAGTCATGGCCAGGTAATCTTTCTATATTTATTTGTCAGGTAAGTAAATCATTCCACATCCTCTGAGGGTAAGTGAATTAAGGTATGAAGAAATACATAAAGCTATAAAGACTGAAGATATTTCATGTTTTTACAAACTCAGATGATAGGAGATAAGGGCATTACAGAACTGATTAGACAGGACAAAACTACCAACTAGGATAACTACATAAAAATCTACACAAACACATGTTGCAGTGAAATTACAAAGAATCCAAAGCAAAAAGATGATCTGAAATGCATACAGAGAGGAAGAGCAAATTACATAAATAAAAAATAAATATTAGAATAACGTAGATTTCTCAGTAGCAAAACTGCAAGCCAGAACTCAATGACATAGTAACATATATATTTGAGATAAAATAACTGTGAACCTATTATTTTATACTTATCTAAACTACTATTCAAAAAACAAGGGCATGGGATATCTGGGTGGCTCAGTGGATGAGTGTCTGCCTGTGGCTCAGGTCATGATCCTGGGGTCCTGGGACTGAGTCCCACATTGTGCTCCCTGCAGGGAGACTGCTTCTTTCTCTGCATGTGTCTCTGCCTTTCTCTCTGTGTCTCTAATGAATAAATAGATAAAACCTTTAAAAATAAACAAATAAGAAACATCAAAAAAAAAGGGCATGATAAAAAATTTTTCAGAGAGCATACTTGAGAGTGTTTATCTGTTATACAGTATCATCATAGAATTTTCTAGAGATGATTCATAGTGTATAGAAACATTGAACATTAAAACAAAAGACTGAGATGGAAAGATGAGTTATGTGTAGGTATTTAGATAAATTTTTAAGTGTAATATTGTCTGACTGAAACCATAGTGATATAATTTAGATCATATTAGAATAATATGCAAATAAAATGTCATGAAACAGACATAATGTAGCCCATGGTTGGTCAGGGAGATAGAGGCATTTATTGCCTAATATGCACATAAATATGTAAGCAGAAATAAAAAAAAACTAAAGTATAGATTGCAAAACAGCAGAAAAACTCAATTAACAATAAAAGAAAAAATTCAACTAAGGAAAAAAGAAAAAAAAACACTTGAATAAACCAAAAATAAAGCAGGAAAGTAACAACAACAACAAAGCCAGGCTAAATCAAAAGTTCAATGTGATTTGTAACCAAATAATGTAGTGTATAATATTAAATGTGAATGAACTAAACATGCTGGTAAGAAGATCCTTATCTTCTGGTACAGTAATGTAGTAAATCAGTGTATTGCTTGTAAATACCTTTTCACTCCATTTACTGGGGTAACAAGAAATTTAAAAAATAGATAACCAATGTATTATATAACTAAGTAAAAATAGCAATGACATTGATAAGATTTTGACATATTTTCTCATAAATAACTTCCTATGGGTACTTTTAGGTTATAGTAACATACCTTTTCACACCAAAATATGCTTCTAGATTTTTTAAGTCTTTGTCAAAAAATAACTTTGTAACAATTTTTTTGTGGAAGTAACTATGCAACATGTAGTAGGACATAGGAAAAGATAAAACATTTTATTTGACTTTGTTTATTTTATTTCAGATTTATTTATTTTTATTTTAGAGAGGGAGAGAACACAAGTGCACACAAGCAGGAGGCAGGGGTACAGGATAAGGGAGAAGCAGACTCCCTGCTCAGCTGAGTTGGGACTTCATCTCACAAACTGGAGATCATGACCTGACACCCAGGAGTCAGATGTTTAACAACTGATCCACCCAGGTGGCTCAAGATAAAATTATTTCTTGCACTTAGGTATTTCATTTTTTGTATATTTCATTTATGTTTGTTATTACATTAATTTCTAAGTCTGTTTCTTATTTAATCTACATTGACTCAGTGAAAATTAATCATGTTCATGATTTGACTACATTAAAACTATTTATAGGACTGCACGTATCCATCATTTATCATATATCTTCCATATAAATATATTTTCTAATGGAAATCTATTTTATTCTTTTTTGTCTTTTCCCTCATTTCTCAAGGAGTAGCAGCCATTTTTTTCATATTTTTGCTCAGAATATATTTTACCTTTCTGTAGTATAATCCATATATTTATTTTGCATTTATGGTCTTTCTGTATTTTTAAAAGCACTTGTCCCTTTATTTCATCATCAAATGAAAAATGAAAAGTATCATATGACAGTTTGCAATAATTTATGTATTTCCTTTTCTTAATCTGTTCTCCAGTTTCATTAATTTTATTATTTCTTTGTTCATCCTAATTGTGTTTTCTTCACATTATGTATTTTCATTATTTTATTGACTTTTTTAAATAAAGATTTATCCACTCATTTTAGAGAGAGTGTGCATGCATGTGTTGGGAGAGGAGCATAGGGGGAGTAAGGGGGACAAGCAGATTCCTCATGGAGTGGTGAACGCTGATCTTGATTCCCGTACTTTGAGATCATGACCTGAGCTGAAAATAAGCAGGACTCTCAACCTACTCTGTGACTCAGACAACCCCTGATCTTTCTCAGTTATGGTCTTTTGAATCTTAAAAATGCCATTTCTGTACTTTTATTCAATATATGTATCTCTGTGTGTGTGTTAGGTTGATTAATGGGGTTAAATACTAACCAAAAATTTCATAGATTTTTTGAATATTGCAATATACCTAGTTAATCATAGCTAATAAAAATAAGAAATATATTTGAACCAAATGATGGTGTGTAATGTTCAAATGCAGATCTGCATAGATTCAATCTTCCATAACACATTTGGTGATGCATCCTCATTTCTAATTCTTGATGCATTAATGGCATAGAAATCACAAATTTATTTTGCTATATACTGATGTCTAAGCTGCAATAAGATGTCAGAAATGATGCTCTCAATTTTCAAAATTGTTTCCTAAACTAACGTACTAGCGTACTACATACTTTTCATATGTGTGTTTATCAATGTGGATTCCAGCAACTACATTAGAAGTATGCCATTATAAGGGCTTATTTAGTTAGAATGTGATGGAAAGGCTACTTAGAAAAACCTTCTATTTTTCACCAAAATATGTAAAACGTATGCCAAATTCAATTTTAGTTACCTGTAGTCTAGTTTTAGATATTTAAGTTGTATAATTTCTTAATTGATATATACCTTATAGCAGCCTGGATTACAACTGGTTTTGATTATAGAAATTGCCCATTTCTTTCAAAAAAATTTTTTTAAAGATTTTATTTATTCATGAAAGACACAGAGAGATAGAGAGAGAGGCAGAGACACAGGCAGAGGGAGAAGAAGGCTCCATGTAGGGAGCCTGACGTGGGACTCGATCCCAGGTGTCCAGGACCAGGCCCTAGGCTGAAGGCGACGCTAAACCGCTGAGCCACCTGGGCTGCCTATTTCTTTCAAAATTTTATGTTAAATGATAGCATTTTCAGGATAAACAGGGAAAAGGCACATGAAAATATAAAACCCACCTTTTAATGTTAGCTGCAATGTCCTGGTTTGAATCCGTACATCCACTATTACATTAATTGCTTTGTATGAAATTTTCAATTATAGAAAATATTTTATTTGTTGGTCACCAGGTATTTCTCTAGCTGGAGGAATTGTCATATAGGACAATAGAATTAAATTGTTAAATTGCACATTCTGAATTTATTTTATATTGTCAAAATTATAGAGAACAAGCTTGGAAGGAACTTTTAAAAATACATCTTTAGTTTGTAGATGCTTTAAAATGCTTTTATCATGGAAAAGAAGTAAACAAAGAATAGTATAGTGCAATAACAATGATCCATATCTTCTTTCATTTCCCCTCAATACCATTTTCTAAAGACATACTTAAAATTAAATTTGCACTTCCTCTCATTTCCACCTTTAATAATAGAGTATACATACCTAAAATACAAATACTCTTTTTCTGCATAACCAGCTTCCATTATCATTATTAGAAAAAATATATTGATAAAATTTTAATCAGTATTTAATCAGTATTTAATAAACAACCATTTTTTTTTCGGATTTTTTTTATTGTCTCCATGCCATCTAGAAAATTGGTTTCTCCAATTTAAGATCCAAACAATCTTTTTACATTGTTAAGGAAGCTCATTAGCCACTGGATCATTAGGCCTCTTCTATGGACAACTATATATTACACATGAGGTGAGCATTCCAATTCAAGTTCGATTACTGTGTTTTTACCTCTTTTTTTGAGTTTTTTCTCTTATAATGATGCAAACATCTTGGTTCTTTATCTCTCTGGTTCTTTGAACATTTTCCTTTTGATCACTTATTTTGACCAATCTGTGGCATGCTTTGGCATACTTTGTCTAGGCGTTGCTGTGTGTTTATGGTTTTTACCAAATTGAAAAATTTCCAGCCATTGTTTCTTCAAATATTTTTTTTTCTCTTCCTCTTCTACTCTAGACATTCTAATTATATTTTTAGTTGGCCAATTATAATGATTTGTTCATTTTTTGGAAAATATTTATTCTCTCTCTGTTTCATTTGCCTTCAAGTTCACTATTTCTTTTTCTCTGTAATGTTTAAAAAGCTATCAATCTTATTCAGTTATTTTTTAAATGTCAGATATTGTACTTTTCATAACTGGAAGTTGAATTTGGACTTATTTTCATATCTCCTATATTTCTACTTATCACTTTGAATTCATAAAATCTAGTTATAATTAATTGTTTATAATAATATAATTGACATAATGTCCTTGTCTTAATTCTAATATCTGTGTCATTTCTAAGTTAGTTTTGATTGATTCTTATCTTCTTATGATGTGTCAAATTGTCTTGCTTCTTTGCATGCCTCGTAGTTTTTTACTGGCTGTCAGACATGAATTTTACTTTACTGTGTGCTGTGTTCTATATTCCTATAAATATTACTATGCTCTATTCTGGAATGTAATTATTTAGAAGGAGTTTGATCCTTTTGGATTTTGCTTTCAGGTTTGTTAGACTAGACTAGGTTTATTTAGGTTGGACTAGAACACTGTTCAGACTAGGGCTAATTATACCTCATTGCTGAGTCATGCCCCGTCCAAGTAATTTACCCAATGCTCATGTAGTCTGGATGAAGGGAGAGGCACTCTTCTTGGCCAGTGTGACGATGGAGTACTATTTCACCTAAACTTTTTTGGTGCTTTATTCCTGGCCTTGAGTAATTTCTTCATATACATATGACCTTCCTGTCCTGTGGCTTGGAAATTCTCTCAAGCAGTCACATGCAGCAATCATAAGGGTCACTTCATTTTTTCCCCATTACTATGGATCATTGACTTTATTACCTGATGTCTATTATTTTGAAAACCATTGTTTCATATATTTACTTTTTATTGTTTTATGCAAGAGGGTAAATCCTATCTCTTACCCTGTCTTGGCCTAAATCATTAGTCTGAATAGCCAATTTTTATCTTGTATTATGATTAGTTCAATGATATGACAACTCTAATGTAAATCAGTCATATTTATTACACCATAGCTTAATTTAAGGTGATGTAATTGTTATGCAAAGGAGAGAATCAATGCAATAATTGAGCAATAAAATCTATATAAGTTGTTCACCTTCAGTTTTAGAAGATGATGTAAAGGGGGGTATCAAGGTTACTGGAGTGTCAGAAAGAGATGATTTTCAGTGGAAGGTGTTGAAACCCTTGTTAGGCATGTCTCACATCAAGTAACAAAGCAGAATCCATTTGAAGAAAACACACTGGGGGATGAAAATGGAGATCTGAATCACATGGAGTTTGGAACACTTTGCTATTTCCTGAAAATGCCTTATAATTTCTAAATCATGCTTTGCCTTATGTTGTCCTATCAATCTGGAATGATCTATGTCACCTGCCCCTTTATTCCACGTCAAACTTAGACAATTAAAAATGTCACTTGTTTATAAAAACTTTTGTAATCTGATTAAATGTAATTAGTTCCATTTCTGCTTTGGGCTTATACCTCTATTGAGTATTTTCAATTTATCTTGTATTGTAGGTACTGGTGAGCTTTATTGTCTCCTAGATGGTTATTATCTTGAAAGATAGATAGTACACTAGATTTTTTACATCCCTTATGGTAGTGGTTTTAATTGTAATATTTTGATAAATTGACTACTTTGAATTCAGGTTTTGCAGTGTTTACTAAATGATTCATCAATAAAAATTTAACCAGTAGAGATTGTGAATGGTTTGCCTCATTTAAAAAATGAGTTAAAAGTATTCAAGTTTAATGTTATTATAATACTCTTTTATGACATTATTTTTTATTTCTAACATGTGAGGTCAAAGAATAGGGCTGATTGATCACTAAGAGGACTGCCAGTTTAGCTTCAATATGTTATAGATGTGAGGCAGACAATGTGCAGTACCATTTAACTTCATTTCCCACTTATTCCCTATAGGAAAAAAAATGCCATTGCTTTTCAGTAGGTAACAGGAGATGCATTACAAGTTGGTATAAATAATTATAATATTTTCTCTTACTTCATAAATATCTTAATATCATTCAGACTCTGTATGCATTTTATTGACATTTCCCACAAATTAGATAGTAAATAGTAGAACATATAAAAAATAATCAAATCAATTATCTTATGTAACATTGTTAGCAAATTGTTTAATGAAAATAAAAACAGTATTTAAGATATAGTAAACTAATGTTGTAGACAGTAAAAATAATGCAATAGAAAGTCACTGAATTTTGGATAGAAAATCAGAAAATTTGGAATTGTTTCAGAAAACAAAGTAGAAAACCTATAGCATTGGACTAAAATGTGGACTAGAGGAAATTATGTTAATGTAGTCATTCCAAGAATTTTTTTTCCTCTTGGATACTCACAGGGAAAATAGTTAACTTTCATTCAAAACTACCCAAAAAACAAACAAACAAACAAACAAACAAACAAACCAGAACAATAATACATCGAAGCTCTGGTTTCTTTATTCACACCATGAATATCTGTATCCCAGTTAAACTCAACATTCACAGGAGTAAACTGGAAGTATACTGATGACAAGCATATTTCTACCTTTTGAATTTTAGTTGAAAAAATACTACCTGGAAATTCAGAAAAGTGAAAATAAATGTGGAAAGAAATCATTTAAAGGAAACAATATTACTCAAATGCTATCCCCATTTTTTTTTTTTTTGCTTAAAACCAAATTCAGTTGATTTTCAAGGAACCAAATTTTAAAATCATATGTTTTCCTTTAGATTTCAGGTGTTAGGGTTTATTTTCCCTTATTTCATTATCTCAGATTGTATTTAATCTTCTTTTCCCTTAGTTTTGTAATTGCAAGTGATCACTTCAGAAACACATCATGGTCTAGTAGAATAGTACTTAAATCTATATTCTAGTTCTCTATAATTACCACCTAAACAATGCGTGTTAAGAAACTTTTGAACACTCTCTGAACCTCACTTCCTGCATCTGTTAGATGAAGTTAAGCCAGATGATCTTTAAAATTTGCTAGACTAGAGCTGTGATGTACTTTCTTTAAAACAATATATTACTTTTGGGAATTTTTCACCTACAATACACCACTGAACTATTCATGTCATAATATATATGTACGCGCTCTCCTAGCTTAAAGAATTCGGAAAACATGGTAGAATCTTGATGATGCCAGAATATGTCTATCAAGAACAGAAAATGCAGTTTATGGTCATTGAAAGTCTGGCACAAGCCCCAGCCTCTGCAATGACTCACCATGTGACCATGGTCATGTGTATTTAATTTTGGACTAATTTTGCATGTTTCATTGTACTTAAAGTAGCATGTTTGTTAGAAAGGAAAATCCGTGCTTTTGCTCATGTTACTATTAACAAAACCCTATAAAACATAATTAAGAACAATGTAAGGTATTGAAATTTTTTTATGTAATAAAGCTTGGTCATTATCTTGTATAGGAAATGCCTAAAAAATAGAATTTGCTAAGAGATTCTAAATAATTTTACTTTTCTTTCGTTATCTGTGTCCTCACAGTATCCTTGCTTGCTTAAAGTACCTCACTTAGCACCTGGGTTGTGATTACTTTAGGCCAGTTTGTCTTGTCACCGGACTTAAGGGCAGGGGACTCTTTTCCCATTTGTTTAGTCTGTACTTGGAACTGTTCCCAAGATGTACCAATACGATCTACAAATATGTGTAAAGAATATTTTAAGATATCTATATACTTTTGTCATTGTGGAATCCACTGGATACCATGCTTAACTGAATAAAGAGCATCATCAGTCTTTCTGTAACTTGAGAACGCATATTGATACATTCTTTGTGGTCTACATCTTGTTTACCTCCCTGGAGTTCCATCTGTTAAATTTACTTACTCATTTCCCTGGGAGAAAGAAGGATAATGTGTGATTCATTACCCTCTATCACCTCACAGCTCAGAACTAATCTCTCAATTACCCATAATACCAATGGCCCCGTGTGACTCCCGTAGTAATACTCTCTATTTATCTCAGAAGAATCTAACAGAGGACCCAGAAGTCTGCTGCCAATACTGCTGGGTAAATTTCCCTAAGTAGATTTAGGAAGCTGTCAGTCTTTCTTGTCAGTATATGAATTATGTCATCTGTGATAATCTAGATTTATAGACCCATGAATATCAGTTTTAAAATCCTGAAATTCAAAAAAAAAAAAAAAAAAAAAAAAAAAAAAAAAAAAAAAAAAAAAAAAAAATAAAATCCTGAAATTCATGTTATGTGTATGTTTGTGAATCACATATAAGAAAATATGTGCACATCCATCCAACTGGCAGCCTCATATCTTAATGCACTTCTTTTTAAAAGAACTTCTCAAAGTGCTATTATACATATTTTCTATTTTACTGTTCTAGCTTCCTTTATAGACTGGAATATTCATATGAAAGGAATATTCTATATTTGGCTACTATTTGGTATATATATGTAGCTCATATAGGAAAGGCAAGACAAATGCTTCTTTTTTCCATTTATTAAAAGTTTTCAGAAAATGATTTGGTATTCTCAGTACAGATACATCCCAGGGACAATTAAAATTTTAAAAATTATCATAATAGCTTTATTCACAACAGCTAAGAAGTAGAAATAAGTCAAATGTCCATCAATAGAATGGTGAAATGAATTGTGTTGCATCCATATAGTGGAATATCATAAAGCATTCAAATAACTTGATTAGCAATAGCACAATAGCATGGTTAAATCTCAGAAATATAATGTTAAAAAAAGTCAGATAAAAGGTACATCGTATATATTTTCATTTGTGTAAGGTTAAAAGCAGATAAATTAATCTCTGTTAATAGCAGATTAATAATAACCCCTTGAGGCAGATAATTCTGAGTGGCCCGTGGAGTCTTCTCGAGTGTAGGAAGCTTCCTGTTTCCTCACCTGAATATTTCTCTGTCAAACTGTTCACTAACGGCTTTTGTACTAGAATGTAAAATATAACATAATTGTAAAATGTGGTTTAGTTCATGTCCTGGCGAGTAACGTGAACACACACATGCACTCTTACAATAGTTATTTTTATTGATTTCAAATTGTCTTTTATGAAGGTTTGTTCAAGTTGCTAATGTGTCTTTTTTTACCTTGATTTTTGTGCTTAAAATTATTATTTTTATTTTTTCAGTTCCTGTGTCTTTTTTACCCCTACATGGTAGTTTGTGATTCCTTCCTTGCTGTTTGATGTGATATTCCAGACACATCTTGAATGTTTCCTACCCGAAACCTGAAATAAACTGTTTCTGAAATAGTGCATCCTTTAAATAAGAAGTGATGTTTTTGGAATATCAGCTTATAATCTTGGAGTACTTATTTAAACTGGATTGATAATTATTTCAAAATTCCATTTAAAGATAGGAAATGTATTCTAATACAAAACCTCAGCATTAATTCATACAATATTTCGACTTCAAATTCAATACTAAGGATTTGTATTTAATCTCATATATATGTACCTCTTCTGTGACAAGAATCCTATTGGTAAGCAATTCCTACTTTTTGCTACTATGGATAATGTTCTCATTACTTCTTTGATAATTGCCATGACTCTTCACTGCCAGAGTATGTAGTAATTATGAAAATCTCTCCTTTATAACCACTTGTAACTTTTTATATACTTAATGCTCACCAGTCCTCATACCAATGAATTTATAGTTGATTTTGTTATCTGAAGTTTTTTTTATAAAACATTGCTCAGAATGAATTCATCGACTTCTTTCACACTGGTATCTACCTATATACATGATATTTAAAAATAATTTGATAGAACATAAAATCCTTGGATGACTTATGTCTTTCTTTCCATAATTTGTTTTATGGAATGAGAATTTATTATACAAAGTTCTGTGTTGGGCTTCTTTATTTACCCCTTAAATACATATATTCTCTTTAAAATTTTGCCCAAGAACATGTTGGATATTTATTGTAGATAGAGTCACAGTCACTATACAAAATTTTATTTTTCCTCAGATTTTGGTTGTTACTTAATTCACATTTTCCCAATATTTGGTGATATTGTTCCATTCCTGTCTAATATCAGCATTCCTCATGCAGTCTTATGCCAATCTTACCATTTGCCTCTCTGTGAGTACTGTCCACTTTTGTTGTTATCATTTTTCTCTATGAAGCTTTTGTAATTTTTCTACATTTCTGTTCTGAACATTGACTATTGTCTATCTAGAAATTTTATATTTATCTTTCTGTAAGCTGATTAGCCTCTTGAATTCGAGTATTTCTATCTATTTCAGTGATAAATGCAGCAAATGTATATTGACCTTTCTGAATTGATTGACCTCATAATCCCAGATTTCTGCATAGCTCTTCTGTATTTGACTTTTAAAAAATCCATCTACTGGGATCCCTGGGTGGCGCAGCGGTTTAGCGCCTGCCTTTGGCCCAGGGCGCGATCCTGGAGACCCAGGATCAAATCCCACGTCAGGCTTCCGGTGCATGGAGCCTGCTTCTCCCTCTGCCTGTGTCTCTGCCTCTCTCTCTCTCACTGTGTGCCTATCATAAATAAATAAAAATTAAAAAAAAATTAAAAAAAAATCCATCTACTTTTTTTCTGTGAAGCTCACATTTAAAATTTTCATGATTTCTGGATTAAAAAAAAAAATCCACCATGGATATGGTGTTCTACTTCACTTCTTAGGGTATATTAATCATAGTTTTTTTAAAAATCTTTTATTAACTCAGCTTCCTTCTTTTTAAGTTGTAGTTTATAAATTTGTAGGCTTTCCTACTTGTTATTGTACAACGTGTCAGCCATAAGAAACAGTATGGGAAATAGTGTCACAGGACCACTTAATCACTACCATGCTAAAGAAACGCCCAGAGGTAACTCTCTAAAATGCTCTATCTCTTTCTGCCTCCTGAATCTGGTATTTACAATTCCAAATGCATATTTTTACACATTTAATACTTTTAAGGAAATATTTTAAATTGTGATAAATTCTCCAAAAGCAAAAGTTTGGCATAAATCTTTAATCATAGGTAATCCATGGAGCTGCAAGCAGATTGTTCCTAAGACCCACAAGGGCTGAAGAATCTTTTTTATATTTAGCCTGGAAGATTTATGCAGTAGCTTGGAAAGATAGAATATAGTCTATCTTTAGTGTAGAGTCAGTTTTAAAACATCTTTTTTCTCATATGGCAAATTAACCACAATGGCTCAATGGTTTTATTTAGCCTGCTTCTATTTTATCTATGAAAAGAATAAATCTTAAAGATGTTTCTCAATACTGAAGTAAATCATATGTGGTATGTGATGCAATTAGATATAAAATTGCCTACATTGTCTACAGGTATTTTTAGACACAAAACTTCTAAAATTAGGACAATTTTTTAAATATTTTATTTATTTATTCATGAGAAACACAGAATGAGAGAGAGAGAGAGAGAGAGAGAGAGAGAGAGAGAGGCAAAGACGTAGGCAGAGGGAGAAGCAGGCTCCATGCAAGGAGCCTGACGTGGGACTCGATCCCAGGACTCCAGGATCACACCCTGGGCCAAAGGCAGGTACCAAACCACTGAACCACCTAGGGACCCAAGACTTAAGTTTTTGAGGCAGCTTTAATTTTATGGAAATATTGGGGGGAAAGTGCAGTGAGGCACATTTAACTCTCACCCCCATAGATTTCTCTGTTATTAACATCTTGCATTAATGTGGCACATTTGCTAACAGTTGATGAACCAATATTACTATTAAGTAAAGCCCGCAGTTTGTGTTACAGTCTGTGTTTCAAGTTCTATGACTTAACAAAAGTATAATGTCATATATCCACATTACAGTATCATACGAAGTAGTTTCCCTGATCTAAAAATCCCGTGTTCCATGTGTTTGTACCTTCACTCCTCACTCTAAACCACTGGCAGCCACTTATGATCCTCTATATAGTCTTTCCTTTACAGAATGTGATATAGTTAGAATCATACAATATGTAGCCATTTTATACTGGATTCTTTCTTGTGGCAATATTTATTTAAGATTTCTCCTTAAATGACTTGAGAGCTCATTTTTATTTATTCCTAAATGATGTTCCATTGTCTGGATGTATCATAGTTTGTTTAACCATTCACTTATTGAATGACAACATAATGGATGCTTCTAATCTTTGGTAATTAAAAAATAAACCTACTAGTGTGCAGGGTTTTGTGCAGACCTAAATTTTCATTCAAGTAAATACCTAAAAGTGAGTTTGCTGAATCATGGTAAGACTACCTTTAGCTTTGTTAGAAATTCCTAAGCTGTTTTCCAAAGTAGCTGTACCACTGTACCATGTTACCTTCCCACTAAAAAGGTTGCTACACATCCTTGCCAATTTTTCATGTTGTCAGTTTTCTGGATTTTTCCCATTCTACTTACTGTGTAGTGGTATATCATTGTTTTGATTTGCAGTTTCCTAAAGCATGTTGAGCACCTTTTCATTACTTACCTGCCATCTGTGTATCTTACTTTGTGAGGAAGATCTGCTCACATCTTTTGCCCATTTTTTAGTTGGGTTATATGTTTTCCTATTGCTGAGGTTTAAGAGCTCTTTGTATCTTCTGGACAACAGTCCTTTATCAGCTAAATCTTTTATAAATTATTTTCTCCCAATCTGGCTCGTTTTCCCTTGTATTATAAGAGTATCTTTCACATAGCAATATTTTTAAAATTTTATAAAATCCAACTTATCCATTATTTCTTTCATAGATCATGCCCTTGGTGTTGTATATGAAAGGCTGTTGACAAACCCAAGGCCACCTAGATTTTCTCCCATATTATTTCTAGGAGTTTTATAGTTTTGCATTTCACATTTAGATCTGTGAGCCATTTTGAGTTAATTTTTTGTGAAGGTTTTAAAGTCACTGTCCAGATTAATTTTTTTGCATATAAATGTACAATTCTTCCACCACCATATGCTGAAAAGATGATCTTTTCTCAATTGTATTGTTTTTGCTTCTTTATAAAAGGTTAGTTGGCTATATTTATATGCATCTATTTGTAGGCTCTGTATTGTTTATTCTTTTGCCAATGCCATACTATCTTGATTACTGTAGCTTTTTAGTAAATCTTGAAATTGGAGAATGTTGGTCATCCAACTTGGTTCTTCTTCCTCAAATTAGATTAGTTATTCTGTATCTTTTGCCTCCCCATGAAACTTTAGAGTCAGTGTGTCAACATCTACAAAATAACTTACTAGGACTTTTTAAGTCTATAAAGTTAAATTAAAGTCTTAAGTTAAATCTATAAATCAATTTGGAAAAAAGCACCATATTGTAAGTACCAGTTCTTCTTATCCATAAACATGGAACATATTTTTTTTTAATAATTTTCAATTTCTTTTATAAAAATTGTGTTTTCTTCTCATTGATCTCATACATATTTTATTAGGTTACTTAAGTATTTTGTGTTGTGGGTATTGACTCTAAACGGTATTTTGTTTTTAATTTCAAATTCCACTTGGTGGAATTATTTTGGTATATAGGAAAGCAATTGATTTTTGTAAGTTGCAAGCTTGCTATATCATTTATCAGATCCAGTAGTTTTCAAATTAATTATTTCAGTTTTTCTACTTAGTCATCTGTGAACAAAAACAGTTTTATTTCTTCCTTTTCAATCTGTATACCCTTTACTTCCTTTTCTTGTTCCATTGCATTAATTAGGGTTTTCAGTACAATGTTTAAAAAGAGTGGTAAAAACGGACATGCGTTGTTGCTGATTTTAGCAGGAAAGCTCAGTTTCTCACCATTAGGAGTATGTTAACTGTGGATTTTTTGTAGATGTTCTTTGCCAAGTTTAGGAAGGTCTATTCCTATTACTGAAAGTTTTCATGATGAATAGTTGTTTAATTTTGTCAAATGCTTTTTGTCCACATTGATGTGATCATGTGATTTTTCTTAAGACTTTCAATGTGATAGACTGAAATACTTGATTTTGAAATGCTAAACCAACCTTGGAGCCTATAGTAAATTCCACTTGGTCCTGGTGCATAATTCATTTTGTAAATTGTTAGATTCAATTCACTAATTTTTGCTAAAGCTTTTTGCATCTATACTTATGAGAGATATTAGTCTATAGTACCTTTGTATTATCTTTGTCTGGTTTTGATATTAGTGCTAATACTGGCCTCCAGACGAGTTACAAAGTATTCTCTCTGCTGTCTTCTGGAAAAGCATGCAGAGAACTAGTAAAATTTCCTACTTAAATGTTTGGTGGAATTCACCATAGAATCCATATGGGCCTGTTGCTTTCAATTTGGGAAGGTTTTAATTATTGTTTCTATTTCTTTATAGATATAGACCTAATTATTATATTATTATATTATCTATTTCTTCTTGTGTGGATTTTGGCAGATTCCTTTTTCAAAGAATTGATCCATTTCATATAGGCGATCAATTTTGTGAGATAGAGTTGTTCATAATATTCCTTTACTAACATTTTCATAACCATGGAATCTGTAGTGACAGTCCCACTATCATTTCTGAGAGTAGTAGACTGTATTTTCTCTTATCTTCTTAGCCTAGCTAAAAGCCTATCAATTTCATTGATCTTTCCAATTAACTAGTTTTGTTTTTATTGATCTATTGACTTTTTAAATTTTTCATTTCATTGACATCTCTAATTATTTTTTCTATTCACTTTGAATTTAATTTGTTTCTTTTCTAGTTTCTTAAGATAGAAGCTTAGACTATTGATTTTTATCTTCTTTTCTAGTATGTGCTTTCAATTTTATGAATTTTTCTTTAAGTACTGCTATTGCTGAATCCCATAACTTCTGATTAGTTGTATTTTCATTTTAATTTAGTTTGCAATTTTTTTAAATTACTTGTTATTCTTTTTCTTTGACCCATATGTTATTTAAAAGTGTATTGTTGAATTTCCAAGTGTTTTAGGATTTTCCAGCTATCTTTCTATAATTGATTTTGTTTAGTTCTGTTGTATAAAGCATACACTGTATGGCATCTAGTCTTTTACAATGTTAAGGTATTTTTTATGACTCAAAATGTGGTGTTCTTGTGACTGTTTCCCATGAGCTTGAGAACTTGTATTCCGGTTGTGGGATGAAGTAGTCTGTAGATAATAATTATATCCAGTCCTTTAATTATGCTTTTGAGTTCAGTTATGTCCTTAGTGATTTTCTGCCTGCCAAATCTATTTTTCATAAAGGGTGTTAAAGTTTTTAATCACTATAATGGTTTAGTTTATTTCTCTTTGCATTTCTATGAATTTTTTCCCCATGTTTTTAATACTCTGTTGTTAGGTTAATAGGCATTAAGGACTGTGTGCTCTTAAGCACTTAATGTGCCTTAAGCATTATGTGCTCTTGGAGAACTGACTCTTTTGTCATTATGCCTGTCTTTATCGCTGATATTTTTTCTCACCTTGATGTCTGCCTTACCTAAAATTAATACAACTACTCCAGCTTTGATCAGTGTTCACATGATACCCCTTTTCTCATCCCTTTCTTTTTATATTGTATGTATCTTTGTATTTAAAATGAGTTTCTTATAAACAGCATTCAGTTAGGTCTTGTGTTTTATATACTCTGACAATTTTTATCTCTTAGTTGGTGTATTTAAATGATTGATATTATAATGATTATTGCTATACTTAGATTAATATCCATCATACTTTTTATTGTTTCATTCATTTATATTGTTCTTTGCTTCTATTTTGTTTTCCACTCTTTTTCTGCCTATTCTGGTTTTAATTAACATTTATATGGTTCCAGCTTTCCCTCATTCTTAACATATTAGTTATACTCATATATCAGTGATTATATATCAGTGATTATCTAGAGTTCACAGTAAAGATTTGCAGCTAATCCAAGTTCACTTCAAATAACTCTACTCCATTTACAGGTAGTACAAATAACTTAGAATAAATTATTCCTAATTCATCCATCACATTTTCTTAGCAGAGCACTGTTAAGAGTCACATTTTTGATAAGAGAGAACTATCTTTAGGAGAATAAAATATGATTAACATATTTAAATGCTGGCAAGTTACAGTGTGCCATGACTAAACAAAGAAAGAGTGTGAGATCCCCAGGGAGCAAACACTGAATGATCGCATGACAGGTCTTCTCCTATGGTCCTCAAAAATGGAGTGTTTCAAATAATTTTATAAGATTATATATTAAAAGTGAAAATTATTTCCTATGATATGTTCTTTCATAGCAATAAAAATTTCTTACACAATTGGGAATTTTACTGAATAATTGTTTAGTAGGGTTAAAAAATGGCAGCAATATTATACTGTTATGTGATCTATATTTTCTTAGGTTTAAGGAAAAAAAAACTAGGAGCTTATGTGTAGGAAGGAAAAGCCAATTGGAAGACGGAAACAGAAATAATAAAATGAGAAAACTTTTAAAGTAATTTAATGTCTTGAAGGAGTCTATTCTGTTTCCTTGTTTTTATTTTCTAAAGGAAGAGGGTTATAATGTCAAGGGTAAAATCTATAAAAGAAAATAAATTTAAGATGAAAAAAAATCTGAAAGAAAGCTTGTAACTACAAGGGAACCAAGATGTTAGGTAGATAGATGGTAGATAGATGATAGATAGATAGATGATAGATAGATAGATAGATAGATAGATAGATAGATAGATAGATAGAATCAAGTGTCTGACTAAGATAAGGGCCCATTCACAATGATCATCCAGATATCTATTGGACTTCAGAATCTTTCAATTTAGGATTATATATATAACTAAAATTTCATAGTACTCTTTCTGTAGTTTTTAAGCTGAAATGTTAAAAATATAGATCAAATAATGAGTATATTTTGTATCATCAAATCCGTATCATCAATATTCACTTTAATGACATACTATTTAAGTGAAAATGTGAATTGAACAGGTTTGTCCTGTGAAACAAGTTATAGACATGAAGTATCATAAAACTGTCACATTATAAGAACTCAGTTATCTAATGAAAAAAGTTTTTCATCAATTCCATAAGAACTTAAAAATGCATACATATATGTATATATGTATTTACATGTATCCATGACTTAATGTGTTTATATTATTTAGATTATGTATATCATTATTTTATAGATTGAATCTTCTATAGATATTTTAGATATATTAATATAAATATATTTATATAGATTTGAATGATTTCACAACAGATGATGGAAAGTGATTTGAACTTACTAGGTTTACATATTATTTCAACCTTTTCCCCCAACCTCCTCTGAAACTGAATAGATTTGTTGAGAAACTCTAGGCAAGACTTCTAAATGTGGTAGATAGTGTATGCTAGATTCTTTCTGAATAGCTTCACAAACATTACCTATTTAATCTTCAAGCTATTCTGTCAGGCAGGCATTATTTGCCCCGTTTTCCACAGAATAAGACTGAGTACAAACTAAGTACCCTTCTCAAGTTCACCTTTTTCTACATACTTTTAAAAGTAGCTGCTGTGAACCACGCTATGTTAAGGTTACAGCAGCAAAACTGTGGGATTGAGGCACTGTCTTCTGGCAAGATGAAAGTGGCTGGGATCTGATTTGGTTCAGAAGTCTGAAGAAGAATCACTAATAAAGTTGTATTAAGTTGAGGTCAAGGGATACTTGATTATGGAAGAAATAGCCCTGAATAAGAACTGAGCTTGGTATTTTTAGAAATTCAAGGAAGGCCAGCAGGACAGGAATACTCAACCAGGGAGAGAGATGCCACCATTGTGAATCAGATGATTCAGTCCTTGGAAGGAATATTGTGCATTTTCTTGTAAGTTTACAGGAATCCTGGGTGGCATTTAAGCACAGGCATGGCAAAGCAAATGTATCCTTTAACAGTGTTTGTGGCTAGTGGGTGCTTGTGGATAAAGAGCTGGGGAATGAATTAGAAGAGTTGTTCAAGAGAAAGATGGTGGTGGCTTGAATTTCCAGGGGAGCTGAAGAAAGATATAGTTGGGGCATAATTGACAGGATGTGGTAATAGATTCTATGTAGAAGGTGAAGAAAAAAAAAGATATCTCATCTTCTTTACGTCAAAGCTATGGCAGAAGCAACTGGGGAATGAAGGTGTCATGATTCCAAGTGGAGAAAACAGTAGAAAGAGTATTCAATTAAAATATTTTGATTTTTAGATTCTATCAGTTAACTAAGTCATGTCTAGAGCCAAGAGGAGAGATACAGATGGCAAGTTAAAAAAAAAAAAAGGTAGGATCATTAGCAAATAAAATCACAGAGATGGACAAGGAATTCTGAGGCTACACTGCTAATTACTGCAGATCCACAATATAATTCTTGGCTTCCTTAACTCCCAAACATATGTTCTTAACCATTGAGCAATGGAGCCAGGAAGGCACACAGTTTTATGAAATCTGAAAAATTCCCCTAATTACTACATCCACTCTAATAAGCTACCATATTATAAGCATCATATGATGTTAATTACATAAATGTTTTTTAATCCTTTCCCTAATCTGCAAATGGCTGTTATTTTCATTTCATAAAAAGAAAACTCAAAGTTTAACTTGAAAGTTAAAAACTAAATTGTTTTTATAACCTTTCTCTACAAAGCTCCTTCTCGTGCTCCCATGATGCCCACCAGTTTAGAAAAAACAGTGTTCTTGGGAGAAAATGTTTTCCTTAGACTTGTGGTGGTGGTGGTAATGTGGAGGGTATGTATTCTTTTCATAATTAAGTTAATTGTAAAATAAATTCCACTGAGGTATAATCAAGTCTGTTCTGGCAATAAATGTTAAAATATATAGAATCATGCGTGGAAATATATAACAATATTTACTTAGTTGTATGATTCTCCTGTTGGAATCAGCTATTTTATCAAGATCTCACCTCTTCTACCATTAACAATGTATGTCACAGGTATATACCATGACTAGTCCACTAATGCAGCCGTCCGACTCTAAATTAGAATGGAAGCTTTGCCAGCAATTCATATCTGCCATCATCAGAACAGATTATATACCAGTCCCCTCAACACAAGAAAGTGTTCAGGTGCTTCTTTCATGTCAGGGTATTTGAGGCATTCAGTGATAAATGATGAGAATGTCACCAGGAAAGAGTTCAGCTACAGAATAGCACAGTTGGAGCAGTTGCTTTCTTTTGAAGTGTGATTACTTTCTTCTCTGAACCAAAGTAATCATTTGAGTAGACCCATTTTTTCCTTGGACTCAAGTAAATGTGTATCAATGTGTAGCCTAATAAAATTAGGTAAAATCTATTACATTTGAGGTCAACTAACAGTAGTTTGATGTGGCTTTAGATATATGAATATTGCCCCTAAAATAAATGAAAACGGTGGTAACAGCTTAAGCTTACAGAAACAATGATGAGAATAAAAATCATAAAAAAGGAAAGACAAAGAAAAAGCATTTTAAAAAGTCAATGCTGCATTGTAAAAAAAAAAAAACTTGATATTCTTTTTTTTCCTTAAATATTTTATTTATTTGACAGAGAGAGATGGAAAGAGAGCAGAAGCAGGGGGAGCATCAGGCAGAGAGAGGGAGAAGCAGACTCTTCACTGAGCAGGGAGCCCAATTTGGGACTTGATCCCAAGACCCCAGGATCATGATCTGAGCTGAAGCAGATGCCAAATGCGTGAGCACCCAGGTGCCCCCAAAAAACTTAATATTCTAATGTTTCAGAGAATCTTTCATCCATTTTCCTAATACATAATTTGCAGAATGGCTGAACTAACTTTCCCCATAAGTTTGTGCATAACTATTTTGTTTAGGTATCAAACTATGATGTATTTTATTTTATTTTTTTTAAATTTTTATTTATTTATGATAGTCACACAGAGAGAGAGAGGCAGAGAGACACAGGCAGAGGGAGAAGCAGGCTCCATGCACCGGGAGCCCGACGTGGGATTCGATCCCGGGTCTTCAGGATAGCGCCCTGGGCCAAAGGCAGGCGCCAAACTGCTGCACCACCCAGGGATCCCTATGATATATTTTAAACAATGGTTAGGGAACCCTGGGTGGCGCAGCGATTTAGTGCCTGCCTTTGGCCCAGGGCGCGATCCTGGAGACCGGGGATCGAATCCCATGTCAGGCTCCCGGTGCATGGAGCCTGCTTCTCCCTCTGCCTATGTCTCTGCCTCTCTCTCTCTCTCTTTCTCTGTGTGTGACTATCATAAATAATAAATAAAAATTAAAAAAAAAACAATGGTTAGTGTTGTGTACTTTGAGGAACATTTGAAAAGAAGATTTTATTTATTTGAGAGAGAAATAGAGAGAGCATGAGCAGTGGGGGATGGGCAGAAAGAGAAAGAGAAGCAGACCACCCCCCGCCCCTGCAGCAGGGAGCTGGATGTGGGGCTCGATTCCAGGACTCTGAGATCATGATGTGAGCCTAAGGCAGATACTTAACCACTCAACCACCTGAGCCACGCAGGTGCCTCTCAAGGCACATTTTAAAGCATGGAGGAGTGGGGAAGGGACAAGTTCTAGAGTCACACAGATGGCCTCAGGTCTGGCCCCACCTCTTCACAGCTAGGGCACCATCACTTAACCTCTCCGTGCCTATGCTTCATTATCTACAAAGTGGGAACAGTAAAAGTGCCTACCACACAGTGTTGCTATATAGAGATTAAATGAATTAATATTTTTAATTAATATCATTCAATGCCATTTTAGTGTTTGCTTTGCCTTTACTGACATTTTCTAAATATATGAGGCTTATATTTTCCCCAAACATTTGTAGATATACTTACCCCATTTATTATTCAAGGTTTCATGGTATAACAGATATCACCATATAATACTTCAGCTTATATTTTCATTTCAAAGCCAGCTTTTGCCATTTTTTTGTGATGAACATGTGCTACTATGTACCATTACTATTGAGAACAATATTGTCACTACACCCTGGAATTTATTCAGAGGTTTTTCTTCAACATGCTATCCCATCCCCAGTGATTCTTTGAATTCATGCTGTCCCCTTTTCCCCAAATGATCTATTTCCATTTACTTTCTTGAAGAGATAGCACTCATTTATCAATGCTACTCCTTTTGTGGAATTTACTGTGCAAAGACAAGAAGCAAAATTAGTCCATTGGTCAGAAAATCGAGGAGAATCTCACAAAGCCTCCACCAATGCCACAAAAGGAGTGACAATGATAAATGAATGCTATCTCTCCAAGGAAGTAACCATTTATGCATCATTCTTTCATTTCAACAAACAAACATGATGTGGGTTTACCATGCTCATTGAATTTTGTCAAGGCTGGACGTGCACAGATGTAATCTCTGCCCTAAGAAAATGTCTCCCTACATTCTGAGGAAGCAGCCTACACCTACGGTTCATTTGGGATGTAGTATGCATACTATGCAATAATAATAATAATAGTTTTCTGCCTTATTATGTGGCAGGCCTAGCTATTCTACAAAAGAAGCTAAGGCGCTGAGCAGGTAAATTACTACATAAATTCATGACCCAAGGATTGGTAGAGATGCACTTTGAACCCAACCATCCTGGCTATTGAGTTTGTACTCTACCATTATATGTCTCATAGTATCAACATTATTAAAGAAATAGGTGTGTTTACTTTTTTTGTTTATTATGTGCCAGATAGTATAAATGTTGCTTTGGGAATAGGAACTCTTTTTTAATCTTCATAGCTTCTCTTTAGAAGAGGTATTGTTAGGCCCTTTTTATTCTTCGATTGTGTCAGATGAGAAAATTAAGAATTCAGACTGCTGGTTTTTGCTGTGATATACAAAGAGTTTAAAGGTTATTACTCCCTTTCTCACAGAAGAAAATGATGAAAAACAGTAAGTCAACAACTCTTCTTAGATGCATTAGAAAACTACTCACAGAGAAAAATGACACCCCTGAAGACCAGAGAGACAAGCATAGGTAGGGAGTCACAGCTTCCTGGGAGCATCAAACACCACTGGGCCCAGCAAATGGTAGAAGATGGTAAACTGTAATTGGCAATTTCTGGAAGTTCAGTGTGGGCTAGATTTAACTCCCATGAAATAAATACTCCTGGGGATCCAGCCTTAAGGGGCACTGAACATTCAGGTATCTTATCTCTAAGAGCCCCACCTGGTTCTCACAGTAATTATTACAGAAAAGTAAATACCCATCTGCTTCCTCCAGTACCAAGGGAAAATCAATTATTTTGAAATACACCAAGAGCATTCTTTTTTTTTTTTCTTTTTTTTGTAATTAACAAAGATTTTAACTCAAGAAAAACACTTTAGAGTGCTGAAACAACCTGGGGAAAGGTAAATACTTGCCTCCAGACTTAAGTTTTCCTATCTCACCCAAGGGAAGGGAAGAAAGAATTGCTGAGAAACACTTATGAAGGTCACAGCCCAGACCACAGGACTGATACTTTTCAGAGGATCATGGACTATTTCCCTTTCTCTCACACCTTACCCCCATAACAGCCTCCAGTAAAAGAGCAGTGGAACACTCTCTTTAAAAGGAGTCTGTCTGGAAACTCAAAAATAACATGGGAGGTAAATACAAGGACACTAGAAGAAACTGAAACTTCAGGTAGACATAAAACCTTACACTAAAGTTCTTTTTTACCTACATATTGTGTCTGGTTTTGAACCAAAACTTTCAGGCATACTAAAAGACAAAAAACAAAATGCAAAACACAGTTTGAAAAGATAGAGCAAATAAAAGAATGAGAATTAGATATGACAATGATTTTGGAATTATCAGACTGGGAGTTAAAATAAGTGTAGTATGCTAAGGTATCTAATGGGAAAGGATGGACAGCATGTAATATCAAAAGCATAGATAGAAACTATAATAAAGAATCAAAAATAAATGCTAGAAATGAAAAACATTGCAATGGAAATGAAGAATGTCTTTGATGGGATTACCAGTGGCTAAATAGACCCAAAGAATGAACCAATGAACTTAAAGATATATCTTTGGGTATTTTCAAACTGAAAAATGAAAGTGAAAAAAGGCAGGGGCAGGGAAAAGTAAAAAAGAAACAGAGTATCCCAGAACACTGTAACAATTTCAGAAGATATAACATATATGTAATGGAAATACCAGAAGAAGACACAGAGAAAGGGACAGAAGAAATGTTGGAAGTAAATGATTGAAAATTTTCCAAAGTTAATGACAGACATAAACTACACATTCAAGAAGCTCAGAAAACATCAAAGAGAATAAATACTAAACAAAACAAAACAAAACTATACACCTAGGCCCATAACTATAAAAAAACAAAGACAAGTCAAAATCATGAAAGAAACCATAAGGAAAAACAAAATAAAACCAAAACAAATAAACAAAAACAAGTTTTTCAGAGAGAAGGAAAATTATATAGATCAGAAACTTGGATCTATATAAAGAAAGGAAGAATACTAAAAAAGGAATAAATGTAAATGGGTAAAATAATTTGTTTTCCTTACACTTAATTGATCTAACAGATATCTATTCAAAATATTAAAGGCAACTATATATTTGGTGATAATAGCTTATGGACCAGTGAAATGAATGACAATGCTATAAGAAATGAAAGGGAGGAACTGGGAATACCTGTTGTAAGTTACCTGTATTACCCATGAAAATACATAATGTATTCCAGAGTAGATTAGTTGTAAATGTATATGGTAAACATTATGGCAACCTCTGAAATAATTAAAAAATAAAATAGTTATGCTAAGTGATAAGATATGCAATTGTATAAAAAGCTTAATTGAAACCAAAGAAAACAGAAAAATAGGAGAAGGCAAAGAGGAAACAAAGAGCAGCAAATAGAAAACAGTTACAAATGTGGTAGATAAAATCCAATTATGTGAGCAATGACTTCAAATGCAAGATGCAGCAGTTGAAAGGTAGAGCATCAAAGTGGGTAAAAAATCAAGAAAACCCAAGATATTTTGACAAAGTCTTAGAAAATAACCATACTCTTACCATACAATCCAGCAATAGTACTCTTCCAGTCTATCCAAATTAGTTGCAAACTTACTTCCACACAAAAATATGTAGACAAATGTTTGTATCAGCTTTATTCATAATTTCAAAAAAACTGTGAGCAACCAAAATATCTTTCAAAAGAAAATGAGCAAACAAAATGTGGTACATTCACAAAATGGGATACTATTCAGTGATAAAAAGACATGCGCTGTCAGGCCAAAGAAATACTTGGAGGAACTTCTAATGTGTGTTGCTAAGTGAAAATTCAGTCTGTAATGGAAACATACCATATGATTCCAAATGTAAAAACTATATAGACATTACAAAGTTCTGTGATATACAAGAGTTTGAGGAGAGGGAAGGAGGGATGAATAGGTGGAGCACAGGGGGTTTGTAGGGCAGTGAAACTATCCTGTATGACATGGCAGTGGTAAGTATATGACATACTGCATTTGTCACAACCCATAGACTCATACAACACAAAGAGCGAACCCTAACCTTGATATAAACTAAGGACTTTAGTTGATAATGTATTGATATAACATTGACTGTGACAAATAGGCCATACTAATACAGATTTAATAAGAGGAAATGCTGTGTATGATGAAGAGGGGGTATATTGAATCTCTCTGTACCTTGTCAAGTTTTCTGTCAACCTAAAGCCTACTATCTCTTAATCCCCTTCTCTATTTTGCCCATCTCCCTACTTACCTCTCCTCTAACAACCACCAGTGTGTTCTCTGTATTTAAGAGTGGTTGTATGGTTGTATTTGTTTGTTCATTTGTTTTGTTTTTTAGATTCCACATGTAAGAGAAATCATGTAGTATTTGTTTTTCTCTATCTGACTTATTTCCCTTAGCACAACACTTCCTAGGTCCATCTTTGTTGCCACGAATGGAGTATATTATATATATATATACCATTATTTGCACACACCCTTCAGACATCTTCTTTCTTTATTCATCTACTGATGGACATTTGGGTTGCTTACATATCTGGCATATTGTATATAACATTGCAATAAACATAGACCTGCATCTATCTTTTGGAATTAGTGTTTTCATTTTCTCTGGGTAAGTATCAGTAGTGGAATTACCAGATCATATAACATTTCTATTTTTAATTTTTTGAGGAACTTTCAGTTATAAAATAAATGTTAAGGAGATGAAAATTACATCATAGGGAATATAATCAACAAAATTGTGATAAAGTTGTATGGTGGCAGATGATGACTATACTTAATCATGGTGAGAACTGTACAGAATTGTTAATCAATATGTTATAAACATAAAACTATTATGCCATTGCATGTTGATTATACTTCAATAATAAATGCTGGAAAAAGGTCTATTAGTTTAAAAAGAAGATTCTTAAATTAACTTACATGTCCAGTATGTGGCAGAGCCATGATTCTGGCCCAATCCATCCTACTCAAATACTTCTATTTAAAAAAAAAATTAACATGTCTTCTAGAATGACATTAAGCCACCTACTAAGGATGATGACTGCTTGGTTATTAGCACACAAGGAAAATACTAAACAGATAGTTATTAGAAGTATTACTTTTTTAAAAAAAAGTATTGTTCTTAATATATGATTGACTAACAAAGTAATTTTGAGCAGCATTTACCTGTGTTTTGCCATAATTTTTGAGTTGGGTATGTTTCACTCAAAGAACAAGAAGACACTTAGCCTTTTAGAATCTGTGATTCTATAATTAAAAGTATTTGTCCATGAAGGCCTTGAAACTATTTTATGTGGGGATCCCTGGAGAGCTCAGTGGTTTAGCACCTGCCTTCGGCTCAGGGCATGATCCTCAAGTCCCAGAATCAAGTCCCACATCAGGCTCCCTGAATGGAGCCTGCTTCTCCCTCTGCCTGCGTCTCTGCCTCTGTCTCTCTCTCTGTATGTCTCTCATGAATAAATAAATAAAATCTTAAAAAAAACCTATTTTATGCGTTTCTGGTAAATTTCTAGCATATGACTATAATCACACCATCTCTTTTGTCTTCATTAACTAAGAACAGATTTTTTTTCTAAGAGTTTAGCCAGTGTTTGTGTTAGCATATCCCACTGGGCCTTTGATTACAGGCAGATTAAAAATAACATACTATGTAAGGCAGAGACATTATTTTCATCTTTGCAGTATCTCTAAAATGTAAAACACTCCCTGCTTCAAAATAAGGGCTTAAGTTGTTGAATGAGTTTGATTATAGAGTATCTTTCATTTTGATGTAGAAAAATTACTTGACTTGTTCACAAAAGAATGACATTTTACTCTTGAATTTGAGATTTAACCCAATTCCAACCTTTAAATGTGGGACAATTGTAGATGGAAGCACAGAGTTATCTGAGTTTTTATTTCTGGAGTTTTTTGTTGTTGTCTTCCTTTGTTTCTGGCTAAATAACAGTTGGGCCAACTAAGTGCAGTGTAGCCTAGGTAAGAGGTGTAAGCCCAAGCTTCCTTGGAAAGATTGCTCTCTCTCTCTCTCTCTCTCATTCTTTCACTATATAACCAAGTACTCCACATGGCACATTGAGAAGTCATCAATACTATAAAAATAGGCAGCTAATGTATTGGAGTTCAAACAAGAAGTAATTAAGAGTTGGAAGGACTGTCCCTAATGTACTTTTTCCCTGTTTCATAAGTAGGGCTTTTTCCCCTCCATCTGTATAAGCACACTTTAACTTAATGAATATTTGTTATTTTCATTTCTATGCAAATATTTGGACAATCTGACATAATATTTATTCAACAAACATTTGTATTAATTTATTCAATAGTGTTTATTAGAGTTATCTACTTTTTGCTACTGCTTTGAATACTGAATGCCAATAGATATAGAAAATGGAATTAGGTGAATATTGATATAAGAAACAACACTCACAGCTGGGAATAATTTCTTCCCTTCTTCCAATCAAAATTTAAACAATTGGAAAGAAAACACGATAGTAAAACAACTTAATCATTGCATTCTGTTGCTCAGATTAATGGAATTTAACCTATTACTAGAAAACTAATATTAGTATGGTTGGGCTCAAGCATTAGATTGGTACCACTTTGGAGATGACAATTGTCATTTTTGCCTAGTAATTGATACTGGAAGTCTGAATAACCATCTGCACGTGACAAAATCACTGTCCTTATAGAAATAATGAAAGGTGAAATGTAAATCCCCTGGGGTTTACATTAAAATTGTTATCTTTTCATTCATTCTTAGTTATGCTAAAAAACAGTCAAGTAATTGACCATTTTCCCCAAAATAATTTTTTTATGGCTGCCTTTTCCTGTATTCTCGAATTAAATGTACTATCCCAAGTATTGTGGTTTTCAATCTTACTTCCTCTAAGATCTTACAGTCTGGATGACCATAAAAATGGCATAATCACAATTTGTACAGTGGCAATTTTGTCATTACTTGCAGAATGGCAATAAATATATAACTTGTTTTTGTTCCAAAGAATAAGTAGGCAGCTATAAAAGAGAGGTTTTTATCTTCTGCTCATTTTAGTTCTGTGTGAATAAAAGCTTCCAGAATAATACCATGTACCCTTTTAACATCACAGACTGCCACCTACTGGAAGATAAACTAAATATCTAAGACACCTGTGAAAACACAATATTTATCTTGTTGAATACACACACACACACACACACACACACACACAAATTGAAGAGAAAAAAAATTGGTATGCTTTATGCAAATAATAATTGGTCTGCTTATTTCTAGATTATGTTTTAAATACAAGAACTTTTCATAGCAAACCAGAAAGGGATTATACTCTACACATTAGAAAAAATAGTTCTTGACCTGCAAATCAATAGATAGGAAAAAAGTTTTACTAAGGTAAACAAACCAGAAATACATTCAGAAAGAGGTGTTTCCCTCTAAAAATGCTATTACATCCATTGATTTAATCTGCCAATGGCTCAGTTACATCATATTCTGGATTGCCTTAAATCTGTCACCTACATTCCCCAGGCAATATTGAAGCCAAAACAGTTGGGAGAAGAACCTAGGAAACCACATGATTATTAGTGAAGAAAAACAACTGTCCAAACAAGTTAAATAAGTCTAAATAAGTTAAAGTAAGTTAAAATTAATCTTACTTTTCTTGACTATATATATATATCTCAACCTTCTAGTAATTAATTATAGGATTCTTATAATGCATGTTATGATACAAAAATAAATGTATTTTTTTTCTCATTTGTCATTATTGACATGCTGTTAGAAAACCAGAAATGAAAGTTGAGATATTGTTAAACCAGGGCCTTGCACAAATGGGGGCTTTCTGTACAAATTAAACATAAAACAAGTATGAGGCACTATGTGTATTTCACTATCCTTACTTCCTCCTACTTCTGAATAAAAGTGAATAAAAACTGGTAAAACTAGTAAGATCCACAGAGGCAACAAGAAGACCACATTTAAGTTCAACTAATGTTATCACCTCGCCCTTACCTATCCATCTGGGAAAGCCTGAAGGACTGACTCAAAAGGCAGCTCCAGGAAGTGCAGAAAATGCAGAGAAGCAAGTGAATGCTGCCCTGAGCTTTCTTCCAGTGGTGGAAATGGAAAATCATGGCTTGCTTGTGTGAGATCAATGCCAATCTCACACAAGGAAAAGCTTGGTCTGATTCAGTTCTGCACAGTTCCCTGTCTTGAGTAATGAAACTGAAGTCTAAATTTAGCAAACAAACAAAACACCTGTGCTACAAACCTCTTCATGGTAAAACAAAATTTTATGTAATCCCTGGAAATATATTTCTATAGAACAAAATTCTTCTTGAGGACAGAGACTATGTTTAGATCTTTATACCTATAATGTCTAGCTCAGAGTCTAGTGCATATAAGTGCTTAGTAAATGTTTATTAAATCAGTGACCACTTTTGAGTCACAAGGCTTTTTGGTGAAAAAGTTTTCTTATTCTATAAACTGGGAATGGCTCCCCACTCCTATAAATAACTGAACAACAAAAAAATATTTTTACTCCAGACAAAAATCTGGAAAAACTGGGACAGGCATACTTGTTTGTCCTTTTCTAATTTTAAGACTGTATGTGAAAACAAAAGTAGGATTACCATAAAGATTTTCTCTACCTGGAAGCTGCATTTGTCTAGTTGGCCATGGACATCATGATATAGTGCTCTTTGTAACTGTATGGTGGGGCAGTGATGGATCTGGAATTATCAGTGAGCCTTCTCCAGTTGCATAGACCTGTCAGTTCCTTGAACACACTCCACTTACCTGCCTTTGGATCTCTGCAAATGCGTTTCCCTTTGCCTAAAGTCATTGTATCCCAGATTTTCTTAAATTCATTTACTTTCTGAAACTCACTCTCTGTACTTCTTTTCAAATATATTTAGAGACATTAGTATTGGCAATGTATATTTCTTTCTTATGGGATCACTCAAAATATTTGAAAGATGCTAATAAGAATTCAAACTATCCATGTATTTTTGCATTCTCAGGTTTAGGCAAAACTCTTCAGTCTAGTAGTTTTCATTTAGAAACATAATAGAATTCAAATTCATTTCTCAATGTATACATGATGCGTTTGTATTTTGGCCTAGTCCACATTATTGGAATAAAAAATAATACTGTTTTTAAGCACTTCACAATCTACAGGTGGATAATTTGCAATTTTTCTCTGTGTTTATGTGTGTGTGTGTGTGTCTTTTTAGATGTATTATATATGTATTTAATTAGAGAGAGAGAATATGAGTGGGAGGAGGGGCACAGAGAGAGGGTGAGATTCTCAAGCAGAACTTGATGTAGGGCTCAATCCCAGGACCCTGAGATCATGACCTGAGCCAAAATGAAGAGTTGGACACCTGACTGAGCCACCCAGGCACCTCTGTGTGTGTGTGTTTTAAAATAAAGCCAAAACCTACTGGAAGGTCATTTTATGGTGAGATTGAAACATAAAATTGTCATTTTTGTGGTACTTAAAATTCTATCAACAGTTTCATATGCTTAACCTAATACTTATAAACAAAATTGGCTCTTAATTTTCAGTTAAGGATACATTTATATTTTTAACTTAAAAAATTTTCTGTTAAATGGCAGTGCATTAATAATTTTCATGTGATAGTGAGCCAGTTCTGTTACCTAAATGGCATATTTTCTGGTCCCTTCTAGGCCTGGTATTTATTAGTCTGTGACTGTGATAATTTGTAATAAACAAACATAATCAGTAAGAGAAAAGATATGAATTTTTTATATATGTATGCATGCTGTCATTTAGACAAACAGTTATATGAGATATTCTAAGTAAAAAGTCTTTATTTTGCTTTACTTTTTAAAAAGAAAAAATGATCTTCCTTTTATCTGATATTCTAATTTCCCAATCTATACAATCTCTATAGACTGTGTTTAAGACATGCTTTCCATAAAATATGTTACTTTAATCTCTGGTATATTCTTTTCATATTTGCAATTAAACTCTCTACATTATATTTTCTAAAGGACTATTAATGTCTTAATGCCTCTGAACAAATATTTTCCAATATATCATATCTTATGATTTCGTTACAAGCATTTATAATAAGGAATAGACAAGCAGAACTCATCCTCCCAGATTAAATACAAGAATGAAGGTAGAGAAGCTTATTAAAATGCTCAACGTGGATGGAAGTGTGAAAACAGAGAATAGGATCATGTCCACATATTCAAACAGGGTTTACAGGCTCTGTAAATGCTCAATGCTCACAGAGCATTGAGGAGCCCTGGTATTGTGGAGTTGGAAAAGGACTGACATGTTATCTGGTCTCATTCATCTTTCTCAGAGCTGAAGCAAGTTAATTCCAGACAAGTCAAACAATCTTTCTGGAGCTCTTGGACACATCCATCAGTATACGAGCTCTACATTATTAAGTCAAAGTTCTTTTTTAGGGAAAACTGGGATTTTATTTGTAGGAAACAAAATTGAAATCAAAACCAGAAAGCAAAGAACCATAAAAATCAAACATAATTTTGTCACTGAAAATTTCCCTGTCTTGCTGTTGAACCGACATTAATTTTTAATGGGTTTATTTCAGTCAGTCCAGACTGCACTCAGTTAAACCTGAACAAGCTTCACTTCCCAGTGAGTAAAGATTTTTCAAACCTACAATAATAGCAAGTAGGAAAAATAGGAATGCCATCAGCATTTATTAAATAGATTACATGGCATTAATTAGAAAATTGTTATAAGTCAACTACTAAATGGATAATCTTGGGGGATCCCTGGGTGGCGCAGCGGTTTGGCGCCTGCCTTTGGCCCAGGGCGCGATCCTGGAGACCCGGGATCGAATCCCACGTCGGGCTCCCGGTGCATGGAGCCTGCTTCTCCCTCTGCCTGTGTCTCTGCCTCTCTCTCTCTCTCTCTCTCTCTCTCTCTCTGTGACTATCATAAATAAAAATAAAAAAAATAAAAAAATAAAAAAAAAAAGCAATTTAAAAAAAAAAAAAAAATGGATAACCTTTGTATCATTACCATGATTTGCAAGTCAAAGTCTTTACTTGAGGCTGTGAAGAAACCTCTTAAGGCTAGGATAATAAAGTGAAATATTTCTATAAGAACCATCAATGTGTCATGAATGATTGAAAGCAATTAACAATGGATTTGCTTTGCAAAAATATTTTTTTAAATTTTTATTTATTTATGATAGTCACAGAGAGAGAGAGAGAGAGAGAGAGAGAGAGAGAAAGAGGCAGAGACACAGGCAGAGGGAGAAGCAGGCTCCATGCACCGGGAGCCCGACGTGGGATTCGATCCTGGGTCTCCAGGATCGCGCCCTGGGCCAAAGGCAGGTGCTAAACCACTGCGCCACCCAAGGATCCCAGCAAAAATATTTTTAAAAATATTTTATTTATTTATTCATGAGAGAAACACAGAAATATAGGCAGAGGGAGAAGCAGGCTCCCTGCAGGGAGCCTGATGTTGGACTTGATCCCAGGACCCCAGGATCACGACCTGAGCCAAAAGCAGACGTTTAACCACTGAGCTACCCAGGTGCCCCTACAAAAACATTTTAGAGGATTGCAAAGTACAAACAAAATAAAGTCAAGCAAATTATTTTTAATTGATCAGATTGGATTGCATTTGATTGTAAATGAAGAAATGTAAATAGCAAATAGTAAAACAGATCAGATCTAAAACTAATTTCTTTTGTTGTATTTTATCTGTATTTGTATAAAATGACTTTAATCATTTTTATTATGACTCTTGTATGACCACCATATCCACTTAACATAGTGAGGTTATCAGATAATGAAAACCAAGACAATGTTCCTATTGATCTTTGAAACAAAAAATAATAATGACATAGAAGAGGTGCACGTTTTTTATCAGATTATGTTCTAGGCCTAATAGAGTTGAACCCCGGGCCTTAATATTCTCACAATAAAGATGAATATGGATGCTTCTCAGGCCCAGTAGACTCAGAAAGAAGACATAAATCTATAGAAGGAGAGATCAGGATGGCTGCTATTAGTACCCTGAGAAGATGCTAACGTCATCCTGCAGCTGGTTCTTCTCCCCGACAGAACACTGTTATCTCCAGTGAGTCTTCCAAAAGACCATACATAAACTACAAGGTCAAACATTTTGCTTTCTGTTTGAGAAGCTTTACATTTGGAGTTCACTATTTATTAATCTATTGGTTGATTGCATTTTACTTAGAATTTATTATGGTTTTTCTGTGAATCTTTATATGTGATCATTTTTGAAGAACAAAAAAAAAACGCAGTGTTCCAGTTTAGTATGACTCATTACGAAAAGTACACATAGGGGATCCCTGGGTGGCTCAGCAGTTTGGCGCCTGCCTTTGGCCCAGGGCACAATCCTGGGGTCCCAGAATCGAGTCCCATGTCGGGATCCCTGCATGGAGCCCGCTCCTCCCTCTGCCTGTGTCTCTGCCTCTCTCTGTCTCTGTGTCTATCATGAATAAATAAATAAAATCTTAAAAAGAAAAAGAAAAGTACACATAGACTAGTGGGTTAAAACAACACATTTGTCTCGTGCTGTATTAGCCAGGGCATGTTGAAGTCTGGCCTCTGTGCTTATCTAAAGGCTCATTTACTCATTAGTAGGATATACCAGTATGGCCTGTCTATGTGGCCCGAGCATCCTCACAACATTGTGAATATATTCCAAGGGTAAGTGGCCTGACAGAAGCCAGAGAGACTGAGAGAAAGACAGAGAGAGGGAAAGAACAAGGATGAAGCCACAGTGCAGTTATAATGTAGTCTTGGAAAGCATGCAGTGTTACCTCTGCCTCATTCTGTTCCTTGAAGCCGTCCCTACACTGTCACCCAGTTTCAAGGGCAGTGGAAATGGACTCCACCTTTTTTGATGGATGGTGGCAGGGTTCTAGAGGAGCACATGGGAACAGAAATACTGTTGTGATCATTCTAGATGATACCACATTCTGCCCTTTGGCCACCACAATTCCAAACGTTTTTCACATACAAAATACACTCTATTCTTCCCAAAACTCTGAAAAAGTTTCATCTCATTATTGCTCCAGGATAAGATTTAAACATCCAGCTCAGACCTAGGTGCATATAAAGCTCCCCATGTTTGATTTCTTGAGCATAGCACCTCTGGTTCTAAAGAAGGTTGCTTTGTATTGTTGCTTCGAATTATACCCAACCCATATTCATATGTTGAAGCCCTACCTCCCAGTACTTCAGACTATGACTGTATTTGCAGATAGGTTTTTAAGAGGTGATTATGTTAAAATAAGACTGCTAGGGTGGGCCCTTATCCAAGGAGATTAAAGGAGATTAAAACACAGACATGTACACACACAGAGGGAAGACTGTGTGAAGACATGAAGATGGCAGCCATCTGAAAGCCAAGGAGAAAGGTTTCAGGAGAAAGCAAATGTGCTGGAACCTTGATCTCAGACTTCTGGCCCCCAGAACCTTAAGAAAATAAATTTGTTGTTTAATCACCCAGTCTGTGGAATTTTATTATGGTAGTCCTAGTAAACTAATATAATTTTGCATCAAGAAGACAAGTTATCTTCTCCTCATCCACAACCGTTATACTTTGGTGGAACAGGAATAGACTGGGCATGAACCTCCTCCTGTTCAAGCAGGGGGGATATTAGAGACCCACAGCTATCATTGCTCATAGTAATTCTGAAGGCCAGCAGGGCAAACATTGTCAGTTCCTTAATTAGGGCTCAGTTTCAGTGCCTGGGTATGAACCACTTGGCTCTTGACTTTGCCCTTTGGGATTTTGACTCTTTTCTGTGATCTTGTTTCTTACTTCCGACCTCTTGGCTCTGCCCTGTGGGATCCCAGTTCTGCCTTTTGGAATCTTGGGTTTGCCCTCTAAATCATACTGCCAGTGTATCATACCTGGGAAGTTAAAATATGTATTGGTTTATAGGAAATTGAGTGTATTTTAATATATACCCAATATTCACATGTATATTCAATATATATGTTTAACTAGAAATTGCTAGGAGATATTCATTTATAATTTATGCTTACTTATTATATAATTGACTTATCAAGTTCAGAAAAAAGTCAAAGAATGTTATTTTTCCAATTTTTAAGATATTTCATATAAGATTGTTTTCTTGGATTTCAGTGTTACATTATGGTACACTTTTCTATATATATATGTGTGTGTATTGTGTGTGTGTGTATATGTATATGTGTATATATATATATAATATCTATATATATAAAACTTCTTAAATTTTTAATTTTTTTTTTTTAGAGAGAGAGAGAGAGAGCACATGCATGTGAGTGGGGAAAGGGCAGAGGAAGGGAGAGAATCATAAGCAGGAATGGAATTTTATGTTATTTCCAGAAGACCTATGATGTATTAAACAGATATCTATGATGTATTAACCACAGACAAGTAGGCATTTCCTTCTAGCTAACATCAATAAATGACATTAGACATAGTTGTTCTGTATTGGTACTTGTTAGACTTCGACCTAGAATCCATTGATTCTGAGCAAGTGCTCAGAATTATCAATAGATTCTGGGTTGAAGTCATTTATTGAAATTAGACTTCCATTTTGCTACTCATCATATCAAATCATATAATAATAAGGCACAATTGAATTAAAATTGAATATTTAACATACTACCAGTAAAGTCAACGAAATCCAGTTAATGAAATTAAACCCAATTATATTTGGTAAAGTAAGAGAGTTAAACTATAGCAAAGATGGTTAAAATTAACTGAATGGAAAAAGATACCAAACAAATGCAGATAAAATGAAAGAGGGGTTAAAAATATCAACTAAGAAAGTATATCTGAATAAAAAGCAGTATGAAAATAAATTTTAGGGTTGCCTAAGTGGCTCAGTCAGAAGAGACTCCCAACTCTTAATTTTGGCCCAGGCCATGTTCTGAGGGTCATGGAATCAAGCCCTCTATTGGGCTCCGTGCTGGGCATGGATCCTGCTTATGATTCCATATCATAATGGAAACATACAAAATTGAAAATATACTAAACTGTGAGCTCCTTGAGGGTAAGGACCACACATTGTTCATCTGTGTATCCCTTGAACCATTCTAGTGCTTAGTCCATAACTTATTGAACAAATATGCCTTCCTTCCTTCATTCATTAGAAGAAAGTATGAAGTTATAGGTCCCTGCAAGAGTTTTCAATTGAATTGAGGGGTTTCTCTGGCCTTTGGAAGGTATATATATTCCAAATGTTAGAGTGAACTCCAGAGTCCTTCCCATCCACTCTCACCGGATCAAAAGGGTCCCCTTCTCATTCTTTCTCCTTTAGGAGAGATGGAATGATGCTTTCTCCTGTGTAGAATAGAATGGAGAAAGTCCATGTTCTTCATCACTTGCATATGAGTGTCCAGCTACTAATGTAGGACATTTGGCTTGGTTTTTGTTATGCTGCCCTAAGGGTATAAAGTCTGAGGCAAGAAGAAACAATGCACTTAATATTTACTATAAGGTAATTAATCAGAAATCTGTCAGATTCAGAATACCTTGTGTGCTCATCCAGAATAAAACTAATGAAGATGAATATTAAGTGCCCCACAAGTCTATAATAAATGTGGCAAATATAAATAGCACCCTATGGAATTAAGATAAACAGCTCTTACACTGATTTTTTTTTTCTTCCTCAAAGGAGGGAAAATAAAGGCAAAAGGCAATCTTTCTATACTTCCATCATCATGTCTACCCTGTGGGCATCTGGTATAGATTAAGTTTTGCCTTTTAATAATATTGCTAGGCTAGGACTTTGTAGGAAGCCTCTCAGTACACTTCCTATACATGTATATTATTACAACTATCACCCCTGAGGATTTAAACCTAATTTCATTCTTTAGTATGTATTGCTTAACTATTATAGGTATGACATCAAAAGAGATATTACATAGTATATAATAACTTGAAAAAGTCCCCACATAGAGGTTTTAATGCTTCTAACCTGTGTAGTTATTTAAAAGGTGATGAATAAAGCTTTTAAGAACAAAGAAAGTTTATAGTAAAATGTTGAATGTATGGTAAAGCCTGTAAATTGGCAGTATTTTCTGTTTTTTTAAGGGTCAAGTGCAGAATGAACATTTATTTTTAACTGCATTTAGCCATTGAGGTATGTTTGTATGTGTGCACATCTACAGTGTGTTCTTTCGTATCATTTATTAATAATGCTCTAAGGCCTGAAACTGTCCTTTTCTTTCACACAAGGTAAACTTTAGCCACAAAATCCATGTTCAGTATGACAACAGAAGTGATGCTTTCAGTAGAAATGTGAATGAGTGAAGAATTGTTACATCAAAGTGAAAAAAAATATCTGAGAATGCAAAGATGAAAGACTTCAGTCATGAATCACATGCTCCTAGTGTTTAGTATTTTAACTGGTCCCAAAGAAAACCCATGGCACTTTGGAAGAACTAATTGGTAGTGTGTATCTGATGCTCAGAGAGAGGACATATAAGTCCTCAGCAGGGAGTGGGCCTATCTAGGAAGGACAGACTATGAGTGAAAAATGCACTCAATGATTGCCAAGGCAGGATTTTCCATTTCAGGGAACTCTGTCCCCTCTTGTCCTTATCCAGAAAGCTCCATTTGTCTGTTTTCACTGCATTCCTGCTGATACAAACCACCTTTATGGGTTTTTATTAAAGAAAGCTGTGACTTTTCCCCTTAAAAGTTATAGAGTTCTTTAAACAGCTTAAGCAGGAGCAAACAGTCACAGACCTACCATTTTATTAAAAGGAACTATTGACTCTGCAAACTGAAACATGGCCAAGCTTCCTTTAAATTAGATTCTATCAAAAAGCTTGGCAACATTGTCATACCTGGCCTGGAATACTCTGTATACTGGAATATTCTGAATAATACTGGAATACTTCATATAATATTAATAATAATTCCTTTCCTATTTTGTTTATGATACACTTTTTAAAGATTTTATTTGTTTATTTATTTGAGAGAGAGAGGGCAGGGGAGGAGAGGGGGGAAAGGGTCAAGCAGACACTATATTGTGTGAGGAGCTGGACTCAGGGCTCAATCCCACAACCCTGTTGTGACCTGAGCCAAAACCAAGGGTCGAAAGCTCAAATGACTGAGTCACTCAGGCTCTCTGTTTATGATACTTCTTATGGTCAAGAATCATATTTTCTTTGTATTGTGTCACTACTGAATCTTGCATGCAGTGGTTAAAAATGAATTAGTGGTAGTTATATGTTTCATCTTGTCCTGGTAACCTGTAAACAAATTTTGCAAACTCAGGGTTGGCCTAATCATATCTTCTGGGTTTTTTTAGGATTTTATTTATTTATTCATGAGGGACACAGAGAGAGAGAGAGGCACAGACACAGGGAAAAACAGGCTCCATGCAGAGAGTCCAACACAGGACTCGATCCCAGGTCTCCAGGATCACACCCTAGGCTGAAAGCAGAACTAAACCACTGAGCCACTTGGGCTGCCCCATATTTTCTGTTATATTAGTTTTCTATTGTTGTATAATAGATTACCAGAAATTTAGTGGCTTAAAACAGCATTTATTACCACACTTTCCATGCATCAGGAGACCAAGCATGGCTTAGCTGGATCCCTGGTTCAGGATCTTCTTACAAAGCCACAATCAAGGTGTCACACTGCATCCTTTCTGGATCTTGGGGCTTCTTCCCAACTTACATGGCTGTTGGCAGAATTTAGCTCCTCGCAGTTGGAGCACTGAAATCCCCATTCTCTTTCTGGCCAGAGTGAAACAATTACATGTGAAATCAGCACACAGAAATGTATGCCTAGTGTGTAAAATTGGACTACAAGTTGGATGTTATTAAGCCTCTTGAAAGTGGAAGGATATACGGAAATGTAATTAGATCTAATACTCAAATATCTTTTAATAAAAGAAAGCCTGCCATTCTTGAGAAGTATATGTTATTTTCAACAGGGAGACTGGAAGTCTTAAAGTCATGGAAGAAATTAAAATGCGAGGCTGTTGATTTTCAACACCTTCACTATTTCTCTGAAATCATGCTGCCTTACAGAGAATTTTAGTTCAAATATTTCATTTTGCAAATGAAGAAACAGAAAACTAAAAGCTTTGAGAGTTGAGGAATTTAGATCTCATTTTTAAGTATTATTTTTCTTATTAATTAGATTACCAATTTTAATCAAAATAATATGCTTACATCTCTAATTTATGATGTACGATGATAAGGTGCTATCAAGTGAAGGAAGAAAATTGAGGTTATTTATATTGCCTCCTCATGCTGCCCACTACCTCTGTCCAATCTGAGAACTCTTATTTTGGATTCTAAGGTACTCTTCAATATACTTCTTTATATACTCCCTTTCATTATATCCTCACTTGCTTTATGTGAGAAAGGATGCATGAAAGATAAAATGTGTAAGTCCTTTAAGATCCCAAAATGTTTTTGTTCTGTCTTAGTTGAAGGATTGTTTGCACACATTTTGCCTCAGAGCTTACTCCATTGTCTTTTAGCATCATTGCGGCTGCTGAGCAACATGACCCCCCAAATGTTTCACCTTCACTTGAAGAATCAATTGACCTCAATCGGTGGGATTCCTATACTGTATGAATGAAGAGGTTTTATTTTAAGACAAGAGTATCTTCATTTTTAGCCTTACCTATCATGAGAATAAATTTAATCTGGTCTTTGAAAAAGCTTCTGATTATCTGTCTGGAGTTAATCACAGCTTTTAGGCTACTTGATCTCAGGGTTCAGGTGCAACTGCTGGTTCTGAACTCAGAGAGTTGTCCAGCCCCAGAGGAATAGTCCACCCACAGCATTTCATGCAATTTTATCATATTTTATTTTAAGCTATAGTTCCACTACTGTCAAAATTATTCCACCTCTTTTTTTCTGTCTTTTAGTGTTTTTGGGAATTGCCCTTGCCATGCTAATTCTTTATCTTTGTGCTGTCCTCATTGGAGAGGCTTAGTTTTCCCACACTTGTATATGAGGGTATGTCTGAGGGGTTGAAAGTCAAATACCTGCTCAGTTCACCACACTGAAGGCACTACCTAAAGTCTTTTTAAGCCAAACTACTGGATTCATCTTCCTAGGAAAGTGTGAAATCAGCCCAAAGAAGCACAGCAGGCTTCTGTCAGCCTGGGTTTCTGTCTTCCCTCATGAATCTCAAATAAAGAAGCAGAGATCTGAGTGCTGCTGTAGACAGAACCAGGGATTTATAGTCCAAAAGAAATATATAATTCTACCATAAAAATAACTGCAGTGTTACATTGGGCAAATGTTCTGTACTCGCTGTGTCTGTTTCTTTATCTTCATAAGTAGAAATAACTCTTATGAGAACTCATTAAGATGGTGTTTGTACAGTGCCAGACCCTACTGGTCCCCAGCCATCCAAACACTTTCGCACAATTTAGGGTCCCCTATGAGCCAGCCCCCGCTCTGCTTTTCCTGTCTTAGTGAATCATTGTGCTCGTGTTATCTTCAGACTCACCCTGCTAGGCCTGTAGCATGTGCACTTTCTCATCTCTGGACAGCCTTACCTCCAGATGCAGCTTGAGAAGCTGCTCTGCCTATGAGATTTGGTTTCACCTTCTCATTTGGATTGCTCATGTCCACTACCATATCCGTCATACTCTGCTTCCAGGCTGTTACCTGTTCCCCTTGGCAAGCAGAGTACAGGGCTCTGTAAACGTGTCCCCATCACAGCATGGCTCACACCGCTGGATAATTGTTTTTCTTTCTTTAGTCTCCTTAGTCAACACTGTCAGAGGACAGGGATTTAGTCCTCTACAATTCTGTATTCCTGTGTCTGTTGTTATCCAGGCATGCAGAAATCAATCAATAAGTGCTAAGTTAAATTGAATTGAAATGAAAGACTAAGTATACATATTGTTTCTTAGACAAGCTTTATTACTACTTTGAAGTGATGTGAATTCTCAGAACATCAGACACTTTCATGTTCTAGGGGAAGCTCAAAATTACATTCCAAAATCAATATAAATGCTCCTGGCATTAGGGAATTATCACTATTCCTCCTAACACCAAGTTGAATAGATTTTATGTTATATTAACATCATTCTCTGTGGAATAAGACTGGGCCTAAGAAGAAATTCACTATCCTTGATGTCGAGGCAGGTTTAATGCCGTCATCTCTTGATTGTTCTTGTCAGTACACTCATATTTTTTAATAATAAATTTATTTTTATTGGTGTTCAATTTGCCAACATACAGAGTAACACCCAGTGCTCATCCCGTCAAGTGCCCCCCTCAGTGCCCGTCACCAATTCACCCCACCCCACACCCTCCTCCCCTTACACCACCCCTAGTTTGGTTCCCAGAGGTAGGAGTCTTTATGTTCTGTCTCCCTTTCTGATATTTCCCACACACTTCTTCTCCCTTCCCTTCTACTCCCTTTCACTATTATTTATAATCCCCAAATGAATGAGAACCTATAATGCTTGTCCTTCTCCGATTGACTTACTTCACTCAGCATAATACCCTCCAGTTCCATCCACGTCGAAGCAAATGGTGGGTACCTGTCATTTCTAATGCTGAGTAATATTCCATTGTATACATAGACCACATCTTCTTTATCCACTCATCTTTCGATGGACACCGAGGCTCCTTCCACAGTTTGGCTATTGTGGACATTGCTGCTAGAAACATCGGGGTGCAGGTGTCCCGGCGTTTCATTGCATCTGAATCTTTGGGGTAAATCCCCGGCAGTGCAATTGCTGGGTCGTAGGGCAGGTCTATTTTTAACTCTTTGAGGAACCTCCACACAGTTTTCCAGAGTGGCTGCACCAGTTCACATTCCCACCAACAGTGCAAGAGGGTTCCCTTTTCTCCGCATCCTCTCCAACATTTGTGGTTTCCTGCCTTGTTAATTTTCCCCATTCTCACTCGTGTGAGGTGTGATCTCACTGTGGTTTGGATTTGTATTTCCCTGATGGCAAGTGATGCGGAGCATTTTCTCATGTGCTTGTTGGCCATGTCTAGGTCTTCCTCTGTGAGATTTCTGTTCATGTCTTTTGCCCATTTCATGATTGGATTGTTTGATTCTTTGGTGTTGAGTTTAATAAGTTCTTTATAGATCTTGGAAAAGAGCCCTTTATCTAATACGTCATTTGCAAATATCTTCTCCCATTCTGTAGGTTGTCTTTTAGTTTTGTTGACTGTATCCTTTGCTGTGCAAAAGCTTCTTATCTTGATGAATTCCAAATAGTTCATTTTTGCTTTTGTTTCTTTTGCCTTCGTGGATGTATCTTGCAAGAAGTTACTATGGCCGAGTTCAAAAAGGGTGTTGCCTGTGTTCTCCTCTAGGATTTTGATGGAATCTTGTCTCACATTTAGATCTTTCATCCATTTTGAGTTTATCTTTGTTATGGTGCAAGGAGTGGTCTAGTTTCATTCTCCTGCATGTGGATGTCCAGTTTTCCCAGCACCATTTATTGAAGAGACTGTCTTTCTTCCAGTGGATAGTCTTTCCTCCTTTGTCGAATATTACTTGACCATAAAGTTCAGGGTCCACTTCTGGGTTCTCTGTTCTGTTCCATTGATCTATGTGTCTGTTTTTGTGCCAGTACCACACTGTCTTGATGACCACAGCTTTGTAGTACAACCTGAAATCTGGCATTGTGATTCCCCCAGCTAAGGTTTTCTTTTTAAAAATTCCCCTGGCTATTCGGGGTCTTTTCTGATTCCACACAAATCTTAAAATAATTTGTTCTAACTCTCTGAAGAAAGTCCATGATATTTTCATAGGGATTGCATTAAACGTGTAAAATGCCCTGGGTAACATTGACATTTTCACAATATTAATTCTGCCAATCCATGAGCATGGAATATTTTTCCATCTCTTTGTGTCTTCCTCAATTTCTTTCAGAAGTGTTCTATAGTTTTTTAGGGTATAGATCCTTTACGTCTTTGGTGAGGTTTATTCCTAGGTATCTTATGCTTTTGGGTGCAATTGTAAATGGGATTGACTCCTTAATTTCTCTTTCTTCAGTCTCATTGTTAGTGTATGGAAATGCAACTGATTTCTGGGCATTGATTTTGTATCCTGCCATGCTATCAAATTGCTGTATGAGTTCTAGCAATCTTGGGGTGGAGGCTTTTGGGTTTTCTATGTAGAGTATCATGTCATCTGCGAAGAGGGAGAGTTTGACTTCTTCTTTGCCAATTTGGATGCCTTTAATGTCTTTTTGTTGTCTGATTGCTGAGGCTAGGACTTCCAGTACTATGTTGAATAGCAGTGGTGAGAGTGGACATCCCTGTCTTGTTCCTGATCTTAGGGGAAAGGCTCCCAGTGCTTCCCCATTGAGAATGATATTTGCTGTGGGCTTTTCGTAGATGGCTTTTAAGATGTTGAGGAATGTTCCCTCTATCCCTACACTCTGAAGAGTTTTGATCAGGAATGGATGCTGTATTTTGTCAAATGCTTTCTCTGCATCTAATGAGAGGATCATATGGTTCTTGGTTTTTCTCTTGCTGAAATGATGAATCACATTGATTGTTTTACTAGTGTTGAACCAGCCTTGTGTCCCAGGGATAAATCCTACTTGGTCATGGTGAATAATCTTCTTAATTTATTGTTGGATCCTATTGGCTAGTGTCTTGCTGAGAATTTTTGCATCCATGTTCATCAGGGATATTGGTCTATATTTCTCCCTTTTGGTGGGATCTTTGTCTGGTTTTGGAATTAAGGTGATGCTGGCCTCATGGAACGAATTTGGAAGTACTCCATCTCTTTTTAACTTTCCAAATAGCTTCAGTAGAATAGGTATGGTTTCTTCTTTAAACGTTTGATAGAATTCCCCAGGGAAGCCATCTGGCCCTGGACTCTTGTGTCTTGGGAGGTTTTTGATGACTGCTTCAATTTCCTCCCTGGTTACTGGCCTGTTCAGGTTTTCTATTACTTCCTGTTCCAGTTTTGGTAGTTTGTGGCTTTCCAGAAATGCGTCCATTTCTTCTAGATTGCCTTATTTATTGGCATATAGCTGTTCATAATATGTTTTTAAAATCGTTTGTATTTCCTTGGTGTTGGTAGTGATCTCTCCTTTCTCATTCATGATTTTATTAATTTGAGTCTTCTCTCTCTTCTTTTTAATAAGGCTGGCTAATGGTTTATCTATCTTATTAATTCTTTCAAAGAACCAACTCCTGGTTCTGTTGATCTGTTCCACGGTTCTTTTGGTCTCGATTTCGTTGAGTTCTGCTCGAATCTTTATTAACTCTCTTCTTCTGCTGGGTGTAGGATCTATTTGCTGTTTTTTCTCTAGCTCCTTTATGTGTAAGGTTAGCTTTTTTATTTGAGTTCTTTCCAATTTTTGGATGGTTGCTTGTATTGCCATGTATTTCCCCCTCAGGACCGATTTTGCTGCATCCCAAAGATTTTGAATGGTTGTATCTTCATTCTCATTAATTTCCATGAATCTTTTTAATTCTTCCTTAATTTCCTGGTTGACTCTTTCATCTTTTAGCAGGATGGTCCTTAACCTCCACGTGTTTGAAGTCCTTCCAAACTTCTTGTTGTGATTTAGTTCCAATTTCAAGGCATTATGGTCTGAGAATATGCAGGGGACGATCCCAATCTTTTGTAATCGGTTCAGACCCGATTTGTGACCCAGTATGTGGTCTATTCTGGAGAAAGTTCCATGTGCACTTGAGAAGAATGTGTATGCAGTTGAGTTTGGATGTAAAGTTCTGTAGATATCTGTGAAATCCATCTGGTCCCATGTGTCATTTAAAGCTCTCGTTTCTTTGGAGATGTTGTGCTTAGAAGACCTATCGAGGGTAGAAAGAGCTAGATTGAAGCACCAAGTATAAGTGTATTATTATCTAAGTATTTCTTCACTTTGGTTATTAATTGGTTTAAATATTTGGCAGCTCCCACATTCGGGGCATATATATTGAGGATTGTTAAGTCTTCTTGTTGGATAGATCCTTTAAGTATGAGATAGTGTCCCTCTTCATCTCTCACTACAGTCTTCGGGGTAAATTTTAGTTTATCTGATATAAGGATGGCTACCCCTGCTTTCTTTTGAGGACCATTTGAATGGTAAATGGTTCTCCAACCTTTTATTTTCAGGCTGTAGGTGTCCTTCTGTCTAAAATGAGTCTCTTGTAGACAGCAAATAGGTGGGTCCTGATTTTTCATCCAGTCTGGAACCTGTGCCTTTTGATGGGGTCATTAAGCCCGTTCACATTCAGAATTACTATTGAATGATATGAGTTTAGTGTCATCATGATATCTATTCAGTCCTTGTTTTTGTGGATTGTCCACTGGACTTCTTCTTAAAGGGGAATTTTAAGAGTCCCCCTTAAAATTTCTTGCAGAGCTGGTTTGGAGGTCACATATTCTTTCAGTTCCTGCCTGTCTTGGAAGCTCTTTATCTCTCCTTCCATTCTGAATGAGAGCCTTGCTGGATAAAGTATTCTTGGTTGCATGTTCTTCTCATTGAGGACCCTGAATATATCCTGCCAGCCCTTTCTGGCCTGCCAGGTCTCTGTGGAGAGGTCTGCTGTTACCCTAATACTCCTCCCCGTAAAAGTCAGGGATTTCTTGTCTCTTGCTGCTTTAAGGATCTTCTCTTTATCTTTGGAATTTGCAAGCTTAACTATTAAATGTCGAGCTGTTGAACGGTTTTTATTGATTTTAGGGGGGATCTCTGTATCTCCTGGATCTGAAAGCCTGTTTCCCTTCCCAGATTCGGAAAGTTTTCAGCTATGATTTGTTCAAATACATATTCTGGCCCTCTGTCCCTTTCGGAGCCCTCGGGAACTCCAATTAAACGTAGGTTTTTCTTCCTCAGGCTGTCATTTATTTCCCTTAATCTATCCTCATGTTCTTTTAATTGTTTGTCTCTTTTTTCCTCAGTTTCCCTCTTTGACATCAACTTGTCTTCTATGTCACTTACTCGTTCTTCTACCTCGTTAACCCTTGTCGTTAGGACTTCTCATTTGGATTGCATCTCATTCAATTGATTTTTAATTTCTTCCTGATTAGATGTAAATTCTGCAGTCATGAAGTCTCTTGAGTCCTTTATGCTTTTTTCTAGAGCCACCAGTAGCTGTATAATAGTGCTTCTGAATTGGCTTTCTGACATTGAGTTGTTATCCACATTTTGTGACCTTGTGGGAGAGAGGACTGTTTCTGATTCTTTTGAGGTGAGGTTTTCCTTCTAGTCATTTTGTTCAGTGCAGAGTGGCCAAAAACAAGTTGTATTGGGAAAAGGAGAAAAAGAGAGAGAGAGAAGGAAAGAAAAGAGAAAAAGAAAAAAGGAAGAAAAAAAGGAAAAAAGAGAAGATAAAGAAAGAAAGGTGAAAACGAAAGGGGGTGGGCGAAGCAATCAGAAATCAAAAAGAAAACAAAAACAAAAACAAAAACAAAACCCACGGGGGAGTATCTTCTGATTCTGTGTACTTTAAGTCCCTTGACTTCCCCTGGAACTTGTCCGTCTAGCTGGTCTTCTGGGGGAGGGGCCTGTTGTGCTGATTTTCAGGTGTTAGCACTTGGGGGAGTTGCTCTGCCCCCTGCCTGGTGCAGGGCTCAGTGGGGGTTGTTTACCCCGTGAGGCCGCAGGAGGAACAGCCCCAGTGGCGGGGCCAGCTCTGCAGCCCCGGAGTCAGCTCCCGCAGTCACCACGGAGCTCTCCGTCTGCAGGGCCTGGAGGCTCCGAGGCGGGGCCGCTGATCTGCTCAGCTGGGGCAGGAGCGTCCTCGCTGTCCTGGGCCCTCCCGGCCTCTGCCTGTCCCGGGGGAGGCCGGATCCTGGGCTGTGTCCCGGCGCCCTGTGCTCCGGGGCCTGCGCTGTTGGATTCGCGCTTCGGCCCCGCAGCCCCCTCCGAGGAGCCGCCCCCGAGCCCCCCCCGCGGAGCCGCCCCCGAGCCCCCCCGAGCTGCTCCCGCCCCGCAGCCCCCTCCGCGGAGCCGCCCCCAAGCCCCCCGAGCTGCTCCCGCCCCGCAGCCCCCTCCGCGGAGCCGCCCCCGAGCCCCCCCGAGCTGCTCTCGCCCCGCAGCCCCCTCCGCGGAGCCGCCCCCAAGCCCCCCGAGCTGCTCCGGGTCCCCCGTGCGCGCTGCAGCCCTTAGGGAGCTCGGCGCACTCTCCCGGGGCGCAGGTGTCTGTTAGTGTCCCCGGGAGCCCGAGGGCATCCCCGCCCTCCTGGGTCCTGCTCCACCTCCCCACGAGCCCCTTTCCCCCGGGAAGGTCGGTGCAGCTCCTGCTCCCCCGGGACGGGGCTCTCCTGTCCTGGGGACACTCGCCCCGGCCTCAGCCCGGCTCCTCGCGGGGCCCCTCCCCCTTGGAGGCCTTTGTTTCTTTACTTCTTTTTCCCCGTCTTCCTACCTTGATAGAAGCGCGAACTCTTCTCACTGTAGCATTCCAGCTGGTCTCTCTTTAAATCTCAGGTCGAATTCGGAGATTTTCAGGATGATTTGAAGGTGATCTAGGTCATTTGGTGGGGACAAGTGACTGGGATCCCTACTCTTCTCCCATCTTGCCCCACCATCCTGCCCCTCCTTCAGTACACTCATATACAGTACACCTGTATTCCCAGAATGATTTTCTCTTGTCACCTAGAATATTTTTCAATATATTAATAACTGCTTAGTGATGGGATTTTAAAGAATATAAAGTAATTGTATCTTGGATTACTTGAAAAATGTTGAAATAGGCTTAATAAGAAAAAATATTTTCAGCACTCCAAAGCAAAATGTAAAAGATTGTTGGATTACAGTGGCCCCCATTTCCCTTAATGAGCCCAGGTGGCTGGTACTTTGTGTCCACACTATTTATGTAATTTATGTAGTTGAAGTTATTTTCACTCTTTATGTTGCTTTAAGCACTCCCTTAGTCTTTTAACATCGAAATGGCAGCTTATTTATAAAAGCCTTTTCCAGCCACTCTGACATAATGAAATCTTTTTCAAATATTTATTGTGTCCCCACCATATGTCAGGTCCCCACATGTGCTGGGTGTTGGAGACCGTATGCCAGCCAGGGGGAGCAAGCCTCCTCTAAGGAGTCCGTGGGCTATTTCCGAAATGACTTTAAACTTTATAGGAATGAAAGTTAAGGAAACATTAGTTTTGCTATACAAGTTGTGCTCCAAGTCATTCCCAATTTGTTTGGAAAAATTCTCACACTTTTATGTTTCCTTAGTGTTTGTTGGAACACATTTTTTTTTTTTTATCTTTTTAAATTGTATTGACTAATGGAGGATAAAAGCAAAGGTTAGGATTCTTTATCTCCTTGTGTTCTCAGGAAATTCTGCAGACAGTCTAGGGAACCAGTTCCGTGTTTACATTTGACCCACTGAAGGAGAGAATTGAATTTAAAACATATGGATAGTTCTGGAGACCTTTGCACAGGCCCCAGTTCACAATTCAAGATTTCTGAATAGTCTTGCAGTGATTTTGGCTCTAGAAAACATTGACCTAATAATAATGCATTTAACTTTCATAGCTTCATTCTTTTAAGAAATTCCTCTATGATTGTTGGGATAATTTGAATCACTATAAATTGCCAAATGACAGTACTGGAAGTATAGAATATATAAGTTACTTTTAGCAGCATTGGGATTAGCACTATGCTATTTTTTCACAGACTTCAAATTTAGTCAATAAATTAGCATTTTGTGCTATGGAAAATTACCACCTTCTATGCAGGTATGGTAGAGTTTTTTAAACCTTGATTAATCAGGTGAAAACCATCAAGTGTGACAACAGAACATTTTCTTGCCTGACATTTGTTTTTCTTCTTATTATATGTGAATTTGCACAGAGTTGGGTATTTCTTTGTCTCTAAATGTTTAAAGAACTTTGCATAGAGGTAATCTGTGACCTCAAAGAGTGGTCTTTCTGAGATCCTCATTGTGGAGCATCCATAGACATATCACCTCCCTGCCCTGCAATGTCAGTGAAAGTGACCATTTCTGCATTCTGGTTGCAGAATGTCCTTATGTTTCCCCTTTTGCCTTTGCTATCATAACTGAAGCTGTCAGCTAGTTCTTTCCATGGGTATATGAACATCAAAATTCCCCAAAATAGGCAAGCCTTTTATTCTTCACAAGGCTCAGTGTTCATCCGAGTTTGCAGTCTCCATCCATGAAATTGTTCCCTACTCAAAGGGGCCTCTGATTTCTGACATTTTTACTTTTCATACTCCCCAATTCATAGGTATGTATTTGACATCTGGACTGAGCTGGGTCTTACACGTTCTACGTAACTTGCTTTCTGTGACTGTATGTTGTAAACTGGTGGCATTGAAGTGGTCCAGAATTTGCTTGCCTTGTACGCAACCTGGCTTATCTCCAATTTTTGCATCTCTGTTTTCCTTGTTGTTTCCATTGTGATAATCTTTTTCAAGAAAGTTGCTTTGAGCTAGTCTTGCATCAATGATAGACAATGCAATGTTTTCCAGTCTCAAAGTGATTTTGTGAATCTGTCTAAAATGTGCTATTGTCTTGCAAGTGAAAACAAATGTATGCTAAATTAAATGTGTGAAAAAAGCTGGAGTAGGTTGTCAACTTCCCCACCCTAAACTTCTTAAAACATCGTTCAGTATGATAGGAGTAAATTTTAAGGTGGAAAGCTTCAAGATTAAAGATTTTTTTTAATCCTATTCCAGAGTATTTTCCTAGTCTTTTTTTTTCCTTTCTATTGGCTTCTTTCAATCCTTTTTCCACATTTAAACCTTCAGTATTTCATTCTTTTAGTTCTGCTTTTCCTAATGTGATGCTTTTCTTCTCCCTTTCCACATGAATGTATTTCAGATTTTTCTGACTATGTTGGTAACCAATAATTCACTAAATGTTTATGTTAAAAAAACAGATAATTTTCTTAGAAATATAGACCTTTATATGAAAGAGTTGTTAGCCACACAAATGACTGGGCCCATTCTATATTTCAATGAATGTGATAATCAACAGCTATTATTAATTAATGTTACTAGCCATGCAGAAATACTAAACATACACCCACATAGATAGAGCATCATTGCTATAGATCTTTCAGGGTGTTTCCTCTGATCAAACTAAATTGTCAACAAATTTAGCAGTTATTTACATATACTAGGCAATCCATCACCATTTCCAAAATATCTGCTACACAATTATACATACATAGATACATACCAACCCCAGACACCTGGATTGTTTAGCATCTACTTGGTAATCCAGCTTCCTATCAACATTGGACAGACAGATCATGTTTCCCCTTCTCCCTTTTTTTTTCTTTTTTTAAATGTTTATTTATTTATAATAGTCACAGAGAGAGAGAGAGAGAGAGAGAGGCAGAGACATAGGCAGAGGGAGAAGCAGGCTCCATGCACCAGGATCCCGACGTGGGATTCGATCCCGGGTCTCCAGGATCACGCCCTGGGCCAAAGGCAGGCACTAAACCGCTGTGCCACCCAGGGATCCCTCCCTTTTTTTTTTTCTTTTGGAGAAAGGTATTTATCACTTTTATCATTGTGGTACTAGTTTGGTATTCTGGAAAGCACTGGTGTGCTATTATCATTTTTTTCTGACACATTTAAGTAATAGCATCTTCTTTCTTTCTTATTTATCCCAAAGTGCGCTCATTACACTTCACCTCAGGTGTCTTTCCTAGGGTATTTGTATAGCAAATAGCCTTAGAAAAAAGGTTTAATAACTCTCTCCAGAGCAAAGGGCAGGATGCTTAATGTCCAGCATAAGAAAAGTAATGTCTTGAGATCCCTGGGTGGTGCAGCAGTTTGGCGCCTGCCTTTGGCCCAGGGCTCGATCCTGGAGACCCGGGATCGAATCCCACGTCGGGCTCCCGGTGCATGGAGCCTGCTTCTCCCTCTGCCTATGTCTCTGCCTCTCTCTCTCTCTCTCTCTCTGTGACTATCATAAATAAATAAAAATTTTTAAAAAATTAAAAAAAAAAAAGAAAGAAAAGTAATGTCTTTCTATAGAGCAGAAGGCAGGGATGTTTCACATCTGTAATATAATATTTAGGGTCCCTAAGCTCAAGATTTCCTAACTATGATGAAGCCCACTTCTTGCACTGTCACCCATCAGGACCCTTTTCTGCCATCCCCATGGGATATTGGTACAAGAACTGATAGAACCTGATGCTTGTGAAGTTTGTTGCACTGTGAGTGTGTAATGAAGTTCTTAATCTCTGACCCAGGAATCTCATGTATTCTATCAGACACTTGAAACTGAGACAGGCAAAATTGTTATCTTGCAAGTAAGTTACAAGCTTGGGAAATCTCAGACTCTTCACAGTTCTTTACAGCCAGATTATGGGCTGTTATTGTCTTATGATTATCTAAGTCAGTGTTAATTTTTTAAAATTATAAATATTTAGTATTACAGATATTTTAATTAAAATTAATTTTTTCATGAGTGTTCTATTTTATTAGTCACTATTGTACTTTTGCTTAAAATGAATGACTTATATATACACATAGGCCTCATTTTGTTTGTAAGGGATTCTTAAGCAGAAAGTATTTTAAAAATGAAAAGATATTTTCCATATATTATATATTAGACCCCTTAGTGTTTTCATATGAATACATTTTATAAACTAAATCAATTTTGTAAGATTGTATTTTAGAGAGTTCTTGATGAGTATGTGATTTATGACTAAATTTGCAGTCTGAGTTTCACATCTTGGTAAGATATTATTCAACTATTGGTTCAAGACAATACAAATTTGTTAACTAAAAAACCCCACTAACACCAAAACCAAACAAAAAACAAAAATTAACTCCAAATTTCTGATGATAGAATATCCATAACAATAGAACAAAATAAGGAAATCACTGTTTGTTTCGAGGTCATTCATTGCCTTTGTTCACAAGTTTCATTTTTCATGACCTCAGAAAAGCAATGTAGAACTCAAGTTTAATAGGAGAATAAATGTGAACTAGGGCAATGCTCTTAAGAATTTCAAGTAGAATCCGAATACATTATAATTGAACAACCTGAAAGAATAGTTTAGATCTCTTCTGGTTTCACATTTTTCATGTATTTTTGCTCATAGCTTTATACAAATATCAAAGATATTTACTGTTTATATTTATTTTGATAATACAATGGCACATAGTGAAAACATTCTAGGAAACTAAAAACCATTTAACAAATGTAAAGCATGGATACTAACCTTTACTCTGAGATGATCATTTATTACTGCATGATCAGTACATCGCAGAATTGCATATTTATTAGCAAAAGGACTCTTCAACAAAATGTTTAAAATATTTTTTATCAAAGGTTATTATAGTAGTAATACATAAATTATTATAGATAGTAATGCATATCATATTATAGATAGTAATATGCACATTACTATCCAAAAAGCTATGTATGTATTTATATAAAATATGTCAAATGTGTTTACTTCTCAAAAATGCATGTATATATATATATATATATATAGTAACAATAAATGTCTTAATATAGGTTATACATACATTGCTGTCACCTTTTAATGCACACAAATACAAAAGGTATGTGTGCATCCCAAATTTTTTTGATTAAAGAAATGAAAAAAAAGACAATAGATTCTTATTACCTCCAGTAGCTTTTTAGTTTTGATAAGAACCCTTTAATTTCAGGTCTGTAGTTTATGTCACACTTTCCAGAACAGGTACCTTTTTCCTTGGTTTGGGGTTTTATAAAACAATCACATCTGTAGGACTTGAGGTGAAATGTATTTTGCCAGCCTTGCCAGAACTCACCCTTCTTGAATGATGCGGCATGACATCATGAAGTCAGATCTCCCACTGTACGAATGGTACTCTATGGAATAAAATAACTTATGGCACTTATTGCTGGTATCTATTAAATGACAATCTCTGGCATGTGTAGCCAGCTTGAATTTTGAAAACTGTCTTTTCTCCTGGGTAGATGTATTTAGGAAGAGTCTGAATTCTTCATTTGTACTCAAGAAATGAAAATGGCCTATTCTCAAATCTTAAAGAGGGGGAATTCATTTGAACCTGTCCAAAGTTTCTTACCTTCAGACTGCATATTTATTTACACACATACAATTATATACAGTGGCTGACTCTTATTTCAGAATGTCTGAACATTATTGACTCATTTCCCCTGTGACACAAAGGAGAAATTCGGAGTTTCTGTTGAAATATATTTACACCACACATAAGTGAATTATAGTGATATAGATTATAAAGGTAACTAACTTGTCAAAATACAAAAATCATTAAAAAAATCTAATAAAATAATGATTAAGATTTTAAGTTATATCTTTAATCATTTAATGTGCATATGTATTTTAATTTTAACATTTTTATCTGAGATTTCTTATGGGATAAAAATATGAATATAACTCCACATATTAAGGATAAAAATAATTTCAAGCACCTTGGTGCAGAAATGCAGTAAATTGTAATATTGGAGCTTTCCTTTATAATTGTCCTGTTTTTATTTATAAAAATTTTCCAAGTGCGCACAAGATATTTCTTGAAAATTAAGCTATTTTATGTCCTTAAGGAAAGATAACTCTATCATAATGATATGACCTTTTCTCTAATTATAACCATGATAAGTATACAAATAATATAAATTGACTATTGCTGAAACTACTCCCTCCCCAGATGTCAATACACAGGGTTTTATTATTTAAAAAAAATCTTCTTGGACTTAAATAGCACAGAAGTTGCTTCTCCTCCAACTGCCATTTTCTGGTCATCTTGACCTTTCTGCAACAATGCTGACGTGTGCTGCAATAATTTGTGTGACACTGTCTTCACTCTACCTTTCTAACATGATTTCAAAACTCATACTTAAACCATCTTCTTCCAGTCTTCATCTTCCATGGTTAGTTCTCTTTAGGACTAGCTGTATCCATCAGGATTCTTTATGTTTCAGGTGACAGAAAATCAAATACAAATAGTCTCAATGACCTGAGAAATTTGGAGGTAAAACTAGATCAAGTAAGCAGCATGATAGAGAGAGAGAGTCAAGTTTTCTGCATTCCTTTGCATTAGTTCTGCACATCCTCCAGCTCCGTATGTCAACTTAGGTGCTTGTCCTGAGTCTTCAAAAGCTGCTGCAGCCTTGAATGTTTATGTATTGTTGGGGCCAATGAGTCTCAGACTTCAGTGTGAATCAGTGTGAATCATCTTGAAAATTAAACTACACTTTGCTATGCCTCACCACCCAGAGTTTCTGATTAAATAGGTTATGGTAGTGCCTGAAAATGTGCATTTCTAACAACATCCAAGGTGATGCTCATGCTGTTGTTCTGCCTTGAAAATCACTGGTCTAAGTAAAGTGTTTCTTAAACTTCAATGCACTTTTGATTCTTGAAAAACTTGTAAAATTTAGAATCAAATTCAGTAATCCGAGAGAAGGTCCTGAAAGTCCTCATCTACAAGCCTATGGATATTTCTGATGCTTCTGCTCCAATGGAAACATATCATGAGGAACAGGGATCACTGTAGGCCAATGTTTTCCAGCTTTGTGTCCTTTTAAAAATCTTCTGGAAATATTTTTACACATGTGGATTTCCAGGATATCCCCATGAAGATTCAGGTCAGAGGGTCTGGAGTGTGATCCTGGAATCCATGATTAAAAAATGCCTCAGGTGACTTAAATTTTGACAAGTTTAGGAAGTACAGAAGAAGGAGAAAGCCTCAGTGTGGTCTTGTTGATGAGAGAAATTATTTTTTCCCAAAGTCCCAGCAAACCTTGTCACAGTTTCTCCCTCATGAAGTTTCCTGATGTTGGATGACTGAAAACATCCTGAAGATGAGGATAATCAGAAACAGCACATCTTCAAATGTTGTACCCACAAGAAGAGTGACAATATATAAACACAAAACAAAAATGAGTCTAATAAACCAAAGTAGTAGCCTTAATCTGGTCAATGAAGGTTTTTGGAAGTCTTTTAACAAGGGAAAGCAGAAATATTGGACACTTTCACGTCTTGTTTTTCTCTTACCTACTTACATGTTTCATGTTAAGGGTAATTCATTTTCTTTTTTTCTCTTCTCCCTTCTTTCCTTCCTTTCTCCCTCCTCCCTCCCTCCTTCCTTCCCTCCCTCCCTCCTTCCCATCCTTACTTCCCTCCTTCCCTTTCTTTCTTTGGAAAAACTATAGAAATGACTTAGTACACCTTTAATTTTCTTCACATGAACAAATCAAGAGCCTTTTAAATTACTTTGCCAAGGTCATATAGACATTAAAAGGTCATTATAAAGTTAAAATTTAGTGTTTTCTTCCCAATTCTATTTCTACCACACAGAAGCAACTTGTATGTATTGAGATTTTTAAACATATTTTACTAAAATTTAGTAATATGTAGGAGTTCAATAACTTTACCATATAAATAGCCTAATTTCAATAAGGCATTGTGCTTTGTTATATATATTTTTATCGATAGTGTTCTTGCACTCTTGGTGTTAAATAAGGCTTCGCTGAGATAGATACAAATACACGTCTAAGAAAGAAATAAAATTAAATGTACAATCAAATCATAAATGAACCATATCACTAAAATCTATGAAGATCTAATTTTCATTAATAAACATTAGAAACTGGTTTGCCAAGAGAACTATAGCCACTGGAGAACAGAAAGGATGACAAATGAAATTAATAGAGTCTTCCTTTCTTTAGGCTTATTAGGACATAGAATTTTTAAGCCTATTTGTTTTATTTTAAGACTAATCAAAAGTCTCTTTTTCTAATCACAGTGCCAAATCCAAGCAGAATTTCTAATCAGAATTCTGCCGCTAAATAATCAATTTATAGTTAAAAACACTTTTGGTCAATTTCTTATCTATTTACTTAACAAATACTTATCAAGAACCTATTAAGTGCTAGGCTTTAAATTAGGAGCTGAAAGTAAATAGGACTGGTCCTTGCCCTACCTGAATTGACATCTCCTATTTCTTTTTCAATAGAGATTGCACTGCTGATCCCCCTGGGAGGTGAGGATGGTGGTCAGACTGCGAGCAATGGCCATAGTAACAGAAGGTGCTATGTGGGGATTAGAATTCAAGCTGAATCTATGTGACTGCTGGCATTAGCATCTAGTAGTTCACCTTTAGAAATTGAACTTTGTCTTTGAGGCTTATGGTTGGGAGAAATCTTTATGGTGTGTGTGTGTGTGAGAGAGAGAGAGAGAGAGAGAGAGAAATAACTCTAGCTATTCAATTGTGATCAATTATGATGTTAGTGATTGGTAAAGAAATGAGAAATTCAGAGGTTAAAAAAAGTGCGTTAGATTTCAATTACTCACACATATTAAGCAAGCTGTATCTATTTTACTCAGGTTGGAATGAGAACATTCTTTCTCCAAAAATTGACATATTATAGTTATTATAATACTTATAAAGATATAGCCGTCTTAAGATGAGTTTTTGTAAGTCTAAATAAACTCAGCCATCTCCAGATGCAGTTCCTTTGGGAAGGAATGTCTGGAGAAACTCTCATAAGTATTTGTATACTGGTCTACCCAAGGATGAAAGGGTGGTCTGAAATTTTCTTATTGGTATTGATATTTTGGTCCACTGAAGGATAGAGAGGTTATTAGAGAAACTCCTGTAGGTATTTATATACCCGTCTAGCCAAGAACAGTTCTCTCTCTGAAAGTCATGCCTTACAATATGAATGAGGTCTTGCCATAATGCAAAACTGATGGAAAAATAAAACAAATTATGACACTTTCAACATTTATATCCTCAAAAATATTTTGTTGCATGTTTGTGGTTTTAAAAAAATATTTATTTGGAAGAGAGAGAGAAAGAGAGTGAGCATGAGTGGGGACAGGGGCAGAGGGAGAAGGAGAGAGAGAATCTCAAGCAGACTCCCCACCCTACCAGGAGCCCAAGACAGGACTCAATCCCACAACCCTGAGATCATGACCTGAGCTAAAATCAGGAGCTGGAGGCACAACTGCCTAGTTACCCAGGCGCTCCTGTAAGTGTGCTTTTTAATGATATGGCTTATATATATTTTGAAAGTAACTAGAAATATAGACAAGATCAAATTTAGACTAATGTGTATTTCCTGCATGATTTGGCAACACCTACAGCATGTTTATTAATGCATTTTCTCAGAGACACAGTATCTTAAAACTGTAATAATTATAGTATCTCTCATTATCTTGGATGTGAAAAAGGTTATGATGAGTAATTCACTCATATTCAGGATTCATGCCTGCATTTGCTTTTCTATAGTCTTTGAACTTTGATGAAGCTGTTTAAAATAAATTATATTCAATTCTATCTTACTCATCATTTGCAGGTCAGCAAAACATTTTTGGTTCTATGTTATTTTAGTAAACATTTATCATTTTGTTGAGTTCTTACAAATCACAAAACTTAAATGATAGTAATAATGTGTTTCTGGAAAAAAACTAACTTAAAGCAATGAGTAGTTTTACAAACAATAAAATATCACTTGAGGCTTTTTATAAATTGAATAACATTTTCTTTTTACTACTGCTACTATTACAATTGCTACCATAATTGTAATTTCTATTTATTAGGCTCTGATTTTGTGCTAGGTCTTATGTTGCATATCTTGGATATATTACTGTGGACTCTATTTCTACAATTTCAGACTGCATCAAGAGAAAACTAATTTCCAGCAATATGGTCATAGTTGCATGAGAAATAAAGGGAAAAGACAAAAGGAAAAACTGAAAATATAAAAGATCTCTAAAATTAGATTTCTTAAAGTTTTTTATTGAAATATAATTGACATATAACATGGGTGAGTTTGTATAAAACGTGCTGACTTGTATACACTGTATGCATTGCAAATGCTTACCACCACAGCATTAGCCAGAATCTCTATCATGTTACATAATTGCCATTTCCTTTTGGAAATGGTCTGAACAATAAAGTTCTAGTGTCTTAGCAACTTTGAAGCTTATCATACAGTGTCATGGACTATAAATGTTATGCTATGCATTATATCTCTAGGGTCTTATTTACATACTAGTTCCCAGTTTGTACCCACAAACAACATGTCCCAAATCTCCTACCTCCAGACTCTGGTAACTACCAATCTACTCTCTGTTTTTACAAGTTTGTTTGTTTGTTTGTTTGTTTTTTATATTCCACATATAATTGATATCATACTCTATTTGTCTTTTTCTGACATCTTACATAGTATAATACCCTTAAGGTTCATCCATGTTGTCTCAAATGACAAGATTTCCTTTCTCATGGCTGAATAATACTCTGTTCATCTTCTTTATCTATTTATTCATTGACAGACATATAGCTTGTTTCCATATCCTGTGAATAATGCTACAGTAAACATGGGAGGGCATAGAACTTCTCAAATTCTTGTTTTCATTTTATTTGGATATTTACCCCAAAGTGGAATTTCTTGATTATGTGATAGTTCTATTTTTTAACGTTTGAGGAACTTCAAATTGTACCAATTTACATTCCCATCAACACTTTTCAAGGGTTCCCTATCCTCCACATCCTTACCTACATTTATGATCTTGTCTTTTTAATGATCAAATTCTAACAGATGTTAGATGATGTCTAGTGCATTTTGGATTTACATTCCCTTGATCGTTAATGATCTTGAACATCTTTTCATGTCCCTTTTTGTCACTGGATATCTTCTTTAAAAAAATGTCTATTTAGTTCCTCTTTTTTATCAGATTGTTTCTTTGTATTGAGTTGTATGCATTTTTTAAAAAATATATTTGGACATTAATCCATTATCTGATAATGGTTTCCAAATATTTTCTCCATACATTGCCTTTTCAGTTTATTGATTGTTTCTTTTGCCTTGCAGATGCTTTTTTTTTTAGTGTTTTAGTCTAGCTTTTAGTTTGATGTAATTCCACTTGTTGATTGTTGCTGTTGTTCCTGGTACTTTTGGTGTCATATCCAAAAAATCATTGCCCAGCCTGATGTCAAAGAGCTTCTTCTTCGTTTTCTTCTAGAAGTTTATGGTATCAGGGTTTATGCTTAAGTGTTTGATTGATTTTGAGTTACTTTTTTTGTGAATGATGTAACATGGGGGCCCAATTTCATTTTTCTTCATGTGGTTATCTAGTTTTCCCAGCACTGTTTGCTGAAGAGACTGTCCTTTCCCCATTGAGAGTTCTTGTCTCTTTGGTCAAATAGAAGTTGGTATATATGCAGATGTTTATTTCCGGTCCTCTATCCTGTTGCATTGATCTGTGTGTCTATTTTTATGTCAGCACCATACTTTTTAAACTACTATAGCTTTGTAGTAGGTTTTGAAATCAGGAACTGATACCTTCAAGGATACTTTTGATATCAGGAACTGATATCCTTCTTTCTCATGGTTGTTTTGGCTACTCGAATCTTGTGTGGTTTCATACGATTCATATGAATTTTAGGATTGTTTATTTTATTTCTATGAAAAAAATGCCATTTGAATTTTGGTACATATGTGTTGAAATGATAGATGGCATTAGGTAGTGTGGACATTTTAATAGTATTAATTCTTCTGATCCATGAAGACAAGATATCTTTCCATTTGTTTATCCCTTCTTCAATTTCTTTCATCCAATTCTTGTTTTCATTGTACTGAATTTTCCCTTCCTTGGTTAAATTTATTCCTATGTATTTTATTGTTTTTAATGTTATTGTGAATAGAATATTTTTCTCTATTTCTCTTTCAAATGTTTCATTATTAGTCTATGAAAATGCAACTGACTTCTATATGTTTATATTCTGCAACTTTGCTGAATTCATTGATTAGCTCCAACAGAGTTTTGGTTAAATCTTCAAAATTTCTGTATATAAGATCATATCATCTGCAAAAAACAATAACTTTACTTTTTCCTATCTGATTTTGATGTATTTAATTTGTTTGTCTTGCCTAATTGCTCTAGCTAGAACTTTCAGTACTATATTTAATACAAGTGATAGGTGTAGGTATCCTTGTTCTGGTCCTTATTTTAGAGGAAAAGCTTTCAGCCTTTTGCCATTGATTATGGTAGCTGTGGATTTGTTGAAAATGGTCTTCATTATGTTGAGGTATGTTTCTTTTATATTCAGTATATTGAGAGTTTTAATCATGAAAGGATGTTGTATTTTGTCAAATGCTTTTTCTGCATCTATTCAAATAACCATATAATTGTTTCTTTCATGCAGTGTGTGTTTTGGTACATCACATTTATTGATTTGCATAGTTGAACATTCTTACATATTAGGGACAACCCACTTGTTCATAATGTATAATTCTCTTAATGTGCTATTGAATTTGGTTTGCTAAATATTTTGTTGACAATTTTTGCATGTATATACATCAGGCCTATGATTTTCTTTTCTATAGTATCCTTATCTGGCTTTGGTTTCATAGTAATGTTGGCCTTGTGAAATGAGTATGGAAGTGTTCCTCCCTCTTCAGTTTTTTTGAAGAGTCTGAGAAAGATTAACATTAATTCTTATTTAAATATCTGTTAGAACTCACCAGTGAAGACATTTGATCTTGAACTTCTCTGTGTTGGGAGGTTTTTTTATTACTAGTTCAATCTCCTTACTTGTTATTGCTCTGTTCAGATTTTCCACTTCTTCCTAATTTGGCCTTGTTCAGCTGTATGTTTCTAGGGTTTATATCTCTCCATTTCTTCTAGGTTGTCAATTTATTGGCATATAATTGTTCATGGTAGTCTCTTATGATCTTATGTTTTTCTATAGAACTAGTTGTAATCTCTCCTTTTCATTCTGATTTTATCTTTGTCTTTATGTTTTCTACGTTAATCTAGTCAAAGATTTGTCAGTTTTGTTTATCTTCTCAAAATCCCAGCTCTCGGTTTTGTTGACCTTTTTCCTATTGCTTTTGTGGTCTCTGTTTCATTTATTTCTAGTTTGATCATTGTTACTTACTTCCTTCTGCTAAATGCAGACTTAGTTTGTTATCTATTTTCTAGTTATCTCAAATACAAAGTTAGTTTAGTTGAGATCTTTCTATTTTCTTAATATCTGCATTTATTACTATAAATTTCCTACCTCAAACTGCTTTTGCAGCATCCCACAGTTCCTGGTATATTATTTCCATAGTGATTTGTTTTGAAATATCCTTGATTTTGCATTTGATTTCTTCCCTGACCAATTGCTTATTCAGGAATGTGTGGTTTAATTTTTAATTTAATATGTCTCAGTCACCCTATGTTAGGTACATATGTATTATTATTGTTATATCTTCTTGATAAATTGACCCCTTTATCATTATATAATATTTTCTTTGTTGCTTGTTACTATTTTTGGCCTAAAGCCTATTTTCGTTCAATGTAAGTATAGCTATCTCCTCTTTCTTTGATTCCCACTTAACATAAATTATCTTTTGCTTTCCCTTCATTTTGAGTCTATATTTGTACTTAAAGTGAGTCCTCCATAGACAACATATAGTTATGTCTTGTTTTTGTTTTCATTTTTTTAATCCTTCCAATTACTCTCTCTGCTTTTTCATTGGGGTATTCAACTCATTTACATTTAGAATAAGTACTGATATATAGGGTTTTACTACTGCCATCTTATTTTTTTTCTAGTTGTTTTGTGTTTCTCTTGTTTCCTTTTCCCTTTGTTCTGCCTACCTTTGTAAATTGTTGATTTTCTGAGATGGTATCCTCTGTTTCTCCTTTCTATATCATTTGAGCATCTGTGAAAGGGTTTTGTGGTTACCTGAAGTTTACATAAAACGCCTTATAGATAAAATTGTCCATTTTAAGCTGATAGTAACTTAAATTTAGTTGTCACAAAATCTTCACTCTTTTACTCTTCCTTTTTAAGTTTTTGATGTCATTATTTACATTTTTTTATGTCATTATTTACATTTTTTATCTTGTATATTTATTAACACATTACAGAGGCTATAATTATTTTAATACCCCTTTTCTTTGACCTTTACACTACAGTTAGGTGACTTGTACACCCTCCTATTACAGATTTAGAGTTTATGTCTCAATGTATATTTACCAATACCAGAGTGTGGTATAGTGTTATATGTTTTTATGTCACTAATTTGTACCTTTTCATTATAGCTTGAAGAGCTTTTATCAGCATTTCTTGCAAGGCAGGTCTAATAATAGTGAACTCCTTAACTTTTGTTTGTCTGGATAAGACTTTATTTCTTCTTTATATCTGTAGAATAACTTTGCTGAATAAAATATTCTTGCCTGGCAATGCTGTCCTTTCTATATTTGAATACGTCATTCTACTCTCTCCTGGACTGTAAGGTTTGCAGGGAAACCTGCTGATAGACTAATAGAGATTTTATGTTGTATTTCATTTTCCCATTTACTTGATTTTACAGTTTCATTATAATGTGCTTTGGAGAAGGTCTCTTTGCAATGAGATACTTGGATGATCTATTAGTTTTATGAACCTGTATGTCTAATTTGCTCCCCAAATTTGGGAAGTTCTCAGCTATTAGTTCTTTAAATATGTTCTGCTCCACTCTCCTTCTGGTTCCCTGATTATTTGAATATTTATTCTTTTTTATGAATTCCTGTCAATCATGTATACTTTCTTTGCTTTTTCATTCTTTTCTTTTGTTCTCCTATAACTGGGTTATTTCAAAATTCCTACCATCTAACTCACTTATTCTGTCTTCCATTCACACTACTCAAGCAGAGTGAAATTTTTAATTTCACATGGAGTTCTTCAGCTCCAGAATTTCTCTTTGGTTCTTTTTTATGATTTCTATCACTTTGGAAAAAATTTCATTTGATCTCATATTTTTTGAAAGTTCATTAAATAGTTTCCTGATTTTTCTCATAGCTTGTTGAATTTCTTCAAATTAGCTATATTCAAGTCTTTATCATCCAGATCACAAAATTCCATGTCTTTGAATATGGTTATTGAAGAATTATTATTTTCTTTTTTTTTGATTGCACGTTTCCTTGATTTTTCATGTTCCTTATAGTTTTGCATTGATGCTTTCACATTTGAAGTAGCAGACACCTCCTTTCATGTTTCCTGGTTGCCATCAAATAGAGTATTCTGTTGATGTTAATATCTCTGGTTTTATCTATCTTTGTATCAATACACCCATTCCACCCTTTTGATCCTTCTGGTAGCAAAATTTGTAAGTTTTTATGTCTTCTGTGATTCTTACAAGCTACCAGACTGGCTACTAGAATCCTTTTGTCTTTTTTTTTTTTTTTTTGAAGGTGTAATTATAGTTCAAGTTTGTAGTTTCTTCCTTGCTCACAGACTGAAGCCTGCTTTCTCAATGCACTCTCTAACCAAATTTTCTCTTGCTGCTGTACATGGAAATGCACGTAAAAAGATGGTTGCATTTTGGAGGGAGGTATGGATTTAGTGGAGCTGGGCATACCTGTGGACCTGTAGGGGGATCCCCAGGTGTGGTACTGTCACAGGTTTGTGGGACTTTCTTCTGTGTGCAGTCATTAGGAACCATGTTTCTTATCTTCCTCTTTCCCAGTCTTCTTCCTCTCTCCCTCCCCCTTTGGTCATGGGGGTACAGCAGTACTCAGAGTACTACAGAGTACAGAGTACTCAGAGTACTGCTAGAGAGCAATGTATTTCTCCAGCCATGTCCCATACAACTGGATTAGCTGGGCACCCACTCACAGTTGTCTCTTCTCTTTTGAGAGTGGTCAGCACTGTCAGATAAATCACCCAAGTGGTATTTCCTTGTAGGATGTGGCAACCCTGAGAAAGTTTCTCACTCATCATTACCTCCTCTGTGACCAAGATCACATTTTTTTCTTTCTTTCTTTAATGGCATGCTGGAATTCCTTCTCAACTAAGCTGAAGTTCTGCACATTCTCTTATTCATGGGTACCTGTCCAGTTTAGCACTCTCCAGGTTTTCTCCCCAACAGCAGAGGGGGAGGTGGGGGGCCTGGGCAGTTTGGCTGGCTTTCCAGGTTCTATGTCTCTTACAGAAGTATCTGCCTATTATCAGATGCACAGGTGGGAGAAACTTCTCCTGGGTTCCTTGGTGTATGGTGCTGGATTCCTCAACATCCACAGGTGTGCTTCTCTGCATGAATGGATATCTAGTCTGTGGTTAAAAAACAGGAAGATAAAAAAGAGGAACATCTTATGATACTGATGCTGTTGTAATCACCGAAATGTTTTATGCATTGATTTTCCTCTTAGAGTATTTAAACTTTTGGTGGTGTCATTATACTATCTGCAAAAGGACATAGTGATATGATTATCTGAATATCCCACCAAGGCAAAATAAAACAAATGTGAAGACAAAGAGAGTTAAGTGCATTATATAGGTTATTTTTTAATATGCTTTTTAACACTGGTTATTTATATATATTTTTGAACTTACACATCTTAAATGTATATATTAAATGAAATTAATATATTGTGTTATATATTATATAAGTATATTCTGTTATAATTAAACATACATTTACATCTATGAAGTACTATATGTTGAATATATTTTGTGTATTATATTTTTAAATATGTAAATATATTACATATATATTTGAAAGTAAATATATATACATGGAATTTATATATTTATTCATTTTCCCTTTGAGAGTTGCTAGTCAAACAGTAGGCTTTGCCATATCTGAACTAAAATATTTATGAGAAGACTTTAGAAAATCATCCATTCTTAAAAATCTTGCAGAAATAAATGAGTAAATGCTTTTTAAAAGTCATATATAGTCTATGAGATTAGAAAAAAATGAATATAGCAATTCAAATTCAATCACTTTGACCAGTTCCTTCAATTTATTATGTTCTTATTTAATTCAATAGCCTGATTACTTTATGGTGTCTTCATAATTATGGCTGTTGATTAAGAGCTCTTATAAACATAAATTATGAGAGTAAAGTACAATTGTTCTTGCTTATTCATTTTATTTTATTTTATTTTATTTTTATTTTTTTAAGATTTTTTTTTTTTTTAATTTTTATTTATGTATGATAGTAACAGAGAGAGAGAGAGAGGCAGAGACATAGGCAGAGGGAGAAGCAGGCTCCATGCACTGGGAGCTCGACATAGGATTCGATCCCAGGTCTCCAGGACCGCGCCCTGGGCCAAAGGCAGGCGCCAAACCGCTGCGCCACCCAGGGATCCCTTGCTTATTCATTTTAAATTGCACAAAATATTTCAAAAGCCTATTGATCTCTAATTGTTAACATAAATCCTTTTGAGACCTTTCTATTCCAAAAGGTTGCAAAACTGTTTAAAATCTAGTTTTAGTTCTGGGCACCTGGCATAGAACCTATTTTCTGAGTATTTTCTTGATTTTCTAAAATACGAATTGGCTGTATCTAAAATAGTTAAATTAAAAAAAATAAAATAAAATAAAATAGTTAAATTGATTGCCATGACTATTGATCTGTTAGCTTACCATTTATCATCCAAGCATTTGAGTAATATGGAACTTTTATCATGCAATGTTAGAAATTTCCAGTGAACAATGATAGAATGAGAGCTAGATTCTACCCAATGGATAAAATCATTCCCAAATGCATTTCCATTTTTTTTTTAATTTTTTTTTTTTTATTTATTTATGATAGTCACAGAGAGAGAGAGAGGCAGAGACACAGGCAGAGGGAGAAGCAGGCTCCATGCACCGGGAGCCTGACGTGGGATTCGATCCCGGGTCTCCAGGATCGCGCCCTGGGCCAAAGGCAGGCGCCAAACCGCTGCGCCACCCAGGGATCCCTGCATTTCCATTTTTATATGGCCTCATGAGCTTGAGGTATGGTCAAGGCAACACACCACAGTAACACACAAAGGCATGCTTCCAGGGCCTCAAATCCAAATAAGAGCAGAGCTCAGTCCTGGTACTTGGAGATGACTAGACCAAAATCAAAAGATGTTACATGATTGTGCCCATGATCACAGAGTGAGTCAGGAGAGAATTATATCTTAACCCAATGATTTTTCTGCCACACTGTGGAATCATATTTAAATCAGTATTTCCAAAGTGTGATCACTTGAATCTAAATTATTTGGATGCCTATGAGAAAATTCATATTCCTGAATTTTTCCCCAAATCCACTGAATCAAAATAGTGGCTGGAAGTTAGCAGCAGGATCTACATTAGTTAATAATCAACCTATAACATTTTCTTATGCACATCAATTTAAAATATATACATATATATGCCCAAATATACAAACATTAAGGAGTAAAATATAGATGTAAACAACTTGTCAGTATCATTGAGATACTAATACCATCAAAATAACTGGGAGAAACTCTCAATAACAATAATTTAGGTTCCTAGAATCTAATCCAGATATGATAGCTATGCTGGTATGAACAAAAATGACTATCAGAGACTATCATTTTTGGAAAACATTTCTCTATGCGATGACATCATTTCTTTTCCCAAGTATATTAGCTGGGCATTGGAAATTTATAGTTCTTTTTTCTTAAGCTATAAGTTGGGAATTAGTCACTTGACCACCGGTTAGTTTACTGAAGCACATGACATTTCCTAGTTAGCTGTATTAAATTGTACATAGCTGTAGAATTCATAAATCTATAACAAACTTAATTAGCAGCAGATTAATTTTATTTGTGTTTATATTAAATGCTGTATTATAGTAAGTATTAAAAGATATCAATTATATCCTAAGCCTATATGCAAATTTCATTTGTCTTATTTTGTTTATAGTAGTAATAGAAGTATGTGTTTTCATGCATGGTCTTTCAAGAAATTAATACATTTCATAATGACTCCATTGAAAATACAGAATATATATTTTAACTAATGTAGAATCCTTTCTAATCATTATCTATCACAGTTTGCCAAAGATATTAATGCATTCAATCATGACTTTATTGGCAGATAATATGTAGCAATTACCTGTGGTGGTTGATTTTAAGTGTCAACCTGATTGGGCTACAAAGTGCCTAGCTATTTGGTCAATTATTATTCTGTGTGTGTCTGTGAAGATGTTTTTGAATGAAATTAACATTTGTATGAGTAATGTGAGCAAAGTAGATTGTCCTCCCTCCTTGTGATTGTTCCTAATGTCATCAGTAGAATGCCTGAATCAAAAAAGGTTTACTCTTACACACCAATGAGTGAACTTCTGCTGACTACCTTGAGTTGGAGCATCAGTCTTTCCTTGAGTTTTGACTTGAAGTGAAACACAGGTTCTTAGTTCTATAACCTACTGGCTTTCAGATTAGAACTTACCTTTGGTTCTTCTGGGTCTCAGGCCTTTTGACTTAAACTGGAATCACACCATTGGCTTGCTAACTGCAAATCTTGGAATTTCTCAACCTCTGTAACTATGTAGGACAATTCCTTATAACTAAGGAATATAATTTTATATATACTATATATACACATATCTGTGGGGATGTATGTATATGTATGTATGTATACATATATGTACACAATATTTACACAAACACATACATACATACACATATGTACATCTTTTTGGTTATGTTTCTTTTGAGAACCTTGAACAATATATCCCCTACTCTCCTATCTAAATTACAGCTCTGCTTTACTACAGAGAACAAAAAGCACAGATCTACTTTCTGCATATAATCTTTAATGAAGTACATATGCTTTGCCTTCACAGAAAACTAGATTCTGAGATCATACCGGAACACTGTTAGTCAGTGATTTCTTGCTAGAACAGATGTAACATAATAATATATTTAGGTAAAAATCATACAAAATAGAATCTTGTGTTAGAGAGACTTCACATTATATTTTTATTTTGCTTATACTTTGAATTATCTTTGTTCCCATTTGAATGAGGCTAACTGAAGCTGGTAGAATAACTCCCACATTGTACCATCTGTCCACTAAGGGGTGAGTAATACAGGAACAAGTAAATAAATATACCCATTTTATGCATTTCCTTATCATTTTCCTCTTTATGTGTATCTCTGAATCCCTTCATTTTTGAGAGTAAGAAAATTAAATTAAGCTGTGGAAATTGCATGGCCACATGTATTTTATATCCTAGTTCTACCACTTCTGAGTTTGGCTAAGTCCCTTAACCAAACTGACTTTCCTGATCTTCCTCAAAAAATTTGTTCTATGTTATTAACAGCTTAGATTTGTAAAATTTCAAGCTATGTAAGTCATTATTTGTCATAATATACGTAATCTAGTAAACTTTCAGTAAATATTTATTAAGTAGAAATTTATACTTGCTTCACAAGACCAATACATCATTATTTTCCCCTATTTTAGAGGGATACAAATGTAAAATGAGGGACAAAATAGGTTGTCCAGAGGTCGCTGTTGAGAAAATGTTAAAAAAACATAGATGTTTGAAAGTCTCTAGTTGCCAAATTTATATGATTTCAAAGTGGAAATTGATCAGAAAATATTTGATAATGAATTCATTATACATATGTGTGTATGTGATGAGGTTTTGCCTCTTTCATAATTTGAAATAATTTTTTAAAATAAACAATTCTATTAAATTTAATCATGAAATAAAAAATAAATTTTAATTTTGAAATAATTATAGATTCAAAGAAATTTTCAAAGAAATGTACAGGGAAATTCCTTGGACTCTTTACTCAGCCTCTTGTAATGCTAACATCTTCAATATCAAAGGCAGGATACTGATATTGATATGGCCTTGTGTGTTTGTATGTACAGCAGTGTGCATTTTTATCACATGTGTGGCTTCATGTAAATACCACCACAATCAAGATGCATGTCAATACCACAACACAAAGCTCATTTTTACTTCCCAGTATAGCCCCCTTCCCATTTCTTTTTTCTTCTACTCATTTTTTAACATTGAATTATCTTGGTGATTACTAATATCATCATCAACAACAATATAGGACATTTTTTTAAAGTAGGATCCATGTTTAGCATGGAGTTCAGCATGAGGCTGAATTCATGACCCTGAGGTCAAGACCTGAGCTGAAACCAAAAGTTGGATGCTCAACTGACTGAGCCACCCAGGCACCCCAACATCAGACATTTTTAAAGTCCACAGTTATACTCCGTGTTACATCTCTTCCAAAATTCCCAGTTTTCTACTCCTACCGTTCCTAATTTTGGGACACAGCAATAGACTATCAGAACTTGACCTAACATGACTCTATTGTCCTTTTACCATCTTCATCAATTTTAAGTGTATAGTACAGTAGTGTTAACTACATATACATTATTCTGCAATTGTCTGTAACTTTTTATTTTGCAAACTTGTTGAACAACACCTCCTCTTTTCCCCAACTTCTCAGACACTACGAACTGTGACACCCCCCCCCTTTATGTCTCTAAGACTTTGATTCCTTTAGATATCTCACTGTAAGTAGAGTAGAATTTAGTATTTGTATTTTTTGTGACTGGTTTATTTTGCTTGGAATACTATCCTCAGGGTTCATCCATATGATAGCTGATGACAAGGTTTCCTTCATTTTTAAGGCTGAATAATATTCTATTATAGGTATACACCACATTTTGTTTATCCATTCATCCATCAATGAACATTTGGGTTACTTTCATCTCCTGGCTATTATGAATAATGGCTGTAAGGAACATGAATGTGTAAATATCTCTTTGAGATTTTGTTTTATAGTTGATGGTTAATCATAAATGGACTTCTTTTGAATATATACCCAGAAGTGGGATTGCTGGATCATATATAGTAATCTCATTTTTATTTTTTTGAGGGATTCCTGGGTGGCTCGGTGGTTTGGCGCCTGCCTTTGGCCCAGGTCACGATCCTGCAGTCCCCAGGATTGAGTCCCACGTCGGGCTCCCGGCATGGAGCCTGCTTCTCCCTTCTCCTGTGTCTCTGCCTCTCTCTCTCTCTCTCTCTCTCTCTCTCTATGTCTATCATGAATAGATAAATTTTAAAAATTAAAAAAATTTTTTTGAGGAATCTCCATACTGTTTTCCATAGCAGCTGCAACATTTTACATTCTCACCAACAGTGCACAAGTGTTTCAATTTCTCCACTTCCTTGTTGTCACTTATTATTTTCTGAGTTTTTAAATTCAGTTCTTCATTTAACTCCAGTATAGTTAACAGACAGTATTACGTTAGTTTCAGGTATACAATATAGTGATTCAACAATTTTATCCGTTACTCAGTGCTCGTCATAAGGGCATTCTTAATCCCTGTAATCTGTTTCACCTATTCTCCACCCACCACCCCTCTGGTAACCATCAGTTTGTTCTCTATAGTTAACAGTCTTTCTTTTATTTGACTTTTATTTTTTCCTTTGTTTCTTAAATTCTACATATGAGTGAAATCATAGTGTTTGTCTTTGACTGATTTTGCTTAGCATTCTATCTTTTAACTCCATCCATGTTGTTGCAAATATCAGATTTCATTCTTTATTATGGATGAGTAGTGTTCCATTATATGTACCACATCTTCCTTTTCTTTCATTTATCAATGGACACTTTGCTTCCATAATTTGCTTATTTTAATAATGCTGCGATAAACATAGGAGTATAAATATCTTTCAAATTGGTGTTTTTGTAGTCTTTGACTGAATACATAGTAGTGTGATTACTGGATCATAGGGTAGCTCTATTTTTAATATTTTGAGGAGACTCTGAAACTATTTTGTTTTGTTTTGATAGTGGAGAGTCTTACAGGTGTGAAATAGTATCTACTTGTGGTTTTGACTTGCATTGCTATTATGACTACTGATATTAAGCATCTTTTCCTGTGCCTGTTGACCATTTGTTTATCTTCTTTGGAGAAATAATTATTCATTATTCACATCTTTTCCCAATATTTTATTTGAATTTTTTGTTGTTTTATTTTTGTGTTGTATGGATTCTTTATGTATTGAAGATATTAACCCATTATTAGATAAATGGTTTGAAAATATTTTTCCTATTTCTTAGGCTGCTACTTCACCATGTTGTTTCCTTTCTTCAGCAAAAGTGTTTTTTATGTTTTATGTAGACCCATTTGTCTGTTTATGTTTTTGCTGCCTGTGTCAAGAAATCATTGCCAAGTCTGATATCATGAAGCTTTCCTCTTTGTTTTCTTTTAGGAGTTTTTTATTTTCAGATCTTATTTTTAGGTATTTTTAACATTTTTTTCAATGTTTATTAAAGTTTCTTCTATAAGTTTGCATTTATAGTTCTTTAAAAAAAAAAGTCAAAGTGTATTAACATTCCTATACCAGTTCCTTCTTAATATTTCTTTTTTCCCCATATGTTTTTATTTAAATTCCAGTTAGTTAACATACAGTGTGATATTCGTTTCAGGTGTAGAATTTAGTTTTTAACACTTGTATAGAACACCACGGGCTCATCACAAGTGCCCTCCTTAATACCCATCATCCATTTAACCCATTGCCTCTCCCCACCCCTCTGGTAACTATCAGTTTATTATCTTGAGTTAAGAGTCTGTTTCTTGGTTTGCCTTTCTTCCCTCCCCATGCTTGTTTGTTTTGTTTTTAAAATCCTACATATAAATTAAATCATATGGTATCTATCTGACTTTTTTCATTTAGCATGATACTCTCAAACTCCAACCATGTTTTTGCAGATGGCAAGATTATGTTCTTCTTTATCTATCAGTAGAACATTTGGGCTCTTTCCATAATTTGGCTATTTTAGATAATGCTGCTTTAAACATCAGGGTGCATGCATCCTTTCAATTCAATATTTTTTTGTATTCTTTGTAATAAATACTTAATAGTGCAATTGCTGGATTATCAAGTAGTTCTATTTTTAAACTTCTTGAGGAACCTCCATACCATTTTCCAGAATTACTGCACCAGTTTGCATCCCACCAACAGTGTAAGAGGGTTTCCCTTTCTCTACATCCTCACCAACACCGGTTGTTTCCTGTGTTGTAAGTTTTAGCCATTCTGACAGGTATGAGATGGTGTGTAATCGTGGTTTTAATCTGTACTCCCCTGATGATGAGTGATGTTAAGCATCTTTTCATGTCTCTGTTAGCCATCTAGAAGCCTTCTTTGGAAAACTGTCTATTCATGTCTTCTTCCCATTTTTAAATTGGATTTATGTTTTTTGGGTGTTGGGTTCTATAAGTTCTTTATAGATTTTGGGTACTAACCCTTTATCAGATGCATCATTTGCAACTATCTACTCCCCTTCCATACATTACCTTTTAGTTTTGTTGATTATTTCCTTCACTGTACATAAACCCTTTATTATTTATTTTTTAAGGATTTTATTTATTTATTCATGAGACACACAGAGAGAGACACAGGCAGAGGAAGAAGAAGACTCCTCACAGGGAGCCCAATGTGGGACTCAATTCCCAGACCCTGGGATTACACCCTGAGCTGAAGGCAGATGGTCAACTGCTGAGCCACCCAGGCATCCTGAAGAAGCCCTTTATTTTGATGACGTCCCAATATTTTACTTTTGCTTTTGTTTCCCTTGTCTTGGGAGACATACCTATGCTAAGGCTGATGTCAAAGAGGCTACTCCCTGTGTTCTCCTCTAAGATTTTATGAGTTTTCTGTCTTACATTTAAGCCTTTAATCCATTTTGAATTAAGTTTTGTAGATGCTGTAAGGTAAGGGTTCAACTTCATTCTTTTGCATATGGATATCCAGTTTTCCCCACAACATTTATTGAAGAATGCCTCCTTTCCTCATTGTATAGCCTTGATATCATCTTGGAAGATCATTTGACCATATATGTGAAGGTTTATTCCTGACTCTCTATTTATTTCATTTGGTCTATATTTATGTCTTTATGCCAGTACCACACTATTTTGATTACTGTGACTTTGTAGTAAATTTTAAAAATAAGAGTTGTGAGGCCTTCAGTTTTGTTTTTCTTTCTCAAGACTCTTTTGGCTGGATGAGGTTTTGGAGATTCCATAAAAATATAGATTTTTTTCTATTTCTGTAAATATTATCACTTGGATGACAAAATCCACTGGTATTTTGATAAGGATTTCATTGAATCTGTAGGTCTCTTCGAGTTGTATTAACATTTTAACAACATTAAGTCTTCCAATCCATGAATAGAGTATCTTTCTATTTATTTGTGTCTTCTTTCATTTCTGTCAGTAATGTTTTGAAGTTTTCGTGGTACAAGTCTTTTGCCTCCTTGGTTAAGTTTCTTGAGATTTTATTCTTTTTGATGCTATTATAAATGAAATTATTTTCTTAATTTCCTTTTTTGATTGTTCATTGTTAGTGTATAGAAATGCATCTGATTTTGTGTGTTGATTTGAATCCTGCTGAATTTATTAGCTCTAGAAAGTTTTTTGTAGCATCTTTATGGTTTCTTTTTTCTTTTTTTTTATTTTTTTTTATCTTTATGGTTTCTTTATGGTTTTTCATATGCTATAGATTGGTTGGGGATTCCAATACTATGTTGAATAGAAGTGACAAGAGTAGACATCCTCACCTTGTTGCTGATCTTAGAGGGAAATTTTTAGTTTTTCCCATTGAGTATGATCAACACTGTGGGATTTCATATGTGGCCTTTATTACATTGAAGTAATTTCCTTCCTTTCTTAGTTTGAGTATTGGATTTTTTTTTATCATTAAAGCAAACTGAAATTTCTCAAATCCTTTTTCTGCAACAATCAACATAATTACATGTTTTTTGTCCTTCATTCTGTTAATGTGGTGTATCGCATTGATTTTCATGCCTTGAAACATTCTTGCATTTCACTTAATTGTGAAGTAAAATCTTTTTAATGTGCTTTTCGATTTGATTAGCTAGTGGTTTTTTTTCCTGAGGATTTTTTGCATCAAAATTCATAAAGAATAATTTCCTTTTGTTATTATTTTTTTGTAGCATCATTGTCTAACTTTGTTTATCAGTTATGTTGCTCTGTGAAATGAATTTGGAATTATTCCCTCCTCTTCAATTTTTTGGAAGAATTTGAGAAAGATTGGTGTTAATTCTTTACATGTTTGGTAGAGTTCTCCAGTAAAGCCATCTGATGCTGGACTTCTCTATGTTGAGAGGTCTTAGATTACTAATGCAATTTCCTTTCTAGTTAATAGGTGTGTTCAGGTACTCTATTTCTTAATAATTTGGTCTAGGTAGGTTATATGTTTCTAGAAATATATCCATTTATACTAGGTTTCTGATCTGTTACTCTATTATCTTTTTACAAAAAATTTTGTTGCATCATTCTTAAATATCACCTCTTTTATTTCTGAGATTTATTATTTTAATCTTTTATTTTTTTCACATTTAATCCAGTTAAGATTTTTCAATTATGTTAAATTCTTAAACTCTTATTTTTTCTGTTTTTCTAGTCTCTATTTCATGTATCTGCTGTCCTCTGTTTCTTTCTTTCTGCTAAGCTTAGATTTAGTTTGTTCTCTCTTTTTTTTTTTTAGTTCTATAAGGTATAAAGTTATGTTGTTGATTTGAAATCTTTCTTCTTTTTTAGTGTAGATATTTACTGCTATAAACCTCCCTCTTAATTCTTTTGCTGCATCCCGTAAGTTTTGGTATATTGTATTTTCATTAACCTTAAGATAGTTTATAATTTCTCTAGTGATTTATACTTTGACCCATTGTTTTTTTCAAAAGTGTTTTGTTTAATTTTCAAATGTTTGTGGATTTTCTCTTTTCCTTTTACTATTGCTTTCTAACATCATTCCATTGTAGTCAAAGATAGTTTGTGTGATTGCAATCTTCTTAAAAGTGTTAAGTTTTTTGTGACCTAACATTTCATCTATCCAAGAGAATGTTCTGTGTTCTTAAGAAGAATGTGTATTCAGCTGTTGTTGGGTAGAGTATCATGTATATGCCTTTAACTTCAGTTGCTCTGTAGTGTTTATTCAAGTCTTTTATTTCCATTTTGATCTTCTATCCGGTTGATCTATCCATTACTGAAACTGGAATATTTCAATCTCCCACTTCTACAATTTTTATATTACTACCTATTTCTCCTTTTTATTTATTTATATAAATATTTACTGTAGTTATTTGGGTTGTCTGTTAAGTGCATATTTATAATTAGCATATAAATTACCCTTTTATCATTATTTATCATTTTATCATTATATATCCTTGCTTATCTTTTATGACACTATTTGACTTGAAGTCTGTCTTGTCTGATAGGAGTGTAGCCACCTCTGTTCTCTTTTGCCTTGCCATTGAACCAAATATTTCCATCCTTCTACTTTCTGCCTATGTATGTCCTTATATTTAAAGCCAGGCTCTTGCAGGCAACATATGATTGAATCCTGCTGTTCATCCATTCAGCCATTATACACCACCTGAATGGGAGGTTTAATATATTTACATTTAAAATAATTACAGATATGGAAGTATCTACTATTGTCATTTTGCCCATTATTTTCTGTATGTCTTGTAATTATTCTGTCCCCTTATTTCCTCTCTTGCTGCATTCATTTGTGTTTCATCATATTTTTTATGGTGTGTTTTGATTCCTTTATTATTTTCTTTTTGCATCTTCAATAGGTATGATCTATGTGGTTACTATAGGGATTACATAAGACATATAGTTATAGCAATCTATTTAAACTGATAACAACTTAAGCTTTATCACATAATAAGTCTCTATTTTTTATTTCCTCCCACCTACTTTATGTATCAGATATTATCATACTTCAGTATCTCTTTGGGAAAATAAGGGCTGAGGTTTCTATTCTGCCATCTTGCTAGTGTAGCTTCCCTTTTGCCTCTATTTTTGAATGGACAAATAAACTTTTGTAATCATTATTTCCTTTTACAAATAAGTCTAACAAGCAAGACAAGATCATAATTTAACTTAATATACTTTTACTAAATATCTACTCTGTGCTAAGTTCATTGGAAAGTCTGGGAATTCCAAGAAAAGTAAGACAAATCCCTGACTTCATGCAAAGGGAAGGAATAACAAATAAGGAAAAAAATCATTAAAATCTAGTGTAATAATTTAAATAATGAAAGCCTATATAGAGTGAAGAGTGAGGAATTTATTCTCTCTAGAGAGTTATAGAATCCATCCTTAGAAAATCCATACTGGCCTTAATTATGGGAGGCAGGCTGGTAGATATATATGTCTACCTGTATTTATATATAAATCATAATATAAAATACCCATTTTTTTAACTGAAAAGTTTCCAAGAAACAATGGAAAAAATAACTAGTTTAAGATGTGATAGTTACATTGAAAGTGATTTCCTAGTTCTATCTGCTCATGGAGTAGATTTAAATGTAAACATTGATCCATTCTATATATTTATAAATGCATTTTTCCTACAGAATTTTCAAAAACCTTATTATTTCATGTTTCATTTTACAAATGAATTTTACTACTGTCTGCAGAGAATGGAGGTAGTAAAAATGCTAATGTAGGTAAAAAATATTGTACTACTATTGCAAATCACCTTAATGAAGTGTATGGTTAATTCTAGTTTGTAATATAAATAAGCCTTGTTTTTCCTGATAATAAATGAACTGGAATTCTCTATGATTGGAGATTATTAAATTCAAATATCACATTATTTAAAGAGTACAAATGCATATTTACAAACTATAGTTGTTAATTTAAATTCATAAGTTTGGAATCCCTGGGTGGCTCAGCAGTTTAGCACCTGCCTTCAGCCCGGGGTGTGGTGTGATCCTGAAGTCCCAGGATAGAGTCCCATGTCAGGCTCCTTGTATGGAGCCTGCTTCTCCCTCTGCCTATGTCTCTGCCTCTCTTGCTCTCTCTCTCTCTCTGTCTCTCATGAATAAATAAAATCTTTAAAAATAAATAAATAGATAGATAGATAAATAAATAAATAATTCATAAGCACAAGTATGGTAAGCTATGTTTAAATTAATGTATAAATCTCATCTTTAAGTCTACTACTATGTGGTTAAATGGATATACCTAACTTAAAAATGTATTGAGTAGTTAAAAATGTATAACATATGTCTCAGTTTCTTCATATTTAGAATAAATATGTGTTTTTCAGGATTGTTCTGATGACAGAGAGACAAAAGATGGGAGCTCATTTATGAAGTGTGAAGTTCCAAACTCACATGAGACACTGTTATTTTAGTATGGTTAAATGTACATTTGAAAATATATTTGAAAAGCCCAATACTCTTGCTGCTGAATATTATTTTTCATAAAATCAGATGTCCTGAAGTCCATATGTAATCATGGCAAGAGTGGCTGTCAAGTCACATGGCCTGCATTGATGCTAACCCCAGACCTCATTCTTTATCATTGTTTGATCATTGGGTTGTTTTGTTTCAAGCTCCCATGAGTGTACTTACTCTCCTGAGCAAGAATCATCTCATTAGTGTTTCAGATTCTAGTCTTGGGATCTCTGATTTAGCCTGTACTATGCTGCCACACTATTAACACACACTGACCTCATCAAGAGCTAAAATTATCCAAATATGGTTCTTAACTACCTTGATAACATGGTATCCACTAAACCTCTCTTTTTGTCTTAGTTGTCTTGAGAATTCAATAGTTCCTTCATTCTATCCACACTTGAGCTCAATATCATTTATTCCTCAGAGGACTTTCACTTCTTTCTGTATGTCTAAATTCTGCCAAGTGTAAGCCATAAATGCAGTGGATAGGACTGTAAGTTCTCTGGCTCAAAGAGCTTGGGCTTAAACTCTGGCTGTGTCTTTCCTCCTCTGTGAGCCTGGACTCACTGCTGAAGTGCTCTGTGTCTCAGTGTTCTCATCCATATAATGAAGGTGAGAGCAGTATCCACTTCAAAAAGCTGGCATAGGGATCCCTGGGTGGCGCAGCGGTTTGGCGCCTGCCTTTGGCCCAGGGCGCTGGGACCCGGGATCGAATCCCACATCGGGCTCCCGGTGCATGGAGCCTGCTTCTCCCTCTGCCTGTGTCTCTGCCTCTCTCTCTCTCTCTCTCTGTGACTATCATAAATAAATAAAAATTTAAAAAAAAAAAAAGCTGGCATAAAATCAGGACTGCATGTAAGCAAAACAGGCCAAGTGCAGTACAGGCCTACTTAGCACTAGATATTATTAATATAACTAGGACTAGTCATTAGTAGTGGTATTCATGGTAATAACACCAGTGGTAGTAGTCATATGGTGCTGGTAGTAGTTGTAGTAGTATTGTAGTAGTAGTAGTATAGGTAGTAGCAGTAGTAGAAGTATTTGTATCAGAATCTTCTTCCTGACCTCACGTCCTCTCAGTTTACCTTTTATTCCAGCAATCACTGAGAGGACACTTCCTGATGGGAAGCCCCTGCTAGCTACCATAGCTCTACTGCATGTCTCTTGCTATCTGCCTGAGGGAAGGGAGTTAGTACTCACTGGACAGCTTGGCCCAGTAAGGTAGATGTATGCATAAGAGCCTGCTTCTTCCCTGCCCCAAGAGGGTAATTCCAGGAGCATTGTACTAGTTTTTCAGCAGTTCCCACGCTAAGCACAGCTGGAGTGGGTGGTGAGTGTGCATTTCTGCCCTTCATACATCCTTCCTTCTTCTCTTTCTGTCTCCTTTCCTGTGCCACCTCTCATCTCCATCCCCTTTTGCTCCCCAGGACCACCCTTGGTAATAAGCTTTTCTTTTCAGCCTTAATGAAATATAAGTGAGATATATTTAAAATATATAATGTGAGGATTTGACTGTATATATACTTTGTGAAATGACTATTGTACATCCATCACCTCACATAGTTACTGTGTGTGTTTAAGTGTGTGTGTATGTGTGTGTGTGGTGAGAATTCATGAGGTCCACTCTCTTAGCAAATTTCAAGTACACAACATGGTGTTCTTAACCCTTATTCTGTACATTAGATCTCCAAGGCTCATTCATCTTGTAACTGAAGGTTTCTTGTATCCTTTGACTAGAATCTTCTCATATCCCCCAAATTTTAATCTCTGGCAACTACTATTATTTTCTCTATTTCTGTAATTTTAAATCTTCTTTCTTTTCTAGATTCAGCATATAAGTAAAGTAATATAGTATTTGTTTTTCTCTTGCTGGCTAACTTAGCATAAAATCCTATAGGTTTATCCATGTTTCATAAATGGCAGAATTTCCTTCGTTCTCATGGCAGAATTATATTCTTGTGTGTGTGTGTACAAAAATATTATTTTATATTTTTATCCATTCATCTATCAAAAGAAAGGTTGTTTCCATATCTTGGCTACTGTGAATAATGTTTCAATAAACATAGAAATACAGATATCTCTTTGAGACAATGATTTCATTTCCTAAATATCCCCAGGAGTGGGATTGCTGGGACATATAGTAGCTCTATTTTTATTTTTTGAGGAACTGTCATAATATATGAAATATTTTTCCACCAACAGTGTGCAAGTGTTCACTATTCTTCACACTCTAATGCTTGTTATCTGTTGTTTTTGTGATAAAATCCTAACAGGTGTGAGGTGTTATCTCATTGTAGTTTTCATTCGCATTTTGCAATTAGTACTAATGTTAAACACCTTCTCAGGTACCCCACTGGCCATTTGTATATCTTCTTTAAAAAATGTCCATTAAAGTCTTTTGCTCATTTTTAAATCATCTGATGATCATGATAATGATTTTTGCTATCAAGCTATGTAAGTTCCTTTTACATTTTGGATACTAGCCTCTTATCAGATGTATGCTGCCCAAATATTTCTCCAATTCTGTAGTGTTTTTGTTGATTATTTTCTTTGCTAAGCTTTTTATTTCAATGTAGTCCAAGTTGTTTATTTTTGTTTTTGTTTCCTGTGCTTTTGATGTCATATCTGAAAAATCATTGCCAAGAGCAATGTCAAGGAACTTACTTTCTAAGTTTTCTTCTAGGAGTTTTGTAGTTTTGGGTCTTACATTTAAATATTTAATTCATTTCAAGTTCATTTTTAGGCTAGTATAAGACAAGGGTCCAGTTTCATTCTTTTGCATGTGGATCTTTATTGCAGAGACTTTCCCCATTGTGTGTTCTTAGAGAACTGGTCAAAGATTAGTAGACCATCTACACATGTGTTTATAGCTGGTCTCTCTATTTTGTTCCAGTGATTTCTGTATGTTTTAATGCCAGTACCATACTGTTGATTATTATGGCTATGTTGTATAGTTTGAATTCAAGAAATGTGATGTTTCAAGTTTGGTTCTTTTTTGAGACTGCTTTGGCAATTAGGAATGTTTTGTATGCTTTCATACAAATTTTAGGACTCCTTTTTCTGTTTCTGTGGAGAATGCCATTGGAATTTTGGTAGAGACTGCATTGAATCTGTAGCATTTGGAATACTATGAATTTTAACAACATTGATTCTATCAACCCATGAACAAGGGATATTTTCCTTTTTACTTATGCTTTCATCAATTTCTTATAGTTTTCAGTAGTAGGTTTTTTACCTCCTTGGTTAAATTTATTATTAAGTATTTTAGTCTATTGTAAATGGGGTTGCTTTCTTAATTTCTCTTTCTGAGAGTTTGCTGTTAATGCACACAATCACAAGTGGTTTTCGTGTGTTGATTTTTCTGAACTGCAATTGAATCTGTTTATTAGTTTTAACAGATTTTGGGATGGAGTCTTTAGAATTTTCCTTTTATAGGATCATGGCATCCACAAAGGGAGACAATTTTATTTCTTCCTTTCAGATTTAGATATCTTTTAGTTATTTTTCTTGCTAATTGATCTGTCTCTAACTTCTACTTTTATATTGAATAGAATTGGCAAGAGTGAGTATCCTTGTCTTTCTCCTCATCTTAAAGGAAAAGCTTTCAGCTCTTCACTATGAGTATAATGTTACCTTTAGGTTTGTCTTATAAACTCTTATATTCAGTTTGTTGAATACTTTTGCATCTATGTTTATCAGGGATATTGGGCTGTAATATTTTTACTTGTGTTGTTCTTTCTGCCTTTGGTATAAAGGTAGTATTGATCTCATAAAATGAATTTGGGAGAGTTATTTCCTTTTTAATTTTTGGAAGAGTTGAAGAAAACTTCCATTTATTCTTCTTTAAATATATGGTAGAACTCACCAGTAAAGCCATCAGGTCTTACAGTTTTCTTTGTTTTGACATTTTTGATCACTGATTCAATCTCTTTACTCATTACTGGTCTGTTCAGATATTCTCTTTCTTCATGTTTCAGTCTTGATGGATTCCATATTTCTAAGAATTTATCCATTTCTCTAGGTTGTTCAATTTTTGTGATATAATTTTTCATAGTAGTCATAAAAATTTTTCATAGTTTTTAATTTTTAATCATGATATTTGAAAATATGAAATAAATGTTGATTCTAATGTAAAAATTACATTATTTTATTATTATTTTGCTTATCATATTTAATTCATGATTACTTTCAGTAAGATTGGGATTACATTTTTTAAAATGGTTTTGAATATCTTTATAAAATTAAATTATTTTCTTCTTAACATTGTTGTTTCATGTATGTGTTTCCATATACCATATCTGGCTCAAAAATATGTGTTTTTTTGGTTTATTCACCATTGTCATTGAAATATAAAGTAAATATCAGAATCTGTATATTGAGATTTGACATTATAATTAGATTTCCAGAATTTCATTTTTCTTTCTTTTTTCTTCTTTCTTCTTTCTTCTTTCTTTCTTTCTTTCTTTCTTTCTTTCTTTCATTCTTCTTTCTTTCTTTCTTTCTTTCTTTCTTTCTTTCTTTCTTTCTTTCTTTCTTTTTCTCTTTCTTTTTTTCTTTTCTTTCTTTTTCTTTTTTTTCTCTTTTTTTTTTTTTGTAGGCTCCACACTTAGGTGTGGAGCCCAAAGCAGAGCTTGAACTCATGACTCTGAGATTAAAACCTGAGCTGAGGACAGCCCAGTTGGCCCAGCAGTTTAGCGCTGCCTCCAGCCCAGGGCCTGATCCTGGAGACCCAGGATCAAGTCCCATGTCAGGCTCCCCGCATGGAGCCTGCTTCTCCCTCTGCCTGTGTCTCTGCTTCTCTCTCTCTCTCTCACATGAATAAGTAAATAAAATCTTAAAAAAAAAAAAAAAAAGACCTGAACTGAAATCAACAGTTAACCAACTGAGCCACCCAGGTGCCCTGATTTCCAGAATCTCTGATAAAATTAAAACACCATATTATATTCTGGTATAACAAGAGTTTATCAGATCTTAGTACCAACTCTTCCCATCAGTTCAAAATATATATTAATTTAATGATTTCTGCTACTTTTACTTAATATATTTAGGCATTCCAATGTTGGGTGCATTTATATTTATAATTAATATGCCCTCTTCGTGAGTTGACCTATCTAACATTATAGAATAACTTCATGTGCCTCTTACTACAGTTTTTGAATTAAAGTTCATTATGTCTGAAACAAATGTATCTACTCTTGTTCGATTTCCATTTACGTCGAATATCTTTTTCCATCCCTTCACCTCGAGCCTGTGTGTGTCCTTGACGTTGAAGTGGTTCTCTTGAAGGTAGCGGAAAGCTGGGTATTTTTAGTATAATCATCCAGGAACTCTATTCCTCCTTTTTGGATAATTTAACCCATTTACATTTAAGGTAATTTTTGATAAGTAGGACTTACTATAGCCTTGTATTGTTTATTGCCTGTTTTGTTGTTCCTTTGTTTCTTTTCCCTCTTCTGCTGCTTCCTTTCGTGAATTGATGGTTTTCATAGTGTTTTGTTTTGATTCCATTCTTTTATGTCTTGCATTGCACTATAGGTTTTGCTTTGCGATTTCCATGAGGCTAACATAAAACGTTTTATAGTTATAACAGTTTATTTTATGGTGATCACAACTTAATTTTGATTATGTGAAAACTTTATTCTTTTACTCTTCCTTCTCACATATTATGTTTTTGGTGTCACAATTTACATCTTTTAATATTGTATATTCATTAACAAAATTGTCTCTGTAGTTAGTTATTAATACTTTTGTCTCTTGATCTTTATAGTATAAGTGATTTGCACATCAGTATATTAGAGTATTCTGAATTTGACTATATACTTACATTTGTCAGTGTGTTTTATATTTTCACGTTTTCATGTTACTAATTAGTATCTTTTCAATTAAGCTTGAAGGATACTTTTTTAGCATTTCTTGTAAGGCAGGTTAGTGGTGATGAACTCCCTCAGCTTTTGTTTAATGAAACAAAAATGAAAATTTTATCTCTCACTCATTTCTGAGGGATAACTTTATCAAGTAAACTATTCTTGGTTGGTGAGGTTTTATTTTTTTCAGTACTTTAGTAAAAGATGAAAGATATATTTGACCTGAAGAGAAACCAGACAATATTTTTTTCAGCACTTTAATATTGTCTCACTCTCTCCTGGTGTGTATGGTTTTTGCAACAAAACCCACTGATAGCCTTATAATTTTTGCCTACGTAAAGGACTATTTTTTTTCCTGCTGCTTTTAAAATTCTTTTTTGGTTGTCTTTATTTTAGGCAGTTTTATTATACATCTTTAATAAGATCATCTTGGGTTTAATCTTCTTAGGAACTATGAGCTTCATAAATTTTGGATGTCCAAATGCTTCTTAGTTTGGGAAATTCTCAGTCATTATTTCTTTAAATAAGTTTTTTTGCCCATTTCTTCCTCTCACTTCCTTCTGAGACTCCTATTATGATGAGTTTTTGTTTGCTGTTGCTTTTGTTTCCAGCATTTTGTTTGTTTGTTTATTTTGGTTGGTATCCTATAGTTCACATGGACATTCTTAACTCTTTCTATTATTTTTTCTTTGTTTCTTTTGACTGAATGATTGCAAATGAATTGTCTTTAACTTCACAGATTCTTCCTTCTGCTTCAAATATGCTATTGATGCTCTCTATTGTATTTTCAATTCATTAATTGTGTTCTTCAGCTCTAGAGTTTCTGTTTGGTTTTTTAAATGATTTTTACATATTTGTTAAACTTCCTTTTGTTTATGTGTTGCTTTTTTGATTTCACTGAATTGTCTTTTTGCATGTATTTTATTTTTCTTTTTTTTTTATTTATTTTTATTTATTTATTTTTTTTGTATTTTATTTTTCTATAGCTCAGTGAGTTTCCTTAAAACAACTGCTTTTAATTATTTATCATGTAAGTTGCATAACTCCACATCTTTGAATTAGTTACTGGAAAATTATTGTTTTCCTTTGGTGATCTCATGTCCTTGATTTTTTATGTTCCTTGAAGTTTTATGTTGGTGGTCATGTTTAATGAAGTAGTCACCATTAACAATCAGTAAGGACTGACTTTAGAAGATAAAAACAAAAACAAAAACAAAACAAAACAAACAAACAAAAAATCTTGTCAGCCCTGCCAGAGATACTGAGGCTTTCTTAGACCTTTTCTATGAATACACATACTCCACACTTCTCATTTCCTCTTTTGGGTAAATTCTTAAGACTGTGAGCCTTCTTGGGGTACTTGGTGGTTCAGTTGTTTAAGTGTCTCTCTTTGGCTCAGGCCATGGTCTCAAGGTCCTGAGACTGAATCCCTCATTGGGCTATGTCCTCAGTGGTAAGTCTGCTTGTCCTTCTCCCTCTCTCTGCCTCTCTCACCTTCATGCTGTTTCTATCTCTCTTTAAAATAAATAAATAAAATATTAAAAAAAAAAACACCTAAAGGGACCCCTGGGTGGCTTACTGGTTAAGTGTTTGCCTTTGGCTCAGGGCATGATCCTCGAGTCCTGGGATTGAATTCCACATTGGGTTCCCTGCATGAGGCCTGCTTCTACCCTCTGCCTGTGTCTCTGTCTCTGTCTCTCTCTCTGTGAGTCTGTCATGGATTAAATAAATAAATAAATAAAACTTAAAAAAAAAAAAAGATTGTATGCCTTCTCTCAATCCTGGAGAGTCAAGTCAGGTGTCAGAAGCCTCCCATTCACTTTCCATGTAGTGGGCTGAAAGCTCAATTTTCTGTACTTTCTTCCAATTTCAAAGTTGAGATGGCTTTCTATATGTACCCATTAGCCATCTGCAAAGACTTTCACTCACTGCCCCCCAGAGGCATGCACAGAGAGTCTATAAGATGTGAGGATGTGTGGATGAAACACACAAAGTTTTGGGCGTATCCATGGACCATTTGGGGGGACCCACATTGGAAGTGACTTCCATGGTTTATTGATGAGCATCCTGATAAATCCGCAAAGTGATTAGTAGGATCCATGAGAGCCTTGGCCAAGTTTTCCCACCCTCTGCCCTACCAGTCATAGAGCTCACCTCAGTATTCTCAGTGGGGCAAGGAAGAAGATGGCCTCTTTGGCAGTGTCCTGCACATTAGGGAAGCCAAGAACTCATTCATACACTCTCACTTTTCTCTGTGAAAGAAATTATGAGCTGAGGTTTTTTTGGCACTAAGCTGTTCTGCCTTGGGGGTGGTATGATGTGGGTAAAGTAAACCTCTTACCTTTACCCTCTTCAATGTATCCTATCTTATGTTCTTATCTCCTCCAATGGTTTGTTGGAACTTCTCCACTGAAGTCCCAGATTTCCACATAGGTATGTCCTTTCATGAGTGATTGTCGAACTTGGTGTTTGGGGAGAGGATAGTAGAAAACACCTGCTCTGCCATTTTGTTTTTATCATCTGAACTGTAAGTTCTTGTGTCAGCCTCTACTTTCTGAGGTGAGACCAAGGGTAAGACTTTACTGTTCAGTCTCCAGAAACTTGACTTTATTCCATGAATTTTGCAGGTCACTCCAGTGCAATGATATATTCCTGTTTATGCTGTTTAGGAGTTAATCTAAGCAGAAATGTGACATATTTTTATTTGTATTTGTTACTATGTAAAACATATGCCATTCCCATTACCACTATTGACTGTCTACTAGGTATGGGCAGTAATGTCTTTATATGTGCTATATAGCTGAAGTCTTCCCACTTACCCTTTCAGGTGGTGATTGTCAACTTGAAATTTATAGTGGAAGAAACTAAGATTAATAGAATTTTTTAAATTTGACAATTTCTTATAGCTAGTGAATGAGAGGCCTGAATGCAAAATTTGATCTCTTTTACTACAGGTTAATATATCTTTTCTGATGTTGTTTATGCTTTTTCTTTCCAAGTACAAATGTGACGTATGTCTTCTCCTATTTCACACTAAACTAATCACTGTGCTTCTATAAACATTTAAGGTACAATGGGATGAATAGCCCAACTGGGTTTTTAAAATATTGAATTCTATATTAAATTTGAGTACAAAACTGAAGGATCATAGAAAGTTATATCATTTTCAGAAGATTCCAGAGGGACTTCTCTTTCTTTAATAATATAAAGAGGAGATTATAATACAATGATTGTCAAAGCAGTACTTACTTTTTTTTTTAAGATTTTATTTATCTATTCATGAAAGACACAGAGAGAGAAAGGCAGAGACATAGGCAGAGACAGAAGCTGGCTCCATGCAGGGACCCCGATGCAGGACTTGATCCTGGGACTCCAGGATCACACTCTGGACTGAAGGCAAGAGTTCAACTGCTGAGCCACCCAGGCATCCCAAAATTTTATTATCTTTCAATCTAACTTGATACTTGATGAATTCATAAAGTGAGATAATGTTTAAGAGGCTTGATTATTAATAACCTTGTTTCCAGAAGTGATTAATTTTAATTATTACCATCAAACAATTATTCTCCCATATTTTAAGCATTGTATTCTGCATCTTTTAATAATATCAATAAATAATAATATTCTTCCTTTTAAAATTGAGCTGAATACATGTGTTCCCTGCTGTGAACCATGTTATTTAACGATTTGTGTTAAAATGTATGGCTTTTGAGAGGACCTATTTTGATGGTAAAGGACTCTGTGAAAAGGAAGTTGCCAATGCTATTTGCCGTATTTTGGACTGCCTTTTAGCTATATGAGCCTTCTCCATTTTCTACTAAAATCATATGTTAATATGGACCAAATTGATAATCTGTAATCTTGCTAATAAAATAGAGAACCAAAAAGGCTTTGGCCTTTTTCTGGGAGCCTGACCTCCCTCAAGGGATCTACTGAATTGAAATCTGCATGTTAACAGAATTCTATGCTGATTCGTTGCATAATAAATTTTAAATTGCATCTTTGAAATACAACTCAACTACTCCCTCAGGCCACATAATGAATGAATGGAGACTTCATATTTTTTGAAGTTTTGCCTTTTCAAAAAATAATAGAACATTTTTTTTCCAATTTATGTCAGTCCTTGACTTTTCAGTGAGAGCTATTAATATTATTGTATTCCCTTCTTTAAATTCATAACAAGATTTCTTTTAATAGTGTTTTGAAAGAGAAAAGATAAATCAAATGTCTGTCAAAAAAATCATATTGTTAAAACTAAGGGCTAGACATTAAAACCATTCTGATGAAAGTCCTGTTCTTGCTACAGAAAAATTCGGTAATATTTTTGAAATGGCATCGTGATAAAAATTTCCCCTTGATGTCTAAACATTCAGTTAGTCAAAATATCAGAGTTGTTATTTTCAGAATCATGGGAAAAGATTATAATAAGTAATTAAATTCTGTCTAACAGAATTATACCAGCTCTTTCAAATTTATTCAATTTCATTCTTATTCTTCAGTGTATTATTACTATTTTGAGTGACTTATCTTTTGAATTTTGTTGTTTTATTTAAATGTATATGACATATAACATTGTGTATATTTAATGTGTAAAGCATTTCGATTTGATACATATTGTAATACACTTCCCACTATAGCAATAATTAGTACCTTTCTCACCAATAGTAAAATAATTACTATTTATTTTAGTAGATAGAATGATTAAATTCTAGTCTCTTAGCAAGGTTAAAGATTATAATATAGTATTACTATCTATAACCACTATACTCTGCACCAGATCTCTAGGAATTATTTACTACTTGTTGCAAATTTGTGCCATTAATAAATTAATGGCAAGATCCATCCTATGTTGTTACAGTGGTAGAATAGTCTTCTTTTTCATGGTTGAATTATATTATAGTGTATATATACCACATTTTCTTTATCCATTTATTCACTGATGAGCACTTAAGTTGTTTCCATATCTTGGCTATTTTTTTTTTTTTGGCTATTGTTAATAATGCTGCAATGAACATAAAAGGGTTTATATTTCTTCAAACCCTTATTTTCATTTCATTTAGATATATACCCAGAAGTGGAATTTATGGATGATAAAGTAGATCTACTTTTAACTTTTTGAATAACCTCCATACTGTTTTTTTGTAGTGGCTGAATCAATTTACACCCACAACCAACAGTGTATAATGTTGTTTGTGACTATACAATATTGTACAATGGTTATCTTTTCTCTATATGTTCAACACTTGTTATCTGTTGTCTTTTTGATGATAGCTATTCTAACATGTGTGAGGTGATTTTCATGTACTTGTTGGCCATTTGGATGTCTACTTTGGAAAAATGTCTATTATCTTTTGTTTAGCTTGTAATGCAAGGTACATTTTCATACAGACAGTGTCACTGCAATAAGGCATGGAAACAGTCATGATTTTCTGGCCACTCTGTGGCAGGCCTCATCTCAGATCACATACCCAAGTCTTGAGGGTGGCAGGGACTATAGGAATTACCTAGCACAATGGTCCTTAAACTTTGCCCTGCAGAGCTCCAGGGTTTGAGAAATATGGTCTAATTTTCTGTAGAAAAGAAAACAAACCTGAGAACTGGAGCTTACATACGCTCCTGCCCATGTCAATAGGAACTGCTCAGCACTTATGCATTTTTCATACTGAATTTCTACATAACATTTAGATGGAACATATCATTCCTTGGCTGAATAAGTAAATACAATTCCCTAGTTGATTTTTGTCTTTCTCTTAGCAGATAAAAAACTGTCTCAGGTTGGAATTTTTTTTTTTTTACATAAATGAAAATGTTTTCATTGTGAAGAGCAAAAGTCATAAGTTCAAATGCTTCTGGCCCTGGGAGATGAAAGTCTAATATATTCTAGATAGAATATAGAAAGTTGAAATGCTTCTGACCCTGGGAGTGAAAGTCTAATATGTTCTAGATAGAAGCAACCTGTAATCAATTCATTGAAGAGGGAATGTCTTGCCCAAGTGGAAATTTGATATACAAAAAAAAAAAAAAAAAATCTGTCTACAAGCCATACTTGGTGCTTGGTTTATTATTGGAGATCTCTCCTGTAGAGGATACTTGAAAATGTAGGGCAGATGATGTGTTCTAAAACAAAATCATTTCTGAAATGCATAGCATGCTGGTGATAGAGTATGCTGTGCTCATTGCTGACTTCTGTGGGCATAGAGCCTTGAATTTTTAATGTCATCAGATCCATTTCAAGCATGTGGCTGCAGAATGGACTGACCTGGGTGGGCCTGGCTGCTGTGCTGACCTGGCAGATGCTGGGGAACTGGATGGTAATAGGGCAGCCTGAGTGACAAGGTCCAGAAATGTATTGTCAAGAATTTGTGCATGAAACAAATATGACTTTTTGAGGAGCCAAGTGAAGATGAGTGAATGAAAGGGACTAAATCAGAGACTAAAGGGAAGGTGGTAGGTGACAGTGAATGCTATATTATAATAGTTATAGTAATCAAAAGTGAGAGCAAATTGTCCAGAACGGGGGAAAGGGAGAAGTTTGGATTTAATCACAGAGAATAGTACCAACCTCAATTCTGACATGCACTAGTTTGGAGATATTACCCCCATTTAAAGGGAACCAGGATAGATTTATTGACCAAATCCTCTAACGCAACAATAAGCAACTGGAATTTTACATTACTATGACTATGTAATCATATACATCATTCACTTCATATTTAAAACAAAACTTGCAATTATTAAAAATTGAGCCTCATTCTTGCTGTTGAGTTTTAAGTGTTTACATGTCTTAGAATGGGTAAAATACTTACTTATATAATCTTCTTGAGTTTTCCTTATACTGGTAATAATGTGTTTTTTTTTTTTAGTAATAATGCTATTGACTGGCTTTTTAATAATAATTTACAAGTTTTTCAAAATACTTACACACACTGTATTTCATTTGAACTTAAATCATCCTTGAGTAGGAGGACAATAATTACTTTCCTTGTTGGAAAGAAAAGGGCATTGAAAATTGGACCATTTAAGTACATTATTCAGTAATTAAATACTACGGTCAATAGAGTGTGCTTCCTGAATGCCTTCTGATGTTTTCCACATTGCACCTGTCTTCTTCTGAATCCTCATCAAATTGGATACTTGTTTTTACCTGCCTCCATGTATCCTAGGGCTTCATTTTAAACTGTTTTATCAACACACATATATATATATATATATATATATATTAGTGTTTCCCCATGGGATTAAAAAGAACATTACCCCTTAACTCTATTCATTTTCATTTTCTGTTTTAAGTTATATATGTTGATCATTTTTCCTGTTTTCTTTACATATACATTTAGAATTTACTTTCTAAAGGTTTAAAGTCTTATGGTTCAAAGGTGAAACTTCTATCCAGAACTACTGAAGATGAAAATAGAGACTGTCAGACAGTGTATTGTATAAATTGTCATGTGGAGGAAAGGTTTTGAAAATAGCATCAAAATGATTAACTCCAGAGTAAATATGTCACCATAACCTGAACATTTCACCATCAGAGATGTCTTCCTTGTATTAAGACTTTGAATCAGTAGAGATCTTGATGCCCTAATCTTTCTACAGATATGAAATGTACTCCTGGATGAGCCAGCCTCTGAACCAAACAATTACATAAATTATGAGAGAAGCAGACCTGCTCTGGGGAGTCCCTGTCCTGCCAGACACTATGAACCCCATGATCACACTAAGACTAGTGGCATGAAATGTTCCTGAGTCATAGCCACAAAATAACCACATTTATAGGAGATGCTTCTTGGGAATTGTGGAGGTTTGATAGTGCAAGCAGAATGAGTGTCCAAGCACTCTAACTGTCCTGATAAGTCCACCCCAGTGTTCCCCAGGCCCTGGCTTATTCTAACCCCAGCTGTTCAACCTGCATCCCCAGCAAGGTAGCCCTTTCATGGCATACCAAGGGTGTTCCCTACCTGCACTCACTCCAGCTTTAGCCATCCTACCAAGAAAGCTCCGGCACAGTGTGGTCCAGAACCCATCCCACCCTGTACTTAACCCACCTGTCCTACTAAGGCAGCCTTGGTGCAGCCTATCTCAGAAAACCCCTGACTGCCTGCTGCAGCTTTGTCCATCCCACTAGGGCATCTCAACATGACATACCCTTGACCCACCCCACCCTAGTTTGCACCCAATCCAACTACCCTACAAAGGTGGCCCCAGTGTACAGCACACCCCAGTACCCACTATAGCCTGTGCCTACTCAAGCTCTAGCCACCTTGCAGGAGTGGTTTTGGTAAGTAAACCCAGAGAGCTTCCAGCCTGTGCCCACTCCAACTCCAGCAAGCTGGTCAAAGTCACCAGCCACACACAGTGTGCACAGGAGACACTTCTATACAAGGTCACTCTTTCAATACTGGGAGAGGTACTGCTCTGCCTAAAGCATAGAAACAAATAATAAGGTTAAACAAAATGTGGCAACAGAAGAATATGTTCCAAATTAATTAATAAGATAAATTCCAGGTTGGGGGTACTAACTGATGAAATGGGGATAAGTAATTTACCTGTTAAAGAGGTGAAAATAACAATTATAAAGATGGCCACCAAACTCAGAAGAATGAAGGAACACAGTGAAAACTTCAACAAAGAATTTAATAGTATAAGAAAGAACAAATGGATGAAGGATATAAATCAGAGTGGAAAGTACACTGGAAGGAATCAACATCAGATTAGGGCATACAGAAGAAGGGGCCAGCCATTTGGAAGAGAAAATAATGGAAATTACCCAATCAGAACAGCAAAAGAAAAGAAAGGAAAGGGGGGCAGAAAACTTATTTGAAAAAAATAACAGCTGAAAACTCTAATTTGAGGAGAAACAGACATCCAGGTCTAGAAAACAGAGTCCCAAGCAAGATAAATCAAAAGAGATTCATTTCAAAATATATTATAATTAAAATATCAGTAAGATAATGAGGGAATCTTAAAGACAGCAAAAGAAAAAAATAGTCACATACAAGGAAAACCCTGCAAAAATATCTGGTAATTTTTCAGCAGAAATTTTGCAGGCCAGAAGACAGTGGCATGATATAATTAAAGTGCTGAATGAGGAAAACTTACTGGCAAGGCTATCATTCAGAATTGATTCAGAAAGAGATAAAATTTCCCAGATAAAAATAAAAACCGAGGAGTTAATCACTACTGAACTTACCTAACAAGAGATGTTAGAGGTTTTTCTTAAAGCAGAAAAGAAAAGGCTATAACTAGATATATAAGAATATGTGAAAGAAAAAAATTTCAAAGGTAAAGGCAAATATATAGGAAAGGCAGTGGATCAGCCACTCAAAATCTAATATGAATGTTAAGAGACAAAAGACAGTAAAATCAACTATCACTATCAGTTAGTTAAGGGATACACGAAATAAAAAGGTGTAAAATGTGATGTCAAAACATAAAACATAGAAGGTAGAGTAAAATGTAGCACTTTTTGAATGCATTCAAACTTAAGAACTATCAACTTAAAATAGGCTTAGTTTTTTAAAGAAGGAACATAAAACCCTCTGCATAAAATTCTGTTTTGATGGGCATTATTGTTCTTTTTGCTTTTAAATCGAAAATAACAATAATTAAGCCCTTAAAGCTTCCATAGATGAAGCTTTTTTCTCCTATTAAGAAGAAATCAGGCTGTTTGTACACAGGACCTAATTAATATAACTAGTTTCATCATAGCTATCAACCTCCTAGGACAAATTTTGTACTCTAGATGTACAATCTGCTTGGAATTCCCTGAGTCCTCACTATGGAGAAAATTACTGGTTACAGAGCTTACCAAATAGAACTATAAAGAAATATACCTATCAGAATGACAGGTTTCATTTACCAGAAAATTTCAAAATATTGTCAGTATGATTTCCATTAAGAAAGTTTTCAGTGAAATAATTTAAAAATTGAATGAGGGGGAAAACAAAACACAAAAAAACAAAATCCATCTATATGGTGTCTACAAGAGACTCACTTCAGATCTAAAAACATAGACTAAAAACAAGGGGATGGAAAAGAGATAATTTCATGTAAATGGAAATGAAACAAGAGCTGGAGTAGCAATGCTTCAATTGGATGAAATAGATTTTGTTTTAAAGGCTGTAATAAAAGAAAAAATGCATTACATAATGATAAAACGGCCAATCCAAGAAGAGCATATAACATTTTTAAAAATTTTATTTAAATTCTATTTGCCAACATAAAGTATACCACCAAGTGCTCATCCCATCAAGTGCCCTCCTTAGTGCCTGTCACCCAGTTACCCCATCCCCCCACTCACCTTCCCTTTTGCAATCCTTTGTTTGTTTCTCAGAGTTGGGAGTCTCCCATGGTTTGTCTTCTTCTCTAATTTCTCCACTCAGTTTCCTTCCTTCCCTTATGGTCCTTTCACTATTTCTTATATTCCACAAATGAATGAAATGACTTATTTCACTCAGCATAATACCCTCCAGTTCCATCCACATAGATGTAAATGGTAGGTATTCATCCTTTCTGATGGCTGAGTAATATTCCACTATACTATATATATATATATATATATATATATATATATATAATATTATCATATATATAATATATCACATCTTCTTTAGAGGATATAGCATTTGTAAATATTTATGCCCCCAAAATAAGAAAACCTAAATATCTAAATATCTAAAGCTAGTATTAACAGATGTAAAGGGAGAAATTGGCAGTAATACAACAGTAGGGGACATTAACACCCTATTTAGATCAAGGGATAGATCCTCCAGACAGAAAATCAGTGAGGCAACATCAGCCTTATATGACACAGTAGACCAAATGGACTTAAAAGATGTATGCAGAATACTTTATCCTAAACAGTAGAATACACATTATTTTCAAGTGCACAGAAACATTGTTCAGGATAGATCACATGTTAGGCCACAAAACAAGTCTCAATAGATTGAATAAGATTGAAATAACATGAAACACATTTTCAATCACTCTAATATGAAACCAGAAATCAATACAAGAGGAAAATTAGGGGCAGCCCGGATGGCTCAGCAGTTTAGCGCTGCCTTCAACCCAGGGCGTGATCCTGAAGACCCAGGATCGAGTCCCACGTCAGGCTCCCTGCATGGAGCTTGCTTCCCCCTCTACCTGTGTCTCTGCCTCTCTCTCTCTGTCTCTCACGAATAAATAAAACTTTAAAAAGAAAAAAGAAAAAATTAAAAACCCACTTAACAATTGCATCAACAAAAAAGAAGCATAAAAGAATAGGAATAAATTTAACCAAGAAAGTGGAAGACCTATATTCTGAAAACTGTAAGACATTGATGAGAGAAATTGAAGATGACAAGTGAAAAGACATCATATTCATCTTTGGAAGAATTAATATTATTAAAATGATCATGTTACCCAAAGCAATCTACATATTCAGTGCAATACCATCAAAATGACAATGGTATTTTTCAAAGAACTAGAACAAAGAATCCTAAAACTTGGATGGAACCACAAATCCTAAAATTTGATGGAATCTCAAACAGCCTTAAATAGCTAAAGCCATCTTGAGAAAAAAGAACAAACCTGGAGTTATCATGTTCCCTGATTTCAAACTACACTACAAACTACAGTAATCAAAACAATATAAACTGTCTTGGTAACAGACACATAGGAAAATAGAACAGTATAGAGAGGTGAGAAAGAAACTGACACTATATGGTCAGTTAATCTATGACAAAGGAGGCAAGAATATACATAGAGAAAACATATGGTGAGATAAATACATAGAGAAATACATGGAGAAATAAGTGGTGCTAGGACAACTGAGTAGCTCCACACAAAATGAAATTGGACGAGTATCTTACACTATATACAAAAAATAAACTCAAAATGGATTTTTTCAAGATTTGAATGTAGACCCTGAAACCATAGCCTCCTGGAAGAAAGCATAGGCAGTAAACTCTTTGAAATTAGTCTTACCAATATTTTTCTTACTAGTATCTCTTCATCAAGGGCAAAAAAAAAAAGCTAAAATAAATGAGATTACATCAAATAAAAAACTCTTTTGTGCAGTGACAGAAACCAACAAAAAAAATAGCAACCTACTGAATAGGAGAAAACATTTGCAAAAGATACATCTGATAAGGTTAATGTAATATTCAGAATATATAAAGATCTTATACAATTTAATATCAAAAAAGAAAACAATTCAATTAAAAAATGGACAGAGGGGTCATCTGGGGACTCAGTGGTTGAGCGTCTGCCTTTGGCTCAGATCGTGATTCCTGGGGTCTGGAGATCTAGTCCCATATCAGGCTTCCTGCATGGAGCCTGCTTCTCCCTCTGCCTGTATCTCTGTCTCTGTGTGTGTGTGTGTGTGTGTGTGTGTGTGTGTGTGTGTGTGTCTTATTAATAAATAAGTAAAATCTCAAAAAAATGGACAAAGGACTTGAATAGTATTTTTCCACAGAAGACATACAGATGGACAATAGGCACATGAAAAGACACTCAATACCATTAATCATCAGAGAACTGCAAAACAAAACCAGAATGAGATAGATATCTTTCTAACCTATGAGATTGATTATTATCAAAAGATTTTTAAAAATAACAAATCTGGGCAAGGAGTGGAGAAAAGGGAACCCTCCTACCCTGTTGGTAGAAATGTAAATTAGTACAGCTATGGAAAACAGTATAGAGATTACTCCAAAAATTTAAAATAGAACTTCCATAAAAATCTAAATAAACTCCACTTCTGGATATTTATCCAAAGAAAACAAAAGCACCAATCCAAAAAGATATATGCAACCCTATGTCCATTGCAAGATTATTTATAATAGCTAAGATATGGAAGCAAGCTACCTAAGTGTGCATCAACAGATGAACAGATAAAAAAGATGTGATATATACATGTCATATACATAAATATATGTGTGATCACATGTATATGTATGTAGGTAGTAGAATACTACTCAGCCATAAAAAAGAATGAAATCTTTCCATTTACAACAACATAGATACACCTACAGCATATTATGCTAAATGAAATAAGTCAGGCAGAAAAAGACAAATATATGATTTCACTTATATGTGAAGTCTAAAAAGACAAAACAGAAACAGACTCATAAATGCAGGAAATTCTTGGATACCAGAGGAGGTAGGGTTGGTGTGCAAAATAAGTTAAGGGGATTAAAAGGTTCAAATTTTCAACTATTAAATAAAAAGTCATGGGCGTATAATGAGCAGCATAGGAAACAGTATTATTGTAATAACTTTGTAGGGTCACAGATGGTAACAGGATTTATTGTAAGAATCATTTTATATGTATGAAAATATCATATACACTACACTACAGTGTACTCCCAAAAGTAATAGGATATTTTATGTAAATTGTACTTCAACTAAAAAAAAAGATGAAAGATGCATGAATAGTTGCTTCACGATCCTAAATGAACTAAATATTCACTAAAAATGAAACCTAAGTGACTGCAGCTATCATTTTCAATGCTATTGTTTTAACCAGTTTTAAGGGGGACCAATTAATTAATTTGCGAACAGACACAGCTGAAGATATGGGAGTATCTGGAGAGAGTATATGCTGGGTTTGAGTTTGGAATACACAAAAAAATGGAATATAAATTTTACATATGTTATAATTTTGTCTAGGGCAAGTTCTATAAATACATAACATTTTTCCCTTCAGTAAACTGAACTGTCATAGTAAGCAGAGTATTATAAAGACTTTTTTTACACTAAATAAAGCATTCTGGAAATTATCTAAGTAATTTAAGTCCAAAATATTTTTGTACCAATGCTTTCTATTCTACCGTATATAACTACCAACTCAGTTCTCCATTTCAACATTTTTCTGGGTGTGTGCTGTTATAGAGGTACATTCTTTTTATTTTATCAGCTTCATACCAAATGAACCATTCTGAAATTTTATATGCAGCTTGAATGAATTTAGCTATATTTGTCTAATTTTGCTTTCCCTGGTTGTGGTTACAAAGATGAGTTAAATCAATAGGATTGGTGCTATTCTTAGCATAGTTGAAGATAATAATTTATGTTAATTTCTGGATATTAGATTGAACCATAAGAGGCAAGCAAGACCTCTGGACAGAAGCCAAGTCTATTGAACCATGCCATATAACTGGGACACTGTAAATTCTCAAGAAACACTCATCTCCACCTTCTCTTTTTTTGAGCAGAGACCATGCTTTCATCTCTTGTTGTTGGGGCACTTATGGAACACTAGTAGAAATTGGTTTCCATTAGGCTAGGTCTTTTCCATGCAGTGTGGCTTATCACTGAGATGGTCTTGCGAAATCTAAATGGATCACAAATGAGGTAGATCACATTTAAATATTGTGATTCTGTAATTTTATCATTATTAATTTTATCATCATTCACCCAAGCTATTTATGCATTGCTATTCTCATCTTCATATTTTAAGTGATGAGATTTTCTAATAACCATATTTTAAGAAATGAATTTCTATAAAGGCTTTGTTTTTTTTTCTAAATGCAGCTATATAGATACTAATAAATCAGTAAATTATTTTTTTCTTTATCCCTGGATATAGAGATGAGAGCATTTGGAAATTAAACATTTGTTCTTGCATTATATCTTAATACAGATCAATTCATTTAAAACAATTATGGAAAGAAAACCTTAAAAATTTCAGATGTGAATAGGAAAAAGTAGTATGGAGATAATGAATGTGCCTCTAGATAAAAAAAAGTATTTTTTTAACAAAAATATTAAGTGTGAAATTTTCAATTAAGATATTGTTGTTATGTTAATGGAGAAACTACAAAGTGAAATACTTTTCTCATAGTTTTTTTATAGTATAACTTAGAAATATCTGTACATATTTTGAAACTCATATTATTCAAGGTTCTGGTACTTATTATTCTTGATGGACTTTCAGAAGTACTTAGAGATATGCTCTTTTAGTCGATTATTGTTACAATAATTCTGCATAATAAAATCATAAATCTCACTGGCATTCACAATTGTATGAGTCAGGATCCTCCAGACAAAATCCAGTTTGATACCTATACATCTGGATATATACAATGAAATTAATTTCAAGGAATTGACTCACTCTACTGTGGAGGCTAGCAAGGCTGATCTAAAGGATAGGCTAGAAGTCTGGAAATGATGCAAAAATTGGTCTTGCAGTCTTGAAGCAAGTGCTCTTTATCAGAGAAATGTCTGAGTTTGCTTTCAAGGCCTTTCAGTTTGCATGAGTCTCACTCACATTATCTAGAATAACCTTATTTGCTTAAAGTCAACTGATTGTAGATGTTAGCCATGTCTACAAAATACCCCCACAGCAATACCAACGTTAGTGTTTGAGTGCATGACTGCATACCAGGTTGAAAAACTGATTTGGCTAAGTTGGCACACAAAAATGAACCATCACAGTCCACTCCTTGTCACCTTGGCACACAAACACAGCTCAACCTACTTTAGCTTCCAAATAGAATCCAGAAAGTCATACTTCCTACCAAGAAAATACAACTATCCTTTAGGCAACCTAAAGTACACTAATCACTTCCTTTGAAAGGAATGCAGAGTCTATGAATGATATTCATTCTTCTCCTTGATATACTGTAACCTAAATGTTGTGATATAAAAGTTTGTATTATTAATAAATTATATGTTAGATGAGAGGGGGATAAGAGAGGGAAGAAAATAAAGACATGTGATACACATAAGCACACACACACATATATATATACACAAATATATACACATTTATATTATATATACATATTTAAACACATGCATTAATGTATAGTATATAATACATTATGTATGATATACACACAAATTCATAACAAAATGATGAAGAAATACAAATTACAGTCTTCATTTCTGCCATTGAACAAATTGGTTATAGCTGTTATTTATAGCTATCTTCTTCCACTATCCATTGCATATTCCTTTGCCTCAGCAAGCTCCTCAGCTGGTTGTGGTTCTTTATCTCATAGAGTGATCCACACTTTCATTCCTAAAGGGTCTGGCCCATTAGCAATTGTGTTTTAATTGTTTGTTTGTTTCCACATGGCATGGTAATAGTAAGAGAAGCCCTAAAGTACCTCCTGTATTTCACACAGATTCCTCATTACTTTATTGTGAAGTATCAGTCCAATTTCCCTTGGAGGTCAGGATCAATCACCCCAGCTGGTAAAGTAACTCCTTCTTTGCCTGTTGATTCAATCATGAGGAGCCTACAGTGGCTAGGCAACAACAGTCTTATTTTCCACTTCAATGGAATCATTGTGTCTCCTGCTAGAAGCATTTCTCTCTTTGGAACAAAGACTTCTAGACCAGCAGAGCCAAAGTTCCCAAGAATAAGAAGTAAAAATTTTGCTAGTGGGCCACTCAGGATAATAGTGAGTGGTGCCACATCCATTTCCTCTTTTGACTCTTGGACCCATCAATCCTTGCAATGGGAGAAAGAGTACCACATATATGATGCCAATTCAGAGCATATACAGCCTTTTGGAGAACCTTATCCAGGTCCTGCAAGATATTGCTAATTGACACTGTAATTAAGTCTTCTTAAGGCCATTACATTGTTCTGTCAAGCCAACTGTTCCAGGATGGTGAGGCACATGATAAGATCAGTAAATTCCATGATCTTGTGCCTATTCCCCACTTCATTTATGGTTAAGCGAGTTTCTTGATCAGAACCAGTGCTGTATGGAATACATGACAATGGTCAGGCATTCTGTAAGTTAGTATGGTAGTTTTGGTAAAAGAATTGCATATAGGAAAGTCAAGTCTGTATCCAAAATGTTTACTCCAGAAAGAAAAAAATATTTCCCATTCTAATATGGAAATAGTCCTATGTAATCAAATTGTCACCCGAAGCTGGCTAGTCATCACAGGGAATGGTGCTACATTGGATTCAGCATTGATCTCTGTTATTGGAAGATTAGATGTTGAGCAGCAACTGTAGCCAAGTTGACCTTTGTGAGTGGAAGTACATGTTGCTGATCCATTAAGGTACTCTATCTCTGCCACAAATTGCACTTTGTTCATCTGTCCATTGGGCAATGACAGGAAAAGATGGGTAAAAAAAAAGGCTGATTGGTATCTGAAGAACAGCCCGTCCTACTATTCACTTGATTATTAAAATCTCCCTCTGTTTAACTCACCCTTTAGTGAACATTTATGTGGGATACAACTATCTTTGTGTTTTTTGTCCATTTCAGAGAAATCTATCCCCATAATTGTTACTCAGACCTTCTTGTCACTTATTTTACCAGTCACATTTTCCCAACTCCCTGATCATCCATCCAAATTATAGACCATAGTCCATGAATCCATATACACTCATAACTCTGTCCATTTCTCCTTCTGAGCAAAATGAACAAACAAGTGCACTGCTTGAAGTTCTGTCAAATGAGAAGATTTCTCTTCACCACTACACATCAGGAGTATTCTGGAAAGGGGTTATAGGGCTACAGCTGTCCACTTTTAGGTGATGCCTATGCAATGTGCAGAATTATCTTTAAACCAGGCCTGACCCTTCACTTCCTCAGTCATCTGATTGTAAAGAACTCCACATGAGGCCCTAAACACAAGCTGGAAGAGAGAAGTCAATGTGGGGCCAGCAGGCGGAGCCAATGGCATTTGAACTACTTCTCCATGCAACTTACTTATGCATTTATATGGTTTGGTGAGTTAGAAAACACCTAATTTAAGATAAGCATCTCAGGTCACATGATAAGTTGGTGGCCCATGGTCAAGCAATCAGTCTCTACTAAGGCCCTGGAGGAGATTAAGAGCTGTTTCTGAAATGGAAGCATGCAATGCAGAAGATGGCAAAGCTTTGCTCCAGAATCCTTATGATCTGGACTGAAATTCACCTATAGGAACCTGCCAAACTCTGCAAACAGCATCCTTATGTGCCGCTGACACTTTAGGCACCTTGGATCTGACAGGTCATAAGGCCCAAATGGCAGATCAGCTTACACAGCAGCCTGGAAATGTTGCAGAGCCTTCTCTTTTTCTGGGACCCACTTAAAATTGGCAGCTTTTTTAGTCACTTAGTAAATTGGCAGTAATAGGTTACCCATGATGACTGTTGTCTGCAAAGTTCAAAGAGGCCCATTGGGCATTTTGCCTTTATTTTTTGGTTATAGGAAAGGCCATATACAACAACTTATCCTTCACTTTAGAAGGGATATCTCAATGCATCTCATACCACCTGACCTCTATAAGAAAAAGATCATCTACGAATTTTTGTTGGATTTATGTCCCACTCTCTAACACTATATCTTACCAGTAAGTCTACAGTTGGTGCTTCTGTTTGCTCACTAGGTACAATCAGCATAATGTCATCAAAGCAAAGGTCCAGTGTGAAATCTTGTGGAAAGGAAAGATGATCAAGATTCCTGTGGCCTAAATTATGACTTATGGCTGGAGGTTAACATATCCTGAGGTAGGACAGTGAAAGTATATTGTTGGTTTTGTCAGTTGAAAGCAAACTTTTTTTCATGAGCAAAGGATAATTATTGAGGAGAAAGGCATTTGTCACATCAATAGCTACATGGCAGGTACCAGAAGATGTGTTAATTTGCTAAAGAAATGAAACCATATCTGGTACAGCAGCTGCAAGTGGCGTCATCACCTAATTAAACTTATGATAATCCACTGTCATTCTCAAGACCATCTGTTTTTCTGCACTAGCCAGATAGGTGAGTTGAATGGGAATGTAACGGGAATCATTACACCTCTGTACTCTTGAAGTTCTTGATGGTGGCACTAATATCTGCAATCCCTAAAGAAATGCAGTACTGTTTTACTATTTCTCCTGGTAGATACCATTCTAGGGGCTTCCACTTGGTCTTTTCTATCGTAATAACTCTCACTCCCAGAATAAGAAACAATGTGGAGATTCTCCTAGTTGCTGAGTATATCTATTTCAATTCTGTATTCTGGAGCTCTGGCAATAACCACAGGATGGATTTGAGAGTCCCCTAAATTCACTGTGAGATGGGTCTGAGTCAAAATTCCACTTATCACCTAACCTTTGGAAGCCCCAGTGCTAACTGAGGGAACACTGTGATGTTTTTGAATCTCCTGGAATTAGTGTTATGTCAGTTAAGAACTAGTATGCAGTCGTCCCTGAAAAGTCTGGTTATTTCCTTTTCTTCAATGGACAGTTACCCTGGTGGGAAGCCATATATCCTTGACCTTCTAGGAAAGCTGGAGAGAGGTTAACCAGGGTCTTTTTCCAAGGGAACCCATCCTTCCCCCATTCATGGGTCTCAGGACCTACAAACTGGTTCAGGTTTGGGAATTGATTGAAGGCCCATGACTGTTTTGGTGATTCAAGATAGACTGTTCACTGGACCTATAATTCTTCTGCTTTTATAGATCAAGTTAAGAAATAAATAGGCTTCCCACCTATTTCACTTTTAGGAAGGCATAATCAACTTGCCAATGTCTGAAAATCAGACTATTCTGATTACTGCTTTGAAGATTGATGTCCATTATGGTAATTATAGCCACTTCATCTTTGGTGATTAAGTGCTGCCACTCAGCCCCTGCCATCCCAGGATGCAATTTCTCTCCTGCATTTAAGGACCCCAGTTCAGTGGCAGCACTTCTCACTTTAACTTCTAACCTACAGAAGTGACCACAGAGTTCTTCAATTGTGTTTGGTTCCTATAACAAATCCTTGCCTCACAGTCATTGTCAAAGCTGTGAGTGAGCAGGTTTCACATGATAAACCGCTTCTGACACCCCAATCTCTTTAAGCCTTTGAATCTCTTTATCTACCTTAAATCAAAGCAGGTCTGGCATTTCTAACTCTCCTATTGTGGGCCATGTTTTGGTCTGTGTTTTAGTCAATCAGACAAACAAAGTGGTAGAGCCCCCCTAACCCCACACAGTAAAACATTAACTGTAAAATCTCTGCTTCATTAGGCCATGTAGGTAAATCTGTCCTAATTCAACTTTATGCTCTTTCCATCATTATCTCATATTCCTTTTTTTTTTTAAATCCCACATCCTTAAACTGTCATCACATCTCCTTATGGGTCACATTTTGATTAAGAGCATCCAGTGCTGATATTTTATATATTTCTATAGCCATATTAGTGTTTTCTTTCACAGTGGAAATAAAATCACTGGTGCCTTTAAATTTAATCAGATTAGGGAACCAATTCTGGAAACCCCAGAACCAATTCAGAAAACTCCTTAAGGTTCTAGTAAATTGTAGATATTATCCACATTTACAAAGGTTTTCTCATGGCAGAACCTAGATCAGATTTTGACTAACTGAGGACTATACCACAGTCAATTTGACACATAAAGTTACCCATTACAAATTCTAAGCCTTTATTTCATTCCAGAGTATGCAGGTTGGCTCTAAGTAAGTCTATTTAGGCAGGGATGTGAGGGCAGCTCAGTGTCACCCCATGTTCTGTGGGCTGTTTAGGAAAGTGTTGCTTTATGTATGTCATTCTGGGGCCAGACCAAGTGGATGGCAGCTTCCTGAAGAGGCTCTTCTAATGCAAGAGGTGCAAGAGAGCAGTGGGAACATATGAGGCCATTAAAGAAATCAACACATTATCACTTCAATGGTGGCAGGAGCAATTCACATGGTTAAGTCTAAAGTCAATATATAGCAAAGCCACTCTCTCCATGATAAATTTATGGCATGGAAGTGGGTGCCAGAAAAGATAGAGAATCTGGGTCAATCATTCAATTTTCCACAAGTGTTTACATATTGTAGCTTATGGTTGTTTTCAGACTTGACATCTCTCATTGCATCTGTAGAGAGCCAAAAGTTATCAATATAACCTGTACCTAAATGATAGTGTTCATCTAAAAAATATTCTTTTGCCCTGGTGTTTTATTTTTTAAATCTATCTTTATTTGTTACTAACTCAGATATATTATTACTGATATATTTGTTGTTTGATAAAGGCTTCCTCAAATATGAATAATTTATTTCTAACACCATATGCTGTATGAAAAATATAGATATAGGAACAAATATATATTTCTATTTCTATAAATATACATGGGAATAGGCTAAAGGGATCAGATAGAATTATATATTTACTTTTATTGGGAGGTGTAGTGTAATTTTGCATGGATAAATGTTACTGTGGTACATACAGCCTTACAACATGGCTTATTATATGCATGTATATACTTCCTTGCTCAGTCAGCTGACAAGACCTAAGTAAGTGGTTGAATACATAAATAAATGGGGGAAGAGCAGGCAAATATTCTATCTAGATCAATTTCAAATATTCATGTAGACACTTTACCCTCATTGAAGGGAAGTGTAACTTCCATTCCTTAAGTATGAGCTGCTCATAGTGACTTCTAGTCAAAGGGCAAAGTGTGGAGAGAGACAGAAAAAAGTAACTTACCAGTGGGGAAACCTGACTAACACTATCCTAGTCAGGTGGTCATAGTCAGCCTTCACAATGATAAGTCTTGTTGACAACGTGGACCTCTGATACAATGTGAAGAAATGGTACTAATCTCTGTGGTATCTTCCCCAAATCTCATGGCTCTAGTATAATCATGAGAAAAACATCAGAATAAGCCCAGTGTAAGTACATTCTACAAATTACTGATTAATACTCCTGAAAACTGCCAAAGTCATTTAAAAAAAAACAAAGTCTGAGAAACAGTCACAGCTAAGAGGAGCCTGAGACATGGTGATTAAATATAATATGGTGCCCTGGATAAGATCCTAGAACAGAAAAAGAAAGTGAGAAAAAAACCCAAGAAAATTGGAATCAAGTATAAATTTAATAATAATATATTGGTATTGATGTATCAATTTTAACAAATGTGCATACTAATGTAAGATGTTAATAATAGAGGAAAAAGGAATGTGGGATATATGGGAACTCTGTGCTATTTTCACAATATTTATGTAAATCTAAAGCTGTTCTAACATAAAAGTTTAGACAAAAAAGGCTCAAAAATTTTTAATAAAAAAACTGAACAGCTTTTACTGCAATTTTAAAATTTATAATCACTGAAAATAGTTTCATTGTAGTATGTAATTTATTCTTACCCAGCAATTAAGTCATTTTAAATCTCATAATAATTTTTTTCTGAATAAGCACTGATATTATTACCTAATATTTTGATGAAAGATAATGGAAGATGCAGGAAAAAGAAGGAAAATGTTAAAAATGGTAGAGATGCAGGCACAATGTGTCATATTATTAATGATGTATTAAAATGTATGAACTAATATTCAGATTATGGCACTAAACATGAGCTTGTGTTTAGAGATGGTTAAATACCCTCATGTCTATTTCTCTAGTTGCTTTTTAGTAGCAGGAAATTGCTTCTAGAGATATTATGTTTTTATATGATCAATAAGTATTGAAATTCCACTTTTATATAAAGGAATAACTTTATGTCAAAGTTGGAGATAAACAGGTATTTATAGTGTTTTCCAACACAGTCTTTAAGAGCAATTTTGAAAAATAATTTTTAAAACTAACAACCAATTTCTCTTGGATATCAAAAAATTAAGTGATTTAAATAGAGAAGGAGATAAACTAGAAGGGACTCTTTTAAGATAGAGAACAAACATGTTTGATGGAAGGAAGTAGGTGGGTGATGGGCTAAATGGGTGATGAGCATTAAGGAGGGCACTTGTGATGAGTACCGGGCATTGTATGCAAGTGATGAATCACTAAGTTCTACTCCTGAAACTAATATTATATTATTTTTTAACTAACTAGAATTTAAATAAAAATTTGAAAAAAGATTACCCTCAAAAAATAATTTAAAAAAAGAAAAAACTGATTAAGTAATTCATATCATCAAATTTTAATTTTTATCATCAAATCCCCTTTTTTTTGCAAATGACTTGTTGTTACCTAGGTTTACTATAATCAGCTTGCTTATGCATTCCAATAAAGTAAAACCCATGAAACCTATTTAGGGAAAATACTCAATATTTTATGCAGCATGTTCAATTAACTATTGAAGACAGTCAATCTCTTTTCTTGCAGGGGCAATAGTAATAATCCAGTGACAGCATAAGTGAACATCCTGCTTTATTTCACTCACACTTATTTGATAAACACTTACTGTTTATCAACCTAATACAACAGAAAATGACAAAGAAGAACAAAATAATTCACTGTTCCAAAGACTGAGAAGAGGATTAATCTTGAGTCCAATCTTTTACTGTGGAATTCACCATACATTTTACTTTGAGTCTCATTTATGTAAACTATATTATATATTGGCTCTGCAGTTTTTTCATAGTGTCAGGGTGTCAATTTTCTAAGACCATTCTTAGTTTTATTAAGTTTATCATATAACTAAAATGAAATTCTCTAAAAACATTAAAAAAATATGCATTTGTATGCATTTAAGTTTATGTTCACCATTTAGATATTATAATCACCACAAAATGAATCTGTATTCAGTATTTCACACATCGATTTATCTTAATATTAAATAGTTTGTTTCCTTACATCATACTGTTTGTTAATAAAATTTTAAGTTCCAGAGAGAATTATTCATGCATGTAGCTTTTTAATTAAAAAGAGGAAGATTAGTCAACCTTTTTTCAAGAGATAACCATACGAAAGGCAACATTTAATTAGTCCTTTGAAGTTTCTTTCCCAGTTGCAAAGTCAGGTTTGACAAAGAGCACTAGGAACGCGCCCTTACGGGAAGGGTGGACTCTACCCCAGACACTGTCCGAATGCTCAGCGGTGCACGGAGATGCACCCACTCAGCCACGCCGCACCAGGACAGTAGGCCTATGCTGCACCAAGGCGAGGGCTAAGACTTTTCTCTCTTCCTTCCACTCTCTCCATCTTGCCCTGGGAATTCCTGTCCTGTCCAGGTGGCTGTGAAAGGTGTGCCCACAGGGTCTGCTCCCTAATTGCTTATGCTTTGCTTTATCAGCGTTCCTTACCCTTACAGTCGGTGCTGTGCTTGATGGCTTACCATTTCTCTGTCTTTTCAGACATCCTTTGCGGTGCCTTAGCACATGGATTTCAGGACTGCCTGTGAAGAGGTATGTTACATGGCTTTCGGCTTTTTGAATAAGGAAAACAGGTTATAAAAGGGACACACTTAGCTCTCCTTTATATAAGTGGAACACTGCTTTTGGCAGAGGAATGAGTGGCAGGTCCATTTCATTCCCAGGGTATGAACTATTTCTACGAGACTAAAAAGCCGAAGAGTGCCTGGGGAAGCCTTGGATTTTCACTCTTTCTTAAGAAGACTGGAGCGTATTTGATTTGATTAAATTTCCCTTCTCCATAAACTGTACACTCACTGCGTGATTTCAGGTAGTAGAAGTGTTGGAAGTAATTCTTTGCACATAAATAGTTATAAATTAGAAGACCTCTCAAGTCCCTTTCAGCACAAAATCCTATGATTTTATGATTCCAATATCATTTAACTGTTTCAATATTATTTAAGTATTAATATATGGAAATTCAGATTCTCCGTAGAGCTGTCTTTACACTTTAGTATGAGTTAAAGAGATACATTGCTCTTTCAAGGATATTGAAGGCCATTCAAGTGTGCAGTCAGTAGTGCATGGAGTTAAGCCCCAGGGGAGGTAACCATTCTATTTTAGGAAAACACACTATTTTACTAAAGATGCAACATTCGAAGCATTCTTTCATTCTTCAGGCAAAATGCAAACACTCATAGGTTAAAATATTTTATGTTTGCTTAAAAGGTTTAAAATATCTTTATTGTAAATGCAGATACCTCAAGAAAAACAACCATAACTAGATTATCTATGATACAGTTAAAAACAAACCAACAAGAAACTTATTAACATTTGTAAAGATTGTTCTTTTAATGAGATGTCACATGTTAAGTTTCCTGCATAAATACCTACTTTTAAAAAGTAATTTGTTACAATTGGTTCAAAGTTTAGAACATTACTAAGATCTTTCAGGAAATTAATAAATTCCATATAAATATATATATTTTTTAAGGATTTATTCATTAGAGTGAGAGGGAGAGAGGAAGAGCATGTGCATTGGAGAGTGATGGGGAGGGACAGAGGGAGAGAATCACAAGCAGACTCCCAGCTGATCTTGGAGCCTGGTGCAGGGCTAATCGTACCACACATGAGATCAAGACCTGAGCTGAAACCAAGTCTTTTGCTTTAACTGAGTGAGCCACTCACATGCCCCACTTTTATATTTTTAATACTTAAGCTTAAACTTCTTATTTTTCCAAAGGATTCTCTCTACACTAGCACTTTTCAAATTACATTATATTTATTTATTTATAAATCTCTCTTATGTGCTATACCAAATACTATAATGTCAGAATGTATAATTTATTCATCCTTCTAACTTAGCACCTATCAGTTCATACTTTTAAAAAATGAGTTAATGCTTTAGAAGCTTCAATTTAGAAACATAAATTTTAATTCTGTGCCATGTCTAGTGTTAAATACATAGTATTATACTCTTAATTTTGGATGTAGTAAGCCTACCATTTCCATCACAGTGTTTGTTATTTTGTTTTGGGTAATAAAGCACCATTGAATGGATATTTGCAGGAATGAGATAACAAATGAAAAACCTGTGAGATTCATGAAATCCTTAGAGACAGGATAGTGGCCAAATACTGTTTTAAAACATGGTTTACCTTGGGCTTCAGAGGCTGATATAAGATTGATTTCTCAGACCTTTTTTCAAACAAAATTGTTTGATTCATTGGTTTGGAATATATATCAAGTATTATTTAGGGTTCAGAGATTTATTTTACGATGGTGATATAAACCAAAATTTACCCTTGCTTCTGGAACAGAGGTTCTTGTTCTCTTGTAATGAGCTATTTGACAATCTCTACTATTTTAGACTGTCCTCAGGGTGGAGTAAAACTGTCTCAGAATTGCTCAACACCGAGATGGCTCAGCGGTTGAGTGTCTGCCTTCGACTCAGGGCATGATCCTGGGGACCTGGGATTGAGTCCCATATCAGGCTCCCCACAGAAGCCTACTTCTCCCTTTGCCTATGTTTCTGCCCCTCTCTCTGTATCTCTTATGAATAAATAAATAATTTTTTTAATAATAAATTTATTTTTTATTGGTGTTCAATTTGCCAACATACAGAATAACACCCAGTGCTCATCCCGTCAAGTGCCCCCCTCAGTGCCCATCATCCATTCACCCCCCCCTCCTCCCCTTCCATCACCCCTAGTTCATTTCCCAGAGTTAGGAGTCTTTATGTTCTGTCTCCCTTTCTGATATTTCCTAACCATTTCTTCTCCCTTCCCTTCTATTCCCTTTCACTATTATTTATATTCCCCAAATGAATGAGAACATATAATGCTTGTCCTTCTCCGATTGACTTACTTCACTCAGCATAATACCCTCCAGTTCCATCCACATTGAAGCAAATGGTGGGTATTTGTCATATCTAATGGCTGAGTAATTTTTTTAATAATAAATTTATTTTTTATTGGTGTTCAATTTAAAATCTTTTAAAAAAGAAAAAAATAAGAACTTCTCAGCAGCAACAGCCATGTGTCTTCCACACACTGGCTAGGGTTGCAAGAATACAGAACTCTAAGATACTCTGAACATGATCAAATTCCTCTAGAGATGGATCAAAGTCAATTAGTTTGCCTGAAATTTACAGTCTTAAAACATTTTAGTGGACAGAAAGCATAAAGATAATTTAGCTTAACTCTCTCACTTTGCAGGTGAGGAAATTGAGAGGTTTTATGAAATGATAAGTGCCATTTAATTAATTAAAAGTAAAACCATAATGTGTAGTTTGGAACTCGTGAGTCCAAATTTGAGCCTCTTTCTAAATTATGTTGCTGGAAATTATAACATAGACAAATATATGTTGAATAAAACTTATTTTCTCTTGACTGCTAATAAGCTATTAAAGATGGAACTCTAATATCCATATCCATTGGACAAATCTAGCTAGATTATAACCATGCACAAACCAGGAAGTGTCTTTTGTGAAAAGAAATGGAAATATATATAGTTCTATGTAAAATATCTTAATTTTCTAATGCATACCCTTTGCAAAAAAAAAAAAGGTTTATTAATTAAGAAGTTTTTCCTCTTGAAAAGAAAATACTGCAATATTTTTAAGGAATTGGGATTTAGAAGTCATAAAATGCATAAGTGAAGGTAGAGAATACAATTGGGACAACATAAAATCCACAATTTAGGAGAAAAAGTGCATGCTATGTGCAGGTAAATTACTGATTTTCTACTTTTTTTAATTTTTTTAAATTTATTTATTTATGATAGTCACAGAGAGAGAGAGAGAGGCAGAGACACAGGCAGAGGGAGAAGCAGGCTCCATGCACAGGGAGCCCGATGTGGGATTCGATCCCGGGTCTCCAGGATTGCGCCTGGGCCAAAGGCAGGCGCCAAACCGCTGCACCACCCAGGGATCCCTGATTTTCTACTTTTAAAGATATCATCAAAATAATAATATATATTAGGGATTCTTAGGTGGCTGGTCAGTTAAGCATCTGCCTTTGGCTTTGATCATGATCCGAGTCCTGGGATTAAGCCCCAAGTCAGGCTTAGGGGATTCTGCTTCTCCCTCTCCCTCTGCTCCTCCTCTTCCTCCTCCTGCTTGTGCTCTTTCTCAAATAAATAGATAAAATCTTAAAAAAATAAAAACAAACTATGTGTTCAAGGAGCCACTATGCTGTCTTTAGTGTAGGTATTCCTCATATTTCATTTTAACATCTATATATAAACCATGTTTCTGTGTTGACCATGAAAAAGTATATTTTTCCATAACATATTAATCATTCATAATTCATTTACATATTTAATTTTAGTCCCTTATATAATAGGATAGAATTTGACTATGATTCAATTGTATCTAATGGCATTCAGTGCAATATTGCTATAATATGGTAGGATATAAGAAATTACACATCACTTAAAACTATAAGTTTACAGAACAAATTAAGTTATATTTGGCAACCAAAATATGGAAATACCAAGGACATCTGCAAAACTATGTACAGGGCATGTCATGGTCTCTGCCCAGTTCCTTGTAGTTTTTTATGTCTGATATCACAAATTTTATGTTTCAAGATTAAAAGGAACATAGATTCTAAAGTTTCATGAAAGCAGAGGTGCCTGAGTGGCACCATCAGGTAAGCATCCTACTCTTGATATTGGCTCAGTTCATGATCTCAGGGTCATGAGACAGAGACCCATGTTGGGCTCCATGCTTAGGCAGAGTCTGTTTGAGATTCTCCCTCTCCCTCTCTCTATCCCTCACCCTGCTCACACACTCTCTCTAAATAAATGAATAAATAAATAACATCTTAAAAAAAAAAAACAAAGTTTCATGAAAGCACATATTTCATTCTTTCAGGATCTAGAATCTATATTAAGGAGGCCTTAACTTTTAAGTATAAAAGAAAATATAGTCGATTTTTTAAAGTTCCAAGGTACTAGATTTAAGCTAAGCATAAATTATTTGTAAGTTTAAATGTGAGGTCTGTTTGTTTAAAACAGTAAATCTGTGTAAATTCATAAACACACCTCATTGATTTACAGAAAGCAAGTCAATGACTAGATTTTTCTTTTTAAGATTTTATTTATTTATTCATGAGAATACACAGAGAGGAAAGAGAGAGAGGCAGAGACACAGGCAGAGGGAGAAGCAGACTCCATGCAGGGAGCCTGACATGGGATTCGATCTGGGTCTCCAGGATCAGGCCCTGGGCTGTAGGCGGCGCTAAACCGCTGAGCCACCAAGGCTGCCCAATGACTAGATTTTTAAAAAGTATTGCCTGTTAAATAATTAAGAGGCTTCCTTTATTCCTCTAAGCAAACAATGTGGATTTTGTAAAATCCCCCTGCAATATAATATTATCCACCAGGCACAAGGAGACATTTGAATCTGTATCATTTTTTTATGAATCATGCCTTTAAAATTTCCATTATAATTTACATAATATATTGTACATGTCTACATAGAGCAATACATTTCTTTACGCATGTGCAATGTCTATGCAGTCCATGAAGTTTAAAGACAAATGATTGTCATGTTAATAAAGAAATGAGTGCAGGACCTAAGTTTATACTAAAATGTACAGCCAATACTTATTTAGGTGATTTTTTATTTTTCAGCAATCTGGGTGCACAAATGTAAAGACCACAGCCAGACGCTTTTTGTTGTACTGCACTAGTGGCCACTCTCACAGTCCTGGTTCCCATTCTTAACCCTGAAGCAATCTACGGGGGACGAGACTGTGCAGATTAAGCCTCTCCCCATATCCTCAGAAGCTTGTGTTTAATGGGAAAATCATCACATCAGAGTGGTTTCACTCACTTTACCCCCCAGTGGCCATTGTTTTGACCAGGAAAAACAGTTGGTTCAAGATGATGACCTTCTCAGAACACTTTGCACTCCCATAGGAGATTCTTGGTGACCAAAGTGCTACCTGGTGAGAGATACTGATGGTCATGTCATTGTTTACTGGAGGATTGGGAGAGGCATCCCTCATATAATTTGTGCATGAGGGAAACCAGAGCAAGTGGTAGAGTGCAGAATCTGGAGCAGCTTGGGTTCAGATCCTAACTTCCATTTATTTCTGCTCCTCTGTTCTTTTCCTATCTATGAAAGTGGCTGCACTGGGTTGTTAGGAGGATCAAATGACATAATATTGCAGGAAACACAGTAAACGTTATGCAAGTGGTTATTAAACAACAAATAAACATATGACTACATTTCACTAGCTACATTTCACTGATACCAGTCCAGCAGTGCTGTTGTGAGTCAGAGGAGTGCCCTGAAATGAATTTTATCCATTTTTTAATCTATTGTACCAGCTCTGCTTCTAATACAGTTGTTTACTAGCTCTCAGCATTTTCTGCTCAAGATTTATTCTGTTATCAAAAACTATGTTGTAGCTTTCCCAATTCCTATCCGCCTCCTGCTCTAAGAAATGTATGTATAAATTACTGTTCAGATTTCTCTAGGGCATATCCAATATCTTTAAACTCCTGGAACATCACATAAGGGCCCTGACATTCCTCCTCTTCACCTAACACCTCACCTTCCTTGGTCCCTGCGACATCATGCAGACTTAGCATTGGAATGTACTCATGCTTCTCTCTTCTTGCATCATCTCAACTATCCATCTTCATACTTTCAAATCTTTACTCATTTTACCCTCTTGGAATAAAATAACTTTTGCCTCCTCTAATTATTATTTCCTCAATCTTTTAAAAAATATTTTATTTATTTATTCATGAGAGACAGACACAAAGAGAGAGGCAGAGACACAGGCAGAGGGAGAAGCAGGCTCCATGCAGGGAACCTGACCTGGGACTCGATCCTGGGACTCCAGGATCGCCCCTGGGCTGAAGGCAGGTGCTAAACCGCTGAGCCACCCCGGGATCCCAGGATATTAAATGTATTTTCATGTACATGGCTAAGTCTTTATAATAAAATATATGTAACATCTATAATCTCTAAAGAATTAATTTAAGTAGAATTTGTTGTAAGCTTCATTAGTGCTGTTTTTCCAAACAGCTATTTATTGGCATGTGTGTGTGTATGTGTATTCATTCTAACCAAAGGTACTTCTTTCTTTATTTTCTTTAATTCTGCCTTCTTAGGACCCAAATGTGAGCTCAAAGTCTGTGTTCTGTTTTGCACACAACTCTCTAATAATTAGGGGATATTTTATACATTATTTGAGGGAATGGAGATCTGACCATGTCGGATGTAACAAGAGAAGTCTCATAGCTGTATTTTTGTACCTCAAACTTTCCCTGGATGATCTTTGATATCTCTTTGATGTGTGACAATAATGTATTTATGGGCTCTCAGGGAAAACCCCTCTTTCATCATCATGCTGAGACAGGGCATTATTTGTGATTGCTAGCTATTCCATTACACTTCTGGGAGAAAATTGGCCCAAATGTACTGTACATTAAAAAATCAGCAAATGTGCTCAATTATGTTCACTTGGCTTTGATATTATTTTATACCCTCCTCTTCTCCATGCCACCTCAGAGAGTCTTGATGTTGGCTCCTAGCCAAAATCACATTGTAAGCATGAAAGACTCTTCTCTGTGAAAAATGTAGAAAATTATGTTCTATATTAAGAAAATATAATTTGCCTTTGCTGAAATATTTTTGTCCTCTAGACCTATTCACTTGAGTTGTGCTCTAGAATAGATTAATTGACACAATTTAGCGAATGCCTGCTGTGTGCCAGTCTCCTAAAGGAAGAAAGAATGCCATCTATGCTCCTGGAAAAAAAAAAAAAAACTAGTTTTTCCTTAAAAGATATAACCCTTACAAAATAATTACAGACTAATATAAGACCATGGTTATAGAGAGTATAATGGTATGTATTAGCACACGGAATAAAGCAGTTTACAGAAAGAATAATCTTTAGAGGCATCAGTATCTAATTACATTCCCATTTACATAAGGAAACATTTTTTTAAAGGAAGAAATTCCTGGTGGATCCACATGTAAATTTATATTCCAAGAGAAAGCCTGGTATTATTGCCTGGAATTTTGTGCTCATTAAATACTAAGGATAAATGCATATTTATGTATGTTTATCCTTTTATCGAAATTAATAATGGCTTAATAATTACTAAATGAAAATGTAATTGCCAAAGTAGTCATTGTTCCTATTGACTTTATGGTGTGGAATGATGGGAAGAGATCATTTCCTGTCTCAAAAGAATTTCCTTTTGTATTTTTAACAAATGAGGACCTTAAGTGTACTTGCTGAGGAGCATATTTTTAATTATCTGGTTGAATATTATATACTGACGGGTATTGGTGCTTCAGGAGTGATGAGATTTGTGGGCTTCTTTAATGAATACTGAGGTACTAGTGTAAAGCTATATAGTACAAGTTCAACAGTCTTCATGGGCTGTGTTTGTAACTCCCCAAAACACATGAAGCAAGAACAATGGGTTGGAAATCACAAATCTTGGGTCTTAAGCCAGGTTCTGTTTTTAATTAACTAAATTTAGGCAGTTCTCTCCCCCTGTAATCCTCATTTTCTCATCTGTACAGTGTGTGTGTGTATGTGTGTGTTTGGTGATTAAGAATGATGAAATCATTGAAAATAGAAAAGATGTTAAGCAGATATGTTTTCAGATTTAGAATTCTATGATAGAGGCAGAATGTGGATTTGTGGTTGCCTGGGGCTGGGGTGAGGAGTGGAGTGATGCACATAATAGGTTTCCTTTGGAAGTGATGAAGCTGTTCTAAAATTGACTATTAATGATGCCTACATAATTTTGTACAAAAATCATTGTCTTGTACATCTTAAAGGGGTGAATTGTATACAATGTGAATTGTATCTTAATTAGTTTAACAGAAATTTTATATTTAGATCATAAATATTAAACACATTTTTCATTATTTTTCAAATATAGTGTATAAACTATACTCTTTATTCTCCTAATCTTATGTGGATTTTCTGACATAATCCCCATTACCTGAGGACTATTTCACATGAAATGGTTAATCTTGTCTCTGCACCTATATTAAGTTCCAGATTCATCAGAATGTGTTTTCTTTAGCTCTCAAACGCTCTTCATCATGTTTTGCTATGAATAGGATGTAAAATTATATTCTATAAACTAAGTATAACTTTTTTTCTCTATTTTGTTCTTTTCTTGCCTGAAGACAAAGACAGGGATCTGTTTGCTGCAGGATGGTAATCAGGAGCCTTTCAAAGTTCGGCTGCACCTAGCCAAAGATATTTTGATGATCCAGGAACAGGATGTGATATGTGTGTCGGGTGAGCCTTTCTATTCTGGTGTAAGTAGCTTTCCTTCTGTTGAAGTTTTTTTTTGTTTTGGTTTGGTTTTTTTTTTTGTTTTTTTTTTTTTTTTTTTTGGTTTTTGGTTCCTTTTGTTGTTGTTGTTAATAAAATGTTTAATTACAGAAAATTCATAATACAGTTTTCTTTTACCTCAGTGTAGAATGAATCCTCCTGCATGTCATTTTTGTTGATATTATTAAGTAAGCAGTGCCCTTGTATATGTACCAAACCCAGATCCACAGCCACTCATTAGGGCCCATCCCCACGCATGAGGGCATCTCATTAACTCCCAGTTGTTAAGTGGCTGCAGTAACACTTTTATATCTGATCTTGAGAAAATACATTTTACTTTTTCATGCAGCTGACTATCTGAGAATAATGCAGGGTAGTTTCCCTGTCCTGGTCTTCTTACCTTGCATCACATTGAACTTTTGGAGTTTGTGCACAGGTGGAGCCTAAATCTTGACATTTGAGAAGCATGAGGCTTTAGGTGGCAGTCACTGGACTCAAAGTCAATACTTTTCCCCAGGGGATTGTGCCTAAATGATTCCATGGACCTCCTTGATATAATTATGCCCAAGTGTCATAGCAAGGTCTATCTGATGCCCTAACTGGTTGGCATATTACCCTGCTACTAATCCAGCCTCTGAAAAAGCTATAAATTATCACTCAAAACTCATTGGTTTACTTAGTAGTACAGCTGTGGAAGACATCTTTAGGATAAATTATATTATATTCAACAAAACAATTTTAGCATTAAAGAGGACAACTTTTAGAGTTTATCATTTATTATGTAATGGCCTTAAAGACATTATTTTAATAGTGTTGCCAAATGCGATTTCAGAAGAAAATTACAGCAAATAACAAACAGTAGGACTCCTGGATTCCCTAGACATCTATCCCTATTTCGGAAAAAGATTTAATCTGTAGCTTATTAACAGACTTACCTTGGAGTTCTGTTGGTGGTGAATAATGCTGAACTTGACTTTCCACCTCGCTTCTCATCAGCATCCTATGGGAGTCACGCAAGGTCCTAAATCAATAGGCCCTTGCTAACTAAAGATTATGGACATTTTGCAGACTGTTAACTATCTTTTGTCACAGACCATTTAAATTATCCTGAATCATGGGTCTGACTGTCAAAGCTAATTAAGTTGTTCCTATGGAGTGCCCATTCTTCCTTTTAGTTAATAAAAAATAGTGGTCAATGATTCTTCCTTTTTTCTTTCTGTCTTTTCCTTTTTTCCTTCCTCCTTCCTTCTTTTCCTCCTCCTCCTTCTTCTCTCTTTATTTTCTTTCCTTTCAGTGAAGTAAAATGATTCATATAACTCTCTGGAATGAATATATTTCACAAATTCTAGATCAGTAAAGTGTTATAATTTGTAAAATTCAGTCTATCAATTGTATGTTATCGATTTTAAACTATGCAGTCAAAATAGCTAATGCACAAAAACCTAATCTCTTTTTTGAAAAGAATGTTGAGAAGAACTTGATAGAATTAAGGAGAAATATCCAATGATTATGTCGACAAATGCAAAAAAAAATTGACAAAATTTGACATCCATTTATAAGAAACACTTTCAACAAAGTCTAGATAGGACGGAACTTCCTTCATCCAATAAGCCTCTAATGAACAATTCTCACTAACATTATAGTTTACATTGAAGATACTTTCTGACATTGAAAGTCAAGGATCATCACTTGCCTCATTTTTACTCAATATTGTCTTGGTTATACAGTAAGCCAGAAAATGGATATAAATGACCTAACAATTGGAAAAGAAGATGTAAATTTTGTCTTTATTTTAACTGTCATGATGGTGTATGTAGAAACCCCTTAGAATTCTACAAAAGATAGAATAACATACAAATTCAGCAAGGTTGCTGGAAATAGGGACGATGTCCAAAGTTAATTGTATTTCTGTAATTTGCAACAAACAATAAAAATGGAATCCACAATACATCATAGGGATAATTCAGTTAGTAATAAATTTAACAAAATGTGTTCAAAGCTTTTACCTTGAAAACCACAGAACTACGATAAATGAAATGAAAATAAACAAGTAATGGAGAAATGTAACATGATCATCAATGAGAGACTAAATATTTTTAAGTTTTCAAATATTCCTAAGCACTCAATATCAATTAAAATCCCCAAAATGTTTTGGTAGACCATGACAAGTTGATTCTAAGATTTACATGGAAAGACAAAGACTCAGTATAGCCCAATCTTTAACAAGGAGAACAAAGTTGGAGTGTTTATACTTCCAAACTTCAGAACTTACTATAAGATTATTATAATGAATACAATGTGATATTGTCATAAGCACAGGTACATGAATCAAATGGAACATTATAAAGAGTCCAGAAACAGAACCACACTTACATGGTCAATTGCTTTTTTTTTTTATTGTGATGAACTGTACATAACATAAAATTGACCCTTTTAACCATTTTCAAGTGTATGATTCTGTGGCATTGAGCATATTCACATTGCTGTGAACTTATCACTGCTATCCATATCCAGAATTTTCATTATCCCATAGTAAAATGCTGTATCCATTAAATAATGACCCCCCCATATCCCCTCCCCTCAGCCCTTGCTGATCTCTCTTCTACTTTCCATCTTTATGTATTGATTCATAAGTGGAAGCACAGAATTAATCCTTTTGTGTCTGGTTTATTTCATTTAATATAATGTCTTCAAGGTTCACTCATTTTGTAGCATGTGTTAGAATTTCCTTCCTTTATAAGACTGAATAATATTATATATATATATATATATATATATATATATATATATATACACACACACACACACACACACACACACGGTATATATATATACCATATTTTCTTTATCTTGCTTATCCATCCACCCAACAGTGTACATTTGGGTTGTTTCACCTTTTGGCCCTTTAGAATACTGTTAATATGAACATGAGAGCATAGATATCTAAGTCACTGATTTTCATTCTTTTGTGTATGTTCCCAGAAGTAGAATTGCTGGATGAAATGTAATTCTGTGGCAGTTTTTTATTTAATTTCTCATCAGACGTGATTTGCAAGTAATTTTTTCCCAACCTATGGGTTGCTTTTTATTCTGTTGCTTCCTTTGATGCACAGAGATTTTAATTTTGATGAAGTTCAGTTTGTCCATTTTTCTTTTGTTGGCTGTACTATTTGGTGTTATATCTAAATCATTGCCAGATCCAATGTCATGAATATTTTCTCTACATTTTCTTCTAAGAATTCCTAGTTTCAGTTCTTACATGTATGCCATGTACATGATGTAAAATGATTTATGTTGATTTAATTTTTGCATATGGTATTAGGTCCAGCTTCATTCTTTTGCAGACAGGTACCCAGTTTGCCTGACATTATTGTTTCTTGGTACCCTTGTAAGAAATAATTTGACCATGTATTCAAGGGCTGATTTCTGAGCTCCCTATTTATAGTATTGGTTTGTCTGACTCATACTGTTTTGATTACTTTAGCTTTGTGGTAAATGTTGAAATCAGGAAGTGTATACCATCTAGCTTTGTTCTTTCTTGAGAATGTTTTGACTACATAGAGTTCCTGGAGATTCTATATAAATTTTAGGATGGGTTTTTCTATTTCTGTAAAAATTAACATTGGGATTTTAATGGGGATAGCATGGAATTAGTAGCTAGCTTTGGATAATACTGCCATTTCAACAGTATTGAGCTTTCTAATCCATGAACACAGGATGTTTTTTCATTTATTTATGTCTTTAATTTCTTTCAGTAATGTATTGTGGGTTTTAGTGTATGCCTTTTACTTTCTTGCTTAGTTAATTCCTCTAAGTATTTTATTATTTTTATGCTATTGTAAATGGAGTTGTTTTCTTAATTTTCTTTTCTTTGTTCCATCGATTTTTGTGTATTCACTTTGTGTCTTGCTACTTTGCTGAAATTTTTTTTTTTTTAGCTTTAATGGTTGTGTGTGTCTGTATGTCAGTAGTCTTTATGTTTTCTGATATGAGATCATATCATCTGTGAGCAGAGAGGATTATACCTTTTTCCTTCCAATTGGGATATATTTCATATCTTTTTCTTGCCTAATTTGTCTGGCTAAGGCTTCTACTACTATGTTTAAAAGAGGTGGGGGTATCCCTGGGTGGCTCAGCAGTTTGGCGCCTGCCTTTGGCCTGGGTCTTGACCCTGGAGTCCCTGGATCGAGTCTCATGTTGGGCTCCCTGCATAAAGCCTGCTTCTCTCTCTTTCTGTGTCTCTGCCTCTTTTTCTCTCATGAATAAATAAATAAAATCTTTAAAAAATAAATTCAATTAATTAATTAATTAAAATATAATAGGTGGTAAAAGTAGGCATCCTTGCTTTTGATGTTAGAGAAAAAACTTTAAGTCCACCTCTGAGTCCAGTCTTATCTATAGGTTTTTCATATATGTCTTTATTATCTTGAGGTAGTTTTCTTCTGAGTTTTTTGAGTGTTGAAAGGGTGTTGAATTTGTCAAATACTTTTACTGTATCAATTAATATGATTGTGTGTGTTTCTTTCATTCTAGTAATATGGTATATTACAATGATTGAATTTCATATATTGGATCATTCTTGTATTCCAGGAATAAATCCCATTTAGTCATGATCTATAATATATTTAATATGCTGCTGAGTTCAGTTTGCTGGTATTTTGTTGAGGATTTTTGCATCAATGTTCATAAGAGTCAATAGTTTCTTTTCTTATAGTCTTTTTCTGATTTTGTATCAAGATATTGTCACCACTTAAGGATGAGCTAGAATGTTTTCCCTCCTTCAGCTTTTTGTAAGAGTTTGAGAAGAATTGGTATTATTTCTTCTTTAAATGTCTGGAAAAATTGACCAGTGAAATTATCAGGTCCGAGAATTTTCTTTGTTGAACGATTTTGGATTACTGATTTATCCTCTTTACCAACGTTATATTTGTTCAGACTTTCAGTTCCTTCATGATTCAGTCTGAGTACATTTTGTGCTTTTAGGAATTTGTCCATTTCATCAAAGCTATCCAGTTAATTCATATTCTCTTTGGATATTTTTTAAATTTCTGTCAAGTTGGTAGTTGCTCACCCTTATTTATGATTTTAGTCATTTCTTTAGTCTTTAATATTCTTTTTTTCTTAGCTAATCTAGGTAAATATTTATGATTTTGTTAATTTTTTCAAAGAATAAATTTATTTCATTGATTTTCTCTATTGCTTCTCTATTCTATTTTATGTATCTCTGTTCTAATCATGTTATTTCCTTCTTTCTGCTAGCTTTATGTTTAGTTTGTTTTTTTCTTTTTTTATTTTCTAACATGGTTAAGGTACATTGTTGGTTTGAGATCTTTTCTTTTAATGCAAACTTTTATAGCTAAAGGTTCTCTTCTTGGCACTTCTTTTATCTCAACATTTTGATAAGTTATACTTACATTTTCATTCTTCTCTAAGTATGTTCTATTTTCCTTTTTGATTTCTCCTTTTCCCATTGGGTGCTTAAAAGTATCTTAATTTCTAGAAATGTGTGTATTTTCACTTTTCCTTCTGTTACTAATTTCTAACTTCTTCCTGTTGTGGTCAGAGAAGATACCTTATGTGATATCTGCCTTCTAAAATCTGAGACTTAATTTGTGGCCTAACATATGTATCCCAGAAAGTGTACCACATGCATTTCAGAAGAATCCTAGCTTTTGAATGGGCTATACTGTCCGTTTGTATGTCTTGCATTTTTTGTTGGAACTTAGACATTTGATTCTTACAATGTGGCACTCTGGAAATCAAATTCTTCCCTTTCTCCGGGGTTTGCAGTTTTTATTTGTTTCTTAGTCTTCAATTTTTGTAGGCCATCTCTATGCCAGGGATTAACCGCAAGTGTCAACTTAAGGTCTTCTCAGATCTTGCCTGAGCCTATATCTCTCCTTGTGTATGCATTAATACTTTGTAAATTTCCCCATACATATATATGGGGAACAAAATATATATATTTGCAAAACCTGTGTATATGTATATATACACAGTTTCTTTTGAATATCTTAATTCTTAAGTGTTTGACTCCCAGAAGAGGAAACAGGGAGAAATGAAGGGAAAGGAAATCTTTGGTTCTTTAAATCCCCTGGAATTTGCTTTAGTCAGTGGGTGTTGCTACAATGGCACTTGCCTGTCTGTACACTTCTACAATCAAAAGAAGTTATCAGTGATCAGAACTTAGGTCTCCAATATTTGGAGTTTTCCATAAGCCACATGTAAGCTGCTCCAGAAACAGGTATTCTATCACTGGGCTAGTGGGGGGATGGGTAGTTAGTTGCCACTGTTCTGAGAGCAGAAATTGATTTAAATTAGCCATGATTTACCATCCAAAACTTCTCTGAAAGTTGCAATCTTTACAATAGACTCCAGAATTCAAATTAACTATATTAGACAGATTCTACCGGTGCGATTGTTTAGGTGGAAAGAATTCTTTGTTTCTTATTCCCCTATCTTCTTTAATGCCACTGGTCAATTGTCAAATCAGTTCAAAGGAGAATAAAAATCTTTTCAATAAAAAACTCTAGGACAGCTCAATAAATATATGGAAAAGTAAGATTGCACCTGACTCCTGCTTTATATGAATTACAAATATTTTAAGATTGACCTTAGTGTAAAGCATAAAACTGTAACAAATAAGTTTCTGGAAAAAAAAAAAAAGGAAATGGTTTTGTGTTCAAGGGTGGACGATTTTTTTTAAAGGTAGAACAATACTAATAAAATAAAAATGAAAATGGTCATGTGAAGCCATCATGTTTTTTTTTTAATTGATCTTTAAAAACACCTTTTAAGAAAATGAAAAGACAAACACCAGATTAGGAGAAAATATTCCCTATATTTGACACAGGACATCTGTCCAGAATATATAAAAAACTATCACAAATCAAAAAAAGGTACAAACAGCCCAATTAAGAAAAACAAACAACAATAACCGAGCAAAAGACCACAAAGTAAGATATGCAACTGACTAAGGAGAGCATAAAAAGATGTTCCAATTTATCAGTCATCAAGGAATTTCAGATCAGATTAAAATCCCATACTATACAACTTCGCACCCATTACAATGGCCTAAAAAAAGATTTGGCAAAAATGTGGTTCATTTAAAAATCTCATGCATTAGAGTACCAGTTGAGAACCACTCTGGAAAACTATTTGGCAGTTTCTTATAAAGCTAAACATAAACCTACGCTAAACTAAAAAAAAAAGAAAAAAAATCCTACTCCTTGGGATTTACCCAAGAGTAATGAAAAGAAATGTTCACAAAAAGACTCGTACAAGAATATACAAGTTGTGAACAAAAACAAGTTGAAAACTGATGAATGAATTCTGATACATTCACAAAATGGATTTATATTCACTTATTCTTTCAATAAAGAAATACATAAGCTTCTGGTTCTACATATAGGAAGAAGTCACCACTCAGTCATAACAAGTAAAATCTGAACAGACTGGAAAATCATCAGCTCTCCTTGGATCCATAAAAGAGAGGAGGATACAGGGCAAACTGCTGCCCCAGAGACTGGATAAATAAGACAGGCAAATACAGGGAGCCACAGCTTACCAAATCAGAGGCTCACCCACAGAAACCAATCTGGCCACCAGTGCTACGGTAGGAAAGCCAGAACTGTAATTAAACTGCTGGAGGCTCCGTGTGGACAAGTCTGAAAGTAAAAGATGCAAGGGGACTTCTGGTTTCTGGTTCTGCTTATGAAGAGCTTGGAAGTCATCACTCCTTCCTCAAAAATGTAAAGTTGAACAGCCTGAAAAATGATCAACTCTTCTTGGACTCATAAAAAAGAAAATACAACTAACTTCTGCCTTCAGGGTTGGAGAGACAGTTGAATATGGAGAATTTTTGCTAACCAGAGCAAAGACTCAAGAGCAGGCAGTGGGAGCCAGAACCAGGGTAAGGAGACCAGAACTGTAATTGATGAATTGTTAGCCATTCAATGTGGGCAATCTGAGAATTAAAAACCCTAGGGGGACCCAGTCATAGGGGCCAACATAATGGTGTGAAACTTACCTCCAGGAGTTCTACCAGTTTCTCAGAGTAAAGATTGGAGAAAATCCCCCAGGTATCCGCTGAGGGGGAGGGAGCTATGGAACCATCTTGAAATAAATGAGAACACTCTGTTTTTCTTACCAATGTCTGCCCTCAGGGGAAGCTAGTTAATCAAGCCTAAACTATTTGGCTGTCTTCGGACTCTAACTGACCTAAGGAAGGGAAATACCCAACTCCAGAGCCAATTCCAGGGCACTGTAGCCATCCTGTCCAACACAGGGGTAGGAAGAAACTGAGAAGTACCTGTGAGGTTCACAGTGGATAATCATAGGCTTATCAAAAGACTGAGACCTAATCACAGGACTGTAGAATGCTTCTCCTCCCCCGACATTGCACCACCACATTATTAAATGCCTATTAACAGTAGTAGTTCCTTTTACCTAGTACATCATGGGAAACTACCAAGAAAATATTACAAGGGATACCAAGAAGGCTACGAAGCATACACACAAAATTTGAAGAGACAGAACAAACACCAGAACCAGACATGTCAGAGATGCTGGAATGATCAGATCAGGAATTTAAAAGGACTATGATTAATATACTAAGACCTCTACAAGATAAAATAGACAGCATGGGAGGAGATATGGGTAATGTAAGCGAAGAGCTGGAAATCCTAAGAAAAAAACAAAAAATTCTAGAGATAAAAATGTGCGAACAGAAATGATGAATGCTTTTGATGGGCTCATTAGTAGACCAAACATGGCAGAGGACTGAATCTCTGAGCTATAGGATTTATCAACAAAAGCCTCAAAAACTGAAAAACTAAGAGGACAAAGACTGAAAGGAATAGAACAGAGCATCCAAGGACTATCCAAGGACTGTGAGATAGCTACAAAAGGTGTATCATATGTGCAATGGGAATATCAGAAGAAAGAGAGGAAAGAACAGAAGAAATATTTGAAATAATGATTACTGAGAATTTCTCCAAATTAATGTTAGACACCAAACCACAAATGCAGAAATTTCAGAGAACAGCAGCAGAATAAATGCTAAAAATCTACACCTAAATACATGAGTAACAGAAAAGCAAAGATAAACAAAAAATCCTGAAAAAAGCCATAAGGAAAAACACACATCACCTATAGAACAGAGATCAGATTTATGACTATCTTCCCCTTAGAGACCACACAAGCAGGAAGAGAGTGGAGGGAAATGTTTATTTATTTATTTATTTTAAATATTTTATTTATTTATTTATTTATTTATTTATTTATTTATTTATGAGAGCCACAGAAAGAGAAGTAGAGACACAGGCAGAGGGAGAAGCAGGCACGCAGGGACCCTCACGTGGGACTTGATCCTGGGACTCCAGGATCATGCCCTGGGCTGAAGGGGGCTCAACTTCTGAGCCATTCAGGTGTCCCAAGAGAGTGGAGAGAAATGTTTAAAGTGTTCAGAGGAAAAAAATCACCAGCCTAGAATTCTGTACCCTGCAAAATTATTCTTCAGAGGTGGAGAAGAAAAAAAAAGAAGTGGAGGAGAAACAAAGACCTTCTCAAACAGAATTTATTGGCAGTACACCTGCCTTCTTCTAAGAAATGATAAAACAAGTTCTTTAGAGAGAAGGAAATTAATAAAGATCAAAAACATGAACCTTCCTAAAGAAAGGAAGGGTAATGAAAAAATATATAATTGAAAGAAAAATAAAACCTTTCTTTTTTATTCTTGTCATAACAAATAGCAGTTTGTTCTAAATAATAATAACAAAATGTTATTATGTACATTTATGAATGCTATATACATGCTTATGAATGCCTATTGTAAGTGAAGTGACTGACAACTAGACAAGGGAATGGAGAGCAGGATTAGGATTATTTGGTTATTATAATATTCATACTACCTGTGAAGCAGTGTAGTGTTATTTTAATGTGGATTTGGATTACATGCAAGTATATGTTGCAATCTTTTGGCCAACTACCAAAAAAGTAAAAAAGGAAGTATAACTCATGCTTAGAAAGGAGGAAAAACAGAATCATACCAAATATTAATTTTAATGACAATGGGAAGAAAAAGAGTGGAAGACAAAAACAGGATAAAGTACACGGGCAACAAATCCAAACAGTAGCAAATATGGTAGCCATTACTCCAATTATATCAATAGTCACTATAAAATCAATGGTTTAATAGTCCAATTAAAGGACAGAGATTATCAGAGTGGATCAAAAATCCAGACCCTATTAATTACGTGTTGTCTACAATAAATCCATCTTAAAAATAAAGACACATATAGCTTAAAATTAAATAGGCTGATAACAATATACAGAAACTATAGACTAATATCTTTAATGAACATGGATGCAAAATCCTCCACAAATCACAAATCAAATCAATCATATGAAAAATGAATTGTACACCAAGACCAAACAGGATTTATCCCAGGTATGCAAGTCTTGTTCATAATTCAAAAATCAATTAATACAATCCATGACATCAAGAGGCTAAAAAAGAAAAAAAAAAAAAAAAAACTTCCTAGTAGAAGAACCCTAGGAGGGAAGCCCCATCTCCTCTTGGCACACTGTCACAAACAGACCCGGTCTCCTTTCATACATACCTTACTACTAGGCCAGATGAATTTGGCCAGGAAAACATCTGGTTGCTACTGCTGCTTAGATAATCCTTTCTTACTCTCACAGAATCACTGGAACTCATGAGGCCCCAGTTCTTTCCTCCTGAAAGCAGCTGCAACTGCTAACAGGTATTCCCTTCCCTATGTGTACCTTGTAGACATCAGAAGGGTCTAGAGTAGCCACTGTTCACAAATCCCATCCCCCCCAAAAAAAAACGGGTAACTAGTCTCTATCTTTAAGGACACAGCAACATTTCAGGTCTATATGTTTATCCTATCCCTTGGTGGATCCTCCCAGAAGGTGGAGGAGACTGTGCCAATGCTTCAGGGATCTGCCCACACTCCTGTGGTGCACTGCTTTCTACACAATGGTGGTTCCTTACCCAGCCACTGGCCACTCTTGGACTCAGGGCTTTTTCTGTCTACAAGAGTGCAATAGCCTGTGCACCCAACAAGGAAAGATGCTGAGAATTGCCTCCCCCAGAGCCAGCCCTCAACCAATGACCAACAGAAGTTGGAAGGGGAGCACAAGCTTCTTCAATTTTGGTGGGTACTTGCTGAGACATTCTGACTTCCCTTAGGATGGGACCAGCTACACAGAGAAGTAACCCACCTGAAAACGTTCCTTGCATTCATCTCATTTCCTTCTGCTCTCCAACACTCTTCCCTTCATCTGAGAGGATGTCTTGGGACCCATCCCAAATGAAATTCTACCTTCTATTTCTATGTCTGGGGGAAACAAACCTATAAAAAAGAATGTAGTGCCTTATGCTCTCAGACTTAAACAGTTGTTCTCTGGAAAAACTCTGTCTGCTGCTTTTTAAAAGCTCCCACTTCCAAAGGCCCTTAGACACCTCTGCATTGAAAACTAGACCCTTTTTGAATGTGACCTCCACAATGTATGGTCTTCATGCTCTCTCCACAATAATAGCTCGAGTTTTTCACTTAAGATGAGTTTGGGAGGGTGGAGGATGTGGGCTAAGGTATTGATCCAACTTGTGAGACAATAAAGTCACATCTGTGTTTAACAACTGATACATTGTTGATATTTACTCTCCTTAACTTAGTGGAAAGGTTAGGAGAACATTCTTATGGCACAGCCAATACTAGATGGAGACTCCAGGCAAGGATGCCAGGATGAAGTCTGGGGGCAGTGTTATGAAGCTCTGGTTGGAGAATCCAGGAATAGAAAATCCATGGGAAGTGTGGGAGGAGGCCTCCATGAGAGAGGTCACCAAGGAAGCTCATAACAGCCTTGTCCTCAGCCCATTTACTCATGAAGGAAGATGAAGCAGAAAACTTCAGAAGAATATAGAAATTTAAGTTTAAGCTTCCTTATACCCTGACAGTGGGGCAGGAAGAGCTGAAATTTCTATTCCTAGGCCCATTCCATTAGTTTAGGCCTGTTCTTGGAGTTGTTACCTCCTGACACTTCTGGTAGCTCAGCCCCACTGCAAAAGCCCTGGAACAATGAGATTCAGAAGCCACCGTGGAATGAGTCCTGAACTGGAGAGTTAGGTGGAGCCTGACAATACCTGCACTTCTGTGCCACGCATGGAAGGGGGCCCTGGGACCTGGAATTGGCTCACTGACCATGGAGCACAGATATTGGGGCATAAGCCCAGGAAAAAGGCCTACTTGAACAGATGAGACATGAGGATGAGTGGTTTCAGAACTTGAATTAGACAAAAGGTTAGTATCTGAAGATCAAATAATGGTAGACTGGCCAAAACCCAGGCATCAATGGTAAGTGAGCTTCTTAGCTCCTTTCTCTGAAGGCTCTGACATAAGATAGGGCTTAGTTTAGTCATAGGAATCAAGACTTGGAAAATTCATAGTAACTGTGTGAGGAGATCCCCCATGGAAAGGCAGGAAAGTTACTGGATTTGGATGATGAAGGAATACCTGGGAAGTCTTTTATGGATTGAGTATATGTTCATCCTCAATTTTCATAGATTAAGGCCTCATTCCAAATGTGTTGGGACCATTGAAATGTAATTAGGTTTAGAAGAGATGATGAGGATGGATTCCCTGATGGGATAAGCACCCTTACAAAAAAGAGGACAAGACAGCAGAGGTTCCTCTTTTCCCCATGTGAAGATACAAGAAGGCAGCCATATGGAAGAGAGGAGGTAGGCCCTCACCAGATCAGACAGGGGCTTAAATCCATGTCATGACTCCCTGCTCAGAGAGTTTTAAAGTTTACAACAAAACAGCCATAGACTGGGGCAAAGGAAAGGCATCTTGGCATAGTATGTTAAATATCTGACACATGTATTCTAGTTAAATGCATAAAATTCAGCAAAATGTTGATCATTTGGAAAGTTTGGAAACATTTTCAATTATTGGTGACAGATAAATAAAGCTCAAATATCTAATGTAGTTACTGTGGCTTCTACCAGCAAACAGGCTAGGTTTTTGTCCCAGGACTTTGTATTAGCTACTTTTCTGGAACATTCTCTGATTTGCTCAAAGATGATATCATTGACAGCATTGAGTTCATATCAGATAAGGCATGTTCCATCTGTGATAATTTGGAAATAGAAAAATGCTGACAGCAGTTACTCAAGAACTTTTAGATGTAGATAAGGCAGTGACTGCTGATCAGAATGATACATAATCATTGTCAAATAGATATGTTGAAACTTCAGTTAACATAACAGAAAGCGATCATCTTCCCTTTTGCTCAGAAATCATTCAATCCCTGTCACCCTCTGAATGATCTAACACTCTTAAGTCAGAGATGGTTGGGGTTGACCTAGTGATATTACCCTTCCAATGTTGCCCTGAAGGAAAATCAAATTTAGTCTATGCTAGTTTTAAATATTGACAAAATATTTTCAGAAGGCCAGTGAGGCTAAACTCAATATGAGATAGCTACATATTTCATTATGAAGATGCCAGTTTCAAACAAGTTGCAAGTAGAAGGTAAGACAATTTTGGAGATTAAATTCTAGATATGATCACTCTACCAGATAGATATATAGCATCAATATCAAGTAGCCCCCCAATCCATGGAGGATACAGTCCAAGAGCCCCAGTAGATGCCTGAAACCATAGATAGTACCAAACTTTATATAAATTGTGTTTTTTGTCTTTTTTCCTGTACATGCATACTTATGATGAAGTTTAATTTGTAAATTCAGCACAGTGAGAGATTGACAACAACTGATAATAAAGTAGAATAAGTATAACAATATCCTATAATAAAAGTTATATGAATGCAGTCTCTTTCTCTCTCTCAAAATATCTTATTATCCTGCACTCATCCTTCTTTTTGTGATGTTGTGGATGCTCAAATGCCTATGTGATGAAACGAAGTGAGACGAAGGATGTGATGCAGTGGTAGGCTGCTGATGACCTTCTGATGGTACAACAGAAGAAAGATCATTTGCTTTCTGACTGCAGTTGACCATGGATAACTGAAACTGCAGAAAGCAAAACCTTGGGTAAGGCAGGGATTGGCAGGGTCTACTGTGATCAGTACCTTAGCAGAATTTTAATGGGCATCATTAGAATTTAGAATCAACAAAACAAAACAGCTTCCTTTAGTCGTGCTTGTGGGAGAAACAGGCAATTAGTAATTCCACTAGCAACACCATGATTTCCTGAAGGTAACATTAAGAGAAGTTAACAGCTACCTTTAGCCTTGGAGTTAGTGCTAATTCCCATAGGGTATGTAACAGGATGCAGAGCAGTCTGGGTGAGCTTCATTACCTATGGACAATTTGATCAGAAGAGAGATTGCAGCTAGATTTGATAGTGTACTCACTGGTGATAGATTCTTATTAGGTCACCGAGGACAGATGGTATGTGTAGCCTCAGAAAATATTTTTTTCAAAAAAAAAAAAAAAAAAAAAAAAAAAAAAAAAAAAGAAAATATTTTTTTCTTTTTCCCACATCGAAGAGCCATTCAATATAGAATCTGCACACACAAACACATAAGATACACACTATATTTTTCAAGCTTTTTTTTTTACTTTTATGTTTTATTTATTTTTTAAAAATTTATTTTAGAAAGAGGGAGAGCATGAGCAAGAGGGGCAGAGGGAGTGGGAGAGAGAATCCCAAGCAAGCTCTGTGCTAAGCACAGAGTCCTAGCTGGTGCTGGATCTCTCCACCCTGAGATTGGGACCTGGGCTGAAACCAAAAGTCAGAGGCTTAACCGCACCACCAAAGGGCCCTTTTTTTTCCAAAGTTTTAAAAAGTAGTCTCAAATGCCAACAATTAATTACTTCTTAGAACATGTTATAAAATTTGATCTAAGTAAATACATGATTTTCCCAAATCAGTTTTATAAGCAGAAGGGGTCATTGCTAAGTAAAATCAACATAGAAGTCATTGGTGTAATTCGGATCCTTTTAAAAATTTATTTTATGTGTAAGAATGAAACAACGGAGGGTATTTATTTCTGCTCTTCCTTTTTGACCTGTTCTTTTTTGGGGAATAAGCCATTCCATTCCAAGTAAGATCAAGAAAGGGACTGGGATTGAGTATTTCTCAAAATTAAAAAAAAAAAAAAGTTATAGGTAAACAATTGTGGTTTAGATAGCCATGATTTTATAATAGAAGGATATACAAAGGCCTGACCTTCAACATTAAAGCATCTTTTTCTTTTATTGTTATAGAGATTCCTAAATTTATATGACAATGCTGGAAAACTTCCTCTTGTATGGTGTTCATAAATCACCCAGGGCTTAACCTGCAGGAGATATGGCAGCTCTAGAAAAGAAGATTGTGGTTGGAGAAAAAAACATTGTCTCTAGACCTGTCGTAGTGGCAACACTATTAATTGGACAGAGACAACTACAATGATGTGGGCGACAGCATCAGTGAAGTTTGTGATTACTAGCAGATTATGACAGAGCAGGTGCAGGGGGAGATTTGGGTGTTGTTAGTTGAAGGATATTCCAAATGAAAAAGAAAGTGAATGATAGCATTGATGACAAGAAAAATAATAACACTGGTAGAAGTACACTTTACAAATGGAGTCAGTTTTTCTCATTAAATCATTATTAAGGATATGATGCATATTAAGAATATTGTGCTTAACATGCTTTATTAAGTGCAGATTTTTAAGGGCAATTTCCTATAGCATATTGTGTTTTATTTTACCCTTAAAACAATTTTAATGTATTTTTCTTCTTACATATAAAACTAATGTATTGACAAGTCTTTAATATTTTATTTTAAGGACAAAAATGTAACTTATTTATCATACTACTTTTGCAGCTTATTGCCTTTGAGTCTATAAGAAAGATCCAAATGATGCCATAATATTGATGATGGTATGCATAATTACTGAAATATAGGTATGCAAGAATAACAAAGATATTTTTCAAATATATGAGTCAAATACTTGAACAAACAGAATAACAAGTCATCACCATAATATATGTTGAGTTATTATAATCCTATGATTTTTTTCATGTATTGGGCATATACCATGGCTCATCAATCAGATTGCATATTAATCCAGATTGCAGATTTATTTGGTTTCAAATGTAGTTTACCTCCCAACTTGGATCACCCTACAATCACCAAAGGACTTTGGATATGTCCTTTATTGATAATGTATTTCAAAAGCTCTATTATTTTGTGTTCAGCATTTTCAAATATCTTATAATATAATAATCTTTTTTCCATTAATCTTAATGTTTTTTATTTATATGAACAAAGCTGGTCTTTTGGATTATTGCCCAATATGTATATGTCACCAAATCACCCAAGAAGAGATTATGTTTTTGTAGAAGAAATCGTATCTAATCTCTGGCCACTTATCTTGTATCAGTTGTCATAAGCATAGGTATTAAGGACTCAAGTGTAAATAAGCTGTCCCATATCTTCTACAGTCTCACATGCTAAATGAATTGTGCATCCATATACAAAGACAAAACATGGGTGTTGGAATAAGATTAGTTCTAGGTCAGATTTTTCCACTTACTAGTTTGATTATTTCAGTTTCCTTATATATAACTGAGGAAAATAAGATTTGCCTCACTTCCTTACATGTAAATCATATAAATGAAGGTAATAGTTTCTACTGGTGAGGATTAAATAAATTAATGCATGTAACACAGGTAATGCAGTCCCTGGCACACAGTAAGGGCTTAAAAATAATATCTTCATAACATGGAACGTGACATAATATAGGTATGTATAGACATGATGATAACAGAGTATGGAGGTCTAACTTAGGGATTGCTCTCAAAGAATGTAATTAAAGAAACATACCTTATTATTAGGCAGAATGCTGAAAGATATACATTGGAGAGCAGAACTTCTAATCAAAGGGGAAAATGTGTGCAAAATCACTAAGCTATGAAAAAGCATAGTAAGCAAGGATTGAGAGTCGTGGGACAGGTTGCTTATGGGATGGAGTTGGAGTGGGGCAGGATTTAAGGTTAGGTACAAACTCATTAGAAAAGTAGCTGTTGGGCAGCCTGAGTGGCTCAGCGGTTTAGCATCGCCTTCAGCCCAGGGAGTGATTCTGAAGACCTGGGATCAAATCCCACATTAGGCTTCCTGCAGGGAACCTGCTTCTTCCTCTGCCTGTGCCTGTGCCTCTCTCTCTGTGTCACTCAAGAATAAATAAAATCTTTTAAAAAAAGTAGCTGTTATGTTGCCATTAATGAAGAAAGATATGTGAGAAGATATGCCAGATTTCAGACAGGAGTAAGATAAAAGTTGATTTTGACACACACTTAGGAAAAATTGCTCATAAAAACATTGGGGAGAATGATACGTGGGTACAGAGTACAAAACAAACAAGCAAAACCAACATTGACTTTACACATTAGAAATAATTGGAGTTTTCACTGGATCTGTTTATATTTCTTTTTCTGCCTAATGTTACTTTTATTGCACTTCTCTGTTGACGTAATTTCTGCCACGAAAAGACTGTGAGTCCCTGGAGAAAAAGAAGTTTGTTTTAATCATCTTAACAACACTTGCACTTACAAAGTGCATACCTTGAACAGTATGTGATAGGAGTTTTAGTGAGAGGGTGAATTCAAGATAGTGAACAGAAGAGCCAGTCTGTTCAAACTATTATGGTCTAACACTAGTCTGTTCCTCTTAGGACTATTTCAGAAATGTGGTAAAGCCTGAAGCCAGATCAGAATAGTTCAAGCAGCATTTGAAAAGTGATGTACTGACACTTGTTCTGAAAGAGAAAGAGGGTGATTACAAGTAAATATATAGACTAAGGAGAAAAGCATTGTTTTAATTTTTTTTCATTCTTTGAGAGTTGAATATGTCAGTTGACCAAGGAGAAGCCAGCAAAGGAGACATGTGAAGATACAAGGGAGAAAGGGAAAAAGATTAGTCTCAGGATCATTAATTAGAAAGACTTATTTAGGAAGAATGGCATTAAAAGCCACAGCTTCTGTGGTCATCAAGACAGTGTGGTACTGGCACAAAAACAGACACATAGATCAATGGAACAGAATAGATAACCCAGAAATGGACCCTCAACTTTATGGTCAACTAATATTCGATAAAGGAGGAAAGACTATCCATTGGAAGAAAGACAGTCTCTTCAATAAATGGTGCTGGGAAAATTGGACATCCACATGCAGAAGAATGAAACTAGACCACTCTCTTGCACCAGACACAAAGATAAACTCAAAATGGATGAAAGATCTAAATGTGAGACAAGATTCCATCAAAATCCTAGAGGAGAACACAGGCCACACCCTTTTTGAACTCAGCCACAGTAACTTCTTGCAAAATACATCCAGGAATGCAAAAGAAACAAAAGCAAAAATGAACTATTGGGACTTCCTCAAGATAAGAAGCTTTTGCACAACAAAGGATACAGTCAACAAAACTCAAAGACAACCTACAGAATGGGAGAAGATATTTGCAAATGACATATCAGATAAAGGGCTAGTTTCCAAGATCTATAAAGAACTTATTAAACTCAACACCAAAGAAACAAACAATCCAATCATGAAATGGGCCAAAGACATGAAGAGAAATCTCACAGAGGAAGACATAGACATGGCCAATAGGCACATGAGAAAATGCTCTGCCTCACTTGCCATCAGGGAAATACAAATCAAAACCACAATGAGATCCCACCTCACACCAGTGAGAATGGGGAAAATTAACAAGGCAGAAACAGAAATGTTGGAGAGGATGCGGAGAAAAGGGAACCCTCTTGCACTGTTGGTGGGAATGTGAACTGGTGCAGCCACTCTGGAAAACTGTGTGGAGGTTCCTCAAAGAGTTAAAAATAGACCTGCCCTATGACCCAGCAATTGCACTGTTGGGGATTTACCCCAAAGATACAGATGCAATGAAACGCTGGGACACCTGCACCCCGATGTTTCTAGCAGCAATGTCCACAACAGCCAAACTGTGGAAGGAGCCTCGGTGTCCCTCGAAAGATGAGTGGATAAAGAAGATGTGGTCTATGTATACAATGGAATATTCCTCAGCCATTAGAAATGATGAATACTCAACATTTGCTTTGTCGTGGATGGAACTGGAGGGTATTATGCTGAGTGAAGTAAGTCAATCGGAGAAGGACAGCGTATGTTCTCATTCATTTGGTGAATATAAATAATAGTGAAAGGGAATATAAGGGAAGGGAGAAGAAATGTGTGGGAAATATGAGAAAGGGAGACAGAACATAAAGACTCCTAACTCTGGGAAACGAACTAGGGGTGGTGGAAGGGGAGGAGGGTGGGGGGGGGGGGTGAATGGGTGACGGGCACTGAGGAGGGCACTTGACGGGATGAGCACTGGGTGTTATTCTGTATGTTGGTAAATTGAACACCAATAAAAAATTAATGTATTAAAAAAATAAAAAAAATAAAAACACCACAGCTTCTCCTCATTCTAACATGGAGGCGTCCCTTCTCTAGGCATTGCATAATAGTGATGATGTGCAGAATGAATCTGGACTTGAGGCTAAGTAAGAGCAAGGAAATGGAGATGAGAGATATGGCAATAATACAATATTGATTGGATATCATATTGGAAAAAAAGATATAGAATACTTTTGGACCAATAGGAGACATTTAAATATAAGCCATATATTAGATAATATTTTTGATGGCAGTTTTTAATTGGGAGTGATGATGATATTGGAAAGATATTCAGAAAAAGAGCACGTTCTTGTTCTTAGAAAAAATATATAGGAAAATTTAGGTGTGAAGTGTCAAGATGTCTGTAACTCACAAATGCTTCAGTAAAAATAATACCTAGAACAATATCTAGAAAACAAGAAAATATTTGTAAATGTGGCAAGTATAAACATCTGGTTAATTGTAAATTAAGAACCTAAAAATGCACATTAGCCATTGCAATGTGTTATAGATTTGATTTTTTTCCAGTTAAAAACTGTGGAAAGATGACCATCTACTAGCGTTTTAAAATATAAATGTATAGCATATTTCCAAAGCTAAACCTAGAATGTAGGTCAGATCTGTAATTTTAAAAAACAAAAACTGAAATTGGCTTATTAAAACAATGATGCTTAGTTAATTTAATTATGAAGTATATTGCTCTTATTTATGAACTTTCATATACAAAATATATATCATATTTACATAAATTAATTTTTATAACATATAATTTGTATTTGAAAAGCAAGAAGGATATGGTCACCCATGTGTCCATCATCATACCCCCAGTGCTCCCCTCACTGGTACATTTCTCCCCCTCCCATAGAGAGAAACTGATTTGTATTTTGTGTTTATGATCCTATTAATTTTCTTTATTTACTACATGTAAATACTATAAGGCTATCCCTAAGATTTATCCATATAGGGTCATATATATATGTATATAGATGGTAAATAGATGGGTAGATGATAGGTACATAAATATTTAAAATTTTCTAGTGTTTATTTTTCTTCATTTTGTAGGAAGGTTGACATTTTTGCTTTATTTTGTTATGTTTTGCTTCCCCCACTCTGAATTTGAGTTTGAAGTTTTGGAAAGTCAGCCATCTATCTAATTATGCTTTCTTTGTAGAGAATCTGTCCTGTTCTTCCTGAGTGCTTTGAAAGTTAAGGAATCCCTGTCTGTGGTTACTTGCAATTTCACTCTGATGTATTTATGAAAATTTCTTTTTATTTACTTTGCTTTGGAGTCATAGAAACTCTTGAATATGAGGATTTATGTTTTTCAATTCTGAAGAATTATCAGCAATTATTTTTAAAGTATGTATATTTCCCAATCTCTCTTCTTTCCCTTCAGTAATATTTTTTAGGTGGATGTTAGTTCATCTCCCTTGATTCTTCATTCTCTTACTTTCTTGTATTTTACTGTTTGTCTCTCTGGAGCACTGACAGTAACTCCTCCAGTGTCTCTTTCACTTCACTAACTCTCTTTCTGGCTAGATTTACTCTGTTATTTAAACTATTTATTGAATTCTGTTTCTAATAATTATGTTTTTTGCTTCTAAAAGTTTTATTGACCCATTTTGTTTTTGCCACATACTATTTTAAAGCACTGTCATACATTTGATATCTCTTCCTGTTCTATTAATCATATTAAAAATCCTATCTATGTGGTATGCTTGGAATTCTAGCACCTGTAGTATTTATAGATCAAAATATGTTATCTGTTCCTTGTTTGTTGGTTTGTTATTCTGCTGACTCATTCATTGTGCTCTATTTCCTCCTGTGATTTTTCACTGTGAGCTCAAGTTTTTTGGCACTTTGTCAGTATTTCTTGGGGTTCAGCTTTATAATGTGTCACAAATACAGAATTTGTATTTGCATTTGCTTTTGCCAAGTCCCAAAGACACTAGCAATGGGATATCCTTTAAACTAAATTCTCTTTCGGGATTTGAAACCACATAGGTGGTGTGAACCTCATCTCAAACCCACCTGGGAGGCAGTAAATATTCTATCTAGCACTCTTGTTCTATTTTGCATGCTAACACATGCCAAAATAACCTATGAGTCTATTAAAATGCACATTATATAAGCATCCCCCCGGAGAGAAAACTATTAAAATTTGGAATAGATGATAGATGTTTACAAATTCTCAGGAGAATTAAATTGTAATTCTTTCAGCCAGAGCCAAATTCAAAATGAACAAGTTTTCTACTATAGCCCTTTGGATGGTAGAAATGTTTTTCATACACTATTTCAATGGCACTTCTCACCTTGCCAGTCACAGGCCCAGGATGAATGCAATCAGGGCCACTGCTTCTGCAGAGCCTTTTTACTTATCCCTTGATTGACACTTTGTTATCATTCTAACAAACAATTGAGAAATTTTTTCCTCTTACCTTATCACTCTGGCTATGCGTTGGCATTATTTTTTGTTTATTCATCTTTTTTTGTATATTTTAGTATATCTGACTCAAAGGAAAGCCATATCTAAGATTAGTTTTTTTTTTGTGTGTGTGTGTGTGTGTGTGTGTGTGTATCTGTGTTTTATGGTATAAATCTATTGGCTTTGAAATCAAGCTGACTTGGCTTGTAATCTCAGCCTTACTACATGCTAGCTTTGTGACCCTATCTGAATTACTTACTTTCTCTGAATCTTGGTTCCCATGAGTGAAAAAGAGAAAACACCTAATTTAAATGATCTCTTGTGACGGCATTAAATGAGATTGCAGAGGCTGCCAGAGTTGAAAAATAAAAGTTGACACCTTTCCTCTCGCTTTCTGTTTTTTGACTACTTGTGTTTGTCTCAGTTCCAAAACTTTATCTGAGGTCATAATTGATTCCAAAAACAATGAGTCAATGAATGAACTACTGATCTGGATATTTATTCCTTTCTCTAGTTCACATTTCCTATAATTTTAAATGATTATCTTGGATGGACAATTAAAACAGTTTAGATAGTAGCTTTTCTGTATAAAAGTAGAAAACAAAACTTATCACCTCAAAATAAATGTTCTGTGAGTGAATGAGTGATTTTTAAATGCACAGCAGTTCCATTATTATTGCTTCAAACCAAAGTGTCCTTAATGTGATACTAGTGAAAAGAGCCTAGGAATATTCTAACGATTATAGATTTATGAAGGTTGTATTGTTTTCATAGAACTTTATTTTAATTAAATATGCAATACTTCAATGAGATTGAGTAGAGATTATTAGGCTAACATCTGGATTGTTTTGGAAATGAAGAATCACACACACCGATGAAATGAAATAAGTTATACTGTGAAAACAAGGTCTCTACAAACTATGTAATTGCTACTCTACATGACAGCATAATAGATTGAAGAGTGAAATTTTTTGTTAAAATTGTCATTTTTGTTAATGACATATTTACCATTTTTCTTCCTTAGAACTGACTTCTTCTGTTATTTTGTATCACAGAGAAATTTAGGGTTCAAAAAATGTTTTTTTCCTTACTTCCCATTGGAGAAGTACAAGAGAAGGCTTTGTGGAATCTCAAGATTTTCACTGCAGCTCATTGAGCCCCCCTCCACTGAGATGGATTCCCTTCCGGCACCTCTACCACTTCATTCATCTGCTCACCGCAGTTTTCACCCGTGCTAAGAAACCCAATCATGCGAACTTGAGGGAGATAAGACCAGACTGAGGAACAGCAAACTGATGGCTGTCAACTCAAGCACACTTTGAGGCATATGTTCCTAGAGAGGAATACCTGGGTGGATGGTCCAAACTATTTCAACTGTTCTTACTCTTTCTTTCTGCAAACATATGTGGTTAAATTATAGACATTTAATGCCTCTGTGGTGAGATTTAGCTGTATCTGATGACCTAGTCTTTAACTCTTTCTATTCCCAATGTGATTGCCAGCATCTCCATCTGTAACAAGAGCAGACTACAATTTCTTTTGGTTCACTGTTGACATGGGGAAGTATCCTATTCTTGAATTATAATAAAATTCCCTGAAATTAAAGAAAGCAAGCTGCTGGCAAGAAAAGGAAAAAAAAAAAAAAACTCTTGGAGCAGTAATGAGGCATTCCTGTCCCTCCAGCCATGGTCTTGTCAGTGGAGGCCTGGAAAGCACCTAGATTCCACCTATGGCCAGCCATGACAAGATAATTCTCACCTTGAAGGAGAAAAGGCAATCAACAGATGCCAACCCTGGAAATGATACAGATGTCACAATTATCTAATAAGGATTATAAAGTTGCATCATAAAATTGCTTCATGTTTCTTACAAACAGGATCAAAACAAATGAAAAAATAGAAAGTCTTAGCAAAAATGGAAATTGTAGAACTGGAAATACAATTGAAATAAAAACAACTCAGTGGATGAGCTCAATAGCAGAATGGAGAAAACAGAGGAAAACATTAATTAACTTTAAGATAGAAAAATAGAAATTATCTTTTTTGAACAAAAGAGAGAAATTGAACTGAAAAAAAAAAAAAAAAAGCTATGGGATCTATGGGACTCTAATAAAAGGCCTAACATTTATTTCATTAGAGTCCCAGGAAAAGAGAAAGATTTCAGAGCTCAAAGAGTGCTTGAAGAAATATTCACTGAAAAACTCCCTAAATTTTGTAAAAGCTATATCTCTACACATTCAAGAAATGGGGGAGATCTCAAAAGTTTAAACTCAAGAAATTCATGTTAAGACAAATCTTAGTCAAATCCTGAAAGCTTGACAGGATGAGCACTGGGTGTTATTATGTATGTTGACAAATTGAATACCAATAAAAAATAAATTTATTTAAAAAAATCCTGAAAGCTACAGTTAAAAAAAAATAATAATAAAGCAGAAAAAAAAAGTTAACACTTTAGAAATAGAGGGAAAAGGGGCAGTCCGGGTGGCTCAGCGGTTTAGTGTCTCCTTCAGCCCAGAGCCTGATCCTGGAGACCCTGGACTGAGTCCTACATCGGGCTCCCTTCATGCAGCCTGCTTCTCCCTCTGCCTGTGTCTCTGCTCTCTCTCTCTCTCTCTCTCTCTCACTCTCTTTCTCTCTCTACCCTGTATCTCTCATGAATAAATAAATAAAATATTTTAAAAAATAGGAGGAAAAAATCAACTGCAAATGATAGCAGATTTTCCCCCAGAATAAATTTAGTGGCAAAGTATTTTCCAATGGCTGAAAAGAAGCAACTGTCAACCCAGATTTCTATGTATGTCAAAAATATCCTTCAGGAATCAAGGGGAAACAGACATTATCAGAAGCAAGAAAACTAAGAAAATTTGTTACCAACAGACATTTTCTAAAAGAATAATCACTTTTAGAATTGTTATAAAAAGATCTTTATAAGCAGAGTGTAAATGATGAAGAAAGAAACTGAAATAACACAAAGGAAGACAGAACAATGGAAAGAGCAAAAATATGGGAAGTACAATACATTTCCTTCTATTGAATTTTCTAAATGATGGATGAAAATTCAAGCAAGAATTGTAGCGCTGTCTAATATGGTTCTCGGTGGTGATAGAGGACTATTAAAGATAATTATATTAGAAACAAAGCAAGGTAAAGGGACATAAATGAAGATAGGTTTCCTTCATCTCCTTTGAACTGGTAAAATGTTGGCACCAGGAGACAGTGATATTATGTATACCCAATGCACTGCCCGCTTAGGGTATAAGCGCTAAATGTTTTATACAGAGAAACACTCCAAAGCACTATAGATAAATCAAAATGTAATTCTAAAAAATATACATGTACCTATAGAAAAGCAGCAGAAGGGATGGGAGAAATGAAGAACAGAGAGAACAGACACAATACAAAATAAAATAAAATGCCAGAATTATTAAGTTAATCAATCATTAGATTAAAGGTAATTATATTTTATTGTTCCAAACTTATAAATCAAAAGGTAGAGATTACAAGTGTGAATTAAAAGAAAAAGTAGGACATGTAGGACTCGATCCTGTATCCTGGGATCACGACCTGAGCTGAAGGGAGGCACCCAACTGCTGAGCCACTCAGGTGTCCCACAAAATGTATTTCTAAAATAGTAAGTCTTAAAAGTCTAAACAACTCCTTGATCCATGAACTGCAGAATGGATGTTGTGTTAGCAGGCATAAAACAATATTAATCTCATTGTTTTCCATCAGAGTTCCTGGGTGACCAGATATTGTCATGAGCAGTAACATTTTGAAAAAAAAAAATATTTTTTCTAAGCAATAGGTCTCAATAGTGGACTTAAAACATTCAACAAACCATTTTGTAAGCAGATATACTATCATCGAGACTTTGATGTTCCATTTCTAGGACATAGATTAGATTTAGTATAATTTTGAAGGTCCCTGGGATTTTTGGAATGATACATGAGCATTGGCTTCAACTTAAAGTCACTGGCTGCATTAGACCTTAATAAGAGAGTCAGCCTGTCCTTTGAGGGTTTGACTCAGACATTGACACCTCCCCTCTAGCTATCTATGAAAATCCTAGATGAAATCTTTTTCCAATATAAGGCAGTTCATCTATATCAAAAATCTGTTTTTTAGTGTAGCCACCTTGAAGCATGAACTTCATTACGTCTTCTGGATATGTTGTTGCATCTTTTACATCAGCCCTTTCTTCCTCATCTTGCATTTCTGTTATAGAGGTGGTTACTTTCCTCATTTCACATGAACCAGCCTCTGCTTCAGAGTTTTATTTCTACAGCTTCCTCACCTCTCTCAGCCTTCATAGAATTGAAGAGAGTTAGGGCCTTGCTCTAGATCAGCCTTTGGCTTAAGGGAATATTGTGGCTGATTTGATTTTCTATCCAGACCACTGATACTTTTTCCATATCAGGATAACTTTGTTTCACTTTATTATCATTTGTGTGTTCATCGGAGCAATTCTTTTAATTTCCTTCAAGAACTTTTTCTTTATATCCACAACTTGGCTAACAGTTTGATGCAAGAGGCCTAACTTTTGGCCTATCTTGGCACTCAACATGACTTTCTCACTAAGATGACTCATTTCTGGCATTTGATTAAATTGAGAACTATGTAACTCTTCCTTTCACTTGAACAATGAAAAGGCCATTGTAGAGTTAATTGGCTTAATTTCAATTTGATTTCAATATAGTTGTATCTAAGGGAAGAGAGAAGCCCCAAGAGAGGGAGACAGATGGAGGAACAAATAGTTGGTAGAACAGTCAGAATGTATACAATATCTGTTGATTTAGTTTGCTGTTTTATATGGGCATGGTTTGTCATGTCCCAAAACAATTACAACAGTAACATCAAAGACTGTGATCACAGTTCACCATAGTAATAAGGAAAACATTTGAAATATTGTGAGAATTACCAAAATGTGACACAGAGACTTGAGTGAACAATGGTGCCTACAGACTTGCTTGATACAGGGTTGCCACAAAACTTTAACTTGTAAAAAAACACAGTATCTGAGAAGGGCAATAAAGTGAAGCACAATAGAACAAGGTGTGCCTATACTATGAACAACTCTACACACATAAGTGTAACAAATTAAATGAAGTTGGCTAATTCTTCAAATAACACAGCCTATATAAAATTGATTATTTGATAATTAAGGAAGTGGAATTTGAATTTGTAACGAAAGAACTCAAAAAAAAAAAGTAATCTTAGGTCTCAAGTGGCTTTGTTGGAAAACTCCACGAAAAAAATAATAAATAAAAATTCTATAAGATCTCCCTCCAGAAAAGAGAAGCAGAGATAATATATAGCATCTCATTTTTTAAACTTACTATTCTGATACCAAAACCAGAGGCAGTACACAAATGAAGACTATGGATCGTTATCCCGCATGAATATAGACACAAAAATTCTTGGAATATTAACAAATAGAATTCAACAATCTATATAAAAGGAATTATATACAATAGTCAAGTTGGTATATAGGGATATAAGATTGATTAAAAATCCAAAAACCAATCTCTGAACTCAGTTCCTAATAAAAACTCTCAGAAAACCAGGAATAGAGGATCTTCTGCAAATTTTCAAGAAAATATCTGCACAAATTTATAGTTAAAACAAACTAGATACTGAAAGATTGAATACTTTCCCTCTAAATTTGTGAATAAGGCAAAGATGTCTGCTCACACCACTGCTATTCTATGGAATATTGGAGGTTTTAGCCAGTGCAGGGAGGCACTAAAAAAGGAATTAAAGGCATTCAGATCATAAAGAAAGAAACTTGTCCCTTTTTTTCTGATAATATGAACATCTGAGTATCCCTGATATTTCCTGACTATACCAGGTAAATTTAATTGTAGGGATTTTGTGTTGGCCTTTCATGCCTGAAATACTTTTCATCTGGGTATCTTATCACTTATTATCTTCTTACCAAGACCACTTGTGCTCAAATGTCATCATCTCAAAGAGACCGTTTTTTCCCCCTTTTTATTAGTATGTAAGTTCTATCTCTCTGGCATTATTTTTCTCCAAAGCACGCATTGCCCTTAACCTGTCTCCCAGTTAGAATGTGAACATCTAACAGCAGGAATTTTTTATGTTTTGTTCTCTTTTTTTAGTTATAACAGATAAAATAGTGCCTGGTATGTAGTAGCCATTTATCAACTATTTGAAGTATTTAGCATTTCAAAAATAAAAATAAGTAAGAAGCTCTTATCTCTCTTGGTTTTGAATTCTGTATTTAAGCTATATCAAATAATTATCCTTTCATTGTCCCTTTCCAAAAGTTTGACTCTCTTAATATTTTTCCTTTAACATTTCTATAAAAGTTTAATTTTTAAAAAGATTTGTATTTATTTGAGAGAGAGAGAAAAATGGAGAGAGAGCACAGGAGTGGGGTGAGGGGAGAAGGAGACTCCCTAGTGAGCTGGGAGCCTGTTTTGGGGCTTGATCCCAGGACCAGGAAATAATGATCTGAGCCAAAGGCAGGCTCTTAAATGACTGAGCCACCCAGGTGCCCCATCCTATAAAAGTTTTAATTTTAATGGAAGTTTATTTATTTTTCCCTTCCTCTTATGTGCTTGCAAAACTCTCCATCCAAAAGCCATGGCATAAAAATGCCATCTCACGGAGAAACATGGTGATTGCATGCACAAAGGCAGTACTTCCAGTTTGAATATGAAGAAAAGATGTCCTATGTGGAAATCAGTTAAGTAAAACTCAGTGAATGAAGACTTTACTTTGAGCAAGTCTATAAATTACTTCTAAGACAGACAAAAAGCAGGTGAGAATGAAAAGAAATTCCGTCTGGAAGTTGACAACAATTTTGTGGGGTGAGAGACAGCTGACAATAGATTAGAGAACACTAAAATCTCAGTGCCTGACATGGGCCTGGAAGGGTTAATTAACACAGGCAATGTGAAGTAGTCAGACCCTAACTTCAAGCAACAAGAAGCTCAAGAATTTCATTTGGGGAATATAAAAATTAGTGAAAGGGAATAAAGGGAAAAGAGAGAAAATGAGTGAAAATATCAGTGAGGGTGACAAAACATGAGAGACACCTAACTCTGGGAAATGAACAACAAACAGTGGAAAGGGAGGTGGGCGGGGGTTTGGGGTGACTGGGTGATGGGCACTGAGGGGGGGCACTTGGAGGGATGAGCACTGGGTGTTATGCTAAATGTTGGCAAATTGAACTCCAATAAAAAAAAAAAAAAAAAAAAAAAAAGAAGTTCAAGAATTTAAGGGCCATGGTTCCTGTGAAGTCCTGGATTCAGGGAAGGGCTAAAGACAGAAACGGAAGCTCTGTGTGAGGCTTTGGAGAACTGAATCCCTTTCTTAGTTCTTAGTTCACAGCTCCTCATTTCCCAGTTTGTCCCTAATGGTAAGTAAAGATGACATTTCCTTTTGGAGATGGTGAACCAGAAGCTCAACTGATATGCCGTGGTGGGACATTTCACTGAAAATGATGGGGGTAGAAACTGAGATGAATAGTGGAGTACTCCAGTGCCCCTTTTTCACATCACTTCTTTCCCAGAATATACAGGGGGAGCAAGGTAAGTCATTGATTAGTTTGAACAATTGCTGCAGACTTGAGGCATAGGCAATTCATAGTTGTTTGGTGCCTGGCCATGGGTGGTTAGGGAACGGAGTGTGAAAGCCCAGTCAGGGATGTGTTTGGATGTGGACTCCTTTTGCTATTCTGGAGGGGAACAGTCCAGCTTCTAGCCAGGGTCTCAAACTGGGTCAAGACCAGCAATTTAAAAAACAGTATTACAGGGTATTGTTTCTTCTAGGCTGTCTCAAAAAAAAAATGAGATTATGTATATGTGTGTATGTGTGTGTGTATATAAACCAACCCACAATAAGAATCTCACTGAAAGGAAAAATCAAGATTAATAATATTACTGTCAAAAAAATAATAATATTACTGTCATTTCCCTCTATATTAGCATGATGACAAAGGCAACTATCTCAACCATTATTTAATGATATTATAAAATTAAAAGCTAATTCCACGGACATAAAATATCACAAAAACATAATTATAATTATTATTAATATCAATATTTATGTGTATAAATCCCCTTTTTGAAAACTAGACTATTGAAAATATAAAAGAAACATTGGTTATATAAATATTCAAAATATTTTCATATAATGATTCAAACATATTCTAGGACAAATAACTTGCTCAAATGTTCTTTAATAATCTGCCAAGAGGTTTTGTGGGGATGACATAGTTAAACACCATTTATTCGGTGATTAAAAGTGAGTGAATCTTTCTTTCACCATGACCTTTTAAATATATATGTGCCTGAAGCAATTAGAAATCACATTGTAAATTTTTCAGTTAGGGGAAAAATAGATTAAACAAAAGGCAATGGCATGCTTAATATAGGATTTCTCAGAGCTATCATAATAACTGTTTGAAAACAGGAGACAGAATGGAGCAGGGGACAAACACAAAGTTGTAGTTCACAGTGCCTAGATTTCAATTCAAGGATTCACCACTGATGATCTTGGTCAGGTTACTTGACATTATAGGACCTCTTTTTACATTATGGATTCTCATTAGTAAGAACAAAACTATAAAGATTTCAATTTTGTAGGTGGTGGGGAAAATGAAGGTGGAAAGGTGCTATTCCCAATTCTCTGCAGTGGTAATTTCAAAAATAAAGAGGAAATATTTAAATTTCAAACAACTTGCGTGTCTAACAATTAATTCGGATAGGAAGGACTCGCTACAAATTATATTTGCCAGCAGGCTTAGGGGAATGTAAGCCTCCTTTTTCTCTACCACCAGTATAGCAGGAGAATGATCCTCAGGGGCTGCCAAGGAATAAAACCAAAGGGAAGGAAACAAGGTACTCGAAATGTCCTGTAACTGTGATCTCTAAAAGAAACCATAGAATTGAACATATTAAAATGTATTCTCCTTAACTGCTTAGATTTTGTTATCTAGGGATATGAGTTTAATGCCTAAGCCCTCTCAGAAAGAATGCTATTTCTTCCTTAGAACAAAGGAGTTCTAAACTCTAATGTTATTCATTGAAAATAGAGTAAAGAAGATTGAAACTCTTAGGAATAAATTTGTAAAAGTACAAGGTATATATTCTGTACACTAACAACAACAAACAAATAAATTAAAGAAGATCTAAATAAATGGAAAGACAATCTATTTTCATGGGCCCAAAGACTTAATGATATGTTAAGATACTAATGATTTCCATGTTGATTTATAGATCAATCTCCATAAAAATGCAAGCTAACTTCTTTGCAGGAGTAGACAAACTAATGGTAAGATTTATATGAAAATGGAAGGGACTTAGAATAGCCAAAACAACTTTAAAAAAGAAAAAAAAAGTTGAGACACTCGCACTGCCTGATGTGTGAGAAATGTAATCTAGACAGTGTGAGATATGTCCACATATGGCATATGGATAGTGATATAGTAATTGAAATAGAATTGAGAGTCCAGAAATAAGCCTTCACATTTATAGTCAATTGATTTTCAAGAGTGACAAGAACAATGGAGGAAAATTTTCTCTTCAGCGAATGGTGCCAGACTAACTATATATCCACAAGCAAATTAATGAATTTGAAAACTCACACCATATACAAAAATTAACTCAAAACGGATCAAAAACCTAAACATAAGAGCTAAAAATATAAAACTCTTAGAAGACAACATAGGTGTAAGATATTGTGACACATTCAAAGAGCTCAAGTAGACATTTCTCCAAAGAAGTTATTTAAGAGATGCTGGTCATTGTAAGCCCTCAAGGAAATATATATCAAAGCCACATGAGATACTTTGTAATCACTGGGATGGTCATAATCATAAAGATAGATAAGGACAAGTATTAGTGAAGATGTGGAGAAGTTGGAATTCTCCAACACTACTGGTGAGAATGTAAAATGGTATAGCTGCATTGGAAAACAGTCTGATAGTTCCCAATTTCACTCATTAGTAGAGGCTCAAGGGAAAAAAAAACACGTATGTACACACAAAATTTGCACATAAAAGTTTATAGCAGTATTATTTATAATAGCCAAACAGTGTAAATAACCTAATTGTCCACCAGTGGAGAAATGGATTAATAAAATGAGACATAACCGTGCCGTGGAATGTTATTTGACAAATTGAATAATGAAATATTGATACATGCTACAGCATAGATGAACCTTGAAAATATCATTGTTCAAGCCAAACACAAAGGACCATATACTATGTGATACCATTTATGTGAAATGCTGCATAGTTAGCAAATCAAATAGATGGAAAGTAGATTAGTAGATGCTTAAGGCTAGGATGGGCTTTAAGGAATAAAGGATATGGGTTACATTTTGAAAAATGCAAATGTTTTAAAATCAATTATGGTGATGGATGTATAACCCTGTGAGTATAACAAAAGCCACTAAATTATATACTTTAAGTGGTTGGTTTTGTGGTATATGAATTGTATCTCTGTAAAACCATTTTTAAGGATGAAAAATAATCTGTATATATCCACATATCTATAGATATTTCTGTATGTAAACATCTGTATCTACATTACACTAAGCATGAGTTCATACTGCTATCTTTAACTGTCTTTCATTAACCGATGGACTGTTTTAGGTTTCTTCTCTTGCTGTAAATTCCCACTCCAACACTGAGAAACTTGTTTTTCCCATCCACTGTTCACTTTCTTGTTCAATTTAAAATATATGTATAGCAATATCAAAATTATAAACCATATCTTCATGTGAAAGAACTTTATCAACTAGAATACAGTACCATGTGCAGTTCCTTCTGCCTTTTGTCTTACAGACTCCATTCATTTCCAAAGTTACTTAGGTCAGCACCTTTCCTCCTATTCCTTTCAAACAGATGGTAACAGACATTTGTAATGCAATGCGATAGTTTTGTCACAGCTGCATTCCCTCTGGATTCTCTAACTTCCTAAATGACTCTTTTAAGTGTATATATATGTGTGTGTGTGTGTGTGTGTGTATACAGACACACAATTTTATTTATTTATTTTTTTAAATTTTTATTCATTTATGATAGTCACACACAGAGAGAGAGAGAGAGAGGCAGAGACATAGGCAGAGGGAGAAGCAAGCTCCATGCACTGGGAGCCCGACGTGGGATTCGATCCCGGGTCTCCAGGATCGCGCCCTGGGCCAAAGGCAGGCGCTAAACCGCTGCGCCACCCAGGGTTCCCTAATGAATAAAATATAATGTGTAAAATATACATATTTTATGTATATATATGTATATAATGTGTATATATATATATATATATACATTCTTTGTTCTCTAAAGTTTTATGTGTTTTGACTAAAGCCAGCATGTACCCATTATTGTAATATCAAAAAGGAATAGTTTCATTGCCCTATAAATCCCCTGTGCTTCCTTTGTTCAACCTTCTTTCCCTCTCCCTGCATCCCTGACAACCACTCATCATTTCATTGACTTGATAGTTTTGCCTTTTCAGAGTATCTTGTAAATGGAATCAGAGCAAATATTCTTTTGAGACTGGTTTCTTTTACTTAGAATTTATATTTGAGGTTTCTCCATGTCTTTTTGAAGCTAGACAGTATATCTTTCTACTAGTGAATAATATTTCCTTGTATAGATGTATCACAGTTTTGCTTTTTTTATCCATTCTATAGATGAAAAGCATCTTTAAGTTTTTGACAAATAGGAATAAAGCTACTATATATATTTTCATGCAGGTTTTTGGGTAAACACAAATGTTAAAATTAGTTGAGTAATCTTTTCAGACTGTGTTGAACCTTGTGAGAAACTACCAAACTCTTTTTTGAATTCCCACCAGCAAGGAGGGAGAATTCTTTTGATGATATATCCCACTTGATAATATCAATGTTCTAGATTTTAATCATTCTAATAGATGTGCAATGTTATTTGTTTTAATCTGCAATTCCCTAATAACAAATGATGTTGAGCATCTTTTCATATGCTTACTTGCCACCTGTTTATTATTTGATGAGGTGTTGTTCAAATATTTTGGCAACTTTTTAATAGGATTGTTTATTTTTTTGCTAAGTGTTAAAGAGTTCTTCATGTATTTTGGAAACAAGTCTTTTTTCACAATGCATTATGCAAGTATTTTCTTTCAACCTGTGACTTTTCCTTCTTTTAACAGTATCTTCACAAAGTAGAAGTTCTTAATTTTAAAATACTTTAACATCAAGGTGCTTTGCTTTTTTTTTTTTTTTTAATGGATCATGCTTTTGGTACTGTATTGAAGAGTGCATTGCCAAACACAAAGTCCTAGAGATTTTCTCCTGTTTTCTTCTAGAAGATTTATAATAATTTTGTTTATGTTTAGATCTGGGATCCATTTAGTGCTAATTTTCTTGAAAGGAATGACATCCATGTCTAGATTCCTTTTCTCTTTCTTTCTTTCTTTCTTTCTTTCTTTCTTTCTTTCTTTCTTTCTTTCTTTCTTTCTTCTTTCTTTCTTTCTTTCTCTTTCTTTCTTTCTTCTTTCTTTCAAAATTATCCTTTCTTTTCACCATTAAATTACCTTTATTCCTTTGTCAAAGATTAGTTGACTGGATTTGTTTGTTTGCTTTTGTTTTGTTTGGGGGCATTCTGTTCTATTTCAATAATTTATATGTTTAGTCTTCAAAAATTTCACGCCGTCTTGGTTACTGTGTCTTTATAGTAAGTCCTGAATCAAGCATCCTGAGTCCTTCAACTTTTTCTTCTACTTCAGTATGTGGTGGCTATTATGAGTCTTTTGGCTTTCCATGTTAACCTTAGAAACCTTTTATTAATATTCACAAATAGCTGGCAGAGATTTTATTGGGACTGCATTGATTCTATAGATTTACCAGGAAAGAATTGACATCCTAAAAATATTGAGTCTTCTAGTCCATGAACATGAAATAACTTTCTTTGTTTTGGTCATCTTTGATTTCTTTCCCCAGAGTTTTGTAGTATTCCATATATAGGTCCTTACTTATTTTGTTAGATTTATACCACGTATTTCCTTTTTAGTGAGCAGACTCCCTATGTAGTGATGGATGCAGGACTGGATCCCAAGACCCTAGAATAATAACCTAAGCCAAAGACAGATGCTCAGCCACTGAGCCACCCAGATGTCCTCACATCTCAAACATTTCTAAATTTGGGATATATAATGGCAACATTTTGTTTTTGGTAACATATATATTTTGGTTATAATTCCCACATAGTTCATACAGCATACATAGAGTATTTCAAATATAATATTTCAGAGGGCAGGGGTGACAGTAAAAATAGATTTTTACATAAAGCAAATTAAGCATTTAAAGTAAGTTTTTTGTCATAATATTAACACTGATTATTGAGGTGTACTGCACAAAATTTAAAGTCCAATATTATTTTTGGACTTTATGCTTTACATTTTATAAGGAATAGGAAGATTAAAGAAATTTTTTTATATATGTGAGTATAGGGGCACCTGTTTTACTTTTGTGTTTTAAAGAATATAATCACCAATAATATATTGGTTTCCTGAAGGACAGTGCTTTGTTACTTAAGCAATGGACCCAAAATGTAACTAAATAAAACTTCAGATCAGCTTCCAAATATTCTCTGATTCTCAGGTGAGCAGCTAAAATAATTTATTATATTGCCTTTTAAAAACTGTTTTGGAGGCAGGATAGAAGAACAAAATGTGGAGAGTTGGAAAGGGATGGAGGCTACAGCTTACACGAACCTACAATGGGGAGAATATTAGAAAGGTGCTATACTAGGAACAGTTGTTTGCCATTCTATACTTCCTGCAACCTGCAGTGACAAACTTAAAATTTTGGTTTTAAAACATGAAGTAATTTGTCTTGCTTGTTTCTCCTTACTTTCTTAAAAGTAAGCTAATGAAGCAATAGCATATAGAGATATTGGCTGGGGTTTACATGTGCATGAGCGTGTGCCTATCTGTTTAAAATACATTAACATTTTCAGCAGTTACTGCTGACTCTTTAGTCTCTCCAAAGTCCTCTTTGCATGAGCAATTTTGTATTTGATTTGGAACATGTTCTAAATATTCTCCACCAAGTTTGGAAAGCAGTCTTGTAGAGAAGGAGTAAAGGCATTGCATAGACCTTTAATAACCCTGGCATGCTTGCTGTCCCTTCAGAGAAAAATCGTATGGTTTCAGCATACACTTGGCTGGTTAAAAGAATGTATTCACCAAGTTGTCCTTGTGACTAATGACTGCTGTGCAAAATGTTGTAGAAAATTTAGGTGATGTCATTTACTAATTAATGAAATACTTTCTTTGATAGATTGAATTCTTTACCTTGAGAAAATAAAGATGAATCTTTAAAGAATCAAGAATGTGTTCCTTATAGAAATGGAATTAAGAAAATAACTACCATCTACGAACCTATTTAGTTTGATAGGAAGTATTGTGAAAGTAGTGTGCCTGTCTGTTTTATAAGAGCAAGGAAAACCATTTAATTGGCCTATCCTTGAGTTGAGTCTTCCAGTATTTGAGTTACTCTGTGATGTAACTATTGGAATAAAAAATAGATAAATATTAATCAGATATTTAAGTGACTATTAAGTAAGAATTTGTTTAGAATAACAGATTGTGTGTATGTGTGTGTGTGTGTGTGTGTGAGAATATTCACTAAGTTTTTACTATATGCTAGGCTCCTTCACAAACATCAGTCCTCAAAACAAAGTTGTTTCTATGTATTATTTATCACCATTTTACAGAGTTGGCAAAGGAGGGCCTGAGTAATTTTCCAAACATATAAAATTGTGAATATTTGAATCATTGACATATTCTTTGATTTCAGTTCCATTATTTGCAATGTACAGCTTTAATTAATCCTTTAATGAGAATTAATCAAAGATCCACTTCCCATACTTGTGACTCCACAAATGAGGAACAATATAATAGTTGGCTTAAGATTAAAAAAGTGGAGATGGTATTATTTAACATGAATAGTGTGTTTTATATTTCATGTTACTTTGCATAAATTGTAATACATCTATAAACTTAATTTGTGTAAGTAATTTATTGTTGGTTTGAAAACAAAATTAGATGACAGGCTATAAGAGTAAAATCTGTAGTTTTAAAATAGGTCAAATTATTTTGGACATGATAAAAAGGAAGAAAATCTATATAATTAAGTACTATTCATTTGCACTGATCGTTTTTTTTTTCTTAATAGGCACCAATCTCCAACCACAAAGGTTTATGTTTTAATTCAAAATAACAATTAATATACCTCAATTTCTGGTATAGTGATCTTGTTCTTTAAGTATTTTTTTTTGCTTTTATTTATGAAATTTAAAATTTGACTAAATGAAGGTACCTTGTAACTGTTAAAATGATGATTTTTTGTGGTATCTTAAAATATTTAGGAAGAGCCATCAGAAGCACATGTTTCCCAGATTTTTTCTTTGTCCTTTTAAAATAATATAGTCTGTTCCACACATCCCCTTGAAAACCAGGGAGCAAAGAAAAGAATCTATAAGAAAGAGAGCAATAGTCAGACTTAAAGATTGGTAATTTAGTCAAATAAGTAGGGCTTTTGTGGGGACCAGATAACCAACATCTATCCTTGGTACAGCAGGAGATGGTGGGTGGTCTCAAATCATTATAGATGGAGGGGGTTCAAAAACATGAGGAAGTTATAAGTGTGGAGAAAGTTATAAATAAAAGCTTTCAACCTTTCAACACACTTCTAAAATATGCATTAGGTAGAGATGATTGCCCTAAAGAGAGTAATACTGATTTTTTTTTTTTAAATTAAAGGATCTGTCCAAATGTCGATCTTTGTGACTTTTGTTTCATACACCAATGATTGTTTCCATTGTGGAAGGAAAAATAGAATTGATTTTGAAAATTGATGATTCCAGTGTCATTATTAGTTATGTGTAGAATCCATTCTTTTTTCAAAAAGCAATCATTTTGAATCTGGCTTATCCACAGTTTTCGATCCTAGACACACACAAGAATCATTGATGTGCTGGGAATGGCCGCCTCCCAGCTCAGCTCTCAAATTTCCGCAAGCAAGATGACTCAATAGTGATGGTGATGACGTTGGTTGACAAAGATAATATTTACCATCAACATTGAGTTATTTTTATGTAACCCAAACTTGTCATTTCTTAGACAAGAATATATATATGAAAATGAGAAGAGGCTTAAAAATTAAAATTCCAAAATGTGTCCAAAGAGCATTGAAAGTAACCTAATTTGGGGAAATTCAGAAGTTTAATAACAGTACAGTCCCTTTTATCTTGACAAATAAAGTATCCTTTGCTTTGAGAATTACAAAATACTCTGTTTATTTCAAGAACCAGAACCAGTATGCTGTCACAAAATATTTCTTCTTTAAGGAACAAAAACAGAACCCAGAGGAGGAAAACGGTGTGTAAGTATAGTATTAGGAAATGCTAACCACTTTTAAAATCCTGTCTTTCAGGAAAGAACGGTGACCATTAGAAGACAAACTGTAGGAGGATTTGGATTAAGCATAAAGGTAGCCTGTCTTTCCAGTCTATCCTTAAAGGCCATGCTATATTGCCTGCATTTTTGTGTATTTTGATTTTTTGCTGCTTAACAGTTAGATAAGAATGGCTATAGCAAACTCCTCAATATTTGGAGTGAGATATACATTAGGTAGGTTCTCATATTTGGAATTTTACCTGACATTGAATATAGGTTAATAATTTTCTCCATCTGGTGTCATCTAAAATATCAAATATGGTATTATAGTATGCCAGAGTCGGAACTCCTCTATCCAGCCAGAGTAGGAACTCCTGTCCCCTCAGTGAGTGGAAAAGAACAAGCTTTACACTAATAATAGTTCAGTATTAGGTGGGTTTTATTCATCTTTTTCTTTTGTTTAGTTTTCCTTTTTTTTTTTTTTTTTTTTAGGAGACCAGCCATGGCACAATGCCAAGTATATATGATAGACAGAATTTTAGCATCTGATTTATTTTAAAAATGACCATACTGGAAATGGTCACTTCCATTTATTATTAAATTTTAAAGGCATTTTTCCCTGTATATGGTTGACTAGTAAAGATGTTCCACACCTGCAAGTTATCATCACAGAAACAAAATAAATTTTAAAAGGATGAGAACTTATATAAATATTGGAAAAGTTAACTCAATGTCTTTAAAACCCTTTAGAAACCTACATCTCTGCACAGGTAAATGAAATTTAACTTTATCTTGACCATTGGGTTAGGTATTTTGCCTGTGTATCATGAAAATCATACATCTCAGGTATATCATGAAATTATATCATGAAATTTAACACAGCTCAGTTTATATATGCTTGGAAAGTGGAACTCTAAATTTTGACTTCCAGTTCTGGTTGACATTATGAAAATGACTCAGAAAAATATACCAGTGTGGAATAGCATTGTGTTGTTAAGTGATAAGAATATTACCACATGAAATGTTAGTTTTAAAACATATATTTAACTTTCCTTTATCTATCATCAGCTAAAACCAGGGAGATCTGTAGACCAAGTTATAGAATGTGGAAATGAGTTTCATTTTTGCTGATATTTATTGGGACTGTTTGGAGGCTTTAAGGGTACCACGGAAGAGGGACATTTGGGTGGCTCAGCGGTTTAGCAGCTAATGTCACGCCCAAGGCGTGATCCTAGAGACCCCAGATCGAGTCCCACATCAGGCTCCCTGCAGGGAGCCTGCTTCTCCCTCTGCCTGTGTGTCTGCCTCTCTCTCTCTCTCTCTCTCTCTGTGTGTGTGTGTGTGTGTCTCATGAATAAACAAATAAAATCTTAAAAAAAAAAAAAAGATACCATGGAAGATAGTAAAAAGTCCATAAGAGAGAACAAACACTAAGTGTGAATAAAGCCCAATCTAGAGAGCTGGTTTCATTTGAGATAAGCACTTTCACCTACCAGACCTAATTCAATTTCTTTCTTTTTCTTTTTCTTTTTCTTTTTCTTTTTCTTTTTCTTTTTCTTTCTTTTTCTTTTTCTTTTTCTTTTTTTCTTTTTTTCTTTTTCTTTTTCTTTTTCTTTTTTTTCTTTTTCTTTTTCTTTTCTTTCTTCTTTTTCTCTCTTGCTTTCTTTTTCTCTCTTGCTTTCTTTCTTTTTCTTTCTTTCTTCTCTCTTTCTTCTTTCTTTGTCTCTTACTTTTGTAAAGATTTATTTATTCATTTCAGACAGTGAATGAATGGTGGGGGGGGGCGTGGAGAGAAGCAGACACTCCCACCCCACTAAGCAGGGAGCCCAACATGGGACTCCATTTACTACTACACATTTGGAGATCATGACCAGAGCCGAAACCAAGAGTCCATCACTTAACTAAGTCACACAAACACCTTTGACTCTATTTCTGATGGTGGAGCTACATTAGTTTTGTGCAAAATGGAAATATTCTTTTATATCTTTTCTATTTTCATTTATAACTTAAACTCAATAATCCAATATAATTTATTTTTACTAAGATTTTAACCTAGACAGTTTTTAAAACATCAAGAATTTTGCCAAATGAATTATGTCTATTTAATATTTTCATTACTCCAATCCAAACAAAACTCTTACACAAAAATAAATAATTTTTTTATCAAATCAGTGTGTAGTTTCCATTCATAATATTAAACATAAGAAGCAGTATTTGAATTGCAATCTGTGCCATATATTAGGAATTCTGACCAAAAAAGGCAATTATTTTACAATTCTTATGACATACTAACCAGAAATACAAAAATTAATACTTTTACTTAGAATATTATCCAGTCATTTGAAAATTTTCCTTTTAGGGTTTTCCACTTTGCTTTTCTCAGTACTTATCTCTGATATTTGCTTTTTAATTTTTAAACTGTCTTTGATTCTGTTAATGTGTATACATATATATGTCATGTTATATATATGTATCATGTTATATGTATGTGTGTGTGTATATATATGTATACTATATACATAGTGAACAGTTTAAGAAATTGTTTTAGCCTATGCAGAATTAATATTTTAATGTTGAGCATTTATTTATTTTTCTTGTGTATTTATTTGTTTGTGTACTTATTGCTGGAACAATTTGTGACATTTATATAATTACTTACATAAATATATAATCATATATCTTATCCTTATTTGCTTCAGTTAAGTAACCAGTGCTCACACACACTGGAGATTTTGCTGTGAGAATTATTGACTTAAACCTGGAATATCTCAACTGGAGATAACAGAAAGAAGAATGCATGTTGGACAATTAAAGAGGCATTAAACAATATAGTAAAACTCTTACAGGTGCTCCTGAATTTCACTGTACTAAGAACATATGGCCATGTTATTTCAATTTTACCTTCTAAAAAATTATTTGTAGAAACCCAATCAAAGGGTAACAAAATGTCTTTTTTTTTGGTCAGATAACACTAAAACACTCCAGCATGTGCTGTTACAAGTCAAAGCTAATTGGCCATGCCCTGTGCTCCTGACAAATCTTGGCTCACAGGCCTTTCAGGCCCCTGTCACCATCATGCATAGTGGCAGCTCCTTGGTTTTCCCATGTGGTAGTCGGTGCTACAAAGTTGGTGAACAATGTCACAGAGAGGCTTCTTATATAACATGTAGTCAGATGATTGATTTATTAATGTGCCCCAGTGGCTGTAGACTGTGAGCAGTGTGACAACCCTGAAGCTACCAGTGTCCTTTAACCCTTGATGTCACGTGTCCATGTAAAGTGTTCTTGTTCCCCAGTGCTCTCCAGGCAGAGTCCCCTATAAAGGTGGTGAAATAAAAGTGAGCCTTTACCTCCTTTTATTTTCTCTACCTTATTGTTGAGACTGTTAAAAGTTCTGGGACAAAATTGTGTGTATTAGTCACAGGTGGCTTAGAGGTTGAGGTGGTCATATGTCTGAGGTAGTGCACATTAAGGAATGTATCCATCTCTAAATTTCCTGAAATTCTAAGGAAGAAGAGAAAAAACATAAATGTATTAGATATAAATCTTTTAAAATATACTTTATGTCAATTTTAACTTATTTTCTTTTCAAACATTATTTCCCCTTTTATTATAGTTTTGTTTTTTCATCTTAAGAAAATTTTTGGTTTGCATTACTAGCACTTCTTATAAAGTCTGAGACTCTCTTTGAAAAGTCACAATTATTTTAAATCATATCCAAAGATACTAGACCCTCAATGTGGAACACAGTCACCCAAAAAAGAGCTTTGGCGTCAATTACATTGATATTTAATTACACAAATCAGATATATCTCCAGAGATTAATTTTTTTAGATTCCTAAAATTCCATTTTTTCATAAGAGTGCTTTTTTAAAGATTTATTTATTTGTTTTAAAGAAAGAGAGAGAGCATGAGTGGGGAGAGGGGCAGAGAGAGAGAGAAGCTCAAGCAGACTGCCTGCTGAGTATAGAGCCCCACCCTGGGCTTCATCTCCTCACCCTGAGATCATGACTGAGCAGAAACCAAGAGTCAGTCACTTAACCAACTAAGCCACTCAGGTGCCCAATAACAAAAGTGTTTTACTGTGAAAAAGTAGAGACCAAAATTATCTATATAACCATGTTAATTCTACATGACAGCAAAAAAAAACAAAAAAACAAAAAACCCACAATGCAGAGCCACGGATCTGTGGGCACTTGACAGACTTGTGCTAAACATTTGTCTTCAGCTCCTAGAAATGAAAGAGATTCTTTTTAACCTTTGAGGAGTGTTCGCATCCCTGGGTCCTGGCTTGTTTCTGCTTTGTTGTCCATGTTACAGTTATTTTCTCACTGCAGAGTAAATCGAGTAGGAGCAAATTGGTAACTGAACCAGGGTGCAATGAGATGAAATTTGGAGGCATGGCATATACACCTTTATAGCTGGCCCTGCCCTATGTTGTCTTAAATGGCACTTCTCTACGAGCCTCTACTCCAGAGCCTCAAAATAGAAATGATGCCCATACTTTCTGATCAGAAACTTAGTCATAAACCACTGCTAGGGTTTTATGCATTGTGCTCATTCCTGTGCTGTCTGCCAGAAATCCTTGCTCATTCAAGCTATTTTTGCTGTTGTGTTATTTTTTTTCATTGTGTTACTTTTTAGAACACTTATTGCATCTGCTGTAACTTTGATCTTTTTTTGGCACTTCTTTGCAATTCTCCCTGGCTTTTATAATTATTCAATCTTCCTCTATTTAAACATTCTTCAGAAGTCATTGTGTGTTTTTTCCCTTATATCACTTCTTGTTTTTAGCACTCAATAAAATGTCAACCTCTTCTTTATATTTTTAAATTTTCAAAAGATCATTCTCCAAAAACTGAACAAAAGGATCACTAACCTTTTCACTTATAATCACATAATCTTCTCTGTCCCCAGACTGAAAGTGCTTCTTTTCATGAAAATTTCAGAAATTAAAGAAGTAAAAACAATGAATCCTCGAAGTAGTAATTAGTAAAACTTAATTGTCAAGAGACCAAAAAGACAGTTTGCAAAGCAAGAGCAGTCAAACCAAAACATGGAACGAGGCTCAGGGTATATTGTTATAAAGCAATGTGTATAGTGGGAGGGTAGTCACTGTTTATTCCTCACAGAAATTGGTTATAATATCACAATTTTCTTAAATGATAAGGAATTTTTTAGTGTTTACCTCATATCAACCTTGGAAATAGTTCAAGTTTTTCTTATGATTTCTAGAGGCATAAACAAGAAATGACTTGAGTCAGGCTAGCCTTGCAAAATAAGCTAACTGAAGCTTTGTTTGTATGACTCAGGTGGTTTTGTCTGATCAGAGAATTTTCAAGGCTGGTCTCCATTTGTGTTTGATTTTTACACCTTGACGGTCTCAGATTCATCAGGCTAGCTAATGTATATTCTCACTGTTCCTACAGGACATTCCAATCTGCACCCTTGTCTAGTTTTCCAGAGTTCCTAAATTCCTATGGTCTTTTCTGTCCCAGCTTTTCAGTTCCTGCCCCCTTTCCCTCACACCTCACCAGCCTTCTGGCTTTCTGGTAGAACCTTTCGTTCAAGTGCTTATCCCTCTTGTGTGGACTATTCCTGATACTTAACTGTTTCAAAAAATAAGTTAATGGTCTCCTACACCTAAATTCCCCAATAATCATGGAAGTTTTGCATCATAGGTCCCAATATTCTTCTATTTTTGCCTCATTCTTATGAAAATCCACCATATGGATAATTACCTTAAAGTGAGTCACTATCTTATTTATCTTCCATATCTTTGAAAATACGATACTATACATTTTCATATTATTAAATCATACCTCTTGTCATTGTCAGTTAACAAATCACCTTTAGAGAAAGGGTGCCAATTATTATTACTAGAAAAGGTTCTATGGAGTTATTTTCCAACAGACAAGGCTGTGTCATCTCTGTCCATTAAGGAAATATTTGTAATCAAAAGTGATTTTTTTTAAAGATTTATTTTTATTTATTTATGATAGACATAGAGAGCGAGAGTGAGAGAGAGGCAGAGGGAGAAGCAGGCTCCATGCCAGGAGCCCAACACGGGACTCGATTCCGGGACTCCAGGATCGTGCCCTGGGCCAAAGGCAGGCGCAAAACCGCTGAGCCACCCAGGGATCCCCTCAAAAATGATTTTTATATGAAAGCTTTAACTTTGCAGCAATCAAGAATGAAATTATAATTATTATTAAAACCTTATCACTTATAAACAATATTGCAAGTATATATTAATTAACTGCTCTTTAAGTAACAGATGCTAAATGCTTTATATTGTTTCATTTGCCCTTTAGTATCCAGCAAAGTAGGTAACTATTGCTATCCCTCTACAGACAGTGCAGTCAAGTATTAAGAGGTTGAGTAATTTACTCATTGCTGTACTTGGCAGAGCTGGGCCTAACCTCACATAAAGCAAATGATGTAGTCCTTACTCTTAATAACTGCTCTGTAGCTATAGAAACCAAACTAAATTATCTCTAAACTCTATACTTGGGAACACAAATAATGTTTCCTTTCTAAATTATCTACATTCTGGTTTATTCAAATGGATCAGTAAGTCCAGGATCAAGTAAGCAATTTAATATGAAGGAGTTGGTATTGATTGTATCAAATTTACCAAATAAAAATATATGTCTTCATAACAGCTATAATAAATTTCTACCTTTTAATTTATTAGTGGGTGATATAAGTATGCCCACATTTATATACATTTCTTCTCATTCTCTTCCCCGTTCTTTTTATTTGATTCTCATTCTTCTGTTTCCACCAGAGACAATATGGACAGATACCATTACATTTCTGCCAAAATCAAACTAAGTGATATTAGCAGGTAGGCATGGCACTCAAATAGAGCATATTTTCCCATGTCCTTTCAGATTATATTATTTTAGGTGTTTCTTCCATGCTTGTTCATTAGGCTCTTGACCTTAATTACTGTGCTGTTATTATCTGTTTACAAATATTTTCCTTGTTCTAAATAGATATATAATGGTGGGGTCTATGTATCTTTTCCCCCCAGAGGCTAGAATATGACTGATTAATTGATTAACCAGAATAATGACAATATTGGATCCAAAATATTTATTTGGTTAAGACTTCCAATGCTCTAAAAACATTCTGGGTTGGATTTGGCGGAATTTTAGTTATACTGGTAAATTCTTTGTATAGAGGCCTACTCAAAATGTATTAGATGGGAAGTTATATCCTGGTTCCTGTAAGGCTAGTTTTAAACTTAATTTTGCATTGAATGGTAACTATTTTAATAATTTTTGGGATGCACCATAGAATATTGCCTCACTTTCCCTAGTCTTGATTTTATACTAGAACAACAAAGCTCAGTTAATTCATTTATTCTCTAAACCTGGAGCACAAGTCTGCACCCTGGCTGGTCTAAGGGTGAGTTGGGGCGAAGCCAGTAAAGGAAGGTCTGCCTTGACCTCCTGCTCTTTACAATCCAGTGGGAAAGTCGACATTGATCAAATTGTGATGTAAATAAATGCAAATAATAACCTGGATCCAGTGTTACAGAAGTGAATTACATCAAGTAAGGAGACACTGATGAATGGGGTCTTTTAGCTGAAATTCTGAATTTGAGTAGGAGTTTACCAGGTTAACAGTAAAATAAAAAAAATAAAAATAAATAAATAAATAAAAAAAACCATCCAGGCAGAAGGAATAGTGTATAATGCTGCCCTGTGGTGCTCAGAGTGACAAGGTTCCTGGATGAAGATGGAGAAAAGGCTGAAGTCACCAGACAGCCTGCTGAGGATTGGGGCTTTTTTCCACCTGTAATAGGAAGCCTATCACCTGTTTTAAACAAGATGAGTTGCATTATGTGATTCTTGACTGGAGAACCTTACATTTCCCCATTTAGGTCCAGAATTAAATCTAATTAACTTTAGTAGAGCTGGACTGCTCTCACAATTCATCTAGTATATTAAGGTACTGTAAGTTTAAGTTCCAATTTTGTCTCCTGAAAATTTGCTCTCTAATTAATTAATAAAGTAATTTTCTGCAGTTAGTTTAGGAATTCTTTCAAAGCCCCTAATGTCTGATTCAAAACAAAAACAAAAACAAAACAAAACAACAACAACAACAACAACAAAACAAAATAAAAAAACCACCTTTGGACTCAAACCATTCAAATATCAGGAGAAATTTTACATACAAAAAAAAAAAAATGTTGAAAAAATAGGGGTTAGTTTTATCCTGTCCTTTAAACATAGTTCCAACACTCTGGTCTTGAGGGAGGAGTTACTGAGTTGCCCTTCAGAAATTGTTATTTCAACAGTGTTTTTCTCTAGACAGATCCCAGGGAGAGTTTTCCCGCTGTAGTACCATGGTAACTGGCATGAAAAGTCTGAGCACTAAGAAAATCTTTGGATGAGTAGTTAAAGGAGAGAAAACTGTGAAAAGTGAAACCAGCTGATGACAGCCATACAGACAAGAGTGACATAAACAATGCCACTTTCTGTCCCAAAATATCTGAACCATATAATATCTGGATGAATTTGTTTCTTCTTTTTATGCCACCTAAAACTTCATTGGTGGATGATTCATCTCAGTTAACTAGTTCTTTCTTCTAAGAAATGGAGATATATTCCTAAAATCCTTTTCAATTCCAAATATCTCTAGAAACTAACTGTAACCATGGGCATTTAATTTCATTATACATTCTTAGCTGCTACCTAAAATCATTTTGCAATTTTTTAAAAGATTTTATTTATTTATTTGAAAGAGAGAGAGAGCATGAGCAGAGAGAGGGGCAGAGGGAGAGGAAGAGGGAGAGGGAGAAACAAACTCCCCGCTGAGCAGGGAGCCCAATGTGAGGCTTCATCCCAGGACCCTGAGATCATGACCTGAGCCAAAGGCAGACTGAGCCACCCAGGTACCCCTCATTCTGCAATGTGTTTTAAAGAATGGGGCTATCTTAGGTGTGGGAAAGCTTTTGACTTCATTTATTCTATTCACTCATTCATCAACAAACATTTCAAATATAAAAAAGAAACACATTATTCCATTCACTGAGTTTACATCAACATATGAAACAAACTACCAAAAAACTTTAATGCCCTATTGGAACTTGCATTCTAGATAAGAGTGGTGGAAGGAGAATGAAAGCAAATAATAAATATAAGAAATGAGTAGAGATAAGAGTAGATTGGAAGCTGATAAGTATAAAGATAAAGAAAGAATAGAACAGAAAAAGAGAATTGGGAACTTAAAACTCTAAGTAGTAAATATTAAGTCTTAGAATGGATTAGTGCTAAGATTATATACTACCCTAATGCCATATTATTTTATTCATAAATCTTAATCAACAGACTATTTAGAATAATAGCTGACTTGTGTCTATTGTGTGCTAAATAAGCACTCATTTCAATGATACTATCAGTCACAAATTACTATCTTTTGATTAGATGAGAAGTCATTTTAGAATTTGTGCTTGTTATGAACATGCTGACCGAAAGGCAAAGCAGAATTAGAAGCCATGTGGCTAAGACCAGAGACCACAGAGCTAGTGAGGGTAGGTAGATGAATATTTTGTTGGTAGCAGTGTGTTTGAATTTCAATCTAAAATAGTTTTCAATATTTTATTTATCATGTCTCTAATATTCTAGAAGTGCAAAGGACTATTTTCCAAGAAAAAGTTGAATATTACTACTTTTCTCAAAAACTATTGATCACCTATAATTAAATATAGTGACAATTCACTGTTAAAAATTGATATTCATGAAAAAAATACAGTTCTAAAATAACTTTTGTTATGAAGATAGAGAAACCCAGTGGAATTTTAGATTGTCTTTTCAACTATCCTATGTTAACAGTGCTATACTTCTTTTGTGCATGACATTTTATTATTTTTATTTTTAATAATTTTTGAAAGATTTTATTTATGTGAGGGAAAGAGTGAGAAAGAGAGAGTGAAGATCACGGAGCGAGGGGTGCAGAGGGACAGGGAGAGGCAGACTCCCCCCTGAGCAGGGAGCCAAATGCAGAGCTCCATTACAGGATCCCAGGATCCTGACTTCAGCTAAAGGTAAACACAACAGACTGAGCCACCCAGGCACCCAGATGTTTTATTCTTTAATGCATTTATTTGATTTTTCAATTATTGTTTTCAAACCTCTCAACTCTGCAATATCAAAAGAGAATTTTTATGCACTTATTTCAGCAATTTATTTTATTTCCTTCCATATGTTTCACTTACTTATTTTTCATTTTTTCATATCTCATTTGGTCAATTAGATTAAGAATTACTACAATGTTTTTGTCAGTTTATTTTATTCTGTTAATTATGTTGTATGTGCTTTCATACAAAGGAATCTAATTTTAATTAAAGATTTGTGGCTGATTCTTTTTCCATCATGCACATGCGCACTCTGATTTTTTTGTGCAAGTAAAGTTCACTTAGCATATCAAAGGGTCTGTGCTTGGTCACCACCATAGAACAACTTAGCTAGTTAATGGAAATACATAATTATCTGGTATTTGGAACTCTAAATAAGAATTTCTACAATGGACAGCATGCTACACATTGAAAAGAATGCCTATTTAAGGCATTTCCAATCTTTATTTGAAAACAAAAACTCTCAAAATCAACTGTTATTAATTACTAGATGCACAGTGAAATTCTAAACTGGTAGAAACTTTTTTATTTATTTTTTATTCATGAAAGACACAGAGAGATAGAGAGAGAGAGGCAGAGACACAGGCAGAGGGAGAAGTAGGCTCCATGCAGGGAGCCTGATGCGAGACTCAATCCTGGGACTCCAGGATCATGCCCTGGGCTGAAGGCAGACGCTAAACCACTGAGCCACCCAAGGATCCCTGGTAGATAAGTTTTTTGGGAGCCCTATCTGCTGAGTGGAGAAAAATCCATGAGTTTATTTAAATTATAGCTGGTGTCCATTAACATATTATTCATGGCATATATTGTTTCCTAATTAAAAGCTGTATTTTTATTTTTTGCAATTAAAAAGCATAATATATGATTTTCTCTTTTTAGGGGGGAGCAGAACATAATATTCCAGTTGTCATTTCAAAAATCTCCAAGGAGCAAAGAGGTAAAGTGTTAAGAGAATTACATGGTAACTATTCCTTTGTAAGCCATTCTTACTGAAGAATTGGTCAGTATTAGTATGTGATTGACTAGCTCCAGGATCCCCATGACCAGAGAGTAAGTGGCCAAGTCAGATTGCTGAGTCCATCCGTTTATTACTCCAGAGAAACGTTTCTCTCACAGGAAAGCATAGATGAAAGATGAGAGCATGTGACTATGTATAAATTAGGGACTGCATAGCTAATTAATTGTTTCATTAAACAAGCAAACATATAGACAAATTTAATGATAACAAATAAGGCAGTTCATGAAACACACATTTTTTTCATTTCTTATATGCAGTTTAACTTAATCTGCCATGATATTTCATCCAAAGATGTAAAACAACTGTTTCAATGACTGAAATCAGTAAGATAATCTAATGTTTAAAAAGAAACTCAGAGTTGATCTCATAGCTGATGGATTAATGTCTAGATAGAAACTTTCTCACAGATACTTTAATATTATAAGTACATGAGAAACTTTTGTCGTCCATCAAGAAGACTAACAAGTTTTAGGCAATTGTAAGATTTGAAGCGATATGATTAAATGGAAATAGGTGTTCCAATATCTGGGCAGAATCATACAATTGCCTTTGCATTCCTATTACTTGTGGATCTTTTAAGATGCTATCTGTATAAAACATTTAATATTTCCCTTGTATCAATTTTTATTTTACTTAATTATAAAACCCTTTCATCTGTATGAAGAAAATAGTCAATGCGTAATCATTGCCTTTCTTCCTTCACAGCGGAACTTTCAGGACTGCTTTTTATAGGAGACGCAATTCTACAGGTATACATTTTACCCTTATTTTCTATGTGCAACCAAAACATAAATTCAATTCACAGTATGCCACATGAAACCATAATTTTCTTTTCATTGCAGATAAATGGAATCAATGTGAGAAAATGCAGACATGAAGAAGTGGTGAGTTTTCTTTACTTTTTCTTAATAACATAATTTTCCCCATGTGCAAATAAGGATCTACTGCATTGCTAAACACTGTTCAACTTACTCCTTAGGTAGATGTGACATTGGTCCAGTGTGATAATCAGATTTTCAGATGATCTCTTCATTGGTGCCCGCATGTGTGTTTCATATTAGAAACAGGTCTGTGAGTAGTAAGTATCCAGGACAAAATGTAATTCAAAAAAATACTTTGACTGGCAGGGATTAATAGAAGAACTGGAGAAAACATAATAAGCAACCCTCAATGTCCACTAAATATATCTCTAGGTGAAATACACCTCTAACTCCTTGCGAATGTTTAAAAGCATATAAATAATATGAGGCGCCTAGGGGGCTCAATTCATTAAACATCTGCATTCAGTTCAGGTCATGATCCCAAAGTCTGGGATTGGAGCCCCATGTTGGGCTCCCTGCTCAGCAGGGAGTCTGCTTCTTCCTCCCCCTCTGCTGCTCCCCCTGCTTGTGCTCTCTCTCTCTCAAATAAATAGAATCTGAAAAAAATGAATAAAATCTTATATTTTTGTTTGCAAAGTCTTACCCAGTAGCAGAGTCAACTGGAAGAGCATAGAAAGTGTGTGTGTATGAAAGATAGAGAGAGAGAAAGAGAAAGAGAAAGAGACAAAATTTAAAGGAGTTTAATCTCAAGGCATCCTGAATTAGCACTGGGCAGAATGGTCATCAATTTTGTGTTTTTGTGTTGTTGTGTTCTGTATGTATGTATGCATGTACGTATTTTCGGGTGTCGATAAATATGCAGATCTGAAGGCCCAGCCTCATATGTTCTGATTCAGTCAGTTTAGGTGGGCCCAGGAATTCAGATTTTAACAATCAGGCCCAAGTGGTTCCATTGTAGGTGACCTATAAACCACACTTTGGGAGAAGCTGGAAAGTGGAAGGGCTTCTGATGGGGATGGTTAGAAGACATAAAACGTGGTACTAAATGAATAGGACTGTGTTAGGCATTTGGGAAACATTTGTCATGGTTGATTAAATAAGATTTATAGAGCCTTCAGTGAATTTCTGTAGTGGCTCACATAAGAAGGGATAGAGGAGAAATTATGTCTAAAAGTTTATGCTCAAGGATTGCATTTGAATACATTGCTCCTCTGTTAACCACTATTTAGAGAAAACTATTCTGATACGTTTGTGTATTTCAATCCTCAACAAGGCACCTGTGAAGTGTCTGTGAGAAACCACAGTTCCACAAGTAGTGATACAGGAGGGTTCTCAATCTTGCATGCTTGGACTAACTGATCCAGTTTGTTAGTATTCATCACTTGTTTTGTTCTTCTCCAAAATCTTACTTGGGTTACTGTGTTGCCACTCTGTGGTGAACATCCTATAAAATATGTGTTTCAAGCCTTGAGTTTACTACAAATATGTACAGAAAAATCAGTGTTTTAGAACAGGTTTTAGAAAAATGAGAGAACAGCACAGAGCACTGCAGATTCGGTCACAGTCACAAATGTTAAAGATGACCATGTAAGCAAGGTATTTTTAACTTTAGTCTTTTCTCAAAAACGTAAGTTGATTTTAAACTCATTGTACAGAAAGCAAAAATAAGTGCATTCTCTTTTAAAACCACATGCTGTTAGATGGAGTTGTGTTTGCAGTTGGTCCTTCCGAGGCAGACAGCATGCTTACACAAGCCGTGCTGTAGTTTTGATTAGACAGATTAGTGTGGCATGAAAGATTAGCTTGTGCTAGTAATGCCACTTCCTAATGCTGTTCATTCTGCTTCAAAGAAAAGGAATTTAGGATTGTAATGCAAATTATATGTGGCTCTTCATGATACACTTATTTTTTCAAGAGGCTTAACATCATCAGCTTTGAATTATGGGCACTAATATTCTTAAATTCCAATCTTTCACTTTCCAACAGTGATTAGATGCTTTTGTCTTCATTGCTAATTACCTAAGCAACTAGACTGACTTGTACCTCAGTGGGGCTGAGATATTAATTAAATGTTTAAGAATGTACTTAAATGGGCAGGAAAAGGCACAACAAGCTTAGAGGATATAGATGGTTTTAAAATAGCATGCTGATGTACCATGTTCAGTATTCCAAATCAGTGATTCACACAGAGTTCCAAACTCAGAAACAAATTGAGTAGGTCCGACAGTATGTTGTGGGTGCATGTAACTTTCCTCTAATTCATCTACATTACTCATTGACATTGCTAGAAATTTTGTATTTGGTCCCTGAGTAGCTTCACTCTTAGGATGCCTTTCACAATACAGCTGCAACTTCTGTGTCAGAGTTACAAGGCTTACTCTATGTAGAAGGGGAATCCCACGGTATCTGCTATGGGTACCCAATAGAACTGTTAAGGAATTATTTAGCCTAATGCCTAGAATTAGATTGCTGAAGCATTTGTGTCTGTGTGTTTCTCATGTTACTAGTGTGGACATAAAATAAGTCCGTTCTGGGCTGCACTTGTACCATGCAAGGGATAAAGAAGATTGCTGAAGGGGAGAATCTTCCAAAGTTTCCTCATTAAGAAAGACTAGCATGAGTGCCAAGTGTTGCTTGGCATGTGAGGCGGTGGGAGGGTAGCAGGGTACCCAGTTGAGAGGGCTTTCCCACTCACAGACAATTGTACACAAGTCCTAGCTGGACCATTTATTAACATTGTAATTTCAGACAAATGAGCTTACTTGTTCTGTCCCTCTCTTATTCATCTGTAAAAACAAATTATTAATTACCTGTATAAAGATCAAATGGTAGTAATGTATATGAAACTCCTAGCACAGAGCTGACAATTAAGACAAATTAGGTATTATTTTGTGCCATCAAATAATATTGCTTCACATTTGACACTCATCTCCCTGTTTACTCCCAGTGGTTACTACCTGTGTCAGTACTGGTCAGTGTCTTGTTGAGATCCATCTTGCCCCTTAGAGCTTCCATACACAGAGGGTCCTAATGCATGCCTGTCTGCACCTCAAGCTCCTTCTACCACACCCAGTTGGAAGTTGAAGTGGATACCCATGCCTGGAGGAACAGAGACATTTGAAAATGAGGGTTCCTTGTTCATTGTAGTAGGTGTTTCTTTTTGTTTTTTGTTTTTTTTTTAATTTTTTATTCATTTATGATAGTCACAGAGAGAGAGCGAGAGAGAGAGGCAGAGAGAGAAGCAGGCTCCATGCACAGGGAGCCTGATGTGGGATTCGATCCCGGATCTCCAGGATCGCGCCCTGGGCCAAAGGCAGGCGCCAAACCGCTGCGCCACCCAGGGATCCCTCTTTTTGTTTTTGATGTGAATTGCATTTTGTAGTCTATGACTTATACTCTGGAGATACCAAAAGTCCCTGATGTACCTTTTTTTTTTTTTTCAAGGAAACCTAGATCCATTACCACTGTTGATATTAAGATTGATTCTATTATTGTTCACCTTACCACTGAACCCTAGACACATTAAATGGATTGTCATCTATCTATCTATCTATCATCTATCTATCATCTATCTATCTATCAGCTATCTATTTTATTAACAGGTAAACTGATCATATCAAAATCTGAGTACCATGTATATGAAGTACATTGAGATGGAAACTTTTTTGAGAAAGAATATACAAATAACTTTGTCTCTAAATTTATTGCTAGGAGGATGTCATTTCTGAGGAGTTTATTAAAAGACCATATAAAAATTATTAGGAAAGGGCATGTTGACTAATCCCAGTCTTCAAAATATAACAGTGGTCTATTTATGCTCACTAGAAATAAAAGGACATAAGATCTAGCTATAGTAGAAAAAAATGCATCTTGAGTCTATAATCAAGATAGAAATGAGACTCTATTAGTAGAATTGAAATTTCCATCTAATAAGACTTTCAAAATAGAATAACTCATCACTAGGCAAAGCCAAATGCATGGATAGAGGATTCCAGAGGTTTCCTTCTAAATTATTTCTGCTCTCATGTTTGAGATTTATGGGTTCTAAAAAGAGGCTCATTTGCCTTTTGTTTTCATGGTTTTACTGATAGAAAATATTAGATAATTAGAAATGTAAATAACTATCTCGTTCTGAATTTTTAATTTTAAACCTAACTCTGAAAAGCTGTGTAATTCTTATAAAAGCAGAATGAATATCTCAAATTACGCAAGTTAAAATGATATATGCATTCAATATAAACAAATTTTGATAAAACTAATATAAGATGTTATTTAATAGAATTTTAATTGTTCTAATATACTTAATTTAATTCAAAATTTCCATTGGAATAAGATGAATATTTTTTTAAACTTATATTAATCAGAAAATAACTTTAAAGGGTTTATATCCTATTATCTGAAAATAAAGCAGTAATTTATACATTGGTTTACGAGGTTTTGAGTTACCAAGGAACATATTTAGGATGTGATTTAGGAACACACATCATTTTACACCATGGCAAAAAAGATTGAAATGTCACAAGAGTTACAAATAATATTTTACCTAACTGCTAATAATTTTTAATTTGTTCTCAGTTTGGAAATGGGTTTTGAGGTCTAACATATTAATGATTTCCTTAAGAATTCTAATCATGGTGGACTCTTTTTCTTTGAATTAACTACCACCAAGGAAAGCCATATGTGAAATAATTACACTTTTAATATTTCCTGCTGATTTTAGAAATGTTTAATGCAAAGACAAAAAAGTGCAAAATATTGTTTATGCTATGTTTGATTTTGGAAAGAAATAAAATACCAGGAACCTGCCTTGTCTACATATTTAGCTTTTTATTAGAACTGTTTGGAGTTCCTTCTCCGCTAAACCCACAGGTCTGTCTCTTCATTAGGTATAAATATAGATAGCACAGGCCACACTTTAATTAGATGCATGCACTTCACTCTTGGCTACTGAGTCTCATCAAATCCTTATTTGCTATCTAACAGCTCAAAGACCCAATTTCGCTGCTACGCTAATAATGAGACAAAGCCAACCCCGATAAACCAATTCCTTAGTGGGGGTCCCAGCCAATTTTTATCTAGAGGAATGGACATAGAGAATACATAGCAGCAGGCACAAGGAGACCTGTCATCCTAGGGGGCAGAGTGACTCTTGAGGTAGGAATAAACATGTTGATTGTCCCTCTTCATCTTCTGCAAAGACTCTTTGTAGTCATTACCACTCTCCAGGTTAGAACAATGAGGGTAGATGTGTGTTATAGAGCTCATACACTTTTCACAAAACTGACATTAATTTTCAAAATGATTAAAATCACCCAGGTGGAGGTACTGGGTGGTTCAGTCAGTTAAGTGTCTGCCTTCGGCTCAGGTCATGATCCCAGGGTCCCAGATTTGAAATACATCCATGTTAATATCTTTTTCAGCTAAAAAGTTCAATTATTTTAAAAGAACACACACTTTGTTAAACCTGTAGAACTATAGAAGGCAAATAGTGAACTCTAGTGGATCTAACTATGGGCCTTAGTTAATAATAATGTATCGAAAGGGGTTATGAATTGTAACAAATTAATACACTGGTGTAGGATCTTAATAATAGAGGATACTCTGTGTGAGAGAAGATGGGGAGGGAACTTTTTGCATAATTCTTCTATAAACTTTAAAGCATTCTAATGCTTTTCTTTGCTAAAAAGGAAAGTCCAGGGATGCCTGGGTGGCTCAGTGGTTGAACATCTGCCTTTAGCTCAGAGCGTGATCCTGTAGTCCCAGGACTGCGTCCCCCATCAGGCTCCCTGCATAGAGCCTGCTTCTCCCTCTGCCTCTGTCTCTGCCTTGCTCTCTCTCTGTGTCTCTCATGAATAAATACATAAATAAATCTTTAAAAAAAAAAGTAAAGACCATTAAAACTGAATAAAAAGGAAAAAACCACCCCACACACATTTCTGTGCTTTCGTGAGTGAATAGATATATGCCCAAATCATGGCATTTATAAATTAGGCATATACAAAAATCATGAAAATTGGGAAGTGATACTGAGAGTAGTCATAATTACTCAGATTAGTTTTTCTTTTTTGGGGTATCCATTACTCCTATGGATCCATTACTCCTTAGCCTGTGTCCCAGGAGAAAGCTTATTAGATTCAGGGAAAAAAAACCTGAAGAAAAATGTTTTGGAGAAAATGACTAAAATATCAGAGTGTGAGGAATTATGCCTTGCTGTCTCTAAGAAAATGTCTCTCAGAACACTCCCTACCACTATGTGATAAAGGAAGTGGTACCCAGTAGAAGCAGCCACTGTGTCCGGCAGAAGCAGTAATGTCATCAGTGTCTGCCATAATGAAGAGAGTTTAACAGAAGTGAACAAAGAAGAAAGAAAGATGGAGCACTGGACAAATGGAAAGACTAATTTGTAAGCACATGGACACTCAGAATCATTAGGGAATAAATAATTTTTATTTATTTCTGCAATTTTAGGGGGGTAAAAAATAAATGAGTCTAGAGTTATGCATTCATCTATTACTCTCCAAGTGGGTAGTTCTTACCAAGGGCCTTCTGGAGTTCTGTGTTCTGAAGTAATTCTGAGACATCTCAGGATGCTACAAGCTACTACTGAAGGTCATTGGGGCAATACCCATGATTCTCTGGATCAGAGATCAGAGAGTTAGAAAGGGAAAAAACCCAAGATCTAGTTAAAGATCCAAATACCTGTGGTCACCTGGATAGGAAATGACTCTGTAATTTTAAAGCAGAAAGATATCCTATTATACATGTGTTTACTTTTAAGACCTAAAACAGCTGCTATAGATACTATCACACCTTTACTCAATAGTTACAGTTTTGTGTATATAAACAAACTCCTAAAAAACTTGCTCTGGTTCCTAGTTTGGGATATTGAAATAGCATAGAAAAAAAAGTATATTTGACCCGTTCAGGATTATTTATCAAAAAACAAATCTGCTTTGGTCTGAATGTCTGTGTCTCTCCAGACTTCATATGTTGAAATTCTAATGCCAGTGTGATAGCATTGGGAAGTGATTAGGTCATGACTGTGGAGCCCTCGTGAACAGGATTAGTGACCTTATAAAAGAGGCCGTAGGAGCTACCTACCCACTTCCCTCATGTGAGAATATAAGAAGTCTACACCCCTGGAAAGGGCCTTTGCCTGACCATATTGGCTCACTGATATCGGACTTCCAGTCTCCAGACTGCAAGAAATAAATTTCTTATGTTTGGAAGCTACCCAGTCTATGATACTTTGTTATAGCAGGTGGAACAAACAAAGACATCTTCCCACGTGGTATATGTGCGATGTTAAACAGAGATTTGGAGTTAAAGGAAATGTTTTTATTTTTCCCCTCCTGAAACTTTTTTTTTAAAGATTTTTATTTATTTATTCATGATAGACATGGGAGAGTGGGGTGCAGAGACACAGGCAGAGGGAGAAGCAGGCTCCATGCCATGCTGGGAGCCCGGTGCGGGCCTCGATCCGTGACTCCAGAATCACGCTCTAGGCCGAAGGCAGGTGCCAAACCGCTGAGCCACCCAGGGATCCCCTGAATCTCTTTTTAATAAAAATAAACAGAGTCATTGGTAACTTTTTTGAAAATGGAAAGCAGATTTTCATTCATGGAAACTATCCTAGGTGGTCTGACAAAGCTGAAGCAAAAGCCAATGTTTAGCAAGCATTCACATCGCAGAACTGAGGAATCAGAGCGAAAAAGGGTGTTCAGCTAAAAACAGGAGTTGAATTAAAATTCACCAAGAGTGAGTATTTGGCTCCAGGCCTAGCAGAAGGCATAGGGGAGGTTCAGCACTACGATAAAGTAAGATACGTGTTCTGAACAGCAAGTTTCTCTGCTTTTCTCCTTCTTTAACTCTTAGAACACTGGCATAGAGGTGGTGTTTGTTTTATTTTGTTTTGTTTTTACCACTAAGAGGGGAGGTGAAATTTATAGTGAAATTGATCTAAGAGAAATAACCCACCAATAATACGTTTGGGCTCTTCTACTGCAGGCTGAGTTCCCACCAAAAACTCCACAGGAGAGCCCAGTAGTGGAAAAACCATGTGACCTCTACCCAAAGCTGTCAATTTGCTTTTCAGTGCCTCACCCTTAAATATTGACCTATGCTAAAGGATTACCAGTATTGGAAGGAAATTATCCATATCAAGACAACAGTTAAAGCAGAGAGACAAAAAAAAAAAAAAAAAAAAAAAGGAAGGAAGGAAAAAGACAATGCAATAGTTGAGGAAAAAAGTGGGAGTACTCAATACTACAGTATTTTCAGAGAAGGCAGAAACTATTACATGCATTTTTTAAAAGTCATCATTATATATAAAAAGAACATGTGGAGAAGAAAAGAAGATATTCAAACTTTGTTTATAATATTGGAAAAAAACACAGAATGTGGAAGGATTACAAAATAAAGTTGAGAAACTGGTCAAAATGGAATGAAATAACAAATAAGTAGGCAATATGACAGAAAAGAATATTAGAGATAGCCCATTCAGGAATTCTAACATCAGAACGATAGAATTTAAGTATTTTCCCAAGAAAATACTTGGGATAAAGGGATCAGCTATTATCTAAGGAATGTCACAAGAAAGGTATCCAGATTTGATGTATATGCTTTCAAATATAAATGAAATGGCAAACAAAAAAAGAAAAAGAAAAAGAAGAATGTCTACATATCTATGCTTGCTATATAGTAGCATAATACTATGATTTTAGCTAGCATTTCCCTAATGACTAAGAATTTTGAACATTTTTTATATGCTTATGATATTCCTTTATATTGTTGATTAATTGGGTTATTTGACTTATCCATTTTGAAGTTTATTTTATACATTCTGGCTGCAAGTCAAATATATAATTTGCAAATATTATTCCCAGTCTTGGCTTGTCCAGTTTCTTAATTGTATCTTTTGAAGCTCAAAGTTTTTGATTGTCATGAAGTTCATTTTATGAATATTTTAACTTTATCACTTGATCACAGCTTTTGCTGTCTTATCTAATAATTCTAAGAGTTGGAAGATCTGTTGCTTTGTTTTCTTCTGAGGGTTTTATAGTTTTAACTGTTACACTTAAGTCTATCATCAAATTTCAGTTAATTTTTGTATATGGTATGAGTTAAGGTAATATGGGTATCTAATTGTCCCAGCTCATTTGCTTTGGCACGTTTGTTACAATGAATTGTGCTAAATTTAAGAGTTTATTTTTAGATACTTCTGTTCCATTAATCTGTGTATGCTTAGGCCAATATCACACCATTGATTATTGTAACTTTGCGGTAAGTCTTGCAAATGAAAAATTTAAGTCTTCAAATTTTATTCTTTTCGTATTTGATTTTTTATTTTTGTTTTATTTTTTATTTTCTTATATTTGAGTTTTAAGAAAACTTTATGTTAGAACAGTTTTAGAAAAAAAAATTGTAAAGATAGTTTTGAGTGTTGTAATATACTCTATACCCAGTTTCCCTTTACTAATATTGAATTATTATACATTTCTGATGATTAATAAATATTGATACATTTTTATTAATGAAAGTCTAAATAACACCCTATTCATATGTCCTTAGTTTTTACTTAATATGGTTTTTTCCCTTCCCAGATCCCTTCCAGAACACACGTTGCATTTAGTAGTTTGTCTTAGACTCCTCTTGGCTCTTATATTTTCTAGGGTTCCTTTTTTGATAACTTGACCAGTTTTAAGGAGTACTGGTGAGATGTTTTGTAGAATATATCTCAATTGGGCTTTTCTCTGATTTATTCCTTGTCATTAGACTGGTCTCTGTGTGTTGGAGAGGAAGACCATAGAGGCAAAGTGCATTATCTTATCAAGTGTTTATACCATCAACATTATTTTATTAGCATTAATATTAATTTTGATCACTTTGCTGAGATAGAGTTTGTCAAATTTCTCTACTAAAAGTTATTTTTTTTCGTATTCTTTCCATACTGGGCTCTTTGGAAGGAGTACACTATGGAGAGACCACACTTAAACAATGTGGAATATACTTCACCTCCACAGCAGTACGTTGTCTACTTACATTCTTTAGAATTCTACTATATGTGAGATCTGTCTATACATCTTAGTTTATTTGTTTATTCAATCATATCAATAAATCAGTATAGACTTGTGGATATTTATTTTATACTTTGGATTATAAACCAATGCTGCTTTACTTTTTTTTTGCTCATGTGATTCTAACATTAGCCCTTAGGAGCTCTTTCAGTTGGTTTCAGTGTGTCTTTCAAATATTCCCTCGTTTTTTTTTAAGCATTTCTTCTTTTTTGACACTAAAATATGTTTCAAACTCATCCTGTATATTTCCTGCCAATCTAATAACCAGCCATTTCTCCTAGAGGCCCTGCTTCCCTTTATTAGAGAATATATTAGAAACCAAAATCTGAGTCCTGGGTGTGCTCCTTGAGGGCGGAGTAGAAGTACCTTCTAGATACACTCAGCTGATGAAACAAGGAAATATATGAGTGTGTGCAGACTTGTTCATGTACCCAAATGCATTCATACACATTCCTATATATAATCATTTGTATTAAGCCGAAAGTGGGTTTATATGGCTGCCTCCAAGCTAATCCATTATCATATGCATGATTCGGCCCGCTCTCCTGCTTCTCTGTAACCTCCCACTTCAATAAATGTCTACATCATCTGCCATCCATTGGTTAAGTGCTCAAATCCAGGACACATATACAGCAATATCAGAATTGTTAATCCATTCCCCAGTGGGAAAAACTTTATTAAGTAGAATAGAGTTTATGTACAGTTCTTTTGTTTTGTTTTGTTTTGCCTTCAGTCTTACAGATTTTGTTTATTTACAAAGTTACAGAACTTAGTACCACTACCACATCCCCTTCAGTGAAGTTGTTTCAAACATTCATAATAAAATTAGACTTTTGTCACATTCTGTATTGCATCATAATATCCCCCCAGTCTCCTAAATGATTTTAAAAAAAAATTTGTACACATTAAGGTTCTCTCCCTTTTTGGCTGTAAATTCTATGAGTTTTAACAAATACAGAGTATCATGTATGACCATTATGATGCCATATAGGATAGTTTCACTTTCCAAAAAAAATCCTCTTCATCTGTTCCTTTCCTACTTCTTCCATGCCAGGATTATCTGGAAATGATCATTTTACGATCCTTATAGTTTTGCCTTTACAATAACATTACATAATTGGATCTGAGAGAATATAGCCTTTTTAGATTGGTTTGTTTCATTTAGCAACGTGCATTTATGAATAACCCATGTCTTTCCATGGCCTGATAGTTCATTTCTTTTTGAGCACTGAATGATATTCCATTGGTTATATGATGGAATAGTAAACAACTGCACTACAGTTTGTTTATCCATCCACCTACTGAAGGACAGACATCATGCTTGCTTCTGGTTCTTGGTAATTATAACTAAAGCTACTGTAAATATTTGCATACAGGTTTTTGTGTGGACAAAATTTTCAAATTATGGACATTAATCTAGGACTACAATTACTGATTACAGAGTAAGACTATATTCAGTTTGTATGAAACTGCCAAACTGTCTTCCAAAAAGGCTGTGCCATTTTATACATCCACCAGTAATGAAGAAGTGTTGCCAGTGTTGTATATTCTCACCAGCAATTGGTATTGTCAGGTTTTTTGGTTATATACCATGTTAACAAGTGTGTAGTAGTTTCTCATTGTTATTTTCATCTACAGTTCCTTAGTGACAAAGGATATTGACCACTTTTTCATATGCTTATTTGCCTTCTTTGTATTTTCTTTGGTGATATGTCTGTTTGTACAGTTTGCCCCCTTTTTAATTGAGTTAGGAGTTTTCTTATTGAGAGTTAAGTTCTTGGTATGTATTGGAGATAATTATTTGTATATGTTGTATACAGCAACAAACATTTTTTCAAATATTTCTTTTAAAAATATTTTCTCCCTGTTTGTGAGTTGCCTTTTCATTTTCTTAAAAGTAAATTTTTCAGAAAAGAGGTTTATCATTTTAATAAAGTCCAATGCATCAATTTTTTCTTTCATGAATTGTGCTTTTGGTGTTGCATTTAAAAACTCATCACCAAAAAATTAATTAATTAATTAATTAATTAAAAAAACCTCATCACCAGAGGCACCTGAGTGGTTCAGCTAGTTAAGCATCCACTCTGGGCTCAAGTCATGATCACAGAGTTGTGGGATTGAGCCTCTTGTCAGGCTTCCTGCTCAGCAGGGAACCTGCTTCTCCCTCTCTCACTCCTCCTACTTGTGCTCCCTCTCCCTCTGTGTCAATAAATAAAAACAAAAAAAATTAAAAACTCATCACCAAACCCAAGATCATTGGGTAATTTCCTTTGCTTTCTTCTAAATATTTTATACTATTGAATTTTACATTTAGTTTTATGATTAATTTTGAATTACTTTTTGTGAAAAGGGTAAGGTTTGTTTCTAAGTTATTATTACCATTATTTTTTGCATATAGATTTTGATTGTTATAGCACATTTGTCAAATGACTGAATTTTCATTGTATTACCTTTACTCCTTTGTTGATCAGTTGACTGTACTTGTGTGAGGCTATTTCTGGTCTTATTTTCTTCCGTTAATCAATATGTGTGTTCTTTTGCCAATAGCATGTTGTCTTGATTATTGCAGCTTTATGGTAAGTCTTGAAATCAGGAAGAACATGTCTACTAACTGTTCTTCTTCCTCAGTATTCTATTGACACTTCTAAATCTTGCTTTTCCATATAAACTTTAGAATTACTTTTAGGTTTTATTTTCCAGTTTTTATTTAAATCCCAGTGAGTTAACATACAGTGTAATATTAGTTTCAGGTGCACAATATAGTGATTCAACAATTCCATACAACAACTTAGTGCTTATCACAAGTTCACTGCTTAATCCCCATCACTTCTTTTTTGTGGCATATTTTTTTTTATGGACATAGTTTTATTTTTTTTTATTTTTTTTATTTATTTATGATAGTCACAAAGAGAGAGGCAGAGACATAGGCAGAGGGAGAAGCAGGCTCCATGCACCCGGAGCCCGACGTGGGATTCGATCCTGGGTCTCTAGGATTGCACTCTGGGCTAAAGGCAGGCGCTAAGCCGCTGCGCCACCCAGGGATCCCTCTTGTGGCATATTGTACTAGCTGGACTTTCAATATGATTTGAATAAACATTTTGGAGAAAATATGTCCTTGCATTGTTTCTGGTCTCGATGAGAAGGATTTTAGCTTCCTACAATTAAATATGTGTTAGCTGTGGGGTTTTTTTGTAGATGCTCTTTATCAAGTTGAGGAAGTTTCCCTGTATTTCTGCTTTGCCAAGAATTTTAATCACGGATATATGTAAGGTTCTTTCAAATGCTTTTTCTGCATCAATTGATATGACCCTAGTATTTTTGTTGTTTAGCCTTTTGATGTGGTAGATGACACTGATTGAATTAAAAATGTTAAATCATCCTTGCTTACATGGAATAAATCCAATTTGGTGTGGTATATAATTCATTTTATAGATTGTTGGGTTTGATGTGATAAAATTTTTTTGGAGATCATTGTGTTAATGAGATATACTGGTCTTAATTTTTTTCTATAATGTTTTTTAAGATCATTTTTGATATTAAGATGACTTTGGAAATGTTTCTCCTGCCTCTATTTCTAGATAGGATTATAGAAGATTGTTACCATTTCTTCATTAAATATGATAGAACTCAACAGGGAAACTGTCTTGGTTGGGTCCTTTTTATCTTTTTTTTTTGTTATGTTATTAGTATTGGTTCAATTTCTTTGATATAGGCCATTTCAGAATACCTATTTTTCCTTTCATGAGTTTTAGTAGTTGTGTCTTTCAAAGAATTGATCCATACCTTCCAAGTTATCCAAATTGTGAGCATAGAGTTGTTCAGAGTATTCCATTATTAACCTTTTGTTTTAAAGTCCATAGGATGAATAGAGATGACCCTCTTTTATTTCTGATATCGGTAATTTATATCTTCTCTCTTTATTTCTTGATTAGTCTTGGTTAGTCTGGTAGTCTGGTTTATCAATTTTATTAATCATTGTTCAGATTTATTTAATTATTATTCATGTTTCAAAGAACAAGTGTTTTGTTTCATTGATTTTTCTCTGTTGCCTTTGTTTTCCATTTCATTGATTTCCTCTAATTTTTATTGTTTGTTTTCTTTGTGCATTAGGCTTTGTTGCTCTACTTTTGTAGTTTCCTATAGTGGAAGCTTATAGCATTGATTTTAATCTTATTTTTTAATATATGCATTTGATGGTATACATTTCTCTCTAAGCATTCCTTTCCAGCTCTTTCTGTTAGTGATTTCCCCCTTAAAGTCCTTGTGCTTGGGGATATACTTTGTATGATTTCTTTTCCTTTTAAATTTTCTTTTCTGAGCTAGAATTTGGTCTGTCTTTATGAATTTTCCATGTGAGCCTGGGAAGAATACACATTTTACTTTTTTGGATGGAGTATTCTGTGGAACTCTATTGTGTGAATCAGACTGCTATTGTTGTTTAGTTCAATAATACCATTGCAGAATTGCTACCTGCTTGAACTATTATTTCTTAAAAGAGTGCTATTGAAGTCTACAACCATCATAATGGACATATCTATTTCTCCTTCAATTCATCAGTACTTACCTCACATATTTTCATATTCTCCTGTTAGATTATTTAGTATTACTAAATATTCTCAGATTTTACTACTTTATTTTTATTCAATTCCCTTTTAACCTGGAGAAATTATTTTGGTTCTGAGGTTGGCTCTGTGTGTGATTCATAAGTTCCTCCAGCTATCTTTGATTAGTGTTAGCAAGGTACATTTTTCTCTAAGCCTTCAACTTAATCATATTGATATATTAAATTTTTGGTAGAATTTAGAGTTAGATCTTTTATATATCCTTGATAATCTCTTTTTTATTAGATAAATTTAGACCATTCAAATATAAAATTATTATTGATAAAAATGAATCAATATCCATCGTGTTTATAAATCTATTCTATTTATATAGCATTTGTTCTGTTTCTGCTCACTTCATTTCCAATTTTACTCTTACTTCCTCCAATATATATTTTTAATTAATCTACATAATTAATCTTTAAATAGCCTTATTTTGTTTCGTATATAATTCAGGTACTTTACTACAAAATATTCCTAATTCATCCCTCTCATCTATTATACATGGCTGTCATTCATATTACTTATGTATAACCTTCAATAACCTGATACATTGTTACTATTACTTTTTTCTTATCTTGATCTGAATTTCTGAGGTATTACTTTCCTAACCCTTAAAAAAATTTATGTATCATTTTTTTCAGTTCAGAGCTTTGTGTAAGGCATTCTCTATTGTGTATATGTTAACGTTTTACTTCTTGGTAAGATGTTTCCCTTGCTCTTTGGCTTATTTCAGGATTTCTTCTTTGTCTTTGACTTTCTACAGTTTGATTTCCTGGAGTCAGTACCCAAGAAAAATAACATATCCACACTAATGCTTGTACACAAATGCTTATAGCAGCATAATTTATAGTAGCCAGAAAGCAGAAACAACAAACACAGCAACTGATAAATGGATGAACAAAATGTATATCTACATAATTGAACGTTGACAATAAAAAAGATAAAAGGGTACAATATGGATGAATCTTGAAAATGTACTAAGTAAAAAAAAAAAAAGCTACTCACCAAAGACCACACATAATTGTATTATCTATCTCATTTACATGAAAAGTCCAGAAAGGCAAATCCATAGGGACAGAAAATAGATTAGTGGTTGCCTAGGCCTAGGGAGAGGGGATGATAAATGAATGTTAATGGGTACAGGGTTTCTTTTTAGGTTGACAAAAAATGTTCTAAAGTTATATAGTGATAAAAGTTACACTTTTATTATAGAATTACAATTCTAATTATGTATACTAAAAATCACTGAGTTGGATGCTTCAAACATGTGAATTTCATATTGTATAAATAATTTATCAATTATGATATTAGACAAAAATGAAAATACATTTGTAGAAGTCATTGTATGATTTATTTTTTTTTTTTTTCATTTTTTTTTTCTTTTTTTTTTTTTTTTCTTTTTTTTTTTTTTTTTTTTTTCATTGTATGATTTAAATGTTATTTTAATTTTTACTTGATATAACTTAATACATCAATTCCATGATAAAATAAACGGCAAATACAGAAAACCACATAAAACAAATACATAGCTTAGTAAATTATTATAAAACAAATAACCTTTAAATTATTACTATGCTAAGAAACTGAATTTTTCTAACACCCAGAAGCCCCACTGTACATTCCATCTTAAGTATAGGCTTCCAATGAAACCACTGGGTTAAATTTTGTATCGATCACTTACTTGGGTGATTTTTACTAAATCCCTATACAATATTGTTTTGTTTTGCATATTTTTTCAGAACTTTCTATGTAGTTTAAGTTTTAATTCCCAGACTTTCTCTGGAGTCATCATCTGAAATTTGTTTTATTGTTTATTGATAAAGGAATAGATACTTTACACAAGGAATTTATATAATCTCTCTACTTTATGTTTTGGAAATATATCACAATTGTAGTTACATTACATTTTAATAAAACCTTTTATTTTGGGATAACTGTAGATTCACATGAGTTATAGTAAGAACTACAGAGAGATCTTGTGTACACTTTATTCAGTTCCTCTAAGAATAACATCTTGTAAAACTATAGTACAGCATCACAACCAGGATGTTGACATTGGTATAATCAAGATTTAGTGATGATCTTCATCACTAAAGGGACCCTCATTTTACCCATTTATAGCCACACCTACTTCCCTCCTGCCCTCACACTCTACTGAAAACCTGGCAGCAACTAATCTGCTTTCCATATTTATAATTTTGCCATTTCTGCAATATTGCATAAGTGGTATCATAAAGTTTAACCTTTGGGAGTTGCTTTTTTCACCTAGTGGATATCTCTGGAGATTCATCCAGGGCATGAAGATTTATATTTATGCAAAAACCATGCATGAATGTTTATAGCAGATGTAGTACTAACTGCCCCAAACTGAAAACATCCAGATATTTTTTGACAGTAGTGGTTAAACTGTAGTACATCCATACTATAGTCTAATACTCAGAAAATGAGTGAACTATTCACATAGTCTATATGGCTATATGACTTTAACATCTATTCAGGAACTGTAGTAGTATTCACATCAGTGTAGTCTAAACAGGTAGATGTTTGTCATTTCTAATTAACATTAATGCACAACCTTTCTTCAGTTTTTTTTGAATTTTTAAAAGTAACCAAATATTTAGCACAATAGGTTTTTTGAATTAAAGAAATATAAGTGAGAAAAATTATGCAGGTACATCTTCTATTAACTTTTGGAACATTAATTCCTCACTGGAATTTGGCCAGCATGATTTTTGATGCTTTATAAAGATTTAAAAGGTAAATCCTAAGGAAGTGGTTAATATTACACAAATGTTTCTATTACTTGTCTTATGATCATTCAATGATTTGAAAATAACTAATAAAACAATGTGAAAAATTATAATAAAAACAAATTGTTTTTCATCTATTGTTGCATTTTATATATTTTTATATATTTGTAAGTATATTTTATATATGTTTATATATATTTTAAATGGATATGTATTTTATATATGTATTTTATAGATATAAAGTCTATATATTTTATGTATACATATGAATATAAAATATATTTCAATAAATATATACACATGTGGTATATGTATTATATATATTCATATATGTGTATTTTATGTGTGTATATATATGTGTATATATCCTATAAGCTTATCCCACAATATAATGATATGTTATTTTGTCTTTAGTGTAAGTAAGTCTTCTTGTCGAGTCTGAGTCTGAGCTTGTCAAAAATAAAGATATTTATTACATTTTTCCATTTAACTTTTCTGAAATGTTTACTAAGAAGGATAGAAAACAAAATTTCACATAATCATTGTTTTGTTCATTAGGAATTTTTTCAGAGAGATACTGTAGAGTTGGACTAAATCATATATGTGCTTGAAATGTGTATTTATTGGCTTTTATTTTTCTTGGATATATATATATAACCATTTCTTCTCTTTCTCAAAGTTAACTACAGTCTACTTATAAATCGATTATTTAACATGAGGAAATATTTTAACAGTACTATTGTACACCTGGAACTAATATTAAACCACACTTTAACTAACTGAAATTTAAATAAAAACTTAAAAAATAAAAAAATAAAGAGTATTACACATATAGTTGAATTTTTAAAAGCAGCTTGCATAAAAATATACATATCTGGTCTAAATTAACTTCCAAAAATAAAATATAAAGATTTAAAAGAGATGAACTGAAGTGTTCAGAATGTGGATATGGTATCATAGATGGTATTTATGTTCTACTTTGTGAATTTTTATAATTTATAAATTTTCAAAAAGAGCATGTAGAAATAATCAAATAATTATTTATTTTACAATAGCAAGTTACTTAGGCATTTAACATAATAGTATGAGCTAAACCAGGGATCCCTGGGTGGCGCAGCAGTTTGGCGCCTGCCTTTGGCCCAGGGCGCGATCCTGGAGACCCAGGATCGAATCCCACATCGGGCTCCCGGTGCATGGAGCCTGCTTCTCCCTCTGCCTGTGTCTCTGCCTCTCTCTCTCTCTCTCTCTCTCTCTCTCTGTGACTATCATAAATAAATAAAAAAAATAAAATAAAAAAAAATAGTATGAGCTAAACCATGCATCAGGTAGTGTCATTATCTCAAGTATATAGAAGTTATAATTATTTCTACATTGAGAAAAATAAGACTAAAAAACATAGGAGTAATTGGCTGAAATTTTAGTCAAAGTGGCAAAATTAAGTCAAATCCAGTCCTACTTCCAAAGTTTATGGTCAGTGGGCTACAGAAAATACAATTGTGCATAAGATTCACTCAGTAAATACATATTTTGAAGAATATGATTACTATAAATTCCAGTGATAAGTCTCTCCCATGTGGTCATTATATCCCATGTGAAACCACAATATCACTATAATTTTGAGACTAAGTGTTCCATTGTGAATAACAAAGACCTACTTATTTATCTTCTAACTAAGGGAGGTATATAAATGTAAGAGATGAAGATTTTATATTGATAAAGATCTAGAAAAAGATTAGGATATTTTGCTTTAATTATTGAGAGATCTTAACTTTGGTCTTCAAGATAAATTTAGATTTCAATTATTCTTAATTATTTTAAACTGTATATCATTGCTTATTAGTGTGTACACATGTGTAAAGAAGTTTATGCCAGTAAATATTATTCTGTCAATTCCAACTTGGTGCTCCCACATAGATCAAATGCACATTTCACACTTAACACAGCCAGCTAGAAGTCTGAATTAACTAAAATCTGAGAGGAAAGAACACTACAAGTTTACTTGTTTTCCTCATTGCCATAAATGATACGATTTAGTTATTAAATCTAATCTACTGGGTGGCTCAGTAGTGTAGTGCCGCCTTCAGCCCAGAGCGTGATCCGGAGACCCTGGATCGAGTACCACATTGGGCTCCCTGCATGGAGCCTGCTTCTCCCTCTGCCTGTGTCTCTGCCTCTCTGTCTCTGTCTCTCATGAATAAATAAATAAAATCTTTAAAATAAATAAATAAATCTAAAAGCAAGATACACAGCCACAACTCCTTTCTTTTTTATCACACTTTTCAGCTGTGGACCATTCCCAACAAAATATGAATATGTCCTCTCCTGTCAGTGAGTAATCATCTCCAAGTCTATGACACTATCATCTTTGCCTAGACTACCACAGTGGTCTCTGACTTCATTGTGTAACTGCCTGCACCATGACCAACTTACCACATAGCCATCATATCACCTATGCTGGAAAATGTTCAGTGGTTTCCCAGCACATGTAGAATGAAAGAAAACTCTTTATCAGCCTAATGACCTACATGCCTGCCTCTCCAAACTTATCTGGTACCAGTTGCCTGCTAGCCCACCATGTACCAGCCCCCACATGCTCCTGTACTTTTTAGTTGGTTTCTCCCACACCAGGTCACACTCACCTTGGAGCCTTTGCCCTTGTCATCTCTACCTGCAGTTTTCTCCTCTGATCTGCATGGTAGGTCATTCTTGCCATTCAGAGCTCAAACTATAATTGTCCTGATCAGAGACCTTCCCTGATAAGTGACTCTCAATGATTTTGACTCTTTCCCTTTACATTTATAGAAATCATTTACCATTTTGGGTTGCCTAGCATCACACCAATGTTCCCTACAAGAGTTATATATCAAGACATTTGGGAAATTGAGTTATGGCTAGAATAACAAAAAAAATAATAATAATAGAGGGAGTATATGTTCCATCACTTTATTCTCTGGAAAGTAAAATGTAAGCCAATGGACTGCTTTTGACCAAATTTGATGAGAACAATTTTAACTTAGAGTTCAACATTTAATAAATCATCACTATGACACTGCTTTGTGATTGAGGTATGGTCAAGACTCTAGTACAAAGGTGTAAATTTCTTCATATCAGCCCTGGTAGAAACATCTTAATCAAACCACCATTTTAAAATCACATTGTGTGTGTTCGTGTGGAGACACCTTGTTCCTTCCCACCAGAACATGTTTCTCTACCCATTGCTTCAATTCTGTGAACTGGTATCCTTCCAACATGCTTATTTTCTATGTTTTTTTTAAAAACTATCATCGATTGTGTGCAACAAACAAAACAAAATAGACAACAACAAGATACCACTATAAACCTATGAATAGCAGAATTCAAAAATCAACATTATGAAATGCTGGTGGTGATGTGAAGCAACAGGAATTCTCATTCATTGCAGGTGAAAATGCAAAATGATAAAACCGCAGTGGAATACAGTTTGACAGTTTGTTACAAAGCTAAATATCATCTCATACAATCCAGCATCCACACACATAGGTATTTACCCAAGAAAAATGAAACATGTTCACACAAAAATATATACAGGAATTTTCAGTGAAGATTTATGCATAATTACTAAAAACTAGAGCCAATCAAGATGCCCTTCAACATATGAATGGATAAACAAACTGTATTACAACCATGAAAACTGTTGTATTTTTCATCATAGAAGTTCAATAAATGTTTGTTGATTAGGAATACTTTTCGGTGATAGAAAGTAATGATTGTCTCAACTGATATAGAAAAAGCATTTGACAGAATTCAATCCCAACATTATCACACTTAGTACCAAAGACCGAAAGACTTAAAGCTTTTTGCTAAGTTGAGGAATAATATAAGAAACTATTTCCAGCACTTTTACTCAATATAGTACTGAAATTCTTAGCCAGTGCATTAGGCAAAAAAAAAAAAAGAAAAAGAAAAAAAAAGACATCCAAATTGGAAAGGGTGAAATAAAATTATCTCTCTTCACAGATGACATAATTTTATATGTAGAAAATCTTAAAGAATCCATTTAAAAATGTTAAAGCTAATAAACACAGCACAGCAACTGGATAAAAATCAATACACAAAAATCAGTTGCATTTTTATACAGTAAAATGAATAATCGACACAAATTAAGAAAATAATTCCATCTATATTAACATAAAAAAATCTTTAGGAAAAAACAAAGGCACAGTATAGTAAATAAAGTCAATGTCTTGTAATAGCATTTTATGGTGACGATTAGTAGGTAATCAGAGGTTTGTTGTGTTAATAAAAAAATTATTTGTCTCCTGTAGCATTTGAAATGGATTTTGAAAACTCATTTGAGGGGTGGAATTCTTGTTTGTTTGCTTGCTTTTCCCGTTCAACTTTTCTGCACTTACTACGAGTCCTTGATGATTTATTTAGAAAACATCCGAAGAGAATTTGGTTTCACATGGCAGAAGATTTGTCCTGGCTTCATTGGAACTCATGGAGACCCCTTTCCTGTGTTTTCACAGATAACTCTTGTCTTAAATCTAGTCCCAGTGTGGCTCCTGGGCCCCACTTACATCATCCTCTTCAGTTGTTCTCAGTATCAGACTGGCTGTGAGTTTCTGCAAAAGCTAGTCTACATATGGTCTCCTTCCTCTGTTGAGATTTTCGCCAAAATCCTTAATTAGATTCCCCTTTTCAAAACACCTAAAATAGTTTCTATTTGACTAGACCCTGGCAATTGCAAATATTTATCTATATTTCAAGTTTGCCTGGGGTCTTAATGAAAACTGTTGTATTTTTCATCATAGAAGTTCAATAAATTTTTGTTGATTAGGATAATAAATCAGATGATGAAAGGTTATAAATATAGATTACTAACTATGGAGGTGAAAATCTAATAAGACCTTAATTCAAGGAAAGAATACTTCTGACTAGAACTACATGTCAAATGTCTTGAAATATATTCATAGTTTTAACTCAAGACTTAACAACACAAACTCTTCAATACAGCATTCTTTAGTAAGTCACTTTTTCTCCTCCTCCCTCTCTTCTCCACAGTCATACTTACGGTCAGTCTGATAGTGAAAGTTAAAGTTAGTTTTGGAAAATATTACTGTCTTCTTCCTTGAGATCTTTTACAACATGAACAAATTTAACTTTTAGCCCAACCCTTAGTCGAGTGTGTGCTGTCACCCTTGGAATGGATACAGCTATTTTCAGTTCACTGACATGAGAGATCTTGAAATATACAGGAGATAAATATGTCTAAATCCATTTCATAGTTGGAACTGTAATTTGTGGTTTACTTAAGTGTATTTACTATTTACCTGGAAAGCTGCACAGGCGAATTAATACATTCCTGACATACAGCATCATAAAAAAATCCGAGAAAATTAATAGAAACAAACTGCCAGTTAGCATTAAAATAATTAGATGAAATATACTCTTTTGACATGAAAATGTTAATGGCATCAGGCTTCTAGAAAACATTTATAAGATCAAAGTGTTCTTTTTCACTCTGACCCAATATTGAAGATTGGTAAAAAAATATTTACATTCTTTGCAAAATTATATTTTGATGGCCAGTTATAGAATATTTTATATGGTCTAATAAAGATTAGAAAAATATTTTTACTTTCACAACATAAATCAGCCTATGTTTAACAATATAAAATATTTCATTGAAAAAATTGAAAGATTGTGAAAATTAGAGGATATACAGTTCTTTTAAAAGTGATATAGTTCAAATATTATGTGAGAGACACAAAACTGTAATTGGTATTATTTTTATTAAAATAGTATCGAAAATCCAATATAGATATAGAATAAAAAAATTCTAGATAAAAATATCATACTAGAACGATTTCTCCCTATAACTAGTTTGTAGTTTAGTATGATAGCACCCACAAAACAGAGCAGTAGTAGTTTGAAGGCATACAATATAAGGAATTATACACAACATACAAAATAAGATTTTTTTAAAGATTTTATTTATTTATTCTTGAGAGACACACAGAGAGAGGCAGAGACACAGGCAGAGGGAGAAGCAGGCCCTACATGGAGCCCAATGCAGGACTCTATCCCAGAACTCTGGGATAACTCCAAGCTGAAGGCAGATGCTCAACCGCTGAGCCACCCAGGCGTCCCCAAAATAAGATATTATACATAACATACAATACAAGGTATTATATACAAAATATAAAACATGGTATTATTTATACTCTTTTCCTATGATTATTCATGCTTCATTTATTCAAGGAATATGAAATATCATATTATTGGGTAGCAAATAATTATGACCACATCAAATGAAATTGAAGAACTTTACTTTTTTCCTATGTTAAAAGCCATTGTGATTAATATAAAGGATTAGACACCTTCACTTTGTTTTCCATTTTGTTACTTTGGACTTAATGAAAGAAATCATAGTACCTCTCTGAGATTTTTTTCCTTACCAACATTTAGAATAAAGTTGTATATCTCCTAGTTACATCAAAGAGAGTTTGATGATGATTTTAAAAATTTCTAAGAATTCCTGTTAAGTTTCTTTCACAAAGCAGTATCAAAGAGAAGACATACTTTGTTATTCTTAATGGTTTCCTTTGCAGGAATATTTGTTGCTGTTAATTCTTTTTTGTGATTTCTGCACAGTAATGAAAGTGAGATGGCTTGGGGCAGCCCCGGTGGCGCAGCGGTTTAGCGCTGCCTTCAGCCCAGGGCCTGATCCTAGAGACGGGAGATCGAGTCCCACGTCAGGCCCTCTGCATGGAGCCTGCTTCTCCCTCTGCCTGTGTCTCTGCCCTCTCTCTCTCTCTCTCTCTCTGTCATGAATAAATAAATAAATAAAATCTTAAAAAAAGGAAGAAAGAAAGAAGAAAGAAAGAAAGAAAGAAAGAAAGAAAGAAAGAAAGAAAGAAGAAAGAAAGAAGAAAGAAAGAAAGAAAGAAGAAAGAAAGAGAGAAAGAAAGAAAGAAAGAAAGAAAGAAAGAAAGAAAGAAAGAAAGAAAGAAAGAAAAGAAAAGAAAGAAAGAAAAAGAGAGATGGCTAGCTCCAGTGGTGAACAGAATCAGTGCTGGTCCCAAATGTTTCAGCCCTGCATGACACGTGTTGCAGACACATTTATTGAGTCTCCAGTTTATGAAGCTAAGATAGGAACCAAGTCAGCAGTGTTGTAGTGATTTCCCAGTCCAGTGATCTGACAAATTGTTGCCCCAATCAGTCTGTCAACATGTCTTCCCCATGCTTCTCTTTCCTCTCACTAGGTTGTGGTTGTGGAGCAGCCCTGTCTGGGGGTACTGCTGTCCCAGGTTGCTATGGAGACAGAGCAATAATAGATATGGGAGTAAAAGCAGCTTTTAACCTCCTCTTATTACTGACAAACGTGAACCCTTATCCTACTCAGGACTTCATGTGTAACTAAAGCAGGTGGAATGAGAATAAAGGAATTTCAAAGACTTATGGGTCTAGTGTCTTCAATACTCATGCTAGGAAGGGAGCCCAGCTTCCCTTAGACTCACCTACATGCCACCTGCTTTTCAAAGGAAATGTTTATGAGAATTATAAGAAGTAGCTTTCTTCAGTGCTGTTTCTTTTGAAAGTACTATTTGTGGGCTCACATAACTTCAATGAACATTCATTCTTCCTAAAATCTCTAACAGAACATATTCCATTTCAGTTTTGTGTTTTAAGTGAATGGCCCATAGAGTTCTGAAATTGACATTAATTTACGTCAATTCATTTAAACAAATAAAGTTTAAATTCCTTGTTACTAAGCCATTTCTATGTGGCCACACAATGATTCCAGATGCTCACTGACAAAATGCAGTTTTAGGAATTTGAGGGGCCTAATAGACTGGCACCAAATTATGTTTAGCAAATTGCCATTGATGTATTTACCCTTTTCCTGGCAGTTCCTTAGGATTGAGTCCAAAAAGCATGTGGTTTGGAGAGGAATGGGGATGGGAATGAAGTGTGAGTGTGACACTGAGTGCATGGATGCAGAGAGATTTCCCAGAGTTGTTTCCTTATTTTTGTCATTCAGGTCAGGACGGTCCTTAGTGACTCTGTTGGAAAAGAAGTAGGGTTTAAAGTAGAAAAGTAGACTAGAGAGATGTACGAGATGACAAAACAGAAAGACAATAAATTTATAATTTTGCTGAAGTTCATTCTTATATATTATCAGTAATATCCATATAACTAAGATGAGGAAATGTATGTATCCCATAAAGTATATGCATCCTGTGCAATTTGATAATGGCTTTTGAAATTGTGTGTGTGGTATCTCCAACATTTTGTGCATGATAGAGTTCTTTGAAGACTGAAATTTGTAGTAATTGTCAGATAATAGAAGGGATGTATTTTTTCTTCATGCATTTAGCAACATATAAGGCAGATTGTTTTTCCCTATTTATTGAATACATTACGTATGAAGCATACACATCTATTTTCAAGTATTTGAAATTACCAAACACCCAAAGAAACCGCTGGTTTCCCAAAGCAATACAGCTGTGTTTCTCCCTGTGCAAACCAGTTACCAAGGAAATGCAGCACAGCTTACTCTGGTGGCCCCAAAAATGCTGCTAATGGTATCAGAGTGTTTATACTGTACTCAATGTGCATCACGGGGGAATGGCATTTAAAATTTAGAAAAACATATTTAAATGACTCACACAATAGACTGAAATGACAGTGTATGGCAGGAAACAGTGCAAGTGGTTGTAAAATATTTATTTCTTAGTTCTATGTTGTGTAAACATGTTATAATAATATGCATATACAAATATTTAGCAACTGTATGATGCAGCTGCAAATCTAATGTGGGTATGATAATGTTTAGCTTTGTTTTTCAGATTTTTTTTAAGATTTTATTTATTTATTCATGAGAGACAGAGAGAGAGAGAGAGAGAGGCAGAGACACAGGCAGAGGGAGAAACAGGCTCCATGCAGGGAGCCCGATGTGGGAATAGATCCCGAGTCTCCAGGATCACCCCCTGGGCTGAAGGCAGCACTAATCCGCTGAGTCACCAGGGCTGCCCTGTTTTTCAGATTTTAACAATTCATTTTGTGTGAGATAATTTTATGCAGAATTTATGAAAATAAGGAAAAGCATTATGATTTCTCTTTTCCTTCAAGAATTTGACTTAAATCTAGAACACTACACTAAACATTCATATAACTATGGCTTTAATAAAAATTTAGAGTAAGTTTGTACATTATATATTTCAATCTAATATGATTATAGAATATTATCATCTTCATGAGACTTTGTTTAAAAATTAAAACACTCTGAACTTTCTCAGATAAATATGAAGATGCTCTGTACCTTACTATTCTGCCTCAAATATATTATAACCATGTATAAGAAATGTTAAAGTATTTTTATTTGTAAAAGATGTCTTTTCTTTCCCTTCCCTCAAGATTTGAATTGATATACCTTATTAATATATAGTGACTGTGTTTTATAAATATACTTTCCATAGTTGAAAGAAGGTAGGGAGCCATTTAAACACAAAGGTCTGATTTAAAGTTTTGGGGCCTTGGTAAACATTGATTACATTTGGTTTGGTAATTGAAACTTCGCTCATATTTAACATATGAATGATGATGTCTGAGTCATGACCAGTGGCAAAACTGGTGGCAAAATTTCCAAGACCTCCACATTGTGAGGGCAAACATTGCACCAGTTTTTGTTTGTTCTTGTCATGTTAAGGAATGAGAAGAGTGTGCAAACTTCAATGATATCCATATTATTAGCAGAATGGGTAGAAAAAAAAATCCTGTGATACGTAATATGCTAAGTATATTTGGGTTTGAGTAATTTACGTATGATGTTTAATTTTAAAAACCTTCCTTGTAGCATCTTTCCCCTTGTAATTTATTATGAATACTTGTCTTCTCACTAGTTTGATAATCTGCTGAATTAAAGGCTTTGCTACCTTTATTTAATACTGCAGATTCTGTTTTATAAAATATGGTGTTTTGAATTTGATAGACACTCAATGTATGTGTGTTGCATTGATTTAAACTCTACACTAATTAACCCCAAGAGGAAAATATGCACAAGAAAGTAATTTAAACAGATGTAGTTTTACTAATTTAGAGAGAAGTTACTTTCTCCATTTTATCCTGGCTCCTGATACAGAGGGGCTTTGTCGTCTATCTATCTTCTTCTCAGAATTAGGGCAGTGAGGTTGTGCATTGTAAATGGACTCGAGATATAAGGGGTATGTGGAAGCTGAGAGGTCGTGACTGTCATCTCAAAATCACTATGAGAGTCAAATATGTTCTTTAAATGATTACTTAAGATTTGCCATTAACCTCTTAGGAAAAAGGCCCAGTGAAAAAAATAGAGAACTCACTTATACATGTAATTTTACTTATCAGTCTATCCATATATTAGCTGATATATTTGAACAAGTCACCTACCTTAATGTTTTCAGATTCTCATTTGTAAAATGAAAAGTAAGAACTTTTGTCTTGTTTACTTCAGAGGCTTTATTTTACAAATCTAGGGCAGCAATGTAACTTGCATACTTGGTAAAACATTATTCATTATATAACTGTGGATTATTAAATATGCAACTGTTAAGACTTTCAGTAGAAATGAATTAACAAATCAAAATAATTTTTAGTCGGATAATGTGGGCCAATATTCAGTAGATAGAATATTGTCATACTCAATTATTGCTGGGATTTTTAACAGTGTTGCATTAGATTGCATTGTCATCTCTGAAAATGTAGTATTTAAAGAACCATTGATGTGTGTATCAGGTCATTAGGAATGACAGTGATGTTCAGGACAGGATGGCTGGTGCCCCAGCTAGCAAGCAGCCACCTCTTAGCCTGCTCATCTAGTTTTGTTTCTGTATTTAATGAGATGCAATATTCAAGCTTACTATTCTTTGTGCTTTTCTCCAGCAAAAGAATGAAATGATGAATCTGAAAACTGTTCTCTATTTGTTGGTCTTAGCAAATATATAAACCTTTGAAGTTTCCTTTTGAGATCTTTTGAAAGAATAATGTCAACTTAAATTAACAGGGGCCTTATGTATTACTTATAGTAATTGCAACCAAAACAAACAAACAGAGAAACAAAAGGAAAAAACAATTGTCTTCATATGTATTTGAAAGAAGTGACTAATTCAGCTGAATTTGAAGAACAGGCAAAACTGTTGCAGTATTTACATTTAAATACATTGCTATCTCTCCATATGTAGCTTTACAAATGTAGGTGTGTCCTTTAAGTTTTGCATTTGTAATTGAGTTTAACATGTTCTTTTCACCCCTGGATTTTACATGGAATCCTACACGTAATTTCTTACATTATATTGGTAATAGTATTTACATTTGACTCTAATTCATTAAGACTTACCATTAGTATGTTGTTTAAAATTGTGTCCTATTTCATTTTCTTCTGAAAGGAGAGCCAGATGTGTTTGTACTACTTATTTTAATCAGTCTTTTAAACACTAAATTTAAAAAGTCTCTCATATATTAAAAGTTCAAGTATATTAAAATCCATTTTGTAGTTTTTATCAATTTCTATTGATTAGTCTATTTGTATCTCAATAATATACAGATTTAATTAAATAACATAATAATATATTCAGACAAGGAGAACTCAATTCCTCCCAATCCCTGATGCTATTCTTTAAGCATAAAATATTTTTGGATATTCTGGAGAATGTTGACCTAATTTGTTCTTACTGAAAATTTCACCAAGTATATGGTATATCCTTGCAAAGCTTTAGATTTTGATTTCTATCCTTCAAAAAAAAAAAAAATTTACTTTAAAGCAATCTATGCTTTGAAAAATCTAAGGATTTTATGGGCTTTTTCTCCCCAGATTTTTAATATTTTTTCCTGGTTCTTATGGCTAACACAGGAAGAAGATATTTATATTATAATGATCCTCTATGAAGCTACCTTAACACATTATCTTTTAAAATCCAATCAGTGTTTTAGTGGGGAATTTTTTTAAATACACAATTATATCTTTAATAATGAGTTGGTTTTATTTTAATATTCATGTAGGTTTATTTTCTTATTTTACTGTATTTGCTAGAACTCATAAAATATTTTTGAAAAATAATGGAGACAGTGAGCATCTTTATCAATTACCTGATTTTAATTAATATAGTATCTTTGAAAAAATGAATATGGTATCTTTGTTTTAACATTTGGGATAATTTTTGCTGCTTTTTAAAACAACTGTAGTAAGTTTACCCACCCAAAATTCTATAATGAAGACTTTTTATGAGATGTGTTATGCCAGACTCTTTGAATGTACCTGTGAACAAGATATATAGCCTGTTATCCTTGCATAGCACACATTTTCATGGTACAGAGATAGAAGAATATTAGACACCATATGTCGGTGCAGTATGGAGTATGTAGGAATGTACTAATAGGTATGAAAGATGACAGAACAAGAAACTGAGGACAGCGATATGTGCAGAGCTATAATTTTAAATAGGTTGATGAAGATAGGACTTATTGGGATGACTTCGTAAAGGAAGTACGACTTTACGACTTACATAAAGGCGTAAAGGAAGTAAGGCTGTTAGCCATGCAAATATTTAGGGAGAGACCATATTAGGCTCAAGGAACAGCCAGGCATATTCAAGAAATATCACAAGATTTTCTTCTGTTCTTATTTTTCTCAGAGTTTTTATTAGAAAGTATAGCTTAGTTTGGCCAAATGTCCTTTCAGACTCTAATGAAGAGGCTAAAATTTTCTCTCTCTAATCTATTTTCTGTATGTATTAATAGATAAGTTATATATGTTTAACTTGATTAAATTAGTTACGTTGTTAATAACCTCGATATTTATCTAGGCTTGTTGTTTTGAAATAAAGCCTATTTGGTCATGGTACAATTTCATTTGTCATTTGTAGGATTCTATATGTGAATAGTGTATTTAAATTATTACATCTGTATTTACATTAACAGTGGTCTTTTGTTTCTTCATATGTCAGCACTCATTATTCATTTTCATTTTAGTTTTATTTAGTGACATGAATTGAAGAAGCTTTAATAACTTTATGCTGGAAAAATTTCTTCTTTAAGAATTAGATAAAACTTGGCTTTGAACCCAAGTGTTCCTGATCCTTTTGTGAAGTAAAGATTTCATGAATTTTAAAATTTAGTTAAACTGGCTTAATAGAACATAAACTAGGCAATTGGGCATATGACAATAAGAAGATAAAAGTAAAATAACACTTGAATTATTGAGGAAATCATCTTGGAGTTAAAATAAATACTATAACAGCATTTCTATAACCATGGGAACTAGCTAACAATATATTCTGCTTGTTATGTTGAAGTTCAATATATCTATCATTTGACTTTTCACCCACTTTTGTTATATAGAATCTTGCTCTAATGGAGTCTTTGAAAGTGATAGAATTATTTTTAGTCATAGTTTTAAATATTCTAGGAAAATTTGCTCAAGTGTTTCAACATTCTTTCCTCACTAAAGTTAAGTGGTTCTTTTGCCTATTGAAATTCACTGATATTATTACATCCTGATTTTAGGAACTTAAATTTACTATCCACTCAAACTTTATTCTTGATTGTAATATTTACCAAAACTCAAAAATTACTGTATACTTGAACACTGTTTTAGCCTGAAACTTTAGGAATTCAGAATTATTAAAATGTTAGTAGTCCTTTTTTAAACATATAACCAGATATACATTTGTGCTGTGACTTTTTATTTTAAAACGGCATGAAATTTGGACTAGAAATGCCTGTATGCTTGGTATTCCTTTACATATATATAGAGTGTTTTCATAAATTAAAATACAGGAAAGACAAAGAAATGAGTGAATGCATCCTCAGGAATGTCACATTACCTTTTTGGATCTGCTTTATCCATGATAATTCTGGTCCTCATGCCCTATTCCATCTACTCCTGGCTCTTCTAGCACCGTTCTGTATCTACTAGTCATAGTAATAAAAGGTGAGAGATGACAGTTTTAAATAATCCCAAATCTCTTCTTTCTTTCACATTGCCTCCTCTAAATTCTAGATTATAGTTGATTTTTCACAGGTCACCCACTACTTCCAATGGTGATGTGATATGATCTTCCTAGATATAGTTCTATACCCTATTTTCCAATTGGATAATCTCTGCTACTCCACTTAATTTACTATCAACCCAGTAGCACCAGTTCTTGTGACTATTGTAGACTCCGTTCTCGGTCAAATGTCTCTCTTAAAAGGCTCTATCTCCTGCCCTGAAAACTGGCAGCCACTATGACCCCAGGTATAATCTGTAGGTATGAATGTATTCACCTGCACTCACACTACTGAGAGGATAGTGTGCTCCTCATTTGCCACCCTGCAGATTCCTCTGAAACCTGAATGTGAATGCAGATGGTCAGGGCCAGAGGACCCTCTAACTCCACTTAAGAAAGCTTTTAAAATACAATTTTCTCTCACACTCTTACTCTATAATACATGTAATAAATCAAGGTTTTCCCCACAATTAATATAAACAAAAAGTGATTACATAATAATATATATAATAAAAAGTGATTTTTTTATTCCATGTTGACATGTAATTAACATCAGCAGCAAAGCATGTGATTGTATCTAGTGTTAGCCTTGTTGTTTTGTCTGTAAGGCAACCTGTTTAAAACCATTCCTCAAAGTCACATCTAATTTCCTTTTCAGCTAGAGTCAGGGCTTTAAGAAAATGATGTACTGCACTTAACAATATGTCAAGAAAGAGGAGTCAAATGTTAATGTGGAATTTTACGTAACTGTTTTCCATCACTGTCATCAGTAAGCGGCGATCTTGCTCTCTGGAGATCTAAATCTTACTTGGTAGTTCTAGCATCATGCTAGGCTAGTTACTATTATCCTCACAAACTTTCTTATTTCCCTTCTTGCTACTTTTGCCCACATACACAGTCAAGGCAGTATGATAGAATAACTGTGATAATTACTATTAGATCAAAATGCACATTTGATTTGCATCATACAATGTGAGTAAAAATGAAAAAAATAGCTTGATTTATTGGTGAAGATTTCTGATTTTGCAGGAAGATGACATTCATCATTACTCATGTAGAACCTGTATTTTCCAACCTGACAGTATCAAGCTGATGAAATATGCATTCAAAGCAATAGTAGCAAAGCAGAGAAAAATTTGAAAAAAAAAACCAAAACCCTCAATCCTGTTCAATGAAAAAATGAATATTCCTGCATTTATTAAGAAATGCATATGTGGCAAGGACTTGAACTTGTTACTCGGTTCTCAGAAAGAACCATAACTGAGCTTTTAGTAAAAAACAAACCTAAGTTATCTATGGTGAGATTTTACAATTAAAATTATTATTTTTATTTTTCTCAATTACACTTGAATGAAAACTTCAAGACTGAAGTACACATGTAAAGCAGTTGTCCACTGCCTATTTTCGAGGGAACCATATTTAACTTCTTCATGTTTATTCTCATATTTACCCTTAAGATACTCATACTGTTATTTATTATTTAATGGTAGAAAGAAATTATTTGCTGTACATTTACTATAGAATGTAACCATTGGCCTATTGTGTTCCACCATCCCATATATTACACTGACCAACAAATTCTCAAAACAATTATGTAATAATGATTATATCAGTGTTAAGTGCTAATACAAAACATAAGTTCATAAGTTCATACTAAGCCAAAAATTGAATTAAAAAAAGACATTGGTACCTTGAATAGGATTGTCTTGCATCTATAGAAAAATAGGAGAAAATTGTTATCTTTACAGTATTACACCTAGTGATCCATGACATACCATAAGTCTTCCATTATTTAAAAATTAATGTTGTATTTGTTTGTTGATATTGAATCAAAACCAGTTGACCCTTGTATTGTTCAAAGACAAAATTTAACGAAGTAAATTTGAAAGTCTAATGCACTTTGTTAAGCCATTTATGAATCAGGCAGCATCCCATCCAACAAGTAGAAAGGAGCTCCAAGTTTCTGTACAAAATGGAAGAATTTTATATGCACACATGAGAAGGGACAATTAGTCAAAAAGAAAGAAAGAAGAAAGGCAAGGGCAAGAGGCCCTTGTAGATTGATTACTTCATTTTCCTTTGGGAAATGGAGAGGACCCATGGGACAGATCACCTCCTTGGTGCTAACCAGAAAACTCCTGACTATTTAAGACTACATTTCTGGGAGAAATTGAAACTGCAATTAGATTAGGTATTAAGCCCTAGTTTGGTGACAGCCTAACATATATATTACTCCATTTTGGGCCTATGGTTTTCTTTCTAACAGCTTATTACTTTGTATCTACACTATTCCATGCTAAACACCCTTAGTAACTCAACTAGTAATATCTAATGTAATGATGTCTACAGGTTCCCAAAGATTTTTTATGCTCAAAATTATTTTATCTCTGAATAATGATAGTTTTATTGCTTCTTTCAATTTTCGTGCATTTTATTAGCTCTTTTCTTGCCGTATTGCAGTAAGACCTGAAGAAAGATTAAAAGAAACAAGATGGTGGACATATTTGTTTCATCTCTGATCTCAGAGAGAAATGTCTCAATAAATCACCATTAACAATGACATTTCTTCTAGAAATTTCTATATCCTCCTTATTTTTTTAAAAGATTTTATTTATTTTTTATTAATGAGAGATACAGAGAGAGGCAGAGACACAGGCAGAGAGAGAAAAGCAGGCTCCATACAGAGAGCCTGACTTGGGACTCGATCCCCGGTCTCCAGGATCACGCCATGGGCTGAAGGCAGGCACCAAACCACTGAGCCACCCAGGCGTCCCTATATACTCTTTATAATATGAAGATACTCTTTTTTATATTCAGTTTTCTATGAATTTTTTTCAAATGTATTTTATTAAATGCTTCTTTGCATCTATTTAAATTATTACATAATTTTCTTCACTTTTAAACTTTTTTCCACTTTTAATGTGATAAAATATATTACTTTTTCCTGCATGTGAGTGAATTTTATTCTGTCCTCAAGTTTGTGAATTCTATTTTTTGTCATTTGACTGATTCTATCTTCTGTCATTGAGCCAATCCAATAAGTTTTTTTTTAATTTATGTTAATGTATTTTTTAGTTCATTAGTTTTCATTTGGTCCTTTTTCAAAATTTGTATTTCTTTGCTGAGATTTTGTAATTTTTCATTTGATTCAAGGGATTTGTATTTTCTTGTTGAAATATTTTTATTAAGGTGACTTTAAAATCCTTGTCAGATAATACCAGTTTGTAATTCATCTAGTTGGAGTTAGCTGACTATCTTTTATCACTCAATTTATGATTTTCCTGGTTCTTAGTGAGACATGTTATTTTATTGTATTCTAGCCACTTTCTTATTATTTTGAGCCTATGGATCTTATATAAGATTTTTTTTTTCCTTTTTAACAGGAATTCACTTTATTTACCATACAGGTCATAGCCTAATTTTGTGGACTGTGGTCCCATTGCCAATATACTTATTTAGAACAGTGTTTGGCTTCTTTGATCAGATTGATTTCCCACTGTTCCCTGCTGATGCTGTTTGAGGAGATGGAAACCGTTTTCTCAGGCTGGGCCCCTGAAACCACTAAGTAAACAAAGGGATGCTTTTTTTAAACATTTTTTTAAAAGATTTTATTTATTTATTCATGAAAGACACAGAGAGTCAGAGAGAATCAGAGACACAGGCAGAGGGAGAAGCAGGCTCCATGCAGGGAGCCTCACGTGGGACTCCATTCCGGGTCTCCAGGATCACACCCTGGGCTGAAGGCGGTGCTAAACCGCTGAGCCCCCAGTGCTGCCCCAAAGGGATGCTTTATCCAGCAGTGGGTAGAAGTTGCTCTGTTGGGTGAGGGCATAGAAAACATCCCTTCTCTGTGCTATTCCTCCTGTCCTGGGATCCCTAACAAGTTCTTTTTTCTTTCTACCTTTCAGAGTTTGATTTGCATTTCAGTTGTCTCTTGCAGGTTTTTAGGTGTTTCTAGTTACTGAGGGAGAACAAAGATGAAGTCATGCCATCTTCTCCAGACCAGAAGCCATTCTAAATCATTTTGATAGCTAATTCTCTAATGACTGGAGGTTGAGCATTTTTTCTAGATGTTTAATCACAACCTATGATCCCATGTTTATTAACTGCCTTCACTAATTATTCATAATTCTCCTTTTAGTTGATGTGAGATTTTAAAATTATAAATATACCTCTATCTTTTCTAATATGTTTATTACAGATAACTCCTCAACTTGTACTTCTTTTAGTATTTCTTATGTTTGTCTTGATACAATTTTTGAAGAAATTGGTGTTATTTTAACTGGTAGAACTAGGTCTATTAATTCTATAATTTGAAAAGTGTTGAGAGTTGATGATAACAGTCTCCACCATTATTCCAAGTCTGCAGGGAAAGGAAAATAAAGTATGCAATGATATAACAAGAAAATAATATCTATTTATTTTTTGCAAAAGTCTTGAATGAATTGGGCCAATTTTGTTTAATTTGGATTAGACCTTTCATTGACATACAGAGTCATTTATTTTTTATCTGTAGGTGGTATATAATACAGGTTCAATAAATACTATTAAGTTAATGACACAGTGGCTTGAGCACCACATCTTTCTGTAAATGTCATAATCTCTCATATTGCCTAATATAGACTATATACTAAGAGACCTCTATAAGTATTAATGGAAAATGATGACATTGTGAATGAACAGAGAGGACCACCAAATCGTGGGAAGAGGAAGAAGTGATGGCTGTATTCCTACGATGTTACATAATTCATTCTTCCTATGTTTAATGAAATGTTCTGTCCACTAAGGAAAAAAGAGAGGTGGAAAAGACAGCAAATCACTTCAAGGTTTTGCAATCATATAACATACTTTGTGACCACACAAGTAACTATTATTTCATTCTTTTTTATTTTAGGTTCAGGTGCTTCGGAATGCTGGAGAAGAAGTGACCCTAACAGTGTCATTTTTAAAAAGGGCACCTGCTTTCCTCAAACTCCCACTGAATGAAGATTGTGCATGTAAGCATTTATGAAGAATAGGTAAAATGCTCACATCATCATATTTACTTTCTAAACCATTATTTCCTGACAGTAATTGGTAATTTTCTTAAAGTTGAGATTTCTGCTTGAATACAAATATTTTTATATCACAAAACATTCTATGAATACTTATGCAAAGGGAGCAGATGTTATTTTTGTTTTAGAATGTACTCAGCACATTTACGGTTATTTGCTAACCTATAATTAGAGGCATAGTATTTATTGTAAAAATAGTATCACATCAACTACACACATTTTGTGTCTCTATTATATTTCATTCATAATAATTGATTAATATATTTTCTCTAACTATGAAATGATATACTTTCATTTGTCTACTTGACTTGCTAAACAAGCATTTACACGTAAGTTAGTCCTGCTGAGGCTAGGAAGATTGAAGGAAACCAGTTCATGTGGAAACTCATAAGAGTAACTTAAAAATCTCTGTATCGATTTATACATTAAGAAATAAAATAGGGCCGCCCCCGTGGCCCAGCGGTTTAGCACTGCCTTCAGCCTGGGGTGTGATTCTGGAGACCAGGGATCGAGTCCCACATCAGGCTCCTTGCATAGAGCCTGCTTCTCCCTCTGCCTGTGTCTCTGCCTCTCTCTCTCTCTCTCTCTCTCTGTCTCTCATGAATAAACATAAACATAAACAAAATCTTAAAAAAATATAATATCATCTAACACTTTTGCTAAAAATCAAAGAAGAATATATTTTTGAGACATAATTTGCATGTAATGAAATGCAAAGATCTTGAACAATTGGATTGGTTCTGACAAATGGACACATTTGCTTAATCCACATGCCTTTAAATCACAGAAAGTCTCCTCTGTGCCTCTTCCCAATAAATAACATCCTCAGAAACAGCCATTAATTTGATTTCTTAACATCAACATTTCTTCTCCTAAGACTTTTTTAGAATGGAATCATACTGTATTTACTCTTGTGTCTGGCTTCTTTCATAATGAAAAATCACTTATATATTTCAATTGTTTTTTCTTTTACATTGCTGTGTTATATGCCATTAAATGAGTATGATGAAAGTTTGCTAATTGTTCTTCTATTGATGGATAACAGCGGTTTCCTGTAGTTTGCCACCATAGATAGAGCTATTATGAACATTTTTGTAAAAGGTTCTTGAAAGTCTTCCAGTTTTATGTCACTACCGTAAGTACTTAGGAGTGGAATTGCAAAGTCACCAGGTAGATGTATAATTAACTTGTTACCTAACTGCCAAAAAATATTTCTAAAACGGACTATATTTCTAGACCTCTTACTCTCCACTCCAGCAATGTATGAGAGTTCTGGTTGCTCTGATTTATCACAATATTTTATGGTCACAGATTTTTTTTAAATTTTATTTATTTATCCATGAGAGACACACAGACGAGAGGCAGAGACACAGGCAGAGGGAGAAGCAGCTTTCATACAGGGAGTCTGATGTGGGACCCAATCCCAGATCCCCAGGATCACGCCCTGGACTGAAGGTGGCGCTAAACTGCTGAGCCACCCGGGCTGCCCATTTTTTTTTTTTTTTTTTTTAGATATTCTATCAAGTGTGCAGAGGCAGCTTGTTATAGTCAAAATTGCATTTCTGTGAAGACGACTAATTATGATCATCTCCTTATGGTGTATAATTTGCATATATCATTAGAGTTTATATATCTTATTTTGTAATGTGTCTGCTCATGTTTTGCCTATTTTTCTGTTAGTATGTCTTCATATTATTGTACTGCAGGAGTTTAAGATTATATTCTGTATACAATCATTGTTGGCTATATGTATTACAAAAATTTTCTCTCAGTCTATAAATACCGTATTTTAACTAAAACTGTCTTAAGTTTGCAGAAGCTTTTAATTTTGACGATATCTAATCTACCATTTTGTTGTTCTTTTGCATATGGTTATTTTTTTCTGTATCTTCTTTAAGAAATATTTGCCTAGGGATCCCTGGGTGGCGCAGCGGTTTGGCGCCTGCCTTTGGCCCAGGGCGCGATCCTGGAGACCCGGGATCGAATCCCACATCGGGCTCCCGGTGCATGGAGCCTGCTTCTCCCTCTGCCTGTGTCTCTGCCTCTCTCTCTCTCACTGTGTGCCTATCATAAATAAATAAAAAAAAAAAAAAAAAAAGAAATATTTGCCTACCCCAAAGTTGCAAAGAGATTCCCCTACATTTTTCCTAGAAGCTTTATGTCATTGGCTTTTAAGTTTAAATTTAAAATCCATCTTATATTAATTACTTTTTATGTCTGAGCTAGGAATTTATAATCAAAAAGTTATTTTATTTCCATTAATTTTGGGGTTTGTTTTTCACCATAACTACCATGTTGATGACATAGGATAGGTTTTCCAATTTTGTGATTTTTCAGTATTATTAACTGTTCTAGGCTCTTTACATTGCTGTACATATTTTTGAAATAACACATGGATTTTTACAAAACCCAATTATGATTCTGATTTATAGATAATTTTGAGAATTAACACATTAACAACTTTAAATCTTTCAATCCATGAACATGATATAACTTTCCATTTATTTATGTTCTAATTTTCTCAGCAACATTTTAGTGCTTTCAGTGGGAAAGTCTTGCATATCTTTCATTACATTTATTTCTAGGAATTTTTTATTTTACCATAAATGGTATTTAAAAATAGTTGTCCAGTTATTGTTGCTAACACATAGACATAGTTTATTTTTATACATGCACATATTCTGCATCTATTAGTTCTGTAGGATTTCTGGTATATTTTTTAAGGCTCTCTAATTATATTATCTGTAAATAATGAATTCTGCTTCTTTCTTTCCAATCTATATTTTTAAAATTCCTTTTTCTTGCCTATTGCAATGGCTAGGACTTCCAGAAAATGTTATACAAAGTATTAAGAATAAACATCCTTCTCTTGCTCAAAACATTAGAGGAGAAATTTCCAGTTTTTTTTTATCACTAAATATGATATTAGCTCTAAGTACTCACACATGCCCTTTATTAGGTTGAGGTACTGTTCTTTTATTCCTGGGTTACTGTGCATTTTTCTTGTTTTTCTTTTTAACATAAGGAGATGTTCAATTGTCACATTTTTTTTTATATTCATTGAGATATATTTTTAATCTTTTAAAAATTCTGCTCATACGGTGAATTTTTAAATATTTATTTTGAATGCCAAATTAAACTTGTATTCCTAAGATAAACACCACATGATCATGAAATGTTAAAGTATATTTAATATATTACTGCTTTCAATTTGCTAATATATTAAGACTTTGTAAAAAATATGTTCATGATGGGTATCCATATGTACATTTTTGTGATGTGTTAGTGGGATTTTGGTACCTGAGTTTTTGATGTCTTCATGTAACGTGAAGAATCACAACCTTTATCTTCATAAAGAATTTTCTTACCAGTAATACTATATTCTTCTTAAATAATTTAATAAATTCACCAAAAAGGCAACTTGACCCTAGAATTATAGTTTTTATTTTGTATGAATTAATCTCTTGAATTCTTATAGGATTTTTCTAATACTTTTCTTCTTCTTTTATAAGTTTTGGTAAAGTGTTTTTCAAGATTTTTTCCATTTTAAGTTATGAATTTATTTGCATGAAATTATTCATCATATCCTTTAATTATTCCTTTTGATGTTTGTTGGCTTGCAGTAATAGTATCTTCACATTCTTGATATTAATAACGTGTTTTCACACTCTTGCTACATCATTTTTGCTATGTGTTTTACTAATCTTTCCAAAGAACCTATTTCTCTCTTGGCTAATTTTGTCTATAATTTTGTTCCAATCTTACTATTCTCAACTTTTATTTTTATTATTTTCTATCTTCTACTTACTTTGATTTAATTGGCTCTTTCATATCTAACTTCTTAAAAAGAAAGCATAGATCACTGAACTTGTATCTTTTTCCTATGCATACATTTAAATCTTTGAATTTCACTCAAAAGACTGCTTGGATCTGTCACAGAATCTGACATATAATTTCATTCTGTTAAAAGTGGATATAAATTTTAAATAAAAAAAAATTTAAGTAATGTGTTTATCCATTAAAATGTTGTCTCATAAGATACAATGCAGATAAATATCAAAATAAAAATTAGCTAAAACAAAGTATGAAATTGTTAAGATTTAAAAAGTGGAAAAACTGTATTCATGCTAGTTTGGTAGAGAGACCTGCAATCCCCTTCTTAGAGACAGGAAAGCTATGGAACTTTAAAGTGATAATAAAGAACAAAATTATTTGTTTTTTTTTTTCAACACATTAATATTAGGAGTGTTACTTATGACCTCTGATGTTTGAATATAAGTATAATATTTCAAGTAAAAAATGGGAGTCAATTATATTAATAGTGCATATTTGTCAACATTAACACCTTCAATATATACAATGTTTTCCCAAAAAAACAATCAAAAATTTTAAAAATGTATTCTAATCTTAACTGTAAAAATTTCTGAATTGTGAAATCTCGGTTTAAGACATACATTACTCATATTTAGAGAAAGATATTAGTAGGCTTCTCATGAGAATCTGATATGAAGTTTTTTAGTTTGTTTCACCAATTTAGATAGCATCAGTGAGGGTACTTCCAATTATAACATATACCAAGAGCATTTATAAAGAAAGATCCCATGCAAACTTATTTTGCATCATGGAAAATTATGGTATCTAAAAATATAACTTGCTGGTAGGTTGAAACATAATGATAAATAGAATTATGTAGACAACCCAAATCCTGCACCGTTATAATTATGGATCATAAGTGTAGGTCACTTTGGATAATGAAATGAAATAATAATTTTATAAGGTTATATGTTTTAATAATAAAGCCTTGCAATATTTCTGAAATCAAAGATAAATACATGAGTCTCTTTCGGGGTCTCACTTACCTTATTTGGCAAAACTCTGGCTTTGATATAAGTGAAATAATAATTTATTTTACTACCTGATTTTCTTGACATTACTGAGTATATGGAAATATATAATGTAGAATGCATCAACTAGAATATTTGGGTGTTCTAACCTTTCGGGTGTTGTGATATTTTTCCTTGCAGGTGCTCCAAGTGACCAGAGCAGTGGCACCTCCTCACCTCTTTGTGACAGTGGCTTGCATCTCAACTATCATCCCAACAATACAGTAAGATGATCAAAGCATGGTTCAGATTAATAAGGACATAACACAAAGAAAGCAGAAGAGTAAAGTATATATATGTGTGTATATATATATATATGTATATATATACACACGTATAATATGTATGATCATATAATATATATGTGCATATAGATGTATATTCATAGTCTGCAAAAACTGCTAATAAATCTCATTGCTCTGATACAGTTGAAATACTTGTTTGCTTCATCCTTTTTGTTTGTTTGTTTTTATTTTTTTGTATGTGTGTATGTGTGTATTTATTTATTTATTTATTTATTTATTTATTTTGCTTCATCCTTTAAGAGTTAGTAGTTAAAATGAGCCAGGAAGGAAAAAATACATAGGTCAGTTATTTTTTAATGTCATTTTTATCCTTATAGGTCTGCATTAGGCCTTATGTTAAGCTATAGCGACTTTGTGAGATCACACATAATATCATATAATCACCTTATAATAGTGCATAGTGTATTTAACTTCATGCTTTATGTGATTTGACATGATTTTTGTCATTTTTCTTTTGAAATCATTTAGCTGGAAGTAGGTATCTAATATTCCATTTGGTAGGATTTCTTAACAATCTGCAGGCATACCAGAAAACAATCTCACCCACAAAGTGAGAATAATCTAATATCATGTTAAAATGTCACAAATGTTAAACTATACATATATTTAATCATTGATAAAATTGGCATGCTTGTTTTTTTAAACATTTAATAAAATGTTAAAGTTTCTTTTCCACTTGAAATTTTGAGTAAACAAGTTTTTGTTTCTTGGATTTCTGTTTATAAATATGCTTGAAACTCCTTATATTTCATCCTCTAAAACACTCACACATGCTAAAGACAAAACAGTTCTCTCAGGTTATATGCGAGTCTAACAAATTTCCCCTGGGATCACAAAGAAGAAGAGTACAGTTAAGTAGAATTTTATTTTTCTATTCCACGTCTTAAGATATAAAACATATATAGCTTCTAACTTGTAAAATTCATCTTTCATTTGAAATTCTTGACCTAATTGTGTCATTTTACTTAAAGTACTCCTTTTGAGTATCTCCAGCCTTCATTGTACCTCACTGCACCAGTTCTATTCTTTACCTGTGTGCCTTAAGTACCTACATTCTTTTAAATATTATTATTTATTTGTTCCCAAAGAGGAATCCTTGGCAAGACCAAAGGTTATCTCTGCCTGCATACACCAAGCACCTCCTGGTGTACTTCATCTGATCTTTTTTATTTTTGTTCCCAAAGAAATAATTGTCACATTATAGATAATATTTAAAACACTGATCATCAGAAGATGGCAAGATTGGAGTGGCTTAAATATCCTAATGAATCAATGAATATATACATTCTATGTTGCCATTAGCAATTCTAATTCTAATTCTAATTCTAATTCTAATTCTAATTCTAATTCTAATTCTATTTTACAGACTTTTTACAATCTCCAACCAAATCTTTACCTATTACTTCAGAAACCGCTCACCTTCTTTCCTTACAACCTAGATGCTCTTGATGCTTTCCATGTCCTACCAGGCCCTTTACTGGGCTGGAGCAACTACCCCCAGCTGCTGTGAAAGCTCTTCTCCCCAACCCACTCCATTCACTGCTGACTTTCTTAGAGCCTGGGCCTGAGAATCTGGAATCACTACACCCTCCCAGGGTATGGCTGTAGCCAACAAATTGAGGACTTCAAGAGCCCACATCTCTGGCAAGGTTGTTACCTGTCTCATCCATTGCTTCCCTCAGTCCTCACAGGTTTTTCCTAAGAACTTTCCCTTCACATATCATTGACTCAAAAGTTCCCATCTCAGCTCTGTTCCTCAGACAGGAAGGAAGAGCTCTTTTACTTCAGAGTGGGAAGCTGTTTTATTCTAATTCTTGTCTATTACCTGTAGACTCCTCTATAATAATGAGAAGTAGAGAAGTGAGCATGGAAGGGCTATGGCTAAGAATCAGTCTGGCTTTTTAACTCATCTGGTTGACATACTAAAATATCCGTGGATTTAATTTCATAAACCATGCTTCTATGTTGTTGCTTATTATCATGTTCTCCTTTAGAAAGATATAATTAAGCAATAAAATTACTGAGTGATTCTACAACATGACTGTTCCAAGTAAATCCCTCTAATATAAATTTTTTTAAAAACAATTGTAAATTTCCCTTATAGGATTTATGTCTTTCCATTTTCAAGAGGGATTTTTATTTTCATTTTTAGCTTTAAGATTGAACATTATTTTGACGAATTCTGAAGGTATTAAGTGCAGAGTAATGCATGATACTTATCACGATTTTAGAGAATAAGAACAAAGATGTATAAATTGAAATAAAGTATATTAAAAATATTTTAAATGGTGAAATAATCAGGATAAAAACCTGAATTATTCTTTGCATAGTTTCACATCTGATTGTGAATGGTAAATGTTGTGCTATGATAGATATGGTCCTAGAATCATAAAGATGTAGGTCTGGGTACGCCTGGGTGGCTCAGTGGATGAGCATCTGCTTTCAGCTCAGCGTGTGATCCTGGGGTCCTGGAATTGAGTCCCACATTGGGTTCGCCACGGGGAGCCCGCTTCTCCCTCTGCTTATGTCTCTGCCTCTCTCTGCCTTAGTCTTTCATGAATAAATAAATAAAATCTTTAAAAAAATATGTAGATCTGAGTGAATCTGCCTGACACTGACATTTGCAGGCTGGCTGACTTGAACCAATTATTTACTGTAAAATTTCTCAGGAGAGAACCATGTGTACTGGGGCCCTTTGAGTTGGTTCTAGACATACACTGATGTGTGCTTAATAGTTATAGGGCAGCTTAGTGGCATCCACGACACTTGAACTTGCTCCAGTCTGTTCTGGTCATAGAAACTTAGTTTGTTTACCCTAGTGCATCACTCAGGATTGTTGTTTTTTAAGTACCCTCATGCAGAAAAGGTGGGGAAGCAATCATTTACTGCACCTAAAAAAGTTTTAGGTTTTTCTTTTGTGAGAGGAAGCCTTGTGACAAGCCTTATCTTTGGACATGAGCATAATAAAGAGCAGAGAGTTTAAATTGTCCCTAGGTTAAAGGACTAGTCAGTTGGGAAATTGACATTTTTTAACACAGATGGTCTGATTCTGATTCTTTACCCTGTGGTACTGTCACCTAATTGATGCCATTTCATTGTGTTGACCATCTATAACATGTGATATTAAGGCTAGAAGAAAAATTAATATGAAACCTATGTCTGCGCCTTTGCAATCACCAGATAAGCATGAAAGGCATCCTTGTTGCATCAAAAGCTAGGTGTCTTGGAGACCAATCACCAGTAGGGGCCCCTCACTAGATGGTCTTAGCAAGTCTGCTCCTGCCTTCCTACTCTGCCTGGTATTCTCAACAACTGGAAGGATTTAGTAGATTTTTATTAGCACAGTTGGTACCAGTTAACATAATAATGCCAAAGAGCACTCAACTTTTAGTGAAAATAATGGAAGTTTTTTCCCCTAAGCAATTTTGAAGAAATTAATACCTTAAAGAAAATGTTAGGGATGCTACCTGGCTCAGTCGGTAAAGCATGTGATTCTTGATTTCAAGGCTGTGGGTTCAGGTCCCATGTTTGGTATAGAAATTACTTAAAATCCTTAAAAATAGAAAATGTTAATAATAATATTGAGACTAATGGAGTTTCAACATCTAGACTAAAATAGGATCTCCTTCTAACATCATCACTCAAAAATTATAAAATCTATAGAATATAAAGAAATCAAATTGTGACTTGGCCCCTTACAATCCCTGGAAACTTAAATAAAACATTTTTACATGTACTACTGCCAGGAAGAGATATTTAGGTAAAGCTGAAATAATGAAAGAAGTGTGAATCATCATCAAGTGTGAAAAGCCCAAATTTTATTCAAATCTGTCTCTTCTTTTTTTTTTTTTTTTGTCTCTTCTAAATTTAAGGAAAAAGACCCAAACTTCTAATGAAAGTTAAAATACATGTAATTTTAAACCAGCACTGGTTGATTTAACATGACTTTAAAACAATGTAAGAAAATACAAACGTTATATAAACATAAAGTTAAAACAATGGACACAGATTTCCTTAAAAAGTTTTTTAAAAATGTTTTATAAGAATATACATTCTATTCAAAAATATTTACCAGTAACAGATAAATCACAAGCACTTGTATAATATTGTTTAGTGCTTAGCAGATACTCAGAAAATGTTGGCTGATGGAAAGAACTACAACTTATTTTTATATTTGTCACTTACTACTTCATTACAGTTACAGCTTGCCCCATATTTCCTGTTCCTGAATGAATTCAGTTCTGTTATTGTTCTATTTTTTTCTCCCTTCTCCCCACTCCATTTTTTTTCATATGCTTTCTCTACCATTCTTAATCTTAATGGTTCCCTCCTTACTTTCCTATAGAATTTTGTGGCAATGAATATGGATCCCTTTTTGAGGCAGTCTATAAATGTCTTTTGATTATTTTGGGGAAAAAAATGATCCCCCAAATGAAAAGTATTTGTGACAAAGGAACTCAAAACACAGAACTGAAAAAAAGAATATTGATTTGTTTGTATTCTTTTCAGGACACATTGTCATGTTCTTCATGGCCAACATCTCCAGGCTTGAGATGGGAAAAGCGATGGTGTGACCTTAGGCTGATCCCGCTGCTTCATTCACGTTTCTCTCAGTATGTTCCTGGGACGGATTTGAGTCGGTGAGTTCATGCTAATAGGGTCTGATTTTCTGTACATTGCACAGAGGCCTGCAACCAAATTTTGAACATAATATGCTTTTTATTCTCAGCATATTTCTAATAGTAGAAAGAAGAACTATGAAAAAATAGTATAACACAGTAAAACATTTATGAATCTGATGACACAAACCTTAAGTTAAAGCCCTGACTGTACTAATTTGCTATAATACATTCAGTGTCTTTAGTAGATACAGTTTTATTGTGATTACTTTTACCTCTTATCTTAGTTTTAGTAAGTTGCTTTTTCTCAAGGAAATTATACAGTTTATTTAAATAGCAAACTTTATTTTCATGTACTTGGTAATATTCTCATATTATCTTTTTAAATAAGTGTGAATCATTAGCGATGTCCTGAAGCTCTTCATTATGTGTATGTTTTATAAATTATGAATTTCTGCTTTATTCTTGATTGTTTTCATTCTTAAATTCTTTGGCTTGACTTTTTGTTCTTATAGTTCCTTGAGATTGATATTCTAAGTATCCTAAAACTTCTCTGTAACAAGTGGTATTGTAAATATTTTAGGCTTTGTGAGCCTATTGTCTCTGTCACAATTATTGAATTATTCTGCCTTTGTTTCATGAAAATGGCCATAGACAATATGTAAATGAATGAATATAGCTGTGTTCTAATAAAACTTTATTTATAAAAACATGTCAGGTGAGATGTGGTCTGTAGGCCATATTTTGCCAACTTTTGGTTTGATCATTGATTTTTCAGACATCCTTTGCTAATATGTGTAGTCAGAACTGCATTTCCAACAAAGTCTGCTTTAGCTATACCCAGAAATTCAGGATTATATCTTGATTTATTTACATAGTGTTTGAGTATATCATTTGATATAGTTTTCTGAGTGGCTGCTCAAGACACTACAATATACATACATATCTTATCACACTGCTGGTATTGATGTTTTATCACTAAATGAAGTATAGAAACATTACTTTCATTTAGATTCCTTAATCCTCCCTTACTTTTTAAGTATAATTATCTTAATTTCTTCTACATATATCAAGCACCCTATCAGGTGGTATTATGATTTTCGTTTTTCTCTCCTTCTGTCACTTTGTTAATACAATGTTAGCTCTTATATTATTCTTGCACATATCCCTGAAAATTTATACTTGTGTTTTTCAGTTTTCCTTCTGCTATAAGACTGAGTAAATTCTATTGATCTATCTTCAAGTTCTCAGATTTTATCTTTTCTTGTTTCCATTCTGTTGCTGAGCCCATTTAGCATGATTTTATTTATTTTGTTGATATGTTTTTCAGTTCTGTCATGTCCAGAATGTGGTAGAAGCTCAGCTCTCCATAGTGAGATCCTGCTGTCAGGGAAGAGGAGATGGAGGGAAAGCTAAGAGCAAGGATTTCCACCTCCCATCACCTCACTTCACCTTGGTGATGACAGGTGGGAGTGGAGGTAAAGCTTCCTGCTAAGCCATGGTGGTTAGCATGGGAGGAGAGGCAGAGTACTGACTAAGTCCATCTCATACCACCTCACTCAGTTTAATTGCTGCAGGGTGAGAATTGGGGGTTAAGCTTCCCACTAGACTTTACTGCCATTACCCCAAGGGGAAAGGGAATACTGCCTGCTTCTAGGTGGGGGATGGAGGATCAGCTTCCTGCTTGGCCCCTTGAACACCACTAGACAAGGGAATCAGAGGATGTGTGAAAGATTATTCCCCTGCTTGACCTGGCTGAACCCTCGGGGAAGGGGATAGTGGTTCCATTGATGCTTGATTGGATAAGTACAAGTTTCCAAAAAAGATTGAATGTGGTTAGTCGACTTATTTCCTAGTCCATTAGGGAGAACAACATTTCTTGGAACCCCCCCCTTTTTTTGTCTTGCTGTTAGTGATTCTGAGTTGCAGACTTCTAGAGCACAGTGTCTAGGATGTATGGAAGGCAATAAGTAAACCCATAAGACTTACTACCTTGTCATTCCTCAAGTCCAAAAATCTCTAGGCAATTAGCCTTGTTTTTTTACTTTCAAGCGTTATCTATACCTGTTGTTGGATTATGTCCAAGGTTCATTAGTTGCCTTGGGGAGCATTTGAGAGGAATTGGACTACTCTTTCTTAGCCAGAATTGGAAGTCCACAAAAATTGATATTCATGAGGTTTTTAAAAAGTATTTATTTAATTATATTTTCTAATTTTTGTTATAATTACTTCTTTGACTCAAGGACTATCTAAAAGTATATTGCAGAATTTCAAAAATATTTTGGGATTTTTCTAATTGTCTCTTTTGTTGTTGCTTTCTAGTATAATTTCATGCAAAATAATTTCAAGCCTTTGATACTTGTTGAGACTTAATTTCATCCAGTGTATGAATAGTTCCAAATGTTCCATATGCATTTAAGAGTATTGTCATTTTCTTTAGTGAGGTATCATACATATTTCAACTAGATTATATTTGTTCATTAAGTATTCTAAACCTCTGTATCATTATTGGTATTTTTGTTTATTGTATGAGATATTGAGAAAGGTGCTTTTCAGTCTCCTACTATGATAGTGACTTTGTGTGTTTCTCCTTGTGGTGTGTCAATATTTGCTGTATACATTTAATTTTATATTATTGGATATAAATAAATTTATAGATTTATGACTTTTTTATGTATAACCTACTTATCATTATGAAATGTTCTATATCTCTGAAATTGTTTCTTGCTTTTGAGAATTACACCAAATATCTATTAGCTAATATTTACATTATATATTCTTTTATCCATGTCTTTCAACTTTTATTAGTCTTACTCTAAAAATGTGTCTTCTCTGAGCTAAATCTATTTTTCTTTTATTTCTCTTTTTACATCCAAAATAACTTAATCTTAATCTTCCACTTGGATTATTTAGTCTAGTACTTGTAATTACTATTATACTTGGGATTATATCTATCATCTTAGTATTTTTTTCTATTCAACACTTTAGGTTTTTGTTTTTTACAATTAAATATTTTATCTTGAGATAATTGTATTTTCACATGCAATTGTAAGAAATAATATAAAGATTCTGATTACCCCTTATCCATTTCCCAAATGGTAACTTCTTACAAAACTATAGTACCATACCACATTCAGGAAATAGATAAGAGTGGATTTCACCACTCATTCAGATTTCATATGTGTGAATGTGTGAGTGTATAGTTGTATAGAATTTTTTCTCGTATTCACAGTCTTTTATCCACCATCACAATCACAAGCAAGAACAGTTTCATGAAAACCATAAGAACCTTCCAGTTGCCCTTCTATAACCATTCCAATATCCTTCCCCTCCAGCATGTATGTCCCTGACCTCTGACAATTTATTAATTTTTTCTTCATCTCTATTATTATGTCATTTTAAGAATACTATATAAATGAAATCTTACATTATGTAACCTTAATGGATTGAATTTTCTTTTTTTTTTTTTTTTTTTTGGATTGAATTTTCTTACTCAGCATAATTCTCTAATAATTCTTCCAAGTAGTTGCATTTTTCAATTGTCCATTGTTTTTAAATTTCTAATAGCATTCCATGGTACGGGTATACCACATTAAAAATATTCACCCCTTGAAGGATATCTAGGTTGTTCCAGTTCGGGACTATTTTAAATTAAGATGCTATGAAAATTTATGTATGTTTTTACATGAATATACTCTTTCATTTTTTTGGTTAAATGCTCAAGAGCTCAATTGTTGAGTTGTATGCTAATGACATATTTACTTTTGTAAGAAACAGGTATACTGTTTTTTAGAGTGGTTGTACAATTCTACATTCCAACCAGCATTGTATGAGTGATCCAGTTTCTCTACATCTTTGGCAGTATTTGGTGTCATTGCTGTCTTTTTAGTCTACATTCTGATAGGTATTTAGCAATATATTATTGACCTGAATTTGTGTATCCTAATGATATTAAACATCTTTTCATGTGCTTCTTTGTCACACAAAATCCTTTTTGGTGAAATTTTTTTTATTATATTATAATTAACTTATTTTTTGTTTTTTTGTTTATTTTTACTATTGAGATTTGAGAATTTTATTTACATTCAAGCTAAAGTTCTATATCTCAAAACATTGTTTTTTTGTATTTTTGTATTTTATTTCCTTTAATTTGTTAAGGTGTTTTTGACAATAATTAAAAATTATTGTTTTTATTTCCTTTTATATACATATATATAATATATATATTTAAGTTTATACTTTTTTGTTTGTTCTAGTTATTACCTAAACATTATACCATATGTCTTAGTCCATAAGTCCATAAGTCCTAAGACTAAGGAAAGACTGAGACTAAGTCCATTCAGACTGCGATAACAAAATGGGTCATTTATAAACAACAGAAATTTATTTCTTATAGTTCTGGATGCTGGAAGTCCAAGATTAAGATACTATGATGGTAGAGTTCTCTGATGAAAGTGATCTTCCTTATTCATATCAGTCATCTTCTATGTCCATATAAAGTGGAAAGGCTAAGGATTTCTCTAAATCTCTTTTATAATACACTAATCCCAATCATGAAAGCTCCACTTTCATGATTTAAGCATCTCCCAAAATTTCCACCTATTATTGCTCTCATGTTGGTCATTAAGATTTCAATATATAAATTTTGGGGGTGAGGGCAGCGGGGAGATAAACACTCAGATGATAGCATCATACAATTTAATACAATTTACTAATGTTGTCTTTTCAGAAAATGCTAGAAACTCAGAATGCTTTAATTCTTTTATTCCTTTCTATCTTTGGACATATTTCTGATATGATAATAATTATATATGTATTTTAAATTCCTCAAGAAATTATGTTATTTTCATATAACTCTTCATATATATCCCACATTTAATCTTCCTGTTTTTCTTTCTTTCTTTTGGTTTTATTTTCTTCCACTTTCAGAACTCTCTTAATAATTTTATTAACAACATATTTTTAAATGCATATATTTGTTTTCTTTTTACTTAAAAAAAATTACACAGGCAGATGATGTAGAATCACTTAGTTAAAACAATTTATGAGAGAAAAGAAATTGTTTGCATGAGTCCAGATGACTCCCCACATTTTTATTTTTATGGCACAGCAATACATCAACAGCTTTTAGCAATTGAATTAATTACACTCAATAAATATTACAGTAATAAGCAGTTATAAACATAGCACTATTCAGAGTGGATTGCACAGCAATTCAGATTCAAGAGCTAATTTATTGTTCATTCATTCACTCAATAAATATTGATTTAATGTCTGTAAGTAGGAGGTGTTGTGTTTGGTTCTTTCCCTGAAAGAGCTTAAAGGACAGAGGCAGTTGCATCAGTGAGGAGAAATAAATAAATAAATAAACGGATAAATTACTGGCCCATGATGGCAAATATAGGAAATTACTTATGTTGGTTTCAAAACCTAGGATGTTATTCTTTGGTTGGTTTTCACAAGGCCTGTAATTTTAATTTTAGTGATAAATTACCTCTCATATTTAATTGCAACAAAGATGTGTTATTGTCATATACTATTGTGTAGGTATGAATTTAAACATCACAATATTTTTTTCAGTGATAGAAGTTTATGTTCATCTATGATAATGACCTTGATTTAGAAATATATATCGAATTTCAATTCTGAAGTGTCATAATATTGCAGAGCATTGAAGTGTTAGGTTATTAGAATGGGAGTAGAGATTCTGGGAATTTTGGCTATTTTTTAATTGCTAAGCTTAATTTTCCCTATATGAAAAATGAATATTAAAACGTTATATGTATAATTGAGTAGTGGTATCACCTACTGCATGCTTTTCAAACAGTATGAAAATCAGTAGTGTTGAAATAAAATCTACTGATTTGCACTATTACTTTTAGAAAATTCCAATGACAGCAGAATCCCTAGTGCCTTTCCAAGAGTGCTCAGCCTTTTTCTCCTGAGGTGAGGACATATGAATTGTTTTTTTTTTTTTTTTTTTTTTGGCACCTGTGGATGAAGTTTAATACCTGAACAGAGAGCAAGAAGGATGGTGATTGTGAGAAATGGAGAATATTGTAAAATGAATTCTAATGATGGAGACAAATATGAATCTAACTCATAAGAAACACTCAATTCATTGTTGCTCATTGAAGAATGGGACTTTTTAGAAATGTATAGTTTGGGGGATCCCAGGAGGAAGTAAAACAGGTGATAGTATGAAATAGAAAAGGAGTAAGTAGGTGGGGGAGAAAGACTGACTATAATCCTATAAAAACGGAATCTATTGTAAGCAGGGTTTAAGGTGAAGAAAGTAGTTGATTGTATCAACTACAGAAAAGAAATACTGAAAGGACTCAGAAACCCATTAATTTTGGAGTGACAGGGTACGATAATTTTTGGAGTGAATTAAATTGATAAATAGTTGGTTATAAGAAGAATATTGACAGGGGTGCCTTGGTGGCTCAGTTGATTAAGCATCTGACTCTTGATTTCAGCTCAGATCATGTTCTCAGGGTCACAAATAAGATCTTAAAAAAAAAAACAAAAAAGAAGAAGCTTTAATTAGGTTCAGTTATGTATACCATCCAGATGGTTTCAAGAGCACCTTATTCTTTCAAGGTGATGTCCTTGGAACAGCTCTCACTGTGGAAATGGTAGGCAGAATGTACATTCTGAGGACAGAGCAGGTGATGAGGATCCTGCAATAGCCGGGTCTAGCTTGAGGATCAACTGGCAATCATGTCTTCTCCATTACCCCCTCTAACGTTTGTTCCTTTTTGTTTTAAGATTTTATTTATTTACTCATGAGAGACACAGAAAGGCAGAGACATAGGCAGAGGGAAAAGCAGGCTCCCTGTGGGAGAGTGTAATGTGGGACTTGATCCCAGAACCCCAGGATCACAACCTGAGCAAAGATAGATGCTCAACCACTGAGCCACCCAGGTGTCCCTAATTCTTGTTCTTATACAGTGGTACTGTGGGGTTAAGGGAGAAAGTGCCATAGCTTCCTTAAGATATACAAGCCTAACAATTACATTTTAACATTTTCTGGTACCAGAGAAGGATAGAACTTGAGTATATATGGGAATTTGAAAAAATGAATAAGGAATAAACTTATTTGTTAAACTTAGTTGTGTAAGATAAGTAAGATGACTGCTGGATAAGTGAGTGAATCTGCAATATATATAATGCTGGCTGCAGTGAGGGTAGAAAGATGTCAAAGTAGATCAGAAGTACTAGGATCCTGATTCCCAGATAACAATTGTATTGGGAGTCATATGGTAGAAATATGAATTCATATGGTAGAAACAGCTGGAGATCAAAATGGCAGAAAATTATGAGAAAAAACCTCACATAATTGATATGGATGAACAGGGAATTCAGTCTAGGGAAGCATATAAGTATATGCTGAATAGATTTATGGACAAAGACAATTAGAAGGGTTTAGAAAAAAATGGAAAAAAATAAATAAGTGGTGATGGAAAGGAAAAGATTATAGTCAAATAACAGAAATGCCAGAATTTAAGTCAGACAGTGGAACTGTCTTGAATGACAATCAACTCTCAAGTTATCAAAAGCAATGGATTGCCAAAATAAAGGAAAGAAAATAAAAGGCATACAGATTAGGAAGGAATAAAAATATTTGACTACAAATGGTTTGATAACCTATGTAGAAAATCAGAAAAGTTGACAAAAAAATTTCTTTAACTAATAAGTGATAATAGCACATATGCAGAATACAAGGTTAATAGGCAAAAGTTAATCACTTTCCTATATATCAGTAATGAGAATGGGAATTTAATATCTAAAATGAAATGCCAGGGGCACCTGGGTGGCTCAGTGGTGGAGTGTCTGCCTTTGGCTTAGGTTGTGATCCCAGGATCCTGTGATGGAGTCCTGCCTCAGGGTCCCTGTGGGGAGCCTGTTTCTCCCTCTGCCTATGTCACTACTTCTCTCACTGTGTCTCTCATGAATAAATGAATAGAATCTTTAAGAAAATACAATGTCATTTACACTAGCATCCAAATAAATGAAATGTTGATCTGTAGGAGGAAAATTATAAAACTCTGGTGAACAAAATCAAAGGAAAACTAAATAAATGGATAGATAGTCCACGGTCATGTATAGGAAATCTTGATATTGTCAAAATGTCAATTGTTCCTAACTTGATCTTTAGATTCAGTGCAATCCCAATCAAAATCCTAGCTAGTTATTTTGTAATTTATTTTGCAAGAGTCAGAAGCTCCAGAATAACCAACATAATATTGACGAACAAGAACAGTTAGAGGACTGATACTATCTGACTTTACGATTTAGCAAAGGTGGGACAGGATGCCTGGGTGGCTCAGTGGTTGAATGTCTGCCTTCAGCTCAGGGCATGATCCCAGGATCCTGGATCAAGTCCCCCATTGGGCTTCTTGCATGGAGCCTGCTTCTCCCTCTACCTGTGTCTCTGCCTCTCTCTCTCTCTCTCTCTCTCTCTCTCTCTCTCTCTGTATGTCTCTCATGAATAAATAAATAAAATCTTAAAAAAAAAAGACTTAGTAAGGGCTGGAATAATCAAGACAATGTGGCACTGCAAAATACTAGACAAATAGATCCATAGAGCAGAATAAAGAGTCCAGAAATAGACTCTCATAAATGCAGGCATCTGAGGTTGACAAAGAAGCAAAGATAATACAATGGAGAAAAGAATCTTCTCAACAAATGATGCTAGAACAACTGACATCCATATGCAAAATAATGAATCTAGAAATAGACCTTATACCCTTCATCAAAATTAACCTCAAATAGGTCAGAGACCTAAATGTTAAGCACAAAATTATGAAACTGCAAGAAGATAACATAGGTGAGAACATGGATAAATTTGGGTGTGCTGATGATTTTAGATATAACACTGAAAGCATGATCTATGAAAGAAAGAACTGATAAGCTAGACTCCATTAAAATTAATAATTTACATTCTACAAAAGATAATGTCAGTAGAATGAGAAAATAAGCTATGAACTGGGAGAAAAGATTTGCAAAGACATCTGATAAAGGATTATTATACAAAAAGAAAAAAATGAAAGAATAAGAAAGAAAGAAAAAGAAAGAAAGGAGAAAGAAAGAAAGAAGAAAGAAAGAAAGAAAGAAAGAAAGAAAGAAAGAAAGAAAGAAACTCAACAATAAGAAAACAGCTTAACCAAATAAAAAAAAAATAGACCAAAACCTTAACAGACACCTCGCCAAAGAAAACATGCAGATGGCAAGTAAATGTATGAAAAGATGCCCCACATCATATGTTATCAGGGAAATGTAAATTAAAACAACAGTGGGATACCAGCATACCTATTAAAATGACCAAAACCCAGACAGTGACAACACTGAATGCTGAAGGAGGTATGGGGCAGTAAAAATTCTCATTCACTGTTGATGAGAATTCAGATACTTGGTCCAGACACTTTGGAAGTCATCCAGCAGTTTCCTACAAAACTAAACATGACTCTTACCATGTGATCCAGTAATCATATTTCTTGGTATTTACCCAAAGGAGACAAAACTGCACCCAGTGCATTTTGTACATTCAAAACCTGCACACAGAAGTTTATATAAGCTTTATTCATAATTGCCAAAACTTAGAAGCAAGATATCCTTCAATAGCTGAATGGATAAACTGTATATTCCATGTAATGGAATATTATTCATAACTAAAAGGAAATGAACTATCAAGTCATGAAAAGATATGGGAGAACCATAAATGCATGTACCAAATAGAAAAAGTCAGTCTGAAATGGCTGCATACTGAATGATTCCAACCATATGACATTCTAGAAAAGATAAAAGTATGGAGGCAGTAAAAAGATCAGTGATTTCAGGGGTAGGGATATGGAGGGACAGGTAGAGGAATAAATTAAGAAGCTGAGCAGAGAGGATATTTAAGGCAATGAAAATACTCTGTATGATATTATAATGATACATACATGCCATCATACGTTTGTCCAAACCCAAGGAATACAGAACACCAAGAGTGAACCCTAATGTAAACTATGGACTTCGAATACTAATAATGTGTCAATGTAGGTTCAATGATAACAAATGTACCATTCCAGCTGGGGGATGTTGATAATAGGGAAGGCTACACATGGGTGGAGTCAAGGAGTATATTGGAAATCTCTGTTCTTCCCCCTCAATTTTCCTGTGAACCTAAGCCTAGTCTTTAAAAACGTCTTAAAAATCCAAGATACAAAGGACAAATATTGTTATCTTTATTTTACACAAAGAAAAATTAGAGGTCAGAATGTTATGTAAAATTGTTTGCAATATCATTGCAGATAATAAATGGAGTGGGATAGAAGGGTGTTTTCAGACAAAGGGAATACTGGGGAGGGGAAATATAGAGGACATAAAATCGCAGGGCTTATTTAGAGAATTATGAGTTATTGTGTTTCAAATCATGAAATAAATTGGTGATTTAAACTTTAGAAAATAGGTAACAAAATAGTTTGGAATAGCTCCTCATATACCTTACCAAAAAGATTAGGTTTTGAGCCTGAACAATAAAAGCTGTGATGAGGCAGTCAACCATGATAGGAAGCCCAGTGCAGAAATGATCCTGAACCTGGTGAATGTGAATTGAACTCAACAAGAAATAGAGTAAATTGCTGGAATCACTAACCTAAGTGGATTTTAGACTTTTTTGAGAAAGGATCACTTTCTTAAATAATTACTAACCAAATCAATTAAACGGCCTATTTTCAATACCATCTGAGTTCTCTCCTATGTACACATTAAACATTAAGCCACTATCTCAAAACAGACTCTTATCTTTGTTCATCTTGGGTACTGCAATGCCCTCTTCGTTTTTTCATTTTCCCCATCTTTAACCACCACAGAGCTCTCTCTCTCTCTAAAATACAAACATGAGCCTTTCATTCTAATGTTTGAATGTTTCCATGGCTCCCTCTGACTTTCAGGATTAGGTAGAAATACTAACATGCTTTGCAAAGCTCTTAATGATTAGACTTTAGTTTATTGCCCACTTCATGACTTGCCACTTCTCACATGCACACTGTCTAAGCCAAATAGCCCACATTTCTCCTAACATGCTGATGATACGTGGTTTTGGATTATCTATCTCCTATCTACATGCTTTCCCCTTCTTCTCTTCATCTAAATTCCATTTTAAAAAGGTGTTACTAAATCAAATCTTTTCCAATGACTTTGTAGTGGAAAAAATAATCTGAAATTGAAGCTTCAGGTTATTTAATTCTAATACTGTAACTCTTTTTTCAGCAACTGTGTGTGCCTACGTGTGTATATTAAGAATCAAAACTGTGTTTGAGTATCTTCAGGGCTACTACAAATATTGTTAAAGTTTAATGTCTCACAATGCGAAATATGGATAATGTAGTCTATTGATTTCAAAACATATACCATCAAATAAGACAAAATGAAAAATATTTACTTTCCTGATTATCTCTAATCAGAGAAATACATTTTCTAAAAGCTAAAAATGAAAGCAAAAGCACTATACTTCTTGCTAAGTGCCTAAAGAAGCAATAAGTTCACTAAACATTCACAAATATTACAGTCAAGATTACATATTAATAGATTATTCAGAGTAAAGTTATTCATGGAGCTTCAGGGATATGTGAAAGTTATCTGGATCTCATCAGTTACTCCATAAATACTTGTTAAATCTATAAAGTAGATTATTCTCATTTTCCTATAGAGAAAATTGTGTCCCAACTAAATGGACTAATTTGTTAATACTCTCATTTATTTAATAGCAGAGGAAGAAATATGACCCATACTATAACCCTAATGATCAGCCTATTTTGCAAGAGGTCATATGTAAGCAAAGAAACTGGTTAAGTATTTCACTTACATTCATTAAGGGGTTTTCATTAAATCAACCTGGAAAGTTTAAACTGAATGTGAAAAGTGATATATGTTAACGTATATGCCTGGATTTATAAATGATTAGTCCCTCGGAATTATTCTTTCCAGAGACTGTGTAATGTATATGTTTACAGAGATTGCAAATTTGATCTAAGCATATTAACTTTAATCAGCTAAAAATACCAGAAACTGCCATGATTCATTTAAAACAGGACAAATATGTTCAGGACATGCTTTAACTTATGATACATGAAGAAATGGTTATGATCATCAGAGAGCAGAAAGAAATGTATATTACTAAACTCAAATTAGTTCTCATTTTCCATGGATGGTTGAACTCTGGATATTTTAAATGTCTTCCTCACTGCTGAGTATCAAAATTAAAGCTAAGAAAGACATGAAGTTACAATATTCTTTTCGCTATACATATTTTTTCTTGTCACAAATTCAAAAGAATGTTACTTCAAAGAGACAGACAATAGTTGTACTTTCTAAGTTTTTTTTCATGTATTTTTAAGAGGAAAAAAAAGTATATTTGAACACTTCTCTGTTGTCAGTTGAAAGGACTTGGTGAAGGGTATAAGAGCAGATTTCTCTAAAAATATTAATAACTTGGATGCAGAGTGCCTTAAAAGTGAAAGCTTTAGCATGCTTCCACATATGAGCTATGTATGCACTAGTGTCACGGGAAGGCAGCGTGACACAGGTGCTGGAGTTGAGGCAAACATTGTACTCTGTGGGGTCTACTTTCTCTGATGGGAGAAGTGAAATCATCCCTGCTATCCACATAGCCCTCGTTACAAAATGCAGAAGACAGAAAAGGTATTTATTAAGAGAAAAAGATACAAATTTGTATAATTTATAAAGCCTTTGAAAGCTGACCTACAGAACTTTTCTATTTCTTCATAAGTAGCTGAGATTTAAATGTAGTTTGTGCATTTCCAAAATGTATAATGTTACACAACAGAGTAATTCTCAAGCCCAAGCCATTTTGCTAGCTTCCATTCATTTTGAAAATTTTATCAATTCTTGTCCGTTTAGCTCATATCTAAATTTGCAAGAACTTGATACAGAAAAAAAATCATTAAAGCTGTAGGGAGCCAGTTTGAAGTCTATAGCACTTTGGTAAACAATTTAGGATGGCATCATTTGATTTCTCTAGCAACCACAACAACAAATTAACAAATGACCAAAGGATATTTATACTGGCCATTGGAATTTAAAGTTTGGTTGTTACTGAAATGCACAACATGCACATAAATTCAGAAAAAATTTAGACCTGAGGAGGAGCTATGAACCTCTTGTCCAAACCATCTTTGAGAGAGGAATAAACTGAGGTTAAACATGATTTGCAACTAACAAAATGCTGCAGCTGATGATTAGGTGATTTTACACATGATGTTTAATTTTTGCATGTCTTTTTTGGTGATCTTTCCGTTGTCAATCAGAAAATGCACTGAAAAACATAAAGAAGAGATGATGTCAACCAAAGTAATAAATAAACTAATATGTATATTTTTCTGGTAAACTGGGAAAATACCTCTAAAATATCTTAGATATTTTTCCATTTACATAATATATATTTTACAACTCAAATCTCCGAATTTATCTGAATCTCAAGACACTTTCTAGTAATTCAAAATTATACCTTGCCTTAGTTTATCCTTAGTGTTCCATTTAAAAACAGCGATATTGGGATGCCTGGGTGGCTCAGCAGTTGAGTGTCTGCCTTTGGCCCAGGGGGTGATCCTGGAGTCCTGGGATCGAGTCCCACATCGGGCTAGCTGCATGGAGCCTGCTTCTCCTGCCTACGTCTCTGCCTCTCTCTCTCTCTCTCTGTGTCTCTTATGAATAAATAAATAAAATCTTAAAAAAAACCAGATATTTATAAAGAGAAATAAGCAAATATGAATTTGAAGCTGTATTAGCATTGTGTAAAAAAACAGCTTTCAATGATACTATTTCAAGTTGCAAATAGATAAATGAGATGAGGTTTGATCTGATTTGTTTTGACATGTCTGCAGGCAGAATGCTTTCCAAGTCATTGCTGTGGACGGGGTCTGCAGTGGGATTATTCAGTGCCTCTCTGCTGAAGACTGTATTGACTGGCTACAAGCAATAGCAACTAATATTTCAAACCTCACAAAGCACAATGTAAGTAGTGATTCAAGGGATATCTGGTCATAGAGTTTCTCAGCTGTGTTAAATTTCTTCAGCATATATGTAACTTTACAACAACAACTTGGTGTTTACCTAAGAGTGAGCCACTTTATAACCATTATGACAACTATTCTGGAATACTTATTTAAAGAAAATCACTTTATCTTGAGAGTTTTAGCCCAATGTATAAGTTCTAGAATACTTACACATTTAAGTTTTCATTCACAAACATGATAAACCCTCAACGTGAGTTAAATAAGTAGAAATATTTACCATGTAATGACTAGACATATGTCTATATATAAGTAAAAGTATTCTGAACTAAAGCAGTACTGAATTTCAAGACAGCATTTTTGAATTTCCATTAGTGATTTTAGAATTGTAGCTGGAACTGTTTTATCGTGGAAGAAGAGAGGGTGAAAGAGCATGCAGACTGAAGGTCCCACCTAGGACGATGCTGGCACAGGAATAATCAAAAGATGCATTGTGCAATCCAGCAACTCACCCCTTAGAGACATGTCTGTATTACAAGGAATGGCTTCTCTACATTTTCTCTATTGTTCTACTCCAACCTTTCTTTCCCACTCCGATTTCTTCATTATCTTTATCTTCTCACTATCACTATTCTTATTCAGTCCTTACTTCTAGCAGAAGTATAGTCTAACAAAATATGCAAAATTATAAACATCACTTCATTGAGTACTGACATAGATCATTAAGGATTATTTGATCTTAATGAAAGATTACTCTGTTTCAAAGACAATACTAGATACCATGCATACTTTTGTCTTAATATACTCCTCCAAATACAATTCTATGCCTCGTTTGAGTATTTCAGCCCCAAGGAAATTTCGGAGATCTATTATGTAAACGGTCAAGCATAAATATGTAACTCTTTCTCCAACTCATGAATACAAAACTCTCCTCACATGAATGACCCTACAGATCCAAGTATCTTTGCACAGATTTTGCTTTGAAATCTAGGAAAGAGCAAGGTGATGCACGTGTCATTTTGAAGGGATTGCCTATGAGTGGAACTGCTAGGGATGGGACACGTGCATGTTCAGCACTTCTTGGTAATGCCAAATGTTTTTCAGATGGCTGTCCAGTTTGTTCTTTTCACTCTGTGGCTGTGGGTCTCTTTCTACGGATCACCTCAATACTTGGCATCATTATGTCTTTTTAAATTTTGGTTATTTGGTACATGTGAAATTATGTCTCATTGTGGTACTAATGAAGGGAAGCAACTTTTTTTCATGATGTCTAAATGGGTACAGATACACCATGTCTTGCCAAGGGATGTCACCCAACAAGGATGCCTGGCCTGAGCACACCTCACTTGAGCAGAAGTGACACTCTACAACACCAGTCTTTGCCAGCTCTTGGTTTCATCATATAGGAATTCAGAAGGTGATAAGAGATTTAAGACAGGCAAAAAAAAGAAAAGAAAGAGAAAGAAAGAAAGAGAAGAAAGAAGAAGAAAAAGAAAGAAAGAGAAAGAAAGAAAAGAAGAAAGAAAGAAAGAAAGAAAGAAAGAAAGAAAGAAAGAAAGAAAGAAAGAAAGAAAGAAAGAAAGAAAGAAAGAAAGAAAGAAAGAAAGAAAGAAAGAAAGAAAGAAAGAAAGAAAGAAAGAAAGAAAGAAAGAAAGAAAGAAAGAAAGAAAGAAAGAAAGAAAGAAAGAAAGAAAGAAAGAAAGAAAGAAAGAAGAAAGAAAGAAAGAGGTGTTCTCTGAGGATCATGCCTTTCCTCATTCTTGACATCTTTTTTAGGGATGTTTCTAGGGATAAAGTACTATGAAAGTACTGACTTTTTATTTCATTATATACAATAATTAGAATGCCTAAGAACTGAGCCAAGATCTTATGTTTGTGAGAAAAAAAAAAGTATTTTTAAAAGAACAGAATGTTAAATTTTAAATCAATTTTTTTCTCTTACTACATCCAAATTTACATTGACCCCATATCCTAGGAACATTCTTATGAAAACTGTTTCTTTGGAATATATATTTAGTTAGAACGCTGGGACCCAGAAGACAAGCATATGAGAAGAAAATGAAGATGCAAATGTTTCTATCTCTGTAGCCAGAGAAAAACAAGCCAGATTTTACTGCTTGTTTTTCACTCTTGTGATGAGTACTTACCACAAGAGAGGAAAGCAGACTTTATTATCCTATACTGAGAGATCCATATGTCTAGTATGATAATGCTGTTCTACTAAAGTTGTCTAATTGTTCTTACGTACCTTTGTAATCACATTCTAACTGCATGTCCTTTTCATTTTGTAATCAGTTCTCACTCAAAAGTATTATGATAGCAACAAACTCCCACCTTCCTTATAGTGCTACATAAATGTTGAAAGGTCATTGGGCATAATAATCATATGTGAAAGTTAGATTGACTTTCATGAGGATCAGTGGCTTCCCTGATGATACCATTGATATGGTTGGTTCATATGAAGAAAGAAATGATACAGATTGAGAGCAGCTGGATGAGTTTTGTTTAGATGAGTTTTGTCAGATCATTCTAGTTCTCTTAATTTTTTTATTCTAGAAAAGATAGAAATAATACTTTGCAGAAGGACATAGAAGTTTTTTTTTTCTCTATATCTTCAAATACTGTGAGGATGTGCAAGCTTTTGGAAGTATAATTCTGAACAGTTTACCTGCTATTAATAGACTCAAAAAGGAAAATATTTAGATATCTCAGGAAATTTAACTCAAGAGATTAGCATGAATAGACATAATATGAAAACAAGATCATCTGGAAAATGCATATAATTATGTTAAAAAGTAAAAACAAAAATCATATTATTGAAATGAAATAAAACATATATGTAATCATAATGACTAGAAGAAAAAAGAAATATTAAAATATCATAGAAACTTTTTAATACTGAATCATAGTTTAGCAATTGAAGTAATTATAGAATATATATAGAAGATATATAGAAGATTAAAAGAAAGCAAACAAAACAAAAGCTGTATACTAGAATTACTTGAGTGATATGTTAACCATTTGCTAATTCTTTGGTCACTGATTTCCATCAGTAATAATTTTGTTTAATAGGGGTATTTTCATACCTGTTTTATGTGGAAATCCCATTGTATTTGCTATCCAAAAACATTCTTTTTCCAGAAGGTCATTGAAAATAATGGTTAAAAATATTTAAACAAACAGTTACTATTTCAATTTAACACTGTTCAAGGTGACTTCAAAATATTGACAGTGCACTTTAGTAAATGGCATAGAGTAGAAGAAGATACTGCAGGGATTTGCCTTAAAACCATGCTTGCACAGAAGCCCATTCATTCTACTTAAACAATATGCTCACACTTTGGAAAGGAAGGAATGGCAGAGGCTACAGTTAGGTTCCAGCAGGCTTAAACCAGCTCTATTAGGCATTTTCTATTATTTTGGGTAAAGTAGACTTGAATAGACTTGTAAAGGTAAAACTCATGAATTGTAAAAAACAATTAATACTTTTAAAATTCCTTTTTCTAACCTTTATTACGTTACTAAATACATGATCAAGTATCGCTAGAAAGTTATTAATTTTTATTCCATGATCACATCATATTAAATAATTGAAGATCTTAAACTATAGTGACATTGTAATGGGATGTCATGGGATGAAACTCTTGGGAAATTTAGAGGGGGGGAATGTATTTTGCATATAGAAGGAATGTGCGTAATTAGGGGCCAGCTGGCAGACTTCAATAAGTGGGTTTCTAAGGTGACTCCCAATTTTCTCAACTTTCTGCTTTTCACAATATATGCAGTCCTCCTCCTTCATGTGCAGGCTGGATAGTGAACTGAGAAGCAGATGCTTCCCTTTCAAAATTTCATAAGACACTGCAGTTTCAGTTGACCTGACTACAACCTAGTGACAAACCCAGAGAGAGAGGACCCAGCTAGCCCCACCTGGATTCCTGACTACAGAAAATATAAGATGGTAAATGTTTTGTTACGTCACCAAGCTTTGGAATTAATTATACGTAATAGAGAACTGCATTTGTTTCCTAGAGCTGTATAACAACTACAAACTTGGTAGCTTAAAATGATATAACTTTATTTTCTCATAGTTCTGGAAGGCAGAAGTCCAAAATCAAGATGTTATCAGGGCTACATTTGGAGGCTCTAGAGGAGAATCTCTCCTCTTCCCTTCCAGCTTCTGGTTGCTGTCAGTATTTCTTGCCTCCAGGCTCAGGGCCACATTACTGTAATCTCTGCCTCCATGGTCACATCATGTCTTCCTCTGTGTGCCTGTTCTCCTTTCTGTGTCTCTTAAAACACTTTTCATTGGATTTAGGATCTACTAGATAATCCAGGATAATCTCACCTTAAAGTCCTTAACTTAATTACATCTACAAAGATCATTTTTCCAAATAAGGAAACATAACATTTGCAAGTTCCAGGACTTTGATGTGGATATCTTTTATTTAGTGGGGGAAGGGCAGTCGTTGTGTAGTGTACTGCAAAAACTAATATGGCAGACAAACAATTTAGATAAAATTCCAACTACAACCTTAACTCTCTTTGCCATGTGAGATAATATGCTCGCAGGTTCTAGAAATTAAGATGCAGACATTTTTAAGAGGCCATTATTCTGCCCATCACAAATGCACAGAATAAAAATCTCATAAAACAAAACCAAGTTTAAGTGGTAGTTTAGAGTTACTGATTAAATCATATTTCCAAATTTCTTTTCAGCTACTCTTTGTAACTTATAAATTAAAAATTAGGAATTTTTAAAACAAATGCATGGTTACTTTTTTTTTTTTTTTTTTGTAGGGCAGTTAACATTTAAGGGGTATATATTGGATGGATATTGATAGTGAAAATCTGAGAAGGATTATTTTGGCCTTAAGGAGTCCCACTGAGAGAAGCTGATAGGTTTTAACAGAAAGATAACTACAGTGTGCTCCACTCCCTGGGGTTGGAGCTGGGAGGCATCCCAGACTTGCTTAGTGCTCAGTGAATGGTATATGGGAGATTTCCACCTGTGTGTGAAGGGAAAATGTGCTAATGACTCTCTACAGGTTAAAATGAAGAGTTTCAAGAATCTGTCATTTTCCTCTTATGATTTCATAACCATAATATTTTTTCCTCTTTGTCATAAATATGTCTTAACTATTTTGTGGTTCGAGCTCTGGAATTGCACTTTTTTTTGTCTTCAACCTGCTTTTTCAATCCCAGATAATAGGTACTTCTGATTCCATGTGACATCAATGTTTGCATTTAATTTTGCTTATCAGCTGACCTTCAAATAAATTGATTAGGCTGGATTATCCATGATTGTCCAATGTTATCACTAGTGTCTTTAGCAGTGAGAGATGAGGGGTACCTGGGTACCTCAGTCAATTGAGTATCAGTTCAGATCTTGATCTCAAGGTCATGAATTCAAACCCCACGTTGGGCCCCACACTGGTTGTGAAGCCTACCTTTAAAAAAAAAAAGTGGAAGAAAGTAAAATGAAAGAACTATGGAATGGCAATGTGAAGTGTAGGTCTGATGTGGCTAGCCCTGAAGACACTTGGGAAGGGACCAGGACTTCAACAAAGCCAGGAGGCCAATAGAAACTGCAAAGACAAGGGGATGTTGCTCCTTCAGAGCCTTCTCAGAATAGCCACAAAATGCACTTGCATATATCAGAACACCAGCCTTATATGCATGTTATTAATTAATTCAAGTGCAAAGAAGCATATAATATAATTTGAGTCCCTACATCCTTCAAAAACAGCTAACTTAGAATATTACAACAAATATGCTCATAATTGTTGAGGTAAAACACTCTGGCAAAGATGTCTTTGGAGTTGGGAAGATCTATGTTTATCAGTGCCTTGACAGATATGACTAAAAGTCTTGAAATACTATAGAAAACGAAGCAGAAGAAATCTGAAGGCTGCGAGAACTGCCGATGCCGGAAGAGCAAGCATGGCTGGTCTCGTCTTTTGGACAGAGGTCAGAACTGAAGTCAGAGGGAGTCACTGTGAAGGTGTGACGTGGGGTACTTTGTCTGACTTGGGGAACAATGGTAGCAAAGGCCCTAAGTAAGAACAAGTCAATCAATCAGTAGTAGTTTGAAGTAAAGATTACTGTAAAAGTGGGGGGGAAAAAGAGAGAAAGGGGAAATTGATTGAGCTACACTAGGCACTGCAGTGAGAACTTCTCATTAAATTCTTTTTTTTTTTTTTAAATTTTTATTTATTTATGATAGTCACAGAGAGAGAGAGAGAGAGAGAGAGAGAGGCAGAGGGAGAAGCAGGCTCCATGCACCGGGAGCCCGACGTGGGATTCGATCCCGGGTCTCCAGGATCGCGCCCTGGGCCAAAGGCAGGCGCCAAACCGCTGCGCCACCCAGGGATCCCTTCTCATTAAATTCTTATAGCTCATTAAATACTACTCATTAAATGCTTACAACTTTGGAGGCATCGTCTGGTTTAGAATAGCTGTGGAGAAGAGGCCCTGTCAGTGCTGTCCACCATAGATGATTCCTGTGGACTGCTTATTATTCGGGCATATTTTCCTGTTTCTCATAAATCTCTATCTCTCCTAATAGGAGTTTAATAAACAAGTGTGGTATTTTTTCTGTTTGAAATAAACCTTCTTCATATACTCACTGAATGACTTACTACAAGGCAAGAATAGAAGAATACAGTGGGCCAGAGTGAGGGAAAATGGACTGTAATGCATATATCAGATTGCAAATCAAGGCAAAAACTTTTGAACACCTCTATATTGCACAAAAGCCATGATTCTCTTATGAACATTTTTATGTATGTTCCTCAAATCTTCTTGTTAGAACAGACCATGGAGGTCATCTAGCCCCATCTTCTTGCCAATTAAGAAATATCTCCTGCAAAAGTCCCTTCAGACAACTCTATTCTGGAAACCTCTCAATGACGAGAAAACCACTGTTTCACAATGCAGCAATGGATTCTTTGACAACTTAGTGTCAGGAAATGCTTCCCTATCCTGAATAAAACTCTCCTGTAGCTTTCATTCATTTGTACTAGTTTAGCCTCAGGAAAGACACACAATAATTTAAACTTCTGTTTTCCTTGACAATTCTTCAAATATAAAGGGGCAGGCAGGTATTATATGCCACAGCTGGTTTTTTTCAATGGAAATATCACTGATGCCTTCCTCCTTGAGTTTTCTTCTTTACTCTGTCATCAATCAATGAATGTTTGGGCTTTTTCCAAATTTAGCTATTGTTGATAGTGCTGCTATAAACATTGGGGTGCTCATGCCCCTTCAAATCTATATTTTTGTATTCTTTGGATATCTCCTCCTTTTTCTAAATTCTTTCATATGTATATGTGTATAAATGTGTGTGTATATACTTTTTTCTCAGCATGCATTTCCTTATTGGAATTAAATGTGTAACTTGAAAAGTTTTATTTATGTGTGTGTGTGTGCAGATGATAGGGATAGATGATAGATAGATAGATAGATAGATAGATAGATAGATAGATAGATAGATAATTATGTTTCTATCCTCAAAAGTTCATTGAAAATTGGTATTACCCTAAATAAAAATATGTGATTGCACATTGAGGATCTCAAAGTATATAATTTACATTATAATATGTAAAAGAATAGAATAGATTCTCTTCCCTAGATATTTGTATCAGTTAAGAATGCTTTCAGACAACTAAGGGAACACTAAGTACTGATGGAGTAAATAGTCGGGTTTTTTTGTTCCCAACTGACAAGGATTCTGGATGGTGACATTTACTAGCTTTGTCTCAGTGGTTCAGGGAAGCCACCAAGAATCCATCTTCTATCTATACATATTATTGCCCTGCATTACCATTAGAATGTTGACTTTTACCTTGTTTGTACTTCATGGTTACACAAGGGCTTCAACAGTTCCAAACATCACTTTAGTGTTTGGAACAGGAAAGAAGGATACATAGTACCAACTACACATGTCTCTTTGTATCAAGCTAAGAGAAAAGCTTGATAAAGGAGGGTGGGGCAGGGAGGTGAGGGTGGCTAGTTTCTACCATTTTTGGTGTCTACGGTGGGAAATGACTGAGAAAAAAAAAGATTGTGAACAGCTTTTGAGACAAATAACCAACAATATCTACACATTACTTAATATTAAAACCATAGTAATCCTAAGGTAAATGTGTGTAAAATCAATACTCTCTCTGATTTTTGTGAGATAATCACAGCCTTTCTGGATTCTATCTCTCTGTCTCTCTGTCTCTGTCTCTTTCACACACATACCCCCCCACACACACCTTCAATCAGTCATCTGAGTTGACTCAGCAGGTATTTTATTCATCTTATATCTTTTACACATTTACCTTCAGAAGTGAAAGCAAATTCATTCAAATGTTTAATTCATAGGGATCTGCAATATTAGATGGAAACACTTGCAAGTTGAAAAAATAGAGGGATCCTTGGATGGCTCAGCGGTTTGGTGCCTGCCTTCAGCCCAGAGCGTGATCCCAGGGGCCTGGGATTAAGTCCCACATCTGGGTTCCTGCGTAGAGTCTGCTTCTCCTTCTGTCTGTGTCTCTGCCTCTCTCTCTCTCTCTCTCTCTCTCTCTCTCTCTGTGTCTCTCATGAATAAATAAATAAAATTTAAAAAATAGAATATTTTTTCCCTAAAAATGTTGATTGTGAAAAGCTAAAGGAAAAACTATTATGTCTGCCACGTTGAAAAGGCTTGACAAAGCTTGTAGGTGAATTGAAAGTCATGACAAAATAAAATCTAGTACAAAGAAGATTTACTGACAATGAACTAAGGGCTGTGATCAGAGCTTGCAGAGTGTGGTTCTGACAGGCATAGGTGTCACGTAAGTATACTTTTTCTTCCTTTTTATAGCTGCTGACATTTCTGAGTCCTTAGATGTACTTTTTAGTGCTAGCTTGTTGTTGTTTTCTACATTGTTTTTCTTCATGCACCAAAATATGAACGTCAGACATGCAGGTGTCAACTGAAAATGGGTTATAGGGAGTGAAATCAAACAACTGCAGAGCCAGTAATTTAAATCAGAATAAAACCAAGGGCAAGTTTGGGCATAACACTGTGTGCATAATTTTGACAATCATATTTTTTCTTTTCACACAATTAGAGTTTATTTTGGCATGTTAGGTCAGGAGAGATCTCAATAAAATAACCTACTTTGTTTCTTGGAGAATTACTAACTAAAACTTAAATAAAGTTCCTAAATTTTTGGTATTGAACCATATTAGCTGATTTTCATTTGTACAACCCAAAATATCTGCTTTGATATTAGCTGGATAATGCAATCATTATAAAATGGGGCAGTGTTACTGGACACAATCATATGCCATCCTTTATCCATCTGGCTCTGCCTGCATAACCCAATCCCCCTTGCCCAACAGGACTCATTCTTTTGCCTTTCTTTCTGGCCAGAGCATTCCCAGTTCTTAATAGTCTCTAGTTTCAGAGCCACGGGAATTTCCCAGGGGACCTCAGCTTAACACACTCACAGTTTTAGCCACCTGCAGTGCCTAGGGCTAGACTTCAAGATGGCCTTCATCTTGCTCAAAGTGACGGGAGCCAATCCCACTGGCCCCACCAGCTGCCCCCACACTGATGGTAACTCAGTAGGATTGTGCAGCAACTTATCCCCATGGGACATACATTATCCAGTGAGAGACAAGGGGCAAAAAGGAGATAGCTAACAAAGTACTTGTCCTTCACCAATGCATGAGCTATTTGGAAATGCAGTACTTGCATAAGGCTCTACAGATGTATCACACTCCATTGAACACCAGCAATATTTCAAGAAGCTATGGCCAGCCCAGTGACTCAAGCAACTCACCACCTTGTATTTGCATTCTGCTGTTATGCTGTTCCTTTTACCTTTCACTCTTGCTTCTTTGGAATTGAACATTCTCCCTCAATAATGGTTTAGCATCTATGACTTCCTCAGGCTATACTTCTAAGGAAGCCAGACTAAGGAAATACATTTTACCTCTAAATGCTCATTATAGGGTATTTCATGGGGGCTACATTCTTACCTACTAGCAACTCAATATGGCAGGGAAGGTGTAAATGAAGTGTGCTAAGTAGGTAGATGAAGGGCCATTATGAAATTATGCAAGAAATCATTTTGAGTTTGCAGTTGTTCATTGAATACATCCTAAAAGACCCATTGTTCTAAGATGGAGCTTAAAAGCTGAGGACACCTAACTATGGTGCAGAGGTGGCTGAAAACAATTCCTGAGGATTGAGTCTGAATTATGTATAAACCCTGCATTCTCTTCTTTAAGAGTCCTGCCTAATTATTTAGCAATGGTAAACCTAATTTCTTCACCTATGATTAAACTGACATAGCAAAAAGTTTCATCACTTCCTGAAACCCATGCTTCCTACACTGTGCAGACACACCTACCCTGCAGACAATTTTGCAATTTTCTCCTCTTTTTATAATGTCTTATAGTACCTATTGTAACACTCATCTCAAAAATTTAGAATTATTTGTTGCATGTTTGTCTTGCCAGCTGTATCAGATAATTCCTGAGGATAGGGATCCTATATCCTTGGCATTCACTTGATGTCTGACATACAGTCATGTCTGAAGTTTAGTGAATTCGTGGAAGAAAGAATAAATTAGCCCTGAATTAATAAACATATGCATTTATAAATGGTTGCAACCCACTTTCAGCTTTTAGGCTTTTAATTCATAGAAAGATTAGATAGATGATATAGATATTGATAGATAAAGATAGGTGTGTGTGTTATCTACACGGTATTTATCATATATATGCTAATATTAAAGATGATGACAGAATTGAAAAATTCTTGTACTAGGAAAAATAAAGTTTAAGAAAACTCATTTGCATATAATACCCAATCATCCTGAAATATTGATTTATTGTTAATAGATATGTTTTTAAATGCAACATGGCATACTTTTAAAATTATATCCATAGAGATGGAGAGTAACTAGGTAGCAATGGGACAGAATCCATATCCTGAAAAAAATGGATTAAAAATATGAGCTGAAATATGAGCTCCTGAGACAAAAATTATTTTTTGATTCTTCCCTCTACATGGTAAAGGTAGAATTTTATCAGCAGCTGCAGAATGGATATATTGCCTTATGTGCCCACACACTAATATCATTAGTCGTCAGGTGGATTTATATCTATAGAATAAAGATCTCTCTTAGTCCTCACACATCTGTTAAATAATATTGGCCACAAATCTCTAAGGGAATTGGAGGACTATTTTTTGCTTTCATAAGAATGATTTGCTTGGGTAAATCTTCAAAATTGATTTTCATGGGAAAATACACCTTGATAGCAGGGTCCTGCAGCATCTGTTCTGAAAACACACAACTTCATACACCAAAATCACCTTGTTTATGAGATCTAAAAAATAAAAGATCAATAGAACTTGGACAGAAAGTTTTTAATGTAAGATCTTCACTGATTTTCAAACTTGGAAGAAACCATCCTTAAAGACATTCATATTAGGAGGAGAGAAATTTTTTAAAGGATTATTTTAATATCCTATTATATTTCTTTTTTGGTCTGAAGAGATAGTCATAAGAGGATATTACAGTTTTAGTTTCTAGATACATTTGATGATGCTAAAAATGAATATGCAAAATTAAGGGATTCAGAAAATAAGAGTGATATTTAAAACAAATGGGCAATCCTATTACACCAAATTTTATTTTTAATCAGTTCCAAACAAATCTTTACTAGAGCCAATTATGTATTACCTTTATCTCAATTTAACAGATTTGCTGCAATAATTAAGCTTCCATTAAGGGGTTTTCATCATTAACATTCAGTGAGATGTTGTCAAAGAAAAAGGAAGACACATATTTATCATTTATTCCATCATTTAGTAAAAATAAATATTATTCCTTAAAGTACAGTTCATATATTTATTTTAGCAGATGTTCACTTTTGATGTCAGGTAAATTAAATTGAATTAACCATGACTATTTTCATTTCTTTAGTATAAGAAATTTATCTGAAAAAAAATTGTAAAGTAAGCATTCAATGACTTTATATTTGTCCTCCGAGCTTTTTTAAGTTTCAAACTTAAAATTTAAAGTTCTAATGAAAAGTCTTTAATGAAAAAGCTATGAATTTAAATTAAACTTTAATACTATAGGACTATGGTATTCTTGCATATAATAGAGTTTCAAAATACTTATTTCTTTAAATGTAAGACTTCATAAATACCAAAGATTCTCACAAGAAAAATATCCCTAATGTAATAGAGTAAGGAGACAGAATAAATGGTGAAAACATTTGATAAATTAGAATGCCTCGTTTTTCTTACATTATTTAGCATCTATAAAAATATGTACATGATATGCAAAAAGTAGAAGTTTTAGTAATTAATTATAAGATCTAGAAAATAACTTTTCTATTATACTTCATTCAGAAAATGAAGATTTTTCTCATGTTGTGCATTTAATGATTCTTCCCCTTAGAAAAATCTACTCAAAATCCTCTTTCTGCAAGAGTTTATCTATATTACTGACTTTTATATTTCTTGAGCATACTACTTTCTAGAAAATCAAGTACAAAACCTCATTTGCCATTTGGTGTATTAGTATTGATACAAAAATATATATTAAAATATGTCCTTTCATTTGTTTTTAATTTTAGATTTTTATTAAAGTGCAGAAGAGTTAAAATGAAAATTTATTGCAATAACATATTACTAGTGTTTTTATTAGTATATTATTACAAATATATTAAAATATGTGGGTTCTTATTTACATATATAAAATAAAATTATCATCCTCTTGTGTACATTATATTATCCTTTGTTCAATTAGGATTTAATCATAAGGGGTGCCTGGGTGGCTCAGTCGGTTAAGGATCTGCCTTCAGCTCAGGTCATGATTCCAGGGTCCTGGGATCAAGCCCCACATCAAGCTCCCTGCTTGGCAAGGAGTCTCCCTCTCCCTATGCCTACTACTCCCCTTGCTTGTGCTCTCTCTCTCTCTTTTTCTGTCAAATAAATAAATAAAATCTTTTAAAAAATTAATCATGAACATTTTCCCTTGACAGTAATTATATTCTGAGATTACCCATTTCTAAAGGACTAATAGTTATTTAACTTTGTATGTATCATCATTAAATGGGTGATTATTATTTGAAATAGAAATCATTTAAAATATACCATTAAATAATAGTGCGCTTTGGATTTTTGGGACATATTAAACAGTTAAAACACTGCTGATTATATTTAGAAAAAGAACCAAAGTATATGAACAAACCAAGATTGATATCTTAATCAAATCAGCTGGATCACGACTATATTGAAGTTTGGTAGGGTTCTGTTTACTTCTATTTTTTTTTTTTTTTTCCTTTTCCAGTGCTATAGCCCTCCAGGCCTTTGAACTGAGAGTATAGTCTATTCCTGGGAACTCTCCTTAGCTGGCTCTGAATTCACCTTGCTTACTTCTCAGCACAGCAGATTTCTAAAACTGTTTTCTGCTTTTGCATAATTTTCAGATTAATATTTTTAACCTTTTGTCCTACCTTGATTCAGAACTCAGCAAATATCTTGAAGTGAAAAATAGTTTTGTGTTCAGAGCCCTACAGATCACAAATCCTGCCAATATTATCCTATGAGAAAAGTAAATGTTCTGCTTCTTTCTCTGTCTGGGCAATTTATGCTTCTGACTCTCTACCAAGTGCCAATCCAGTGTCTGCAGAAGGCCAGCTCACCTCTTTGTACTCATCAGTCCGGAACCATACCTATACTACCCCTTGTAAGAGCAGGTGCTCTCACATGCCTTCAAACAAAATGCTTTTAGTCAGTTCACATCTCCATTCTAGTTGTCATCAATAGGAAGGTAGCTGTGCCTCATGCTTTCTCAACCCATTTAGGAGCCTAATGATTTTGCTTTCTTTCTTAAATATGTCTGCGTTAAATATGGACAGTGTTGGACACTGGTGGATGATACTAGTGGATGATTCAAGTAATTAACCACTTGTTCCACTTTTGCTCTCTATTGAAATTTAACATACAATCTTTCCATTAACTCAGTATATACATTATATATATATGCAACTATTCTTATTATTATATTTTATTCATATAGTTTAATTAGTATATTTATATTTAATACTATGTATTCAATTAATTATGTGTTAAAAGTCATTGGTTCATTTAGTTTTTCAGTGGTAAAACTCTGTTTTGATTTTTGTAATTTTACATGCACTTGAAATTCTAAATGCATTTAACTAGCCTCAGAGATTAACCTTAAATACTCTCGAGTGTGTTTGGCCATTTATTCTTGATGGACTCATAAAAGTCTAAATATAGTTGCTCTTAAATAGTATCATCAGAAATTTTAATTTGGAAGAAATTTAACATATATATTTCTTTTTTTGACATATATATTTCTATATATAATCTACTTCTTAGAGTAATTGTTACTAATTTTGTTCTTCTTAGAGTGATCAAAAACATTTTGTCCTATATCTGTATCTTTTATTTTTCAAACTGAAGAAGACTATTGATTTGGATATACATATATGGTATTCAAGCGACTTAAAATCTTAGTCATTCTTAATCTAATTTTCTTGGGTATTTATTATACAGTGGATTATCTTCCTCTAATGGCATATGCATCATGCCCTTTTTAAATAGATACCTTTTTACATTCTATTTTTTACCATATTATCTAGGCTATAATTCTTTAATGCCACTGTTAAATAATAATGATAAGGGCAATTATTTATTTTTTCTGTTAAATAGATTGCTTTCTCTTTTTTTTAAGTTTTATTTGTTTATTCTTGAGAGACACAGAGAATGGCAGAGACATAGAGGGAGAAGCAGGCTCCCTGAGGGTAACCTGGTACGAGACTTGATCCCAGGATCCTGGGATCATGACCTGAGCCAAAGACAAACACTCTACCACTGAGCCAGGTGTCCCTGTTAAATGGATTAATTTTAATCAGAATATTTGTTAACTTGAAATAAATGCTGATCCTATATGATATAAAAGGGTAATTATATTCTTATTTTACTTATTCTACTTCCTTTACCATTACTTTTATAAATATTGGAATTGCATTTTAAAATTAAATTTGCATATCTATTTGTGATTTTAATTTATTTTTCTTTTTAACATAACCATCCCTTAGATGTGTTTCCATAAACCACACTTGGCTTACAAATAGGCTTTGATGCATTGTCCTCACCGTCTTTGAACATTAAACATTAAAATTTACATATTGAGATTTGTAGTAAAAATTAAATTTCCAGAATTTGTGGTAAAATTAAAACCCATGTTATATTTTGTCAGAACAAGAGTATGTCAGTTCTTTATACCAACTGTTCTCATTAGTCCAAAACATATATTAATGTAATGATTACAAGGTTCTGTAATAAGTAAAATTACAAGATTATACTAATAAAGAAGATTAAATCAGATCCTAGTTAAAGAATTAGGATAGCTAAACCAGTTACAGATTTTCAAATCAGAAATGAGAGCCTCACACTGAGCCCTAGTGATGACCTGCAGAGTATCACCAACAACAAAAGGAATTGACATTATTTTGATTCAGATTTAGGATTATCAATGAGGTTAAGAACATAGGAGCAGCATGCAATATGACCCATAAGATAGCTAACGGTGATTGACCATCTTTTTTAGATAGTTGGTCACACTGCAAGGCTGAGTGAAGATAAGGGCTGTGCAAGTAATGGTTATGGTGAAGTAGAGGTCAGTAAGCACATGCAACAAGAACAATGTAAGAACTACGCCCATGGGGAATATTAAAAAGAAAGTCACTGGTCAATTTCACTAGGGTTTTCAGAAAAGTTTTTATGGTGGTTATGGTTCCTGATCATGTAGTACAATAACACAGCCTCTCTGGTCAGACAGAACCAGACTGCCACGTTTGGATGAATTTAAAAACTCTTTAATTTCTGTGCACCTCAAACACACACACACACACACACACACACACACACAAGAATAGATTCTTTGCAGGTGAAAAAAAAGAGAGAGGGAGTGAGGAGGATGCAGAGAGGGAAAAGGACAGGAGACAGAGCATGCAAGTGCAAGTGAGCAGGTGGTGTGGCAGGGAGAGGGTGTGTGAGGGAAGGCACAAGGTATGTATACAGTACTTCTGGACAGAGACCTATTATACAGGTAATCATGGAGGGGTTTGAATGGTATAGCATTCTGCCAATTTAAGGTTTGCATTTTTAAAATAGTGTCTTGTAAGTATTATAGAAGGGCAAACCTGAAGCACTGTTTTTAATTATCTCCTTTTTATCAAGAACATAAAATTACGGAAATGTGCACCTTCATCTTTGATGTTCTTTTTCGTTACATGAGAAACTGGATGACTAAATTCCAAAATCCCCTCTACAAATTAATGGATGCAGGTCACTATCAAAAGTCAGGAAAAGCAGAGATAGGAAATCCTACGGAGAAGTTAAACAATAATTTACTGGCTAAGCACTATGCTCAGGTTTCGTAACTTTTTTTTAAACAGGAACTTATTTAAATCTCACTGGACCTCAGCCTGCCATTTCTACTAATGCAGTAAACTCAAGTTGGTGCTTCTTAGCATCTCAGTCACTTCTAAATTAGAATTCACTCTTTTGGGGTAAATACTCAATTCCAGTTCTCCTTTTTCCTTTTCCTCCCTTCTCCCTGAAGGAATAATGTATGACTTCAGCCTTGGTCTCTGGAAACTCTTCTGTGGGGTTCCTCCCCTGTGTTCTTATGTGATTCCTGTGTGTGATCCTGCCAGTATCTCCAGTTCACATGTCACAAAGCTGCTTCTTATCTTCCAGCACTTGTGTTATTTTCTCATCAGCCTAGCAGGCATGAGAAATCTCAGATTCTGGTGTTCACATTCAAACATCTCCTCTACCTACAGCTGTTCTATCATTTTGAAACCATCTTTGATACAGAGATTCAGTGAGGACCTGGGGAAGAGAGTCCAAATCTCTCCACTGGGATTTCCCAAGTTAATTTGTGCTTTCTAAAACTACTTCCCCAACCGTCACCTGCCATGCCAAACTGCAGGAGACCCAGCCACTCCCTGCTCACAACTCTCTCTCTCTCTCTCTTTCTCTCTCCCCCCCCACCCGCCGTCTCCATGCTTATGTCTCAGTCCACAAACTATTCTTCCCGTGAGATGAATTTGCTTGTAATCATCAGGCATTCCTTCCCACTCTCATGTATGTATAAACTCTAAGTTTTGTAGCCATTAGAATTCCTATGGACATTCAAAGTTAATAATTTAGAAACTTATTTTCTTCTGCACGAACTTACTTTCAAGACTAAGTTAACCTCAGAGAATTTGATTTTTTTGTTCTGAGATAGTCTGTCTTTTCATTTGTTCAGCAAACATTGATTGAGCACCTACTAAGACCCAGATATCTCTTGCATGTAAGAAGTAATGTATTGAATAAAACAGAAACCTGTGACATCATGAACTTTTTTCTAAAGGGAGAGGGCAAGCAGATCATAATACAAAAAATATAAAATAAATGGTATTTGACAATGTTAAGTGATACAGAAGGAAAGAAATAAGGCACTATTTTAGATCTTTATTCTGCTACTTCTAAGCCTAGAGGTTTATAATGAAACATCAACTTTCTTCTTCACATCATGGTGACATAAAAGGATTCATTTGGTCTTATTTTATTTTATTTTATTTTTTTTGGTCCTTTCACCCATTTTAATGAAAAATTTTGTTCAGGTAACTATTTGTTGATCTCAATTTAAAATTATTCAACATATTCCCTAGTTAGACCATATGAACACAGATTAACTAGGAAATCTTTGCAGCTCTCTATGGATTGTCCACATTGTAAAAACATGGTATGCTCCAAGTGTATGCACATGCACTTGTGTTTGTACTGTGAACCCGACAATATATGTCTATCTCATTTATTTGAGGTGTTGCAATAGTCTAGTTAGAAGGAAATGTTCCAGCGTGATTCTAGAGAAAAATAGAAATTAAAGTACTATATATTGTTTTCCTGAACAAATCTGAAAAAGCCTATTTAAGTATGCAATGACATAGGTTTGATTTTGAATACTGACTTTTATTAAATACTATTTTAAGTAAATACTACGTAAAGAAGTGTCATTTGTTTAACATCAGTCATGTATTTTATGTCATTCATAGAACTAAAATCACATGTTGGGGGAACTAAAAGAAGAAGGCAGAATTTCCATTCTCAGAGGGTTTTCAGTGTCCTAGGAATGAATGATAGTTCCAGAAACATTCCACTGAGTTGAGCATTATCTTACCACGATTTCACAATAAAACAAAAATAAGTTGATATTTGATTTTAAGATATTTGAATTTCATACCATACTTTTATAAGACTTATGTTCTCAAATAAAATAAGAAATTTTCACTACCTAGAGTTTGTTTCTTTTGAGTAGGTCATACCATCCTGAATCTAGATATTGTCTTTTGAATATGTAGAAGTCATTAAAACAAGTAATACGTCTGTAAATAACTGTGGTATAAAAATTATTGGAGATGCAAAGCTTCTTGCTTTGTCCATAGCACTCTGCGTCTCAGGGCATCTTCTGTAGGACAGCTGTGCTTTACTACCTGATAGAAGGCCAAATCAGCTGTTTCTTGAGCCATTGTATTAAATCTCCTTCTTTTCTGGAACTCTCTATAAAATTTTAAAGTATCTATAAATACTCTGGAAGAGGTCACACAGTTTCATCAGATTTTAAAGAGGTATGTGGTTAAAAATGATTTATAGAAATACTTTGCTGGCTTTGAAATAAATGTCTTTCCTTAGGGTAGCCATAAATTCTAATTCTATACTCATCCTCGAAGGTAGAATATCTACATAAATAAAATTCTTCCATCCAGGAGATTTATTTATTCTTCCTTCCCTCACTCCTCTTCTTCCTCCCTACCTTCCTTCCTCTACTCTCTCTGTCATTTCTTTATATTATGAGTACCAATTCAAGTATGCTTCCTGTTTTTATTAAGATGTGAGGGGTTCCTGAAAAAATATAGCATGTAAATTGTAACTTCTCATACTTTCACATAGACATTATATTCCACATTCTCAGCTTACATCAATGTGATGTTAAAACGTTAAGTATTTACAGATTTATCTTTCTCTTTTGGGCTAAAAGCTTTAATATGGATTTCCTTCATCCAAATGCACTGTACTTGGTAGTTGTGTATGTCACTTGCTGTTCTTATAGAATGACAAGGCATTCCAGCTGAAAATCATACTCTGCTTCCTTTACAGCCATAGGATTAATAGCTTAAGTAATCCTGCTCCATAAACAGCTAGTTTGATGTGACTGCAATTATTTCCTTTCATCTCTTCAAGCCACTGATTCTTTTTGTTCAAGATTATATTAAATTTTCAGCTTCTCATAACACAAATTATTGGTTCGGAAAACAAATAATTAACATTGGTTTCTAAGAAGTTTAACATTAAAAACATCTTTCAGACAAATTTTAATTTTCCTTATTTGCAGAGCAGTCTAAAAATGATGCAGAGAATTTAGGATTTCCATTATTTAGAATTAATATTGTTGCCAAAAGTAGACAATTTTTAAAACTTTGCTCTAAGAATGCATTTAAGAATATATTATTTATAGTTTGATATTTTATTACATTTAATACATTAAACATTATTTCAACCATATGACATACAGCATTATTTTTAAAAATAAATTTAAATTGTCATTAATGTTGCCAATAGTTTTATCTTATTAAGCTATTTTAGTGATATGGTTTCTTATGACTACTAAATGAGTAACCTAAAACAAAGTACTTCTAACATTTTTTACATTGAGTTTATTCATAATTTAGGTTTCCTAAAGTATGTTTGTAAATGTAAAAGCGGGCACACTGTTTCCAACTGATAAACACTTTCACACCTGAGGAAGAAACTTCCATTGATTCCTTATCCCTCCAACCATGGGCATGCCTGCAAAGTGATTGAGGCTCTGAAGGTGAACAGCTGGCAACCTCTACTCTGGGACCCACTGAGGTTCACACATGGTTGTCACTCACTTGGTACTTGCATATATAAATCCTAATCTAGAGTTGCCAAGAAAACAATAAAGGCACAAAGGATAGTACAAAAAGGACATATTTGCTTAGCTTCCTTAAAATATTCTCATTGTCTTCAAAGGAAATCCAATCTTCTTTTACATTAATTTTTGTCTTATTATTTATTGTATTAATAATCATCACTTATTGAGCTCTAACTTCATGACATTTGTTTTTTTTTTTTTTTTTTTTTTTTTTACATTTGTTTTTTCATTTAATTTTTCCAACAAATATATCTGGCTAATATTACTATGGACATTTTACAAAGGATGGAAATTAGGCACAGGATAATTAATAACCTGTCTATGACTGCAAAGCTTGACAATGTTATTTTATGTCTACATTGTAGCTTCTGCACTGAACTTAAGTTCATTTCATACTGCAGACACTTGGACTCTTCAGACTCTGTAAACTAGCATCATTATGCTATTTTCACAGCTTGGAATAACTTTCATTTTCATGTTCCAGCACTTACAGTACCATGACTCACATTGGTAGAAGATCATTAAAGATCACATTGGTAGAAGATCATTTTTAGAAATGAATGAATGATAGTCTTCACACTTCTCTTTGCACATATCATATATATATATATATATATATATATACAAACACACATATGATACATACATATATATACATATATATATATATATATATATATATATATATATAGTGCATGTGCACATTTATATACATTACTGTGGCCCAAGCATTGTTACAATTACTCGGATTATTCAGACTTTTTTTCAGGTTAAAAAATTAAAAATTACAAAACTAGACAGTTCATGCTGGAAGACAAGGGTCCATACAAAATATTGGTAGAATTTTATAATTTTTATAACAATCTGTAAGAACAACAAAAAGCATAGTTCCACAAAGTATTCAATATGGATTTTTAAATTGATTAATAAAAGATGTTTAGGAGGCATTTTTTTCTATCTCTAGACTATCCTGATTTTAGCTGAAGATACCAGTAGTTTAGAGATTCTTTAGTTGATTCCTCACCAAAACAAAAACTATTTTGAAATGACTATAGCAATGTAAGAAAGATATATGTTTTTTGTACATGCCCCTGATTAGATAACATGAATCTTCTAATGTTTTCTTTTTTTGTATATGTTTCCAGTAAGTCTTTTCTTGTACATAAGCCATTGATGATTCTCCAACTCTGTGTACCATATCTATTAAATTTCCTGTTAGTTCATATTTATCAGTAAGACAAAGGGAACCAAAACTAACAAGGAAAATAAAATAATTCAGTAAAATAGTTTCTAAGTGAAAACAGTGTTTAGTGTGATGTAGATTATACCATACAGAGTTAGCATTATAGAAGTTTCTCTAGAAAGCCAAAGAAAAATAAAAATTGGTTTTGATTACTGAAGATTCTGTTGAACAAAGACTTTGTGTGCTATAAGGTTATTTGTCTAAATCTGATGTTCATTTTAAGTTGGATTTTGAAGTTTGTTTATATGACAGTATAGAGGAATTTTTTTTCCTCTGAAGATTAATTTTAAGTTGTTATGAAATGTCACTCATTAAATTATTTAAAGTAAATGTTATACTTTATTTGGAGTCCTGAATGAAAATATTTTGATACATATACTTTTTTATCTTTTAGTATTTGAGTATTTCATTTCCTTTTCTCTTGAATGTTAAAAGAAATTGAAAATAATATTTCAAGGTAAAAAAATAAATTACAAATATCACTCTATATTCTCTGTAGATTCTTGTCTAACATTATATGGAAACACAGGCTTTTAATATTTCATAAATGAGAAAATTATTAGATGAAAATCTTTTTCAAAATGCTTCCATATCATTTTGGTAGCCAAAATCTTTTACAAAGTTGTAATTGGTGTTTGATAGGCAATGATTTTAATATGACAATTTAGAATATTAGTATATATCAATGTACTAAAAAATAGATTCTCATAAGTTTGAGGGCTCTTGTGTAACTTTATGTTTATTGTTCTCATTTTTATTATTTATTTATTGTTGCAGATTAAAAAAATCAACCGAAACTTTCCTGTAAACCAGCAGGTAAGAGGAAAAATACTTGGAAAGACAAACCATATATTTCTTTCATTTTATCTACTACAGAAGATAATCCTGATTCATTTAATTTTTATGTGGAAATAATTGGCACTCTCATTTGCTCTCCAGGAAAATACATAATTTATTAGATTTCTTTCATATTATGTAATATATCTGTTTCTTTAATCATATTAAAAGCAATTTAAAAAATTATTTTATCTAAGTAAATAACCAAAACCTAGTTTTGTTGTATGTATTTGACAAAATACATATATTTATTTTTATTTGAATATAATATTGGAGAACTAGGAGAGCTATTTACATAAAATAGCTTGTATCTTAGTAGGAGATCTATTTTTCTTTATTTAAACTCAAGTTGTTTAATATATAATATATTATTTGATTCAGGGATAGGATTTAGTGATTCATCAGTACCATATAATCCCTAGTGCTCATTGTATCAGGTGCCCACCTGAATGCCCATCACCCAATTACTCCATTCTCTGACCCACTTCCCTTCCAGCAACCCTCAATTTGTTCCCTATAGTCAAAAGTCTTTCATGGTTTGCCTCCCTTTCTGTTTTTATCCTATTTTATTTTTCCTTCCCTTCCCTATGTTTATCTGTTCTGTTCCTTAAATCCACATTTGAGTGAAATCATATGGTACCTGTCTTTTCTCTGACTTAGCATAATACCCTCTAGTTCCATCCACATTGTTGCAAGTGGCAAGATTTCATTCCTTTTGATGGCTGAGTACTAGTCTTCTACTTTATCCATTGATGGACATGGACATTGCTGCTATACACATTGGGGGTCCATATGCCCCTTCAGATCACTATTTTTGTTTGGAATATCTATGTTTAATTGATCTAAAAGTTAGAAGGAATTTTCAAAATTAGAAGACAATATTTAACATGAGTCTAAATGAATGCATAGAATGAAAATGATGTATAACTAATCCAGCCAAGAATTTAGTTATTAGATTAATAATTGATTATAGAATAAAGTAATTGATTATATAAAATAAATAATTCTATTTATAATTTTATAAAGCTGCAGTTAACTCTTGCATTGCCTTCATAAACATTATGAAAACATTCATTTGAATGAAGAAAGTAAATGTAGGCTCCATTTTGGACTGATGCAATCAGTTGTGTGTCAGGTTTGTGTGATGGTAGAGAAGCAAAGGCCAGCCATGCATTTCTTAACCTTGACATCAACCTCAATGTGTAACCATTGATCAACATCCAAACATCAATCCACTTATAAATAGGAGGTCAATCGCAAGTTAATTTGAATGGTAAAATTTTAAATAACCCAACTTAGGAAAACTAAGTTGCTTTTTTTTTAAGATTTTATTTATTTATTCATTAGAAACAGAGAGAGAGGCAGAGAGATAGGCAGAGGGAGAAAAGTTTTTTTTGTTTTTAAGACTTTATTTATTTATTCATGAGACACACACAGAGAGAGAATAGAGACATAGTCAGAGACAGAAGCAGGCTCCATACAGGGAGCCCGATGTTGGATTCAATCCTAGGACTCCAGGATCACGCCCTTGGCTGAAGGCAGGCGCTCAACCGCTGAGCCACCCAGGCATCCCTAAGTTGCTTTTCTTATCTAAACCTCAGTTCCTTCATTGGTAATATTTTAAAAGTGCAACTACTTTACATGTTTATTTTTAGAGATTAAATAAAAAATGTAAAATTCTCAGTATATGCCATTATTATCATTAATATGTTAAAATTTTAAATTTGTTCTTTAGAATACAGAATTTATGGTATTGTATAAATTATATTATTAGTGGTGCCACTAGCCCAGACTAGCCCACAAAGTTACGTGTGACTGAAATACTAATGAAAATAGCTCTGGAAAGTTCAGTGTGTCTACAGTGCTCTGAACTATGTCTTTACAGCTATCAGCATATCTTGTTTCTGAGCCATGTTGATGTTTTAGGTAGATGCAGAAGTTGGAGAGCTGTATGTCATGTGTCTCACTACATTCCACTGTGGTTACATCTGAGGCTCTTGTTTGTGGTGCAGAGACCAAAGCTCTAGCCCAGAGCTACTGATTCACTAGCTCTGTAATGATACCTGGGAAACTCTTCTGTGGCTCCCATTCCATCCCAGATGCTTCTGATGCCAGTAGGACGTTACTTAGAAAGCAGTTTAACAATTTTATAGGGCTATAGTGGAGGAAAAATTCATTAATGAGAAATTCAGATAGAAAGGAACATCAGCCATCATAGAAAGTTGTAATGCCCATCAGTAAACATAGTCGTTTTATAGTCAGATACATAAAATTTAGATCTATTCATTCGGGGAATTCTTGCCAAAAATGTAATTGATGAATGTTTCTTTAAGACTGACCCTAATATCTATGTTATTATCCTTCCTTGCCCTTCCTAACTTCGACATATGAAGTATTAATAATTAGCGTAGTTTATATTACTATAAATATTTCATAATCCTAATAACCTATGACTATTCTTTATTTACAATGACAACTATATTCAATGCTCCCTACATTTTCCCTTCAATGACCTGTGGCATTCTTTGCCACCTCTGCATTTACCTATGTTTTGAATAATAGTAAAGTAAGTAAGAATCTGAAAAAACTTACATATAAAATAAATAATAAAAACTATTCAATATGCCAAGCCACATATATGTTAAAAATGTAGATAAACGTTAGTATTCATAGCTTTTTATTTGATAGCCTTATAATATTATTATACTGAAATTTTATTTCAAATCTCTTAGCATTTCACTTTTTTAAAAAAATCCTAATGAATTCTTGACATTTTAAAAACTGAAAGCAGAGTTAATAATTTTTTTATTTACTTTCCATCATGGAAATGAAGATTTCTGGGAAATAGGATTCATTTATAGTCCAATATTCATGTATACACACCATTGGAAAACTCACTTGCATAATGTGATAGCAATGCATTAGGAGGCCAAGATACATTCCCTACTTAATAAAATGTGAGCCACCTTAATGAATAAGAATCCAAAAACAGATATAATCTCATCTCTCCTTCAGATTTAGCATGAAAAAAAAATACTCAACCCTGTAAGCCATAAAGAACATGCAAATTTAAAACATGGTGAAATAGCACTACATATACACTAGAACAGCTAAGAATTTGCACGGAGAACCTGGAGTTGTTATACACTACTAGCGGAAATGCAAAATGGCACAAACACTTCAAAGAGGCTGGCAGTTACTAAAAGGTCAGATCTACACCTACCAAGTGATCCAGCCAGTCCACTCCTAGGAAGTAAAAGCATGTGTTCCTACAACAACTTGTTTATGAATGTCCATAGCAGCTTTGTATGTTAATAGCCCAGTTAATTACAGGAAACAACTCAAATTCCAACAGGTGAATGGACATACAGTATCATATCAATACAATGGAATGTTACTTAGCAGTTAAAAGGAACACACTCTTGATATGTGCTACAGCATAGATGAATCTCAAAATGATTGTGCTGAGTGAAAGTAACTATGCACTGTCCCCTCCAAAAATACAGTATATTCTGTATGATTCTATTTATATAATATTCTAGGGATTGAAAACAAAGGTACAAAATCAGAAAGCATATCAGCAGTTGTCTGGAAGGGAAGGGAAGGTGGTAATAGAAAGGGAGTATAAAGGAGCATGAGGGAATCTTTTGGTGATGGATATGCTCATTATGTTGATTATAGTGATGGTTTTATGAGTGCATAGATATGGCAAAATTTATTAAACTTTACCATTTAAATATGTGCCATTTATTTATGTCATTATACTTCAATAAACTCTAAACCATTTATTATTAAAACATCTGGGAATTGGGGGCACCTGGGTGGCTCAGTAGTTAAGTGCCTGCCTATGGCTCAGGTCATGAACACGAGGTCCGGGGATTGAGTCCTGCATCAGGCTCCCCACAGGAAGCCTTCTCCTTCTGTCTATATCTCTGTCTCTCTCTATGTGTCTCTCATGAATAAGTAAGTAAAATCTTTACATAAGTAAATAAATAAAACATCTGGGAATCAAATAAGTTAAAAATTATATTAAACCAAGGCCATTGGGATTTGCTTTAGTCTTAATTATTGTCTAGACTTGAAATTATAATTGTGTATCTCTTAATTCACTTTTTGTTAGGAGTAACTTTCTCCTTTCTTCTATGTATCTAGAACATAACCATCTGTCTTCTCTGTCATAATTTTGATCAGATTTATTTATTTAAAAAAATGCTTTCAAAAAAAAATGCAGTGAAATTCAGTTTCAATTGATATGCTTCCTGAAAATCATGGAAAAGGGGGACAGTGGTCTTGCTGCTAAGTATCTGTTAAGCAGTGGTACTCAGCTAGGTGTTAAATTATGTTGTGATAATTTGCTCAATGAATTAGAGATCATTTAGGCAAGCAGACCTATATCACACTGCTGTACATGCCTAACTCCATTATGTAATAATTTATTGTTTTTCATTTTTTATTATTATTAACTAAAATTCCTTCCATTGTGAAGCATACCTCATTATTTTCATGAAAATAACATTTTACAATGAATATCTTTAGTGCTTACCAATGAGAAAGGTTAGGGAAGATTAATTCATCATGAAAATATTAATATAATGAACTCCCTTTATATCAGGCAGTATGCAAAATAGCATTATTAAATTATAATAGTTTAAACACATAAAAATTATATTAATCTGAAATAAAATAGTACTTCAGTTTATCTTATAGAAACATTCATTTTGTCTAGTTATAATAATTTGGATACATTATTATAGATAGATGTATTGAATATATAGAATGCTGGTGAAAACAGAGAGAAACGTGACTAGTTATCTCTAATTGTGTTAGGAGAGCTAAAAAATTCAGAACACTTTAAAAATCCATTTTTGGAGTAGCATCAAAGAAGATACAGGAATAAGGACCTACAAAACTTTGGTTTTCTGTAAAAACCTGCAGAAATTGTCCCAATAAACTTTTCTCAACTTTGAAAATTCACCAAAGGCTCACTGAACCCAGGGAGCATTTACAGGCACACCCTGAAATATTGCAGGTTCAGTTCCAGACCACCACTATAAAGTGACTATCACAATATACTGATTCAAATGAATTTTTTGTTTCCCAGAGCATATAAAAGTTATTTACACGGTACTGCAGGTCTAAAAAAAGTACATACCATAATTTTTTTTAAAAATTTGTTGCTAAAAATGTGAACTATCATCTGCATTTTCATCATTTTTTTCTGGTGGTGGATCTTGCCTTAGTGTTATGGTTGCTGACTTATCAGGGAAAGAATGTTTGCTAAAGGTTGGGGTGACTGTAGTAAGTGCTCAAAATAAGACCACAGTGAACTTTGATCCATGAACTGACTCTTCCTTTCATGTATGGCTTCTTTGTTACATGTGATGTTTATGTGAGTGAAATTCAATAGCATTTCACCCACAATAGAACTTCTTTCAAAATTGGATTCAATCCTCTCAAAACCTTCCTGCTGCTTTATCAACTAAGTTTAAGTAATATTCTAAATCCTTTCTTGTTTCAACAATTTCCACAGCATCTTCACCAGGAGTAGAGTCCATAAAAACAAAAAAACAAAACAAAACAAAAAAAAAAACTTTCTTTGCTCATCCATAAGAAGCAATTCCTTCTCTGTTCAAGTTTGATTACGAGATTGCAGCAATTCGGTCATACCTGCAGGCTCACTTCTAACTGTAGTTCTCTTGCTATTTCCATTCCATCTGTAGTTTTCCCATCCACTGAAATTTGGAATCTCTCAAAGCCATCCATGAGGGTTGGAATCAACGTCTTCCAAACTCTATGTTGATATTTTACCTCTTTCCATGAATCACAAATGTTCCTAATGGCATCTAGCATCAGTCCTTTGTAGGAGGTTTTCAATTACTTTGCCCAGATTCATCAGAGGAATCACTGTCTATGGCAGCCATAGTCTTATGAAATGTGTTTCTTAAATGATGAGACTTGAAAGTCAAAATTATCCCTTGACCTGAGGGCCACAGAATGGATGCTGTGTTAGCAGGCATACTAACAACATTGACTCCATTGTACATCTCCATCTGAGCTCTTGGGTGACTAGATGTCAATACTTTGAGAGGAATATTTTTTTCCTGAAAAGTAGGCTTCAACTGTATAAAATAGTAAACCACGTTATAAACAGATATGCTGTTGTCCAGCTTTTGTTGTTCCACTGATAGAACACAGGTAGAATAGATTTAGCATAATTATGAAGGGCGCTAGGATTTTCAGAATGGTAAATGAGCATTGGTTTCAGCTTAAAGTCACCAGCTACATTGTTCCTTAACAGGAGAGTCAGCCAGTCCTTTGACACTTCGAAGCAAGGCATTGACTTCTCCTCCTTAGGTATGAAAGTCCTAGATGGCATTTTCTTCTAGTAAAAGGCTGTGTCATCCACACTAAGAACCTGTTGCTTTGTGTAGGCATCTTCATTAATAACCCTAACTTGGTCTTTTGAATAACTTGCTGCAGCTTCTACATCAGTGCTTCCTACTTCATCTTGCATTTATATATTATGGAGATGTCTTCTTTCCTTATACCACATGAACCAGCATCTGCTACCTTCAGACGTTTTCCTCTGCAGTTTGTTTACTTCTCTCATTTCATCAAATTGAGAGTTAGAGACCTCCTCTGGATAAAGATTTGGCTTAAGGGAGTGTTGTGCTGGTTTGATCCTCTCTTCAGACTGTTAGAACTTTCCATATCAGTAATAAGGCTGTTATACTTTCTTATCATTTGTGTGTTCACTGGAGTAGCACTTTTATCTTCCTCCAAAAACTGTTCCTTTGTGTTCACAAGTTGGCTATTTGGCCTAAGAGGCCTAGTTTTCAGCCTATCTCAGCTTTTGAAATGCCTTCCTCACGAAGCTTCCTCATTTCTGACTTTTGATTTAAAGTGAGAGATGTGTGACTCTTACTTTCACTTGAACTCTTAGAGGCCATTATAAGGTTATTAATTGACCTAATTTCAAGATTGTTGTGTTTCAGGGTGTAGAAAGTCTGGAGAAGAGGGAGAGAGGTGGAGAAATAACCCTGATCAATTGAGCATTCAGAACACATATAACACTTACTGATTAAGTTCTCCGTCTTATAGAGGGACACTCTCTGGTGCCCCAAAACAATTTCCATAGTAACATCAAAGCTCACTGATCACAGATCACCATAACAAATATAACAACAGTGAAAATGATTGAAATATTGCAAGAACTACCAACATTTGACAGATACACAAAGTGAGCATATGGCACTGATAGACTGGCTCAATGCAGGGTTGCTGCAAAACTTCAATGTATTAAAAAAAAAAAAAAAGTGACACCTGCAAGGCAAAACATGATACAGCAAAGCACAAAAAAAATGGAGTGTGCAGGTAGGTATTCAAGAAAAACAACTGAATCTTGATAAAACAGTTTCCTGGCATTTTATCTTGATCTGGTGAATCTCCCCCAGCAACACAGGGACCCTGAAAGCAGCAGCTCACATTCCCAGGGCAGCCTGCCTACTCCAGGCATCATTTAAACAACTAGTCCTATCTACCTGTTAGATTAGGCTATAATCTAATGATGAGAATTCCCTTCACTCATTTTAGCTTTATTGAAATGTGTGCATCTATGTGTCATTTTTAAGCAAAATATTCTATTAATGAGATTGGCAAATTGTCTTTGTTTTTATTTTGTATTTCAAAACTCAGGTTCTTTTCAATGGGAAAAAAGACTTTTATAAATACTGACACCAAATTGAGTCACATAATCTGGGGATAATGAACCTGTTATTGTTTTAGTCCATTTTATAATACTTAGTGATAAAATATGGTGGCATTCTATGCTTTAAAACAGAATCCTCTTCTAAATTAGTATTTCCCTGTATATGAATTCTCATAAAAGGAACTAGCTTCTAAATCAGTATGAAAAAGTAGTGGAAGAGGTTTCATAGGAAAAAGAGGACCGACTAAAAAGTACTTTATAGGTGAGCACACACCAAATTAGGCACAAAAATTAGTTATCATTATAACTAAAAAATTAACTACATTTTAGTTTCTTGGAAAACTCTTTTCTTGGAAAAAAGCATTGATGAATCAGGAGATAGAAAGAAGATAGGAAAAGATAAGATATAGTATATAGTGTATACAGAATTTTATACCTTGGAGAAGGCACTAATGGGAAATCAGTGGAATACTGAGATATGGAATGGGATCATTTGTGCAGTTATTTTTAAGGATGAAAAGGTAAAAGCCCGTTTCCATGAACTTTCTTTGCAGCAAAACTTCACCTTTAGAAGTTGCTGCACCACAAAAAAAAAAAAAAAAAAAAAATGTTCACAAAGAACTCTCCTCAGGATTTACTCTCTATTACTTTTCTGGACTTAAAATGATATTTAGATCCTTGCACATATCAATTTGGGAAATACAAAATCCAGCTTGAGAGGTGATAGCTTGCACATAGCCATTGAAGGTGCCAAATCTTATCCTCCTTCAATCCCACACTTACTCCAGCCCCAGCCTGCTTTATGCCATTACATTTTCCAGAATTTTATATAAATGAAATCATACAGTTTGTATGATTTTTTTGTCTGGTTTCTTTCACACAGCATAAAATTAGTTTTAGTTTTATCCTTGTTACCTTATACATCAGTTATTCATTCTATTTATTACTGAATAATATTTCATTGCTGGCTATACCACCATTTGTATAACTACCCATTCACCTGGTAATGCATACTTGTTGTGTTGTAAGTTTTGATGTATAGCAGATAAAGCTTCTATAAATATTTATGGACAAGTCCTTGTTTTGACATATGCTCTTATTACTTGGGTAAAATCCTGGTTACAGAATAGGTAGAAAATACTGAGGTACATGTTGAACTTTTTGAGAAATTCAATACTATTTTTCTGAGGAGTTGGGCCTTTTGGCATTCACACAAGCTGTGTAAAGAGAATTCCCGGTATGGTCAGTTTTTAGATGTAGGCATTCTAATAGACCAGTTGTGATCTTTCATTGTGGTTTTAATTTGCATTTCTCAAATGACTAATAATGCTGGGCACCTTCTCATGTGCTTACTTGCCATGCATATATCTTCTTTTGTGAAGTGTCTGTTCAAATATGTTGCCCTAAATTAGAAGTTCTTAATTATGATGAAGTCCAATTTATCATATTTTAATGGATCATGCTTTTGCATTATACTTAAGAAATCTTTGCCCAATCTAAAACATAAATTTTCACCTCTGTTTATTCTTAGATTTTGTTTTGTTTTGTTTTATAATATTCTCTCATGTCTGATCCATTTGGTGCTAATGCTTGTTTTAGGAGTGAGGTAGAGATGAAAGTTATTTTTTAAATGAATATCCAATTGTTCCAATGTTTGTTGAAAATATTATTCTTTATCAACCGAGTTGTTTCATGCTCTTATCAAAAAATAAATTGATCATATATGTGTGGATCAATTTCTGGACATTCAATTCTGTTGAGCTGATCTATTTATAGATTTTGACACTAATATCACACCATCTTGCTTACTGTAGTTTTTCAATGTCTTAAAGTCAGGAGTTTAAGTCCTGTAGCTATGCAACTCTTACATGAAATTATTTTAGCTACTCTAGGCTCTTGTCATTTCTGTGTTAAAAAGAAAAAATCAAATTGTCACTGTACTTATATTTGTAGGGCTATTTGGATTTTTTAAAATTTTTTATTTATGAGATACACAGAGAGAGAGGTGGAGACACAGATAGAGGGAGAAGCAGGCTCCCTGCGGGGAGCCTGATGCAGGACTTGATCCCAGGACCCGGTGATCACAACCTGAGCCAAAGGCAGATGCTCAACCTCTGAGATACCCAGGTGCCCTGGGTATTTGGATTTTTACTGTAATTGTTTTGAATCTGTAGCTAAATTTTGGGAAAGTTGACATTTACCAATATTGAGCTTTGAGATCCTTTGACCTGGCATACCTTTCCATTTTTTAGTTTTTTTAAAATTTCTCTCAGAAATAATTTTCGGTGTTTAGTGTATAGATGTTGTATACATTTTATCAGATTTATCCCTAAGTATTTCATAATTTTCAGATGGTATAAGAATGAGAATATTTCTTAAATTCAAGTCCTAGTTTTTCTTTGCTAATATAATAGAGATACAAATGATTTTTATATTGATTTTGTGTTCTTAAGAGTAATAGTAGCTTTAGACATTCAGTTGGGAAATATTCATTTTTCTTGAATTTTCTGGAGAATTTTATGTAGCACTAGGATTATATATTCTTTAAATATTTGGCAAAATTCTCCCATTTATCTAGACCTGAAGTTTAATTTATGTGTAGGTTTTCAACTAAAGTTTACATTCTTTTGAAAGTATAGGACTATTCAGGCCACTTACTTCATTTTGAGTAAGATTTGATTATTTAGATCCTTCTAGAAATACATGCATTTTATTTTAATCTAAGTTGTTGGTGTAAATGTATTATTATTCTTAAAATGTATATTTTAAGAGCTATAGATTTTTCTCAAATACCGTTTACCTAACTCTCCTCAAGTTTGATATGTTGTATTTTCATTTGCAATATGCTCAACAATATTCTGTCACTTTATTTGTGATTTATTTCTTTAGTCATGGTTGTTTTGAGGAATTTTTAATCTCCAGATGTTTTTGAATCTTCCGTACTTCCTTCTCTTTTTAATTTCTAATTTAATATTAATTTAAACATAGAAGATATTTCATGTGATTCCAAATCCTTAAATCTCACTGAGATTTATGTTATTGTTTAACCTGGAACATAATGCCAAAGTATTTATAAAGAATATGCATATACTCTGTTGTTTTGAGATAAAAAATGTTTTTCAAATATCAGTCATGTCAAAATGCTTGACAGTGCTATTCAAGTCTTCTATATTTTACTGGCTTTTTGATTAGTTGTTTTACCAAGTATTAAGATAGTAATATCTAATTCTCCAACTATAATTATTTAAATTTTTTTAGTTCTATTATTTGTTCTATTGTATACTGGGTTTCTACATTCATAATTGCCATATATTAGATATTTAGATATTAGATATTTTTGTCATGAGATGTCTTTTTTTTTCTATATTTCTTGGTCTAAAGATTCTTAGGATTCTTTATTTTTTAAGTTTTAAAAATTTTAATTACAGTCTAGTTAACATACAGTGTTAACTTAGTTTCATGTGTACAGTATAGTAATTCAACAATTGTATACATTATTCAGTGCTCATCATGATAAGTCTACTACTCATCAGTCCCCATCACCTATTTTGCCCATTGCCCTACTCATCTCTGGAAACATCTGTTTGTTCTCTATAGTCAAGAAACAAGAATTTTCTTGTTTCTCTTTCTCTGTTCCCTTTGTTCACTTGTTTTGTTTCTTAAATTCCACATATAAATGAGATCATGCTATTTGTATTTCTCTGGCTGGCTTATTTTGCTTAGCATTATACTCACTAGCTCCATTCATGTAGTTGCAAATGGCAAGATTTTATTCTTTCTTATGGCTGAATTATATATATATAATGTATATAATATTTAATATAATATTTAATATAATATATAATCATATATAATATAAAATATAATATAATTATATTATATATACACACATGCATTTTATTTTAATCTAATATTAGATTAATCTATATTATTTCTAATATATATATATATTTATATATATAGGCTCCTTCCATAATTTGGCTGTTGTAAATAATGCTACAATAAATTTTGGGGTGCATTTATCCTTTTGAACTAATGTTTTTGTATTCTTTGAGTAAATATCCAGTAGTGCAATTACTGGTAATAGGAAATTTCCATTTTTAATTTTTTTAATATTTTGATTCTAATTTTCTTAGTGAATCCTGTTCTAATCTTCTACATTCCATCTATTCCTCATTGGTGAAGTTAAAGCATATTTATTCTAGAAAATATAAATTTGGGTCTTGCAAGATTGTGCAAGATTGGAATCCATGAGTAAATGTCTAATGCTAATGATGGAAAATGGAAAAATTGCAGAGTTTCAGGTGATTCTCAAGGTGTTAATCTAGTGAATTCAAATCCACACTTTCTATATGCAGAATGTATATGAAAGTCTTAACTTGGTTGAAGTTAAGCTTGTTGTGACAAGAAGTGTAGAGTGGTATCAATAGCTCAAAATTTCCTGAGTTTGGGTAATCTTGATTTTGAGATTGGAACAAATGAATGGACTCCCATTTACAACAGAAGAGTATCTTCCTTGAGCTTGTATATTTATCAACAAGATCGTATTTCTTGTAAGAGTGCAATTAGTTGCAATTATGTATTTGAAAATCCAAATGAAAATGTATGAATTCAATGATTTATTATTTTAAGTGAAATACATGGAGACAGAATATGTAAGAAAATACATTGTAGCTATATTATCTCATACCTTAATGAACTGGTGAGTACAGATATTTTTCGAAGCAAAGATACCATCAGTTAACTGACATATTTATGTTTTTTTAAAAAAATTTACTCAAATACATTTAAATTCAGACATTCTTATTCTAATGGTGAGAGTATGAATTATTATATTTTGGAGGATGGTTTTGTATTGTGTATCAAAATATAAATCGCATGTATCATTTGACTCAATAATAATCATTTTTAAAGTGTGTTGTCAACAGAAAATAATTACATGTAATAGAAAAATTAAGGCAAGACAATTGTGACATCAAATAATGGTTATATAAATTTTTACAATCATTCTATGGATTATAATATTAACAATCTCAAATAGTTCTATACATGTGGAAATAAAAGTTCAAAAATAAAACATTCACACACAGGGTGTGTGAGGGGTTTTTTTTCTCAAGTTTTAGGATGATTATCTGTTGAGATGGTTAATCTTTAATGTCCTCTAAAAAAGACATTAGAGCTGAAGGAGAGATGCCACTTTCAAGTTTTATTTTATATATTTTATATGCTTGATTTTTTAATGAACATTATTTAGATGTTATTTGTTAGCTTAAATTTTTTTAATTTTATATATTTTTATTAAAAATAGATATATTTTATATTTTGTAAAATACCAAATAATTCTGAAGTACAGAAAAGGAATACTTGAAACTATTGAACTTGAAGGAGATTAATTCTTTCTAGATTACAGTGCCCACAATCCTCAAAGCAGAAGAATCATGCCATTTACACTAACAAGGAATTGAGAGATAATTTTCTTTCACTATATATGAAAACTTTCTTGATTTGTTAGTTTTTATTTTTTCTAAGAAATAAAATTAGAAATCTAGTGGAAGAATTAATTTGTAAAGCCTCAAAATATATTCCGACAAATTGACATACAGCAGAATGTCATGATAACATTTATAGTTATTTTTAACTACTCAATGAGCAATGACCTATAGTGAAATTTGCATTTTAATTATATAATCTTACCCACTGAGGCATGAGTGAATTTTATACACAGTTTGAACAACAGACAGATTTAGGAGACTAAGATGGGTATGCCTAATATTTGTTTTAATGATTGAAACTAAAATTTTTTGAAAATGAAATTTGTTTGGATTTCTTATGCTCTGTATGATAGTTATTTTGTACCATAGCAAAACAATAAATGCAGCATATGTATCAAAGCATATTAAAGTATAAACCAATATTAATGATTACATAATTAAAAAGCTTAAAAATTTATGATAATGTAATGTTTTAAGATAATTAGAGGTGTTGAGGGACAGTTATTTTCACTAGAGAAAATGATACAGTACATTTATGTTAATAAATATTAAATAGTCTATGATTATACATAAAAAGAAAGGGATCTAGATGCAGAATAGAACTATGGCTGGAGGACGAAAGACAAAAATAAACACCTATCAGTTAATTCTGACATTTTATTCAAGTAAAGCTTCTTGGGGCTTCTGTGTAGAGAAGCTCTTCCACTATACCTTTCATAAGGGACTTGAAAAGAGGCTGGAGGAGAAAGTATGGACATGCTAAGGGGATGGACAATAGACATCACAGTTTTGAAGGGTGTTAGATTTCTTGTTAGAGATAGAGGAGAAATTGTCATTTCATAAGATCTTTCCAATAACTTCCAATCACTCTGAATAATACCTACAGTCTTTACAAGAAAGCATAATTAGGAGTCCCATCAAGAGACAGAAACCAGACTAGTTATTTGAACAGAAAGAATTTAATGTAAAGAACTAGATATAAAGTATTAAGTAACAGAAAAAGTGTAAGGAGATTACACAAAGGTTATCACAGAGGTAGGAGACAGCATCCCACACATCTAAGGCTGAAAGAAAAAAGGAAAAAGACAGTATGTGAGTCAGGGTACCTTAGAAAAACAGCAACAAAATAATATATATTTTTATTGAGTTATCTATGTATCTCAATGGCATAAATATATAACAACATATAGCTATATATTGAGATATATATAACACAAAACTCTCTCTATATATATATATAAAACACAAAAATAATCACATATTACATACAATGTAATAAGAAGTAGTTGAAAACAAACAAAAAAACCCTTCTTTATCTTTGCTCTCTTTCTTGTGTCTGTCTATCCATCTATTATCTATCTATCTATCTATCTATCTATCTATCTATCTATCTATCATCTATCTATCATCTATCTATCTACCTATCTATCATCTGTTTACACATAGAGAGAGATTGTAAAGAATTGGCTCATGTGGGTATTGGGTCTGACAAGTCTGAAATCTGTAAGCCAGGTCAGCAGTCGGGAAACTCAGGCAGAATTTCTATGTTACAGTTTTAGACAGAATTTCTTTTTCTCTAAGAATTAAGATTTTACTCCCTCAATAACTGGGAGAGGCCCACATTATGGAGGGTAACCAGCTTTATTTAAAGTTAACTTATTGTAAATGTCAATCACATTATAAAATAGCTTCACAGGTAGGAATAATTAAAACATAAAAGCTTAGATGGTATTTTAAGCTTTTAAAATGAAATTCAGAAGTCTAGGGAGAAGAGGGTATTGCTTGGCTAGTGTCTCTAAGCTAGAAGAGGGATCCAGTGGAATGGAGCCCAGTGAATCTGGTCATGAAAATGTTGGAAAACCTGTAAACAGGATACAGTTGCTGTTACAGGAGGGCATTGCTGCTGCCCAGGTGAAGAAGCCTTTCTGATGCTCACAGGAAACATGGGCAGGCAGTAAGTCGACCAGCAGTAAATAGGAAGCAGGAGAGAATAAACAACAAAGTCCCTCGTGACCTTGCTATTTCTTTCTTGAGCCCACCTCCTCTGCTTCCCAGAGCACACAATGCTAGAACAATTAGCAAAATTTCATCAGTGTAGTAGACATGTATCATACTGTGCAGAATGTCAAGATAAGTAAGCTCTCTGAGGACTAGAGCAGGAGTGTTGGCATGCACTTGGGACAAGTTTGTGGCAAATAATGACCTACCACTCAAAATTAATCTTCAACTATTAATTCCCTCCTCCATGCAGTTCTAGCTGTGCTGTTTTCTTGCTTCTCATCCAACTTCCCAAGCACACTCCTAACTGAAGGACTGGTCATTTGCTTTTGCTTCTGTCCACATGCCTTTCTGTTAAACACTTAGCTGAGTCACCCGCTTCATTTCAATTTGATCAAATATCATTATTGAGCATATTTTTCCAGAATATTGAAACTAATATAGCAACCCAATCACTCCGTGGTTCTCTATGCCACTCACCTTGTTTTATTTTTTCTGCATGTCACTTATCACTGCATAAAATGATATTATACATACTATACTGTACAAGTGATACCATACTATTCATCTGTTTACTTCTTTATTATACACCTCACCTGAAATAATACAAACTTGTAAGAGTAAGCCTTGTCTGTTCATTGATCTTTCCCTCACAGGTATCACTGTACTTGACATATTGTCAAATCAAAATAAATTTGTTCAATGAGCAAATGAATCTTGGCATACATAACCCAAGTGTCAATGTGACTATGCCAGTAAGCTACAGTAGAACTTCACAATGTGCTCTAAAAAAGGAAAGCAAGGAAAAAACTGAATTTGTGACCCACTGGGAAAGTCAAAGTAATTTAAGAATATAACGCCCATAAAAATCAGGGGTTTTGCTGTTCTTTTATCATTGTACCCAGAGATACTAGAACTAAGTTTGATAGATAGCAACTTCTTATTGATTAAATTAATTAAGAAAAGGTAAAAGCACAGAGAGTAAGTCTTTGTGCTAGGCTGCTATAATGTTTATGTAAAATTATATTTATAACTTCCTGGGTTTTATTATAAAGTTGCAAAAAATCATGAATAACTGGAAAATAGTCAACAGAGAAAAATAACACCACCACAACAATGATAATAGCAACAAAACACCTAAATCTAAAACTAATAATCAGTTGTAAATTATTTCCCATGCATTTCCTTTTTGTAAGCCAAAGAATTTTACTTTTCTATGTGTTCATTTCATGTCATTGCCATTGTTTCATTTCATTGCCATTGGCAGAGGAAGGAGGATAGCCTCTAATGGCAGGAAAAGATAAAGAAATAGGCTCTCCCTTAGAGCTTCTGTAAAGAGTACACCCTGTTGACACCTTGACTTCATTCCAGTGAAACCCATTCCTGACTTTTGGCCTCAAGAGCTATAAGAGAACAAATGTGTGTTATTTTAAGCCACCAAGTTAGAGGTAATTTGTAACAGAGCCATAGGAATGCCATTCATCTGTCAATGAGAAAAGAACTATGAGACACTGAAATTATTTAATAAACAGCAAAATGATTTTGGGTTTATTTTTTAGTGTTTGTGAATTTTTCATTTGTTTTCTGGTTAATACATACACAGGTGACTGCCAATGAATTATACAGTCATATGCTTATAAAATTTCCTACCTTGAGGCAACTGTGACTTGCTTCTAACCTATTGAGTAGCTGGTTAGCAAAAGTTCATCTTATTAGCACACTCTAGAGAGAATTCCCTGTGGACAGCCATATTATGAACATGTGAACAGCCTGTGAAGAGGGCCACTTGGTAGGGGATTGCAGATAGGTTTTAGTATTTGAGATCTCCAGCTGACAAGCAATAAAGAGCCAGGGCTCTCAGTCATAGAGCTACAAGAAACTGAATTCTGCTGCTAACCTAATGAGTTTGGAAGTGGATTCTATCTCAGTCGAGCTCCAGATGAGCACACATCCTGGCTAAGAACTTGACACCAGCCTTTGGAGACTCTGAGCAGAAGAACAGCTAAGCTATGGAGGAATCCTGGCCTAGAGAACTGTGAGCTTATGTAAAGTATATCATTTTAAGTTGCTTACTTCTGGTTAATTTCCCACATCAGCAATGGAAAATTAAAATAGATTTCTAGTTCATTTTTGGGAGAAACATCTTATCATAGAGAAAAATCTATTAAATGATGAGAAAATGGCATGGATATTATATAGATTTTAAAAATAGCAACCATTTCATGTCTTAAGCATTTTTTCCTATTATGTTCATGGTTGCTATTTTCTCTCTGCTGAGCAAGGAGCCTGATGCAGGACTTAACTCCAGGACCCTGAGATCATGACCTGAGCCAAAGGCAGACACATAAATCAACTGAGCCACTCTGGTGTCCCCATAGTACATAATCTTTTAAATATGCTGTTGAATTCTATTTGCTAGCATTTGAGGATTTTTAAATCTATATTCATCAGGGAAATTGAAATCTTTCTTGTAGATTTTTTATTTAGATTTGATATCAGAGTAATGTTGCCCTCATACAAGAAGTTTGGAAATTTTCCCCTTCTTCATTTTTTGGGGAATAATTGGGAAGTATTAGCATTAATTCTTATTTAAATGTTTAGTAGAATTCACTGGTGAAGCCATGTAGTCCTGGGCTTTTCTCTAATGAGAAGTTTCGATTACTAATTCAATCTCCTTACTACTTATAGGTCTCTTCAGATTTTCTGTTTCTTCAAGATCCAATGTTGGTAGGTTGTGTGTTTCTAAATTTTTTTCATTTAATCTAGGATATCCAATATCTTGGCATACAATCATTTATGGTACTCTCTTATAATCTTTTCTACTTATATAGAATTAATAGCAATGGCCTCTCTTTTATTTCTAATTTTAGTTACTTGGGTTTTTTTCTCTTTTTTCTTAGTCAATCTCACCAAAAATTATTTTTTTAATCTTGAAGAACCAACTCTTGCTTTTATTTGTCAGTTTGCTCTTGTATTTTCTATTTGATTTGTCTCTGCTTTAATCTTTATTATTTTCTTCCTTCTGTTTATTTGAGGTTTATTTTTCTTCAGGGTGTAAAGTTTTGTTTGCAGTGGAATTCAAGAAAAGTGTAAGTTTTAATATTTATTAGAGGATCCATTTTTATAAGGAATTCCTTTACCTATGTTCATCATCTTAAGAGCAACTTTAATGTAATTTATACCTCTTGAGTTCCATAAAATAAGACAATAAGATTATAGTCGATGTGTTAATTTTAACAAGCAAGGCACCTAGTAAATGGCATGCCTCAAATACAACTGTAAGTGAACACAGTTTTCTACAATAAACTTTAAAAATATTTACAGATATAGTTTCCTGTAAAAAACATTTATAACCTAAGATTTATAATTCAAAAATCGTTGAAATTACTAAATCAAGTATCTCAAGGTTCTTGCCTTTATTAGTAAACAGAATACATAACAAATAATAATTTAAATTAAATTTTATGACAACTTATATGTGAATAATATAAAATATAATAACTTATGTGAATGAAACTTTTATCTTATCTCCTTAAGGCTAGTTGCTAATCCAGTACATTTTTGTGTATATATCATACATTATGTAATTTTTATTAGAGATATTATTTTTCTTAGCATTATAATTTAAAAGTTATACTCAGTTGCTTTATTGTGCGCTTTTTCTCATATTCCTTTAAAATCTAAATTTTCATAGTTGTATCAAGGTATATAGATACAATCTTCTATTAACATAAATTTATTTTTTCTATTCTTTACACTTGCAAATATTGATTCAATAAGTAGCATATGTGTGCTTCTTTGTGTGCATTTCTGATCATTTCCCTAAAGAATTCCTTACAAAATTATTGCATCGGTGATTTTCATGACTAGGGTTATATATTTAGTTTTACATCTCAAAATTGCCCTCAAAAATGTTTAAAAAATATTTTTCTACAGCCACATTACAGTGGCCACTAGTACCATTTTAATTTCAGGACCTCACACTAGAATTCATGTATTAACTTTGCTTTTGTGTGACAATTTTTTTTTTCACTTCTGGCAGAAAATTACTTCTATTTGTGAATAATAGTGAGTAACTCTGATAATCTTATTTGGCAGCTTTCATGTAATGTTTTATCTGCTCACATATCAGGAATTTCTGTTTGTTGTTTGGGTCACTCTGGCCACACATCAACTATAGTCAACTTTGCTAAAATGAGCAAAGTTGCCCAGGAGGTCATTTTAAGTTAGAGGAAGCACAGAGGGAATGTGATACTCTAAATTCTCTGAGAGAATGAGGTCAAGACCAGCTTAAAGAGTTATCACGGTAGTAGTGCTCTTAGAAAACATGATAGTTTTGAGCTAAAATATTCTGAAGCAGTATTGTAACCCCTTTTTTGAATTAAGGGATTCAAAGTCTCAAGCAAGATCTATGTTCTACAACTTGACCCTCCATTTCTTAATATCACCATCTTTCTGTCAGTACTTCATTTCTGCAATATACTTTCACAACAGCCATTTCTTTTATTTGTAAGTTAGTCCTTTCTATTTGTGGAAAGATTATTGTTTAAAACTCTTCTTAAAAACGACACGAAGTCATGTTCCTGGCAATATCCATTCAACTATATCACTGTGTTCTATAGAGAAAACCAAGAAAGGTTACTCTCTACCATGTAAGACATTCAAAGAAGCAAATAACTGTTTCTTCCTCTGTATTTTCTCTTATATTATCTAAAGATACTCAGTTTCTTTACCTGGTTGTTTGTGGGGGTTTTTGGCACTTGTTTTCCAGAACCTTCAACATTTTTATTGAACTTCTTTGAGCATACTTTAATTGGTCAATTTCCCTATTAAAATGTGGTTCCAGAATAATGATAATAATGATGGGCCTTTACTTATATTATCCCACTGAATCCCACATCACATATAAGTGCTTAATTCTATTACCTGACATTTCAAATGGTGACTCTATTGCTCTTTGGGTGTAAAGGAGCTTGACCAGATTATGTAGCTAGTTGTTGACATGATTAGGTGCTGGACCCAAAAAATGCAACCCTACCCAACTTATTTTATATGCATCATTGCAGATATGGCAGTTCATGTAGATCACAAAGGGTTATTGCTTCTTTTGTAAGCACTATATTAAATGGATATTGTAGACACTGTCTGACAGTGTTATCAAATCATCTACTTATATTGATCTTTCAGGCAACTACTATTTTTAAAAAATATTTCCATCATAGATTACCCCACTCATACTCACATAGTTAACATTCTGAAAGTAGATGAATACTTTCACATTTAATCCTCTTAAATTTCATTGGTTTGTTTCAGTCTGACAAAAAGTATTTGGAGCAGTTTTTCTATTCTGGGGGATTAGCTAGCATTCATGCCACTGCAATTCTGAGGAGAGTACTTTTTTGCTTTCTCTACATTAGTCATAAAATTATTAAAAATGACCAGAGTTTTCTGATATGTTTGGATGTGATTCATACAGCGAGGAAGGGGACAGAAATACATATTTATTAAATTATTTTTTAGGATGAGCACTGGGTGTTATTCTATATGTTGGCAAATTGAACACCAATAAAAAATAAATTTATAAAAATAAAAAAATATATTTTTTAAAACTTTTAGAAGACAGACGCCTCATACCCGCTTTCCTTCCCAAGGCTACTGTGGCAGAGGGATTACATATACTTCCTTCGGCTATATATACATTTTCAGACTAGTTACATAAGGTGTTCAAAGTCTCTTCTTATAATAGAACTCAAATGTCCTTTTGCCCATCTGAGAACATATGCTTTTTCAGATTATTCTTCTAGATTCAGGAACTTCTTAGATATGTTTTAGGACATTACCACACTTACAAGAATATGTGTGTTAAAAGTTTACTTGCTCAAAACCTTCCGTTACTATGTGGTTTTTGTTAGAGCCTGTTTAAGTATATAAAAAGCATACTGAGAGTATTAATTGTACACTATTGTTAATTGACTATACGTTGAGATAAATAACAAAGATAATAGTTAGATTATGTATTTCAGTTCAAGAAATTAAATAAAACATGTTCCTATATAAGAAAGAACATAATCTTCTGTGTCATTACTTATACTTTATCTATTCGGTCTGTCAGTGAAAAAGAAATGCAAATAAATTTATTTCTCATTACAATTCCCATTAACTTTCCACTATTGATTTTGATGTTTTGTTACTTGTGTACTGATATTACAGATGGCAGATTTTATTATTACAAAGTGTCTTTCTTAGCCTCACTTAATGCTTTTTCCCTGAGTTCTATTTTTTCTAATATGAATACTATCCCTTCCATTTCATTTCATTTGCCTCCTTTTTATTTCCAACTTTTCTGTCACTTTGTTTCACATGATATCTGTAAATATTATTATAGTTGTATATTTCTTAGCATATTAATATGAAAGACATTTTTTTTAATTTTTTTTTATTTATTTATGATAGTTACAGAGAGAGAGAGAGAGAGAGAGGCAGAGACACAGGCAGAGGGAGAAGCAGGCTCCATGCGCCGGGAGCCCGATGTGGGATTCGATCCCGGGTCTGCAGGATCGCGCCCCGGGCCAAAGGCAGGCGCCAAACCGCTGCGCCACCCAGGGATCCCTGAAAGACATTTTAATAAAAAATTACTTCAAAGACATTTTTAATAAAAAATTACTTCATATATGCTAATTACTATTATTTTTTAAAGACTTTATTTATTTATTCATGAGAGACACAGAGAGAGGTAGAGACATAGGCAGAGGGAGAAGCAGGCTCCATGCAGGGAGCCCAATGTGGGACTCAATCCCAGGACCCCAAGATCATGCCCTGACCCAAAGGTAGACACTCAACCACTGAGTCACCCAGGTGTCCTCATTTATGCTAATTAAATAAGCTATGTGTGGTTTAATTCTATAATCATATTTTATCAATTTTAACAAATTATCTTATTTCATACTTCCTATTTGTGCTTTTACTTTAGGTTTACCTTTTATAATCTTCTAATTTATCATCATTTTCCACTTCCTTAGATTTGAGCTATAGAATCTCTAACTTGAAAAATAAGAGAATGTATGCATTCATTCTTCCTTTTTCTTTTCCTAATGTCCCATTGCTTCAATAAATTACTTCTATATCTTTAGTATATTTACTTTCTTATTTCTTGATTTTTTTAGCTTGAATGATGTATTTTGATACCTGGTTATAAAGGATGATAAAGTTAACATAATCATGCTACTGGTGGTTTCCTTTCTCCAACTGCTCCCAACTATTTTAATTTATTTTAATTTCTCCAGCACAATGATTTGCAACATTTAAATCTTCTTTTGTAAAAATAAGTGCCAATTCATGTTTAGTCTTGCTTTTTACTGATAGTATAGTTTCTACTATCCAGTATCAAATTGATTTATTTATTTTCAACTCATCTCATTTCTCTGATTGGAAGAAATTTGCCCTCTTGTATTTTTCTTAAGAAGTGCTCAGAGAAATAATGTTTCCATTTGTTTAAACATGTTCAGAATTTTTAAACTGTGTTCTTTACTCTCAAATACCATGTTCATATTAAAAGAACACTTATATTTTCTTTCTCTCAGAATATTATTCTACTATCTTGTTAAATTTTGTAGTCAAAATGACTGAAACTAAATTGATTTTTTCCCTCCTGGGAGATTTCTTTATTGACCTGGCCTTAGTGACCAAAAGATTCTTTCCTTTTCTTTGGCTTAATAACTTGATTGATTTTGGCCTCAGTATTCTCTCTCATGTTTCAATTATTCCTGGAAGAGTATGTGTCTATATAGATTCAAATAATCTTATATTTTGCAAAATTTTTCTTTATATACATCTTTATGTATTTTTTTCTTTCAATTACTAACACACTATTATGTCTTGTACATAGTGAAGATACCAGTTTTATTCATATTGGGTGTACTTTACTTCTCTTCTGTGGATATGGTCTAGTGAATCTTTTTACATTCTTCATCTATTTGTTTTGTTCCTCTCATTTACTCAGTCCTATCCTCTATTCTTAATTGAGTTCTCAGCGTGTCTTTTCTAATAGTTTCTTTCAATTTCACCTTCATTCGGTGAATTTTAAAATTTTTGTTCTATTTCTCTTCTGATCTGAAACAGTTCTGTTTCTTCTCCTTTTTGCTTTAGTATCTTTCTTGTGGTCTTTAGTACAGGCTTTGTTTTCTTATATAAGAGGGGTGTTTTTCAAATTCTATAATTTATGCAAATTTTTATCATAATTTAATTTTGTTGCAATATTTCTTATTTAATATTCTTTGCAATGAATTTTCTGTTCATCTTTTCTCTTATGTTATAGTAAGTTTAAAGAGCAACTATGCATATTTATCCAAATGAAGTAAATTTTTCCTGGTCAAGGTTGTAGTATAGATGCCATCTCTATTCAGACATGCAGAAACTTTCCTCAAAAAGATTTAACCTAACAAATCTTAACTAACCATACTAAAATTCTGGTTATGAAATAAAAACCAAATTCATATAAAATTCTGATTATGAAATAAAAACATATGAAAATATTTTCCCTGAGTTATATATTTGGTAATCCTTTATGCTTTTCTTGACCAGAAGTTATTTAAATGTCACCAGTGATGTGAAACATTGTTATAAACAGAGAATAATTTGAATCCTTAAAATTGGACATAAAGTCCCTGTTCACAGAAGATTCACTTTAGCATTCATCTACTGTTCACACATCTGTGAGACTTACACAGAACACTATTTTATGATTTCAGAGTCATACTGATTGGGTCATTTCATGTTCATATAAACTGTAAAGCTCTTATTTTCTCTGTTTTTTAACTTGCTATTATTGTTAACTGGCCCATCTCATAATCTAAAAGTGTTGGGAAGAAATGTTGTTTGATGGATTTAGCTACTGTATCAAAGGAAATGTGTAACAATGCTCTTCCAATATTAATATGTATGACCTCATTACTTAGTTCAGGGACTATGCATGGGAAATATTTGATTTTCTTTCACTCAATAAATCAGTTGATTTTTCTCTAATATCTGAATGATTTTATAATTACTTTCATGATTCGATTTCCTTTGAGCATATTGGTGAGAGATCAGAGATGGCAAAAGTTAAGAAGGGATTTATGAAAGGCTTAAATTACTTATGTAATTTCATATATATGTAAGATCATGAAATATAAAATAAGGCTTGAAATTCTATTTTATTTCTCTATCTGTATCTTACTATAATTGGGTAAGAAAAGAGGAATATCATATTTTAAATCTCCTTAGAAACAGAGTTAGACTTAGTTTAAGATTTTAAGAGGAGAACAAAAACTAGAAATTATCTCCTTTAAGCTTCTAAATTCTTGTTGATACCAGGCATGATTAAGGAATGACAGTAAGTAAGCAAGTTTGGAGTTCTACAAACCAAATTTATCTCCACACTTCTTCCTGGCTGAATTAATGTCCTATAGTTGTCCTAAACCCTGTCTTCTAATTGCCTTACCTATAAATGGATTGTTTTACAGTGGCATTGATTTTATAGATGTAAATAACACAGCATTATGTCTGTCACATAGTAAATACACCAACTTTGTCAAGAACTGAAAAATGTCTGAGATGTTACCCCAATTATGTACTATATATATGTACTATATATATGTACTATATATATAGATAGGTAGGTAGATCAATAGTTACTATTATATATATATAATACATATATACTGCAGAAACATGAGGCACCTGGGGCATGAAAATAAGTACTTTACTAATTCTCACAACCAGACCTACACCCGAAGTACCATCAGTGTCAGTCACCACACTTAGACCTGCAGGAATACAGTGAGAACTGATGTGATTTTCTACCTGAGTGTCAAGCCACATACCTAGAAGAGAAGTGAGTGAGAACAATATCTCTTTGATTATGCACAGACAAAAGACAACTGTCCCCTCTACTCCTGAGAGGACAGATAGACAACTTGTCTTTATGAGACAAGAAGAAAAGATCCTGGGCTCTCTGCCTAAAATTTGGGAAGGTCTCTCCAATGGCCAGGTAAATCTACGTGTCTCTGGACTTTCTGACTTACAGATATCTTCAAACTCTGAGCTTTTATCTTTTATTAAGCATTTTATTTCTGTGTACTGTGTACTGTTACACTACTACACCCAACATGGGGCTCAAACTCACGACCTAGAGATCAAGAGTTCCATGCTCTACCAACTGAGCCGGCCCAAGGCCTTTTTGCTTTTTGAAATGTATGTACCTAACCAGAGAACAATTCACTTTTCCTGAACCTTGTGGCTTAGCCTGCGAACATCTGAGCTGTAACCATTTGGCCTTCTTAGATTAAGGAAAGTTTTATTATCCCTTCAGTTCAGATTGGAATAATTAGCTAGAAAAACAGTTACAAATGTAATTCTTCTGGTATGTGAAAAGAAAAATATTTCTAGTAGATATAAAGGCAACCATTCTTGCTTTTTTTTTTTTTAAACATACATTCCTTTCCATCAGAAGGCTAGGGCTTTTAATAAGAGCACTGAGAAATCCAGATTCATTTCTTCAAAGTCAACACAGATATTTTGAAAGTTAACATGGTATTTTCTTTAAACTTGCATTTTCTTTAACATTGTTTCTCAATAATCATCAATCATGATTCTGATTACATTATAATACTGTAATATGAGTCTAGTTTAACATGTTTTGTATACTTGCCTGCTTGTAGCAGTCTTTCCACGTTTTGAAATAGTTTTTAAAATTTCACTGACTTCATCAAATTAATGATGAATAGGTTGAATTATATAACCAAAAGCTTTATTCAAGGGGATGATTACACATTAAGTAGGCAAATTAGTGAAGGCTAAATAAAAACAAGCCCCCTAGGTGAAAGATTTATGTTTTTAAATAATGCATGGGTAGGACAACTGCTATATTTTGCTTCCTTTATCACTTTCTTAAGTGTGATTTAATTGACCAAACCATGTAATCCATTTCCCTTGACACATGAAGGAAGATAGACGTGATTAGTGTCATAAAACCATAGTAAGAATGTTTGGCTTAAGAGACCAATTCATCCCATTTGGGGTTTAATGGATTGACCCTATGTTCCATAGTGCATACCCTGCAGAAACTTTCTTTATTGCCACGATTCTCCTTGCACCAGTTTTGATGATAGAGGCACTAAACCAATGTTCATGTCTGCTATATTTTACTAGACTAGTTTTTAGTGCTATTTGAAGCATTAAAGTATATAACTCAGACAATGTGACTAATCTGTTAAATGATTTGTCATTAAGAAATACTATAATAAATAAATTTATAAAAAAAAAAAGAAAAAAAGAAATACCTCTACAATTAGCTGATGGGAAACAGAAATACTGCCCTGTTTAGGAAACACATTTTTCAACATTTATTTTTCACAGGTACGGTATATGCTATTAACTGAAGGAAAAAAACAGCTCAAAATTCAGAACTGTATTAAATTATATTTAATTTTACAGTTATCTTCTACCAGTAAAAGATTGGTATAAATTTAAGAGTTGGAGAAATACATTGTAAAATGATAAGTGTTATGTCATAGACATTTTATTATCTTTTATTAACTTAAAAATATATTATGTGTACTATTACTATAATGATATAATAAACAAGTAAAAGAGCTAAATCATGTATAACTGAAAGCCAGATTTATAAAACTAGTAGAATATTTGCAAACCCAAAGCCAAAACTATGGAGAAGACTGTCATATTCAAAAAGAAATTGTGAAAAAATAAAAAATAATTAATTAATTAATTAATTAATTGTGGTTATATGACAAATGGAGGTTGAAGCTATTTGTTTGCACTTGCAGACCCAAAATGAGGTTGGTGGCAATTGTACCAAGCAAAATCCCTAGATAGGAGGTCTCCAAACCCATTAAAGCTAGATGGGCATTTACCTGCAATATCATAGCTAGGGAAGGGCATAGTTATTCGTGACAAATACTGCTAACAGATAAATGTGAAAAGTGAGGTAAAAGTTGAACATTTAAGTATGAGAAGCAAGATGTCAATTGAGTAAATTGTTGGAAGATGAGGTGTCTAAGAGGAAAGCTGTGAAGTTAAGTTGTCTATGGTGTGTGTACCCTGGAGTTCTTTATGTACAAAAGATAATTAAGGATGGCTTCCAAGGTAAAAAGAACTGTGCATGACAGGACAAATCAAAAAGTGAAGGGAAACCTTTTATACTAATGAACACAAAGACTTGATTCTCAAATGAAAAGTGATCATTGTGTCAGGCATCAGTAGGACCCAGTAATACAGGAAGGAAATGCGTATTCATCATAAGACTATAGCCCCATGTCATTTTTCCTTTGAAGAATTACAGAAATAGATCTTCCAGACCCTGTATGATCAGGGAAAAAGAGGAGTAAGAGCATCACTAAAAAGGTGCCCAAGCATTGGAAGACATTTCTCTATGACACTTTTCATGTCTTCTAAGAAGAAACACTAATTTACAGACTATTTTTTCAAGGGTGTTTACATAGCAAACAGCCTTAGACAGTAGTGTTTCTCTTCAGAGCAAAGGGAAGAGTTGCTTACAGTCTTAGAGAATAGAGACAATATCTCCCTCCAGAGCAAAGGGGAGGCATGCCTACTGTCCATCATAAAAGATTTAGTTAGTTTCCCTAAACTCAGGAATCCTTTCATGGAATGTCATGAACCATATGTGCAGATATACATGATGTTTGCTGTGCCATGATTAACAAAGTTTTGTCTATGAACCAAAAGTATCAAATTTTTGACCAATTTCCATACTAGCAACTGTTTCCTGCCAATAGAATTTAGAGAATCCAAGAGCCTCCTTTAATTTTGTGTTCTTTCTGTCCCTTTTGTAGTTCAAGCTAACAGTGTTGCTGCTGAAACAGTTTTCAATGTTTGGGGGTTGCTCACAGATATCAAATGTATTCATTCCATTAGAAAAAGTTAATCTTCACAGACCTTTCTGATATAATGCCCTTGTATCTTGGCCTCCTGCTGAGAGGCCTGGGAATAACATCCTTGAGATTTCTAGAGATCCTCTAGCTTAATTGAGATCTCAGTCATATCCTTAAACTCTTAGAAGGATCCTAAATCTTGATCTTCCTGGGATTTGGGGGCAAGTTTGTGTAGTCATATACATAGGCTTTCCACTTTGCTAACATTTCAGGAGCCACACAATTCTTGACATATTTTGACAGCTGGAGAAACTGAGAACATTTAGAATCATCAAACCCCATTTCATTTGTATTGAATAGTCCTTCACCAAGTTTTCCCCTTCTTTCTGTCCTCTCACATTTTGACTATTTGCATGAAGAAGAAACCAGGCAGTACCTTCAGCATTTTGATTGGAAATCTCCATAAGTATGTAACCAGGTTCATTCTTTACAAGTTTTGCATTCCCCATAACTGCAGGAGACACTTTTGCCAGGCTTGTTGGTACTACCTAGCAAGACTCTTTTCTTCCAGTTTCAAGTAACATGTCCCTTCGTCCCTCACTGGTAGGTAGCACTCCTAAAATCCACATTCCTTCTAATCATCAGTTCAAGTTAATGTCTTTTTGCAATGTGTTTTAAGTTTGCCCTATCATGCATCCCTAAAACTTTTCCAGCTTCTGTCCACTCACTTCCCAATTCCAAAGCTGTTCACAATTTTGGGGATTTATTAAAGCACCACTCTACTTCTGCATTTATTTTCTATCGTGGCATAACAAATGACCACAAATGTAGTGACTTTAAACAACACACACTTACTCTTTTACAGTATCTGTTGGTCAAGGGTCCAAGCTTGGTTTATGTGGTCCCTCTACTCAAGATCCTACAGGGTTGCAGTCAAGGTTTTGGCACTAGCTACCATCTTACATGAGGCTTGCAGTCCTCCTCAAGGGTTTGATTTAGATTGTGGGACTAAGATTCCTGACTACCAGGGGCTGCCTGCCATTTCCCTGCCTGCCTTCTCCACGACATGATGGTTTGCTTCTTCAAGAACAGTCAGGTGTTCCTGCCATTTCCAATCTCCTTTAAATGGCTTACTTGAATAAGCTCCACCAAGATAATTTTCTTTTGATTAAATTAAAGTCATTATTAGAGACTTAAATTACATATGCAATACCTCTTCACCTTTACCATGTACCATTGTATAACCAATGGAGTGACATCTACCATACTAATGCACTCCCACCTACATTTAAGAAAAGTGGATTATGAAAGGGCCATTGGGCATAATGGTAGCATTCCTATTTATTTATTTATGCTTTTTATTCTCCTTAACAGACTTATTAGACCTTCAGAATTTCTAAACAATTTGTAGGTATTCTTTTAAAACTTTTTCATGATCACCTAGAATAATGTCTCATGATAATCTAGAGACTCCATTAGTACTTGTTGCATGGGTTAACCTCTTCATTTCTCACCTCTTGTATAGTGCCTGATAAGTTTAGGAAGCCAGTAAAGATATGATAACAACTAAGAAAGAAAGAATTAAAGTAAAATCATTCCCTTCTAGTTGTATAAGTGAAACATTAATCTTTAAAGAGATATCACTTCTTGGTTCCTGAGATAGACCAGCATATCATTATATCATAAAAGCATTTTTAAAGAGTTAAAATAATGCTTCTATTTTTTGGGAAAAAAAAAAAACTAATGATAACCATACTAATTTCTCTAAGTGTTATATTAGTTGGGTAAATAAACTATCATAACAAATAGGATCTCAAAAGTATAGGGTCTCAAACATGTGAGTTTATTTTTTTTCTCACCGAACAGTTTAATACAGGTGATCATAATAGGCAGGCAACTTCCCTCCACACTATGATTTTGAAACTCAGCCTATAGCTCCACCATCTGTTAGGGACTTAGTATCAAAATGCATGCAGTTGCATTTCTCTACCATATTCTCTTCCAAATAGTGAATAGTATAGAGAAGCTACCTAAAAGTGGCACACATCATCTCAACCCATATTCCATTGGTAAGTTCTAGTCATATGGCCATACCCACCTGAAAAGAAGCCTAGAGAATGCAGCCCTTCTGGATACCTCACTGTATTTTTCAATTTCATTTGCTAACATGATCTCTAAGCCTTGGTATTTTATCCTTGCTTGTTTGGGTGCAAGTGTCTTATGGTGAATAGAATGTGTTTCTTGTTATACAATGATATTCATTAAAATTGTGAAATCTTTAATTTAGATTTAGCTTTAGGAAATCTTGAGTTTGGTTTTCTCATTTTACAGAGAGAAAGCCTCCAAAGGTTAATACAATTCAACATGGTTTTTTTTCTGTTATCTCTGTAAGATAACTTTTTTTTTAGGTTTTTATGGTCCATTATGAATAAGTTATCTTATTAGCCTTGATTAAATGACTTATCTAAGGTTATAAAGAGGTGAATTTTAGAATTAGACTTAGGATGTAGGCTTCATAAATATTTTTTACTACAGTATTTAGTATAGTCTTTAGTTGCTGACTGGCTTTCATTTTTTTTTTTTTTTTTTTGATAGAAGCAAGACACAAAATTGGATGCTTTATGTTTTTGACATAGGGAAAATCTCAGGATTAATTTGAATTGTTTGCTACTTTATTTAAATGAGTCATATCAACATTGATTTAATTTGGTTTTTCAAAGAATGTATTCAGATCTATCTGATCTGAATCAGATCTATCAGATCTATTACCTAGATATTATTTTCTTGTTTAATTAAAATATTTTAAAGTACAAGAGTTAATTAAAAATCAAACACATAATTCTTTGTAAAATATTTCCTTTAATCCACACTAGTATATAAGGGTAAGTTGCTTGAGCACACTTTCTCAACACATTGATTCTAGGTTACTTTCCAAAAATGTGTTACCAATAATATGATAGGCAGAGTAATGTCCACCAAAGAGATGTCCATGTCCTAATCTCTGGAACCTATGAATATATTACCTTATATGGAAAAGAAGATTTTTCAAGTAGGACTTTGGTTGAGGACATTGAGACACAGACATTATTCTGTATTATCTAGGTGTGTCCAATCAAATCATGAGTCCTTAAAATCTGAGAACCTGTGTGGGTTCAGATAAGTGAATGAGAGAGAAAGATATTAAAGAGATAATGTATGGAAGAAAGGCAGAGATATTTTGCTGCTGGCTTGGAAGATGGAGGAAGAACGTCCTGTGATACAGAGTATAAGTAGCCTCTATAAAGTAGAAAAAGCAAGGAAATAGATTCTCCATAAGGCCCCCAGAAAGTAGTACAGCTAACTGACATCCTGTTGTAGCTCAATAAGACATATTTTTGACCTCTGACCAACAAAACTTAACATAATAAATTTGTGCTGTTTTAAACCACTAAGTTTTTGGTGATTTTAATAGCTGCAACAGAAAATGAATGCAGATTTGGTTTCTAGAAGTGAGGTCCACAATAAAGAGCCAAATATGTCATTGTTCATAAATTAGGTAGATTCAAAGATCCATATGACAATAATGATTTTACTTATCTGCCTCTGCTACACTTTTTGAATAAAAAGCAAGGGTAGAGTACCAAGATTTTTTTACGGAACATTGGGTATTCCAATGGAAGTAGGTGGAGCAGGATAGCATCTCTCCTCAGAGGTCTGAGTAGAAAATGCCTTACAGGGTACTGAGATATTCAGATTAGGAAGAAAAGCTATTATTCTTGAGGTCTTGAGTTATCCCTAAGAATCTTCTTGAGATTTTATGAATACCCCTCTCTACTCCAGAAGGGGAAATAACCATAGTGTACCTTGGTAGACATATTTTCCAACAAAGGAAAACCCTGTCAAGTTTTCCACTTTAGACTATTTCACTTCATTTAGAATTTGTTTGATGACTAAAATTGGAATTTAGAATAAAGTATGCTCTAACAGTAACTTTTCCTGTACCAACAAAATAATCAGATGTCTACAAAGTCGTAAATATTTACTGTAGTATAGATTCCCTCTGTCTGAACTGAGATTCATGATTGATTTAATTAACTGAAATTAGCAAAAAAGATCATTGTTAAGCTCAAAAAGCTGAAAAATACTCATTGCTATTTTTCGTTTTTTAACTATTCAATTGTTGGAGTGTATATAATACCATCTCAATTGTGTAAGAACTTAACTACGGCCTACATATTAAGAAGAATGTATTATTTATGCAGAAGTAGAAACTAAAAATACACTAAGTGGAAATGCAAATTAAAATTCTATAAAAGGAGAAGCTAATTATTCTCCATTACAAAATAAGATACTGTTAGTGACAGAAATGCTTTTCAAAAATAAAACTGTCACCTTATTTCAATGGTTTATTTATTTTCACAGCATTCTTTTAGTCACTGGCTTTTATCACAATGGGAAATTATGGCCAATGCCTCACTGAGCTCTCTAAATTTTTAGTAATTTGATTCCCTTCATATGTTTCTTTTATATGTGGAATTTATTGCCTTTTTCTTCTTCTCTGATATTACACGGGAGAAAAAAATTGTAATGCAAGCATAGCAATGAAATTAAAATGAATTATAAAATGTGTTATTTGATTTGATTGCTTCCATAGTAATTTCAAATACTTATGTATTTTCTTATGGTACTAAGACATACATTGTTGATCCCAACAGATTCTTCTATAATCATGCCTGAAATATCCTATTTGTAGAGTTTGTAGAAGTTATTATTGAGCAAAAAATGTCAATTACACCTCTGCTATAGTAATATATACTTAAAGATATATTCAAGTAATGTATTAATTAACCCCCCTAGTCCAGGCCTGAATATTTATAAACTATAATCTGTAACTATAAACAAATCTTATCTTTTTGTGTATAATGATAGGAGACTTTTGATCTTTTCTACAAACCAACAGAAGCTTTCCCATCTGAAATCACTGTTTATTAAATTATGTGACATACTCAATTTTACTTTTTTTTTAAAGATTTATTTATTTATTTTAGAGAGGGTGAGTGAGGGAAGGGGTGGAGGGAGAGAATCCTCAAGCAGACTCTGGCTGAACAGGGAGCCCAGGGTGGGGCTCTATCCCACCACTCATGAGATCAAGACCTGAGATGAAAACAAGAATTGGAAGAACTAACTGAGCCACCCAAGTGCTCCTGGATTTTACTATTTCATGACCAATCATGTTGTGTCTTCATGTTTCAGTGGTTCAAAAGTCTTCTGTGATCATGAAATTTTGCAATTACTATCATTGTAGTTTGAGAACACTTTAATCTCACCATCAAAAATGAATTTGCCTTCCTGTGCTACTTGAAACCTGGCTCTCCTGCAGAGAATTGTTTGATCCTGTAGTTTTCAAATGGAATCTGGCTCCTTTCACTAACTGTTCATCCTGCTAAACTTGGAGAGACGAGGCAGTCTGCTCCCTCCTATTGCCCTGTCCCTCTAATCTTTTCTCCATCTCTGTCTCTCTTTCATACTCATTCTTTCCACCATTCACTATACCAGATATCTGCCCAGCCAGGTGATAATTTTAGTGCCTGGACCATTACATCTCCACAATATGTTCCTCAATACTTCTTTCCATATGAAGAAAGATATTAGAGAGTGTCCTGGTTGTTCAGTTACTTGACCTGCTCTTATGCAATTGCTTTGATGTTCATGCTTTCTCAAAAGTACACCTCATCTTGGTTGTTCCCTGCACCTTGTCATTATGAGTACCTACAGTGTGATGAGAAATCCCAAACATTCTGCTCTAGAGTGATATCTTCTATCTTTCCACCTTAGCCCTTCAGGCACCCCAAACTCCATGATACTCCACACTAATGGACTCTTAACTGTTTGGTCCCATCCTTGTATTTTATGCCCTTACACAAAGGAAATTCCATGATCATTTAGTATTGTCATTCTTTCACGTATATCTTCAGTTCACTTGCTTCCTTATTCTCTCTTGAGGAAAATCATTCTGATTAAATCCAACTCTCCTTTTACTCTTTGACTATTCTCAGTTAGCTAAATATAGCTAAAAAACAAAAAAAAAAAAAAAACAACAACAACAACAACAAAAAAAACAAATAGCCTTGGTGACATTTTACATTAAATTCATGATCACTGACCCAAGTGAACTCCTAAGGCAGCATGGTAGTTATTCTACCTCTCCAGTCCTATCATTCCCTCATTTAAGTGAATCTGTGTTATCTCTTTAAGCCTCCAAACCACTCCCCTTATCTTCAGAATCAAAAGACAATTTTGCTTCCTGCCTCACTGAGAAAATTGAAGCAATCAGTGGAGAGCTGTGCACATCTGCCCACTCTCTGCATCTGTGCTCTGTGGTTACTCTACAGGAACCTTGAGCACTGAGCTCTCCCCATGCTCCTGGTGCTCCCTGTGCCCTCGCACAGCCTCTCCTCTCTCATATGCCATTGTCTTCCACCTTTTCCTCTCCATCCAAGATTTCTCAGGACCGCTCTGTTCTTTGCTCTCGTTTAGAGGAAACCTCCTTGAAAGAGAGGCTCTATTCCCTACCCATTTTCTCTTGGGTCTAACCCAACTACAATTTGTCCCAAGGTCACAAAGGAGTGCTGTTTTACTAGATGAATGATCAATTCAGTCTTCATGGCATTTGAGTCGTCAGAGGAATTTAATACAGCTGATCACCCTCTTTTCACTTGTCTCTCATGATGTCAAAATTGCATGTGAGTTTTCTCCATCTTTGTTGTTTCCTTCTCTTCTCTGTCACCTCAAAACATTTGCTGTTTCAGAATGCTATTTTGAGTTTCTTCTCTCTTCTATACACATATATCTAGCTTCAAGCCATTAAATATCAGTCTTAAACTGATGAACCAAGATTTAAGATTTGACGGCTCCCTTGAACTCCACAATGGTTTATAGTTTGTCTCTTGATATGCCTACTTTAGGTCTAAAATTATCACAATCTTAAATTGTCTAAAGTTAAATTCCTAATTTTCCCTCCAAAGCTGTTTTTTTTCAAGGGCTTTCCCATCTCACAATATTCATCACCATTCTTCTGTTCATAAAGGTCAAAAATCTGTATCCTCCTTAACTCCATTTTTGCTTTCACACCATATAATGAAATTCAACTTTCAAAATATATCCCGAGTCCAAAACTTCCTAAAACCTCCTCTGCTGCCAATCTTTTGCATCTTCTCTGCTCTCTCCCAGGATCACTGCAAATCTTCCCTACCTCCTTGCCTCTCATCTCTCTTCTCATTCTGTCAAGTAGTACTTTTCAAATACCACCCAGATTCGGTCTCCCTTCTCCTCAGACCCTCCAATGACTTACCATCTCACTCAGAGCAAAAGCCAGAGTCCTCACAGTGGTCCCAAGGGCATGTACATCTGAGGTCACCTTCCACTTTATCCTCTGGCTGTCAAGGCCACACAATCCCCCAAGGTAAGCCTCGCATTCCAGTTTTTGCCTTTGTTGGCTTCTCTGTCTTAATGCTCCTCCCCCAGACATCCATATGAGGAACTCTCTCAGTTCCTTTAACCCTATACTCAAATGTACTCCCCTCCACCCCCGCATGAGACCTCACAGCAATCTCATCCAGAATCTCAGCTTCTTTTCATATCTTCCCATTTTCCCTTCCCTCATTTATTTACCTTGTTTCCCTTAGTCCTGACCTCTTACTCCTTGACATAACATATATTTAATTTTTTTAATCTTTCATTTTCAGTTTTCCAAAGGGGAACCTAAGTTATATTATTGCAGTGTGTATTTAGTTCACTGCTGCATTTCCAGTGCTTACCACAGAAACTTGACTGAATTACTCTATTTTGTGAGTGTGTTGGGGAAAATGTTCACAATACCAATCATCTGAAAATGTTAGCTTTCTGTGCAGAAATTTTAGATGGTATTAGATCTGATACATCTCCTAACCAAAAAACAAAACGAAGCAAAACAAATTTTGAGTTTTACTTTCTAATTGTGAATCAAGATGGCCTAGAATTATTTTAATTATCAGAGAAAGGTCAGCCTAAGATAAACAATGTACTTCGGATAACATTGACTCGTTGCCAGAAAATCACCCTCCTATTTCCTATTAATATACTCAGCCTCTGCTCCAGGTCTACCTGCTTTCTTGTGCTGACAAGGGTGTCTCCTCCTTCTTTACTGATTGCTACTCTCCAAAATACCCTGGCATAGTCCCAAACTGCTTAATTTCAATGTCTTGAAAGAAGCCTTTGTAGCAAACCCTTTGCAGTAACAAATCAGGGTAATTGCCATGGTCCCCCATTTGAGGGGCTTTGTGCTGCTACAGTAATTGCTAGCTCAGCCAGTGGTTTTCAGGGAAGCAGCTGGCTAGAGGGAAAGGAGATGTTTTTTTTACAGCTGATATAAAAATAACAATAGGTTCATTTGTAAACTCACAATCAACCATGTGTCCTTTTACCACAAGTGAAGATTACTTCCTTCTGCTTATACCAGAGCATTCTGGATACATTTAACTCATTTGGTAACTTCTTTTTCATTTAAAGCTCTCCTTGAGATTCATTTTACTGAGATTATCTTAGATAAACATTAACAAGGCAAAAGTCTTGTGAAATCCTCACAAAAATAAAACTACCTGGTGAAATATTTAGCAAACAGCAAGAAATTGACATTACTATGGGATTGGACAGAGGGATGATTTCCTAAAAGGGACAGAAGGAGTAGCTTTGATTGCTATCCTGGGGACCTGGAAGCAGGCTGCCTTCTGGGATGAGAGGGAGGGTGAACTTGATGCCAAGTATATCAAAGGCTGTGATGAGACAGTCTAGTTTGTTACTCGCACTGAATGGCTTCCACTCCTAGGAGTGGTGTCCGCTCAATGTGAAGAACAATCGAAGGAATATAAAGGATGTATTTATATTAGAAAATGGGTAAGCCAATCCATGGTGGTACAGCCAGTCCATGGTGGTACAGCCTCAGGGCTCCACAGAAAGATTTTTCTCCTAGAAGCAGCAGGAGTGGACACTGGGGGAAGTACTTTGAGGTACACAGTAGTGGCCGTAGTGCATGGTATGGCCAATGTAGGTCTTGTTTTCTTAGATATCTGCAGGAAACATAATTAAAAGCTGACATATTGGATTTGGTAGGTGCTGTTGATATTGCTCTCTTAAAGCACAGGAGGCTGGGTGGAAATAAAGATGATTGTATTTGGGAAATATGTATCTCCTCTCCCTTAATTTAGGAACTTGTAATTAATTCTAATGTGCTGCAGGGTAAGATGTGCTCTGAGATGAAGTTACCACCAAAGTGGGATTCTTTGGTAAATAATTTTAAGATTCTTATTCTCTTGCCTTCTGTAGGCATTTTGGTTTACTGTGGCTTTGAGAAACCTCTGTTACTCCCAGGTGCTTTTAGTTGTAACATGTAAACTTCTGTTTATAAGCTGTGTGCACACATGTGTATGTGCACATGTGGGCAGGCACACACACATCAAGGCTAGAAAAATGGTCTTTTTAGTGTAAAATAGGTTATGCTGATTTTGGATCAGTGACTGTTAAGTTCACTGAATTCTGTAGTCCTCTATTCAGCTGTATATAAACCTCTAGCAAATCCATATATTGAATTGCAGTTATCCTTATTTCATTTCCAGATACCATTTTATTATTTTGTAATTTCCAGTTACCTCCTATTATTGTTGAACTAGTCATTTTAATTTCAAATATATTGAGCATAGTAGTTTTAAGTTCTTGGTCTGATACTTCCAAAATCTGAGGTATGTGTCTTACCCCTATTTACCATGTCTTATCTTCTGGTTTTCTGAGCTTTACTTATTTTTCTCTCCTTTTATGGCTTCTAAACATTGATTACAAAGTAGACACTGCATATAAATATTATAGACATAATTCGAGGCTTTGAGTAAGGTTATCTTCCTCCAGGGAGGATTTACTTTTATTTTTGGCAAAATAAAATCAAAAGTATAGTTTATCTTATCTCAGTCAGGATTGAGTGTTTCTGAACTAGGCTTAGTCTTTGTAAGGCTGGGCCTATTCTTCATTTATTTTTACTTCTATGTTGTTATATTCTGCTGACTTTTTTCTTGCCAGGCTCTGAAATCCAACATATGTTATTTAAACCTTTGGACCTGCTGACACTTACTGTTTTAGCCTCTCAGCAGTTGGTTTAAATGGACAAAGGCTAGGGGTGAGTGGCACTGAAAGTCACTAAAAGGCAGGTTGCTTAGGTCTTTGAGCCATGGTAACATGGCAGTACTTTCTAAATGCTTTTATCCTCTTTTAAAAAATTTTTGCTTGTTTTATTCCAGTGGTCCTATGAAGTAGAATTGGTCTTAAACAAGCTTACTTATCATTGTTCTATTTAGAAATACCTATTAATCAAGAACCCATATAATTTTTCTCTTTCGCGTACTAGAATACTTTCATCATGGTTTCTTCTGTCATAATTAATAAACCCTGTTCTCAATAATATGCAGACTTACCACCTGTTGGATCTACTTCTTGATTTAGGGATAAAAATGTCCAAAGTCGAGATAGCTTTCACATCAGAAGGGTGTGTTAACACAGAGAATGCTGGGTCCCAACCCTAAGATTTCTGATTCAGGAGGTATGTGATAGGGCATGAAAATTTGTATTTCTAACAAGTTAAAACCCAGATGAAACTGATGATGATGGTCCAAGGACCACTCTATTACAGGGAGATCAGATGACCATTCTGTCCATCTTCACTTTGGCCGAAAAAAAGAGGAATTTGTAGACCTATGTTAATAAATATAAAAAATTTAGTTTGCTATAATTATTCTGCTGCGAGAATATACTATTTGTCTCAGTTTTACTATTCATTATGAATATACTGTTACCTATTGTATCTTCTTAAATACCTTCCTTTCCCTTTCACCCTCCAAAAACTAGAGATATGTATTGTTAATCTTAAATAATACAAATGGGAATTTAACTAAACAAAGATGAATTTACTCAATAATAGCAGGGGAATTGGCATTTGGGACAAGCAAGCTATGGCAAATCATAGGCAAATCCTAAGAGATAGAGGAGGCTAGCTTTTATTAGGTGCTGGGAGGAAATTGGTGAGTGTTGTATTGAACAAAGTTACTTGAAGGAGAATAAGAGTTTGAGGTTGTGGCTTTTACTGAGACATGTGGAAATCTTCATTCTTCCTGCTGGCCATGTAGATTGAGATGAGTGTATGTGCATGAGAGCTCTCCTTTCATGGCTTCCCAACTCCATTTTAATGGAGTTATCTATTCATTTTTATATTCCCTCCTTTTGATCCATATATTTCTCTAAAGACATCATTGGTAAAGCTACCAAGTTGTCCATTTCAGTTGAGATATTTCTGTCTACATTTGTCCCTCAATGCTGGAAAGAACCTTTCCCAACAGTCATGTCCCATGTTGGAGGAAGGAGGAAAGAATAAGTACTGACCAGAAACCATACAGCCACACTTGAGTTACAGAGGATATAAACAAAGAGGCTCTCAGGCATTTCCCCTTCTAAAGCTCATGTCTTGTCAAGGTTTGAACATTGGAGATCATCTCAAAGCACTTCACTGATGTTCTGTTTCATTTATCATTTTCACACCCTTCAGAATTATCAAGAAAGACAATGAACTCAAAAAGTGGTTCATGGGTACCACAACTGTGTTTTTCTCATTATCCCTAAAGCTGTTGGATAATGTCTTTTAGTGCTACTCCTGGCACAAAATCTCCAAGCCTTTTCAGAAATGTTAATTCAGCTACAGCAAGTATTGTTGACCATGGCATAGACATCTTATTGCTCAGCTAAAAGATAATTAAAGATTATCTAATTATCAAAAAAAACAAAAAAAAACTTAAGACAGAGTCTAAGAATCTTTGTAGGACAGCTACTATCTTAGAAGATTCTGTAATATCTTTAAGAATTAAGGAGAGATTTCTGATCATATTCTCATTTACATTTACTCCTCATCAGTGAAGTGCAGCCACAAAGGAAATGAATCCTAAGTCACTAAAGTTTCTTATTAATTCCTTTCTAACTTAATGATCTAAATCCAGGGGAGTCAACCAACAAAGTACATTTGTTGTTGGAAAGCTAAGGTCACAGGTAACTAAGAGGCATTTCATGGTTGTGCACCAGCTATCCAGGGATTTATAGTCCCAAAGAAAATGGTAATCACCACAGATGAAGATACATCCTGTCAGGTTACCAATCATTCCTGCTAAGGTAGCACTGTTAATAGACAGGTGGGAGTTCTTGATGACAAACCTAGCAGTCTGAAAGGCAAAGGTTACCTGCCTTAGTAATGGTCTGGGAGAAACAGATGAGGGCATTACCTTTGCAGATCAATGCCAGAGTAAAGGAAAGAATAAGAAGAAAAAAAAAAGTTTCAAGTTCAATTAAAGGATGAAGTTTTGATCTGATGCTTAGAGGAAGCAGTCTACCTTAGTTTCCAGCTATTCTCTTCCTTTTCAATTTCTTCGAGAGAACTCCAATGCTTGTATAGGACCAGATGTCAGATAGGACCTTCTTTAGTTGTGAGATGCATATCCAAGATGTAAGCTCACGAAGTTTGACTGTCATCTGGGTAATAAAGAAGACCTGATATAGTCTCTTCCTAGAATATTCAAAAGCACTCTGTTCTTAGTGATTCCAGATCAGAAGAGTGGAAGAAAATTGGAAATATTAGTTTGGAAAGTACTAGCCAGATTTTTGAGGAAACAAAGAATTCAGGATCCAGTCCAATTTACAGGTATATTAACAGAACCTCAAAGACAATTAACAGGATTAGAATCTAATACAGACAAAGGTAAAAACATAATTTCTTCTTCCTTTAAAATTACCCTCATTTTTAACAGTAACACTAATTTGTTTGCATTAAACTTTGGTTATTTACATAAGTGCAGCAAGAATAATGATTGATGATATAAGCTCTTTTTAAGACTGCTTTTCTGGAACTCTGTAAGCAAATTACCAGGTCGATTTTCTCCAAGGGGCTTAATGGGTCTGAAAAGTCAACCTTACTTTCTTTCTTTCTTTTTTTTTTTTTTTCTTACTTTCTTAAAAATGTCTGGTCATATCTGATTGTATGCACATCTCTCTCAAATATGATATTCCAAAGCCTTGGTATATGACCAACATTTTCAATTGTGTCTTCTTACAAGGGGAATAAATTCTTATTGAACCTTTATAAATAACTATATTTTCATAAAAATAAGAATTCTCACTAAAAGTTTCTTAATTCTGGAGGGAACAGGTGGGGAGAAAAAAATTCACCTTTGTTCATAAAGCTATGTCTTACAAAATTGTAGTCTAGACAAAATAAGAAAAAAGTTTCCCAAAATCTGGAAAAGAGAAAATTAGAGAACCAACAATATTTTAAACAGGCAGTAATAAAAGTTATAATCACCCTCCTCAGTTAATTCAGTTCAATGTTATTGATTCTTTTTCTGCTTGAATCCAGTTTTCCCACTAGATGTGGAAATTTTTACACAGTTAAGTTTTATGATTTTAAAATTACCTGAAAATACTACTTGTCAAAAGCCATTTCCTTGAATCTTCTTAAAGATGAAATACTTTCAAGGGAACACTTTTTGTGAAACATCAGAATAAAACAGTAACTGTCTATAAATGACAAAAGACTTAAAAATGGCATGTTACAGATCTAATAAGAATTCATTACAATGCATTTGACAAGGAAATTTAGTTACCTATGTGAAATACATTTTAAGATAGTAACTAAAATTGCAAGTGTTAATATTACATTCGGACATATCAAATTTTTAGAAATTTCTTACATTTACTGCAACACTTGTTTTAATAACATATATCCACATAAATATAATCAAAGAAGGTTTAGAAACACTTATTTCACAATGAATAAGTTAACATGCCAAATAAGCTTAATTAGTTTCACATGTCCCCCTTTATTTATAAAGTGAGAGAACAAATTTTTTGAGATGGCCCAGGGACCCCCTGAAAAAAAAAAAAAACAACAAAACAAAAAAAGTTACTTCAAGGTGGAAAAGACTTTAGAATTTGATTTGGGGGAAGTTTATAAAAAATGTCAAAAGATTTGTACACTTTGTCAAATAGAATTAGGTCACTGTGAAACAATACTTAGTTCCCTATTTAGCCAAAGTGACTATTAAAGATTTTACAAGCAAATACAGAAAGTTAGGTAGTTGTAAAAAGCCTTAGTTCTTGTAGTATTCAGTTTTTTTCTTTTCCAAGTAACCAAAGACCTGATCATCAAAGACCTGACTTTTGGAGATTGCATTAAAGGTAAAGAAAAACCTTTGTTTACAATGTTGTATTAAGAGCAGACCAAAAATCTAAGAAAACTTTGTCCTTTTAACAGAGAAAAACTAAATTCTAATTTGGTTAGCCAGTGTACTTTTTTTATTTAAGTGTTTTTATTTTAATTCCAGTATAGTTAAAATACAATGTTACATGAGTTTCAGGTATAAAATATAATGATTCATTAATTCCATACATCATCTTCAGTGTTCATCCTGATAAATCTCCTTTACCTATTTCACCCATCCCTCTACTCATCTTCCCTCTGATATGCTTTATTTTAAATGAGTACTCTCAGTTATTTTTTAAATAAAAATTTTTACATGAAGCATACTTCAGAATACATGGTTCTAAAAGATGTATATATAAAATATTCCATATAAGAAAAATAGAATACACATTTTTTTCAAGTATACACAGAATCCCCTGATTAAATTACATAAAAAGAGATTTAAGGAATATTACCAATTTAAGAAGCCTAAAATCCTACCATGTATATTTTCCAACTACTCTGGTACAAAACTAAGATTTAAGGAATATTACCAATTTAAGAAGCCTAAAATCCTACCATGTATATTTTCCAACTACTCTGGTACAAAACTAAAGTTCAATAATAAAACAAAGCTGGAAAATATACAATGTAAATATTAAATATTTAACATATAAATATTAAACAACACACTACTGCTCAAGTGATGGGTCAAATAAGAAACCAAATAACAAATCAAAACATGTCTGGAAACAAAAGAAAAACTTGAATATTACAAACCTATGGGAAGCAGCAAAAGCAAATGTTAGTGAAATTTATGTTATAAATGCTTGTATTAAGAAAAAAAATTCAGATAAAAAATTTAACATTCACCCCCAAAGAACTGGAAAAAGAAGAAACTTATCTAAAAGTTAGTAAGGGAAGAAAGTAAAAAAGAAAAATCAGAAATAAATAAAATAGAGACTAGAGTAAACAATAACATAACATTGAAAGAAATGACCAGTTTTTAAAAATAAATAAAGTCGGCAATGTTTTAACTACATTAACTAAGAAAAAAAGAGAGTACTCAAAGACCAAAGTGAGAAAATGGAAGAGAAAACAATACAACAGATAACCACAGAAATACTTAGTGTAATAACAGATCACTATAGAAAACTATATACTAACAAATCAGATAGCTTAGGGAAAAAGCAGAGAATTCCTAAAAAGCACAAGTTATCAAGGTTGAATAATGAATCTTGAATCCAAGAAATAGGAAATCTTTTTAGACCAATAACAAGAAAGTTGAATTAGGAATCAAAACTCTCCCAGCACAGAAAGCCTAAGCTCATTTGGTTTCATTAGTGAATTCTATCAAACCTTAAAAAAAGATAATTAATGACAATCTTTATCAAAAGTTTACAAATAATAGAATAGAGGGGTCATGTTCAAAAGCATTCATGAGGCCAGTAATACACTGATACCAAAGCAGGATAAAAACAATACGAGAACAAAAAAGAGTCTAGTTTGTCTGGTATAAGTATTGCCACTTGGACTTTCTTTTGACATCCATTTGTGTGATAATGTTTTTCCATCCACTCACTTTTAATCTACGAGTGTCTTTAGGTCTAAAGTTGGGTCTCTAACTCGTTCCTCTGCTTCTTCCAGCCTACTGTTTGTTGCATCATGCCTGTTTCCAATCTCATTTATTGCATCCTTCATCTCCAATTGATTCCTTTTTAACTCTTTTGTCTCTGTGTGTATGGGTATCCCTGATGTCTTCTATTCTTTTCTCAAGTCCAGTGAGTATCCCTATGATTGTTGCTTTCAATTCCCCATCAAGCATGTTACTTCGATCTATTTCATTTAGATCCCTGGGTGTGGCCTTATCTTGTTCTTTCATTTGATTTGATGTTCCTCCATCTTGTCATTTATCTAAGTCTCTGCCTTCTTCTCTGTGTTAGAAAAGCCAGTTATGTGTCCTGCTCCTGAAAGTCATGGCCTTATGAAGAAGAGTTCATATAGTGCTCAGGGCCTGGCACTTCAGTGAGGGTCTCCAGCATGTGCTGCATGCACTCTGCTATTGTGTTTTGGCTGTTCTGTCTTTTAGGCCAGTCCTCTGCAGAGGCTCTCTTTGCCTGCTATGGACTGTGTTTGGTTCCTGGCCTAAATGTGATGAGTTTTAACTAGGTGTGCCCTGATCTGCTTGTGAAATGAGACCCGGCACCACTCCTGTGAGAACCGAGGCCCTGCAGAAATCTCTGGTTGGGAGATGTGGTTGGGACTGGACTTGTGCTGGTCTTCTTGGGGTGGGGCCTACCATGCAGGACTGAGGCAAGCTTGACTGAGAAGGGTTGTCCCACTAGAGCATAGAAGGTGGGACCAGGTGTAAGCAACCTAAGCAGACGTGTCTCTGTGCTGCCTCCCCTGGTGGTTCTATATTTATGCTGAGGGGTGTGGGAGGGAAATGGCACTAGCAAGCTCCTCTTTCCAAAGAGGTGTATCCCTCAGATGCCTCCCAGGGACACTCTCCAAGACAAGTAATCTCCCCACTGTGTGCCCTAGGCATTCTTCAGATCACCATTTCCATACTAGTCTGCCTCTTAAGGTTGTTTACCTGCTTTATCTCCAGGAGTAGGGAATGGCCACAGGGCTGTATCACAGCAAAACCCACTGACCTTTAAAATTATAGGCTTTAAGCCAAATTGGTTGCAAGAACTCCTGAAATTCAGCCTGTCTTGTTTTCTACGCCAATGGCTGTGAGGAGACATTCTCCTTGTGCATTTCCCTGTGTGTTCCTCTTTCTCTCAACCCCCTTCTGGGACAAGAGCTCCCTCACCTCTGCAGCAGCCACAATCTGTTCCTTTCCTAAATCACATCTCTGCACTTCCTACCTTCTTTGCTGTGTCCTCTTTTCCCTTTAGTTGTGGAGATTCCCTGTCAGACTTCAGACCAATTTCTGGGGTATTTAGGATGATTTGATAGTTATCTAGTTGTGTTCTTGGAATGAGACAAGCCTAGGGTCCTCTTACTCTGCCACAGTCTTGGGACCAATCTGCACCAGTTTACTTTTGATATTAAAACTCATTTTAAAATAACTTCATTTTAATTTTAGCCAGCTTGACCACATATTAAAATTCCTTTTCAGAGATTCATTTTCTACAAATACTCTACAACTTTCTTAACATTCATATTTTATCCTACTTCTTCCCTCTTGAAATAGTCAGCCTCAGTTTAGCACAAAATTACTTTTTTTTTCCCTCAACAAGAAAGTATTTCCATCCCTCAGACTTTTACCAAAAGCACATATCCTACTTTTCTTGGATACAGAGATGCTTTCTTTATTATTTCTAGTAGCTTTAATCACATATATTAATTAGAATTCTTAACCCTTAGGAAATTTAACTAAGAAATAAACAATTATGAACTCTCTTTTACATTAGCACTCTGTGAAAGTATAAATACTCTGTGATTCCTGAAACATGTGCTTTTTAATAGAATATTTCTCAGCATAGCATAAAATGTGTTTACTAATAGATTCAAATATCCTCAGTTCCTCTGTAAAAGGAAACCAAAAGTGAATAAACCTGTATTTAGTAATTTATATTTCAGTATTTTATCCTATTTGAAATTATCTGAATAGTCGATTAATTTAACTTATTAATTAACATAGTAAAACTTTAAGGTTTCAGGTTACCCAAAAGAGTGGGGGAAACCATTTTAAAAGTTCACATAAAAATATTTTATCCTACTTTCATCTGTTTAATTTACTTATTCACAGTTATTATGTTTAGATTACCCATAAAAATTTCATGACAAATTACAAAAAGTCAGCCTTTGTTCCAAGCTATTTTCCTTCTCTTTAAGGGGACATTCTGCAAGATTTTTTTTATTTTGTTTTTGTTTGTTTGTTTGTTGTTGTTGTTTATTTAAATTAAATTTACCAACATACAGTATAACACCTAGTGCTCATCTCATCACATGCCAAGCTATTTTTCTTATTGACAAATTTTTTTAACAGAAATAACACAACCTTATTTGATTAGTAAACCTAGGTAGAAGTGCATGTCTGCAATACATATAATGCTGATACTCTGAATACATACTTATTTTAATCAAAACAAATTTAAACTAGCTTTTGTTACCAAAGATTATCCCACATCATGTGAACCTGAAAAACATTTGGATTAGTTTCTATTATATTTGAAACTTTTTATGAATAATTCATATAAGTTCTTATTTGTTTAAATCAATTAAATAGAGATCTTTTACAAATTACATGTAATAATACAATCCAGAAGTAGAAAATACCACACATCTATACTGACATGCTTAAACATACAGACAGATATAAACCAAAACCTTATAGCTTCTATTTTACTAGTTACAATACAAATTGTTTCTAGGTTGATTTTCTGGTAAACGATGCTGCCTGTTCCAATGGCTAAAACCTTTTTTTTTTCAAACTTATATTTAAATTCTAGTTAACATATATGGTAAAATTGGTTTTAGATGTTGAATTGAGTGATTCATTGCTGACATATAACACACAATGCTCATCACAAGAGCCCCTCGTAATACCCGGCACCCAGTTAGCCCATCCCCCCACTCACCGCCCTTCAATCAACCCTTAGTTTGTTCTCTATCGTTAAAAGTCTCTTATGGTTCCCTCCCCCTATATTCATCTGTTTCATTTCTTAAATTCTACATGTGAGTGAAATCATATTTGTATTTGTCTTTTTCTGACTCACTCATTTAGCACAATACACTCTATCTAGCTCTATCCATCACCAAAGGTAAGATTTCATTCTTTTTGGTGGCTGAGTAATATCCCATTGTGTGTGTGTGTGTGTGTGTGTGTGTGTGTGTGTGTGTATTACATATTCTTTATGCATTCATCAATTGATAGACATTGGGCTCTTTCCACACTTTAGCTATTGTCGATAATGCTGCTATAAACATCTGAAACTAAGTTCAAGTGATCTTTTTCTCTTCTGTTTCTCTAATGGTAAGAATTACCTCCCTGAGGTTTGTACTTTAACATTTATATTTCAGGCACAAAGAAGAATGCAAGGTATAAGTCTTTTAAGATAAACAGGGGATGTTTAGGGATTGAGAAAAAAGAAAAAAGAACAGATGAACTTTGAACTGCTTCTAGAATTGCATTTCTAGTTTTGCAAAGATTTTTAAGAAAAAGATAGTTGATTTCAATCAAAGAATTGGATTGCAACTTAAATAGCACTGTAAATTAATCCACCCATCCAACTACATTATCTTCAATTTGTTTAAAGGAAAAGGTCTAAAAAAATCCTGTCAGGCTCTGAATAGGAGCTCTGGTTACAGATTCAGTCAGACTGGTGGTCTCCCATCTTATTTTCCTTTCATCTAATTGCTAATCTTAGGAGGTAATCCATTTATGAAATTTTGGGGGATCCTTTCCAGATGGTCTTTTCTTTTACTTTTTTTTTTTAAGATTTATTTATTTTGGGGGGCAGCCCCAGTGGCGTAGCAGTTTAGCACTGCCTGCAGCCCAAAGTGCGATCCTGGAGACCGGGGATCGAATCCCACATCGGGCTTCTTGCATGGAGCCTGCTTCTCCCTCTGCCTGTGTCTCTGCCATTCTCTCTCTCTGTGTTTCTCATGAATAAGTAAGTAAGTAAGTAAGTAAATAAATAAATAAATAAATAAATAAATAAATAATCTTTAAAAAAAAAGATTTATTTATTTTTTTGAGAAAGATAGTACACAGGGCAGGGGTAGAGACAGAGAAAGAGACAGTCTTATGCAGACTCCACACTGAGCACAGAGCCCAACTTGGGGCTCTGTCTCATTATCCTGAGATCATGACCTGAGCCTAAACCAAGAGTTGGATGCTTAACTAACTGTGCCACCCAGGTGCCCCTGGGTATTCTTTTCAATAAATGGTGTTAGAACAACTGGATATCTATATACAAAAAAATATATTTACATATCTAGAATAGACCTTATATCCTTCACAAAATGTAAATTCCAAAACCATAAAATTCCCAGATGATCTCATAGGAGAAAAATCTAGATGACCTTGGCTATGTCTATGACATTTTAGATGTAACTGTAAAAGCATAATCTGTGAAGAAAACCATTGCTAACATGGAATTCATTCAAAGTAAAATCTTTGCCCTGCAAAAGACAATATCAATAGAAAAAGACAAGCCACAAATTGGGAGAAAATATTTGCAAAACATATATCCAATCAAGGACCATTATCCAAAATATTCAAAGAACTCTCGAACTCAACAATAAGAAAACAACCAAATTTTAAAAATATGTCTAGTATATTAATAGATATCTCACCAGAGAAGATACACAGATGAAAAATAAACATATGAAAGATATTCCACATATATGTCATTTAGGGAAATGAAAAAAATAAAACAAGTGTATATCACACTTACTACAATAGCCAAACCCAGGAATCTGACAATGCCAAATGGTGGCAAGGATATGGAGAAACAAGAACTCTCATACATTGCTAGTGAGTATGAGAATATGAGAAATGGTATAATTACTTTGTAAGACAGCTTTGTGGTTTCCTACAAAATAAGTATACTTTTATCATACATTTCAGTGATCACACTCCTTGGTATATACCTAAATGGGTTGAAAACTTATGTCCAGACAAAAACTTGCACATTGATGTTTATAGCATCTTTGTTCATAATTGCCAAAACTTGAAAGCAACTATGACAGCTATCTATAGGTGAATCAACTGTAGTATATCCAAAGAATGGAATATCACTCAGCACTAAAAAGAACTGAGCTATCAAGCCATGAAAGGGCATAGAGAAACCATAAATTCTTATTAAAAAGTGAAGGAAATCAATCTAAAAAGGCTACATAGAAAAAAAAATAAAAATAAAAAGGCTACATAGTATCTAAATCTAAACATGTGACATTCTAGAAAAGATGAAATTGTGTAGAAAATAAGAAAAATAAGTGGTTTCTAGAGATTAGGGAGGGAAGGTTGAATCAGCAGAGCGCAGAGGATTTTTAAGGCAGTGAAATGATTCTGTATGTTATTCTAATGATAAATACATGTCATTATACATTTGTTAAACCTATAGACTATGGAATGCCAAGAGAGAACCATAATGCAAACTATGGACTCTGGGTGATAATGATGTATCAGTATAAGACCATCAATTGTAACAAATGTATCACTCTGGTGGGAGATGCTGATAGTGGGAGAGGAGAGGCGCACAGGCTGTGTATATCGGAGCAGGTTTACGGGGAAATCTCTACCTTCCACTCAATTATGTTACATTGCTCTAAGAAATTGGTATATTTAAAAGAGGCAAAATAATACTGTGAAAATAAATTTTATTTATTTATTTATTTATTTATTTATTTATTTATTTATTTATTTATTTTTAGATTGTATTTATTTATTCATGAGACACACAGAGAGAGGCAGAGAAATAGGAAGAGGGAGAAGCAGGCTCCCTGTGGGGGGCCAGATGTGGGACTCGATGTCCGGACTCCAGGATCACACCCTGAGCCAAAGGCAGACGCTCAACCGCAGAGCCACCAGACGTCCCTGTAAAAATAAATTTTAAAGTGATAAAATGTTGCTGTTGTAGTGCAGGCTTTACATATCAAGTGTGTTTTCAGATAATTACACATCATTTAAAATAAGCAAATTTATACAAATCAAAACCACAATGAAATATCACCTTAACTTACACCTGTTAGAATGGCTATCATCAAAAAGACACAAAATAACAAGAGTTAGTGAAGAAAAGGGAACACTTTTGGTGGAAATGTTAACTTGTGCAGTCAACTGTGGAAAACAGTATGGAGGTTCCTCAAAAAATTAAAAATATACCCAATATATACCATAATACCCAAAGAAGAGGAAAACAAGGCCTCAAAGAGATATTTGCTCTTCCATGCTCATTGTAGCATTATTCACAATAACCAAGATATGGAAACAAAGTATACATCAACAGATGAATGGATAAAGTAGAAATAAAATATATTTTATATTTATCCTTGAGAAGGAAGGAAATCCTGTTGTCTGTGACAACATGGGTGGACCTTGAGAGCATCATGTTAAGTGAAATAAGCTAGACAGAGAAAGACAACAGTTCATAGTGTCACTCATACGTGGAATAGAAAAATAAGTCAAACTCACAGAAGCAATGAGTCAAGTGTTTGCCAGGGGCTGGAAGAAATGAAGAGAGGTTGGTATAAAGGTGTAAACTTTGACCTAGAAGATGAATAAAGTCTGAGGATCTGATGTAATAACATGGTGACTGTAGTTAACACTATGACATAACTTAAATTTTCTGAGAGTAGAACTTTTATGTTCTTATCTGTATAAATAAAATACATACATATGTGAGGTTCATGAAAGTATTAATTAGATCTATTTTTCACAATATATGTGTTCACTAAATCATCACAGTGTACAACTTTAAATATCTTATAATTTTATTTGTCCATATATACCTCAATAAAACTGAAAAATAGGCAAGTTTCTGAATTATTTATTTGTCTTAAAATTATACATTTTGGAAGTCTTCTTGTTATTTATGTGCAAAAGAAACCATTTCCTTTTAATTATCCTTATTTCTAAAATATCATTTGAAATACTCTTAAGCCTTTATTGCCCACTTGGTTTTTAAAAATTTTTTAGGATTAAGTGATACAGTTGGATTTTTTGTTTTTGTTTTGATTTGATTTGTTTTAGAATTATCATTTACTGTGACATGCATGGGAAGAATTTATTAAAAATGCTTAGGTCTCCTCAACCATATAATTATTTCACAAGAGTCCTGATAATGATGAAAACCAAAGAATACCTTTTGACATCTCTGCACAATTGAGAACCTCTTTTCCTTGTTTTGAAACAGGAGAAAATAAGGGCAGTCCTTGGCCTGGAGAACAAGAATGAAGAAATATCACTTACAAATCTGATAATCCCATTTTTATTAGGTATATCCTCAACTCATCCCCAAAGCTACACTCGGTTCAAAATAATAAAATTGTATTCAATTCTTGAAAAATATGTCTATCTTTCTTAATAATTCAGCTTCCAGCAACTTATAGAGGCAGGAAGAGACAACAAATTCAACTTTCATACTCTTAAGAAACTTAAATATTTCCTTCTTATAATCATGTATTCTTTTCTTTTCTTCCAATACAGAGAGTCATAAACATAGAGTAACTATAAGTTTTACCAAACTGAGTTCAAATGAAAGATTCTGACCTAATTGGGAAGTGATATAATGATTAAATAATTTGCAATAACTAAAATTTCTTCTCATTGCAGTGGCCCAAGAATGGACAATTTAACTATATTTGTCAGAATATTTTTTTCCTATAAAACTCACAAAGCTCTGTTATTTTAAGATTGTCATAAGGCTATTACTAATAAAACACACTGTATGCCTTTTTAAAAGGGGTTTTATAAAATAAAATGAATGTAAAGAAAGTTCATAAAACATAGATGACTTGATCATTAAAAAGCCAAACCCCTGCATAGCCTCAATCCAGGTCAAGAAAAGCAGATTGCTAGTAACTCACATTCTCCCAGAGTTTCCCAGAATTAAGAGTTTCTCATGGTTTATTTCCCTCAGTTTGGCTATTGTGGACATTGCTGCTATGGACATGGGGGTGCAAGTGTCCCACCGTTTCACTACATCTGTATCTTTGGGGTAAATCCCCAGTAGTGCAATTGCTGGGTGTAGGGTAGCTCTATTGTTAACTTCTTGAAGAACCTCTACACCGTTTTCCACAGTGGCTGCACCAGCTTCCATTCCCAAAAACAGTAAGAGGGTTCCCTTTCTCCACATTCTCAACATTTGTTGTTTCCTGTCTTGTTGATTTTAGCCATTCTCACCAATGTGAAGTGATATCTCATTGTGGTTTTGATTTGTATTTCCCTATTGACAAGTGATGTGGAGCATTTTTTCATGTGCTTGTTGGCCATGTGTATGTCTTCTTTTGAGAAATGTCTGTACATGTATTCTGTCCAATTCTTGACTGGGTTGTTTATTTTTTGGAGTGTTGCATTTGATAAGTTCTTTATATATCTTGGTTACTAGCCCTTTATCTGATTTGTCATTTGCAAATATCTTCTCCCATTCTGTAGGTTGTCTTTTAGTTTTGTTGACTGTTTCCTTCACTGTGGAGAAGCCCTTTATCTTGATAAAGTCCCAATAGTTCATTATTACTTTTGTTTCCCTTGCCTTCATAGATGTATCTTGCAAGAAGTTGCTGTGACCGAATACAAAAATGTTGCTGCCTGTGTTCTCCCCTAGGATTTTGATAGATTCCTGTATCACATTTAGATCTTTCATCCCTTTTGAGTTTATCTTTGTGTATGGTGTAAGAGAATGGTCCAGTTTCATTCTTCTGCGTGTGGATGTCCAATTTTCCCAGCACTAATTGTTGAAGAGACTGTCTTTTTTTTCCATTGGATAATCTTTCCTGCTTGGTCAAAGGTGAGTTGACCATAGAGTTGAGGGTCCATTTTTGGCTTCTCTATTCTGTTCCATTGACCCATGTGTCTGTTTTTGTACCAGTACCACACTGTCTTGAGGATCAGAGCTTTGTAATATAACTTGAAGTCAGCATTGTGAAGCCCCCCCACCCCCCCGCTTTGGTTTTCTTTTTCAACATTCCTCTGGCTATTCAAGGTCTTTTCTGATTCCATACAAATGTTAGGATTCTTTGTTCCAACTCTGTGGAGAAAGTCCATGGTATTTTGATGGGGATTGTGTGGAATGTGTAAATTGCTCTGGGTAACATATATATTTTCACAATATTTTTTTTCCCAATCCATGAGCATAGGATATTTTCTTTTTGTCTTCTTCAATTTCTTCCATAGTGTTTTTGAGGGTTTAGAGTAGATCCTTTACCTCTTTGGTTAGGTTTATTCCTAGGTATCTTATGGTTTTTGGTATAATTGTAAATGAGACTGATTCCTAAATTTCTCTTTCTTCAGTCTCATTGTTAGTGTATAGAAATGCAACTGATTTCTGTGCATTGATTTTGCATCCTGCCACATTGCTGAATTGCTGTAAGAGTTCTAGTAATTTTGGGGTGGAGTCTTTTGGGTTCTCCGTATACAGTATCATGTCACGTGCAAAGACTGAGAATTTGACATCTTCTTTTCCAATTTTATGCCTTTTATTTCTTTTTGTTGTTTGAGTGCTGAGGTAGGACTTTTAGTACTATGTTAAATAATAGTGGTGAGAGTGGACATCCCTGTCATGTTCCTGACCTTAGGGGGAAAGCTCTCAGTTTTTCTCCACTAAGAATGATATTGACTGTGGCCTTTTCATAGATGGCTTTTATGATATTAAGGAATGTCCCCTCTATCCCTACACTCTGAAGAGTTTTGATCAGGAATGGATGCTGTATCTTGTCAAATGCTTTCTCTGCATCAATTGAGAGGATCACATGGTTCTTGTCTTTTATTAATGTGATCTGTCATGTTGATTGATTCATGAATGTCAAACTGCCCCTGCATCCCAGGGATAAATACCATGTGGTAGTGGTGAATAATCCTTCTAATATACTTTTGGATCCTATTGGTTAGTATCTTGGTGAGTATTTTGACATCCACGTTCATCAGAGATATTGGTCTGTAATTCTTTTTGTTGGGGGTCTTTGGCTTTGGGATCAAGATAATCCTGGCCTCATAGAACGAATTTGGAAGTTTTCTTTTCATTTCTATCTTTTGAAACAGTTTCAGTAGAATAGGTATTATTTCTTCTTTAAATGTTTGGTAGAATTCCCCTAGGAAGTCATCTGGCCCTGGATTCTTGTTTCTTGGGAGGCTGTTGATGACTGTTTCAATTTCCTTTCTGGTTATTGCTCAGTTCAGGTTTTCTATTTCTTCTTATTACAGTTTTGGTAATTTATAGGTTTCCTAGGAATGCATCCATTTCTTCCAGGTTGCCTAATTTGTTGGCATATGGTTGCTCATAATATGTTCTTAAAATTGTTTGTACTTCCTTGGTGTTGGTAGTGATCTTTCCTCTTTCATTCATGATTTTATTAACTTGAGTCTTTTCCTCTTTTAATAAGTTTGGCTAGGTATTCATCTGTCTTATTAATTCTTTCAGAGAACCAGCTCCTAGTTTCATTGATCTGTTCTACTATTCTGGTGTCTATTTCAATGAGTTCTGCCCTAATCTTTATTATTTCTCTTCCCCTGCTTGGTTTAAGCTTTATTTGCTGTTCCTTCTCCAGTTCCTTTAGGTGTAAGGTTAGCTTGTGTGTTTGAGATTTTTCTAAATTTTTGAGGGAGTTTTGTATTGAAATGTACTTCCTCTTAGCACTGCCTTTGCTGTTTGCAAAGGTTTTGAACAGTTGTGTTTTCATTTTCATTAGTTTGTATGAATCTTTTTAATTCTTTTCTAATTTCCTGGTTGACCCATTCATTTTTTAGTAGGATGCTCTTTAACCTCCACGTTTTTGACTTCCTCCTAATTTCTTCTTGTGATTGAGTTCTAGTTTAAAGCATTGTGGTCTGATAATATGCAGGGAATAATCCCAATCTTTTGGTATTAGCTGAGACCTGATTTGTGACCCAGTATGTGGTCTATTCCAGAGAAGATTCTATGTGCATTTGAGAAGAATGTGTATTCTGTTGCATTAGGATGGAAAATTCTATATATATCCGTGAAGTCCATCTGTGTCATTCAAAGCCCATGTTTCTTGTCAATTTTCTGCTTAGAACATCTGTCCTTTGCTGACACTGGAGTGTTGAAGTTTCCTACTATTAATTTACTATTAGCTATGTGTTTCTTTACTTTAGTTATTAATTGGTTGATATAATTGGCTGCTCCCACATTAGGGGCATAAATATTCATAATTTTAGGTCTTTTTTTTTTTTAGAATTTATTTATTCATGAGAGGCAGAGAAATAGGCAGAGGGAGAAAACAGGCTCCCTGTGGGGAGCCTGATATGGGACACAATCTCAGGACCCCGGAATCAGGATCCAAGCCAAAGGCTGATAGATGCTCAACCACTGAGCCCCTCAGGTGCTCTTGTTAGGTCTTCTTGTTGGATAGACCCTTTAAGTATGGTATAGTGTCCCTCTTCATCTCTTTGACTATAGTCTTTGGTTTAAAATCTAACTTATCTGATATGAGGATTGCTACCCCAGCTTTCTTTTGAGGTCCATTTCCATGGTAAATGATTCTCCACCTCTTCATTTTCAGCCTGGGCTGTCTTTAGGTCTAAAATGAGTCTCCTGTAACAGCATATAGATGGCTCTTGCTTTTTTATCCAATCTGATACCCTGTGTCTTTTGATTGGATCATTTAGTCCATTCATGTTCAGAGTAACTATTGAAAAATATCAATTTAGTGGCATTGTATTACCCTACAGCTCCTGTTTCTGCAGATTGTGTTTCTTTGGGCTCCCTCTTCACTTACAGGATCCCCCTTAATATTTCTTGTAGGGCTGGTTTGGTGGTCATATATTCTTTCAGTTTCTGGATATCTTCATCTCTCCCTCCATTCTGAATGACAGTCTTGCTGGATGAAATATTCTTGGCTGCATGTTTTTTTATTTAGGACCTTGAATATATCATGCCAGTCCTTTCTGGCCTGCCAGGTCTCTGTGAACAGGTCTGCTGTTAATCTAATATTCCACCCCCACACACACACTTATATGTTAGGAATCTCCTGTCTCTAACTGCTTTCAGGATCTTCTCTTTATCTCTGAAATTTGCAGGCTTCACTATTATATGTTGGGGTGTTGATTGGCTTTTGTTGATTTGGGGAAGGATCCTCTCTACCTTTTGGATCTGAATGCCTGTTTCCTTCCCCATATTAGGGAAGTTCTCAGCTATGATTTGTTCAAATATACCTTCTAGCTGCCCCTCCTGGCAGATGTGGAGGGTCACCCTGCCTCTGTCCATTGCAGGGCCCTGGCACTGAGAGTATTCACACTGTTGACTGGGCACCTGCTCCACCTCTCCCAGATGAAAGTGAAGGGTTTCTTTTTTCCAGTCCTTTGCAGAGATCCAGCATGGAAAGCAGTCACTCAATCTGTCCCATTGGAGGTTTGTAGTTTATGGAACAACATGCTGAGACTTCTTCCAGGCTCACTGACCTAAACCTGTCTCCCAACTCTAATGCTTGGGAACTCTGCTGGCTCAGGCTCCTGTTCTTTCTGTGTCCCTGGGAATATTGAGATCCCACTGTCTCTCCTACAATTCTGTCCCTGCTTCACCACTGAGCACCTTTCAGGCCAGGAAGTCTCTCACAGGAGATTTCTAAAGGTCCCAATTTTGAGCCCCAAGGCTGTATTACTTTCCTATAGCCAGCTTACAAAGGATCCCTCCCCCCACCATTATTCTTTCAATATATCCCCTCCATTTCTCTTCTCTGCACTTCTACCTTGCAAAAAGGGGTCACTTCTCTATTTGTAGAGTTTCAGCCATCCTTTCTTTACATCTCAGGTTGAATTCATAGGTGTTCAGGATGGTTTAATAGTTATCCAGCTAAATTTGGGGGACCATATGAAATGAGGACTCCTACTCTTCCACCATCTTGCCTCCTCCACTAGTTAGTATTTTAAGATAATTTTTCTATTTCTGTAAGGAATACCATTGGAATTTTGATAGGAATGGTATTGCATCTATAGGTCAATTTGGATATTATGAATATTTTTTACAAATAATTATTTTAACCCATGAACATGAGAAGTCTACTTATCTGTATTTCTCTCTGCAAGTGAACTGGTTGTTTGGAATTAGCCTCTAGGCTGGATTTGGCTAAACTTGGGTCCAGGAGGTAGTTTCAACTCTGGTCAGTTCCATATATATATATCTTGAGTATGCTTTTCTTATGGTAATGGTGAAAGCACAAGATACTAAGTCCGACTCTACATGTGTCATGTGCATTAATATCCCATTAGTCATAACAGATCTCATAGGAAGAAAGAAAGAAAGAAAGAAAGAAAGAAAGAAAGAAAGAAAGAAAGAAAGAAAGTTAGTTCTGAGAGCAGAAAAGAACATTCTGTCAACCATAAAACCAAAGTAAGTTACATGAGGTGAGAAATATATCCTCCCAGATATTTCTACCACATAGAGTTTCAGTAAGAGATAAATGACAGATGAATACATTGTCAGGAATATATTACTCATTAAATAAATGCTTATGTTTATGTTTGAGCTTCACAAGAATCAAATAATTGAATGAGGAGTGTCTTATCTCACATGATTTCCTTTTGGAAATTGACCCACTATCATTTAAGATCTAGAGACAAAAGAGCTGTTATCATTGCCATTTAACATATGAATAATATTTGAATAATCTATATTCCTCTTAGATCTGTGACTAAAACAATGGTTATTATCCCATCCTGTCAGGTAGAGGGGAGATGCAATATACCACAACAGTGGTAGTCACACTGGGTACCTGTCTTTGACTCATCTCCTTAAATATTTTATCCTGGGAGCACATCCCCTTAGTAAAATATCACTAATTGGGAAACTGATGAGACAAATCAATAAATTTTATTATGAAGAAACATCTTTATGGTATGAATGGTAGAGAGTGGGAGATATAATTTACACCAAGGTGGATCACATAAACAAACACTTGATAAGTGCTGATGGAAATATAAACTCTTAGGAGTGGTTCACATTCACTTATTGGAAGTTATGTCTGGCTAATATATTTTTTGCATCAATTAATTTGATAATTTTATGAGAATTAAAATACCGAAGATATAAAAATTACACAACGGTAATGAGACTTTTTTGACTGTTAATCATATTCAATTTTCTTGCAGATAGTCTATATGGGCTGGTGTGAAGCACGGGAGCAGGACCCTCTACAAGATCGTGCATACTCACCAACATTTCTAGCCCTAAGGGGATCATGTCTTTACAAGTTTCTGGCACCTCCAGTAAGTGTCTTTGTCCAATGTTTTTTACTTTTCCCATATTGCCATGAGAGAGTGACATCAACTTAATAGTAGTAAATAGCAACTTATCAATATATTTTTAAAATAAAATACAGAAAAAATAGAAAACAGTCCACATGTTTCTGAAAATATCTTCATAAAGATATATGTTCCAGTGTTAAATATTTACTTTATAATCCCGGATGGTATTTCTGCCTAGGCACTTATGACAGTCAATATGTTTATCTGTGTGATTGGTCTGTCTAAATTAAAAAACATATATTATTTTGCTATCCTGTCGTTGGATAGTCGTTGGTCTTTGTATTAAATATATATGGTTACCTATTGCATCTAAGGTCTTTCTTTTGGAAACATGTGCCTTACACAATAGTAGATTCTCAATAAATATTTATTGAATATAAATTTCAAATGCCAGACCACTCACTTACAGGTCTGATGTTACACAGGATCTTGGAAATATCAAGTCTGACCTGCTGCTATTTTGAATGTCTATGTCTACATGAAGTTCAAAGCACCCAGAAAACTGGAAAAAAAAACATTAATACTTATGTATTTAACTATAATCCTACTCTGAGTAATTTCTCATGACGACAGATAAATATGTTTTAAACATAAGAAAGTGAAATAACCTCATTATAGTGTTTAGTGTCTTCACAATGTTATAAGGTGTTCACATCTGGAAATAACTTCCTGATATAAATTATGTCTTTTTAAAAAAATTAAAGCCAGCATTAAAGTGTAGTATTCTGCTTTGTATGTAACCCGTAGTAAAATTATTACATGTGTGAAATATAAATATGTAGCATTTATGTAGATAATACATTACTTAAAATATGTAAGTACATTGGACAAAAGGAGATTTTTACCTGTAACATAAAACATTCAGTGAAAGAGGAAGAAATGGTGAAAAAGCTTAGAAGAGAGGACACCAAAATACCACACATGAACTCTATAAAAAAAACTCCACTACTGAGATTGTATAGTACATATGGGAAAGTTTCATCATGCACCATATTATGTAAGCAAAATGAAAAGGGAAATAGGGGTTATCTTTCTAAAACAAATGACATATTAGTCTCTCATCTTTTAAAGGTGACAACATGGGACTGGACCCGAGCAGAGAAAACATTTTCAGTTTATGAGATTATGTGCAAGATTCTCAAGGTATGAATAATAAGTAGTGAAAATTTTCATGGCTTTTCCTTACCAATTGTTCTGGGTTCAGAAGTAGCTGATGAAAACAAATGATGCAAGTATATAAAAGATAAAGAAAAGGAAAAATATGTATAAAAGATAGAATGCAGAGAAGTAAATAAGCACACTCATATCAGTTTAAGTAATTGCTAAGCAGATTCTGTAGTCCCTCCACCTGGGGAGAGGAACAGGAAGAAGCTTAGTAGAAGTTTATTGAGGGACAAGTAGAAAGTCAATTGAAAATAATCTTAATTTAAACCTCAATTAATACCATATTTGCTTTGTTTGTTTTTCCTTTTTTTAAGGAAAATGCAAAAGAAAAAGTCTTGGAAAAGATGTGGAATAAGAAAATGCAGAAAATATAAAGATGTGCAAAGAAAGATAATTTTTTTAAATCTCAGACGAAGGTTACCTGTGTTTGTAAAATAATTATCATAAATCAAAGTTCTGTTAAACACTAGATAATTGGAATTAGAAGTCATCAAGAATTCTGTGAGATTTCAAATGGTTTCTGTAGCCATTTTTGAGAATCAAAATGGGAATAATTTATAAAACCTAAATAATAGTCTACATTCAGTTTTTACTCTGAGGTCTGTAGGCTTGGAACTACAGATGATATAAATCCTTGGTAAGTTGACCGTGTTTGTGTAACCAAGGAGAACTAAGTTCCCTGCATTTTATGTCTATTATTTTCTTCTAGTTGAAGACTCAGTAGAAAATGCTGGAACATTTACAACATAAATGAAATGTATCAAAAGTATCTGAAGGCAGAGAAAAAAATGTGGTAACCTCAAATGTGTTCAAAATTTTTCTTTCCTATAAAATAATCCTGTATTAAAGCTGACATTCACAGTAGCACAAGAGCTAAATAAAAATATAGGTCATTGTTTGCTCATCATCATGTATGTGCTTAGTTTAGTTCTATTTATGAATTTATGGAAGAAAAACTCTGATATACTTGAGTTGATTGTTCGTAAAGAAGGGCCTGGCAACTTCCAAAAGATGTAGCAGAGAGCATACCTAACTCCATTTTTTTAAAATAATTATCAAAACGGCTAATGGAATTCTAATTGAATCTAATTAAATGAGATTCTAATTGAAATTTTTAGTAAAAAAACTGGTGGAATTAAGAAGAAAGATACATATACTTAAAAACTTTGACCTTTTGGTAGATTTAAAATATCCTATCATGGCCATATTTATTTAGCTGTTTAGGTGCTTCCTCATTTGTCCTATCAGACATCACAATAATGACTGATTTATATAATAGATAATGGTTGAATATTTGACATATACCAGGTAATCTGCTAAGTGCTTGTTAAATGGTTAGGGGAAAAAAAGCAGTAAAAGTCCTTGCTTTCATTGAGCTTACATATTATTAAAATGACACAGACATAAAGTTAATATGAAGGCACACACACAAAAAATAGGTAGCAAAGAATTAGTGTTTGCCCACAGACTTTGATGTAACTTTCTAGTTATTTCCTTCGATCTAAATTCTGAGTTTTTGAAATCTTGGGTGGAAAATATTTCAACATATTAAGGATGTTAGGTTTAGCTATCTAAATTACTTCCTAGAAAAGCCATATCAATTTACAGTATCATTACAAATATCTAGAAGCGTCCATGCATTTGCACTCTGCCCAAATTAAAATCAAAGAGCACTTTTCATTTCTCTTTTCCCATAAAACTTCCTATAAGCTCATTAGTTGCTTTGGGAAAATTTTTACATAAGTTAGTGAGTCTTGGAGATAAATATTTTTTAGACAATAAAATATAATTCTACTCTCACTTGTGATATATAAATAAGAAAGCGTTCCTGCTATTAAGCAATACAACACTAATATTCTGTGGCTCTTGGATTTATATTTGACACATAAAATTGTCTACTGAGGATTTTTTTTTCCCAAATGAAAATTTCATATAGCACAAGAATAGAGGAGTGGACATAAGACTTAATGTTCAGTGGATACTTTTCCTGCACTCAGATCAGTGCTTGGAGGATGAGTGGCTTGACAAGGAGTCCAGACTCAGAGAGTTGGGTCCGGGAGCAGTTCTGAAGGGAGTCGTCTGTAACTCAGCCAACTACTATCCTGTGCAGATGTATGGATTGTAGACTTCAATTTCCAGAAAGGGATCTCTCAGAGAAGGCAAATTTAAAGGCACATTTTAATTATCTAGACCACAGAACATCTACAGCTACTCTCTCTTCTCTCTTCTGATATGAAGCTATACCAGTAATAAGAAAAATGAAGCAATAATAGTTACCCAGTATATATAGTTTACACATATGTGCCAGGTATTGTTCTCAGTTTCTTGATATAGTAATGTATTTAATCTTTACAATACCACTATGATTCCTATTTCACATATATGGAAACCAAGCCAAAGTTTAAGTGAATAGCTCAAGGTCACAATCTCTAGTAAATGTTAGAAGTAAGGATTTGAATTTTGTAGTCGGTCTCAAAAATCTGTGCTCTTAAATATTATACTGTATTACCTCTTTCTCTGTCAGTATAAACATTGATAAGTTGGAAAGAAATAAGATGAGAAAGCCAGCCAAGTGATGAGAGAACAAAATTTTCAGAACAAGAGAATCTTGGCAGAAAATTATAACTCTGTTACTAAAAATATTACCCTTTGCAAATATATTAGGCACTTTAAACTTCTGTTCAGGGGAGCTAATCACAGCATCCTATGTTTTATTAGCAGTTCAGTGCAGCTAACAAAGCATAGGATGCTGTGAAGGTTAACACTTCATTAATTGATATGTGAATGTAATTTTATTAATTAATTCATATTGCAAGTACTCATGAAGTATTCTCTCTGTGCCAAGCACTCAACTAAGTATTAGAGATTCAGGGCAACTGTATGGGAGGGCTGAACTCACAAAAAGCCTAGCTGACAAAGGAATTTAGGGAGGGCATTTTGGAGGAGGCCTTAAATAAACTCAAAATATAAATGATCATTAAAAGGTTCAGATGATGTGTCATGGTTGGGATTGGAGTTTGGTGAGTGGGAGAAGAAGGAGGATCGTGGGCATAGGAAGTAATGTGCAAACTTGTCCAGATGTACAAAGAAAAATGTGTCAATTAAGCAACTAAAAAATGTTCAGCATATCTGTAATTTGTTTTGATATGAAGCTAATGCTGTTGTTTGCATGGGGAGGAAGGAAGCTGTTGAAAGACAATAACAAGAATATAAAACTTATCTGAAGAACAAAAGAGCTCCCTAATGATTTCAAGCCTGAGCAGTTGACTGAGTTTGCCTTTTTCAAAATAGTCTTATCACCACAGTGTGAGATGAGATTGGAGGGACAAGTAGGGGTGGGAGGAATGCTCCAGAGCTGCTGCAAAGATCTTAGATAGAGACAATCCATTCCAACAAGGCACGAGCAGTGGGCTGAAGAGGTGCAGGGTGAGGAAAGGATCAGAGAAGATTGTACAGGGGCCTGAAGTGCTCTTTACCCTGATGACAGCCACATGCCTATGGCGGCCTGTCCTCTCCCACTGCTCTGGTTTATCTGACTCTGGGCAAAATAATTGCTTGAATTCCAACTCAAAGGCTGAACTGTAGCTGTATGCAGCTGGGAAAAAACTCACAATTTGTTGTTCTCTGGACTTGCACTTCAAGAAAGCCTTTAATTCTATCTCAGAATTCTGTCCTCTTGCCTAATCTACCACAGCCTAGGATAAACCTTCTTCCTTTCCTTCAAAATTAACAAATACTTCTCATTCTTAGCCTTAGTTGATAATCATGGTTCCTATTTACAAAGCCTATCAGCTCTGCAAATACCCCTTAGCAGCCCTGACCTAGAGATGTCTGTCCTCACTCATGTCTGAGGCCAGCTTTTCCAATTTAACAGGTCTTACCCATCTGGCACAGCAGGGGCACCAGCATTTCTATCCTGATAACCCCTACTGCACATATCCTGCCCAGATCCTGTTGCACTTGTCTACTGGCATACATAATAGAAATCTCAGATGTTACACGTCTTAAATTTAGGAAGGGCAATTGGTGAGGAACCTGAAACACCATGGAGAATTGAGAAAAAAGGAAAAACAAAAACTAGAATCTTGTTATATTTTCTGATACTAGAAGAAGAAGGAATGACCAAGAGATACTTTATATGAAGTGGCAAAACCAATACTCCAGACAATTAACTGATGGCATACTGATTCTTAGTTTTGGGTACTTTGCCATTAAAGGACCCCATGTGCAGTGTGTCCAGATATCCTGGGACTTCTCACTTATTCAATTTGAGGGCCTCATTACTAAAAAAAAAAAAAAAATGCAAAACTAGGAATATAAAATTGGGCATGAATGTGAATATTTAGAATGAGAAAAAAATCACAACACATTAATTTTAAAAGTTGAGAAATACCACAAACATTGGGAAATTTTAAAATGCGTTATATTTTCTATTAACTAACATATTCTTTAGTACTTTTCCTCTATGATTTTGAGGTACTATATATTCTTTGATTATCTCTTTAAATGAAAACAACTTTATATCAGTTTCTATAGGAAAAACAAGTTACTCCCTGTGTTTTGTCTGTACCTAACTTACACTTGTGTTACCTCCCACCTGGAGAATACTCAAAGTTCCACGCTCAGGCACCACTCCTCAGGCAACATGGATCTTATCCTACAGCTGAATTTAGGAGTTCAATTCCAATGATAAGATTCTTCCCAGTGAGAGAACAAGGGGACATATCTGCATGATGTGAAAGCCAAGGCACAGTAATTGTCCTGTCAACCGATCATACATGGGATAACACAGGAAGTGTGAACGGAATATTTAACATAGTTAAAAATAGTTGAATTGCATGCTGTTGTTAAGAGAAACAAATAATAACAGCTGGCTAGCAAATCCTGCAAAAGAGGAGGACTACTTGGTTTGTAGATATTTAAAGCCTACCCCTTTCAGAGCCAGCATTAGACTGAGGAGGAGCAAGCTTTTTTGATTGACCATTTTTCTTTTTTAATTTTTAGGACACTGCTTTACAGACTAATATTATATATATTAAGTTTAAATTCTTGATGAAATACACTAGTGATCAGTATAGTAACAGTGATATTCTTACAAAATAATTTTCAGAAAAAAAAATATTATGGCTTGCTGGGCCAAGTGAGGAGAGCTTTCATATGTGTGTTGGTGAGAGATGAGGAAAGAGAGAAAGGGATGGATCAACTAGTTAAATATGGGGAATGGGGAAAGGGGGCCTGATTTCTCACTGCCAGATATGACAGTTGCATATATAACAGGACAGACTAGAATAAAACCAAAAGAGTTGGATTACAATTAGAAATACTGGTATGCAATTGGTTTTATGTGTGTGTGTGTGTGTGTGTGTGTGTGTGTGTCTATAGTTGGCTATAAAAATAAATACAGGTGTGTTTACACAGATTTATAAGTGTGTGTATGTGTGCACATCTTAGCCTGCCTCCTGAAAGTACCTGGATCAGAGAGTCCCCAACAGCAAGGGGCACACCCAACACCCAGCTGTCACTTTCTTAATACCATCCTCTACTACAAGGAGCCAGAATTCTGAGAAAAATTGATCGTTTGATTGCGGCATAAAAGGATAGAGATAAAGTTAAATTATTTCATTGTCTCAGAAAATCAGAAAGTGCTCAAAGAATGATGGAGAAATGTCAAAAGACACAGAAGCTGCTTCAAGGGTACCCACGTGCAAATCTGGGACAAATTGATCTTCAAAATATGAAACCATGAATCTAGCATCCTAAATAAATAAATAAGTGGAAAATTGAATGAGAATCAGAACACTTATATAGTTTCAAAGTACCTCCCTACACAGTACTTATGATAATTTCAAAAGAAAAAAGAGTAACTCTACAGGGGACTTCACAATTTTAAGTTGATCAAAATGAGCATTTGATTAATGGAACATATTCTGATAATATAGTAGTAGAATATCATAATTAGAAGAAGAATTTAAGGTCTGAAACATTCTTCCTAACGCTGTATAATAAACCTAATCTAACTATTAGAAACATCTGATTTAATTTAATGTAATAATGGGGAAACCCAACAGAATTTAATCTAGCGTGATATGATCTAATCTATTCTCATCATGAGGAAATATTAGACAAACCTAGGTGAAGCACAGCTACAAAATAACTGGCCTACAGTCTTTAATAGTGTCAAAGCTATTATGGGCATGTGGGTGGCTCAGTGGGTTAAGTATCTGACTCTTAATTTCTTCTTGGACCATGATCTCAGGGTCATGAGATTGAGTCCTGCATGGGGCTTTGTGCTGGGCCTGGAGACTTCTTAGGATTCTCTTTCTCTGTCTCTCCCCCACTTTTTCTCCCGCCCCCCCCCCAAAAAAGAACATTTTAAAAAATACTGTCAAAACTATTAGAGGCAGGGCAAGACCAGGACTCTTCCCATTCAAGGCAACCAAAGAGCCATGACAACTCCATACCAAGATGATTCTGAACTGCTGAATTATGAATGAAGTATAAGGACCAGAGATCAATATGCAATGGCAAATTCCTTGTTTTTATGGTTCTATTGTAGTGATATTTGTGAGTATCCTTAATGTTCTTGTGTGTTAAAATTACATAGAAAATTATGGGGGAAGAGGGTGAATAAGTCTTTGTAATTCACATGTAAATTTTCTTTGTGTGATTGTAATAAAAATATTACATTTCAGGATTTGCTAAATAAAGAGAACTGCAAAATGAGCATACAAGAAAAACAAGCCTGCCTCATGTAGAGTAGATGCAGCAAATCATGCCTAAAGGCAATCTAGCTGATGAACATTCTAAGACAATGCTGATTAAAATTGTGCTCAAATACAGAGTAACTAAAAAAAGAATTATTAAAATGAGTAGAATAAAAACGAGATAAATGGAATATATAATTTTATCAAATTAAAGTAATGGAATAATCCCATATTAAAGAAAGAAGTATTTAAAAAGTGAATTTTTTCAAGATTTTCATATTTTGATATCAAATGTTTTCCTGTACCTTATAGTTGTTGTATTGTTGATTAAAAAGCTAAATCCAATATTCTCATTCCTACTATCATTTTGAACAGAAAAGAGCTGCTCCAAAATTTTTTATTATCTGATTTAAAATAAAAGCAAAAATTTTATAAATCACAATATTTACAAATATTATTTGTAATAATATTTGTATAATATAATATATTATAAATAATATACAAATATACAATATATACATAAATGAAGATATTACAAGAAACAAAATATAGAAGATAGTAAGTGGCATCAGTGTATTGATATCATTATTAGGCTAGCAATAATGGTTTGTTAGAGAAAGCAATTCTTCCAAAGACTGTAATTTAGATAAAGAATTATCTTTTATTAGGGTTTTATGTCAATGGCATGTATTGAGGGAAAGGAGACTATTTGACTCTAAAGTTACACTTTTGAAAAAAAAAAAACTATTTCTTTAAGGAAACTATCTCAGTAAAAAAGATGTGTCTGAATTTTCTGAATAATTTTTTTTTAATTTTCTGAATAAATTTGTATCAGTTTTCATCTTTTAAAGGATATTATTAAAAATATATCAATTGTTTTGCATTTTATTAAGTTGTTTTAAAATGATTAGGGTTCATAGTTTTTTAGTGTATCACTAGAGAATTAAATTGCCCTAAAATGTACAATCACTTCCTTAATCTAATCTTCTTAAACTATGTTTTATTTATTTTTTTTCCCCTCTTCATTGGCGTGGTGATTTTTAAGAGGCTTTACAGACTATGAATTAAGGTAGTGTTACTGCTCTCTAACCCTGATCTCTGTCCGTGGAAATGCAAAGACAGGGTGACTTCCTTCCACAGTGCCAGTGCCATCTACTTCAAATCCAGCCTCCTTTCTTAATAAAATACAATGATCATCATTAATAAAAATTGACTCCATTTTTTTTTTAATTTTGGAATTGTCACGGATCTATTAATGTTTTAGAATGTATTTGCTTTTCTTTTAGAATTCCATAAATTTACAACTGTTATATAATTACTTCCTATTTTGCAAAAACATTTTTTAAGCCCCAGGATATTGATTAATTAAATCTCATTTTTAGAAATTTGTTTTATTGACCTTTATATGCTCTTGAAAGCTCAAAGTCATAGTTTAATACTCTTTCACTGCTTTGTTTTCTTTTCAGTTATGTTTCTCATCCTTTTGTTTGTTCAATGTGATGACACACATTTCCCTCTCATTCTTACGTTATTACTTTTCTCCAGGTTATACCATTTGCACTACCTTTTGTATATCAGATGTGGACAAAACATAATTTGTCCAGTATTTTAAGTAATTATACATGACTTGTATAACCTATCTGATGATTCCACAGATTTTATCATTTTTGACATAATATTTACAGACCTAAAATGGTTTCATAAAGCTTCTAAAGCAACTCAATGTCTTTATTTAAAGCAAACAAGTGTCTCTTAGCAATAAGATGTGGGAATAAAAAGATTCAGTCATTTCCCCTCCTTAAGAACATTGGACACAAAAGATACCTAATCCTGTTTTTCAAATAACCAAAACCCCATTCCTATCTTTCTTAATATCTAATTTGGGGGCATTCCTTCCCCAACTAAGTGGGTATAAGAACAGTATGTTTATGAATTATTGCAACTTCATGCTGCAAAAATCTATTCCCTTTCAGTCTGAATAGAAGATCTAGTCTAATTCTGAAAATAAGTGATGGAAGCATTGCTGGTCTAAATCCTGATATTGTAATTTATTCCAATAATTTTAATAAAATGAGACTATAATTATGTTAGGAAAATCTTCCTAATGACACACATTCCAAGTGAAATTTATATAATACTAATAAAATATGAATAAGTGGAATATTTTTTAAAACTATCTAAAATACTTGAAACTTATCTTCCATAATAATTTTCTGGTTGCTAAAATTTTGTGTAGGCAGTTAGTCAGGATATACCTTTTGTGTAAGGAGTAAGGTAGAAAATTGGCTTTGTTGCCCAAATCCATCTAGTGCCAATCTCAAGGATTCATCCTATAAGAAGAAAATACTTTGTAATCTTTAATTCAGTATAAATTCCCTCAGGTCTATTTTAGATTTTTTGGTAATCTTTCTAGATTAATACTTTTGGATTTTTGTTTACAGAAAATTTCTACCTTGCAAATCTACTATTGTATGAAATCTTATATATATTTGACTGTCCAAAAACTTCTATTATTATTTTCACAGCTGCACATAAAGTTTTAATACTGGTGGAAACCAGGTATAAGCCCCTTTTAAGGCCTTCATTCATTAAGGAACATTGCAGAAAAACACTGAAATCTCCTTCAAGTTGTTTTAGAATGTCTTCTTTTTTAAAGATATAGTGTCATAGATAATTTGTAGGTCCAATTTGTAATCATATCACCTTATTATCTATAATAATATAGATATATTATAATATATTATGTATATCTATATATAATCTATATCTATATTATATATAGATGTAGATAATATATATCTAACTATATTTTTGCTATTATACATTTATTAATAAAAATATTATTTGCTTTGTTTTCTTTAGAATGGTATCAACTTCTTTAATATTTTTCTATAGAAACTCAGTAATGTACACTGAACTCTACCTCTTGTTACTTATCCTTTGCATATTATAAAGTTGAATAAATTTCTCCCATTGCTCACATCCCACTATATAAAGTAGAAACAGTGAAGATTAGAGACATTCTAGGTGACACTACTCAGTTACTGCTATAGAAGAAAGACATGAGGACCCAACTCTTTGGACTCATGCTGCTCTCTGTCCCTACTAGATTATAAACCTTTAAAGTATGATTGTATAGGCCTGTGATGTTTAGATTATGTCAGGACATATCCTGTTAGAAATGAGCTTTGCAATGGGTCAGGCTTCTTCTTCTTCTTTCTTCTTCTTCTTCTTCTTCTTCTTCTTCTTCTTCTTCTTCTTCTTCTTCTTCAACATTCATGAACCAGATTTATTAAATTTAACTTATGTGATTATATTTCATTGTTTGTTTCTCCTTTCAGCTTAGCAGCTTTAAAGTTATGTTACATCTGTAAGCAAAATAAGTGTTTGACCAAGCTCTAAAATATCTGAAATATGTTCAATTAACACATATTTTTCTAAATAATAAAATTAAGAGCATTAAAATTTACCTTGAGGTTACATATTTTTTTGCCTGATTTCCAAGTTTTTATTTAAATTCCACTTAGGGGCAGCCCCGATGTCTCAGTGGTTTAGTGCTGCCTTCAGCCCTGGGCCTGATCCTGGAGACCCGGTATCGAGTCCCATGTCGGGCTCCCTGCGTGGAGCCTGCGTCTCTCTCTGTCTGTGTCTCTGCCTCTCTCTCTCTCTGTGTCTCTCCTGAATAAATAAATAAGATCTTTAAAAAAAAAAAATTAAAAAATTCCAATTAGTTAACATACAGTGTAATATTAGTTTCAAGTGTAGAATTTAGTGGTTCACCCAGTGCTCTTCACCTTAACATTAATTATATATTTAAAGCATCCCCCAACCACCTTCCCTCCAGCAACCTTCAGTTTGTTCTCTAGAGTTAAAAGTCTGTTTTATGATTTGTCTCTCTTTCTTTTTTTGGCCTCCCTATGTTCATCTCTTCTATTTCTTAAATTCCACATACGAATGAAATCATGTGGTATTAGTCTTTCTCTGACTTGTTTCACTTAGCATAGTACTCTTTAGCTCCATCCACATCATTGCAAATGGTATGATTTCATTCTTTTTGATGGTTGAGTAATATTTCATTGTATATAGATATATGCCACATCTTTATCCATTCATCAGCTGATGGACATTCGGGCTCTTTCCATAGTTTTGCTAATGTTGATAATGCTGCTATGAACATTGGGGTGCATATATCCTTTCTAAAATTCACTTTTGCATCTTTTGGGTAAATAACTGGTGATGCAATTTCTGGATCATTAGATAGTTCTATTTTTAACTTTTTGAGGAACACCCATACTGTTTTCCAGAGTCCTTGCACCAGTTTGCAATCCCAGCAACAATGTAAGAGGGTTTACACCTATTAACAGTTGGATCTTATCAAAATTGGCACTGTTCCTTTTTAAAAAACTGTTTATTGAGAAAATCTTCATAGAATCCAATTTGTTGTAGCCAACAAAGCATAGTTGAGAGAAAAATGATTCACTCCTGTGAAATGGTTTCCTTTCCTAAGGAAATGTTATCTTTACTAAGATATGTTATCTTTCCTAAGATAAAGATATATAAACACAGACATGCACATCTGTGTATTTGTGCAGGGGGATGTGTTTTGTTATTTTGTGCTTTGGAAATATTGTTATGATGTTTTGGAAATAATAAATAACTATTTGATATATTTTGGTTTATCAAAACATGGAATAAAGTACATTTTTGCTTTAGCATTACTATTCACATTATTCATTCTTTTATTAGTTCTTGTTTTTTTCTGAACAACAGCCAATGGTCTTAATAGGAACTAAGATAATTCTTAGGAATACAGTTATGGTTGCTTTTATTTATTTTTTTAAGATTTTATTTATTTATTCATGAGAGACACAGAGAGGCAGAGGCAGTGACACAGGCAGAGGGAGAAGCAGGCTCCATTCAGGGAGCCTGAAGTGGGACTCGATCTCGGGTCTCCAGGATCATGTCCTGGGCGGAAGGCAGAACTAAACCACTGAGCCACCCAGGCTGCCCATACTTTTATTTCTATAGATAGTTTTACTACTTTTATTTTTGTTTCCTTAAGGTGTTTTCATCCTTTAGCCATTCATTATGTACTATTACTGTCTAATTTCTGTATGCCGTGTTGACATGATTATCAGATTAGTTAGTTGAGAGAGAGAACAGTGACATGTTAGTATGAATCAGTATCAGAATGCCAAAGCTTCACCTCGGGACCCAATAATTTCCTGAAATACATCATTGATAAATTGCTCCATTTTTTATTCCAGAAGAATCACCCTTAAATCAGGAATTATAATTATAGCTACCTTATAAGGTTATTGGTATGAATAAGTATGCTAAGAAAGAGCACTTAATAAGCATTGAAAAAAGTTAGTGATTTCTGTCTCTAAATTGCCCTTGAAAACTATGCCACCCCAAAGTGGGATTAGTCCTGTCCACCAAGGCAGTTCCTTTACTTTTGTCCAATTTATGAAAGTCCTCTTGCTCATTTTCTGAAAACATGACTTTCTCACAAATGTAAAGACCTAGACATGTTTTACTTTAGTCCAAATAAACATTTGAATGAGAGATCCCTTCCATCCTTGAAATCATAGGACAATCTTTTGACCAAGTGCTTGGAAGTGAAAGAAATAGACCCATTTCTTTGATGATGAGCTGGAATTTGACTATCTTTATAACTCTTGGAAGGTACTTCTCTCTGGTGTTGTATCAGTTCTATTACAACCATATACATTATAGAAAGATAAATCAGGGGTGTCCCAGAGACTAGAGATAAGGCTGTTGTTCAATGGCAGTTATTTATCAGCAACCATATCCTGGGTGAAAATCATCAACAGACACCTCTCTGTGCAATGGGGAGCTTTGGTGGCATCTATTCCCTGGGCCAATTATTGCACAGTCAGCAACAAATATGGAAATACAACCTCGGTCAATTGAATAGCAAAGCAATGCTCTTTCTCCATGACCCTCAGTTGTAAGAATTCTTTTGAGGGGGGTAATTGATTCTATCATTTGTGATTCCTACAACCTAGTGATCCATCTTCTTGTATACCAGTAGGAAGAGGAGAACAGACATGAAGTACAGACAGATTTTTCAAAAGTATTACATGTAACAGACTACTTTATTTTAAAGACTTGCTTAATATAATAATTCAAATAATATACATCCAGTAGTATCCTCCTTTTGATGTTCTCATATGAAACTTGCAAATCATGTAAGAATTTTGTATAATACATGCAAATCTCATTTCATTGTGCTTTATTCTATGTTGAGATTTGTAGATTCTGTGTTTTTTAGAAATTGAAAGTGTGTGACAACCTTGCATCCAGCAAGTCTATTGGTGACAATTTTTCCAACAGCATTTGGTCACTTCATGTCTCTATGCTATATTTTGGTAATTCCCACAATATTTCAAACTTTTTTCATTATATTTTTATGGTGATCCTTGATATGTTATGATCACTGATCACATCAGTGATCTCTGATGTACTATTATAATGTTGTGTTCATGCTTACTGACATAACATTCATTCTGCAGCCCATTGATCAAGGAGTAATCTCAACTTTTAAGTCTTACTATTTAGGAAATACATTTTGTAAAGCTATAGCTGCCATAGGTAGTGATTCTTCTGATAGATCTGGGCAAAGTAAATTGAAAACCTTCTTGAAAAGATTTACCATCCTGGATGCCATTAAGGACATTTATGATTCATGGGAAGAGGTCACAATATCAACATTAACAGGAGTTTGGAAGAAATTGATTCCATCCCTCATGGATGACTTTGAGGGGTACAGGACCTCAGTGCAGCAAGTAACTATAAATGTGATGAAACTAAAGAGAATTAGAAGTAAAGATGTGACTGAATTGCTATAATCTCATGATAAAACTCTAAAGGATAAGGAGTTACTTTTTATGGATGAGCAAAGAAAGTGATTTCTTGAGAAGGAAACTACTCAGTAAAGATGCTGTGAATATTGTTGAGATGACAACAAAAAACTTAGAATAGTATATAAACTTAGTTCATAAAGTAGCAGCAGGGTTTGAGAGGATTGGCTCCCGTTTTGAAAGGAGTTCTACTGTGGGTAAATGCTATTAAATAGTATCACATGATACAGAGAAGCTGTTTATGAAGAAAAACGTCAATCAATGCAGCAAACTTTATTGCTGTCTTATTTTAAGAACTTGCCACAGCCACCCCAATCTTGAGAAACCAAGGCTCTGATCAGTTAACAACTATTAACGTTGAGGTGGAACCTCCACAAGCAAAAACATTACGACTTACTGAAAGCTCAGATGACAGCATGTTCTAGCAATACAGTATTTTTTTATTAAGACATGTCCATTTTTTTAGACTTAATGCTATATCACACTTGAGAGACTTGGTGTAGTGCAAACATAAATTTTATATGCCCTGGGAAACAACAACAACAAAAAATCCACTTGACTCTCTTTATTGTGATATTCACTCTATTGCAGTAGATAAGAACTGAACCTGCCATATCTCCAGGGTGGACCTCTTTGTGGACTTCAGCTCCTTGGCTTAGGGACAAAAGGCTGATGAAACTGTCATTGGTTAATACAGAGTGTGAAATTTGGTAAATATCATCAAATCATTAAAAATAACAAATTGAGTTTTTCTCATTGGACAAGGAAGTATTGTCCTTATTAGGTATTGTTTTCTCTTTCTGCTTAGAGACAGTCTAAGCTTGCATACACTGAAAGGTGTGAGGGCACAGTTATCAGACTGATAGTGGTCACTCTGTCCACTACTTCTTCCAACACCCTTCCCAGCTATGCATTTTTCTTCAGCCTTCACTGTGACCTTTGGTCCTCATGTGCAGCATCCTAGGGCCCTGGTGACATGGAAGCATTGGGCTGTAACATAGAAATGGGACCGAGTGTGTGAACAGAGCATGTATGGGTTCACACTCCAGCTCAGTTTAATCTCAGGACAGTCTTCCTCTCTGCAGTGACATCCCATCAGAATGACCCTAAAGACAATGTGTACAAACACAAGAATAGAATTTAACAAATATTCAAAATTAATTTTATTTGCTTTATCTTCTTCCCTATATCTCTTCTTTTCTGGGGAGCTGCTTTCAAGTCAATAAAAGTCATAACCATCTAATCTTAAGATAAATTAACAGAATATATTTATTAATTGCTCTGATAATTTGAAAGCTAATACAATAAATACTATAGATCAATTATAGACATTAACTAAGAGTGTGCCCAATTCAATTGCAGAAATAAAAATTATTTTGCACCAAAAAAATAGTTGCACGCTTTGTGTTTATATAAAATCTGAGTTATGAAGATTATATGGTTGTATTTTATTGATGTAAAAACATAAACTGATACCTTGAATATTACAGGTCATATGGTGTTTTAAATGCCAGGAATAGAAAAGAATTATATACAATGGGAAAGAGAGACATGTCTTATTCCACATATAAATGATGGCTCTGAGTTATGTTCAATTACTCACACAATAAATGATGGCTACGAGTTACTATGTTCAATTATTTTCATGACATCTGTTTTCCAAAAATGTTATGTATATTAAAACATTTCATAAGCATATATATGTATATATATATGTATATATATGTAGTATTTTATAGTTTAAATTACATATTATTATTTTTACTTACATGGAATATAACCTGTTTTCTATTCAACAGAAATGTGAAAAAATAGCAATAATGTTATTTTTGCATGTGTAAAAAGAAATTTATTATTGGAATATGTTTTGATGTTTACACTATTATGTAGACTAATGAGGACCCAAAGTTACTCAGAATGATGCAGTAATGCTAATGATTCTTCATAGACTCTTCTTTTTTTTTCTTTTAAGATTATTGATTTTTAGAGAGAGAGAGTGCATGCATGTGAGTTGGGGGAGGCGTAGAGGGAGAATATCTTCAAGGAGACTCCCCCCTGGGTATGGACCAAAGGCTGGGGCTCAGTCTCACAACCCAAGAGATCATGACCTGAACCAGAACTGAGAGTCAGTGCCTTAACCGACTGAGCTACCCGGGCCCCCAGAGCAGATATTCCCAACCAGTTGCCAATTTCATTGCATTAAATGCCATTTATATACCAATAACTATGAATTTATGGAGAGCTCTCTCTCTCCTCTATTTGTTGCCTTTTACATGCCTCCATATGGATGTTTAATAGGCTCCTCAAACATGTCCTCCCACTCTCCAAATGCCCATCTCAGCTAATGGCCGTTCTAACTTTGGCATTCTAATTACTCACCTCCAGGAACTTGGCATCAGCCTGAAGTCTGTTTCTCCCATATCCTCATCTGATGAGCAAAATATATCCCAAACTGCTGTTTTACTGGTCACCCTTGTTTCTCACCTGTGTTAATCTTATCAGTTTTTGCATTTTCCTGACTTACCGCGTTGTCTCTTATTACCTTTAAACTTGAGTTACATTAAAATCCAAAGCTTGGGGCACCTCCATAGCTCAGTGGTTGAGCCTTTGGCTCAGGTCTTGATCCTGAGGTCCTGGGATGGAGTCCTGCATCAGGCTCCCTGCAGTAAGCCTGTTTCTTCCTCTGCCTATGTCTCTGCCTCTCTCTGTGTCTCTCATGAATAAATAAATAAAATAATAATAATAACCTTTTAAAAATAAATAAATAAAATCCAAAGCTTTTATGACAACTCCAGGACACTGTAAGATATCATCCATAGTTTGTTCAGCTCTCCACCAGTCTATTCTAGTGTCCTACTACCTGCTGCTGTTTCCCTCCAAGGCTACAATGATATTTTGGAATTTGTTGCCATCCTCCCCAAATATCTTAAATAATGTAGTCTTTTACTACATTAAGAGGCATAAGCCTCTTTTCAAATGTCACATCCTTAAAGAGCCCTTTTCTTATCATTTTATGTAAATGGCAGTGCCCCCTGAGGTTAGCACTGGCACAGGCTTTTAATGGGCTTTATCAGCATCTGATGTGTTATGGTTAAGTATTTTCTTGTTTGCTGTATGGTTTGTTTCACCCCACTCAAAACGAATCTCCATGAGGCAGAGGTGTCATCTGTTTCACTCAGAGATAATCTCCATACCAGAACAGCGCCTGGAACCTAACAAATATGACATAGTTTTGGAATGTAGGTGAGGTTGGGTGGAGTGAGGTCTGGAGCCAATGGCAAAGAAAGAGTTCTTGAGATGTCTTTGGTTCAAAATGGTGGTTTTATTAAAGCAGGGGGACAAGATGTGTGGGCAGAAAGAGCTGCCACCCGGGGGCTGATTTATCTACTTGGGAGTTGGGGGAGATAAGGAAAAGGGAGGTTTCAAAGGATTTTCATATGTTAAAGGAGACTCAAAGGATACCAGAGGCCTTGCCATTGTCAAATTGAGGTTGTTTTGCCATCTAGCAAGGTATTAACATTAAGATAGTTGGGTGTTTCCTAGGAACACTACACTCTGCCTCGCTTCAAGTATCTGTTAATGGGTGGCAAGGTTGTAAGGACATTTAATTATATATACAGTTCCTTCTGGAAGGTAGGTCATTGATAAAAATGCTTTGTTCCTGTAAATTACTAAAATAGTTGTAAACTGAGAGAGACTCACATCTTGCCGGATTGTGATCTCTATACCTTATCTATTTGTTTTTCCTTTCCTTAGCTTTAGGGCAGGCAGGAGAGCCAGGGGAATGTCATATATATCCCACCTGGGGGTGAGTGGGTTGCAAGGTGCCACTTCTGCATTGTCTTCAGCTTGCCTTCTGCTCCTGTATCAGGAATGCAATACATTTTTGATTGAATGTCAGCTGAATATGTACTGTGGGCATTGGTATAGGCCAAGGGTAAAATACATTCTGAGACAGCAGTAGGCTCATGCAATATTGAACTCTTCTTGAAAAGTTGAAATAACTTAAAAGAAATAACTATAGATTTAAAAAAAAAAACAAAAAAAACCAGCAACTAATGGTAGTGGGATGTAAACAGCACTCTGTTTTATCTTGAACTGCTCTTTAGAAGATCCCTCAGAAGCCAGGAGTAAGATCATATTATCTATACTTGTGAGTATTAATTGAGCAGTTTGGCCTCAAAACTTCCCCTTCATCTGACAAAATGTGCTGGTGTAATTGAACGTATTTTATGAGAGGTTTGGTAACCAGATACCACTTCCCATAATGATCTGCACTTTTTATATCTGCCCAGACATGGTACTAATACAGTATACTAGGGTATATAAGCAAAAATGTAATTTTAGGAGACACAGGTAGTTCCCTTTATTATCTCATGTTGGTCAGATCCATATGAGTCCATTCTGGCTGCTTGATGGCTTTTACTACTTGCGGGATTAGAAAAAGTTGGCAAGGTTGCTGTGGAGAAACACTATGATAATGAAATAGCTAAAACAGCACCTATAAGTAAAGGTAAAAGAACTCTCATGATTTGGTTTTATGAAGGAAAAGCTAAGCTGTGACTTGGTAATTATCCTCAAGGATATAAAAGGTTACTTTTTAAAAAGTGGTGACCACCTGTTTTTAAACACACCTGAAGAAAGATTAAGGGAAAAAACTAGTATTTGTTGGGTTGGCGAGACTAGAGACCTCAAAGCGGCCCACCCCAGGCCAACAACCTCCCAATAAGGCAGCCTGGCCGCCCTACCCTAACTTGGCTTACAAGACCTGTAACCCTTGCCCTAATCGGGATGCCGCCCTGCCCCCATCTTTATAGATGCCCCCTCCCCCCCCCCCCCCCCCCGGCCGCGACTTCCCTGCTCTCTCTCCCCCCTGTGGGCCGTGGAGCCTGGCCCGAGAGCGCGTCCCATTAGAGGCCTGTTTGGACCAACTTCTGCCTGGCCTCTCTATTCCCTCTCACCACCGATCGGATTAAACCTGACATTTGGTGCCCAAACGCGGGAGGAGATCGAGGCCCCACACTGGTGGGGAGCCTCTGTCCTCCCACCTCAGGACCTTGCTGAACCCAGCGCCTGGAAACCCCGAGTAGGTTCCCCTGGTCCCGGCCTCCGCCTGGGTGGTCCTGCCTGAAGCCAGGGCACCCCCAAGGCACCAGGGGGCTCGCTGCCAGTCCCTGGGATCGGGAGACGTCCTCGGCCTCATAGTGACCTCCGCTTCTGTCCCTGACCCTGAGCTGCAACGGGACACCTGTTTTCAGCCTCTAGGAACTGCCCAACCCAAATTGGACCCCGAAACTCCGTTGGGTTGTCTACTGGCCAGTCTCAAAACTCTGGGCCTTTGCCAGGACCTGAAAAGGCGCCGCCTCATTCAATACTGTGTGATGGCCTCGCCCGAATATGGCCTAGAGATCAGTCCCGATGGCCCCCCGAGGGCGCACTTTTGACTGCCCAATTCTCACGGACCTGGACAAGCTCCAGACGTCCGGCAGGTGGCCCGAGGTCCCATGCGGGCAGGCTTTCTGGGACTTCCACTCTCGCCCCTCCCTCTGCTCCCAATGCTCTACCACTCAGGTCCTTTGGCGTGGGCGCCGCCCCCTCCCTCCCTCCCACCTGTTCCCTCAGCTCCAAAAGCCCTGGAATTCCTTCCCCTTTCCCCTTCCTCGGAGTCTCCTGAGACCTTGGCCCGTCCACTTACTAAGGGAGCGCCAGTCTTCCCTGCTCCCTATCCGAAACCCCTGCCCCCTCTCCTTCTCCTCCTGCCCCCCAACCACACACTTCTTTACCCATTTCTGACCCCCAACCTTCACCCCCTACCTCCCCTCCAATCTCCATGCACACAAAATCCCACAAGGTCTCCTCCTCCCCTGACCTGGTCTGTCCCCTGCAAGAGGTGGCAGGAGCTGAAGGGGTTGTTTGGCTCCACGCTCCTTTCTCACTCCAGGACCTTTCCCAAATTAAAAAGCGTCTGGGCTCTTCCTCTGCTAACCCAGGAAACTATATCAAGAAATTCCAGTATTTGGCCCAGGCATATGACTTGACATAATTTGCATGTTGTCCAGACCACCACCCTTACACCAGAGGAGAGGGAACCTATTCAGGCTGCTGCCGAGAACAGGCAGACCAGGGCCATTTACCCGATGCCACTCAGCGGGTCGGTGCTCAGGCAGTTCCCGCCGTGGATCCCAGATGGGATTATCAGACTGGCTAGGATTGCGCCAACGCTGCGACCGCATGATCCATTGGCTCATCACTGGCAAGCAGGCGGCCTCTAACAGGGCTGTCAACTATGATAAACTCCGGGAAGTCATCCCAGATGAAAACCCTACAGTTTCCCTTAATAGGCTCACTGAGGCTGTAACCCGGTATACTTGCCTGGACCCTGCCTCCCAGCCGGGGCTACTGTCTTGGAAGCCCATTTTATCTCTCAGTTCTCCCCTGATAACCGTAAAAAATTAAAAAAGGCTGAAGAGGGTTCTCAAACTCCCATTCCCAACCTGGTGAAAATGGCTTTTAAAGTCTTTAACACCCGAGAGGAAGAGGCTGAACTTAAGAGGGAGGCTAGACTCCAGCAGAAGGTCCAACTCCAAACCCAAGCCTTGGTGGCAGCCCTGCAGCTAGTGGGCTGAGGAGCCCACAGAAAGGGGGAATCAACCGCACCCCTGCCTGGGGCTTGCTTCAAATGCAGACCCGAGGGACACTGGGCCCGTCAATGTCCCAATCCCAAGGAGCCAACGCGGCCATGCCCTCAATGTCGAATCATGGGCCACTGGAAATCTGACTGCCCCGGTCCCGGAGGATCTTCGGCACCTCCACGTGGAGGAAACCCTGAGCCGGTAAGTCTAGCCTTCCAACTACTCAGATTGGATGATGACTGATAGGGCCCAGACTCGGACACCTCCCTAACCCAGGCTGAGCCCAGGGTCCTGCTCTAGGTAGTGGGTAAGTCCATCTCTTTCCTGTTGGACACGGGGGTGACCTACTCTGTTTTGCCTTCCTACTCGGGGGCCAGTTTCCCCTCTCCAGTAGCAGTGGTGGGAATTCATGGCACCTCCTCTATTCCACAGACTACCCCACTCCTCTCTTGCAGCCTCTATGGGTTCCCCTTCTGACATTCCTTCCTGCCCAGCTCCTCTCCTCAGCTGGGATATCCTACACAAACTCAACGCACCGTTCAAGTCTTTCTCTCTCACCTCCTGAGTGCAAGGCTATAATTGGGGACAACTGGGGTTAGTCTACCTGGGACGGAGACTTTAAGGAATATTCCCAAGCAGCTGCTGAAACTCCCTGTTTCAGGGGAAATTCCCTGTCTTCTCAGGCCCAACGTGGACTGCCTGTTCCCCCTTGTTGATGGGAAAACATGGCATCTGCTCCTCTGTTGGAGCTTATGACCTCTAGAACCAGGAGCCCTTTCTCTGCCTTCTGGCAGCACCTCCGCTCTTCTGCCTCCCCCTCTCCTCCTCGTATTTCTGCAGCGCCCCGGGTATGGCCTACATAGCTAGCTTCTAGGCCATCCTTGGTGCCTCAGGTGCAGCAGCTCCTTCTCCCCTCCCTGTCCAGGAACAAAAAGACCACCAATTACTTAACACTGCCCACTGCAGATTCCCTGACCAGTGTCTCAGGTAAAAATTTACAATGGGGAGCAAATTGGTTGACTTTAAGTGGATCCAGGTGGGACATAGTAGGTACTTAAACTAAATTTGTTGGTTTAACTAAGATAGATCTTGAAAATTATCACTATTAAGTCTGAAACTTTTATTCTGTTGAGGTTTACTGAAAGTCATATAAGCTATGTTATCTCTTTACAATTTGTTAGTAAAAAAAAAAAAATGGCTAAAATGATGGTTAATTGTCTGTTTCCAAGTTTTCATAGGTAATTAAGATACCTTTCAAAGTCTTTGGTAACCTGAAACCTTAAAGTTATGCTTGGATGATAAATGGGATTAAATTCATTGGACATCTAGGTCTTTTCCAAATGAGATAAAGTGCTGAAACATTGATTAATGGACATCAGTTTGTTCTTTTGACTTTTGATTGCAAAGGAACTAAGAATATTCTAATCTTTTGGTAAACATGCTTTGTACTTAACTGTTTCATAAATTTGCCATCTAAAGAGTTCTGGTGTGACAGTTCAAAATCAGTTACTCCTTAGTTTTCACTGGAGACTAAGGTTTCTAAGAGTGAAAAACTGTGCTAAATCTAATTAAGACTTATGGCAATAAATGAAGCAACTCTGAATGTAGAAAAGTAGGAGATGTGTAAGAAAAATATAAGGATTGGGAATATATTTTTGTTCAAGGTAAAAGAAAGAAATTTTGTCCTAAATGAGACTGACTGGGAAGAAATGGCTTGGGACAAATTCTCAATGCAAGGGAAGGTGTCGAAGATTTGTGAAAGGAAATCCTTGGAAAGGAATTTAGGTGTGGTAAGGACAGACTAAGATCGAAGTGAATGGATTTTAAAGTACAAAGGTATAAGATTGAAAATCTACTTTCTGTTCAAAAGTCTTCTTGATTTGTTGGTCTGCTCTCCATAAGAAAATATAAAGAGTTGTTTTCTCTTTGCCTGCCCAGAAAAAACAGTTTCTATGTTTTGCCTTTATCAGGTCTTTAATCCTATTTTGGTGTGTTCTTTAAAACTTTCTAAGCTTTTAGCAAACTTCTTCAAACCATCCTAAGTAACCAAACTCACACCATACATGCACAAGAACAACTTCTCCAAACCCACCTACAGGCTAACCCAGCTCAGGACCAGGGCCACTTCTCTTGGATAAAACTTATCCAACAAGGCACTTCCCTTACCAACCTTTCTGGCATAGGCAATCTGTCCCACTGTTTTATCTGTGCCGCCTTGGGCAATGCCCCCCTGGTGGCTGTTCCCCTCCGCAATGCATTTAACTGCACCAACCCCACACCCACACCTCCAGGACCTTCTCCGTCTCTGCACAATATTCCCTTATTCACTGAACCCCCTCAACCACCAATTCTCTTTCTGTTATTCCACCCTTAACTCTTCCCTCTGCAATGCCACCCTGTCAAATGTCACCTCTCATCACGCTCCTATCAGAGGTTTCTTTTGGTGCAATGGCACCCTATCTAAATCTCTTAATACCTCTGCCTCCCTCCTGTCTGCCTGTCTCCCTGTTCCATGATTAACTATCTATAGTCAGGCAGAAATAGCCCTCCTTAATGGCCCTCCCCCAGAAAAACAAAAAAAGGGCAATCTTTCTCTCACTGGTTATCAGGGTCTCCCTGGCCTCAACCCTGGTGGCCACAGGATTGAGTATGGGGGCCTTAATCCACTTTGTAGATTCCACCAGAGACCTATCTGAGAGGCTTCAATTGGCCATTGAGGCCTGGGCAGAGTCTCTGGCCTCCCTACAACACCAAATAACCTCGGTGGCCCAGGTGGCTCTTCAGAACCGACATGCCTTGGACCTCCTCACCGCAGACAAGGGCAGAGCCTGCATGTTTCTCAATGAAGAATGCTGTTACTACATCAATGAAACAGGTGTAGTTGAGACCAATCTCCACACCCTCACCAAAGTTCGTGAGTCTCTCCAGGCCCAGTACCACACCAGTGGCCCAACTACACCCCGATGGTGGCAGACCCCACTAACCACATGGCTCCTCCCCCTCCTAAGCCCGCTCCTAATCACTGTCATACTATTAATGGTGGCCCCTTGCTTTCTCTGATTCAAGGAAGGAATCCGCGAAATATCTCAGGTATCAATCAACTTCTTTTACACCTCTATGTTCGCCTGCCCACCTCCGACATGCCCCATGATGCCCCTATATCAGCAGAAAGCAGCCAGATCTGAATCATCGCCCCATTATAACAAAACAAAAAGATCGGAATGTTGGGTTGGCGAGACTGAGGACCTCAAAACGGCCAACCCCAGGCCAGCAACCTCCCAATAACACCACCTCGCCGCCCTACCCTAACTTAGCTTACAAGATCTGTAACCCTTGACCTAATCGGAATGCCACCCTGCCCCCATCTTCCTGCCAAAACTCTTCATAGACACCCCCCCCCCCCCCACCGTGTGGTTTGCCTGGGCCCGACTTCCCCCTGCCTGCCACTTCCCTGCTCTCTCCCTACCCTGCGGGCCACAGAACCTTGCCCAAGAGTGCTTCCCATTAAAAGCCTGTTTCGACCAACTTTTGCCTGGCCTCTCTATTCCATTTCACTACCAATTGGATTAAACCTGACAGAATTAACTGCAGTGGGAGAGATTCTGTTTTTAAAAAAGGAATACCAGAATATTACAAGATGATTTTTCATACAAAAAATGGTGGTATTACAAGATACCGTTTATGAAATGCTAAGAATTAGGATTTCATTCTTTGAAGATATTTGGATTGTTTGGATTATTTCTTGAAGGCAGGACCAAATGACCAGCCACAATTCCTACTGTTTAGGACCTAGGATATCCACATTTATAGCAATAAGAAGTACATTCCCATCCTCCCACAGCCTCCGCCCGTGGAAGGTTGTTCTCCAAAAATACTTATACTCTTCTGATGGAAGCATGGATTTCTAAGCACGGATCTGAGGATCTTTTTAGTATGATGCAATCAACCCCAGAAGCAGAATATTATAATTGAAATCTAGAAGATGAACCTTCATTAAAGTCATTAATTTCAATAGATAATTTTGAAAGCCATCTTTTTATTTTTTATTTTTTAAGCCATCTTTTTAAATAATATTATAAGAAATTAACCATGTCTCATGTGTCTCTTGCTTGTTTGCTTTTCTGGTTTTAGTAATTGTAATTTATGGTAGTAATGTTTCTACTTATTTCAGCAGCAATGTCTTAGGGAAAATACTGATATCAATCAAAATAATAATGAAAAAAGATTCAAGTGTATTAAATAAGAAATCAAGAATGCATATCAAACACAAAGATTAAAAGTTCACTTTGGTAGTTATATGCCCTTTATATGCCATACACTTTGTAAAAACATTATCTTACAAAAAAGCATTTTTCCTTTAAAGGTGAATAGCATTTTCCCACATGGGCTAGTTGACTTTCCTGAAACTTTTTTCTTCAAGTTGGGCTTTGCTTCCCTAAATTTCCTATAGCAAGCCAAGTCTAAACATATTATGCCAAAGAAGGAGATTAAGTCCTGCAGTGTGGATAGATTTAAACAAGAGGATCCTTATAAATGCTGTAAATGGAGGGGCTTGTTGCAAGGACAGGAAAATGCTGGCAAGCAGGCAGGCAGATGTCTAAAGACCATTTCCCAGTTTCTGGACTAAGAGGGGATGAGCTGTTTAAAAGGGAAATTCAGGGTAAGAGATTATATGCATATTGGTGAAAAGGGTGTGGAAACTTACGGCTATTCATGAGGAAAGAGGAACATGCACATTGAGCAAACATTTATGTAACATACACCCCCGTCACTTTGAGGGTGGAAACTTAATATTAGAGCAATGTGTTTTCAGAGTAGTGTTATTGGGGTCTGGAGCTGATAGTCAAGAAAGACTTCTTGAAATATGTTCAGTGCAAAAAGGTGGTGTTATTAAAGCATGGGAACAGGACCCATGGCAGAAGACAGTGCTTTGGGGTTGGGGGAAATAAAGGGAAGGGAAGTTCCTAAAGGATTTTCATATGCTAAAATGACTCACAAGATTATTTTTCCCTCAAACAAGACATTAGCATTAAGAGAGTTGGAGTTTCCTGAAGGAGCATAATACTTTGCCTGCCTCACCTATTCATCAATGGGCTGCAGGTTATAAGGACAATTAATTTTATCTACATTTTCTTTTCCCTTTGTTTCCCACATCAAGAGCAGGGCAAAATTCAGCCCCTAACATCAGGAGGTTGTCTTAGGACAAAGAGAGGGTTCTGCACTTGGTCTTTGGGCTCCTTATCTCTTGTAAGGAATGCAAGGGCTTGCTTGTATCATAGACTAGAATCAGTTGACCTTGAAGAACCAGGCTTCTGCAGAGACAGCCAGGGGGTTTGTTAGTGGTTCTGAAAAGACACAATAGCTGAAGAGAGGAAACAAATCTCTGAAAAACAAGCTTTAAACTTTAGCCTAGTTTCAACCTCATTATCTGGTTTCAAAATCTCTGAATTTTCAGTATGTATACTTGTTTAAGTTATTTGACCTTTTCAAGCCTTAGTGTTTGCAAATACAAAATGGAAATGGGACCATGTCTATAAAAGGATTTTATAATATATGTAATATTTTTCAAATGGAAAATATTATTAACAGGAACAATAAATTAATATCTTGAAAGTATCCAGAAGACTTGAAAAAAATGTAAAAATCTACAGGATACTCCTGAAGAAGTCGTAAATGAGATCAATGCACAAAATTGGTGCTCAAGATGTGTGCAGCTATTATTTTTCACTAACTAATTAAGAGATCCTTTCAATGAGCTGAGTTATTACAGAGCCTATTGTTTCTATTGGGGCCAAACTCACACTCTGACTAAAGATAAACGAATTGAATAGGAAGCAAGTTAAAGAAATAGAGATTAGGGAATGACATATATATTTATTTTATTGAATATCAACATTAAGAATAGAAATTTCTAATATTAATTAAAAACTACTATTTGTCAGAAAGCATGCTAGAATTTATCTGCATTAACCTAGCACATCCTAATAAATGAAAGAGCTAAGATTTGAGTCCAGACAGCATCTGAGGCTGCAGCCTGTGTTCTTATCACTACAGCAGATGCACTTGAGTAGACAGCATGAGGGAGACTCAGAGGAGGATGTATATTTGTTGTGCCCAAGATTGCGAATCCGAGAAACCACCAAGGAGCCGACACCGATGCAAGCACAAGAGGGTTTATTAGCAAGCTCGAGCTTGGGTCCAAGTATACCCGACACAGCAGAGCAGGGACTTGGACCCTGAAGTGGGTTACAGCTAGGTTTTTTATGGTCTGGTCTAGGGGATTTTCAGAAGGGGTGGAGGAATTTCTCAAGTTCTGTTTACGTTCTGATATGGGGCTTTCAAGGGCATTGAGCTCTGTTCTCATTCTAATATGGGACTTTCTACCACCAGTGTGGGCTCTGTTGTCTTTCTGATATGGGATTCCCTGCCGAGGACATTCTGCAGTTTTTCCTGTAAAGATCAGCTCTTATTCACAGGGGCCTAAGATGGCTGTACTTGTGCTAATGCTAAACTTGAGGTGGAATGGCCTTGATTTTTCTCAGCCTCCACATATTTTGATGATTACTTTTAAAGTAGCTCTTTCACATGCTTGGGCTATAATCGCTTTAAACTAAATTTCTAGAAAAGGATTTCAACATGCTTCTTTTTCCATCTTCTGCCTCACTTGCTCTTCCTTCTCTAAAGCAGTGTATTCCACCTCTTTCTTGCCCTCTCACCCTCCAGGGTGTTATGGCACAGGTAGTCATGTGCATTTCTTAGCAGGAGGACCTGAGCCCATTCAGGCTTGCAGCTGATTGCTCTTGCAGGTGTCTCTAAGTCCTTGGTGATAAGACAGTCCCTTCCTAGAATAAAACTTTCTCTTTTAGGGCAGCCCTGGTGGCTCAGCGGTTTAGCACTGCCTTCAGCCCAGGGCCTGATCCTGAAGACACGGGATCAAGGCCCATGTCAGGCTCCCTGCATGGAGCCTGCTTCTCCCTCTGCCTGTGTCTCTGCCTCTCTCTCTCTCTCTCTCTGTCTGTCTCTCATGAATAAACAAAATCTTTAAAAAAAAAAAACTTTCTCTTTTACACTCTCAAGAATGATTTATTGCTCCTTATTCTTTTTCCTTAGAGTTTTAGCTATATAGAACTGTCATGAAGCTTTTAAAATTATTTTTACATATTTGTCTCCATCAGTACACCTTGAGGCCTGAGTATCCGGATGCCCATAACAGTTGTAGCTTGAGTCAGTGCATGAGGAGTGTCCTACAAATAGCAATAGCCAATGACCACAAGTGTTTATAGATGTCAAACTTATATTTTGCAGAGTTGAATAGAGAATTCTATCTTTGAGAGCTTCGGTGCTTGGGTAATATAATAGAAGATGCTAATTCAAGTTTTAAAAGAGAAAGGAGTTGGGGATCCCTGGGTGGTGCAGCGGTTTAGCGCCTGCCTTTGGCCCAGGGCGTGATCCTGGAGACCCGGGATCGAATCCCACATCGGGCTCCCGGTGCATGGAGCCTGCTTCTCCCTCTGCCTGTGTCTCTGCCTCTCTCTGTGTGTGACTATCATAAATAAAAAAAATAAATAAAAATAAAATAAAATGGAGTTAAGCCGCCAAGAAAAACAAAATCTTAAATGATTATTTTAAGATTCCATAGCAACATGCAATTTATGAGAAGGAAAAATATCAACAGGTTTCTGGTTATTAAACCTGACATTGATTATTTTGTTACAATTTCATATTACAAGGAATATTAAGGCCAATTGAATAAACCATAAAATTGGTGGAGTTTCCAGAAATTCTTTAATGTTTAGTTACAAGTTTTGTGCCAATGTTATCAATTTAAATAAGTAATATGGAAGTTGAAATATTTACAACAGAGGATTTGCTGATTTTTTTTTTATAAAGTGACTTGTCATTACACTTATGTTAGAGTCTAAGATTCATGACCTGTCTAGCCATCTTCTTTCCCAGTGTTGTCTCTCAGTCTCTCTCTCATCTGTTCTCTGGATCTCTGGAATGTACCTCACACTTTTGCTTCAGGCCTCTGCCAATACCAGCCCCTCTGTCAGCAAAAGTCTTCTTCCTGTCCATTCTATCTTTAATCTTTCCACTCATCTTTCAGCCACTGTTTAAAATTTACATCATAGAGGACATTTCTCTGACTTGCCAATACAATTTGGTGTAAAATGCTTTCTTACTCCCTATAATGGCACTTACAATGATCTGTCCCGACATATTCACTAGTGTAGTAATTTATTTAATATCTTTTTTGCCACTTCTCTAGACATTATAAGCTTTAAATGATTAAAAAGTACTTTTCAATTGCTTATCATTGGACTATATTTTTGAAGATAGTATGTTTTCATTTTTTCCCTTAAGATGGTATAAGAAAATCATAAACACAGAGAATGTGACTTCCTTTAAGCTTCTGAATATCTCCTGACAGCAGTTATCAAAACTAAATTCTACTGCCATTCATCCATTCTCCTCTAGTATTTTAAGCATCCAAATGCCAAAAAAATGGATTTATTAATAAACTAGTTAATTGCTTTGAAAATACTTGCCAAAGCAGAGAATTCCTTCTAATATTTTGGGTATTTAATGATGCTACCTTTATGTAGCTCCATATAAGAAATGGTGGAAAACACTAGTAATTATACTTTGACTATTTTCAGTACACTCCTCATGTAATTCAAAAGCCATATCTGACATATTGCCTGGGATTACTCTATTCCATTAATTTTTAGCTGCACTTTCTGTTAACATCTCTGAGGTTGAAATACACATAGATGTGTGAACACTTGAAAACTTCTAGTAAGACCAAGAAATTGCCATGTGAAAGTCTTTTTGACTCAATAAAATAGAGTTACATAAATAAGGTAAATATGTATTTTTTAAAAGCAATAAATGTCTTTTAGACAACCTAAACTCATTTTTTTCATTCCTTGTCTAGATGAATATTTTCATGATACTTTCAGGGTTGAAGAAATCAACTCAATAAAAATACCATGCTTATTAACCTTTTTAAAATTTTCAAACATATTAATAAGTATTATTTAATTTCATCATCTTGACAGTTCTGTAAAGGAAAAGGGAAATTGTGTGTGTTGTTCCTTAATACAGTAAAGAACTGAATCTCTTGTGTTAAATGCATTGGTAGCTACATTGCTAGTAAGTATAGAAACCAGAAATCCTCACTTCTGTTTCATGAGCATGCTTCAGTGTTGATACAGAAAAGAAATACATTAGTTATGGACTTTGAGGCATGGAGTTTAGGCTGCTATGACCATTTTTAACGAAGATTTAGCAGTAACATAAAATCTTTATGACTATGGCGTCTCCACCATGCACTTAGTCAACATTGATTCAAGGTATGGCCATGTTAGCAATATGGATTGATGTATGCCAGCCTGTGTAACTCCAGGTTTTCATCAGGACAGTGACCTACTGGACCGGCGGAAACACTGCTTCACCGTGCAGTCCGAGTCTGGGGAGGATCTCTATTTCTCTGTGGAGTTAGACTCTGACCTCGCCCAGTGGGAAAGAGCCTTTCAAACAGCAACCTTTCTGGAAGTGGAACGGATACAGGTGAGAGTCTATGAAATTTTAGGATTTGTGACTCCTAAAAACATGTGATTGCTCCCTAGAGTTTAAATCTCTAATAGAAAATGGTGTGATTTTGATTAATTTACAAAGTCATTTCCTGTTGTCCAGTCATGACCACCTCACTTGTAACATGAATGGCTTCATTCTCTTGCAATGCTCGTTCTTTCTAGAAATAATTCCCTTCAACTCTACATTTCAAAACCATACATGAAATTTGAGAGTTTTTCCAGAGGTCAGATCATCACAAAGGTTTTCCTGATTTCCAAACTGTCATGCTCATTATTACCACTATTCCCACAACTATCCTGTTCAAACTCATCCCACTCGTGAGCATCATATCACTTTCTTTTGTCTGTTTTCTTAGGTCTACTTACACAGTCTTATTGGAGTGATATGTGCTTGTCATTCCCCACACTAAATTATAGGTTGCTAATTATAGGTTCATTTACCAGCTGAAATGCATTTTGTACTGCATATTTATTATGCTTTATTTCTTAAGTGTCAAGTTATATGTAGATCAAACTTCATAGAACCTTCAGCCTCTACAATTAATGGGACCACGGAATAGATGAGGCTCCCAAACATTGGTTCTATGGCTGACATCTGACAGATATTGATGGCAAAACTGAGCAGTTGTAATGGACTTGCCACATGCAAATGGATTCATAAAGCCAAGACCTAAATAGACATATGGGCACTTAATTCAAAAACAAACATATGATGATGATAATATAGCATTGACTCCTCTGGAATGCTTGGCTGTAATAGGAGATTTGATGTACATATTTTCAATATGCTGAACTGATTTGTAACATATATTAATTCCCTTTATTTCTGACTATAGCTTTCTATATTGAACATATCAGTTTATACCAGTATGACATGGTATTTCCCCTGATTTTCAGGGGAAAAAAAATAGGAGAATTTCACTTGTTTCATTGCTCAGTTGACACTTTCTAATAGCTCTGCTGATCTGCATATATCTTAAAATGTTAATGTAACTGAGGAATATTGTTTCAATAACTTAGCTCTAAAGAACCTCAATTCAATAGTTTAATATCAAAAATGGGAACGTGAAAAATATCTTCAATATTATTTTATTCTAAGTGCCAACATCTAAGACCACTTTAAGTACTAAAATATGTTAGTTGAATAGTTGAAATTTTTGTTATTTATACCAATATTTTTGTTTTCCTAATTATCATTTCTTTAGAATATCACACTTTACTTATAAACAATTACATGGAAATATCTATCTGTTGGTCTCAATTTAAGATTTCATTTGAAGTCTCCTGAGGTTTAGAAATAAGACAATATTATATTGTTGTGATGTATGTTAACATTGTGTGTGTATGGTTTTTGTTTTGTTTTGTTTTTTTGAGTCCGTGCTTCATATTCTCAAAGCTGATGTCCTGAGCAATGCATTTCTTTGGGCTATCTCACAATACTTATTTAAGATGCATATAGCAAGTGAAAAGTAAAATACTTAATGCTTTGTTAGCTTTTGATTGTTTTATAAGTCTTATGGTTTCCCTTCGTTTACTGCATTAGAGATCAATATGCAGTGACTGAACACCTTGGTGGTATTATTTTCAAAATTCAAGGATGTTAATATATTTACATGAAGATGTTTATGTATTTTTCTTCTATGTCCTCAGTATTCCCACTAGCATTAAAGTTGTTAAGAAATAAATTAGAGGGGACATATGTTATATTATGAAATAAGCAGAAAGAAAATTAATGAATTACTAATACAAATTAATGAATTAAATAATTTCTTTTGATTTTGAAATTGGTTTTCATTAATGGGATTGCACCCTAACATTTTCTAGCTTCTAATCTATTTCTTTATTTTTTAATAAAGATTTTATTTATTTATTCATGAGAGACACAGAAAGAAGGCAGAGACACAGGCAGAGGGAGAAGCAGGCTCCATGCAGGGAGCCTGATGTGGGACTTGATCCCAGGACTCCAGGATCACACCCTGAGCCAAAAGCAGATGCTCAACTGCTGAGCCACCTAGGTGTCCCTCTAATCTATTTATTTATCTATTTATATATTTTTGGATCTCTAATGTACTTAATATTGATATAATATCTACATATTTAAAAGGTAATCCATTAAAAGCAGGTATTTGCAAAGATTCTACATTGTTATTTAAATTAAAACCTTAAAATTTGGAGAATGTAGTGAATATTAAAACAGGAAATGACAATTTGTATGAATAAAATCTTACAACATATACTTAGCATTCCAAGTACCAGTATTGGGCCTAATTCATTTATAATATTTTTAGCACCTTTATTTTTCCTTTTTCTGAAAGATTTTCCCAGAGTAAGTAAATAACACTGGTAAAGGGCAGACAACTTATTTATTTATTTTTACCTTACAATAATTCAATTTGAATTAATATAGCTCTTTTAAAATAGGACTTCTAATGAAAAAGCACATCATTTACAAAATTGATTTTCTTTAATTATTAATATTGGTTGAAATTCATATGTATTTAATTCAGGTGTAAGCATTTAGCTATAATTCAAAAGGATATATTAAAATGTATAGAGATGCCTGGGTGGCTCCTTAGTAAAGAATCTGCCTTTGGCTCAGGTCATGATCCCAGGGTCCTGGGATTAGGTCCCACATCAGACTCCCTGCTCTGCAGAGGCCCTGCTTCTCCTCTCTGTCTTTCATGAATAAATAATAAAATAGTTAAAAATAAATAAATAAATAAAGTAAAATGTATTTTATGTGTGATGTATCTTCAAATGTTATTTCATAATATAAAATTCTACACAAATCTTCCAAATGTTTCGAGTTATCCCTAAAAAGTATAATTTCTTGCTTTTTCTAACTATAATCCAATTTATATTATAAAATACACATAGAAATTAAACAAATCTAATATAGTGTTAAAACATTAAGTATAATAAATATTAAGTATAGTCATCATATATGTTTCTTAAAAGATGATAAATCATAGAAATAAACTCAGTCTCCATTTATATCATATCTGTTTCAATTTAATGATTATTGATGAATTAGTTTCATTTGTAATTCTGAACTTAATGAGATAAATTTTAATGTTCTGGACTGAAGGTGTTTTCATCTGATATATTCTTTTAAATTATAGTAATTGAGAAAAGCAAACAAATATGTCTAAATTAGAAGGAATAAGCCTTGAACATTTCTTACTATCGACTGTAGTTTTAATAAAATAGTGATGGGTAGATACAAGCACAGGAGATAGCCTGCATTAAATCAATAAAATTACACCCAAACTGAACTTAAAAGGCCCATTAAGTAAGTTTTTTGAAAAACTTGACTCCAAAGGAATAATTTAGCATGGTTATAACTTTTCTATGCAAAATGGGCTGACAGCCATAGCTTTTGGTGAAGGCACCTTGATGCATTTAGCCATCATTATAGTCAGAATGTCATTCATTTAATGTACTTTTATATACAGTGTTATAAAACAAATATGATATAAGGATTAGTGTTGAAAATTTGCTTGAAATCAGTTTATCTCTTTCTCTTCCTCCCTCTCTCCCTCCTTATTTTGAATTATAAGGTTTTTTTTTTTCATTTAAATATCCCATTACAGTTTTCAATTAAATGGAAATAAAATTGGCCTGTGGACATATAAATGCATTATGTGGCATATAAGTCCTGAGTTTTTATTTCATATTTGTTATTGTTAAATTTCAGTATCTTTATTTTAGTAGTCTTTCCAAAATATTCATATAAGTAAAATTATAATTTAAATTGATCTCAGTGTGAAAAGCCATTGTTGATTTTTGAAGAATCAGTAGGTTTATACAAATAACAAGCAACTGGTTAGTGTCTTTGGGAAACAGCTTGTGCCACATGGATGAAAATTATATGAGAGATTCTTAAGGTAAAGATATTCTTATATGTTTTAGCTTGGTTACTGAATCTGTGTTTGTGTGCCTGAGAGTTCTCTTTTAATAATATCCATGAAATTGATATACCAAGAATTGAAGTCTTGAAGAATTGAAATCTTAACCTTTAAGAATTCACTTTTGGTTTAATGAAAATGCAATGATATTTAGCTACAGAATATAACAACGTAACATAATCTTGCCTACACTTAAACATTTTTATACCAGTATTGCCAATATAGTAAAGGGTGTCAGTGTAGCACAAGGTAAAGACAAGTTTCCATGGAGCAGGATTGGAAATGTGGTTTTGCATACCCCTTGGTAGGTGAAAAATTATTCAGCTTGTTTTGTCAACATTAAGACATCAATAATACTATGTATCTTATAAAGTTATTGCTGATATTAAGTTAGCTATTGCATAAACAATTTACTACAGGAGCTATCATTCTTTGATAAATGTTGGCTATTAATACTGATATTGAATAAAGCACATGAAAAGTAACAGTATTTTCTGTTCTGTCTAGTGCAAGACCTATGCATGTGTGTTAGAAAGTCATCTCATGGGACTCACCATTGACTTTAGCACAGGATTTATCTGCTTTGATGCTGCAACAAAGGTAATGTGTTCAGGTCAGCTCTGAAAGATGTGCTGCAGACAGTGTAAATTAAGAATGATTCAAAAATAATTTCTAACTCCTGTCAACATTTTAATTGGTTATTATGTATCAAATGTAAGATCCTCATTTTTGTTAATAGAAAATAAATCATGCTTTATTTTGTTTATAGAAAAACAAAAGTTTGAATTTTTAATAAAACATACATTTCCACAAAATATTATAACTATAGAAAGTGAAAATATATGTGTAATATATATACATTACAATTTATAATATATGCATAATATATATTATATATTCTCTTTTACCAAAAATTTAATTAAGGGGAAATTTTTTTCTCCCAATTTTTTTCTCTCCAAATTTGTTTAAACTAAGTGGTTTTTATTTCTTATTTTTCTGCACCAATATCTCTAATATCCAAACAGGGAAAACATTTTTCAGAGTTTAGTTTAGTTTTACAGGTAATATGTTAGAATTATGGTATGGGGAATTTGGGGTTTAGAATTTCTAGCCAGGGAGTATTACCCTTGTCAACCCTTACTGGACTTAGTAAGGTCTTGTACTATCTGATTGGGTTCCTTTTCCACAAAGGATCTTTCTCTGAGATTGATGTATATTGAATGATAAACAGAATCTTCTCAGTTGGTCAAATATAAGAAACCTTAAAACACAACTATCTCTTAGCCATCACTAATTTCCTCCCAGTACTGGAGTCACTGCTACAGTTTCTGACTTGTGGCTCTGTTCCCCGTGGAGGACATTCTTTTCCCTCCCATGGCACATCAATACCTCAGATCCACTCCACTTTTCCCTTTATCAAAGTATGGCCCAAGGAATAAATCCATGTTTCTTCCCACTAATTTTAAGGATTAATGAGTAATTCCTTACCAGGAAACTTATATGTAACTTAAAAATTAAGCATTGTACAAAATTTTCAAAGACAAATACAAGATAATGATATAAGTGTATGAGAAAGGCAGTGTACAGAAAGGGAAAGGGTTTGGATCTTGGGAATGATGGAAGTCCATGGTGCAGTCCTGCAGCTCACAGCCAACTATGATGTGGGTTGATGTCTGAAGATCTTACCATTTTTCATGACTCAGCAATTGAGATTGTCACATAAAAACTCACATTATTTAAAAATGGCCTTTTTTTTTTTTTTTTTTGACATAGTGAAATTAAATTGCATGCATATGCTGGTCAGATTGATTTAACTATCCAGCACATTGCCTTTGCATAATGCCAAAAGAATACTTTTCTACGTATGGAATTTCCAGTGCCATGGCTCTTTTGATGATTTTCAAATGAGACTGCCATAAGCTTTTCTTATGACCAAAGACTTTCTTTTAAATAAAATATTCATTCAACTCAGGTTAGGCTCATGAGTATTAAATTAATTTAACACAATTTAATTTAATTATTACTCAATTTCATTCATTAAATCAATGTAATAAATAACTTCAAAAATAATTAAAGTGAGGTCACCTGGGTGGCTCAGTCAGCTAAATGTCTTCCTTGGGTACTGGTCATGATCCCAGGGTCCTGGGATTGAGCCCCACAAAGGTCTTTCTGCTCAATGGGGAGTCTGCCTCTCCCTCTCCCTCTGCTGCTCCCCCTGCTTGTGCTATTTCTCTGTTGAATAAATAAAAAATCTTAAAAAAATAAAGTGGTTAGAAAAAAAATAGTGATTTTATAAAGAAAATATCACAGCTATAATTGTCACCAAACTATCACATGAAGATGAAAGAATCATACCTCCCAAATGAGAGGGAAAGAAATAAAATTCATCTAAACACATTTCTGAATGCTTGAATTTAAGAGTTTTTCTTTAAGGATAGTATAATAACAAATCCATGTCAGGGTCCTGTTTCATCTCTTTGTGTGCTCAGGGAGAAAATCCAGGAGTGGATGTTCTATATGAAATTTCAGGTATTCCTTGCCTGGGTGTGCTGGGAAGGAATGAGTGGCCAGCTAACCCTAAGCAAATTGTTATAGTGTCATCTAGGGCATATCATTTAGCAAGAATGAGATTTTAGTCACTACAAGCTTGATGCAGGAGTGGTAATCACCATCTTCCTATTTTCTGATTGTTATTAGAAGTTCCTAACTTCAAGGCCATCTGAGAATTGGGAAGGAGGGAAAGACTTTGTCTGCTTATGATGAACAGAGTATTCATCACTGAAACTGTGACACTTGCACAATAATAGGGAACTATTAATAATGATGTCAGGACACCAGACAAACACCAGAAGAGTACTGGGCAAACCACTGAGCTGGTCTTACTGCAAGAAGGCGGCCTTACTCCATGGAATGAGCCCAAAAGTTATTTTTAAATTAATAAAAAAAGCTATAATTGTTATATATAAATTAAAACATGTTTTGTTCCAATATTTTATCAAAACAATTAAGTAATATTAAGTTATTTTCTCTATTTGGTATGCATGTGGAAAGAATCCTTAAGAATATATGTCCAGCAGATTTTTTAAATGTTTGGTTTTGGGAAGGCCATAGAAGCCATACAAGGAAACCCTTTAGCTGTTCACATTTTGTCTGTCTGCACTGCATCTTGATCAGGTCCTCCAGCTTTGAAGTGACTGGAAGCAAACCAAAGGTCTTATGATAAAGTACAGATTCCAAGAAAGGGGAGGATGGTGTATGGAGTAGTTAATTGAGCTCGATTTAAAGCAAGTTCTGCACCATCAGTACCTTGGCAAAGGGGAGAATTGCTACCTTGATATTAAAAAAAAAAAAAAGCAACCATATTTATCATTTTGTGCAAGATATTTTTAAAAATAAAATAAACAATAAGGAAAAATTAAATTAGAAGACCATATCAGAGACTCTCATGGTAGGGAAGAGAGTCATCATGACCTTAGTTTACACTAGCCTGCTACAAGTTTTGAAGCAGTGAGGTCTGGGAATGTCAAGCTAGTTCTTGTTACTTGTCCCTTGTGCCTGAAACTCTGCAGGGAAAACTATTTCTCTGTATTTTCCAGACAGTACAAGACACATTAATAGTACTGTATTTTCCATACTTCACTTTACATTGGCAACATAGCAAGAGGCTATACATTCTTCTGTTTACCTTAGTGTTGTTGGCAAGATTCCCTCATAGAAGTTTGTTGCCGTAGAGAACAGCTCAGCTTATTCTTTGTAATCTTCATCCTTATTAAAATATACACTTTTGAGCATTAGAAAAGGTTTTATTATTAATATGTCAAAGTATGATATTGCAGTACTAATGATTCCCATAGCCAAAAGGAGATTCATTGTCATTATATCCCTTTAAATATACATATATGTATTAATTACTTATATCCATTAAGACATTCCCTATAAAAACAGAGACTTCAGCAGTAACATTTGTTAATATATAGTTACTGATATTTGCTTTTTATTGAAAGATACAGTAGGGATATAAATACACGCACACACACACACACACACACACACACACCAATCTTGGGTCCTCAAGGAAGGCTTCCTGGAAATTGAAATATGAAAAGTAAGATTATCCAGACAAATATCTATAAGTAAGGAAAAATATTGAATTTGAGATCAGACAAGATGAGAGATCAAGTTTGTGGGCAGCCAAAAAGCCAGATTATGAAAGGGAACCTAGTAAGGAATTTGCATTTGATCCTGAGAATAGAAGAACCTTTGAAGGGTTTGAGACCCAGGAAGGAAATGATCAGAAATGTGTTTGGCGGCACAAACCCAACAGAACAGCAGATGACTGAGATGGAGAAAACCCGGGCAAAGCCGGGTTCTGAATTTGCAAAATTGGCCCTCCCCTGGACATTTACTACCCAGTGACATTCTAGTGGATTAGCTCTGTCATATTTTAAAAGCTACTATAATGATTTTATATTTCCTTCTTGTACTCATTACTAACTTTATTATAGTTTGAAAACATTATCTGGAGGAAATTTATAAGACTCACATGTATGCCTGGTGACCTACATTTTAGGAACTTAAATTCTGTGTAGTAAAAGACAATGTCACCCTAATTGAAATCACTTCCTTCTTGGTTTAGAAATGTTCTGTATAAAATTAGAGGACTTTCTCTTCCCAAAGAATCATGCTTCAGAATTAAGTTCATTGTTAATTTATTAATTCCTGAAGTATCTTAATCTCCATAATCCATTTATACCTTTAAGTACACTCTGGTTTCTACAGTGTTTCATGGTAATATTTGAAAGGAAGTGGAAATGATCTCTATTTACACTTTTAATTTTCAAGAGTCTTTGATATATACTGGATAATTTGAAGGTCACTAATTTTAAGGCACTTTGAGCTATTGTTTCTCCTAAAGATATATGGTCTTCATTTACACACACACACATTTCATTATATGTTTGACTTTTTCTAAAATGCATTTATATAATTATAACTATAATATGAATTCTATGGGTCAAACCTCTCAAAATAGAATTAAACCTTTATTTTTTCTGTTTATGCTGTTTTTCTCTAATATTTCAACTATTTCATATCAAAGGTAGATATTAAAAGCCCAAAAGGAAAGCTTGAAATTATTAAAATGAATGTTTTCTTGAAATGTCTCCTACATAAGTAGAAATCTGAAATATATATATATATATATGCTATTATGTAATTACAATATTCATATAAACCTTAGCATTTTTTCTTTTTATACTATCTTTCAATCATTTTGCTTCCCCAATTGTGTAACTTACAGCCCCCAAACATGGACAAAGACATCAAATTCTATTTCATGGAATTTTTACATTCTTCTTCAGAGAAATTATTTCTTCTTTGCTTTTAGGAGAATGAAGAACATTGCATTTATTGCAAAACAAACTCAGACATTTAGGGAAACAATCCATCAGGTAAATTTTTTTTAACCCTCAAGCATTTAAAAGATAGCCCTAAAGGAAATGTTCAAAAGAGAGATATTAACCCAAGTTTTCATGCCAGCAGTATATTAGCCAGATGCAACACAATAATAAAATCCTGGGTTTTTCATTTATTTCTTGTAATATAAAGACAGGATAAAGTAATGTGGGAACTAACACATACTTTATTGCCTATATTTATAATTCAAAGTACATAAAGTACAAAAACAGGTAAGAGTCAAAAATTCTTTGCCTAGTATGCTTTATATACTTTTTCCATTTTCTTTTTTCTCCTCTTCCTCACCCTTTTAAAATTTTAAATTTTAATTCCTTTCTGAGGCTTTTGATATATTTTATTTTCTCTGGATTAATTTTTTTCATTGTTAAAAATCTCTGCCTTAAAACTTTTCTCACTGTATTTTAGATTGTCTTTCCTTCCTTCAATCATCAGTTTTGGTTTTTATGAAATTTTTTGCTGATATAATATATTAACCTCTGTAACTATCACATAGTAAATGAAAATAATAATAGTTGTGTGTGTCTATCTTGCAGCATTATTCTAAAATTAAATGAGATATATTTTTGAAAGATAAAAACATAGTAAATTGTCAAATATGGATTCTGAAGTCCTTAAGCATTATTTCTGACCAGCCCATCTTTCAGTGGGTTTTATCTCAACCACAGACCTTGTCTTTTTATCTAATCCCAGGGATCCATCTTCCTATTTCAAATTCTCTTGAATTCATCACTGAGCTCCCTTTCATCCTTAACACCTGCAGGACCTTTGCAAATCTCATAGCTGCTGTAGCCTACTTTCCTCACCTCTAAAACAGATATGCAAAGGACATCTTCCTCATAGGATTATTGTAAAATTTAAATAAAAAGTATATGGAGAGTGTTGCACAGTGAGTGGCACATGGTGAGCCTTCATAAGAGGTGGATACTTATATTTCTCCCACACTGCTTGGGTAGTTCTGCCCACTGCAGGGCACCAGCACCAGCACCATCTCACTACTGTGCTGCCATTCTCAAAATGTCACGGTGGCACTGTGTTTTCTAGAATTTTGAATCAATCAGTCAACACATATATCCACTACATTCCAGTTCTTGTGAGTCTCTGCTTTCATGAAGGTCCGTTTTCATGGCACCTAGTAGAGAAGACAGACATTAAGCAAGTAGTCATAAGCTTAATGGCTTTCAGCAGAGGGGATTCAGGGTGGCCCAGAAGCATATAACGTAGGGTAAGGACCTATTGATGGTACTCGGAGAAAATTACATTTCACCTGAAAACAGGCAAGTCATGAGTGACTAACAAGCCACACAATGGAGGCTGATGTAGCGGCTTATGTGAACACCCTGAGATGTGATATGACTGACAGCTTCAGTGTGGCAGGAGCAGGAGAAAGAGGGGATGCAGTGGTCCAAAGGGGTAAGGCACCAAATAATAAGGAGCCTTGGTCTTCACAGTAAAGATTTGGCAGTCGCCTTGGTGAGCTGTGGCCACAAAATTACCATGTAACACACAATGGCAACACTCACTGTCTCACAGCAGCAAATGTTTGTTTGTTTGTTTTCACAACTATGGGATCAGATTACTGATCTTATAGGGCTCCTTTGTGATTCTGCAGTTTGGATGGTTCCTTCAAGCATTGTGATTTGACTCACCTCTAGTTCCTCATTCTTCTCAGAACTGGGACATTAGTCCTGGCACATCCTTTTCCTGTAGATGACAAAGGCAAAAGAGAACAAGCCTTAATAGGCAAGTCTTCTTTAGCCTCTGTGGCTGGAACTGGTGACAGCGCAAGGCCACAACCAAAGATAAAGACCAGTTACACGGGAGAGCACCTCAAAGTTACACTGCAATAGGCCTGGGTACAGGGAGGATGCAGATTGGGGATGAAATTCCCCTAGTTCCGAGGTCCATGGAAATCCACTAACAGATTTTATTTTAGTAATATGATGCATAATGACTCCGACACCCTTGTGGAGAATGCTTTGGAGAAGAAGAAGAGTGGGGATTATTACAGTAGGCTTTGAGGATGCACAGCAGCAGGGAATCGAGTCATAATAAGGATGCACTGTCAGTAGTGCTTAGAGAGAGAGGGTAGAGCTAACTACAGCACTGAAGCTTCTCACCCGAGCAACTGTGTAGGGAAAAAAGAAATACACTGGAAAAGGAGTGGATTTGCAGGACCTCTGTTGAGTTATTTTTATGAAAGTAGCCATGGAGAAGTCACTGTGTGGTTATTACGTTCAGTGTAAAAATGAGAAGGATACTTTCTTTTCTGGTGCTATGTATTTTACATGGGTTAAGTGACTTTTCTACATTTCTTGGAAAAACACACTTCGGTGTCCTGTGATACACCATGGGATTCAGATACGGTAAACAATGTATATTGGGAACTTAAAATGCCAAGGTGTAGTTCTGAACAGCTTTTCCCTGTACCATGCAATACTGTGTAACTGCTTTTACTCATCTCAGAATGACTTTTATCTTGAGAGACTTCGTGGTCTCTAATACAAATTTCTGGCAGGCAAGCTTTATTCACCAGTCAACTGAGATAGGAAATTATTACAAATTCATCAGGTAAATACAATTTAGGCTCTAGGGGCGATCTTCCATACATCCCATCCTACGTATATCCATTTAAGCATTAAACTTACATATGCCCTCTCTAACCTTGAGTAGTACAGACTCTCTTCAACTGCTTGCAATATTGTATGGCCCTTTTACTTAAACCAAAATGTTTCAATGCAAAAAAAGAAAGAATGTGCATCCCAAGGTAATTCATTATGTTGCTAATTTAATTAAGGCAATAGTTTCCCAAGTGATGACTTTGACATTTGAATCAAAAATAAACTACAGGGGGCAGCCCCAGTGGCGCAGTGGTTTAGCGCCGCCTGCAGCCCAGGGTGTGATCCTGGAGACCCGGATCGAGTCCCACGTCAGGTTCCCTGCATGGAGCCTGCTTCTCCCTCTGCCTGTGTCTCTGCCTCTCTCTCTCTCTCTCTGAATAAATAAATCTTAAAAAAAAGTAAACTATAGGGATTAAAATTAAAAACTCAATACGATTTTTTAAAAAAGTAAACTATCAATTCCTAGAAATAAAAATTTATTTGAATCTTGGGATTTTTATTTTTTTTATACTCAGGGAGAAAAAGAATAAATGATTGGTCCATGCCAATAAAGTTCTAAATTAAATATTAGAAATCAAATTAGTTAATGTGAAGAATGGTGCTGTCTCAAAATAAAGATATGCAGATACTTATGTATTAATTTAGCAGTTCTGTAATAACATGCTTCATTTCTGCCAGCGTAGCAACCTGTAGGAGATGAAACTGTAAAGTCTTATAAAATTGCACAGACACATTACCTTGGATGTAGCCTCTCAGGAAACTCCTTTCTTTCTTTTTCTTTTTTAATATTTTATTTATTATTCATAAGAGACACAGAGAGAGAGGCAGAGACACAGGCAGAGGGAGAAGCAGGCTCCATACAGTGAGCCCGATGCAGGACTCAATTCCTGGACTCCAGGATCATGCCCTGAGCCGAAAGCAGGCGCTAAACCGCTGAGCCACCCAGGGATCCCCTGGAAACACCTTTCTTTTACTCTCTAGAGCTGTTACTATCCATTGAGCTGGCAACTGTGTGCATATGTTAAAAAAAATTAACTAGAAAAGAGTTCATTTGTATAGAGGATTGGAAATATTAACTAAAAGTATGGCTGAATTCTATCATGTTGCCACAAAAAAAGCAACAACAATAAACAAAACAAAAACAAAGCCCTAAGGATTTGAGAAATTCATACCAAGAAAACCAAATTTTCTTGCCTTTCATATTATGTATGTGACGTATAAGGTTCTCAAAATTAGTATGTTAATAATAACAAATAGCTATACCATGTCCAGTAGCATGTGGAAACATGTTAGTACATCCTTTCTCACATACACTGTGATTATTCTTTGGAAAAATTTTATGTAGATATGATTAAAATAAGTACTCGGTGTACATCAACTTACTAAATTGATGACTTCAAGCTATTACAAAAAAACCCACAAAGTCTGAGTTTTAAAATACTTTTTCTGGTTTTTAAATTTTTTTAGTTCTATTATTCCAAATAAATTCTTAAAGTGAAAGTTTGTATACTCCTCTTTGAATATTCCATCTATGAGATGGAAATATATATACCTTGATCCCTATATGTACAGTCCATTCAAGGGAATAAATTTAAATGAGATATATTTGTTAGATAATTCTGAGTTTGGGCTGTTCCAGCCAATCTTTAATTTAGGAGCTGGCCTGATGATAATGATAATGAATTTCTGTTTTGTTAACTGCAGCTCAGATAAGCATCTTGCTCTCTAAGGTTACATGTTAAAAACATCTCAACACATTGTGTCCAGCACTGAATTTTGTTGTCCATTTTGGTCTGAGTCCTTTGCATTCCTATCTTAGTCATTAAAAGAAATCTGAATTGTCTTCTATACTCCTGTCTCTTCCTCAACAATTCCTTCTAAATAAATCTGGAAGATATTTGCTAGCTAACTTGGGTAATCCCTTCTCATTTGAATTTTTGCAATATTACCTAAATAGTCCTTTTTGATTTATTTATTGAACACACTCTTTTTATGCATTAACTATGCCTGGACCACTGATATACACTAGAAATTACAGTTAAGGAAGTCTACAGTTTAGTGAAAAAGACAGATCTGCAACTGGGTACTTTCAGATACTGTGGCAAGAAGCCAAAGCATTATAAAGACATAGAGTTGCATCCCTCTATGGCCCATCTTTCACGACATTGCTAGGTTAATGATACTTCTAAAATGTAAATTCAGCCATGTCTTCAGTTTCTCTAGTTAAATTACTTTAGTGGCTCCCTACTGCTTTTAAGACAGTATTTGTAAGCATATATAGAAGCCTTTTATGTTCTGGTTTCTGTCTGCAATTTAGCATTATCTCCTGTATTTCTGCAATGTTTGATGACTCAGCCATGTTCCATGTTCCAGGGTTTTAGACATAATACTCCCACAGTTAACATTCATCTATGAGTGCAAATCTTCATCCAGAAAGCCTTCTTTCACCCATCTGATTTACATGTCTCTTCTTTGATAACAAAATTGTAGGCATAGCCCGGCATAGCCCTGCATAGCACTTATCATAATATATTACAATTAAGTCTGGTGGAGGTATTATCTCTAATCTCTGATCCAGACTCAAGCACAGTTCAAAGACAGAATTGACTCAATGACCAGTAATGAATATTTGATGAATATAATACCACCTAAAGAAATAAATGAAAGCCATAAGCCTTCATCTAATTCTGTGATCTTTCGATATTGCTGTTTTTACCTCTCTGTTCATCACTGTTAAAACTTAAAGATTTAAAAATTAGTATAGAACTGAAGTAAAAAATGCAATTAGACCCAAAGACATTTAAGTTGGATAAATTTTACACGAATGAAGAACAGATGAGAAGTATAAAGATATGTTAAGAAAAATAGTTTTAAAGAGAAAATTTCTTCTGGTTTTCCACCAAATAGGACCCCTAGCTCATCCACAAAAAAAGAGAAGGAAAAAGATTCACTTTTAGAATACTAAAAAAGGTGTGGGAGGGTGGACAGAAGGAAGGCAAGAGGTAATATGTATGCTTGGGCTTCTTGCCAAAGTCGTGGCATGATGCAAAATGAAAATACGGCTGAATGGAAGGTTTGATTGACTGCTTCCCTAGAAGATCCATCAAGGCAATTTGCAAGGAAAAAAAAATGTATTTGTGGTTATTGCTAGGCCAACATGAATTAAATGCCAAGTACCAGGTGTTTGGTGTTATGGGAAGAGTGAAAATAGACCCTGGCTTCAAAGCATTGTTTGTTGTAATTGTTAACATGATCTATGCAACACCTTGTAATACATATAGATTATTCTTTCTGGTGTTTTTCCCTCTGTGTTGTAAAATATCCTACATCTATTACTCATAAGTTAGATGACATGATGCTTATATTACCTTCTTATGTAGAGGTTGTTTTCTTTTTTCTTTTTAAGAGAAATTTTTCTGTGGGGCATGAAAAATTGAAGCTGGCAAACACTGGAAGAAGAAAACTGAGAATGTTTGTTTTTGAGACTGTTTTGTCTCTTTTTGTTCAATAGGCCAGTTTTTCATTATCATTTGCATATCTTCATTTTCCATTTATATGTAATTAATGAATTATACTTTTGAATAGTCTGCATCTAAGACATTCTTGATGTTATACAAACATGAATTCATTCACTAACCTGAGTTGTTTAGTTATGTTCAGCTTTGAATCCTGTTTTTTGAGGGATTACACAAATGTAGAACGTTCTCTCAATCACTAAGTTTCCAAATTTTAAGTCAATTCTAGCAATTGGTCTTAAACAAATGAATACCTTATGCAAAGCTTTTGACTTGGAGGGGGAAAATGTTAAACTAGCAAAGTATCTTTTTTTTAGTTTTTATTTATTTATGATAGTCACAGATTGAGAGAGAGAGAGAGGTAGATACACAGGCAGAGGGAGAAGCAGGCTCCATGCACCGGGAGCCCGACGTGGGATTCGATCCCGGGTCTCCAGGATCGTGCCCTGGGCCAAAGGCAGGCGCCAAACCGCTGTGTCACCCAGGGATCCCCTAGCAAAGTATTATAAAGAAGAAACAATGACTCAGAATACACTATCTGAGAAAATCAGCAAATTACCTTCCTTGGTTTAGTGTCCTACACTAAATGGGACTCTAGGTCTTTCCTCTATTTTAAGAAAGGAGTCAGGCATTTGCAATGAAAGTTCGTTTATTACTGATCATGCTCAGTAAATGGGTCTGTGATTTTTATTTAGTTGGGTAAAGAATTCTAGCAAATCAAAGATGCAGCTTGGGATAAAAGCAGGAGTATGAACCATGGAGAATGATGTACTTAGATTTGTTTTCCACTTAATAGCTGTGAAATATTATGAATGGATATGCTGTTTCTTTAATTGTATTATCTGGAAAATGGAAATACTCTGGCTGTTGCATCACTCTTGCAGGCATGAAAGGGCCTACGTAGAGCAATGTTATGTTCATTGTAATAAGATGTCCATTGACGGACAACAGACACACAGAATACTTCCCAGGCACTAAGCAAAGTATTTTTAAATTACTTAAGATCTGTACATGTGTTCACCCATCATATGACTTAATGCTATGTGCCTCATTATCTTCGTATGATATACTCTGCTTGATAATAGTTCAACATTTCATCTTCAATCATCATTTGTAAGCATATTTTATAAGGATTATGCTCTGGTTTAAGAACGATGACCTTAAATTATAAACCCCGAATGGCATTGAACCAAGGTTTTTTCTTAGCATTTATGTTTGCCTGTATTGTATTGTTTAAAATAAAATGTATTAATTATAACGCGTAGGTAAGAGGCAAAAAATTGCTTTGCACACTTTTGGTCATAATCTTTAATTGAGAGAACACTTTGGTCAATAAGTTTTACCTATATATTTTCTTACTGCCTATTTTTGTTTTGGCTATCTTCAATGAATTTATCACTACAGTATCGAAAATGCTGTGATTCACTGTGTTGTTCTTTCTTCAAATGTATCAAAACTTGCAGCTTTTATGTGTCTACACTTAAAAATATTTAATGCATGTTCAAAATGCCACATTCATTTTATATTTATCATTCCATATAATCAAAAAATATGTTGAGTTAAACACTGATTTTGATTATCAAACAAATGTTTTAATAAATCAACACGATATTTCAGATACCTTGTTGCATTAAATATTTTATAGTGCAATTTTTATTGATTTTTGAAATGTGTTCCATGGGAAAAACTACCTGGTTAAAGTAAGTTAGATGAGTTTCATTTCTAAAAATGTCCTCAGACTTTATTGTGCAAATGAACCTCACCATGTATTTGACCATGTTTGACCTCCTTTTTCTCCAGGAGCAAGTAGAAGCAGTCATCCATGGAAAAACTTGGGCAAGTGAAAATCAGTCTGTGATTATTTATAATGAAGTCTTTGGATCAAATTCCACATTTTAAAAATGTTCAGAAATGTCTTTATATATTGTTAGTAGTTTTTTTTTTTATTTTGTTTTCTTTTCTTTTCTTTTTCTTACTCATTTTGTACTTGATCTCCATCAAGTTCAACAAATTAAGCTTATTACTGGTGGCAAGAATTTTCCAACCCCAAACAGATCCCTTTGGTTAAAATTATCTAGAGAAGATAGAGACCACAGGCTTGCCAAATCCAGAGAAATTATTGCCTGCTGGTCGTTAGAGTCCTGCCTGTTCTAAGGTTGGAAATTTTATGTTTTCTTTTAAATGAAATTCTCATTTTAGTATGTTTTCCCCACCTCTCCAATAACATGACAACCACATAATAAAAGGAATGAGAAGGAATTTTCTTTTTTAATATTTACTCTGTCTTAATGCATATATTTCACAAAAGTTAGGTTCATTGTGTCAACTGTATACCAGCTACTCACTCTGTTAAGGAATGAGCTAGTTAGACCAACTACTTATAGACTTGAAGCTTTCATTACAGTAAAGAGAGAACAGGATGATCACAGACTACAGTTATGTCTGGGGAGAAAATGAACAAGGTATTGAGAAACTGAAGACCTTAGAAGGTCTTTTAATAGTTTGAAAGGAAAAGGCTCTTTGAAGCCTTGATAGTTCTAGTGGGACCTAGATGGTGAGAAGGGACCAGCTACAAAATGAGTTGAGGGAAGAATTTCAGTCATACAATAAATAAGACCTCTATCTATTCAAATTGGTGTCTAAAAACCCCACAGAACTCCCACTTAACCTCTTTTTCCTGTGCATCTTTCATGTATATACGATCTAGAGTTTCCTGTTTCCCAATGACCCCTCGAACAAATTTCCTGACAATTTTATTCTTCTCAGATACCAGGAGACAAATTGCAATATGCATTCTGGTATATCAATCAGCTCATGAACATGGAAATAATGAGTACTTACCTCCTCACCTCATGACACCTGAAGAAAGAAGCTGTCTTTAGCACTCCTTGTCCAAGTGCACTTAACTAATAAAGTTACTAATAAAGTAATAAAGCAAGGACCCTGCATGTTCCATTTGTGCTGACCAGGAAAATATTCTGGTGTGATATTCCCATATCAGCCAGTATTTCAATGTATCAGGACTCTGGAAAGGAAGGTGGTGAAAGACAAACTTGGTTTTCTCTGTTGAGTGTGGATCCATGGAGAAGGCTAATCACATACTGAAGGGGCACAGTTGGATGGACGCATTAAGCAACATGACAAAAAATACTGTCATTAAAGGTTTAAATAAATGAATAAGGGGTAGTCCAGGTGGCTCAGTGGTTTAGCGCCGCCTCCAGCCAAGGGCATGATTCTGGAGATCCTGGATCAAGTCCCACGTCAGGCTCCCTGCATGGAGCTGCTTCCCCCTCTGCCTGTGTCTCTGCCTCTCTCTCTCTCTCTCTCTCTCTCTGTCTCTCTTGAATAAATAAACAAAATCTTTAAAAATAAATAAATGAATGAATGAATGAGTGAATGAATAAATAAATATAAATATAATTAACATATGTTTTAAACAAACAAATAAATGAAAGCGTCTCAGCGCTCACAATCAAAAATTCTTTCTTTTTCCCCTATTTCTACTCTATTCTTCTACTACTCACTACCCTTTTTGCTCTGAATTTAGGAGCATTATATGCTAAAACTTTATTGCAGAAAAAAAGGAAGAAACACAAGGAAGTCATAGAGCAGATGGAGAGGGAGGAGATTTTCTAGATCTGGTATAATGTAGAATCAGGAGTCTATGCAATATATACCATTCATAGCAATGAGAAATCATTATGACATTTACTGGGACTTGCTTCCTCAAAATGCAATGTATTTTATGACTTATGTTTAAGATAAAATAAATTTTTAATTTTAAAACTGAATATAAGTTTTTTTTTTTTTCATAGAAGACTACAGACAGGTCAAGAAGGCAGTCTTTGTCTTCTGAAAGTTCTCATATCTACTTCCATATTCTCCCAGAATTATCACTATTATTGCTACTTGTGTTCGGGGGCCTTCTCACATCAGAATTTGCCATATTCTACAGGTCTATTGGAAAAACTACTAAGTTAATTTTAACTAATAGGGAAAAAAAAAAAAAAACCCTACTATTTACAAAGCAATTTCATGAACATCACCATCTCATCCATTTTCACAGTAACACTTTAAAGTAGGATAGTCAAGTATCACTACTTCTAATTTACAAAAGGATATACTCAGACTCTAATTAAGAATCTTGTCCAAGGTCATGTGGTTTATAAGGTCTAACATTTGGTTACATCCCAGTACTTATAGCACTATGATCAGGATTTATTTTTATTTCACTATGTTGTCAAAAAAATTCATTACCTTTTCTGAGATATATGCATTATAATAGGGAAAAAGATCTTAATATCTTACTAGTAATGGAAATTAGGTCAGTGTATGGGGAAGAGTGCACCAAAAATAGGTGATCAGGGAGGAGGTAATCTTTATAATTTTTATAATATAAAATTATAATATAATATAATCTTTATAATTACTCTCATCTCATTCTATATATATATAGATTCTATATATATAGAATCTATATATAGATATATATATATTCTGAATATATATATATATATTCAGATTCAGATTCTTCCAAATTGTCCTTAATGAATTTCTGTGAGAATTACCAATTCACACAGTTTATCAAGCCTGTTCTAACTCTTTCTCGTTTACTGTGTTACTTTTGTTTGTTTTAACACTTCTAAACATTTATTGAATACTATTTCCAGGTACAATGATAAGTATGTTAAGTGCATGCTTTATTTTGCTACTGATTTACCTTTTCTATTGTTTTCTATTGTTGTTTAGTGCAGTTGACATACAATATTATATTAGTTTTAGGCATACAACATTCATGTACATTAGGGTGTGATTACCATGATAAATCTAGCTACCATCTGTCACCAAGTTGTTATTATATTAATTTTGTATCATTACCTCTTAACTGACAAATCTTTCAGTCAATCATTATTAGATTCATTAACTACTTTATTATCTTTGAAGTATTCCACTCACAGCCAAGGATTGATGCTCCATATTCCAAACAGTTTCCAAACCTCCTTCATATGTCTATAATATGCCTTCTTTAGCCAGAGTAAGTTTGTTGTCACTCTTTACTTAAATTAGTGAGCTTTTAAAGTATTTTTATCCCTTGAAAAATCATCTAGTTGAAATGATAAATTCCAGTTTTACACTGTAATGACTAAATATGAAATATTGTCTCAAATTTTTAATTATAATTTGAGAATGTCAAAGCCTTTCATTATATAGCTAAGCAAGCTAAAAATAGTTTTGTTTTTTTTTTTCCAAAACCACAATAGTAGGTTAATGTCAGGCCCTGAGCTACATAAGATGCTATTTTTTGCAGACATTTTCCCTCCAGCCTTTTGCAAGCTACTTTGTTTTAATATGGGTATCTCATCTAATTTCATGACCTTAAGTTCTTCCTTACCATTATATTATTTGCATTTTTCTATGTAAATATATGATTCTTATGAACATTATTTTAAGCAAAATGTTCAGAATTTCCATTTTTGATATTTACTAACAATGTGTTTAACCCTTTCCTTTGTTTTCATACATCCTATTTCTTTACAGTTAACTTTTAGAAATGGAATTTCTCAATCAAATAATATGAATATTTGAAAGGTTTAAAATACATATTAAAATTATTATCCTAAAGAATTTACACTGTTGCTAGCAATTTTATGCAATATTTGTTTCAACATAACCTTGCTAGCTTTAGTTATTATCATTTCAGTTATCTTTACTAAATATTTGGAGAAAGCTAAGTCATTTTATTATTACACTCTATTTCTAGTAAAATTGAACATATATTTATTAAAATAATATTTGTTTTTCCATTTTTTGGAATGACTTCTGCATAATATTCTTTGCCTTTTTATTTATTATATGTTTAGTATTTTCCTTACACTATACCGTATATTCTACATGCCACTAAGTTTATTGCTTTTCTTTTCATTTTGGTAAATATACATTACTTGTACCTATGACTATATAATTTTTTGTTACTTCTAAGTCTGGGACTCCCTCTTTTTGAAGTTATTCAATATTCACTTACATTATGTACTTTTCCTATAATCTGGCTTGTTTAAATTATTTCACTTTTTAAAATGTAAGGAATTTTACTTAGAGGAACTTATGAAATAAAAGTTTAACTCGTATTTTTTTTTTCCAGAAAGTTAGTAGTCCCAGGTAATTTTATTGTTAGAGAATTCTGTATATTAACAGATCTAAAGAAACATTTAGACAATTTAAATGTAGATATTGCTTCTTTATAAATTGTATAGTCTCATGAAAGCAAAAGCAAAATGCGTAATATATAGCAGCCATTTCCCCAAAATGTTTGGTGAATAAGTAGATAAACAGTCAATAACATTCTGTATAAATGCATTATGTGTCATTATTATTGATAGTTTTGTCATCCTTATTTTTAAGGAATTTATGATTTTGCTATTTCATTATACCTTTTAAAGTGTGAACTTTTTAATTAACATTTATCTTGAGTTGATTTTGGAGATACATTGTTTCCAGAATGACTTTTTAAACTTTGTCTCTATCGTGTTAAAATAATATAAAATTTTCTATTTTAGCCACTTTTATGCATACGGTTTGGTGGCGTTAAATGACTCACGCTGTTTTCAAAACTTGTCATCACCCCAGATAGAAACTCTGTTATCATTAAGCAATAACTACCATTTTCTCTTCAGGACAAAATAGATTTAAAGAATATGCTCCAAGTATATGCTGTCTACAAGAGGCTAACTTTAGATCTAAAGATTAAAGTGGGTTAAAATAAAAATGACATGAGAAGATATTCCATACAAATAATTACCAAATAAGAGCAGGTGGCTAAGCCAGTATAAGAATATATTTTATTTCAGGGCGCCAGGGTGGCTCATTCAGTTAAGTGTCTGACTCTTGATTTTGGCTCAGGTCATGATGTCAGGGTAATAATCTCAGGGTCAGGAGATTGAGCCCAGCATCAGTCTCCACACTTACTGGGGAGTGTGCTTCTTTCCCTCTGTCCCAACCCTACTTACTTATTCTATCCCTCCATCCCTCCTCTCTCTCAAATAAATAAGCCTTAAAAAAAAAAAAAGAATGGATTTTGTGTTACTATTACAGGAGACAAAGACGAGTGTTATATACTGATAAAAGGATTAGTTCAAAAAGAAAATTTAACAATTATAAAAATTATAAGCAGCAAGCATCAAAGCCCCAAGTGTATTAAACAATGACAGAATTTGAGTGTTCTGACTTTGTTAACATTTGTTAAGTAAAGCACAGGATGCCAGATGGTGATCCACAGTTCCACAACAGACCACAAGAGAAATTGAAATACAGGAGTTTATTATTCACAGGTTCTGGAAGAAGGACATGACATGCCTTCAGAAGCCACATGGGGTGGTCAAAGCATAACACAGTGAGACAGGACCTGGGGCACATGCCTTTTTTAGGGTGCATAGGTGGAGTGCTTGCTGTTTTAAACTCCTGAGCTAAGACTGGACTGGTCAATTCATACTCAAAGAGCAAGGTTTTGGTAAGCTGCATGGGGTTCTTATCTAAGTGATGCACAAGGCACACAGACCCTGGGAGACAAGAGATTCTATTGATGAGAAGGACTGTTGAGGAGTCTTATCAGGAACTTACATGTTTGTGACTGTGACTGCTCTCTAGCTCATGCACTTGCACAAGGGGGCTAATGTCAGTTTAAGGTTCTACAGGTTACTTGGCCAGACTAAATGGATGCTGAGGCAACAACACCATGCAGTGGCTTTGCTAAATTCTCAACATTCTAGAAAATCTTTAACTAATCTAGTTATGAGAAATACTTCAGACAAATTCCAGTAGGGTCAAATACCTGACCAGTACTTTTCAAGTTGTGAAGGACAGTCTGAGAAGGATCTGAGAAACTGTCACAGACAAGTAGAGCTTAAGACACAAAAAAATAAAAGTAATGTGGTGTCCTGGGTATAGTTCTGTACCAGAAAAAGGCATTAAGTTAAAACTAAGAAAAACTGCATAAATGATGGACCCTACTAAATAATAATGTGCCAATACTAGTTCATTAATTGTGATGATGTACCAGATTTTATGAGATATTAAAATTGAGTAACCTGTTTGATAAGAATTCTTTGTACCAGCTTCTTAATTTTTCTCTACAATAAAAAAATGGATACCCTCACAAAAGTATTTGGACTTGTCATTGGAATTCCATGTCACTATATATTCAAACAGTAAGTGCCTAGTCATGTTGTAAGGAATGTTTGGCTCTTAACATAAATTTCATATTATCTAAACTTGCCCCTGCAATATTGGAAGATGGCTTTTAGTCAAATAAACCTATTCACTAAGATATTATGGATTAATGGACTAGTTCTGTAAAATGCTTATTCTAGTTTGGTCTCATGAGGATACCATATAAATTTTTGTCATAATTATTTACTCAGGCTGGTCTTTTAACCTGATAAAGCTATAGACTATTAGTTTGAGCTTTAAAAGAAAGTACTATAGAATATCTACAGAATTATCAATTCAAAATCACTTTATCACTTCTATTGATAGAAAAAAGAAAGAAATAATAAATGTCTTTGCTTATTACTAACAGACATATGCTTTAACTGAGTTTGTTTTGGTTTCATGATAATATATAAGCAGGATATTCAAATTGATTTATTTGCATATATATTTTGAAATAATTATTTCATGGATACTGAAGTTATTTCTGGAAACTAAAAGATATTTTGAATACTAAATTACAGCCTTTGGTAAATACATTTTAATTTACTTTTTAATACTGGGATATAGTACTAATTTAATATGATTAACTTTTACCAGGTAAAAGAAGACTTTCTTGGTTGAATGTAGATATTAATTGTGCTGACTTGTGTGTTTCTTTTTTTTACCCTTTAGGCTATACTTTGGAGGTATAAGTTTTCTCAGCTTAAAGGTTCTTCAGATGATGGCAAGAGCAAAATCAAATTTTTGTTTCAGAATCCAGATACTAAGCAGATTGAAGCAAAGGTAAATCTAAATTCATCATATAAACCACCATCATATAAATCAACTATATTAATGCCATTAATAAGCAAAGGAGAGAATATTTAGGAGAACAGAAGAGCAAAACCACACATTTCTGTATACTTTGGAATATTCCTCAGGAACAAAAGAATAAAATCACTTTGAGATTTTAGTGGCAAAATTTCACTGAAAGGCATAAATCAGAATAAGTTAGACAGAGCTAATTGCATTTCCTAGTTTTAATTTCTTATGAACTATATTTGTGTCACACTAAAATAATATTCTGAGAATTGAAACAGTCACTTTCTTGGTCTTTTCACATTTTAAATAATAATTTAAAATAAAAATTCTGAGTGTATTTTGCTATTATCTATATCCTCTTTGGATATGAACACAAATTCCTGAAGAAAAATATTCTTTAAACCAATTGATGTTTTCCTCATGTTATTTTATGTTAATAAAATGGTTAAAAGAATGAATTTTTTGCTTTGCTCATGCAAATATTTTCAATATTCTGAAATATATTAACTATGTTGCTTTAAACTCATCAGAAAGTTTCACTACCTTTATTTTTATTAATACATATATTTGTATATATTCAGAATTTAAATTAATTATTCTACAATGAAATTCACAATAATAATGTTTAGGGTAGAATAAACTATAAATATTATTCCAGTGTGGAAGAAAGGATAAATAATAAACACCAAAGTGGAAAATTAATTGTATGGAAATGCAAACCCATATATAATTTTCCAACTCTGGACTAAAATTAGCATAATTCTATTACATTCCAATACTTATTAAATTCAGGTGTTGAGATTAGTCTGAGTCAAATCCTTCCAAGGAATGGCCTTCTCTGACATCCTATACACATCTCCTATAACACTGCTTTAAATCTACATCAGAGCCTCTCATTCTTTTAACAAGTTGACTTTTTTTTTTACCTTATATTTCTGTTCATGCTTGTCCCATAACCTTTCTCCATAGCTTTTTGTTTGAATTTCTCTGTGTATACTCCATTTTTGTCTTAGGTTTATCTTTGGACTTGCCTGACTACCTCTGCCTGTGGTTGTTTAAAGAGGGAACTGTGGATATAATCCCTTTCTGCTGGTTCTTTTCCTGATGCATTTCTCTAAAGCATTGGTGTTACATGTGGTCTTGCTTTATATTTGTCTCCCATCAATTTAGACATATAGCATCATCATTTCACCCACTCCTTTTATCTAACTTACTTCATAATTTTCAATTCTAAAATAATAATAATAATGAATTTTCAATTCTACATTTCCATCACTGCCTTCTCCCTAAATATAGGTGTCCCCAAAACAGGGACAGGAACATCTTTGTATATTATATAACTCTTCTAAGTTTTTGTATACCGTAATATTGATAACCATCCTGCATGGAAATTGTTCACTAGCAGTCTTCCTTCACTGGATTAAGAACTTTTAAGCACAAAATATATGTCTTACAACATCATATTCCTAAGGCCTAGACTAATGCTTGCCTGGGAGCAAGATAATTTTTTAAATTACACTAGATCATTGTTTAACAGTTGAGATTGTAAGCACTTTTCTCAACATTTTATTATGAAAAATTTCAAGCATACAGTATACTTTAAGTAATTTACAGTAAATGCCCTCTACACACTAAACTCTATAATTCACATTCCTCTATACTTCTTTATCACATATCTATGTATCCATCCCTTTCTCTGTACCTCAATCCATCTTGACACATTTTGAAGTAATCACAGACATCAGCATGATATTAAGTAATTCTCAAAATGTGTTTGTGGGATGTTGTCTTTGTCCCTCTAATTCCAAATTCCTCATTCATTGTTTTTGGACAGTTCCTCAAATTTATAGTTGTTTTTGATAGTTGACAGTTGTATACTTTTAATTGCATAATCTAAATAAATAATAAATAATTATAACTACTGAAAAATAATTTTAGTAAAATACCAAAATTCCTCAGCAAGTGAAAGCATTATATTTTAGTCCATAGATTTTTAAAAGTATTTCATTTTATAAAGTAAGTTGTATATATACAATTTTGACAAATTAGCAGAGAGCTAAAGCATGAAACAATTTGATATGACTGATAGTTTATAAATATTTAGTAAAAATAGAATTTTATCTGATTTCTCACATCATTTGTTTAAACATTCTTATAATAGAGAAGAAATGACATAGCTTCAAAAATAATCAATGACATAAAATTCCATGTTATTTGAAGAAAATTTTATCTTACCTAGAAAGATCGGCCTTCTTATGGCTTAGATCAACATAAAAGAGATCAAAATGACAATTTCTACTCATAGTGTTTTGAGAAATATTTGGAAAGCTGTGTGTCAAGAGATCTCCATGCACTTTTATAAGTACACTGTAAAACTTTTGTGATTTTTGAGAACAATTTCTGAATATTTTCTTTATAATCATTAATGTTGTGTGAAAAATTTACTTTTAAGTTAAACATAAAGGACACATTGGTGAATAAAGATATGAAGAAAATAAGTTATTACTTCACTTGTCCTACGTTTAAGTAAATAAAGCAAAACTAAACAAATATCAATTAAAATTTTTAAAAGCCTATAATGCAGTTTATCTTTATGTGATCCTTACCATTACCTAATTTTTATACAAGTCATTGTCCTATAGTAGTAAGAATATGAGCTTAGTAGTTAACAAACTCTGGCTTCCACATATAAATATGATCTTTGTTATCTAGGGTGAGTTATCTAAGTTCAGGCTAAGAATACTCCAGTGCAAGATGAAGGTTTTTGTAATAATAAGAGCATGTGTGCTCTTCTCAGGAGACGAGAATACCAACATACTTCTGTTACACGTTCATAAATATCCTAAAATTGGCAGAAAGTTACAGGTAGAGAAAAAGTAGAAAGGGAATTTTTGCCATCAGCCTAAAAGTAAAAAGATGGAATCAATGCACAGAAGAACCCATAACCCAAAAATGGTTCAATTAAATTATTCCCACTCAAGAGGTTTTCCATGTATACAATATGAATGAGTAGGGAGTGAGAATGAACACTGGTTCAATTGTCAGGATGATTATTTGGAAACTCTCTTTGATTTCATGGGCTAGTCAATCCCTCCTTTCCCATGAGCTTTTGTTGAGGTAGAGATAATAGGGGTTTATAAGGGGTTAATATCTCATCCTCAGCAACCATCCAAGACAAGTACCCTAAAACAGGATATATATTAATCCCCTCAGAATGCTTAGAAAGACTTGCAAGTAATTTTTAAAAACTAGTTCTTATGAACTAGAATAGTGAGTTTTATGAAATGTGAATATCACATTTAAAAGAAAAACTCCAAAAAAAAAAAAAAAAAAAAAAAAAGAAAAACTCTATAGCAGAATAGAAACAGCTAAAGCTGGAAATTATAGCTAAAGATTCTCTCAAAATGCAGTAGCATAAAATATGGAAAATATAAGATGAAAGATAGTTGTATGAATCCACTACTGGAACAACTAGCATTCAAGATGAGTAGAAAAGGGTAAATAAAGGAGAGAGAAAAATAGAAAATTTACCCCCAAAATTCCCTAAAATTGAATATGTACTTCCACTTTCAGAGTAAAAGGGAAACTGAGTTCTGATTAGTTAAAAAAAAATCAGTAAATCAATAAATCACACTCCAAAACTTTCAAAATCCAAGGGTACATCAAAAATATAAATGATCCAGAGGGGAGTGTCTTGTGGAATAGTGGATAGATGGTCTCCGTGAACTTACCCTCCCTCAAAAACAGTGGAAATGCCTGCAAAGCAATCGAAACCAAGCATCTGTTTTCAAGCACCCTAAAAGTTAGCCAAATTGACAAGAATGAAAAATAACCAAAATTACAGAATGAACGGAGAATTATCTCTGCAAGAGAAACTACTGGACCCCATTCAGTAACATAATGGGGTTCATCTTAAAGTTTTAATTTAAAAATATTCAAATACTCCTCCCTTCCCAGACAGTGGCTTTATAGACAAAAGCCAGTATCATTGCAGAAAATTGAAAGGTCTGACCTCATCCAGAGCAGAGTCAGTAATTTGGTTTACTTTGCAGCTTCCTGAGAATTCTCTATTCTTATTGTGGTGGCTATGTGACTCAGAGCTTAGCTCAGCAAGGGGAGGGGAAAAAAGAGAAGAGGGGATCTACCCCAGGACATAACTAGAGTACTGGCAAACTGCTGGCAACATCTTGACTACCTAAGCTTTAAGTTTTAAGTGGAACAAACTAAAGCCTGGCCTGGAATTTAAAAGAAAATCTCTTAGAAAACCAGGAAATGATTGTCAATTTAGGAAAAACTCTGATTCTTGGAGATTTGTGGGGATATGTGCATGCCCAAGAAAGGAAAAGGCACCAGTTGCTTAACTCTGAACTGGAGACCACACACAGGCAGGAGATTAGTTAATTTTGTTTTGGAAATGTCCTGAAATTGGAACATGTGCCTTCATGTGCAGATTTCCTTGGTAAAGAATAACAGACTTATAGGTAACACATAAGTTGGCTGACCCAGATGTGACCAAGGGGCAGCTAGGCTTAAAAATTTAAAAAGAAAAAATAGAAAAAAGGTAAAACAAACTAACAGAGAACTTAGTTATCAACACACTACAGGGAATACAAATTCTATAGAATTAATGCAAAACAGTGCCAAACAAAGAAAGAGCAATAAGAAAATCAACAACAACAAAACACCAACAGTAAACCTCTAGAAAGTGGCAGAATCTAAAACCAAAGTTGTTACAAGATATTATCTAAAATATATAGTTTCCATCAAAGCAGAAAAGTATGTACAATAAACAGGATAAATACCAACAAACAGATTATGTCTTGAATGGGGTTCAGATTTTGGATTCAGTAGTAAAAGGCTTTATTTAAATTTTTATTTATTTACTCGTAAGAGACACAGAAAGAGAGGCAGAGACACAGGCAGAGGGAGAAGCAGGTTCCCTGCAAGGAGCCCAAAGTGGGACTCCATCCTAGGACCTTGGAATCATGCTCTGAGCCAAAGGCAGATAATCAACCATTGAGCCACCCAGGTGCCCCAGAAAAAGACTAAATCAGATATAATGAATATGTTTAAATTACTAAAGAAAGCAATGTCTAAAGAGTTAAAGGAAAATATGACAATGGTGTCTTAATCAAATAGAAAGTAACAATAGAGAGGTTATATAAAAAATAGAGTATCTGTAGTTGACATACTTATTAACTGAGATGAAACATTTACTAATGGGACTGAGTAAGATTTGAGTTGGCAGAAGAAAGAATCAATAATCTTGAATATAAGCCAATAGACATTATCCTATCAGAGCAACAGAAAAATGGCAAAGAGTAGTGAAAAATGACCAGGATCTCAGAAACCTGTGGCATGCTGGCAAACATACCTGCATACATATAAAGAGAATTCAATAAGTGAGTTAAAAGACAAATAGAAAGAGACAGAAATATATTAGAAGAAATAATAGTTGAAAACTCAAAATAGATAAAAAAGTAATCTACACATTCAGTAATTCAGTGGGCAAAATATGTGAAGGGAAGTAAGAGATACAAGTTTCTAGTAATGGAATGAATAAGTCATGAGAATAAAAGATATGGCCTAGGGAATATAGCTAATGATATTTTAATAACATTGTATGGTAACAGATGGTAGCTACACTTGTGGTGAGTTTAGCATAATGTACAGACTTGTTGAATCACCATGTTAAACACCTGAAACTAATGTCACACTGTTTGTCAACCATCAACTATACTAAAAAAAAAAATCATACTCTAAGTAGAATAGATTCAAAGAGAACTATATTCAGACTTACCATAGTCAGTATCATGAAGATCAAAGGCAAAGAGAAGATCTTGAAAGCAGCAGAAGAAAAGGAAGTATCACATACATGGGATCATCAATAATACTAACAGATGTAAATAATAATAATAATAATACTAACAGTTGATTTATTATTAGAAACTAGTAGGCAGTGAGATAATATCTTCAAAGTATTGAAAAAAGACTGTAAGAAGACAATTGTGTGAAGCAATAATTATAAAATTGTATTGATGTACTTGAAATGTATAACTATGTAATTTGCATGACAAAAATATTAAAAGGGGAAGTGAACAGAGGCTGTAGTTGGAGCAAAATTTCTTCTAAGTAATAGAAATTGAATTAGTATTAATAAGAACTAGATTGATTTAAATTAAGATATTAGTACTAATCCCAACAGAAATCATTGACAAAATAAAATTATGTAATAAAAGAAGCAAAAGGAATTAAAAATCTGCATTAGAGAATTTCTGTTTAAGACAAAAGAAAGCAGGAATCAAAAAACAGAGGAACAAAAGACCTAATAAACAGGAGAAAAATAAGTAAAATGGCAGATGAAAATCCTCCTTTTACAGTGAATTGCTTTAGATGTAAAAAGTTTAAATAGAGATTGAAAAAAAACATTGTTCAATTAAATGCTGTCTATAAGGTAGAGATTTAAGGTAGAGATTGAAAAAGAAACATTGTTCAATTAAATGCTGTTTATAAGAGGCACGATTTATATTCACAGATTATAAAAAAATATGCCACATATATACCATAGAAGCAATAATAAAACAGAACTAAATAGCTACATAAATATCAGACAAAATAGACTTCAAACAATAATTATTAATTGAGGAAAACAATAGTTGTTAATTGAGAAAAAAAGGACATTTTATAGTGATGAAAAAGTGAATTTGTCAGAAAAAACATAGGAATTGTAGATATACATGTGCCTAATAATATTAGTTCAAAAGCACGAAGCAAAAGCACATAAAATTGAAGGGAGATGTAGACAAAAATTATAGGAAACTTCAACATCTCATTTATAATTATGGATGGAACAACTGGGAAGAAGATAAATGAATAAAGAGAATACTTGAAAAACAAGAAAACAGTTAATTTGAGCAGACATCTATAGGACATTCCACCCAAGAGTAGCAGAATACATTTTTTTTCAAGTACTTATAGAATGTTTTTCAGGATAGACCTGATGCTATGACATACAAAAATCTCATACCTCCAAAAGGATTAAAATAATATAAAATATATTTTCCATTAAGTATGAGATTAAATTACAATAAAGAACAGAAGAAATTGGGGAACTTTGGGCAGCCCCGGTGGCACAGTGGTTTAGTGCCGCCTGCAGCCCCGGGCATGATCTGGAGACCCTGGATCGAGTCCCGCGTCAGGCTCTCTGCGTGGAGCCTGCTTCTCCCTCTGCCTATGTCTCTTCCTCTCTCTCTCTCTCTCTCTCTCTGCATCTCTACGAATAAATAAATAAAATCTTAAAAAAAAAAAATTGGGGAACTTCATAAATGCAGTTGATTCTTGTTATTTGTGATATTTATGTTCTACAAAGTCATCATGAACAGGAATTCAGCAAATACTGAAATATTGCTCCCAGAGGAAATACAGGGCTGAGTTCCTGCAAGTCACAGCATTTTCATTAATTAATTAATGTATAACTTTGTTTTATGTGAGTTTTTGTTTAAAGACAACTTATTTAATATTACTGTAGAGTCTTTAACATTGAATTCACAGTCAGGAGCACTATAACTCATCTCTAGACAAAGCTTATCCAACATATGTATTTTATCTTTAAGTATATTACAATGTTCTTCCTTAAAAAGATGTTTAAAATTTATTCATTTGAGAGAGAGAAAAAAGAAAGAGCAGAGCAAGCGAAAAAAAAAAAAAATGAGTAGGGGGTGAGGGGCAGAGGAAGAGGGAGAAGTATGTGAGCTTGATCTCAGGACCCTGGGATCATGACCTGAGATGAAGGCAGACACTTAACCAACTGAACCACCCAGGGGCTCCTAATAAATATACTGAAAAGAAAATACTTTTTTGTACACATTTTACAGTATGAGAGCTGAAACAAGGAGTATCACCTTGTTTGACCTCTGCTGGGAAAGTGCATGGTGTGTTACTAAAATTTTTCACTGCCAAATATATATCCACAAAGACTATGAAAACACCATGAATAGTGGTTTTGGAATTAAAAATAAATGTTAACAAGTAGGTAAATTTGCAAATACAGAATCCACAAATAATGAAAATCGAATGTATGTGATGGAGAAAAGGAAAACTCTTAAACTGTCTGTGAGTCTAAGGTTAAATTACAAGAGATATTAGAAAATATTTTGAGAGAAATGAAAACAAAAACAATCTTAAAATTTATGAAATGCAGATAGGTCAATGATCGAGGAAAATTCATATCTATAAATGTGTATATTAAAAAAGAAAGACTCAAATCAGCATGCTAAATTTTCATGTAAAGAAATAGATAAAACTAAATTCCTGCACAGGGCCTGATTCTCCCTCTGCCTGTTCTCTGCCTCTATCTCTGTGTCTCTCATGAATAAATAAATAAAATCTTTTTTTTTTTTTTTTTAAAGAAAAGACTCAGCTTGCTAAAATCATGAATGAAAGAAAGGACATCATTCCTGGTGAAAGAGATTAAAAAAAAATACAGAAGCAACTTTATACCAACCAACTAGATAACTTAGATGAAAGGATGAAATTTATAGAAAGACACAGAACATGAAGTGTGACTCTAGGAGAAATAATAAATTGGTTAGATACCCTGGAAGTAGAGATTGAATTAATAATTTGAGGACTTCCCATAAAGAAAATGACTTTACTAATGAACAAAATACTAACAACTTTATTATACAAAATATTATAGTATTAATATTATTAATACTAATACAAATGAAATCCAGCAATGTTTTAAAAGAATTATAAAAGCTGTGACCAAGTTGGATTTATTACAAGAATACATGATTGATTTATGAAACCCAAATCAATCAGTGTGATATACCATATTAGTAGAATTTAAAATACATGTATTGTCTGAGTAAGTACAGAAATACAGAAATTTCACAAGCCCAAAATCCTTTCATAATAAAAACACTCAATGTAGGAAGAGAAGGAAAATTCTTCAATCTAATAAAGAGTATCTGTGAGCATCATATGTAATGATAGGAATAAATGTTTTTCTGGTAAAGAAAGAAATGGTAGGAATAAATGTTTTTCTGGTAAACAAAGAAGTCTGCTCTTACCACTCCTACTCAACATTGTGCCAAATGGTCTCACCAGGACAATTAGGCAATAAAAAGAAATAAAACTACCTCAGTGCATACACGTTAATCTTGTATATTGAGATTAAACACAGAACACTCTGAATATTTTCACTAATGATTTCAGCAATGTTGCACTATACAAACCCAACATACAAATATCAATTCTATTTATATATACTAGCCATGAACTTAAAAAAACCAATTCTATTTATAATAACATCTAAATTAATGAAATAGGAAAATATAATCAAAAGAAGCTCAAACCGAGATACCTGGTGGCTCAGCAGTTGAGCGTCTGCCTTCAGCTCAGGGATGGAGTCCCACATTGGGTTCCCTGCAGGGAGCCTGCTTCTCCCTGTGCCTGTGTCTCTGCCTCTCTCTCTGTGTCTCTCATGAATAAATCAATAAGATCTTTAAAAAAAAAAAAAGTTCAAACTTGTATACTGAAAATAATATAATATTGTTACAAGAAATTTAAAAGATTTGAATAAAGGGAAAGATGGCTTATATTCATTATTTGAAATGCAATATTGTGAAAAAAAACATTTCTTCCTAAATTAGACAACACATTCAATAAAAACCCAATCACAAAATCCAGCTGCTTTTATCATGGAAATTGACAAGCTAATCTTAAAATTTTATGAAAATGCAAAGTATCCAGATTAGATGGGATTCCAAACACCTGTCCATGATGTGTGTGTATATGTGTATTTTTTATTTCATTAAAATTAAGAATTTTGTGTGTCAAGAGACCCTCAAAAGCTAAAACATAACCTACAAAGTGAGAAAAAATACTGTTTCTTGATTCTTGGACTACTAATCAAACTCATCTTTCATGTCTTCTAAAGTGATAAGAACACAAACTGGAAAAAATATTGGCATTTTTCCTTGAAAACAACATGCTTATAGAAAATTGCATTTGAAATGCACATGAAAAAATATAATAATTTAACAAAAATCAAACTCTACTGATTCTCAGAAGACCACAGTTATAGATAGTGCATAATCAAGATTTATGTTTATTTGAGTGTTTCTGATTTCACACAGTGATGAGTGATTGAGGGTGTAAGCAGACACTGCTAGGCATTTTAGCAGAAAAGATGTTTATTCTTAGACAGAAGGTATAAAGCACTGAAGTTTTTTCATGCAGATTTATTGCTTAGTATTATAAAACTATTACTACACATTCAAATAGTAGTATAGCCATTACCAAACCCTTTCATTGTGGAATATAAATTCCAAGAAGCTATAAAGATGATACAGAAATACTCTATACACTCTTCATCCTGTTTCACCCAATAGTTAAGTCTTATGTAGCTGTAGTATGATGTAAAAAATAGGAATTTGACATTTGTGCAATATGGTAACAGATATGCATTTGTAGAACCATTTCCATGGTCAAGATACAGGACTTCCTTCATTATGTTGATGCATCTCTCACTTCTACCATTTCTAAATCCTAGAAACGACTAATCTGCTTTTTATTTCTATAATTTTGTCATTTTGAGATTATATAAATTAAAGCATGCGGTATGTGACATTTTGAGATTGACTTTTTTCACTCAGCATAATGCCCTTGAGATCTGTCCAAATTGCTGTGTTTATCAATAGCTTATTCTTTTTTGTTGCAGAATAGTATTCCATGATATGGATATCTGCATTTGTTTAACCATTTACCTGTTGAAGGACATTTGCTTGTTTCCAGTGTTTAGTTATTGCAAATAAAGCTGTTATGAACAATAGTGTGAGATTTAATTTCTCTGGGATGTGCAGGAGCACAGTTGTTCAGGGGTATGGGAAATGTTGAAGAGTGGCTGTAATGTTTTACATTTCTAATAGCAGTGTATGAGGAATCCAGTTTCTCTTCATCCTCACCAGCATTTGGAATTGTGATTACTTTTCTATATATGAGGCTTTATTAGATATGTTGTTTGCAAATATTTTCTTCCAAAGATCCTTCATCTTAAATGTTATCTTGCAGAGAAAGTTTTAAAATTTTTATAAACCCCATTTGTAAATTATTTCTTTCATATATTATGCTTTTGATGTCATGTCAAGAATTCTTCAACACATCCCAGGTTTCAAAGATTTTTCCCCTATGCTATCTTCAAATTTTATTATAGGCTAGGAGCACCTGGGTGACATGGTCAGTTAAGTATCTGACTCTTAGTTTCCACTGGGGTGGGGATTTTAGGGCTAGGAGAGTGAGCCCACATGGGGCTCCAGCCTGAGTAGGGAGTCTGCTACTGTTTATCTTTCTCTCTCCCTCTGCCCCTCCTCCATATGCACACACTCTCCTTCACTCTCTCTCTCTCTAAAAATAAATAAACAAGTCTTAAAAACAAGTTATATAGTCTTGCCATTTAAATATATGATACATCTGAGTTCATTTTCTTTCCTGTAAGCTGTGAGGTTTAACTGATTTTCAATGTTTTGTCTATAGATACCCAATTTTTCAGCAACATTTGTTGTAAAGACTATTTTTCCTCAATTGGATTGCTTATACAGCTTTGTCAAAAATCAGTTGGTCATACTTGTATGGTGTTGTTTCTTGGTTTATGTACCTCTTTGTGAATATCTTATGATCCTGAATACATTAACTGTATAATAATACTTGAAATCAAGAAAAGTGATTCCTTCTATTTTATTCTCATTTTTCACAATTGCTTTAGCTATTCTAGTCCCTTTGTCTTTCCATAGACATTTTATAATTGCCTTATCTGTATCTATGAATAAACTCACTAGTATTTTGATAAGGATGGTATAAAACATATATAAATCTGAAAAGAATTGACATACTATATTGATTTCTTAAAGCAGTGAAAATTACTTTCCTATTTCTTATCTTTTTTATTTAATGATTCTGCAGTGTGTACTTTTCATTGAACAAATTCCAGGCATGTGTCATTAGATTTACATTTAGCAAAATCATTTTTTAAGGGACTATAATTGGTGTTGTTTTTCAAAATTTTGTTTTTCGATTATTAATGTTACAATATAGAAATATAATTAATGTTTTCACACTTACGTTGTATCCTGATTCCAGCATAAATATACCTACTAGTTCTACATGTTTTTTGTTTTTGTTTTTAAGATTCTTTAGATTTATCTACATAGATCATTAAGACATGCAAATTAAAGAAAGATATTTTCTTCTGATCTGTATCACATTGCTTTCATTTTTTTGCCTATTGTATTAGCTACAAATTTAAATACTATATTAATATGAGTGGTAACTGTGGACATTCTCTGCTTTCCTTATTTTAAGGGAAAGCATTTAGTCTTTCACCATTAAGTATGATACTAGCTTAGGGCTTTATTTTTTTTTCCCCCTCAGGTTGAGTTCTCCTCTGTTTCTATTTTTCTGAAATTTTTCATTGTGAATGGGTATCAATTAATATGATCATGTAATGTTTTTAGCTTATTAATATGCTGGGATATAGTAATTGATTTTGAAAGGTTGAATCAATCTTACATTCCTAGAATAAACCTTACTGATAATGATGTGTAATTCTTTACATATGTTGATGAATCACATTTGTAGATTTTTAAGTATTTTTGCTCTTATGTTCATAAGAGATATTGATTTTTAAAGTTATTTGGTGTTTTTGTTTGTTTTTATACTGGGTTTTGTATCAGGACAAAACTATCTTATAAAATGAATTTGGAATGTTTCCTTCTCTTCTATTTTCTGGAAGATACATGTAGAATTGTTGATTATTCTTTAAAGTCTTGGTAGAATTCTCCAGTGGAAATATCTGGGCCAGGAGATTTCCTTTTTGAGATTTTTATGATCTGTTATTCTCAAATGGGTTGTGGTAATTTTTACTTTTCAAGGATTTGGTCAATTCTACCAAAATTGTCAAATTTATGTTTGTAGACTTTCTTATAGTATTTTCATAATTCTTATTTCTTTGTTTCACCTTATTTCAGTATTTCACTTTGAACTCTGTAGATTTTATAAAGATATACCTCTTTCATTCCTGTGATTAAATCATGCCTGTTCTCTTTTGTTAGTCTTCCTAGAAAAATTACAAAGAACCAAAATTATTTTCTCATTGATTTTTTCTGAGAGTTCTATAATCAATTCTGTAAATTCTACTCTTAGTTCTATTAATTTGCTTTTTTCTGGTTGCTTTGATCTTATGTTGCTCTTATTTTTCTAATTTCACAAAGATCATTGATTTGACACTTCCTTATTTCTAATACAAATATCTAATTCTATAATTTCCTTCTTATCACAGCATTTACTGCATTCCATAATTTTTTATAAATTGCATTTCTTTTTACTTTTATTTTATTTATTTATTCATGAGAGACACAGAGAGAGAGAGAGAGAGGCAGAAATACTGACAGAAGGAGAAGCAGGCTCCTCTAAAGGAGCCTGATGTGGGACCTGATCCCTCAACCCCAGGACCACCCCCTGAGCCAAAGGCAGAGGCTCAACTGCTGAGCCACCCAGGCATCTTGATAAATTGCATTTCTATTTTAATGCATTTCTGTTTTTAATTTCCTTGAATCAAGGTTTCTTCTTTGATCAATGTAATTTTTTTAGAAGTGTAATATTTAGTTTCTATGTATTTTGGGATTTTCTTTTATCTTTCTAGAATTGATTTCTGGTCTGATTTACTTGCTCAGAGAACATAGTCTATGATTTCACTTTTTTTTTTTTTTAATTAGTTGACGATTTCTTTATGGCCCAGTTTATAACCTCATTATGGCTTGGCAAGAGTAGGAGTCTAGATCTTTGCTGGTGGGAATGCGAGTAAGGACAGTTTTTCTGTAGCATTTGTCCAAAGTAGAATAATTAATGGACCACATTTTCTGGCTGGCTAGACTGCCCTTTTTCAGGTTATACAGCTAGAGAGAACAGATATTTGTTGTTTTTGTTTGTTTGTTTGCTTTGGGTTTTTGTTTTTTTCATTTGTTTGTTTTGCCTGTAATCACTGGTGTTTCTGGGTTTAAAGCTGTCCACTCTCTTGTTTGGAATGTATGATGCAAAAACAAAAACTCAGAGTACTTACCATGGTACTAGTCCTCAGTTCCTTAGGTCTCTGGATTGCTAGCCTATCTGCCCTCTCCTCCTCTTTTGGAATGTCCTGTTGTTTGTTTTACCTCCAGAGCTTTTTATTACACTTAGGATAAATGGAAACATATATCTATTTCACCATCCTAAAAGTAGGACTATAAATTTTAAAGTCCATTAATGCCACATCTAAAGAAATACAATGTCCTAGTAAGTCTGATTCTTAGTTTATCACCTTTCATAACTCCAATGAAATAATGACAGAAACATAACAAAAATTCAACAGTGAAAATTTTGTTATGGATATGGCTATTATTATGGCAATAACAAACAAGGAGATTGAATTAGTGATCAAAAACCTCCCAACAAAGAAAAAACCCAGGATCAAAAGGATACATAGGAGAATACTGACACACATTCAAAGAAGACTTAATATTGACCCTTTTTAAACTCTTTTACAAAATTGAGGAGGAAACATTCTCAAAATGATTTTATTAAAACCCACAGCTAACATCATAGTGAATATGGAAAAACTGAAAGCATTTCTTCTAAGATCTGGAATGAGGCAAGGACTCCCGCTTATACCACTTGCTATTCAAAGTACTGAAAGTGCTAGCCAGGCAATTAGGCAAGGACAGGAAATAAAAGACATCTAAATTAGAATCAAAGAAGTAAAATTATTTCTGTTTGCAGATGACATGATAATATGCATAAAAAACCTGAAAACACACACAAAAAATCACTAAACCTATAAATTCAGTGAATTTGTGTAATATAAAAACGACATAAAAGTCTGACATAGATACACCTGGGTGGCTCAGTTGATTGAGCCTTTGCATCATGCTCCCTGCTCAGTGGTGAGTCTGCTTCTCCCTCTGCCTCTCTCTACTTGTGCTAGTGCTAGCTCTCTGTCTCTTAAATAAACAAATAAAATCTTTAAAAAAAGTCAGTATCATAAATATACACTAACAACTTATCTGAAAGAGGAATTAGGAAAACAAATCTATTAACAATAAAAACAAAAAGAATACATTACTTAGGAATTAAATTAAAGAGATGAAAGATTGTATACTGAAATTTCTAAAACATTGATCAAAGTTCTAAAAGACACAAATAAATGGATAGACACCCCATGTTTATGAAATGGAATAATTAATATTGTTAAAATATTTATATTACTCAAAGTGATCTGTGGATTCAACGCAATACCTATCAAAATCACAATGATATTTTTTAAAAAAATATAAAAAATCTTAAATTTATATGGATTCACAAGACCCCAAGTAGCCAAAGCAATCTTAAGTAAAAAGAATGCTATAGTATCACATTTCCTAACATCAAATTATATTACAAAGCTATAGTAACCAAAACAGTATGGTGCTGGTAAATATAAACATATATATCAATGAATAGAATACAGATTCCAGAAACAAACCTACACATTTATAATCTACTGCTCGGGCAGCCTGGGTGGCTCAGTGTTTTAGCTCCACCTTCAGCCCAGGGCCTGATTCTGGAGACCCAGCATCGAGTTCCACGTCAGGCTCCCTACATGGAGCCTACTTCTCCCTCTGTCTGTGTCTCTGCCTATCTCTCTCTTCTGTGTCTCTCATGAATAAATAAATAAAATCTTTATTAAAATAAAAGAAACTTACAAATATTTATATATATATACACACCTGCTCATTGACAAGGGTTCCAAAGGCACACAATGTAAGGATACATTCTTCAAGAAGTGATGCTGGGAAAACTAGATACATGCAAATGAATAAAGTTGCATCACTATCTCACAGCATACATAAAAAGTAACACAGAGGATTAAAGACTTAAATGTAAGACCTGAAACCATAAAACTACTGAAAGAAAACCTAAACGAAGAACTTCTTGACATCAGTCTTGGTAAACAGTTTTTGGATAGGACATCAAAAATATAGGCAACAAAAGCCAAGATAGACAAGGGGGGACCACATCAAGCTAGAAGGCTTCTGTACAGCCAAGAAAATAATCAAGAAAATGAAAGGCAATCTACAAAAGGGAAAATCATTTGCAAAGAATATATCTAATAGTGAATTAATATCCAAAATATATAAGGAACTCATACAGCTCAATACCAAAAATACAAATAACTCTATTTATAAATGGGCAGAGGTACTAACAGACACTTCTCAAAAGAAGAAATTTAAATGACTAACAGTTGTATGAAAAGATACTCAACATCACTAATCATTAGGGAAATCTAAATCAAAATCATAATGAGACATGACCTCACACCTATTAGAATGGCTATTATCAAGAAGAAGCAAAAGATAACAATGTTGGCAAGAATGTGGAGAAACGGCAACCCTTGTGCACTGCTGGGGGCAATCTAATTGGGATAGCCAATATGGAAAACACTATGGACATTTCTCAAAAAAATTAAATAAGATTATCATATTATCCAGCAATCCCAATCCTAGGTATATTTCTAAGTGAAATGAAGTCTTTATCTTGAAAATACATCTGCAGTCTCATGTTCATTGCAGCATTATTCATAATATCAAAGATATGGAGCAAACCTTATTGTCCATTGACAGATGAATGGATAAAAAAATACTATACCCACATACATTATGCTAAGTAAAATAAGCAAGACACACACACACACACAAAATAATACACGTGGCATCTACAATAGTCAACCCTGAGGCAGAAATAGAATGATGATTGTCAGAGGCTTAGGGTCAGGGAAATGAGATGTTGGTCAAAGAGTATAAAATTTCAGTTGTATGATGTGAATATAGGTCTAATACATAAAGTGATTGATAATAGTCAACAACACTATATTGTATACTTAAATTTCTCCTCTTCCCCCCCAACACAATGGTAGCTATGTAGAAGTGATATGTTAATTAGCTTGATTTTGACACTCTTTTCACAATATATACCTAAAAGCATACAATTTTATATACCAAAGATATCCCAATAAAACTACAAAGAAATAAAAAAAGTCACCCAGCATTTAAAGTACGGGACAGAAAACAAATGGTTAAATATGGAAGCTGTTTAAGTGTGTCTTTTCTTTTGAAAATGGTTTTTATAAAGTGATTAAATGGTTTAGACAGTAGACTCATATCTTGTCATATACAATAAATAATAAAGCAATAAAATGTGCTTTAACTTAATATTATATTGTATATTCCCAGTTTCAAGGCAAATGCATTACTACCAGTGCTTATTAAATAAGTAATATTGTTTGTTAGGAGGACATGATTGAGTTACCATATGTATGACAGAATTAAAAGTTCTACATAGTATTTAAGTTTTTGGTTGTGAAAAGGTCTCAGAGATACTGAAAAAAGTCATGTGGATTTACCTGGGAGTTGGGGAATTTACTTTGTTTTTTGTTTTTGTTTTTTGTTCTGTTATTGTTTGTGGCTACCTGAGAACAATGTCATAATGCAAAAGCCCATTATACTTTTTTTTTCTCTGAAAAGAGAAACTCATAAATTCTCACTTCATTACTCAGAAGCTTAATAAATTTGCCATCTGTTTTCCAAATCATCATTAAACTTCTCAGAAGTTTCCTAGTAGAACAAGGGAATGGCTCCCAGTTGAAGTCAGGAGCAAGTATTGCAGCTATTTGACAGTTTACCAAAAATCTCATTTTATTACTATTAGGAACTTTAAAAAGGTGGCTTACATCTGATGTTATACACACTAATATATCAAGGATTACTAACATATTCTTATAGTCATTCCTACTGAATTTTCTAACCATATATATATTTTTTTTTACCACTTCTAATATCTTGTTTTTATATTTATGTACATGTAATTTTAAAATTGTAATTTGATATAATATAGCCAGACAATCTTCTGACTTCAAAACAGGTTGTCTTCAAAAAAAATTAATGAAGATTTATTCATTGAAATTCATAACAATTATTTCAAAAAGAAACACTTAAAATTTTTCCTAGCTATTTCCTAAGTATACAGCATATTAATCCCAAGTTACTTAATTTGAGATCTGGAAGCCAAAGTAAAGCTTTTATGCACAGTACAGTAAGAAAAGGAAAAAAAGCAATTGCTTTTCTATTTAGTGGAACAGTGCAGAGTATAGAAACATATTTACATTGATTTGGTCATTGAAGTCTTTTTTTTTTCCCTGAAACCATTTCCTGCTCCCAATCTCCATAGTCTCAGAGACTCTATGCTACCATGAGATATTTTTTCACAAATATTAGGTACAGTAGAACTTAAATAAGAAATCAAAGATTGACTTCCAGTAATGCCACTTTCAGCTAATCTCTATATATCTTCATTTCCTCATTATAAATTGTGGATAAAATTCCTGCCTTAACAGAGTGCTCTAGGAACAACATGTTCTGTGGTTTTGATGGTAAGGATTGAATATAAGACACAATAGATGGAACATTCTGTATGCTCATTGTCAAAGATGCCTACTAAAGAATTAATGATGTGTTAGTTTGTCTTTTGGAGAATGACTGGCAATTTATGCGAATCCATATTTAGCACTGAGGTTTCATAGATGAGGAAGTTTAATATTCACAAACCTGGGTAGGTATTTGGGATGAAGGATTTCCTCTGTATTGGAAATGAAGTATCATCTTTCCATCCTGCTTTTCACAATTTATGACATTTTTAGGCATCTGGAGTCAAAGATTTTATAAAATTCTAAGATCCTCTTCCTTTCGCTGTAAATTGTTGACAGCATCAGCTGTTTAGAGGATGGACTAAAGAAAAAATGAGGATACAGCAGGGACACCTATTTATTAGTGCAGGTCCTGCATCTATTCATGTTTTGTAGTGTTTCATACTGTAAAATAAACTGAAGCATCAGTAAGCAAATTGCGGGGAGGAGGGTATTGAAGTAGGTTTTATGTGCGTGTGTATATAATTTACGTTACCCTTTGTTTTATCAGACATGTTATTTCAAACTATTAATTGGATTAGGAAAAGAAATATGCGATAAAGAAGATATCTAGGCAGCATATGCTCCTACTTTTAAAAGAACTTCTGAACTGGGAATCACTGAAGATTCTGAACTATTTTTATTTCTCACTGAGATGTTTTTTTATACATAATTTATTTTTCAAGTCCTCTATTTTCTCTGTAGGGATATTGAATTTCATTTGCTCATGTGTATTAGGAGTCCAAAACATTTTTTAACTTGCTAAACTATAAATTTTAATTGACATTTTTAAGGTAAAACAAACATATTAACTGCCTCTAAAATAAGTAATTGTTGAGGGGAAATGTCTATGATATGATATATTTTTTTTTCCTTTTTGCCAAAGGTCACCATTACAGAAGAAATGTAATTACATTTTTATTTTATTGATGTAAGTAAACACATTTTGAAAATCAAAATTTTAAGAATATACAGTTGAGAGCATTTTCCAAGGAGGTAAAGTAACTTAAAATAGAGTATAATAACCAGGTACTTTATCTTCTTATAATATAGAAATAGCTGCAAAAATTACAATAATCATGAAAGCATTTGAAAATGGGAAAAATCAAATTTTGACCTGAAAAATTAATTATTTTATTATGAAAAGAGGTACCATAGAATTGTTCAGAATAATTACATATTTTGTTTAGAGTCTTTTACATTTGCATTAGGATCAACTGGTTAAATTGTCTCATTTGAGTTTCTTAAGTGCATCAGTTCATCTTTTTCAAATTTATGGTTCTGGGTATCAAGACACTGTTTGGTATACTGCCATTCACTAAATAACTTAATATTAGAGAAAAGGTATAAATAGGATATTAACATATGTCAGTATCTTATTTTTTTAACATAAAAAATGACACAAGATATTAAGTAAGACACTATTACATCAAGATCCTAGAAGTATGTAAGCCTTTGAAAGTAAACAGATTAATATGGATTGACAATTAAATGAGTTTTTATTTTTATTCACCAAGCCTTGTAACAGAAGACAGGAAACCAAGATAAATAATAAATCAATAATCCAAACCACATAAAATTTGCAAATCACTGTGCCTAAAGGAATCTTATAAAATCAAATGTAAATGTGGGTGGGACTTCCAGGTTGGCAAAATAAGGGATTCTAAAATGGCACTTCTCTGAAAAAACAATGAAAAAGCAGTCAAAATTATCAGAATTTACTTTTTCATCTACCATGTTTATGTTCAAAGGGCTAACAGAAGCCATGCTCAAAGAATTAAAAGTATGACATGTCTCATGAAATGGAGAATGTTAATAAAGATATAGAGATAATAAAGAGAATCAAATCAAATTTTATAGTATAAAAGTGGAATAACAAGTAAAATATTCCCTGGAGATATTAAACAAAAGATTTGAGCTTTTGAACAGAGAATGAGTTCAATACATGTCAATCTCATTAGGTCAATTGAGATTATCCTGTCTAGGGAACGGAAAATGAACAAATGAGTAAAAATGAACAGATCCTCAGAAAGTTACATGTATGACAGCATCAATCATGTACATAATGGGAATCCAAGGAAAGCAGGGGAAAAAAGGGCATAATGATTATTTGAAGAAATAAAACAACTGAAAACTTCTCAAATATGAAAAACATTAACCTCCAAATTCCAGAAGTTTGGTAAACTTCTAAGTATGATAAGCCCAAGGAGAAAGAAACTTTGTAATTGAACTTTTAAAAGCCTAAATAGAGAATCTTGAAAGCAGCAAGAGAATGATTCCAGCAGTACTTGGGATCACTCATAAGGATAACAGATGATTTCTAATGATAAGTGATAGAGGCCACATGGCACTGGAGTGACATAGTTAAGTCCTGAAACAGATGACAGATATTTTTTGTCTATCTGCCTTCAGTTTTGACTTACCAAATTTCTGTATCTCAGCCATATTGAGTTTGCTAGACATTGTTGCAGAAGAAACAGAGCAAGTGTACAAGCAAGGACAGTTGACAATTTTACTTTACATAGTTTAAAAAATATATATAATAAAGCATGAATTAAAATTCTGTTAATTTTTATGAAGTTATGAAGTCAGTAAAATGGGTTTTTTTAAAAAAAATTGAGGTATAATTGGCATTATATTTCAGATGTATAACATAATGATTTGCTATTTGTATATGCTGTGAAATGACCACCAGAATAAATCTAGGTAACATCTGTCACTATGCATAGTTACAGGTTTTTTTCTCATGATGTGAATTTTTAAGAATTGCTCCATTAGCAACTTTCAAATATGCAAGACAGTATTAACTATAGTCACTATATTGTACATAAATCCCCATGACTTATTTATTTTATACCTGGAAGTGTATATAACTTTTGATGACTTTCCTCTATTTTGTCCCTGTCTCTGGCAACCACAAATCTAGTCTCTCTATCTATGAGCTTGCTTGTTTTTATTATTCCATATTCTTTGTCTAACTTATTTCACTTAAGCATACTGCCTTCAGTGTCCATCAGTGTTGTCACAAATGGAAAAATTTCATTCTTTTTCATGGCTGAATAATATTTCCGTGTGTATATGTGTGTGTGTGTGTGTGTGTCACATTCCTTTATTCATTCATTCATCAATGGACACTAATGCTGCTTCTACATCGTGGCTATTATAAATAATGCTGCATTGAATGTGGAGGTGCATGTATCATTTTGAATTAATGTTTTTGTTTTCTTGGCTTCAATACCCAGAAGTAGAAATGCTGAATCATATGGAAGTCCTATTTTTTTAATTTTTGAGGATGCTTCATACTGTTTTCCATAGTGTCTGAAACAATTTACATCTGTACCAACAATACACAAGTGTTCATATTTGATTACTACATCTTTGTAATAGAGTTTGAAATCAGAGAGTGTGATACCTTTAGTTTTGTTCTTTCTCAAAATTGTTTTGTCTATTTGGGATTTTTTGTGGTTCCATACAAATTTTAGGATTGTTTGTTTCATTTTTATCAAAAAAACTATTGGATCTTTGATAGGGATAACAATATTGCTTTGGGAAGCATGGACACATTTTTTTAAATATCTTATTTACTTCGAGAGAAAGAGCACACACAAGAGTAAACACAAGTGAAGGGACGAACAGAGGGAGAGGGAGAAACAGACTCCCTGCTGAGGAGGGAGCCTGATGCAGGGCTTAATCCCAGGACCCTAAGCTGAAGGCAGACACTTAACCCACTGAGCCATCCAGGTGCCCCATGGACATTTTGTCAGTATTAATTCTTCTAATTCATGAGCATAGAATATCTTTCCATGTATTTGTGTCTTTAATTTCTTTCCATTGGTGCTTTTTGGTGTCTAATGTACAGGTCATTGGTCACATGTATTCCTAGGTATTTTATTATTTTTGAGTCAAATGTAAATGAAATTATTTTCTTAAATTCCCTTTGTGATAGTTCATCTAATAATGAACTACTAACGTGTATAGAAACATAGCAGATTTATGTATATTGATTTTGTATCCTGCGATTTTATAGAATTTGCCTATTAGTTCTAATATATTTTGGTAGTGTCTAGGATTTTTCTTATAAAATATCCTTTTATCTGCAAACATGAATATGCATATATTTGTAGTCTCAAGCCCATCTGGTCTAACATGGTGTTTAAGGATGATGTTTTCTTGTTGATTTTGTCTGGATGATCTAAACATTGATGTAACTGAGGTACTAAAGCCCGCTACTTTCATTATATTGCTATTTCTCCCTTTAGATATTTTAATATTTGCTTTATATATTTAGGTGCGTCCTAACTTCTTAATTATTAGATAAACATTATTAATCTCACCTACTGATTCATTTCTCTGCTCATTCAAGAAAGAAAAACAGACTTCTCCAAAGAGTTGTTATCTATACTTGCTCTATTTTTTTTTTCACTCAATCACTCATGAACTGATTCTTATGAGTTCTTCGCATCCACTTCTCAATAAAACGTTTTTGTCAAGGATAAAAATGACCTCCATATTGCTAAATCCAAAGCCAATTTCCAGTTCTCATTTTACCAGACTCTCTGTTTTGTCTCTCTCTCTTCTCTGGCAACTACTGTTCTGTTTTCTTTGCTGGTTCTTCCCTACCTTTCCTATATTTTATACTGTAGGATCCCCAGAATTAGTCCTTAATCCTTTTTTTCTACATACCCTCCACACATTAATCTTGTCAGTTAGACCACAGATTTATTCTTTATTTTATCCATATACCAGTGCATCCTAAATTTTATGCCCAACTTTGATTTTTCCCTTAAGTCTGCACTAATATATACTTAGGAATATATATTCCCTTAAGTCTGCACTAATATATACTAATATATACTTAGTATACTAATATATACTTATAATATATAATAAGGATATACTTATTCTTGTAATTCTGATAGGCTCTCAAATGTAACATTTCTAAACCAAAATGGTATTTCGGTATTTCATGTCAAACCTGCTTTTTTCATAATTCCTCCATTTTAGTAAATGACAACTCTCTCCTCACACTCTCCTCTATCAAATATTTTGCAATCATCCTTGAATCAACTTTACTTTCAAATTCCACACCTTTCCTTATTGAAAACATTATAACTTCTCTCCTTCTTTAAATCTTATTTCCAAAAAGCTCAGAATTATGATTTCTCTGAATTATAATTTTTTTAAATTTTTTTTATTTATTTATGATAGTCACAGAGATTGAGAGAGAGAGAGAGAGAGAGGCAGAGACATAGGCAGAGGGAGAAGCAGGCTCCATGCACTGGGAGCCCGACATGGGATTCGATCCTGGGTCTCTAGGATCACACCCTGGGCCAAAGGCAGGTGCCAAACCACTGCGCCACCCAGGGATCCCTCTGAATTATAATTTTAAGTCTTATGTCAATTCTTGTCACTTCTCTGCTCAAAAACCTCCTGTGGTTTTCCATGTCACTCAGAGTAAAACTCACTGAATAGTCCAATGGGACTCCAAATTCTGACCTGTGTTACTTCTTTGACTTCATTTCCTATTAATTACTCCTTAATTATTTCTAATCCACCCACAATAACCCCTTGCTTTAACTCAAACTCTCCTAGAATGTCTTTATGTCAGGCAGGGCCTTTGAAATTACACATCTGCCTGGATTTTTTTTTTTAGGAAATTCAAATTATTTATTCCTTTGTCCATTTCAGATTTTGTACACATGCCAATGAAGATTTTCTCATCTTGCAGTCCCTTCTACACTCTTTTCTCTCTTCTCTGTTTTATTTTCTTGACTGTACTTACAAATATATTCAACAATATTTAATTTATTTATACCCTTATATTTTGTCTTTTGCCACTAGATTTGAAGTCCTATGAGGACTTTTTTTCTTTTTTTTTTTTTTTTTTTTTTTTTCTGTTTTGCTCACCACTTATGTCTTTCTGGTCAGAATAAGACTAAATGCATATTAAGCACTCAACAAGTATTCATTGAATGAATGAATGAATGAATGAATGAATTGATTACATTTTGAAGAGAATTTATATTTAGTTAGATTTATAGGGTTGAGAAGAGCTTTATTACAAGGAGATGGCAAATAATTTGATGGATGTCATTGTGGATGCTCAGCAGATAGATGGACATGGAGGTCTAGGAAACATATTTTAAAATGTAATATATATGTGATATATTAAAATGAGTAATACATATTCCTCATATATATGTTACATATATATGATATAATAATATATATTATTCATTTTTATATCACGTATATATATTTGATAATTGAAACTCCAAGAAGGGATATAGCTGCCAAAAATGACCGTTGAGACAGGAAAGATGAGTTGACATTGGAGTCAAGAAACACACTTGAAGACATCTCTGCCTCCTTTCTTTCTTACCTATTATTTCCTGTCTACCACTAACTACCCTGAAAAAAAAGTTTAAAAATTTTACAGTGCCAATCTATATAATTTATAAGGTATGAAAAATTGAAAATATAATCTTTCTAAAAAATTCTATGTAAGTTGATACCTATTTTGATAATTAAGGTATAATCTCCAAATTGATAAAAATGTAGCAGAATTATTTTTTTTAATAATAAATTTATTTTTATTGGTGTTCAATTTGCCAACATACAGAATAACACCCAGTGCTCATCCCGTCAAGTGCCCCCCTCAGTGCCCGTCTCCCATTCACCTCCACCCCCCGCCCTCCTCCCCTTCCAGCACCCCTAGTTCGTTTCCCAGAGTTAGGAGTCTTCATGTTCTGTCTCCCTTTCTGATATTTCCTACCCATTTCTTCTCCCTTCCCTTCTATTCCCTTTCACTATTATTTATATTCCCCAAATGAATGAGACCATATAATGTTTGTCCTTCTCCAATTGACTTATTTCACTCAGCATAATACCCTCCAGTTCCATCCACGTGGAAGCAAATGGTGGGTATTTGTCATTTCTAATGGCTGAGTAATATTCCATTGTATACACAAACCACATCTTCTTTATCCATTCATCTTTCGTTGGACACCAAGGCTCCTTCCACAGTTTGGCTATTGTGGACATTGCTGCTCTAAATATCGGGGTGCAGGTGTCCCGGCGTTTCACTGCATCTGTATCTTTGGGGTAAATCCCCAGCAGTGCAATTGCTGGGTCGTAGGGCAGGTCTATTTTTAACTCTTTGAGGAACCTCCACAGAGTTTTCCAGAGTGGCTGCACCAGTTCACATTCCCACCAACAGTGTAAGAGGGTTCCCTTTTCTCCGCATCCTCTCCAACATTTGTAGTTTCCTGCCTTGTTACTTTTCCCCATTCTCACTGGTGTGAGGTGGTATCTCATTGTGGTTTGGATTTGTATTTCCCTGATGGCAAGTGATGAGGAGCATTTTCTCATGTGCATGTTGGCCATGTCTATGTCTTCCTCTGTGAGATTTCTGTTCATGTCATTTGCCCATTTCATGACTGGATTGTTTGTTTATTTGGTGTTGAGTTTAATAAGTTCTTTATAGATCTTAGAAACTAGCCCTTTATCTGATACGTCATTTGCAAATATCTTCTCCCATTCTGTAGGTTGTCTTTTAGTTTTCTTGACTGGATCCCTTGCTGTGCAAAAGCTTCTTATCTTGATGAAGTCCCAATAGTTCATTTTTGCTTTTGTTTCTTTTGCCTTCGTGGATGTATCTTGCAAGAAGTTACTAGGGCCGAGTTCAAAAAGGGTGTTGCCTGTGCTCTCCTCTAGGATTTTGATGGAATCTTGTCTCACATTTAGATCTTTCATCCATTTTGAGTTTATCTTTGTGTATGGTGAAAGAGAGTGGTCTAGTTTCATTCTTCTGCATGTGGATGTCCAATTTTCCCAGCGCCATTTATTGAAGAGACTGTCTTTCTTCCAGTGGATAGTCTTTCCTCCTTTATTGAATATTAGTTGACCATAAAGTTCAGGGTCCACTTCTGAATTCTCTATTCTGTTCCATTGATCTATGTGTCTGTTTTTGTGCCAGTACCACACTGTCTTGATGACCACAGCTTTGTAGTACAACCTGAAATCTGGCATTGTGATGCCCCCAGATATGGTCTTCTTTTAAAATTCCCCTGGCTATACGGGATCTTTTCTGATTCCACACAAATCTTAAAATAATTTGTTCTAACTCTCTGAAGAAAGTCCATGGTATTTTGATAGGGATTGCATTAAACGTGTAAAATGCCCTGGGTAACATGGACATTTTCACAATATTAATCCTGCCAATCCATGAGCATGGAATATGTTTCCATCTCTTTGTGTCTTCCTCAATTTCTTTCAGAAGTGTTCTGTAGTTTTGAGGGTATAGATCCTTTCCCTCTTTGGTTAGGTTTATGCCTAAGTATCTTATCCTTTTGGGTACATTGTAAATGGGATTGACTCCTTAATTTCTCTTTCTTCAGTCTCATTGTTAGTGTATAGAAATGCCACTGATTTCTGGGCATTGATTTTGTATCCTGCCGTGCTGCCAAATTGCTGTATGAGTTCCAGCAATTTTGGGCTGGAGGCTTTTGGGTTTTCTATATAGAGTATCATGTCATCGGTGAAGAGGGAGAGATTGACTTCTTCTTTGCCAATTTGAATGCCTTTAATGTCTTTTTTGTTGTCTGATTGCTGAGGCTAGGACTTCCAGTACTATGTTGAATAGCAGTGGTGAGAGTGGACATCCCTGTCTTGTTCCTGATCTTAGGGGAAAGGCTCCCAGTGCTTCCCTTTTGAGAATGACATTTGTTGTGGGCTTTTCATAGTTGGCTTTTAAGATGCTGAGGAATGTTCCCTCTATCCCTACACTGTGAAGAGTTTTGATCAGGAATGGATGCTATATTTTGTCAAATGCTTTCTCTGCGTCTAATGAGAGGATCATATGGTTCTTGGTTTTTCTCTTGCTGATATAATGAATCACATTGATTGTTTTATGAGTGTTGAACCAGCCTTGTGTCCCGGGAATAAATCCTGCTTGATATGGTGAATAACTTTCTTAATGTACTCTTGGATCCTATTGGCTAATATCTTGTTGAGAATTTTTGCATCCATGTTCACTAGGGCTATTGGTCTGTAATTCTCCTTTTTGGTGGGGTCTTTGTCTGGTTTTGGAATTAAGGTGATGCTGGCCTCATAGAACGAATTTGGAAGTACTCCATCTCTTTCTATCTTTCAAACAGCTTTAGTAGAATAGGTATGGTTTCTTCTTTAAACGTTTGATAGAATTCCCCTGGGAAGCCATCTGGCCCTGGACTTTGGTGTCTTGGGAGGTTTCTGATGACTGCTTCAATTTCCTCCCTGGTTATTGGCCTGTTCAGGTTTTCTATTTCTTCCTGTTTCACTTTTGGTAGTTTGTGGGTTTCCAGGAATGCGTCCATTTCTTCTAGATTGCCTAATTTATTGGCGTATAGCTGTTCATAATGTTTTTAAAATCGTTTGTATTTCCTTGGTGTTGGTAGTGATCTCTCCTTTCTCATTCATGATTTTATTAATTAGAGTCTTCTCTCTCTTCCTTTTAATAAGGCTGGCTAATGGCTTATCTATCTTATTAATTCTTTCAAAGAACCAACTCCTGGTTTTGTTGATCTGTTCCACCGTTCTTCTGGTCTCGATTTCGTTGAGTTCTGCTCGAATCTTTATTAACTCTCTTCTTCTGCTGGGTGTAGGATCTATCTGCTGTTTTTTCTCTAGCTCCTTTAGGTGTAAGGTTAGCTTTTGTATTTGAGTTCTTTCCAGTTTTTGAATGGATGCTTGTATTGCGATGTATTTCCCCCTTAGGACTGCTTTTGCTGCATCCCAAAGATTTTGAACGGTTGTATCTTCATTCTCATTAGTTTCCATGAATCTTTTTAATTCTTTCTTAATTTCCTGGTTGACCCTTTCATCTTTTAGCAGGATGGTCCTTAACCTCCACGTGTTTGAAGTCCTTCCAAACTTCTTGTTGTTCGATTTAGTTCTAATTTCAAGGCATTATTATCTGAGAATATGCAGGGGACGATCCCAATCTTTTCATATCAGTTAAGACGTGATTTGTGACCCAGTATGTGGTCTATTCTGGAGAAAGTTCCATGTGCCCTTGAGAAGAATGTGTATTCAGTTGAGTTTGGATGTAAAGTTCTGTAGATATCTATGAAATCCATCTGGTCCAGTGTATCATTTAAAGCTCTCGTTTCTTTGGAGATGTTGTGCTTGGAAGACCTATCGAGGGTAGAAAGAGCTAGATAGAAGTCACCAAGTATAAGTGTATTATTATCTAAGTATGTCTTCACTTTGGTTATTAATTGATTTATATATTTGGCAGCTCCCACATTCGGGGCATATATATTGAGGATTGTTAAGTCCTCTTGTTGGATAGATCCTTTAAGTATGAGATAGTGTCCCTCTTAATCTCTCACTACAGTGTTCGAGGTAAATTTTAGTTTATCTGATATAAGGATGGCTACCTCTTATTTCTTTTGAGGACCATTTGAATGGTAAATGGTTCTCCAACCTTTTATTTTCAGGCTGTAGGTGTCCTTCTGTCTAAAATGAGTCTCTTGTAGACAGCAAATAGATGGTTTTTTTTTTTTATCCAGTCTGAAACCCTGTGCCTTTTGATGGGGTCATTAAGCCCGTTCACTATTACTATTCAGAGTTACTATTGAAAGATAGGAGTTTAGTGTCATCATGATATCTATTCAGTCCTTGTTTTTGTGGATTGTTCCACTGGACTTCTTCTTAAAAGGCAATTTTAAGAGTCCCTCTAAAATTTCTTGCAGAGCTGGTTTGGAGGTCACATATTCTTTCAGTTGCTGCCTGTCTTGGAAGCTCTTTATCTCTCCCTCCATTCTGAATGAGAGCCTTGCTGGATAAAGTATTCCTGGTTGCTGGTTCTTCTCATTTAGGACCCTGAATATATCCTGCCAGCCCTTTCTGGCCTGCCAGGTCTCTGTGGAGAGGTCTGCTGTTACCCTAATCCTCTTCCCCATAAAAGTCAGGGATTTCGGGATCCCTGGGTGGCGCAGCGGTTTGGCGCCTGCCTTTGGCCCAGGGCGCGATCCTGGAGACCCAGGATCGAATCCCACGTCAGGCTCCCGGTACATGGAGCCTGCTTCTCCCTCTGCCTGTGTCTCTGCCTCTCTCTCTCTCTCTCTCTCTCTGTGACTATCATAAATAAATAAAATTAAAAAAAAAAAAAAAGATTAAAAAAAAAAGTCAGGGATTTCTGATCTCTTGCTGCTTTAAGGATCATCTCTTTATCTTTGGAATTTGCAAGCTTAACTATTAAATGTCGAGGTGTTGAACGGTTTTTATTGATTTTATGGGGGGATCTCTCTATTTCCTGGATCTGAATGCCTGTTTGCCTTCCCAGATTAGGAGAGTTTTCAGCTATGATTTGTTCAAATACATATTCTGGACCTCTGTCCCTTTCGGCGCCCTCGGGAACCCCAATTAAACGTAGGTTTTTCTTCCTCAGGCTGTCGTTTATTTCCCTTAATCCATCTTCATGATCTTTTAATTGCTTGTCTCTTTTTTCTTCAGTTTCCCTCTTTGCCATCAACTTGTCTTCTATGTCACTCACTCGTTTTTCCACCTTGTTGACCCTCGTCGTTAGGGCTTCTAGTTTGGATTGCATCTCATTCAAGTGATTTTTAATTTCTGCCCGATTGGATCTAAATTCTGCAGTCATGAAGTCTCTTGAGTCCTTTATGCTTTTTTCTAGAGTCACCAGTAGCTTTATGATAGTGCTTCTGAATTGGCTTTCTGACATTGAATTGTAATCCAGATTTTGTAACTCTGTGGGAGAGAGGACTGTTTCTGATTCTTTCTTTTGAGGTGAGGTTTTCCTTCTAGTCATTTTGCTCAGTGCAGAGTGGCCAAAAACAAGTTGTATATGAAAGGGAGAAAAATAGAGGAGAGAGGAAAGAAAAGAGAAAAAGAAAAAAAGAAAAAGGAAGAAAAAAGAAAAAAGAGAAGAAAAGAGAAAGAGAAAGAAAAAGAAAGAAAGGGGAAAAAAGAGGGTAGGGGAAGCAAACAGAAAAAACAAAAAACAAAAAAATGGTTGGGAGTATCTTCTGATTCTGTGTACTTTAAGTACTTGACTTCCCCTGGAACTTGTCCGTCCAGCTGGTCTTCTGGGGGAGGGGCCTGTTGTGCTGATTCTCAGGTGTTAGCCCTTGGGGGAGCTGCTCTGCCCCTGCCTGGTGCAGGGCTCAGTGGGGGTTGTTTACCCCGTGAGGCCACAGGAGGAACAACCGCAGTGGCGGGGCCAGCTCTGCAGCCCTGGAGTCAGCTCCCACAGTCACCACGGAGCTCTCCGTCTGCAGGGCCTGGAGGCTCCGGGGCGGGGCCGCTGATCTGCTCAGCTGGGGCAGGAGCGTCCTCGCTGTCCTGGGCCCTCCCGGCCTCTGTCTGTCCCGGGGGAGGCCGGATCCTGGGCTGTGTCCCGGCGCCCTGTGCTCCGGGGCCTGCGCTGTTGGATTCGCGCTCCCGGGCCGCGCAACCCCCTCCGCGGAGCCGCCCCCGAGCCCCCCCCGAGCTGCTCCCGCCCCGCAGCCCCCTCCGCGGAGCCGCCCCCGAGCCCCCCGAGCTGCTCCCGCCCCGCAGCCCCCTCCGGGGAGCCGCCCCCGAGCCCCCCGAGCTGCTCCCGCCCCGCAGCCCCCTCCGCGGAGCCGCCCCCAAGCCCCCTGAGCTGCTCCGGGTCCCGCCGTGCGCGCTGCAGCCCTTAGGGAGCTCGGTGCATCTCCCGGGGCGCAGGTGTCTGTCAGTGTCCCCGGGAGCCCGAGGGCATCCCCGCCCTCCTGGGTCCTGCTCCACCTCCCCTCGAGCCCCTTTCCCCCGGGAAGGTCGGTGCAGCTCCTGCTCCTCCGGGACGGGGCTCTCCTGTCCTGGGGACACTCGCCCCGGCCTCAGCCCGGCTCCTCGGGGGCCCACTCCCCCTTGGAAGCCTTTTGTTCCTTTATTTCTCCGCCCCCCCCCCCCCCCCGTCTTCCTACCTTGATAGAAGCGCGGATTCTTCTCACTGTAGCATTCCAGCTGTTCTCTCTTTAAATCTCAGGCTGAATTCGTAGATATTCAGGATGATTTGAAGGTTATCTAGGTGATTAGGTGGGGATAGGTGACTTGGGGACCCTACTCTTCCACCAACTTGCCCCTCCCTCCAGCAGAATTATTTTTGAGAAAAACTTTTTATACTTTTGCCTCCTTGCAATATTCCAAATATTTTCCCCTTTACCAAGAATGAATTGCTAGTTTTTTTGTAGTTTTCTTTTTTTTTTTTTTGTAGTTTTCTTTTTTAATAGTACATAGACACATCCCATATTTTCCAAAACCTTACCACCCTTTTCAGATCAAATGGCCTTTGGGTTGATATCAAAAGTAATTTGAAATCTGCAGGTGACATAAACCTGCAGAACAAAGAATGAAGGGAGAATGGGGCCTTCAGGGCTAAGGCAAGAGAAATACTGCTAGTTGACAATAACATATCATACTGCCACTGAAGTGGGTTGTCAAAAGTGAAGCTTCTGAAAACATTATGATGGAATAACTAAAATAATTTTTAGACTGAAATATTTTAGGCAATCAGAATAGTTAAATCTTTACTGTTCTCTAGAATAAGTCAACATTTGCTATAGGAAACTATAAAATACTGATATTCTGAAGGGGATTACTGAGACAGCATAAGTATTTTATCTATGTTGTACAGAACTGTGAGTGAATTTATGCTGTGCTCTATTGTACTTTTATTGCATGATCTGAGAAAATATTCTGAAGGTGAATTATTTTACTTAGTTTCCTGGTGCATTGCACATACTGCAATATGTCCCAGTTGAATATATATTTTATATTGTTTTCCATTGTGACACATGACAGATTTCAAACACTATTACTAAGTACACATCAAGCGTGATTCTATATGCTTTATTATAAATATGAATGATATAGCAACAACTTTGTCAGCAATTTACATGGTTTATTACCCTCTGGTTATCCTCTTTGTGATATGTTTATCATATAGACTTCAATAAGCACATGTATGTGTCTTCTCTCAATCCTCTTGGAATTAAAACATTTTATGGGACTATTGATGGTTTTCCATACCTCATCACCAAGGATGAGGTCAGCTTTTAAAGTCTCTCCTGAGCATCACCTCAGGATATTACAGCTAGTAATATCCTGTAATCATTTGTGGTTTGAAAAAAACAAAAATCTTTCCTATTTTTTTTTCAATGTGGGCTACAAATTTCCTTAAGGATCCAAATGGAAAACCTATTTCAAAAAAATCCATTCGGTTTCCTCTCCTTCTCGTATGGTCCTTTGCACTTTTTCTTATATTTCACATATGAATGAAACCATATAATTATCTTTCTCCAATTGACTTATTTGACTCAGCATAATGAGAGAGTCAACTCTGGGAAACAAACGATGATTGCTGAAAGGGGGTAGGATAACTTGGTGACAGCCATTAAGGAGGGCACGTGACAGGATGAGCATTTGGTGTTATACACAAATGATGAATTATTCAAAATTATATCTGAAACTAATGATGTACTATATATTGGCAAATTGAATTTAAATAATAATAATAACAAATCCAAACAATTAGTGGGCCTTGGTTTTTTTAACCACCAAGTACAAAAAATTTAAAAAATACAACAATTAAAATTAATTACGTTTAAAATTAATGTATGCATTATACTTTAGAACTGAACCATTTGGCTCCTAGTGCTATAAACATTCATAACTCCCTGCTTTCAGCATTTCATATTCAGTGTCTTATGATAAATTGTAACTTATTCTAGATAATAATGAAGAATATTTTTAAAATTATTTCAATCCAAATTTATCATTTGAAATGCGTATGAAGAGATTAAAAATAGGCTTAAGCTACTCCCATTTTTTGTACTTTATCAATAATAAAATTTTATTCTGGCCAAATATTTTCTATCCAGCATTTATCAATACAGAAATGATAATATGAATGCTTAGTATTTCTAGCTCTTAGACTACCATGTTTTGAGTACATCTGCAATACATATGAAATTTACATATTGAACAAAATGCCTACAGTTTCTGTAATTTGATATAATTAACTGATTTAAATTATGTTCATTGAGCTTGAAAATATAACTCATTATTAACTGTCTAGTTATTACCAGTTTTTAAAGAAAATTTGACTTTTATTTTATCTGAAGCATTTCTTTTTCTCTTTCAGGAGCTGGAGTTCTCAAATCTGTTTGCTGTTCTTCACTGCATTCATTCATTCTTTGCTGCCAAAGTAGCTTGTTTGGACCCTCTTTATTTAGGCAATCAGACTGCTGCTTCCACTGCTGCCAGCTCTAGTACTACAAGCAGAGCAAAGTATACAACCTGACATTCTGAGCTTGCATTGCCACTTACCATGACTATAGAACCAGAATAAACATAGTCTTAAGTTTAGACCCTGGAAAAACAATGGTATCACCAAGTCAACAGTGAATTCAGTTTGAAATTTCAGCAGAAAACAAGGTCATAAGGAATCTCAAAAGTGCTTCTCTTTTGGAAGACAGTTGTGAATAATTTTAAATGAACATAACAGCTTGTTCTCACTCAGCCCATTTGTACCAGTATTTCATTGAAAGTGAAGACAAAAGAATGAATGATTCAAAGTATGTAAATAATATAAAAATTGTAAGCTACCTATAAATAAAAATACCACTTAAATGGTTATTTCTGTATTTTAGATTATTTTGTATGACAAATACATGTTGGGCCAGATCATGAACTAATGCCCTATCATTGAATTATGAGTGATATAAAGAAGGCAAAAACAAAACAAAACAAAACAAAACAAAACAAAACATGGCAGCAAGGAAAAAAGCATCCAGAAAGTTCATCAATGAAGAAAGCACTTTAATTTGCAGATGCAGATTTTTTCCTTGTATTCTCATTCTGTGATATGACACTGGCACTCCAATTTTGTTTATCTTATTGTCAGCTATTCCTAACATTTTCAAAAGAATAAATATATCAATTCTATGATAGTCACAATGTAAAATGTACTACTTTTCCTTAATCACTGATACCAACGTTTTATCGCTGCTACTGTCAACCAAATATGCTGAAATGTGTTAATTTAACCACAAAGATAACATTCATGAACCTCTTATTCTTTCCTTCATTTAAGGAGATTTATACTTACTTAATGGAATTTATTATCAAATTAAAGTTTCATAAATTTTCAGTGACCCCAAAAGCTTTTGTAGTGAAAATAATATAAAAAATGTGATGTGAGAAACAATTATTTGTAATCCTAACTCTACTAGTTAATCATGGACTGAAATGATCTTAGAGGGTAGTCTCAAAGTTTTACTTATTTCAGGTAAATGACATTTTCCCATTTTAGTAATATTTTATGAGAAAATAAGGTGAGATATGAAAATAAAATTTTAAATTTCTAACTTATCATATCATAAAAAGTGATTCTATAATGGCAACCTATGTGGGTTATTTTAGTTATCTTGTCTTAGTAAATAAAAAGAGCCTGGGAATTTGAAAGCATCAGAGGTATGTATACATGACTCAGATACCAGGTATTATATAACCATTTGTTTAGTGTGGAAAACATTCTCTGTCCTTTACTACAGCTGTACTGAGATCTGCTTTTAAACAACCAGCTGCCTACTAAAAAAAAAAAAGAAAAAAGAAAAAAAAATTACTTTATTGTTGTTATTAACACACATGTTTCCAACTTATTTTTTTTTAAGATTTTATTTATTTATTCATGAGAGACACACACAAAGAGAGAGAGAGATTGGCAGAGAGAGAAGCAGGCTCCATACTGGAAGCCTGACGTGGGACTCGATCCCGCGTATCCAGGATCACACCCTGGGCTGAAGAGGGCGCTAAACCGCTGGGCCACTGGGACTGCCCACGTTTCCAACTTAAATCAAACATTGGACAATTCCTTGTGAAGATAATGAAATATCTGTCTAATAAAGTGGCTTGATTTTCTTTTTTAAGTAGGAAAAAAAAGTTACTGGAGAAGGAAACAAAATTATTTGCCAAAAGGACACATGATCAACATACTTGAAAATTTGTCAAACTATTTCCATAATCACCATAAATTATGAATTCATGTTGTGTCTGGTTAATTTTTAAACATGTTAAATTGAAAAAAAAAAAGTGAAGGTTCATAATTGTACCTGGCAAGAGTTAAGTTGGGTCTAGGTCACCTTATTCAAAAAACTATGGCTAATTGGACACGACATACTTTTAATATATTTTATCTTGATCATAAAATTAATATATATTCTTAACTGGGATGACACTGTGGAATTATTGTTTACCATATATTCACCAAATAGAACAGTCATTCTAAAGTCAGAAGTCCACCAAAAGCAGGCGTTAGTAAGCCTCTGTTGAGTCTACAGGGGAAAAGCAAAGGGAGGCAGGTACCTTAGGATCAGAAGGAGTAGTAGCTACTTCATTATGGAATCTCTACTATGAACTACAGCTGTATTATGGTGCCCCACATTGGGGCAACATTTATGTGTCCGCAGTGTGATAATCTAGCCTACAGTTAATATGAAATGGGCTAGTTAGCTAAATGGAAAAAATAGTTTTAAAATCTTATATAAGTGTTACATAATCATTTTTAATAACTAATGTCAGATTTTGTAAAAGCTCCATTTTAAATACACAAAAAAGTAATTAAATATCCTTTTTGTTATATTATAAAAATCTTCTAGCTGGGTATGATGAAGGAAAAGGTGCACAATGAGATATGTATGGGTATATATATCTCCTTGTACAACACACACACACACACACACATATATGTGTGTATATGTATATAATAAAATGCTACCCACAAATTATATTAGAATAATATATTTAAAATACATATATTTAATACACTTTAAATTTACGCTGTAAATTGTAGCTTGAATTAAAATTTACGGTAATATATTATGGTGTTTATTTTTGATACGATTGATAAAAAACTAACAGGCCTAAATTACTGCTTAACATTAGCAGAGCACCTATTAGAAAAATATCACTCTGATGCTCATCAATTACCAAATAGTATTTAACACTTTCCTTTGCAGTGGAATGATTAGCCACTGTCATTTGTTATAACTTGGAGTATTTGAATGAGAAAGATTAAATATGAACAAAACACTCAGATAAATCTCTATTTCTCATGTCATTTATGTTTAGCTGCATGAGATTTATTCATGAAATCCTAGTTTGTACTAGAGCACATTTTAATAGCAGAATGCTTAATTATGTGTTAACCCCTCCAGTGCCTTGGGATATGTGTGTATGTGTGTGTGTGTACACATTATACATATATATATATATACACACACACATATATATACACATACACCTGTGTGTGTGTGTATATATATATATATATATACACACACACATCAAAGGGTTCATTGTAGTGTACATAGTGCAAGATCAAAGGGAATATTATATTATAGGTACTTAGGTCAGAGAAGGGAGTTCAAATATCATTTGAAATATTTGCTAACTACTATAATAATGTATTTTTCCTGATAAAGAGTAACAATTCATTTAAGCTGAAGTATATTAAAGCAGGGGCATTTTTAATTTGTTATACTGCAACAAATATTTATTTCAAAAATACTTTAAGATAATGTAAGTGTAATGTGTACCCCTCCATTTACCATCCAACACTATTTTAAAGGGAAAATAATCAGCTCATCATCCTTGCTCATTTTTCAGGCAGGTACCAACTTAGAGTTTTAAAGTCTTTGCTCACAAAATTGTCGTTAAGCTGGAAGAAAAGTAATTACTTGGAAATAAATATCAAGTTCATATTAATTGTGTAAGAGAAATTTTCCTTTAGGTGCATTGGTTTATAGATCAACATTTCCCTCATTTACAATGACAAAGCTTGTTATATAAACTTTGTTTACATTGAATGCTGGGTTTGAGAGAAGCTTGATTTATTATTATGGAAAAGTAATAATCCTAACAATTATTTAGAATTACTGCTAGAAATCAGCAAGTGGAGAAGCTTTAAAAGCACAAGGATGATCTTTGTGCTTAACTTTTAAGGTAAGTGTATATGTTCCAATATTAGTAACAAACATTTTGCTACTCTTAATAGTGCTGTACTCATGAGCTCTTCTTAAGGAATTGCTTTATTCATACCTCTAAAACTCTTATTTATGATTTATTCTTATTCCTTAATACTTTAAAATCATAATTCACTTATTTGCACATTTGAAGTTGCTTTTGAAGATAAATAAAATATGATAAATGTTATATATTTTATATATATTAAAAATGAAATGAAAATACCAGAAATATAAAATGTAAATATATTTATTTCATTTTTAATTGTTTTGGTGGATGTTTGTAAAATGTAAATTAATATCTGTGACACAAAATTGTCACTTCATTCTTTAAGTTCATTAATGTACTACTAATAAAACTACCTTTTTTAATGAAGCATATTGGAAAATAAAAACAAATACTTTTTACTATTTGCATTTTTACTTCTTGGGTTTGATTTATAATTTTCACATGTGTTTAGAGCATGATTCTGAGGATCTTAACCGCAACAAAGGGGCAAATAAGAGCTGTCAGCCTGGGGTGCAAATCTTTGGGGATGTAATCTGCTCTGGTTCATCAATATTTACGAAGATTAGACATTTGGCCCCTAAAGGCCCTAAAGATGGAAGAAAGATGCTATTTGCCAAATTACTTAAACAACCAGACTTACATATTTGAAAACATGACAGCTTGGATATTTTCGCAGTGGTCTACTGCAAACTGAAACTACATTGAGAGGACTGGTCTCACAGGGCATCGTCATCTGCCTGTTTGAGAAGACCACAGTTGTCTTTCAGGTAATTACAGTGCCATAAAAGAGAGTGATTACAGGAATCACATTAAAGCAATTCTGATATCTAAATTATCCCACTTGTTAAATGAACATCTCTCTCATTTTTTATATCTGTTTTCATGCTTTGAAAAAACAAAACCTCTGCAGAAAAAAATAGTACATGCCTATCATAAATAAGCAATTAAAAGAATGTTAAAAAGTAAATATTATATTAAAATTTAAAACCACAAAAATAAACACAATTCATTTATTATAAACACATTTTCATTTTTTGTGTATACATAAATATTTTTATATATCCATTTTTATATAGAGACAAAAAGAAATATAATTAGTTGATATACAGACATACAAGTTCATGGATTCAAATGCTTCTATAAATATATTCCTTCAAAAAGCACAATATAAAATTAGTAGATAACTGTGTTTTGTGTCAATGTATAAAGAATAATAGCAAAATGTGGATTTTTAAAAGTTAACTACCTATTAGCAATGAGTAGAATTATGTATGCATCTTAAAGGGATCATGAACTCAAGAATATTCTTTTTTTAATTTTTAAGATTAATTATAGTTTAACTACAAAACTATCAACTTTCCAGAATACAGCTCTGTACATTTTGATAAATGGATATGATTGTGCACTACTACCAAGATGAAAATACGGCATAGCTCGATCTCACCAATAAATGCCCCACTGCCCCTTTGTAGACAACATCTTCTTCTAACTCGAACCCCTGTACACTGTCAATCTGTTTTCCATCTCAATAGCTTTCCCTTTTCAAAATTGAATCGTACAGTATATAATCTTTTGAGATTATTCCCTCTCTTTTGGGAGATCACTTCTCTGCAAAACATCTTTTGGGTATGTTCTCCTTCAAGAAAATACCAATCTTGATCCGTTTCATTGTGTCCACACAGGTTCTATTATTATCTTTGCCCTTTGTCCACTGGATCCCACTTTTTTTTCTGTCAGAGACACCTCTAACCAGCTTTAGAGTTTTCTAGACATATAACATGGACTACGTCTTACATGAGCAAGTATGGAGAGATGGAGGAAACATATTTTTGTAATGTGGATTCCATTTAAGGAAAACACAATAATATTTTTTAAAATTTAAGAGTTGCCGTGAGTTTACTTTTTTCTTTACATTTTATTTATTTACTTATTTGAGAGAGAGAATGAGCAGGAAGGGCACAGAGTCTGAGATCACAACTTGAACCAACCCAACTGACCCAACCAACCCAACTGAGCCACCCAGGTGCCCAAGTTTACTTTTATATGAACACAAGTTTGTAAATTATTTGAGTAAATACCAAAAAGGGTAGTTCCCACGTCATATGGTAAGAAAATGTTTAATTTTGTAAGAAATTATTAAAATTTCATCCAGAGTAACTATACAATTTTGCATTCCCACCAGTAGTAGATGTGAAGTCCTCTTGCTTCACAACTTTACCAGTGTTTTAGCCATTCTAATAGTGGTATCCTTATTTAACTGTAATCAGAATAAGATTCTTAGTTTTCAGTGCCCAGTAGCTCCTAATTCATCCAACTCTTTCAACTTGAAATATCTCATCATTTTTCTATTTGTTTGTTACAGCTGCTGTGACAAAATACCACAAACTAAGTGGCAAAAACAACAGAAGTCTATTAACTCACAGGTCTAGAAGCTAGAAATCTGAGATCCAGAGGGTCAGTAGGACCATGCACCCCATGGAGGCACTAAGGAAAGATCTGTTCCAGGATTCTCTCTTAGTGTCTGATAGTTCCTTGACAGCATAATTGCAGTCTTCATGTGGTATTCTCCTTGTGTGTGTGTCCTTTTTTATAGACATCAGTCAAATTGGATTAGGGGTCCGCCAAACTCCAGTATGACCTCATCTTAACTCACTAAATTTGCAGTGACCTTATTTCCAAATCAAGTCACATTCTGATGTCTGGGGGTTAGGATTTCAACCTATTAATTTTGAGGAAAATACATTTCAACACATAACAGTCCTTCAGATGGTAGCTTAAATGCCCTTTACCAATGAGAAGCTTTTTTCCTTCTCTTTATCAGAAAAGCTGAACTCTTGCTGCCATGTACTTACACCACTTGGCAACTTTTATTGCTATGGTTTAATTTACTATCTTCCCTAACAAACTTTAATTTTTATGAAGGCAGAGACTAGGTCTATTTTGCTTACCTTTGTATATTTACCACCTAGCATTATGTTTGGAACACAGAGGTACTTAATGAAAACTGTTATTGTTGAGTAATTTTAAGAAAGACAATAACCAAAAGTAAGGTTTTGTTCAGAATTAAAGTGGATGGCATTACAAAAGTGAATACATTATGCTATTTTAGTGATTATCTTGACATAATTGCTTATTTTTCTAAGAAAATAATTAGTTGGAGAATTTGCTTATAAGGAACTGCTAATCATATAAAAATAGCTGACAAAATAAGAAAACAAGAGTTGATATTCCTCTGTACTTTTTCTCTTTAATTTTTTAGGTCTGATGTTTCTTGTCTTGCATTATAATTTTATAAAAAACATCTTCTAGTTATATATATGTTATATATATACACACATATATACATGCTAGTAAACTATAAATAGTAATCTATAATAGTGGCCTATATCTACGAATATATGAATACATTTTTTTAAATTGTCAAATTTTAAACTGAGTAGTACATATCTATACTATAACAAGCTATTTAGAAAGAATTTTTCTAAAAGTAAATATAAAAGAAAAATTTCAAAATTAAGGCATTGTAAACACTGGAAAACATATATAGATATAGTACTATATAGTAGAACTTAATTTACTAATTCTATGAAATGCACTCAGAAAGATAAAAATCATTATAAAATAAAAATAATCAAGATGCTGACAGCCTGGGTGGCTCAGCTGTTTAGTGCTCCCTTCAACCCTGGACATGATCCTGGAGACCTGGGATCAAGTCCCATGTCAGGCTCCCTGCATGGAGCCTGCTTCTCCCTCTGCCTTCTCTGCCTCTCTCTCTCTCTCTCCCTTTGTCTCTCATGAAGAAATAAATAAAATTTAAAAAATAATCAGGATGCATCAGAAAGGATAAAGATCTCTACTATCTGGTAAATTGATTAGCTTTCTCAAGAATACTCAAGATGAAAAAAATCTACTTCATCTCCTCTTTTCTGGAGTTAGTGATTTTGTTCAATAAATAAGTGAAACCAAAGAATCAAAGTCAAATAACCATGAATATGTTATGTTGACATTTCTAAATGACTTTGAATGTGCAGTAATGGGATTTGCAGATCTGCTTTATGACAGTTCCCACAAAATGATTATGTGGAACAAAATTATGTCATTCCTAAAAAATGATTGTGTTGCCATGGTCACTTCTGTCAGGAATATTCTATCTAATCTCTTATATACCAGGCACTTCCAGTTTCATCATTGCTATATTCTAAAACTTTAGTGTCTCATAATTATGTATAACTTACTTTATTCTTTCCCATAGAAAGCATTGCAAATTATGATCAGCTTAAAATAATTACTGAAAAAATAATTTATTAATGTGAAACTTACGTGTCATAAAAATAACTATTTTAAAATAAACAATTCTGTGACATTCAGTATATTCACAGTATTGTGCTATCACTGCCTCTAATTCCAAAACATTTCCATCATTCCAGAGTAATATCATTATCCATTACACAATTTCTCCCCATTCCCCCTTTTCCACACCCCCTCACAACCATCTATATGCATTTGTCTTTGTGAATTTATCTATTCTTGATATTTCATATAAGCATAATGACACAATATGTGCTGTGTCTGAGTCCTCTCACTCAGCAGAACGTGTTCTGGGTTCACCTTTATCGTATAAAACAGTTCTTCATTCCTTTTTATGGTTGAATATCCAGCTACTCTGATAGCACACAAACAGAAGGTAATAATTCTGTTCATTTGCGTTCCAGGTCCCACTCAGAAAAGTCAATAGTGCTGGGGTCAGAGGAAACAAAGAAGAATCTAAGTCCATTACTGGATTCAAAATGGGCTCTATAAATATTTAAATGAACACAATTTGTCTTTGAAAGTGGGCCATCTTTTCTCCTACACCTCATTGCATCTTTTCTACATAATGTGAACAATTTATGTAGTGCCAAATGCTCCTCCTCAAACCTTCCTGGCTTAGTGTTGCCTAACATGCTCCAAAATACAGATATTCTTATCTGTATTTTATCAAAATTCATATTCCCTAAGCTCCATTAAGCTAAGAGAAATATAGAGAATAAAATCAGAATGAATTCAAATTGCTGACAATAGATATTATCTTTATAGCATTTACTATATGTCCACCCTCATTCTAAGTTATTTACATGCACTAACTCATTTAATGCTCATGACAATCTTGAAGGTAAGTACTAATGTTATTCCCATTTTATGGGTAAGAACATAGAGTTTAAACAGATTTCCCTAAATCCTCTAGCAAGTTACAAAAGCAGGAAAAATGAATAAAATGTTGATGGTATTTATAAATATATAGATAATACATATATATTTAAATAGAATTTCAGTCCCGGTAATCAACGAAAAGTTGAAGGTGTTAGAACTTTTTTCTTGTTTTTTTTTTTTTTTTACTTATTTGTTTTTATTTGTTTTTTATTTATAATCAGACATGGGAGTAACATGGGGTCAACAATATTCCCAATGATTGGATGTTTGGCCTTATGGATTGCTCCAAGGTGTTGTTCTGCTTCAGAACACACTTTGTTAGAGATCCCTGATATCTCAAATTCATGAGATTACAACCAGTGTATTCACAGTGGAATCTATGGTAATGAAAGTAGGTAACAGGATCATCCCTTTAGGAATAGATGTTTTTTTATAAATCGAGACTGTATTACACAGAAGCTGTGTAATATAGGGGCGGATGCTATAACAGTGGGACCTCCACTGACGTGGACCTTATCTCTATGGCTCCTTTGTGAAACTCCAAGTTCCTTTGTGCCAAGACCACTTGGTTCCAACTTCTCTAAACTTCTTTTAGATACCTATTGCCCTATTATTCTTCCTGCTCAGAATCCTTGAACCTAGAGTGATCTCTACCTGGAACTCATTCACTAGTTTGCATACATAATTTCTACTGACTCCAGGTGTCATTTTGTCACTTTTTCCAGTGAAACTTTCCTTTAAGCCAGTGGCCTTGTTCTGCAAGGGAACTTGTGAAAATTGAATTAATACAACAAACAAAGAGTTTTGCCAGTTTTAGAGCTGCTTCTCCTGCTGTGCTCAAAGACTCTAATTAGTAGTTATTCATCATTCAATGCAGCTTTCAGGGAACTGAACCAGAGCAAACAAGAAAATTTAACTCATTCAATAGCCTTAGGTACAGTGGCACTTAACACAGAGCAAAGCCTTTCCATGGTTGTGGCTTCCCTCATCTGTAAAGTAAAACCAGTGGCCTTACTTAACCAGGAAATTTAGTGCACACTCTTACCTTATTTGGGTCCCCAGTGAGTCATATGAGCCCTGAATCCTGTCTTGGTGACCTCCCAGAGCAAGAAAACTAATTCATACCTCACCTACAAATGAATCATCTACTAAGCCTGACGAGAGTTGAGGCAACTGCAGATCCTACCATACAGCTTCATTTGGGTGGGGAATCAAGCTAGTCATCTTATCTACCTGTTCTCAAGCAGTGAAACAATCCCCCACTCTTTCCCAGCCTCACAGTTTGAACAGTTACCTCCCTCCCAAATAGTCGTACCTAAAGACATAACCAGCAGACACATCCAGAAATCCAAACTGAGCTCATTGTTGAAGATCTGCCTCTGCCAAAACAAATCTGTGAAGTCTGGAAGAGGAATCTGATTAACTCAAATGTGCAGATGTCAATATAAGAAATCAAGGATTATGAAAAATCTGGTAAATATGACTCCACTAAAGGATACTAATATAGCTGTAATAATTGATCACAAAAAATGCGGGGGGGGGGGATGAAATGGAGATCTATGAACTGTCAGGCATACAAGTCAGGATAATTCTATTAAAGTAGTGCAATGAACCATAAGAACACACAGACAACTAAATGAAATTGGGAAAACGTTTCATGAATAAAACAAGAAGATATACAAAGCCATAAAGACCATTAAGACAAACTAATAGAGATTTTAGAGGTAAAAAATACAATAACTAACCTGAAGAATTCAATTCTTCAAAAGCAGAATTGAACATGCAAAAAAAAAAAAAAAAAAAAAAAAAAAGAAAGAATCAGTGACCTGATTATAGGACATTAGAAATTGTGCAATCAGAGGAGTAAAAAGAATAAAAAATGGAAAAGAGTGAATAAAGTCTAAGAGACTCATGGAATTCAGCAGCACATTAAAAGTATCATTCACCATGATCAATTGGGATTTATCCCTGTGTTGCAAACATATCATTCAACATACACAAACCAATCAATGTCATGTATCACCTTAATAGAATAAAAGCAAAGAATCATGTAATCACCTCAATCGATGCAGAAAAAGCATTTGACAAAATTCAACAGCAATTCACAATAAATCTCTTTAATTATTTAGGCATAGAAATAACATATCTCAACATAATAAAGGACATATAGGACAAGCTGACAGCTAACATCATGCATACTCACCAGTGAAAGGATGGAAGCATTTCTTTTATGACCAAAAACAAGACAAAGGTGCCCACTCTACCCACTTCTATTCAGTATAATACCAGAAGTCTTGGCTAGAGTAATTAGGTAAGAAAAAGAAGTAAAAGGCATGACAATTGGAAAGTATGAAGTAAAACTGTCTTTATTTGGAGATGATATGATTTTATATGAGAAAATCCTAAACACTCAACCCTAAAAACCTATTAGATCTAATCAATAAACTCAGTTAAATTGTAGGATACAAAATCAGCATAAAAAGTCAGTAACACTTCTATACCCTAACAATGAATTTTCTGAAAGACAAAGATATTAATACCATTTACAATATTGTCAAAACCAGTATAAACTCAAGCATGTATGGTTAACTAATATTTGACAATGGAATCAAGAACCCTCAATGAAGAAAAGATTATCTCTTCAAAGTAGTACCCAGTACTACTTTTGTTAATTTGATATTCACATTTAAAAAAAAATGAAAGTGGACATCTATCTTATTCTACTCAAAACATTAATCAAAATAAATTGAAGACTTAAATGTTAAACCTAAAACTGTAAAACTCCTAGAAAAAAATAGGAATAAAGTTCCTTGACATGGGCCTTATTAACAATTTTTTGGATATAACACTTAAGGCACAAGCAACAAAACACAAAATAAACAAATGGGACTACAACAAATTAAAAAGCTTCTGCACAGCAAAGAAACCATCAAAAAAAGTAAAAAGACAACCTATGGAATAGGAAAAAAATATTTGCAAACTGTATATCTGATAAAGGTTTAATATCCAAAACATATAAAGAACAAATACAACTCAGTAGCAAAAAACAAATAGCCGGATTAAAAAAAAAATAAGTAAAGGACCTGAATATATATTTCACCAAAGAAAATATATAAAATGTCAGCAGGTACATGAAAAACACTCAACATCACTAGACATTAAGGAACTGTAAATGAAATCCCCAATGAGATAGCTCTTCATGCCATAATGCCATGATGGTTGAAACAAAAACAATAACACTAATTAATGTTTCAATGTCATATTGTGACTATGACTGTAATACCATATGCCATAAAAATCATAAAAATTCATTAGTGTATAGGCTAGGATACTGTAAGCAGTCATATTGATTACACCAGGCTGCCATAAAGTTAAACTTATTGTTGTTTCCTTGTTACCACTAAATGAATCATTATACTTGTAAATAAATATATATTTATTTTTCACATATTTTCTTTTTTGAAATCTAATGTTAGTAATATGTAAATATATACACTGTATGGAATCATATAAGTCAATATTACTATAAGAACTAACAGATGAATAATCTTGGAAACACATGATATAAACTTATGGTATCAGTGAACACACTACAGTGTTTAAATGTATTTTCTCTTCCTTATGATTTTGTTAATAAACTTTTCTGATCTGTTAAGAGAATACAAAAAAATGGAACTCTATAACTGCTTAAATTAGACAGAATAAAGAGGGCAAGATAAAAAGGGGAAAAAGAGTAACTGCATATTTTTTTAAAAAATACCCTTACATGCATTGTAGATATTAAATCAACAATATAAATAATGACACTAACATAAGCAATATAAATATAATAATAAAAGACAAAGTTTTTCAGAGAGTATTAAGAAAAGACCCAACTACGTGTTATCTTCAAGAAACTCATTTTAATTGTAGAGACACAAAGAGAATTGTGAAAGATATTCTATGCTTACACCAATAAAATGAAAGAGGGAGTAGCTTTCATACTTTGAGATAAAGTAGATACCAGAATAAGGAGACTGGGATAAAGAAAGGCATTATACAATGATAAAAGGGTCGTTTCTTCAGGAAGACACAACAGTCCTTAATATGTACATGCCTAGAAAGAGAGTATCAAAAAGCCCTGGGTAAAACTGCAAGAGGAAACAGGTAAATTGGCAGTTATTCATGGAGACTACAATATTTTTCTTTCAATAACTGATAGATTTTGCAGGCAGAAAAATGAAAAGTAGTTTAACTGAATAGCAACATTAATCAAATCTAATTGACATTTATAGATTAATCCACCCTCCAATAGCAGAATTTTCCTACTCATTATTTTCAAGTTCGAAAATTTCTCAAGTTAGGATGCATTTTAGGCCATAAAATACAACTTACCAAATAATAAATAAATAGAAAACATGCAAAATATGTTTTCAGAAACCAATGGCATTAAACCAGAAACATGTTGCAGAAAGATAGCTAGAAAATCCTGAAATACTTGGGTATTAAACAACAAACAGTAACACATAGGTTTAAGAAGTCACAGATAAATTTAAAATATCATTAAAAGTATAAATAAAAATAAAATAAATAATAAAAATATTTTGAAAGTTATGGAAATGAAAAAACTAATTATAATTTGTAGGATGTAAGAAAAACAGTAGTTAGAAGTAAATACATAGCATTGAGTGCATATATGGAAAAGAATATAGAATTACACTTCATAATCTAATCTTCCACTTCAATAATAAAAATAGGAAAAGCAGTTCAAAGGGTGCCTGGGTGGCTCAGAGGTTGAACATCTGCCTTTGGCTCAGGTCATGTTGCTGGGGTCCCGGGATCAAGTCCCACATCAGGCTCCCTGCAGGGAGCCTGCTTCTCCCTCTGCCTATGTCTCTGCCTCTCTTTGTTCTCTCATGAATAAATAAATAAAATCTTAAAATAAAAAAAGAAAAGCAATTCAAGTCTAAAACAAGAAACCAATCAATATTAAAACAGAAATAATTGAACCTGAAAAAAAGTAATCAATAAAGAAGATTAAAGAAATAAAGCTGATTCTTTCAAAAATCAATAGAATTGACAAACCTGGAGCCTAACCAAGGAAAAAAGAGAGAAGTTACAATTACTAGTATCAGAAATGAGAAAAGAGTTATTACTACAAATTCCATAAATATTAAAAGGATAATAAGGAATATTATGAACAACTCTACACTCATGAATTATATTACATAGACAAAATTGACCTTGAAAGACCAAAACAACTGAACTCACCAAGGAGAAATGGTAATCTGAATAGGCTTATATATATTAGAAGAATGTAATCAGTAATTAATAATCTTCTGAAATAGAAAGTTCCAGGCCCAGTGGGTTTCAATGGTGAGTTCTACCAAACATTTATGGAAGAAATTAAATCAATTATCTACAATCCGTTCCATATAATAGAAACAGGGGGAATTATTTTCTAATTCATTATATGGACAATCATTACTCTAATAACAAAAGCAGGTAAGACACTTCAAGAAAGGAAAACCATAAACCAATATCTCTTGAAAACATAGATCCTCAATAAAATATTATCAAATCACACCCAACAATTATAACAAAATTATACACTATGACTAAGTGATATTTATTCTAGATATGCACAAACGCTTAAGAACTCATAAATTGATATAAACAAATTACCAAGAAAAGGGAGAAGATCATATGATTATATTAACAACTACAGGAAAGAATTTGATGAAATCCAATAGCATTTAAAACAAAAATTCTCAGTGAATTAGAATTAGAGGAGAACTTCTTCAACTTGATAAAGAACATCTATGAAAAACTTCAGTTAACATCATAGTTAATTGTGAAAAATCATGTTTTCCACCTAAGATAAGGAACAAATTAAGGATGTCCCCACTCACTATGCTCATTCAACAAGTGCAATGAGACAAGAAAAGTAAATAAAACGCATACAATTTAGGAAGGAAGATACAGTTTCTTTTCATCCACAGAAGGCATGATTGATTATACAGAAAATTCCCAGGAATTGACAGAAAGTCTTTGAAAACTAATAGGAATTATATCAAGTTTGCAGGATACAAATTTATTTTTTTTTTTTTGCAGGATACAAATTTAATATATAGAAGTTGATTGTAATGAACAAATAGAATTTGAAGTTAATATGACAATATATTTTAATAATTCCAAAATAAATGAAATGCTTAGTTATAAATCTAACAATATATATCCAAGTCTATATGAGAAAAACTATAAACTTTGATGAAACAAATCCAGAATATCCAAATAAATTGAATGATATTCTGCATTCATGGTTTGGAAGACACAATATTGTTGTCAATTTAATTAACTTGAGCTATAGATTCAAAGTAGTCCCCAGTTAAAACTCCAACTAGCTATTTTATGGATATCCACAAACTGATTTTACAGATCATTTCAAAAAGCAAAGAATCAAAAAAAGCTAACACAGTACTTAAAAAGGACAAAGTTGAATGATTCACATTATCCAAGTTCAAGACTTTATGTTACAATAATCAATACCGCATTATATTGGTAAAATAATAGACACAGTGATTAATGAAACAGAATTCAGTGCCCAGGAACAGATCTACACAGATAGAGTCAATGAAACTTTGACACAATAACAAAGATAATTATGTGGAGAAAGGACAGGCTTTTTGGTGTAGGAAGACTTGGACACATACACACACAATCTAGAAACAAAGCTTACGTTGTTCTAAAAGTTAAATTTAGGGGTGACTTGGTGTGTCATCTGGAAAGTGTCCTCCCTCAGCTCAGGTCATGTTCCCAGCATCCTGAGATCCAACCCTGCATCCCCACATCTGGCTCCCTGCTTAGTGGAGAGTGCTTCTCCCTCTCCCTCTGCCTCTCTCCTGCTCATTCTCTCTCGCAAAGATAAAAATAAATGTTAAAAAAAAAAAAGTTAACTTTAAATGGATCACTGACCTAAATGGAAGATGCAAATCTATAAAAATTCAAGGAGGAAATATAAGAGAAAATGTAAATGGCTTTGTGATTGTTAAGTTTTTCGATATAACGCAAAAAGCATGATATATTAAAGATAATTGATAAATTAGACTTTATTGAAAACTTCTGTGAGTGATACTGTTAAGAAAAAGAAAAGACACAGACTGGAAAAAATTTTTGCTAAACACACATGGGTTAGAGAAATGTTATCCAAAATGTACCAAAAAAAAAAAAAAAAAAAAAGAAAGAAAGAAAGAAAGAAAGACCTCTTAAAACTCAACAATAAGAATACAAGGCAATTGAAAAATGGGCAAAACATCTGCACAGATACCTCATTAAAGAAGATCTACAGATGAAAAGCATATGAAAAGATATCCAGCATCATGTTTTAGAAAACTGGAAATTAAAAAAATAGATTTTAATACACATCTGTTAGAATTGCTAGGGATCCCTGGGTGGTGCAGCGGTTTGGCGCCTGCCTTTGGCCCAGGGCGTGATCCTGGAGACCTGGGATTGAATCCCACATCAGGCTCCCCGTGCATGGAGCCTGCTTCTCCCTCTGCCTGTGTCTCTGCCTCTCTCTCTCTCTCTGTGACTATAATAAATAAATAAATAAATAAATAAATAAATAAATAAATAAATAAAAATTAAAAAAAATTTAGAATTGCTAAATTTGAAACATAGCACTAAATTCTAAGATATGGAGTAATGGGATCTTTCAAAACCCATAGAACTTTTAGTACAAAGAATGGACCTTAATGCATGCAATTTAAAAGGGCCATTTCAGAAGTGAAGGATCCCAGGAAGCAATGCAAACTGTGGCAAGATCATTTAAATATATTACAAATGTATTAAATATCCTCACTAAAGGAAAAAGGAGGGGAAGGTGCTGACCTAAGTAACTGGAAACAAGTAGACTCTGTAAGTATAAGGAAATGAGGTGCTGGACATAAGCAGTGTACTCCTTGGTAAAGTTATTTTCCATGGGAGCAAAGGTTGACACTCAAATGCTGTTACATTTGTATGCAGGAATAAAACAAGTAAGTAAGTGGATGGCAAAGTGGGAGCCAATTTTCTTACTGCTAGAGTGGGCAGTTATAGGTAAGTAAAGAAAGAGACTGGATATAGTGGTGGGTTAGAGTGGAGAACATCAGGAAGAACTCATCGTGAGCTTAAAATAAATGCAGATGATTATACATAGAGATCAGTTAATACTACATTTTTAGAGACATGTATATATATAGTAGGTAATATACACACATATTTCTTTGCTGTGCCATTACAAAGTGCTAAAAGAAAACAATACTCTACTAGTAATGAGCATACATAGCACCCAGATCTTAATTTTTAATTTCATCCTCAATAAAAAGAAACAGGATCCTTGGAGAGATGGCTGATACTAGGAATAAGGCAGGAGGGGCTCCTGGGCGGTTCAGTCAGTTAAGCGTCTGCTTTTCAGCTCAGGTCCTGATCCCAGGACCCTGGGATTAAGGCCTGCATCAGGCTCCTGGCTCAGTGAGCAGTCTGCTTCTCCCTTTCCCTGCAGATCCCCCTGATTGTTCTCTGCCTCTCCCTATCAAAAAAAAATCTTATAAAAAAAAAAAAAAGGAATGAGACAGGAAGTGTACGAGATGAGATTGGAGTACCTTGTAGTGCCAGAAAGTAAGTATGCTCAAAAAAACAAAAAACAAAAACAAAAACCAACCAAAAACCCCCATAAAACCCAAGAAGGGAACATATCAAAGGTACATTAGGAACTAAATTAATCATCTTTCATTGACCAAAGCTGGAAACTTTGAACAACAAAATAAATACTGGGAGGAGGGGCAAGACGGCAGAAGAGTAGGGTCCCCAAATCACCTGTCCCCACCAATTTACCTAGATAACCTTCAAATCACCCTCAAAATCTACAAATTCGGCCTGAGATTTAAAGAGAGACCAGCTGGGATGCTACAGTGAGAAGAGTTCGCGCTTCTATCAAGGTAGGAAGACGGGGAAAAAGAAATAAAGAAACAAAAGGCCTCCAAGGGGGCGGGGCCCCGCGAGGAGCCGGGCTGAGGCCGGGGCGAGTGTCCCCAGGACAGGAGAGCCCCGTCCCGGAGCAGCAGGAGCTGCAACGACCTTCCCGGGGGAAAGGGGCTCCAGGGAGTTGGAGCAGGACCCAGGAGGGCGGGGATGCCCTCGGGCTCCCGGGGACACTGACAGACACCTGCGCCCCGGGAGATGCGCCGAGCTCCCTAAGGGCTGCAGCGCGCACGGGGGGACCCGGAGCAGCTCGGGGGGCTCAGGGGCGGCTCCGCGGAGGGGGCTGCGGGGCGGGGGCAGCTCGGGGGGGCTCGGGGGCGGCTCCGCGGAGGGGGCTGCGGGGCGGGAGCAGCTCGGGGGGCTCGGGGGCGGCTCCGCGGAGGGGGCTGCGGGGCGGGAGCGCGAATCCACCAGCGCAGGCCCCAGAGCACAGGGCGCCGGGACACAGCCCAGGATCCGGCCTCCCCCGGGACAGGCAGAGGCCGGGAGGGCCCAGGACAGCGAGGATGCTCCTGCCCCAGCTGAGCAGATCAGCGGCCCCGCCCGGATCCTCCAGGCCCTGCAGACGGAGAGCTCTGTGGTGACTGCGGGAGCTGACTCCAGGGCTCCAGAGCTTGCCCCGCCACTGCGGTTGTTCCTCCTGGGGCCTCACGGGGTGAACAACCCCCACTGAGCCCTGCACCAGGCAGGGGCACAGCAGCTCCCCCAAGTGCTAACACCTGAGAATCAGCACAAGAGGCCCTTCCCCCAGAAGACCAGCTAGACAGACAAGTTCCAGGGGAAGTCAAGTACTTAAAGTATACAGAATCAGAAGATACTCCCCCATGGTGTTACTTTTTTTTTTTTTTTTTTTTTTTTTATTTCTCATTGCTTCCCCCACCCTTTTTTTTTCACCTTTCTTTCTTTTACTTTCTCTTTTTCTTCTCTTCATTTTTTTCTTCCTTTTTTCTTTTTTCTTTTTCTCTTTTCTTTCCTTCTCTCTCTCTCTTTTTCTCCTTTTCCCAATACAACTTGTTTTTGGCCACTCTGCACTGAGCAAAATGACTAGAAGGAAAACCTCACCTCAAAAGAAAGAATCAGAAACAGTCCTCTCTCCCACAGAGTTACAAAATCTGGATTACAATTCAATGTCAGAAAGCCAATTCGGAAGCACTACTATACAGCTACTGGTGGCTCTAGAAAAAAGCATAAAGGACTCAAGAGACTTCATGACTGCAGAATTTAGATCCAATCGGGCAGAAATTAAAAATCACTTGAATGAGATGCAATCCAAACTAGAAGTCCTAACGACGAGGGTTAACAAGGTGGAAGAACGAGTGAGTGACCTAGAAGACAACTTGAAGGCAAAGAGGGAAACTAACGAAAAAAGAGACAGACAATTAAAAGACCATGAAGACAGATTAAGGGAAATAAACGACAGCCTGAGGAAGAAAAACCTACATTTAATTGGGGTTCCCGAGGGCACCAAAAGGGACAGAGGGCCGGAATATGTATTTGAACAAATCCTAGCTGAAAACTTTCCTAATCCGGGAAGGGAAACAGGCATTCAGATCCAGGAAATAGAGAGATCCCACCATAAAATCATTAAAAACCTTTCAACACCTCGACATTTAATAGTGAAGCTTGCAAATTCCAAAGATAAAGAGATGATCCTTAAAGCAGCAAGAGACAAGAAATCCCTGACTTTTATGGGGAGGAGTATTAGGGTAACAGCAGACCTCTCCACAGAGACCTGGCAGGCCAGAAAGGGCTGGCAGGATATATTCAGGGTCCTAAATGAGAAGAACATGCAACCAAGAATACTTTATCCAGCAAGGCTCTCATTCGGAATGGAAGGAGAGATAAAGAGCTTCTAAGACACACAGGAACTGAAAGAATATGTGACCTCCAAACCAGCTCTGCAAGAAATTTTAAGGGGGACTCTCAAAATTCCCCTTTAAGAAGAAGTTCAGTGGAACAATCCACAAAAACAAGGACTGAATAGATATCATGATGACACTAAACTCATATCTTTCAATAGTAACTCTGAATGTGAACGGGCTTAATGACCCCATCAAAAGGCATAGAGTGTCAGACTGGATAGAAAGGCAGGACCCATCTATTTGCTGTCTACAAGAGACTCATTTTAGACAGAAGGACACCACAGCCTGAAAATAAAAGGTTGGAGAACCATTTACCATTCAAATGGTCCTCAAAAGGAAGCAGGGGTAGCCATCCTTATATCAGATAAACTAAAATTTACCTCGAACACTGTAGTGAGAGATGAAGAGGGACACTATATCATACTTAAAGGATCTATCCAACAAGAGGACTTAACAATCCTCAATATATATGCCCCGAATGTGGGATCTGACAAATATTTAAACCAATTAATAACCAAATTGAAGAAATACTTAGATAATAATACACTTATACTTGGTGACTTCAATTTAGCTCTTTCTACCCTCGATAAGTCTTCTAAGCACAGCATCTCCAAAGAAACGAGAGCTTTAAATGATACACTGGACCAGATGGATTTCATAGATATCTACAGAACTTTACATCCAAATGCAACTGAATACACATTCTTCTCAAGGGCACATGGAACTTTCTCCAGAATAGACCACATACTGGGTCACAAATCAGGTCTTAACCGATACGAAAAGATTGGGATCATCCCTTGCATATTCTCAGATAATAATGCCTTGAAATTAGAACTAAATCACAACAAGAAGTTTCGAAGGACCTCAAACACGTGGAGGTTAAGGACCATCCTGCTAAAAGATGAAAGGGTCAACCAGGAAATTAAGGAAGAATTAAAAAGTTTCATGGAAACTAATGAGAATGAAGATACAACCATTCAAAATCTTTGGGATGCAGCAAAAGCAGTCCTAAGGGGGAAATACATCGCAATACAAGCATCCATTCAAAAACTGGAAAGAACTCAAATACAAAAGCTAACCTTACACCTAAAGGAGCTAGAGAAAAAACAGCAGATTGACCCCACGCCCAGCAGAAGAAGGGAGTTAATTAAAATTCGAGCAGAACTCAACGAAATCGAGACCAGAAGAACTGTGGAACAGATCAAGAGAACCAGGAGTTGGTTCTTTGAAAGAATTAATAAGATAGATAAACCATTAGCCAACCTTATTAAAAAGAAGAGAGAGAAGACTCAAATTAATAAAATCATGAATGAGAAAGGAGAGATCACTACCAACACCAAGGAAATACAAACGATTTTAAAAACATTATGAACAGCTATACGCCAATAAATTAGGCAATCTAGAAGAAATGGACGCATTCCTGGAAAGCCACAGACTACCAAAACTGGAACAGGAAGAAATAGAAAACCTGAACAGGCCAATAACCAGGGAGGAAATTGAAGCCATCATCAAAAACCTCTCAAGACACAGGAGTCCAGGGCCAGATGGCTTCCCAGGGGAATTCTATCAAACATTTAAAGAAGAAACCATACCTATTCTACTAAAGCTGTTTGGAAAGATAGAAAGAGATGGAGTACTTCCAAATTCGTTCTATGAGGCCAGAATCACCTTAATTCCAAAACCAGACAAAGACCCCACCAAAAAGGAGAATTATAGACCAATATCCCTGATGAACACGGATGCAAAAATTCTCAACAGGATACTAGCCAATAGGGTCCAACAGCACATTAAGAAAATTATTCACCATATCAAGTAGGATTTATCCCCGGATCACAAGGCTGGTTCAACACTCGTAAAACAATCAATGTGAGTCATCATATCAGCAAGAGAAAAACCAAGAACCATATGATCCCCTCATTAGATGCAGAGAAAGCATGTGACAAAATACAGCATCCATTTCTGATCAAAACTGTTCAGAGTGTAGGGATAGAGGGAACTTTCCTCGACATCTTAAAAGCCATCTACGAAAAGCCCACAGCAAATATCATTCTCAATGGGAAGCACTGGGAGCCTTTCCCCTAAGATCAGGAACACGACAGGGATGTCCACTCTCACCACTGCTATTCAACATAGTACTGGAAGTCCTAGCCTCAGCAATCAGGCAACAAAAAGACATTAAAGGCATTCAAATTGGCAAAGAAGAAGTCAAACTCTCCCTCTTCACCGATGACATGATACTCTACATAGAAAACCCAAAAGCCTCCCCCCCAGGATTGCTAGAACTCATACAGCAATTTGGTAGCGTGGCAGGATACAAAATCAATGCCCAGAAGTCAGTGGCATTTCTATACACTAACAATGAGACTGAAGAAAGAGAAATTAAGGAGTGAATCCCATTTATAATTGCACCCAAAAGCATAAGATACTTAGGAATAGACCTCACCAAAGAGGTAAAGGATCTATACCCTAAAAACTATAGAACACTTCTGAAAGAAATTGAGGAAGACACAAAGAGATGGAAACATATTCCATGCTCATGGATTGGCAGAATTAATATTGTGAAAATGTCAATGTTACCCAGGGCATTTTACACGTTTAATGCAATCCCTATCAAACACCATGGACTTTCTTCAGAGAGTTAGAACAAATTATTTTAAGATTTGTGTGGAATCAGAAAAGACCCCAAATAGCCAGGGGAATTTTAAAAAAGAAAACCATAACTGGGGGCATCACAATGCCAGATTTCAGGTTGTACTACAAAGCTGTGGTCATCAAGACAGTGTGGTACTGGCACAAAAACAGACACATAGATCAACGGAACAGAATAGAGAACCCAGAAATGGACCCTCAACTTAATGGCCAACTAATATTCGATAAAGGAGGAAAGACTATGCATTGGAAGTAAGACAGTCTCTTCAATAAATGGTGCTGGGAAAATTGGACATCCACATGCAGAAGAATGAAACTAGACCACTCTCTTGCACCATACACAAAGATAAACTCAAAATGGATGAAAGATCTAAATGTGAGACAAGATTCCATCAAAATCCTAGAGAAGAACACAGGCAACAACCTTTTTGAACTCGGCCATAGTAACTTCTTGCAAGATACATCCACGAAGGCAAAAGAAACAAAAGCAAAAATGAACTATTGGGGCTTCCTCAAGATAAGAAGCTTTTGCACAGCATAGGATACAGTCAACAAAACTCAAAGACAACCTACAGAATGGGAGATGATATTTGCAAATGACGTATCAGATAAAGGGCTAGTTTCCCAGATCTGTAAAGAACTTATTAAACTCAACACCAAAGAAACAAACAATCCAATCATGAAATGGGCAAAAGACATGAAGAGAAATCTCACAGAGGAAGACATAGACATGGCCAACATGCACATGAGAAAATGCTCTGCATCACTTGCCATCAGGGAAATACAAATCAAAACCACCATGAGATACCACCTCACACCGGTGAGAATGGAGAAATTAACAAGGCAGGAAACCACAAATGTTGGAGAGGATGCAGAGAAAAGGGAACCCTCTTACACTGTTGGTGGGAATGTGAACTGGTGCAGCCACTCTGGAAAACTGTGTGGAGGTTCCTCAAAGGGTTAAAAAGAGACCTGCCCTACGACCCAGCAATTGCACTGTTGGTGATTAACCCTGAAGATTCAGATGCAATGAAACGCAGGGACACCTGCACCCCGATGTTTCTAGCAGCAATGTCCACAATAGCCAAACTGTGGAAGGAGCCTCGGTGTCCATCGAAAGATGAATGGATAAAGAAGATGTGGTCTATGTATACAATGGAATATTCCTCAGCCATTGGAAATGACAAATACCCACCATTTGCTTCAACGTGGATGGAACTGGAGGGTATTATGCTGAGTGAAGTAAGTCAATCTGAGAAGGACAAACAGTGTATGTTCTCATTCATTTGGGGAATATAAATAATAGTGAAAGGGAATAGAAGGGAAGGGAGGAGAAATGTGTGGGAAATATCAGAAAGGGAGACAGAACATGAAGACTCCTAACTCTGGGAAATGAACTAGGGGTGGTGGAAGGGGAGGAGGGCGGGGGGTGGGGGTGAGTGGGTGACTGGCACTGAGGGGGACACTTGATGGGATGAGCACTGGGTGTTATTCTGTATTTTGGTAAATTGAACACCAATAAAAATTATTTTATTAAAAAATAATAATAAATAAATAAATACTATCAGATTATAACTCAATGTGTAAAATAAATATAATAAATAAATATCCATTCATACTGATATAAATAAATTTTGTATCTCAATATGACTGGCCATGGGGTACACAGATTCAACTTTATTTCTGGAGGTATCTGTGAGTGGGTTTCTAGATGAGATTAACATTTGAATTGGTGGATTCAGTAAAGATTTCCCTTCACAATATGGGTGGGCATTATTCAATCCAATGAGGATCTGAGTAGAACAAAAAGCTAAAGATGGAGGAATTCACCCTTTTTTCCTGTAACACTGAGCTGGTATACCTTAGCTCATTTTCACTGGCCCTTGGACTGGCATTTACACCACTGACTCTTCTGGTCTTGGGCCTTCAGATATGTTATGAATTACGCAGCTGGTTTTCCTAGGTCTCCAGATTATGGACAGTAGATCTTGAGATGTTTCACCCTCCATAATAATGTGAATTAATTCATCAAAATAAATCTCCATTATATACTTGATCCGTTTTTCTGTAGTACTTTGACTTGTACGTAGGTTGTGTCTAGCAACTTCCAACATAAAGTATAATAGGGAAAGGAGGGGTAAAAGAGAAACTCTGCAATGGAGAAACTTCAACTTCATGACATCAAAGTCATGAGCGATAAGTCATGTTGGAGTATGTAGACTGAATATAATTTGATGAAAGTGGCATTTTACTTTTGTGGTCCTCTTCCCTCAAACCAATGAACCCAGTTTAAAAGAAATGAAAACATTAAAAGTCTGAGAAACTGTGGCCTCCAAGAGAGGCATGACCATTAAAAATAATAAATATTGAAAAAAATATTTTAAAAAATTGAAGGGGGCTAATATCTAGGTCTCTGAAATTTTTTGTAAGGATGTCTTTTTTTTTCAGAATATTTATCCCAGTTAATAATTACACAAGTAATATTTTTATCAAGTCCAACCATCAAGAACTTTAGGGGTATTTTTCACAAAGTTTGCCATCTAGATACATTGTATCTTCAAACAAGCAGTGGTACATTTTGTAATGCTGACTTTCATGGAAGTCAATGATGCCGTGAACAAAGGTGTCTGGCAAAAACCAGGCTGCATTTACTTTTCCAAAATGCATACACTGATGTAGATGGATACCTATGGAAAAAGGAAGAATATTCTTCTAATATGGGCAGGGCAACATGATGACATTTCTACTGCTGTTTCCTATCAATGAAGAATATCAGCAGTTCAGCTAAACCAGAAACTATTCTTTGACTTCAATCATTACCTTATTACACAAATCCAATTAATCAATTTCTCTGCCTCTACTTAATTTGCATCAATGACATATAAATACTTAGGTCACATTCCTATAAAGTTGACTTAGAGATCAAGATTCCTATGCAAGTTACTAAAAAGGCAGTGTTCTTTAGAGAAATCAGAAAAGCAATCAGGAAAGCAGGACAGGCTAAGGGAAAAAGAGTAATGAAGATGTGATTATAATCAAATATCAGCTTTAGTGTGAATCCACGGGGGAGCACTACTTAGCTGGAGACAAGGAAGATGGGCTGTCACTCATACTACCAAACTAGTGAATCAGTGGTTCCAGATCCAGAATCTCTGTGTATGCTGTTCCATTGGAACAGAATTGTTTTACATGTGAGCCTTAGAATTTAAGAGTGAACCCAACAAACAAAAGTACATAGAAAACAAAAGATGGGCTCATAGAAATGGTCAAAGGAATGTGAGGGGAATCTGGGAGAAGCATCAACTTTCATAATCCCTGTATGTTACAATATTTAGCCTACTACCACCTTTTGCCCAGAACATTTATTTCCTCCCCATTCTGTCTCCTTGGTAAAAGTTTTGACCTGTTGTAAAAATCCACCATGCTGCAACCATAGCAACCTTTCAGAAACAAAGATCTAATTTTGTTGCCTCCTATTTGGTACTTTTCAGAAATTTTCTACCACCTTTATTTTGAAGTCAGTTATTTAATATGACACAGAGAAAATTGCATGACCTGGATCCCCCTGGCATTTTCACCTCTTCCCCTTTACAACATATATTTTAATCATATTAAACTATTGGTTATGACTTGATATGTCAGATTCTATTTTCCAGTGGGTCTTCACATATATGTTTTTTACCTGAAATGCCTTCCCCTATACCTTATTATTCTTCCTATCCTTCAGAGTTAACTCAGCTGTTGCATTTATTGAGGAGGCCCTTCCGACTTCTGTCTAAACTATAACTCCTGCTGAAAGCTCTTTTTGTGTCCTGCTTTTGTATCTCCATAATAACCTCTGTAATGCCACACAAGAGATTGTAGAATATATTTTTAATTATTCATGTATTAGTATCCACAAGGAGATTATGACTGCATAAATCCTGGGGTTGTTTAATATGCATTAATGTAAACTCTGTATAAAAACAATACTTGATGCATTTAGTAATGTAATAAGTACTATATGCTAATTAAATATTGAGAATGAAATGTTGAAATAAAGATGTGGGAGACTTCATATCACTTTGTGCAATATAGCTCTTTTCAAATAATTTTCACCCTACATAAATTTTATAAAAGTTGCTTATGGTGAGCTTTTATTTGTAGCTCTTTTGTGTTATAAAACTTGCATAAATGTGAGCAATAAGAAATAATTTCTTGATTTCATTGAGAATAGATATGTTATCAAAACATCATCCAAGTGCAATTTAATTCTAAATATAAAAACTACAAATAAGAAATACTCAGCAGCATTTTATAGAATATGTCAAGCTTGATAAATGCCTACTGCAGGCAATTAATTAACTGTTATCAGGGAAAACAAATATTTAATGAAATAGTAGAACCTCAAGCAAGTGTGGACATTCTTTGAGATTACTTTGATTGAAAGAAGCATTCAAATAAATTTCAAGCCCATGTACTCAAATTCATCAACTCCATCTCTCAGAAACAGCTGAAGGTAACTGACATTAACAAGCTATGCTAAAGGTTTCATATTTACCAAAGTATTTACAAGATCTAAAGGTTTATAAGGAAATAGAACATCTTAAGAGTTTATATAAGCAAGAAGTTTGCTCTGGCTTATTAATTTTACAGATGTTCACTTGTTTCCATGGAGAGCAATATTCAGATGGAGTATACCTTGATGCAGCTTCTAGGCAGAGTGCTGTGGATTTAAAGATTCTTGGGAAAATAGCCAGAGAAGCAATTATTGAGTGATGTCTGTAATCTGCATGTGTGGATTCAGGCCATTTTTTCAGTCATCTTCTCTAAGGAAGGGGGCATCCACCACAGAGAACATTTGTATGAATTAAGCACTTTAGCTTTCATTTTAAAAAGGTACATTTTTTATACATGATTCATTTTAATGATTGTTTAGCTAATTGAGCACACAGCTGTACTTGCTCAGACACTAATAGTTTCAGCAGATTAGGTATGTTCAAATCTGAATTTTTGGAATTTCTAAAATTATTATGGCAACAGTGAAATGAAAGATTTTGAGAATGACCTTTTAATTCTGCGAGTGTGAATTGTTTTGTGTATGTACAAGGTTATTGCTTCTTTTAGCTTAATTTCCATAATTTAGATTCAGTTCATATCTTTTCTTATAAAGGTAGTTTAATAAATGACATCTTTGAATTTTCTACCAATCACAAATATTAAGACTTCCAAATTTGAAAACTCACCTTTACACCTGATCTAGCCAAAACTATTTTTATTCCTAAATTTATGACTAAGGCAAAATAGAAACCCATTTTCAAATTTTGATGACATGAAGAGTTAAAGTGACCTTTTAAGGTTACTATAAGAAAACATTTATCTACCATATTCAAAGAAAAAGCTTAGTTCTTTATGCTTCTTTTTTCCCCCACAATGAAGTTTTAACAATTTTTCTAAAAACTCTGTCCCTTTATTCTAGTCATATTTTATTGCTATATTCTATATTTGCAATCATACACCTAATCATTTATATTATGCTGTCAAATGACCCATAAGAGGGTTTTTTGCTTTATTTTGTGTAAGTTCATACTTTCATATTCCCATTCCACAGATTTTTCTATGAACTTTGTAGTCACTAATAGAAAGAACTATTATTGGGCCCCTGGGTTTCTCAGTGGTTGAGCATCTGCCTTTGGCTCATGCTCCTGGGCTGGAGTCCCACATTGGATTCCCTATAGGGAGCCTGCTTCTCCCTCTGCTTGTGTCTCTTTGTGTCTTTCATGAACAAATAAATAAAATCTTTTAAAGAAAAGAACTATTATTGACTGACAGTGACTACAAGAAAATTTAATTGCTCAGAAAATTTTTAACTGTTTTCAGTAATTAGATAAAAAATCCCATTATATTCCTCCTAGAAAAGTCACTGATTAAGAAACAAGCAAACAAAAATACTGCTGGAAACAACTCTTTTATTGGATAAGAGATGAGTTCATTGAGAATGGATAATTCCCTGTAGAAAAAGTGGAGGTATGGAATAGAGACAGAAGTGAAATATGATAGAACACTATAGTGTTCTAAAGTCTGGCTAACCCCTTGGTAGCCCGTAGATGATCATTATATTCATTATACATCATTTACACATACAAAGCTTTTAATAAGTCAGAACTGACAGTGCCTTTAGGATTTTTTTGTGTCTAGTTACTGGACCAAAGACGTGCATGTTGCTCAGTAAGTATACGGCACTAAAACAGTTTCCTAGATGTGCAAATGGCTGACCACTTCTTATTAAAAAAATGTAAAAAAATGTATAGCCAACAAAGTCCTGGTTTTGGATACAGGGACACCACCTCTGTCCTCTAATATGTGAAAGAAAAGTCATGAATAAAATAAGATTGTTCCTCAAGAAATAGTTTTGGGCAATCTATAATATTCATAAAATTAGTAAATAGATAACATCTATTAATCTAAACCTAGGTTATTTACCTAAAATTATTTCGGAGTAAAAGTATAAAAAATTATATAAAGTACCCATTTAGTCATTACTCTGCTAACATATAAATTATTACTCATATAATGTTAAAGCCACCTTATACCCAATCCAATAATAGCATTCCACTTATCTGGGACACCTACCATTCTGAGTTTTTACTTATTATTATAATTCCCTTATTTATTTTTTCATATTATGCATCCCTAGTCAAGATATTTTATAGGTATGCATGTTTTAAATCATTGTATAAGTGGTGCAATACTGTATATATTATTTTGCAACTTGTACTTATGTTTAAAATAAAACATTTGGGATTTACTCATGCAGAATCATGCAGGTCTAGTTTATTTTTATTCACAAATAAATAAGTGAAAATATATACACACACAAATGAGTAATTAACACATACTGGATATAACTTGGAACACTTCAGATGTATTAATTCATTTAATCTTCACAACACTTCTAAGATAGTGACATGATAACAATATCTGTAGTGTAATTTATAAGTCAAGAATCACCTCAGAAAGTTTATATTAATCCACTTTATCAATTTTCCACAAAGTAGTTATTTAATTCCTTAATCCCCTATTGATAAACATTTGTGATTTCTTTAAGTATTTACTATTTTAAAAGAATGCTACAGGGGCATTCCAGAGTAGATGTCCTTGTGTATGTGTGGACTATGCAGATGGCTGTAGATTTTTCCCAAAGTGATAGATAGATGGTCATGGGAACTTATTTTGGTTTTAATTGGTACTTCCCTAATTAACTTTACTTAATGTTGTTGACCATCTAGTTTTCCTCCTCTTAAAAACATCTTTTCATAGCTTGCATGTGTTTTGTAATTTTTTTCTTCAGTAATCAGCCTTTATTTCAATTGGAATGTTTTAATATTTTGAACAACTGCTCCTTGTTTTATATATGTGAAACAAAGATTTCCCTGTGATTTATTTGTAACTTTAATTTTATGTTTGTTTAGTGAACAGTTGCTTTTATTTTTTATGTAGTAATATTTATCAGTAACTACTTTTATGGTTTATGTTTTTTGATTTTAAGAAATTGTTCTCTACAGTATAGTTATTAAGATATCATCAAATATTTTCCTCTGAAATTTTCTATAGTTTTTTAAATTATTATTTCAAGAACATGGAACTGATTTTTATGGACTGCATGACATGAAAAAATTTTTTTAAAGTTTTTTTTTTTTTTAACTCATGAGAGACAGAGAGAGAGAGAGAGAGACAGAGACAGAGGCAGAGACACGGACAGAGGAAGAAGCAGACTCCATGCAGGGAGCCCGAGGTGGGACTTGATCCGGAGGCTCCAGGACCACACCCCAGGCAAAGGCAGTGCCAAACCGCTGGGCCATCCGGGCTGCCCTAGGCCATTCTTTTCTTATGGATGCTCTGTACCATCTCCACTGTATATTATTTTCCATATGTATATTTCTGTGTGGCTCTATTGCTTTATTGGTCCATATCTCTCCCAATTTGAAGGGTTCAATTAATATCATTTTATAATAGTATCTGGTAAGTCAAGTTACCCATGTTGTTTTCATTCTTTATGATTTCCATATATCCTTCCTTTACATGATGACTTCTTAGGATTAGTTTATTACTCACAGTGATAGTAATCACCACAGTTAGCAACTTGTTCTCATTCCCTGAGCTCCAGTCTCCTCACAAGGTAGGTGATGAAGGCCAGGCGTTCCCTGCAAATACAGTGGGGGGTATTACAAGGAGGGAAACCCTGAGCTTAGGAGATACTAATCTCATATACAAGGAGACTAACAAACCTGCCAAACCTCTCCTCTAGACAGATATATTGTCTTTCTTAACCCAGAGTGGAAGGAAAGCTGCTCTAGGGAGGGGAAGAAAACATCTACCTTGAGTTTTTCTATGAAGACAATTTGAATTTAATGTTTTTAAAAAAGGCAAACCTGCATTCTAATGCTGCTAATTCACTGGTGGTTTGAATTTAGCAACTAATTTTGTAAATTAAGCAACATAATTTTGTATAAAATCATGGTTTGTCACATATTGCACATAAGACAAATGTGCAGTTTTGTCCTCAATTTTGTTTTGTCTTCAATTTTCGCACCCGTAAAATTATAATGCTAATATTTAACTGTGATGATTAAATGTTAGTATGAAGGACAATGCTTGGAACACAGTAAGCACAATAATATGTTTTGTTTTTTTTTTGGCATTTTAAGGCCATTTTTACCATCACTTTATTAATTGATTTTTCATAAATGATTTACTGACAACTTTTTTCCTTTTTATAAAGATGTTATATTTACCTGTAAACATTCCCCCTCCCATTATTTATTATGGTAGATTATACAAAGTTTACCATCTTAACCATTTGTAAGTGTACAATTCAGTGGTATTAAATACATTCATGGTGTGCAGCCATCACCACCATCCATCCCCAAAGTTCTTTTCATCTTGTAGAACCTCAACTCTACTGAAGAGTAGCAGAATACACTACCCTAAAGCAAGTCATTCTAACAGATTGATTATTTTTGTGCCATAGGTACTTGAAAAACAGCAAATGCAGGGAGGGGCTTTCTCTGAATTCCCCTGATCTCTCTTTATCTGCCTCCAAAAGGTACCCCATTGTCATAAATCCTCTCCCAGGAGTCATCAACCAGAGAGGATTATTACCACAGAAGAGACTGGAAGTCCATACCACACCCAGACAGACTTATCACAAATTAACTCCCATCTGTGTTTTTAAGTGCTCATACATCTCCCCGCCCCCAATTATTTACACTTCCTCAGTGGCCTACCTCCCCCTCGCTAGTAAAAAGAATAATATTCCACTATATGTATAAACACATTTTGTGTATCAATTTATCTCTTGATGGTTACTTAAGTTGCTACCACATTCTAGTTATGGTAAATACTGCTACTTCTAATTTAGATGTACAAATATCACTTCAAATTCTGCTTTCAAATTTTTGGATACATAGCCAGAAGTGCAATTGCTGGATTTTATGGTAATTTAATTTTCAATTTTCTGAAGAATAACCATACAGTTTTCCATAGCAGCTGTCTTATTATTATACATGCCGATCAACAGTGCATAGGGTTCCAGTTACTCCACATCTTTGCCTGTACTTGTTATCTCCTGTTGTTGTTGTTTTATTTTTATTTTATTTTATTTTTTTGTTGTTGTTGTTTTAATAGTAGTCAATCTACAGAGTGTAAGGTGGTATCATGTACCTTTGATTTACATTTCCCTAATGACTAATGATGAGCATATTTTCATCTGCTAGTAGACCTTTTGTATATCTTCTTTGGAGAAATGTCTTTTTTTAAGATAATTTATTTATTTATTCATGAGAGACACACAGAGAGAGGCAGAAACATAGGCAGAAGGAGAAGCAGGCTCCCTGCAGGGAGCCCAATGTGGGACTCGATCTCAGGACCCTGGGATCATGACCTGAGCCAAAGGCAGATACTCAACCACTGAGCCACCTAGGTGCCCCTGGAGAAATGTCTTTTGTGAATTTTTAAAACAGGTTGTTTTTTCATTATTGAAATTAGGTGATCTCTATATATTCTGGATATTAGCCCCTTATCAGATAGATGCTTTGCAAATATTTCCTACCATTCTGTGGATTTCATTTTTACTCTCCTGATAGAGTTTTCTGATGCACAAAATTTTTTTTTATTTTTAAGAATCCAGTTTGTCTTTTTTTTCTTTTATTGCCTATGCTATTGGTGTCATATTCAATAAATCGTTGCCAAATCCAATGTCACAAAGCTTTTGCTGTATGTTTACTTACAAGAGTCTCATATTTTTAGGTCTTACATTTAGGTCCTTGATGCACTTTGAGTTAATTTTTGTATATGATTTTTAAGGAAGGGTCCATTTCATTCTTTTGCATGTAGATATCCAGTTTTTGGAGCAGCTGAAAAAAGAGAACTGTCTTTTCCCGTTGAATGAATTTCTTACTCCATCAGAAATCATTTGACCATATATGCAAAGGTTTATTTCTGCGCTCTCTATTCTATTACACTGTTCTATATGTCTGTCATTACATTAGTACTGCACTGTTTTGATTACCATAGCTTCATAGTAAGTTTAAAAATCAGGAAGTGTCATTCATTCAGCTTTATTCTTCTTTTCCAACTTGTTTTGGTTTTCCAGGCTCCTTTGAAATTCCATATGAATTTTAGGATGGGATTTTTTTATTTCTTCAAAAAATATCATTGGGTTTGTCTTAAGGAATGCATTGGTGAAGTTAATTCCTAAGATTTTTATTCTTTTTGATACTATCATAAACTGAATTGTTTTCTTAATTTCCTTTTAGGATTGTTTATTGTTAGTGTATAAAAATGCAACTCATTTTTGTATGTTGACTTTGTATCTTGCTACTTAGTTGAATTCATTTATTCTAAATTTTTCTGTGGATCTTTAGGATTTTCTACATATACAATGATATCATCTGCAGAGATAATTTTACTTTCTAATTTGGGTTCTTTTTATTTCTTTTGCTTGGATAATTGCTATGGATAGAACTTTCAGTATTATATTGAATAGAGGGAACAAAGTGAGCATTCTTGCATTGCTCATAATCTTAGAGCAAAAGCTTTCAGTTTTTCACAAGCAAGTATGATGTTTGCTCTGAGTTATTCATATACGGTTTTTAGTATGTCAAGAACTTTTATTCCTAGTTTGTTGAGTGTTTTTGTTATGAAACAAAGTTTGTCAAAGGCTTTTTCTGTTCCACTGAGATGATGATTTGTGGTGGTGTTTTTTTTTAATATTTTATTTTTATTTATTCATGAGAGACACAGAGAGGCAGGAACATAGGCAGAGGGAGAAGCAGGCTCCCTGTGGGGAGCCTGATGCGGGACTCAATCCCAGGACCCCAGAATCACAACCTGACTCAAAGGCAGAGGCTCAACCACTGAGCCACCCAGGCATCCCAGTAATTTTTTAATTCATTTGGTTTTTAATTCATTCTGTTAATATGGCATTTACTAATGATTGCTTTTGTATTTTAAACCTATCCTTGCTTTGCAAGAATTAATCCCACTTGGTCACAATGTATTATCCATTAAATATACTACTAAATTCAAATTGCTAGCATTTTTTTTTTAACTTTTTTTTATTTATTTATGATAGGCACACAGTGAGAGAGAGAGAGGCAGAGACACAGGCAGAGGGAGAAGCAGGCTCCATGCACCGGGAGCCCGACGTGGGACTCGATCCCGGATATCCAGGACCGCGCCCTGGGCCAAAGGCAGGCGCCAAACCGCTGCACCACCCAGGGATCCCTGCTAGCATTTTTTTAAGGATTTTTGCATTTATCTCTATAAGGGATATGGATCTGTAGTTTTCTTGTACTTCTTTGGCTTAAACATGAGGGTAATGCTGGCCTCAAAGAATGTTACAAACTGTCCTTCCTCTTCAATTGTTTTGGAAAAGAATTGAGAAGAATTTCTTTTAGTTCTTCTTTTAATGTTTGGTGGAATTAACCAATGAAGCCATCAGATCCAGAGACTTTCTTTGCTGAACATTTTTTTTAAAGGTTTTATTTATTTATTTATGAGAAGCACAGAGAGGCAGACATAGGCAGAGGGAGAAGCAGGCTCCCTTTGGGAAGCCCAATGCAGAACTCAATTTGAATTTGTAAGTTCAACCTCAATAATATACAAAACTCTGCTCCTTTACAGCTCCATCCTCAACTTTTAAGTTATTATCATAAAATTGTATCTTTATACATTTTGTGCTCCCAAGCAGAAACCAATAACTATTCTAAATGAATTGGTATCTTAAATTATATAGAAAACCAAATGTGGATTTCTAAACCAAGGTTAAAAGAATGCTAGACTTTAGACTATTGCTTCCCTTAAATGTATTAGTATCTTAAATCATGTAAAAAAAAAAAAAAGTGGAGTCACAAACCACTGATGCAAAAATAATTGCTTTTATAGTTGTTCATTTATTTACCTTTATTGAGATCTTCATTTCTTCATATGGTTTCAAGTTACTGTGTAGTTTCCTTTCATTTCACTCTGCCCAGATTTGCTTGAGCATTTCATACAGAAAGGTCAGTGGATATAAACTCCTTCAGCTTCTGGGTATCCCTGGGTGGCTCAGCGGTTTGGTGCCTGCCTTCAGCCCAGGGCACGGTCCTGGAGTCCCGGAATCGAGTCCCGCGTCGGGCTTCCGACGTGGAGCCTGCTTCTCCCTCTGCCTGTGTCTCTGCCTCGCTCTCTCTCTCTCTCTGTGTCTATCATAAATAAATAAATAAATAAATAAATAAATAAATAAATAAATCTTTAAAAAACTCCTTCAGCTTTTGTGTACGTAAAAATGCTATAATTTCTCCCTTATTCTTGCAGAGCAGTATTGCCAGTTATCTGCAAGGATTCTTCTTGCTCACCAGTTTTGTGTTTTGTTTGTTTTCTTGGGCACTTTATTTTTTTTTATTTATTTTTTTAATAACTGAAGATTTTATTTATCTATTTATTTTCAAAAAACCCATTCATTTATTCATGAGACACAAGAGAGAGAGAGATTGGCAGAGACACAGGCAGAGGGAGAAGCAGGCTCCATGTAGGGAGCCTGATCCAGAACTCGATCCCAGGACTCCAGGATCATGCCCTGGGCCGAAGGCAGGCACTTAACCACTGCGCCACCCAAGCAACCCTTGAGCACTTTAAATATATCAGCTCACTGTCTTTTGGGCTCCAGTTTCTGATGAAATGTTCAGATAATCTTATTGAAGATAACTTGCATATAATGAGTTGTTTCTTGCTACTTTCAAAATTCTCTTTTTATCTTTGGCTTTTGAAACTATGATTCTGGTGTGTCTCTGTGCATCTCTTTGAGTTCATCTTTCGTTGGGTTCGTTGAGATACTTAGATGTTTATAAAAATGACTTTCATCAAATTTGGGAAGTTTTCAATTATTTCTTCAAATATTCTCTCTGTCCTTTTCCTTCTCTCTTCTCCTTCTGGGACTTTCACACTGCATATGTTGTTCTGTTTATGGTCAACTGGGTCCCTTGGCTCTGGTCATTTTTCTTAAATCTTTTTTTTTTTCTTTTTGCTCTTCAGGCTTGATAGTTTCCTTTGTCCTACCTTCAACTTTATTGATCATTTTGATTCTCAAATCTTCCTTTGAATCCCTCTAGTTAATTTTTCATTTTAGCTCTTTTACATGTTGGCTCCAAAATTACTTTTTGGTTTCTTTTTAGGCCTTCTGTCTGTTTTTTTATATATTCACTTTGCTTGTACATTGTCTTCTTGACTTTCTCCATGCCTTCCCTTTGTTTTTTGACCATATTTAAGACAATTGTTTTTAAGACTTTGTCTAAAAAAATCTGCTGACAGATCTTTTTCAGGGACAGTTTTTGTGACTTATTTTTTTCCCTCTGAATGGCTCATGCTTTCCTGTTTTTTTTTTTTTCTTTGTAATGCCCTGTATATAAAAGATTATCCTTTCATTGAATTGCTTTTATAGCTTTGTGAAAAATTAGTTGGCTATACTTATGTGGAGCTAAAGTTTAGTCTCTAATCTATTCCATTGATCTATTTGCCCATCACTAAGACAAAACTATCCATTCTTGATTAGTATTTCTAAATGATAAGTCTTGAAACTGAGTAAAGGGATTCCTTCTATTTTATTCTTATTTTTAATAATTAATTTAGGTATTTTAGTTTACCATTCTATAGAAAGTTTAAAATTATTTTGCTTACATCTAAAACTGCTAGACTTTTAATAGGAATTGTATTAAACCTGTATATAGGGATCCCTGGGTGGTGCAGCGGTTTGGTGCCTGCCTTTGGCCCAGGGCGCGATCCTGGAGACCCGGGATCGAATCCCACGTCGGGCTCCCTGTGCATGGAGCCTGCTTCTCCCTCTGCCTGTGTCTCTGCGCCTCTCTCTCTCTCTCTCTCTGTGACTATCATAAATAAATAAATAAAATAAAAAATAAAAAATAAACCTGTATATAAATTTATGGAGAATTACATTTTTCTTTTATTGACTCTGAATCTATGGACATTCACTATCTCTCCATATATTTAGTCTTACTTCAATCTCTTTATTTTTGGCTATTTATATTTGGTATATAAGCCTTATGCATTCTTGTTATATCATACATATACATTTCATATTTTGAATACTTTAAATGATATTTTAATTTCAGTTTTCATGTATTTATTGCTAAGATATAGAAACATAACTCATTTTTGTAAGTTGATTTCTTGTCCTTTGGCTTAACTCACTTATTACTTTTAGGATTTTTTTTTTTCGTGGATTCCTTGGAATTCTCCACATCGGCTTTTGTAAAACCTGAAAAAAATGAGCAGTTTTTCACCCTGATTTGTATGTATTTTATTCCCTTTCCTTGCTTATTGCATTGGCTAAAACTTTCAGTTTCACAACAATTGTGAGAGTGAAAATTGCCCTGGATCTTAGGAGGAAACATTCAGGTTTTATAACTTGCTAAGAATGTATAATTATTTTAAAATCAAAAGTTAAAAAAAAAACAATAGTACAGACAGTATGTTTTTATTACCAAATGCATAATCTCTATGATAACATGCCCCATCCCATATGCTCTTTTAAGAACTCACGACTCCTCTCAAGGAGAATCTAGTTCCTGTCTTTTCGATTTTGGCAGGGTTTTTTTTTTTTTTTAAGTTTTTATTTAAATTCCACTTAGTTAACATACAATGCTATATTAGTTTCAGATATATAAGGGAGTGATTCAAACATCCATACAACACCCAGTGCTAATCAGGATAAGTGCTCTTTAACCCCCATCACCTATTTCACCCATCCCCTTACTCACCTCTCCTCTAGTAACCACTAGTTTATTCCCCATAGTAAAAAGTCTATTTCTTGGTTTGCCTCCTTCTCTTTTTTTCCCTTTGCTCATTTGTATTTTTTCTTAAGTTCCACATATGAAAGAAATCATATGATATTTGTCTTTCTCTGACTGACTTATGCTTTCTCTCTCTTAGCATAATACCCTCTACTTCCATCTATGTCATTGCAAATGGCAAGATTTCATTCCTTTTGATGGTTGAGTAATATTCCATCTTCTTTATTCATCAGTTGATGGACACTTGGGCTGTTTCCATAATTTGGCAATTGAAGATAATGTCGCTGTAAACAGATTTTTTACTTGCTTTTAATCTGTAGAATGCTGTCAAATTGATGCTTTAATTTCTGAGATAGCTCACAATGATTAATGCAGCTTTCAACATATGAGCTATAGAACTCATTCTTTAAGTCTGCAGCAGTCATATGAATAGTCTGTTATGAAACTGCATTCTGGAGGAGGGGCAAGACGGCGGAAGAGTAGGAGCCCCAAGTCACCTGTCCCCACCAAATTACCTAGATAACCTTCAAATCATCCTGAAAATATACGAATACGGCCAGTGATTTAAAGAGAGACCAGCTGGAATGCTACAGTGAGAAGAGTCCGCACTTCTATCAAGGTAGGAAGTCGGGGAAAAAGAAATAAAGGAACAAAAGGCCTCCAGGGGGGAGGGGCCCCGCGAGGAGCCGGGCTGAGGCCGGGGCGAGTGTCCCCAGGACAGGAGAACCCCGTCCCGGAGGAGCAGGAGCTGCACCGACCTTCCCGGGGGAAAGGGGCTCGCAGGGAGGTGGAGCAGGACCCGGGAGGGCGGGGATGCCCTCGGGCTCCCGGGGACAGTAACAGACACCTGCGCCCGGGAGAGTGCGCTGAGCTCCCTAAGGGCTGCAGCGCGCACGGGGGACCCGGAGCAGCTAGGAGGGGCTCGGGGGCGGCTCTGCGGAGGGGGCTGCGGGGCGGGAGCGCAAATCCAACAGCGCAGGACCCGGAGCACAGGGCGCCAGGACACAGCCCAGGATCCGGCCTCCCCGGGACAGGCAGAGGCCGGGAGGGCCCAGGACAGCGAGGACGCTCCTGCCCCAGCTGAGCAGATCAGCGGCCCCGCCCTGAGCCTCCAGGCCCTGCAGACGGAGAGCTCCGTGGTGACTGCGGGAGCTGACTCCGGGGCTGCAGAGCTGGCCCCGCCACTGCGGTTGTTCCTCCGGGGGCCTCTCGGGGTGAACAACCCCCACTGAGCCCTGCACCAGGCAGGGGGCAGAGCAGCTCCCCCAAGTGCTAACACCTGAGAATCAGCACAAGAGGCGCTTCCCCCAGAAGACCAGCTAGACGGACAAGTTCCAGGGGATGTCAAGGGACTTAAAGTATATAGAATCAGAAGATACTCCCCGTGGGTTTTTTTCTTCTTCTTCTTCTTTTTTTTTTTTTTCCTGTTTGCTTCCCCTACCCTTTTTTTCCTTTCTTTCTTTTTCTTTCTCTTTTTCTTCTCTTTTTTCTTTCTATTTTTCTTCCTATTTTTCTTTTTTCTTTTTCTCTTTTCTTTCCTTCTTTCTCTCCTCTCTTTTATTCTCCTTTTCCCAATACAACTTGTTTTTGGCCACTCTGCACTGAGCAAAATGACTAGAAGGAAAACCTCACCTCAAAAGAAAGAATCAAAAACAGTCCTCTCTCCACAGAGTTACAAAATCTGGATTACAACTCAATGTCAGAAAGCCAATTCAGAAACACTATAATAAACTACGAGTGGCTCTAGAAAAAAGCATAAAAGACTCAAGAGACTTCATGACTGAAGAATTTAGATCCAATCAGGCAGACATTAAAAATCAATTGAATGAGATGCAATCCAAACTGGAAGTCCTAACGATGAAGGTTAACGAGGTGGAAGAAAGAGTGCGTGACATAGAAGACAAGTTGATGGCAAAGAGGGAAACTGAGGAAAAACAGACAAACAATTAAAAGACCATGAGGATGGATTAAGGGAAATAAATGACAGCCTGAGGAAGAAAAACCTACGTTTTATTGGGGTTCCCAAGGGCGCCGAAAGGGACAGAGGTCCAGAATATGTATTTGAACAAATCATAGCTGAAAACTTTCATAATCTGGGAAGAGAACAGGCATTCAGATGCAGGAGATAGAGAGATCCCCCCCCAAAAGCAATAAAAACCATACAACACCTCTACATTTAATAGTGAAGCTTGCAAATTCCAAAGATAAAGAGAAGATCCTTAAAGCAGCAAGAGACAAGAAATCCCTGACTTTTATGGGGAGGAGTAATAGGGTAACAGCAGACCTCTCCACAGAGACCTGGCAGGCCAGAAAGGGCTGGCAGGATATATTCAGGGTCCTAAATGAGAAGAACATGCAGCCAAGAATACTTTATCCAGCAAGGCTCTCATTCAGAATGGAAGGAGAGATAAAGAGCTTCCAAGACAGGCAGGAACTGAAAGAATATGTGACCTCCAAACCAGCTCTGCAAGAAATTTTAAGGGGGACTCTTAAAATTCCCCTTTAAGAAAAAGTTCAGTGGAACAATCCACAAAAACAAGGACTGAATAGATATCATGATGACACCAAACTCATATCTTTCAATAGTAACTCTGAACTTGAATGGGCTTAATGACCCCATCAAAAGGCACAGGGTGTCTGACTGGTTAAAAAACCAGGACCCATCTATTTGCTTTCCATAAGACACTCATTTTAGACAGAAGGACACCTACAACCTGAAAATAAAAGGTTGGAGAACCATTTACCATTCAAATGGTCCTCAAAAGAAAGCAGGGGTAGCCATCCTTATATCAGATAAACTAAAATTTACCCCGAAGACTGTAGTGAGAGATGAAGAGGGACACTATATCGTACTTAAAGGATCTATCCAACTAAGGACTTAACAATTTCAATATATACGTCCCGAATATGGGAGCTGCCAAATATATCAATTAATTAATAACCCAAGTCAAGACATACTTAGATAATAATACACTTATACTTGGTGACTTCAATCTAGCTCTTTCTATACTTGATAGGTCATCTAAGCACAACATCGCTAAAGAAATGAGAGCTTTAAATGATACACTGGACCAGATGGATTTCACAGATATCTACAGAACTTTACATCCAAATCCAACTAAATACACATTCTTTTCAAGTGCACATGGAACTTTCTCCAGAATAGACCACATACTGGGTCACAAATCAGGTCTTAACCGATAAGAAAATATTGGGATCATCCCCTGCATATTCTCAGATAATAATGCCTTGAAATTAGAACTAAATCACAACAAGAAGTTTGGAAGGACTTCAAACACGTGGAGGTTAAGGACCATCCTGCTAAAAGATAAAAGGGTCAACCAGGAAATTAAGGAAGAATTAAAAAGATTCATGGAAACTAATGAGAATGAAGATACAACCGTTCAAAATCTTTGGGATGCAGCAAAAGCAGTCCTAAGGGGGAAATACATCGCAATACAAGCATCCATTCAAAAACTGGAAAGAACTCAAATACAAAAGCTAACCTTACACATAAAGGAGTTAGAGAAAAAACAGCAGATGGACCCCACGCCCAGCGGAAGAAGAGAGTTAATAAAGATTAGTGTAGAACTCAACGAAATCGAGACCAGAACAACTGTGGAACAGATCAACAAAACCAGGAGTTGGTTCTTTGAAAGAATTAATAAGATACTAAACCATTAGCCAGCCTTATTAAAAAGAATAGAGAGAAGACTCAAATTAATAAAATCATGAATGATAAAGGAGAGATCACTACCAACACCAAGGAAATACAAACGATTTTAAAAACATATTATGAACAGCTATACGCCAATAAATTAGGCAATCTAGAAGAAATGGACGCATTCCTGGAAAGCCACAAACTACCAAAACTGGAACAGGAAGAAATAGGAAACCTGAACAGGCCAATAACCAGGAAGGAAATTGAAGCAGTCATCAAAAACCTCCCAAGACACAAGTCATCCAAAACCTCCCAAGACGCAACCTCCCAAGACACAAATCTCCCAAGTCCAGGGCCAGATGGCTTCCGTGGGGAATTTTATCAAATCTTTAAAGAAGAAACCATACCTATTCTACTAAAGCTGTTTGGAAAGCTAGAAAGAGATGGAGTACTTCCAAACTCGTTCTATGAGGCCTGCATCACCTTAATTCCAAAACCAGACAAAGACCCCACCAAAAAGGAGAATTACAGACCAATATCCCTGATGAACATGGATGCAAAAATTCTCAACAAGATACTAGCCAATAGGATCTAACAGTACATTAAGAAAGTTATTCACCATATCAAGTAGGATTTATCCCCGGGAAACAAAGGCTGGTTCAACACTCGTAAAACAATCAATGTGATTCATCATATCAGCAAGAGAAAAACCAAGAACCATATGATCCTCTCATTAGATCCAGAGAAAGCATTTGACAAAATACAACATCCATTCATGATCAAAACTCTTCAGAGTGTAGGGATAGAGGGAACATCCCTCAACATCTTAAAAGCCATCTACGAAAAGCCGACAGCAAATATCATTCTCAATGGGGAAGCACTGGGAGCCTTTCCCCTAAGATCAGGAACAAGACAGGGATGTCCACTCTCACCACTGCTGTTCAACATAGTACTGGAAGTCCTAGCCTCAGCAATCAGACAACAAAAAGACATTAAAGGCATTCAAATTGGGAAAGAAGAAGTCAAACTCTCACTCTTCGCTGATGACATGATACTCTACATAGAAAACCCAAAAGCCTCCACCCCAAGATTGCTAGAACTCATACAGCAATTTGGTAGCGTGGCAGGATACAAAATCAATGCCCAGAAGTCAGTGGCATTTCTATACACTAACAAAGAGACTGAAGAAAGAGAAATTAAGGAGTCAATCCCATTTACAATTGCACCCAAAAGCATAAGATACTTAGGAATAAACCTCACCAAAGAGGGAAAGGATCTATACCTTAAAAACTATAGAACACTTCTGAAAGAAATTGAGGAAGACACAAAGAGATGGAAACATATTCCATGCTCATGGATTGGCAGAATTAATATTGTGAAAATGTCAATGTTACCCAGGGCAATTTACACGTTTAATGCAATCCCTATCAAAATACCATGGACTTTCTTCAGAGAGTTAGAACAAATTATTTTAAGATTTGTGTGGAATTAGAAAAGATCCCGTATAGCCAGGGGAATTTTAAAAAAGAAAACCGTATCTGGGGGCATCACAATGCCAGATTTCAGGTTGTACTACAAAGCTGTGGTCATCAAGACAGTGTGGTACTGGCACAAAAACAGACACATAGATCAATGGACCAGAATAGAGAACCCAGAAGAGGACCTTCAACTTTATGGTCAACTAATATTTGATAAAGCAGGAAACACTATCCAGTGGAAGAAAGACAGTCTCTTCAATAAATGGTGCTGGGAAAATTGGACATCCACATGCAGAAGAATGAAACTAGACCACTCTCTTATACCATACACAAAGATAAACTCAAAATGGATGAAAGATCTAAATGTGAGACAAGATTCCATCAAAATCCTAGAGGAGAACACAGGCAACACCCTTTTTGAACTCGGCCACAGTAACTTCTTTCAAGATACATCTACGAAGGCAAAAGAAACAAAAGCAAAAATGAACTATTGGGACTTCATCAAGATAAGAAGCTTTTGCACAGCAAAGGATACAGTCAACAAAACTAAAAGACAACCTACAGAATGGGAGAAGATATTTGCAAATGACATATCAGATAAAGGGCTAGTTTCCAAGATCTATGAAGAACTTATTATACTCAACACCAAAGAAACAAACAATCCAATCATGAAATGGGCAAAAGACATGAAGAGAAATCTCACAGAGGAAGACATAGACATGGCCAACATGCACATGAGAAAATGCTCTGCATCACTTGCCATCAGGGAAATACAAATCAAAACCACAATGAGATACCACCTCACACCAGTGAGAATGGGGCAAATTAACAAGGCAGGAAACCACAAATGTTGGAGAGGATGTGGAGAAAAGGGAACCCTCTTACACTGTTGGTGGGAATGTGAACTGGTGCAGCCACTCTGGAAAACTGTGTGGAGGTTCCTCAAAGAGTTAAAAATAGACCTGCCCTACGACCCAGCAATTGCACTGCCGGGGATTTATCCCAAAGATACAGATGCAATGAAACGCCGGGACACCTGCACCCCAATGTTTCTAGCAGCAATGTCCACAATAGCCAAACTGTGGAAGGAGCCTCGGTGTCCATCGAAAGATGAATGGATCAAGAAGATGTGGTTTATGTATACAATGGAATATTACTCAGCCATTAGAAACGACAAATACCCACCATTTGCTTCAACGTGGATGGAACTGGAGGGTATTATGCTGAGTGAAGTAAGTCGATCGGAGAAGGACAAACATTATATATTCTCATTCATTTGGGGAATATAAATAATAGTGAAAGGGAATAGATGGGAAGGAAGAAGAAATGGGTAGGAAATATCAGAAAGGGAGACAGAACATAAAGACTCCTAAGTCTGGGAAAGAAACTAGGGGTGGTGGATGGGGAGGAGGGCGAGGGGTGGGGGTGAATGGGTGACAGGCACTGAGGGGGGCACTTGACGGGATGAGCACTGGGTGTTATTCTGTGGGCAAATTGTACACCAATAAAAAATAAATTTATTATTTAAAAAAAGAAAAACTGCATTTTGTGAATATGCTCAAACTAACATGTATGAAGAGGTCATTTGGAGGGGCCGTCTGATAATTTGAAAAGCTAGGTGGCTGGCTGTTCCATTGCCCCACTATTCCAGCATTAGCCATTCTATTATTGAACTGAATGAAAGACTGAGCAACTGCTGAACTGAGGCCATCAGCCCATGTTGCTGACCCACAGAAACTATGAGAGATAATAAAATAATTGCTTATTTTGGGATGCTAAATTTTGTGAGGTTTGTTATATAGTAATAGTAACCAGAAAACTAATTGTCAAGTATCTGTTTGGGTACTAGATATAGTTTTATTACTGATTTCTCACAGGTCTGTGTAAACACATGTGATTTCATTCTGAACAAATATTAAATGTGTAGGGCAGCCCAAGTGATGCAGCGGTTTGGCGCCGCCTGCATCCTGGGGTGTGATCCCGGAGACCCAGGATCAAGTCCCACATTGGGCTCCCTGCATGGAGCCTGCTTCTCCCTCTGTCTGTGTCTCTGCCTCTCTCTCTCACTCTCTCTCTGTGTGTCTATGAATAAATAAATAAAATCTTAAAAAAAATTAAATGTGTAATATACACATATTTTCTGATTAGATCATAATTACTCACTGAATATGGCATGCATGTTGGACATTTTTAATGCAAACAGAATTTGACTTCAGTAACTTTTAAAAACATGTTATTTATTCATTTATTTATTTATTTATTTATTTATTTATTTAAGAGAGAGGGGAAACAAGAGATAGTGCATGAGTGGTGGGGTGGGGCAGAGAGAGAGGGAGAAGCAGACTCTCCATGAAGCAGGGAGCCCAATATAAGGCTCCAATACCAGGACCCTGGGATGATGACCTGAGCCAAAGGCAGACACTTAACCAACTAAGCCACCCACATGCTCTTATCTTCAGTAATTTTTTATTTTCTATTAAGCTCACAAATTATATATTCATAGCTAGCAGTTAAGTTACCACATATTATTATTATTACTAAAGAATTTTGAAAGTGTGAACTATAAGAGTTCGAAAAGGGACTTATTCTTAAGTTCTTTGGTTAGACAAGTCTGCAGGAATGCTGAATTACAAAGGATTTAGAAAACATATAAGTAGGGAGAAGAGAACACTCTAGAGAGAATCAGTAGCATACCATGAATTTCCATGGGTATTTTGCATAATCACAAGTAAAATGATTGAACAGGAGCATTATTTATTTGAATATCAGCAGGAAATAAAATCAATAGGTAATTAGAGGCAAAAATGCCCAGCAAATCATTATGCATTCTGATCATAAAATGTAAGAAATAAGAACATTTAAAGGTGCTTAAGGAAATAATTGGTGGTTACAGAGTGGTGTTTTAGAAAACCTGAGGACAATACATGTGACGAAATAGTACCAAAATCTCAAAAGAATGATGTTCATAAAAACAACATTAAACAAAGAAAAGAACAGAATAGTAAAATTACATATAAAAATAGTTTTTCACCCATTACAGAGTAAAGTGTTTGTATTGTAAAACAAAACATTACGTCAGAGCACTGGGGTAGCTCAGTCCGTTTAGGGTCCCCCTTTTGGTTTCAGCTCAGATCCTGATCTCGAAGTTGTGGGAGGGAGCCCCACATCAGGTTGCCTGCTCTGTAGGAGGTCTGTTTGGGATTCTTTCCATCTCCCTCTGCCACTGTCCCTGTTCACTCCCCACCCTCATAAATAAATAAATAAATAAATAAATAAATAAATAAATAAATAAATAAATAACACAGAGAGGATTTCTGCTTCTGGGAAGATTGGTACACCTTTTAATCTATTCCTTCAGTGAATAAGACTAAAACCACTGCACATTATTTAGAAAACAAGCATAAGAAAATTCTGAAAGATGGAAAGAAGAAAACGATTTGGCTAAAAACATAAATGGCAATTTCCTTGTGTTTTCTTTTTGTCCCATTCATCTCAGACTGGGTAAAGGCAAGGCCAAAAAGCTGAGGAATGGAGGAAGTGGAGAAATCCTAGCAAAAGCCTGGTTTTTCAGGAATCCCTGGGTGGCTCAGTGGTTTGTTGCCTGCCTTTGGCCCAGGGCGCGATCCTGGAGTCCTGAGATCGAGTCCCATGTCAGGCTCCCTGCATGGAGCCTGCTTCTCCCTCTGCCTGTATCTCTGCCTCTCTCTCTCTCTCTCTCTCTCATGAATAAATAAATAAAATCTAAAAAAAAAAAAAAAAAATAGCCCAGTTTTTCCAACCAATGTAGTCTAGCAGGACAGAAATTTTAAATAGCAATCATACTATTCCAGCAAAAGATGACTAAAAAGACTAGAAGTCTGTAACTAGGTACCTTGACACCTTCCCTTATCCTATGTTCCTCTTAGTGTGTATATCAGACAAGGCTGAGTGGGGAGCTGAGACTTTGATCATCACTGGGTAGTAATAAAGCTTCTCTTCTGCTTTTCAGTGGAGACCCATGGGGAACCTCCACCCTCATTGCCACCAGGTAATAAAAAGGCATGCTGGGATCCCTGGGTGGTGAAGCGGTTTGGCGCCTGCCTTTGGCCCAGGGCGCGATCCTGGTAGACCAGGGATCGAATCCCACATTGGGCTCCCGGTGCATGGAGCCTGCTTCTCCCTCTGCCTGTGTCTCTGCGCCTCTATCTCTCTCTCTGTGACTATCATAAATAAATAAAAATTTAAAAAAAAATTTAAAAGGCATGCTCCCATTGCTTACTGAGATTGTGATCAGAGAGGCCAAATGAAGAGTCAAGGCTCATCAACATCCATTAGTAATGAGTTCAACTCTTCCTGGTGTTAGTGGGGGATACGTGGGGGAACAAGCCTCTTTTTTTTTTTCCTTTCAGCAATATGTTATCAGTGGAGACCTAAGGAAGAGCTTGAACTACTACCTCTGTCCAGTAGTAAGAAGCCTCCTCACTTCCAGAATATCAATGGAGACAAGTGAACATTTTAGACTTCCACCCCCATGAGTAAGGAGTCAACATTCACCCACTGAAGAAGTGTTAGATGACCCCTGTTAAAACACAAAATTTAAATAAAATCCAGAATCTTGTAATATAATATCCAAAATGTACAGGTTTTAATAGAAAACCATCTGTCATAACAAGAACCAAGAAAATCTAAAACTGAATGAAAAAAAATCAGTATATGCCAATAAAATCCTGAAATACATATTAGAATTATATGATAAGTATTTTAAAGCAGTCATCATAAAAATGTTTCATTGTGAAATTATGAAATAACAAAGAAATAATAATAGAAAAATAGAAATAATAATAATATCAATAATAATGATAATAGAAAGTCTCAGCAAAGACATGGAAAACTCTGGAAGAAAGAGAAGATATAAAGATCCAAATAGAAATTTATTCATAAAAAATACAATAACAAAAAAGTCCTTCAATAAATTGGCTCAAAAGTAGAAGAGAAGGTGAGATAATCAGTAAATTTAAACATAGAACTATTTAATTATGCATTCTGGACAACAGTGAGAAAATTGATTTAAAAAAATGAAAATTAGGGATGTGAGGGAAATAGCAGATCAAACAGCATACTTTAGAGCCTCCAAAAGAGAGAAAAAGATGTAGCTGAAAATGTATTCAAAGAAATAACAGATAAAAACTTCTCATATATGGCAAAATATATCAACCTAATGACTCAAGAGGCTAAAGGGATTCCAGAGGGGATAAACCGCCCCCAGAAAAATAGAATCCAAGGTACATTATTATCACACAGTTGAAAACTAAAGACAAAGAAACAAACAAGAAGCACTCTTGAAAGCACATAGAGAAAAATAACACATTAGTTATAGGAGAAAAAGAACTTGAATAATTGTGGATTTCTGATCAGAGATTGTAGAAGCCATAGGGTATTGGCAAAATAGTTTTTGAATGCTGAAAAAAGGAGCATCTTAGAATCCTATAGGTAGAACTTAAAAGAAAAAGTTGGAAACTTCAACACTGCTCATTTTAGTTATTGCCAGTAGATAGAAATTCAGCAAGGACATAGAAGAACCCAGTACCATTAAATAATATGATTTAATTGACATTTTAAAGCACTTTTCCCAACAATAGAATATACATTGTTTTCAAGCACTCATAGAATATCTGCGAAAATAGACTATATCCTGGGACATAAAAGAATGTTCAACAAACTTTAATAATTGAAATCATAAGGTATGTTCTCTGAGGAAAATGAAACCAAACTAGAAATCAATAACAGAATGAAAACAGAAATATCTTCAAACACTTGGAAATTAAACTGTACACTTCCAAGTACATAACTAACAGGTCAAAGAGAAACTCTGAAGGGAAATAAAAATACATAAAATGAATAAGAATATAAATACAACATTATCAAGTTTATGGGATGTATCTAAAAACATAGAAGGGCAATTCACAGCCATAAATGCTTATATTACAAAACAAGGAAAAGTTTCACATCAGTAGTTTAAGTTTCTATGTCAGGAACCTAGAAAAAGAGTAAAATCATCCTCAAGACATCACTGGGAGGGAAATACCTTATCAAGGATGAAATAAGGGATATCACAGCAATCCTCAATGGGTAGCCTGCTTCTCCCTCTCCCTCTGCCTTTGACTCCCAGTGCTTGTGCTCTCTCTCAATCAAACAAATAAAATCTTTTAAAAAAATTATAATAAATTTAAAAACTCCATACAAGAGATAAAAGAACAGCTATGTGCCCTTGGTTTTGGCAAAGAGTTCTTAAATAGGACATAAGTATTACCATGTATATATATGTATAATATATATGTATACATATATACTTGTACACACACACATGTGTGTTCCTAAGTGCGGGAGTGTGATGTGTCTTACAAAGAAAATGCAAGTATTAGATAAGCTTTGTTTAGTTGTGAGTTATTGTGTCATTTGCTGTGAACTCAGTGTTAGAGAACCAACAATATACAGCACATTAAATAAGGTACTTCAAAACTGAATCATACCCAAAAAGATTGTGTATTGATCAATTGACAAAAGTGTTGTGACCAGAGTCTTGGAGGAACTTAATTTTTTATTATTACTAGGAGAAATGCTTCAGTGTTTGCTAATTCATGCTTGGAGTGACTTTATAAAGCCACAATAATTAACTGTTACAAATAATTAGATTCAAATGTGTGTATGTGTATATTTGAATTCTATAAATCAATTATTAAAAAAAGCAGATAGTGCTCCTTTTTCTTTTTAGTGAATAAAAATGTCTAAACAAAACAGGTACTTTACAAAAGACAATACACAAATAGCTGATTGACAGGGGTTTTCAGAAAGCCTGTCAGAAATAAGAATGGCTTTGTCCTGTGTTCCAGTCAAGCCCGTTCCTTCCACTGGCCGACCTTAACAGGAAGCCAGTTCACAGGGGAGTTTATAGGCTTCCTCTCCTCACCACAGAGAGATGGATATAAAGGGCCTGAGATACACGCATACTGTTCTGCAAACATATTAAATGGGAAACACTGGTTGGGGTTGAAGTTCCCAGTGGTAACCATAGGTGATGGTTGCTAGATCGTGTAAATCACATGCTTCTTTTATTATCCCCAGGAATATGTAAGTGATCTCAAATATTGAGTGTGATGGACATTTTTGCAGTCTTCATGTTGGGGGCTGAGTTGGATTTAATTTGACTTAGAAGAAAATCAATTTTCTTCCCAATGAAGACTGTTTCAAAGGTAGTTGGAGAAGTTTCCATCTTGACTGTAGAACAAATTGTGCAATATGGAAGTTATCTAATTCTAATTTGTAAAAATTTGACCATAAAACTGCCTAAGCACAGTCATTATATTTTCAGTAATATTTCAAAATTCAAAATCTATTCTATGATTGTATTCATCCATTTATATTTGCTTGGGAGAATTAAAAAATATATTACCTTGTAATGATTTTAATGTATTAGAAAAGTATGGTAGATATATAATTATTTATCTCTGTGTGTATGTATTAATTTCCTATTTTTGCCTACTTATTATGTTTTATATCTTCTCTCTTAATCTAATTTATTATTAATTTTTAATCTAATTGGAGCTATCAATTCAATTTTCACTTTTCTTATTTTGTCTATTTCTCACTTTATTACTGTCTCCTTTTTAATAATTTTATATAATTTCTCCTTTCATTTCTTACATTGATTTTAATTTCTTCCTATATATTTAATAATCAAAACATTTAATCCTATAATTATTGCTAAGGGTAATATTTTGGTTTGATACTTGATATTTTTAAATGTTTTATGATTTGAACTATTTTTGAAGTTTTATAGCTTATCTCCAGTTTATTAAGATGCATCAGAAAATGTGGCCAGTTAAATTTCTACTTTTTACATTAATTGACATTCTCTTGTGGCCCAAGTATTATATAAATAATTTCAAAACTATTTAAAGTATGTAATTTTTCAGTTTTATTGAGATATAATTGACAAATGAAATTGTAAATTTCATTTTTCGTATTTAAAGTATATAGTATGATACAGTGTGATGATCTGCCATACGGATACATTGTGAAAGAATTTCTACCATCAAGTTAATTAACACCTCCATCACCTCACTTTATTTACTTTTTCTTGGCAAGTTCTACTCAGCAAATTTTAATTATATAGTACAGTACTCTCAACTATGGTCACCATGTTATACAATAGATTCTCCATCTTTATCTTATAGCTTTAAAGTTTGTACCCTTTACCAGTCTCTGCCAATATCCCCCACCTTGAGCCCCTGGCAACCACCATTCTACTTTTTGTTTCTATGAGTTCTACTTTTAAAAAGATCCTACATAAAGTATTACCATTGCATATTTATCTTTCTCTGTCTGGCTTATTTTACTTAGCATAATGCCCTCCAATTTCATCCATGCTGTAAAAAATGACAGAACTTCCTTTTTTTAAAAAAAAAGATTTTATTTAGTTATTTGAGAGAGAGAGAGAGAGAGCACATGAGCAGGAGAGGGAGAGGGAGAGGGGCACAGAGAGGGGCCAGAGGGAGATGGGCAGAGGGAGAGCATGGGTTTTTGACAGGGGTTTTCAGAAAGCCTATCAGAAATAAGAGATGGGAGGGAGAAGGAGAAGCAGACTCCCCACTAAGCAGGGAGCTGGATATGAGGGCTCCATCCCAGGACCTTGGGATCATAACCTGAGCAGAAAGCAGATGCCTAACCAATGGACCCTCCAAGGTGCCTCAGGATTTACTTTTTTTAGGGCTGAATAATATTTTACTACATATACACTGTGTAATAAGTATTATATATATATAATATATATATATATAATATTATATATAATATATCACATTTCCTTTATCCATTCTTCTGTCAGTGGACAATTAAATTGTTTCCTTGTCTTGGCTATAGTGAATAATGTGGTTACAAAATGGCAATACAGATATCTCTTTGAGATAGTGGCTTTGTTTTTTTTTGTATATATACCTAGATGTGGGATTACTGGATCATATGGTGATTCTATTTTTTACTTTTTGAAGAAACTATATTGTTTTCTGGTGGCCGTACTATTTTATATTCCCACTAGCGATATACAAGCGTTCCCTTTTTTTTCCACATCCTTACCAGGATTTGTTATATCTTGTGTTTTTTATAATAACAATTCTAACAGGTTGAGACAGTATCTCATTATGTCAGGTGCTTTTGATTTGTATTTCCCTGATAATCACTGGATTAACATTGAATAAGTTTTCATGTACCTGTTGGCCATTTCTATGTCTTCATACAAAATGTCTATTCAAGTCCTCTGCCCATTTTTAAATTGGGTCACTTGCTTTTTTCTATTGAATTATATGGATTCTTTATATATTTTGGATACTAACCCTTCATCACATATGTGGCTTTTACATATTTTCTGTCATTTGATAGGTTGCCTTTTTATTTTGTTGATGATTTCCTTTATTGAGAAGAAACTTTAGTGTGGTATAGTCTCACTTATTAATTTTGGTTTTGTTGCTTTTGCTTTCAAATAAAAAAAAGATACCAAGACTAATATCACGGAACTTACCCACTTTTTTCATGGTTTCAGGTCTCACATTCAAGTCTTTAATCCAGCTTGACTATTTTGTGAATGGGGTAAGAAAGTGGTCTAGTTCCATTATTTTGCATGTGCCTGTCCAATTTTCCTAAAACTATTTTTTAAAGAGATCATCCTTTCTCCATTGCATATTTTTGGCTTCTTTATTCTAAATTAATTGATCACATAAGCATGAGTTTTTTTCTGGGCTCTCTCTTCTGTTCCATTGGTTTATGTATCTGTTTTTATGCCAATACCATATTATTTTGATTACTATAGCTTTGTAGTATAGTTTACAATCAGAAAGTGTGATGCCTCCCACTTTGTTCTTTGTTCATGACTGAGTTGGCTATTCAGGACTTTTTTGGTTCCATATAAATTTTAAGATTGTCTATTCTATTTCTGTGAAAAATGGCATTGGAATTTTGCAAAGAATTATATTGAATCTATAGATTCCTTGAGTGGTATGGATGTTTTAATAATATTAATTCTTCTAATCCATAAACACAAAATGTCTTTGATTTATTCATGTTATCTTCAATTTCTTTCATCTATATTTTGTAGTTTTGAGGATACAAATTTTTTCAACTCCTTGGTTTAATTTATTCCTAAGTATTTCATTCTTTTTGCTGCTACCATAAATGGGATTGTTTTTTAAATTTTCATTCTGATTCATTGTTGGGATATAGAAATGCAACTGATTTTTGCATATTGACTTTGTATTTTATAATTTTATCAAATTTGTGTATTAGTTGTGACAGTTTTTAGTGGAGTCTTTACAGGTTTCTATATACAGTATCATTTGCAGATAGTGTCAGTTTTACTTCTTCCCTACAAATACGGATATCTTTTTATTTTCTTTATCTGATTGCTATGACTAAGACTTCCAGTACTATATTGAATAAAAGGGTGAAGAGTAGACATCCCTATCTTGATCCTGATCATGGAGGAAAAGCTTTTAGCTTTTCACCATTGAGTATGATTTTAGCTGTACGTTTGTCATATATGCCCTTTATTTATATTGAAAGATGCTCCTTCTACAACAATTTGTTGAAAGTTTTTACTATAACCAAAATTTGCATTTTGTCAAATGACTTTTCTGCATCTAATGAGGTGATCACATGATTTTTATCATTTTTTAAAGCATGATGTATCACTTTGATTGATTTGTAAATGTTGAACCACCTTTGGATCCCTAGAGTAAATCCCACTTGATCATGGTGAATGATCCTTTTAATGTACCATTGAATTTAGTGTGAATATTTTGTTGAGAATTTTTAGATTTATGTTCTTCAGGAATATTGGCCTGTGATTTTCTTGTGACAACCTTGTCTGGTTTTGATATCAGGGTAATGGTGGCATCATAAAATGAGTTTTGAAGTGTTTTTCTCTTCTACTTTTTGGAAGAATTTGAGAAATATTGGTAATAGTTCTTCCTTAAATGTTGGTAGAATTCACCAGTGAAGACATCTGGTCTTAGAGCTTTCATTCTTGGCAGCTTTATTGATTATTACAATTTCCTTACTTCTCCTTAGTCTGGTCAGATATTCTATTTCTTGATCAATCTTGGTAAATCATACATTTCTAGAAATGTAGTCATTTCTTCTAGATTATTTAACTATTGCCATGTAATTATTCATAGTAGTTTCTTATGATACATAGTATTTCATCAGTTACAATGTCTCTTTTTCATTCCTGATTTATTTCCTCCTCTCTTTTTTTGGTTCCTTAGACTAAAGTTTTGTCTCTTTTGTCTTTTTTTTTAAAAAGCTCTTAATTATACATTAATCTTTCCTTTTGTCTTTTATTCTCTATTTCATTTATTTCTACTTTAATTTTTGTTTTTTCCTTCCTTCTACTAAGTTAGAACTAGAGTGTCATTTTTTTTTTTTTTGCTTCCATGAGATATAAATTTAGGTTGTTTATTTGAGGGTTTTTTTTTCAAGTGTTGTCTAATCCTTTCCTCTTCTTCTTCCTACTACTTGGTATCCACATTCTCAGATATATTGAGAGTGCAAAGAAGATACTGTTTACATTTACCTTTGTGTCCTACAACAAATCTTGCATAAAATTTAACTTTTGCCATTTAAGGCTGTCTATTTTCCCTTCATATTTCAGATGCTATATCTTCATGGATTCCATATGTGAATTGCTTACTTGGCTGCTGTTGGTTGATCCATCAATGATTAGTATGTTAGCGCTCTTTGTATTTGAGTAGATTCTCTTCAGATCTCCCTCTGGATCCTATTAGAATCATTTCTCAGAACTCAAGTTAAAGATCTAGAAATCAATTTACTTTGAGGAGAATGGGAGTAAGTCATAAGAGATGGATGATGACAGAGAAGAAAGTTACAGAACAAGACTGTGTGCATCTCTGGCAAATGCTTCCCCCTTATCCATCATTACAGCACTCCTACCTTGCCCTCAGAATAAAACTTGCTTCTTGCTGTATTATGTTGCCCTAATAACCTGAGCCACTCAGGCACAGCTGCTTTTAAATTCTTCTTATCATCAGCACTGTGGAGCTTTCTGTGATGTCCCACAACCTGCCTTTTCCTGCCACTATCCCAAGAGGAAACATTCATGTGGTCCCAGAGTATTGCATCCTCACTTTCAGGAGGTCACACTCCTTTCTCAGAGAAAAGATTTATATTCCAGCCAGAAAAGTGCTTCTATTTAATGCCCTCTCATCATAGTAAATGGAGTTTCTGCCATCTTGATTACTGTCCTTTATGGCTTCCAATATTGCTGCTGATGCTGTGGCTATTATTTATTTTATTTATATATTTATATGAGTGAGGGTTTGAATAGTTTGATTATGCTCTATTAGTAGGTGAAAGCAGATGAGAAGAAATACTCCTGCTATTACTTTTTATTTATATATTGATAAATAATATATTTATCATTTGATGCTATTTTACTAAATATAGTTAGAATTTTTTAAGAGTTAGCCAAAAGTTTTCTTTCTTCTTAAAGAAAATGCATGACTCTATTTACTTATACTTCAGATATCAACTATTTTATTATGCTGTGACCTCAGATGACCCCCATGAGCTTTTGAGATATTTGGAATTCTTTATTAAAACACTACTAGAAGGGCACCTGGTGTCGCAGTCAGTTAAGCATCCAACTCTTGATTTCCAACCCATGATCTCAGGGTTGTGGAATTGAACCCTGCAACAGGCTCCATGCTCCGGTGAGGTCTGCTTTCCCCTCTTCCTCTGCTCCTCCCCCTGCTTTCTCTCTGTCTCTCAAATAAAACAGATTTTTAAAAACCAATTGATATGCTATGTTTTTTTAAGTAGAATCATGACAAATGGCATTTTCTACAAATATGCTTCACAAGAAATTATCACTTTTGTGACTTCTGCTTTGAGTTTTAAGATAATTTTTACTTCTTTTTCAGTTTGTGGCAGTATTTAAGACAATTGAGCTGTCAGATAAGTAACTCATGGGGAGCAGCTTTACACTAATTTACCTATGTTTAAATAGAATGGGGGACACCTGAGTGGCTCAGAGGTTGAGTGTCTGCCTTCGGCTCAGGTGGTGATCCCGGGGTCCTGGGATCGAGTCTCACATCAGGCTCCCTATATGGGAGCCTGATCCTCCCTCTGCCTATGTCTCTGCCTCTCTGTGTCTCTCATGAATAAATAAAATCTTTAAAAAATAATAAATAGAATGGCATCTGATACTAAAACTACTGAGAACTGATACTTCTATCTTTCCTTAAATAAATAAAAAGCCTATATAATCTCTCAGAAGGTAAACACCTAATTTTTACCCCAAAAGTCACCTTTTTTTCTTAGAGAAAAAGAATGTTTTTTCCCTTCAAGCATGCTTGTCTTACTAAGTAAGAAACTTTATACACCTGCTTCATGCTCTGCCACTGCCTAATCACATTCATTGCATTCTGCATTTTACATATATTCCCTAGAGTTACACTAAGGAATATATACTAATCATTAAAGAGAACTGAGAAATGGTTCTTTCTCCAAAGTCATGTAACAACATAAGCAATGATACCCTGAAGACCTGTCCCTAAAAAGTAACTAAAATTTAGTTTCATGCATTATAGATTTGTTATGATGATAACTGATTTTTAATTTAAATAAATAAGAAAAAGAGAAATCAGAACTTCAAACAGGAATCTCATACTCCAAACTGTTCAATTCCTCAGATGCTTCAATAAAGAACTAAAATGATCTTATATACTATTGACCTGTACCTGGGGAACATTTTCCCCTCTCCAAATTGTAAAAGCCAGGCATATATAGAAATAGTAAGTGGATGATTTTATACTCAGCACTTGAAATCAAAGTAAATAAAAAATAATTTGCTCAGCAACCACATGACCAGGGAGTGTATCATAGACATGATTGATATTTGATTTCTTAGCCACAGCTCTCCTCATTGATGGTGATGTATGGATTGTCATACTTGCCTTTGCTGGTTTTGAGTGTTCTCTTTTGAGGGTCTTTACCTTATATAGGTCTAAATGTTACAGTATTGCCCTTAGAATAGTGGTTCCATTTTATTCTCTCTCTTTTTTTTTTTTCTTGTACAGGTAACAGCTAACACTTATAGAACATCATAACTTGTGGAGTAGTCTTATAAGCTCTTTATAGGAAACTTATTTCTTCCTCATGCAATTCTATGAGATATTGCTAATATTATCAATGGACATTTTTACAGATTTGAAAACTGGTTCTCCAAAGTAATTTGCGTAAAGTCACTAGCCAGCAAGTTATAGATCTGGACAGGGCAGGGTGAATCTGGTTCTCAAGCCTTTAGCTATTGAAAAGACACTCAAAAGATCTAAAGAACTGAGATGTAAAGGGAAAATGGAACTTTTTCCAGTGATGGTATGCATCTTAGTAACAATTATTTCAATTTTATATACAAACAAAAATGTTACTCTTAAACTATGTGCTGCACTCATTTATTTGTCACTTAAATAGGAACTGAAATGGGAGTTTTAGTAGAGATTTAGCAGAGACTCATGCTCTGCCATGATAAAAAAAGAGCCACCTTAGAGTGGAATTCTTGTTATTCTGGATAACTAATAGCACTATACATCCATTCTTGAATTAAATCTCTTCAACAGTGTACAAGGCCAACACACTGTCCTCAAGAAGCTTACAGTTTAGAACACTCCAAGGAACTTCACCTATTGACATACTCTGCTCAGTTATGATGTTGGGCACTATGTCTTTTTTGCTAATATTCTTGCTATCATTTGCTTGAACCTGCTTCTGTATTGTGGTAATGGGCATAATGATATGTCACTAATGATTTTCTGCTTTCCTTGGCAATTAAGGACCTCAGTTCTAGAATAATTGTGCAGACTCAAGGCAATTAGAGACATCCTACTGAGAGTCCACCACCTCAAGCCACATTAGCCTTATCCTAATGCATATTATCATTTTTTATTTGTTTCATCAATGACAGTGATTAGAAGGCTTTGAGACATTCAAATAACTTGTCTCCTATCATGAACAAAATTTTATAATCAATGCCAGAAATTTTCTGAATGTCTCTGAATTCTAAGGAAATACAGTATCAGGTTTTTGAAATATATGGGAGAGCTAGGCTTTTAGAAAGTCTTTATTAGTCAGTGTTCTTTGGGGAAAGAGGATGAACAAGAAGTCTATATATGGGGAGATTTGCTTTAAGTAATTAGTTCATGAGATTATGAAGGCTGGCAAATTCAGAATCTGTAGGCACATCAACAGGCAGGAGACCTAGGAAGAGTGATAGTCTGAGTCCTAAAAGTCCTCTGCTCTTAGATTTCCTTCTGGTTCAGAGAAAGTTCTTGTTTAAGCCTTTAACTGATTGGATGAGACCTACTCACATTATAGAGAATAATCTGCCTTACTCCAAATCTTCCAATTTAAATGCTAATCTAGTCAATCGGAGAAGGACAAACATTATATGGTTTCATTCATTTGGGGAATATAAAAAATAGTGAAAGGGAATAAAGAGGAAAGGAGAAAAAAGTGAGTGTGGGCAGGGGGTGGGGGTGACTGGGTGAGGGGCACTGAGGGGGGCACTTGATGGGATGAGCACTGGGAATTATGCTATATGTTGGCAAATTGAACTCCAATTAAAAAAAAAGGAAAAAAAATAAATGCTAATCTCATTCAAAAACCCCTTCACAAAAAGATCAAAATAATATTTGGCCACATCTGGGTACCATGGCTTCACCAAGTTAATACCTAAAATTAACCATCACATCATCCTATTTAAAGTAGTTTTGTGTGTGAAGTATGAGACAGATTTATTGAATATATGTCCTTAGCTCTTCCTTAGATGAGCCAATTTGTAATAATCTTATTCCTTCATGATTACAATTTGGATGAATTTCAAAATAATTATGCCAAGTGAAAAAGGCCAACCTCAAAAGTTTTGATTTGTATGTGAAGTTGGTAAAATCTGAATTAAACTCTGATTGTACCAAAGTCAGTTTCTGGCTTGAATATACATATGCAAGATATTACAATATGAGGAGACTGGATAAAGAGCACAAGAAATCTATTCATACATTTTTTTCCAAGTTCTGGGAATCTATGATTATTCCAAAATAAAAAGTTAAAGAAATTTGATATTTAACTACAAGTCAAAACCTTACATCCACACAAAAACCTGTACACAGATGTTTATAATAGTTTTATTCATAATTGCCAAAATTTGGAAGAAATTGTGATATTTTCTAGTAGGCAAATGAATAAATAAACTGTATTCCATCCAGGCAATGTATTATTATTCAGCACACACACACACACACACACACACACACACACACACACAAAAGAAAGAAAATCATGAAAATACATAGAGGAATCTTAAAAGCATAATATGAAGTGAAAGAATTATGATCCAATATTGATTCCAATAATATAACATTATGGATAAGGCAAAATATTAAAAATATCAGCAGTTGCCAGAAGTTAGGTGAGGAGAAAGAGGTGAGTACCAGAGCAGAGAGGAATTTTAGGGCAGCGACTCTACTCTGTGTGTACCACAGAGTAGATGTAATGGTGGATACATGTTATCGTATGGTTGTAAACCTATAAAACCTGGAAGACTAAAAGTGAACCTTAATGTAAATTTTGGTCTTTAGGTTTATGTAGGTTCATAAATTGTAGGAAATGTATCATCCTGATGGGGGATGTTGATAATGGGTGAGCCTGTGCATGTGTGGTAAGGGGACATATGGGAAATCTCTGTATTTTCCCAACTTTTCTGTGAACCTAGAACTACTCTAAAAAATAAAGTCCATTTTATTAAGAATTATAGAAAATTTAAAAAAATAAAAAAGGAGTTATAGAAAATAAAGGAATGGTAAAACACTATACATGACTAATATTAAGAAAACAAATGACTATATAAGAAATTGACAAGAAAAGTTATATAAGCTGTGAAGAAGGGTTATTTCATAATGATAAAAGGGCTATTCCATCAAAGAGACATAATCTTAATTGTATAGGCAACTATTAAGAAAATCTAGATTTATGAAGAAAAACCAAGGATACAGAAGAGATATAGATAAACCTAGATATAAATACATCAAAAATTATAGTTGTGGATTTTTAGACTCCTCTCTTAGAAGTTGATAAAACATGTAGACAAAAGTTAATAATAATGTATAATATTTCTACAATATTTTATCCAATGAATTATTAAATTTATAGAAAACTACTCTGAATGCAGAATTCACATGCTTTTCAAGGACACATGACTTACTAACAAAACTAGGCCACATACGAGCTATAAAATACACTATATTGTTAAAGTTAAATAAAATTATACACAGTATGTTCATTGTTCACAGTAGGATTAAGTTATATAACAAACAGAAAATATCTAGAAAAGTCTAAAATATGTAGAAATCAAGCAATACATTTCTATTTAACTCATGAATCAAGAAAGTATAAGAATATTTAGAAGTATTCAAATAGAATGATAAAACAAAACATTAAAATTACAGAGCAAGACAATAGATCAATGGAACAGAATAGAGAGAAAGTAAGAGATGCACACACACAAAAAGGAACAATGGAAATTCAGTGGAGAAAGGACAGTTTTTAATAAATGGTGTTACAACTGGACTTCTACATGCAACAACAAAAAATGAATCTAGACACAAACTTTCCATCTTTCACAAAAAATAACTAAAAGTGGATTATAGACATAAATGGAAAACGATAAAATTCTTAGAGGATTATATGGAAGAAAATCTTGATAACCCTGGGTTTGGAAATAGTTTAAAGCATCAGAAGTATGACCCATCAAAGGAAAAATTGATAAGCTGGACTTCAAAGAAATTATAAACAAATTCTTCTCCGTGAAAAACATGGTTAGAAGAATGATGAAAAAAGTCACATACAGGTAGAAAGATTTATAAAAACAAAATGAAACATAGATGTTAAAGGACTGGTATCCAAAATAAACAAAGAACTCTTAAGACTCAACAATATAAAAAAAATTAAAAATGAGTAAAAGATCTGAGCAAAGAAGACATACAGATGGAAAATAAGAATACTAAAAGATGCTCACCAGCATATGTCATTAGATAATTGACAAATCAAAAATGAGATGCACACTACATACCTACAGAATTGCTAAAATTTGAAACATTGACAACATGGAATCCTGGTGAGGCTATGAAACAACAGAAACTCTCATTCATTGTTGATGGGAATGCAAATGGTATAGCCATTTTGGAAGACCGTTTGTTTCTTGTAAAAAATTAAGTGTATTTCTACCATAACATCCATCAAGAGTGTTGACTGGTATTTACCCAAATGAGTTGGAACAAGTCCACAAAAAACGTCTGCACATAAATGCTTATAGAAGCTTTATTCATAATTGTCAGAAGTTGGAAGCAACCAAGATACCTTTCAGTAGGTAAATGAATACAGAAACTGTGGTACATTCCTACAAGGGAATATTATTCTATGAAACAGCCCAAGTGACCATTGACTGACAATGAGATAAAGATGATGTGGTATATATATAACGGAATAGTACTCAGTCATCAAAAAGAATGAAATCTTGTCATTTGCAACAGTGTGGATGGAGCCAGAGAATATTATACTAGGCAAAACAAGTCAATCAGAGAAAGACGAATACTGTATGACTTCTCTCATATGTGGAATTTAGGAAACAAAATAAACAAGATGATAAAAAGAGAGAGAAGCAAACCAAGAAACAGACTCTAAACTACAGAGAACAAACTGATGGTTACCAGAGGGAAGGTGGGTGGGGGATGTGGTAAATAGGTGATGGGAATCAAGGAGGGCACTTCTTGTGATGAACACAGGACATTGTATGGAAATGCCTGAGAGGTGACATAATTTCAGATAGAATATGAGGATTTTCTAGAGGTTACAAAATACTTTATATTTTTATTAGGATGTGGGAACTTGTATATTCATCTGACAAATTTCATTATAGTGTATGGTTAAGATCTATGAATTTCAGTGCATATAAATTATTTCTCAATAACCAAAAAAATAAAAAAATTAAAAATTAAAAAAAAACCCTAACACACAATACAGAAAATTAGCAAAGCCTGGAATTGGATCTTTGAAAGTGAAACCCAGAAAAAAGGTCCCTGTTACCAATATCAAGGAAATGATGCCACAACTACTACTATATTAAAAGGGAAATGACTGGATATTATCAACAACTTTTTGCCAATAAATTTAAAATTATGAATAAAACACAAACATTTTATTTATTTATTTTTAAAGATTTTTATCTATTTATTCATGAGAGGCACAGAGAGAGAGAGAGGCAGAGACACAGGCAGAGGGAGAAGCAGGCTCCATGTTGGGAGCCTGACGCGGGACTCGATCCCAGGTCTCCAGGATCACACCCTGGACTGATGGTGGCACTAAACCGCTGAGTCACTGGGGCTGCTCAAACACAAACATTTTAGAAAAAATGTATTTGAAAGAATCTAGGCACACACAGCGAACATACTAAGCAGTTTCATCACCCTAAATCTCTTCACCAAGCTTACCGTTTTAATTAAACCTGCCCTCCACATGTGACCTCTGGCAAACACTGATCTGTTTTTCATACATAATTTTGCATTTCCCAGAAAGCCATATTAGTGAACACATATACAGACTCTTGGAGTCTTATTTCTTTCACTTGCCATAATGCATTTGATATTTATCCATGTTGTTTCATGTACCAATACTACTTTTCATATTTATTGCTGGAGAGTATTCCATTGTCTTTATAATAAATCATCATTTTCAATTTCATAAGATACTGCCCATTTTCATTCATTGAGTAATGCATGTATATTTCATTTGCTCCAGTGTCACCAGCACTTGGTATAATCAGTTGTGTAGTGCTAGCTGAATGGAGTTTTAATTTGCATTTCCCTAATGACTAATGATGTTGAGCATCCTTTCATGGTCTCATTTGCCCTGTTTTATTTCCCTGACCATTGTAAGGGAAACCATTGTTTTAAGACCTTGCCCTTTTTGGCTGCATTGTTTGTTTTCTTATTGTTGACTTGATAAGTTATTTACCTATGTTGGAAACAGATTCTTTGTTAGATATATGATTTGCATTTTTTTTTCATAGTGTATGGTGCTTTTTAAAAGATTTATTCATTTATTGAGAGAGAGAGTGTGTGTGTGTGCATGGGGGCAAGGGCAGGACAAAAGAAAAGGGAGAGAGAACTTCTAGCAGAATCCTGCCTGAGCTTAGATCTCAACACAGGGCTAATCACAGGTCCCCAAGATCATGACCTGAGCCAAAATCAAGACTGAGATGCTCAAAAGACTTAACCACCCAGGCACCTCATGTGTTGGCTTATTTTTAATCATTATCTTAACAAATTCACAACTCAAAAGTTTTAATTGATTGAATTTATTAATTTTTCTTTTTTAATGGACTGTGATTTTGGTGTTGCATCTGAAATCTTGGTATAACTTAGTCACAAATAGATTTTCCTATCTTTTTCCTAAACAAATTTTATAGTTTTCTATTTTGCATTGGTTCTAGATCTGTTTTCAACTACTATTTTACAAGGAAACTGGATAAAGAGCACAAGTAATATGTACATATACAATTGGTATTAGGGGGGATTTTTTTCCTTTTTTTATGTGTGAATGTCCAAATGTTCCAGGACCATTTGTCCATTGAACAGTCTTTCTTTGCATCTTTGCCAAAAATCTGTTGATATAACATTTGGATCCTTTTTTAGACTCTATTATGTTTTACTTATATATGTGTCAATCCTTTTATAAATACCAAGCTGTCTTCATTACTGTAGCCTTAAGATGAGTCTTGAAATCTAGTATTGTTTGACAACTTTGTTCTTTCACAAAATTGTTTTGACTGTCTTAATTTCTTCTGCCTTTTCATATAAATTTTATTTTTCATGTCTCAGTAACTGAAGGAGTGCTGCTGTGATTTTTAGAAGATTGCATTGAATCAATATATTGATTTAAGGAGAACATGCAGCCAAAAAATATTTAGATTTTCAATTCATAAATGTGATATAGTGCTCCACTTACTTAAATTGTCTTAGGGTTCTTTCAACAGTGTTTTATAACTCTAAACAATAAAAATCTTATATATAGTTTATAAGTATTTTTGTTGCTTTTGTAAATGGCACTTTAAAATAGATTTCTAGGGATGCCTCGGTGACTCAGTGGTTGAGCTTCTGCCTTTGGCTCAGGTCGTGATCCTGGGGTCCTGGGATCGAGTCCCACATCAGGATCCCTGCAGGGAGCCTGCTTCTCCCTCTGCCTGTGTCTCTACCTCTCTCTGTGTGTCTCTGGTGAATAAATAAGTAAAATCTTTCTAAATAAATAAATAAAATAGATTTCTAGTTGTATATTACTTTGCAACAGTTTTGTGTATTTATCTTATATCCTCCCACTTGTTAAACTCAAGTTTAGAAATATTTTTTTATAGATTACATGGGATATCCTATGTAGATAATCAGGTCATTTGTGAATAAATACAATTATAGTTATGCCATCTAAATCGTTCACCTTTAATTCTTTGTCTTGCCTTACAGCACTGGCTTGGAATTCAGGTATGATGTTGAAAGAAGTGTTGAGGGCACACATTCTTGCCCAGTTCTGATCTGAGGAGGGGGTATTCAGCCTTGCACAATTGAATATTATTTTATCTGTATTTTTTTTGGAAGATTGTCTTTTTAGTGTATGAAAGTTCCTTTCTAATCTTAGTGTATTGAGAGTTTTTATTACAGATGGATATTAATTTTTTCTAATTTTTCTTCTGTAGCTATTGAGATGATCGTGTAGTGTTGTTTTTTTTTTTAATTTAGTTTGTTAATATGGTGAGCTACACTAATGGATTGTCAATTATTGAACGAGCTTTGCATTTCTCATCTAATCCCCACTTGATTATAGTAGACTTTTAAGACTATCCATTTTGGGGCACCTGGGTGACACAGTTGGTTGCATGTCTGACTCTTGGTTTCAGCTCAGGTCATGATCTCATAGTCATGAGATCAAGCTCCCCTATTGGCTCTGTTCTCATCATGGAACCTGCTTGAGATTCTCTCCCTCTCCACCTGCCCCTTCCATTCCTATCCTCTCTCTCAAATAAATAACTAAATCTCCAAAAAAGAAAAAAAAAAAGACTATCAATTTCTTGGGTGCCTGGGTGGCTCATTTGGTTAAGCATTCAACTCTAAATTTCATCTCAGGTCATGATCTTAGGGTTGTGAGATCAAGTGCCACATTGGGCTGCATGCCTAGCACAGAACCTGCTTAAGATTCTCTCTCTCTCTCTCTCTCTCTCTCTCTCCCTATGCCCCTCCACTTCCCACCTTGTCTTAATTTTTTAAAAAATAATATCAATTTACTCTCAGTGTAATGTTAGCTACATCTCTTTAATTCCCTTTCTTTCTATCTTTCTATCTCATTCTAGGAAAAGATGCCCAAGACCTCTAAGTTGTTAAGTACATTGAGGTACTAGGAGAGTGGTATTCTAGAGAGGACAGGGAAGCTTCCTGTCCCCACCTTCCACATATTCATTTTTTTCCATCTGGCTGTTCCTGAATTATGTTTTCTATAGGTAAACATATAAAAAAAATAAATTTGTTTGAAGCTAAGACAACTGAAAGTGACTTTCGTTAGGTTGAAGAAGAGAATTCTGGCCTTACATAAGACATCATTTTTGAAAATTTTAGAGAAACTAAATGTAGAAGTCAATTTTGCAAAGTCACTTCTTCCTATGGCAGCTGACAATAAAAAAGAATTTTTGATTGAGCTACCAGAGCCAGATTTCCAGGACAAGGCACAAATAATCAGTAAGATTTCAGTTGATATCAATGACAAAGTGATGTTTCTGCGGACAAAGATTTAAATAGTGCAATAAAAGAACTTTTTGATGTAGTGAATAATGTCTTCAGAAAATATCAAAGCAGAACCATAAGGAATTTGAGCACAAAAAGAAAAAAAAATGTAAAAACTCAAAAACTTCAGTGATACCCCGAAAAATGTATTTTAAAACTGGAAAAGCAATAACATTTTCAAAAATGCCTATTAACTACTTCATTAAACCAACTCAGTTCTTCAGATTTTCAAAACTGTGGCCTGAAACTTGTATGTTAATAGGTGTAGTTCTTAGTGGTAGTATTAAGCTGCCTTCATCTGTACATTTTAATGTTTGACTCTAAAAATTATTAATCCTTTCTGAAGAGATGGAATCCAGGATTTTGAATGGCACTATTGCTCTTTTATACCACATCTTTGTGAAATCTACTTTAATCATAATTTCATACTGAAAATTTTGCAATATTTTTACTATGATCATTCATTTAAGAATTATAGGCCAAAAGAATCTATGCCTTAATGTGTCATTGTATAACACTCTTAAAAGAATTGGAAATATTGATGTTTGGTTCTGACATTTTAACTTGAGCATAAGTTGTAAGATCATGTATTTAACAATAGTTGATAATATTCAATAAATAAGCTATATTTGTTTATTTATTTATTTATTTATTTATTTATTTATTTAATATTTTGCTTATTTATTCATGAGAGACACAGAGAGAGAGAGAGAGAGAGGCAGAGACACAGGCAGAGGGAGAAGCAGGCTCCATGCAGGGAGCCCGATGTGGGACTCAATCCCTGGGACTCCAGGATCACGCCCTGGGGCAAAGGCAGGCACTAAACTGCTGAGCCACCCAGGAATCCCTGCTATATTGGTTTTAAAAAGATAACCAATCAAAACTGGAAAAGAATAATAAGAAAATCTATCTACTACTACTCTATTAAAGAATTTTTTTTCTGAATTCTATAATGGGGTTTTTGGAATTCACCTATCACAATTTTGGGAGCCAGGAATGAATTCTTGAGAAAGTTACAGATATCCTGAAACCTGAGGATAAGTAAGATTTAATCTGTTGAAGTCGGGGTAAAAAGAAATAGAAATAATATTCTTCTGATAGGAAGATTTACTGACAAGGTTTTAGTCTATGTTGCCAAAACAAAGAGATACTAAAAAGATTAATGTTTATTTCTCTCTATGAAAGTTTGGAGGTAGTTATATGGCCCAGAGCAGATAGGCAGCTCTAATACATGAAATTCTTTTCATCTTTTCTTTTATCACGTAAGAGTATTTGCCATGTTAGCATCTAAGATGGCTCAGATTCACATCCAGGTGGGAAAAAAAAGAAAAAAAAATCAGACTAACTGAATTGTATATATATTGGAAATAAATTGGAAGCTGTATAAATTCTTCTCTTCGTATTTCATTATAAAAAATCTAGTGCGTGTTGGCATATCTTACTTATTATGTAAGATAAGTTATATGGGAGAAACTTTGGAAGCATGGTGATTAAAACAAAACAAAACTGGAAAGATTTGTCAAGAGAGTCTATGAAATGCCCATGTCTGTATTTTCACTTGTTTATTTTGGACCACTTTTTCCTTGGAGAAGATTAAAATATAGAAATCCATTGAAGCTATTTTTTTCCCACTCTTTAATGTCCTCTTTTTTTTTTTCTAACCATTGTTTCTGATAATAAATATTTGGCATGAAGATTTAGACCAAGAGCATGTAGTATTTTTTTTCCCAACACTTTGTGATTTATTTTGTAAGACTGAGAGTAGAAAAGAAGTTAACTCAATCAAATTCAGGTTGTAGAAGCAATTAAGTTAAAAATATATTTAATTTGTCTATAAAAATGCTTAATACTGCTTACATACGTTAGTATAGTTTTTAGTTAAATTTCAACATATGCATTGAAAATTATACGAAAATGATTTTGTTGATATTTAAGGAAAAATGATATTTAAAGGAGCATTTAATGCAAAGTGCTTATCAAGGGGTATTTAATTGTAAATAATTGTGAGTACAACCACATGTGCTTAGTAGAAATGTCAACTCACATTTTCATTATTTCTGTTTACTGATGAACTTTGGGTTTATCTTTGTGACTTTAACTCTTTAAAGGAATATCTGTTACTTGAATCCCATGTGAAGATATCTTGCGCATAAAATTATGTGAAGTGAAAGGCAACCTCCTCCCCTCTACTACCAAATCAGTATGTCCATATATCATAGCTTCTATTTCCCATTATAGGCTTTATTCCAATTTTTATTATCAATTTTCAGTGAATATATATATATTCAGCTCCTCTAATGATATCCTTGGGGACTATAAAATTATTGTGTTAATTTCTTTTCCTACAGACTGCTTTAAGGTATCCCTTTGCATAAATTGTGCAAAGCTTCTTGAAAGTCACCATAAGATTTGCCTTATTTTTCTTAGTTTTACCAGTCCAAAGTGCCCTTGTCTTTACAGTAATCTGTGCTGACAAAAACAAATGTATCTCTAATTGCCTGGTGTCAGCAGTTGGAATTAAAATTATATGGTATAAAATGAGCTAAGTGGCCACTTTATTATTTGCCCTTGGTTTTAAATGTCATTAATAGTTATGAACTGCTCCATTTATACTGAGCTATTTTCCCTCCTGGATTTGACAATTCCAGGGATAACAGGTGAAGTTCAAGGAAGGGAATTAGAGAAACTAGTGAGATGATAAAGACAATGAATGCCCTTACCTATTTGCATTCTGAAGCATGTAGTTTCCTTGTAGCACTAAGAACACTTATTAATGACTCCAAATATGAAGAATTTTATTTCAGAAAGCAAATACTTCTGGCTTGTGAAATGTTTAATTTCAATTGAGTAGATATTTATTGAACCTATACCACCATGACTCTATTTATTAAATGATCTCTTGGGCAACTGAAAGAAAATACAACCAGTACCATTAGTCTAACGTCATTTATTCTAAATGAACACTTTACTGACACTTGATTACTATCAGAGCATGTCTATTAATTTTGAAATTTTTAAGTTTTAGTGTTACACATTTTCAATACTTCAGGATAGGTCATCTTGGCAACGTCTAGCATTAATGAATTATAGGCAAAAAATGAAAAAACAAAAATTTAATAACAAAAAGAAGCAATTTCTTTTTCTAGAGACTTTTCTCCAGATACCTAGGCTTTTTTCCCATATACTGATAATTGACTTCTAAAAAAATAATTCAACTGCTAAGAAAGAAGATTAAAGTATGCTTATTTAGAACAAAGTTTTTATACACTTATATGTTTTAATAAAATACATGGGATTATCTGAGCCCTTAAAATTGGTTTTTAAAGAGTTCTTGAATTCAGTAAAAATGTTAGGGCAGATGCTAGATAACTCTGGGAGGCTAATCAGTATCTAGGGAGCTTTGTATATATGAAGCTATGATAAAATGCTACTAATTTTGGTTTCCTGCCATGTAAATGCATATACCTCTGATTTATTTAAGGGAATAATGCAGCAGATTTTGGTGAATCTGAGATTGTGATTGATGCATCAAAGTACCAGAGCAGAATGAGGAGGCCAGGCCCAGCTTTAATTACTTCATAGAAGCAGCTGTTCTCCCGTTATAGGGCATGAGTGTCATTGGCATCATCTCTGTCCTCACCCCACAGATATGGACATAATGTCTCCAGTTGATGGAGCACAGCTGTTTTGTGGGCTATCCATCCCTAAAGGAGCCAGTAAGCTGCCTGCTGCTATAGAACTATTGCGTCTGCCAGGCTGCCCTCAAGCACTCTTGCAGGGGGATAGTTATATTCACTTTATGGCAAGTATATTTGCATATCTCTCCCAGGAGCCCAGTAGATGAAGAATGCCTTTCATGAGTCATTTCCCCCTCTGCTTGGGTTTACCAGTAGACAGAATGAAAAACATCTGGGTGGTCAGTTTATAAATGATCTTATTTATCCAGGAATTTATTTTTCTGAGATTGTAAATAATAATGTATAGACCAAAGTAACTTCTAAAAATTAATACAATTATTAGAAAGAAACATATTACCATATTGGGACAGGAGTAGCCTTGTCTGGAAAATATATGTAACCATAAAGGAAAAACAGGACAAATACAACTACTAATAATTATAAATGCTTATAAGGTGAAAGTTGTATTAGGTAAAGTTTAAAATAGAAACAAGAGAAAAAGAGAATATGTTGGCATGTAATATGATAGATGAAGAATTTAGTTTTCCTAACATGCAAAGACTAGGTTAGTAAGAATGTTAACAATTCTTGTCTATATATCAATTGATATCTAGACAACTGACATGTACAAATGGCCACAGTATATTACACACTCTTCCACCACTACATAGAGACTATGTCCCTAATGTTGCACCTGCCTGGCTTTGTGACTTGCTTCAACTAACAGAATAGAGTTCATGGCCACATGATGCAGGTTCTAGCAGAACCCTTAGAACACATAAAAGCAGCTCTTCAACTGCTATGGTTAGCATTTTTACTTTTTGAATAGAAACAATTTGTAAAGTATCCCAGACTCATCTACTGGCAGGTGAAAGGTATGGGACAGAGACATCACAATCACCCCAGTGACATGCCAACCTCTAGACGTGCTGTAAGAGCATAATAGACCAAACAATCCCTGACAGGCCTCCAGAGGACCACACACTCATGAAAATGACCATCATTGTTTTACACAAAATTAATTGTTATAGGGTATTACCAGGTACTTTATGAAGAAATGTAAACAAACAGTAAACACAGGTTGTTATACAACTCCACCAATAATTAAGGAAATTCGAATATACAAATATTAAAAAGGAAATACAATTCTCTTTTCATTAGATTGAAAAAATTACTTAAGATTGGAAAATATCTGGTGCCAGCAAATATGTGGGAAATGGGTACACGCACAATTACCTGGAGTGTAAATCAGTATAAACTTGTTGAATCTAATTTTATAGTCCAACCAACTACTACCATACTATAGAAATTATGACAAATGGATAGAGGTTTTTATAAAAATTCTCACTGCAGCTTAGTAATGAAATAAAAAGAAACATTGAGTTAAACTGTATCTGACAGAACACCAAGGTAGGGAGAGTTTAGACGATAGTATATTTCTTTACCATGTAAAATAATTCTAAAGAATTCTAGAAGTTGTCCAAAACTGATATGGTTCACGCCCTGAGCAGAAGGCAGGTGCTCAACCACTGAGCCACTCAGGCATCCCTTCTCCAGTCTATCACGATGTTTTCAAAATGAGACTTATACCTTATTGTACAAGTTATGTGGCACATTCATATAATAGAATGCTATTTTCTATGAATAATAGTATTAGTGAATAAACTTGATCCACCCATATGGACTATCTTGGAAATTCAATGTTCGAGATATTTCTAAGAAATAAAAGAAAATGGACAAAACAATGTGTACATGTATATGGAATGATATAGGTAGAATTAGATAGATCTTTAGAAATTTTGATATAATTATAACAACATAAAGAGCAGAATATTGTTCATGTTTTTATTGTGGTGAATCATGAAATTTACCACTTTAACCATTTTATAGTATATGATTCAGTGGCGATTAATAAATTCATAATGTCATATGACAATCATCATTATCTACTTCAGGAACATTTTATCATTGTGCCCCCAAACTCCATACTCATTAAGTAGTCATGCTCTTACTCCTTCTCTGTCCTCTCCCCAACGTCCCTGGCAATCACTAATTTGTTTTTTGTCAATATGAATTTGCTTATTCTGGATATTTCATATAATTATAATCATATAATACGTGGGTTTTGCGATTGCTTCCTTTCACTCAGCATAATGTTTTCAAGATTTATCCACATAGTTGCACATATCAGAATCTCATTTTTAGAGCTGAATAATATTCCACTGTACAGTTGTTTCACATTATATTTATCAGTTGATGGACATTTAGGTTGTTTCTGCCTCTATCATTGTGGATACATAAATTACAAATATTCTTGTATGATTTTTGTTTGAAGACTTGCATTGAATTATTTTGTGTATTAACTAGATGTGGAATTGCTGGTATGTCAATTCTGTATTTAACTTATTTAGGAATTGCAAAAGTGTTTTCCACGATGCTGCACAACTTTACTTTCCAAACAGTGATGTATAATGTTTCCAATTTCTACACAGCCTTGTCAATGCTTGTTATTTTCCATTAAAAAAATTATAGCTACCTCATAGAGTGTCAGTTGGAATTTTATTATGCTCTGATTAGCGATTTCTTAATGACTAATAATTTTGAACATATTTTCATGTGCTTGTTGGCTATTTGTATATCTTCTTTGGAGAAATGCATAATCAAGTAATTTGCCCATTTTTTTGTTTGTATCTCTCTTTGTTTGTTAAGCCGTAAGAGTTCCTTATATATTCTGCCTAATAAGCCTCTACCAGATATACAATTTGCAAACATTTCCCCCATTCCATAGGTTGTCTTTTCTCTCTCTTTAAGATCATCTTTGATGTACAAATTTTTTTTTATTTTGATTAAATCTAATTTATCTTTTCAAAATGTATTACTTGTTCTTTTAGTGTTATATCTAAAAAGCATTGTCAGATCCAAGGTCATAAAGATTTTTAGCCCATGTTTTCCACAAGAGTTTTTGTTTTCATGCTTATGTCTTTGATTTTGTTTAATTTTCCTATAAATTGTGAGGTAAATATCCAACTTCATTCTTTTGCATGTGACTATCTAGTTGTTCCAACACCATTTGTTGATGAGACTATTTCTTTCCCATTGAATGGTCTTAGCACCTTTGTCAAAAGTCAATTGACCTTAGATGTATGGGTTTATTTCTGGACTCTCAATTTTATTCCAGTGATCTCTATGCCTATCCATAGATCAGTACCACATTGTCTTGAATATTGCTGCTTTGTAGAAAAGTATGAAATGGGGAAATGTGTCCTCCAGCATTTTTCTTCTTTTCAAGATTATTTCTGCTATCCAGTGTGCCTTGAAATTCCATAAGGATTTTGACATCAAATTTTCCATTTCTATAAAAAGGGCTTTTGGAATTTTCATAAGCATTACATTAAATCTGAAATGGCTTTGAAGAATATTACTATCTTACCAATATTAAATCTAATCTATGAACACAAGCTATCTTTCCATTATCTTTTTTAATTTCTTTCTGCAGTATCTTCTAGCTTTCCAGTGTATAAGTCTCATACTCTCTTGGATAAATTTATTCTTGAGTTATTGTGTTCTTTTTAATATGATAATACACTGAGTTGTTTTCTTAATTTCTGTTTTTTATTGTTTACAAAAAGTGAACATTTAAACATAGTTACCAATGGGATGGAAAAGGAAGCTTGGAAATGGAGAAAAGTTTTACTTCTTATTTTATATAGCAAAATAGGCAGTGGAATCATATTTTCTTTTTCTCTCTCTCTTTTTTTACTTTGTCTTCTGTGATTTTATTTTTCATACAAAACTTTAAAGAGAAAAAAATTGCACACATATAAGCTTTACTAACATAAAAACATCTCAAGATGCCTGTCAAAGAGTCCTACATCTTTGTGCTATAATTAAGCCATAGGACTAATTTTCAAGCCCAAATCTGCTTTGCTGCTTCTCTTTCTTTGCAACAAACCCCAGAGACCCAGTCAGCCTTCCTTTTCTTTTAGTAATTACAACCTCAGACTCAATAAATGGGAATCCATCTTTCTCTCTTTCTCTTTACAAATTTGACTTTTGATTATAATACTACAGAGAGGCAGTAAACATTTAACTCTTTGTTATAAGAACTTTTTTCATATGGTTCTAACTCAGATGTGGGTGCTTGGAAATTTAGAAGCAGAGTGCTCATGGAAAAGGAAAAATCTGGGCATTATTTTAAGTAGGAAACAGTTAATGGAAAGCATTTAACATTATATTGCTACTGATAATAAATTTGAATAGAATCAGGAAATAAAAACAAAACATTTGATGTTGTTTTTGCTTCCCCTCTCCTGCACTTTCCACTTACTGTTCTCTTTGTTTCTCCTGTAATGAAGCATGATTTTCAGGATTAAACCCTTTAAGAAGTCTTTAATCACCTAACAGCAGCCAAATATTCTTATCTTAGGTAGACTTCTGTTCTAGAAGAAATTCTTTTTCTAATATAATTGTATTTTCCCTTTCATTATCTTTTTCAATAAGTCATTTTTTTCTTTTAAAATTCTTTTTTTCTTAATATTTTATTTATCTATTTATTTGAGGGGCAAGTAGAGGGAGAAGGAGAGAGAATCGGAATCAAACTCAGCACTGGGTATGGAGCTTGACCTTGGGCTTGATCTCATGATACTGAGATCAAGACCTGAGAGAAACAAAAGAGTCAGTTACTTAACCAACTGAGCCACCCAGGTGCCCCTCTTTTAAAATCCTTTCCTTACCTCCAGGTTTAAGGTTAAAACAAAACAGGTATTTTAATAATTTAAAGACTTTTCTTTTTCTCCTTAAAGGAACTTTGAAGTTTATTATACTGTTTGTCACATAGAGGGAATATAGGCAGCAATGATTGCAGTAGGTTTGCCTGGGAATTTGAAAGGGAGTCTGGAAGCTGGCAGTCAATGACAGAAAGCTATTCTAGTAGCAAGGTGAGAAATGAAGAACCTCTCCGGCTACCCAGGAAAATTAATATTCTCCTAGAGAAAGAATTTTTTAAACTACTTAACTCACCATAATTGCCATGATTCAATGGTAAAAGTATGTGTGCCAGAGTAAAAGACAGTTCACGTAGCTTTCAAAAGCATAAAAGTCTTAGCCATCACCATAAAAATTAATGTTTTAGGTGTGCTTTCTGTAAATTTTTAATCTCAATGTATTTTCTTTTTCTTTTCTTTTCTTTTTTTTAAGCAGGTGGGTTGGGGAAGAGAGGGAGAAGAAGAGAAAGAATTTTTCTTGGTGTAGGACTCAATCTCACTACCCTGAGATCATGACCTGAGCTGAAATAAAAAAATCAGATGCTTAACTGCCTGAGCCACCCAGGTGCTCCTTTCAATGTTTTTTCTTAGAAAAGTATTTATTATTAGCTCTATTACCTGCCCAACTCTTTAGAAATGGTCTGCCTTACATCATCCATTCATATTCTGTCCATCTTCTGTCTTAGAAATTTATATCTAGTTTCATTTTGTTTGAGAGATTTGTAAATTTTTCTTTTTTGTGAACTTGAGGTTGATTTAAAATGCAGGATTTCTGAAGTATGGAAAAACACTTGCCTGTGATAGTTCAAATTATGAACAACACGTATAAGAGTCAAAGAATTCTTTAAGTATTCTGTGGCTTGATAAGTAATAAACAAGAGCAAACCTTAAGTACTTCTGAAGAGGTGTGAGAGAGTCTAATCATGCTGTGGCATACACCTCCAGCCCTTTCCAGGACATCAGACATGTTCAGAAAGGCAGGGAAACGTTCAGCAGCTCCTCTTGGATCCATAGGATAGTGACTAAATATACAGTCAATCTGCAGCTCTCAAAAAATGCTACTGCAATCAGGTAACAGAAAATGATGCAATAGAGAATTCAAAATTGACTCTTCGAATGATTATATTTATTTTGAAAACTAATCAGATAAATATCATCTGAGATATAATTAGCTGTGTGTATTCAGTCTCAGCCTATTTGAATTAGGCAGTAGGTCTTGTCTACTCTCAACTGAAGTTGGTTCCTATGACATTTCTAGACTGATCAAGGTACTCAAACACAGGAAGAGAAATATAGAGAAACATTCATAGCTAGAAACAAATACTCCCTAGCATGATTACCTGTGCAGCAAAGCCATGGAGAATTTTGGAAAAGGAACACAGGTAAGAAAGAGCCTTCAGAACAGCTGTTGGTATGTGAAAGAAATGAGAAAAATGGAGAGAGAAAGAGTAAAAAAGAAAATTTTAGAGATTATGTGACTATCTCCTAGTCTTTTAACATCTTTGGAAGGGAGACTGTCAGAATGGAGAAACTTTTAGAAAGTTTATGCAGATAAAGGTATAAATGGCCACACAATTCCTGACTGGCCCATCCAGAATGGTAATTTAATTTAATGTTTTTTTCTTCACAATTTTTTACTTAGCTTATGACATGTCTCTCTAACTAAAAAGGGCAATACAGGGAGATATATATGTGAAAGATTCTCATACGCAATCTTAGAGATCTCATACAAACAAAATTATATTTTTGGATGAATTCGGGACAGTATGATGCTAAGAGACCATTCTAAATAATGAAATTAGAATAAAAAGACAAAAAAAAGCATTAAAAATTATTTGAAAAATCAGTACTGCCTAAGTACCCCAGAAGGAAATGATGAATATTGTCTTCTCACCACATTTTTATATTAGAGGTTGAAAAGTAAAAAAAAAAAAAAAAAAAAGTAAAGTAAAAAGATAACAATTCTATTACTTCAATAATCCTTTGTAAAAATGGGGAGGCTCAGTGGCCTTTCTCTTACTGAAGGCTTTGTTTTTGTTCCATTCAGTAACATAGGCTATGAAGGGATTTAATAAAAAAAGAAAAAGAGAAAAAATTTTTAATCATCTGTAGGAGATAAAATTTTGTATGAGAAAGAGTAGCTTTAGTCATTTTTATGATCCATTCTGTTATAATACAGTGGAACATTAAGTTATGTTAGAATTTCTTATTTTAATTCTATTAAATCATAGACAACAAGGCACCTAAGTGATGTCTAACTCTTAATTTCAGCTCAAATCATGATCTTGGGGTCCTGAGATTGAGCCTCACATCAGACTTAAGAATCTTAAGATTCTCTCTCTCCCTCTCCTACTACCCCTCCCCTAACTCTTGCATGCACACATGTGCTCACTCTCTCTCAAAAAATCAATCAACCATAGACAACAGTCCTCAGTGGTTTGTTTGTTCATGCCAAAGCTTCTGTCATATACTTATAAAAATAAATTATATTAGCACACAATAACACAGGATTTGGGTATTTAGTGTCTTTAAACATATTATGGGAGTCATGTTGCTTTTAAAACAATAAGCATAAGAGAAGTGTAACTAAAATAGTTATTGGACATAGCTTCATAATCACCTACTTTCAATGTCTGTGAATATATTAACTGATAATGGTTTAAATATGAAAAGCCATGCATTGTTGGCAATTGAATGAATACTTGGAATCTTCTAGTGCAGTTTTACATATTATGGCACCGACTCATAATGGTAAAAAACTTGTTCAAAATAGTATGACTGTCTCTGTAGAGAAAAAGTAGATGGAATTCTTTTGGCTTCCACTCTAATAATTTTTATATAACCTCTTATTTCTAATGGATTTGATTTCTTACCAACTATGTCAATTCCAGGAACCAGGTGGCTCACTTGAATGGACTGAACAATCTATGTGTCTTGTTTCCTTATGGTTATTTACTAGAATCAGTTCTTAACAAGATTGTAAGTCAAACTCTCATCCATGATCTACATGCATAATTCAATATAAACTAATTAGTTGATAAAAAGTATTTTTTGTATATCTGTAAAAAGTATTATCTGTATATCTACTAAATGAGAGGCTTGAACTGAATTATTTATAAAATAATTAGAGCTAAAAACTCTAAATGTCTATTACAATACATACTTCATTTACTCGAGAAGAGTTTCCTCCGCCCTCCCCCTTCTAATTCAGTAATCAGATTACTTAACTCAAGTGAAATGATTTAAAAGTAATAGTATCAAATTCATTATATGAATAAAAGAGGATATTATCTCTAAAATGAAAGATATAATTGCTATCATTAGGCTAATAATAGCATATATATTTATACGCTCATGTAAGTATCCATTTATCCAATTATTCACTACTTATCTACATGTCACCAACTATTATATTAGTTGTTGGGGTTTTCTTTTTCTTTTTTTAAAGATTGTTTTTATTTATTCATGAGAGACACAGAGAGAGAGAGGCAGAGACATAGGTAGAGGGGAAAAGCAGGCTCATTGCAGGAACCGATGTGAGACTCAATCCCAGGACTCCAGGATCATGCCCTGGGCTGAAGGCAGGTGCTAAACCACTGAGCCACCCAGGCGTCCCAGTTGTGGGGGTTTTCAAATGAATGTAAATTTTTTTACCTTGAGAACACATTGAAAGATTCAAATTTAGATTTAGGATTTCTTTAATAAAATTGTTACAGTGATAACTGAGACATGATCATGATGTGTCTACATGGAAAATAGGATTTTCATTAAGATCTAATGCCCAACAGAAGGAAGCAAGATGGATTATCTAAATATTTTCTTTTTGTGATAGATGTTTAATTAAAGAATCATCACTTAATAAAACCCCATCATAAATATGAACTATTTTCTAAATTTCCTCTTTTTAAATTTCTTTAAATATAAATTTTAAAGCTTATTTTTGTAGGATTCATTTTAATTATTATATTGATTACCATTGAAAACCAGTAATCTTTCTGTAAAGTACTTCTTTCAATTAGTTTTGAATTGCTTAAAACAAAATTGTTTTATAATATCAATTTAAGTTGTTATTCACACCTGTATTGAGGAAGTCGAAACAACAGCCTTAATCTGCTTGGTAGACAAAAAATCAGGAGAAAAAAGTAAGACTCGACCCCGTTTTGTGAAACAAGATCAAGTATGCATCGCCCGCTTAAGGACAGCAGGAACCATCTGCCTTGAGACCTTTAAAGACTTCCCTCAGATGGGGCGCTTTACCTTAAGAGACGAGGGTAAAACCATTGCAATTGGGAAAGTTCTGAAACTGGTTCCAGAGAAAGACTAAGCATTTTCTTGATGACCCTGCACAATACTGTGAGGAAAATTGACTGCAAAAGCCTACTTCACATCGCCTTCTCTTATTTTCTGCCCATTGACAAATTCTCCACATATTTTGCAAAGACAAAATCCACAGCAAAAGTCCACATTATGTCAGCTTTCTCATATTGAGAGCTCTGCTATGCCACTGTTGAATTTCCCCCCAGATTTTTTTTCCTTCCCCTCCCAAACTCTGCTTCCTTGGACAGATTTGGCAATAGCTTTGTAAGTGATGTGGACACAATTGCCTACAATAATGAAAACTTACAGGAATTTTTTATTTTTCATTTTCCCCTTAGGCATACTTAGTCTTTTTCCCACCCAGGCAGATCATTTTGAGTGTGCGAGTGTGTGCACATGTTATAGAGACAACTACCATGTTAATAAAATATTCAATTTGAAAAAAAAAAAAAACCTGTCAGGGACAGGCTTTGCAGTACAGAGGGGATGGATTGAAGTATATAACAAACATGGGTGGAACTTAGTAAAAAGATTGAATTTTATAACAGATAAAATAAGAATGTAAGAAAGCTGTAATATGGGAACTATATAACATTTTCGCATAATGGGAAGTGGTTGGTATGACTAATATGTTGCATATGAACATATGGGTATAAGTCAAACATCAAGGGAAAGGTTGCCTCTATATTATTGAAGCTATTTTGTAATATATTTTTGTTTTATAATTACAGAATTAGCAATTTCAACATTATGCCAAGAGCAATAAACATAAAATAATGTTAGGAAAGCCCTTGGAAATTAACCTGATGTCTATTTTGCTAGCTTAAGATAACAATTGTTACTGTTCATAATAACAAAGGCCAATCAATTATTGTAATTATTAAATATTAAGAGTAGTTATTTAAAGTCTAAAATCATGGTTATAGCTATTGGTGGATGAAACTGGAGAGAAGTCTGATAAATATTGGTCACTAGGTTTCTCTGTTTGAACAACAAAATGCACCACAAAATGTCTCATTTCTTGTCTTAGAGAATTAGTCTGGACATGCAGGGCATAGGCACTAATTTTTGGTTCCTGGAAATCGCATCTCCTCTTTTGTGAGTTTGCCTAGTTTTCCCTTCACCATTTTCTTTAGCAGGTGATTATGGCTAGAACAACTAGCCTCTTAATGCCTAACATTTTTCAGAATAAATGACAAAGTTATAAAAATACATTAACGGTAATCCAAGACAATGCTTTTTCTAATCCACATTGATCATACTATATTATAGTCAGAGAAATTTAAAAAATCAGCTCTTAATCTCATAACCAAATTCATGTTCACTCTTGTTAAATTATACCTGTTTTGAACTCTCAATTAAAATATATTCTGTGTTAATGCTCACTATTTTCAGATTGCTTTAAGCATTTTTTAAAAAAATATCTTTATTTATTCATGAAAGACAGAGAAAGAGGCAGAGACACAGGCAGAGGGAGAAGCAGGCTCCCCACCAGGAACCTGATGCAAAACTTGATTCCAGGACACTGGGATCATGCCCTGAGCCAAAGGTAGATGCTCAACCACTGATCCACGCTGGACCCCCTCTTTAAGCATTTTAAAGGGAAAGATTACCTCTAAAATCTTTTGTTTAAATTTTAAAAATTATAGTAGTTTAGGTATTCATTAAATTGTAAGTAATGAGTCATGAAAATATGTTAACATTAATAAATTCATTTACAAAATTTAAAGCTAGTGTTCTGAGTTCTGGGTTTTCACTTAAAATATAGCACAAGATCAATAGAGTTGTACAATCATACATATGATTTTGATAAGTAATAGCTGGAAATCAAATAGTCTGACTTCAAACAAATTACCAATCCTCATTCCAAAGAGAAAGCTAAATAGCATTGGCCAATTATATTTCACTAGTATGAATATTATTTATTATTCACTCCTATTATAGATTCAGTCCACTCTAGATTTTATATGCTAATGAGTGGTAGGAGAGAAGTTGACTTATATGTAAATTCAAAAGATGATGATACAAAATAGTATTTATATTTAAATTTGGAATGTCAAATGTGCAGTAAATTTTGATTTATGATATAAAAACAATGAAAAAAGACACAAAAACCACAGGCTGATTATTTGGGTTTTAAAATTATTTTTACTCCATTTCCATTTATGATTACCTGCTTGGAATCACTCTTGATGCGCTTCTGTAATGTGTATATATATATATATAAATATATATTTCACTCAATATTAATTTTCTAGTGACATATTACCGAACTAATACTTCCACTTTTTTGAGTGGTGCTTTTATTAAAAATAATACTTTATTATGGGCCTACATTTATAATATACTAAAAAGTATTATCTATCTTAGAAAAGTCTATGTTTAGCAACCCAAAACATTGATTTGAGATGACCAGATCATTTAAAGTTGTTTATATAGATATTCTTTATTGATTGTTTCTACCAAATTGCACTGCTTAAATTATGAACAGTTTCCTTAATATTCCAGTACATTATATTAGGTTCTTAGGAAAACATATCACTACATCATTAACCTTAGCAGTAGCTACAGCACTGTCTACAATGAGAACTTGGCACTCTTTTTTGGGGTTCTTGGGTGAATACCTCGGCTAGGTACTCCTTTTCCACTCCCTGATGTGTCACAGGGCTCTAAAGCATAAAAAGCTTGTATTCTACATCACTTGATTTTTTCCATGATGTACAAAGGTGAAAGATTGATTTTATCCCAATAAAATTGAACTTGGCTTTGACTAGTCATCTGCTAGTGGTCTTTTCCCCTTATTAGATGGATCAAACCCCAATCCCTTAACCTTAGAGTAATAGTCATCTTTGACGTCAATCATTGTTTTAGTTAAAAATCTTGAATATTTCAAGCTTTTTACACGAGAAATAAGTTCACCTCTTCTGTGTCATTAATCATTTTAAGGCTATGATCACATCTCTCAGCCTTCACCAGAATTTTCATCTTTTAATCTTACCTCAGAACATATTTTCATTTTTTAAATTATTTTAGCTTTCTATTTTTGACTTGCCAGAAATATGTATAAAGACTCTTCTTAGACATACTAAGTTTCCTGGACATAATGACATTTTCTCTCTTGCTTGTAATAATGTCCTAATTGATCTCTCTGCATGTTTGACTAGTTGCATCAACACAAAGTTAATATATTAAATCTTTGGGGGAAAAAGGTATAGCATTTATCATATTCAATTATAGTTTGAGGTTATAAGACTTTTTATTTTTTCACCCACATTTTTAGAGATAAAATAGAATCTTGCTTAAAATGTTTAATTAGCTATCCTGTAATGGTTTATTTCTCAACTATAGATATAGTAAATGGAAGATTCTTTTTTAAATTGAAAAAAGAAATGGTAAGTAACATACTTCTAGGAATAATGACCTATATGTTATATAATTATTTTTTATCCAAAAGTTTTGTATGCCTCCTATTCTTTAATCTCCATTCAGCACTATGCTGCAGGAAGAGTAGAAATGTTCATTTTACATTTATTCCTCATATGTAGTTTTTCCCTTATTCATTTCAACTGGCTCTTTTTTAGTTCCCTTAGGATGAAAACTTGCTACCCTCCATAAGAAAGGAAGGAGTAATTATTACCATTGCAGATTTCTTAGGATTAGAAAAAAAATCCATTTTTCATATTCCTTTTTGCAGGACTGGGGAAGTGCTGTCAAATTTAAATTTTTTAACTCCTTCTTTTGCTATTTAGAGATAGAACACAACAACAGAACAAAACAGACACTGGATTCTTCTCTCTTTCTTATTGAATTCATTCTTATACCCCAAGACCAGGTGCTCCCCTTTCACTATGCAGAACAGCTCTTCTTGGCTCCACTTAAAGCCCCAAGTTTTATACTCCAAGATATCATGATACACATTATACAAAAGTTCTCACCCTTAGAAGATAACAGAATTTTATATAAAAAGAAAAACAGTCAAAACCATGTCATGAAAGATTTAGAAGCAGATATCAGTTAATTTTGTTACCTATGTCTTTCAGAAAGCCATGTCTACAGTTAGGATTAGCAAGTAAGACTTTTCACTGGAGTCAGAAAAATGTAGGGTAATGTTCAAGAAAAGGCAGGTGAGGATCATGATGCCCGTCCCCACCCTGCCACCCATGCCACTATGGTCCTAGTATTTTTTTTCTTTCATGCCTGCTATTCAATTTTAAGGCTCAATCGATGGATGGCTTTCATTTCATATACTGCAGAACAGGTACATATTCTATTGTCCTAAATATTTCTATGACTTCTTTGAGGACAAAAAAAATCTTCATAATGAAAATTTCTGTATATCTAATAAACTCAACGTCCCTAGTTGTATAAATAAGTAGATTTGCCCTTGTTTTGTCCTTAATATAGAGGAACAGATGAGCACTATCTCCTCCATATTAATACTTTCTATCTAGAAACAGTTCATAGGACTTTATTAGGCTCACTAAGTAGTCCTAATTACTTTCCCTTTCCCTTGTGTTTTACAAAAGTCATATACTCATGTCTCATTTCCCTAAATCCTATATCAATTTTATTGTTTTCTTTTAGAACATTTCTTCCAATTCTATTTTTAAAAGGTATGAAAATGTATCCAGTAAAACTGGATTAGGACTATAATAAAAACTAGAAATGATAGGCTGAAGGATGGAAGAATCTAGGACATCAAACACTATGCCTCACTGAATAATCTCTCTGCCACCGAGTTCTTCATTAGCTTAGTGTTAAATTATTTTTTTCAGATGCTTTGGAGGGCTGCATGTCACAAAACAGTAAAGGTGGAAACATAAGTAGAATTTTACTCATCAAACTGTATAAAAATATTAGGTTAATTTACTTAGTCATAGTAAATAAAAAGAAATTATTATATAACATATATACACTCTAGATTTTTTATTTATATTTTTTAACAAGCAAGAGTTACTGCTTCATCTAGCAGTAACTTTATCTGTATTGTTTCAGGCTGTTATACTAATTATGTGCCACTTAGTTGTACATAAGAATCATAAATAAATAAGTAAAATCTAAAAAAAGTAAAAATAAAAAACAAAGTAAAATACCATAATTTTTAAATTTAGCATAAATATTATAAGAACAAAATATATAAATAAAATATCTTACAGAACAATAACTAATTTCAAAGAAATAGTAGATGCATAGTGGCATTTTTTTACAAGTTTATAAATTCTTTCTAAAATTTTTTTAAAGATTTTATTTATTTGAGAAAGAGAATACAAGTGGGGGGATGGGCAGAGGGAGAGGGAGAGAGACAAGCAGACTCCTTGCTGAGTGGGGAGCCCAATGTGAGGCTCAGTCCCAATCCTAAGACCTGGACTGAAGTCAGACAGTTAAATAAACTAGCTACTCAAGTGCTCCACAGTTTTATAAATTATTAATGTATAGCATAAAGAGTATTCTATTGGATTCTGCATTCAATGTTTTATCCTATGTTTGGCTGAAGTATATGAGACTCATACAGGTATATAATTGGAAGACAGTGCTGTATTTTAGTAGGATTTTCAGACCATTATTGATATTCTTCTTTAATACTACCCTACAATGCAACAAGTAGAAGATTTTTAGTATTAACATGGATTTTGAAGCCATACCAATGATTTTTTTTATTACACCAAAATGAATCATTCTAATGCTATTTGTACACATTAATCAATTATGTGTTATTCTGTAACATCATGTACTGACCATTTGGAAACTTCTGGTTTACTGAATTAAGTGCATATTTCAAATAATGACACATTTCACCCTATTACATTAAAAAATCACCTTCATAATGTTATTACCAATCTCATAAAAATATCTTTGCATATCAGAAAGCTGCTTAGATGTTGGTAGATATACATTTTTAAAAATTTTAACACTACTTGAATGCTTAAGATTGGCCAAAACAAATAACACACACACACACACACACAAACCAAACCTGTCAGTGACTCTTCTTAATGGAGTAGCTTCACTTTTTCCATTTTTGTGAAGATGTTTTCCAATTGTCCAAATCTGCCTAAAGCTAGTGTGCCTGCCAGTTATTCTTTCCAGTGAAACAGTGTTCCATAAAGAAAGCAATTAATTCAGCTCACAGCTCACAGAATCCCCAGGCTGCTTTTTCTCAAGACAACTATCAAGGGCTTAATGTGCACTTTCCCCATCATGCAAAATACTAAATATGGGTATGCAAGGGATGAGCTTTACTAAAACTAGTGGTTTTTCTTAATTAGAAGGGATTTTTTAAGTGAAATTGCCTTTCTTTATTATTTTTCTATAAGCATGTGGCAGTAAAGGGTAACACGACTGCTAGTAAAGTCTGATGCCAATGCTTTAATTCATACTAAGGAGCAAGTAGTTTTAGCAACATCAGTGTGTATGTTAACCCAGGGCAAGAGGCAAATAATATTCCATTATTATGAAAATAGATTTTCCGCTTAAAAAGACCCTCTGAAAGGATAAACTCTATGGGAGTATGAACTGCACTTTGATAAGCCACTGCCTTAGAGGAATATGCAAAGAGAATTTTGAAATACAGAAGACAATAAACTATAGAAAAGAGAGGAAATAGTCTACTTCCAAGCATATGAAGAAGAGATTTATAAATAAGATTTGTAAGGCCAGCATGGAGGGGTATGGAAAGGAACTTCAGTTTTAGTTGTGCATTCTTGTGGAGCTCTGACAGCACACAAGTCTCCAGATCAAATAATGCTGGTGCCTCTGTGACGCCAACATCAAAAGAGAGGCTGAAATACTACTCAGTTATTGCGTGGTAACTACTTCTCCTTGAGGATAGTAACAATTTTAAAAAATTAAAAAAGACTTTAATGATTTTGAAGATCAAATCATTCAACCTCCATATTATAAGACCTTTTTATAGAATTATAAATTCTGAGAATTTTTAAACAAGACTTAGCTTGAGATAATCAAATACCTTGTATTTCAACAGAACTCATTCTACAAATGATAAAATAAAGGTTCAGTGAAATTCTCACCTGAACGTCTTGTAGCTTGTCAAAGGCAGAACCAGGCCTAATACTTCAATTTTTGGATTTCACACTTCTTTCTATGTTTACTGACTTGAAAATTGTTGTTTTTCACCATGTCATTTAGTTATACTCTCAGCTAATAGTAATAGAAAACCCAATTACATGGACTTGAAACGTTTTATTTTTCCTACATTATAAAGAATCCAAAGGTAGTCAGCCATTGGAGTTTTTTCAGGGTCTCAGTGATAACAGATGTTGTTGACTTTTCTGCTTGGTTACACAATGGGTGCTGTGAGCAAGCTATCATGCATACTTTTATAGGCAGGATTAATGAGGAAAATAGGAGGGCAGCACTAAAGACTGATGTTTACATCTCATCAAAGAACTATGCATGGGAGGACACATACGATGTGTTGTAACTTCCATCTCCTTCCAGCCCCTAGAATATAATCAGGGAAGAAAGCAAGATTTAGCATAATGTGGACCATCTAGGATGTCTGTCTCTCAGCAACCACTTTTCTTTTTTTCCTGCAGACCCCTTGCCTCTTAGGAAATTGACTACTTCCATAAATCCTTGGGTGTGTCTGATGGTTTAAGGGTATTTTTTCCCCTTGTCTGCAATAGGTTTGGTGACCCAGGCAAAACCACTCACATAGCAATTCATTTGCAACAGAGATCAGAATCAGCATTGGAATTGTGCCCAATTTTAGTCAATACATTTTAAGGAACTTATCTGAATCTTTGAAGGAAAGAATTCCTTCTGCTTTGAGAAGTAATCTAACAAAAAAGACAATCTCTATTGCTCTGCATGTATCCAGATGTATTTATCAATCCTGGACTTGTCAGAGTCTAAGACTAAAATGTACTTGGAATATGCAGAGATAAGACAATTGCTTGAGATATGGAGCAAGGACACTATAAATCCTTTCTTCTTCACAGTCTTAGACTTTATCAGTGTCATAATCAAATGCATCTTTTTTATATTTTAAGCCATTTTCAATTTTCTATTACTTGTAACTTAACATGAACTATCATTGACTGGCACAACTAGGAACTAAATGGATATGAAAATTGATTCAAGTTTCTGTTCAATCTATAAATGTTTGCTGAGAAACTATGGCATTGTCTGGGAGGTAGAGGAAATCACAAGAGACCAATATTTCTACTAAGATTTTTAGTGTGTAGATAAAAGTGTAAATTAATTACTAAATAAGAAAAAATGTATGCTAAAAGAGTGGTCTTCGGTCAAGAATTTTTTATGAAGCAGAATTTATGTATGATTTTAATATTTGGGCAGAATTGGTCAGATGTAGTTGGTTGAGAAAGAATACACATTCTAGATACAGAAAATAGTGTGATCTAAGGCATGAGGATCCTAATATATGGGAGGATAATTGTGAAGTAGCTGCTATTCAGTTTTCTGGAAATTCAGTGTACACAAGACAGGTGAACTTAGAATTTGCAATTAAAAAGTAAGGCTCAAATGATATTGTATACCACACTGAATTCTGGTCTGAAGCATACAAAGAACATTTAATAAGTCATGGAGAGGCCTTGCAAGTTTTTGATTAAGTTATATTATCAGTCTTGATTTTAAAATGCCACTCTGACAGTAGTATGCTGGATAAGCTGAACAAGATAGATCAGGAGACTATTGCAATAATTGATAATAAAGGCTTGAATTTGTAAGGTCATTGTTGAAATGAAATGAAAGTCATTATGGAGGAACTAGTTTGATTTCTGGTCCCAACGTTTTCCACTATTCCATATAGCCATACAGCCGGAACCACCGAAGGGCCCACCAAAAGTGATGGGCACAGCTGTCACAGCATTTTATGTTAGGATTTTTGGAGCTGCAAGTAATGAAATGGACTCTGATTAAGGCAAAAAGAGTTGATTGGATGGACATTTGAGTATCTCAGAGAATGAAATAAGTAGTTTCAAAATCACACTTTAGCAATGACAGACACACACAACTCTGGAGTGGTGAACAACATCTAGAGAAGATGCTGCCTATCTATTTTGTTCTAATCATTCTCTACTCAAAATTCACATTCTTTGTAGAGTAAATCTGACCTTTCTCACTTGGTTTCACAGCCCTGTTAGAGAACTGCCAGAAGATTACTGGAAGTGAATAAGATATATATAATCTCACAACTTAGAAAATTCTATAAGTGCATCTACAGAATTTTAAAGATTGGAAAACACTTCAGGATTTCAATTTCATTTCAGTAAAAAAATATTCAGGTAACACATTGATATTGAATCTATATATTATGGCAAGGAATATTTTCATTTTTTTTAAGATTTTATTTATTCATTCATGAGAGACACAGAGAGAGAGAGGCAGAGACACAGGCAGAGGGAGAAGCAGGCTCCATGCAGGGAGCCTGACATGGGACTCGATTCCGGGTCCCCGGGATCACACTGGGCTGCAGGTGACACTGAACCGCTGTGCCACCAGGGCTGCCCAAGGAATATTTTTATTTTTTATTTTTTTAAACATTTATTTATTTATTTATTTATTTATTTATTTTTATCCATGATAGACACACACACAGAGAGAGAGAGGCAGAGACACAGGCAGAGGGAGAAGCAGGCTCCATGCCAGGAGCCCAATGCAGGACTCGATCCCGGGACTCCAGGACTGTGCCCTGGGCCAAAGTCAGGCGCCAAACCGCTGAGCCACCAGGGATCCCGCCAAGGAATATTTTTAAAGTTAAAAGAGCTCTTGACCTGAGTGCTCACCAAAGTTTCATTGAGGGCCCACAATTCAATGTAAATTTGCTTATGCATTTTGAGGATCTATAGCACAAAGGATATTTGTAATTATTATTGAGGTAAATCATGATTTTCAATCAAAACAATTAATATATCAATCCACATAATAGTTATTAGGGATTGAACCATGTCACCTGTAAAAATAAATGTTGGTGTCTTAACCATGTTTGCTTTAACAACATACAATCCCATGATATCAGTGTCTTATAACATATTATTCTCATTTTCCTCATTCCAAGACACAAACTAAAGGACTAAAAACTTTCTGGGACATAATCTTCTTCTAACACATGCCAGAGAGAGATGGATAGAAACATCCACTGTGTTTTAGAGCCTCTCTTTAGAAGTGGAACTTTTACCTACATTATAGCTCCATGAAAAAAAATCTCAAAGCCTCCAGGTAGAGATATATACACTGCTTATTTAAGGGCACCGCAAAGGAAAAGGCATATAACTGTCTCATACAGATACATGAGAATTATTAGAAATAATATCTCAATCCATCTAGTTGGTCATGAGTATTTCCTTCAGATACACAAAATATACTCAGTCTAACCCTCCTCCTTAGTACTTTAACTTTGGACATCAGACTCAAAGCCCCAAAATTATGTCCAAATCTGACAATTTTGAAATATCATTCTGAAAATGTTATGAAGTCCTGGTACTTTGTAGATAGAGAATATATTTTGATTAAATACTGATTGATCACACACACACACACACACAAACACAAACACTGACTGTATTTGTGGGGCATAGTGACTTTCAATTCACTGTATCTCTACTCTTAGTTCTACCCTTGTGAGGTTCTTTTTTTTTTTTTTTTTTTTTCCGTTTCCTTTTTGTCTACATATAGAGAGGGTAATGGAGACAATACCTCATGTTACAGTGAGGAACTTCCTCAGCTAACTTACAGGTCTGTAGAAAGTTGGGATCAAAGGTGATTATATATATATCAGTCACCAATAGTCATCATCTCTTTTGGTCCAAGCTAGGGGTGTGTGAGTATGTGTTTGATTACTACAGTAATCAAGATGCTACAGCAACTTAGTAATTTTGAAATTGAGATAAGTGGGTCCTCCACATAAAAATAACTTTTGAGCATTGATCTGAATTCAGCAACCTTGGTAAACTTATTTTTTATTTTAAATAATTTATATAGTTTTATTTTTAGACACATACAATAAATCTATATGTAAATGATAATTGGAAATGATTCTTTTGCTGGCTTTTTACTATGTGTACTTTTCATATAAATATATTATATATTTTATTACTAATTTGTTAAGGGGTCTAATTTTATAATGACTAGATATTGAATTTTATCAAGTATTTTATACTTTTGAGTATAAAGAAAAATATTTTTTTTTTTTTTTTTTTTTTTATTTATGATAGTCATAGTCACACACAGAGAGAGAGAGGCAGAGACACAGGCAGAGGGAGAAGCAGGCTCCATGCACCGGGAGCCCGACGTGGGATTCGATCCCAGGTCTCCAGGATCACGCCCTGGGCCAAAGGCAGGCGCCAAACCGCTGCGCCACCCAGGGATCCCAAAGAAAAATATTTTGAGACAAAAGAAAAATTTTATCCTTTAATATTTTAATAAAAGAATTATACTGACTGACTTTAAAATATTAACATATACATGCATTCTTGCATCATCACACTTTGGTTCTGATATACAGTACTATTTATATATTGGCAACTTCAGTTTGATATTTTATTTAAAATTGTGGCATTTCTGTTTAGGAGTAAGACTGGGTTGTACTTTGTCTTTTTTGCAATGTCTTTGTCATGTTTTGATATAAAATATTATACTGATCCTCATGCAAACAGTGGGAGTATTCTTCTTTCTTCTAATCATGGCAAATTTTGCAAGGTATCAATCTCTTTTTTCCCTAATGTAGAGCATCTACTTTCAAGAAATGATTTTTTTTTACATTTTAAAAATATAATATTTTTGAGATTTAATCTTCTGAAATCCAGCTTTAAATGTTTTCTCAAATTTTACGTGTACCAAGCAAGGAAAAATAATACAATATCAATGACTGTTTAGCAAACTGAAATTGACCAAGGTAGTGATGTTTAATTTTGAAAGAAGTAGGTATTAACTGGCTATGGAGGGTGTGTGGGAAAAGCAGACAGCAGCTTCACAACAAACACCTCACTCTGCCTCCCATCTGGGCATACAGAATCCATGGGGGCCTGGAGAGCAAGGGGCTCTCTGGAGAGAGTCTAGAGAGGCAGTAGGGGCTAGATCACATATGGGTTATAGGCCATGTTAAGAACTTGAGACTTCATCCCAACATCAATGGGAGACCTACACACACTTCCAGAGGAATCTTCTAGAAGTATGGCTTATCCTGCCACTCCTTTATGTAGGCACTTCTAGTAATAAAACCCTCAAAACAAATCCTAGATTTCTTAACCATCTGGTCAAGTTCTTTTATGATCACAGACTAACCTCTATTTTCAGACTTTTCTCCTGGTCCCTTTCTATGAGTCTCTTACTCTAACCAAATGCACATTTCTTGTGCTGCAAACACTAGCCCACGGTGTCCCTTTCCATAGTGAGTTCCCATTTCCTCTCCCTAAAGTGTCCTTCCATCTTTCTCCACCATTTTGCCTCCGGCAAAGACCTGTCCATATACTATGACTTAATTCTAAAGCCATGATCCCCAAAAAAGTCTTCCTAAACCTCCCAAACATATGAGGTCTCTCAGGACTCTGAGCTTGCCTACAACTCACCTCTCCTGGTGTGCATATCATGTTCTATCTTGTGTTGTAGTTATTTGTATTTTTTTTTCTTCTCTCCTCTACTTGGTTAAAAAAAGAAAAGGAAGGAAAACTAAAGTAACACTAATGACCATTTAACAGACTGAAACTGACTGATTATTCTTACTGATAAACTTACTAATTATTCAAGGTCCTATATCTTGTTTCTAACAGTGTTCATAACAAGTCATTGCCAGGTGACGCTGTGCAGTGGCATGTTTGACAACTATTTCATTTTAAAAGGAGCATATAGTCAGGTTCATATTAGCCTATGTGAAAAGGTGCTTTATGTCTGGAAGTAGAGTGATTAAGATCAAGCTGGACCTCCTAGTACATTGAATACATTTGGTTTTCAAAAACAACCTTAAAGGGTTGTAAATATCGGTTTTTCTACATGTATTCATTGTATATAAGTGGTTCTAACTTGATTGCCAGAAGTCTGCATGGGATGTTATTACCACAGCAAGCTGTATCTGGGAGTAATAAATAATTACCATAGCAACATCATCCTGCGCAATGGTTGCAATGAAATTGACAGTAGGAAAAAAAAAAAAAAGAAATTGACAGTAGGAAGCATGGGAAAGACTGCCAAACATTTTTTGCACTATATATATATATACATATACATATATATATGTATATGTATATATATATATATGTATTGAATGAGGTGATGGTTTTACAAAACCAACTTCCTTTTTCTTATTGAAAGGACCTCATGGTTATTGTAGGCATCTGTCACTCAGGCATATGTGAACATTTGTGCTTTTCTGTTACTTCAAGTACTAACATTAAGAAATGCAAACACACATTTGTTGCTAAGGAATTTCCAAATCCTGTATTTTCTTACTTAATAATTGGGGAAATAAACATACTGCTTGACATTATCATAAATAGTAAGGAAATTCCCTTGTGAACTGAATCTACATAGAAATATTAACCAAATGAATGATCTTTCAAGAGAACACACAACTTCAACCGAGCATACCCAATTTTATATGGCAAGAAAATACTTCCTTTCAATAAACATCCGAAAGAAATATCCTGAAGAAAAACACTCTAAAATGAAAGAAAAAAACTCTGAATTTGAATATTATGAGAATGTAGTCTATTTGTTTATAGAAATTTACACTGAGTAGCAATAAATGAATTTGAATATTCAATTTAGAAAAATTTCATAGCAGAAAAAGTAATTTTAGTTACGTAATATATTGAATTATTAAGCATAATCAGGCTGTAAATCTTTGAAACCAAATAGAAAAGAATCATTTAGATATTTTTCCTCTGAAGAAACATATTAAACAAATGTGCCTTTGTAATTTTATGAAAATATTTAAATTAACAAAGTCATAGAAGGAAAATTTATAGTAAAAATTCGTAAGCTTCTTCTCTTCCAGGAACAGAATTATATTAATCATGATGCATATTAAAGTAGAAAGTGTCTACTCCTATGAAGAGGGTATGGCAACTGATTTGAGAGGCTGTCACCTATTTCTTTTACTGAGACAAATACATTTTACATAAAACAACTTTGAAGAGACTGAAATCTGTTGTAGCCTAGCAACAATAAAATAGGGTATGGTATTAGGGAAGAAAATACTTTTTTTTCCTGCATAATCCTCTAGCAATGACAGATATAGGGCAGAGGAAATTATGTGTCATATAATGATCTTTTGAAGAAACATTAAAACATCAAATTTAACATAAAATGTGATTGTGAGACTTTAATGAGTAGAGTTGTTTTAATTACATCTCACTATGCTTACCTTTTCTCATTTAAAAAGTTTCAATTATTAGTAATTTACATTATTACTAATAATTGTGGCAGCAAGACATTATTTAGCTATTTTAATCCAACTGACTACATAAGATACCCTCACTGGAGTTACATTAAAATTTAAGTAGTTAGGCATCATTCACCTTCTTAATTTACTACAGTCTTAAATAAACATAACTATGGTAAAAGTAATCTTATTACAAAATAAGTTAAATATGGAGGGAAAGAGACTAATTAAAATGTGAGAATATGTTATGTTAGAATATACATTAAAAACTTAGTTTTTTTATGTTACACATAGAGAATGTAAGAATTGGATAGAAGCACAAAGACCACTTCATCAAACATATATGGTTCATAGACCATAAAATACACAATTCACTTGATCTCATATGAGGTTACAAGTGCAGATTCTTATGTGCAATTTAAGAAAATGCATTTCAGAAAAATATGCTCAGAAACACATGTACCAAATGTGATTAACATAAAGATGTCATTCTTTGTTTAATACAAGAATTCACTATGATTTAATTAGAATTCTCAAGTGAATTTGATATTGTAATAATCATTACTATCTATTCTATAAAAAACATTACTAGGAAGAATTTATAGACAAAATTATAATAAAATTTAGTTCAACTTCTGCTTTCATCAAAGAGAGCATCTGATACCAGAATCACTGTATTTCTTTAAATAGCTATAAAACTGCAAAAAAAATTATGAAGTAACCTATTTCAGATATTAGGTAAATAGCCACTGGACAGTTCCTGAGGGAAAGGAAATTCACAAAGAACATCATATAATCCCTGGTTCTTTGCCTGAGAATAATGTCACACTGCAGCCAGGAGGGGAGGCCGACATCACTATGCAGCATCCAAAGCTGTTGCACATCCACAGGCGAACCACTTCCTGACCTGTGATGTGTGCAATTATACTGGCCCCAAACCCCAAAGGGCCTCATTCTTGCTATAATCCTCTGTGAGTGTCATCTTAAAATGATCATTACTTTTGTCTTTGACTTTATGTTTTGTAAATGCAGTCCAATGGGATAATATATCAAACATATGAACACAGGAGCTATTCACAATATGCATGTCTTCTGTTCATGCTGTGTCATACATACATACATACATACATACACAAACATACAGGTTTGTGATGCCTCATGGGCATAGAATTCTGGTTGGCTCGTGGTGTAAGGAGTTCAGTGACAAAGTGAGCACAGACTGAGCATACCTCTTCTATGACTAAGATGACCCAAGAAGTTGGGGTTTCTGTTCCATTTAAAACTACTTCAAACACAAAAACAAAGAATGTTCTAAGGAACTCTATGATACCCTTTCCTATTCATATTATTCCAGGTATTAGCCATACACTTATGCTAAGAAATGATGACATAGGAAGAGCCAGTGAATCCCTACTTTCCTTTTAGTCCTTTCTAAACAATCATTAATCCAGAGGAGATCAAGTCAAATTAAAAGTAATCTTCGGTTTTGGTAATAGGGATATCATGGGTGAAGGAGACAGTGATGTTAGCACAATGCAAGATATTGATTCCCCTGTACCTATCAATGGGACTTTAAAGCTGTATTCTGAGCGGGTGCTCTCTCTGCTTCTATTGTGCAGTGAGGTGGGGATAGAAAATCAACTTATCATTCAACTCTGCTAAAACTCGTATGGGAGTACAATTTTTCTGTTGGTATTTGACTGAAATAGTATGAATATTTAAATTTTATTTATTTAATATTAAATAAATTTAAATAAATTTAAATTTTATTTATATATTTATTTAAATATTTATAATATTTAAATTTTTATTTAAAAAATAAATAAAAAGAAAAAGAAAGTTTTACTATAACTATTGTACCTAGAATAGGGCCTAAAGCATAGAATGTACATAATACAGACTAGCTGAAAGAAGGCATAAACTAGAGTTAAAATGAGTTTTGTTTCTACAATTTAATAGGGTTAGTAAATTGCTCAGTTATAAATTTAATTAAATCATTTGCCAAACTAAATAAAATATGGAGTTTATGTTTCTAAGGTCTTTACTTAGTGCCTTTTCTTGACTTTCCATAATAAAATTTCAAAGCTTATAGCAGTGTGCAGCATGGTCTTCAAGCACATATTGTTTTTAATGCACATTTCCTATGTAAAGGCACTGGGCAACATCTAATTACATTTCTTTCTAAATAATTCTCCCAAATGGTACTCAGCATATTGTTATTTCAGCAAAGATAGCACTGGCAACTGGAATTGACTCTTGCTTACATTAGTGTTGATATCTAATCTACAGTATTGCATTTATCAAAAATACAAGGCTTAGTTCTCAAAATTATGACCGTTAATTTTCACATTATAATTTTTTGACACATAGATTTTCTTTTTATTTCATCACTCTTTTCAGTTACTTTTTATCAATCTCAGTATCTTTATATAATTAGTCATAAATATCAACAACTGAAATCTCCCATATATTGATGATGGATTATATGACAGTCCTTTTTAATTCTTTTGATTAAAAATTCCCACAGAATACACTAGGTTTCAAATGCCTTTCAAGATGAGTTTGTAATTGAAGTTTGCAAGCTGTAACTTAAGGGGCAACCAAAAAAGTAATAAGCTGATGTTACTATTCATTCTCCTCAGTTGTTCTTCCCTGTTTTTTCCAGTTACCACTATCTTACATATACTTCAATGCCTAATGAAGAAACATTTCTTTTTCATGTTTTGCCTGGCATTTTAAGTCAGTTAAGATGTTTTCTTTTTTATAATTCTTTTAAAAAAATCTTATTATTATTATTATTATTATTATTATTATTATCTATTTATTTGAGAGACAGAGAACATGACAGGATGGAGGGATGGAGTGGAGGGAGAAGCAGGCTCCCAGGAGAGCAGGGAGTCCAATGCAGGTCTTGATGTGAGGCTCTATATGGGGCTGTATCCCTGGACTCCAGGATCATGACTTGAGCCAAAGGCAGATACAAGTAACTGAGCCACCTAGGTGTCCCAAAACTGGTTTCATTCTTGCTGTTCTTCATGATGGCATACTGCTTCCCTCATTACTGTCATATACAGTTTTGACATTTATAATCCTTTCCATGTAAATATAACTACAAGATAAGTATTAAGCTTACTTTTAAGTTTTGTCTTTCTGTGGAATGCCTGGCTGGCTCAGTCAGTAGAACATGCAACTCATTTTTCTCTTTCTTCCTTTCTTTTTTTCTTTTCTTTTCGTTGTTTAAGCATGTAACCTTTGATCTCAGGGTTGTATGTTTGAGCCCACTTAGGTGTAGAGATTACTTAAAAATAATATCTTAAAAAATAAAATAAAAATAAAAGCTTTGTCTTTCTACTGTATAAAATTCCAATACTTAACACACAGCTGAAATCCATACATCCTAGGCACTAAATATATACCCATTCACTATTATTTTGAGCTCTTTTGAGAAAACAGGAATGATGATATCCTGTGGTAAAGTAAAATAAGAAAAGAATTCTCACAGGTTGTTCAAATAAAGAGCAAAAAAAAAAAATCACTGCAATTGAATTTAAAATACATTTATGCCTTATTATACCATTGTTCTCTATGTCATGGATTCAGAGATTTTGATCTCTCAAAATTAGATGCAGTTTAAGTCATGTCTTATTATAGGCTGTGAATGTTGCCTCCTAATCTCAGCATCTAATGGGGCTCCCCAGCATTAACATGGTATCCTAATAGGTGCATTATATGCAAATTGAAGTCAGAATTGCTGCTAGAAAAGAAATAGAAGACAGTATCTTTGAATTAGTAATTTTCTACTTCACATGAAAATCAGAGATTCTCCCATAATACTTCATGAATGGTATCTAACAAAAATCTATGTGATAGTGTATCTGCCATCAGCAAAGAATAAATCATCAGGTATAGGATTTGCTAAACATCTGAAAAGGATTAATACAAAAAGTAAAATCAGACATAGTTTCCCATTGTATAGTTATAAAAGCCAAAGTTGTTGAATGATTTGTTCCATGCATATACACATGCCTTTAAGTACTAGGTACATTTCAAGCTCTAGAGATGAAAATATGGCTAATTTTTGCTTTCATGGAGTTCATAATCTAGTTGAGGACACAGAATGGAAAATAAATAGCAGAGACTGCATAGTGACATAAATGAGGTACTGTAAGGTGTAGTGATAGAAAAGTTGGTCATTCTTGCCAGAGAATAAAAAGAGATAGGAACTACTTAAACTACTATATCAAACGGGAAGCATAATATAATATTTGGCACAAGAATTTGAGTTCTATTTATGTATGCTAACTTCTAGCCTTACTGTGAATGCCTCTTACCACATAATTTTCCAGAAATGAAATAAATTTCCAAATAATTAAAAACATTGTCATTTATATTTTATGAATAGATAAACAAAATATATATATAAATGAAAATACTTTCTGTCTTTACTAAATGAATATCAAACAATTAAAACAAATAAGACATGCTTGACAAAGTGCCAGTTCTTTTTTGAACTGAAAGATAAGATTTGAGCAATGGAAAAAAAGTGAGCATCTTAATACTCTAGAAAGAGTGAATCTCATTAAAATAATATATTCTGCTGAACTCACAGGGGACATTCTTTAGAATTTTCCAGAAGAGTTATTCCTAATTTGTCACTCTGATCCAGTCTGTACTTAAAACTGCAACCTTGGATTTCAATCTGAGAACTTCTCTTAAATCCCTTATCTTTTCTGGCCAAGAATATGGGTATAGAATTCTTGGCAGGCAGTTTTTTTCACCCTCTCAACTCTTTAACTATATCACCCTATTGCCTTATGACTTCCCTTATTTAAGAATTTGGCTGTTAATCTCATTGAGAATCTCTTGTATGTGATGTCACTCACTCTTTGTCTTCTGACATTTTTACTATGCTAGGTCTAGCTATAATTCTTGAGTTTATGCTCCTTGGAGTTTGTTCGGCTTCTTTGAGGTATACATAAATGTTCTTTATCAAATTTGGAAACTTTCAGGCATTATTTCTTCAAATAAACTTTCTCCCCTTCCTCTATCCTCTCCTTCTCGGACTATGACTATGCATGTATTAGAATAATTAATGGTGTTCCACAAGTCTCTAAAGGATTCATTTATCTAAATTCTTTTTCTTTCTTTTTCTTTTTTTTAAAAGAGATTTGATTTACTTATTCATGAAAGACACAGAGAGAGAGAGAGAGAGGCAGAGACACAGGCAGAGGGAGAAGCAGGCTCCATGCACCGGGAGCCCGACGTGGGATTTGATCCCAGGTCTCCAGGATCGCGCCCTGGGCCAAAGGCAGGCGCCAAACCACCCAGGGATTCCCCTCTTTCTTTTTCTATATTGACTTATCTTCTAGTCCCGTGAGTCTTTCTCTTACAGTCCAAACAGGCTATTGATCTCCCTTCAGGTGATTCTTAAAGTATAATTGTATTTTTTAATTCCAGAACTTTTAGTTTTTATTTTTTTTTCTTTTAGTTTTTAAAAATATTATTTTAATCTCTTTATTAGTATTCTCTATTTGGTGATATATGAGTCATTCTTTCCTTTATTTCTTTACACATGGTTTCTTTAGTTCTTTGAATCTTTCTTAAAATAGCTGATTTAAAATTTATTCGTAGTAAATCCAACACCTCAGCTTCCTCCAGGACAAGTTCTATTGACTGGTCTTTTCTCATTTATTTCTTATACTTTCTTTCCTTACGACTCTCATATTTTTTTTTTGTTGTTGTTGTTGTTGCTGTTGTTAAAAATGGAACCATTCAGGTAAAATAATAAGGCAGCTCTGAGAATCAGATCACCTAATGGTTTATCTTTTCTGTGTGTGTGTTTCATCTCTTGGCTGTTGTTAATGGTGTTTATTTACCAAATAACACTGTTGGACTAACTCTTTAAAGTATATATTCCCTATATTGTTGGATACTGACGTCTCCTTGCAGTTGGGTCAGTGGTCAGCTAATAATTGGTCAGAAATTACCGTAAATTCTTTGAACTTTTAACCTCCCTCTTATTGTGTTCTGTGCTGGTATAGGGGCACTCCAACTCTCAAGCAGTCTGAAATTTTACCTTAACTTTTAATTACTGCTTGCACTGAAACTCAAGATGAGTCAGAGCTGAGAGACAGGGTTCTTTCTGTTTTAGACATACACACAACATTTTCTGAAATACACATTCATGTAATTCAAACAACATTTTCTGAAATACACATTCATGTAATTCAAACTTCTTATCCTGGTCCCCAAATTCCTAAATGATCTACTCATGAATAACTCTTATCCCACTCTATCCTTTGTTATTACAATGAAGAGTAATGTGCCCCTAGGTTGCTCAATCAGTTGGGCATATGACTCTTGATTTTGGCTCAGGTCATGATCTTAGGGTCAAAGTATCAAGCAGCACTGCTTCAGGCTCTATGCTTAGCGTGGAGTCTATTTGTCCCTCTCCCTCACCTTCTGCCCACCCCACCCCCACTCCCCTCACTTGTGTGCTCTTCTTTCTCTTTCATATAAATAAATAAAATCTTTTTAAAAAAGAGAAATTCAACTTTTCAAGAACTTATTTTTCACTCAGAATCTTTGATATTATGATCACCCCTCTAAGAATGTTCCTTATACAACTGTTTATTCATATATGAGTTAAATGTTTTTATAATGATTTCTTTATTCCAGATACTGTTCTAAAAGTTTTATATGTATCCATGATTAAAAGAGAAAAAAAGCCTCATCCTTAAGAAATCTAGATTTTAGTTCCTCTAAAAGAGAGAAATCAAATTAATATGTATGGCATAGGATGATACACATTAGGAGAAACATAAATAGGATAAACAAAATAGAGTGTCCATAGGGTAGAATGGAGCATTATTAATTACAAAGTAGAAGGGTAAGAATGGCTGTGATAAGGCAATAGAGACATGAGAAAACTGATGATGTGATCCATATGACAGCATTACAGGCAGAGGTAACAGTCAATGCAAGGCTCTGACGTGAGGATAGGTTTGACTTACTCTAAGAACAGCAGTAAACCAATGTGTTTAGAGCAGAGAGAACAATGGAGAAAGAATGAGTGTAATTAAAAATTTGTTTATTACCAAAAAGTAAAAGGGAAGTCTGTGGAGAGTTTATGTTCAGAGAAGCTGCCATGGACTGAATTGTTGTCCCACTTTCCTAACCCCTACTCCCACACATTTATATGTTGAAGTCCTAATCTTCATTATTTTGATGGAGCCTTTGGGAGGTAATTAGAATCAGATAAGGTCATGAGAGTGGGGTTCTCATGTTTTAATTAATGGATTTATAAGAAAAAGGGAGACAGATTATACTCTCTGCCATGTGAGCACACAGCAAGAAGGTGGCTATAAACCAGAAAGAAGGCTCTCCTCAGGTATTGCATAGGCCTGCATCTTGGTTTTGGACTCTCCAGAACTGTAATAAATAAACGTCTGCTTTTTAAGCCACATAGTCTGTATTATACTGCTATAGTAGCCCAAGCAGACTAATACAAAAATGATATAATTTCTGTCAAAAGAAATATTCTAGTTGCTGATTAAAGAAAAGATAGATAGGGGACTTTCATAATAACCCAAACAATGACAATGAATCTTGGTGGCTAGGGCTACATCACTAGTGAAGAAGGTGATGAAATCTATTTGGATAGTCTTTCCTTTGAGATACCTTAGCAATGTGTACAGCAAAAAGTCCATGAGGCTAATGAGGAGTGACATGGGAGACACAAATTAAAAAACTCCCAGAGCTCTCACCTTGTGAGAACATCTTAGATGTTCAAGGTGTGATACTGATTGATCACTCAAGGCATTCAGTAGAAATCCCCAAAATGTCACACTTGAATAGTAGGAATAAACTATCACTACAATATAAGGTAATTCATACCACCTGGAACAAAGATGAAAACATCAAATTGACTTGACTTCTGGGCCCAAAAACTCCAGAACTCTTTAAGAAAGGAAACAAAATACAAACTTGCAATAATTTAAAAATGACAATTTATAACATTCCATCAAAGTACTAAACACTGAGAAGGAAGAAAATCTAACTCACAAATAGGATGAAAAAAACAGTCTTGGAAACAAATAAGAAATTACAAGAAAGGTAAATTTAGCAGAGAAAGATATTCCAACATCTGTTATGAATATGCTTATTGCTTAAAGTTTCAGAGAAAAACAAAGAAATAAAAAAAGAGAAATAGGAATGCCTGGGCGGCTCAACGGTTGAGCATCTGTCTTTGGCTCAGGGCATGATCCCAGGGTTCTGGGATTGAGTCCCGCATCGGGCTCCCTCTGAGGAGCCTGCTTCTCCCTCTGCCTATGTCTCGTGTTCCTCTCTGTCTCTCGTGAATAAATAAATAAAATCTTAAAAGAGAGAGAGAGAAAAAGAGAAATGGTTGATACAAATTCCCAGAAGGATCGTTCTAGAGATTAAACATATAATATGAAGTAAATTAAGTAGGCCCTGACAATATAATAGATACATAAAATGTAAGAACAGTGAATGAAAAGAGATAGCAATAGAAACAAGTCAATATAAATAATATTTTTAAATAAGTATAGAACAATTGAAATTATACTAAGTACGTTATCTTAAAATAAAGGTATTCTATTATAAAACATTAACCAAAATATATCTGGGAAACCACCAAATATCTGGAAATTTAACAAAATGCTTCTATAGAATGCAAGAGTCAAAAAAGAAATCACAAAATTAGAAAATATTTTGAATGAAATGTAAATGAAACGTAAAGCAACCACATTTTGTGTGATACAGCAAAAAATCGTGCCTGCAGGGAAAATTGAGTTAAGTGCTTAAATCACAAAATCAATGGTCTAGTTTCTACTTCAAAGTGGTTAACAAGTGGTTAAAAAAAAACCCCACAGGCCCAAATGGTCAAGGCCCCAAGCCAGTAAACCAAGACCTAACCTAACTAACTTCAGTAACAAGCCCCCTGAAATGTAACCTTTAACTATGAACAGAGGCATTTCCTTGTCATCACTAGGAAATTTACTGATAGACCTTCTGCTGTTCCCCTTGGGAGGGCAACCTTGCCTAAATCAATGGATTCTTTGCTAATAATTTTCTTTTTTCCACTCTCTTTCTACCTTAAAAAATCATCCTTTTCTGTAGCACTTTGGAGCTCCCCTCTACTTGCTAGACAGAATGCTGCTTGATTCATGAGTCAATTGATAAAGACAATCAGATCTTTAAAATTTATTTGGTTAAATTTTTGTTATTTAACAAAAGATATTAAAAGAACAAACTAAAGTGTGCAGAGAAAATAATAAAAATAAGGGCAGAATTTATTAAAAAAAACAAAAAACAAATAGAAAAACACTATGATACCTACAGCTGGTTTTCCTTGTTTCTGTAAGAAACAAAACTTTTAAGTAGACTGTACAAAGTACCAATATCAGGAATTAAAGAAAAGACATAAAGGTGCCACATAGATTGAATGATTAATAAGAGAACATTACAATTTTAAGCGATAAAAACATATTTCAGATTTTTTCTTAAATTCAAAATATTTCTTATAAATATAAGTGTAAAAATTTGTAATCAATATTTGGCAACTTAAATCTAGTTGTGTATTAAAAAGATAACATATGATCAAAGGAGATTTACATTACAAATTCAAGTCGGCTTTCACAAGTCAAGAATCATGAATGTATTTTGCTATGTTAACAGAATAAAAGAAAAATGCTAATTATGTCAATGGATGCAGAATACTCATTTGGCAAAATTCAACATCATATTCATGGTAAAACCTGCAAGAAACTTAAAAAAAAAAAAGAATGGAACTTCTCAGTCTAATAAAGGACATATAAAAAGTCTACAACAAATGAGATACTGGTGAAAGGTTAATATTGTCCCATTAAGATAAGGGACAAGACAAAGTATGTGCCTTTCAGTAATTCTGTTTAACAACAATCTGGGGGGCATAGCCATTGTAAAGGGTCAGTAAAAGGAAGAAAATACATGCAGATTTAAGAAAACAATGTAAATGTGTCTTATTTGCAGATTATGTTATTCTGTATCTAGAATATCCCAAAATTCTACAGAAATGTTTCTAAAGAAAATGAATGAGTTCAACAAAATCTTAGAACACAAGATTATTCTGATGAAATCAGTTGTATTTCTAAATAAGACCTACAGAAATTCAGGAACTCCAATTTGGAAAATATTTTTTTTATAATAGAAATCTAAAACATGAAATATTTGAATTTAATGAAATCAGTGCAAAAATGGTAAGCTAAAAACTACAGAACATTCCAGAGAAATTCAAACTTACATATAAAATAAGAATTAATGATATAGTCAGAATTCACTACTGGTAAGATACAAATTTTTTGCATTGGCCTCTAGATTCTAGTAAATCCAATAAAAAATTACAATACCAAAAATGCTTTTGTAGAAATGAGCAAGCTGAGTCTAAAATTTATATGAATATTCAGGATGTAGAATATAAAAAAAATTGGGGGGAGCCCGGGTGGCTCAGCAGTTTAGTGCCACCTTCGGCCCAGGGCCTGATCCTGGAGACCCAGGATCGAGTCCCACGTAGGCTCCCTGCATGGAACCTGCTTCTCCCTCTGCCTGTGTCTCTGCCTCTCTCTCTCTGTCTCTATTCTCTCATGAATAAATTTAAAAAAATGTTTTTGAAAGAGTAAAAACATGTTGGAAGACTTAACAGTACTTGATTTCAAGACTAACTAAAGCTACAGCAATTAAGACAGTTTAATTACAAGGGTAAATTCAGTGTTCAGTGGAAGACAACAAGAAAACAAAAATTGATACATATATGGCCAAATAATATTTCATAAAGGTGCCAGGGTATTCCAAAGGACATAGAATTTGTTTTTAATAGATTGTGCTGCAACGACTGAATGTTTATTTGAAAAAATAAAAAGTCTGTGACATTCAATTCTCACTGTATACAAAAATTAACTTTAAAAGTACCATATGCTGAACTTCAATTAAAAACTATAAAAACTGCTAGTTTACCTCAAAGAGCCCTACCAGGTTCTCACAGTGAATCTCAGAGGAAATCCTCTTCTGGCAGAGTGAAGGAAAAAGTAACCATTCAGAAATAAGTCCTGGGCTTTTTGTTGTCCTTGACAAGGCTTACTTTTGAAACAATTTTACTGGACCCTAACTGACCTACCCAACTACATCCTATTGTAGCCTTCTAAGTCAGGAAAGGAAAACAGCATAGGGTTATTAAAAGACTGAGATATAAATATAGGATTTTAGAAAGCTTCCTTGACACCAACCTCCACATTTCACCACTACATATAGGGCTCCAATATAATAACAAAGAAATACAACTGAAAGTATGGTACATCTCAGACATTGTTTAAGAAGACTCTAGAGAAACCCAAAGCAAATAAGGAAAGAAAAACAAAATCAGAGTAAATTTTATTTTATTTACTCTTATTTTATATGTAGCTTCTGATACCTATAGTTACAGCAAACATTAAACACAGCTTATTTCTTAGATAAACATAAAAACTCACCCTAACATCCTCTTTATCTCAGTTACTTTTTACTCAGAACATCATGTATGGCTTTTAACAGAAAATTATAAGGCATACTAAAGGAAAAAATTAAAACCCACACACACATTGAAGTGACAGAGCAAGACTCAGATCAGAATCATAAGTGACAGGGTGGTTAGAATTATCAGACTTGGAATTTAAAACAATTATGATTGCTGTGCTAAAAGCTGTAGTGAAAAAGTGGACAAAATGCAAGAACGGATGGATAATGACAATTTTAAGAATCAATAGAAAAGCCTAGAAATCAAAAACTCTGTATCTGAAATTTAAAAATGCCTTAGAAAGGCCCATTAATACATTGTACTCAACTAAAGAATTTGGTAAGATTGAAGAAATATTAATAGAAACTCCCAAGACTGAAATGTTAAAAAAAAAGAAAGAAAAAGAAAAAGAAAAGAATATTTGAGAACTGTGAGATAATTAATAAATGTGCTTCATGTGTAATTGGAATAGAAAAAGATGAGAAAAATCTACAGAAGAAATATTTGAGGCAATAGTAGAATTTTGCAAATTTTAGTAATTAAAACCAAACCACGGATCCAGAATCTGAGATAACACCAAGCAAGATAAATACAAATAAGAAAAATCTATACCTAGGCATAACAAATTAAAATGGCAGAAAACTTAAAAATCTTGCAAGAGTAAACATCTTGAAAGAAGCAGACAAAACTATTTATAGAAGGCAAGTACAAGAAGTCCGTCAGTCTTCAGAAACCATGCAAACAAGAAGAGAATAGAGTGAAATGTTTAATATATTGAACTAAAAATAAATAAATAAAAACTAGTAACCTGCAATGCTGTATTTAGTAGAATTATTCTTCAAAGGAAGAATAAATAAAAACTTTCTAGGACAAACCTTGAGGGAACTTGTCACTAGTATACCTGCTTTACTCAAAATGTTAAAAGTTCTTTAGAAGGAACATGATATATGTCAGAAACTTGAATCTGCATTTTAAAAAAAAAAGAGCAGTGGAGAAAGAATAGGTGAAGATCTAATAAAATATGTTATTTTTATTATTCTTTGTTCATTGCACAGATGAAACTTTCTTCATAATAAACAGTAAAAATATACATAGTCATATGTATATAGTCATATATATTGTTAGTGAATAAGTGAATAAATATATTGTAAGGGGATAAGTGAAGTGAATGACCACAATGTTATGAGGAAGAGAGTAGGAATAGTTTGTTATAAGGTACTTAGACTACTGGTGAAGTAGTGTAGTGATATTTGAAAAAAGACTTGGAATAGTCAAGGGCAATCATTAAACAACTAAAAAGAGAAGTATAATTTTTATATTAAGGAAAGGGGAAAAATGGAATTATATTAACTGTTCAATTAAAACCAGAGAAGGCAAGAAAATAATTAAAAAAAAAAAAGATGAAAGAGAAAAGAAAAAAGAAAAAAACAAGACAAAAAACAAACCCCCAAAAAGTAACAAATATGGCTGAAATATTTTATAGTGACATAAGAGGCAGTACAAGCAGGGTAAAATATGCTAAATTGAAATAGTCCACCCAAATACTAAAATATAAACAAGCAAACACGAGCAACAACAGACCCCAGTTATGTGTGTGAAGAAGATGATCAGAATCCCTATTTGCTCTATCTTATAAAATACCCAAATTTCAACACCAAAAATTGTAAAACATCAAAAAAATAAAAAAAGCAATTAGACATGACCCATATACTGCTGCAGGGAATTTGGGGGAGGGAAAGCATGCAACAGAAACTGCCTTTGAAGGCTTTTAGGGTCTTAGCAGGCAAATATTTCAAAGCAGTTATTATAGAATGTTCAAATAACAAAGAGTATTTTGTTTAAAGAATTACTAGGAGAATAATTTGTCACCAAATAAAGACTATCAATGATACTTTTTAAAAAGTATTTAGTAATGGAAAATCTGGAGTTAAAAAGTACAATAACCAAAGTGAAAGAATCACAAGAGCTCAACAGTAGATTTGAGCTAACTAGAATTAGAATTGATACATTCTACCTAAGAAGGATTAATAAATATTACTCGATTTTATGGCAAAGACAAAATGTAAAAAATAAAGACTTAGAATTGTGAACATCATTAATTACATCATCAAAATATATGTGAATACCAAATAGAGAGGAGAGAAGGAAGAAAAATATTTGAAGATAAAATATTTGAAAATATTTCCAAATTTAAAATGAAAACTTTAAACTACACACATGAAGCCAAATGAATTACAAATGAAATAAACAGATTTTCCCATCTAGATACCTATAGTCAAAATGTTGAAAGGCAAAGACCAAAAAAGAAAGAAAAAGAAAAAACAGGAAAGAAACAAGAGGAAAATGATTTATCATATACAAAGGAAACTGAATAAGACTTAACTTTTACTTCTCAACAAGAACAGTGGAGCAAAAAGGTACTGGGATGATGTATTTAAAGTGCTGAAGGAGGGGATCCCTGGGTGGCACAGCGGTTTGGCGCCTGCCTTTGGCCCAGGGCGCGATCCTGGAGACCCGGGATCGAGTCCCACGTCGGGCTCCCGGTGCATGGAGCCTGCTTCTCCCTCTGCCTGTGTCTCTGCCTCTCTCTCCCTCTCTGTGTGACTATCATAAATAAATAAAAAATTAAAAAAAAAAATAAAGTGCTGAAGGAGAAATGCAACCAAGAATATTATATGTACTAAAGCTATATTTCAAAAATAAAGATGACTGCATCAATTTGCATTGCTACCAATAGGGGATAAAGATTACATTTTCTCCACATCCTCCCCAACCTTTGTTACTTATTTGTCTTTTTGATTCTAGCCATTCTGACAGGTAAAAGATGACATATATCCTTGTGGTTTTGATCTTGCATTTTCCTGATAGCTGATGATGTCGAGCATCTTTTCAAGGGTCTGTTTGCCATCTGTGTGTTTGGGGTTTTTTAAATTGTTTTTTTAATTGGAGTTCAATTTGCCAACATATAGCATATCACCCAGTGCTCATCCTGTCAAGTGCCCCCGTCAGTGCCCATCACCCAGTCACCCCATCCTGCTGCCCACCTCCCTTTCCACTACCCTGTTTGTTTCCCAGAGTTAGAGGTCTCTCATGTTCTGTCACCCTCACTGATATTTCCCACTCATTTTTTCTCCTTTCCCCTTTATTCCCTATCACTATTTTTTATATTCCTCAAATGAATGAGACCATATAATGTTTGTCCGTCTCCAATGAACTTACTTCACTCAGCATAATACCCTCCAGTTCAATCCACGTCGAAGCAAATGGTGGGTATTTGTCATTTCTAATGGCTGAGGAATATTCCATTGTATACATAGACCACATCTTCTTTATCCATTCATCTTTCGATGGACACCGAGGCTCCTTCCACAGTTTGGCTATTGTGCGCATTGCTGCTAGAAACATCGGGGTGCAGGTGTCCCAGCGTTTCATTGCATCTGAATCTACGGGATAAATCCCCAACAGTGCAATTGCTGGGTCGTAGGGCAGGTCTCTTTTTAACCCTTTGAGGAACCTCCACACAGTTTTCCAGAGTGGCTGCACCAGTTCACATTCCCACCAACAGTGTAAGAGGGTTCCCTTTTCTCCACATCCTCTCCAACATTTGTTGTTTCCTGTCTTGTTAATTTTCACCATTCTCACTGGTGTGACGTGGTATCTCATGGTGGTTTTGATTTGTATTTCCCTGATGCCCAGTGATGTGGAGCATTTTCTCCTGTGCTTATACGCATTGTGTGGCTGTCCAATTTTCCCAGCACCATTTATTGAAGATACCATCATTTTTCCAGTGGATAGTCTTTCCTGTTTTCTCGAATAGAAGTTGACCATAGAGTGGAGGGCCCACTTCTGGATTCTCTATTCTGTTCCATTGATCTATGTGTCTGTTTTTATGCCAGTACCACACTGTCTTGATGACCACAGCTTTGTAGTACAACCTGAAATCTGGCATTGTGATGCCCCCAGATATGGTTTTCTTTTTTTAATATTCTCCTGGCTATTCAGGGTCTTTTCTGATTCCACACAAATCTTAGGATGATTTGTTCCAACTCTCTGAAGAAAGTCCATGGTATTTTGATAGGGATTGCATTAAACGTGTACATTGCCCTGAGTAACATTGACATTTTCACAATATTAATTCTGCCAATCCATGAGCATGGAATATGTTTCCATCTCTTTGTGTCTTCCTCAACTTCTTTCAGAAGTGTTCTATAGTTTTTAGGGTATAGATCCTTTCCCTCTTTGGTTAGGTTTATTCCTAAGTATCTTATGCTTTTGGGTGCAATTGTAAATGGGATTGACTCCTGAATTTCTCTTTCTTCAGTCTCATTGTTAGTGTATAGAAATGCCACTGATTTCTGGGCATTGATTTTGTATCCTGCCACGCTACCAAACTGCTGTATGAGTTCTAGCAATCTTGGGGTGGAGTCTTTTGGGTTTTCTATGTAGAGTATCATGTCATCGGCGAAGAGGGAGAGTTGATTTCTTCTTTGCCAATTTGAGTGCCTTTTATTTCTTTTTGTTGCCTGATTGCTGAGGCTAGGACTTCCAGTACTATGTTGAATAGCAGTGGTGAGAGTGGACATCCCTGTCTTGTTCCTGATCTTAGGGGAAAGGCTCCCAGTGTTTCCCCATTGAGAATGATATTTGCTGTGGGCTTTTCATATATGGCTTTTGAGATGCTGAAGAATGTTCCCTCTATCCCTACACTCTGAAGAGTTTTGATCAGGAATGGATGCTGTATTTTGTCAAATGCTTTCTCTGCATCTAATGAGAGGATCATATGGTTCTTGGTTTTTCTCTTGCTGATATGATGACTCACATTGATTGTTTTACGAGTGTTGAACCAGCCTTGTGATCCGGGGATAAATCCTACTTGATATGGTGAATAATTTTCTTAATGTGCTGTTGGACCCTATTGGCTAGTATCTAGTTGAGAATTTTTGCATCCATGTTCATCAGGGATATTGGTCTATAATTCTCCTTTTTGGTGGGGTCTTTGTCTGGTTTTGGAATTAAGGTGATGCTGGCCTCATAGAACGAATTTGGAAGTACTCCATCTCTTTCTATCTTTCCAAACAGCTTTAGGAGAATAGGTATGGTTTCTTCTTTAAACGTTTGATGGAATTCCCCTGGGAAGCCATCTGGCCCAGGACTTTTGTGTTTTGGGAGGTTTTTGATGACTGCTTCATTTTTCTCCCTGGTTATCGGCCTGTTCAGGTTTTCTATTTCTTCCTGTTCCAGTTTTGGTAGTTTGTGGTTTTCCAGAAATGCTTCCATTTCTTCTAGATCACCTAATTTATTGGTGTGTAGCTGCTTATAATATGTTTTTAAAATCCTTTGTATTTCCTTGGTGTTGGTAGTGATCTCTCTTTTCTCATTCATGATTTTATTAGTCTTTTCTCTTTTGTTTTTAAGGAGGCTGGCTAATGGTTTATCTATCTTATTAAGTCTTTCAAAGAACCAACTCCTGGTTCTGTTGATCTGTTCTACAGTTCTTCTGGTCTCTATTTCATTGAGTTCTGCTCGAATCTTTATTAACTCTCTCTGCTGGCTGTAGGTTTTATTTGCTGTTCTTATCTAGATCCTTTAGGTGCAAGGTTAGCTTGTGTATTTGAGTTTTTTCCAGTTTTTTGAGGGATGCTTGTATTGCAATGTATTTCCCTCTCAGGACTGCTTTTGCTGTATCCCAAAGATTCTGAACGGTTGTATCTTCATTTTCATTAGTTCCCATGAATCTTTTTAATTCTTCTCTAATTTCCTGGTTGACCCTTACATCTTTTAGCAGGATGCTCTTTAACCTCCACGTGTTTGAATTTCTTCCAAATTTCCTCTTGTGATTGAGTTCAAGTTTCAAAGCATTATGGTCTGAAAATACACAGGGGACAATCCCAATCTTTTGGTATTGGTTGAGACCTGATTTGTGTACCAATATGTGGTCTATTCTGGAGAAAGTTCCATGTGCCCTTGAGAAGAATGTGTATTCAGTTGCATTTGGATGTACAGTTCTGTAAATATCTGTGAAATCCATCTCGTCCAGTGTATCATTTAAAGCTCTTGTTTCTTTGAAGATGTTGTGCTTAGAATATCTGTCATTTACAGAAAGTGCCGTGTTGAAGTCTCCCAGTATAAGTGCATTATTATCTAAGTCTGTCTTTACTTTGGTTATTAATTGATTGATATACTTGGCAGCTCGCCCATTAGGGGAATACTCATGATTGTTAGGTCCTCTTGTTGGGTAGATCCTTTAAGTATGATATAGTGACCATCTTCATATCTTACTACAGTCTTTGGCATAAAGTTTAATTTATCTGATATGAGGATTGCTACCCCAGCTTTCTTTTGAGGACCATTTGAATGGCAAATGGTTCTCCAACCTTTCATTTTCAGGCTGTATGTGTCCTTAGGTCTAAAATGAGTCTCTTGTAGACAGCAAATAGATGGGTCCTGCTTTTTTATCCAGTCTGAAACCCTGTGTCTATTGATGGGATCTTTAAGCCCATTCACGTTGAGTTATTATTGAAAGATATGAATTTAGTGTCTTCATAATACCTGTTCAGTCCCTGTCTTCGTGAGTTATTTCTTTTTTTTTTTTTGTTTGTTTTTGTTTTTGTGTTTGTGTGTGTGTGAGTTATTTCTTTGGACTTCCTCTTTCTTTTACAGAGTCCCCCTTAATATTTCTTGCAGAGTTGGTTTAGTGGCCACATATTCTTTCAGTTTCTGCCTATCTTGGAAGCTCTTTATCTTTCCTTCTATTCTGAATGAGGCCCTTGCTCGATAAAGTATTCTTGGCTGCATGTTCTTCTCATTTTAGACCCTGAATATATCCTGCCAGCCCTTCTGGCCTGCCAGGTCTCTGTGGAGAGGTCTGATGATAATCTCATATTTCTCCCCATATAAGTTAGGGATCTCTTGTCTCTTGTTGCTTTAAGGATCTTCTCTTTATCTTTGAAATTTATAAGTTTCACTATTAAATGTCGAGATGTTGAATGTTTTTTATTGATTTTAGGGGGGATCTCTCTGTCTCCTGGATCTGAATACCTGTTTCTCTCCCCACATTAGGGAAGTTCTTAGCTATGAATTGGTCAAATACACTTTCTGTTCTTCTGTCCCTTTCGGTGCCCTCTGGAACTCCAATTATATGTAGATTTTTCCTTCTAAGTCTGTCATTTATTTCCCTTAACCTTTCCTCATGGTCTTTTAATTGTTTTTCTCATTTTTCCTCAGCTTCCTTCCTTGCCATCAACTTGTCTTCTATGTCACTCACTCATTCTTCTACCTCATTAACCCTCGTCGCTAGGACCTCCAGTTTGGATTGCATCTCATTTAATTGATTTTTAATTTAGGCCTGATTAGATCTAGATTCTGCAGTCATGAAGTGTCTTGAGTCCTTTATGCTTTTTTTCAGATCCACCAGTAGCATTATAATTGTGCTTCTGAATTGGTTTTCTGACATCGAATTGTAATCCAAATTTTGTAACTCTGTGGGAGAGAGGACTGTTTCTGATTCTTTCCTTTGTGGTGAGTTTGTTCTAGTCATTTTGCTCAGTGCAGAATGGGAAAAAAAAGTTGTACTGGAAGAAGGAAGAAAAAAAGAGAAGAAAAAAGGGGAACAAACCAACAAAAAAACAAAAACAAAGAGGGGTATTCTCTGGTTCTATATACTGTGAATCCTTCGACTTCCCCTGGAGCTTTCAATATCTGCTTGGCCAAGAACTTGGTCTTCCCCTGTCCTTCCAGCTGGTCTTCTAGGAGAGGGGCCTGCTGTGCTGATTCTCAGGTGTGTGCCCCTGGGGGAGCTGCCCTGTCCTCTGCCTGGCACACGTCCCAGTGGTATCTGTTTATCCTGTTAGGCCCCTGTTCCCTGGCAGCCGCCCCTCTCAGGCATAGCGTGACCAAAGGAAGAACAATAACAGTGGTGGGGCCAGCTCTCCAGCTCTGGAGTCATCTCGCAGTAACCACAGCAGCCTAGTCCGTACTAGCCTGGATGCTCTGGGGACAGGGTGTGCTGACTCCGCCTGTCCCGGGGGGAGCTCAGGATCCTTGGCTATGTCCACTGGCGCCCTGGAATCTGGGGCCTGCGCTGCTGGAATCGCACTGGGGGCTGCAGTTTCCAAAGGCAGCAGGGCACAGCCCCCTCCGCCCAGAGCTGCTGCCTGAGCTTTTCCTTAGGCCCTGCCGGACGTGCTCCAGCCCTTTACCAGGCTCAGCCCACGGTGTGTGGCACACTTTCCCCAGGGCACACTTCCTGTTAGTTACCCCGGGAACCTAGGAGATCCATTGCCCCTCCTGGGATCCTGCCCAAGTTCCCTGCAAGCGCCTTCCCATCCAGGAAGATTTTTAAAGTCCCTGCTTCTCCGGGACCTTTCTGTCCAAGAGGCTTTTGCCACCCAACTTTAGCCCGGCTCCTCGTGGGGGACCGTACCCCACTTGGTTCTTTTTTATTTATTTATTTTCCATCTTCCTACCTTGTTAGAAGTGCAAACTCTTCTCTCTGTAGCATTCCAGCTGTTATCTCTCTAAATCTCAGGCCAAAATCATAGGTTTTCAGTATGATTTCAAAGTTATCTAGGTAAGTTGGTGGGGATAGGTGTCTTGGGGACCCTACTCTTCTGCCATCTTACCCTGCCGCCTTCTGTTTGTATTTTTTTTAAAAAAATATATCTATTCAGGTCCTCTGCTTCTTTTTTTTTAAATAAATTATTTTAAATGAGTTGTATAATTCTTTATATATATTGGATATTAACCCCGTTATCAGATATACCACTTGCAAATATCTTCTCTCATTTAGTAAGTTGTCTTGTTATTTGTTGATTTTTTTCTTTTACTGTCCCAAAGCTTATTTTGGTATACTCCCAATCATTCATTTTTCCTTTTGTTTCCCTTGCCCAGGGAGTGTGTGTGTGTGTGTGTGTGCGTATATATGCACATATATGTGTATGTGTATATATACGCACACACATATATATCATATATATTATGGAATATATATTATATATATTTTGGAATATTAGTCATAGAAAAGAAAGTACTCTTGTCATTTTCAACAACATAGATGGAGCTAGAAGGTATTATGCTAAGTGAAGTGAGATAGAGAATGAAATATACTATATGATTTCATTTATATGTGGAATTTAAAAACCAAAACAGGTTCTCAAATACAAAGAACAAACTGGTAATTACCAGAAGGGAGGTAAATGAGGGGATGGGTGTAAGAAAAAGGGATAAGGTAAAAACACCCATCTACAAAATAAATGAATAACAAAGATGAAAGTACAACACAGAGAATATAGTCAATAATATTGTAATTATGTTGTTTGGTGACAGATGGTGACCAACAGTTATTCTCATAAGCACTGAATAATGTATGGAATTGTTGAATCATTATGTTCTATGACTGAAACTAACATAACATTGTGTTTTAATTATACGGCAATAAAATAAGTAAATTAAAAAAAAAAACAAAGGGGAAGTATATCTATTGCCAACAACACAAACAGAATTTGTTCTTATTATCCACTTTAGAAGACATGCCAAAGGAAGTTCTTTCAGTTGAAAAAAAATTTGAAGATGCACAAAAACAAAGATAACCAGATTTTTTATTATGTTTTAAATTATTGGTTATTTTTACGTAGAAAATATATATCTTAACACCAAATGTATTTTGAATATGCACAAAAAGCAAAAATCACCAGAAATTTAAAACGTAGGATATTACAAAATATAATTACATATTTCTTCCCTTTATTTTATTAACTGCTTTAAAAAGCAACTGTATAATTCAATGTGTATATAACTGTATTGTTGGGTCTATAATATATAGAAAAGTAATATATCTGACAGAGCACCACAAAGTAGTTGGGTTGGAATAAAGCTGTTTTAAGGGATGTCCACTCTCAATAAAGTAATGATTTCAAAGAGTAACTTGAAGCTATAGAAACAAAAAAAAAAGGTAAATGGGGACATAACAAACATGTATTTGATAAAAATATGTAGCAAATACATATTTGATCTTCTTTCTCGTCTCAGCTTTTCAACAATATGATTATAGTGCTTACATAAAGCAATAATTATAGCAGTGTTATTTTATAGTAACCTGTATATACATAATATGTATTACAATAACAAGAAGGAAAAAAAGAGCAAGCAATGAAGTTACATAGTAATGAAGTCTCTGTCACTCAAATTAGATTAATATAAATCTGAAGTTTTGATAAGTAAAGATATATATTTTAACCTCTAAGAATGATTTAAAACATAATTAAAGGTCAGTATATGAGTAAAATACTACATTCAGAAATAAACACTAAATTAAAAGAAAGAGTAGAACAGAGAAATATTGTATGTATAGAAAACAAATAAAGAGAAAACAAAATAGCACATGTGTATTTAATTGTATCAATAATATCATTAAATGTGAATAGCTACCCAATCAAAAAGCATGAATGAAAGAGATCACAACCAACACCAAAGAAACACAAATTATGAGAATATTATGTAAAACTATATGCCAACAGAGTGGACAGTCTGGAAGACATAGACAACATTCTAGACATATACAAACTACCAAAACTGAAACAGGAAGATATAGAAAATTTGAATAGACCCCCCAGCAAAGAAATTGAATCAGTAATCAAAATTCTCCCAACAAATAAAAGTCCAGGGCCAGATGGCTTCCCAGAGGAATTCTACCAGATATTCAAAGAAAAGTCAATACCTATGATTTTCAAACTCTTCCAAAAAATAGAAATGGAAGGAAAACTTTCAAACTCATTCTATGAGGCCAGCATTATCCTGATTCCAATACCAAACAAAGACCTCCACTAAAAAGGAAAACTACCAGTATCCCTGATGAACATGGATGCAAAAATTCTTCAAATGATATTAGTAAATCAAATCCAATAGTACATAAAAAGAATTATTCAACACAATCGAGTGGGATTTATTCCTGGGCTATAAGTCTGGTTCAATATTCACAAATCAATCAACATGATACACTACACTAATAAAAGAAAGGATAAGAAACATATGATCCTCTCCATAGATGCAGAAAAGGCATTTGACAAAATATAGCATTCTTTTTTGATAAAAATTCTCAACAAAGTACATAGAGATGGAACATAACACAATATTGTAAAAGCCATATACAAAAGACCCACAACTAATATCAACCTCAATGGGGAAAAACAGCTTTTTCTCTAGGATCAGGAACAAAACAGGGATGTCAACTCTCACAATTATTATTTAGCATCAGCAATCAGACCACAAAAAGAAATAAAAGGCATCCAAGATACCTGCGTGGCTCAGCGGTTGAGCATCTATCATTGGCCCAGGGTGTGATCCCAGGATCCAGGGTCAAATCCCACATCAGGCTCCTTGCAGGGAGCCTGCTTCTCCCTCAGCCTGTGTCTCTGCCTGTCTCTCTCTCTCTCTCTCTCTCTCTCTCTCTGGCTCTAATGAATAAATAAATAAAATATTTTAAAAAAGAAACAAAAGGCATCCAAACTGTAAGGAAGAAGTCAAACATTTATTATTTGCATACAGCATGATACACTGTGGAAAACCTGAAAGACTCCACCCAAAAAATCACTAGAATTAACATGAATTCAGCCAAGTTGCTAATATACTGAAAACTATTGCATTTCTATACACCAATATTGAAGGAGCAGGAAGAGAAATCAAAAAAATTATCTCATTTACAATTGCATGAAAAACCATAAGATACCTCATAGGATAAAACTCACCAACCAGGTAAAAGATCTGTACTCTGAAAATTATGGAATACTTAAGAAGTATTGAAGAGGACATAAAATAATGGAAAAAAATTCCATGCTCATGGATTGGAAGAATAAAATTGTTATAATGTCTGTACTGTTCAAAGGAATCTACACATTTAATGCAATCCCTATCAAAATACACCAGCATTTTTCACAGAGTAGGAACAAACAATTCTAAATTTTTTGTTCGTTTGTTTTTGTTTTTGTTTTTGTTTTTATTCATAGAGACAGAGAGAGAGAGAGGGAGGCAGAGACACAAGCAGAGGGAGGAGCAGGCATCATACAGAGAGCCTGATGTGGGACTCGATCCAGGGTCTCGAGGATCACGCCCTGGGCTGCAGGCGGCGCTAAACCGCTGCGCCACTGGGGCTGCCCCAATTCTAAAATTTGTATGGAACCACAAAGACCCTAAATAGCCAAAGCAGTTCTGAAAAAGAAAAGCAAACTAGAGGCCTCATAATTACAGACTTCAACCTATGTTACAAAGCTGTGGTCATCAAGACAGTGTGGCACTGGCACAAAAACAGACACAGATCAATAGAACAGAATAGAAAACACAGAAATGGACCAACAACTATTTGGTCAACTAATCTTCAACAAAACAGGAAAGAATATCTAATGGAACAAAGACACTCTAACAAATGGTTTTGAAAAAACTGGACTGCAACATGCAGAAGAGTGAATTGGACCACTTTCTTATACCATACACACAAAAAAAATTCAAATTGGATTAAAGACCTAAATATGAGACAGGAAACCATCAAAATCACAGAGGCAGCAGAGTCTTTGACCTCAGCCATAGAACTTCTTATTACTAGACAAGACTCCTGAGCAAGGGAAACAAAAGCAAAAATGAACTATTGGGACTTCAAGATAAAAAGCTTCTGCACAGCAAAGAAAACAGTCAACAAAACTAAAAGGCAGGCTATAGGGATGCCTGGGTGGCTCAGCGATTAAGCATCTGCCTTCAGCTCAGGGTGTGATCCCAGTGTCCTGGGATGGAGTCCCACATCAGGCTTCTTGCATGGAGCCTGCTCCTCCCTCTGCCTCTGTCTGTCTGTCTGTCTCTCTCTCTGTGCTTCTTATGGATAAATAATAAAAATAAAAGGCAGGTTACAGAATGAGAGAATATATTTGCAAATGACATATCTGATAAAGGGTTAGTATCCAAAATCTATAAAGAACTTAGCAAACTCAATACTCAAAAAAACAAGTCATACAGTTAAGAAATCGGCAAAAGACAAGAATATACATTTTTCCAAAGACTACATCCAGATGGCTAACAAACACATGAGGATGCTCAGCATCACTCTTCATCAAAGAAATACAAATCAAAACCACAATGTGATACTACCTCACACCTGTCAGAATGACTAAAGTTAACAACATAGGAAACAGCAGATGCTGATGAGGAGACAGAGAAAGGGGAACCCTCTTCCACTCTTGGGAATGCAAACTGGTGCATTCCAGAAAACAACATGGAGGTTCCTCAAAAAGTTAAAAATAGAACTACCCTATAACCCAGCAATTGCACTACTGGGTATTTACACGAAGGATGCAAAAATACTGATTCAAAGGAGCACATGCACCCTCAATGTGTACAGCAGCATTATCTACAACAGCCAAACTATTGAAAGAGCCCACCCAAGTGACTGGATAAAGAAGTGGTATGTATGTGTATATATGCATATATATTTATACACACACACACACACAATGGAATGTTACTCAGTCATCAAAAAAATGAAATCTTGTCATTTGCAATCACATGGATGGAGCTAGAATGTATTATGTTAATTAAAATAAATCAGAGAAAGATGAATACTGGAAACAAAAGAGATGAACATATGGGAAGGGGGAAAAAGAGAGAGAGAAGCAAATGATAAGAGACTCATAACGATAAAGAACAAACTGAGGGTTGATGGACGAAGGAGGGTGGGAGATGGGCAAATAAAAATTTGGAAGAACAAAAACAAAAACAAAACTGGATTGGGTCCAAAATATAGAAGGAACTGCAAGTCAAAATACATATTTAACTCTATACCCATAAAACTTAGCATTGTGTCAACCAGTCAAGTGCTGCTCAACACACAGTTATCTTATCAATATATTAAAGTTTTTATTGAAGGCCAAAATGAATAATTTATTCTTAATATAACTCAACATCATAAAAAAAAAGAAAAATATATCATCCACAGGAAACATGCTTTAAAGATGTAAATAGGTGGAAAGTGGAAAATAATATACCATGCAAACAATAAACATTGTAAAGCTGACATAGATTTATGATATCAGTAAAAATAGAGACAAATAAACAGAAATAAGAGATATTTTCATAATGACAAAAGTCAATCAGAAGATCTAACAATTAAAAACATGCACCAAGAATAGAGCCCTGAAATACATATTGGAAAACTGATAGACCTGAGGGGAGAATTAGATGCTATTATCTGGAATTTCTAATACTCTCCTTTAACAATAAATAAAATAACTCGGCAAAAGATCCATGGTCAATGAAAAACTTGATTAGCACTATTTCTGTGTTGATTATTGAACATCTATAGATGGTCCCAACAAATTACAGAAAATATATGCTCATTTCAAGTGCACATAAAACATTCTCCAGTTAAACCACATTCTATTTCATATAAGAAATTTCAATAGACTTTATATTGAAATCATACACATTATGTGTATGAATGGGATTAAATTCTGCTAGAATGGGATTAAATTTTTAAAATTATGGGAAATTAACAAATAAAAATAATGTTAATAAAAATAGTTAATAACCAATGAATTAAAGAAAAATCACAAGATGAAATAAAAAGTATTTTGAGATGAATTTTTTAAAAATATCAACACTTATGGGATATGGCTTAAGGGAAAAATTAAGGCTGTTATCTATATTAAAAGATCAGAAAGATCTCAAATCACTAAACTAATTTCTTCATTGTCATGGCCTTTGTTCTTTTATCCAAGATCAGATGATTATGTTGATGTGGAACTATTTCTGGGTGTTTTGTTTCATTCCATTAATTCATTTGTATATGCTTTTGCCAGTAACACACTGTCTTGATTAGTTTAGCTTTGTAGTAAGTTTTGAAATTGGCTAGTGTAAGTCCCTGACCATTCTTCAATATTGTGTTGACTATTCTGAGTCTTTTACTCTTCCATATAAACTTCAAAGTCATTTTTGAGATCTATACAATAACTCGCTGGGATCTTTATTTAGATTGCATTGAAACTATAAACCAAATTGGAAAAACTGACATTTTTATTAAGCCTTTCTATACATATACATGGAATATCTCTCCATTTATTTTCTTTTTATTTCTTTCTTCAGAGATTTAGAGTTCTCTTCCTTTAGCTCTTGTATATGTTTTGTTAGTTTTTATCTATTTGATAAGCACCATGTAAAATATTTCAAACTATAATTTATTATAAAGATGATTAGTGGCAATAGAATTAGTATTCTTTGTAACTTTTAGTAATGAATGCAAGAAGAAAACATCTATAATCCTAAAGAAGGATTAAACAATTTTTATTTATTTATTTATTTATTTATTTATTTATTTATTTATTTATTTATTTATTTTACTTTTCACGATTATATAAAATTTCTGAAGCCCTGTTCTGTTATTCTTCCTATCTGGCTATGGCACTTCTCCCCTGGAATTGGTATTTGGTGAGAAGTGGGAAAATACTGTTTTCTGTCTGGAGATTTGGACAATGCCCCACTTCTGTGCCTTCATTGTGACTTTAAATCTGCACCAATTTAAATACTATTAGGAAACTTATTAAGTGGAATGTGAGTCAGAACATAGAAGCATGTTGTTTGGGATCCCTGGGTGGTGCAGCGGTTTGGCGCCTGCCTTTGGCCCAGGACACGATCCTGGAGACCCGGGATCAAATCCCACGTCGGGCTCCCGGTGCATGGAGCCTGCTTCTCCCTCTGCCTGTGTCTCTGCCTCTCTCCCTCTCTCTTGGTGACTATCATAAATAAATAAAAATTTTAAAAAAAAAGCATGTTGTTTTCATGTTTTATGTCTATAATTTTTCAAAAGTCAGTGGTGGGATAATAACCAAATAAAATTGGGTATTCAGGTCTATCCTTTTTTGTCAATGAGTGTGGCTTTTCCTGTGTCTAATATAAAAGTTCAATGAGCATTGCTTTTTCTTTGTGGCATTATAATACTAAACTCTTGATTTCCTGAGCCTAATATAAATAATAGGAATTCAATAAATAAAAAAGAATCTAAAGTAAGGATTTTTAATCTAATATTTTAGGGCATGGCAGATGCTTTAAATTTATGTACTACTCTTTATTTTTTACCTCTCTAAACTCAAGCCCCAACAGAAATAAGATTTTTTAAGTTATTATCTCATTTTTTCTAAAAAATACTGTGCATTTATTGTCATACAAGATATAAAAAATGTCATAAGATGGAAAGACTACTATTTCAGTATTTACTTGCTGAGTAAATAGATTGAGAATCTTAAATTTATAAAACCTCATGGGATTAAGTGTAATACTTATAACAGGTTTTGCATTATAAATATACTATTAAATGGCTCATTATCTTGCAGATTATTTATTATATGATATCTGTGTAAATATATATGCTGAACTTTTAAATAAATGACCTAATATTAATTCTGTTGCTAAATACTAAATCTGTGCAAAATTTCAAAAAGTCAATTGTTAGATCACATTAATATTTAGGTGAATTTGTGTTAATGCTAGTTTTTAGGATATGCGAAAAGATCTAGATGAATTTGACTATTTTAGCTCAGTTAGACTGGCTAATATAATTATATTATATATATATAATATAACAGGATATATATATAATAACAGGATAATATATATATCCTGTTATAATATATATAATAACAGGATATATATAATAACAGGATATTTTATATATATATAACAGGATATAATCCCTATTATAGATAAAACAGAGGGAAATTTTTTCCAAAAAGTTGGTTCAAGAAAATCGGCACATGGAAGTCAATGACTGTGTCCCTCGTAACTTCCAGGCAGCCATGGAATTTTACCAACAAATCCAATGTGCATACACGGGAGAGAGAACATTAATCTTAAAATTCAGTGCTGTACTCAGTGTTCCCACTGGATACACCTTAGTGTCTAAAGGAAGTAACCTGTAAATATGGATTTCCTTACTTGATCCTTTAATAACTGGACATTAAAGTGGCTCCTAGAAGTTAATTGTTCTCACACTGATGGCACTAGGGATAGAGGCTTCTGGGTACCAACCTGAAAACAACCATTGTTTGCTATTTCATATCAGTTACTCCTGTAACTATGGTGTGCCATTGTTCTTGTGGGGGAGGAGATACTTATGGATTGATTGTGGGAATGCAAAGGGATTGAGAAGCATTAGCCTGAGGATCTGCAAAAGCATTTTATAGGGTTCTCAGATGGGAAATGTTAACACCATAGAGGCAATAGAAATACCCAGGGATCAGCAGGTTTCTAGGCTATTATTTGACTATTTACCAACAGTCAATCAACAGCTTAAGTTTCTCATCTATGAGATAAAGACTTTGATGTCATCATCTCTTGTGTACTTTTTGGTTTAAAAATTGAGGCACAATTGATATATAACCTTATATTATTTTCAAGCCTACAACATAATAATTTTATATTTGTGAGCTACTAATTGATCATGACAATAAGCCTAGTTATGATCTGTCAATACAAATAGTATAAAAAAAATGTTCTTGTGATGAAATCTTTAAAGATTTACTCTCTTAGCAACTTTTAAATATTTTCTACAATATTATTAACTACAGTCACTATGCTGTTTATTATATCCCTAGGGTTTATTTATTTTATAGCTAGGAGTTTGCACATTTTGACCTCACCCACTTTACTCACCTCCTAATGCCCCTCCCCTCTGGCAAGCACCAATCTGTTCTATGTGAGTCTGGTTTTGTTTGTTTGTGTTGTTTTCTTTTTAGATTCCATATAGAAGTGAAATCATACAGTATGTGTCTTTGGCTTTCTGATTACTGGGTCAATGTTTTTATAATACTCTCTTATGATACTTTGTATTCTGTGGTACCCTGTGTGATGAATGTCTCCTTTTTTTTTTTTTTTATTTGAGTTCTGTCTCTTTTTTTGTCTTTGTGAGTCTATCTAAAGGTTTAACAGTTTTATTTATCTTTTCAAAACACAAGTTATTAGTTTTATTCATCTTTTCTATTTTTTTAGTCTTTATTTTATTTATTTCTACTATTATCTTTGTTATTTAATTCCTTTCACTAACTATAGGATTCACTTGTTCCTTTTCCACTTTTTTGAGGTGTAAATTTAGATTATTTATTTGGGATTTTTCTTGTTTCTTGAAGTAGGCCTACACCACTATGAAATTCCCTCATAGACTGTTTTGCTGAATCCCATGAATGTTGTTATGTTGTGTTTCATTTTTCATTTGTCTCAAGGTATTTTTTAAATTTCTTCTTTGGCTTTTGAACTCATCAATTGGTTGTTCAGTAGCATGCTGTTTAGTCTCCATATATTTGTGATTTTTCTAGTTTGCTTCTTGTAATCAATTATTAGTTTCATACCACTGTGGTCAGAAAAGATGATTAATATGATTTCAATCTTCTTAAATATATAAAGACTTGTTTTGTGCCCTAAGATATAATCTATCCTGGAGAAGATTCTATATGTGGTTGAGAAGAATATTTCTTCTGCTGATTTATATTTTCTTTCTTTTTTTTTTTTTTTTGAGGTTTATGCTTTCATATGTTTTCTTGTTACTAATTGGTGACTTTTCTTTTAAGCCTAAAGAGATTGTTTTCACATTTCTCACAAGGCTGTTTTAGTGGTGAACTAATCTTTTAGCTTTTGCTTGTCTGGAAAACTCTTTATCTCTCCTTCAATTCTAATGTTAACTTTTCCAGTTACAGCATCCTTATATTTAAGTTTTTTTCCTTTCACTACTTTAAGTATACCATGCCATTCTCTTGTGGCCTGTAAAGTTTTTGCTGAAAAATCTGTTTATAGTCTTATGCGGTTTCACTTGTATATAACAAGTTGTTTTTCTCTCACTGCTTTTACGATTTACTCTTTAACTTCTGGCATTTTGATTATAATGTGTCTAGGTGTGGATCTCTTTGGTTTCAATATATTTAGAACTCTGAGCTTGTCAGATCAGGATGCTTGTGTCCTTCTTCAGTTTAGGGAAATTTTCAGCCATCATTTTTTCAAATAAGTTTTCTGCCTCTTTCTGTCTCTCTTACTCTTCTAGGACCCTTGCAATGCACCTTTAATTTGACTTGATGTTGTCCCATAGATCCCTTTTCTATCTTCACATTTTAAAATTCTGTTTTCTTTTTGCTACTTTGATTGTGTGAGCTCTGTTGCCTTGTCCTTGAATAGACTGATCCTTTCTTCTGCTTTATCTTGTTTGCTATTGAACTTCTCTAGTGTATATTGTCAGTTCAGCCATTGTATTTTTCAGCTCCATGACTTCTTTTGAGTAAATTCTTATATATATATTTTCCTTTCGCTTTCTTCTGTTTTCATCTATTCTTCTCTCAAGTTCATTGAGTATTTTTATGACTATTACTGTAAACTTTTTATCAGGTTAATTACTTGTCTCTGTTTCACTAAGGTATTTTTCTGGTTTTATTTTTCTCTTTCATTTGGGACAAATTCCTGTTTCTTCATTTTGCTTGACAGTATGTTTGTTTCTATGTGTTGGGTGAGATCACTACTTCTTCCAGTGTTAAAGGAATGGCCTTGTGTAGGACACAAAACTTATCATTCAACCATTCAACTTTGCCCTGCTTCTTTGTTGTCTCTATAACCTTTGTGATTATCCAAACTATTTTTGTTTTTAATAGTTTCCATTTTTTGAGCATTTCAAAAATGTTTCAAAGTGGGGAATTTCAGTTAGCACCTCCTTTCAACCTATTTGGAAGCCACTCAGGCATCAGCTTTCAAAGTATTAAATATATACAGTCCTGTGTGACTATAACCATAAACCCAGCTGTTCTACAGACCAAGAGATCTGGCAGTGTCCTCTGTGTGATAGTTGCAAAAATTAGAGCTCCAGATTAAATATATGAATTCCTTTGGAGAAGTACCAGTAAGGTATAGCAAGGCAGAGTGGGAGCACAAAGAAGACATCTCCCAGCCTATGTTCCCTAAAAGCATCTCTAACTTCTAGATGTGTGGTACATCTGAACCTTGCCCCTCAGGCTGAAACTTCAGGACAAATAAATAGGCTTCTTTCACATAAAGATAAGAGTATGTTTCAGTATGTTGTCTGTGCAGATCCTAGGAGTAGAAACCCACCAAGAATTGTCTCTTCCATTTTTATAGCCCCATGGGACCCAATAATACTAGCTCCACTTGGTCTCCAGAGCTAGGCACTCCAGGTAGAGTTAGAACACAAAAATGACACCTATCAGTGCCCACATTCCTGGAAAGTATCTTAACAGGACCCTACTTTATGATTAACAAATGAATCTCCTTCATATTATAGTCTGGGTGATTTTCAAACTGTTTCTTCTGCCCTGGAGCCAGGGATGAGTGAGTCTGCTTGTCAGTTAAGGATAGTTTTTTAATTTGCTACAGTTCTTTGGGTCTTATGGGTGCAAGTCTCAATTGTTTTCAAAACCAGATGTCTTGGGGCTCATTTCTCAGGTGCAGGTCTTAGGAATCAGGATACCTGAGGTATGGTATGAATTTTTCCTGCTTAGGGAGAAGCTTTAGATTTGTGAGATTCCTCTTAATCATGGGTCTGCATACCTGGGGTGGGATTATTCGTAAGAATCCATCTCAGCCTCTTTTACCCATATTAATGTGGCCCTTTTCTCATTTGATGTGAAGAAGCTGTTTAGCTAGTTTCCTGTCTTTTTCAAAGGGGATTATTTGATATGCAGTTGTATAGTTGGTGTGTTCATGGGAAGAGATCAATTCGGGACCCTCTTACATTGCCATCTCAGACCACGATTTCTGGTTTATTTTGTCTCTCTGCACTTCTTTTTTTGAGTTTATATTTTAATTCCAGTTAGTTAACATACAGTGTTATATTAGTTTCAGGTATACAATATAGTGATTCAGCAGTTGTCTCTGTACTTCTAAGACCTAATGTTTTAGTTTCCTGCATGAGAAGAATCAAACCAAGGGTCAAAATATTCCTTCTTTAAAACAATCAATTTGAACAAAACCATTTTCTCCAACAGTACCTGGGAGAATAGAGTTCACATATCAGATATACTTTCCACAGGGTATTTTGCTGTAGATGAGAAAAAAATTCCTTCTACACTCAGGTTTTGTGGCTGCCTAAGAAATAAAATGAAATAAAATAAATTAACAGGAAAAAAAAAAACATACAAATTTATTTAGGATTTTTATGTGTACATGGGAGTTTCCAAAAGGAAAATAAAGACCTAAAAATGCTGTTAGGTCCAAATGCTTATATACTTTTTTAAACAAAGAATGAAAAATTTGGGGGATGTGATGTGTCATTGTGATTTGAGCTAGATGGAGCAAGTTGAGGGACAGTGACTGGGAAATACAGGAGGGAAACCAAAGGAATGTAGCTATTACTTTAGTAAATTTACTTGTACTCGTCCATTTTCTCAGTCTCTGGTGATAAGAATGTTTTCCTCTTCCAGATGCAGGAATAGGAACTGTCTCATAAGAAAATTTATGATGTGCTTTTTGTAGAAGTAGGAAGCTCAGAGAACCCTTCCTCCATCTGCTATTTCTCAAAGGTCTTTAGTTAAAAATAATTAATATGACGAAGTGGCATATTTTGGGGTAATATGTTCTGAATTCCTTCATTGCCTAGATGAATGCCTCTAGCACAATCTGGTCTAAATTAAAACCACTTTCATTGCTGTTTAAAATGTTGAAATTAGAAGCCCCAGTTGCCTAATGGATAAGGCATTGGCCTCCCTAAAATGTTGAAATTGAAATCAAATCTAGTATACAAGATATAAAAGCATTTTCTTATGTTAGATATTCAACACTTTAGGTAATGTTAATTATAGGCTAATGTTAGTGTTCAGAGTATGCTTTATTTTTAATTGCAGTATAATTAACATGGTGCTATATTACCTTTAGGTGTAAGATATAACAATTCAATGATTGTATATATTTCTCAATGCTCATAATGCTAAGTGTACTTTATCTATTTCCCACACACCCCCACCTCCCCTCTGGTAACCATCTATTGGTCCTCTGTATTTAATCCTGTTTTTTTGTTTGTCTCTCTTTTTAAAAATGTATTAGTTCATTTGTTTTCTTTTTTTAAAAAAAATATTTTATTTATTTATTCATGAGAGACACACACAGAGACAGAGAAGCAGAGACATAGGCAGCAGAGGAAGGAGGCTCCCTGTGGGGAGCCTGATGTGGGTCTCAATTCCAGGACCCCAGTATCATGACTTGAGCCAAAAGCAGACACTCAACCACTTGAGCCACCCAGGTATCCCTGTTTTGTTTCTTAAATTCCACATATAAGTGAAATCACATGATATTTGTATTTCTCTGACTGACTAATTTCATTTAGCATTATACCCTCTACATCCACCCATGTTGGTGCAAATGGCAAGACTTCATTCCTTTTTATGGTTAAGTAATATTCCAGTCTCTCTTTTTCTCTCTCTGTCTGTCTCTCTCTCTCTCCCTCTTTCTCTCCCTCTCCACTTCTTCCCTTACCTCTGTGTGTGTGTGTGTGTGTGTGTGTGTGTACCATATCTTTTTAATCCATTTATCCATGGGTGGACACTCGGGTTGCTTTCATGTCTTTGCTATTTTAAATAATCTATAATAAACATAGGGGAACATATATCTTTTTTGAATTTATGTTTTTGTCTTTTTTGAGTAAATACCCAGTAGTGGAATTACTGAATTACATGGTAATTCTATTTTTTTTAGTTTTTTGAAGAACTTCCATACTATTTTCCATAGTGGTTGCTCCAATTTGTATTCCCCCCAACAGTGCACAAGAGTTCCCTTTTCCCCACATCCTCATCCTCATCAACACTTGTTATTTCTTGTGTTTTTAGGTGTTATCCTAAATTAATCAAGACAAGAATAAAATGTCATTAGAGTAATTTTTCCTAGTTTTTCAGTTAAAAACATAATTCCTCAACTTCCACAATGGCCAAATTTTTGCTTTAGAATAAAATATATCTTGAGTTAATTATACTGCAAGTACTTATGTTATATACAGTTTACAACCTTAATATCAAAGATAATGAGGAAATGTATTATTTGTGAACTAGCAAGCAATTCATAAATTGATAATGGATGACTTTACAAGTAGCAAAACAGCTCTCTTACACAAAAGTATAAATTTGAAGAGTCAAAGGAAGCTATGTTAGAGTAATATTTGTTATTAATTTTCCATGTTTTAACTTATTTGAAAGGAGTTTTACATATTTTAGAAATGGAAGTGGTAAAATATTATTTTTAGCTTCCAAGTGTACAAAATATGTTTGTCTTGAATTCTAAAAAGTAAAACTTCAATATCCTAAAGAGTTAAAGCGTTAAGACAATGCCTATAAATATAAGCTATGCCTATCTTTATAGCAGGCATATTGGTAGACCTGTTTTCTTTTGGTTTTCCTAGAAAGTTTTTCTTCAGTGAGGTCTGAAATATGCAGTTCTTTCAATTTTGTTTCCCTGTTGTACAGGAGCCCCAATGATGTGGTATGAAGTGTGGAGGACAGGAAGCATTCCGTAGTCTTGCAATTAGGTCTCAGTCCTGTAGTGAACCTGCACCTTTGAGCTGGGAACTTTGCAAATGCATCTCAGATTTTTCCTGTTAAGTAAAATAGAAAATCAAGATGAGGCTGGAGTTTAGTATTTCTCTTACCTCTGTGGAAACCTGAGGGAGCTAGAACTGGGTATTTCTTTTCTTCTAGGTAGATTATGCTGTGGTAAAACCCCAGCAGATTAGACTCTGGTAAAATCTTTTCTCATGAAAGAATGTCTTGTTAGGAAGAAAACAAGGCCATGGGCAGATTTCATGATGGTTCCTTTTCTCTTCCCTCCACTGGAAACTGGTAAAGCTCCAAGAGATAAAACTCCAAGAGATAAAACTGAAGTTTGTATCCCGGCCCCCATGACTAAGTCCCATGGAGTTCTTCTCTCTCCAGACTTGTCCACTCTGAGTCTCCAGCCATTCTCCGGTTAGAGTTTAAGTTTTCCTACCTGTTACTGGTTCCCACAGAGGTTTCTGCTTTGGGTTTCTCTATATCCACCTGTTTGTCTCTCCCATATTGGGGTTAGCAGTTTACTCTGTGACCTCAATTCTCTGACACATAAGTTGAGTTACTGCTAACAGTTTTTCAGCTTTTTTCATTACATATCATGAAAATGAGAGTCACAACTGCCAAACTTCTTCCATGTCTCATTGGAAACCAGACATATCTCCCTTCTGTTTTTAATCTCCTTTGGATAATGGCTCTGCCATTATTCCCAATCTATGCTATTTGTGTCAGCTGACTTTTTATGACTCAAATGTAAACAAATTAGCATAACCCACATCCCAGCAAGGTGATTTAGGAAAGCTTTTTTCTCTGATTACTCTTTTTGGAAATTTGCCAATCATAGGTCAGATTCCCTGATTGATATTCTATGGCCTTTTTATTATCTAACATATCTGACTTTTCATTCCTTTGTTTTATTTTAGAATTTTCAGCTTTCCTCTAACTTTTCCCTTGACTGTATATATTAATTTTATATATGTATATAAAATAATTATTATTAATATTATTTAAAGTTTTTATTTAAATTCAGTTAATATACAATGTAATATTAGTTTCAGGTGTACAATATAGTGTTTCAACAATTCCATATATCACCTGGTGTTCATCATGACAAGTACACTCCCTAATCTCCATCACCTATTTCACCCATCCCTGCCCCTACCTTCCCTCTGATGTATTAACTTTACTATTTTTATCTTTTATTTTTGAGGGCTCTTTGCTAATTTATTATTTCATGATTGTTTCTTTTTCAAACAATTATAGGATTTTGTGTTGATTTTTAATTTTTAAGAAAGTTTTTTATTTTATATATTTTTTTAAAAGATTTTATTTACTTATTTATGAGAATGCACAGAAAGGAGAGAGAGAGGCAGAGACGCAGGCAGAGGGAGAAGCAGGCTCCATGCACCAGGAGCCCGACGTGGGATTTGATCCTGGGTCTCCAGGATCGCGCCCTGGGCCAAAGGCAAGCGCCAAACCGCTGCGCCACCCAGGGATCCCCAGATCTAATATCTTATCTTTATTGAGGTGTAGTTCACATATAAAATTGTAATATATTTTCAGTGTACATGATAGTGATTTGATATATGTATACATTGTAAAGAATTTCTCTCCACCTAGTTAATTATCATATCAATGAATTTACATATTTCCTTTATTTTCAGGGAGAACATATATAAATTTTACTATTTAGCATATTTTGATTATAAAATGCAATTTTCTTAACTATAGTCTCAATGTTTTACTTTACATCCCCAGGCATTATTCATCTTATAGCTGAAAGTTTGTATCCCTTTACCAACCTCTCCATATTTCCCCTATTTCCTACCCCCTGACAACCACTTTTCTATTCTCTGTTCTTACAAGTTATGAGTTTTACCTTTTTTTTTTTTAAGATTCCACATATAAATAATACTATGTATTTTTCTTTCTCTGTCTGGCTTATTTTACTTAGCATAATGCCTTCAGGGTCCATCTGTGTTTTTATAAGTGGCAGGGTTTCCTTCTTTCTCATGGCTAAGTAATATTCCCCTGTGTGTGCTTGCATATGTGTATCACATATTTTTTATCACTCCATTGATGGACACATAAGATGTTTCCATATCATGGTTATTGCAAGCAATGCTGGAATAAATATGGGAGCTCATTTATCTCTTTGAAATACTGTTTTCATTTCCTTTGAATATATAGCAAGAAGTGAGATTACTAGATCATATGATAGTTCTACTCTTAATTTTTTAAAGATGTTATTTATTTCTTCATGAGAGACACAGAAAGAGATAGAGAGAGAGAGTCAGAGACACAAGCAGAGGGAGAAGCAGGCTCCCTACAGGGGAGCCTGATGCAGGACTTGATCCCAGCACTCTGGTATCATGCTCTGAGCCAAAGTCACATGCTCAACCACTGAGCCACCCAGGCCTCTCCTACTCTTAATTTTTTGAGGAAACTCCATACTGTTTTCCCTAGTGGCTGCACCAATTTACACTCCCACCAATGGTGCACAAGGTTGTTGTTTTTTTTTCTCCACATGGTCACCAGTACTTGCTATCTCCCTTTTGATAATAGCCATTCTAACAGGCAAGAGATGATATCTCATTGTGGTTATGATTTGCACTACCTTGAAAATTAGTAATATTGAGCACCATTTTATGTACTAATTGGCTATTTGCATAGCTTCTTTGGAAAACTATTTAATTTTCTATCTATTTTTAAATTAGATTGTTTTCCCACTCTTGAGTTGAGTTCTTTATATATTTTGGATATTAAACCCTTATCAGATTTACAAATATTTTCTATTTCACAAATTGCTTTTTATTTTATTGATGGTTTCCTCTACTATGCATAAGCTTTTTAGTCTAATGTTGTCCCATTCATTTTGTTTTGCTTATGTTGCCTTTACTTTTAGTGTTAAAACCAAAAAGTCATCCTTAAGACTGATGTCAAGGAGCATACCACTCATGTTTTTTTCAAGGAATTTTATGGTTTCATGTCTAATGCTCATGTCTTTAATCCATTTTGAATAAATTTCTGTGTGAAGGGTAAAATAGTGGTCCACTTCCATTCTTTTGCATGTGGCTGTTCAGTTTTCTCAACACCATTTGCTTAAGAGACTGTCCTTTCTCTATTATATATTCTTGGGTCCTTTGTTGTAAATTAATTGACCACATATGCATGGATTCATTTTGGGAGACACTCAATTCCATTCCATTTCTATTTGTGTCTTTTTATGCCAGTACCATACTGCTTTTACTACAGCTTTGTAATGCAGCTTGAAATCATGAAGTATAATGCTTCCAACTTTGTTGTTCTGTCCCATGATCACTTTACCTATTTGGGATCTTTTGTGGTTCCATAAAAATGTTAGGATTATGGGGCACCTGGGTGAATGAGTTGGTTGTGTCTTCCTTTAGCTCAGGTCATGATCCCAGGGTCCTGGAATTGAGTGAGCCCTGTGTCAAGTTGGGCTCCCTGCTCAGCAGGGAGCCTGCTTCTCCCTCTCCCCCTGCTGGTGCACTCTCCCTCTCTCTCAAATAAATAAATAAAATCTTTTTTAAAATTAGGATTGTTTTCTCTACTTCTATAAAAATATTCCGTTGGAATTTTGTAAGAGATTACTTTGAATCTGTATATTGTTTTGAGTGATGCAGACATTTTAACAATATTAATTCTTTCAATCCATAAACATGTAATACCTTTCCATTTATTTGTGTCTTTGATTTCTTTTATCAACATCATACAGTTTTCAGTGTACTAGTTATTTATTTCTAGGTATTTTATTCTTTTGATGCAATTATAATTTTTAAAAATACAATATCATCTCATAAATGCTTGATGGATACTATTTTTTTGTTGTTGTTGTTGTTTGAGTTTTTTTCTTTTCTTATATGTTTTTATACTTATCTGGATTTTGCTCTCTGGGGTTACCAATTTCTTCAAATTCCTGATGACCTTTTCATCTCTACTTAGGTAGAAGATAACATAATAGAAATATTTACTGTGTAAATATGGGAAAGTTTGTCATAATGCAAGCTTTACTTTTGAGTAATAGAATAAAGAGTTGCTATTTATACTGAAGGCCTTTTTTTTTTTCCAGGATGACAATTTCCTAGCAAGCTTTTCTAGTTCTTCCTAGATAATTCAAACAATAGTTTTTTTTTTTTTTAAGATTTTATTTATTTATTTATTTATTCATGAGAGACATAGATAAACCCAGACACATAGGCAGAGGGAGAAGCAGGCTCTCCACAGGGAGCCAGATGTGGGACTGGATCCCAAAACCCCGGGATCATGCCCTGAGCCAAAGGTGGATGCTCAAAAACTGAGCCACCCTGGTGACCCTCAACCAATAGTTTTTAGAGAAATTTCCTCCTTTTGCCCAAATAGTATGCCCCTGATTGTTATACATTTGAATATGCATTTGGAGAGTGTCTTGGATAACTGGGAATTCCAAGTACAAAGTTTTAAATTCTTTTCTATCCCATTTCTTATCTCTGCCCTTTATCATACCTATGGTCTCCAAACTCTAAATGTAATGGCCATCTAGACTTCTGCCCAGGAAATTTGGCCACCCTTCTGCTGTTGTGCCTTCTTGCTTCACTGCCTCAGTAAAAACATATGTTTTTTTTTTTTTTTTTCATCTACTAGAAAGTTGTTCTCTGAGTTCTCCTTCATCTCTCAGTTTCATTTCATGGATGTGTACTTAAAACTGATTTACTCCTTTCCTATAATTTTAAAATGAGGTTTTGACAGTTACCATTTATACTTTTATCTGGATTTAAGTGAAATAACTAGAATAGTAATAATGTGAAATTAATATTTATTATATACATAAAAATGACTAATGTGTTGAGACAAACACTTTACAAATTTTCTCTCACTTAACCCTCATAATTCTGTGAGGTTATCATCTCCATTTATTAGTAAAGAGATTCATGCTTTGAAATGTTGAGTGTAATTATGTTAGAGTCTCCAAAAATGGCAACCATTAATTCTTTCTTCCACTCTCTTTGTAGATGTGTCAAGAAGTGACTTTAATATCTGTGCTTATATATTGGCCTTGAGACTTAATTTGATCAACAGACTTTGGCAGAGGTGATGCTGTGATAGCTAGTTTTAGACCTTAAGGATTCTGGAATCTTCTACTTTGTGCTTTATGGGGAAGCCAGATATCATACTCTAAATACATTCAGGTTGGATGCTACCTGGTGAGACACTGTGTTTGTGTGTGTGTGTGTGTGTGTGTGTGTGTGTAAAGGAGATTGAGATAGAGAGAGAGAGAGAAAGAGAGAATTGCACCTAAAATAATATGAGTGAAGACAGTTTGGATTTTCCAAGCTAGCACAATCACTAGGTAAATGCAGCCACATAAATGACTATATCTAATGACTCAAGGACACAAGAATTGCCTACCTGAGCTGTGTTCAAACACTTAACCTACAAAATTATAAGAAAAATTAATTTCTGTTTATTTTAATCCACTAAATTTTAGGAGTGGTAAAAACAGATATAGGTAACTGAAATTTTAAGCTAAGCTCACAAAGCAAGTTTATGCAGAATTAGAATTCATCTCCAAGTATATCTGAATTGAGAGCCTGAACTTGTAACTAGCACTCTAACTTATATTATTATAACCTGTGTACTTAGTAGATAGATCAAAGATTTTATTATTTTTTAAAGATTTTATTCATTTATTCATGAGAGACTCAGAGAGAGAGAGAGAGGCAGAGACACAGGCAGAGGGAGAAGCAGGCTCCATACAGGGAGCCCAACGTGGGACTCGATCCTGGGTCTCCAGGATCACACCCTGGGCTGAAGGTGGCACTAAACTGCTGAGCCATCCAGGCTGCCCTCAAAGATTTTATTAAATTCATTTTACTCATAATGAATAAAACATGAACAAAATATTTTTTAAAATGTATTTACCATGCAGCAGAGTAACCCACAAACTGAATGAAACCCAAACAAATATATAAAGGATAAATGAAATCAATAATAATAACAAGAAAACAAATGAAAAAAAGATGTATAGACACACATACAGCTGAGTGTGGTTTAATCAAATAAAAGCCTAGATACTTATCATCTTCTCCTGTTGTCCTAAAGACTCTCCACAAGTCAGATAATCAATATTCCTTCATAAGATATTTGCCTACTGTCCATCTCAGACAGTCTGCAACTTGTCTACATCCCTCTGAGAAGTGCTAACGAGAAGGAGTCAACACATTTCCCTTTATCCAACATTCCCTTTATTTTCTAGACATTCCTATTTGGCTTTTCTCACCCCTATGTGTCCAAAGAATTTCTAACATGATTTTGCTTTGTTCATGCATAAAAGCACTCTCAACTTGGTACTATTAGTGAAGTACTATTGAAGAAACTTAATAACAACATCATCCCACTCATTTTCTTTAGATGTACAATGCAATAACTATTTTGAAGAATTTTCACAGGTATGTTGCCAAGATCAACAGACAATTCTTTAGGGCAAGACAAAGTTGAAATAAATGCAGAATTGCATTTAGTTCCTTTAGTGATTCTGTAATGTGGGACCAATAAGTACTGTTCTTATTTTGTAGGAAATGACACAGAAACACGGGGACAAAGACCTCTAACTATTTGGTCAGCTGGTCAACCTTTGAAATCTGATGCTGTGTGAAATGCAGGCTATACCTTCTTCAGCATCTCACCACCAATACTTGTTGCTGGTGATGTAGTAAAGAAATTTAATGGAAAACATTGGATTCTGATAATCAGTTCCCTATTAATACTAAATAAATATGTCAATTCATTTATTCCACAAATATTTATTGTCTTGGGGGTAAAGTTAGGATGAAAGTATTCTCTAAGCTCTAGAGTGTTTTATCTAGTGGATGAAAAATAGACATATAAGCCAATGTGGTGACAAGCATAAAATTTATGTTCAAAATAAGATGAAAGCACTAAACAGGGACTAATTTTACTGACTAATAAATGTGGCTGATTAAAATTTAAAATATTGGGATTGATGAATATATTTCTTCGGCCAAACAGAACCTCAAAAGCTGCTCCTACAGAGTAAAAAACATGTATTCCTGGGATTTGTTTTTAATTTATATTTTGTTTTACTCTATGTGACAAATTGAAAGCAGAACTTCTATTATCCATGGACCATTGTAGTGTAATTTGATTTGGGAAATTGTTTCTTATGTGAAAATTTCATTTGGCCATTTTCTGTCTTGTCTGTAAAGAGTTTTTGTAAGTTGTATTGTATTGAAAATACAACCATTGTCAAAACCCAAGAGTTGCTGGAATAGATAGTTTTTGGTAAAAATTGTAAAATATCCAAGATTTTTCTTGAGATTGAGAGATGAAACTTTGATAGATTGTATATGTGTATGCCTCTTGATTCAGAGTTATAGAAAACTAGGTATAAATATCACCACACAAACACAGAAACAATGTCTTATTTTCTTTACAAAGCCATTAAACTCAAATGTGAAACATTTTTTCCTTCTGGTTATATTTAGATCACCAATAAACACAAAATTATCAGGTTGTCAATGAGATCTGAGCAATTACAGCATAAACAAAACCAAGGAAAATGTCAAAAACTGAAATAGAATGAGCACTGAAATAGCATTTACCAAAGGATTGAAATCCTGCTTTGAAATGCTGTTTGTAAACACTCTTGGTGCAGTGTTGAATGACTGTCTGTATGTAGTTCACCTAGAAAGACTGTTTGGCATAGAGGAATGAGTATAAAAATCAGGAGACATTGGCTTTCTTTTTCACTCTGAGAAAGCAACTTGCTCTGAGTTTTAGTCAAGTACATTTTTCTAATGTTCAATTTATGCTATGTAACATTAGGCAAAAGACTTCATAATTTCCAAAAACCATTCTGCTAACTAATAAAATAAATGACTTATAGTAGAATTACACCCTTGAAGTAAAAAAGCCTATATTGAAATTCTGCATTAGCTGATTTATTAGTTCATTATAAGTGAGTTATTTTGACTATCTAAACTTCAGTTTTCAAACATTCAATTGTGGATAACTATACCTAAATTCTCACGTTGCCTAACTCAAGGACAGTAAATATTTTTAAAAGAGGATCTTTTTTAGTTTCTTTGTGGACCCAACACAAGCTTATTAATTGTTCATTAATTCACTTATCCAGTGGTGACACAAATGATTCCTATTGCATAAATGTCTCTATCAAATTAATCAACTTTGACTTACTCAGATTTCCAGGAAATGTGACTCACAGGGTGGGAGAACTGGAATGTCTTAATGAAGAATCAAGGCCCATTCACATCCCTTTAAGAAAAGGCATATTGGGATCCCTGGAGGGCTCAGTTTTGAGTGCCTGCCTTCAGCCCAGGGCCTGATCCTGGAGTCCCGGGATTGAGTCGGTCAGGCTCCCTGCATGGAGCCTGCTTCTCCCTCTGCCTGTGTCTCTGCCTTTCTCTCTCTGTCTCTCATGAATAAATAAATAAAATCTTTTTTTAAAAAAAGAAAGAAATAAATAAAAAGGAAAAGAAAGAAAGAAAAAGAAGAAAGAAAGAAAGAAAGAAAGAAGAAAGAAAGAAAGAAAGAAAGAAAGAAAGAAAGAAAGAAAGAAAAAGAAAGAAAGAAAGAAAGAAAGAAAGAAAGAAAGAAAGAAAGAAAGAAAGAAAGAAAAGAAAGAAAGAAAGAAAGAAGAAAGAAAGAAAGAAAGAAAGAAAGAAAGAAAGAAAGAAAGAAAGAAAAAGAAAGAAAGAAAGAAAGAAAAAGGAAGGAAGGAAGGAAGGAAGGAAGGAGAAAGAAAGAAAGAAAGAAAGAAAGAAAGAAAGAAAGAAAGAAAGAAAGAAAAAGAAGAAGAAGAAGAAGAAGAAGAAGAAGAAGAAGAAGAAGAAGAAGAAGAAAGAAAGAAAGAAAGAAAGGAAGGAAGGAAGGAAGGAAGGAAGGAAGGAAGGAAGGAAGGAAGGAAGAAAGAAGAAAGAAAGAAAGAAAGAAAGAAAGAAAGAAAGAAAGAAAGAAAGAAAGAAAGAAAGAAAGAAAGAAAAGAAAGAAAAGGCATATTGGAAAAGCAAGCCTGATATTTTGCCTCTAGTCAAACACCAAGACTCAGACTAAGACTATCATAACTAGGACAAAGTCTAAATAAAAATGATCCGAGTGAAGATTTACTTACATGAAATTTAAACCAAATTGAACACAAAAAGCCTAAATTTGAAACATTAAGTAGTAGTAAACATTTGCATAAAGTAATGGGACTTTCTTTCAAATTAACTTTACTAATGAAAAAAGAATTTCATTTGGACGTGAGATTTGAATATGGATGTAACCTTATATAAAAGCAAAAAACTAAGATTATTTCCTCTAAGAGTTTTGTTGATGATATAGAATTAAAAAGAAGAAAAAGAGATTCCCGTGTTGTAGAAATAGGGACAAGGTGCTACTCTCCTGTATTTTTACTCACTTTATTCACTGCATATTACAAATAATAAATATAGCATCTCCATAATCTCAATTACACTACTTACAAACAAAGCCTATGAGGAAATATGAACAAAGGGTGTTGTTAGCCATGAGGAAATGACCAAGAGAAATTTAGAAAGAGAATTAATATGGCAGGTCCATGTTAAGAACTGTATTTGCTCTCCATGTAAAGGATGGTTGTATTTTTTTAATCAAGTTTCTTAATAGTCTCATTTTTATTATTTAAAAGACACCTAAGATTCTTCAAAAATGTTCTATCAACAAAAACGTATCCTGAGAATTAAATTCCTCTTAGGAAAAAGTATTATAAGTAATAAATGTTTATTTGAGGGTCAGAAAATTAAATATTTGGAAAACCTATAATTTTACTAATCCTTTGCACTGAATTTATTTCTTTTTAAAATATATATAGTCCTCTGTGAAAAAAGGTCCTGTGAGAACCATGTCAGTATTTTAACGATTTTGACTAAGAAAAATCCTTCTAGCTAACCTGAAATCCCTTTACTATGTTTTAACCTGTCAGAGATATAATTTATGAATTTGCTTCAGGAAGAAAATTCTAGTGGTAGCATTTAAAACAAAACAAAACAAAACTTGTATCTATACATTGTAGCAAAAAATAAGATTGGAAGGAGTTCAGTTTGATAGTAAGCAAGTATTTCTAGCCTTTTCGTTAGGTCAGCTGCTTGCAATAAGAGGCCAGCTAAGTGGCAGTGCATGGCACTGAACAGCCGTGGTGAGGAGTTTTCATACTTAACCTGTCAGTCCTCACTAGGATAGCTATTGATGAGAGACAGACAGTGAAGGAGGCTAACAGTGCAATGATTAGGGACAGAAATGAGGATAGTGGTGATTTGGGACCAAGGCAAGATCTACTCCTTCCTTCCTTTAAAATTCTGAAAATTAAAAAAAATAAAAAAATAAAAAATAAAATAAAAATAAAATTCTGAAAATTTTTTAAATATAGATTTTTGGCATATATTTTCCCTATTAAAATTTGTATTTAAATATCATTTGCCTTGATTATTACTATTTTTTGGTGATTTTTAAGATTTTATGCCTCATACAAGCAGCAAAGCCTATGATGAGATAAATCCCAGCATAATCTCTCTGAAGATAGGCAGATCCTGATGTGGGAAGAGCACTTGCCGGCAGAAGCCAGAAACAACTCCTGGGATTGTGTTTTGAAGGTGCTTGGCCAAGGAAGTTGGCATGTAAGACTGAATAAGCAAGGATTCGCTGGCTTGGGTCACTTCCTTGGGATATGGGATTTAGTAACCTGGCAGGGATCCCAGAGGACTGATAAACCTGCTGCTAGAGTGTCCTAAAACCCTGGAAAGGTAGCAAAGTGGAAATAGCGAGGGGCTCCAGCAGACAGGAGAGGAAGGAATAGACTCTGAGAAAGGAGATACGTGGGAATGAAGATAATGTGAAGCCAGAAGCAGGCTGAATGGCAATGTTCCATGGAGGACCCAGAGGGCATGCCATTTCCCAAGGGCATCAGTGATGTCTTGATGAAAGGAGTCTGCTAGTAGCTCTCTTCTGCAGACCAGATTGATGGTAGCAGGCATTCACAGACACAAGTCATTCATAGCCAAGGGCATGGAGGTTTCTGGACTATAAAACTTCAGGGAGGGGCAGCCCGGGTGGCTCAGCGGTTTAGCGCCACCTTCAGCCCAGGGTGTGATCCTGGAGACCTGGAATCGAGTCCCACGTCGGGCTCCCTGCATGAGCCTGCTTCTCCCTCTGCCTGTGTCTCTGCCTCTTTCTCTCTCTGTGTGTCTCTCATGAATAAATAAATGAAATCTTAAAAAACAAAAACAAAAACAAAAACAAAACTTCAGGGAACCAAGAGGTTACAATTGCTCTCAGGCCTGACAAGTTCACAGAAGTAGCCCGTGACTGATGTCAGAAAGCAGCAGAGATGGAGTTATTTGACGATACAAATAAAGGCACTATGAACACTGACATACAAATATTTGAATGAACATATATTTTCATTTCTCTTGGATTAGTGTCTGAGAGTGCAAGGACTGTTGGTTAACATTTAAGAAACTGTTAATTTCTTTTTTCAAAGTTACAGGTGTTTCAGAAGGTTGTCAATAATTGATATGGCCAGTCTTTGTAATTTTAGCCATTCTAATGGATGTGCTGTGGCATTGCATTGGAGTTTAACTTGCATTTCCATTATAGCTATTTTCCATTATGAACAGCTTCTCATGTGCCTACTCACTATCCAAATATTTTTAATGAAGTATTTGTTAAATTTTTGAACATTTTATTATTGAGTTTAAGAACTTTTATGTAATCTGAATATGAGCCCTTTATGTGCTTAGCAAACATATTAATCCATACCTTGTATTTTTTCTTAAAGACTTCATTTTTTTAGGTTCACAAGAAATTGAGGGGAAGGTACAGAGATTTCCGATATACCCTCTCCCCTCAAACATCCATAGCATACCCCATTAGCTTTACTCATATTGGTACATTTGTTGCCAAGGACAAACCTACACTGACACATCATAATCATCTGAAGTCCATAGTTTACCCTAAGGTCCAGTCTTTCCATCATTGATTCTGTGGGTTTGGACAAAGTTATAACTACATGTATCCACCATTATAATATCATACGGAGTATTTTCACTGCCGTACAAAGCCTCTGTTCTCTGATTTTCACCCCACCTCCCCCACAAACCTGGCAACCACCATCTTTTTTGTCTCCATACTTTTGCCCTATGCAGAAATTCATATAACTGGAATCATACACTGTAGCCTTCTCAACTTGGCTTTTTTCACTTAGTAATATGCATTTAGGTTTTCTTCATGTCTGCTTATAGCTTGATAGTTGATTTCTTTTGAACACTGAATAATATTCCATTATTTGGATGTACCACATTTTATTAATCCATTTACCTATCATACATCTTGATTACATCTATATTCTGGCAATTATGAATAAAGTTACTATAAACATCTGTGTGCAGGTCTTTGTGTGGATGTAAGTTTTCAATTTATTTGGATAAATACCAAGAAGCACTATTGCTGGATCATATGGTAAGAGTAGATTTAGTTTTATAAGAAACTACCAAATAATCATTCAAATTGGCTGTAGTATTTTACATTCCCTCTAGCAATTTATGAGAATCCTTGTTGCTCCACATCCTCACCAGCAGTTGGTGTTGTTAGTGTTCTGTGTTTTGGCCACTCTGACAGGTGTGTAGTGGTATCCTATTGTTATTTTAATTTTCACTTCTTTGATGACCCATGATGTGGAATATTCTTTTATAGCCTTATTTGCTATCTTTATATCTTATTTGGTAAGCTGTCTGTTAAGGTCTTTATTCCATTTTTAAAAATCTGGTTGTTTTCCTACTATTGAGTTCCAAGAGGATTTTTTTTCCAAGAGGATTTTTTTTTTTATTGTATTTTGGATAACAGTCTTTTATCACATGTGTCTTTTGCAAATATTTTCTGCCAGTGTTTGGCTTATTGTCTAACGTTCTTGATCCTGTCTATTGCAGAGCACACATTTTTTTATCTGAATGAACTCCAGTTTATTGATTATTCCTTTCATGTATCATATCTTTGATGTTTTATCTAAAAAGGCATCACCATGTCCAAGGTCACCTGGAATTTCTCCTATGTTACCTTTGTAGGAGTTTTAAAGTTTTACATTTTACATTTAGGTCGATGATCCATTTCAAGTTAACTTTTGTGAAAGACGTAAGGTCTGTGTTTAGAGTCATTGTTTTGTGGATGTCCAGTTCTATCACCATTTGTCAACTGGTGCAACCTTTGTTCTGTTGCACTGCCCTGCTCCTTTGTCAGAGATTAGGTGACTATATTTACACGGCACATTTGTGGTCTTTCTATTCTGTTCCATTGATCTTTTTGTCTATTCTTTCATCAATACCATACTATCTTGAGTATTGTAGCCTTACAATAAGTGCTGAAGTCAGATAGCATCAGTTCTCCAACTTTGTTCTTCTCTTTCAATATTGTGTTAGCTAATCCAGGTCATTTGTCCCTGCATGTAAATTTTATAATCAACTTGTTGATATCCAGAAAATAACTTGTTGGAGCTATGATGTTTATTTCATTGAATCTAAAGTTCAAATTGGAAATACTGATAAAATTGAGTCTTCTTATCCATAAGCATGGACTATTTATTTAGTTCTTCTTGATTTTATTTACCAGTTTTGTAGTTTTCCTTGTATAGATTTTATATGTGTTTTGTTAGGTTTATATCCAAGTATTTTATTTACTTGGGTGGTAATATAAATGGCATTGTTTTTAATTTCAAATTCTACTTGTTTATTATTGGTATATAGGAAAGCAATCATCTTTTGTATATTAACCGTGTATCCTGCAACCTTGCTATAATTGCTTATTAGTATCGGGAGGGATTTTTTTTATTCTTTTGGATTTTCTACATAAATGACCTTGGCATATATGAACAAAGACAGTTTTATATTTTCCTTCCCAATCTGTACTATTTTTATTTCTTTTACTTACCTTATTGAATTAACAAGGATTTCCAGTTAAAAGGAAAGTATTGCCTAGTACCTGATCTTAATGGGAAAGCTTCAAGTATCTCACCATTAAGTTTGATGTTAGCAATGAGGTGTTTTTTTTTTTTTTTTGGAAAAATTTTTTCCAATTAAGGAAGTTACCCTCTATCTAGTTTACAGAGCGTTTTTATTGTGAATGAGTTTTGGATTTTGTTAGGTACTTTTAATGTGTATATTGATGTGATGATGTGATTTTTCATATTTAATTTGCAAATGAGATGGATTACAATAATTGATTTTCAAATGTTGAACCTTCCTTGCATACTTGGCATAATTCCCAGCTGGTCGTAATGCATAATTATTTACATGTTTTGGATTCAACTTGCTAATATTTTTTTTTAATTTATTTTTTATTGGTGTTCAATTTACTAACATACAGAATAACCCCCAGTGCCCGTCACCCATTCACTCCCACCCCCCGCCCTCCTCCCCTTCTACCACCCCTAGTTCGTTTCCCAGAGTTAGCAGTCTTTACGTTCTGTTTCCCTTTCTGATATTTCCCACACATTTCTTCTCCCTTCCCTTATATTCCCTTTCACTATTATTTATATTCCCCAAATGAATGAGAACATATAATGTTTGTCCTTCTCCGACTGGCTTACTTCACTCAGCATAATACCCTCCAGTTCCATCCATGTTGAAGCTAATGGTGGGTATTTGTCATTTCTAATAGCTGAGTAATATTCCATTGTATACATAAACCACATCTTCTTTATCCATTCATCTTTCGTTGGACACCGAGGCTCCTTCCACAGTTTGGCTATCGTGGCCATTGCTGCTATAAACATCGGGGTGCAGGTGTCCCGGCGTTTCATTGCATTTGTATCTTTGGGGTAAATCCCCAACAGTGCAATTGCTGGGTCGTAGGGCAGGTCTATTTTTAACTGTTTGAGGAACCTCCACACAGTTTTCCAGAGTGGCTGCACCAGTTCACATTCCCACCAACAGTGTAAGAGGGTTCCCTTTTCTCCACATTCTCTCCAATATTTATTGTTTCCTGCCTTGTTAATTTTCCCCATTCTCACTGGGGTGAGGTGGTATCTCATTGTGGTTTTGATTTGTATTTCCCTGATGGCAAGTGATGCAGAGCATTTTCTCATGTGCATGTTGGCCATGTCTATGTCTTCCTCTGTGAGATTTCTGTTCATGTCTTTTGCCCATTTCATGATTGGATTGTTTGTTTCTTTGGTGTTGAGTTTGATAAGTTCTTTATAGATCTTGGAAACTAGCCCTTTATCTGATATGTCATTTGCAAATATCTTCTCCCATTCTGTAGGTTGTCTTTTAGTTTGGTTGACTGTATCCTTTGCTGTGCAAAAGCTTCTGATCTTGATGAAGTCCCAATAGTTCATTTTTGCTTTTGTTTCTTTTGCCTTCGTGGATGTATCTTGCAAGAAGTTACTATGGCCGAGTTCAAAAAGGGTGTTGCCTGTGTTCTTCTCTAGGATTTTGATGGAATCTTGTCTCACATTTAGATCTTTCATCCATTTTGAGTTTATCTTTGTGTATGGTGAAAGAGAGTGGTCTAGTTTCATTCTTCTGCATGTGGATGTCCAATTTTCCCAGCACCATTTATTGAAGAGACTGTCTTTCTTCCAATGGATGGTCTTTCCTCCTTTATCGAATATTAGTTGCCCATAAAGTTGAGGGTCCACTTCTGGATTCTCTATTCTGTTCCACTGATCTATGTGTCTGTTTTTGTGCCAGTACCACACTGTCTTGATGACCACAGCTTTGTAGTAGAACCTGAAATCTGGCATTGTGATGCCCCCAGATATGGTTTTCTTTTTTAAAATTCCCCTGGCTATTCGGGGTCTTTTCTGATTCCACACAAATCTTAAAATAATTTGTTCTAACTCTCTGAAGAAAGTCCATGGTATTTTGATAGGGATTGCATTAAACGTGTATATTGCCCTGGGTAACATTGACATTTTCACAATATTAATTCTGCCAATCCATGAGCATGGAATATTTTTCCATCTCTTTGTGTCTTCCTCAATTTCTTTCAGAAGTGTTCTATAGTTTTGAGGGTATAGATCCTTTACATCTTTGGTTAGGTTTATTCCTAGGTATCTTATGCTTTTGGGTGCAATTGTAAATGGGATTGACTCCTTAATTTCTCTTTCTTCAGTCTCATTGTTAGTGTATACAAATGCCACTGACTTCTGGGCATTGATTTTGTATCCTGCCACGCTACCGAAATGCTGTATGAGTTCTAGCAATCTTGGGGTGGAGACTTTTGGGTTTTCTATGTAGAGTATCATGTCATCGGCGAAGAGGGAGAGTTTGACTTCTTCTTTCCCAATTTGAATGCCTTTAATGTCTTTTTGTTGTCTGATTGCTGAGGCTAGGACTTCCAGTACTATGTTGAACAGCAGTGGTGAGAGTGGACATCCCTGTCTTGTTCCTGATCTTAGGGGAAAGGCTCCTAGTGCTTCCCCATTGAGAATGATATTTGCTGTGGGCTTTTCATAGATGTCTTTTAAGATGTCGAGGAATGTTCCCTCTATCCCTACACTCTGAAGAGTTTTGATCAGGAATGGATGCTGTATTTTGTCAAATGCTTTCTCTGCATCCAATGAGAGGATCATATGGTTCTTGGTTTTTCTCTTGCTGATATGATGACTCACATTGATTGTTTTACGAGTGTTGAACCAGCCTTGTGTCCCGGGGATAAATCCTACTTGGTCATGGTGAATAATTTTTTTAATGTACTGTTGGATCCTATTGGCCAGTATCTTGTTGAGAATTTTTGCATCCATGTTCATCAGGGATATTGGTCTGTAATTCTCCTTTTTGGTGGGGTCTTTGTCTGGTTTTGGAATTAAGGTGATGCTGGCCTCATAGAACGAATTTGGAAGTACTCCATCTCTTTCTATCTTTCCAAACAGCTTTAGGAGAATAGGTATGGTTTCTTCTTTAAACGTTTGATAAAATTCCCCTGGGAAGCCATCTGGCCCTGGACTCTTGTGTCTTGGGAGGTTTTTGATGACTGCTTCAATTTCCTCCCTGGTTATTGGCCTGTTCAGGTTTTCTATTTCTTCCTGTTCCAGTTTTGGATGTTTGTGGCTTTCCAGAAATGCGTCCATTTCTTCTAGATTGCCTAATTTATTGGCGTATAACTGTTCATAATATGTTTTTAAAATCGTTTGTATTTCCTTGGTGTTGGTAGTGATCTCTCCTTTCTCATTCATGATTGTATTAATTTGAGTCTTCTCTCTCTTCTTTTTAATAAGGCTGGCTAATGGTTTATCTATCTTGTTAATTCTTTCAAAGAACCAACTCCTGGTTTTGTTGATCTGTTCCACAGTTCTTCTGGTCTCGATTTCGTTGAGTTCTGCTCGAATCTTTATTAACTCCCTTCTTCTCTTGGGTGTAGGATCTATTTGCTGTTTTTTCTCTAGCTCCTTTATGTGTAAGGTTAGCTTTTGTATTTGAGTTCTTTCCAGTTTTTGAATGGATGCTTGTATTGCGATGTATTTCCCCCTTAGGACTGCTTTTGCTGCATCCCAAAGATTTTGAATGGTTGTATCTTCATTCTCATTAGTTTCCATGAATCTTTTTAATTCTTCCTTAATTTCCTGGTTGACCCTTTTATCTTTTAGCAGGATGGTCCTTAACCTCCACGTGTTTGAGGTCCTTCCAAACTTCTTGTTGTGATTTAGTTCTAATTTCAAGGCATTATGGTCTGAGAATATGCAGGGGACGATCCCAATCTTTTGGTATCGGTTCAGACCCGATTTGTGACCCAATATGTGGTCTATTCTGGAGAAAGTTCAATGTGCGCTTGAGAAGAATGTGTATTCAGTTGAGTTTGGATGTAAAGTTCTGTAGATATCTGTGAAATCCATCTGGTCCAGTGTATCATTTAAAGCTCTCGTTTCTTTGGAGATGTTGTGCTTAGAAGACCTATCGAGTATAGAAAGAGCTAGATTGAAGTCACCAAGTATAAGTGTATTATTATCTAAGTATTTCTTCACTTTGTTTAATAATTGATTTATATATTTGGCAGCTCCCACATTCGGGGCATATATATTGAGGATTGTTAAGTCCTCTTGTTGAATAGATCCTTTAAGTATGATATAGTGTCCCTCTTCATCTCTCACTACAGTCTTTGGGGTAAATTTTAGTTTATCTGATATAAGGATGGCTACCCCTGCTTTCTTTTGAGGACCATTCGAATGGTAAATGGTTCTCCAACCTTTTATTTTCAGGCTGTAGGTGTCCTTCTGTCTAAAATGAGTCTCAGCAGAATGTCAATACATGCCTTATTTATTTTGGGTATGGGGCTCTTTTCTCCTTCTGGGTACTTACAAGTTATCTGGGATGGCAAGGGCCGGGGGGGCTCTGATTTCACTGAATGACCAAGATTTCTTTTCAATACCTTACATACTGGATAAATGCCTCTGTTGCTGTCAGTTCTGTACAGTAGAAGTAAGAAATGCTGTGAAAAAGTATATTTCCTCAGTTAATCATCCGTATACTGACCCAGACCCACTTATTCGGAGATTGCCACCTTCTATATACCTCATCCTAGAACTATTCCTCACCCTAGAACTACTTCAAGCTTTGCAGCATTTCTTTGATTATAGGAGCCTTTGGATGTGATTTTTCTCAGACGATGCAATATTTTTTGTATTAAACCATAACAAAAAATTTAAATCTTTTCTCTTGATAGCACTCTTTTTTTTACCCAGTATTATTACTCTTATAGATTAATTTTCTTCAAATACACACATCATTTTTAAGAATTTAAGGTGGAAGTATGCCCTGACTGTCATGTTAACCTGATGTCAGAGAATGTATTAAAATACATCAAATACACATTACTTGCATTTCTATGTATATGTGCATATTAGTGTCCATATATATTTGCATGTGCATAGGTTCACATATATTTATATATTATAATCAAATCATATCTGCCATTATTTCTACAGTCTAGAAGGTAAAAAGATTCTCACTATGACATACTATTACATAGGTAAATATTGAATACAAGTATACATATTCCAAGAAAAAATCCACTTAGGTTATATTTATGGTGTCAGCATGATCATTTGAAGGAGAAAAAGTTACTGAATTAAATACTTGCCACTAAAACCAAATGTCCTATCAATGTACATATTTGCATTTTGAATAATATTTTTATTCAATTAACAAATGTTTTGATACTGTGTACAAAAAACAAAGACAATTTTTCTTTACTTTAAACAGTCTAAACCAGAAATTCACTAGAAGGCTCTTTATTATCCACAATTTTTGCTTTATTTATTGATGTTAAGCAAGTAGCATATACATATTTAATAAATTATCAATGTTTAAAATCATGCAAACTTTCCCAATCTTCTTGCAAAGTTTAAATGTAGTGCTTTCATGTGATTTCTAATAACTTTTATACATTGTAGCTTTCATACTAATTAACATTATTATACCATTTTACTATCATTTGAGCCCCATTATACAGTGACTATTTTTAATAATATCATAGTATTCTAAATATATGTACCAACATTTATGTACTGGACACTTATCTCCATATTTTGTAATTACAAAAAAAATGAAGCATGCTATACTTTTGAGACCTTTGTTTTTTGTTTTTTGTTATTAAGATTTTATTTATTCATTCATGATAGTCACACAGAGAGAGACAGAGAGGCAGAGACACAGGCAGAGGGAGAAGCAGGCTCCACGCAGGGAGCCCCACGTGGGACTCGATCCTGGGTCTCCAGGATCCCGCCCTGGGCTGAAGGCAGCGCTAAACCGCTGTGCCACCCAGGGATCCCAAGACCTTTGTTTTTACATATTTACTAAGTTGTTATGGTTTGTCTAGCTCTGTGATAAGCACTGAAGTGCTATGGTGGAGGGGTAGACACCATTAGTCCCCTCGTGGAATTTACAATTTAGAAAGCAGATGGATCATTTAAAATAAAGAAAAATACAAGTCATAAGTACTGAAGAATGAGTAGAGTAGGTGTTTGTTAGGTTACAAGGAGAAAGAAAGTGGAGAGAAAGGGAATAGTGATATTTCAGGCAGCTAAAAAAAGCTGTTATTATTCCAGATGAAAAAGAAATGAGCTATCACACCACAAAAAGGCATGGAGAAACCTTAAGTGCACATGATCAAGGGAAAGAAGCCAATCTGAAAAGACTACATATTGTGTGATTCTTACAACATAGCACTCTGGAAAAGGCAAAACTATGGAGACCAGTAAAAGAAATTAGTGGTTACAAGGAGCATGTCAGTGGAGAGAGATATATCAAGCACAGCACAGAGGATTTTAGGGAAGAGGAAACATCCTGTATGATAGTATCATGATGGACACACATCATTGCAAATTTGTCCACCCTGTAAAATGTACAATGCCAAGTACATTAGTACTTGGGTATGGATTTTGAGTGATTATGATGTGTCAGTGCAGGTTCATCCTTGGTAAAAATGTACCACTCTGGTATGTGATATTGATCGTGGGGGGAGGCTATGGATGAATAGAGACAGGGGATATGTGGGAAACTTCGGTACCTGTATCCCAATTTTATTATAAATCTGAAACTCCTAAAAAATAAAATCTTTTTTAAAAAAGCAGCTATGAAATCAGATTTATAGGCAAGAGAGAGCTTATAATGAACTTAAATACATGACATACAACTATAACTGTAGGAGTGGCTGGGAGCTGTGTGATAGCTGAGTACAGACAAATAGACAGGGTCAAAGTCACCTTAAGGAAAGTTGAGATAATTTTCTTAGTATAAATTCTTCAAGATTGAATTAATGTCAAAAGTAATGTTTTTCTTTTTCCTCTTATAGCCAGATGCATGGGAATTAAATGTACTCACTTAAAAATGCAGATCACTTATGTGAATATCAGTTTATTTAACACCACTTAATTTTCAATGATAAGTGATGCTTCTTTTGTTATATATAATAAAAAATAATGAATGTGGAATCCATTTAGTCTGTTCCATTTTGTTTATTTTTATATTCCTGGCATGCCACATAGATCCTCTTCATTTAACAAACTAATATTCATATGATAGTAACTATACTAGCACTTTCATAAACCAATTACATTTTCATCACATAAAGGTTAATCATTCATTCATTTTTCTTGGCAAATATATGTTTAAAACCACAATATGACAGGCATTATGGTAGATGCTTGTAAAAAGCCAAAAAAGCTCTTTAAATCCTTCCCTAGTGGGGTCTAGGGTTGAGAGGAATGAAAGACATTAATAAAAGTGCCACTCACATAAACACACAGTTATATACTCTTTAAAAGTACTATTGAGCGCCTGGGTGCCTCAGTTGATTAAGAGTCTGACTCGGTATCATCTCAGGTCATGATCTCAGGGGCCTGGAATCAAGCCCTGTATCTGGTTCCAGGCTCGAGTGCAGATTCTGCTTGTTCCTTTCCCTCTGCTCCTCTCCAAGCTTACAGTCTCTATCTCAATTAAGTAAATAAATCTGAAAGAAAAAAAGAAGAAAGAAAGAAAGAAAGAAAGAAAGAAAGAAAGAAAGAAAGAAAGAAGAAAGAAAGAAAGAAAGAAAGAAAGAAAGAAAGAAAGAAAGAAAGAAAGAAAGAAAGAAAAAGAAAGTACTATCAAGTAGGAATACAAAGTGGTATAATTTTATATTATAGAGACGTCTGGGTGGCTCAGTGGTTGAGCATCTGCCTTTGGCTCAGGCCATGATCCTGACTGGGATCTGGGATCCAGTCCCACATTGGGCTCCCTGCAGGGAGCCTGCTTCTCCCTCTGCTTATATTTCTGCCTCTCTCTCTCTCTCTCTCTCAGTCTGTGTCTCTCATGAATAAACAAATAAATCTTTAAAAAATAATTTAATTTTATAGTGAGTGGGGAAAATCCCTTTGAGGAAAGTATAGGATTCTTCCATGAGGACATGATGATAGCTGACATAGGAAGAAAGAGTAGATTTATCTGGAGAAAGAGGAAGAATAGATAATAGAAGAACATTGTGGTGGGGAGGCAAAACCTAGTAGGTGGTGGTAGGCAATTGTGATATAAAGAAGTGCATGACATAGATAAATATGCATTTAAAAATAAAATTCCTCTAGTTATAGTGAATGAGAGTGAAAAAATAAGACCTGATATAAGGAGGTCAGTTTGGAAGGTATTACAGAAGCCCAGATAAGAGATGATGGCCACCTGATGGTATGATGTACAATGGAGAAAAAGATGCATTTTGAGAGATAAGAATTTAGGATGAAAAATTAACTAGTTTTGGTTATTTAGATTAGAGGTATATATAGATAAATATAGAGGTGGATAGATAGATAGATAGATATAGAGGTATATATATATATAAATTTACAAATTATAAAATATATATTTATAAAGATAAGATTATATAGATAATATACAAAGATTAAAGGATATATATACATATAAAGACATATATAGAGATCTTTTTCAAATCTTACTGATCATTTTAATGTTCTATTAATGATTTCTGTGCCTTTGTGATGCTACTTTTTATTTTATAAGCATTTTATATTTTTATATAGTCAACCCTTGAACAACAGGGGTTTGAGGGCCACCAACCCCCTCAGCAGTCTAAATTCTATCTGTAACTTTTGACTCCCCCCAAACTTAGCTAACAATAGCCTACTGTTGACTGAAAGCCTCACTGATAACATGAACAGCCAATTAACTCATATTTTGTATATTATTTACTGTATTACTACAGTAAAGTAAGCTAGATAAAAAAAGTGTTATTAAGAAAATCATAAGGAGGAGAAAATACATTTACAGCATTGTACTGAATTTATTGAAAAAAGAAATCCCCCTGTAAGTAGACTCATGCATTTAAATCAGTGTTGTTCAAGAATTGATATATGATAAACATGCCATCTAAAGTACTCAATGATCTAAAGTTGCTGGGATGACATTTCTATTTTTCATTTCTGCTGACCCTCTTCCATTTTGGCTTACTTCCTTGTATGCTAGATTTTGCTCATATGCTTAAATGTGCTCGGTCTTAGTTGGTACATGCCCTGACAGCTTAAATTGGCCATGCTTTCTTGAGAGAGAATGTATATTCTTTTTTATGGGAAGTGGAGATCACTACCAAAACTAGAACTTTTGAGTACACTCACAATTCTTAGATTTACTAATCTAAAGCCTTTTTCTCATAATGTATCCTAGGTTTATAAAAGTTCCTTTTTTCTCATCTGGCTGTTTATGCAAAACTTAATTGTTGGATCATCATGCTCCTACTGATGTTCACCTCTGGGTAATCCTTTTCAACAGTTATGGTTAACTGTCACTGATACTTGTTATCAGGTAACAATGTGGAAGAAGAAGATGATAAGTATGTTTTTACCTCAATTCAAGACCTTCATTTTTTTCTATGTAAAAAGATCTTCAGTCTACCATGAGCCACTATTCTTTTAGTGTAGGAAATTTTTTTGTACTATTAAAAGCATTTGTAAGAATTGCTTTTTTATCATTTTGTTCTTATAGTATATTATTCAAATACTAAAAATAAAATTTACTAATTTCCAATATGATAATTCAGTTTTGCAATTCTTATGTTGAATCATTGGGCCATTTTATAAATCTCAAAATAAGGAATCTTAGTGATCTTATTTTTCTATAGCCTATTCACTGTATTCCTATTTTTGCTATTTTGCTTCCTAATCATGTTAGATATTTGTTGCTGCATAGAAATTATTCCCAACTAGCGTAAAATATACTGGAAGAACAGGGAAACAAAAGAATCATGGAATCTTTAAATAGGTGCGGCATACTGCAGCTATGGGCCGAATCCAGCCTGTCTCCTCATTTTATAAATAAAGATTTATGGGGTCACCTCCAAGCATATGTATTGTCTATATCTGCTTTTATACTACAAAGGCAGAGTTGAGACAAGATTACATAGACTGTATAGCTCAGAAAGCTAAAATATTTACCATTTGACCCTTTACAGCAAAAATTTGTCTATTCTTGGTTTAAAAGATGATTCAAAGTACAATAAACTATAACAATTGCATTATAGTTCAGTTTTGTTATTGCATTTCCCAGAGTTTTGCATTTTCAAAAATGTATAAAAGACTGGAGACACCATCTTTATAGACTATTTTTAACTTTTATTGAACAAAACTGAGATTGAATTTTTCATGCTTCACCAATAATGGCAAACAGAGGGATGCCTGGGTGGCTTAGTGGTTGTATGTCTGTCTTCTGCTCAGGTCGTAATCATGGGGTCCCGAAATAGAGTCCATCAGGCTCCCTGCAGGGTGACTGCTTCTCCTCTGCCTAGGTCTCTGCCTCTCTCTCTGTGTCCCTCATGAATAAACAAATAGAATCTTAGAAAAAAATGTTAAAGAGAAAGAAAAGGGCAGAGAAAGACAGGTCACATTTATCAGAAAAAAAATGGAAGTTGAAAGCAAATAGCAGCACTTGAGACTACAATGAGGATGATAAATTTGATTACATAAATGAAATATCAGATACATTTTCAGACGACAGAATCCTACACGAATTTCTCAAACTCATGAATTTATAAATAGACAATGTATATTGAAGTAAGAAAGGAAATATCATGTTCATACCAATTTATTCAAAAGGAAGAACTTCATTATGAAATATTTTCTGACAAGATCCTGGCTCAGGTTTGTTAGAAATGTATGTCAGAGAAATCTTGTATTCTTCATTATGTTTATGTGCTAAAATTTACTTGACATTCTTTGGAAATGGACAAATGATAAAGATGAGGGGATAAATAAAGGTAATTGGAAGGAAATAAATGATGTGGGTATTAAAAAGTTATGGGATAAGTCATTCTAAATGATGTTTATAATTTAAAAACTGGAAGGTAGTAATATAGCAAAAAAAAGATGGAAAACTTCTTTTCAAGATTATTATTAGTCATCACAGGTTTCAAAAATTATTTAGGTATTGTATTTTGATTGTGCAGTTTCAAGAAGAATCACTAGCAATGATAAGCTGGAATTGACATATTTGGAATCTCGTACTAGTATTTACAAGATGGATATATTCCAGATTCATATGTGACAATTGATGAGAGTTATTTACATTCAGAAGACATTGCCCATTTTGGTTACATACAAATTGCAAACCAGGGAAATATATTTTGAGTTTGCTATAGTTAAATTTTTATTACAATTTCTAATAAGTTGCTCTTCATTATTTCTCTATTCTTACTCATATAAAATTAGTAAAATAAAGTATAAAGAATTAAAAAGGGTCCATTGGACCTAGGGAATAAATGTTGATGCTTTTATTTCCAGGTATATATTCAGTTAATTCCTGGATATTGGATATTGGATTTATTTAGTTGAGATGTTTATCTGACATAATCATTTGCTCTATGCTCTGAATGCTATTGCCAAATGAAGAGCATCCTCTTAATATATTTATTAAAAGGCAAATGTCAAGAAAAAAATTCCCAGAGCATGTCACCTCTTGGTCAGTGATTGTGATGTGGCAGAGAAAGTATGAGTAAAGGATGGGTTACTGTTTAGTGACAGTGAGATGCCTCCATATTACCTTTGTTTCTCCACTTGCCCTCCACTGCTATGATAACCTTCCTCTTATCTTTTCTTTTTATTCCCTCATTCTATTCCTCTAAGTCATATCCAATACTGGTGAATCATTAATAACAGTAAGAGTGGGCAATATACCCCAGGTATGATGAGACATAGAATTGGTTGTGCACCACTGTTTTTAGTTGACCACATTCTCACTGAACTCTCTGAACCTGAAGAAATGCATGGGAGTCACAGATTTTCATAAAATATGCCTTAAGTTCACAAGTCAGAGACTCATCCTCACAGCACTGCTCCAACTTCAGTGACCTTTCAAGAATATGTGATGACACTTAAACATCTTTACTAAAAAGAAATCTTTTAATACCCAGTATGATGAGATTCATGCTATTTAAATACAAGATACAAAGATTGAATTTCCCTGATTAGGGAGGACATGAAATTTAATGTCTATTTTCCACTATAAATTTGATCATAATAGTGTATTTTCTCTGGGTTTCTGAGATTTCCAATTTACTCTTCTAGTCTTGGTCCAGGATTATTTGGTAATTTTGACTCAAAAATTTAATTTTTACTTTCTGACATTTTTTAGTTCTGGGAAATAATTTATACTAGATGAATTTATTAAAAACTAAAGAATTATTATTTTATTATAAATTATGTTATTAAAAACTAATAAGGTATAGCATATATTTTATTTGATTCCTGAAGGATAGAAAGGACAGAATACAAAGTAGGATAGTCAATGTGATACAAGCTTAGAAATGATCAGAATTGTTGGAGAATGCATTCTGAGCCCATAAATGAATAAAAGTAATCTTTTCATTGACACAGTATTGTCAAATTACATACACAACACCAAATATAAAAAGAATGATTAAAAGTAACTGGAAAAAACAACAATAACGAGTACCTTAAAATCCATATTCTGATGAAAAGAAACATACCCAAAGAGTACCTTAAAAGTCGCAGAATTCTCAAAAATAATAATACAAACTACAAAATATTGGAATGCTATCTAAAATATTCAAGAAAAATAACTTTCTCTTTAGTAAGCCATAATCAGTTGATTGTTATTCAGGAATGAATAAGAAATAAATCACTAGAATGTAAATATTAGTGATAAAGAGTCTACCTCCATTTTTGGTGTTTGACTATTGACTTCTTTCCTCCCTGGCCTATATATGGACAGGCTGATAAGAAAACCATGCACATGCAACTAGTCCTTTGACACCAGTGAGAAATGCAAATCTCCTCCATGGGAAATTTTCCTTAGTCCAACCTCTAGTCACTATAGAAGTTCAAAGCACTCCTACTTTGACCAAGCCAACAAGCTTGTGCCCACAGAGTTCTTCCTGTGAGCCACTAAAGTGAAAGATCCTTACAAAAAAATTTTGAAAAGCTATACTTCAAATTTCAGGTTACCAGAGTGAAAATATTTGAAATATAATTCATAAGAAAAATAGAGATAATGATTATTTAGGGACCTCTCAAATAAAGTATGCATGTTAGACATTTAGGAGTAGTTTTAAAAGAACAGAAATTGAATTCTGAGTTTTCACACTTGTACGGGAAAATGAGAATAAAGGAATGCAAACAATCTACCAGAAGACAGAAAAGAAGAGAAAAAACAAAAACAAAAGCAAAAGAGGAACATGTTATACAGAGAGTTCAAAATATAAAAAAGGGAAAATATCCAAGTATGACATGTAGTTAATACTGCTATGTGTTAACTTAAAATCCACAAGAGAATCTATATGTTTTTTAATCCCCCAGGGGCAATGTACACAGTATGAAATGCTTACTGACATTTTTTTACCAACTTGTGATGATAGGTCCAGTGCTGTAAAAGGTAAGTGAGAAATCGTTTCTGGATATGTTGTTTCATAAAAATATACATAGTGTTCCATTGGCAATTACTTCTTGTCTCCCATTTCTAACTCACTCACCATTTTCTGGTTGCCTAATGAAATGACACCTGCAGATAAAGCAGATATTTTGCATCTGTGAGGATGAGTCACATGAAGAAAGGTGAATGAGGAATCCCAAGGATCATTCCCTTCATGACCTACTCAGGCAACTATACTTGCCTTGGAATGTCTATCCTTGACAGTCTTATTACATAGGAAAAGCCAAAGCCCCATTTGATTAAGCCATTCTAAACAGTTTCCTGTTGTATGCATTCAAATACAGGACAAAATGATAAAATAGTTCATCTTATATGGCTGAAAACATATTAAATATACTTTTAAAATATAGAGGTAATAGAATTAGATTTTTTAAAACTAGCAAATCAACAAATTAATTAAAATAAAACAAAACCAATCCATATTCTGATGAAAAGAAACATACCCAAAGATTTAAGGACCAAAAACTGCTGAAAATGAATGTATGAAAAATTATACCATACTACGTGTTCTGGATATTTTTGCTTATTCCTTTGGATTTGCTCTCTATTCACCATGTGGCTCTGTGCCATAGGAGGTTGACCTTTATAGACTTCATTATCAGTTTCAACTGCTTTCTGGCTTCCTGTTGGATTTATCCCATGGGATTATACTAGGATATAGGGTATGAAGTATAGAAGGAAAGAGGTTAAAATGTCTACTATCCCAGGTACTTCAACTGCTGATTTGGTCCATTTGGCTGTGTCCCTCAATGGAATACTATAATTCTATTAGGTAGTTCCCTTATAAAGATCCCAGTATGCTCTATTTCTAGTAGCTGAGTACTTCTCCAGTCTCCCCAGGTCCAGGTAGAGACTGGTCCTGAACAGTCCTAAAAAGTAAAGTATCCTATAAGAGCAGGTGAATCAGACTTCTCATGATGGCATATAATGGCATCTGTTTTTAATTCTCCATCCACTTTCCTTCAATTCATGCTTATAGCTCAAGGAGAATTCTACTTAATAGAGGAGGAAAACACATGAGACTGATTAAGGGATGAATTCACATCATGCAATGACATTGGCCACAAAAGGATGGTCACTGAATTATACCTATACCTAGTGGTGACCCCAAACAATATGGAGAAAGAAAATCATACCAATATGGTCAGGATTTACTGGCCTTGATAAGGAGAGATGGCTTGCAGTTGGTTACATATTGATATATAGATAGTGGTTGATGGGTTGGAAAGCAACAGATTAGAAAATTGGTGACAAGAAAAATTAAGAGAAATATATGAATGGACCACTTGGAACTAGCACAGAGTATAAAGATATTTGCATTTTATATTATTGTTAATGAGAAGGCATCCACACTAGAGGAAGGCCAAAATTTAGATGGGCAAGATGACCCATATCTCCAGTACTTGCTCAAAAAACTCATGTGCAAAATGACCTTTTACACTACTTTTATACAACAGGGATATCTTATTCCATGCATGGGCATGATGTTATGTACATTCCTGTCCAGAGTAGCTGTATCCTTAGAAGTCTTACTGAGAGAGATTCACTTCAAAGCTCATTCATATGGTTGATGACTAGGTTTGTCTATACTTGGTCAGTTGGCCAGAGGCCTCCCTCAGTTCTTTGACTCATGGATCTCTTTATAGCACACCTTGTGATGTGGAAGGTAGCTTCCATCAGTGAGAATAAGCAAGAGAGCAATACGCAGTACATAACACTGAAGCCACAGCCTTTTTGCAAACTTAATCTTAAAAGTGACATCCTCTTACTTTGCTATAGTCTATTCATTAAAACTGACTCATGAGGTCTAGCCTATACTCAAGGAGGAGAGAATTCAAAGGGGCTTGCATGTCAGTAGTTGGGGCTCACTGGAAGCCATCACAGACACCAAGTTAGTAATATACAACTTATTGTATAACTTTATTTTTCTGATCTTTGACTACAAATTCTGGAAGTTCACCTTTATTTGGAACACAGTTTCCACTATTCCACCTTTCTACACTCAAACTACATGAATCAAAAGTTTTATCTGTCAAACTCATCTGATAGCTTAACTCTACTAGTCCATCTTTTCAAATGCCAATGATCTGTTCAGTCACTTCAAAATATTCAGTTGTTAGCCCCCTTCCCACCATGAGATGACACTGAATGCGAAACTAAGGCTGTTCATTCATAAGCTTCCCACATGTGTATTTCCTAGGTCACTGTGTTAGCCTGCTAGGGCTGACATAACCAAAGTACCACAGAGTAGGAGACTTAATAAAAATTTATTTTCTTACAATTTGGGGTCTAGAAGTCTTAGATCAAGGTGTCAGCAGGATTGGTTTCTTCTGAAACCTTGTAGGTGTTTAATTTCTTCCTGAGTCTTCACATGATCTTGCCTTTCTGGGTATGTGTCTGTGTCCTGTGGGTCTAATATCATCTCATTATAAGGACACCATTTTCTTTATTATTATTATTATTATTATTTAAGACCTTTATTAATGGGTGCTTGCTGTTTGTTGACTCTTTTGAAAAAAATCAAGTTGTAAACTTTTATTACAAATTAAAAATGAGGTTCTTAAAAATCTCAACTTGACCAGATATGAAACAATTTAAAAACTTTTAAAGGTGTACTGAGAAAAACCAGGCTTAAAAAAAAAAACCTCACATTTATCATTACCAAAAAGAGACGTCTTTAGGTAAAAATAATAAAAACCCCATGCTGCATAGATAATGCAGATAGCTCTATTTATCTGATCAATGGGGAAAAAGCAAGCACTTAAGGTCTTCAGCTCCAATCTTTTGTTCATTTCTTATTGCTGGAATTTCATCTTCATTTCTTCATGTTGGATGACTAAACCAGATGATGGTAGAAATGGTAATGCCAGTCATTTTCAATTAGGTCCTATTCTAATGACCTCATTTCAACTTCATACTTCTTTAAAGACCCTCTCTCCATATATAGTCACATGCAAGGTGTTAAGGGTTAGGACTTCAGTGGATACCCCATGACTTTATATGGATTTGGGATGGACACATTTCAACTGATAATATTGACTAAACAGAAAGAAAAGATTAACAGAAAATGTAAACTGGAAGGAAATACAACTGTAAAATTTTTTTAAGGCACACTGATTTCATATTGGTAAATGTAATAATTTTGCAAAATGATGATTCAATATATATTGAATTAAGCACTGTGATATTCTCCTAAATTCTAAGCCATTATATTATTCGTTGTGAGAAACAAGAAGTCATGTTACAAACTGCAAAAAAGTAGTGCATATTGATGATTATTTAGTTTGTTGCTTCTGGAATTGATAGAATATTGATAAGATTTTAAAAGCCAAACACTGTGAAGTCAGAACAATACAGTTCTATTGTTATAAGACAAAATACTGAAGTCATAGCCAATCAGCTATTACTGGAGCCATAAGGTCATTCAAATAACCTTAATATCAGGTATTATGTTTACACAATTAGTGTTAATGGCATTCTTGGATTATTTCTAAATATAAGATTCCAACAATGGTTGATAAAAAAATCTTCAAGATGTTGATCTATACTATACCAACTTTGTTTCAGTGAAAGTCTAGAATTGCCAGTGTTCCAAAATCAGTTGTGTTTTCAATTTGCTTGGATAATTTATTAGTATTTATTACTCACTCATTCAAAATGTTTCTTCCTTTCCCCATTTTTTTCGTATTTTGTGCACATACCTTTTACCTATTTCCTACTTTATGTGGAATAAAAAGGGCCTTATTTCATAACAAAGACTCAAAGAGTGGTAGAAAAGATGAAAGTATGTAAAGAGTAGGAGAGTTACAGCCTAAGTAATAGTTCCTGAATGCCTTGTACATACCTTACAGTCTTACTGAGATCCTAACCACAACTAATTTAAAACATTCAAAAGGTGAATGTTGAAATTACACTTACTCAGAGGCAAACTGCACATACAGATATACACATATACACACACAGACACATGTAGAAATTTAAGTTTAAAGAAATGTACTCTGTGCAATGATTCCATTTTATTTTTTTGAGATAATTATAGATTCATCTACAGTGGAAAAAATAATACAGGTCTCATATATTCTTCACCAAGTTCTCCAAAATGGTAACATACTGCATATTTATAATAACATAAATACCACAACCAGGAAATCAGCATTGTTGCAATTTACCAGTATATTCAAATTTTGTCATTTTTTACCTGCACTTATTTTAGTGTGCGCATGTGTGTATGTGTGATTACTCCCAGTAAATACTGTATGTGTAGATCTGTGCACCCACCACCACACACATACTGAACAGCGAACACACCTAACAGTTTCATAACGAGGGTTCCTTGTGCTACCCATTGATAGAGCCACCTCCACCCCTCTCCTTACTGCAGGCAATCACTAACCTGGTTCTATATTTATATTTTGCTCTTGCAAGAATGCGATGTAAATGGAATTAAATATCATTGAAACTTTTGAGATTGGCCTTTTTCATTAGCAATATCCCCCTTGAGATTCTGCCAGTTGTTACATGTATCAGTATTTTGTTTTTTCATTGCTGCATAATATCCCATGGTATTGATGTTCCATATTTATTTGACCATTTATTTGTTAATAGACATTTGGCTTGTTTCCTGTTTTTGACTATCTTAACTAAAGCTGTTATGAACATTTAGGTATATGTTTTTATTTTTCCTGGATAAATACCCAAAATTTCAATATATAAGTACATCACAGTAAATTATTCTTTCTTTTGGTAACAGATATTTGTGTTGCTTGCTTACAGTTTGTTGCTATTGCAAATGTTTTTTTTTTTTCCTTTGAACATTTTTTTATGCTTCTAAGTTTGTTTTTTTTTCCAAGTTTTTATTTAAATTCCAGATGTTTGCCATACAGTGCAGTATGAGTTTCTGGCATAGAATTTGGTGATTCATCACTTAATATGCAACACCTGGTGCTCATCACAACAACTGCCCTCCTTAATACCCATCACTCATTTAGTCTATCCCCTGCCCACCTCCCCTCCAGTAAACATCAGTTTATTCTCTATTCTTGAGTCTGTTCCCGTATGTTCATTTGTTTTGTTTTCTTAAATTCTACATATGAGTGAAATCATATGGTATTTGTCTTTCTTTGACTTATTTCACTAGCATAATACCATCTAGTTCCATTCATACCATTGCAAATGGCAAGATTTCATTCTTTTGATGGTTGAGTAATATTCCATTGTGTGTGTGTGCGTGTGCATGTGTGCGCGTGTGTGTTTGTGTGTACCACTTCTTCTTTATCCATTCATTAGTTAATGGACATTTGGGCCTTTTCTGTAATTTGTCTATTGTTGATAATACTGCTATAAACATCAGGCTGCATGTAATCCTTCAAATCAGTGTTTTTGTATCCTTTGGGTAAATACTTAGTAATTCAATTGCTGGGTCATAGGGTAGCTCTATTTTTAACTTTTTGAGGAACTGTTTTCCAGAGTGGCTGTACCAGTTTGCATTTGCACCAACAGTGTAAGAGGGTTCCCCTTTCTCCATATCCTCCTTTGAATACTTTTTAACTAATTTTTCTAGTGAACTATCTCATAAACATTTATGTATCATCAGTAATTGGGAAATAGTGATAAAAATCCCTCTGTATTATCATAGATTTGTCAATAACTCTTTCTAGGTCTGGTAAAGTGCAAATTACATATTTTAAAACTTTGGTATTCATTGGATATAAGTTGCAAATTATGTCGTTTTCTTTAATTGATTCTTTGGTTCTTATGTAGCAGCCACCTTTATCTTTAGTAAAGCTATTTTTTCTTTAAAGTTTATTTTCTTTTTATTTTTTCTTTTTATTTTTTTAAAGTTCATTTTCTTTTTAAATTAATATGGTTATACAACTTTATTTAGCTTCTATTAGCCTGGTTTATTATAGTCTGCATTTTATTTTCTGCTTTACGAGTGGGTTATGCTATTTTTTAAAAAAGCTAATTTGCCAATATATAATTTTTCAATGAATAGCTAATCCCTAACATTACTTATGATGGGTAATATATTTGGCTTTATCTCTACTTTATTTAGGGAACTTCTGTCTAGGTTTCTCTCTAATTTTTCCCTCTCTCTCCTTTTTAGCATTTCTTTTGATTTCTCAGTGTGAAATTTCCATGACTCAAAGGTTTTGCATCTGTGATTCTGATGTCTAGCATTTTTTCTGACTTTAATGATATCTTATTATTGTTATTTTAAATTTTGTTTTGCTTTACTTAATTTGAGCTCCTATTTTGGGGGAATATTTGGAACCCTTGAGTCCTGAGCTGCAGTTCATTTCCTAAGGAAAAAATTAGCATTTCTTTCTGCTAGGTACCTACTGGCACTATAGACCTGAACCTACTTTAAATAAATTCTGCTGAGGTTTCCAGAAACACAGATAGTTTAAATTCAGCCTCCAAACTCGTGTAAAGCCTGGATTTTGATTATAAATTCCCAAGGGCATATTTTCTATTTCTTCTATCAGCACCAAGTGAAAGCCATGAACGTTTCTTTGCAATCCCTTAATAGCAGGACAAAACTTTTTAAATTTATGAATTTAATCAACGAGTATTTATTGAGTACTTGTTCTCAGTCTCTTAGAACCTATTGAGTACTGTTGTAAGTACCTTGATGCATTAGTAGACAACATGGAGAAATTTCCCTACCCCTGTGGAATTTTTATCCTATGTGACATATATAAAGTAATAGGTAAATAAATAAATTATATAGTATGTAGAAGATGATAAGTGTGACTGAAGAAAGGATAAAGTAGGGCACATTAAGGGTGGGGGGAAGAAGCAGTATTTGTCTTATCTTCATTTTTTCACATATTTCTTCTACTAATGTTAATACTAAACAGGCTTTTCTTTTGAATTGCATGATATGGTTTTATAAATACACGTATTGTCTACCGACACTCATTTTGTGTATGCGTCGTGTCTTTTAATCCTCAAAGCTATTTAAGAGTACTGGCTATTTGTAGTAAAGCAACTTTCTCATGTCTAAAAAAGCCGATAAACAATAAAACGAACACAAAAATGGACATAATGTTTCTAGTATACTTTAAGTTGCACACAGTGGAACATCAAATAATTCTTAATTAAGCAGACAATATAATTCTTTGGTCCCTATAATCTAGGAATATGGCCTCTTCAGAGAATCCAGACATTTGAAGTATATCAGCTAACTCTCTTAATCTGTATTTCCCCTTACCTTAAACCCTTGGTCCAATTTTTACCTTTTTTTCTTTGTTAGTCTCACTTTCCCTGTTATATAAATGCTTCCTCGAAGCAGGGGCTGGGAAGTCTAGAAGTAAGAAATGGCTACAGACTTACCCAGGATTATGTCATTATTGATGGGTGATCCCCTATCAAAAATAGTTTTATTCTCTCTGTACGAATCACAAGCACATCCATGAATAAATAACTGAACAGCTAATGAGATGTGATCATTGGAAGCCCTGTCAGAACCAAAGAAGGTAAGAAGGAATTTTCCCAAAGGAAAGTTGGAATGTGCTGCCACATACAGCAGTGTGGTACCCAAGTTACACAATTATCTTGGTGATAAGTGTAATCTTGAAAGGTCTCTAAACAATAAGAGTACAAATACAAAACAAAAACACAGAAACTGTGTCTGAGAAATATGAGCATCCGCTTAAAGGAAAAATAGTAAATGGTTTTGCTTTAGATAATTTCATTTTCCTCTTTAATATTATTTTAAGACCTAAAATGAATTAGTTAAGATACTCCATGGACTCACAGATATAATAATTGTCATTTTTGAATAGAGGAAATCTAAAATAGAATGTTGTTATTCAAAGTACGGTTCTTGGATTAACAGCATCATCATCATCACTTTGGACTCATTAGAAACATGGAATCTCAAGCTCTAGCTCAGAAATAATCAGTGATTCATATGTACGTCAGTTTTGAGAAAAGATTAAGGATACAGTCTCCAGGAGTAGCTGATAAGGTTCTTACTCAGACTTAAACACTTACAAGCTTATAAGTGATGTTGGGCAAATTTCTTAAATTCTCTTTGAGTTTTATTATCTTTTAAGTCGGGTGGGGCTGATACAGAAAACTCTTCAATATTTTAAAAATATGTTTAATACACTAATCATAATGCATAACACATTTAAAAATTCAATTAAAATGACATTTATTTTTATTAATCTTCAAATTTAGGCCAATCTATTCATAACCTCTCCTAGTGGAACATTTATGGGAAAACCATGGTAGAAAAAAAATGTGAGGGACGCCCGGGTGGCTCAGGGATTGCGCATCTGCCTCCAGCCCAGGGCGTGATCCTGGAGACCGGGGATGGAGTCCCACATCGGGCTCCCTGCATGGAGTCTGCTTCTCCCTCTGCCTGTGTCTCTGCCCCTCTATCTCTATGTCTCTCATGAATAAATAAATAAAATCTTAAAAAAAAAAAGAAAAAGAAAAGAAATGTGAGGAGTTACACTGCTTAGTATTCCAAGGATAGTTAACATTAACATTTCCTTTGATTATATTAGTTTTTGACTTTTAATGACTAGCTCAGGTGTTAATTATCACAAATTTGTTTATAGAAAAACCCAACAGATATATAAAATTGTGTAACTTAATATTAATGAAATGCTATTTTCTATAAATATTTAAAAATGATAATGAGGCCATTTATAAATTAAGAATGTAAATGTTATATTTTCCTCAGTATTATAAAAACTATGAATAACTATGAAGCATGAAATATATTTTCATGTTTAATATATTTCTTTTTTTTTTTTTTAATTTTTTTAATTAACTTATTTATTTATGATAGTCATCAGAGAGCGAGAGAGAGAGAGAGAGAGAGAGAGAGGCAGAGGGAGAAGCAGGCTCCATGCACCGGGAGCCCGACGTGGGATTCGATCCCGGGTCTCCAGGATCGCGCCCTGGGCCAAAGGCAGGCGCTAAACCGCTGCGCCACCCAGGGATCCCTTTAATATATTTCTAAAAATGTGACATGATAATGTTGTTTTGATTAAGAAATAATTAATTAAGCTAATGTTTCTTTAACTGTGCTCCAAGGAACATGAATAGCACTCAAATATACCAGAATTTACCATGAATAATAACAAAGAGGAGGATACATGTTAGAGAAAGATTTCCAAGCTCAAATATATTTTTAAACTGCCACAAAATAATCTCCCACTTAAAGTTCATTATGAAAATGAATATGTTCAAAGCTTTAAAAAGAGAGTTGGGAAAAAGCTATAATATTCTGTATGCCATGTGTCATGGAAGTTAGAAAAAGACTAGTCTCTGCTTTCATGAGGCTTACACAGAGTGGGGAGCTTAAATATTCATAAAATTTACATTTAATGCAATTATTGACATGGCTGAGATTTCATTTATAATATTGCTATTTCTCTTCGATTTTTCCTTTTCCCATCTTTTTATACCTTTTATCCCTTTTTCATTTTTATTATTGCATGTTTATTATGATGCCAATTAGTGGCTTATTTAACCTTGTGATTATTTTAGTTTTAGAAATTGCTTTTGGGTTGATAGTATACATCTTTAATTTATCATAATCAAACCTTAAAATATACTGTACCAAATCATATATACTGCAAGAACCTTACAAGAATATATTTCCATTTCTTTCTTCCTGGGCTTTATGCTGCTACTGTCATATATTTTGCTTCACATTTATTATAAATCTCAAAATATGTTGTTATCAATTTTGATATCAATAGTTATTTTTCTTTTGAAGAGTTTAACATATTAAGACCCAAAATGTCCTATACAAAATGTCCATACTTACCCACATGGTCATCATCTGGTGCCCTTCAATCTTTTGTGGAGATCCAAATTTCTATTTGGTATCATTTTCCTTCTATGTGAAGGACTTCCTTTAATTTATCTTGTTGGAAATCTATGGTAATAATTTTTTTAGCTTTTATATATTTTATTAAGTCTTTAGTTCACCTTTATTTTGAAAGAATTGTCATTAGTTGTAAATGTTTACATTAAAAGATGTATTACTTTCTCTAAGTATGTTGTTCCAACTATCTTATCACTTGCATTATTTCTTATATATGCTATCATACTTATCTTTGTTTCTGTTATGTGTAATATTACCTTTCTGTGGCTAGAGTTAAGCAATTTGTTTGTGGTGTGCCTTGGAATATAATTTTCTTTAAATGTTGTGTGCTCGGGATTCTTGATCTTGGACAATTTTGGTCAATTTTGAAAAATTTCATTATTTCCTCGATTTTTGTTACTCCTCTAAACGTTCAAGAATACCCATTCCATGTAAATTTAGCTATTTATATTTGTCTCTTGTCTCATTTTTTTAGTATCTTAACCTCATTGTTTTTTTATTCTGAAAATATATATTTTTCTTCTGCAGTGTCTTTCTTTTTTGAAATATGTTTGACATAAACCATTGTGTAAATGTAAAGTGTTGAACATGTTATTTTGATAAATTTATATAATATAATATAATTGCCCTATAGCAATGATTAAGAACTCTATCATGTTACAAAATTATCACTTCTCTTTAGAGGTAGGGATGATGAAGTACTGGTTTCTTAGCAAGAATTGTTGATTAGAATACAATATTATTATTTATATTCACTAAACTGTGCATTAGATGTCTAGGACTTATTTACTACAAACTGCATTATAGGTACCATTAACATGTTTTATTTTTCCTTCACACACCCCCTGGTGACTCCATCAACTCTCTGTATTTATTTGTTTGTCTTTTTCAGATTCCACATAAAATTGAGATCATACAGTATTTGTCTTCCTCTGTCTGACTTATCATACTTAGCATAATGTGCTCAGGTTCCATCAATGTTGTTGCAAGTAGTAGGATGTCCTACCTTTCCATGGCTGAATAATATTTCATGTATATATATACATGTATATACACGTATATATATATATATATCTTTATCCATTCATCCATTTATTGATAGTATAATATTTCCATTTTATATATATAAATGGGTATTCCCATATCTTGGCTATTGTGAATAATGCTTCTGTAAACATAGAAGTGCATATATCTCTTTGAAATCCTATTTTCATTCCCTTTGGATATATATCCAAAAATAGAATTGCTAGATTACATAGTAGATCTATTTTTAAGTTTTTGAGAAAACATCATACTGTTTTCCACTGTTATTTCACCAACTTAAATTCCTACCAACAGTTCAAAAGGGTTCCCTTTTCTACACATCCTTGCCAACCCTTGTTATTTCTTGTAAGTCATTTTAACAGGTATGAGGTGATATTGTGATGTTGATTTGCATTTCCCTCATAATTACTGACGGTGAACATCTTTTCATGTTCTTATTGGCCCTTTGGATGTCTTCTTTGGAAAGATGTTTATTTAGTTACTCGGTTCCTTTTTAAAATTAGAATTTTTGGTTGTTATTGAGTTATATGAGTTCTCTCTATATTTTGATTATCAACCCTTTATTCAATATATGATTTGCAAAAATTTTCTCCCATTCACTAGGTTGCCTTTTCATTTGTTAATTATTCTTTTGCTGTAAAGAAACTTTTGATACAGTACCTTTTGTTGATTTTTGCTTTTGTTGCTTGTGTTTTTATATATAATTTTTGATATTTGCCCCAACTGACACAGGTATTGAATCTGACTTCCTTCCCACTACATTCTTTTTGGAGCCAGTGATTTCTATTTGGTAGAAATGTCTTCAATTTGGTACAAAACCTACACAGTTTTGGATTTCATCTTTGCTTATCTTTGTGTCTCAGGAAAACAATCTTAAGAAAACTGAGGTTTATCACAGCTTTTTTTTTTTTTTACAATCAATGCTAATATTTCAAATTCTGTGGGAAAATCTTCATCTCTACATCATTTTCTCAATATCCATTCAAAGTACTTATCTCTTTAGGATTTAACATTTTCCTACCTGTCCACAGGTTGATCAGATACCATAAAAAATAAAGAGATTAGTAGTTGTCAGAAAAGCTGAAATCTAAATCAGACCTTTTAGGAGGGAATGTTACACTAAGCAAATAACTTTTAAACGAAATTTAAAATACAGGCGGTAATAAAAAATAACCATATTTACTTGGTCAGTAATGGATTAAATACATAAATCAAGTAAAGAAAAGGAACACTAGGGTAGTCATAGGTTTTATGGATGGCAAAAGGATTGCAAAAGTGAAGGTGGGTAGAGATAAGAAGAAAATTTTCATCATAAGTGGAGAAAGATGGACAAATTAGTTATATTACTTTAGTATCAAAAATATTTTTCTGACGATTTAGACACTGGATACTGTTATTTTCCTTCCCTCTACATATAGATGTGCTGTATTCCTTGGACTCTGAATTGCTACTCTTTTTGTTTTTTCTACTTTAGTAACCCCAAAACCACACCTATGCACATATTTCTTATATCTCTATAATCAGATTTAACTTCTCTCTTATTTGCATTCTAATTATACTTTCTATAGTATCCAATAGCACTTTAATTTCAAAATGTAAAACAGGAAAATAGTTTTATGTCCTGAAAGTAGTTTTATGTCTTCTATTTCAATTTTTCTTTTCTGATAATAGTGAAGAAAAGGTAATAAAGGATTCAGAGCACACCACCTAGACTGGTGAAATAGCATAGGGAATTTATTTTTATATTAGTAAAGCCTACTTTTTTTTAAAAGTCCAATTGTATATTCAATTTAAGTTCTTGCTTATGCATCTGATTTTAAGTGCTTCAAAAGCAGCTTCAAGTATTACATCTCATTAGACAATTTTAATTACAATTTTCAGAATATTCTTTTTTAATTTAAATTTTTATTTAATTTAAATTATTTAATTTAAAATATTCTTATAGAAAAGTAATTTCAAAAGACACAACAACATTGATGTAACGAAACTGATTTCAACCTCCAGCTTAAATCATCGTGTCACTCAGGAGTGTTACCAACTGTCAGTATCTCAGTTATGTCCCATCGACCTAACATGCTTAAAACACCCAAAAACTAATTAGGCACTAAATACATTTGTTCTTTAAGGATCTGTATTTTGATACTGTCTTCCCAATATCCCTAGTGCTATTAACAAGTATAAACACTGCTCAGAATACTCTATGGATTTTTTTTTACATTTTCTAATTTGAATTTAAAAAATTAATATGAACAATTCAGTGGCATCAGTACATTCAGAATGTTGTGCAATCACTGCCCCTGTCTAGTTTGAAAATAATTCTGTCAATCCAAAGTAAAACCTTTATCCATTAGCAAATTTTTCTCAATTCTTACCACTCTTTCCAACATCTGCCCTTGACAACATAGATCCAACCATCAGCATTCTGTCTTCTATTTAATTTGGTTATTTGATATAAATGGAATTAATGAAATATGTGAAATTTTATATCCGCATATATTCATATTGTGGCATGTTTCACATGGCTAATATATTTCATTATTTATATTTCAACATTTAATAATATTTCATTGTATTCCTATACTATATTTTGTTTATCCATTCATCAGTTGATAGACATTTGGGCTGTTTCTGCCTTTTGACAATTATGAATCATCCTCCTATGAATGCATGCATATGTACTGGCTTGAATATCTCTTTCCAACTGTGTGGTTATATATTTAAGAGTGGAATTATGGAAGCATATGATATGTCTATACTTTTTAGGGAATCACCATTTCCACATAGGCTAGAACATTGTGAATAACCCTACCCCAACTATTTGTGAGAATTTCAGTTTCCTTTTAACAAACTAAAACTTATTTCCTGTTCTTGTTTTAAATGATCACTTATTATACTCATCCTAATGGGTGTAGAAATGGTATCTCATTGTTTTGAGTCACATTTTTCTAAGGACTAATGAAGTTGAACATCTTTTTGTGTGCATGTTGGCCATTTGCATATATTCTTTGGAGTAATGTCTATTCAAGTCATTTGTACATTTTTCCTAATTAGACTTTTTGCCTTTTCTTTTTATTAGTTATAAGAATTCTTTATAATCTTGATTCTAGTCCTTATCAGACATATGTACTACAAATATTTTCTTTCATTTGTAGATTGTCCTTTTACCTCTTCCTAATGTCCTCTGATGCACAAAGTATCAGTATATAAGTTTATAACTGATCAGTATCAGTTTAGAACTGATTAAGTCAGATTTATCTATGTTTTCCTTTTGTGCTGATGTTTTTAAAGTTATATCCAAGAATCCTTTGACAAATCGAAGGTTATGAAGATTTACCCTTGTGTTTTCTTCAAAGAGTTTTATATTATTAACTCTTATATTTAGGTGGTGGATCCATTTTTGTTTTTGTATATGGCATGATGTAAGTGTCCAACTTCATTTCTTTACAAACATACATTTAATTTCTTTATCCATTCAGTAGTGTTGGAGTATCTGGATGGCTCAGTTGGTTAAGCATCTGACTCTTGATTTTGGCTCAGGTCATGATCTCAGGGTCCTGGGATTGAGCCTCACATCAGGCTCTCTGTATTCACCAGGGAGTCAGCTTAAGGATTGTCTCCCTCTCCTTCTCCCTCTATCCTTCCCCCGCAACTTGCACACAAACATACACACACACTCTTTCTCAAATAAATAAATAAATAATGGAAAACAGTATGCAGGTTCTTCTAAAAGTTAAAAATAGAGCTACACTGTGACCCAGCAATTGCACTACTAGGTGTTTATCCAAAGGATACAAATAGAGATTTGGAGGAGCACATGCCTCACAATGTTTATAGCAGCAATATCCACAATAGCCAAAATATGGAAAGAGCCCAGATGTCCATTAACAGATGAATGGATAAAGAAGGTATGATATATATAAAATGGAATGTTACTCAACCATCAAAAAAGAATGAATTCTTGCAATTCGTAATGATGTGGATGGAACTCGAGGGTATTATGCTAAGCCAAGAAAGTAGTCAGAGAAAGAAATACAATATGATTCACTCATGTATGGAATTTAAGAAACAAAACAGATGAACATAGAGAAGGGAAAGAAAAATAAAATAAGATGAAAACAGAGAGGGAGGAAAACCATAAAAGACTCTTAACTATGCAAGACAAAGCGAGAGTTGCTAGAGGGGATCTATGAGGGAGGATGGGGTAATTGGGTGATGAGTATTAAAGAGGGCACATGAAGAAGTGAGCACTGGGTGTTGTATGCAGCTGATGAATTATTGGATTGTATCTCTGAAACTAATAGTACAGTATATGTTAATTGAATTGAACCTGAAACAAAAATTTAAAAATTAAAAAAAAACTTAAAAATTAAATTTAATTTAAAAATTAAAAGTAAATCTAAAACAAAACAAAACAAAAATGTTAGCACCCTTCTCAAAAAGTCAATTGACCATAGATGTATGGGTTTATTGCTGGATACTCAGTTCTATTCCATTGGTATATATGTGTATAATTATACCAATATCACAATTTTTTGGTTCTTGTGATTTTATACTAAGGTATATACTTCCTTATACTAAGAAATCAAGAAGTATGGATCTTCTTTCCTGCTTTGTTGAATATTAGTTGACCAGACAGTTTTTAGTCCATTTTGGGTTTTTTATTCTGTTCCACTAATCTATGTGTCTGTTTATGTGGCAGTACCATACTGACTTGATGACTATAGCTTTTGTAATATAGTTTGAAGTATGGAATTGTTCTGTCTTCAGCTTTGCTTTTCTTTTTGAAGATTTCTTTGGCTATTCAAGGTCTTTTGTGGTTCAATGCAAATTTAAAAATTGTTTTTTCTAGCTCTGTGAAAAATGCTGGTGGTATTTTATTAGGAATTGCATTAAATGTGTAGATTGCTTTAGGTAGTATAGACATTTTAACAATATTCATTCTTGCAAACCATGACCATGCAATATTTTTCCATTTCTTTGTGTCTTCTTTAATTTCTTCCATAAGTTTTCTAGAGTTTTAGGGTACAGATCTTTTAAATCTTTGGTTAAGTTTATTCCTAGGTATCTTATTGTTTGGTGCAATTGTAAATGGGTTCAAGTCCTTGATATCTCTTTCCGCTGCTATTGATGTATAGAAATGCAACAGACTTCTGTATGTTGATTATGTATCCTGCAACTTTACTGAATCTATGCATGAGTTCTAGTAATTTTGGGGAGAGGACTTTTGGGTTTTCTACATAGAGCCTGTGAATAGTGAAAGTTTGACTCTTCCTTGCCAATTTGGATGCCTTTTATTTGTTGTTGTCTGATTGCTAGACTAGGACTTCCAGTATTATGTAAAAGAGTAATGGTGAGAGTGGACATCCCTGTCTTCTTCCTAACCTTACAGAAAAAGCTCTCGGTTTTTCCCCACTGAGGATGATATTAACGTTGGATTTTCTGCATATGGCTTTTATGATGTTGTAATTTGTTCCCTCTATCTTTTCTTTATTGATAGCTTTTATCAAGAAAGAATGCTGTATTTTGTCAAATGCTTTTTATGCATCTATGGAGAAGTTCATGTGTTTCTTATCCTTTCTTTTATTAATGTAGTGTATCATGTTGATTGATTTGCAAATATTGAACCAAACTTGCAGTCCAAGAATAAATCCCAATTGATTGTGGTGAATAATGCTTCATATGTACTGTTGCATTTGATTTGCTAATAATGTCTTGATAATTTTTACATCCATGTTCATCAGGGATATTGGCTGGTAATTCTCCTTTTTAGTGGAGGCCTTTGGTTTTGGATTCAAGGTAATGCTAGCTGCATAGAATGAGTCTGGAAGCTTTCTTTCTTTCTTTTATTTTATTTGATTTTTTGGAATTGTTTGAGAAGAATAGGTATTAAGTGTTCTCTAAATGTACAGTAGAATTCTCCTGGGAAGCCATCTGACCCTGGACTTTTTTTGTTGGGAGATTTTTGATTACTTATGTAATTTCTTTGCTACTTAGGAGTCTGTTCAAATTTTCTATTTCTTCCTGTTTCAGTTTTGGTAGCTTGTATGTTTCTAGGCATTTGTCCATTTCTTCCAGATTGCCTAGTTTGTTGGCATATAATTTATCATAAAATTCATTTATCATTGTTTTTATTTCTGTGGTGTTGGTTGTGATCCCTTATCTTTCATTTGTGGTTTTATTTATTTGTGCCTTTTCTCATTTCTTTTTGATAAGTCTTTTTTTTTTTTCTTTTTGATAAGTCTGGTAAGGGATTATTAATTTTATTAATCCTTTCAAAGAACCAACTCTTTCAATTATCTGTTGTACTTATTTTTTATTGTTTGTTTGTGTCTATACCATTTATTTCCACTCTAATCTTTATTATTTCCCTCTCTTCTCCTGGTTTTAGGATTTATTTGCTGTTCCTTTTCTATCTCCTTTAGGTGTAAGGTTAGGTTGTAAATTTTAACTTTTCTTGCTTCTTGAGGTAGGCCTATGTTGCTATATACTCTCCTCTTACAACTGCTTTTGCTACATCCCAAAGGTTTTGGACTACTGTATTTTTACTTTCTTTTGCTTCCAGGTTTTTTCTTAATTTCTTCTTTAATTCCTAGTTAACCTATTCATTTTCAGTAGGATGTTCTTTAACCTCCATGTATTTATGGCTTTTTAATTTTTTTCTTGTAGCTGACTTCAAATTTCATGGCATTATGGTCTGGAAATACGCATGGCATGATCTCAATCATTTTGTACTTGTGGAGGCCTGTTTTGTGATCCAGGATGTGATCTATTCTGGAGAATATTCCATATGCACTTGAAAAGAATGTGTATTCTGCTGCTTTAGGATGAAATGTTCTGAATATATCTGTGAAGTCCACCTGCTCCAGTCTGTCATTCGAAGCCCTTGATCTTCTAATTAGATGAGCTGTCCATAGTGGAGTATTAAAGTCCCCTATTATTATTATATTGTTATCAATGAATTTCTTTAGGTTATTATTAATTGATTTATATATTTGTGTGTTCCCAAGTTGGGGGCATTGATATTTACAATTATTAGATCTTCTTATTGGATAGACACCTTTATTATGGTATAGTTACCTTCTTCATCTCTTGTTATAGTCTTTGTTTTAAAAATCTAGTCTCTCTGATATAAATATTGCTACTCTGGCTTACTTTGACATTCATTTGCATAATAAATAGTTACCTATCTCCTCACTTTTAATCTGCAGGTGTCTAGGTCTAAAATGAGCCTCTTATAGGCAGCATATTGATGAGTCTTGTTTTTATCCATTCTGATATCCCATGTCTTTTGATTGGAGCAGTTAATCTATTTACATTCAGAGTGATTATTGATTGATATAAATTTAGTGCCATTTTATTACCTGTAAAACTCAATGTTTTTGGAGATTTTCTCTGTTCCTTTCTAGTCTTTTTGCTTTTTAGTCTTTCTTTCCCACCCAAAGAATCCCCTTTAATGTATCTTGCAGTTCAGGGTTAGGGATCACAAGTTCCTTTAGTTTTTGTTTGTTTGGGAAATTCCCAGCCTATTCCTATCTGTAAATCTGAACTGAATCCTGGATTCTTCAAAAGTTTAATTCATTTATGTGTAATGTAATTACTGATAAAGAAGGACTTACATTTAGCATTTTGCTACTCATTTGAATTTCTTATAACTCCCTCCCACCCCTTTCTACATTGTATTGTCTTTGCTCCACTGTAAAAGATCATTTCTTTGCAAAAGATATTTTTGTGAGTCTTTTCTGGGCTCTCCATTCTTTGCTCTTAATTTATGTGTATGTTTTGCACCACAAAGAAGCTATTTTTAGTAACTGAATAGTAATATTGAACTCAGGAAATGTGAGTCTTCCAAGCTTTTCTTTTTCAGAATTGTTCTTGGCTATTCTAGGGCCTTTACTTTACTTATGATAGTGTAAAATTTTAGAAGCAGTTTGTCAATATCTACACAATAACTTGCTGGAATTTTTACAGTGATTTTTTAAAAAATCATTATGTCTAATCAGTAAGCATTGGCATCTTTAAAATATTAAAACTTCAAATCCATGAATATAAATATTCTTCATTTATTTTGGACACTTCTCAACCATGATTTCAAATATTTCTTCTGCTCTGCTCTGATTTTTATTTCAATAAACAATTCCAGGGCAGCCTCAGTGGCCCAGCAGCTTAGCGCCGTCTTCAGCCCGGGGCTGATCCTGGAGACCCGGGATGGAGTCCCACGTTGGGTTCCCTGCATGGAGCCTGCTTTTCCCTCTGCCTGTGTCTCTGCCTCTCTCTCTCTCTCTGCCTCTCATGAATAAATAAAATAAAATATTTAAAAAGAAAAAAATAACAAATTTCATAAACCTGAATGTTACACATTTTGATAGTATTTCATAGTATCCAGATATTCCTTTTTATTTTATATTCTTTTTGCCCCTTTCATTCAGTTTCAGAAGTTTCTAATAATATCCTCAAGAACTCTAGTTCTTTTTGTAGGCTATAAATGAGCCCATTGAAGATATTCTTTATTAAGCATAGTGTGCTTTTAATTTTCTAACATTTCCAATTTACTCTTCCTTATCATTTCCATCTCTCTTCTTACATTATCTATCCATTCTTTTATGTTGTTCACATTTTCCATTAGCACTTTTAATAACTTTTTATTATAAATTGGACATCTTGTATCAGGTAATAAGATTAAGGAAAAACAGAACTCAACTGTCAGTATTTACATTAATGTGGCTACAAGTTGGACTATATTTACTTTTGTTTTAGGTATTGGTGGTACTACAATTTTCAAATTTCTTTAATGTTGTTTTTGTCTTTCTTCTGGGTGGTAGTCATGTATTAGCCAGGGTTCTCCAGAGAAAGAGAACCAATAATAGGTCTGTCTGTCCATCTATCATGTATCATCTATCTATCTATCATCTATCTATCTATCTATCTATCTATCTATCTATCTATCATCTATCCGTCATTTATCTATCTATCTATCTATCATCTATCTATCTATCACAATTATGGAGGCTGGCAAGTGCAAAATCAGCAGAAAGGGCCAGCAAGTTAGACTCAGGGAGAGCCAATGAAGTCAGAAGGCAGTTTGCTAGCAGAATTACCTCTTCAGGGGAAGTCATTCTTTTGTTTTATTTATGACTTCAGCTGATTGAATGACCCCCATCCACATTATAGATGCAATCTGCTTATGATTTAAATGTGAATTTCATCCAAAATCATTCCCACAGAAGCATCCAGAATAATATTTGACAAAATATCTGGGCACTATGGTCTAACCAAGTTGACTCACAAAAGTAAACATCATACATAGGTACTTCTTTTTGGACAGAAGTTGTATCTTACAGCACTTTCAGTTGTAATCCCCTTATACTGTACTGGAATTTTGTTGGTGTGGTGGTAAAGTGTGGAAGGTGACTTTCTATAATGTTCCAAATAAATCTCAGCGTTTTATTTAACCTATGTGTCAGTCTCTGATCTTCTTGAGTGCTTCTTTAGTGGAATCATTTATTTTTCTGCCTCCTGGCTGCTACTCCCTTCCCTGCCCACATTCCCAATGCATTTCCTTAAATCATTAACTTTTGTTGGTTAAGAATTACCCTTCTTCCAGGTGATACAAGAAGGCTGGGGGCCAGGAGTGTGGATAAAGTCCCTTCTCCAATCTGTGATGAAGTTAGAGTTAGGCTCTGGCTTCTTTTCCCCTATAATGTAGACATTTTATTGGAGAATACTTGACATTTTTCAAAATGTTTACTTTTCTTTTCCTGTGCCAGAGCCAGGAGGAGAGCTTCCCATGAAAAACCTAAAGTGGTTCTGGAGATAAAGCCCAGGGAAGTGTGCCACTCACCAATATTGGGATCTCTGGGAGTTACTATTAAACTAGTTCACACTTAGCCTCCAGCTGTTCATCACAGTTACGATTCAAGTGTTCCTATCAGTTTTATCTCCTTTGACTGTGGCTCCAATTAAACAAATTTTTATCTCTGTATTCACTTGTCTCCATACTTTGTGGTGATGATTTGCCCTGTTTAAGATGTGGGATCGAAAATTTTCTAGGTGCTTTTTGAAAGATATCACATTCTCAGAAAAAGATTATTTCAGGGATCTAAATACATCAGGAGCTTCTGGCTTTTCCTAATAAAAGAAGTTTGTTTCTAAGTAAAGTGCATAAAATCCAGTTACTCAAAGAATATTTGTCCATTATTACCTGGAAGAAAATTTTACTGGAAAAATTAAATATTTTAAATGTTTAGTCTTGTTAAAGTGACTTACTTTTAGTCTGTCTGATGTTCTTTCTTTTAAAAGTGTGTATACCATTTCTACTTCAAAGCTTTGTCTTAAAAAAATAAAAAATAATCAAAAATAAATCTTTGGTTTTTTTAAATAATTCATAATTCACATATATCTCTTCTTCCACTAAATAATATTATTAAGAATTTATCTTGAAGGTCAGGTTTTCCACTCTCCAAATGTATATTTTTGGCCTGCTCTCTCCTCAACTTTGAGATACAAACACAGTATTTTCCCTAATAATTTGCTTACTGCCTAGAAGACTGCCTCAGGAAATTTATCCTATGAAGTTTTGATAAAAGCAGCCAAAAATGTGTGAAATATTTAATTAACAGTTTTATTGAAGATTAAAAGGAAGATTAACATTTATGTTGACACTTTGAAAATGAAGAGAGTTTTAAATCAAATAATGAAATTATGCACCTGACACATTTGATCCATTTTCATCCTGGAGGGGGAAGGTTAGCTTATAATATATGTCTATTTATAAATGTCAGGCATGTTGCAGGCTAAGATGAGTATAGGTACAAGTAGTTTTAGTCATAATTTTTAATTTTACTTTGATAGACGATTAATCTATCTTTGACATTATGGTATTGAATAACATGTTGATTCATTCTGCTTCATTCTATTCCAGTGGCCTAAAAAAGTAAACCTCAAAAGAAAACATATTTTAATATATTAACCTAATTTTACGATTTTCTCCATAATATTGAGTTTAATAGTGATTAAAACACTGAATGTGACACATACTGCCAGGGCATCATAAATTGTCCCACAGCACTGAAAAGATAGAGAAAATCTCAACTTCTTCCTAAAAACAGGGATTTAATTAAACCTTATAAAAATTGCATATGATAGACAACTCTAAGCTAATCTCATTTGAAATATCAATACACAAATACCAAATAAAATAGAAACAAACAGAAGCAAATTGCACATTAAAATAGTAATACATAACAACCAAATTAAATTGATCCTAGAAATGAACATAAGATAAACATTATTTATATTACTAAATCTTAATTGAAAAATTTAAAAAGATGAAAATAATGTGATAATGTATATACTTGCACAAAAATATTTGATACAACACAACCTAAACAAATAACCAAAATCTATATGAAATAAATATTCATGCATCTTTTTTAATATGCATCTGTCAGCTTAAAAGCCAAAATCATACTTATTTACTTAATGTTCCACTGAAGTCAGGAACTAGGCAAGAATGGTCATTTCAGTTACAATGGTCCAGTAGGGAGCTTCAAGGGCCTGTCTCTCTATAGGAACATTAGAGGAAAAAAAAAAAAAAAAAAAACAAGCAAAAAATCTGTAAAAATGAAATTTGTCAGAACGTTGGAAAAGAGTCAAAGATTAATAGCAACTAAATGAATAACAGAAAAAAAAAGGTTTTTTAACTGGCTTTAAATACTTATCAGGGCACCAGGAAAGGGGGTTACAGTGAGAACTTTTTACATGTGAATTTGCCGTTGAGGTGCTGTGATAGAGAAGGGGACCCATCTGTAAAGGCAGCTGGGGTGCCCCGCCTCCCACCCTGGGACAAGGGAGCAGTGTAGAGGCCCTTTCTGGAGAGTCCCAGGGCCAACTGGGAGCCAGCCCTTTCTCTGAGGTAGATTATTAGGGAGGGAACAGAGGTGGAGCTCCAACGGTGATGACACACAGTCACTGCCTTAATGATACTGCTGATAGCTGGGATAGACTGGGGCTAGGATAGACTGGGGCTGGGATAGACCCCGCTGGGCGGCAGCAGGGCGGCCAGTCTCACCAGCTTGTGCAGAGATGCCTCCGAGTAGAGGCGAGGGCACTGGACTCCTCGTGCGAGTGTGAGGCCACTGGCGTGGGTGCCAGGTGCTGGGTGCCTAGGGCCAGAGACACGCAGCCACATGTTCCCGCTGTCATCAGTCGTCATCACTCGGGCCTGAGCATGGGGTTGGCTCGCCGCTCAGCGCCCAAGTTCCCCAATGGAAATCCTTGATGCTTTTTGTGTTTTGTCCTTTTAACCCAAATCCACGCTGCTTGGAGAAACCCCACTCTTAGCGATGATGCAGGATTTCCCAAAGGTGCACAGGTGGCGTGTGGCCCAGGAGGGCGGGTTACAAGTCACCACCGGCGGGGGGAATGGGGAGACGACAAGGCCGTGGTCTTTACAAGCACCTCAAGATGGTGAACAGAAAGTCTTAAATCGCTATTTAAAAAGAGACTTTTCTTTTTCTCCTTTTAAAAAAAAAAAAGATTGGGCAGCTGGCTGGAATCCTCCAGGAACTAGGATGTGCAGGCAGCCAGCACAGCCCCAGGTAATGCTCCACTGGTGATGGAATTCCAGGGATCTTCTTTGCCCAGCAAGTGCACCAGGATGCAGGCGCTGGTAGAGAACAACTCCCCAACCCCAACACACACACACACACACATACACACACACACATACATACCTAAATTGCCTCCAATCTGCGGGGCTCAGATCCTCACAGTTTTGACACTACCTCTCAATCCTAGTAGGAAAGCTTTATAACATTTTAACTTAGTTGTGTTTCAGCTCCTCTTGCCTGGCTTGGTGGTGGTTGAGGGTGGTAGCACATGTTCCCAGACTGGTAATCTGGTTTTAAAAAGAACAGAGAGGACTTTGTTCTCAAAGCATTGTGTTTGTATTGACCTGTTTGGGAGTGCCCTGACTGATTGTGCAAGGCTTTTGCCTTTATTTAGCCTAATTCAAGTTTGTCCAGGGTATAAAAGTATCTCAGTGGATGGCATTGCTTGACAACATAGAAAAGGAGATTAACAAACTGCTGCTGCTTGGGACAAAAGATTACAGTTGTGACAAATAATAAGCATGCCAAAGGGTTTGGGGGCCACAGCTATGGGCAGAGTTAATCTGGGATGTAAGGATTTTAAAAACCTCCTGAATATAATAGGATATCTAGAAAGCTATCCAAATATTTGGAATGAAAAATGAAAGTCATGCTCAGGAAGGAATGGAGATGGTCCTAAACTTTCATCTCCAGCTGATGTGTAGGCCCAATGTAAATAGAATGGGTGCTAAGGAAGAGAAATAAACAGACTGGCCAAACTCTGAAGGAATGCCACAACATTCCTTGAACAAACACTGAAAGATTGTATTTTTCTTTTCTTTTCCTTTTTTCTTCTCTTCTCTTCCCTTCTCTTCTTCTTTTCTTTTATTTTCCTTTCTTTTCTTTTTCTTCTTTCCATGACTGTAGACATTTAAGGAATTCTGTCAAGCTAGTAACTTACCATAAGCTAAAGGAACAGACTTCAGAAACCACACATGACAAAGAATACAATCTGTCACAGATAGTATGGAAAAGATTTTAAACAACAAGAAAATACAATGTGTAACAAAGAACAACAGCAAAACTTAGGAAGGTTGAATAATTTGGTAATATCACTTGGTAATATTCAAAATGTCAAGCTTGACAAAAAAAACTATGAGAAATTCAAGGAGATGTAAAAGTATAGCCCACTTAGAGGGAAAAATATCAACCAAAATTATCTCTTATGAGGCACAAACATAAGCTTACTAACTAAGACTTTAAATCAACTGTTTTATGGATGACCAAAAATAAAACTATAAAATAAAACAAAGCATGACCAAAGAACCAAAGAAAACTAAGAATGGTGTCTTAACAAATTGAGAATAAGAATAAAGAGACGGGATTCACAAAAAGGAACAAAATGCAAATTCTGAGATTGAAAAGTATAATAATTGAAATGAAAATTGCACTAGAGAGAGTCAAAAGCAGAAGAAAGAATGAGAATACTTTATAACAAAACAATTGAAATTAACCATACTGAGAAACAGAAAGAAAAAAATGTAAAGATTCTAGGAGACTTATATGACACTGCTGAGCATACCAATCAATATGCACACAATGGGAATCCCAAAAGAAGATGAGAGAAATAAAGGGGCAAAAGCATTTTTGAAGAAATAGGTAAAAAGAGTATTTGAAGAAGTAATGGCCATAATTTTCTTATTTATGAATCTATAAGTGAGAAACATAGTCAAATTATTGAAAGTCAAAAACAAAAAGAGTATCTTAAAAGCAGAAAAAGAAGTGATTATGTAGGGCACTGAAGCTATTCAGTATTACACTGTAATGAGATACATGATATTATGCATTTGTTAAAACCCATGGGACTGTACAACACAAAAGGTGAATCCTAATGTCAACTATGGACATTAGTTAATAGTCATGTGTCAGTATTGGTTTATCAATTATAACAAATGCACCATACTAATACAAGATATTAGTAATAGGAGAAACTGGTAGGTGGACAGGGTGGGTTGTAAAATATGGGAACTCTCTGTACCCTCTGCTTATTATTTCGCAAACTTAAAAGCATTATAAATGTATATATGAATTGTTCATAATATATAAATCTGGGCAGTACCATGAAGGACCATAGGATGGTAGAGGGTAACACGTTCAAATGAGCATTTTTAGTGGTGGGAAAAAATTGCTATAATTAGATGCTGAGAGATTGAGAGTAAGGTAATATATAGCAGTAGCTCTCACTATTTTTAAGTTTTCACAAAGTGCATATTATGAAGTATAATCTCATTACTATATCATAACACATCGTTCAAACAAAAAGTTTGGAACTAAGAAGGATAATTAATTGAGGGGAGAACAGAAAACCAAGAGTGTAACAATGATAACATATGTGTGGCTTAAAACCATCACCTTACTCTTATACTATCCAGCCTCACTCCCAATTACAGCCACCAATGAACACACTATGTGGCTGTCACCATGTGTATACCAAACAACTTTCCACATAAGAGAAATAATGTTGAACTCGCTTAAAATTTAAAATTTGGACTGCCTTCAGCCCAGGGCGTGATCCTGGAGTCCCAGGATCGAGTCCCAGGATCAAGTCCATGAAGGAAGCCTGCCTCTCCCTCTGCTTATGTCTCTGCCTCTCTCTATGTGTCTCTCATGAATAAATAAATAAAATTTTAAAAAAATTTAAATTGATTACTCTGACATTTTTGTAGAAAAGTGAGAAAACATATACAGGAAGATAAAAGAACTAATCAATAGATGTGGTCATTAAATTTTTAAATAAACACTAGAAACTAATGCTTAGGGGAAAAATATAAAATTCCCATTAGAGTTGAAAAGAAGTTTTGTGTTCTTTCAAGGTAAGAAATGTAGACAGAGTCTTTTGGTAATTCTTACTATTTGGTATTTAAAAAAAAAACATCCTTAAAGATAATAATATAAGCCTTTGGTCTGCATACCTCAACATAGGGTCTTCATCTTTTCGAGAAAATCTCTTTGTCTTGTCTTTTATTTGAGACTAATGTTTGTATATCTAAAGGAACAGAAGATTACAGAATGAAAAGAACCACTATTATTTCTCTATTACTCCCTGTATGTTAGGGAAAAGTTAGACTCCAGTAGAACCCTCAAATTATTATCTGTTTACCCTATCCTTTAAAACATACATATTAAAGAAAATGAAATGCCAAGGACTCCCATGGCAACACTTTGTTTTGCAACCCTCATGCTGAAAGAAGTTTCTTTGTAATACCTAGGCTAAATTGCTTCTATTACAGTTGAAGCTAATTTTCTTCAGTTCTATCCTTAGTGAAAATAGAGGGCAATTTTCCCCCAAATGCAGTGGCTTTGAATATAATTTAATTTACCTTCATTCTCCTCTATTCCATATAAGCTGTTTCATTAACCTTTTTCCATAAAGCCTATTAACAGCTTTTGTCACCCTTATAAATCTGAGAATGAAGTGTCCCAAACTACAAGTCATGGACATCACAAATCCTATATAGAAGAAGCATAACTTTAAATTATTTTTATTCTGTTGCTACTCTACATATATCTGTATAAAACTGTATCCAAATATATTTGTATTGTAAAAATTAGCATTCCATTACTTTCTCATTTTTTAGTTTTTTGAGTACTGAAATTTCTGTTCATTTTCCCAAAATATCATATAGTATACACTATATGTGTAGATATTTTCAAAGTATAGAGAAAAGAAGAGAACTTATTCTGATCAAAATAGCTGTAGATGGAAAAACAGACTATCATCTAGTGACTAACAGACTAGAAGAAATCTTTAACAAGAATATTGACATTGAATCCAAAAAGTTTTGTAAAATCAACCAACCAAACACACACCAATAAAATAATGGTGTTCCTCAGATATGCTGCAATATAGTAATTCCAGGAAAGAAAAGCATGAGCCAAAATTCAAATAATCGTACCTGACCTCTCCTTGGGACACCTGCAGATGCCTCTAAAGATTCAAGTAGCAAACTCAAATGTTGAGAGCTGTGCTATCAGATAAAGTAGCCAATAGCTGCATGTGACTACTAAGCACTTGAATGTGGCTAGTCCCGTCGGGCTCCCGGCATGGAGCCTGCTTCTCTCTGCCTGTGTCTCTGCCTCTCTCTCTCTCTCTCTATCATAAATAAATAAAAATAAATCTTTAAAAAAAATTTTTTCCCTGGTTTCCTGAACAGTTTCACCATGGGCTTATAAATTTGATCTCAGTTAATTAAATTTGAGTTGCATTGATTTGCTGTTTTTTCTCAATGGTCTATGTTGTTATCATTGTTATTTGATTTATTTATTTAGATTCTACTATTTTCTTCCTATGTAAGTATCTAATTCTATCAAAACATTGTCTTTAGCTGTATATATGTGTATGTATATGTAGGTGTATATGTGTTTTAATTTTTGCTTAGTTCAAAATATTTCCTAGTTTTTCTTATGATTTTTTTTATGTCATCAGAAGATATTTAGAAGTGTATTCAAAGTTTTCACATATTGGGGTTTTCCAAGTATGTTTCTCTAATTCTTTTTGTGTGTGTGTTTTGTGTTTTAAAGATTTTATTCATTTATTCATGAGAGACAAGAAATAGGCAGAAACACAGGAAGAGGGAGGAGAAGCAGACTCCATGCAGGAGCCTGATGTGGGACTCAATCCCAGGATTCCAGGATCATGTCCTTATCTGAAGGCAGATGCCCAACTGCTGAGCTATTCTTATTCTTCCATATTTAATGGGCACTTTTTCCACTGGTTTCCTTTATGGTTGTCTCTCATCAGTTTTCAGAAATTTCATTATATTTTAATATAGTTATACTTCTGTTTATTCTACTTTCATACTGTGTTTCTTGCATATAGACCTTTTCCAAGAATTTCAGTTATGTTTCCATTACACTTCTAATACTGTCCCATGGGTCACTGATACTCTGTTCAATTTTTAAATTCTTTTTCTTTTGGGGAAAATTTTTGGATCATTTCTATTGCTGTGAATTCAAGTATGCTGCTCTTTGATTTTGCATCAACTAATCTGCACACCCAGGGTTTTCATTTTTAATTTTTAATGTCATATATTTTTCATCTTTAGAGTTTTGAATAGTTAAATCTTCCATTAGTCATCTTATGATTGTTATGGTTTCTTCAACCTTCTTAAACATATATAGTGTATTTATAATTCATTTTTTGATATTCTTATTTGGTAGTTTTATATTCATTATCTCTGTATAAGTTTCTATTGATTGCTTTTTCATCTGCTTATAAGTCTTATTTTCCTCATTTTTTTAATGTCTTAACATTTTTATTGGATGCTACACATTAGAATTGGATGTTGGTGATTGTATCTTGTATTTTTTTAAATAAAGTTTGACTTTGTTTTGACAAATAGTTAAGTTGCTTTAAATCAATTGGATCTCTCTGAGGTTTGCTTTCAATGTTTGGTAATATACATATAGGTAACATAGCTTTAGAGGTTTTATCCACTCTTCCTTGTGTGGAAACAAACTATTTCCAGTCCTATTAGGACACTAGAAATTTTCTATTGATTTATGGAAGCTCTTTGCCTAGAGTCAATCATTTTTCTCTTATGTATAAACAGATGAGTACTCAATTAAAAAATCATAGGGAAGCCTTTGCCAATCTCTGAAGATCTGTCTTCCTGTGAAACTCCAGCAACCATTCTAGCAGCCTTGTCTTTCCTGAAATCTGATCTTCATCTCTAACTCAGTGAGATCTCCAGCTGTTAGGGTTTTCCCTCCCTACCCTGCAGAATAAAAATTGTTTTACCATAAATTGGAAGCTAACATTGGGTTGACCTTGTTTCTTCCTTTTCTTCAGAATATAGTGTTATAAGATCTTTTGTCTAGTACTGAAAACTATATTCCACATATTTTGTCAAGTTTCTAGTTGTTTAATGAATTATTACACATTGTTCAGAACTGAAGGTCCTTAATTTCTTTCTGAAATATTTACAATAGTTGTTTTCTTCATTTTCTTTTTCTTTTCTATTTTTTAAATTTATTTATTTATTGATTCATGACAGACACAGAGAGAGATGAGAGAGAGAGAGAGAGAGAGAGAGGTAGAGACACAGGCAGAGGGAGAAACAGGCTCCATGCAGGGAAGCTGACAGGGGACTCTATCCCGGGTCTCCAGGATTACACCCCGGGCCAAAGGCAGCGCTAAACTGCTGAGCCACTGGGGCTGCCCTATTTTTCTTTTTAGCCATTATCCATTATATTTATTTTTGTGTGTGTGTTCCTTTTAGTTATTTTCTTTATGCTGAAATGTTGTTTTTAAATTTCCAACTCTTTCTGAAATATATCATTTTACTCCTGAGTTTTTCTAATTTCGCTTTGCATTATTTCTTCTATCATTTGCTAAGTGCATTTTGCTACATTTGAAACAGTAGGGTGACATTTTAATCTGTTTTATGCATAAGTCTTTCCGGTATTGTTTCATTAACAGTGGGGATGTTGTGCTGCACTTCAGTCATTCTGGATGAGTCTGTGTGGAATTAGTTATTGACACTTTTCTGTGGCTTGAAATTCTATGTAAAATTAGTTTACCTGAAGTCAACATGAGGCAATATTCAGTGTAACTTTTTTAACTTCTCAGACTTTTTTAACTTCTGTTGTTTAGTTGTTTTTGAGGTTTCCTGGACTTCCTATAGTTTCAACTGTGATTTTGCTTTCCTTTCTTTTAAGGTGCTTGTCCTATTCACTTTTATTTCCACCTTGAGTACTTCCTCCTCAGTGTGGGGCCATAAAACTTAGTCCTGGGTGATCAATTGTCAGAGATCACAGAAATTACAGAGCTTGGGCTTTTCAATCCTGTTGGACCCATTATGCTAAAAGAGCTTTAAGACTGAGTGAAAGTCATCCTAGTTTTAGCTGCTATACTATTCCTCTTTTATTTAGTTACTGGTGGTCTGTTTTGTTCTCAGGTTTATCATCTACCTCATGTATTCCTTTTGATTCTTTCTGCACAGACACTGATAGCATGCAGTGTTGTTGGTGGATTTTCTCCATCCGACTTATACTTCAAGGTTTGTGAGGATATCTTGTCACCTAGTTTTTACATAATTGAAGTCCTGAACTAGAAATTCAGGGAAATTTAGAAAGTGTTTATACCACCACTACTGCTATCATCCAAGCTATACCACCATTCATGCTATCATCTCAAAAGAATCCTTTTGCTTTATTTGCAAAATAAGAGTAGTTTGGATCATAGATAGCCTTCAACCTTCAACACCTAATCAACTAATCTAAATTGTTGCTTCAATTCCCATGTTCTTTCTTTTTTTCTGTAGTTGCAAATGTGCTTTATACTATTTTATTGTTTTATTGTTGTCATTCAAATGTGTTTATACCCAATACTTTTCCTTTTATGAGACTTTTGCTAAAGGTGGCTCAGTCAGTGTGGTTCTAAGATATGAGGTTTATAAGTGGAACATTCCTGAGCTGAGTGAAAATAGTAACCAAAATCTACTAAATATGTAAAGTAGCAAACCAGTGTAAAGAAACACGTGAAGGAAAACAACCAGAGAAAGTAATCTCAAAAAATCCTGTTAATACCATTGTTTTGTTGGGCAAAAGGGAATAAAAAGGAACACTAGGATTCACATTTCTCTTGGGAGCCTTTTTGGGCTGCCAAGCTTGAGATGATTTGAAGCTATTTTGAAATTGGCTTATGTTATATAGCTATCTTCAGGGTGGTTACTCCATAGACATCCCACTGACATTTGGCAGGTAAATACACAGTTTTGTTTAAAAATATTCTCAAGATTACCTTTAAAAATAGATCTGTGTAGAGTTTAAAAATGAGGAAGTATACATATTAAAGCTTACACATCTTTTAGGTTTTTATAGAACCCCTTAGTTATCTTTGCCACAGAATCTACTCTACTCTATGAAAAATGTCTGCTTTCGTATGTCTCCCTCCACTGCTAAGCAAGAACCATGTATTTTCTCATCATTCTAAATCATACCCCCCAAAATAGGATACAGTATGAGATAATCATATAAAAATCCCAGACTAATGCACCAGACCTGTGTGTAAATTTAATTAATTTGTCTGACAGTATGAAAATGGAAAAACCTACTTAAAACAGGGAGCTATAATCCAGTCAGTGGTTATAGTGCGATTATTTGCTTTAAAGCTTACTTTGCTTGAGAGAAACTTTTCATTGATTTCTACAAGAGAGTGATGGAAAGGATCAGGCTACAATCGTGCAGTTGAGTGAAGGTTTTAGAATCATTAATGCCAAGGAAAATACTACTCCATTACCGGTTAAGTAAAATCAGTTATTACTGCTACATAGGAGGAGATATGGATTGAATGTGGTTCCTCCCAAAAAAAAACTGGTGAAGATGATAAACAAAAGATTAGACTTCTGCAAATGTTACACTACCTCCACATTTTCTGATTGCACATTGCATCAATAAAATAATTCTAAATATTCTTTCTCTATATGTATGATTTCAAATCACCAATAGAGAATAACTCTTGGCCCATTAGCTAGTTCAACATTCACTATACAAGAGATACATTCATATTGTCAGGTTTTCACTTTAATAATTATGCTTTTTTCTCTTATTTTGCAAGATATAATTAGATTAATATTTTTGTTCCCATGCAGATAGTAAAAAAAAAAAAGCTCTTAGTACAAGTAGAAGAGGTGTCAGAATTTTTGTTCATTTGCACTTATTTTATTCATATAGTCAATTCAAGATTACTTTGCAAAATACTTTTATACTCACTTCAACATATTATGAAATTTTAGTGTAGATAATTTCGTTAAATTAAACTTAATGTAACACTGGTACCTTGCTTGTTCTTATGGCCAGTGCATTCCTTTTCACATGTGAAGATACCAGGCCAATCTTTGTATTAAATAATAGAAAAGCTTACTTACTGCCTTATCTTCAGAATAAAAATAAATATGTCATCAATCTGTTGTCCCACTTTTTTTTTTATTATGTTGTTTGTGTTAAAAATGTCATATCCAGGAAAATCATTGCCAAGACCCATGGCAAGGAGCTTCATTCTCATGTTTTCTTCCAGGAGTTTCATGGTTTCAGATCTTACATTTAAGTCTTTAATCCATGTTGTGTTAATTTTGTGAGTCATATAAGATATGAGTCTTCTTTTATTCTTTTATATGTGAATACCAAATTATCTCAGCATCATTTATTGGAAAGACTGTCTTTTCTTCATTGAGTATTCTTGGCTCTCATCAAATGTTAGTTGCCGCTATATGCTTGGGTTTGTTTCTGGCCTCTCAATTTTGTTCCATGACCTATTTGTCTTTGTATATGTCAGTATCATACTATATGTTGATGTTAATGATTACAGCTTTATAATATAGCTAGAAATCAGAAAGTTTGATGCCTCCCGCTTTAGTCTTTCTTGAGATTTCTTTGGCTTTTTGGGTTTTTCTGTGATTCTATGTAAATTTTAGGACTGTTTTTTCTCCTTCTGTAAAAAATGCAACTGCAATCTTGGTAAGGATTATATTGAATCTATAGATCTTTTTTTTTTGTTTAGACATTTAACAATATTAATTCTTCCATTCCATTAATAAGATACCTTTCCAATTATTTGCGTCTTCTTTGATTTCTTTTATCAGTGTCTTGTATTTTTCAGAGTCGAGATCTTTCACCTTCTTACTCCTAACCATTTTTTTTTTCATGCTATTGTAAATGGGATCAATTTCTTTATTTTCACTAGAGGACAAATAGTAGCAATCAGAAGTTTTATTTTTAATTTTTTTAATACTTAAGTAAGTATAGTTTTCTGTTTGTGCCAGGTGAACAGCTGTTCTCTCTTCACATTCAGAGTTCAATGAAGTTATTTTATTTATAGTGACATGATCACAGTGGCATGAGGTCAGAGCCAAAAATATATAACACAACCCTAGGGCAAAAGACCCATATCTCTCTTTTATAGAGCCTTCAAGGGCCATTTTCAAAAAAAATGCAAAGTAAACTTCAATTATGTCAACTGTGGAAACTGTAACTGTAAGCAAAAGATTGCTTGTCAAATTTTTATGAAGCCAGACAACTTGTTTTTTTTGAGGCAAAAGTTGGGTGATGGGAGAGGAGCAAATTATGATCAAATATTATTTATAACCTATCCCCTGGTGGAAGAAGTGTGCTTGGGGAAAAGTGGATCATGAGAACTCCCAGTGGGATAGAAACATGTGTATGGGGATCCCTGCGTGGCGCAGCGGTTTGGCGCCTGCCTTTGGCCCAGGGCACGATCCTGGAGACCTGGGATCGAATCCCACGTCGGGCTCCCGGTGCATGGAGCCTGCTTCTCCCTCTGCCTGTGTCTCTGCCTCTCTCTCTCTCTCTCTCTGTGTGACTATCATAAATAAACAAAAATTTAAAAAAAAAAGAAATATGTGTATGTGTAGAAGTCAGTGAGAGCTGACCCCAGGTGCCTATGCACAGTGTTGCCATGTAACCATTCCATCTAAGTCCTTACACAGGAAATGAAGGAATTTCATGAGGTTCTAGGTGTTCAGCTTACAGACATATTGTATGACATGCAATGGAAAGGAAGAACATGATTTGTTCATTTATTAAGAAGGGTTAAGAAGCCTCTGTGTTACTGTACTGAAAGAAACTACATGTGCCCAGAATAAATACATCGCCTAATATTCAATTTAGAGAAAAGCAAGCCTGGAAGACTGCCTTTGTTTAAAAGCTGAACAAAATAGGCTGTTAACTTTGAAATAACCTTAATTCTGGGCCCCAATTCAAAATGTTTGCAAAAGCCCTACTTAATCAATGTTACTTATTAAATTTAAAAACTTTACAAAAGAATAATGATTTTCATTAAGTATATTAATTTAAGTGATTTGTCATGTGCATACTTCATCGTGTGTGTGTGTATGATAGGTTCATTCACTTTTGATCACACAAACATTTCAAAGGCAAAGAGATAGTATACAGATATATTCACTTACAAGTGCTGGCCCACCTACCTGTTAGAACACATATTTGAAAGGATATTTATAGCCCATAGTAAAATGAAAATTTTTATTTAATTTAGCTTAATTTAAAAAGGTTAAAGTAAATTTATAACAGAGCTAAATATATTTAACATGATGACTTTTATTCTGAAATTGTTATTCCAAGTTTTTCAAATACCTATGTATAAAAAATTGCTTGTGTAAACTGACAAATGGAAAAAAACATAAAAATAAGAAAAGATGTAGAAGTCCTCTATGAACTGATATGAGGTGATTTCTAATACATATTGTGATGTCACTAAATTTTTATATAGACTAAAAGTTAAGTAATAGTATTTTGCCAATGTTAAATTTTCTTTATTAATTGTGCTATGATTTTCTATGATAAATATTCAACATTTTGGATTATTGTTAATGTAAAATATATGGAATTATTAAATTCTAAATTCATTTTCTCTTCATTCCAAAAGTTGTCAAGAAATTTAAAAATATGTTAAAAATAAGTATATACTAACTAGTAATAATACTTAAAAACTAATAACCCAAATATGAGGAATTTGTGCTAGAGAAAAGAGTTTAACTTAAAAAAAATTCATAAAGATAAATTATAATAGTAAAAAAAAAGAATCTTTTTATATGTATAAACATTAGGAAAAGTAAGATACATTTAATTTTTTTCAAATATTAGTTATTTATTAGGACATTTTGAAACCTGATTCAAACATATTTGATTCGATTATATGGAAAAAGCAAGATATGATTTGCTTTAAATTGTTTAAAAACAAATCCTAATAATAGGAAAAAAATGATGAAAGCATGGCAAAATACAAATAGTTTTCCTTGGAACTTATAAAATATATTTCCATAATTTAAAAAAATCTCTTAGTGATCTTAGTGGGAAATGTGTTTTCTGGTTCACTGGGAAACTAGAAGTAAGGTTTTTGAACAAGAGCTTTCCTTTTTCCTCCTCAGTGACTAATTTCCCCCTTTCTGTCGCTGAATTTGGTTTACAATTTGTATAGCCTGATATTTGAAAACATCTCTCATAAATGTTGTTAGGATATATTTGTCTGGGATGGTGAGGTCCTATGGTAAGAAGTGTCTCTCTCTTTCTCTACCTCCAACAGGATCCCTCTTGTTCTAAGAGCTCAAGGCCAGCTGCACACCCTCCTAGGATGCCAAAACAGGTAATGTGGGTAGGCAAACATAATGGCAAATGTTTGGATTTCCATGTCACCAAGACATTACTTAAAAAATGGTTAACTATAAAAGATGCTCCCACAGTCAATTAGGTGACCCAAATAACTACGGCTTTATATCTTGATTTAGTTAACTCCAAAAATTTTTCAAAACAAAGGTCATTCTCCCTGTACTAAACCTCGAGTTCCTACCTCTCTTGTACAAACATCTCAATTACTTCTAATTAAATCAAAGACAAAAAACATAAATAGTTCCTCATCCAAAATCCAAAATTGTTCATCAAAATAAGAAAGCATGCCTACAAAATAAACCAAAAACAATCTGGATCAAATATAAGGGAGGGAATAATATGGAAAAGAAAATAAAACAAGGTTTGTTTTTTTTTTCTAAAGCCTATTTGCCTAGCTCCAGCTCTCTCTGTCTCTATCTCTGCCTGTTGTGTGTGTGTGTGTGTCTTCGTGTGTGTGTGTGTGTGTGTTTGCATGCACTTCAGATGGGAATTGCTGTGGCCAGGACTAAGCAAGTGGACTAACTCTTTGAAGCCAGGTGCAGTGCCAACACAAAATTTGTGAATGAAAAGACATTGCTTTGCCCTAAAAATGTTTAAAAGCCAACGTGGCTAACAACCCCTGGGAAAATAATAAAGCAGCCCCTCATTTGAAATCCTCCAAGAAAGTAAAAGATAAAAAGGCTGCAGCTACTACTTTATCAGATGTAGAGGTGACAAAAGAAATTTCCCAGCTCTACAGGATACAGTATGGTAAGTTCTTAATGTAATGTATTCCAGGTGAAAGCTGCTGCAGTTGACAATTACAGAAACAATTACTTATTGTGGTACCAACTGGGTAATGTGCAGGACAGCAGGGAACAAGGAAAGGCTTGCTTTCACTATAGCCTCTTTCAGTTTTGATTATGGTAGAAAGTGGTACCATTTATCTCACTCACTACTTTTAAGAAAGAGCCTGGGGTGTGGTTCATAGAAATCAAACTAGAAAAGATAACAGTAATTCACTAAGGAATAAGAGAATAGCAAATATAAAGAGAAATTCTGAGGTGATCCAAGATGTGTACAATGATTATGCAAATATATAAAATACAATATACTATTTCTCTTGGTATTCACTTCTTGTGGCAACTATAATACCAATCAGGAGAAATACTTTAAGACAAATTAAAAAATGTTTAAAGTAACATTTAATATGTGAGTGATTTAAGTTAAAATATCACATGATAATCAATTTTATAGTCAATCACAAGCAGTTTTCCTTTTTTTCTTTTTTTTTTAAAGATTTTATTTATTTACTCATATGAGGCACAGAGAGAGAGAGAGGCAGAAACACAGGCAAAGGGAGAAGCAGGCTCCTTGCAGAGAGCCAGATGTGGGATTCGATCCCGGGTCTCCAGGGTCAGGCCTTGGGCTGAAGGCAGCGCTAAACCGCTGAGCCACCTGGGCTGCCCAGCAGTTTTCCTTTTATATGAAATCTTGAATTTATTATAAACATTTCTTGGCTACCAGAAACATTAATTTTATATTATATAAATATGTCATATTTCTAAACAGAATTACACCAGGTAGTGAATATTTTCACAGAAGGGCTCTCTTGCTAACTGAGGCTTGCTACAATTATCTTTCATGTGGAATTTTTCTTCCAGAAATGGCTACTACAAAGAGGACCATGAGAAATGTTTTCTTTTTTTAAAATTTTATTTATTTATTCACGAGTCACAGAGAGAGGCAGAGAAATAGGCAGACGGAGAAGCAAGCTCCCTGCAGGGAGCTGATGCAGGACCCGATCTCAGGACCCCAGGACCATGCCCCAAGCCAAAGGCAGATGCTCAACAACTGAGCCACCCAGGAGCCCCAGAAATGAATTTCCTTGTTTGATATCATTTTTTACAGTATTTTAAATTTAGACGGTATTTGAACACAGCATCAATTGTTTGTATTCTAAAGAAGCAAATAAAAATTACTTATAAAAGACAACATTCAGCAAAATTAAGTTCTGCCACCAGCTCAGGGCCAACACTCTACTAGTGCCCTAATTCATTAAATCTCTGTGTCTCTCATGAATAAAAAATAAAGACCAGCTAAATGACTTAACATTACCTGGCCTCATAAAAATATTTAAAAAAAATAAATTCAATTCATTGATTAACACCAAAACACACATCAAGAGGCTGGTCAGGGACTCTTCTTAGTATAACCAGCCCACTTGACCTCTTCTGTCCTATGTCATCAACTTCTGCTGTCTTAGTATTTTCCTAGAAGCCTATAATCAAGTCTGTCTACTCTGAAGCAAATAGAAGATATAACCTCATTTCTTGATTTTTGACTTTTCTCTACTTCCAGTTGCTCTTTTCCTAGTGCATTTCTTCTTCTCAGAAGTATAGTCTATCCAGTGTCTCCATGTCTTCAAACCACAGGCCCATCAGCCTTCATGTATACCTACCACTCTCCTGAAACATATCTTTCAAAAATGTTTCAAAAATGTTTTCAAAAATGATACTATGAATATCAAATGCAATGGAAATATTCAGTCTTGTTACTATTTTTATAATTGTCACAGCTTACTATATCTATTTTGAATTCTATACTAGGCTAAATATTTCATACTCATTACACTATTTGATTTTCACAGCATCACTATAAGATACATGGTCTTAAACATTTTATTTATGAAGAAATAATGCTCACAGAGAATTCTTAGGGCAGGGAGTTTCTGTATAATATGATGGTAGTTACATGTCATTATAAATTCATCCAAAAACTATAGAATGTACAACACCAGGAGTGAAGGGTAATGTAAACTATGGACTTGGATGATTATCATGTGTCTGTGTAGATTCATCAATTGTAACTAATGTATACTCTGGTGAAGGATGTTGATACTGGGGGAGATCATGCATATATAGAGGCAGAGAGTATATGAAAATCTCTGTACCTTTCCTTCAGTTTTGCTCTCAACCTAAAAGTTCTTTTAAAAATAAAGTTTATATTTAAAAAAATAATAATGCCCAGGGTGCCTGGGTGCCTCAGTCGGTGAAGCATCCTGGGATCGTTCACATCTGGATCCCAGCTCAGCAGGGAATCTGCTTCTCCCTCTCTCTCTCTCTCGTTCTCTTCCTTCCACCTTGCTCATTCATTCTCTCTCTCTCTCTCAAATAAATAAATAAAATCTTTAATAAAATAAAATAATAAAATAAAATAAAATAAAATAAAATAAAATAAAATAAAATAAAATAATGCCCACAAAACCCAGTAACTTTTTCAATAATGACAACAATTCACGACTGACCTGAGATCTGGACCCAGTGTGATGGACTTCAAGGGTCATTTCTCAACCCTTACACTACTCTTCTTCCACAGAGTTAAACTGCTTTGAAGCTGTGTGCCTTACCAGCTTCATAAATATCACTCTTTTCTGAAACTTACCCTAGCTCTCCTTATTTTCCATGCTCCTAAAAAAGAAGTCTTTCTCATGTTGCCACATAAAGATAGAGGAAAAGAGGCCAATCCTCAGTTCCCTTTTTTCACATGATACAAATTCTCCAATGGATGAGGTTTCCTCAAGTGGGATTAGCCAGATTATAGCTACAGATATTTAGCTTTTTACTCTCAAACCACCTGTAGGACCTATCAGCTGAATGTCCTGGGATAGCTCAAACCCCACAGGGCCACAATGGAATTCATCTTCTTTTCTTTCTAACACACTTCTCATATTCTGAAATCTCATTTGTCCAAGCATGAACCTAACATCATCATGTCTTTCACCCTCAACTTCCAACTAAGTGACAAGTTCTGCTGAATCTACTTGTTATATTCATCTTGACTCCACCTTGTACTCCTCCTGCTACAAATCCTAAATAATTTTCATGGCTTCATCCTGCCTTCCCTGGATATCTCCAGTAATTTTCTTATTGTCTTTTAACCTCCAAAATGTCTCTTTAAACCAATCCTACAAAAATTCCAATAGACAAATAAATTAGAGATTCATTTACAATCCTGCCCTGCTTAAAACTTTAAAAAATGGCCTATCACCCCCCAGACACACAGGCTGGTGATACTACCACAGTACACATCTCCAGTCTCATCACATGTTTGACCTTGATATTGTTATACTTTCTACACAGGCAGCCTAGTGTGCTCTGATTCTGTGCTTTTGCTTACGAATTCCAAACCACTCCAATAGTCAGTTAAGAGGTAGAAACACTTAAAGCATAAAATATATATTTATTGAAATAAATAGGATGTGAAGTAGGTCTTTACTTCATGATTTATAACACAGAGTAATCTGTTTGAGGAATTCCTGGGGATTATTACTTTGATAGATGCTAATAAGCAACCTGTAAAATAGAGGTTTTGATCAAATAGTTTGGGAAATCTGGAGTAAAGTTAAATATATGTATTTAATAAAGGATTTCCTAGCGCTTTTGATATACTTGTATCCTTGTGATTCTCTAAAACAAGGGGAATAAATAGAGATTTCAGTATGATCATTACATAAAATAGGATGCAATAAACTGGGACTTTAACATGTTGTAGTGCTTTAAAAAGGTATAAAGTATTATACATATTCCTAAGATGACTTTCTAATGACTTAGAAAGGTATAGGTATAGGTATAGGTATAGGTATAGGTATAGGTATAGGTTAGGTATAATGACTTATATAGGCCAAGTAATAACCCTATGATGTCCTGTAGGCTGTTCAAGAGAAAGGAAAAGTCACATATCTCTCACTTTAAATCAAAAGCTAGAAGTGATTAAGCTCATGGAGAAAGGCATGTTGAAAGCTGAGACAGACCAAAAGCTAGGCCTCTTGCACAAGTTAGCCAAGTAGTCAATGCAAAGATAAAATTCTTTTTTTTTTTTTAATTTTTATTTATTTATGATAGTCACACAGAGAGAGAGAGAGAGAGAGGCAGAGACACAGGCAGAGGGAGAAGCAGGCTCCATGCACCGGGAGCCCGACGTGGGATTCGATCCCAGGTCTCTAGCATCGTGCCCTGGGCCAAAGGCAGGCGCCAAACCGCTGCGCCACCCAGGGATCCCACAAAGATAAAATTCTTAAAGGAAAGCAAAAGTGCCACTCCAGAGAACACACAAATGATAAGAAACTGAAACAGCCTTATCGCTGACATAAAGAAAGTTTTAGTGTTCTGGATATCGTTTTGCTGTAGGGAATAGGGAGGCCTGAGGACAAGGGGAGACATGAGTGAAAGACCAGTGGGGGCAGCAGTTAGAACACACACAACATACCAATTAAGTTTGCTGTCTTATAGTGACATGGTTTGTGGTACCCCAAAACAATTGAAATGGTAACATCCAAAATCACTGATCATAGATCACCATAACAAATATAATAATAATGAGAAAATTGGAACTATTGTATGACTTACTGAAATGTGACACAGATACACAAAGTGTCCAAATACTAGAAAAATGGAGCTGATAGACATGCTTGATGCAGAGTTGCCACAAACCTTCAATATGCTAAAGAAAAAAAAAATTTGGGATCCCTGGGTGGTGCAGCGGTTTAGCGCCTGCCTTTGGCCCAGGGCACGATATTGGAGACCCGGGATCGAATCCCACATCGGGCTCCCGGTGCATGGAGCCTGCTTCTCCCTCTGCCTCTCTCTCTCTCTCTCTCTCTCTCTCTGTGACTATCATAAATAAATAAAAATTTAAAAAAAACTTAAAAAAAATTCTACTTTTGAGGTGCAATAAAGTGAAGTGTAATAAAATAAGGTATTCCTGTAAAAGGATAACTCAAGTAAGAAGGGGGATTATGGAACAATCAATATATTAGAGAAAAATTATTGATTTTCCCTGGTAAAATTATATTTTTAAAATCAGTCTAAAGGAAGATAGGCAGCACAAGTAAAAAAAATGGAAAATCTCGGAAGGGCAATTCCATGGTCAGTCAACATGAGCAAAGCTGTTCAATCTCACACTTGGAGGGACATGTGAAGTAACATTTCCCAAATTTCTGAATCTTAGATAAATATCTGTTAAATTATTTATGTTGGTGGAAGAGGGTAAGTAGTGCACCACATTTTTGTTTTTTTAGAATACAAACTATTGGCCAAAACTCTATAGAGTTTTGTTAGAATAGACAAATTTCCAAATATTAAATGATAATACACATTTCAGTGATTCCAGGCATGTATTCAGCATTTCCTTCTTTCAGATCCCAATGATAAAGCTAGTTCCCTGTTTTTAAGATCTTATAATGATAGAGCACATGCCACAGTTAATGAACCAACGTTAATATTTAGTAGTCCTGTCTGAATATACTCCTTTGGCTTATGAGTTCTTTCAAGCTTTCCTTGTTTTGATTACCTTGATAGTATTTGTCTGTTGTTTTCTGGCAATAAGACTGGATTTATGGGTTTTAGGGAGGAAAACCAGAGAGATAAAGTGCCCTTTTCATCACACATCAAAGGTAAATACTGTCAACATGATTTATAATGTTGATGTTGATTTTGGTTACTTGGCAAGGGTACCATTTGTCAGGTTTCTCGATTTTGAAAAGTGTAAACACCTCCGAGCAATTGCGGTCCCCAGGAGTTTCTCAGTTTTACACTTGTCCATACTCAGCCTCTGTCAATTAGATAAAATTACCAGTTAAGTATCCCTACTCCTTTATGGTTATGGCAGCTTCTGCTCCAGGTAAGATATCTTGGCCATGACTCTGGATTTCTTGCCTCTTCCAATTTTGGGTAGCTATTTGTTTGGCAACTCAGTTCTTGGGCAAGTCCAGAAAAGTAAAAAAAAAAAAAACATCGATTTTCATTTTGCTCTGCTTTTTCTATGGTATGGACAGGAGTGATGACTTCCAAGCTCTCTGCATTCTTTCTTAAATATACCTCTCATGACGCAAAAATGAAGCTAGGATTGAGAATCATAACTTTATATTCTTATAATACTTACCTTTATAGAGTCATGGATCTGTTCATACAATTTCAGTTCTCAAACATCTCTTGGCGATTCTTCCTTCTGCATTGAAAGCAATTCCAAATTATGTAGCCAGGAATAAAACAGTTCCCAAATTTGCTTCTAACCTCCTTTCTCTAGCTTCATCTTTTTCTGTTTAAGGTTCAAAGAATCTTATCTTCTAGACAAATCTACAATGTACTCTCTAAATTTACAATGAACATACTCATCACATCCCTTATGTACCTTCCAATTTCTATTAACCATAAAAGGCTTAGCTGAAATATTGCTACCTCTATCAAGTCCTCCTTAAATTCACAGGCAACTCAGTTCCTCATTCGTGTCCATTTTCTTAATACTATTTCTCTTATAAGGCATGATTTATATCAGCTAAATAAATAAATATTAAATTACCAAATATGTTCTTATGTCACTATAAGACATAAGAATAATTAAAATGTTAACTTATTCATGTATTTTCTTCTGAAACAGACAATCTCTTTTGGGATGGGAAGGTTAGAATATCTGTTCTCTGCAATGATTGTATAGTACATTGTCCATTGTCCACTAAATAAGTGTTTATTACACATATTTGAAAAAGTTGAATAATTAGATTCAACATAGACTATATTATCAAAAATTTCTAACATTTATTGCATTACTGTATTTAATATAACCATGACACTTAACCCAAAGCCATCATTGAATTTAATTGCTTTTCTCTTTTTTATTCCTTGACCAGTTAGTTTACAAACATATTTGCCTTCATAGAAGATTCAAGGTGCTCAAATGTAAGAATTATTAAATCAAAGGATTATCAAATTAAATAAAACAATGATCTTGGGGTACCTGGATTGCTCAGTGGTTGAGTGTCTGCCTTTGGCTCAGGGCGTGATGCCAGGGTCCTGGAATCGAGTCCTACATTAGGTTCCCTATAGGGAGCCTGCTTTTCCTTCTGCCTATGTCTCTGACTGTCTCTCTGTGTCTCTCACGAATAATTAAATTAAAAAAAATTAAAAATACAGTGATCTTATTCAAATTAGAAAATAATGATTCATTTTATGATTAAAAACAAAACATGCCGTTTCTCTTTTTAATATATAAAGTAATTTAAGAGGCCTGGGTGGCTCTGTGGTTCAGTGTCTGCCTCTGGTTCAGGGCATGATCCCGGAGTCCCAGGATGGAGTCCTGCATCAGGCTTCTCTTACATGGAGTCTGCCTCTCCCTCTGTCTATGTCTCTGCCTCTCTCTCTCTCTGTCTCTCATTAGTAAGTAAATAAAATCTTTAAAAAATGAAATTTATATATATATATTACATAATTTGAAAATTAAATGTTTATTAAAGGATCATATTTCATGAAAAATTTTTTTTTCAATTGTTGACCTTATAAGGCTCTTAATGCCTTTGTGAAATAATGTGAGCGCATAATACTCCCTCATCTAGAAATTTCTTAATCACCGAACACTGCAAACTAAAGCTGTGACTTACCTCTGCACATGATGACAAGTATAATTTTCAGATCTGTGATAGGACTTCCCATTGTGTGTGTGTGTGTGTGTGTGTGTGTATGTGTGTGTGTTGGGGAAACACTGAACATTATGTCTGAATGATCTGTTCTATTGTTGCTTCATTTGATATAAATGCATTTTCTTACTTTCTACTTCAATTTGCTCTTGGATCTTAATTGCACAATGTAGAAAATGAAGTTGCTGAGTACTGAGTCAATAGTTAGCCACTGGGACATTCAACTGCTTTCCAAGAAACAGGCAATACAATTTATTGCAATGATTTATAACTATATTATAATAATTTTAATTCAGTGTTTTCACTGAATAAACTTATAAGGAGGCAGTCATACAATCCACTGTAAGAACAAGGTGGAATGTCTGAGAGGCTGAAGATTTCCTGAGGTGAAAGGTCATAGTCATTAAAACAATATTTACTATCTAATGAAACCATTTATCTACTGCTTTGGTTTATTAGCCAGGTCATAGGTTTCAAGCACTAAAGTCAAATAAAAGTTATATATCTTTCAAACAAAGGTACACCACCAGCATCTTCAACCAGAGTATAAGACTGCCCAGCATACAACTGACTGCAACACCTTTTAGTATGATATTTACGGCAGCCCATAATCAAAGCTAATACAAAATCATTCAAGGTGCCAAAAAAGAAGCTAGCAATATTGTGAACATTTTTAACACATTAATTTAACAATTAACATGAAAAAAATGTTCATCACCTAACCTGTGTCCTTTGGTGCTTTCATTAGAAATAATTTCATTCCTCATAAATTTAAACATTAACTCTGAATACATTCAATCGACTTTAAAGCTGTGATATGTGATTATCATTTTTATCCTTACAGATTTCTCTCTTTAGAGTCCACTGTTATTATGGGGCTATACTTTTTAATAATACATTCCTTCTGTTTCACTGCAAATAATTTAGGAATATTGTCATCTTCTATGCAACTCTCATCAAAACAATGACACTTTCTTAGAATTTTTAAGGTAAAGTCATTTTTTTCTCTACTTGGCAAAAAATAACATATATTTCTGATTCCCAGACATCCTGAAGTTTGTCATATAAACTAAGCCTTCATAATGCAGAACTCACTGTACACAAGACAGACTACAGTGAACAGTCACAGCGAGGGAGAAAGTGTACAAAATGTGAACTGGAACTTTTGTTAAAGAATATTTAAAGGTCAAATCCCTGTTCTTTCATTATGAGTGTGCTCAGGGGAAATAACACTGCATTGGTTCTCCCCAGTGTCTGATGTGTTCCCTGACAATAAGTCAATGGGTGTCAGAAGAGTGTTAACTCTTTCAGCCTTCTTGGGAGCAATTTATCATTTTACAATGTTTTATATTACATTTCACTAATGTCATACTCTGGTGTACTTCATGGTTAATAAGTCTACTTTAAAGGTTTATGCAAATATAAAGATGAAATGCACTATACTTATGAGATCATAGCAGACCAAATTTGTATCTCAGTAGTTTCTCCTGGTTTGCTGAGAAGTCTGCCTTAGCATTTCAAAACCTGTAAAACTCCCATGTTTCACTTTTTTATGCAAGGGATGTCAGTGACTTGACAAGGATCAAGTTTTGAACATATGCATAGAGCCCTTGCAAAGCTGTAAGTTTTCTTGAGCATTTATCTTGCATATTAACCTTAAATATGAATATTAAAGATACACACATATACACATTTTCTTTAAGTTAAAAATTAGATATAATTTTTGCAAACTGCAATCTACTAGGGGCTAGCAGATTATCAGAAGTCTCTCTTTTTCACCAAATACAAACAAAACAATTTAGCATTTTCATTTTGGCCAAAATAAGCATAAAACTAGTACTTCCAATTTCCATTACAACTGTAGATACCTGAAAAAAAATAAGGTGCTTTAAAACAGTAAATAGAGTCAAAACCACTTAATTTTTATCCAATTCTGATTTTTGTGCAAATTTGCTAACCTCTTTGAGCCATGGATCTTCATATAAAAAACATAATGAATTAAAAAAACAACAGAATCAGTCTCACAGAATTGTAAATATGAAATAAAATGATGTATATAAAATGCTAGCAAAATCCTAGTTACATAGAAGAATTCAATAAAAAGTTGTTTCATATGTGGTCATATGGATGACATTCATACTCTGAATCCTTGCATATCTATAAATATCCCTTTAATCCCCAGGCAATGCTCACTTCAGCAACACATATACTAATTCCAGCAGGCAAAAATACTTGCTTGTATATATCATTTTATTAATTTCAGTTCTTTATTCTCTATTCTATGGACGTTATTTCAGCAATTCAGATAAGCATATGAAAGCAGTCTCATTTTTTTCCCTTAATAGATAGTATGTTCTTCCTAAGATGACCTGCAGAATTTTATTCTTATTTTTGAAAAGTAGGAATTTGGGAACATTTAGGAGCTATCCCTGGTATGCATGGTATATTTCTCCTCAGAACTTGAACTCTTTGGGAAATGAAATTATATATTTTTTCTCAGCCTAAGAACAGGGTATTTTATTATTGATTTAATAATTTCCCTTCTCTAACAACTCTTTTTATATCTGTAACTATCTTATTTATATATAAGATCTATGCCTTTCATCTTATTATTGTTCACGTTATATCTCATCAAGAAACCATATTTTCTCGGTTTTGGACATTTATTGTGTTTGATCTCCTACCTAGTTTCTATATTCCCTTAGATACATTGTTAGTCGGTTTGGTTTTTTTTTGTTTTGTTTTGCATGCCCACTAGTATTGGAGTATATTATTGGGGCACTACATCAGCAATCTAAAATGTGAGTAAAGATAAAGAATTGTGTGTTAAACTAGATGCTTTAAGAAGCAGGTGTCAACATGAGATGCTAGATGTGAGATTTATTAGGGGAAAAGTTTGTGAGGGAACTGGTAGATGAACCAGAGGAGGGTGCTATAGCTGATAGTGATGCAAATTGGCTCCTGTGAGATGCTGGGAAGAGAGGACCTCAGAGATGATTTCTTAGGAAAACAACAACAACAACAACTGTGGTACAGGTTTAAGAATATTTGGCAAATTTGATGCAAATCCCGCAAGCCAAAGTTTTCCGTTAAAGGAGACTGTCTTCCAGGAACCAGCCTGCCTTAGTATCCGTGCTGCACTTGGCCTTTGACTCAGAGCATCCCATGAGAACCTCTGCAAGGAACCATGGTGATGAATTTCAGAGTAAAGGAGGTAGGGGCATTAGTCAATTGTGCTTCCTAAAGTAGAAGTTCTGAGAAGGACGTTTTCATTACCTCCACAATTACCCTCCTCTCAATTTATACTCCCATTTAGCTTGCTGCACCCATTCTCTTTGATCTTGAACACTCTGTTGTCTGTTTGTCTTCACCTAAACTTCCAGGAGGCCAGGAAAACCCATCACAGTTGTCTAGTTGTAATGCTGGTCCTACCTCTAGAAAATTGGATCCACACTGGGTTCTTCCAGAGCCACAGGGCGACTCCCATCCAACTGCTGCTACTGCATGTCCTTGCAAACACTGGAGTTATAGTTAGTGAAAGTACACATGTTTTCATGTTCTCACCATAAATCTCTAATGACAGATTTCATGGTATGTTCCTTTCTGCTCTTTTTGAATATTAAACCCTTGAAGGTGAGAAGTATATTACCACTGGTTAAATTGGTAACATCTATCACAATGCTTCCATGTCAGTGATGTTGAAGGCAGAATTAGTTATTTGTAGGCTATCACTGCAGTCTAGGTTTACTTTACTGAACATATATCCTACTAGTTTTATTTTGGTGCTTCTGTTTTATTTTGTTTTTGTTTTTTTTCCTATGGTTCAATCAGGGACTGTATTATTATCCCATATGTTCAGTAATTTATAGCATAAAAAATACTGTCTATAAATTGTACACTGCTTTAGGAAAGCTTTAGGACAATGTTACACTATTTTCTTTGACTTGAAAAACAATAATTTGTACTTTCATCATAGAAAAAAATTACTATTTCTTAAAAAAGTTGACACTTAAAATTATACAGTTTCACTTTCTAAATAAACTCTCTGCAAATACCATCCCCTTATTACGTAACAATTATTACTCTTGTCAGTTGTGAGAAAGTTCATCTATATAAAAATCAGTTATTTCAAGGTAGAGTTCAGGTATGCGAGAGCAGAACAGTACCGTAAGTTACTTTACTATACCATATGAATGGAACAAATTGATTATTCATAATATTCCAATAAACAGGAACATGAGAAACCAAATTACTCTGAAAATTGATTATGGTTTTTCCTCAAATTTTCCAGTGAAAATGAGGCCAATGACACTCCACCAGGAAACCAGGAGTGACCGTAATCCTCCTTTATGTTGTGAGATGCTCTGAAGGAGCAAAACACTTTGCTTTGACCCTCACGTGGCCTTAGCTCACAAGTATTCTTCACCAGGCCTTTGGCTAAACTCAAATTTTCTAACCACCTCTTCTAAGCCATAGAACAATTACTTTCTCTTTGAAGAATCATTTGAACACTATCCTTTAAACTAGCTGAACTTCAGATGACTCATCTTGCTAAAGCACTATAAGATCTCCTTTCTTTCTCAGGGTAGTACACCCTGTTGGAGTACCACCCTGTTGGTAGTACACCCTGCTAAAGCATGCCTACCGGTGCTTTGGTTTTGATTTCGTTGACATCATTTAGTGACATGTCTCAGAATAGGTGTTGACTTTTTGTTACTCAACTGCATCCACTTTAACAAAGATACAATACTCTGAGGATGCTTCCCAGAGTTTTAGTTTTAGACAGCTAAGTCATGCTGCTAACATATTTTCTACTCCTGTGCATTGAGTGCCATAGAATTTCTTTTTCCTCCTGTCTTTGAATAAGATATTTAATTTAATTTAATTTAATTTAATTTAATTTAATTTAATTATCTATTTTTTTACTCAGATATGACCAGTAAGGTGGAATTGTAGTGCTGGGATTTTGAAGGCATAATCATCTGTATTGATTGCTCCCAACTTTATAGTATGAGTAATAGAAAGCCTATTGAAGAATTTCCAAGTTATTGTCTGGCTTCTTACATGTATAATTATTAGTGTCAATAGAACCAGACATTTGAAACTCTGGCAGAACGCATTCTATTTTTTTAATCCCCATCAATTAATTCACCCATCTCTCTACTAGCTTTCCCTCTGGTAACCACTGGTTTGGATTATATTTTAAATTAAATGTTTATTTTGTAATAATTGTAGATTTGCAAGTGGTTATGAGAAATAATATGGAGAAATCCGATTTACTCTCCTTATTTTTCCCAAGGTAATAACTTTCAAAAGTATAGTACAATATCAAACCCAGAATATTTATATTATAAAATTTACTTATTCAGATTTCCCCAGTTTTAGTTGTATTTATTTATATGTATATGTGAGTATTTAGTTGTATTTATTTATATGTATATGTGAAGAAAACAAACTTCATCAGGTGTGTACATTTGCTTATCTACAAATTAATGAAGATACAGAATAATTCCATTACCAAGATTCCCTTTATAAGTACACCAAGATTCCCCAAGCCCTCTTAATTGCTAACTCCTGGCAAAAATCAATCTGTTCTGTATTTCTAAAATATTACCTTTTCAAAAATGTTGTACAAATGGAATAATGAAGTATGTGACCTTTTTAGACTGGATTTTTCTATTCAGTATATATCCCTGGAGATTCTTCCAAGATGTTCTGTATTCCTTTTTATTGGATATGGATGTACCATGGTTTATTAACTCACCTGTTGAGGGTATCAGGGTTGTTTCTACTTTCTATTTATGGTTAAAAAAACAAATGTAAATATTCATATATAGAATTATTGTTAAGATAATTTTTTTCTCTGAGAAAAATGCTTCAAGAAAGGAATTGTGTTGAATAGTAATTTTATACTCGGATTTTTAATAAAAAAGCCGAACTGTTTTCCAGAGTGGCTGTACCATTTTACTACACATTTTCTATTTATTCACTAATTTCTACTAGCAATGTAAGACTGATCCAAATTCTCCACACCTTTCCCAATTTTTGTTGTTTCTACCATACCGATATATACATATATATTTTATTTCGGCCATTCTGACCTTGCATAATGATTTCACACTGTAGTTTTAATTTGCACTTATCTGATATTTAATGACATTGAAAATGTATCTATGTACTTATTTTTCATCTGTATATTTTCCTCAGTGAAATGTATATCCATAACTTTTGTTCGTGTTGTAATTTTATTATTTTCTGTTTGTTAAGATAGAAGCCCTTTGTTGGGCATGTGGTTTTCAAATATTTTCTCCTAGTGTGTAGTTTTAATTTTCATCCTCTTAACAGTTTTTCACAAAATAAGTGTTTTTACTTTTAATAAAGTCCTATTTGCACTTTTTTTCTTTATAGATTTTGTTTTTTTCCTGTTAAGCCTAAGAACTTAACAGGAAAACCTAATGCCTAAACCTACATCCTGAAGATTTTCTCAAGGTTCCTTTTCTAAGAATTTTATAATTTTTTATTTTATAGTTATAGCTGTGATTCATTTTGAGCTAAGCCTTCACAAGTTGTAATGAATAGAGGTTGATTTTTTTTTCACTTAAACAATGTTTAATTGCTCCAGCATGATTTGTTGGAAAGGTTATCTTTTCTACATCGAATTTTTTTCATATCTGTGTTAAAAACTTGTTCAGCAAATCACTGCATGTAAAAGGTGCATGTTTTGGGCTTCTTTCATTCTATTGATCTGTTAATCCCTCCTTCTGTACCATGAAGTCTTATTTACTGTAGCTATGAAATGGGGTAGGATAATTCCTTCCACGATATTCTTCTCTTTAATAGTCGCTTTAGCTATTCTAGTGCCTTTGTCTTTCCATATAAATTTTAGAAGAATCTTCTCATATGTACAGAAATCTTACTGAAATTTTAATAAATCCTATATATTACTTGGGGAGAATTGATTTATTGGATCTTACATTCCAAAAGTGTTTCTCTTCTTTTATCTAGAGTTTCTTTTACTTTCTCCACCAGTGCTGTGTGGTTTTCAACGTACCAGTTTTATGCATGCTTTGTTATATTTACACCTAAGTATTTCATAACCTTGAGTGATTTTAAATGCTATTATACTTTTGATTTGATGTCCACATGCTGACTGCTGGTGTATAAAAAGCATAATTGATTTTAATATGTTCATTTAGTACCCTGTGACATTGCTGAACTGTAATTAGTATTTTTTTTTAGATTCTTAGATTTTCTATAAACAATTATATAATCTGCAAACAGAATAATTTATATTTTACTTTCTGATTTGTGTGCTTTTTATTTCTTTTTGTCTTATTTCATTGGATAGAATTTTGAATGCCGTATTAGGTAAATCTGGTAGGACTGGACATCCTTAATCATTTTCTATATTAAGGAGAAAGTATGCAGGTTTTCACTATTAGTATACTGTTAGCTCTGGGTTATTGCAGATGCTCTTTGCAATTTGAAAAAGTTCCACTGTATGCCTAGTTTGGTGAGTTTTCTTTCTTTTCTTTTTTTTTTTTTTTTTGGTGAGTTTTCATCATAAATGTATGTTAAATTTTGTCAGAAAAAAAAAATTTTTTGTCAGGCTTTTTCTGTATCAATTGATATGGTTATGTTTTTTGTTTGTTTGTTTCAGCTTGTTAATATGCCAAACTCCCACCACATATTCATGGTGTATTATCTTCTTCATTTGTATTACTGAATTTGATTAGCTAATACTTTGCTAAAGATTTTTGTCTCTATATTAATAACAGATTTTGATTTGTAGTTTCTCTTTCTTGCATCATCTTTTCTTAGTCTTATTATCAAGGTCAGATTAATTCTATGAAATAAACTTGGAGGTGTTACTTCTCCTATTTTGGAATACATTTTGCAGAATTAAATTGAGAACAATCTTCAATAAAACCCTTTCACCCTGGATTTTGTTTATTTATTTTTTCTTTCCTTTCTCTTTCTTTCTTTCTTTCTTTCTTTCTTTCTTTCTTTCTTTTTTCTCTTCCTTTCTACTTTCTTCTTCCTTTCTCCCTTTTTCTTTTGAAGGAATTCTCTAATTATGAATTCAAATTTTTAATAGCTATAAGCAATTCAAGTCATCTATATCATGTTAGGTGAACTGTAGTAATTTATGTTTGTTAGAATGTAGTTTATTTCATCTAAATTGTGAAACTTCTATATGTAGAGTTATTTGTAATAGTCCCTTGTTATTATTTTGGTATCTACAGAGTTCATAGTAATATCAAATCTTCTGTCTCACTTTTTTCTATCAATTTTTAAGAAGAAATGTTGAAGTCAAAATATTTTAAGTTCTGTTACTTTTTAAAAATTAACATACCTTTTTAAGGACAATTTTATGCTTACAGAAAATTTGGCAGAAAGTACAGAGTACTCATATATACCATCTTCCCATGATCAAAGATTCCTCTATTATTAAATCTTGCATTAATGTGGTGCATTTGCTAAAGTTGTTGAACCCATATTAATTATTATTATTAAGTAAAGTTCATAGCTTTTATTAGATTTCACATTTTTGTGTTGTACAGTTCCATTGATTATAGCATCATGTATCCAAAAATAAAGTATTACACAAAATGGCTTCACTGCTCTAAAAATCTTCTATACTTATTCAATCCTTCCTCTCTCTGCCCAAATCTCTTGCAACCACTGACTTATTACTGCCTCTATGATTTTGCCTTTTCTGGTGTGTCATGTAATTGGAATCATAGAGTACATTGGCTTTTCAGACTGACTTCTATCACTTATGAATATTTATTACAACTCCATCCGTTTTTACATAGTTTTGTACTCTATTCCTTTCTATCACTAAACCGTTTTCCTTTGAATGAATGTACCACCATTTGCTTATCCATTAAGCTATTGATTGACAGCTAAATTGCTTCTGGTTGTAGTCATTATGATAAAAAAAAAATCTGCTACAAATATTCACGTTGTGTTTTTGTGTGGATGTAAGGTCTCAAATTAGTTGGGTAAATGTCAAGGAGCATAATTTACTGAGTTGTATGAAATTTCTATATTTAGCTCTGTAAGAAACTGCCAAACTGTCTTCCATAATAGTTGTACCATTTTGTATTCCTACTAGTAATAAAAGTTCATGTTGCTTCACAAAACTCAACAGCAATGAATATGATCATTGTTTGGACTTTAGCCATTCTAATAAAATTATGTAGTAATATCTCATTGTTTTAGTTTGCAACATGATAATGACAGATGATTTTGAGCACATCTTTTTGGATATCTTTACTCTGCCTTTCCTGAAGCATACCATCTAATCACTGATTTGGGGGGAAAAAAGTTGGTAAGCCAATTAACTAGCCAGAGGATAGTATATTCAGAAAATGGTGGGGTAATTGGATATCTGCATAAAAAATATTCACATCACCCTTAATTTAAATCATACACAAAAATTAACTAAAAATGGATCACAAACTTAAAAGTAATAGCTAAGATAAATTTCAAAAGATTAGAAGAAAATCTTTATGTCTGTCCATTAGCCAAAGAGTTCATAAGCTAATGAAAACAATGATATGGTATATAAAAGAAAACATTGATAAATTTGATTTAATCAAAATTCAATACATTTGTCCTTCAGAAGACACTTAATATTAAGGAAATGTAGAGACAAATATTTGAAAGAATATTTGCAGATATTGGAAGCACATATATAAGACTTGAATCCAGAACATACTAGGAACTCTTCAACCTAATATTAAAAAGACAATCCAGCCAGAAATAAAAATCAAAATATAAAGAAGCAAAAAGATATATAGAGATCTTTATCTTAAAGATAAATCTTTATAGATAAAGATTATCTTTATCTTAAAGATAAATAGATAAAAGATCTATTTATATATATAAATTTAATAATATATAATAATATTATAATAATAATAAATATAAATATTTATATATAAATTCTATTGATAATTTGTTAATTATAAAACAAAAAAAATAAAGTTAATACACACATGAGAAGATGTTAAACTTTGTTAATCATTAGCATGAAAACCACATGAGAGACCACTTCATATCCACTGAAATAGCTATTACAAGTAAGATAAATAATAACCAATGTTGATGAGGATATGGATAAATTAGAAAGCTCATACATTGCTGGTGGCATTGTAAAATAATGCTGCCACTTAGAAAAAAGTTTGGCAGTTTCTCAAAAAGTTACATATAAAACTCCCATACAACAAAGCAATTCCACTTCTAGGTTTATATTGAAGGGAAATAAAGCATGTGTCCACACAAAGAATTGCACATGAACATTTATAGCAACATTATTCATAATAGTTCCAAACTGGAAACGGCCTAAATGTCCATCAACCATTGCATGAATAGACAAAATGCAGTGTTCAATGGAATAATATTTAACAATAAAATGGAATAAACTACATGTTGTTGTGTCAAGGATTAATCTCAAACACATTATGCTAAGTGCAAAAGAAGCCAAACATAAGAGACAACATATTGTATGATTCTGTTTATATGAATTGTCCAGAAAGGGCAGATTTGTAGGGACATAAAGTAGATTAGCTGTGGCTGTAACAATGGGATTAACTGTATATAGTCATGAGAGATTTTATTGAGTCCATAAAATGTTCTAAACCTTATTTATGGTTATTGAAATTTGAAAATCTAGTCATGTAAAGTGAGAAAGAATAAATCAGCCCAGACTTTAAAAACCACTTTCTACCTCTGTCAGAAAATATTCTAGTCTCAATTAGAAAGGACATTATAACTGTCCTTCATTGATGGTTTTAGGCCTAACGTGACTGAGTCCTTTCATAGCACTGTGTTTCATTAAAAGAAAAATTGTAAACCAAAGTAATAGGTCTTAGTATCAATAATATAAATAAGATCAAGAACAATCACACCTCATGTTTAGTCTAGGCAAAGACACCTGTCCATATCATAAAGAAAAAGTACACTAGTAAAACAATTTTCTTGCTTTAGCTTAGAAGGTAGTAACTAAAATGAAAAGGGGCAATCTGAGCAACTCCAGTCATCCACATTGCCTTTAATACAAAAGAGTGACATTTACATTCAATCACAAAAAACAAAATATTGCTCTTCTGTTTAGTATCAGTTATATTCTCTACCATATTCCTTTACCTTTCCACTATTTTTTCTGTCAAGTAACAAAAATATTTCAGTAGTAGGAATCTAAAATGCTTCTCAGATTCTGGATGTGTTTCAGTCAGTTCTCATCTCTCTGGACTTTCTTCTGTTCTACTTAGTGAATTTGTTAAGATGAGATCTACTTCACAAGCAGCCTGCCACTATTAATAATGGACCAGATTTACTTTATAAAATTCCAGCCTATAATTTGATTATGGTACAAATTGATTGCCTACTATCTTATCCCTCCTTTACTGACAACTTAGACCTTGAATCTCTTCCCAATATTTTCACACAAATAGTTCAGACGTGTGACATATGAAGGAGGGTGTATTTTATGGTTTTGGTCAATCTGGCTATGCCTTTACTGAAACTGGTCCAAGACCCACTAAAACCTAAAGTCATCAAAGAACTATTGTTCATTGTATTCACATACTCCTGAAGGGACTAAATATCATTTCTTTTAGCTTTTGCAATATTCATGTTCTTTCAGTTTGAAAGATATGGTTGTGGCTCCCAATTTACCCAAGATCTAAGAACCATTAATAAGACTCATATGTCCATATGCCTATTGTTGTATCCCCTAACCTTAGTACCAGCCTATCATCAATCTCCAACACAGCTGCTTATTTTACAGTGATAACTCTATGCTAGGTAAGTCCTTTACCCATACTCACAATGTTCATTTTCATCCACTTAGGAAAATCAACAATATACCTAAGTGTTTATAGTAGCAGTCTCTTATTGTCACAAATATGTCGGTCTTAATCTGAAATGAAAAAATCTCTATCATTTGCCAACACTGTTGGCATACAAGGAAAACAAAGTGTCTAGATGAACTTCAATTTAGCAGACTCAAGTGTATTACATAGGCCATGACATCATGCAAAATGAAATATCAAAGACTAGAAAATATTCTTGACTCTATTCAGCCAATTCCTAAAGAGAACTTAGATGACTCCTTGGTCCCATAAAATAATATTAATGTTGTATTACCAACCTTAGTGAACGGACTTTTTTTTTTTAACATTCTGACAAAAACTAATGCATCTAAGTCCTTCACCTATACTAAGTCACAAGACTGTCTTCGTTTTAAATTGTGTAAACCTAAACTACACGATGTAAAAATTTACGATCTTTCCCATATTTAAAGATGCAATTCAATAAGGTTAATATATCCACATTTTTGTGCAAAGGATCAGATATCTAGAACTTTTCCATCTTGCAAAACTGAAACTCTATACCCATTAAAAGACAACTCTTATTTCCCCCCCCTCTCTAGCCCATGGTATGAATTATTCTACTTTCTCTTTATATAAATTATACTATTTTAGATACTTCATACAAATGGAGTAATACAATTGTTTTGGTCACACGCTTATTTCAGGTGACATACTGTCCTCAAGGTTCATCTCTGTTATCTTTTATTTTGTCAATATGATGTATTACATTCATTGATTTTCATATACTGAAACATCCTTGCATTCCAGGAATAAATCCCTCTTGGTCATGGCGTATGATACTTTTAATGTACTGTTGAATTCAATTTGCTAGTACTTTGTTGAGGATTTCTACATCAATATTCATCAGGGATATTGCTCAATAGTTTTCTTGTGTTGTCTTTGTCTGATTTTTATATCAGAGCAATGCTGAACTCAAAGAATGAATTTAGGAGTGTTCTTTCCCCTACAATTTTTTGGGAGAATATGAGGAGGATTGGTGTTAATTTTTCTTTAAATGCTTAGGAAAATTCACCAGCCAAGCAGTCTGTTACTGGGCTTTTCTCTGTTGGGAGATTTTTGATCACTGATTCAATCTCCTTAGCAGTTTTTAGTCTTTTTAGATTTTCTATTTCTTTGTGATTCAGTCTTAGGCAGTTGGACCAGCCTATCATCAACCTCCAGAACAGGTGCTTATTTTACAGTGATAACTCTGTCAGGTACTTTTTAGTATGTCCTTAACCATACTCACAATATTCCTTTTCATTCACTTAGGAAATCAACAATATGCCTAAGTGTTTACAGAAGGGTTTCTAGGAACTTACTCATTTCTTTTAGGTTATCCAATTTCTTGGCATACAACTACTCATTGTATTAGAATCTTTTTTAAAAGATTTTATTTATTATTTATTTGATAGAGAGAGAGAAAGAGGGGGCAGAGGGAGAGGGAGAAACAGTCTCCCCACTGAGCAGAGACCCTGGCACAGGGCTCTATCTCAGGACCTTGAGATCATGGACTGTGCTAAGAGCAGATGCTTAACCAACTGAGCCACCCAGGTGCTCCTATTATAATCTTTTTTTATTTCTATGATACTAATAGTAAAGTTGCCTCATTCATTTTTGGTTTTAGTCATTTGAGTCTTTTTGTATAGCTAAAGGTCTGTTGGTTTTATTGATCTTTTCAAATAAGTTCATTTTGTTAATTTTTCTATTGTTTTTCCATTCTCTATTTCATTTATTAATTCATTTGCCCATATATTTACTCATTCATTTATTTATAGACTCTTTCTGTTTCATTTCATTTTTTTTCATTCTGCTCTAATCTTTATTACTTCCTTCCTTCTGCTAGTTTCAGTGTTTTTTTCTTCTCTAATTCCTTGGAGTGTAAAGTTAAGGTGCTGATTTGAGATCTTCTTTTTAAATGTATTTACCATTATAAACTTCCCCCTCAGCATTACTTTTGCTGCCTGACATATAGTATATTTCTTATTCATTGCTCTCAAGCTATTTTCTAATTTCTCCTATGATTTTCTTTTCCTTTGAACCATTGGTTGCTTAAGAGTGAATAGCTTAATTTCTACTATTTTTGGATTTTTCAGTTTTCCTTCTGCTATTGACTTCTAGTTTCATTCCTTTGTGATCAGAAAATTCATGTGCACTGAGAAGAATGTTGCTGATTGAGTGCTCTGTATGTATTGTCTCTTAAGTTTATTTGTTCTATTGTGTTGTTCAAATTTTCTATTTCCTTGTCAATCTTTTATCTGGTTCGTCTATCCATTATTGAAAGTGAGGTATTGAAATATCCTGTTATTATTGTGTTGGTATCTATTTCTCCATTCAATTCTATCAATGTTTGCTTCATAAACATATTTACAAAATATGTGGAATATCTTTTTTCTACTCTTTCACTTTCAGCCATGTGTTTTTAGATCTAAAGTGAGTTTTTTTTACAGACAACATATAGTTGGATCCTTTTTAAAAAACTAGGCTGTTTCCCTCTTTTGATTGGAAGTTTAATCCATTTGCATTTAAAATGATTACCGAATGAAAATTTCCCATTGCCATTTTGTTAATTGTTTTGTTCTATAGCTTTTATTCTCCTTTATTTTCTCTATCTTCTTTTTTGCTTTATTGATTTTTTTAAGTCATATGATATGTATCCTTCTAATATCCTTTTGCATAGAGATTCTTTCTTCTATTACCATGGGGATTACAGTAAAATCTTAAAATTATAACAATCTATTTTAAACTGATAACAAGTTAATTTCATTTGCTTACACTTCAACAAGAAATCATAGATTATCCCAATAAAACTAGAAACTGGATTTCACATAAGTGAGAATCTCACCCATCCTTGACTCCATCATGTAAAGATCAATATGGCTAATGCTGTAGAGTTTTAAAACAATGTGCCCAAGTTTATGATCAATATATATATAGACAGTGTTCAGAATGAAAATCTACAAGAACATATGCATAATCTTCATCCCAGACATTTGGTTTAATGGAAATGACACCAATATAAGTCTGTTTCTGAACTTTGTTTGAAAGGACCTTATCAGGTATTGTCAACTGTAAATACTGAAATAAAATTCCAATTAGATTCCCCTAAGTTTCATTTCTCCCAGCTAAAATGACATTATACAACCACCTCCTATGTTTCCCACTTTAAAGAGAGATCCAAATGTAAGATCTCTTGAGAGGATACTGAAACAGGTAGTGTTAAGAACTTTCAGTCAGGAGGGAGGAGCAAGACGGCAGAAGAGTAGGGTCCCCAACTCACCTGTCCCCACCAAATTACCTAGATAACCTTCAAATCATCCTGAAAATCTATGAATTCGGCCTGAGATTTAAAGAGAGACCAGCTGGAATGCTACAGTGAGAAGAATTCGCGCTTCTATCAAGGTAGGAAGACGGGGAAAAAGAAGTAAAGGAACAAAGGCCTCCAAGGGGGAGGGGCCCCGCGAGGAGCCGGGCTGAGGCCAGGGCGAGTGTCCCCAGGACAGGAGAGCCCCGTCCCGGAGGAGCAGGAGCTGCACCAACCTTCCCGGGGGAAAGAGGCTCGCAAGGAGGTGGAGCAGGACCCAGGAGGGCGGGGATGCCCCGGGCTCCCGGGGACACTAACAGGCACCTGCGCCCCGGGAGAGTGCGCCGAGCTCCCTAAGGGCTGCAGCGCGCACGGCGGACCCGGAGCAGCTCGGGGGGCTCGGGGGCGGCTCCGCGGAGGGGGCTGCGGGGCGGGAGCAGCTCGGGGGGCTCGGGGGCGGCTCCGCGGAGGGGGCTGCGGGGCGGGAGCAGCTCGGGGGGGCTCGGGGGCGGCTCCGCGGAGGGGGCTGCGGGGCGGGAGCAGCTCGGGGGGCTCGGGAGCGGCTCCGCGGAGGGGGCTGCGGGGCGGGAGCAGCTGGGGGGGCTCGGGGGCGGCTCCGCGGAGGGGGCTGCGGGGCGGGAGCAGCTCGCGGGGCTCGGGGGCGGCTCCGCGGAGGGGGCTGCGGGGCGGGAGCAGCTCGGAGGGGCTCGGGCAGAGGAAGAGGCTCCGCGGAGGGGGCTGCGGGGCTGAAGCACGAATCCTACAGCGCAGGCCCCGGAGCACAGGGTGCGGGACACAGCCCAGGATCCGGCCTCCTCCAGGAAAGGCAGAGAGGCCGGGAGGGCCCAGGATCCCAAGGACGCTCCTGCTCTGAGCTGAGCAGATCAGCGGCCCCGCCCCGGAGCCTCCAGGCCCTGCAGACGGAGAGCTCCGGAGCTACTGCGGGGGCTGACTCCAGGGCTGCAAAGCTGGCCCCGCCACTGCGGTTGTTCCTCCTGGGGCCTCACGGGGTGAACAGCCCCCACTGAGCCCTGCACCAGGCAGGGGCACAGCAGCTCCCCCAACTGCTAACACCTGAAAATCAGCACAACAGGCCCCTCCCCCAGAACACCAGCTAGACGGACAGGGGAAAAACAAATTATTGACCAAGCAGCACTGGAAAGTTCCAGGGGAAGTCAAGAGACTTACAGTATAGGGAATCAGAGGATACTCCCCCGTGTTTTTGTTTTTTGTTTTTTTGGTTTTTTAGTTTTTTTTGCTTTTTGATTTCTGTTTGCTTCCCCCACCCCTGTTTCTTCCTTCCTTTCTTTTTCTTTCTCTTTCCCTTCTTTTTTTCTTTCTGTCTTCCTTTTTTCTTTTCTCTTTTTCTGTTTTCTTTCCTTCTTTCTCTCCTCTCTTTTTCTCCTTTTCCCAATACAACTTGTTTTTGGCCACTCTGCACTGAGCAAAATGACTAGAAGGAAAACCTCAACTCAAAAGAAAGAATCAGGAACAGTCCTCTCTCCCACAGAGTTACAAAATCTGGATTACAATTCAATGTCAGAAAGCCAATTCAGAAGCACTATTATACAGCTACTGGTGGCTCTAGAAAAAAACATAAAGGACCCAAGAGATTTCATGATTGCAGAATTTAGATCCAATCAGGCAAAAATTAAAAATCAATTGAATGAGATGCAATCCAAACTAGAAGTCCTAATGACGAGGGTTAACGAGGTGGAAGAACGAGTGAGTGACATAGAAGACAAGTTGATGACAAAGAGGGAAACTGAGGAAAAAAGAGACAAACAATTAAAAGACCATGAAGATACATTGAGGGAAATTAATGACAGCCTGAGGAAAAAGAACCTACGTTTAATTGGGATTCCTGAGGGCGCTGAAAGGGACAGAGGGCCAGAATATGTATTTGAACAAATCCTGGCTGAAAACTTACCTAATCTGGGAAGGGAAACAGGCATTCAGATCCAGGAAATAGAGATTCCCACAACAAAATCAATAAAAACCGTCCAACACCTCGACATTTAATAGTTAAGCTTGCAAATTCCAAAGATAAAGAGAAGATCCTTAAAGCAGCAAGAGACAAGAAATCCCTCACTTTTATGGAGAGGAGTATTAGAGTAACAGCAGACCTCTCCACAGAGATCTGGCAGGCCAGAAAGGGCTGGCAGGATATATTCAGGGTCCTAAATGAGAAGAACATGCAACCAAGAATACTTAATCCAGCAAGGCTCTCATTCAGAATGGAAGGAGAGATAAAGAGCTTCCAAGACAGGCAGGAGCTGAAAGAATATGTGACCTCCAAACCAGCTCTGCAAGAGATTTTAAGGGGGACTCTTAAAATTCCCCTTTAAGAAGAAGTCCAGTGGAACAATCCACAAAAACAAGGACTGAATAGATATCATGATGACACTGAACTCATATCATTCGATAGTAACTGAACGTGAACGGGCTTAATGACCCCATCAAAAGGCACAGGGTGTCACACTGGATGAAAAAGCAGGACCCATCTATTTGCTGTCTACAAGAGACTCATTTTAGACAGAAGGACACCTACAGCCTGAAAATAAAAGGTTGGAGAACCATTTACCATTCAAATGGTCCTCAAAAGAAAGCAGGGGTAGCCATCCTTATATCAGATAAACTAAAATTTACCCCGAAGACTGTAGTGAGAGATGAAGAGGGACACTATCTCATACTTAAAGGATCTATCCAACAAGAGGACTTAACAATCCTCAATATATATGCCCCGGATGTGGGAGCTGCCAAATATATCAATCAATTAATAACCAAAGTTAAGGTATACTTAGATAATAATACACTTATACTTGGTGACTTCAATTTAGCGCTTTCTACACTCGATAGGTATCTAAACACAACATTTCCAAAGACATGAGAGCTTTAAATGATGCACTGGACCAGATGGATTTCACAGATATCTACAGAACTTTACATCCAACCTCAACTCAATACACATTCTTCTCAAGTGCACATGGAACTTTCTCCAGAATAGACCACATACTGGGTCACAAATCACGTCTTAACTGATATGAAAAAATTGGGATCGTCCCCTGCATATTCTCAGACCATAATGCCTTGAAATTAGAACTAAATCACAACAAGAAGTTTGGAAGGACCTCAAACACGTGGAGGTCAAGGACCATCCTGCTAAAAGATGAAAGGGTCAACCAGGAAATTAAGTAAGAAGTAAAAAGATTCATGGAAACTAATGAGAATGAAGATACAACCATTCAAAATCTTTGGGATGCAGCAAAAACAGTCCTGAGGGGGAAATACATTGCAATACAAGCATCCATCAAAAAACTGGAAAGAACTCAAATACAAAAGCTAACCTTACACCTAAAGGAGCTAGAGAAAAAACAGCAAATAGATCCTACACCCAGCAGAAGAAGAGAGTTAATAAAGATGCAAGCAGAACTCAACGGAATCGAGACCAGAAGAACGGTGGAACAGATCAACAAAACCAGGAGTTGGTTCTTTGAAAGAATTAATAAGATAGATAAACCATTAGCCAGCCTTATTAAAAGAAGAGAGAGAAGAGTCAAATTAATAAAATCATGAATGAGAAAGGAGAGATCACTACCAACACCAAGGAAATACAAACTATTTTAAAAACATATTATGAACAGCTATACGCCAATAATTGGGCAATCTAGAAGAAATGGATGCATTTCTGGAAAGCCACAAACTACCGAAACCGGATCAGGAAGAAATAGAAAACCTGAACAGGCCAATAACCAGGGAGGAAATTGAAGCAGTCATCAAAAACCTCCCAAGACACAAAAGTCCAGGGCCAGATGGCTTCCCTGGGGAATTCTATCAAACGTTTAAAGAAGAAACCATACCTATTCTACTAAAGATGTTTGGAAATATAGAAAGAGATGGAGTACTTCCAAACTCGTTCTATGAGGCCAGCATCACCTTAATTCCAAAACCAAACAAAGACCCCACCAAAAAGGAGAATTACAGACCAATAGCCCTGATGAACATGGATGCAAAAATTCTCAACAAGATACTAGCCGATAGGATTCAACAACACATTAGGAAAATTATTCACCATGACCAAGTAGGATTTATCCCCGGGACACAAGGCTGGTTCAACACTCGTAAAACAATCAATGTGATTCATCATATCAGCAAGAAAAAAACCAAGAACCATATGATCCTCTCATTAGATGCAGAGAAAGCATTTGACAAAATACAGCATCCATTCCTGATCAAAACTCTTCAGAGTGGAGGGATAGAGGGAACATTCCTCAACATCTTAAAAGCCATCTACGAAAAGCCCACAGCAAATATCATTCTCAATGGGGAAGCACTAGGAGCCTTTCCCCTAAGATCAGGAACAAGACAGGGATGTCCACTCTCACCACTGCTATTCAACATAGTACTGGAAGTCCTAGCCTCAGCAATCAGGCAACAAAAAGACATTAAAGGCATTCAAATTGGCAAAGAAGAAGTCAAACTCTCCCTCTTTGCCAATGACATGATACTCTACATAGAAAACCCAAAAGCCTCCACCCCAAGATTGCTAGAACTCATACAGCAATTTGGCAGCATGGCAGGATAAAAATCAATGCCCAGGAATTAGTGGCATTTCTATACACTAACAATGAGACTGAAGAAAGAGAAATTAAGGAGTCAATCCCATTTACAATTGCACACAAAAGAATAAGATCCCTAGGAATAAACCTCACCAAAGAGGTAAAGGATCTATACCCTAAAAACCACAGAACACTTCTGAAAGAAATTGAGGAAGACACAAAGAGATGGAAAAATATTCCATGCTCATGGATTAGCAGAATTAATATTGTGAAAATGTCAATGTTACCCAGGGCAATTTACACGTAATGCAATCCCTATCAAAATACCATGGACTTTCTTCAGAGAGTTAGAACAAATTATTTTAAGATTTGTGTGGAATCAGAAAAGATACGTAATAGCCAGGGGAATTTTAAAAAAGAAAACCATGGCTGGTGGCATCCCAATGGCAGATTTCAGGTTGTACTACAAAGCTGTGGTCATCAAGACAGTGTGGTACTGGCACAAAAACAGACACATAGATCAATGGAACAGAATAGAGAACCCAGAAGTGGACCCTGAACTTTATGGTCAACTAATATTCGATAAAGGAGGAAACACTATCCAGTGGAAGAAAGACAGTCTCTTCAGTAAATGGTGCTGGGAAAATTGGACATCCACATGCAGAAGAATGAAACTAGACCACTCTCTTACACCATAACAAAGATAAACTCAAAATGGATGAAAGATCTAAATGTGAGACAAGATTCCATCAGAATCCTAGAGGAGAACACAGGCAACACCCTTTTTGAACTCGGCCATAGTAACTTCTTGCAAGATACATCCATGAAGGCTAAAGAAACAAAAGCAAAAATGAACTATTGGGACTTCATCAAGATAAGAAGCTTTTGCACAGCAAAGGATACAGTCAACAAAACTAAAAGACAACCTATAGAATGGGAGAAGATATTTGCAAGTGACGTATCAGATAAAGGGCTAGTGTCCAAGATCTATAAAGAACTTATTAAACTCAACCACCAAAGAAACAAACAATCCAGTCATGAAATGGGCAAAAGACATGAAGAGAAATCTCACAGAGGAAGACAGAGACATGGCCAACACGCACATGAGAAAATGCTCTGCATCACTTGCCATCAGGGAAATACAAATCCAAACCACAATGAGATACCACCTCACACCAGCGAGAATGGGGAAAATTAACAAGGCAGGAAACCACAAATGTTGGAGAGGATGCGGAGAAAAGGGAACTCTCTTACACTGTTGGTGGGAATGTGAACTGGTGCAGCCATTCTGGAAAACCGTGTAGAGGTTCCTCAAAGAGTTAAAAATAGACCTGCCCTACGACCCAGCAATTGCACTGCTGGGGATTTACCCCAAAGATACAGATGCAATGAAACGCGGGACACCTGCACCCCGATGTTTCTAGCAGCAATGTCCACATTAGCCAAACTGTGGAAGGAGCCTCGGTGTCCATCGAAAAATGAATGGATAAAGAAGATGTGGTCTATGTATACAATGGAATATTCCTCAGCCATTAGAAACGACAAATACCCACCATTTGCTTCAACATGGATAGAACTGGAGGGTATTATGCTGAGTGAAGTAAGTCAATCGGAGATGGACAAACATTATATGGTCTCATTCATTTGGGGAATATAAATAATAGTGAAAGGGAATATAAGAGAAGGGAGAAGAAATGTGTGGGCAATATCAGAAAGGGAAACAGAACATAAAGACTCCTAAGTCTGCGAAATGAACTGGTGGTGGTGGAAGGGGAGGAGGGCGGGGGGGTGGGGGTGAATGGGTGACAGGCACTGAGGGGGGCACTTGACGGGATGAGCACTGGGTGTTATTCTGTATGTTGGTAAATTGAACACCAATAAAAAATAAATTTATTAAAAAAAAAAGTTTCAGTCAATCAAGAGATTCATTTGACTTCCATCCAAAACTTTTTGACCAAGACTCCTTAACTCAGGATCTTTGGAATACTACATTAATCTTGACTTTTTTCCTTCCTTTGCATGGCAGTATTTTTGTATATTAATTTAATGTTTTGATTGCTCAATATGATTCTTAATTTTCCCCTATCATGTTGTTGTAAATAGTACATAAATTTCAACCAACCACTCTTGCTAAAACTCTACCTATATTGCTTTCTTTGTCAAAGTGCTTTTGTGCTACAGAAATCTGAACAAAATTTTACACTTAATAGCTTTCTGTTTGATTTCCTTCCATATAATCTAGCAAAAAATTGCTTAGACTTGGTTACTTTCTGTAGTTTTGAAGCGTAGATTGACCAGTTAACTCCTCAATCACACCTATAAAATGGGTATATTAATTTGTCTTATTCATAGCCATATAAAAATTGAATAAGGTAATGTAGCTGCGAGGGTTCTATACTCTGTAAAGTATATAAAATGTGGGAAAAAACAATTTTACTTGCACACCTCACCATTTTCCTGGGGTAATGGGCACACATCTCTTTCTTGGGCCTATATCTACACTAAATAAAACTAATGGACATTCCTTTGTTAAGGCAGAGGGAAGAAGCAGAAATGTCATTTTGACATATCAATGTACCAGATTTATGAGAGAAAGTAGTCAATCTTGATAATAGAATAGTTAGTTAAACTCCCATAAACATGACTTTAAATATTTGTATATGTTTGTGTTAGCAAGAAAGAAAATGTAGAAGGATATGGTGGTGATATTGCCTTAGTATATAAGGAAAGAAAGAGAAAGAGAATAGAACCATAAATAATATATAGTATGTCTTGTAGGATTACTGTGTGCTGAGTGTTGTGTCAAGCATTTGATCTACATTGCCTCCTTATAACATGAGTGTGAAATAGGTACTATTATTTACTTAATTTATATATTAGGCGAATACAATGTAAGTACATTCTATATGTAAATATATATATATTTATATAGATGATGAAATTTGAAACTGGGAAGTCTGCCCCAAAAATCAAATGGTAGTCCAAATCACTAGGATATATGAATTTTTAGAATTGTTTATTTTCATGTGCTTTCCCTAAAGCTGGTACAATGACAGAAATTTTCCTTTCTTCATTTCTCCTTTGTACAGAATCTATGCAGATCTCAACTACATCATACCTTGAAGGAAAAAATCTGTGGAAATAATTAACTAACAATCTGAGAGAGATTAAAAAAAAAAAAAAAGAGGATCTCTAGAGGGAATATACCATGTAGCAGTGGTTGAAAGAAATCAAGAATGAAATAAGAAGTGATAAGAAGAAATTTTAAAAATATTTCAAATTTCTAATTTCAGCCCTGACAGGTAAAGAGCTTGGGAGTTGTTGCCCCCCAACACACAATAAAAAAAATCTAGACAGCCACAAAATCAACTTTTCATTGATCCATCAGAGAACTAAGAGTGTGCAAAATTTGACCCTGCAAATCTGGAGTAAATTTAGCAAATCTAGAGAATCAGATCTGAGGTCTACTCATGGAGATCAGAGCTACTAAAACCATAAACTGAGAGGCTCACCTAACTGGTAAATTTTACTAATTTCTGGATGTGGTGTAAACTAGCTTGAGAAGGAGAAATTACCAGTGATTGCAGTTTTAGGGGGACCCCCATGCTCTAGGAACCTCAACAGGTTCTCATGATGAAGAGCCAAAAAATGTCTCCTTGTTAGGCTGTCAGGGCAAAGGAAGAGAAATCATTGTAAAATAACCCCAGAGTACTCTATGTAACAAATACTTCTGGGGGTGAGAGGAAACTTACCAGAACTTTATCCCAACTGAGGAAAAGGCCTGCCTCCCACTTCAGCTTCTATTAGCCTTTCTATATTGCTAAAAAAGATGAACAACACAACAAAAATAAAACCACTTTACCATTGAAGAAAAACCCTTGTGAAAGTCACAGACCAGAGACATAGGCCCACTATAAGGTTATAGAATACTTCCCCTCCCTGACACTTTACCACCACACCAATAGGGATCCATCTGAAGGAGCTTAAGAGGAGAATGACTCTGAGAACAAGTCCATAGGGACCCCAAAATCAAAAGGGAAATAAAAATAAGGAGAGTAGAAGAATTTGAAGTCTTTGGCACCTATACCCTATAGCAATCATTAAATACAGTCCAAAATCTAGATGTATTATCATAAATCCTTACACTAAAGACTTATTTAACTTGACTCCAATTACCCAACACAATATGCTAAATGGAAAGAAAATCAATGTATAAAGAGGTAAATTTTTTTTTTTTTTAAAGAGGTAAATTTAGAAACAGATTGAATATGTCATAGGTGATAGAACTGTCAAGCAACTGGAATAATATCTAAAAGGGGAAAGGTAGACAACATTTAAAAATGGATAAACACAACAAATATAAGGCAACAAAAATAATTAAAAGGCAATACTTGAAATCAAAACCATTAACTGAAATAAAGAATGCCTTCAATGATCTTGTCACTCATCTGGACAAGACCAAGGAAAAAAGTAGTTAGCTTGAAGATAGGTTAATAGAAAATTCCCAAACTGAGAAACAGATTTTATAAAAGAGCAACAAACAAACAGAACATCCAAGAAATTTGTCACAATTTTATAATTACATAATGGGAATACCAGAAAAAAGAAGAAGAAGAAGAAGAAGAAGAAGAAGAAGAAGAAGAAGAAGAAGAAGAAGAAGAAAAGTAAATAGAGAAAAGTTACATGATGAATTAATAATAAAAGAGAAATTTCCAAATTAATGGGCACAAAACCACAGACCCAAGAAGATCAGGTAACACCGAACCGTAGAAGTCCCAAATTTAAAAAACAAAAACCTAGATCTAAGTGAATTCTACCTGAACTGCAGAAAACCAAAGAAAAAGATGACCTTTAAAGAAGAAAAGGGAAGAAAATCTCCTAACCTACAGAGAACAAAGATAAGAGTATGAGGTCTGTAGCATAAATATGGTAAAAGAGGAGAAAATCACATTGAATATCTTGTTCAAGTTCATCATTATGTATATTGAGAAGCAAGTGCTTTGGTCACTATCACTGATGTCTATCTGGAACTCTGAGGGCCATATAGAGTGTCTTGATGAAGCCTTGTCTTGTGACTTTAGTACATGTAGATTACTATTTAATGCATTGATTTATATTTTGGTTTTCTGAAGGTAAGAGATTCCCAGAGGTCTTTCCTCCAAATGGGGTGACATTGGACAAGGGATTGCTATTGCTGCTGTTGGCCAGACCGGGCTTCTAGAATATTAGTACTGGCCCAGGAGTCTATAAAATTATGCAAGTAGTGATATGCAGCCATCCAAAAAGTGTATGAACTCCCATTGCTATTTATTCAGTTGACTTCAGGGGACTTTCTAGGTAGCCAAGGAGTCCAGAAGAGAGGTGACTACTTTCTAGAGTGTGGCGTATGGCAAAGTACTGAGGATAGGGAAGACAACCCATTCTTATAGGTCTTATAGGTAGGATATAGGGCCCAAGTTTGGCTCCATCCTTCATAGGCAGGTCTTGGTGGCTATTCTGAGCTATAGGCATGCTCTTTTGATGACCAAAGGCACAATAGGCAGCTGGGTACAGAGGGTCACCACCTCTGGGCATGTGATAGCCTCTGTTTTGAGAAGTGCACAGTTTGTTGCCGGCAATTCCACGCTAATGACACAAGCAGTTTCTTGCATCAGAAGCTCATGGTCAGCTTATGGCTATCATAGGTGATCTAGAGAGGAGTTTGTTAAAGCCCCCTCAGTGAAGGAGCTCTTGGGGAGGAGGCACTAGTGGGGATGATTGTTGTATTGCAATTTTGGCAGATTCTAGAGCCTTTTGTTTTAGAGCCCCTCATCAAGGAAGGCTTATTTGTAAGTAAAACAATACAAAGACTTAAGTAAAATTTAGAAGTGAGGGACAGGTTGTCTTCAGAACTGAAACAGTGTAAAAGTTGTTGGACTTCTTTTAATGTCCTGGGCACTGACAGGATCAAGAGCTATTTCTCACTGATGGCAAATGGTGCAATCCTTGATTTGCCAAATAATGTTTATAGATTTTTAACAAAGTTTGTAAAGCCTAGTATGTGTCTGTGTTTTTTCTGAGTTCCTTTGTGAGTGGTTGCATGTCCTAAAAGAGTGTGCCAAGTGAATCTTCTGGAAAGAAGGTATAATGAGCATAATATTGTGTCAGTGTTCCCGGACAAAGTTGAATGAAGTTAAGTTCTTGCTTGCAAATATTGTGTGGTGGTAAGGCTTTGAGATACCTCGTGGGCAGACAAAGTTGAAAGGGAGCTTCAGCTGAGGGGCTGTTGAAAGAACACTGAGTAGAACATATTAGCCAAATTTATAACAGAGAGATTAGATAAAGTCAGTAAATTCAATGATATCCTATATGAGGGGCTTCAATGGGAGTCATAGCATTAAGTCTACTATGTCTGCTTTGAGGAGCCATATTTTCTTTGTAAGTTTAAGAACAGGCCAAATTGGACTAAGGGAAGAAACAATGAGGATAATTGGATTTTTTTTAAAAGGTCTCAAATAATGGGTTTCAGTGCTTAAAATCTGTATTAGTTTACATTGGGCCATAACATGTCAACTTGGGGAAGGTCAATGGGGTCCTATTTTATCAAGATGACTTAAAAATTCCAAAGACCAATTAATTTTAACTTACTACTCATTGGGACACCTGGGTGGCTCAGTGGTTGAGCATCTGCCTTTGGCTCAGGCATGATCCTGGAGTCCTGGGATCAAGTCCCACATTGGGCTCCCTGCGGGAAGCCTGCTTCTCCCTCTGCCTGTATCTCTGCCTCTCTCCCTGTGTCTTTCATGAATAAATAAATAAAACCTTAAAAAAAAAAAAACTTACTGCTCATTAGGTAACAATGTCCACTCTGATACATTTCCAGTGTTATTGATTTTTTTAGTAGTGCAGAATTAGGCAAGATGATAGTTCTGATGGTCAAGCTGAGGCATATTTATTTGTACTCTATTTTATATTTTGTAAGCCTTTTAAGAATAAGAAAAGTACCTTGCTTACTAGGTGGAATCCCAGGTGTATCTGTAATTTGAGCCCCAGACCATGAAGATGAAAATCATGAAGATTTGTCAGTGGGTATATTTTGACAGATACTAAAGTTAATTCAGATCCAATGTTGTTGAATGTTCACTTTGGCAGCACATATCCTAAAATTGGATCAATAGAGAGATTAACATGTCCCCTGTGCAAGAGTGATATGGAAATTAGTGAAGCATTCCATAATTAAAAAGAAAAAAAACCCCACAAAGTTGTTGAGACACAAAAGTCAATCAGTAGCCTTTGAACTTTTGTTATACAAATTATTTTAGTAAATTTTGGATTTGGTCAAATTGTGGATCTCGGTTTCAGTTATTTTGTTTGTTTCCTTCTCTATAACCAGATTTCTAATTTTCTTTTATCTTTCTTTTCTATTTTTAAATTGTTGTCATTAGTGCTCGCTTCGGTGGCATATATATTAAATTATTGTTACTGAATAAATATACTTCAGACAAATTCCTCTCTACCTTGCTCATATATATGTGTTTGTTCCTCCAGAGATCGGCAAAGTAGTATGCCTTGTGTTTGTAGCTTTCCCCATGGCAATGGTTGCTTTATAGGATTGAAGTTGGGCTTATGTTGGGTTTGAATTAACCTCTTCATTGTGCCACAGGGATAACCTGAGTGCTTTTCTCTATAATCTTGCGGAGCAAGGTCTTTGTAACAGAAGCACAGACAGCAGCAGCAGAAGAATATTTATGGGTCCTAGTGAGCCCTGTGCTCTTAGATGTACAGACTTCAGCATTCCAGATAATGGCTCCATTTTTTTCTCTGTATTTTTAAAAATTCTTTAGTAACTGCTGTTTCACAAGTGACCAACTGATGTGCCCACACCTTGCATAAGGTACAAGACTTTGAGCACTTTACAGAACAAAGGTCAAAACTTGGCTGAGACACAATGAATTGGTGACAGGTGAGACTCTTCCCTAAACCTATTTTCAACCAGTTTTGTTCTAAACACAGATATTTCCAGGCTGAGATGCATAACCCAGGGCCACTAAGGAGAGCCCCAGGCCTGTATAATTGTCCTTCCAAAACCAAATATTAAAAATTCTGACTTAGGTCAGATAAGTATATAACAAAGTTTCTATATAACTCGACAAATGAAGCTCAGTGAGGAAAACTCAAGCACAAGTTGGCCAGAAAGAAATGGAGCCATGTCACACACCATACTTAGTGGCTTCAAACCAGTGGCTTCAAATCCACTGGTTTGAAGCGGAGCAGGGACTTGGACCCTGAAGTGGGTTTTAGCTCAGTTTTAAGGGCTGGTCTAGGGGACCTCCAGAAGGGCTGGAGCAATTTCCCAAGTTCTGTTTACATTCTGATATGGAGCTTTCAAGGGCATTGAGCTCTGTTCTCATTCTAATATGGAGCTTCCTGCCCCTGGCTTGGGCTCTGTTCTCATTCTAATATGGGGCTTTCTAGGACGTTAAGCTGTAAACTGTAACTGAAGTAATGTAAATTTCAGCTCTTATTCACAGGGGCCTGGGATGGCTGTTCTTGTGCTAAAGCTGAACTTAAAGTGGAACGGCCTTAATTTTCTCCACACCAGATTTGAAGAAAAACTTTACACATTTGAAGAAGCTTGAAAAACTGAGTAGGAGAAACAGAAAAAGATCCAAAATTTGTGTCATAATGGAAATAATGAAAGCCAATGATGAGAATATCTCAAAAACAGCAAAAAGAAAAATCAGTCATCACTTAGAAGGAAGTTTCAAAAACACTAAACAGTTTATGGCTTCTCATAAATAGTAGATGGAGAAAACAGTGTGATAATATATTCAAAGGGCTCAAAGGAAAAAAAGAAAAGAAAAAGAAAACAAACCTGGAGCCAAAAAGTCTGTATTAGTCTTCTAGGGCTGCCTTAACAATGTACTGCATTGGCTTAAACAACAGAGATTTATTTAATTACCCACAGTTCTAGAGGCCAGAAGTGCAAGATCAAGGTTCTGGCAGATTCAGTTTCTGGAGAATTTTTACTTTTTGACTTGTAGATGGTCCCCTTCTCAATAGGTTGTCACATATATTTTCCTCAGTCCATGAATGAAAAGAAAAAAAAAAAAAAAAAAGCAAGAGAGAATTATTCCTCTTCTTACAAGGTGGGGAGTCCTATGGAATTAGGGCCACACCCTTATGACCTCATTTAAACTTAATTACCTCTTAAAGACTTAATCTCTAGAAATAGTCACATTGGAAGTTAGGGCTTTAACATATAAATTTTGAGGGGATACAATCACCTCCATAGCAAATCCTATATTCAGCAAGCTATACCTTAAAAATAAAAGTAAAATAAAGACATTTCCAGATAATGAGAACAAAAGATTTGTTGCAAGAAGAACCAGTTTTCAAGAAATAAAACAGGAAGTTCTTCAGGCTGAAAATGAGTAACTCAGACAGTAACTAATAACTACAGGAAGAAAAAGAGCACTGGTGAAGATAACTTGGTAATCTTAAAAAGAGTATGAATGCATATTTCTTTGCTTTTGTTCTCTTAAGTGATTTTAAAAGCAATTATATAAAGCAACATGTATAAAATTATATTGTTAAGCCTATAACTTTTAAAAATGTAACATATTTCCCAATAACAGCACCAGGGACTAAGGTGAGAGCAAAGATCTATGGGGCTAAGAAAATAGCTCTAATACTAACTTGAAACCACAGGAAGAACAAATGAAACAAGAAAAAACTACGAAGGCTAATATGAGAAAAGCTATTAAATATATACTTGCTATCCTTTCAGCTTTCCAAAGACATAAAATCATAAAGAAATAATTATAACAATGTATTGTTGAGTTTGTGACATATGGAGGACATAACATATATAATAATAATACATATTATCTCTTCCCAAAGTAAGAAAAGAGAAGTTGAGCTATAGAAGAAAAACATTTCTGAATCTCATTGTAAATAACTTAATATATAGTAAAATATAAAGTAAACTTTGCTAAGTTATAGTATATATGACAAGCCTAAGAATAGCCACTGAAGAGAAGAATAAGAAATTAGAAAATGTCACATTAATTTTCACTTAATTTTCACTTAAAGTTGTAAAAGAAATAAAAAAAAAAAAGAAATGGCACATAAAGAAAACAAAAGGATAAATGATAGGTATTACTATGCTAGTAATGTTAAATACGAATGGGTTAAAGAATCAAATAAATCCAGAGATTGTCAGGCTGAAAATAAACAAAACAAAACAAAATCCATTTAAAAGGATGGAATAAAATATGGATTATGCAAATAATAACAAAAAAGCTGGAGTGGCTATACCAATGTTAGACAAATAGACTTTTTTTTAAGATTTTATTATTTATTTATTTATTTATTTATTTATTTATTTATTTATTTATGAAAGACACAGACAGAGGTAGAGACACAGGCAGAGGGAGAAGCAGGCTCCATGCAGGGAACCCGATGTGGGACTCGATCCCGGCACTCCAGCATCACGCTCTGGACCAAAGGCAGGAGCTAAACCACTGAGCCACCTAGGGATTCCCCCAAAATAGACTTTAAAACTAAAACATAACTGTAGATACAGCAATGGAAATATAAGAACCAAAAACTATAAGAATCTTAGGGGTAAATCTTCATGACCTCGCATTTGTCAACAGAATTGTAGATGTGACACCAAAAGCACAACCCATACAAGAAAATTGGATTAGTTAACTTCATCAAAATTGAAAACTATTGTGCTGAAAAATATACTATCAAGAAAGTGAAAAGACAACCCACAGAATGGGAGAAAATATTTGTAAATCATATATTTGATAAGTAATGTGTGTGCAGAATAATTCTTAAAACCCAATAATTGTAAACCCAAAAAATCAGGCAAAAAAATTTAAAATGGACAGATGACTTAAATAGACATTTCTCTAAAGAAGATAATGCATATGGCCAATAAGTACATAAAAAGATAAGCAACATCATTGTTTAAGGGAAATGCAATCAATATCACAATGAGACACCTCTTCACATCCAGTAGGGTATGTAATCATAAAAATTAGATCACTGATGATGAATAGGTGGTGAAATTGGAACCCTCATGAACTGCTGGTAGTACTGGAAAAGAGTGCAGTCACTTAAAAAAAAAAAAAAAAGCCAGATTATAGGTTTTCCAGAAAATTAAAAATAGGTACAATTTTCCCTGGAAATTCAACTCTAGGGATATACTCAATAAAAATTAAAATAAATGTTCAAGGAAAACTTGTACACAAATGTTCATTACAGTATTATAATGGCTAATATGTGGAAAATAACTCTAAATGTTTATGAACTGATGAATCAATAAACAAATGTGGTATATCCATGCAATGGAAGACTATTTGGCCCCCAAAATGAATAAATCATATATGTAATGTTACATGTATGAAGTTTTAAACATAATGTTAGGTAAGCAAGCAAGTCACAAAATACCACATGTTATATGATTCCACATGTATGAAATGCTGATATTCGGTAAATATATGCAAAAAAGAAAATAAATTACTGGTTTCTTAGGGCTGGGGCAAAAGGAGCATGAGCAGTAATAACTAAAGAGTGTAGGTTTTCTTGAAGAGATGATGGAAAGGTCCTAAAATTGATGCAAATAGCTGCAAATTCTATGCAAATACTAAAAGCTACTGAATTGTATATTTCAAATGCATGAATATATAGATTGGATTTTTCTCAACTCAGAAAAATCCTAGAGCTTACATCTTAGCGGTCTGAAACCGGGAGGAAGATTGGGAGCAAAAATGTACTCTCTTGGGATGCCTGGATGGCACAGTGGCTGAGCATCTGCCTTTGGCTCAGGTCATGATCCCAGGGTCCTAGGATCTTTCATAGCCTGCCTCTCCCTCTGCCTATGTTTCTTCCTCTCTGTGTGTGTGTCTCCCATAAATACATAAAATCTTTTTTAAAAATGTACTCTTTAATTCAACATTATGCCAAAAGCCTTTACTAGGGCAATACACAAGAAAAGTAAAGCAATTGTATTTAAATTGAAAAGGAAAACATGAATCAGTCCTTACAAGCTGACAACATTTTTGTCTATATAGAAAATCTCAAACTATTAACAAAAAAACTGTTAAATGTTTAAATCTAACAAAATATGTACATGAGGTATATGTAGAAAAGTACAAAACTCTGAGGAAAGAAATTGAAAATGATGTAAACAAATAGAGTGATTCTATGTTCATGGATTGGAAGACTCAACATTGTTAAATGTCAAATTTTCTTAAACATTTGATCTATATATTCAATGCAATACCAATGTCTCCACAAGACATTTTTAGATATGAATAAACTGATTCCAAATTTATGGAAAGGCAAAGATCTAGAATAGTCAACACAAGACTAAAGAAAAAAAAAGTTCAAGGACTAATACAACCTGATTTCCATATTTATCATAAAGCTATAGTTATCAAGGCAGTGTGGTGTCTGGGAGAGAATAACACAGATGAAAGAGAAGAGACAACTAGAATTAAACCCACACAAATACATTCAACTGATCTTAGAAAAAGAAAGGCCATTCAATGGATGTCTATATTATCCCTCCTCTAAAATGAACTGAGACACAGAGCTTACATCTTTTAGAAAAGTCGACTCAAAATGGAACATAGACCTTAACGCAAAATGTAAAATATAAAACTCCCAGAAAACAACAGAAGAGAAAATCTATGAGGTTCGGGTTTTACAATGAGTTCTTAGATAAAACACTAATTACATAGTCCATGATAGATGGAAAGAAATAAAAAGGAAAATACACATGCACATGCAAACGCACACACACCTGACTTAATTTTTTGTAGAGCAGTTTTAGGTTTACAACAAAACTGAGCAGAAGATCCAGAGATTTCCCGTATACCCACTGCCTGCTGCCCCCACCCCACCAACACGCATCCCCCACCAAGAAGGTACATTTGTTAAGATTGACAAGCCTACATAGGTACATCAGAGTCACCAAAACCTTTAGTTTACCTTTGGGCCCACTCTTAATATTTACATTCCACGGTTTGGACAAAAGTATAATGATATAAATCTATCATTATAATATGACACAGACTACTTTCACTGCCCAAAAATCTCCTAAAAAAAACAATTTTGAGTCTTCCAATTCTGCCTATTCATCTCCATTGCTCCATATTGATTCAAATAAATGATGGGATAAGTAAGTGGGGCAAAGAAGATAAATCTGTGCAAAAGACTTCCAAATAATTGGTTACCTGCTTCAAGACCATGGAGTCGTTCCTTGATCCTTCTCATTCCTTATGTGTAGGCTACAGACGTTGACTTCCTTCCAAAGAGTACAGTGGGAAGAAAGATAAAAAATAGTGATTTTACTATGGAGAATTTGACAAACCCTTCATCATGGTCACCATCAGCAATAAAAATAAGTGATGTACTGATACCTGCTACAACATGGGTGAACTCTGCAATCATACTAAATGAAAGAAGTTAGTTACAAAACAATGCATAACATTTGATGCCATTTATACAAAATGTCCAGAGTAAGCAAATCTTTGGAGGCATGGAAGATTACTGGTTGCCTAGGCCTGGGACCTGGAGGTTAATTTGTCAATTAACAAAAATATGTCAAATTTTCCAACATACAAATGTGACCATGTAAGAGGTTGAGGTTTTATTTCACCATGTTCTCATTTTGTCCTCTTCTTTATTTTCTTTTGCAATAATAAAAGTTCAAAACTGGGTTTTGCATTTTATCTTGATAATCCCTAAATCCCCATGCAATATCATGCTTTATCCATTGTAATGTAGACTACTAAATAAGCTCTTCTTTTAAGATGTTTATTTAAATCCAGTTACAGTAAACTAATAGATGCTCCATTTTCTTCCCATTCAATTAAAATGGTATTGTATTGAATACAACTAAATGGCCTAAATAAATGTCAAGGCCCAGAAATCTTATTAAATAGAGATTTCATTCTAATCTTTAGAAAATAAAATATCCAGTCATTCTATAGGATAGTTCTTATTCCTATATAATGCATTTCAATATAATAACATGTCATTGGTTTTCAAAATATAAATTATTATAATGTTGGATACATTTCTCAGTGACAATAATCTCTAAGAATGTCACCCAATCCACCTTTTTAACCTAAGTACATTTTAAAACTTAATTGTGACATTTTCCTCAATATCTTTTAAAGTCCCCATTTGTGGATAGATCACATACTATATATCTAGTTCTCTATTGATAACACTTATGTTGATTCCTATGTTCTCCTACTTGAAATGATGTTATGAAAAATATTCTTGGAGTTACCTGTATTTAAATACAGTGCCGGTAATTATTTTTAGGAAAACAATAAAAAAATAAATAAATGAGGAAAAGGCTTTTCACAATGAGCAAATGTCTAGTCAGGTGAAGTAAAGACAGCTTTGCACATGAGGTCTTCCAGGGAACCATCTGACAGGAAAATGCCTATAGTCATTTGAGAATGAGGTTTTTAAGGAGCATCAACTATATCCTGTCCCCTGGGGTGGCTGCCAGGTGGCTAGTTTTCACTGTCAGGCTGCTGGTGTTAACATGGAACTGTAGGGGAAGAAACTTTTTCTCTTCTACTCTTCTAGGTTCTGTAGCTGGCATAAGAATTAAATTGATTTAATTAAGATTAGCAGAAGAAAAATTATTTTAATTATTTACATATACTGGGGACCTCACAAAAATATGAAGCTTAAAAGGTGGCCAGAACATTAAAGTTCATATATCATCCTGAACTAAGGAAAAGGATAGGGGTCTGGGACTTGGAAGGCAATTCTTGGGAAAATGAGAAGATTAAATGTCAGTTGCTGTCATGCAGATAAGTCTCTCAGGGGACGGCAGCCCTGGTGGCGCAGCGGTTTGGAGCTGCCTGCAGCCTGGGGTGTGATCCTGGAGACCTGGGATCGAGTCCCACATGGGGCTCCCTGCAAAGAGCCTGCTTCTCCCTCTGCCTGTGTCTCTGCCTCTCTCTCTCTCTCTCTCTCTCTCTCTCTCTCTCTCTGTCTATGAATAAATAAATAAAATCTTTAAAAAAAAAAGAAAGAAAGAAAAGTCTCTCAGGGGAAAAAGTGATCTCTCATAATAGCTCTCTTCCTATATGCCCCCTTTCGAATGCAAATTTCACTGAAAATAGAGAAAAATCAACCGTTTTCTCTTCTGTCTGCAGTTTCTCAAAGTAATTAGCTCAAGTTAATCTGTATGCCAAAGAGGAGTATTGTGGGAGGGCTACTTTTCTCTAGGACATTGGTTTTCAAATCTGGAGGTGGGATGGAAATTTATCAAGTTAAAAAGCCACAAAGCTTGCTGTTCTCACCAAGATTCGGCTGTTTTTCTTAAATAAATGCTCAACAATCTGGGGTTAATTTTCAGATTCTTAAAATGTTGATTCTGACATTTTTTCCCACTTTTTTTGTTCCTGCTGTTACTTTTATGGAGGAGAGAGTATTTTCAAAGTCATTACCCTGCCATTTTCACTGACATTTGAGAACAAATTGATTTTTATATTGATTTTGTATTCTGTGTTCTAAATTCATTGTCACTTTTAATAGCTGTTTTGTCATTTTCTTAGCATTCTCTATATTGATGATCATTTCATCTGCAACTAATGACACTTAATACTTTTTTCTCTCTAATCTGTAATCCTTGATGTCTCTGTTTTGCACTATTACAATGGTTAGGACCTCCAGTACAGTGTTGAATGAAGGTCATAAGAGAAAATATCATCGCCTTTTTCCCAATTTTAGGAAGAAGGCATTAAGCCATTGACCATTAAGTATGTTGCTAGCTGTAGTTTTTCATAATTGCTGTTTATCAAGATAATAAAGATCTTTTTGTTAAGTTAATTAAACAAGGAGGCCATTAGACTGAGGTGGCTCTACTGCCTTAGTAGTCTACTTAAACATACCAAAACCTAAGCCTGAAATGCTTCAAGATTGAGATTTCAAAACTGAAGGTCAACCAATCACAAACAGCCAACGAGGCTTTCAGAAATAAGACAACTATATGGAGCCAATCAAATAATTTCCTTGATTTGCTTCCACATCTTCTCTATAAAAGTCCTTCCCATGCTCCTGCGGGTAGAGGGCTTCTAATCACTTCCAGTATGCTTCCCAATTGGAATAAATTTTTGCTTAGGTAAACTTAAAACTTGAAATATGTCTCATTTTCTCTTTTAGCAATTCTTATTATACCTGGTTTGCTTAGTTTCATTTTTATTACTGGTGGTCATTAACTTTTGCCAAAAAAATTTGTTCCATATATATTAATTAGGTAAGAAGTCAGCAAAATTTTTCTGTAAATGACCAGATAGAAAATATTTTAGTATTTCTAGGTTGTACAGTCTCTTTGTAACAATTCAGCACTTCTATTACAGTACAAAAGCAGCATAGACAATAGTAAATGAATGTGCTGTGGGTAAGTTTATTTACAAAAGAAACGGTTGAGCTGAATTTAGCCCTCACTTTAGTTGGCCAGCCCAACTAAAAGGTTATTATATTTTTTTCCTTTGAATCTGTTGTATTAATAGGTGAACTTTACTGAATTCTTTTAAAATGTTACATCAACCTTCTATTCATAGGATATAATCCACTTGGTCATGATACCATCGTTATTTGTTTATCATTATATTTTATTTAACACCCTCTAGAGTATTTTTTTTGTCATTGTAGACTTTCTGCCTTCCCATTTTATGTTTCTGTCTCCTTTTTCCCCACTGTGACAGCTCTAGGGGCAGAAAAGTTTTCCTTTTTTTCCCTTCTAGGTTCTTGGGTTGGTCTAATAGTTAAATTGACATACAACAGATTAATAGGAGAAAAAAAATATTTTATACATATAGAAGACCCATAAAAAATATGAGTCTCGAAAAAGTAACCAAAGTGGGAAGCTTTTATATGTTTTAGATAAAGGAACAATAAATTTGTGAAGAATTGACAAGAAAAGGAGGCTGGGGTTGGGGTTGTAAATTAATGAAAAAGTAACAAAGTTTTTTTGCTTGTTTTTTGTTGTTGTTTTTTAATACAGATTTCTTGGCCTTAAACTCCCTCTTTGGTGATAAGGATGCTTTGTATCCTCCTTTGCATGGAGAGTACCTTTCATGTAGGAGTTGTATTTCCTGTTTTCAAGGGTACAAAGAAGAGTTAGAGTGTTACTTGAAACTGGGTTCATCTCTTGGTGTAGAGCCAAAATGCATAACCAAGCCAAAGAGTAGAAAAAGGAAGAATTTTATTTGCAACGAGTAGAGAAAAAACCAAGGACATTTCCCAAAGCAGTGTTCCCCACCTCCCAAACAACAAAATTGGGAAAGTTTTAAGCAGTGGGTGATGCATATCCATAGAGGCTCTTAGCAAGGGGAAGTTCATTGTAGAATTGGAGCGAAATTCATCCTAGGTCAGCAAAATCAGATCCTGGTTCACTGAAGTCACAGTTCCCACAAGGGTCGGCATCAACAATTCTCTGGATCCAGTTTGTCCAAAGTTTGCTCAGAGGAGTTTAAATCTGCAGAAAATGATTTAAAAATGTGCATCAAGTCAATCTTACTTTTTGAAACAGCCTTGGAAATTTTACCATTGACTTATTGTCTCTGATAAAGTTATACTATCTCTTGGCCCAGTAGAGATTGTTAGTTTTTACATTCTTTTTGTTTCCATAAAACCTTTAACTACTTTGGTTTTTGCATTCTTTTGTAATTCCAACACCTGCTAGGAAGTTCTGCAAAATAAATGTGCTTGGGCAAGTAGAGTTGGTCAGGCAAAGATCACAAAATGGCTAGGGACCTAAAATGACTTTTCTTATGTCATGATAGCTCTGTCTCCTCTTTCTTTTTCTGAGACTGCTATCCCTTTCTGTTTACAAGAATGTTCTCTCACCAGCTATTTCTTAAGTAACTTTAATTAATTACAATTAATTACAATCAATATGCCAAAATGGCACAGTTAGGGATGGCATATCTGCTATCCTCACAGCCTTCCCTTCAACAACATTGATATATTAGTTTTCTCAAACTTGCAAATTTGCTCTAATTATTAATAGTATCCAAAAATTATGAATAATAAACCTTAGAAGTTAAATTAAAATCACTAAGTGATTTGGTGGGTATCATGGATCATATCAAATAATCCAACAATGTTCATTCCAGTTTGAAAAATGATCAGTAAGTAAATCGCTTTTGTACCATAAGTGACAAAATACTGTTAAAAGAACTTGTTCCACTTTTATGTGGCTTTATTTTCAATACATCTCTATTTCTACTGGAGTACTAGTGAATATAGCTAGAATCAGTTTAATAGGATAATTATCTCTAGTCTATTCACATCAAAATGAAATTTTTTTAGATTCTTCAAGAAAAAAAATGTTTCAAATGTTCTCTGAAAAAGGAAAACATATATGCATGCGCTCACAGTCATATAGAACAAAATACTAAAACACTTAGGTAATCTAGTTCCTGATTAATTAATACTGTCAAATATGTGCAACTCAATGCCCTAATCAAGTTGCCATAACATTATTCTGTAATATATTGTTAAACTGAATTTCATTCTAATTGCTATAAATACCTAATCTTTATTTTTTGTTGTCACTTTTTGTTTTCTCATTTTCTTATTTTTATTAAGTTTTTAATTTTAATTCCAGTATAGTTAACATACAGTGTTATATTAGTTTCAGGTGTACAATATAGTGATCCAACAATTATATACATTATTATTCAGTGCTCATCATATTAAGTGTATTCTTAATCCCCTTCACCTAATCGATAAAAAGAAAACTATAACTACTTTTGTTAATAGTTTATGTTCTTGTAGCTGACATCTTATGATCATACTAAAAGGATTTAGTTTAACTATCAAGCTTACCCTCTTAGAACAAATGTTTGCAGGTATTTGTCACAGATAAAGAACAGTAAGTATATATCCTATAGTATTACTTTACTTGGGAAGCTAATCTTAACATTGAAATTTACTCTTTTTAAGAGTTAATTACATTAAAGAATGAACTGAGGGTATAGTTATGACAATTCTTATTGACAGCTGCCTCTGCTTTTAGATACTTCAGAAAGGGTTCTATTATTCATGAATTTTTGATGACCTTTCTTTAACAAAAATTCTTTGTGGGTTCAATTTCATCTTGCCTCAATGAAAAGAAAAACCACAACACAAGTTTTTGTTTTGGGTGCATAACCATAGTATACAAAAGGGGTTTCATATTATTGTAATGGGTATTTTTCAGTGATGATATCTAACCACTATGAATTTTCTGATTAATATTTTAGTGTTGGTAGGAAATTTTTGAATTAACAAAGCCATGTCTACAGTTCCAATATTATACTGAACTTTAAAAGTTGTAGTCTAGAAAGGAGAAAAAATGAGTGGGAATTAATATCAGGGAGGGAGACAGAACATGAGAGACTCCTAACTCTGGGAAACGAACTAGGGGTGGTAGAAGGGGAGGTAGGCAGGGGGTGGGGGTGACTGGGTGACGGGCACGGAGGGGGGCACTTGATGGGATGAGCACTGGGTGTTATTCTATATGTTAGCAAATTGAACACCAATGTGGAGGCAGAGAAAATTAAGGCCATTCCACTTTAAGTTCAGCGTTTTCACAAGTACAGCCACCCCAGGCCCCTGTGAATAAGAGCTGAACTTTACCTTACTTCAGTTACAGGAGGAAAACAGCTTACAGCTTAACGTCCTAGAAAGCCCCATATTAGAATAAAAACAGAGCCCAAGCCAAGGGCAGGAAGCGCCTATTAGAATGAGAACAGAGCTCAGTGCCCTTGAAGGCCCCATATCAAAATGTAAACAGAACTTGAGGAATTGCTCCACCCCTTCTGGAGGTCCCCTACACCAGCCCTTAAAACTAAGCTAAATCCTACCTCGGGGGTCCAAGTCCCTGCTCTTCTGTGTCAGGTACACTTGGACCCAAGCTCGAGCTTGTAAATAAGCCCTCGTGTGTTTGCATTGGTGTCGGGGCTCCTTGGTGGTTTCTCAGATTTGCGATCTTGGGCACAACAACCAATAAAAAATAAATTTATAAAAATAAAAAAAATAAAAGTTGTAGTCTAAAAAAATAATAATAAAATAATAAAATAAAAGTTGTAGTCTATACTGTTATAATATCCATTATGACTTTCCCTCATATAGTCATAATAAATTTATGATCTGTTTCTGAATCAGAAGTGAATTCAGGAGTGAATCACCACTGGGGTCTTCCATCAAAATAGAAATAGATAAAAGATGACTTGGTCTTAAAATATACTCTTACAAAAGGTTATGTTTATCTACTTTAAGATATAAATTCCACATTTTAATATCTTTGTAATTGAGCATATCTTACAATCAATGTGTTTGAAAATCACTATCAGTGAGGCAACTATAATTGAGAAATATCTCAATGCATGTCCAAGTACAAATTTGGACATAGATGTCCACATTTTCATTTATATTGAGAAATGTGAGTTACTAGTTGCACATGTGTTCAGCTTAATTAGTGTTTAATATGTCCTTGAAATTATACTAAATGTCAACATTGCACTAAAGAACATACAGAAAAAAAGCAGAATCTCAACAAAGCTTATAATCAATAAATTTGATAAATATTCATCACATGGAGGAGTGAGCACATTTGTATGTTGGCCTCAATTAAAAACCCAACTTTATCTAAGATGCTTTCAGGTGACTGTGCTATGTTCTGTTAATAATATATCGCAAAAAGATTGCTTTATCAAATGGCATGCAATGTGAATTAGGGCAAAAAAATTGCCAAATTCTTTATAATAGATAGAAGAAGTCCCCAGCAAGAAAACTCTGGAATGTCTGACTCATGCATAATATAGTATTATTTTAAAAGCATTGAACTTAATGTGATAGAAATTTCCTGTCTACTTTCATAGATCAGAATTTAATTAACTTCTAAATATGCATATATACATATACTTTCTATTTTATTATATATATATAGTGGTTTATCCACAGTTTTTGACATGCTTGAAAACTATAATGTCAATGCTACAAAAGTCAAAGTTGTGAATACTGATGAAAAGCACCATGTCATGTCACTGTGCTGCTATAAATTACTGCTGGTCACTATAACTTGCTTCCATATTTAATTTTCACCCGAATAATAATTCTTAAGAATGAAATCTTCCCGAGTGATTTTTTTTTTGTACATGCACAGAAACTTACATGGAGGTTAGGTGAGCTGACTGAGAATTAGCTGGAAGTTATATGGAATGAAGATGCTAGAGTCTAATACTAAGCTACCAAGTATTTTGGTTTTTAATGCAGTTCATGGTTGGGTATTTGAAAATGTGACAAATGAGTGACATGAAAAATGTGGCAGATTGGTTCTATTATTGGTGACATATAGTCAGCTACAGCCCCTCAACCTGTTAGTAAATGAGCATCTTAAAAATCCCTTGAGGAAAGGATATAATTGCAGACTATTTTCTGAAAACATTCCAATAACATGTTTTGGTATAATCAAGAAAGCACCAGCATCAAAACCTGTATTACAGAGGTCAGTGATGTGGAAGAAAATGTCAGAGAGGAGCTTTCTTTTCAGAAAACCTCCATCACCTCATCTCTTTATAGCACAAAACGAGAATAATTTGTAGGAAAACATGGACATCAAATTTAAAAATGAATTAAAAAGTTATAGAAATGAGTTGGACTCTAATAAAGGTTTTTTTAAGAAACACAATATATATTTTTAAGTTATATACATGATGACATGAAAAAAATCTATGTTTAAATAGGTACAGAATTACTGAAAATTCTTAAGGATAAAAAATACAAATGACCAAATAGTATAAATGTAATTTATTCTATAGTTTTTCTTAGCAGCCCTTAAAATAATTATAAATCTTACAATCTATGACACCTTGTATTAAATGGCATGGTGGTAATCATTTCATTCTGATTTGTTTTGTTTTGTTTTGTTTTAAGATTTCATTTATTTCTTTGAGAGAGAGAGCAAAAGAGAGGGAGAGAGAGCATGAGCAGGGAGAGGGGTAGAGGGAGAAGCAGACTCCCCACTGAGCAGGGAACAGAATGCAAGGGTGATCCTGGGTCCCTGGGATCATGATTTGAGCAAAGGAAAACACTCAATCACTTAATCAACTGACCCACCCAGGTGCCACCCAGGTGCTATTTTTTTGTTTGTTTGTTTGTTTTAAGGAAGCTTTATTTTTTAAAAGATTTTATTTATTTATTTATTTGAGAGACTGAGAAAGCACAAACGGGGGAGGAAAGGCAGAAGGAAAGAGAGAGACAGACTCCTTGTTGAGCAGGGAGGCCCATGCGGGATTGGACCCCAGCACCTCCAGATGACTAGAACAAAAGGCAGGTACTTAACTGACTGAGATACCCAGGTGCCCTTATTTTAAGGAAATTTTTAAAAGCCAGGTAATTAAGGAAAAATGATTTTGCATTATGCCTTGAGGATCAAGGGAACAGCTCTAAATATTTTTTTTAGTTTGCCTCATGAAAATTCATTAATAGCAGTAGTCAATAAGAAGAATATAAAAATAATAGAAATGTGATATGATAATATATATAATTATATAATAATAATAAATTATATATTGTTATATATGCTTCCAGAAAGCTGACTCCCTACAAATAAAATATTAATATTTTTCATCAATTCTTTTATTGATTATTTATGTTTAACAGAATTCAAGGAAAGAACCCTTGACATCAAGGTGTCATTTTGACAGGTACAAGGAATAAAAATGTGAACAAACTCAGTACTTTCCCTGAAGATACAGCATTCTAGCATGCTACTGTTGACCAGAACTCAGTTTTGTAATGAAAAACAAATCCGTTAAATCAAATGTAATCATCTTCTGGGAAATTACTTCCCATTTGTGAATTTACTCAACATGTACAAAATGCCTACAATGTAGTAGGTACACTACTAGGTACAGGAGACACAAAGAAAAATAAAGCATTTTTGATGCTTCCAAGGAGATTATGACTTTGTTTGCAATATAAATAGTATTAATATACTGCCTTACATGTTAAAGTATAATTATGCATAAAAATATGTAATATACTGATAATGTAATTAATAAAAGTATTTTTCATATGTGTAGACAGTGTTAAGTGCCTTATATACATTAACTTTCATCATTACAGAATCTGATGGGGTAGTTGTACAATTCTTACCACTATTCTTAGATGAAGAAGCTGAGACACAGAGATTAAGGACCTATATTAAACAATTACTATTGATGTAGAATTTGCATGCAGGAAGTCTATTTACAGAATAATGAACAATAATAAGCAAAATGACAATTAAGCAATGACCATCATAGCAAGATAAACAAAATGATACAAGAAGGAGCAATTCAGGGATGCCTGGGTGGCTCAGCGGTTGAGCATCTGTCTTTGGCTCGAAGCATGATCCTGGAGTCCCAGGATGGAGTCCCACATTGGGATCCTTGCATCAAGCCTGCTTCTCCCTCTACCTGTGTCTCTGCCTCTCTCTGAGTCTCTCATGAATAAATAAATTAAAAAAAAAAGAAGAAGAAGAAGAAGGAGCAATTCACTCCGCTTGAAGGATTTGGAAATGAGGAAAACAAAACAAACAAAATGAATGAGGAAAACAAACAAAACAAACAAAATGAATGAGGAAAACAAACAAAACAAACAAAATGAATGAGGAAATAAACAAAATATAAAAAGAAATATAAACCTACATATTTTTGTTACCAATTATGAAACTGTACACATCAAAATTCCATCCTTGTTATAAAAGGAATTTATGACATCATAGAAATGGTATCAATTTAAAATCCCAGCTAACTCTCTTACTTTCCAGATGTGTTCCCAAATGATTAAACTTCTCTGAGCTTTAACATTTCTTACATGTAAAAAAGAGGATAATATCTTATTTGAAGAAAAATCACATTTCTAATTCTTCTATGTATGAAAAATGACATAAGTAGAGTGACTTTTTTAAAGCAGAGCCAGAGCAGCCACTTCAGAGGAACTGCCTTGCACATCCCATTTTCTGAACCTGTGAACTGGGCCAAACAGCCAACATCCCAAAAAGTCATCGAGAATGAGAAAACCCTGTTTGAAAAAACTGATAAAAGTGAACTTTTGTGGGGCCTGGTTGGCTCAGTAAGTTGAGCATCAGTCTTGATTTTGGCTTAGGTCATGATCTCAGAGTGATGAGGCTGAGCCCCGTGTCCAGCCCTGTGCTGAGCATGGAGCCTGCTTCAGATTCCTTCTCTCTCTTTGCACCTTCACCTTCAGCTCTCTGCACTCTCCCCCCCGCCCCCAGAAGGTCACCTTTTGCCTAGTGACCTCTACGCTTGAACACTGAATGAAGTTCAAATCTAGCTATGCTTGTCAACACCAGTGAACTCCTTTTTTTCTTCAAATTTTTATTTAAATTCCAATTAGCTAAAATACAGTGTTATATTACATTCAGGTACACAATGTAGTGATTCAACACTTCTACACAACACCCAGTGCTCATCACAAGGATACTTCTTAATTTCCATCACCAGTTCCCTCATTTTCCCACCCACCTCCCCTGAGTAGCATCAGTTTGTTCTTTATAGTTAAGAGTTTGTTTCCTGGTTTGCCATTCTCTCTCTTTTCTCCCCACTATGTTCATCTGTTTTGTTTCTTAAATTCCACATATGAGTGAAATCGTATGGCATTTGTCTTTCTCTGACTGTCATTTTACCAATGAACTCTTCTTAAAAACAACATACTAGGGGTATCTGGGTGGCACAGTCAGTTAAGCATCAGTCTCTTGTTTTCAGCTCAGGTCTGTTCTCAGGGTAGTGAAATCAAGCCCTACATTGGGCTCCATGCTCAAGGTAGAGTCTGCTTGAGTTTCTCTCTCCCCCCTCCTCTCTCTCTCTGCCCCTCCTTCCCACTCTCTCTCCCTCAAATGAATCTTAAAAAAATAGAACAGAAAACAAACAGCTAATCTTTTCTTCTGTAAAAGCCCTAAATCCACTTCCTGTAATTGGGACACTTTTTTTTTTTTTTTTTTTTTTTTTTTTACCTAAATCTGCATACTCTGAATTGCAATTCTTTGATCTCAAGTATACATTGCCTCTTAAACTGGTTTCCTTTTAGGTGGCACAGACTACCTATTAGCATTTCAGTTCCAAAAAATGGTTACTAAGTAATTCAAAGCATGTGAATTCCATTCCTTCTGATACCATGTTACATATACATGTTCCTGGGGCTAGCATTTGTCTGGATTTTAGGTGATATTATTAATTTCAAATATTTCAGTTCTCCTTTAATATTTTTTAAACTAGAACTTAACATTTTCAACTACATGTTAAATATATGATCGTGATAATTTTTTATGTCTGAGGGCAGAACATAAGATACTTTTCTGTTTTCCAATTGAGCTGAATAAACACTAAAAATTTCAAACTCTCTGACTCTGTCTGTTATCTATTATTACAGTGCCATTAGTTCAGGCCATGATTTTTATAATGATCATGTAGAGTATAGTTACCTTTTTAATATCAAAAATGTTTCATTTGTGTCTATTTTTATGATAGATTGCTTTGCAAATAGGACTCTCACATTTTTTGTTGTTATTTATTAATTTTGACTGTGTGGGTTTCATTTTCCAAATCCTTTCAAAAAATCCTGTGAAAACACATAATAATCCTTTATAAATTATGATTCACATTTCTTATATAAAAATAAATTATTGTAAACATCTGATTGACCACTTGTGACTTCTGAGGAATGTGATGAATAAATTTGCTTTGAGATTATCCAATTTTAACTTAGATAAGTGATCCCTTTAGTGCCTATGCTGGAGAAAGGATAGCTGCTGAAGATGACATGCATTAAGAATGATATGGGGTCAAAGTCATTGTACTTTCATACATCCTCACTATAAACCAAGAAAAGAATATATTGTAGAGAAAAAAAAGATGGAATTTTGATATTTCAGCCATAAAGCTGAGGAATCTGGTGTAAATTTGGGGTATTTATTTAAACCCTAATAAAAATTGAACAAAAAAGAAACAATGTGCCCCATGTTTTAAATTTCAAACTGTTAAAAATAAATAAATAAAAATAAATAAATAAATTTCAAAGTGTTGTTTAGGCAAACTGATTAGCTTGATAATTATTAGCAAATTCTAAGTTGCTGTACAACAAACCAAAATTCAGCATACAAATCTCCTAAATTGTAATAGAAATTGTTGATCAGTATGCATTTGACAGATCATATGCATTAAATAAAAAGTTCTAGAGGCACATTCTTTGGATAATTGAAAGAATAGTCTCTACAATAGGAAGGGAATAGGTAGGACTTCACATACTCAGACAGGATGTGCAGCTTGGTGAAAGAAATTGTGGACAATGAGAGTCAGAGGCATGCACACTGTGTGCAGGTCACCCCGATCCTCAGCCCATTTTCTATGTCCTAAAACACAAGATGATTTTCAACCAATTTTCTCCACTTTATGTGAAGAAAAACAAAGAAAAAAATGTATATGTAAGACTTTTTTCTATGGAAGAAGTTTAAAGTGGGCAACCTGCCATCTCTAAGAAAACAAAAGCCAAAATGTTTTTAGATATTTCATATCAACTTATGAAAGAAGACACACAACTTATTTTTATATATTCTCATTTAAAATAAAATAGCTGTTATATAAATCAGTTTGTTTGAAGGGAGAATTTTAATATAATTTTATATGTCTTACAATACCATTCTTTCCAGTAATTCAGGTTTGAATGCTAAAAATGATGGAGTGTTTAAACATACACACTTATATAGTTTTCAAAGTGGATTTTTTTGACTTCGTAGTGTGGCATTCTATCTGCAAAACTAATTGCAACATTGACTTCTTTCTTCCACCAGCCACAGTTCCTACAGCTTGGAGGCTTTCTCACTGATAGTGGATTAATAACTGGGGAGTCAGGGTATGAATAATATACTTGATGCTTGGGGATTGACTACTCATGAAACAAAATATTTGGAGGAAATACAAAGTGTATGTATGAGAGTTTGAAAATTGAAGCAGAATCTTTGAAAATAACAGAAGCTCTAAATTAAATTTATGTAAGAACAATTTAATTATAATTTTAAGATCAGCACACCTGCCAAGGAAATGAAACTATCAAGCAAGACTACTTACCATGTGGTGTTTTTCCTCTTTTCAAGTATGTGAAAAAATTTACATGAGACTATACTTTTCATATAACCTGGGTGTCAATAATATTATTAAGGTTTTATAATTCTGCAGTTGGGTTAAATACCAGGAGAACAAATATTAATATCCACATTATGTAAATTAATAGGAAATAATGTCCTGAAAAAAAATTTTGAATACAAAAATTAAATATTTAAAGAAAAGAAAATGATGCTATTTTTTTTTCAGAAAATAATTCCTAAAATGCTCTGGAAAATGACAAATGGTGGTAAAATTATCATTATAATATCATGGTGATGTCTGTTATTCACACACTGAAACATCATGGCCCCATCATCAACTCTCCAGCTGTCAAAATTGTAGTGAGTATGTTGACAGTATGGGTGCTGATGTTGTCTTTAGTAGTGCAGATAGAAAGTTTCACCACTAAGACATAATAAGTAGCTTTCAGTATAGTAAAAATGTATATGTTAAAAAAACGTATTTTTATTTAATGATGTATATTTTATAAACTGTACATTTTATTTCTAAATTTTAGAGAAGAATAGAGTAAAAGTTACAAACATAGCTAGTGAGATTCCACCTGTGTCCAAAGTGGAGCAAACACAAAATAACTTATTTTTTTAATTCACAGGGAAAAGATTAATGATGACCTGAGCTTTCCCCAAGGTCCCCTCCATAAACAACAAACACAGATGAAAATATAACTACTCTCAGATCCCTATAAAAGATCTGCAAAACTTATATAAATTCAGCAGGGGACTGTATTAAGTGTGTTTCAACCAGCAGGAGTGTTCGTATTTTATGACTTTCTCTTACGCAAATATACTCTTCAGAAGATTTATTTTAAATTAAATAAATTTTTAAAAAACACAAGCTCCTTGTACATTTTAGCAGTGATAAAAAGAAAATCCCAGGCATGAAATGGTGTCACTTAGGTTAGGCCCCAAGTCAGTAAACCAAGACTTAATACCTAAATTGTAGTTTCAACTCCCTCAAATGTAACCTTTCACCTGCCTGAATTTTTAATGGCCACTGAGTCTGTCACATGACCCTCTCCATTCCCCAAAGGAAGATGAAGTAATCTGCATGATAAGACCCTGGGAACTTTCCCCTAAGAGATAATGACTCCCTGGAACAATCCTTTCTTTTCTTTTGCTTACAACTTTTTTGTTCCACCCTCCTTCCTATAATCAGCTTCCATTTTGTACAGCTCCTTGCAGCTTCTCTCTGAGTTAGGGACAAACAGGGCTAGGCAGGGCTAGGTAGGGGTCCATGGAATCAGGCTCACAAAAATCCCAAAAATGCTGAGATATTAGGAAACCAGAGATAAAGGAACAAGCCAGACCACCTTGCCCTAGGTGTGGGCAGGGAGGGTGTCTTTTTATGACAGTCATCTGTGACCAACAAAGAATAACCAGACCCCAAAGAAGAAGCAAGCCATTAAAGATGTTATCAATAGTCCTTACTCAATGGTAATATCAACACATAATGTTAAAAGTATTTAGGTTCCCTGGTGGGCTTCCAATAAAAGACCAATCCTACAAGCCCTCAGTGGCAACCCTGTGGTACCCCTCACTCCTGAGAGCTCTCTCTGTATCTTTACTTAATAAACTTTTGTCCCTTTATCCACTCTCCGGTGACAGTGAGATTCATTCTTCAACTCTGCGAGATAAGAACCAAGCTCTCCTGTATCACCTCTACTTGCTAGATAGGATGCTGTCTGATTCATGAATCATTTAACAATTAGATTTTTAAATTTACTTGGTTGAGTTTTGCTTTTTTAACAGAGATAATGTAGTACTGTAACTATAGATTGTACAACTTAGTTTTTTCAAATTTTGTATTTTATATATTGAGAAATAAAGCCCATCCCTGAAAAATAATCCCATAACAAAGCCACTTAATTTTTTTCAAATTAAAAATCATACAATGTTAGTTGCAATAAAATATTTAACTAATGCCTTGGATGAGATGTCTTCTACTATAAGGAAAAGAAACCCTCAATTCCTTTTGATTTGAACAGTGAGAACATTTGTTATCTCACAAACAAGAAGTCTGGATATGGGGACTGCTCCAAAATGACACGGTAGAGCTCTAGAATCACTTCTCCACATTTTTGACTCTGTCCTCCTTGGTATGTGACTTCATCTTAAGTCAAGAACGTTGCAGTTCCAAGCATCCAATCCATTGGCAGCACAGGATTCAAGGCAACTAGGAAATATTCACCCCTCAAGAGTTTCTTTTTTTTCGTTTTTTGTTTTTTTTTTTAAGAGTTGCCTTTATGGTTTCAAGTCATGTAATTTTTTTAAACCAATCACTCTGGAGGACAAAGGGATTATGAAGAATGGCTTATTTTGAGAGTGGAATGGATGTTGAGAAGTCAACTTCCAGAAATTCCATATCTTATTCCTGGATTTGATACCAAGATGGAGCTTTCTTAGGGAGAATCCAAGGATTATGAAACAGTACAGATTCCATACACATTTTATTGGCTCACACAGCAAATGGCTTTATTTTTCAACTATCAACTACTACAACAAAGCATTCCCCTTTTTGGACAAATGAGAAAAATGGCCTAATAAATAGTCTGTGATGACTAATAAGCAGCAGCATCTGAAAGACAGCTGGGACACCTGCCTTTAGACTTGTCTGGGTTGATTTAGTAAAATGCGACATCTAAGATATTAAAAACACAGTTAACACTTGTATGTAATTCTTTTATTTTTTATTTTTTTTATTTTTTTATTTTTTATTTTTTTATTTTTTTTTATGATAGTCACAGAGAGAGACAGAAGCAGAGACACAGGCAGAGGGAGAAGCAGGCTCCATGCACAGGCAGCCCGACGTGGGATTCGATCCCGTGTCTCCAGGATCGCGCCCTGGGCCAAAGGCAGGCACTAAACTGCTGCGCCACCCAGGGATCCCCTTGTATGTAATTCTTATTGTCTAGTCAATTTAATGAGACACTATCTAACAAAGACTTATTATATTTCATTCTACTTTGTACATACTGTGCTATGTAGTCCATGTACCCTTAGGTTTCCACACAATGAAAATGGAATATTTAGAAAGCAAACAATATATATTGAAGGACTTTCTCTGTATGAAATCACTTGAAATATTATATGATCTAATGATAGTCATCTTATATAGTCTTTAATGAACCAGCTGCTGAAATTATACCTGTACTGATAGGAAAACAAACACAGAGTGACTATTTTCTTAATCCATGGAAGAATGAATAACGATAACCTGATTTTCTCTCAACTACCCCTGCTTAAACAGTGAACCCAGGTGAAATATAATTTCCTCAGGCCCCTCTGAAAGATTCATGAAAATCACAGAAATGTAGCAGGGGATCTTATTGTGTTTCAATCAGCAGGAAAACTTGTATTTTATGATTTTCTCCTATGCAAATACGTTCCTTGGAAGATATATTTTAAGTTAGGTAATTTTTAAAAAAATACATGTGTATGTGCATATTAAAGTTGAAGGAATGAATGACAAATTGCTCATAATTTTCAAGGAAACATTGCATTGATGGCTGCATTCTCCCTTTTGTGAAAAATAATGAGGTTTGATTATAACTTGAGTTTTGATTTAAACATCCTTCTTGACTATTAGTCTTGAAGTAGTACTTCTAATATGTCACTTGAGGAGCAAAACAAGAAAAAAAATAAATGAGGGAGTGAAAGTAAAGAAGTTAATTTTTTTTTTTTTTTTTACTATGTTGCTTGATGCACAAATTCATCTGATAGAAGAAATGTAATGGCAGGTAGCAGTAGTAAAAACAAAACAAAACAAAACAAAAAAACAAACATCAATGTCCCTGGTATATTATGCTTTATTCAATACTTTTGATGTTGGTAGTAGATGTGAGAACAGAACAAAAGAAATAAAAAACAAACAAACGGTCTTAGGTTTAGTGCTTAAACTCTAAAGAGGTAAGCAGATAATTTTATAACCAAATTAAATAATAGCAACGTCCAGGCTCTGTCAGTTTAGCATCTGGGATTACTGTTTAGCTACCAGTCTGGCTTTTAAATCATAGCCAACCCATAATTTTTCTGGGATTTGCAAGTGATGTATATGAATGTTTGTTTGGGAGGGTGAGATATTTAAGAGATCTGCTCAAATTTTTCTGAAGGTTTTCCCTCAGGTGGTATAATTAATGACACAGGAAGATACAAATGCCTTCAAATATCTTCCTTGCTAAAACAGCACTGAGCTTGAATGTCTGCAGTTAGTACTTACTGTTTATTTAGAGTTTAATAAAAAATCTCCATCTAAAAGAAGATGAAAAGTATCCTAGACACCTAGGAAAACCACAAAATAAACATCATACTTAATGGTGACAGGGAACAAAAGAAGTATGTTTGTTCTGGCCATTTCTATTCAATTTTGTGCTGAAGGTTTCAGCCAGGGCAAATAAGTAGGGGAAAAAGAGGACATTTGGGTTAGGGGAAAGAAAAAGTAGTAAAACTGTTTCTAAAGCAGGTGTCATAATCATATGCACAGAAAATCCTAAGTGATTCACTAAAAAATAGCCATTAGAACTAATAGTCCAGTTCAACAAGGTATCAAGATAAAGATTATTATAAAAAATTATATTTCTATAAAGTAACAATGAACAATAAAATTAATAAAATCTCCACTTACAATATCAAAAAGAACAACATACTTAGAAATACATTGAGCATAAGAAGTGTAAGAATTGTATACTGAAAACTACAAAACTGTCAAAAAAAATGAAAGGAGATCTTAAGAAATGGAAAGACATCTATTACGTTTATGAATCAGAAGATTTAATATTGTTAAGATGGCAATACCCCACAAATTGTTTTGCAGATTCAGTACAGTCCTTGTCAAAATTGCAGTCTAGTTTTCACAGAGATTGACAGCTAATACTAAAATTCATATGAAAATTCAAATTACCCAGAATAGCAAAAAACGTTAAAAAGAAGAGAATTCACATTTCCCAATTTTAATGTCACTATGGTAAGCAAGATAGGGTAGTAGATCGATGGAATATGATATAGGTTAGTGGAATATATTTAAGAACCCAAAAATTTACCCTTACATTTATTACTGATCGATTTTAACAAGGGCATCAAGATAATTCAATGAGTAGAAAATAGTCCTTTCCCCCAAATGCTGCTGGGACAAGAGGATATCCATTTACAGTAGAATGAAGTTGGGACATCTACCTCACACCATCTACAAAAACTAACTCAAAATGGACCACAGGCCTAAGTGTAACAGCTAACACTCTGCAATTCTTAGTAGAAAACACAGGTTGAATCTTCATGACCTTGGCTTAAGCAGAGATATTTTAGCATGATATCAAAAAGCACATGCATCCAAAAGAAAAAATTCATAAATTCTACTCATCAAAATTAAAAATGTGTGTGCTGTGATGTAAAATGGTGTAGTTACTTGCAAAGCACTTCAGCAACTCCTTAAATCCTAAACATAGATTTTGTTTATGATCCATCAATTCTATATAGCATACCCAGGAGAAATGATAACATGTCTATACAAAATTTGTACCTGAATGTTCATAGCAGTATTATTAATAATAGTCCCAAAATGGAAACAATTCCAATGTCATCAACTGATGAAAGAAAGAGTGAAATGTAATCTAGCTACATCATAAAAAGAAATAAAGTACTAATATATGCCACAGCATGTATTAAAAACATTGTACTAAGTGGAAGAAATCAGTCATGATAAGTCATACACATTGTATGATCCCCATTCATGAAATGTTCAGAGAAGGTAAATATATAGAGACAGAAAGCAGGTCAGTTGTTTCTTAGAGCTGGGGGTACAGGATAAAATGAGATTCTTGAGTCTTCTTTTGGGGGTTCTGAAAATATTCTAAAGTTATATTGTTATTATGGATGCACTAAAATCCAATAAATTGTATGCTTTAAAATGGGGATGTTTTATAATATATGAATTATAGCTCAATAAAGCTAATAATAAAAATAATATTACATGCTTTAGCAATAATGTAAAAAATAAATATAATCAGGGAATAGAAACCTGTTCAAAGGAGAAAAGAAATTATTTGGGGATTATGTTTTCTTTTGGATGATACATGCTATTATTGTCTTACATTAATCTTTCTAGAAATTATAATATAATTACCACATTTTTGAAAAGCAGATACTATGTAATCATTTTGAACCTTTGTTCAGTTACTTATTACTATAAATAAATAATTTCCTATATTCATAGAATAAGCATTGTGCTTTTTAGAACATATCATTAATAATGCATTTAAATTCCAATGAATATCTTGGAATTTGGGGGATTTTTATACAGATAAAATGCCCATTTCATCTTAAGTTTGTTGGATTTTTTTAAATTGCATTGTGGCTAGTGATGTGGCTTATATGTAACTGATATATGTTCTTTTTATGTGGGTAATTTATATATCCAAGTTTCACTAATGGTACAACACTTAGCAAGCACTCATAGGTGAAATCAGCTCTCTCTAGTATCTTAGTGAATTTTCTGTGTCTATACTAAGGTCATTTTCCAAGTTACCAAAGATGATACAGATATTGAAAGTAAAATTATTGAGAGAAATGAACAAACTATATACCCTTTCTTTCAAGTTACAACCTTTAATCAATTAATACTTTTTAAGTTACATTAAGTCCCTTCATCAACAACAAAGTTACGGACATGAAACAAATCAAAATACAGTCTTTAACATGGTTCAAATGATTTTCTATATAGGGGACTTAGTCAATCAGTGTGTGTCTATGATTCTTGGTATATTTCTACCTTGACAAATACTGTTAAAATATAGACTATAATATTCTATATAGGTACAGTAATTTTTTTATAATGTAATGCATCTATTATCTAGGGAAAAGGTAAATAAATTATTGTTGCAAATAAATATAATTTTTGATATATAAAAAGTTATTTTTCATTAATGGCTTCTATATGCGATATTCTCTAAGTATATTGGTTTCTTTAGAAGATAACTGACTCTTCACTTTGTTACTCTAACATAATTGCAAATTTATTATAATATATATTAATTCTGAGAGAGAGATGACAGATGATAGATAACGTATGTCTTGGGCTATAGTCACTAATAGGAGATGCAAAAAATGCAATATTAAGAAGATAAATTATTGTCATAAAATAAATAACCTAAATACAAGAATAAAAAATGTTATTTTTTTAAAGTAATTTCTAAAAGAGTTTGAGAAAACAACAACAAAAATGCAATAATGGTTGTCAATATCATTACTTTCATTCTCCTTATGTCTAGGAACAAGATAGAAAAAAGCAAGGAAAGCTATTATTTCAATTCTCTCCACCAATTGAACAATGGCAAAGAACTATCCTTTCCCCATTGAAAGAAAGGGAGTTGGAAAATGAGAAAGGTACCAACAAAAGGCCTAATTTGTTATGAACTGTGTGACTTATCCTGAAAAGATTCTCTCTCAAGATTCAGCACCCTCAGACAATCAGTTGAATGAAATAACCATTACAGTGAGTAAAAGTATTGATATCTCCTTTCAAAAAAGTACATAAAAAGTAACAGAAAGCCATTTGGAAGAAATTATTGCCCCTTATTATGCAAATAATATGTAAATTTGTGCTAAGGTATTTTCTTAAAATGTCTTTCTTCGAGTGGTATTGATTATCAAATTTAGAAATCCACCTAAATAAAATTAAATCTAGATAAGGATACTTAAACAGCCAAATCAGTACCTATGGAAATACAGGATGAAATGTACCCACACGTTGAAAAAATTAACTTGGGACTCCTGGGTGGTTCAGTGTTGAGTGTCTGCCTTTGGCTCAGGGTGTGATCCTGGAGTCCCACATCAGGCTTCTTGTGAGAAGCCTGCTTCTCCCTCTGCCTATGTCTCTGCCTCTCTCTCTCTCTCTGTCTCTCATAAATAAAAAAAATCTTTTAAAAAACCCTTTTAAAAAAAGGAATAATTAATTTTACATGATTAGATTATGAATATTATTTAAGGTTTTCTACTTGTACATTTCCAAATGTATTTATGAAGAGGTATTTTTATGAGAAAAAAATCAATTTTCAAGTATTGGTAAGGTTTTTGGTGTTTTTTTTTTTTTTAAGATTTTATTTGTTTATTTATGAGAGACACAGAGAGAGAGAGAGGAAGAGATACAGGCAGAGAGAGAAGCAGGCTCCATGCAGGGAGCCTGACATGTGACTCAATGCTGGGTCTCAAGGAACAGGCCTTGGGCTGAAGGTGGCGCTAAACTGCTGAGCCACCCCGGCTGCCCAAGGTAAGGTTCTTTTATTCCAACTACTTTACTCTCTACCTTTCTGTATCTATATATGTATATTTGAAAGTATTAAAATATTCATAAGAGAGATATTTGATAAATAAATATTATTAAAGATGAAGATTTATCAAACTTTTTTAAGATTTTAAGTAATGTTTATGCCCAACCTCGGGCCCAAACTGACAACCCCAAGATCAAGTATTGCATACTCTACCAACTGAACCAGCAAGGCATCCCAGTTCCTCAAACTTTTAAGTGCATTTTTGCCCCCAAATTATTTGAGGCAAAACTAATACAAATCTTCCCTACAACTTATTTAATGCCTAAACCTAAAGAAATTGCTATAAGTCCATTCAAATTATAATTCTGACCACACTTACATTAAAATAATATTCTGCAGCTATTTGTTTAAAATAATATTTATACACTATAATTAACAGGTCCTCTATGACATATAAATTTTTAGTTATATACTGGTCATTTCTTCAGGATTTCCTGCATCTTTGCACTTATCAAATAATAACAATGACAGCAACATTAACAGCAAAAGCCTTCCCACATGCCAAACATTATTCAAAATGTTTTACATTAATGAAATCATTTAATCATCAAAATGATCTTTTGAAATATTAATAATCCCATTTTATGGATGAGGAAACTGGACACAGAAAGATTGACTAACTTCCCAAGATCACAGAGCATGTAAATAGTGGAGCTGGTATTGAATCTAGGAAGAATGGATTCAAGCTAAACTTTTTGCCACTGGACTCTACTTCGAATCTTCCAAGAACACTCAGATACATACATACACACACACACAAACACACCTATACAAACACACTTAATATGGCTTCATTTAAATTTTGTTTAAATTCCCCAAACAACAACTCAATCTTTTCCTTTATTTCATGTAACATCACATAGAACCTCTGGTGGACTGTTAGGCTCATTGCATGAGTTGATAAACTTGATTTTATTGGACTACAAATCTGTCCTTGGTGGTCTTATGCTGATTACATAGAACAATTTCAACAAGCACTCTAGAAGATACTTTATTATATGCCAAATTTACTGAGGTCAATTAATTTATTCAAGCTTATGTAAATAGTAATTATCAACAAGACTCACATGCCAGGCATGATATCTCCAGAATCCTTATTCTTGATTACTATGGTATCATGACAATAGCCAAAACTTGAAATAAAAATGCATGGATTTATGTCACTAGCATTTTGACAGCTGAAAATCAAAAGCAAGTATGGACTTGCCCAAGGAAATCTAGACAATTAAGAAAGGCAATGGGCTGGGTTTATAAAATATAAGCATTAAACACAGAGGCAGAAAAGAGAGATGAAGACAGTGTGAGAAGTGAGTTGGAGAGGTGAAGCACACAGCCAAGAGGACAACCAGTTTCAGAAAGGAAAGTGAGGTGTTCACATGTAACTGAGAGTTTCAGTAAAGTAAGAAGAAAAGGAAAAAAAAAAAAAAGATTTTGAATTAAATGTAGATATCCATGTAATCTAGAGTAGTTTTAGCAGAGTGGTGAGATGGAAAAATGCATTTCAGGAGTAAATGTTTAGGGAGGAAATTGGATATGAGAAAATGGAGATAGTAGGAAAAAAGGTTTTGTTTTTGTTTTTGTTTTTTGTTTTTTGTTTTTTTGTTTTTTTTTCAAGAAACTTGCCTTAGAAAAGAAAAAGAGCTAGGCAGCCTGGGTGGCTCAGAGGTTTAGCACCACCTTCAGCCCAGGGCCTGGTCCTGGAGACCTTGGATTGAGTCCCACATCAGGTCTCCTGCATGGAGCCTGCTTCTCCCTCTGTCTGTGTCTCTGCATCTCTCTCTCTCTCTCTCTGTCTCTCATAAATAAATAAATAAAATATTTTTAAAAGAAAGAAAAAAGAGCTATTTTCAAGCGTGAGACAAGGTCAAAGATTTTTCTTCATTGGTTGTCAGAAAAGTAAGAATGTTTATCACTAGAGGAAAAGGTTCTAGTCCAGAGAAAGGGGCTAAAAATAGAGGTATGAGAAAACCAAAAACTGGTTGAAAGAATGATGGGCTTCTATGATGCTCAGGACATGAAAAGACAGATCCTAAAGAAAGGGAAGCTTATCTAAGAGACTTTATGTTTATGCAGTCCCCTTTTCCCCTTAGGTATTTGCTTTGTTTTTGTGTAGGGAAAGAGACTAAAAAGACAGGCAGAAAGCAGATGCTAAGAGGAAGAGGTGGTAACAAAACTTTGGGCAATCACATGTACAGAGAGAATAAAAAGTTGGAGCTAATACATCAAGACAACCAGGACCTAAGGAGGCCATGATCTCAGAAATCAGGGAGATGCAGAGATTCAACTATTATTTAGTGTTTGCTGTCTCCTTGAGACATTGCCCACATTTATGTACATAGTAAACGGTCTGAGAGTTATCTATATAATGCAGGAGACTAAGAAACAAAGAAAAAAAAATTGTAGAGCAGAATGAAGTTGGTAGGAGAAAGAACAGATTCTAGGACTAAAAAAGGAGGAGGGCTCTAAGAATCATCCTTGGCTGTCAGTTATGCCTTCTAGAGTCACCCTAAGAGTATGGGTGAACCAAAGGGAAATGACACCTTCCAAAGATTATAAACCAGCAATGAGTCAGGCCCTGAGGGATTTGAGGTCATCTGCCTTTTGTTCCCTGCCCAAGCTGCAAGAGTATAGAGGATAAATCCCCAATGAAGGAACAGAATAGCCTTTTCAATTTTTCATATAAAATTCCCAGTTATCATTCAGGAAAGTAATAAGCATGCTAAGACAAATAAAGGAGAAAAACAGACAACAGAAACAAACCTATAAGTGACCAATATCAGAATGGGTGGAGACATATAACTACAGGTATAGTATTTATAGTTCAGTGAAAGAAATAATCATTATACCAATGGATAAAGGGCAAAAATCTGAACAGGTACCTCACAAATAGACATTTCCAAAAGGTCAATAAGCATGTGACACTGTTCAGCTTCATATGTTATCTGGAAAATGCAAATTAGAATCTCAAATTTTACTGAAGATTTACCAAAACAGTGAAAACGAAAATGTCTAGTATGAGGATTGGCAAAGAAATGGAGTCTTTAGAATCCTCATACACTATTAGGAGTAATGCCAATTATACAACTACTTTGGAAACTGGTTCAAAGTATCTAGTTAGGCAAATGCGTTTACACTTACAGTCTCGCAGTTCCCTTCGTAGGGACAGGCAAAACTAAAATGCACAGAATTATGCATCAAAAGACATGTATAAAAAAGCTCATAGCAGCACTATTCATAAGCCTGATGGCATGGTAATGACCCAAATACACATCAGCAGCAAAATGATAAATGGCACTATAATCATAAAAGTACCTCAAATAACAAGGAGGATGAATGACCTACTGGCAAACAGAACAACATGGATGAATCTCACAAATACAACGTTGAGTGAAAAATATCTAATTACAAACTTCATATGGTGTAATTCTACTTACATTAAGTTCAAAAATTGGAAATCATAATCCAAGGTATTAAAAGTCAGAAAAGTTTGAAAGGTAGTAATCTTTGGAGTGGGTAGAGACCAGGTAGAGACACAGGAAAGACTTGAAGAGTCTGGGTTTAGGGTCATTTCTCTGCCCAGGATCATATTGTCTCAACCTATCCTGTCTGCCTCAGCCACCATGGCTGTGTTGAATACAGCTGTTCTCTGGTTACATTTGTTGTTGGACTGTGTCTTCTTTTCTGCCTGGAGTTTCTCTGCAGCTGCCACATGGAATAACTATAGGAATCTCCTCAGATATTCTGGAACTTATGCAAATATGTAAATACAAGCTAGTCTCTACCCCTAATAGCCTTTGCCAATATGAGACAGAAGCCAGTTGCTGGTACTTCTCTTTTCTTTGTTTCATGCAGACGGCTCTGAGATAATCACAATTGCTTTTCAGAGATGCCCAGCTAAACTGAGCCCCAATTACCCACAACAGTAATTAGCTCAACATGCACTCTTGAATTATATATCCCTCTTTATGGGTTCCTCTGTTTTTTAGTATCCACAATTATGTTCCCTTTTGTCCTTACCATACTTGACTACTTGCCCATAGTTCCTTGTCTCAGGCTCTACTTTTTGGGGGAAACCCAAGTTAAATATATTTGTACACTTGGAAGAAATTCCTCAGGATGAGATTCTGGAATGGAAATACTTTTGGTCAGGAGAGAGTCACACCTGATTGCAGGTGAAATTAGAGAATTGATAATTCTTTGAATACAATAAAATTGCAATTACTAAGTCCTGACTAGTGGTTGATTATAATGAGATACACATAAAAAATGAAGTATTGGTTTAAGAATTGGTGTGGTATTTAAATAGTATAATGACTATGACAATTTTCTGAGTTATTAAAGGTTTTAGAAGCCTAGAAGAAGAAACTAGCATACTAAGATCTGCCAACTATTAATTCTGCTCACCCTGAAAAAACAGATCTTCCATGGCAGCATTCAAAAAGACCCTTCTCTTCATCTGGGAATGTGCTAAAAATTAGGTTCAGAATGTAATTGTAGGAGGGGCTAAGGTCCAGGGAGAGAGAATACCCTGCTTTGACATGTTTCCATGGCATTATCAGAGAGTTGATAAGATTCTACCTATTGTAGGCCAGGTGGCAGATCTTAAGGGACACTTAAGCACTTAAAGTAACAGAGGCAAGATGGATGTATTTCCTATTCCAAGTGATACAAGGAAACAGATGGATGAGTAACAAAATAAGGTGTTACTTGACTTAAGAGAGAAAAATAACAATAACTAAAAAGCAGAAGGCTGAATTCAACCATAAAAATGAAAAAAAAATGCAATTCTATTTTATTTTATTTTTCTTTTCATTTTATTTTTTTCTTTAGAGAGAAGGGAGAGGAGGAGGAGGAGCAGAGGGAAAGGGAGAGAATCTTAAGCAGTCTCCACATGGAGACTGACACAGGGCTTGATCTCACAACCCTGACATCATGACCGGAAATCAAGAGTTGGATGGTTAACTGACTGAGCTAGCCAAGCACCCCTAAAAATGCAATTCTTCACCCAGTTTGCAAATCTAAGCCAATGCTCTGAGAAGACACCTACAGGAAAGGAGGATGATTCCATTTGGGGAAGGATCTTAAGTGTTACTTTATGTGTACAAACAATATTATTCCAGTCTTTTGCCAAAGGAAGCTGAAGCCATCTACCATAATAACCGTGTAGAGGAGTGAAAAACTTTGGCCTTGTTCACCATTATGTCAAGTCAGCGTGCAGAGGAAATATACTCAACAGTTAGTGTGGCTTGTCCTATGGATGATGAGAGTGCCTTACCTAGTTAGCTGTTCTAAGTATAATGGGCTTTCTTATGGAGATTAATATTGATGTAGTGGTATTATCTAATTCATAAATCTTATTCAAATGTCATCACTTACCTACCAACGTCCTTTTTCTAGCCCAGGACCATCCAGGGTCACATGATGCATTTAGTCATCTGGCTCCTTTGTCTCCTCCAATCTGGGTCAGCTCTTTGATATTTCTGGGGGTTTTCTGTGTTTGTGACCTTGATATTTTAAAGTCTCTTTTTAATATCATTTTCCTTCTTTAATCAGATTTGGCTCTAAGAACAAGTACTTAAGTCCACCATCAAAACCCTTAAATTGCTCCCAGTTCTGTGCTTTTTCTCCAGTCTTCCAGAAAAACAAAATTTAAAACATAATATAAAACACTTTGTCTCCACTATTATACTCAGTTTCTCTAATTCTGTTAAAAAATATTTTAAACGGTTGATTATTATATTTCCAAACACTATCTTCTCTTTCTGTGTCTTTCCCTAATTATTTTTTAAGTATTACTGAGTTGCCTTTTCTACTACCTTCAGCATGTATTCAAAATCTTCACTTTCTTCTTATGCTCCTTAATTACTGCCAACCCATTTCCTACCCATTTCTTTGGCAACAAAATATTTTTTCAATAAATATTTATTGGTCAAGGAATATTAATCACTCTTTAAACATGACAGTAGAGAAGAACAGGATAAATAGAAATACCGTCTCTGTACACTTTTACACATTGTGGGAAGACAGAAATCAGATAGAAAAAAGCAAACAGACGTTGGGTTTGGTCTCTTAAAGTAGGGAATCAGGGAATATGACTGGAAATTAGGAAGACACAGATGTGAGTAATTAAGCTATTAAATGATTTATAAACATAGACAAATAGGGGATCCCTGGGTGGCGCAGCGGTTTGGCACCTGCCTTTGGCCCAGGGCGCGATCCTGGAGACCCGGGATCGAATCCCATGTCGGGGTCCCGGTGCATGGAGCCTGCTTCTCCCTCTGCCTGTGTCTCTGCCTCTCTCTCTCTCTCTCTCTGTGACTATCATAAAAAAAAAAAAAAAAACATAGACAAATATGGAGATTTAAAGTATCTCGTATATTACACAGGAATAGACAAAAATTTCTATGCATGTAAAGGAAAGTCCAAAGGCAATGAAAGATAGCTTTATAGCTATCTTCTGTGCTTGTGTCCTACTGTGTAAACTACACTACATGGATTCCCTTGGTGACTGATTTTCAATTGTGTTGGGTGACACACAAGGCAGGAGGAGAGGGAAATTTGCGTAATTCATATTGGGCCTCTGGAGTCCATTTTACCAAGCACCTATGAGATAATCAGCCATGGGATCCCTGGGTGGCTCAGCGGTTTGGCGCCTGCTTTTGGCCCAGGGCGCGATCCTGGAGACCTGGGATCGAATCCCGTGTCGGGCTCCCAGTGCATGGAGCCTGCTTCTCCCTCTGCCTGTGTCTCTGCCTCTCTCTCTCTCTGTGTGACTATCATAAATAAATAAAAAATTAAAAAAAAAGAGATAATCAGCCTTCAATCAAGAACACTTTACAGAAAAAAATGTTTTAGGAGAAAATGAGGTTTCTGTTAAAATATAATGATCGAGGGGACTCCTGAATGGCTCAGTTGGTTAAGCACCTGCCATCAGTTATGGTCATGAGCCCAGGGTCCTAAAATAGAGTCCCACATTGGGGTCCCTGCTGCACAAGGAGTCTGCTTCTTTCCTCTCCCTCTGCCTGCCACTCCCTGCTTATTCTCTCTCTCACACTCTGTGTGTCAAGTAAATAAATAAAATTAAAACATGATGATTTACTATAGAAAAGCCTACTAACTATCTACCATAATCTCTGTATACTTCTTCCTAGTACCCAGTAGATAGACTCCATTTCTCAGACTTTCATGAAGCTCAGTATATCCTTGTAAGCCAAAATCAGGGTGACCATAAGGAGATCATTTGAATCTCTTCCACTCCTGGCTAATGATAACTTTCCATTCATGCCCTTCTCTGCCTATTTCCCTCTCCAGCTACCCAGAATAAAAACAGTCACCTTAAGAAGACAGGGCTACAAAAAAAAAAAAAAAAAAAAAAAGAAGAAGAAGAAGACAGGGCTACTACTATAATCTTGAAACCTCAATATGAAGAATGGCTAGTATAAACCTGCTCACTTCAGGTACCATTAGTGAGCAAGAAGTAATTAGATTATGCTTGAACACTGTGCATTTTCATTTGAGGTCTATAACTAATCGTCAGAGGACCCAGATTACCATAACTAATTCATAAAGAAAGCATAAATTTGAAGAGTTGAGGTAGTGCTTAAAATATGCAATTGTTTTGGCTTGATAGGAGGGCTGATAAGATAAATGAAACAAGATGTGAGCTGAGGAGGCATAAGAACACTGGTTGAGGAGGGGGATTTGCAAGAGTTCTAATGAAGGAGCACGGGTGAGTGATCTCACAGTGCAATGTCAATGAATTAACACCTCACACCCTAGCCAAATCCATCTTTTTTCAAAGACTTATTTATTTATTTTAGAGAGAGAGAGAGAAAGAGAGAGAGAGAGAGAAAGTGAGAGAGAGAGAGAGAGATTGTGAGCAGACGTGGGGCAGAGAGAGAGGGAGACAAGCAGACTTTCTGCTGAGCAGGGAGGCCAATGCAAGGCTGGATCCCAGGACTCCAAGATCATGACCTGAACTGAAACTTAAAGCAGGAGACTTAACTGACTGAGACACCCAGACACCCATAGCCAAGTCCATTTTTAAAAGCCACAGACCACATGACTTCCTGGGATTGTCTCGCAGACACAGGCCCAAATTGAATTCATGGTCTTCCCATACAATTCTGTGACTTCTAGCTTTGCAAAATGGCACTATCATCCACATAATTATTCAAGTTGGAAATCCCTGAACCACAAAAGTAACAACACCAAGTATTATTAACTCCATCCACTCCCTCCCAAAATCTTTACTTTAAAACACAAATCTGAGCAGATGACCCCATCTTTCCTTCCCTTCTTCGAGGCCCCACCCTATTGTGATGAGCCATAAATGCTTGTCTTTTCTCTTAGGATAAATTCAAATTTCTTCCATGGAAGAAGATGCTTCCATTGTATAATCTGACTCTTTGCTTCTCAAAGATGCTGTATACTTTCAATTCAGGGTCTTTGGTTGTGCTATTATTTCTACCTTAGGCACTCTTTCTTCACTTGTGACTCACTAACCCTTCCACACCCTATATCTTTAGGACACTTTCCTTGAAGTCAAACTAATGTATATTCTTATAGAGCCCTCAATGTTTCCATTTGCAGAACTCCTTGTAATAATGAATAGGTTTTTCATATTTGCATAGCTGACTTAAAAGTAGATCCTTTGAAAGCAGAAAATGTCTGTTATGTTCATTATTTGCCTGTTCACTGCAAAACCTGCATCCATTCCAAATGACCTTTACTGTTTCCTCCATAGTCTTGGTCTTTTGCAGTCTGCGGAGTGGGGCTGGAGATGCACAAGGAAACCTCAATGGCTGCAAACTTTATACAAAAGGTACAAGGATTTAAATCCACAAGTAAAGATGTGCTATAAAGAAGTGTTGTGGGGATACATGACTGAGCATTGTGGTTCTGCAGGGCAGATTAGACAGGCAGTGCTGCAGGGAGGATCAGCACCTTGAGATAAATTTCACAGAAAAAAAGCAACGTGATTTGACAGAAGGAATTAGGATCAGAAAATCCCCAAAAGGGAAAATGTGTGGATTCATTCACTCTGCTAACATAGCTATGGGCATACAAAGATAAATAACCATAAGCTCCTCTATCATGCTAAAGACACACAGGAGGAAATGAACAACAAATCTCACTAATGAAATGTGAGAAGTTCTCTGTATAGGTATGTGGTGTATTATATTCCTTTTAGATGAATTACTGAATAAAAAGAGCAAGACTATAAGAATTTATTTCTTCCATTTTGTAAGAAGTTCAGGTTAGGCAATTCCAGGTCTGTTCAGAGGCTCAGTGGTGGGTCTGCTGCAATACAATTTCATAGGCCTCCTGGTCCTACTTGTGTGGGGATAGCAGTGGTACCAGGTATCTTCTGATAAGATAATGACCAAAGTAGTTCTTCTCTGTTGGGAGAAGTCATTGAAAATATGTGACCTCCAGTTGACCCATAAGCTGGACCCTAGTAATTGGAGGTTTCCCTCCCCCTCTCCTGTCCTTGGAATGTGCATTCTAATTACCTTCCCTGCTCCCAGGTTCTGCTCCAAGGACATAGCCTTGAGATAGAACTATGGTGTTCAAACCTCTTGGATGCCATGTATGACTGAACCCAGATAAAGCCTCCTTATAAGCTTTCAAGATTCTGGCAGGTAGATGCAGAGATGAACTTGTGGCTACTCAAGATGAGCCTCATAAGTAAGTCCCTTTGCTTATTAAACCTACTACCCATGAATCTGGAGTGGTTTGCCTCTTCTTTGGTCTCTCCCTGCCCCCACATATGGGAGCCAGTTTCAGATTACACCCAGGAAGCCCCAAGGTTGTGAAGCAACAAATGGTGAGCCAGCCAGGAGACCAAACAAAATTAAAAAAAAAAAAAATTTAAAAGGCTTTGGGAGAGAGGCATCTGTGGAGGACATCTTGCTTTGGCCATTGACCTCTATGTGGGGAGGGTTTGCTAGTAGGAGGATTCCCTGAAAATGCCAGCTGCTTTAATACACTTGTTTGAGGACCAGCTCATAGAGCACTATGACAAAGAAGGGAAATTCATGCATGGCCTGGGCAGGGCAGGGGGTGGTTGGGTAGTGGAGGGGCTGGCCTCTATTGTGGGCAGTTTCCACTAAACCTGATACCCAACTAGAGGCTAAAACTTGAGTTAAAAAGTTGGAAGAAGAGATGAAACCAGAGAATGACATGAGATGTCCACTACTCTGCTAGATTTGAGGTTCCCAGACTAGATGGGAGAGCAGGATGATAAGTTTGGATATCTTAGCATGCCACTTTGCAAGTCTAGGAGCATACAACCTGCCTCAGCTCAAGATCTGAACAATGTGACAAAAACTGTTGGGGACACTAAAAGGTGGAATCTCTGGAAAAGTGAAGAGAATGAAGAGGAGATAATATGGTGATTGATAAGGAAATGGACAACACCCCATTCTGTCTGACCCCCAACACACACACAAAAAACCACCAAATAACGTTTACCCCAAAACACCTAGGAAAAAAAACTTACATTCTTTTTCTTTCCCTTCAAGTTATAAATGTTATCATGTCTTTGAAATATTAACACCCCAGCAAATAGCCAAAACACTGCTCACAGAGACAGGTGGGGAGGGGTGGGGTGGGGAGTACTTTTGAAAATACAGACTGCAGGAGTTCCCTTGCCCCAAAAGCCTAGTCCACAGCCTCCATGAATTCACAAAGCTTAGCCATGTGAGTGGGTACCTGCTTCAGGGATAGCACCCTTAAAATGAAAGCTGTGGGTTTTCTGCTTGTGACTGTATGTTTATATATGCCTATAGATGAATGTTGTGTATATGCAATGATTTTTTTTTTTTTTTTTTTTTTTTTTACTTCCAGAGGGTATTCCCAAAATTGATTTGTGAAAGAGCTAAGGTTTTTCACAAAACTACTATAAATAATAAGGGTTAAAAAATGCCTGTATATAAAAAGTAGGTAAGAAAAATAAAATGTGTTTTTTTTTTTAATAACTAAAGATATAAAGAGCATAGAGGAGGTTGGTTAATAACTAATTTTATTGTAAAATAAAATAAATATTATAGGATTCATTTTAAAAAGGACAAAAGGTTAGTTGATGCAAAAAGTTGCAAAAAAGTCTGTGAAAAAATATTTTAAAAGAAATTTTGTAGATAATCAAGCTAAGACTAAAATAGATTTATTTAATTAAGAGAAGAAAATTTAAAATCAAAAGTACACTGGTATAAAAACAGAATTTGGTTTTCTCTCTGTTAAAAAAAAAACAACAAAGTTTTCTTAGAGCATTGGTCTGCTCTTAATAAAAAACTATAAGCAAGGTTTTTCTATACCTTTAATATAACCTGCCTAGGAGACAAAATTCTGCATCTTATCTTTCTTAGGTCTTTGGTCATTTAAAAAAAAACCCTGCATTTTCTCTATTAAAAAAAGGCTTAGTTTCTTACAACTATGTAATTTTTGTACATGTTAAATTTCATTAGAAGCATAGTCAAATAAGAAGTGATGCTAAACTTTCTATAGCATATATTTATATAAAATCCCTAAAAATCTATCATGTCCGGGGACGCCTGGGTGGCTCAGCAGTTAAGCGTCTGCCCTCGGCCCAGGGCCTGATCCTGGAGTCCCGGGATCGAGTCCCACATCGGCTCCCTGCATGGAGCCTGCTTTTCTCTCTGCCTCTGTCTCTGCCTCTCTCTCTGTGTCTCTCATGAATAAATAAATAAAAGCCTTAAAAAAAATCTATCATGTCCTGATATAATGTTATCAGTCATAATTTTAAAATGTATGTCGCAGAAATCATGAAATTCTCTTGCCAATTGCATTGACAACCTGATCAATTCTTTAATGATAACCATTTTTAAGTCTTTTGTCATTTACAAGTATTGTTTTACTCTGATGCTTTAATTAAAAGTGTTTCTGCAAAAGTGCTTCATCTTAAAGGAAAATCATGGAAAAGACTGACAGATTTCTGATAACCTGATAAGATCAATTCTTCTTTTTTATGTAGGAGAGACAATAATGAAACTTGCAAGTGCCTCCCCAAAGCCACTAGCTCAGCCCCACCATATACCACGAAATAAGAACCCAGAACCTGTTCCTATTCATTTTCCCCACTTCAGTAAAATTAGTCCATTACATTAATGATATAATATCAGCATGTGAAGACTTGTTGACACCCTTAAGACTTTGCTGGAATATCTGCAAGGGAGAAGAGGAGTGGTGAACCTACAGAAAATTCAAGGCCCGGGTACTACCATGAGGTTTTGGGGATTGCGTGGTTGTGTCAGACACATATTCTTCCAGAGTTGTTTGATAAGATACAAGCCTATCCAAGCCCCTAGAATGTAAAGGATATACAAGTCTTTGTAGGGATTTTAGAGTTTTAAAGGACTTTTATTCCCTACCTGCTATGATATTTCTGTCCCTAAATACCATCTAGTATCAAGGCCATGTTTAGAAATGGGTGGTCAGAGCAACAAACCACTTCTGAGGAGGCAAAAGTACCAGTGAGGGTGAAAGTTCTGGACATGTCCCAAGAAGGGCTACCATTTGAGTTAGATGTGTCTATCTCTGGAAGGTGTGGGTCAGGCACTGTGGCTGGGAAAACAAAAGGGAGAGCACTCCTAGGGTTTAGCTTCCACCTCTGGGAGGGGACACAAATCCAATATATGCCCATAGAGGAAAAGCTCCTAGCAGTGTGCACAATTCTACTTCAGGCAGAGCCACTCAGGAAGGAAGGGAAGCACAGCAGCCAATGGGCTGAACTCAGAGTGGCCTGTGTGGTGATCACTCATGAGCACTGACCATGAACCCTTTGTTTTTGTTCTTTTTGTTGTTTTGTTTTTTAAGATTTTATTTATTTATTCATATGAGAGAGAGAAAGAGGCAGAGAGGGAAGCAGGCTCTCTGCAGGAGCCTGATGTGGGACTTGATCCTGGACCCCAGGATCATGCCCTGGGTCAAAGGCAGATCCTCAACCGCTGAGCCACTCAGGTGTCCCACCATGAACCCTTTAAACCAAAGTTGGGCTGCTCTAAAAAGATTAACCCTGTGGCTTAGACAATGGAAAGCAGAGGAGTAGGTAATTCATGAGTGGGCCCTTACGAGGTAAAGATACATAGAGAGAAATTTGGGTTTGCCCACAAGAGCCTGAGGCACTCCTCATTGTTTTCCATGTCCCCCTCATAAGGCACTCTCTCCTCCCTTAGTAATCAGGAAGCCAATAATATCCTAGTTCCAATGTAAGCCCTAGCAGCTGACCCTTCAGCAGACTCAGTAAATTGGGTGCATAGAACATGTGGCCACCACAATGCCTAAGTGGGATGTCAAGGATGCCAAATAGTCCTTAAAATACAATGACTCAGTGCAGTAACAGTATATCCTTTGTGTTCCAAACAATGTCCATGGCAAATACCAAAGGAGTTCAGGACCATCCATCAGAATTCCCAGCTGCTAAGGGATTAACAAATTTGTTATGTTGGCCTCCTGTCTGTGAGTGAGGGCTCTATCTATGACTTTGGTTTGTGTGGCTTAACCCACACTTCTCCCTCTCACCATTTATTTTATTTTTTTAAATATTTATTTATTTATTTATGATAGACATGAGGGGGGAGGGCAGAGACACAGGAGGAGGGAGAAGCAGGCTCCATGCCGGGAGCCTGACGTGGGACTCGATCCCGGGACTCCAGGATCAAGCCCTGGGCCAAAGGCAGGCACCAAACCACTGAGCCACCCAGGGATCCCCTCCCTGTCACCATTTAAATCAGGATGCTACCATTAGGAAATTAAAAAGGGTGAGTAACATGTATGAATACCCCTTTTGAATAGATAGAGATTTCAATACAAGAGTGGGCAAAGAAAACATGAACTTGAATGGAAGGTCCATCTCTTCTTTAACCTGCAAGCAGCAAAACCAGGAAAAAAAGAACAAAAGAAAGGAAAAGAAAAGAAAAGGAAAAGAAAAGAAGAAAAGAAAGAAAGAAGAAAGAAAGAAAGAAAGAAAGAGAAAGAAAGAAGAAAGAAAGAAAGAAAGAAAGAAAGAAAGAAAGAAAGAAAGAAAGAAAGAAAGAAAGAAAGAAAGAAAGAAAGGTCCTTACTCACGGGACAGGACCTATAGACAGAGAAAGCTACACTGGGATTGTGGGAAGTAACTGATTGTATATTTTTTTAATTATTGGGGGTTAGGGATAGCACAAGTCTCCCTGAAATATGGAAGCAAGGTTTTCCAGACCTTGAGGGGCTAACTGCTGCCAAGATAAGGTTACTTTTAAAGATTAAGTCACTAAAGCAGCCATGAGTTCCTTGAGGAAGGTCATGTTCTGCATGTTTCAGATACCTATCGGTGGGTCAAGAGCTGTAAGGAGATTTTAATTTAAGCTACATTTCTTTTGCCTTCATTTTCCACATCACCAAGACACTCAATATTGTAAGGGTATGGAAGTTGTAGGAAACAGCCATTGCCCTCTCACCTTGGATCAACAGTCCTATGTTGCTGAGAATAACAAGCCCCATCATACCTGGGGAAGGAGTCATCTAATGGAATTTACAATGAGATGTCTGACCAGGATGGGTGAGTTACTTTGTACCCAGTGAATGAGAACCATTCAATCTTAACTGGGATCCTAGTGTCCTGCTACAAGTTGTACCTGTTGAGACACACTATATCTGGAATGGAATTCGTACCAGTGAAAGAGGGGAGCAGGTGGGGGTCTTGGTCTGACATATCCCATATTCAGTCCATCTTCTCACATTTGGCAATGCTGCCTCCCCCAGCCAACATATATGGTATGTACAACCAGGTCAGGGTTCTAAAGCTGCCAACCTCCCTGTCCTCCAGCCCAGATGGGCACATTCTGTTTCTCACTGGTACCATCATTTGTTTGCCATCTTTGTTTCCTCGACTGGCCAGAAAGAAGAACATTATAGCCCTTACTAATTTAAGCAAGTGTCAAATGATAGTCAAGAAAACCTGTCTTTACTAAACACTGAAATATTTCTAAATTTAAAAAAACTATCTTCCAAAATAAAATGGCCTTGGGCATTATTATTGCCTCACAAGGGGATATCTGTGACATCCCAACAAAATGTTGTGTATTTATATCTAGGGAGTCTATTGATATTTTGTCTTTATTAAATTTTACAAAAATGAATGCCCTCAGTCACCTAATCCCCAGCCCAGAGGCTTTAGTAAATCAATGGTTTGGATCATGGGGCTCTGAATAAAAAATCTGTCATTGATTTTGGGAATTATTGTCTTAATCTGTGCTTTCTCTTACATGTGCATATATTGCTGCAGTGGCTCATCTGCCTCCAATGTGGCCAGATAGCCACCAAATGAGCCACCTAGGTGCTAATGGAACTCTTTGTTTAGTGCTCAGAACACATTACAAAAAAAAAAGGACATACGAGATTGTAACAGCTAGTCACAAAAAATGAAATGTTGGGAGAAATTGAAAAGCTGTGACCACTAGTTGAATCATGAGCTGGACCTGTTCAATTGGAAGCTTCCCCACCCCCTTCTCTATTTAGAATGTATGTTCCATTTGCCTTTCCCATTCCCAGAAGCTGTCCAGTTAAAGCCTGTATAGAAACTTTTAGGACTTGGTGGGCAAGTGCAAAGATCTACTCGATTTGTAGCTGTCCAATACAAGCCCCATATATAAGTTCCCTTGCTTATTAAAATTGCTGCTTACCCATATAATCTGCCTCTATCTCTCCCTCTATCTTTGGCCTTTTTCTGCCCTTTGCAAATGGGAGTTAGTTTCAGACTACACATAGAAAGCTTCCAGGGTGGTGAAGCAACACCCTTTCTTTTCTTATCTCATCAGTTTTATTGGCAGAGCAGATAAGAGTAAGAGGTGCAGATAATCACAGGAGGCCTGCATCTCCTTGGTCAGGAGTATTTAACATACTATGCCTCAGCTAGGAGTCAAGTTGAGAAAGATAGCAACTTGCTGTCCTGAGAGCTGGGCTGTATCTACAAGCAAGAAAGGAAATGACAGCCACAGGTGCTGTGGTCTGTCAGCAGTATGTTTATGTGTGGAAATCACACAGATATTATTAGCTCTGTCTGATGAGGAAGGTCCTCAGAAAGGATATAGTGAATAAGTCAATCACCTCATGTCTATTGAGCACCAATATTGTTCCTGAAGATGGGAGGCACTGAGGAGAATGGTGGAATAGCAAACATGGTCCTTGTCACTGAAGTTCAGGCCATTGAACTTGTGGGAGTGTCTGGCTGGCTGTATCTTGTCACTCAGATACCTGGTCACATGTCACAGTATCAATATACCTTCTAGCCACCCTTATCTCTAAGGGCAGCCCTCTCTTCAGGCACTATAGGAGACTCACTTCAGATGACAGACATGCAGACCATAACTGAGAAGATATTCCATGCAAATAGGACACAAAGAAAGCACGGGTAGCTACACTTATATCAAACAAAATAGACTTCAAAGCAAAAACTCAAATAAAGAACAAAGAAGAGCATTATATAAAGTGACCATTCCAACAAGAAGATACAACATATGTAAATAATTATGCCCCCAACACAGGAGCACCTAGTATATAAAGCAAATATTAATAGACTTAAAGGGAAAAATAGAATATAATAATAGGGAACTTAATATATCAGTGGAGAGATCATCCAGACAAAATGAATAAGGAAACAGTAGACTTTTTTTTTTTTAAGATTTTTATTTATTTATTCATGAGACACACACATACAGAGAGAGAGAGAAGCAGAAACACAGGCAGAGGGAGAAGCAGGCTCCATACAGGGAGCCCAACGTGGGACTCAATCCCAGGTCTCCAGGATCAGGCCCTGGGCCAAAGGCAGCACTAAACCGCTTAGCCACCCGGTTGCCTGGAAACATTAGACTTAAACAGCACTTTGGACCAGATGGACTTAGATATACACAGAACATTTCATCCAAAAACAGCAGCATACAAATTCCTCTCAATTGCACATGGAACATTGTCTGGGATAGGTAATATGTTAGATCATAAAACAAGTCTTAATACATTTTAGAAGATTGAAATCATGTAAAGAGTCTTTTCTACCTATCAAAATACTAGAAGAAAAGTTTAGAAGACACAAGGTAAGTTATTAGCTGCTCTTAAGGATTGAAAGAACATTGTTAAAAATTTTAATTTTAAATATAAAATTAAAATGTCCCATGCTACCCAAAGCAATCTACACATATAATGCAATCCCTATTAAAATTCTAATGGCATTTTTCACAGAATTTGAGGAACAATCTTAAAATTCGTATAGAACCAAAAAGACTTTGAATAGTCAAAGCAATCTTGAGAAAGAACAAAGCTGGAGGCATCATTATCCCTGATTTCATGCTATGTTACAAGGCTATCACAATCAAAACAATATGATATTGGCATAAAAACAAATACATTGGCCAACTGAACAGAACAGAAAGGTCAGAAATAAACCCAGCTGTGTTTATTGCAGCATTATTTATAATAGCCAAGACATGGAAGAAACCTAAGTGATCAATAGTAAAGAAAGTGTGATATTACATATATATGTATATAATGTATATAAAATTATATATATATATATATACATTCAGCTATAAAAGAGAATGAAATCTTGCTATTTGGGGCAATATGGATAGACCTTGCAGGATTTATGTTAAGTGAAATAAATCTGAGAAACACAAATACAATATGATATCACTGATGTATGAAGTGGGTAAAGTCAGTGAAGGGGTTAAAATGTACACACTTCTAGTTGTAAAAGAAGTAAGTCACTGGGAGGTAATAGGTAGTATGGTGACTTAGTTAATAATACTGTATTGTATGTTTGAAAGTTGTTAAGAGAGTAAAAGTCCTCATCACGAGAACCAAAAGAAAACTGTGTAACTTTCTGTGGTGTTGGATGATAACTAGACATACTGTAGTAATCATTTCACAATACATACAAATATTGAATCATTACATTGTATACCAGAAACTAATATAATGTTATATGTCAACTATACCTAAAAAATAAATAAAAATACAATGAAAATGAATGATGAAAGATATATAGTTTTAAATTTTAGTTTAGTAAATACAAAGAAGAAGTTATTAGCCTTACAGTAGGCAGACCAAAGCTAGAGAAGGCAACTTGGTTACTATTATAAGGAAAATTAAATTTGAAAGGAATTTTTAAAATGTAGGGCACAAAAAGCTAATATTACTAAAGATGGAATTAGGGTTTGGTTTGCAACTCAAATTCTGTGCATGCAAAAAGAGTATCTGTGAGTGGAGACTTTTTACCGCTATGCGGGAGAATAAATAAAATAAAGAAAATGCAGTATAAATTATTTTGCCCAGTCTGTGATCCATTAGTACTTGGTTTTTCTTGTGGAATTTAAACATTCAGCTTTTTATTACAAGTTTATGTCTACCACTTTCTTTTTCCTCTTATATATGAACAATTCTGTTATTTACATAGTTTTTCTTTATTTTTTCTTGTCATAATTTATATACAATAACATTAACTCATTTAGTGAATAATTCTGTGAGTTTTGATAACCCTATAGAGTCACCAAGTAAATTCCATCAACTCCAACCATTCATTCCCTCCAGCCCCTTAAAGCCAAGCCTTTTCTTGATCTCCAGTCCCTGATAGGCAGGGGGCTATTTCTTGTGTGTATGGTTTTACGTTGGCAAAAATGTCATTTAAGTGGCATCATAAAAGGAACCACAGATGTGAGGAGTTTTAGTAATACATAGTCTGGGGGCAAACGCAGAGCAGCCTTTTTATTAGCAGAAGACAGTGATCTCTACTAAACTGTTGGCATTTTATCTCTTTTATAACTTTGTCACTTTTTAGTTGGTGTTGGGTTTATTTGTATTAATGCATAACTGGAAATTAAAAAAATAAGAAATGACTCATGGTCCTTGAGGATGTTGGAGGTATATTCCTCTTCCATCTATGTAACTGGTGGGAGAGTCTATCAGATGCAACCATGTTAAAAAAACTGTAATTCTAAAGATTCTTCCTGCTTCTGGTTAGTGCATAGCACATGGGAGAAATGCTTGCAGATTTTGCTGCCTTTAGGTAAATGTTTTTGGTCTTTATTATGGATTTAGATATATTGTCAGTGAAAATTCTATCTTGTCCTCATGAAGGTTCATGTCCTCATGTGTGCGTGTGTGTGCATATGATTTAAGAAGTGTCTATATAGTTCTGTGGGTTTCAAGAGAACTTTCCCCTTACTGTGATGGTGAAACTTTAAGACATAAATTGTTACGGTTTATGTCTCTTAGACACTTTTCCTCACCTTCCTCGGCTCTGAGAGATTGGGTTACAGAAATGTGCTGCTTTAGAAATCTGAATCCCGCGGAGGGTGGGGCGAACTGGCGGAGGAGTAGTGTCCTCTGCTCACCTGCCCGCCCGCTCACCTAGGTGACTGTCACACCGCCCTGAACACCCACGGATCCGAATCCCACCTGAGAGTAAAGAGACAACAGCGGACGCTACAGAGAGAAGGGTTTTCGCTTCTAGCAGGTAGGAAGGCGGAAAAAAATAAAATAAAAAAGAATCCGGTGGGGGAGGGGCCCCGCGAGGAGCCGGGCTAAGGGCCTCGGGGGCAGGAGAGCCCAGCCCCGGAGAAGCGGGAACTTGGGAACTTGAGAAATCCGGCGGCGGAGGGAAAGGCGCTCAGCAGGGAGGTAGGAGGGGCAGGGACGCCGCCAGTCTGCGGGGGCACGAGGAGAGGAGGGGCGCCCGGGGGAAGGCGCACCCACACCGCGGCCCATCTCCGTAAAGGGCTGGGGGCGCCCGGCGGGTGGTGGCTCCGGGCGGAGGGGCTGCGTCCTGCTGCCTTCGGGAGCCGCGGCCCCGGGAGCGATTCCAGCAGCGCAGGCCCCGATCCCAGGGCGCCAGGGACACAGCCCAGGATCCTGCGCTCCCCCCGGGACAGGCGGAGGCCGGGAGGGCACAGGACAGCGAGGACGCCCCTGCCGCCGGGCGCCCCCAGGCGGTGCGGATCAGTGCACCTGTGCCACCCCGGGAACATGCAGACCAGTGGGGAGCTGCCGTAGTTACTGCAGGAGCTGACTCCAGAGCCGGAGAGCTGGCCGCCGCCAGTGGTGGTGTTCCTCCTGGTGTCACCCTGTGCCTGGGACTGAGTGGGGCCACCAGGGAACAGGGGCCTCATGGGGTAAGCAGCTCCCACTGAGCCCGGCACCCGGCAGGGGGCGGTGCATCCCCCGAGGTGCACACACCTGAGAATCAGCACAGCAGAACCTTCTGCAGAAGACCAGCAGGAAGGACTGGGAAAGAGCAAGTTCTGGACCAAGCAGCGCTAGAAAGCTCCAGGGGAAGTCGTGGGATTTACACTATATAGAACCAGAAGGTACCCCATCTATTTTTTTTTCTTCCATTTTCCAGTACAACTCATTTTTATATCAAACTGTAAATTTCCATTTTTTTCTCTTTTCCCACCATAACTACAATATTTTACCACCTCTTCATTTTTAAGATTCTTCCTTTTTGACATTCATATTTCTACAATTATGGGTCCTAAATATAGTTTCCACTGCTAGATTCCCTTCAACATACTCAACTTAATTTTGGGAGATATATGAGACATGTTTTGTTTTGTTTTGTTTTTCTGTTTTGTGTTTTTTGTTTTCTCTGCTTCATTTTGTTCCACAATGGCAGAAGGTAATACCTTCTAAAAAATGACCAGCATGCACCCAGAATCAAGAGGTATACTGTGCTGGTTCATTCTGTGAGATTCCTCATTCCCATTCTGCCCCCCTCTTTATCTCATTTATGTTTTGGTGGCCAGTGTTGGGGCCGTCTGCAAGTATTTCTTGTTTATATAAATTTGGGACTGAGCATCTTCTAATATCCAGAACTTAATATGCTCAGAACCAAAGATATCACCCTCATTCTAGAACCCCTCAGGTGGACTACATTCTCACTCCACTACAACTGCTTCACCACCACCATCTTCCAGTCCCCCTCCTTTTTATTCTTCTCCTTTCTTTTTTCTTTTTTCTTTTTTTTCTCTTCTTCTTTGTGATTCTTGGCTTTTTATTTTTTTACTACTTTGTTTTAAAATCTGTTTTTCACTTTAGTGGTCCTTTTGTTTTATTTTGTTCTGATCTTTGTTTTCAATTTCTGGTCCCTGACCTTCGCAGGATCATCTAGGATGAAATTTACTTAGGTCTTGGTTGATATTCTTGACTCAGCCCACTCACAGACACTCTGCAGTGAGCAAAATGACTAGAAAGAAGACCTCACCACAAAAGAAAGAATCAGAAACAGTACTCTCTCCCACAGAATTACAGAATTTGGATTACAATTCAATGTCAGAAAGTCAATTAAAAGGCACAAGTATAAAGCTACTGGTGGCTCTGGAAAAAAGCATAAAGTTTTCAAGAGACTTCATGGCTGCAGAATTTAGATCTAATCAGGCCGAAATAAAAAATCAATTAAATGAGATGCAATCCAAACTGGAGGTCCTAACGACGAGGCTTAATGAGGTAGAAGAACGAGTGAGTGACATAGAGACAAGTTGATGGCAAGGAAGGAAGCTGAGGAAAAAAAGAGAAAAACAGTTAAAAGACCATGAAGAAAAGTTAAGGGAAATAAATGAATGACAGCCTCAGAAGGAAAAATCTACATTTAATTGGGGATCCACAGAGCGCCAAGAGGGCCAGAGGGCCAGAAAGCATATTTGAACAAATCATAGCTGAGAACTTCCCTAACTTGGGGAGGGAAACAGGCATTCAGATCCAGGAGATACAGAAGTACCCTCCCTAAAATCAATAAAAACCATTCAACACCTCAACGTTTAATAGTGAAACTTGCAAACTCCAAAGATAAAGAGAAAATCCTTAAAGCAGCAAGAGACAAGAGATCCCTAACTTATATGGGGAGAAATATTAAATTATCATCAGACCTCTCCACAGAGACCTGGCAGGCCAGAAAAGGGCTGGCAGGATATATGCAGGGTCCTAAATGAGAAGAACATGCAGCCAAGAATACTTTATCCAGCAAGGCTCTCAATCAGAATAGGAGAGATAAAGAGCTTCCAACATAGGCAGAAAATAAAAGAATATGTGACCACCAAACCAGCTCTGCAAGAAATATTAAGGGGGACCCTGTAAAAGTAAGAGGAAGCTCAAAGCAATAATCCACAAAAACAGAGGCTGAATAGGTATTATGATGACACTAAATTCATCTTTCAATAGTAAGTCTGAACGTGAATGGGCTAAATGACCCCATCAAAAGACGCAGGGTTTCAGACTGGATAAAAAAGCAAGACCCATCTATTTGCTGTCTACAAGAGACTCATTTTAGACCTAAGGACACCTACAGCCTGAAAATGAAAGGGCAGAAACCATTTATCATTCAAATGGTCCTCAAAAGAAAGCAGGGGTAGCAATCCTCCTATGAGATAAATTAAACTTTATCCCAAAGACTGGAATAAGAGATGAAGAGGGACACCATATCATACTTAAAGGCTCTATTCAACAAGAAGACCTAACAATCACGAATATTTATGCCCCGAATATGGGAGCTGCCAAGTATTAATAACCAAAGTAAAGAATACTTAGATAACAATACACTTATACTGGGAGACTTCAACATGGTGCTTTCTGCAAATGATAGATATTCTAAGCACTACATCACCAAAGAAACAAGAGCTTTAAATGTTACACTGGACCAGAGGGATTTCACAGATACTTACAGAACTTTACATCCAAACACAGCTGACTACACATTCTTCTCAAGTGCATACAGAACTTTCTCTAGAATAGACCACATACTGGGTCACAAATCAGGTCTCAACCAATACCAAAGATTGGGATTGTCCCCTGCATATTTTCAGACCACGATGCTTTGAAACTTGAACTCAATCACAAGAAGAAATTTGGAAGAAACTCAAACACGTGGAGGTTAAAGACGATTCTGCTAAAAGATGAAAGGGTCAACCAGGAAATTAGAGAAGAATCAAAAAGATTCATGGAAACAAATGAAAATGATGATACAACTGTTCAAAATCTTTGGGATACAGAAAAAGCAGTCTTAAGAGGGAAATACATCGCAATATAAGCATCCGGCAAAAAAATTGGAAAAAGCTTAAATACTCAAGCTAAACTCACACCCAAAGGAACTGGAGAAAGAACAGCAAATAAAACCTACACCAATCAGAAGAAGAGAGTTAATAAAGATTTGAGCAGAACCCAATAAAATAGAGACCAGAAGAAATGTAAAACAGATCAGCAAAACCAGGAGTTTGTTCTTTGAAAGAATTAATAAGATAGATAAATCATTACCCAATCTTATTAAAAAGAAAAGAGAAATGGTCTAATTAATAAAATCACAAATGAAAAAGGAGAGATCACCACCAATACCAAGGAAATACAATTTTAAAAACATAGTATAAGCAGCTATATGCAAGTAAATTAGGCAATCTAGAAGAAATGAATGCATTTCTGGAAAACCACAAACTACCAAAACTGGAACAGGAAGAAATAGAAAACCTGAACAGGCCGATAACCAGGGAGGAAATTGAAGCAGTCATCAAAAACCTCCCAAGACACAAAAGTCCAGGGCCAGATGGCTTCCCAGGGGAATTCTATCAAACATTGAAAGAAGAAACAATACCTATTCTACTAAAGCTGTTCTGAAAGATAGAAAGGGATGGACTACTTCCAAACTAGTTCTATGAGGCCAGCATCACCCTAATTCCAAAACCAAAGACCCCACCAAAAAGAATTATAGACCAATATCCCTGATGAGCACAGATGCAAAAATTCTCAACAAGATACTAGCCAATACTATTCAACAGTACATTAAGATTATTCACCATGACCAAGTGGGATTTATCCCCAGGATGCAAGGGTGGTTCAAAACTCAAAAAGCAATCAATGTGATACACCATATCAATGAGAGAAAAAATAAGAACCATATGATCCTCTCAATAGATGCAGAGAAAGCATCCATTCCTGATCAAAACTCTTCAGAGTGTAGGGATAGAGGAAACATTCTTCAGCATCTTAAAAACCATCTAAGAAAAGCCCACAGCAAATATCATTCTCAATGGGGAAACACTGGAAGCCTTTCCCCTAAGATCAGGAACAAGCCAGGGATGTCTACTCTCACCAATGCTATTCAACATAGTACTAGAAGTCCTAGCCTCAGCAATCAGGCAACAAAAAAAACATAAAAAGGCATTCAAATTGGCAAAGAAGAAGTCAAACTCTCCCTCTTCACAAATGACATGATACTGTACCTAGAAAACCCAAAAGCCTCCACCCCAAGATTGCTAGAACTCATACAGTTATTGGGCAGTGTGGCAGGATACAAAATCAATGCCCAGAAATCAGTGGCATTTCTATACACTATACACTAACAATGAGCCTGAAGAAAGAGAAATTAAGGAATCAATCCCAAAAAGATAAATTAAGGAATCTATCCCATTTACAACTGCACCGAAAAACATAAGATACCTAGGAAGAAACCTAACCAAACAGGTAAAGGATCTACACCCTAAAAACTATAGAACCCTTTGAAAGAAATTGAGGAAGACACAGAGATGGAAAAATGTTCCATGCTCTTGGATTGGAAGAATTAATATTGTGAAAATGTCAATGCTACCCAGGGCAATTTATGCATTTAATGCAATCCCTATCAAAATACCATGGACTTCCTTCAGAGAGTTAGAACAAATTATTTTAAGATTTGTGTGGAATCAGAAAAAACCCTGAATAGCCAGGGGGATATTGAAAAAGAAAATCAGAGCTGGGGGCATCACAATGCCAGGTTTCAAGTCATACTACAAAGCTGTGATCATCAAGACAGTGTGGTATTGGCATGAAAATATAGATCAAGGGAACAGAATAGAGAATCCAGAAATGGGCCCTCAACTCTATGGTCAACTTCTATTTGACAAAGCAGGAAAAAATATTCACTGGACAAAGGACAGTAAATGGTGCTTGGACAATTGGACAGCCACGTGCAGAAGAATGAAACTAGACCATTCTCTTACACCATACACAAGGACAAACTAAAAAATCCATGAAAGATCTATATATGAGACAAGAATCTATCAAAATCCTAGAGGAGAACACAGGCAACATCCTTTTTGAACTTGGCCACAGCTATTTCTTGCAAGACACATCCATGAAGGCAAGGGAAACAAAAGCAAAAATGAACTTTTGGGACTTAATAAGATCAAAAGCTTCTGTTCATCAAAACAAACAGTCAACAAAACTAAAAGACAACCTACAGAACAGGAGAAGATATTTGCAAATGACATATCAGATAAAGGGCTCATATCCCACATCTATAAAGAACTAATTAAACTTAACAGCAAAGAAACAAACAATTGAATCATGAAATGGGCAAAAGACATGAACAGAAATTTCACCAAGGAAGACATAGGCATGGCCAACAAGCACTGCAGAAAATGCTCCGCATCACTGGGCATCAGGAAAATATAAATCAAACCCACAATGAGATACCACCTCACACCAGTGAGAATGGGGAACATTAACAAGGCAGGAAACCACAAATGTTGGAGAGGATGTGGAGAAAGGGGAACCCTCTTACACTGTTGGTGGGAATGTGAACTGGTGCAGCCACTCTGGAAAACTGTGTGGAGGTTCCTCAAAGAATTAAAAATGGAGCTGCCCTACAATTCAGCAATTTCACTGCTGGGGATTTACCCCAAAGATACAGATGCAGTGAAAAGCCGAGACACCTGCACCCCAATGTTCATAGCAGCAATGTCCACAATAGCCAAACTGTGGAAGGAGCCTCGGTGTCCATCGAAAGATGAATGGATAAAGAAGATGTGGTCTATGTATACAATGGAATATTACTCAGCTATCAGAAAGGACGGATACCCACCATTTGGTTCGATGTGGATGGTACTGTAACGTATTATGCTGAGTGAAGTAAGTCAATCGGAGAAGGACAAACATTATATGGTTTCATTCTTTCGGGGAATATAAAAAATAGTGAAAGGGATTAAAGGGGAAAGGAGAGATAATGAGTGGGAAATATCAGAGAGGGAGACAGAACATGAGGCTCTCCTAACTCTGGGAAACAAATAATGGGTAGTGGAAGGGTGGTCAGAGGGGGGATGGGGTGAGTGGGTGATGGGCACTGAAGGGGGCACTTGATGGGATGAGGACTGGGTGTTATACTATATGTTGATAAATCAAACTCCAATAAAAAAATATACAAAAGAAGAAAGAAAGAAAGAAAGAAAGAAAGAAAGAAAGAAAGAAAGAAAGAGAAAGAAGAAAGAAAGAAAGAAAGAAAGAAAGAAAGAAAGAAAGAAAGAAAGAAAGAGAAAGAAGAAAGAAAAGAAAGAAAGAAAGAAAGAAAGAAAGAAAGAAAGAAAGAAAGAAAGAAAGAAAGAAAGAAGAAAGAAAGAAAGAAAGGAAGAAAGAAAGAAAAAAAGAAAAAGATATCTGAATTACCCAAAAGTGAGGAAGGAGAGAGTGAGACAAACCTCTGTGGGTAAAGGGTGCATTTTTCCTAAACGAATGTGAGGACCACAGTATAAACAGAAGCAGAGAGAGAGAAATGTCACTGTTGAGGGAAGCATGTAGCATGTGGCCCTGAGAGAGGGGCACAAGGACTCACCACTCCTTAAAAGGAAATGAGTGCATTGCCCACATCTGCTTTCACTGTGGATGTTGCCTGGTTTTAATGTCACTGAAAATCTTAAATCTTTCATTTAGATTCATATTATGACCATAAGGAGTATGTTTTCCAATAATTCTTTTAAATTAAGACTAGCATTTTCAGAGTCTTTCCATATCCAAGAATTTTTTTTGCTGACTTCAATCATTAAATATAAATTTCTGAAAACAGAACTTCTGAGTCACAATTCCTTGTCACTTGCACTCTCTGAGCCCATTTGGAAATGTTTGTGTATAAGCCCTTTGCAGGCTAATTCACCAACAAATGAGTGAGCTCTTTTGTTCAGAATTCATAGTTATATGTTCAATTCAAAAAAGCTTTCTTTAATAATATGCAGTTACGGGATCCCTGGGTGGCGCAGCGGTTCGGCGCCTGCCTTTGGCCCAGGGCGCGATCCTGGAGACCCGGGATCGAATCCCATATCGGGCTCCCGGTGCATGGAGCCTGCTTCTCCCTCTGCCTGTGTCTCTGCCTCTCTCTCTCTCTCTCTCTCTGTGACTATCATAAATAAATAAAATAAATAAATAATAATAATAATATGCAGTTACTGCTTTAGCTTCATTTGTCCAGAGATCTTCCTCAGGGCTACCCATATTTTTTGTGCTATTTCATTTCTCTAATAACTCCTGCCCCATCTCTGGTTTCATTAAAGATACCCTCAAATGTGTCATTCTGTAGTGAGGTGGTATTGTCCCCATTTCTCCCTTCTTGGCTCTCAGGCATAATCAGTAGATGTACCTAAATTATGTATGACACCCCTTCCTGGGCCTATGCTGCTAACTTCAGGCTCTTTCACTGTTGCTATTTCCAATGTCGAACTCCTATCGTCCAGTTCATCTCTACTTTCCCTGAGGGTGATATGATGTTTATATAAATCTGGGGGCTTCCCTATTAAAAGACAACTATCTAGCAATCTATCTCCAAATTTATGTAAAGAATGAAAACCAGAATACACATTCACTTTGTCAACAGAATTCAGATGATAATTTAATGCTTAAAATTCAATGGAATTGGATAATAAAATAAAGCTGGGAGTCACATTTACTTGGTCTCTCTCAGAGCACATAGGGAAATGATTATCCCTTCATGGGTTAATGGGTTCTTGGGCTCAGATATCCAAAGATGATTTTAATCAGAAAATTGAGCAGCCATCTCTTTACTGTGTGTTTGAAGCCTGTCCAAGCAGCTACAGTACTTTTTCTTTCACCAGTATACTCGTAGACAGTCATTAAAGACCAAAATCTCCACTCCTCCCAAGAACAGATAAAGTTTAAGTTATGTACTAAAATCGAATCCATGGACTTAAAGTCTTTTAATCCATATCATTTCGCATGACAGGCATCAATTAATTAATTTTTTAATGCTCTCTTTGATCTTTTATCTCTGCCTGAAGATAGGATTCAGTCACACCCTGTGTCTTCCTGTACTTTCTCTTCCCTCAAATAAGTGAATGCCTATAGCCTCTATTTCCTTTGATTAGATCCTTTAATTCTTACTTACTTTTGACCACAAATTAGAGGATATAGGAAGAAGATTCTTCTTTTTTACTGATATAGGAAGAAGATTCTTCTTTTTTACTGATCTCATTATTAAATCATTTTCAACAATGAATCAAGAGACAAAATTAGTCCTTTAGAAGATTATTGTGAAAGTACTTTATCTAAAGCATTACATCCTGTCAGCACCTGCTTACTATGTTGGAGTTTTGAAAGTTTATTAAATTCACTTATTGATAAAGACTTGATACTGCTTAGTAACATAATGTAATTTTACTCCTGAATATTCATATTCTATGTATCAGTTTTGTCATCTGGCTTTATATTTCCAAATGAATAAATGTAATATTTTAGAAGAATTTGTATTCAATTTCTTAATCAATGACTCATTCTTGTCATTAAAGTACCTTTCTTTGTAGTGCATTAAATTGTCATTATAAAATTTGGGGTTTTATAGAGTAGATATCTTTTGTTCTAGTTTTGGGAAAAGTGTTTTAAAATGTGAGTTCAATAATTCATGAATAAATTAATGTTCAGATAGTAGTCAGGAAATGTCATGAATATTTTCAAGTTGTTTAAATTTAGTCTTGACAGTTAATGAATTAAGTTTTATCCTTATAATGCCTCATTTTATTTTCATATTCTAGTATGAAATATTTACCCGTGATTCACCGAAGGGTGTCACTTTACATTAGAGAATGAAGGCAATAAAAATGATGCAACAATTATTTTATTGTGAAAATGATTATGTAGTAACCATGTAATTATATATTGCTTACCTGAAAAATTTAGACAGTTAAAAATACTTAACTAGAATTCCCTGCTAAGATATTGATGACTAACCAATAGTGATGCCATGTCCTAGAAAGAAAAAACACCATTATAATAAATTGCCTGAATGATTTGCACAAGTACCAAATTTGTGCCTGACTCATGGATAATAATTTGAGAGATCTAACTCTCTACTGACAAACCTTTTCAGGCAATTGCTTTTCTCTCTAGATGAAGACCTAGTAATGACTTTTTAAAATTAATGATACTGAATAGTGTCAGACTATCCTGAAGTACATCTGATACCTGTGAAATACATATATGAGTTGAACCCAAGAATAATAACATGTCTTCCAAAGAAGACTAAGTCACATGTCCAGTAAAATGGAAAAGGTTTGAGGTGTAGTAGGTCAAGTTGAATGACTTTCTGGTCAAAATAGTCATTCTGAAATTCCAATTGCATGTAATGAACACTTGCAGAGAAACTCTTATGTAGCAGGCACTGGGTGCTCAGGGCTAGGGATAGAAAGATGAACAAGATGCTGCCTACTTCTACCTTCCAGATGCTTCCAGTGAACTGGGAGAGAAATCCATGTAAACAAATGAATGCCCTGTAGAACAATCAGTAAAAGTACTTAGCAAATAGCAATTCTCCCACAAAGTTTTTGCATTTTGGTTGAATGGAAGTTGGAACTGAATTTCAGTGAGGACTCCCTGGAGAAAGTAGCCCAGTTACCTCAGTGAGGCCAGCCAGTCTTCACCAAGGGGGTGGTGAAGCCAAAATTTAATCTTGAAGGAGTCACTGTTTTCCAGAAAGAGAGATGAGGAAAATGTAAAGCCTTGTTCTTCTGGGTCTGTGCTCACACCGACCTCTCTGCCACTACCAAACCTGGCCATCTAGATATTACAGTGCTTTTCTTTTGCTTATATGAATTGCTATCACTGTATTCACAGAAGTTGAACTGATCTTTGCAAATAGACTGCGTACTGGTCATTTTACATCTTCCATTGAAGACATTAGCCAAATTAAATCAAGGGTAGCAAAAGGGTGTCCTTCACAGTTAACATAGATATTTTAGTGGTAAAAATAAGAAACCAAAATTATAAGCTCAATAAATCATGTGGTACACTTAGCCTTTAAATGCATAGGGAAAACTGAGACCTAAGGCTACCTGATTTGAGTAACATCTTTTTGTTCACTGGGGCTTGACTAGAAGAGTTATTTATCATCTCTGTGCCTTTTTTAAAAAGCCTACATATGGATGTATGGATAATACCAATTTTACATAAAATTACTCTGAGGATTATATGAGATAATCCATATAAAGTTCCTGTTGCAATTCACTTAAAAATTCCAATTACATTCAATACCATTTTACCTTAGAATGATTTACAAGTCTAAATGACTTTAAATAGTATTTCTCACATGTTTTAAACCATGATTCTATGTATTATAAGTCAGTAATTTTTAAAGTGCATATTTTAGAGCCTGAGAATCTATTGGGTTGGGGAAAAGGAACGTAAGTTAGCAATACTAGTCCTCATTCAACCTGTGGAATTTTGAAATATTGAGATTCTGCTGCCAAGTGTTAAAAACCCATTATAAATTATTATATCTTTTTGCAGGTGTGAACATTCATTTTGTAACATATAAGTTGAAAAATATATTTTCTTAAAACAACTTACCTCAAAATCTATATATTTTGAATTTATACAACATATATATACATATATGTTTATATGTGTGTATATACATATACATATATATAATGTTTTAAGTTTTTATTGAACTTCCAGTTAGTTAACAGAGTGTAATATTAGTTTCAAGTGTATAATATAGTGATTCAACAATTCCTTACATCATCCAACGCTCATCACAAGTGCTCTCCTTAATCCCCATCACCTATTCATGCCTCCACCTAAACCTTTTATATTTTAAAATCTAGTTTTTACATCAATAATCTCATAAATAATGTAACATTATTTATAAGCCCTGTAACATTCTCATTTTACAGATGGGAAAATTCAGACCCGGAATTTTTTTTTTTTAAGATTTTATTTATTTATTCATGAGAGACACAGAAAGAGAGAAAGGCAGAGGCACAGGCTGAGGGAGAAGCAGGCTCCATGTAGCGAGCCTGACATGGGACTTGATCCAGGTCTCCAGGATCATGCCCTGGGCTGAAGGTGGTGCTAAACCACTGAGCCACCTGAGCTGCCCAGAAAATTTAAGTAAATTAAATTACGTAAAGTTCTTATTGTCTGTAGCTAACAGATTTACCAGAGTTAAACATATTTTCATTGATTTCAGATCCAGAGCGTTATTTTTTTAATTAAAATCTTTATTTTAAGATAAATATATGTTCATATGCCATGTGAGAAATAATACAGAGAGATCCCATGTACCCAGTTTTTACCCAGTTTCCCCCACCTGGTGGGAAAAAGATCATATAACAACTAGGATATTGACATTGATAGAGTAAGACACAGAACATTTCCATCACTGTAGGTTCCCTCAGGCACTGTATAGCCACATTCATGTCTCCACTACCACCAAAAACCCCACATCCCCACCCCTGCCAACATCTGACTCCTGGCAACCACTCATCTGCTTTCCATTTCTAGATTTTGTCATTTCACAAAATATTATATAAATATAAACTCATAGAATTTATAACTTTTGGAGCTTGTCTTTTTCTCTCAATACAACTCTGGAAATGTAGGTTGTTCCATGTATATATAATTTCTTTTTGTCATATTCCATGGTATGGATGAATGATTTTTTTTTTTTTTTTTAACCATTTATCTATCAAGGATATCTCTCTGGTGGTTTCCAGGTTTTGACTGTTTCTAACTAAAGGATTAAGACAAAACATACATTTTTAATAATTCATTATCAATGTTGAAATGTGACTTTGTGGTCTTAATACAATGCAGGTTGCTTTATTCCCTCCTCAAATCAAATATGTTGATTAGAATTGTAGATGGGTTCAGAACTATAACAATATAATAGTTATGCATTTTCCTCTTTACACCTGAACAAAAACCAAGCTCCTATCAATCCTATGGACTGACTGGGGGAAATAAAAAGTTTTCTTCATTCTGATTTTTAAAGATTGTGTTAATTCATTAGGTACAAAAAGTTTTGAAACTTTACTTTTTAAATATCTATATTATGTTTTGGTAAGGCATTTATTATCTTTGTGAATGCTTTAGTAAAGGAGTTAAGAAAAGGAGAAAGAGTTCATCTTCCATCTCTCTAACACAGCCATTTACTGATTACATTGAATCCACCTTGTACCAGGCTCTTAAAAAGGAGAAGAAATCACAGTGGGCCAAGAACAAAGCACCAGTCACCAGCTCTCTTAAGTTCCCATCTAGGTCTGAAGCAGGAGGCACTCAGGTCAGGACTGGGCATTTCTTGCATGGTGGAATGGTTAATGAAGATGACAACATTAGACCTTGGCCTTACTAGTGCTGGGAAAAAGCCAAGAGGTCCCATGGGATTTCACATCCACTTGAAGAAGAAGCAGGATGTATATAGAGTTGTCCTACTTCATGACCTGAGCTCAGATCTTTCTGCTCCTAAACACTGAAGCAGGAAGATTTTCCTTTCCAAACCATCTCTTCAAGGTTGTTCTTTCTAATGCAGTGCTTGCTCCTAAGTTACACCAAAGGCACTTTAATAAGGAGCAGGAAATGAATTCTTGAATATATATTTAAAATTGTATTTTATTAAAATATGTTTAAATATATTTTATTAAATATGTTTAAAACATAATTTAAGAAACATTTCTATTAAAATTTAGTAAAACTAGAAACCGATATTATATTTTTAATTCAAATTTGATAAAACTAGAAACCAAACATTTCAGTTACTCATTTTGCTTTCTTTTTTTTTAAGATTTAATTTGTTTGAGTGAGAGAGCACAAGCAGGGGTGGGGGTGCAGCGAGAGGGAGAAGCAGACTCCCTGCTGAGCAGGATGCAGGGCTAGATCCCAGGACATTGGGATCATGACTTGGGCTGAAGGCAGACACTCGCCAACTGAGTCACCCAGGGGCCCTCACTTTTTTTTTTTTTTTTTTTTAAATCTATCATAGTAGCACAGCATGCAAACAATTTTCTTTCATGGGGAAAAAAAAAAAATCAGAGTTGGCACTTTAAGAAATCCCTGCAGGAGGTGTTGACTGTGCATATCTTACATTTTACCTCCTCCTAATTCTTTCAGTGGCCAGTGTTGACTTGACAACTTACACTGAGTTTAAAGATTCTTCATATATTCATTTAAAAATCATATAGCCACTGAATGTGCTAATGCCAGGTACTAGAGATATAACTCTTACTGGTATAGCCTTGTCTTAAAGTGCGCATAGCCCAGTAGGTGAACTGGTGAGTGATATAGTCCAGGCTTTAACACTCATGAGAAGTCCAGGTCTGTGAGAGCAGGTTCATGTGTATCTCCCTCAACAACATAGCCCCAGCAGCTGGAATAGTAATTGACATACTTTACATATTCAGAAAATATTTGCTAGATTGAATGAATGAACAGATAAATTATGGCATAATGAAGCTTATAAGCTTACAAGTTTATAGCAGCCTTCACATTTTTAATATAGGATTACATAGATTGGATCAATAACCCATACAAGTACATATATTGTTTATTTTAAATATTTTTTCTTTAAAAATAAGAACAAGAATGTACATTATGTCTGCACCATAAAACATACCTGACATAGAACATAGCTTTATGTCAGATACACAAATGGACAATGACAGATCATATGTGATAAAAGGAAATCTGACCAACAATCTCTATAGCAACCGTTGCAGGATGATCAGCACTTGGTCCAAAATTTCCAGTTTTTCTATTTTTTGGCACTATTTCCAATTCAAGATCAACCATAGAAAGCCAGACACTCCTTAAACCAAAGGTTGCTTCTACTTAGTCCACTTCCTGCTTCCCTATGTCATGACATCCAATCAAAGGATATCAGAACCTTTCTTTTTTTTTTTTAACTGTAAAGTTTTCCCATTCCTTTTCCTACTTTTGAGTTTCTGCCAAATGCAAGTGGCATGGTTTGCTAAATAGCAAGCTCTGCATAAATAGCGTCTGTTCTCATTTGCGTGGTCTTCATTTAGTTCACAAGACTCAATAAAAAATGAAAGTAAAGATCCCAGGCCCACATTTGGTATTGGAGTGCTCAATAAATGGACAGAAAAAAAAAAAAGGAATGTACTTTATGGATTATTTGGACAATTTAACAATATAAAATTATGAAATGTTACCTGTATTTCCAGGATCTCTGAAGTACAATTAAAATTACTGATATATTTTCTTCCAATATTATTAAGTGCTGGGAATTTTCAAATAAAATAAGTGTCCTAAAACATATTAGATTTTGATCCTTTTTAAATTAACATTATATAATGAACAACTCAATTTTTAAAAAAATACACCATTTTAAGGCTCATAATATCAGTACATCAACATTTTCTGGCAATTTCCATAGTACAAATGTTTGTTCTCATTTTTGTCTCTCTAATAATAATGTGATAGATAAAATATGTTCTCCTAAATGTTTGTTTCTGATTATCTCCTAACTGAATTTTTGTTCTAGTTGCTATTGTTTTTCCTTTGAAAAACTACCAAAAATAAAAAGAAGACTAAAGAGGGTTTAATATCAACATAAAAGTTTTATTTTCTACCCATAAAAAGAACTGTGCCCTTTCTGAACAATAGAATTCTACAAGTAAAAAAGGAAAAAGTTCATTTATATTCTAGTTACCTGAAATGAGTTTTTGCTTCATTTCTCCCAGATCCCTCATTATTTTCAATAATTATTGTACCCAAGCAATGTAGCTGGAGTTTGAGACAAAAATTGATAAATATAATAGCACTCTGTTGGACTCTATTTTATTAGGGGAGAGGAGTAGTAATAACAGTTACTAATAACTAAGAATCTAGTAGTAAATGAACATAGACTGACTATAAATGACTACTTATAGCTTAGAAACATTGTAGAGGACAAGCCATGCTATTTAGATAATGCCCACTTGTGGCTCTGCTATAAATAACACTCCTGGATTCTAATAGAATCCAGCTGGAGATTTAAATAGCCATTAATAATAGCTGAGCATCTATTCTGTGGAGGCCGAGAAAAATTAAGTCCATCCCACCTAAAGTTTAGCATTAGCACAAGTACAACCATCTTAGGCCCCTGTGAATAAGAGCTGACTTTACAGGAAAAACTGCAGAATGTCCTCGGCAGGGAATCCCATATCAGATAGACAACAGAGCTCAGAATTGCCCTCAGCAGAGAATCCCATATCAGAAAGACAATAGAGCCCACACCCATGGTAGAAAGTCTCATATTAGAATGAGAACAGAGCTCAATGCCCTTGAAAGCCCCATATCAGAATGTAAACAGAACTTGAGAAATTCCTCCACCCCTTCTGAAAATCCCCTAGAGGAGCCCATAAAAAACCCAGCTGTAACCCACTTCGGGGTTCAAGTCCCTGCTCTGCTATGTCGGGTATACTTGGACCCAAGCTCGAGCTTGCAAATAAACCCTCGTGCGCTTGCATCAGGGTCAGCTCCTTGGTGGTTTCTCGGATTTGCAATCTCGGGCACAACAATTCCTGGTAAGGTATTGTGCTAGGTAAACAAAACCTTATTCTCAAGGCACTTTCAGAGTAGTACTACAGTTATTTAAAAACATACACATAGCCAAATGAGGCAGATTGTAATAAGATGCAATAAGAGACAAACTACAATGTAAAGAAGAGTGATTTATTCATAAGAAGAATCCAGGTAAATGTTTGAAAAGATGACAACTTAATTCTACATCTATTTGGCAAATATGTATTGAATGCCTATCATATTTTCTAATGTAAGGCACATAGAAATGAGCTAACCAGAAGTCTTGATCTTATATACCTTATATTCCAGTAAAGTAAGGCAAACCAAAAAACAAAACAGAAAAAATTATCACTTACTGAGATGAGCAAGACCTAGAAAGACCTGACTTGTGGGACAGAGTAACAAGAATTCAATTCAGTCAGAGTTAATTTTAAAATTGAAAGCAAAGAATACATTTTTTTAAATATATGAAAGAGAATTTCAGATCAAAGAAGAATTTTAGAATCAATTTTCTGGAGCTCTAGAATTGAATCCAAAACTTGCTGCAATCAGAAAACTGCTTAATTAAAAGAAAGTGGGGGCAGGAGGTGCTCTGGTGATTTTTGATTAGAAAATGTCACATTTCTGTTCATTCACCTACCATTGCCCATTCTCCAGCTAATGGTAGTGACTGTAGCTGTGGTAGGATGACCTATGTTCCTAGGTGGCTTAGTATGGACCTTGTTCTAAAAATATTGTGATTCTTAATACACATATGCTTTAAGTGCTGTGTTTTAACCTTTCAGCACTTCCCTGAGGGACAGACACAGAGATTGACCTTTGTTTTTCCTTCCTATTCTCTTAGGCTGAAGCAGCTTTCCAGGCAGTGGCCCAGGTTTTGTCAAAATGTTCACAGACATACACTGTCCCTGCTCACATATGGCTAGGAACAACACACAGGGCAAAAATCAAGCATGAGACCCAAGTATAAGAAGAAGGAGGCAGAGAAAAAAAGACTTTTTCCAGGAATAAAGACTTAAAATAATAACCACATATGCCAGGGAAATAAGGAATGCAATATGCATGCCTAGCAGGGGATATATGCTCAGGAAACATGAGAGAAGACTATTTGCACATGAGCCCTTTAGAAGCAGGAGGTGATGGCAAAGGCAAAGCTCTAGCAGTCTAGCTTAGCATTGAAAGATTACTCCAGCTCAGAGCAACAGAAACTAACCAGTGTCAGTGACAGTGTGGAGAAATTGGAACTGTTCTACATTCTTGGTAGGACTGTACAATGGTGAAGCCACTATCGAATGCAGGTGGTAGTTTCTCAAAATGTTAAATGAATAAATGATCAAAAAGCAGAATCAGAACTGTAAGTATGGAGAAGAAACTGGCGGTTGCCAGAGGGAAAGAGGTGTGAGGATGGACAACATGGGTGATGGGGAGGCATATAGGCTTCTAGTTATGGAATAAGTAAGTCATGTAGATGACACGTACACATAGAAAGTATCATCAGTAATTTGTATGGTAACAGATGGTGGCTACCTTGTGGTGAGCATAGTACAATGTATAGACTTGTCCAGCCATGATGTTGTACACCTGAAATTAATGTAACTTTGTGTGTTACCTGTACTCAAAAAAAAAAAAAAATTAAATAGAAATACCATATGATCCAGTCATTCTACTTCTAGGTATATGCCCACAAGAACAGAAAATTGATAAATACATGTACATGCATAGCAGTACTATTAACAACATCCAAATGTCCATCAGTGGATGAGTAGATAACAAATTGTGGTCTGTACAGATAGTAGAATATTATTCAGTCATAAAAAATGAAGTACTCGTATATGCTATAATGTGAGAAACCTCAAAAAATTAGGCTAAGTGAAGAAAATAGACACAAAACATCACATTTTCTGATTCCATTTATATGAAATATTCAGAATAGGCAAATCCATACAGTTCTATGCAGACTGTTCACTGTGAGAAGATGAGGAGAGGGATGAAAGGGGAACAACTGCTTAAAGGGTACTGGGTTTCTTTTCAGAGTGATAAAAATGTTTCGAACTAGATAGATCTAATGTTTGCTGCACAAACACTGTAAATTCACTAAGTGTTACTCAGTGAACTATTCCCTTTAAAGTGGTCCATTTAATGTCATATAAATTTTGTATTAATTAAAAACTCATGTAAATGAACTCAGTAAATTGAATTAATTCCTAAAGCAAAAGAAAGAAAAAAGAAAAAAGTAAAAAGTAAAAAGAAAGCCAGTGTCCAGAAGTTCCCTGAAGTCTTGTTTGTGTTTTTCCTTTTCTCTAATATATTTTTACCCTAGTAAAAGACTGTGGTCCCTGTGGGGAAAGTTGAGGAGATTAGCAGTATAAATTTTTGGTAGTGTACCAGTGTTGTTTTTCAATGGAACTCAGCCTTTCCTTCATTCAAGGGGTTTGGGGTCTATAAATTGGCTGAAATTTGAGAATTAATTGAGGGATCACCTATTTTTATGATTCAGAATAGACTTTTGTTCCCTTCTCCTAGAATGTCTCTGCTGAAACAGATCAGGTAATAATTCAGTAGGTTTCATATCCATTCACTTGTAGGAATACAATGATTAACTAGCTAACACCATAGGTTTGCTTTGACTCTGCTGTCCATTATCTACATGCTGTGCTTGGCATCTGAGTGTACCCTCTTGGCCCCTGGGCCTGGGATCAAATTTCTCTACTTGTATTTAGGTTTCCCAGCTGAGTGGTTAGAGTTCCCATAGTGGGGTCTCACCTACAGATGAGTCAGGAGAGCTTAGTTCTTGTCTCACAGAGTTGAAGAATGAATCTCAAGGACAAAGGTCAGTGAGTAAAGTGATAGAAGTTAATTAAATAAAGATACAGAGAGGGCTCTCAGAAGTGAGCTGGGGTCCCAACGGGGTTGCCACTGAGGGCTTGTAGGGTTGGTATTTTATTGAAAGCCAACCAGGGAACCTAAATCCTTTTAACATATCTATTGATATCACCATTGAGTAAGGACTAGTGACAACATCTTTAATAGCTTACTTCCTTTGTAGGTATGGTAATTCTTTGTTGGTCACAGATGACTATCATAAAAAAGATACCCTCTCTGCCCACACCTAGGGCAGGGTGGTCTGGCTTGTTCCCTTATCTCTGGTTTCCTAATGTCCTACATTTTCGGGAATTTTGTGAGCCTGATTCCATGGCCCCCTCCCTATCTCTCTGTATGCAGCCCTGTTTGTCCCTAATTCACAGAAAGAGGGATCATGGGGCTCTTTAAGGATGCTAGGATATCCCTCACACATTTATTTCTCACAGTTGTGACAGAAGGCCTACCTTTTCTATCTTCCCAATGAATGAGCAGGTATTAAATGAAAAGTTCACTCCAATTCCCCTAGGCCTTTGCATCCCTTTCTCTACATTAAACCACGGAGATTTTCTAATTCTTTCACTATAGGCCATCTGTTTGTTCATGTTTCAGGCAACCAAACAAATTTTAGAGGATGTTCTAACTCACCAAGATAGCCCAATAAACTGTTGGGCTAAACTAAGCAGAATCTCTGCTTAGTAAACTCATATTAATAAATTTGGCCTGAACAAATTAATGTTCCTTTCACCATTATCCCACTCCTTTGATAGCCATTGCCACACATGTTCCAGATTCCTATCTGTGTAGATTAGTCAAGTAGCTCTTTTGGATGTAGCCCACCTCTTTATGTGTCACACTCTGTACCTCACCTTTGAGGGCCCAGTAGGACTTAAGTCTCCTTATAGAGACTAGAAGCAGAGATGGGTGGTGGGTGCATCTTGAGAAAAACCAGTCTTGTCCTACAAGGCAACTGCCTCAGGGAAGTCCATTAGCATTATTCTTCAAGTAATACAAGGTTAATCCCCTCAGGCACCTCAGACAGAGGCTGAAAAGGCATCTGATATCACTGTGAGTGGGGATGCTATTGTCTCTGAGTCCACTTTCCCAGAGAGAGAAAGCTCATTGAAATTTAGAGTCTCAGTGTCCTCAGCTTCATAAAGATCTTCCAGCACATCGCCAGTCCAGTTTATAAGATCCCATTCTTTCTTAATCAATGCTTTTTCTTTATTAGTAGATACTGTGCAAGGCTAAAAATTCAAATTGCATTACAATCAGCCAATCACAGGTGAGATTCTGCATTTGATTTTTGCCAGTTTAATCCTACAGCTACAGGAGATAAGGGTTTCCTTCAGGGCACACACCGGACTTCAGGCCATTTATGTGGCACTTAAGCTAGGAATGTGAATCCCTGAACTCATCCTTTTCTTTCTCTGCTTTGTTCAAAATATTAAGAGAAATCATTATAAACAAGCATCATTATATTTGTTACTAAATGTTCTAAAGTATCATATATGGAGTCATATTGCTTTTTTTTTCTTATAAGTGATTGATTAGGAGTATCCATTGCAGATATTTCCCATGTCACTTGACATATCATGCCATGGATCATCAATGCTTTTCTAAAAGGAATACTGTGATTCATATTTTTAAATCTAATCATAGGGCAGCCCCGGTGGCACAGTGGTTTAGTGCCGCCTGCAGCCCAGGCCGTGATCCTGGAGACCTGGGATCGAGTCCCACCTCAGGCTCCCTGCATGGAACCTGCTTCTCCCTCTGCCTGTGTCTCTGCCTCTCTCTCTCTCTCTCTGTCTCTATGAATGAATAAATAAAATCTTAAAAAAAAATCTAATCATATGAAAGAGGCAATTTAGAGTCCATAGATTTCAGATTATGGAAGCTGAGAAGCCCCAAGACCTGTTGTCTGCCAGGTGGAGACGTAGGAAAGCTAGTGGGATAGTTCAAAGCCCTGAAAGCTGGGGTGATCTGATTCTATTTAGGCACTCAGGGCCACATGAAGGACAACACTCTGCTTTAGTCTGTCCACCAATTTATATACCAGTCTCTTTTGGAAAGACCCTCCCAAGACAAATTCAGAAAATGTCTTGTCAGATATCAGGGACCATCCCACAGTCCAGTCTAGTTGATACACAAAATTAATCATCAGTTTGTCATAAAATTGTATTGAGGAAGTTAGAATGTCGTTCAACATACAGATATAAATGCTAAAATGTATACAGAAAAATGGTTACAGAAAAAGATTTTTTGGGGGGGAAATATTGGATTAATTTTCCAGGCTCTACAACTTCACAGAAGACTAACAATGGCCACATAAATCACTTCTGTTAGTCTTCAAACATTGCAGAAATAGGATGTATATAAATATCTATATGTTCATTTTATTTTTTTTAAATCCAGAAAATTGAAAAAAAAAATCCAGAGAACTGAGACTTTCCAAAAATGGAAACTAAAATAATCCCAGCTTAATACAAAAATGCATTTTCTGGCTTTTAATTGAAATGATTAATGCAATTAATAGTGATTACTTTTTCTAATGAATACTTAATTTACTCTTTGGGAAATGACTTATGATTATAACTCATTACCAAATAATTGCATGCTATTTAGTGATTTGTGTCATGTTGTTAATTCATACTAATGAAAAAGACCAACATCTCCAAACTTAAATTCTAGCCTTCTGTGTAAATACATTTTCTTTTGATAATAAAACTTAATATTAATAAATGTACTTTTTTGCAACTGTCTAATGTTTCTTTAAAAATCAGTTATAGGGGGCTCCCTGGGTGGCTCAGCGGTTTGGTGCCTGCCTTTGGCCCAGGGTGCGATCCTGGAGTCAAGGGATCGAGTCCCACGTCGGGCTCCTGGCATGGAGCCTGTTTCTCCCTTTGCCTGTGTCTCTCTCTCTCTCTCTATGTCTGTCATAAATGAATAAGTAAAAAAAAAAAAAAAAAATCAGTTATAGGATAGGAACAGTATTTTTGCTTAAAGTAGGTATTGATAATTGGGAAAAGGTTATTGTTGTGTCCAAGATTGCGAATCCGAGAAACCACCGAGGAGCCGACACCGATGCAAGCCCACGAGGATTTATTAGCAAGCTCGAGCTTGGGTCCAAGTATACCCGACACAGCGGAGCAGGGACTTGGACCCCGAAGTGGGTTACAGCTGTTTTTTTTTTTTGTTTTTTTTTTTTTTTTATGATAGACACACAAAGAGAGAGAGAGAGAGAGAGGCAGAGACAGAGGCAGAGGGAGAAGCAGGCTCCGTGCACCGGGAGCCCGACGTGGGATTTGATCCCGGGTCTCCAGGATCGCGCCCTGGGCCAAAGGCAGGCGCCAAACCGCTGCGCCACCCAGGGATCCCCTGGTCTAGGGGATTTTCAGAAGGGGTGGAGGAATTTCTCAAGTTCTGTTTACATTCTGATATGGGGCTTTCAAGGGCATTGTGCTCTGTTCTCATTCTAATATGGGACTTTCTACCATGGGCGTGGGCTCTGTTGTCTTTCTTTTTTTTTTAATTTTATTTATTTATGATAGTCACACACAGAGAGAGAGAGAGAGGCAGAGACACAGGCAGAGGGAGAAGCAGGCTCCATGCACCGGGAGCCTGATGTGGGATTCGATCCCAGGTCTCCAGGATCGCGCCCTGGGCCAAAGGCAGGCGCCAAACCACTGCGCCACCCAGGGATCCCCCTCTGTTGTCTTTCTGATATGGGATTCTCTTGAGGGCAATTCTGAGCTCTGTTGTCTTTCTGATATGGGATTCCCTGCCAAGGACATTGAGAACATTCTGTAGTTTTTCCCGTAAAGTTCAGCTTTTATTCACAGGGGCCTAAGATGGTTATACTTGTGCTAATGCTAAACTTTAGGTGGAATGGCCTTAATTTTTCTTGGCCTCCACAGTTATTGCTGAATTTTACTTACTTGGGATTATAGACAAATTGTCAGTAAAAAGAAGTGATCAGTTGGAGTTGGAGTCTAGATTCCTGTTGTTTACCATTCCAGACAAACCTTCTACGTGTATATCATTTTACTCTGAGATGATTCTCCCATGAAATTTTCCATTTTTCTTTGAATGCAATAGGCGTTCTTTCTTTCTCCTCTGCTGGAGAGTCAGTCTACTCAATAGCCACAATCACCCTGAGGTTATAGCAAAGGGAGTTCCAGACAAGCAGAAGCCTCTGTTCTCATTGCTGTCTTGGAGTGAGCAGTGGGTAGGAAATGTACATGAATATCAGCTCACTGTATTACACCACCTTTGAGTGCAAACATCTGTTAGAGGTACTAATGCCACCCAATAATACACCCTGTAGACCTCAGTTAAGTTTCTTACCACATATTAGCTTTAGTTGCATCATTTATAAGAAGGGAACAACTACAGACTTGGGCTGTTGGGATGAGTAAGAATTGTGAGACACCTAGCTCAATTCATGGCAGAGTGGCAGTGTTCCATAGATACCAGAATTTTAAAAATTATTACAAATAGTCATTGCTAAGCATACTACTCCTAATGGACCATGATACACACTCTATATTTTGCGTATTTTGCCTTATTGGGAAGCAAAAGTCTAAATGAGGAAAAGGTCCAGTTTTAAATATACTAGAAAATGAAGATTTAGATTATAAAGCAAATTTACACTGGACATTCCGCAATATCATTTTCAATGTTAAATCCAATGTTTGGTGTGGAGGCCGAGAAAAATTAAGGCCATCCCACCTAAAGTTTAGCATCAGCACAAGTACAGCCATCTTAGGTCCCTGTGAATAAGAGCTGAACTTTACAGGAAAAACTGCAGAATGTCCTCAATGTCCTTGGCAGGGAATCCCATATCAGAAAGACAACAGAGCCCACGCCCATGGTAGAAAGTCCCATCTTAGAATGAGAACAGAGCTCAATGCCCTTGAAAGCCCCATATCAAAATGTAAACAGAACTTGAGAAATTCTTCCATCCCTTCTGAAAATCCCCTAGACCAGCCTACAAAAAACCCAGCTGTAACCCATTTCAGGGTCCAAGTCCCTGCTCCGCTGTGTCGGGTATACTTGGACCCAAGCTCGAGCTTGTAAATAAACCCTTGTGTGTTTGCATCAGTGTCGGCTCCTCGGTGGTTTCTCAGATTCGCAATCTTGGGCACAACATTTGGCACTGAACCTACTTTCTCAGTAAGAACTAAAAATTATCCTATTTTCAGGAGAAGCCTGGGAAAATGGTGGAATAGGAGAAGGACCGTACAGCTCATCTGATCCATGGATATACTTAGATAACAGTCATTTCAGTGTAACAACCCATAAAATACAGTCCGGAGACTGATAGAACAGACTTTCCATAGTTAATCACAGGAAGAGTTCATACTGAAAAGAATAGGAGGGGCAGAGACACAGTTACAAATTAAACTCCTGGCAGGACTAAGAACAAACAGGAAGGACACCACAAGCACAGAGAAAGAAAAGGAACAGACCCTACAGGAGTCATCCCCTGCACCAGGGGCCCCCACTGGGAAGATGAGTCCCCTTAACATTTGGCTTTAAAAACTAGTGGACTTAACTCCATGAGTCTTTTCAGCATAGAAGCAGCAATTTAAAAACACCTGCTGTACATGGGAAAGAGATTTGCTTACTAATCTCAGGATGTGTGCTGGAGGAACAGAGATTTTTGGGAGACATCTCCAAAGACAAAGTATCTAGGGGCACCATTTCTCTCCTCCAAACTCCAGCCTAGATAACCAGACACCTGCAGAAAAAGGCACGAACACAATCCACCTAGCTTGCTCACTCTGTTCTGTACCATATTCTCCTATGGATCCACCCATCTAACCTACTCCACTCAGCAGAAGTCCCTCCAAAGAAGTTCCTGACATGTTTCTGCAAGCAGACCCAAAGCAGCCAACACTATTCCAAAACAACTCCTACTCTCAGGCGAGAGGAAGATAACCACAACAACTTGATTATAGTTCCAGCAGTACGCTGAGGGCACACCTAACCTGATTGCCAGCCCTGCCCACCAACGAAAACCTCACAGAGAGGCAGCACAAGGAGAAATCTCTATTCCTGGGTTCACTGTGTCCCCAACAAACAGACTGGGAACAACAATAGGCAGATGTCTTTCTGGTCTGACTGCAGACCCTACCCACCAACAAAAACCTCGAAGAGGACAATGCAGGAAAAATGTCCTACAGTTCGATGTATCCATAGATCTGGCAAACAGGCTGAGGGTAGGCATCTGGTCTTCCCCAACTATAAGCCCAAGCAGGCCCCAGACTGGCCCCTTAATAGCACAGGAACCAAACCCTGCTTGCAACAGGCAAAGGGGCCATTGCAGATGACTAGACTGAAGACAAATGTGAATCAGTCACAACAGTAGGGTACATCCAACACACATAGGAGATACCTCTGAAGTGTTAGGTTCTGGTGAACAAGAAATATTACACTACGGGGCACCTTAAGACTTCTTCATACAGCCACCACTTTCAAGATCAGGACACATAGCTGTTTTTCCTAGTATGTGAAAAGAAACACAAAGATTTAGACAACATGGGGAAATAGAAGAATGTGTTTTAAATGAAAGAACAGGATAAAAATCACAACAAAAGAGCTAAATGAAAAGGAGATAAGCAATATTCCTGATAAGGAATTCAAAATCATGGTTATAATGATACTCACTGGACCTGAGAAAAGAGTGGAGGATCTCAGTAAACCTTAAACAAAGAGATAGAAGATATAAAAAAGAACCAATCAGAGATGAGGAATTCAATAACTGAAATTCAAAATAAAGTACAGAGAATAAATGGTGGACTAGAGGAAGGAGAAGAACAGATCATTGAACTGAAAGACAAAATAATAGAAAGCAACCAAACTGAATTGCAAAAAAAAAACCAAAAAAGAATAATTTAAAAAATGAGAATAGGTTAAGAAAACTCAATGATGCCATGAAGCATTATAACATTTGTATTATAAATATCCCAGAAGGAGAACAAAGAGAAAAGGGGTTAGAAAATTTATTTGAAGAAATAATAGTTGAAAACTTCCCTAATCTGCAGAAGGAAACAGATATCCAGATCCAGGGTGCACAGAAAGCCCCCAACAAAATCAACCCAAGGAAATCCACACCAAACACATAGAAACTAAAATGGCAAAAAGTAGTGATAAAGAGAGATTTTTAAAAGCTGAACAAGAAAAGAAAACAGTTAAATACAAGGGAAATCCTTGTGAATTTTTCATCAGAAACTTTCCAAGCCAGAAGAAAGTGGCATGATACATTCAATATGCTGAAAGGAAAAAAAAACCTACAACCAAGAATATTCTATCCAGCAAGCTTATTATTCAGAATAGAAAGAAAGATACAAAGTTTCCCAAACAAAAATTAAAGGATTAGATCACCACTGTTACCAGCATTCCAGGAAAGGGAATTCAGTGAGTGGAAAGAAAATGCCATTATCAGGAGTAAGAAAGTGGAAAATTTCACAGGTAAATACAAACATAATAAAAGTAGTAGATTAATCACTTATAAATCCAGTATGGGATTAAAGAACAAAAATAATAACATCAATTATATCTATAAAAATCAGTCAAGGGCTTCCCAGAATAAAAATAGGTAAAGTATGACTTCATATATGTAAAATTTGGTGGGGGGGAGTAACATTTAGTGATTTTAGAATGTGTCCAAATACAAGCAACCATCAATCTTATATAGATTGCTATATGCTTAGGATGTTATATATAAACCTAATGGTAATCACAAGTCAAAAACCTGTAACATGTGTGCATAAAATAAAGGGAAAAGAATCCAAGTATATCAGTAATGAAAGCCATCAAGCCACAGGGAAAAGGAACAAGAGGAGAAAGAAACAGAAAACTGCAAGAACAACCATAAAACAAGTAGCAAAATGGTAGCAAATACATACCTATCAATAATAAATTTGAATGTAAATGGACTTAACACTCTAATCAAAAGATGTAGGGTGACTTAATGGATAAAAAAGCAAGGCCTATTTATATGCTGCCTACAAGAGATTCATTTTAGACCTAAAGACACCTGCAGATTGAAAGTGAAGGGATATCATGCAAATGGAAGCAAAAAGAAAGCCTGGATAACAATATTTCTTTTAAACAAAATAGACCTAGAAAACAACAACAACAAAAAAAAGAGACTGTAACAAGGGACAAAGAGGACACTGAATAATCATAAAGGGAAAAATCCAACCAGAAGTTATAAAAATTGTAATTATTATTTTTTAAAGATTTTTTTTATTTATCTATTCATGAGAGACACAGAGTGAGAGAGAGGGGGGCAGAGACACAGACAGAGGGAGAAGCAGGCTCTATGCAGGGAGCCCAACGTGGGACTCAGTCCCAGGCCTTCAGGACCACAACCTGGGCACTAAACTGCTGAGCCACCCGGGCTGCCCTGTAATTACTTATGAACCCAACATGGGAGCACTGAAATGCGTAAAGCAACTATTTACAGACATAAAGGGGAAAAAAATGATAGTAATGCAATAACAGTAGAGGATTTTAACATTCCACTTACATCAATGGATAAATCATTCAGATAAAATATCAACAGGAACACAGTGGCTTTGAAAGATACATTGACCCAGATATATTCAAAACATTCCATCAAGAAACAGCAGAGTATACATTCTTTTCAAGTACACTTAAACATTCTCCAGGATATATCACACAATAGGCCATAAACAACACTCAATGAATTCTAAAGGATTAAGATCATATCATACATCTTTTCCAACCACAACAGTATGAAAATAGAAATCAATTGCAAGAAAAGAAATCTGGAAAGAACACAAATACAAGGGGGCTAAATAACATGCTATTAAACAATTAATAGGTCAACTAAGAAGTCAAAGAGAAAATAAAAAATACTTTGAGATAAATGAAAATGAAAATACAGTGGTCCAAAATCTTCCAGATGCATCAAAAGCTGTTCTAAGAAAGAAGATTTTAACGATACAGGTCTACTTCAAGAAGAAAAGTCTCAAAAAAACAACCTAATGTTATACCTAAAGGATTTAGAAAAAGAAAAAACAAATCCCAAAGCCAGTAGAAGGAAGTGATTGATAAAGATTAGAGCAGGAATAGACATACAGACCAACAGACAGACAGACACACACACACACACTAGAATGAAACATTAAAACCAGGATCCAGTCCCTTGAAATGATGAAGACAATTGATAAACCTTTAGCCAGATTCATGAGAGACAGAGAGAGAGAAAACACAGATAAAATCAGAAACAAAGGAGAAATAGCAACCAAAATTACAGATATATGAAGAGTTATAAAAGAATATTAAGATAAATTATATGTCAAAAAATTGGACAACCTATAACAAATAGATAAATTCCTAGAAGCATACAACTTTCCAAAACTGAATCAGGAAAAAATAGAAAATTTGAACAGACTGATTACTAGCAGCAAAATAGAAGTTTTCAAAAAACTCCCAACAAACAGAAGTCCAGGACCAGGTGGCTTCAGAGGTGAATTCTACCAAACTTTTACAGAAGAGCTAATTAATACCTGTTCTGAAGCTATTCCAAAAAATAGAGGAGGATGTAAGGCTTCCAAATTTATTCTACAAAGCCAGCATTAGTCTGATACTAAAACCAGATAAAGACACCACAATAAAAGAAAAAGGCTATTTCTGATGAACATAGATGTAAAAATCCTCAACAAATATTTGTAAGCCAAGTCCAACAATACATTTAAAAAGTCATTTCCCATGATCAAGTGGGATTTATTCCAGGGATGCAAGTACAGCTCAAGATTTGCCAATGAGTGAGATACATCACACCAACAGAACAAAGGATAAAACCATATGATCATCACAACAGATGCAGAAAAAAAAAAAACATTTGACAAAAGACAACATTCATGCATGATAAAAACTCTCAACAAAGTTGGTTTAGAGGGAACATGCCTTAACAAAATAAAGGCTATATCTGAAAAAAATGACAGCTAACATCACAGTCAATGGTGAAAAACTGAAAGCTTTTCCCTTAAGATCAGGAGCAAGAGAAGGATGTTCACTCCTACCACTTTTATTTAATTAGTACTGGAAGTCCTAGCCACAGCAACCAGACAAGAAAAATAAATAAAAGGCATCCAAATTAGTAAGGAAGAAGTAAATCTTTCACTATTTGCAAATAACATGATACTATATATAAAAAACCCTAAACCCCTACCAAAAAACTACTAGAGCTAATAAGTGACCTCAGTAAAATCATAGGATACAAAATTAACATGCATAAATATGTTGCATATATACACACTAATAATGACGTAGCAAAAATAGAAATTAAGAAAATAATCCCATTTACAATTGTACCAAAAAGAATATAATACCTAGGAATAAACTTAACCAAAGAGGTGAAAGACCTATACTTCAAAAACTATAAAACATCAGTGAGAGAAATTAAAGATGGCACAAACAATGGAATGATACCCCATGCCCATGGATTGGAAGAATGTTGTTAAAATATCTGTATTAACAGAAGCAATCTACAGATTTAATCTAATCCCTATCAAAATAACAATTTTACAGAAACAGAACAAATTTTACACCATATTTTACAGAACTAGAACAAATAATCCTAAAATTTGTATGAAACCAAAAAAGACTCCAAATAACCAAAGCAATCTTGAAAGAAGAGCAAAACTGGAGGTATAATAATTCCAAATTTCAAGATATACTACAAAGCTATAGTAATCAAAACAGTATGGTACTGGCCCAAAAATAGACACATAAAGAGTAATAGAACAGAATAGAGAGCCCAGGAAATAAGTGCATGCTTTTATGGTTAAATAATTTATGACAAAAGAAGGCAAGAATATAAAATGAGGGGAAAAAAGTCTCTTCAACAAAATGAGGGGAAAAAAGTCTCTTCAACAAATGGTATTGCAAAAACTGGACAACTATATGCAAAAGAATGAAACTGGACTATTCACACCATGTGCAGAAATAAAATGAATTAAAGGCCTAAATGTGAGAACTGAAACCATAAAATCCTCAAAGGCAGTAATTTCTTTGACATTAACCATAAAAATATTTTTCTAAATATGTCCCCTCTGGCAAGGGAAACAAAAAGTTAAACTATTGGGACAATAGCAAAATAAAAAGCTTTTGCACAGCAAAGGAAATCATCAACAAGACTAAAAGAGAATCTACTGAAAGGATGAAGATGTTTTCAAATGATATATCTAATAAGGGATTAATATAAAAAATATAAAGAACTCATACAATTCAACACCAAAAAAACCCCTCCAAATAATCCAATTAAAAAATGTACAGTGAATATGAACAGACATTTCTCTGGAGAAGACATACAGATGGCCAACAGACACATTTAAGGATGCTCAACATCACTCATCATCAGGGAAATGCAAATCAAAACCACAATGAAATACCACCTTGTAGCTTCAGAATAGTTAAAATAAAAAACACAAGAAAAACAAGTGTCAACAAGATTATGAAGAAAAAGTAATCCTTCTGCACTGTTGGTTGGAATGCAAACTGATGCAGCCACTGTGGAAAACAGTATGAAGGTTCTTCAAAAGATTAAAAATAGTATTGCCATATGATCCAGTTGTCCCACCACTGGGCATTTAACTAAAAATAACAAAAACACTCATTTAAAAAGATATATACACCCTTATACTTGTTGCAATATTACTTACAAGACCCAAAATATGGAAGCAACCCAAGTGTCCATTGGTAGGCAAATGGATAAAGAAGAGGGGATGTGTGTGTGTGTGTGTGTGTGTGTGTGTGTGTGTGTTTTCAGCCATAAAAATGAATGAAATCTTGCCATTTGCAACAGCATAGATGGAGTTAGAGGGTAAAGGGCTAAGTGAAATAAGTCACTCAGAGGAAGGCAAATACTATATGATTTCAATCATATGTGGAGTTTAAGAAACAAAAGAAAGGAACAAAGAGAAAAATAGACAACCCCCCCCAAACAAACAAAAAACAGACACTTAAATATAGAAAACAAAATGATAGTTGCCAGAGGGGAGACGGGTAAGTGGATGTGTGAAAAATGTGAAGGGGATTAAAAGTATACTTATTGTAATGAACACTGAGTAACTTATAGAATTTTTGAATCACTGTATTATACACCTAAAACTAATATAACACTCTGTTAATTATACTTGAATTTAAAAAATTATCCTATTTTCAGGAGCCTAGCACAAAGTTGATACTAACAAATATCTATGGAATGAATGAAAAGATTTAAAAAATATTTATGAAATGAATCCTTTCAAATAGCTACTTCACAGTGCTAATGGTATCTAAACTTAGAATATTAGGAAATTCAAACATTTTTGTGTATTTCCCTTCGCCCTTACCCAGATGTCTTCAGAGACAACTCCATGAAGACAAAAGCAATATATGTTATGTGTACAAGTTTGAGCTCGTCAGCCAAATAGATAAGTTTCCTGATAAAACACCTATAATTTGTTTCTAAACTGTGTCTCAATGTAGCCAAATAAAAAATACCTTTTTATATGATATAATATACAATATATGTTACTATATGTGTGTGTGTATATATATATATATATATATATACACATATATAGAGAATTATTTAATTAATACAATTACAAAAGAAAACCACATGAACTACTTTAGACTTAGTTTCTGTCCCACAATCTTAAACTAACATGGTATATCTATTGATTGAAAATATCAAACTAGGTTTATTTCTTAAAATTTTATTTATAGACTTTAGTTCTAGAAAAATGCTCTAGACAGGTTCAAAATAACATGCCTGACTCACTGATATTACTGATGTTACCTAGATTTCTATCTGACCAATATCCTGTCAATCAGAATAAAGAAATAATAACTTTGTAAGGAGTAGCTAGATGCCTGAGGTGGCAGCCAAAGTATTTAATAAAAATGAATGATGGCACAAGAGATTATGAATTGCACATACTTGCTGTAGCTTGATTAGAACAACAGTGTTAGGAATTTTTGATCCCATATCCCTGTAATCTGTCTAATGTCTTATTTCCAAGGAAGTTACGTTTATTGAACACATATGTGTCAATACTGGCCTAACTTAAAATATCAATTCTAAATACATCTGATTCCAAAATCTCTGAACTGACCTTTAGGTAAAAGCTAAGCAAAAAGTCAGTATAATAATAATAATAAAAACAACCACCCAGATTTCTACTTCTTGAATTGATAATCAGAAATAGGAGAGGAAATAAAAAAAGTCCTAAATCCTAACATAGAATAGAAATAGTGAGAATAATATTTAAAGGTCTCCAGATAATGGCATCACGGGTGGTATTTTCTATCTACTGCGTCTTATGAAGTGTGTGAGCCAGCACTCATCCCTTCAATTTTCTAAGGTTGTTTATCTATAAAATTGAGATCACAATAGATTGTTGTATGGGGTTGTTTTGAGGGCATTGCTTGTCCTGAGTTACTTCCATTGTCTCCCTTTCCTATTTTATTACAAGAGTTCCTTTACAAAATTTTCTTAAGTTGTGGATAACTCATTCAAGATGGCTATCGATTAAAGCCCTGTATTGAGCATATCACCAAATTAAGCAGGAGCAGATGGATCTTGATTAATTTGCATAGTGACACTTTCAGAGGAATCTAGAAACACGTCACTACAGACCACCAGTAGTATGGCTATGCCTGAACATGTCCAATAGATACTTGGGTGAAAAGAGCTTAGCTGATTTAAAGGTGACTGTGTTAGACTGCATGGATACTATTAATTCAAATATCTCCACCAATCACAGTCCTAGCAGGAAACAGAATCCACCCCAGACTGTTTAAATGTTGAGTTTTTAATTAAGGAACTATAAGAGTAGAGTGTGGTGAGATTAAGGAAAATAACAACACATGTTGAAATATCCAGGAGAACAACCTTTTGCCACTACAGCATGGAGGAAGCAGGGGAGAAATACTCTGTTTTATTCTACCTCTCAATAGAATGCCTGTGTTTTCCAATGCTCTTTCCTAAATGAAAGCCAACTGACAAAAGATCTGGGATGATGGGGGTACTTCAAGCAGAGGCTTGTGGGCTACAGAAATGGGCAGAGGAGGGTAGAGAATAGAACACATCTGGGAGTGGCAAATAGAGAATAACCAGTGAAACTCAACCACATCTCCATGCAGCATTCTTTCCTGCCTTTTGTTCACATGAAGAAAATCTCAGGTTTCATTGGCCATGATCACGATATATGATATGTATGTTTCCTTTCAGAACCTAGATTATGACATTAGACTCCACTTATTTACAAATAGAATATTGAAGAAGAAGTAGAAATAAATAGGTAAGATAAAATACCCACAGTGACCACAGTCAGTCTCTAAAAATGATCATTAGATCACAATTGATGATCATAATGTCCTCCTTCCATTATTTATTTTATGACCCTCTTACCTTATTGACTAACTGAGGTTCTGTACCAGGAGTGTGATACAAATCTTCAATCTTGATGGATCTGTGTCAAGATATTGCCATTTACTTTTATTTTATCTTAATTTTTAAAGATTTTATTTATTTATTCATGAGACATATATATAGAGAGAGGCAGAGACACAGGCAGAGGGAGAAGCAGGCTCCCTATGGGGAGCCTGATGCAGGACTTGATCCTAGGACCCCAGGATCATGACCTGAGCCAAAGGCAGATGCTCAACCACTGAGCCACCCAGGCATCCCTGTCATTTACTTTTAGATGCATGGTGTGCCATGGCTTCTAGGTATAGTGTCATTGACCCAAAGGTGTTTAAGTAACCTGGGTTCCTTGTGGCAAGTGGGACCAGTCTTCTAAGCCAATAGGGTCACCTTCTTCTATGATTGCTCTTTTAGTGGCATATGGTACCCAAAATGACTTGAAGAGCATCTCAGCTTCCAATTCCATGCTGCCTTTCTTGATGGAAGTAATTTTCTCTTGGAAGCTAACACCTTCAAAGCCATTGAATCCAAGGGTGAGATAGGAAGCAAAAAATCCTCAGTGGTTGAGAGGCAAATAGTGAAAGGTCACTTAGTGTTAATTCTCCTGTAGTATTAATTCTCCACCAGCCCTGGACTCTTGTGTTGAGGAGATGAGTCCAAACAGCAACATATATTAGTTGCATGATTAGAGTAAATGCTGTATCCAGGATGGTCTTATTTCAGACGTGAGTGGTAGATTATGGTTGGGTGTGGAGATATACTACCAAGTTCCACCTTCAAGAAAAATCAGTTGCCTTAGTGCTGTAAATGTTATCCACCTAGAGTCTTTACCAGTCAGTGACTTCAGAGATTATTCTAGCTCTGGAGAGCTACTTCATTTAAGGCCATTTTCTTTTCCTGTACAGGCCATGTTAAGTGACTTACTGAAATAGATTTTGAAGTTCTGGCAATTTTGGCCCAACAGTGAATAACCCAGTCCTTTTCAGCTCCAGATTACCTATGGGATCTGAAACCATAAGATCTGAATCACAGATCGCATTCTTTCTCTACCCAATGACACTTCCTCCTTTCTTTTCTACAGATGATAATTCTAGGGAGCCTTACTGAGAAACATACCAGACATTAAACTCTGTCTGAGAGTCTGCTTCCTGGAGGACCCAAATTGTCACAAACCATCCTTCAGGTGGTGCCATGACTAGAGCCTTCCATAGTCCAAGTCTTATATTTATCAGGTCAGTGACTTTTGAGTGATATGATTTTGCAGTAAGATGAGTAAATTTAATGGCAGGGACCCTTGTACACTTCTTCCCTGTAAAACAAATTCCTTGTTCAGAAACAATGTGTTATACAATACTATGTTGGTAAATAAAATATTCTGAATTTTATTATTATACAGATAGCAATGCTGGCAGAAGTGTTATGGGCAAAGAAATATAAAATATATCTTTTCCCTTTTCCCCATGAGAAAATCACTGTCTTATATGGAATGGAAGTTGTCTAATGTATGGAAATACTCCCAAATTGTTACCTACCCGCAGGGAATTGTGCCAGACTGACTGTGCAAACCCTGCTGGTAGCATTTAATGGGAGAGATTACCAGAGAGATAGACTATGTTTTGGTGAGATAAAGACTGTGTTGAATGTATGCTTGGCCTCCTTCATGACACTACCAATGTTTATGTAAATCAGTTACATACTCTGGAGAGAAACAGAGATCAGAAACTGACTGAAATCCACAAATCAGGTGGGTTTTTTTTCCACCTGATTTCCCACCTGATTAATGAGCATCTTCCTCACAACAGATGTCCTGTAGGGAATAGCCCCAATAATTCCATATATCCCATCATACTTTGTGCCTCTTCTGAGAAATTAATCTATATTGAACATTCCCAGATCTTTTTGTCTTCAATCTTCCAATTTTCTTGCCCAGCAAGACAAACCATATTCATGCATATTTTCCTACCTCACACCATTTCTTATTCATAGTGTGTTAAAAGCTGTGGCATACACTAATGTCTTCTGTCAAATTACCACTTTCCACTGTCTTCCATAACACCTCTGAGTGAGGCTCAAATATGTTGTCATTCTGTTTTCAGCTTGTGTTCATAACCAATCTGTGAATCAAGCTCAGCCATTTATTTTCCATCAATGGTCCTTAGTGACCCTATTCCCTGAAGCAGAGCCCTGGTGCAACAGTAAGAGACGTTGAGCCTGGGTCACTTGCTAATACATCTTACTCTGCTCTGGTTTTGTTTATTTCTTATCTGACAGATTGCCTCTTCAACCTTCATATGGATTGTTCCTAAACTCAAATGATCTGACTTGATGTATCTCATATAACTCAACTCATGATGGGAAGTTTTGACCACAAAGTCATTTAATTCCTCATGGTCAAGCACTTCATACCTGCCAGGTGCAGTAGCAGACCCAAAACGGCTTTGTTCTGTTTTGTTAATGTATCTACTGCAGGTAACACGACCTTGCTTCAATACCTCAGGAGTAAATGTTATACTTTTCCTATTGGGACTTGCTGTACACTCCATATAACATTTTTCTACTATGGGATGATAACACTAGAGTCTGATTTGCTTGGGCTAATGCTCCTGTGTCTCAGATAGCAGGGCTGGTTGCATTGTAGCCTGGATCTTTTGCAAAGCCCTTTTCTTCTTCCAGTCCCACTTGGAGAATTCTCCCCAGTAAATTTCCTGCATATGGATCTCCACCTCAGAATCAGCTTTCTGGAAATCAGACTCATTTACTGGGTTACCCAAAGGCAATAATTTACTATTTTAAGTATTATAAATAATATGTAATAAATATCTGTTATAGGTTGAATTGTGACTTTCCACCCTCTACCCCAAGATTCATATGTTAAAACCCTAACCCCTAATGTGACTATATTTGGAGATAAGGCCTTTAAGAAGGTAATTAAGATTAAATGAAGTGAGGCCCTAATCCAATAAGTCCTGTGTCCTTATAAGAAGAGGAAGAGCTACCAGAGGTCATTCTTTCTGGGCGTGCAAAGAGAAAAGGCCATGTGGGAGTACAGTGAAAGTGGCCATCTACAAGCCAAGAAAAAAAGCTTTCACCAGAAACTGACCCTGCTGATACCTTGATCTTATACTGTCAGCCTCCAGAACTGTAAGAAAATAAATTTATATTGTTTAAGCCACTCAGACTGTGATATTTTGTCATGGCAGCCCAAGTTGACTGATACAACATCTTTGTTCAACCAAGTGGTTAATTGAAAAACAAACAAGCAAGCAAATAAATAAACACAGTTGCTAACTAAATATTTAACTGACACACAAAAATATGAAATCAATTTGGCTCATCCAGGCAAAAGGTACCCCTGTATTGATCACTGCCATTTTTTATGCTAAATTAATGTATTGGTGATAAAAAACAAGACATGTTCACATTAAATAAATACTAAAGGCCAGCAGAGAGTGAAATGTGTGTTATATAAGGACAAGTTGTGAACAAAATACATATTGAATCTGCTCCCTCATAAGATATCAACATTTCTGGAAAGAGTTGGATAAAGAACAGCAAAGCCTTAATAAGTTGAACATTTCCAACCCAAAGAGTTGGAACTAAACAAAGATGGTAGACAGAAGCTATGCTGATCAGTTACTCCAAGACTGTCAGTACCAAAGCAATTGTATCATCAAAGTGCCATTTCTAACATAATTTTATTAAATAATTGAAAGATGCCAAGATAGGGTCATAAATTTTGTGGCTATTTGATTATATTTTATTTGCACTCATTAGAATTTCTCAAAATGGATCCTCTCAATATATATCTTACTGGTCCAGGAATTTGATAAGACCTGTTTTGCCTTTTTGGCGTTACTAATTTAATGTGTATGTTTGTGCATGGATGTGTGTACACCTGTGTGCCCACAGGTTCATGCACTCATGTGTGTGTGCCCCTCTTGGACCATTTCAACAATCACTTCTTTATTGAGCACTGCTATGCAATAAGTGCATTTGTACTTATGACTGGGTTGGTGCCAAATGATCACCTAGCTCTGTAGTGTTTTATTTTTAATGTTGTATTCCTCAAATAGGTGCAGGAGATACTCAAGATTCTAAGAGGGGATCCAATAGTTCTCAACCTATATGGGAGACTTCTGTTTGTGCTTCAGGCAAGACAGTCTTATTATCTTCTGTCAGCTACCTCAACTGTAGACACAAGTTCTCATAAAAGATTCTTGGTCAGATGGCATCATCATGTCTATTTCCAAAGTTCTAAAGAGTATACTAGGGTAAAATTTAATCTGGCCTTCCCATCTTCAAAAGCCTGAATAATGGACTTTTTAAGCTTTAAAATATTTTCCAAAAAGCTTATTTTGTATTTTACTAGAGCATTGGAGATTAATAATTAATTTCAAACATTTCAAGAAATAGTACATAGGAGGTACATAATCTTTAGGAAGTAGTAAAATCCAAACAAATCAAAACAGAAACGTGAGAATCACTGAATTAAATGCATTGATAACAATGTTTATTGAACCTATTTTGGCCTTTATCATTTTTATAGAACTTGATGGTGATAATTAACATAGTCACACTTGTATCTATGTAATACATTATCAGTTATGTCTTAATTATGTCTTAATCTGCTAAGTATTAATATAAAGGTTTTATTTCATATACATTATATAACTGAGAGTTTTATGATTTGGAGATTTTAGTGATACTTATCAACACAGAAAGCATGTTAATAAAAAAAAAAGAAAGTATGTTAATGATATGAAACAAAAGGAAGAATAAAATAAACATTCTGATGAGTAATAATTTGCACTCAAATATCATGAACAAAAGATGGTGAGGGTGGATTTATTTGGGATGTACCAGGAACAAAAATGAATGAAGTTAGTTTAATATAGTTTCAACTGGAATGACAGGAATTCAATCAGTGAAAAATCATTCAAAACCAGAGGCTGAAAAATGTAAATAGATACTTTACCAATCAATTATAATTACTTAGTTTGAAAATTCTAACTTATAAATGAGAAATCGGTAAGAGGATATTGAGATAGAAATAAGTACTAATAATAACTGATGATTAAAGAGATTCAGGAGAAAATGGGATTGATAGAAAGGCTTTTGTCTTTGTGGGGTAAAGCCAATGGGGACATTAAAACAGAAAAATATTATCATGAGTCAGCTGTGGCCTCAAACTCTGAACTTCTATGGTAAAGAGCTATGGGAGGTCCAGGGCAGCAGTCCCTGGCACAGAATCACCATGAAATGGATGCTGCAGCATCTCCCTTATTGATATATTCAGTAACATTAGGGATAACATAAATCTTAAAAGTGATTGTATTTCTTGTGTTATCTGTTATTACTAACACACCCTTTTACTAAAAAAAAGCTTTCAAAATATGCTATCCTTTTAAGACTTCACTAAAAATGTCGCTGTATTTATTTGTTTATTTATTTATTTAAAAATTTTTTAAAGGTTTTATTTATTTATTCATAATATATATAGAGAGAGATGGGCAGAGACACAGGCAGAGGGAGAAGCAGGCTCCATGCAGGGAGCCTGACGTGGGACTTGATCCTGGGACACCAGGGTCACACCCTGGACCAAAGGCAGGAGCCAAACCGCTGAGCCACCCAGGGATCCCCAATGTTGCTGTATTTAGTGTTTAAATATATCTGCAAAATAGTGTGGTGAGGTTTAGGGGGTTATTTCTTTGGAGGGGTGGAAATCAAATCCCATTCCTCTAAACGAGTTTTATAATAAACTCATATGAAAATGACATCATTCACAAAAAAATATCATGATTTCAAGTGAATGAATAACCTCCTAATGAAATGCCCTAGTAGTTGGTATATAAAGTATTAACATAATATTTAGATAAAATTAGCATGTATGTAAACTCTTGATTATCTAAATTAATGAAGAGAAGTAGGTGGTAGGCAAATAATATGAATATATATTTGACTGGAATGACTATTTGCTTTAGTCCCTGAAAAGAACCAAGATGAGCTGTTAATAGATAAATTTATACCATATAAAAGTGAGAAATAAAGAACACAGATATTTGCTGGGAAAAAAAAAAGATTAATCTGAATATAAAATCTGAGAGCTTAATTTTGGGTTGTCATTTGAGAAGGAGCAGAAGGCTCATGGGTACACACAGTATTGCTCATGGATAAAACCTAAGATATGGGTGAGCTAAAATAGAGCAACTACCAGATACTTTCCTCAAGGGAGTAAGGAGAGGAAGTAAAGGGAAATCATTAACACTATAAGGAGTGGTTGTTGCTGGACACTGTAGTCATCATCATAATATCCAAGCACATTACCTTTATTTAGAAACATATCCAAGCATCTTACATTTATTTTAGAAAACAGCCAGTGCATCTCTCATGCAACCGGTGTTGTCCTGGGCTCATAGAGTGGAACCAGGGAACTTAGCAGTGCACAACAGGCTCCTCAGTGTCATCCTAGGTAGCCAGAAAAGGTTTCCAACTGGTCATGTCCTGGCAAGAGGTCAGAACGATGGGCCCAGGGTCAGTGCCCAGCAGAGAGGGTGAGTGATGGGGCAGCCAGAGCATGGCCATCCAGGGTAGGCCTTCATTGCAGGCTGCACAGGCAGCTGTAGCATCTCAGCCAGGACATCAGCCAGTTCAGATTTGTCCTTAAGAAAACCACTTCCTGAGGAACATCTCCCTAATATTTAGAGCCTGACTGAGGCTAGTCTCCTCCCAGATGTAGATCCAGGTTTATGCCTGAAGTTTCCAAATTGATGAATTCACTTTCAGGAAAAGAAGATTACATATGCAAAATTAGGTACAAACATAAACATTTGTTTAAAAGGAAGACATAAATCTCAATCAGTGACTTGAGCCCTAGAGAATCCCAGTTTCTCCTGAGATTTCTCTCCCAGGAGATTTCATGGAAATGTTTGGCAGGAACACTACACAGTGGCTTCTCCCCCACTGTGTCACTGTCACCACCTCCAGGTGGTCCTGCTCGCAGGGCCCTGACAACAAGGAGCCCCAGCTCCTACAGCAGCAGCACACTGACTGATGTACTTGGCTCCTGACTTCCTGTGTCCTGCCCAGCCTAACCTTTTGCAAGAGAGAAGGGGACTGCTGCAGGCTCCTCCCTACATGCACAACATGGCTGCAAATATTTTGTCTGAGATGTACAGCAAAGGTTAGTAAAGTTAACTTAGCAATGTTAACTGCTTTCCAAAGAGAGCTAAGCTTTGTGGAGACTCAGATGTTCTGCCCATAGGTAGTGTTAAAGGTTTGACTGTGTCCTCCAAAAAGATATATTGAAAATTTAACTCCCAGGACTGCAGAATGTGACCTTATTGACCTTATTTGGAAATAGGGGTTTTGCAGAGGTAACCAAGTTAAAATGAAATATTATGATGGGCCCTAATCCCATATGACCAATGTCTTTACAAAAACGGGAAATTTGGTCACAGAGGCAAGCACAGGGTGGGGGCAGGCATGGGGGACCATATGCAGACCCAGGGAGAGACATCTGAAGATTGGATTGTGCTGCCCAAGCTAGGGATCATCTGGAGATGGTCCTACCAGAAGCTGGAGAAGCAAGGAGAGATTCTTCTGACAGCTTTCAGAGTGAGCATGGCCTTGCTCATACATCGATTTCAGCCTTTTAGCACACAGAACTGTGAGACAATATATTTCTGTTATTCTAAACTGCCCAGTTTTGGGTGCTTTGTGACAGGGGCCCCATGAAACTAGTGTCTTCTTAATGTTGTTCATTATGGAAAGCTATTGTGTCCCATGAGTGCACATGACCTACAACCAACTAAAACTCACTGCAGGCTTTTTGTTAGCCCCCACCTTTCTGATGTTAGGACTCAATGCCTCAGATAAGGACTAGAAATGCTGTTTCTGAAAGGCATGTCCCCTCTAATAGGAATATAAGGTGCTTCTGACATCTTATAGATGAATGACATCAATAAAACCTCAGAATTTGAACTTACTAACAGGACAAAACAAAGTATAGCTTTCTCCTTGTCAATAGTAAATTTAGCCCATGTCTTTCCATCTTGAATCCTGGAAAATGTCCTTCTGGTGGTTACTTATATAAACTCCCAAACTTACATTTGGTTTTCCATTCACAGATTTGCAAAATGCTAGTATTACAAATGAACCTTGGAAAACATTTTTAAAAATCTAGGAAATGAGAATCTACCTTACAGAGTTCCTTGCGTCTGTTGGATGCATGTTTTTCTTCAAATCTTTTGTCAGTTAAAGACCATTCTCATGTCTGCAACAGAAAGTGTCTGACTAGATTTATGAAAGAGCTGGAGGAGTCTTCAATGCCTTTGTCTTACTTATTGTTTCTTCCTCCAGTGCCCAGCAGTCCAGCCCATGTGTCATTGGACAAGGCAGAGCCTGACAACATAAAGCATGCTGCCTTTTGTGTGGATATTTTGTGTGCGTCTAAAACTTACTCAGTCCCCAGTACTAAGTCTTGAAGAATAAATTATAGAGTGTTTTGCTTGTCAATTAACTTGTTGGTGGAAGAATTATCTAATAGAGAAGTATAGAACACCTTAGAAGTGGTTGGTTTGATAGTGGATAAAGTGTTCACCTCACGGTGCCTGTTTACTGTATAGTGTACAAGAAAGAATGTGGGATGGTCATTACTCAATTATGAATTACTATTCATTCAATTATTCACTTAAATAACTTTTCCATGAAGAAGAAGATATATTATTTTAATCATTACATTTACTATTAGTAAGGTAGCATTTATTAAATTATTCAGTAAGCATTTGAGGGTTTACACACTGTGAATATGCTTACATTTAGATATTCTAAGTTGCCAGTCAGTGAGAATAGCAGTAAGTTTCATCTGCTGGGCCCAGACATGGGCTCAGTGCTCTCTCAACATTCCCTCTAACTTCACAATGATGCAGCAAAATAAAGCCACCATCAACTTTAGGAATTAACTTCAGGAATTAAATGGGGAAAATCAGAAAGATTAAGCTATGTGACCAAGGTTCCACATCTTGTGATTGCTGGAGCAGAAATTTAAAACAAGTCTCACCTGCTTCAAAAACCATGTTTAAATTTTTAAAAAGATTTATTTAATTATTTATTCATGAGAGACACATACGGGGTGGAAGGGGTGGTGGGCAGAGACACAGGCAGAGGGAGAAGCAGGCTCCAGGTAGGGAGCCTGACGTGGGACTCAATCCTGGGTCTCCAGGATCATGCCCTGGGCTGAAGGCGGCGCTAAACCGCTGAACCACCTGGGCTGCCCTAATTTGTTTTTAATTTATGAACTCATCATAGTGGAAAGGACACAGACTTTTGCAATAGACTTTAGAATCAAACTTCCAATTGGTAGCCCAAGTGTTCTGTGACTTTGAAATAGGCAGTGCTTACAAAACCTGACCTAGAAAAGATGCTCCACACATATCTGTTCAATGTATTTCTTTTCTTTATCTGACTTTCAGTTTCCTTAACCTCAAAACAGGCTAAAATTACCTACTTTACTAGTTTATTATTAGAAGTCAATGAGCTAAAACCACAGTGAGATACCACCTCACACCAGTGAGAATGGGGAAAATTAACAACGTAGGAAACAACAAATGTTGGCGAGGATGGGGAGAAAGGGGAACCCTCTTGCACTGTTGGTGGGAATGTGAACTGGTGCAGCCACTCTGGAAAACTGTGTGGAGGTTCCTCAAAGAGTTAAAAATAGACCTGCCCTACGACCCAGCAATTGCACTGTTGGGGATTTACCCCAAAGATACAGATGCAGTGAAATGCCGGGACACCTGCACCCCGATGTTTGTAGCAGCAATGTCCACAATAGCCAAACTGTGGAAGGAGCCTCGGTGTCCATCGAAAGATGAATGGATAAAGAAGATGTGGTTTATGTATACAATGGAATATTCCTCAGCCATTAGAAACGACAAATACCCACCATTTGCTTCGACGTGGATGGAGCTGGAGGGTATTATGCTGAGTGAAGTAAGTCAATCGGAGGACAAATATTATATGGTCTCATTCATTTGGGGAATATAAAAAATAGTGAAAGGGAATAAAGGGGAAAGGAGAAAAAATGAATGGGAAATATCAGAGAGAGAGACAGAACATAAGAGACACGTAACTCTGGGAAACGAACAAGGGGTGGTGGAAAGGGAGGTGGGCAGGGGCTGGAGGTGACTGGGTGATGGGCACTGAGGGGGCACTTGATGGGATGAGCACTGGGTGTTATGCTATATGTTGGCAAATTGAACTCCAATAAAAATAAATAAATTAAAAAAAATAGAAGTCAATGAGCTAATAGCTAATAAAGACTTACATGCACTTTTCTTTCAATAAATGTTAGTTTTCACTCCCCTTTCTTCCTCTGTCTTTCAATATTTACTGCACCTAAACAAGAAACAACCAGAAGAATGTGATGTTGCTCTGATTGGGTTTACATTGTATAACTTTTATATCATGAAATACCTTGGACAAAAGAATCTGCTTCATTGTGCATTACATTTTCTGTCAAAGTAAATGAGCCTGAAAATCTATCTCCTTATACAATATTATTGAGTTTTAAGTGGAAATTACAGAACATAACTAACAGTGTACCATGGATAATTTATAATCAAAAGGAAACATCAATACAAATAGATCATTCCAATGTAAAACAGGTGACTTGGTTTTTCTTTTCTTTTTTCTTTTCACCAAATAAGAAAACTCCAGAGAATATCACAAACAGAAAAGGAGACAGTATTCAATGACTTTGCATCATAAATAAAATCACTGAAAAAAGAGAAGAAAAAAATCTTCCTGGACTGGAACCAGCAGAGAAGCACTTAGCGGAGCTGTTTAAAGAAGTTCTGTCAAGTCCCCCCTCAGGTTGAAAATAATTAAGGAAATATCTTACTTAGGGTGATGCAGGATCAGATTGTCTCTTTCAATCTTATTTCTCTTTCTTGTTTTAACATTGATTTTATCCCATTTCACAGTGACGTTCTATAGATGTCATGAAAGGTCATGATGATTTCATCTGTTCTGTGTGCAAGTGATTTGAAAAATACTAGGACAAAGGGCTTTATTTTCCTTGTAAAGTTAATGAAAAACAACTACAACCAATCTGTATGCATTGAAAAATACACAGATGGTATCTGACTTACAATGGTTCAACTTATAATTTTTTGACTAATGATGCAAAAGCAATATATATTTGGAAGAAACTATACTTTTTTGAATTTTGATCTTTCCTCAGGCTAGTGTTATATGGTGCGATCTTCTCTCCTGATGCTGAGTGTGGGCAGCGGCCATAGCTCCCAGTCAGCTGCATGATCAAGGAGGATCAACAACCGATGGACTGACAACCATCTGCACCCTACAACCATTCTGGTTTTCATTTGCAATATGGTATTCAACAAATGTCATGAGATAGTCAACATTTCATTACAAAATAGCTTTATGTTAGGTGATTTTGCTCAATTGTAGGCTGATATAAGTGTTCTGAGCACGTTTAAGGTAGATAAGCTAGCCTATGATGTTCTGTAGGAGGGCTATATTAAATGCATATTCTGCTTAGAATATTTTCAACTTGTGATGGGTTTATTAGGGCACAACCACATTGTAAGTTGAGGAAGATCTATATTTAAAGGCACAGACTTACATTGGAAAAATAACTCACAAAGAGAAAGAGAATCTACTAAAATTGTAGATAGATGATTGCAGAGAATTACTTTTTCATGTAATGAGAGTATTTTTAAATAATCTGAAGAGTGATGTCTTTGTTCTTGAGGGGTTTTAAAAATTTCCATTTCATTTTAGCTAAATGAAACCTAGTACATTGACAAGGAAAATTTTGTAAATTACTAATTGGATTGGCGAAATAGTAAGAAAATCGGTAACTCAATATGAGCAAAGAGGAGGCTGTTGATTTTCAGTGGTTGTGACGGTGGTGACAAAAAAGAGAAAGTTGACTAAGTTTGCCAAAATGAGTCAAGGAGTATTCACAGAAGAAGAGACTCAGTCTAGTTCAACACACGTGAGAATCTTCCCTTTAGGAGCTGCTGGAGAGAAATGGCTTATTTCCTAAGACTCTGGTAATTGTGGCAAATTGGAAAGAAACAGCAGATTATCTTGAAGGCTGAGAACAAGGAGGAAAATATATTAGTTTTTATTGCTCTGAAACAGGTCACTACAAATTTAGTGTCTTAAAACAATGCACATTTATTATCTTGCACTTTCTATGAGTTATGAGTCTAGGAATGACTTTGCCAAAACCTCTGCTCAGGGTCTCATGATTCTGTAGTCAAAGTGTTTCTGGGCTATATTTTCATCTGGAGGTGAACTGAAGAAAAATTGATCAACTTGTTTTGTTGGCAGAATTTATTTCACTGTAGCTGTGTGATTGAGGACCTAGGCTTTTTACTGACTGTGACCCAGAGATCACTACACCTCCTAGAAGCCACTTCATTAAGCCAGCAAGGAGAGTCTTTCAGCTCACAGGATTTCCTGTCCCTCTTTCAAGGGCCTTTATTTCATTACGCCAGAAACACGGAGGATAATCTCCTTTTTGATGAACATCACCTGACTTGGGACCTTAATTACAAAATCTTTTTCACCTTAGCCTTATTCTGGTACCTAGAAACAAGTTACAGGTCCCACCCCTATTCAAGAGGAGGGGATTATACAGAGTCTGAACACCAGAGGACAGAATCAAGTGGACCTCCCTAGTGTCTACTCACCAAAAGGGGAAAGAGAACACTTGAGCTAAGGCCAGAGCTTCGTGGGAGGGTGTTGTTAGGGCTTCAAAGAGAAAGTCTGTTATGTGGTCACAGAACTGACTCCTTAGCAGAGCCAGATTAAAACCTTTAGGCACTGAAACTATTTTGGCAATCCCATGTGTAATTTAAAACAAAAATAATAGTACTTAAGAGTAAGGAAAACTACTTATTCTCATAATGAATAATTTACTGCTTTTTAAAAATATATTGCATTAACAAACTTTAAATCCTCCTCTTTTTTCTGCTGTTTCTCTAGGTATATATGTGTTTTGTTTGCTTATTGGGTCGTCCAATTTTGCTTCTAGTCAAAGATATATCACTTATCTATGCCTGAGAGAGAAAAGACATGGTGGTATGCCTGTGTGTGTATGTATGTGTGTATTTTTAAATAACAAAATATAGGTTCACCTATCACATAACGGAAAGAGAAAATATGATATAATCTATCATTTTCAAAAGTAGCTCACTCTTAATCGTCTTTTTTCAAATAATTTCATAAAAGGTCTATATTCATACTGAAAGGAATTTAAAATTCATTTTAAAATAATACAGTCCTCTATTGGCTATTTCTACTAATTGGCCATTAAATAACATTACTTTAATAACTACCTATAAATCTGCTTTCTACCCTATTTTAGTCCTTATTAGACAATATACAAAATGAACAAAGTAGTATCAATTATTTTTTTTAGTCTCAGTTTATTACAACATTATGTGAATCTTGTTTTTTTCTATGAAGTAACTAGTTCTAACTACAAAAAATCCTATTCACAATTTTAGAAGAAAAAGAAACATTGATTTGGGGTTTAATTGCCTAAAAATCAAAGTACATCACTGAGAAATTTCAGACTACAGAGGTCCATAGACCTGCAAAATATTTTAGAGAATTATTCATTGTTCTTCTTCTATGTTCCATCAACACACTACCTCACAGCTATATCACAAGACTTATAAGGCAAATTATATTCTAGATATAATTATTATAGGTGATGATAGCATAACACAGCAGCTTTCTATTCATTTCTGCATTGTATGTAATGTCACCCTGAGTAGTTGCTAATTAATGTTCCTATAGTATCTACTTAGTGTTTTGTTAATGGGAGTTAACCTCCAATCTGAGTTTTGGTGTGTAGTCTGATAAACCAATTTTCAGTCCTCCTATTCATCTTGCTTATGACTCAGTTAATTTGGATTGCCTGAAGGGTTACAAGGTATTTAGAATTCCTCTGTGTCTACAGGTGCCTCAGCATCATGGAATATGAGGAGCTTCCATTTGAGGGGGGGCGGTGGCAAACTTACCATAGGCTTTTCTCATTTATGGACTGATTTCACAAATCAAAGTCATTCACCAAGACTACAGAAGCAATATAACAGTGCCACTGTGATCTTAGACTACTGTCTTTGTTTTTAAATCACAGTGAGTAAATACCAAAAATAATTCGTGAAAACTGCATTTTTGAATCTGGTACTAAAATAGATTCCCATTAAATGATTTCACATCAGTGCTTAACTATGACCTAACGTGATTTTAGAAAGCAAGAATATTACTTTAACTACCTCACAAATAGAAATCCATAATCACTGAAATGAGACTAACTGTATGTTCATTACTTGACAATATAACAATATCCATTAGCCATGTGAATGAGCAGAACATGTACCAATTACACGGTAACGGTGATTCAAGAAAAAAATAGACTAGAGATTCAAGATAAAATATGCTGTTAAGCTTCACAAGGATTGTTTCTGTGTTCTGGAGGCAAAGCCAGTAGTATATGATTCTATAATGGCCTAAAAGAGTATTTAATAAATAAAAAATCATACTGTATTAATCACTAAAAAGTGCGAATGAACTGCTGAAAAAAAACCTGAATAGTACATTAAAAATTGCCTCTTAGCAATGAGAAACATTTATTCTACTACAAATCTAATTTTCTTTGTAAAGCAACATTTCATAGTTCAAGGTGAGAAACAAAGTGAAATGACTCTTGTCCAAATTAAATCAAAATAGATTTGATTATTTTCTACAGAAATAGAGTCATTATTTTCAACAAAAATATAGTCATTATTTTTCTTAATCCTCTAATGTTCCTACAAATAATACTAGGATCAAAAACATATAAAGCATATAAAATTGTACCTCAGTTGAAAATTACACAGATAGCAAACAAATAAGTTCTTGTTCCGGTAGAAAACTTGCTGGCAGACCATACTGCCTGGTCAGACACTGGAATTTTTTGTCTAATAAGAATTGTAGAATGATTATTTTGGAAACTTCTATTTCCTTTAAGAAAATTTGAAGAAAAATTTCTATGTTTTAAAACATTTTTATGTGTCCATATATTTTGTCAGTGTGGTTTTTCTTTTATCTTTTTGGCCAAAGCATCCAAAATGGATGACTCAGCTTCAATCTAAAGGGAATTCAAATATGTCTGGCAAACCTTCTTTTTAAGTTTACCTTTCAAAGGAGCTGGAAATATCTTCAAAGAGAACTTATCCTAAGGCTAGGAATAAGAAACGATAAGCTTTGCTCAGTAAGAGTCTCAGTGTAGGAGAGGAGGGTGGTCTTGAGCAGTGGGCTCATCATTGCTGTTTGTTTCCTAACTAGGGTTTACCACAGCCCTGTCTAATAATGAGATTGTAATTTAAGGCAGAAAGAACAATTTTATAAAAACTCAGTAAGACACTGAGATTCAGGGAGCCATGCTAAGGTAACTGTCTATCAAATTAACAAATTATAAAAGCAGAAGGAGTTCCTACATATTTTCAACAGAACTCTTCAAAATGTTGCCATTGGGCTTTCCCATAATTTAGGAATAGAGGGATTGTGATGAGCACTGGCTATTATATGTAAGTGATGAATCACTAAATTCTACTCCTGAAACCAATATTTCACTATATGTTAACTAACTAGAACTTAAGTAACAACTTGAAACAACAAAAGGAATAGAGGGAAAGGTAATGGCGGTAAGGCACAGATGATGACTTTTAGACTATCTAGTGGAAAAAACCTGTTCTCAGAAGATTAGTGAGAAATGACAAGAGGTTTTTCATAAACTCGTATGAAACGCCCCATTGAAAACACTTTAGAATCCATAAATATCACCTTATCCAGGGATATAGTTGCAGAGAACTGATAGAATTTATATTGTTATACTTTTTATCATTCTTTTATTGTGATCCTATTAAACAGGATGGTGATGCTTACAGACATAGTTATACATCAAATGGGAGCATTGCCTCCATGTTTTATAATACCAGACCCCTTATCTTTAACCCATTTTTTAAAAGCCTAGCATCATTTCTGTTCTAATAATGTAAATCTGTTATAATCTTTTACATTTTTTTTTTTTCAAATGCCATGTGTGTCTTCATGCTTTTGTCTGGAAATTCTTAAAAAATACTACTATAGGGTTTTTTGTTTGTTTGTTTGTTTTTAAGAAAAAGATAGTTTATTGACTCAGATCTCTGAGAAAGACACAGGAGAACTCACTGAAGAGGAAGTAGTAGTTTAGGAACTAATGCTTCAGACTCTAGGCACCCTGGGATGGTCAATGTGTGTCTTTCTCTCCCTGTTTCTCCTTTTGCTCCTATTAGGTCACAAGAAAGACTGTTCCAACATTCCAGGCCTGAATGCTTCCACTTGGTAATCCAGGCAATAAAATGGCCAGTCTCAAATCTCTAGCTGGAAATATTTCAGAGAAGAGTCAAGCTTACTCAGGAATAAATCATGTGCTTATATTGAGCAAATGATGAGATGCATTGGTTATTTTCCATTTCTTAGAAGAGTGAAAGTTCAAGCAACCCAAAGACCATTTGGTGAATATACTTAATATAAAGACTCAGGTAGGTATGAGAGACACTTCTGAAAAAGAACTGAGGTCTTGATCAACACAAGAATTTTTGTTTTACTTTTGTCTTAAAGTTATAGCAACAAGCAATGTGGTTTTGTTTTTAAAAGATATTTAAATACATGAAAACAAGTTTATTTAAAACATTTCTCTAATTCTTTCATTTAACTCAATAAATTACCTATTAGTTTTTCTACCACATGATACTAATTAACAATATTAATCTTGGCTGCATTTTTTTCAAGGACTTTGATCTTTCTGGGTAAACAATGTCATCACCTGGTATCTATTGCAATTTGCTACAGTTGGCTATTGCATTTGCTGATATGTCATCAGTATATAGGATTTTTTTTAAGGATTCTATTTATTTATTCATGAGAAACACACAGAGAAAGAGAGGCAGAGACACAGGCAGAGGGACAAGCAGGCCCCATGCAGGAGCCTGACGTGAGACACCATCCTGGAAATCTGGGATCGTGCCCTGAGCTGAAGGCAGATGCTCAACCACTGAGCCACCCAAACATCTCAGTATATAGGATTCTAAAGTGACTTAAAAGAAAAGCAGAGATGTACACCTTTTAACATTAGGAGAAAATAGGTGACTTGACAAATAAATTTTTAGTATTTCCTGAGTTTGTGTAATAACATGATTCAAAACTAATTTTAAAAAGCTTCATGATTCAGTAAAAATTTTAATCATTCTGTCAAGTAGAATTTTAACTCTCCTTTCCACTTGAAAAATCAAAACTGATACTGATATGATGAACTTTTCCCACTGCAAGGTCATAAAATGTCCTCAGATTAAGCATTGAAAATAGGTGATGAGTTGCGAGCTGATAAATACTTAATTTGATAAATCAGAACACACTGATAAGCTTTATTCTGAATATGTGATATGTGAACAACATAGCTTATTATTCATAGATGAGTGTCTCATTAATATTTTGAAGGTTTGCCAATAAGATCCTGAAACAGCAGGAATAAATATGCCCATTTATAGAAAATAAACAGATATTTAAAATGTTAAGCAGCATTGACTTAGAGACTAAAACTTGAAAAAGCATTTTCATATCTATTACTACATTTGGGTCTGATAAACTTGTAGTCATTATTGTTATTATTATTTGAACAAGAAAGTTATGATTGAGAAATATTACATAATAAAAAAAGTGGCAAAAGGGAAAGCACATTCAAGATATTCTGAGTTTAATTTTATGACTTTTGTACTATGTCACCTTGGTTTCTACTTATAAGTTATGTTATTTTCTTTTAGATGCTTAATACTAATTTAGAATGTTTTATAAGAAATAGACTATTATTTATTTACAGTACATGTACAATATTACATTTGTAAACAATGTATTTTCTTATTCTTACCTCCTTTAGTACAAACAATGGAAATGGACACATGGTTTGAAATGTGAATGATAAACATTTTAGTTCATACATATTGTGGTCTTTCAGCAGTTGAGTAGGTCAGTCACAGGCTGCTGTGGTGACATGAAACTCAAACTGGCATACTTATATTGATCTAAAATTCATAACTCTCTTATGTAAAATTAATTCTAATATATGGAGTACTCCCTTGTCTGAACAAAACTCATTAAGCCAGTCCTAGTACAATAGCAGTTTTATCAACTACAATGACATCCTTTGCTAGTCATGTCATGCTTTGGAATAGCCTTTAAAAAAAAAAAAAAAGATTTATTTATTTATTTTAGAAAGAGAGAGTGTGTGAGCAGAGGGGAGGAGCAGAGGGAAAAGGAGAAAGAAAATCTCAAGCAAACTCCCTGCTGAGAGAGCACAACTCGGGTCTCGATCCCAGGACTGTGAGATCATGACCTGAGCTGAGATCATGAGTTGGCTACTCAACCAATTAAGCCACAGATGCCCCTGGAATGACCTTTTTAAATGTACCTAAACATGAAGCCTTTCTGCCAACACCAAGAAAAACTGCACATACCAACATTAACATCTGAACTTGTTAAAGTGACAGCTCTCAGCTGAATGTTGAGCTTTTACAGGTGTTCAGCATTTTTCCAACTTACTCAACTTATTAATTTTTCTTGAATTATTCAGTTAGAAACCCTGGAAGTGTTGTCAGATCCTTGACAGGCCATATGTTTCAGAAATCCAATTCTTACACTTTTCTCTGCTATTTAGTGATGACATTTGTAGTTTAAGTGCCTTCACCAGAACCTTGTCTTTCACTTTTATATTTCACTTTCAAATTCTTTAAAATATGATTATTGCTCTTCACAAAAGTGAGTCTTAAAAAATAAGGAACATTTTGCAGCAGCTGGGTGACTTAATTGGTTAAGCTTCTGACTCTGAATTTCAGCTCAGGTATTGGTCTCAGGATCCTGGGATAGAGCCCCGGTCAGGCTCCCTATTCTTTTGAAGTCTGCTTGTCTCCCTCTCCCTCTGCTTCTCCCCTGCTTAGGTTCTCTTTCTCTCTCTGAAACACATAAATAAAGCTTAAAAAAAGATAAAGAATATTTTGTGAGAGGAGTCCTACATGGACTTTAATTACCAGAGCATTTTTGATGTCTTATAGTGGAGAGCTAAAGATATTCTCTCACTATCACCACCAACAAAACATTACCCATACTTTTTGGTAGCATGCATGTGTGTATGCTTATTGATCCATATCTATGAAAGAAGAGTGTCTAAGAAGATATTTGATTCCAGCTCATAACCCATTGACTTAGTACCTAAGAGAACAAAGTAAAAACTTACTAAAGTCAAGGTGCCAGCATTTTGATAATATCAAAGAGTAACAGTTTCAGTGATTTCACCCAAGAAAAAAAATGACTCTAAAATAAATACCAAGCTTCAGAAACTCTGGTGTGTTAGTTGCATTGGGGTCCCTAAGCAATTTCAGTTTGGTTGTCATGCTATCAAAAAGTATCCTTTGTATGTTTAAAATGCTTGGTTATTCAAACAAGCCACGGTTGAAACAATCTTATCATTAACGTTGTGATAAAAGCTCCTAGCTCCTAGCTAAAAACATTTAGAACTTGTATACGACAATAAAATAATTATTCTGCAAGCTTCCATTGATGTCAAAGATATATTCCTTCTTATAAAAGCACAGTGTTAGTGTATCAGTTAAATATGTAGACCATCTTTTTATTTACACATAATTCTTTTTTTAATGATTTATTTGAGAGAGAGAGAGTGTGTGTGTGTGAGCAGAGGGAGGGGCAGAAGGAGAGGGAGAGAATCCCAAGCAGACTCTCTCCTGAGCACAGAGCCCCATGTGGGGCTCAATCTCATGACCCTCAGATCATGGTCTGAGCCAAAATCAAGAGCTGGATGCTTAACCAACTGAACAACCAGGCATCCCTACTTACATGTAATTCTTAAACCTACAGGTAATATATCTTTAATGTCTACAAATCAATATGACTTTATCATTAAATTTAGGCTTGATATATAACTTTACTTAATAAATCCCATCCTGCTTAAGATAAAAAGGAAGAATTCGGTGGTCTGCAACTAATAATCTGATTGATATAGTAACTTTTATTAAAAAAATAGAATTTAATATCTGATCTAATTGATCAGTGAGAATTAGTGTTAAATTATAGGATATTTGGTAGCTCTGGATTCCAGCAGGGAAACAGATATCTAGAATGAAGTATTAGCCAAGGACAAAGCTGTGTTTGGATTGTGGGACTATTACTCCACATGCTGGGATGGGCATATGAGATGCCAGGAATGTGGGATGGGTTGGCCATTTCTACCTGCATTATAGAAATTTGTAAATGAGAATTACAAAGCCTAATTTTAATTTCTTCTGAACTATGGTCATAAAGTATGCATATTATTATAACTGCCTGAACATAATTCCTAATCTCTTATGTCATGTAGGTCAGGGTAATGGAAGAAGAAAATCAGTCACAGAGTCAAGTCCTGAATATTGCCATACATATTATATAGTTGTCTTTCCTTTTATGTGTATCTTCTTATTTAGAAGATAAGACAGTGAAAAAGCTGAACCACTGTTAAGTGAAATGTTAACTTGGGAAACTCAGACTCTAAAAGCTCTACATTACCAAACAAGTCAATTTCCATGTTCTTGCAGAATGCTCTCCTTTCAATCTGCCTTGATTAAAGGTTCTATAATGGTTTCTCCTGAAGTCATTTGCTGAGTAGACGTGTCAATGTTCCTTAAGCACCACTGTTAAATGCTTCATGCTGCTATACCTCTATGTAGATCCAGATGACAATATGACTCAGAGATCCAAAGTATGACTCAAACTGGAAAGAGAAAGCTTACACATCAAAATTATTGTACTTTTTTAAAATTAATTTTAGAAAAAGAACTGGGAAATATAAGTGAAATAGGTGTTGAAGGTATTAAATTAAAAAGAAAGCAGTTACTTCTCTTTTGGGCTATAATTATTAAAAAGAAAGCAACATATGATGGATCATCTCCATAAAAGCAGCAAAAGAGTAGAAAAACTATCAACTGCTATTCAAGGTAAAAAGCCTCTGTAAGCTATTAAGAGAAAGTGTTTTTAAAGAAAGTGCAAACACAAACAAGCAATTGCTAACATTATACTTACTAGTGAGACACAGCTTTCACTCAAAGAGTGGGAACAAGACAAGAATGCTCTTTTTCTCCGTTCTTCAACTCTGTACTTATAATTCTAGCCACTATAAGAACATAAGAAAAAAGAAATAAGAGGCATATAATTTATAAATGCAGAAATAAAACTTTCTGTATTCACAAATAGCATGATTTTCTATTTGGCATATCCCCCAGTATATATCAAAAAAGTTCAATAACTAATGAGTTCAACAAGCCCATAAAACACAATATTAATAATAAGGTATCAATTGTATCTTTATTTCTTACTAATAGACAATTGAAATTTGATATATAAAATATAGAACTATTGATGGTATAACTAAAACATGAAATATTTATGTATTTAGAAAAAAGCACATGTCATGTAAGCTGAAAGCTACAACACACTGAGCTTTTCTAAGCTCTAAGAAAGCCTAAATAAATAGACATTCTGAGCTTATAGCAAGGAAGACTTGATATTTTTGTTTTTTTAGGTTTTTATTAAATTTCAGTTATTTAACATTAACCAATTCCAGTTAGCACACATTAACATAAGTGTAATATTAACTTCATATGTAGAATTTTGTGACTCAACACTTTCACACAACACCCAGTGCTCATCACAAGTGCACACCTAAACCCCCATTATCTATTTCACCCATTCCTCCACCTTCTTCTCTGGTAACCATAGTTTGTTCTCTGTAGTTAAGAATCTGTTTCTTGGTTTGCATCTTTTTCTTTCCCCACTCTATTTTGTTTCTTAAATTCTACATATGAGTGAAATCATATGGTATTTGTCTTTTCTGACTTATTATGCTTAGCATTATATTCTCTAGAGTATGGAATCTGAATCTTAGGGTAGTTCTATTTGTCACATTTTGAGGATCTTCCATACTGTTATCGAGTGGTTGCACCAGTTTTCATTCCTACCACCAGTGCAAGAGGTTGCCCCTTTCACCACATAATCAACAACACAAGAACAACAGGTATAACTTTCTGACAGGTGTAAGGTAGTTTTGATTTGCATTTTCCTGATGATGAGTGATCTTTTCATGTGTCTGTTGGCCATCCATATTCCTTCTTTAGGAAAATGTCTGTTCATGTCTTCTGCCCATTTTTAGTTGGATTATTAATTTTTAGGGTGTTGAGTCTATAAGTTCTTCATATATTTTGGATACTAACCCTTTATCAGATATGTCATTTGCAAATATCTTCTCCCATTCCACTGGTTGCCTTTCAGTTTTATTGATTATTTCCTTTGCTGTGCAAAAGTTTTTTTTTTTTTTTTTTTTTTTTTTTTTTTTTTTTGTATTTTGACATCCACCTGTTGGTAAATGCTTTTCCACACCCTCGCTTTCAGTCTGTAGGTGACTTTAGGTCTAAAATAAATGTCTTATAGGCAGTATATGGATTTTTATTTTATTTATTTTTTATTTATTTATTCATAGAGACGCAGAGAGAGAGAGAGAGAGAGAGAGAGACAGAGGAAGAGACACAGGCAGAGGGAGAAGCAGTCTCCATGCAGAGAGCCTGACGTGGGACCCGATCCAGGGTCTCAGGATCATGCCCTGGGCTGCAGGTGGCGCTAAACCACTGTGCCACCGGGGCTGCCCGGATGTTTTATTTTTAAATTTATTCTGACACCCTATGTCTTTTGATTAGAGCATTTCATCCATTTATATTCAAAATAATTGATGATAGATATATATTTATTGTCATTTTACTACTTACTTTGTGATTGTTTCTGGAGATTTTCCATGTTCCTTTCTTATCTCTGTCACTTATCTTCTTTCCTTTCCACTCAAGAATCCACTTTAACATTTGCTGCAGGGGTAGTTTTAGTGGTCATGAACTCCTTGAGTTTTGTTTGACTAGGAAACTCTTGATCTCTCCCTTTATTCTGAATGACAGACTTACTGGATAGAATATTCTTGGCTACAGATTTTCCCATTCAGCACTTTGAGTATGTCATGCCACTCCCTCTGGCTTTGCCAAGTTTCTGCTGAGAAATCTCCAACTAGCCTTATGGATCTTCCCATGTAAGTTAAGGACCTCTTTTGTCTAGCTGATTTAAAAATTTTTTTTCTTTAATTACTATATTTTGAAAATTTAATTACATTGTATCTTGGTGTTGGCCTGCTATGGTTGATTTTGATGAGAGTTCTCTGTGCTTCTTAGATCTCAATGTCTATTTCCTTCCAAAGATTAGGGAAATTTTTAGCTATTATTTCTTGAAATAAATTTTCTGCCCTCTTTTCCCTTTCTTCTTCTTCTGGAACTCCTATAATTTAAATATTATTATATTTGATGGAGCCTCTGAGTTCCCTAAGTCTGTTGTTGTGTTCCATAATTCTACTTTCTCTCTTTTGTTCATCTTATTTTCCATTAATTTGTCTTCTGGGTTACTAACTCATTCCTCTGCTTCTTCCAGTCTGCTGTTCAATGCATCAAGCCTGTTTCTTATTTCATTTATTTGATTCTTTGTTTACAATTGATTCCTTTTTAACTCTTTTATCTCCATGGTAAGTCTTCCTGATGACTTCTATTCTTTTCTCAAGCCCAGTAGGTATCCTGATTGCTGCTTTCAATTCTCCATCAGGCATGCTACTTAGATCTGTTTCATTTAGATCTCTGGCCATGGCCTTATTTTATTTTTTCATTTGGGATGAATTCCTCTGTCTTGGCATTTTGTCTAAGTATCTGCCTTCATGTGTTAGAAAAGCCAATTATGGGGGTGCCTTCGTGTCTCAGTCAGTTAAGTGTCTGCCTTTGGTTCAGGAAATGATCCCTGGATCCTGGGATCGAGCCCTGCATCAAGCTCCCTGCTCAGTGGGGAGCCTACTTCTACTCTGTCTTGCCCCACCTGCTTGTGTTCTCTCTCTCTCTCTGTGTCAAATAAATAAATAAAATCTTAAAAGGAAAAGAAAAGAAAAGAAAAAAAAGCCAATTATGTTTCCTGTTCCTGAGAGTAATGGCTTTATGTAGAAGAGATCATATAGTGTTCAGAGACTGTTTCTTCAGGGAATGTCTCCAGAGTGTGCTATGTGTGCTCTGCTGCTATGTTTTGACTGCTCTGTCCTTCAAGTCAATCATCTGCAGAGGCTCTTCTTGCCTACAGTGGGTAGTGTTTCATCCTTGGCCAGAATGTAGCGTATTTTAACTAGATGTGCTTTGGTCCACTTGTGAAATGAGACCTGATATGTTTTCCAATAGAACTGAAATCCTACAGAACTCTTTGGTCAGGAGATGTGGTACCAGAAAGTGTTTCTGCTGATCTTCCAGGGTAGGGGCCTCTGGTGCTGGAGCTGAGGCAAACTTTACTGAGAAGGGCTGCCCCACCAGAGCTCACAGGTGCAGGATCCAATGTAAGCAGACTAGGCAGCCAGTGTGGGCACTGTGCTGCTTTCCATAGCTGGTTCTGTGTTTATGTTGATGGGCAGATAAGGAAAATGGTGCCTACTGGCGCTTTTGTTCTGAGACAGGTGTCTCTGTGAACATTGCCTCTTAAGAAAGCACTTTGAGAAGAGCAAATAAGCTCCCTATTGCCTATACAGGCATTTCTCATATCATTGTTTCCATATTGTATGCCTCTGAGTTATTTGCCTGCCTTCTTTTTTTGTTTGTTTGTTTTCACTTTAATTTTTTGTTTCAAGTTTTTATTTAAATTCCAGTTGGCTAACATGTAGTGTAATATTGGTTTCAAGAGTAGAATTTAGTGATTCATCACTTACATATAACACCCAAGTTCTCATTAAAACAAGTGCCCTCCTTAATACCCATCTAGCTCATCCTCTCCCATCTCCCCTCCAGCAACCTCAGATCATTCTCTATAGTTAAGAGTCTCATTTGTTTGCCTCTCTCTTTTTTTCCCCTTCCTCTATGTTCAACTCTTTTTTTCTTAAGTTCTACATGTGAATGAAATCATAAGTTATTTGTCATTCTCCAATCTATTTCACTAAGCATAATACAGTCTAGCTTTGTTCACATCATTCAAAATGGCAAGATTTCATTTTTTGATGGTTGTGTAATATTCCATTATATATCATACCATACCACAAATTCTTTATCTATTCATCAGGTAACAGATATTTGTGATCTTTCCATAATTTGGTTATTGTTGATCATGCTGCTATAAACACTAGGATGCATGTGCTATTTCAAAACCGTGTTTTTTGTATCCTTTGAGTAAATACCTTGTAGTGCAATTGCTGAGTTGCTGAGTCATAGGATAGTTTAACTTTTTGAAGAACCTCCATATTGTTTCTCAGTGGCTGTACCAGTTTGCATCCCACCAACAGTGCAAAATGTTTCCCCCTTTCTCCACATCCTCACCAATATCTGCTGTCCTGTGTTGTTAATTTTAGCCATTTGGACAGGTATGAAGGGATATCATTGTAGTTTTGACTTATATTTCCCTGAGGGTAAGTGATGTTGAGCATCTTTTCATTTCTCTGTTAACCATCTCTATGTCTTCTTTGGAAAAATATCTATTTATGTCTTCTGCCCATTTCTTAACTGGATTATTTGTTTTTTGGGTGTCAAGTTTGTTAAGTTCTTTATAGATTTTGGATAGCAACCCTTTATCAGATATATCATTTCAAATATCTTCTCCTATTCCATATGTTGCCTTAGGTTATTGATTGTTTTCTTCACTGTGCAGATGCTTTTTATCTTGATGAAGTCTCAATAGTTCATTTATGCTTTTGTTTCCCTTGCCTCCAGAGATGTGTCTAGTAAGAAGTTGCTATGACTGAGGTCAAAGAGGTTGCTGCCTGTGTTCTCCTCTAGGATTTTTATAGTTTTCTGTCTCACATTTAGGTCTTTCCTCCCTTTTGAATTTATTTTTGTGTATGGTGTAAGAAATAGGGGTGCAATAGTAGTTCAATATTTGAGAATCAATGTGATACACCACATTAATAAAAGAAAAGATAAGAATCATATGATCTCTCCATAGATGCAGAAAAAGCATTTGACAAAATACAGTATCCATTCTTGATAAAAACCTTCAGCATAGTAAGGATAGAGGGAACATACCTCAACATCATAAAGGCTAGTATATGAAAAACCCACAGCAAATATAATCCTCAATGGGGAAAAACTGAAAGCTTTTTCTGTAAGATCAGGAACAAGACAGGGATATCTTCTCTCACCATTGTTATTTAACATAGCCCTGGATGTCCTAGCATCAGCAATTGGACAAGAAAAAAGAAATAAAAGGCATCCAAATCAACAAGGAAGATGTCAAGCTTTTGTTATTTGCAGATGGCATGATACTCTATACAGAAACTCTGAAAGACTACACCAAAAAGTTGCTAGAACTGAGACATGAATTGAGCAAATTTGTAGGACATAAAATTAATGTATAGAAATTTGTTGCATTTCTATACACAAATAATGAAGCAGCAGAAAGAGAAATCAAGGAATCGATACCATTTATAATTGCACCAAAACCATAAGGTACTTAGAAGTAAAATTAACCAAAGAGGTAAGTTTTATATTCTGAAAATTATAGAACACTTACGAAAGAAATTGGAGATTACACACATAAAAAAATGGGAAAACATTCCATACTATACATACATACATACATACAATTCCATATTAGAAGAACAAATATTGATATAATATCTATACTACCCAAAGAAGTCTACACAATTAATGCAATCTCTATCAAGATACCACCAGAATTTTTCAGAGCTAGAACAAACAATCTTAAAGTTTGTATGGAACCACAAAAGACCCTGAATAGTCAAAGAAATCTTGAAAAAGAAAAGCAAATTGGAGACATCACGATTCTGGACTCAAGCTATATTACAAAGCTGTGGTCATTAAGACAGTATGGTACTGGCACAAAAACAGACAAATAGATCAGTGGAACAGAATAGAAAGCCAGAAATGTACCCATAACTATATGTCTACTAACCTTTGACAAAGCAGGAAAGATTGACAAAGCAGGAAAGAATATCCAAAGGAAAACAAAACAAAACAAAAGTGTCTTTAACAAATGGTGTTGGGAAAATTGAACAACATGCAAAAGAATGAAACTGGACCACTTTCTTACATGCCTTCTTTATAGGAATAGTGCAGTGCCCTCAGGGCTCTATGCTATCCAAGCCCACTGACCTTAAAACTCAAGTCTTTAAGTCCTGATAATTGCAAGAACTCACCAAAATCAGCCATCTCATTTTCCCAGCCAATGGCTTTGGGGAAATGTTCTCCTTGTGCATTCCCCTGTGTGCTCCTCTCTCTCTTTCCCTTTTTAATGACCATGGTTCCCTCTCCTCTGCAGCACCCACATTCTGTTTCTCCCCTAAACCACATCATCACTTGTCCTTCCTTCTTTGTTGTGGTTTCTGGGTTATTTAGAATGATTTGATAGTTGTCTAGTTTTGTTTGTGGGATGAGACAAGCCTCAGGTCCTTCTCCTGTGCTGCCATCTTCTCCACCTCCTTGCTTCCCTCTCACACCCCACACCCCCAGATTGCTTTGGCTATTTGGGGTCTTTCTTGGTTTCACACAAATCCCAAGTTTTGATACTTAAAATTCAATTCTCCCCAAGACAATTTATAAAATCAATTCAATCCCCCATCAAAATCCCAGCAGGTTTTTGTTGTTGTTTATAGAATTGGACAGTCGTATTCTGAAATTTATATGGAAAGAAAAGGAATAAGAATTCTCAAAACAATAATAACAATAATTAAAGAGTGCATTTGGCCTTAAAATATCTGATTTCCAACTATAATCATGATAATGTGACATTGGCTAAAGGATAGATGCATAGATCAATGGGAAGTAAAAGAATCCAGAACTAGACCACGAATATATGTAAGTATATTTTTCATGAAGATGCAAAGCAATTTGAGAGAGAAAGGTCAGTCTTTCAAAGAAATGAAAGAGTACAATTGAATATTACTATGAGAGAAAAGAAAGAGGGAGAAAGGAAAGAAAGGAAAAAAGAAAGAAAGAAAGAAAGAAAGAAAGAAAGAAAGAAAGAAAGAAAGAAAGAAAGAAAAGAAAGAAAGAAAGAAAGAAAGAAAGAAGAAAGAGAAAGAAAGAAAGAAAGAAAGAAAGAAAGAAAGAAAGAAGAAGAAGAAGAAGAAAGAAAGAAAGAAAGAAAGAAAGAAAGAAAGAAAGAAAGAAAGAGAAAGAAAGAAAAAGAAAGAAAGAAAAAAGAAAGAAAGAAAGAAAGAAAGGTGGAGGGACAGAGGGAGGGAGGGAGGGAAACAGTGAAAAAGAAAGAGAAAGAAATAGGAACGGGAAGGGAGGGAAGAAAATGAGAAGGGATTAGAGGGGCAGAGAGAGCCAAGGTAGCTAGATGGTTAAGGAGAGCTAGAGAGAAGGAAGGAAGGAGACAAGAAGGAAGGAAGGAAGAAGGAAGGAGGGTGGGTCTCTGCCCACACTTTGCATAATATACAAAATTAAATATAATTGTATCATAGACATCAACATAACACTGAAACTATAAAAATTCTCAAAACATTAAAAAAATCTTTGTATCCTTAGTTAGGCAAAAATTTATTAGGCACAATTCTTAAAAAAGAATACTAATAGTAAGTTGGACTTCATCAATATCAAGAATTTCTGTTCAAAACACACTGATGAGAATGGAAAATATACAACATATGGGAAAAGTATTTTTAAAATATATAAATGACAGACTAAATTTATCTATAAAATATAACAACTCTCAAAACTCAATAATAAAAACATAATTAAAAATTGAGCTAATGGTTCACCCAGGATTGTCACCAAAGAAGATACATGAATGCCAAATAATCACAAGAAAAGTTACTCTACATGATTATTTATTAGAGATATTCATTTTAAAACTGTAATGTGTTTGAAAACATACTTATTAGAAAGGTTGAAAAAAACTTGACGGTACCAAGTGTGAATGTTCAGTGGCACAGCTACTTTGGAAAATATTTTGTCATTTTTTTATAAATTTAAACCTACATATACTATACATTTCTGCAATCTCACACTTAGGCATTTATCCAGAAGGAAATGAAGATTATATTAATAAAAACTCTTGATGTAAATGTTTATACCAACTTTATCCATAACTACACAAAATAGACAAAACTTAAATATCCTTTAACTTTTGAATGGATAGCATATTATCATAAACCATAAATGGAATACCACTCAGTAATGAAGATGAACAACTGCTGATAGATGCAATAACATGATTGAATGACAAATTTGAAAGGCTATAGACTTAAAAAGGCTACCTAAAAATGATTCCATTTGTAAGAAACTCCATTTATTTTCTATTTATGTGAAATCATGGAAAAGGAAAATCTGTAGGGATGGAAAACAAATCTGGTTTTTAGGAAGTGTTGTGTGAGTGTGTTTTTTTAAAAAGATTTTATTTATTTATTCATGAGAGACACAGGAAGGCAGAGAAATAGGTAGAGGGAGAAGCAGTCTCCCTGCAGGGGAGTCCAATGCAGGACTCAATTCCAGGACTCCAGGATCATGCCCTGAGCCAAAGGCTGATGCTCAACTGCTGAGCCACCCAGGTGTCCCAATGAAGAGCTTGATAATAGAGGGTCATGAGAGAAATTTTTAGGGTGATAAAAGTGTTTTATATTCCAGTAGCCAAAGCTAGAAAAAACAAGATGAGTAAATAATTATTAGATTATAATCCAATGTGAATCATTAATATCCATGAGTCTATATTTAAGTAAATAAATGATTGAAGAAATAAATAATTGAGGGAACCTAATTCCCCAGTCCTTAAGCATAGCCTGTGCCTTCCAAAACATGTGGGGAAGAGGAAATAAAAAGAGGAAATTTACAGCGGGGAATCTTAAAAAATACTACTACAGCCAGGTGGTCAAGGTCAGCCAAAACGGTGATATTGATTATATATAAGCTTAATAGGGTGAAAATGACATTTTATCTCTGTGACTTCATCTATAAACCAATTTCCCCTAATATAATAGTGACAAAAGCAACAGAAGACAAGAAGACAAGAACTGTTCCACTACTGTCATATATGCCCCAATTGACATATGAGCTAGTTAGGCAAACTCAGTAGCTCCAAATTTCATATGAGCATTTAAAGAACTTGCTCAAAATAACTTAGCCAATAAATGGTTAGCTTTAGAATAGAATTGATGAGGCCACTACCCTATTAATTTACTAGATTCTGAGTAATAACCTGATGTAAGAATACTATGGAAAGTTTTATTTTTGAATTAATTTCTATCTTTCCAAAACAAAAACAAACAAACAAAACTCTTAAGGAATGATCTCTAAAAAGAAACAAAATAAGAGATATCTTACTGTGATAAAAATCAAAGTGTAAACACTGCTGGGAAAATATAGATAATATTACTATAATTATTTTGTTAGTAAATTAGTTTGTTATTATAGTTACTACTATAATCATTTCAAATTATAACACTGTCACAGTTTACTATTTTCTTTAAAACATTACTGGAAAAAGCTTCACTCTTAATCTATCACTTGTCCAAGAATAATCAAAGTTAATAGTCATTGTGTAAAAAATGTTGAAAAATGTATGTTAGAACATAAAGAATGAAAACTAGTAATATTAATTTATGCTAAGTTGTCAGACTTTTGTCTTCTCATTTCCATGCTCACTAAGCAGCTTCTGAATACATTTATCTTTTTAACTATATTTACTTCCTGGGAATTTTTGTATATTTGAAGGTTGTTTTTTTCTTACACTCTGTATTTGTAAATTGTAGTTTAGTTCATACACTATTTTCTTGTGTCATCAATATACAATTGCAAAGAGATCAAACAATTTGGAGAAATTAGTTATGTCAAGTTCTGAAAGTCTAAAGCTGGCAGTAGACCCTAGACCATGCCAACCCTGCCACCATGATACCCTCTTGAGCAATTAGAATCAGTAGCCAAAGGGACGACCTAAAGAACAACTCTTTTTTTCTTGTTAGCTGCAATTTCACTGTCCTCATGTAGAATATTCATAGACCCTACCCAAACGAACATTGTGAATAAATAGCATGGTCCACATTAGGAACAGATCTTTCAACCTCAAGTCCTGTTATTATTCCACCAGACTAAGGCTATTCAATTTCACTGATTAAAATTGTGTATTTAAATTAAGCTTAGTTACCTTTATTTATGTTATCTTTTTTTCATCCATAACCTACTTCCAGCTAACATATGGTAAGTCTTAAAGTATCTTATTTGGTGATGGAATTAGAGACAGTACATTGTTATTGAGAGTTTCCTTAATGCATTTGTCACCTTCTTTGTTTAATTGTAGTATGTATACAAAAATCCCTGTTTTATGACATCACACCATTAAGCATAGTGGTCCTGGCTCTCTCTATAATATCTGGCATTTTCTTTGCTATGGGACTAGTAGGAAATGAGAAACAAAAAAGAAGAAAGTTTGTGAATAACAGAGGCAGTATCTAGGGAAAACAAAATATACTCTATCCCAGTATATTAAATAAGGAGTATCTATTAAACATCTAATATGTCAGTTATACTGAGTACTATTATATTCTTAAGGAATTTCACAAGGATTAGTAAATTCTTGCAATTACTGAATTGCTCAAATACATGTAACTTCACGTAAGACCAAAATAGTAACGGTGGATGTAATTGAAATGTGGTATATAATTTGCAATTCAGTAAAAATTTATATGAACATTTATCTTTGTCCAATAAGGATAACAATAAAATAACATATTTACTAATCTACAATGTGGTACATAGAATCCTAGTCATTTATATGAATTGCTTCATGTCACCTTCAAAACCACTCCATTCTGTTACTACTACTTCCAGATGATAAAACTCTGACCAATGGGACACTTGGCTAAAGTTATCAAGAGGGATTTGAACTCACATAGCATGAATCCAGAGTGATGCTCGTAATCATTAAAAAATGTCACAAGCACATAGAATATACAAAATTAAAATGATGAATGAAAATGAAATAATTAGCAAGAACCATAAATAAAGTAAAACCTTGACTTCTGTTTAGGGGCTTCACCTCTATGATAACAAGCAGTGCTGGTGGCTAATATCAGAATGCTACCATAGAAAAAAACAACATATTTGTAATCTACTGGAGATATTTCTTTTATTGGTCTCTAATAAAGTGCCTATAGTTTATTTGATAAGCTGCATTCAATCTTCTCAACAAACTTTTTTCTTGAGAAGCACATGAAGTGACAAGAAATTTAAATTTGTAATCAAAATTCTGTTACACTAATTGGAGACCAGATAAACAAAACCCTAATAAAATATACTTCAAATTTTGTTTTGACAAAGATGCATGTAATTTCAGTCTTCAAGAATTAAAATGGAAATGTGTGTCTACACCCTTCTTTATTGTAATTGGAAATATCAAAAGTAAAAGGAGCTAGCATTAATTTGGTGTCTAATGTGAGTCAGGTGCTCATCAATATTTTTAGAAAGCTGCATCTCAGCAAGAGGAAGAGTCAGAGAAAAACTGAATAAGAGATTAACTGTAAAAAGTATAGTTTTCTGCTTCTTTGAAAAGACGGTCTAATAATGTATTATTTTTAAATGGATTGCTGCAAAGTATCCCATATTCAAGTGAGAATCACAAAATAAAATCAAATTTATTTTTGGGTTATCATTCTTCATTATTTGTGTGTAAAACTGCAATTTGATGGCTATTCTGAAGCATTAAGTTTTTCTCCAAATTAGGGCATTAACCTAGAGAACTGTTTTGAGAAGGTGTTTTCCTTTCTGCCACTGTGAGCAATGCTCTCTCTTCTCACCAGTGACAACTCTAAAGCAAGTCACTTAATCGTAACATTACTCAGCACCCTCACCAAAGATCACAGTGCTACCTTTTCCAGTGAGAGTGGGTACCACATTCTACACTTGGCAGACTGATCTCATTGCCAGGAGTCACCAATTTCATGCCCCGTGATTCATGTAAAAATAGAACTGCAATTTGGAGTTCTATTACATGTCATTACATGACATAAGGGACCTCAATTCCATATATATTAAACTAAATTTTGCCTGAATGCTAGCAATAAGTATACATCAATATTGCATCAATTTCTTCATTAGTATCTTGACACAATTCATCTTTAGATAAATTCTCAGCCGACTATATCATTTTTTTTTAAAGATTTTATTTATTCATGACAGACTCAGAGAGAGAGAGGCAGAGGCACAGGCAGAGGGAGAAGCAGACTTGGTGCAGGGATCCTGACGTGGGACTCGATCCCGGGTCTCCAGGATCACACCCTGGGGTTACGGTGGCATTAAACTGCTGGGCCAGAGGGGCTGCCCCCGATACATCATTTTAACAATGTAACAGAACATTTATGTATTGGTTGCATGAAACTCATTTATTTGCTTTAGTTTTTCTTCATTCTCCCACTGGTTCTTTTTTTTTTTTTTTTTTTTTTTTTTTTATTTATTTATTTATTTTTATTGGTGTTCAATTCACTAACATACAGAATAACACCCAGTGCCCGTCACCCATTCACTCCCACCCCCCGCCCTCCTCCTCTTCTACCACCCCTAGTTCGTTTCCCAGAGTTAGCAGTCTTTACGTTCTGTCTCCCTTTCTGATATTTCCCACACATTTCTTCTCCCTTCCCTTATTTTCCCTTTCACTATTATTTATATTCCCCAAATGAATGAGAACATATAATGTTTGTCCTTCTCCGACTGACTTACTTCACTCAGCATAATACCCTCCAGTTCCATCCACGTTGAAGCAAATGGTGGGTATTTGTCATTTCTAATAGCTGAGTAATATTCCATTGTATACATAAACCACATCTTCTTTATCCATTCATCTTTCGTTGGACACCGAGGCTCCTTCCACAGTTTGGCTATAGTGGCCATTGCTGCTATAAACATCGGGGTGCAGGTGTCCCGGCGTTTCATTGCATCTGTATCTTTGGGGTAAATCCCCAACAGTGCAATTGCTGGGTCGTAGGGCAGGTATATTTTTAACTCTTTGAGGAACCTCCACACAGTTTTCCAGAGTGGCTGCACCAGTTCACATTCCCACCAACAGTGTAAGAGGGTTCCCTTTTCTCCGCATCCTCTCCAACATTTGTTGTTTCCTGCCTTGTTAATTTTCCCCATTCTCACTGGTGTGAGGTGGTATCTCATTGTAGTTTTGATTTGTATTTCCCTGATGGCAAGTGATGCAGAGCATTTTCTCATATGCATGTTGGCCATGTCTATGTCTTCCTCTGTGAGATTTCTGTTCATGTCTTTTGCCCATTTCATGATTGGATTGTTTGTTTCTTTGGTGTTGAGTTTAATAAGTTCTTTATAGATCTTGGAAACTAGCCCTTTATCTGATATGTCATTTGCAAATATCTTCTCCCATTCTGTAGGTTGTCTTTGAGTTTTGTTGACTGTATCCTTTGCTGTGCAAAAGCTTCTTATCTTGATGAAGTCCCAATAGTTCATTTTTGCTTTTGTTTCTTTTGCCTTCGTGGATGTATCTTGCAAGAAGTTACTATGGCCGAGTTCAAAAAGGGTGTTGCCTGTGTTCTTCTCTAGGATTTTGATGGAATCTTGTCTCACATTTAGATCTTTCATCCATTTTGAGTTTATCTTTGTGTATGGTGAAAGAGAGTGATCTAGTTTCATTCTTCTGCATGTGGATGTCCAATTTTCCCAGCACCATTTATTGAAGAGACTGTCTTTCTTCCAATGGATAGTCTTTCCTCCTTTATCGAATATTAGTTGCCCATAAAGTTCAGGGTCCACTTCTGGATTCTCTATTCTGTTCCACTGATCTATGTGTCTGTTTTTGTGCCAGTACCACACTGTCTTGATGACCACAGCTTTGTAGTACAACCTGAAATCTGGCATTGTGATGCCCCCAGATATGGTTTTCTTTTTTAAAATTCCCCTGGCTATTCGGGGTCTTTTCTGATTCCACACAAATCTTAAAATAATTTGTTCTAACTCTCTGAAGAAAGTCCATGGTATTTTGATAGGGATTGCATTAAACGTGTAAATTGCCCTGGGTAACATTGACATTTTCACAATATTAATTCTGCCAATCCATGAGCATGGAATATTTTTCCATCTCTTTGTGTCTTCCTCAATTTCTTTCAGAAGTGTTCTATAGTTTTTAGGGTATAGATCCTTTACCTCTTTGGTTAGGTTTATTCCTAGGTATCTTATGCTTTTGGGTGCAATTGTAAATGGGATTGACTCCTTAATTTCTCTTGCTTCAGTCTCATTGTTAGTGTATAGAAATGCCACTGACTTCTGGGCATTGATTTTGTATCCTGCCACGCTACCGAATTGCTGTATGAGTTCTAGCAATCTTGGGGTGGAGACTTTTGGGTTTTCTATGTAGAGTATCATGTCATCGGCGAAGAGGGAGAGTTTGACTTCTTCTTTGCCAATTTGAATGCCTTTAATGTCTTTTTGTTGTCTGATTGCTGAGGCTAGGACTTCCAGTACTATGTTGAATAGCAGTGGTGAGAGTGGACATCCCTGTCTTGTTCCTGATCTTAGGGGAAAGGCTCCCAGTGCTTCCCCATTGAGAATGATATTTGCTGTGGGCTTTTCATAGATGGCTTTTAAGATGTCGAGGAATGTTCCCTCTATCCCTACACTCTGAAGAGTTTTGATCAGGAATGGATGCTGTATTTTGTCAAATGCTTTCTCTGCATCCAATGAGAGGATCATATGGTTCTTGGTTTTTCTCTTGCTGATATGATGAATCACATTGATTGTTTTACGGGTGTTGAACCAGCCTTGTGTCCCAGGGATAAATCCTACTTGGTCATGGTGAATAATTTTCTTAATGTACTGTTGGATCCTATTGGCCAGTATCTTGTTGAGAATTTTTGCATCCATGTTCATCAGGGATATTGGTCTGTAATTCTCCTTTTTGGCGGGGTCTTTGTCTGGCTTTGGAATTAAGGTGATGCTGGCTTCATAGAACGAATTTGGAAGTACTCCATCTCTTTCTATCTTTCCAAACAGCTTTAGGAGAATAGGTATGATTTCTTCTTTAAACGTTTGATAAAATTCTCCTGGGAAGCCATCTGGCCCTGGACTCTTGTGTCTTGGGAGGTTTTTGATGACTGCTTCAATTTCCTCCCTGGTTATTGGCCTGTTCAGGTTTTCTATTTCTTCCTGTTCCAGTTTTGGTAGTTTGTGGCTTTCCAGGAATGCGTCCATTTCTTCTAGATTGCCTAATTTATTGGCGTATAGCTGTTCATAATATGTTTTTAAAATCGTTTGTATTTCCTTGGTGTTGGTAGTGATCTCTCCTTTCTCATTCATGATTTTATTAATTTGAGTCTTCTCTCTCTTCTTTTTAATAAGGCTGGCTAATGGTTTATCTATCTTATTAATTCTTTCAAAGAACCAACTCCTGGTTCTGTTGATCTGTTCCACAGTTCTTCTGGTCTCGATTTCGTTGAGTTCTGCTCGAATCTTTATTAACTCCCTTCTTCTCTTGGGTGTAGGATCTATTTGCTGTTTTTTCTCTAGCTCCTTTATGTGTAAGGTTAACTTTTGTATTTGAGTTCTTTCCAGTTTTTGAATGGATGCTTGTATTGCGATGTATTTCCCCCTTAGGACTGCTTTTGCTGCATCCCAAAGATTTTGAACGGTTGTATCTTCATTCTCATTAGTTTCCATGGATCTTTTTAATTCTTCCTTAATTTCCTGGTTGACCCTTTTATCTTTTAGCAGGATGGTCCTTAACCTCCACGTGTTTGAGGTCCTTCCAAACTTCTTGTTGTGATTTAGTTCTAATTTCAAGGCATTATGGTCCGAGAATATGCAGGGGACAATCCCAATCTTTTGGTATCGGTTCAGACCCGATTTGTGACCCAATATGTGGTCTATTCTGGAGAAAGTTCCATGTGCGCTTGAGAAGAATGTGTATTCAGTTGAGTTTGGATGTAAAGTTCTGTAGATATCTGTGAAATCCATCTGGTCCAGTGTATCATTTAAAGCTCTCGTTTCTTTGGAGATGTTTTGCTTAGAAGACCTATCGAGTATAGAAAGAGCTAGATTGAAGTCACCAAGTATAAGTGTATTATTATCTAAGTATTTCTTCACTTTGGTTAATAATTGATTTATATATTTGGCAGCTCCCACATTCGGAGCATATATATTGAGGATTGTTAAGTCCTCTTGTTGAATAGATCCTTTAAGTATGATATAGTGTCCCTCTTCATCTCTCACTACAGTCTTTGGGGTAAATTTTAGTTTATCTGATATAAGGATGGCTACCCCTGCTTTCTTTTGAGGACCATTCGAATGGTAAATGGTTCTCCAACCTTTTATTTTCAGGCTGTAGGTGTCCTTCTGTCTAAAATGAGTCTCTTGTAGACAGCAAATAGATGGGTCCTGCTTTTTTATCCAGTCTGAAACCCTGCGCCTTTTGATGGGGTCATTAAGCCCGTTCACATTCAGAGTTACTATTGAGAGATATGAGTTTAGTGTCATCATGATATCTATTCAGTCTTTGTTTTTGTGGACTGTTCCACTGAACTTCTTCTTAAAGGGGAATTTTAAGAGGCCCCCTTAAAATTTCTTGCAGAGCTGGTTTGGAGGTCACATATTCTTTTAGTTGCTGCCTGTCTTGGAAGCTCTTTATCTCTCCTTCCATTTTGAATGAGAGCCTTGCTGGATAAAGTATTCTTGGTTGCATGTTCTTCTCATTTAGGACCCTGAATATATCCTGCCAGCCCTTTCTGGCCTGCCAGGTCTCTGTGGAGAGGTCTGCTGTTACCCTAATACTCCTCCCCATAAAAGTCAGGGATTTCTTGTCTCTTGCTGCTTTAAGGATCTTCTCTTTATCTTTGGAATTTGCAAGCTTCACAATTAAATGTCGAGGTGTTGAACGGTTTTTATTGATTTTAGGGGGGGATCTCTCTATTTCCTGGATCTGAATGCCTGTTTCCCTTCCCAGATTAGGAAAGTTTTCAGCTAGAATTTGTTCAAATACATATTCTGGCCCTCTGTCCCTTTCGGCGCCCTCGGGAACCCCAATTAAACGTAGGTTTTTCTTCCTCAGGCTGTCGTTTATTTCCCTTAATCTATCTTCATGGTCTTTTAATTGTTTGTCTCTTTTTTCCTCAGTTTCCCTCTTTGCTATCAACTTGTCTTCTAGGTCACTCACTCGTTCTTCCACCTCGTTAACCCTCGTCGTTAGGACTTCTAGTTTGGATTGCATCTCATTCAATTGATTTTTAATTTCTGCCTGATTAGCTCTAAATTCTGCAGTCATGAAGTCTCTTGAGTCCTTTATACTTTTTTCTAGAGCCACCAGTAGCTGTATAATAGTGCTTCTGAATTGGCTTTCTGACATTGAATTGTAATCCAGATTTTGTAACTCTGTGGGAGAGAGGACTGTTTCTGATTCTTTCTTTTGAGGTGAGGTTTTCCTTCTAGTCATTTTGCTCAGTGCAGAGTGGCCAAAAGCAAGTTGTATTGGGAAAAAGAGAAAAAGAGAGGAGAGAAAGAAGAAAAGAAAAGAGAAAGAGAAAAAAAAAGGGAAGAAAAAGAAAAAACCAAAACCGAAAAAAAAAAAAAGAAGAAGAAAAAGAGAAAGAAAAAGAAAGGAGAAAAAAAGGGGATGGGGGAAGGAAACAAATCAAAAAGCAAAACAAAACAAAAACAAAAACAAAAACAAAAACAAACAAACAAAAAAAGAACCACGGGGGAGTATCTTCTGATTCTGTGTACTTTAAGTCCCTTGGCTTCTCCTGGAAGTTGTCCGTCTAGCTGGTCTTCTGGGGGAGGGGCCTGTTGTGCTGATTTTCAGGTGTTAGCAGTTGGGGGAGCTGCTGTGCCCCTGCCTGGTGCAGGGCTCAGTGGGGGTTGTTTACCCCGTGAGGCCGCAGGAGGAACAGCCCCAGTGTCGGGGCAGCTCTGGAGCCCTGGATTCAGCTCCGGCAGGAACTCCGTCTGCAGGGCCTGGAGGCTCCGGGGCGGGGCCGCTGATGTGCTCAGCTGGGGCAGGAGCGTCCTCGCTGTCCTGGGCCCTCCCGGCCTCTGCCTGTCCCGGGGGAGGCGGGATCCTGGGCTGTGTCCCGGCGCCCTGTGCTCCGGAGCCTGCGCTGGTGGATTCGCGCTCCCGGGGCCGCGCAGCCCCCTCCGCGGAGCCGCCGCCCGAGCCCCTCCGAGCTGCTCCTGGCACCGCGCAGCCCCCTCCGCACGGAGCCTCTTCCTCTGCCCGAGCCCCTCCGAGCTGCTCCCGGGGCCGCGCAGCCCCCTCCGCGGAGCCGCCGCCCGAGCCCCTGCAGCTGCTCCGGGTCCCGCCGGGTCCCGCCGTGCGCGCTGCAGCCCTTAGGGAGCTCGGCGCACTCTCCTGGGTGCGCAGTTGCTGTTACTGTCCCCGGGAGCCCGAGGGCATCCCCGCCCTCCCGGGTCCTGCTCCACCTCCCTGGAGCCTCTTTCCGCCCGGGAAGGTCGGTGCAGCTCCTGCTCCTCCGGGACGGGGCTCTCCTGTCCTAGGGACGCTCGCCCCGGCCTCAGCCCGGCTCCTCGCGGGGCCCCTCCCCCTTGGAGGCCTTTGTTTCTTTACTTCTTTTTCCCCGTCTTCCTACCTTGGTAGAAGCGCGAACTCTCCTCACTGTAGCATTCCAGCTGGTCTCTCTTTAAATCTCAGGCCGAATTCATAGATTTTCAGGATAAGTTGAAGGTTTTCTAGGTAGTTTGGTGGAGACAGGTGATTTGGAGACCCTACTCTTCCGCCATCTTGCTCCTCCCCTCTCTCCCACTGGTTCTAAGACTTCCTTAGAAAACTTAGGTTTTGATTAGTCTAGACTCAAAGATGCATTCTTCATTTTTAGGTAACTAAATGATTGCATTATTTTCCTATATGACAGAATGAGGAAAGGAAGTGCTTACTGGTACTGCACCAAAGTGCCATAATATTCTCAGATCATATTGTAAAAATCTTCTCTTTTATGGTGTTAGTCATCAAAATATTGGCTTTGAAAGTCCATCATGCACAGTAATTGTTTATATGTTTGTTCCAAAGACACACTCAACACCATGTCATGCCATAAGGTAATCAGATCAAACCTGAGCTGGACTTGATTTAATTAGTTTTGTCTACTGGAGATCACAGTCAGGGTTAAAATGAGTTTCCTAATTCCTCCAGGCTTCATTACTTGGCCTATTCACAGCAAGTTCTTTCTGCATCAAGTTATTAACAAAATCGGTGTAACTAGTAAGAATCATGCTGTTTCTCTAGGCTACCTAAGTGACATTTTACAGAAGAGGTAATGACTCTCAGCAAGAAGAAATCTTTTATAATTTTGATCTTTGGCAAACAATGAAAAAGAGCAAAGACAGTGTTTGTTTCCTGAGAGACTATGACTGTTGCATTTTTCATATCAATCTCTTCTGGAACCCTAAAAAAATAATGATTTTAGAGATCTATTTGACCAGGGACAGATTATAAGCATACTTTAACTACCATGGTACATTCCATTTGATCCATATAAAGTAAGAAATTATGACCCCACACCTGATGATATCACTTACTCCACTGTAACAATCACTTTTAATAGTTCTTAGTGTTTTCTTCCAGAAATTTTCTGGAACTATAAGATTATATGTGATGTTAACTTGTGCATATTTACCTGTTTGTGTTAATTAATGTAAATTTATCTAAATAACCTTCTGAGAATTGTTACAGTATTCTGACCAAAAACTTAATTACAGGAGCACCTGAGTGGCTAAGTTGTTTGAGCATCTGCCTTTGGCTCAGGGCATGATCCTAGGGTCATGGGATCAATCCCACATCGGGCTCCACAGAGGGAGCCGGCTTCTCCTTCTGCCTATGTCTCTGCCTCTCTCTCTGTATTTCTCATGAATAAACAAGTAAAATCTTTAAAAAATTAATTACAGATAGTGGATATAAATGTAAAAGATATGAAAATAAAACTTCTCAAATAAAGCATGAGTAATGTATGAGGACTTTTCAGAGAAACAGAACCAATAGGAAATGGTCAAACATATGGGCACCCATCTCCTAGTCATGTTGACACATAAAATTAACAATCTCAGGAAATATCTAAAAAAATGTAGTTTGAAGACCTATTTCTTAACAGAAACTTAAGAGATTTAATCATAAAGATTGTTAAAATACCACATTAAAAATAAAATTAATAAATTCTGTTATTTGCTAGGTACCATTTTGGAAATATATTTATATAATGAAATGTGATACAGCAATCAAAAGAAACCATTTACTATTACAAAACATAAATAATAATTCTCACGAATATAAGGTTGAATGAAAGAATTCAGAGGCAAAAAGAGCAAGTTCTATAATTCCATTCATGTTAATTTCAACCACTAACAAATAGTTTTAGAAGTCAGGGTAGAAGGTACTATTTGAGAGAATGGGGTTAGAGATTTGAGGGTTATTAAAATAATTTCTTAAATTATTTAATTTTTAAAATTTAAAGTATTTTTTTATTTAAAGTAATTCTTTAAAGTAATTTTGAGGAACTGAAGAAAAAGAGAAGTACATAAATACAAAAGGGAAATAAAATCAATAGTTGATAGGAGCATTATATACTCAATTATAACATAAATAAGGTAACAAATTAGGATTAACATATCTATTATATTTAACAGTGCTAATTCTCATATAGACAAAACTACCTGACAGATTTTTTTTGAAACTCATAATACTTAAATCAAGTGTAAATATAAAGTGACAGGAAAAATTAGAGTAGATGAATAAGCAATTATATTGAATAAATGCAAACAAAGAGATGACAATGTATTAAAGATCATGATTAAGACAATTATAGAAGAGAGAGCCCAGAAATAAACTCACATAAACTTAGTCAACTGCTTTTTGACAAAGGAGCAAAGGCAATACAATGGAGCCAAGACGGTCTTTTCAACAAATGTTGTGGAACAACTAGACATCCATATGTAAAAAAATTAATCTAGACACAGATTTCACACTTTTCACATATTTAACCCAAGATGGATCAGAGACCTAAATGTAAAACACAAAACTATGAAAATTCCTAGAAGATAACATAGGAGAAAACATACGACCCTGAGTTTGCTAATGACTTTTTAGATATAACACCAAAACCATGACTAGTGAAAGGATTAATTTGTAAGCTGGGTTTCATTAAAATTAAAAACTGCTTTGCAAAAGACAATGTTAAAAGAGTGAAAAGATAAAGGATGGTTTTCCCAAACATACTAAAAAAACCTTAAAGCTCAACAGTAAGAAAATAAATGAGCTAATTAAAAAATGGGCCAAAGACCTAAATAGAAACCACACTGATGAAGATAGATGGCAAATAAGCACATGAATAGATAGATGCTCCTCATCATAGGTCAGCAGGATAATGCAATTTAAAATAACATACCACTATAAGACTATTAGAATGGGCAAAATTGAGATAGCACCAAATGAGGGAGAAGATGGGGAGCAACAGGAACTTTCATGCATTGCTGGTGCATAAAATAGTATAGTCACTTTGGAAGACAATTCAGCAGTTTCTTACAAAATCAAACATACTCTTATCATATAATCCAGCAAGTGTGCTCCTTGGAATTTACTGAAAGGAGCAGCAGCTATATTTATAATTGTCAAAACTGGAAGCAATCAAGACATCTTTCACTAGGTGAATGGATAAACCAACTGTGGTACATCTGGCCAATGGAATATTCTCAGTGCTAGAAAGAAATGAGTTATCAAGCCATGAAAAGATACAGAGGAACTTAAATGCATATGACTAAGTGTAAAAGTTCAATCTGAGAAGGCTACATACTATATCATTTTAGCTATGTGACATCCAGAAAAGGCAAAACAATGGAGACTATAAAAAGGTAAGAGGAGAATAAGGAAGTTATTGTTTAATGGGACAGTCTCAGCTCTACAAGACAAAAGGAGTCACGCGGATGGATAGCAGTGAAGACTGCCCAACAATGTGAATGTATTTTTTTTTAAAGATTCACTTATTTATTTTAGGGAAAAGAGAAAGAGGGAGAGGGGCAGAAGGAAAGGGAGAGACTCTCAAGCAGACTCATGGCTGAGTAGGGAATAAGACATGGGACTTGATACCATGACCCATGAGATTAGACCTGAGCTGAAACCAAGAATCAAATGCTTTAGTAAACTGTGCCACACAGACTCACAACGTGAATGTATTTAATACCACTGAGCTTTACTCTCCAAAATGGTGAAGATGGTACATTTTATGTTCTGTGTATTTTACCAGAATTAAAAAAATACTATTTGGATGCAAATCCCAAGCTCCCATCTTCAGGTTGGTTCTGTTCCAGGGCTACAAGTATGAATACTGCTAAATGAATTAAAGACCAACTCTCACCCAAAACTATTTATCTCAACATAGTTCTGGAAATGAGTGGTGGTGAAAAAAAAATCCACAGTACTTTTATAATTCATAAAACTTTTATATTTATAATGAAAACATTATTGATAATATATAAATAATTCTGAGAAGAATTAGGACAGGCATAGTTAAATAGACAAAAGGCAAGAGAAGGCAATGCATGGGGAAAGAGATCTAAATCACATGAAGTATAAAAGATTTCTCAGTAAAAAAATAACTCTAATGCACAGAATTTGTTTGTTGGGGGGTTGGTTAGGGAAACAGAAACTCATACACAGCTGAAGAGTCACATAGATTTTACATAAAGGGTTTTTACTTGTCTCTTTGCTAGACATTCTTATAGTTCCAACTGAAGGCCATAGGCTTAGACCCGGAGAAGGGCTGGTGTTCATAGGCAGTCAGGCAAGGGGATTGTTTTTTCACTTAGGGAGGCTAGCTAGCCATTTTGGCTGATTGGCTAAGGCATAACCACATTAGGGAGGGCATTATTTTACTTGGACTACCTTAAAACACCCTCACAGGAGCACCCAGAATAATGTTTGGCCAAATATCTTGGCATCTCATGGCCCAGTACTTGACACAAAATTAACATCATGAGTTAGTAAAAATAATTTGGAAATAAAATAGAAATTAACTCTTTTTCATGATCTGTGATGATTTCGTTGGCATGATAAATATTCTGTTTCTTGTAGATTTCAATGAATTTCATGAGGAACTGAACATATAATTAAGAGTGATACAAACCTATACAAATGTATAATGACAAGTATCCACCTTTGCAGTATTATACAGAGTAGCTTCACTGCCCTAAAAATCCTCTATGCTATGCTTACTCATCGCTCCTTCCCCCTCAATTCCTGGCAACCATCATACACTTTCTTTATGATTTTACAAGTCTAAGTACCTCACATAAGTGAAATCATAAGTGTTTGTCTTTTTGTGACTGGCTTATTTCGCTGGGAATGATGTCCTCAAATTTCATCTATTTGGTAAGATATTACAGAATTTCCTTCCTTTTTAAGAATAAATAATATTCCATTGTATGTGCATACCATATTTTACTTACCCATTCATCTGCCAGTAAATATTTAGATTATATACACATTTTGGCTATTGTGAATAATGCTGCTATGAACATAGGTGTACAAACATCTTTTTTCAAAACCCTCCTTTTAATTCTTTTGGGCATATACCCAGGAGAGATTTGCTAGATGATATGGTAATTCTATTTTTTTTTATTTTTGGGAAAACTGCCATACTGTTTTCCACAATAGCTGCACCATTTTACCTGTCCACTAACAGTGCACAAAGTCCAGTTTCCCCACATCTTTGTCAACACTTGTTTTCTGTTTTTGAAAAAGCCATCCTAATTAACTGTGAGGTGATATCTCACTGTAGTTTTGATTTGTGTTTTACTAATAATTGTGATGTTGAACATCATTTCATTTGTTTTTTGCCATTTATATATCTTCTTTGGAGGAATGTATATTCAAGTCCTTTGCTCTTTTTTGAGTCAGGTTGTTTGTTTTGTTGAGTTTTAGCTGATGTATATATTGGGATATTAATATCTTACCAGATATATGATTTGCAAATATTTTCTCCCATTCTGTGGGTTGCCTACTCTGTTGATACGGTCTTTTGGTGCACAATTAAAAAAAAATCATGAAGTCCAGCTTTTCTTTCTTTTTCTTTCTTCTTTCTTTCTTTCTTTCTTTCTTTTCTTTTCTTTCTTCTTTCTTTCTTTCTTTCCTTCTTTCTTTTTCTTTCTCTTTTTTTGCAACCTTAGCCTTTGCTGTCATATCCAAGAAAACACTGCTGAATCCAAATATGTACAACTGAGTTTTGTCCTATGCTTTCTTCTAAGGATTTAAATTTCTTTTGAAATACATCTTGGATGCATTGAATAAATTCTAATATGAAGTATTTTTACAACTATAAAATCCCAAGTAAGCTTTTAATTTCTTTTAAGATATTTTATTGTAAAGTGAACTATTTAAAATATCAATACTAATATGTCATGCTGGTTGAAGCAGAAGTAGGACTTATCAAGTTTCTCCACTGTAAAGTCATTTTTTCCACGCTATTTCCTTACAGTACATGTTTGAAAGAAGCCATTATATGTAGCCCACATTTCCAAAGTGAGATGTTATGCTCTACTTCACTGAGGGCAGATTATTCTTTCAAAATGTACCCTACGGTTTTTAAAAATCAAGTATATTATGACTTTAAAAGAAGAGTCTCTTTCTTACAGTTCCTCAGAGGAGGGTTCATGCCACACCCTGTACAATCACATAAGGAAGCATGAGGGCCAGTCAGTAGACGAAAAGGGTAGAGGGGTAAGCACAAACAAAAGCTTTAGTATGATTTTCATGGGACAGTGGAGTTCTGGAAGAATTGACTTGCATGTGAGAGGTGTGCTCTCAGACAGATTGTGTAATGTCTTTAGAATTAGCTACCCTGGGAAGGCCAGTCTGTCCAGGGTCAGCAAGACCCCACATTGTCAACACATAAAATAGGAAATAATGTTTAACATAAGTATCCACATAAATTATTTTCAATTCTTCATAGGGTGTTTGTTTTTTCTATCCATTTATATGTCATTTCTTTATTTATTCAAACATTTATTTATGTCACCATGAACCACTGTTCCTCAGAAGTGTCTTACAGACTGTCATGGGGAGAGTCAGGGGAAACATAACCACTAGATGTAGAGCAGTACCCTAGATAGAGTCCTAAGATATAGAAAGAATGTTGGTTTGAGACGCCTGGGTGGCTCACTGGTTGAGTGCCTGCCTATGGCCCAGGGCATGATCCTGGAGTCCTGGGATCAAGTCCAGCAGGGAGCTCCCTGTGTGGAGCCTGCTTCTCTCTCTGCCTGAGTCTCTGTCTCTGCCTCTGTCTCTCACTCTGTGTCTCTCATGAATAAATAATAAAATATTTTAAAAAAAAGAAAGAACATTGTTTTGAAATTAAGAAAATCTAAATTAAGTATGGACATTAGATGGTAATAATGCATCAGTTTTGGTTTACTAATTGTAACATTATACCATACCAATGTGGGATGTTGATAGTGGATGTAACTGAATGTGAGGTATGAGGGAACTCTGTAGTTTTCAGAAATTTTCTGGAAATATAAAACTATTTAAAATAAAAGGTATATTAGAAATTCAGTTGCATTTTCTTATAATAATAATAATAATAAACCTATGGAAGCCAAAATTAAGAACATGATGCTATTTACAGTTGCTCCTCACACTGAAATAGGTATAAAACTAACAAACATGTATAGAGTCTGTATGCTGAAATTAAAAACTCAGATGAAAAAAATTAAAGAAATCCTAAATAGAAACTGTGTACATGGATTGGAATATTCAATTTAGTAAAAAAAAAAGTCAATTCCTTTTAAATTGATTTATAGGTTTGATATAATTCCTGTCATATTCCCAGCAAAGCATTATTTCATACATAGATAACTATTCTAAAATTTACATGAAAAGGCATAGGACTTTGAACTTGCAATGATAAAGCAAATTGAAAAGGATTAAAGGAGGAGTAATCATTGTACCCAAACTAAGATATAATGCATAGCTACAGTAATCAAGACCATTGTATTGGCAGAAGGATAAATACATTTGATTAGTGGAACAGAATAGAGGACACAGAAATAGGCCTAAATAAATATGTATAACTAAGTTTTGACAAATTTGCAAAAACAATTTAATGGAGAAAGAGTAGTCTTTCAACATATGTTGGAGCAACTGGACATCTATAGGCATAAAAACAAAAAACAAACAACCATCTCAATCTAAACTTCATACTTTATTTTAAAAATTAACTCACAAAGCTATAAAATTTTAGAAAAAAAAATAAGAGATTATTGGCACCTAGAGCTTGGTGAAAAATTCTTAGATTTCACACTACAAACACATTCCATAAAAAAGGAATTTGTTAAACTGTGCCTCATAGAAATTAATTCTCTTTTTCTCACTTTGTTAAGAGAATGAAAGAACAAGCCACAGGCTGGGAGAAAATATTTGCAAACCGCATTTTTTATAGAAGACTGATATCTAAAATATATAAATAGCAGTAGAAAAAAAAACGGCAAAAATCAATTAGAAAATGATCAAAGGCATGAGCAGACATTTCCCTGAGAATTTCCAGATGCCATGTAAGCATATGAAAAGTTGATCAATGTTATTAGCTATTAGGAAATGTGAATTAAGCCCACAATAAAATATCACTACACAGGGATCCCTGGGTGGCGCAGCAGTTTGGCGCCTGCCTTTGGCCCAGGGCGCGATCCTGGAGACCCGGGATCGAATCCCACGTCGGGCTCCCAGTGCATGGAGCCTGCTTCTCCCTCTGCCTGTGTTCTGTCTCTGCCTCTCTCTCTCTCTCTCTCTGTGACTATCATAAATAAATTTAAAAAAAAATCACTACACACTATCAGAATGGCTAAAATTAAAAAAAAAAAAAGAAAAAATACCTAGCAATTATATCCCTGGGCATTTATCCCAGAGTTATAAAAATCATCTTCATGCACAAAATCCTGTATACGAATGTTTCTAACAGCTTTATTTGTAAGAGCCAAGCACTGGAAACAACACATATGTCCTTCAACAGTTGGATAATTAAAGCTGTGGTACATCACTATTATAAAATTCCATACAGCAATGAAATGGAAGAAACTACTCATACACACAACTTGAATAGACCTCAAGGGGATTTTATTGAATAAAAAATGTCAATCCAGAAAAGGCAAAACAATGGAGACTATAAAAAGGTAAGAGGAGAATAAGGAAGTTATTGTTTAATGGGACAGTCTCAGCTCTACAAGACAAAAGGAGTCACGCGGATGGATAGCAGTGAAGACTGCCCAACAATGTGAATGTATTTTTTTTTAAAGATTCACTTATTTATTTTAGGGAAAAGAGAAAGAGGGAGAGGGGCAGAAGGAAAGGGAGAGACTCTCAAGCAGACTCATGGCTGAGTAGGGAATAAGACATGGGACTTGATACCATGACCCATGAGATTAGACCTGAGCTGAAACCAAGAATCAAATGCTTTAGTAAACTGTGCCACACAGACTCACAACGTGAATGTATTTAATACCACTGAGCTTTACTCTCCAAAATGGTGAAGATGGTACATTTTATGTTCTGTGTATTTTACCAGAATTAAAAAAATACTATTTGGATGCAAATCCCAAGCTCCCATCTTCAGGTTGGTTCTGTTCCAGGGCTACAAGTATGAATACTGCTAAATGAATTAAAGACCAACTCTCACCCAAAACTATTTATCTCAACATAGTTCTGGAAATGAGTGGTGGTGAAAAAAAAATCCACAGTACTTTTATAATTCATAAAACTTTTATATTTATAATGAAAACATTATTGATAATATATAAATAATTCTGAGAAGAATTAGGACAGGCATAGTTAAATAGACAAAAGGCAAGAGAAGGCAATGCATGGGGAAAGAGATCTAAATCACATGAAGTATAAAAGATTTCTCAGTAAAAAAATAACTCTAATGCACAGAATTTGTTTGTTGGGGGGTTGGTTAGGGAAACAGAAACTCATACACAGCTGAAGAGTCACATAGATTTTACATAAAGGGTTTTTACTTGTCTCTTTGCTAGACATTCTTATAGTTCCAACTGAAGGCCATAGGCTTAGACCCGGAGAAGGGCTGGTGTTCATAGGCAGTCAGGCAAGGGGATTGTTTTTTCACTTAGGGAGGCTAGCTAGCCATTTTGGCTGATTGGCTAAGGCATAACCACATTAGGGAGGGCATTATTTTACTTGGACTACCTTAAAACACCCTCACAGGAGCACCCAGAATAATGTTTGGCCAAATATCTTGGCATCTCATGGCCCAGTACTTGACACAAAATTAACATCATGAGTTAGTAAAAATAATTTGGAAATAAAATAGAAATTAACTCTTTTTCATGATCTGTGATGATTTCGTTGGCATGATAAATATTCTGTTTCTTGTAGATTTCAATGAATTTCATGAGGAACTGAACATATAATTAAGAGTGATACAAACCTATACAAATGTATAATGACAAGTATCCACCTTTGCAGTATTATACAGAGTAGCTTCACTGCCCTAAAAATCCTCTATGCTATGCTTACTCATCGCTCCTTCCCCCTCAATTCCTGGCAACCATCATACACTTTCTTTATGATTTTACAAGTCTAAGTACCTCACATAAGTGAAATCATAAGTGTTTGTCTTTTTGTGACTGGCTTATTTCGCTGGGAATGATGTCCTCAAATTTCATCTATTTGGTAAGATATTACAGAATTTCCTTCCTTTTTAAGAATAAATAATATTCCATTGTATGTGCATACCATATTTTACTTACCCATTCATCTGCCAGTAAATATTTAGATTATATACACATTTTGGCTATTGTGAATAATGCTGCTATGAACATAGGTGTACAAACATCTTTTTTCAAAACCCTCCTTTTAATTCTTTTGGGCATATACCCAGGAGAGATTTGCTAGATGATATGGTAATTCTATTTTTTTTTATTTTTGGGAAAACTGCCATACTGTTTTCCACAATAGCTGCACCATTTTACCTGTCCACTAACAGTGCACAAAGTCCAGTTTCCCCACATCTTTGTCAACACTTGTTTTCTGTTTTTGAAAAAGCCATCCTAATTAACTGTGAGGTGATATCTCACTGTAGTTTTGATTTGTGTTTTACTAATAATTGTGATGTTGAACATCATTTCATTTGTTTTTTGCCATTTATATATCTTCTTTGGAGGAATGTATATTCAAGTCCTTTGCTCTTTTTTGAGTCAGGTTGTTTGTTTTGTTGAGTTTTAGCTGATGTATATATTGGGATATTAATATCTTACCAGATATATGATTTGCAAATATTTTCTCCCATTCTGTGGGTTGCCTACTCTGTTGATACGGTCTTTTGGTGCACAATTAAAAAAAAATCATGAAGTCCAGCTTTTCTTTCTTTTTCTTTCTTCTTTCTTTCTTTCTTTCTTTCTTTTCTTTTCTTTCTTCTTTCTTTCTTTCTTTCCTTCTTTCTTTTTCTTTCTCTTTTTTTGCAACCTTAGCCTTTGCTGTCATATCCAAGAAAACACTGCTGAATCCAAATATGTACAACTGAGTTTTGTCCTATGCTTTCTTCTAAGGATTTAAATTTCTTTTGAAATACATCTTGGATGCATTGAATAAATTCTAATATGAAGTATTTTTACAACTATAAAATCCCAAGTAAGCTTTTAATTTCTTTTAAGATATTTTATTGTAAAGTGAACTATTTAAAATATCAATACTAATATGTCATGCTGGTTGAAGCAGAAGTAGGACTTATCAAGTTTCTCCACTGTAAAGTCATTTTTTCCACGCTATTTCCTTACAGTACATGTTTGAAAGAAGCCATTATATGTAGCCCACATTTCCAAAGTGAGATGTTATGCTCTACTTCACTGAGGGCAGATTATTCTTTCAAAATGTACCCTACGGTTTTTAAAAATCAAGTATATTATGACTTTAAAAGAAGAGTCTCTTTCTTACAGTTCCTCAGAGGAGGGTTCATGCCACACCCTGTACAATCACATAAGGAAGCATGAGGGCCAGTCAGTAGACGAAAAGGGTAGAGGGGTAAGCACAAACAAAAGCTTTAGTATGATTTTCATGGGACAGTGGAGTTCTGGAAGAATTGACTTGCATGTGAGAGGTGTGCTCTCAGACAGATTGTGTAATGTCTTTAGAATTAGCTACCCTGGGAAGGCCAGTCTGTCCAGGGTCAGCAAGACCCCACATTGTCAACACATAAAATAGGAAATAATGTTTAACATAAGTATCCACATAAATTATTTTCAATTCTTCATAGGGTGTTTGTTTTTTCTATCCATTTATATGTCATTTCTTTATTTATTCAAACATTTATTTATGTCACCATGAACCACTGTTCCTCAGAAGTGTCTTACAGACTGTCATGGGGAGAGTCAGGGGAAACATAACCACTAGATGTAGAGCAGTACCCTAGATAGAGTCCTAAGATATAGAAAGAATGTTGGTTTGAGACGCCTGGGTGGCTCACTGGTTGAGTGCCTGCCTATGGCCCAGGGCATGATCCTGGAGTCCTGGGATCAAGTCCAGCAGGGAGCTCCCTGTGTGGAGCCTGCTTCTCTCTCTGCCTGAGTCTCTGTCTCTGCCTCTGTCTCTCACTCTGTGTCTCTCATGAATAAATAATAAAATATTTTAAAAAAAAGAAAGAACATTGTTTTGAAATTAAGAAAATCTAAATTAAGTATGGACATTAGATGGTAATAATGCATCAGTTTTGGTTTACTAATTGTAACATTATACCATACCAATGTGGGATGTTGATAGTGGATGTAACTGAATGTGAGGTATGAGGGAACTCTGTAGTTTTCAGAAATTTTCTGGAAATATAAAACTATTTAAAATAAAAGGTATATTAGAAATTCAGTTGCATTTTCTTATAATAATAATAATAATAAACCTATGGAAGCCAAAATTAAGAACATGATGCTATTTACAGTTGCTCCTCACACTGAAATAGGTATAAAACTAACAAACATGTATAGAGTCTGTATGCTGAAATTAAAAACTCAGATGAAAAAAATTAAAGAAATCCTAAATAGAAACTGTGTACATGGATTGGAATATTCAATTTAGTAAAAAAAAAAGTCAATTCCTTTTAAATTGATTTATAGGTTTGATATAATTCCTGTCATATTCCCAGCAAAGCATTATTTCATACATAGATAACTATTCTAAAATTTACATGAAAAGGCATAGGACTTTGAACTTGCAATGATAAAGCAAATTGAAAAGGATTAAAGGAGGAGTAATCATTGTACCCAAACTAAGATATAATGCATAGCTACAGTAATCAAGACCATTGTATTGGCAGAAGGATAAATACATTTGATTAGTGGAACAGAATAGAGGACACAGAAATAGGCCTAAATAAATATGTATAACTAAGTTTTGACAAATTTGCAAAAACAATTTAATGGAGAAAGAGTAGTCTTTCAACATATGTTGGAGCAACTGGACATCTATAGGCATAAAAACAAAAAACAAACAACCATCTCAATCTAAACTTCATACTTTATTTTAAAAATTAACTCACAAAGCTATAAAATTTTAGAAAAAAAAATAAGAGATTATTGGCACCTAGAGCTTGGTGAAAAATTCTTAGATTTCACACTACAAACACATTCCATAAAAAAGGAATTTGTTAAACTGTGCCTCATAGAAATTAATTCTCTTTTTCTCACTTTGTTAAGAGAATGAAAGAACAAGCCACAGGCTGGGAGAAAATATTTGCAAACCGCATTTTTTATAGAAGACTGATATCTAAAATATATAAATAGCAGTAGAAAAAAAAACGGCAAAAATCAATTAGAAAATGATCAAAGGCATGAGCAGACATTTCCCTGAGAATTTCCAGATGCCATGTAAGCATATGAAAAGTTGATCAATGTTATTAGCTATTAGGAAATGTGAATTAAGCCCACAATAAAATATCACTACACAGGGATCCCTGGGTGGCGCAGCAGTTTGGCGCCTGCCTTTGGCCCAGGGCGCGATCCTGGAGACCCGGGATCGAATCCCACGTCGGGCTCCCAGTGCATGGAGCCTGCTTCTCCCTCTGCCTGTGTTCTGTCTCTGCCTCTCTCTCTCTCTCTCTCTGTGACTATCATAAATAAATTTAAAAAAAAATCACTACACACTATCAGAATGGCTAAAATTAAAAAAAAAAAAAGAAAAAATACCTAGCAATTATATCCCTGGGCATTTATCCCAGAGTTATAAAAATCATCTTCATGCACAAAATCCTGTATACGAATGTTTCTAACAGCTTTATTTGTAAGAGCCAAGCACTGGAAACAACACATATGTCCTTCAACAGTTGGATAATTAAAGCTGTGGTACATCACTATTATAAAATTCCATACAGCAATGAAATGGAAGAAACTACTCATACACACAACTTGAATAGACCTCAAGGGGATTTTATTGAATAAAAAATGTCAATCCAGAAAAGGCAAAACAATGGAGACTATAAAAAGGTAAGAGGAGAATAAGGAAGTTATTGTTTAATGGGACAGTCTCAGCTCTACAAGACAAAAGGAGTCACGCGGATGGATAGCAGTGAAGACTGCCCAACAATGTGAATGTATTTTTTTTTAAAGATTCACTTATTTATTTTAGGGAAAAGAGAAAGAGGGAGAGGGGCAGAAGGAAAGGGAGAGACTCTCAAGCAGACTCATGGCTGAGTAGGGAATAAGACATGGGACTTGATACCATGACCCATGAGATTAGACCTGAGCTGAAACCAAGAATCAAATGCTTTAGTAAACTGTGCCACACAGACTCACAACGTGAATGTATTTAATACCACTGAGCTTTACTCTCCAAAATGGTGAAGATGGTACATTTTATGTTCTGTGTATTTTACCAGAATTAAAAAAATACTATTTGGATGCAAATCCCAAGCTCCCATCTTCAGGTTGGTTCTGTTCCAGGGCTACAAGTATGAATACTGCTAAATGAATTAAAGACCAACTCTCACCCAAAACTATTTATCTCAACATAGTTCTGGAAATGAGTGGTGGTGAAAAAAAAATCCACAGTACTTTTATAATTCATAAAACTTTTATATTTATAATGAAAACATTATTGATAATATATAAATAATTCTGAGAAGAATTAGGACAGGCATAGTTAAATAGACAAAAGGCAAGAGAAGGCAATGCATGGGGAAAGAGATCTAAATCACATGAAGTATAAAAGATTTCTCAGTAAAAAAATAACTCTAATGCACAGAATTTGTTTGTTGGGGGGTTGGTTAGGGAAACAGAAACTCATACACAGCTGAAGAGTCACATAGATTTTACATAAAGGGTTTTTACTTGTCTCTTTGCTAGACATTCTTATAGTTCCAACTGAAGGCCATAGGCTTAGACCCGGAGAAGGGCTGGTGTTCATAGGCAGTCAGGCAAGGGGATTGTTTTTTCACTTAGGGAGGCTAGCTAGCCATTTTGGCTGATTGGCTAAGGCATAACCACATTAGGGAGGGCATTATTTTACTTGGACTACCTTAAAACACCCTCACAGGAGCACCCAGAATAATGTTTGGCCAAATATCTTGGCATCTCATGGCCCAGTACTTGACACAAAATTAACATCATGAGTTAGTAAAAATAATTTGGAAATAAAATAGAAATTAACTCTTTTTCATGATCTGTGATGATTTCGTTGGCATGATAAATATTCTGTTTCTTGTAGATTTCAATGAATTTCATGAGGAACTGAACATATAATTAAGAGTGATACAAACCTATACAAATGTATAATGACAAGTATCCACCTTTGCAGTATTATACAGAGTAGCTTCACTGCCCTAAAAATCCTCTATGCTATGCTTACTCATCGCTCCTTCCCCCTCAATTCCTGGCAACCATCATACACTTTCTTTATGATTTTACAAGTCTAAGTACCTCACATAAGTGAAATCATAAGTGTTTGTCTTTTTGTGACTGGCTTATTTCGCTGGGAATGATGTCCTCAAATTTCATCTATTTGGTAAGATATTACAGAATTTCCTTCCTTTTTAAGAATAAATAATATTCCATTGTATGTGCATACCATATTTTACTTACCCATTCATCTGCCAGTAAATATTTAGATTATATACACATTTTGGCTATTGTGAATAATGCTGCTATGAACATAGGTGTACAAACATCTTTTTTCAAAACCCTCCTTTTAATTCTTTTGGGCATATACCCAGGAGAGATTTGCTAGATGATATGGTAATTCTATTTTTTTTTATTTTTGGGAAAACTGCCATACTGTTTTCCACAATAGCTGCACCATTTTACCTGTCCACTAACAGTGCACAAAGTCCAGTTTCCCCACATCTTTGTCAACACTTGTTTTCTGTTTTTGAAAAAGCCATCCTAATTAACTGTGAGGTGATATCTCACTGTAGTTTTGATTTGTGTTTTACTAATAATTGTGATGTTGAACATCATTTCATTTGTTTTTTGCCATTTATATATCTTCTTTGGAGGAATGTATATTCAAGTCCTTTGCTCTTTTTTGAGTCAGGTTGTTTGTTTTGTTGAGTTTTAGCTGATGTATATATTGGGATATTAATATCTTACCAGATATATGATTTGCAAATATTTTCTCCCATTCTGTGGGTTGCCTACTCTGTTGATACGGTCTTTTGGTGCACAATTAAAAAAAAATCATGAAGTCCAGCTTTTCTTTCTTTTTCTTTCTTCTTTCTTTCTTTCTTTCTTTCTTTTCTTTTCTTTCTTCTTTCTTTCTTTCTTTCCTTCTTTCTTTTTCTTTCTCTTTTTTTGCAACCTTAGCCTTTGCTGTCATATCCAAGAAAACACTGCTGAATCCAAATATGTACAACTGAGTTTTGTCCTATGCTTTCTTCTAAGGATTTAAATTTCTTTTGAAATACATCTTGGATGCATTGAATAAATTCTAATATGAAGTATTTTTACAACTATAAAATCCCAAGTAAGCTTTTAATTTCTTTTAAGATATTTTATTGTAAAGTGAACTATTTAAAATATCAATACTAATATGTCATGCTGGTTGAAGCAGAAGTAGGACTTATCAAGTTTCTCCACTGTAAAGTCATTTTTTCCACGCTATTTCCTTACAGTACATGTTTGAAAGAAGCCATTATATGTAGCCCACATTTCCAAAGTGAGATGTTATGCTCTACTTCACTGAGGGCAGATTATTCTTTCAAAATGTACCCTACGGTTTTTAAAAATCAAGTATATTATGACTTTAAAAGAAGAGTCTCTTTCTTACAGTTCCTCAGAGGAGGGTTCATGCCACACCCTGTACAATCACATAAGGAAGCATGAGGGCCAGTCAGTAGACGAAAAGGGTAGAGGGGTAAGCACAAACAAAAGCTTTAGTATGATTTTCATGGGACAGTGGAGTTCTGGAAGAATTGACTTGCATGTGAGAGGTGTGCTCTCAGACAGATTGTGTAATGTCTTTAGAATTAGCTACCCTGGGAAGGCCAGTCTGTCCAGGGTCAGCAAGACCCCACATTGTCAACACATAAAATAGGAAATAATGTTTAACATAAGTATCCACATAAATTATTTTCAATTCTTCATAGGGTGTTTGTTTTTTCTATCCATTTATATGTCATTTCTTTATTTATTCAAACATTTATTTATGTCACCATGAACCACTGTTCCTCAGAAGTGTCTTACAGACTGTCATGGGGAGAGTCAGGGGAAACATAACCACTAGATGTAGAGCAGTACCCTAGATAGAGTCCTAAGATATAGAAAGAATGTTGGTTTGAGACGCCTGGGTGGCTCACTGGTTGAGTGCCTGCCTATGGCCCAGGGCATGATCCTGGAGTCCTGGGATCAAGTCCAGCAGGGAGCTCCCTGTGTGGAGCCTGCTTCTCTCTCTGCCTGAGTCTCTGTCTCTGCCTCTGTCTCTCACTCTGTGTCTCTCATGAATAAATAATAAAATATTTTAAAAAAAAGAAAGAACATTGTTTTGAAATTAAGAAAATCTAAATTAAGTATGGACATTAGATGGTAATAATGCATCAGTTTTGGTTTACTAATTGTAACATTATACCATACCAATGTGGGATGTTGATAGTGGATGTAACTGAATGTGAGGTATGAGGGAACTCTGTAGTTTTCAGAAATTTTCTGGAAATATAAAACTATTTAAAATAAAAGGTATATTAGAAATTCAGTTGCATTTTCTTATAATAATAATAATAATAAACCTATGGAAGCCAAAATTAAGAACATGATGCTATTTACAGTTGCTCCTCACACTGAAATAGGTATAAAACTAACAAACATGTATAGAGTCTGTATGCTGAAATTAAAAACTCAGATGAAAAAAATTAAAGAAATCCTAAATAGAAACTGTGTACATGGATTGGAATATTCAATTTAGTAAAAAAAAAAGTCAATTCCTTTTAAATTGATTTATAGGTTTGATATAATTCCTGTCATATTCCCAGCAAAGCATTATTTCATACATAGATAACTATTCTAAAATTTACATGAAAAGGCATAGGACTTTGAACTTGCAATGATAAAGCAAATTGAAAAGGATTAAAGGAGGAGTAATCATTGTACCCAAACTAAGATATAATGCATAGCTACAGTAATCAAGACCATTGTATTGGCAGAAGGATAAATACATTTGATTAGTGGAACAGAATAGAGGACACAGAAATAGGCCTAAATAAATATGTATAACTAAGTTTTGACAAATTTGCAAAAACAATTTAATGGAGAAAGAGTAGTCTTTCAACATATGTTGGAGCAACTGGACATCTATAGGCATAAAAACAAAAAACAAACAACCATCTCAATCTAAACTTCATACTTTATTTTAAAAATTAACTCACAAAGCTATAAAATTTTAGAAAAAAAAATAAGAGATTATTGGCACCTAGAGCTTGGTGAAAAATTCTTAGATTTCACACTACAAACACATTCCATAAAAAAGGAATTTGTTAAACTGTGCCTCATAGAAATTAATTCTCTTTTTCTCACTTTGTTAAGAGAATGAAAGAACAAGCCACAGGCTGGGAGAAAATATTTGCAAACCGCATTTTTTATAGAAGACTGATATCTAAAATATATAAATAGCAGTAGAAAAAAAAACGGCAAAAATCAATTAGAAAATGATCAAAGGCATGAGCAGACATTTCCCTGAGAATTTCCAGATGCCATGTAAGCATATGAAAAGTTGATCAATGTTATTAGCTATTAGGAAATGTGAATTAAGCCCACAATAAAATATCACTACACAGGGATCCCTGGGTGGCGCAGCAGTTTGGCGCCTGCCTTTGGCCCAGGGCGCGATCCTGGAGACCCGGGATCGAATCCCACGTCGGGCTCCCAGTGCATGGAGCCTGCTTCTCCCTCTGCCTGTGTTCTGTCTCTGCCTCTCTCTCTCTCTCTCTCTGTGACTATCATAAATAAATTTAAAAAAAAATCACTACACACTATCAGAATGGCTAAAATTAAAAAAAAAAAAAGAAAAAATACCTAGCAATTATATCCCTGGGCATTTATCCCAGAGTTATAAAAATCATCTTCATGCACAAAATCCTGTATACGAATGTTTCTAACAGCTTTATTTGTAAGAGCCAAGCACTGGAAACAACACATATGTCCTTCAACAGTTGGATAATTAAAGCTGTGGTACATCACTATTATAAAATTCCATACAGCAATGAAATGGAAGAAACTACTCATACACACAACTTGAATAGACCTCAAGGGGATTTTATTGAATAAAAAATGTCAGTCTTAAAAGATTATACACTTTATATGATTCCATTTATGTAAAATTATTGAAATGACATGATTATAAACATGAAGAAGGCAACAGTGGTTCCTAGGGTTTTGGAATGTGGGAAGAGGGTATCTGTGGCTTTTAAAGGGTAGCACGAAGGATCCTCATGATGAAACTGTCTTTGATCTTGACTGGGGGTTGATTCCACAAAACCACACATGACAAAATTGCATAAAATAAAACGCAGTGTGCACACACATACACACACACGGGACTACATATAATAATGATACTTGAATAAAGTCAATGAATTGTGTGAATACAAATTTCCTTTTGTAATATCATATTCTTGTTAAGCAAAGTAGCAACCACAAGGACAATCAGGGGGAAACGTATATGGACTCTGTTATTTCTTACAAGTCCATGTGAAGCTACAGTTGTGTAAAAAAATACATGAATCATGTAGAACATAAATATTAGTACAAATAAAAACTCAAAATTTGGGTAGTATTTATATGCTAATGTAGGGTCATCAATTGTAAAAACTGCATCCCTCTGATAAGGTATTGATAGTTGGGGAAACTGTAACTATGTGGGGACAGAATGTACATGAGAACTCTCCATACTTTCCACTCAATTTTGCTGTGAACCTAAAACTGCTCTAAAAAATTGTTTATTAGGGGATCCCTGGGTGGCGCAGCAGTTTGGCGCCTGCCTTTGGCCCAGGGCGCGATTCTGGAGACCCGGGATCGAATCCCACATCGGGCTCCCGGTGCATGGAGCCTGCTTCTCCCTCTGCCTATGTCTCTGCCTCTCTCTCTCTCTCTGACTATCATAAATAAATAAATAAAATTTAAAAAAAATTGACTATTAAATGAATAAAATCTTTATTATTATAATTGTTTTTATTTTTAATTACTTGTACTCTGAAATCCAAGGTCTTCCTTCTGATCCCCTCATCAGGCTGCAGGAAAATAATGGGTGAAGTTTGTTTTCTTTCTAACAGGCTCATGCAGCTTCTTCAAAATCATCCTGAACTGATTATCAATTACTTCCAACTTTAATAATTGTTTTGTTTCATTGAGTAGCAACCTTGTAGCTGTTTAAACAGATACCCACTTAAGATGCACTGAGAACTGTATCTGCCCCAAGAGACATTTAATAATTTACATTCCATCTATTTTAAAGCAATTCATCCCTGTCATAACCCTTAGTCAATTTCCTGTCATATTGCCTTAGTTAAAAGGGACACATTTCTTCCATATCCCTTTCCAGATCTTCCAAATGTAACTAAACAAACCCCTTTAAGACTTGTATTCATGTGTAAATGACACTCTCAAGTCAGTGCTACCTTTCTGAACAAAGCTCAAAATGCTCTATTACTTTCTATCTACCTGATAGATGTTTCCCATTCATCACTCACAGGGGTAGATGAGTTTTGAAATTAAACCAGTAAAATAAAAACCAGAGAATCTTCCAGCTCAATCTTTCCCGCTGACTTCCTGAAAACATTCAAACAGCTGCAGAAGCCTTTCTTTTTTTTTAAAGAATCAATGTTTTATCTTTTTCTTTCTTCCTTTTCTTTTTGCAATGACAAGTATTTCTTTTGAATTAGCTCCACTTATCATTAAGACCGCTTACCAAAAACAGAGATCAGAAATCCATTTTCTTTGAAATACTAATGTATAATATGTACAAAATATATCCATGCCTTTGTGCATATATTTTTCTCAATTAACATTACTATGTCTGTCTTGCCGTGAGAAGTTTTTCAATGTGATAAACGATGTTAATTGCTTTTCGAGTTACCTTCTTGAGATGTTTTTGAGACATTTAGCCAATTGAAAGGGACAAAAAAACATGCCAAATTATTTCAAATAAAAGCTGTCTTGAGTACTCTTACCATGTCAACTGTTTGAATTTAACATGAACAAAAGATTACATCCTTATGTTTGAAAAGACTCCTCTTGTCATTAGGGACTATGGGCCCCTCATACTCATTTTACATTTTGAAATCTAAGCCAGCCAGCAATCATCTCACCTTTAAGGGGTTCCCCAAACCTCTAGAAAATGAAGTTGGAAGTGGGGAGACATTGTGGTTTAATCACTACAGCAGTTGTCCCACTGTTTCTGTTACAGAAACTGTGCCCTGCAGTTCTTGTTATTAATGGAAGGAATGATTGAAATGCAGTCTCATGCTTTTTATGATGTGTGATTTTATGCCATGTTGTATTTTTCTTTAATCTTTTTCTGGCACATTAACTATGTTGCATATATAATCTCTTAACTGATTTCATTTGCTCAGGAATCATAAACATTTTATATACTATGGAAAGAAAATTTGCCTTTGATGTAGGAATCCTAGAACTTAAATTTAAAATACATGATTCATTACTTCACACTTTTGAACATGCTAAAACATATTTCAAACAAAATTATATCTCAAAATGATATATTAACACTGAATATTTTTCACCTTACTATGAATGGTTTCATGCAGGAACAAGTCTAAGTAAAAGAGAATTTTAAAAAAATTGATGTTTCATTCTCTGTTTCATATGCTTATTTATGATAGGTAAATAAAATAGTATGCTTATATCATGATGGAATTTGAAAATGCAGTTGTGGAAACTATCATCTTTATGAACAGTAAGAAAATAGAGTGCTGACTATCTTTTACTACATATAATGGTAACAGCTTACATGTGGATACACCTTTGCAATTAAGAAAGAAATTTCACAAACTATACCATAGTTGACCAGCATTCAATGCAAGCAATACATTGCACAAAATACCAGTCCTTCCAGAGAACAGAAACATGGAACGGATAAGTTTTTCTCAATACATTTTTCTAGAATATAATCTGTTGACAGTCTCCAGTTGTCTGTCAGGAAGTTCACAATAGCTCTGGCAGTTTCAGAAGAAAAGGCAGAGGCAATCTGATTTCTAAACATTTCGCAACTTGCTTTATATTTTATTGATATTCTGACATAAAGGGGCATCTGGAAGGCTCAGTGGTTGACCATCTGCCCTCGGCTCGGGTCGTGATCCTGGATGGAGTCCCACATCGGGCTCCCTGTAGGGAGCCTTCTTCTCCCTCTGCCTCTCTCTCTGTGTCTCTCATGAACAAATAAAATCTCAAAAAAAAAAAAAATACTCTTACATAGAGATTTTGCCATGTCTGTCAGTGCTCTGTCGATCCATATTAGAGTCTAAAGGATTAGGATTATACTAATCTTAATTTAAAAGGTTGATATCATTTATTCATTAGAGATTTCTGCATTATTATCTATCTATATTATTGAGTTTTTTGGTGTGCCCTTAAACTCTGCACCTGAGGTCCCTGTCTGCGGGATACCAAAAAAAATATTGTTTATTGTATCACTAATTCACTGACATGGATCCATAGGCTAAGCAGGATTCATTAAAACAAAATAGCAATTACTAGTGGGGAAAAAATGAAGATATAAGCATTAAACGAACAGAATAACGATGTAACTACAGAAAGGGAAGATGACTCACAGAATATGGTTTGGAATAAATGAGAAGTAAATACTTAAATGTGATGCCTGCACTAGGGCTTTGAAAAAGTAAATTTTGAATAGGAAGCACAATTATAATTATCTAAAACTTTTTTCATAATACCAAAAATTCCTAATTCCTATACATTACCCTTTATAAATTTTGTCGAGAAATGCATAAAGGTGGCAGAATTTGTATCATTTTGCTTTTCTGAAAATTTTGATTCTCTACAACATGATCAGAAGTATGTTTTATAGTAAGAAATGTCCTTTTTCCTCCCTGAAGGCTCATAAGAGACTCACATTAGAGAAGTATGAAGGAATACTAGTCATAGCAGAAACTTATCCAAGTAACTCTATTACTAAGAAGCTTAAATACCAGTACCAAAGTTAATGTAAAAAATCTTATGATTGAGTCATGAACAAAATAAATGTTGACTACCCTATTTATAATCTAACACTGGAAATTACACATCAGGAGAAGAATGATTATACATGTGCAGTTGGATGAAATCAATTGAGAGTGTTAATCAGCTCTAGACATATATGTGGGCATCATTTAGGTGAGCATGCTTACTCAGTGCTTTTTACTGAATGAGAAAGGTTTTTTATTTATTGAACAACTTTTTTTGTGAACCATAGCAGGACTGAAATCATATTTTAGAATCAGCATAAACATCTTTCATGCAGCTACGTTTCTAGGTACAGCAAGAAAGTGCTTTAATGTCAGTCACCAGACTGGCTGTTTATTCACAGACAATTGGCCATAAATAACACTTTATGGTTGGAAGAAACAGTGAAGGCTGTGACTCTGACAAATCATTGACATAACTGTCTAGCTCTCCATCCTGGTCATGCCATTCACAGAAATGGGACATCGGGTCAAGTGTGCCTTACATAGTTAAGTATATTCTCTCTCCAGGGAACAGATATATATTTCATTTATCAAAATGAGGGATATGGTCTTTTTATTCTTCAGAAAGCCATATTATTTTTTATATTGCAAAACATGACCCTCTCACTTTAGTCCTGAGATGACTTTTTCTTTCTTTCTCTATGTTGAGAAAAAGGTATGGTTTATCTTAGGGAAGAAACTATGGAGAATCTTGACAATTGAATAATTAAGTTTTACCCACTTGTTAAGTACTTTTAAAACCATGTCTAAAAAAAAAAAAAATGTCTAAATTCAGTAACAGACTATGTAGCATATCCCAGACCTTAATGAAACAAAAATTGTGATAGAATATCCTTCCTTGTCTTCTTCTGACCTTAAATTTTAAACTCCCAATTTTACTTACCCATTTGTAATGAAAATGCCTCGGAAGTTCTGAAGTTGTCAAAGACAAGTCTGAGTTTCCAGGACTGTTTAACTAAGTATTCTTTTCCTTTTCCTGAAAGCATAATTGGGAATTAAAAATATTTGCTTAAATAAAACTTAGTTACAAAGACTAATGACATGTTAAATCTTACTTATTGTTCAGATGTTTTCTTGTGTGATATGGATGCATGAATCATGAATTACAAACAGTATAATTCCCTAATGAGTGTGTTCTCCCCCCACAGACATGAATTGCACATTATCACGGCATTGTTTGATTTTTTCTTAAATCTGTTGTCTCTTGTGTAGAACAAATGAGATTAATGGATTCATGGTGGTCAAATGTTTGAGAAACAGTACTCCAAACTTAATATAATTTTACTTTTACCAATACAATACTGGATGCAATTGAAAATAACTGATTAAATGCTAATTACTCGATTAATTATTAACAAAATGCATTTGGTTTTGAAATGTATAGTTCAAACAAAAGAACATGGTATTTTCTTTAATTATTTTTTCTCATCACATGACTAAACAGAAATAGCTAGAGACAAGTTCTTTACTCTCCCACAGATAATCCTTAATAACTAAGAAAATAAATGATGAGTTTAGCTCATCAAATGTAGCATAAGACCTTGTAGGTCAGAGTTATAAGTGCATTTTATTCTGAAGTGAGAAAGTTGTAGGCTTTAGGCAGAGAAAAGAGATTTTCTGAGTTATGTATTTAGAAGATTCCTCTATACAGATAAGCAAAGGGAAAGGCTAGCATGAACTGTGGTATACTGCATTGGAGCTGGGACAACACTATGTTAATGAGACCAAACACTCCAAATTTAATACATTTAAATTCATTTGCATCAGAAAAGCTCGATAAAGCATAAACTATATCTTAACAATTTAAAAATTAAATCATACTATAAATCCTATACTATTGATTTGTTTCAAGATCTACCAAACTTTTTACTAGAACTGCTACACCCCAATGGAACATTCATTTTGAAGGATTTTGTAGCCACATTTTCCCAAGGTGTGATAATATAATACATATTTCATTTTTTATGTGAAAGATGACTCTGTTGGCAATTTTACCATCTAGAATACTGATTTCCTTTCTACACAGAGCACTCATGTTATTCACTACATTCAAGGCACTACGATCCTAAAAAATTGTCTCTTTGTATTGAGGACCACATCATTTTCAGTGATAACAATCTAGGGGAATGCTGGTCAAATCAGTTACGTTTTTTAGAAAGGGGAATACTACGATTTTGGTTGGACAAAATAGTATCATCCAAATTACATAATTCCTATTGAACAGGAGACACAGCAATTTTGTATAAAAGTGAAATTTTAGTAGTTTATAGCTATCTTTCTTATCTGAATATTTTCTTTGGCATGTCTATTCTGTGTTCTTTCTGTATATTTGTTTGCAGTTTGCCTGTTTCATCTTCCTTTACTACAATTTTACTGGGTTCTTGTTAAAACCCTCCTTACACCAGGTTAAACTCTAAAAATGAGTCAAATTGAACCTCTTGAAGAGCACTAGTCTATTGGCTCCTCTGTGATGTCGACAATATTGCCAGTATTCTGCATACGGATAAATACAACTAACCAGAAACACAATTATCCAAGGTTAATCAATTAATAAATGTGTGTCATATTTAGGTCAGACAATTTTCTAATTTCATATGTTTTCTACTATATATATGATTTTAAGATTACTAAATCATATATTTTACATTTCATGTACAGATAAAATTTTCCTTTATCTTTGAAGTAAGTCATCAAATTCAAAAATGCACTATTCTGCTTCCAATTTACTTTACATTGAACATAGTCTAGAAGGGTAAGGAGGAAAGGAAATTATTATTTAGAGAATGCTTGCTGTATGGCAGGCTAGAAGCTAGAAATTCTGCATTTGTAAATCATTCCAATTGGCTGCTTCCATCTAGTAATTTGCAGATACTCTTAATCTCTTTGGTAATTAGAGTTACGTGTGAATTTGAAGGCAGTCCGGTTTATCTTAGTGATCCCGTTCAAAGTACATAATGTCTCATATTAAATTAAAGATAATAAGTTGGTTTGACAAGAATAGCTCAATCTGATGCATAATAATTTATTTTAATGATCTATCTAAAAATTTATCTTAAGGTCATAACTAGATTCCTTAGTTTTTAATCCTCATTATGAATATCATGGGCTTTAATATTATTACATGAAAGGTACTTTCTAAGTGCTGAAGACTCAAGAGTAAAGAAAGCAGACAATGGCCCTGCTCTCAGGGATTTACATTCTCATGGGATCAACATGTAACAAATATGGTTAGGTGATACTAAGTACCATAATGAAAGGCCTTGTTTGAGTAGTCACTTTTCCTCTCTTATCCAGCTTTCTTTTAGAGTGGAAATAAAAGTCTTGGATCCATATTCCTCTTTAACTCATGCAGCCTCCATGGATTGAATGTTTACAATGATGAGCAGCAGTGAGGATTCGGAACTTACACAAAACCTCCATGAAGTTCATCATAGAGGATATGTGGTGTTCTTAATCACTAATCATTCAACCTCCCTTTTTATTTTTTAATTTTTTTTAAAGATTATTTATTTATTTATTCATGAGAGACACACACCACAAAGAGGAAGAGACACAGACAGAGGGAGAAACAGGCTCCATGCCAAAGCCCGATTTTGGGACTCGATCCCGGGACTCCAGGGTCATGCCCTGAGCCGAAGACAGATGCTCAACCGCTGAGCCACCCAGGAGTCCCTCAACCTGTCTTTTTAGTTGTGGCTTTACCCACACAAGATAGTAGACTCTGTTTTACTTATTTATACATAGATAATAATTTCTGTCAAACTCATTTTTCATCTCTTAATGATGGGCAGAAGAGCAAGGGTGAACAATGCTGAGGTAACATTAACCCAAATTCTTTGATGAAACTGACAGAAAGGAAATTATGTGACTTAAATATTCACTTTTTAAGAGTATAGGCACATGCTGTGCATAATATTTATCTATTCACATCTGTTTTAAAGACTTTTATTATAATTTAAGTTTATGGATATTTTAAGGTCAATTATTTTTAAAAAACATAGCTTGATATTGATACAAATGGATCATGAAAACAATGAAAAGAAAATGTAAATATTTGCATTGCTAATTTAATTTATGTTATTTTCTCCACACATACACACAAAATTCCATGATCAAATTGCCAACTAGAAATGTTTGAATGAAACATTTGAACATATTGTCATTTTCCTGAAAACTGCCTCTGCATCCCTGTGAGATTGTTTAACCATTGTATTTATTATAGTCAACTCTTCAGAGAATTAATATTGTCTCCTAATTTGCTTCTGCAATCTCTACTAACATCCAGATGCTGTCAACGAAGTTATGGGTAAGGAGGGAAAAAAGTGAATTACTAGTCAATATGAAACATATAAAAAATATGAAATATATATACTTGAAATTATTCCCTTAGACTCAAAAACAAACCTAGATGTAAATAAGTTATAGATGATAATCTAAGCCTAGATTTAGGCTTTCTGCCTAGAAATGTTTTAACTTCTCTTCTAATAACTATTTGTTTAGCAGAGTTGGAGGAAATCATCTTAATGGATGCAAGAAAGTCACTGATCATAGGCTTTTCTATTAGTAATTTCTATTACACAAGGCAATTTGCCTTAATACAATTATAAATTCCTTTTCGTTTACCTAAACAAATTCTCTCCTAGCTGCATAGTGGGGATGATGTCCTCAGAAGTAGGGAAACAAGAGAATTCATCTCATGCCAGCTAATCTGTGGTAGGAATATAGATTCTCCTACATTAACATAAACCTGTACCTCCTTTCGTAGACTGGCAACACAGAAAGGGATCATATACCTAAAACAAAAATCAAAACTATCAAGTGTATAGAATAAACAAAAGAATATACCTTCTTTATCTTGGAATACGTAAAGACTTCTTAAACATGACCCAAAAAGCATTAACAATAAAAAATTAATAATATGGCCTTATTAAAATAAAGAACTCAATAAGTCAATAAGACTTAATTAAGAGAATGAATAGAAAAGGCATATTGGAGCAAATAATTTTAATACACATTCAGTGGAGGACTCATATTCAGAATATATAAGAACTCCTAAAATCAATCAGAAAAATACAGAAAACCAATTATCAGGAAATTAAAAATTAAAATGAGGGTGAAATATCACTATAAAGATACCAGAATGCCTCAAACAAAAATGAGAAATGATACCAAGTGTAATAAGGTTGTGGAACAATTGAAAATCTCATACATTGCTTGGCAGAAGTGTAAATTGGTCATCTACATTTTGGGATCTATAGTTCGGCACTATCTACTAGAACTAATTATATGTACCTACTAGAACCCAGCACCTCCACTTCTGGCAATGAGTACTTAGGTCCATCAAATGATACACAAAAGAAATCACATAGTAGTATAATTCATAATGCCAAAACTGAAAACAATTATGTCTATAAACACCAAAATGAATACATATACTGGCGTATATTCATTAAGTGTATTCTACAAAACAAAAAAATTAGAATTACTAATACAAGCAAGAACACATGAATTTTATATCACAAAATTATATATAGAATAGAGTCTATATACTATTAGAACCTGACTGTGAGGGTCATGACGGTGCCTTTTGAGGACTGGTAATATTCTGTATCTTTATCTGTGTGTGGTTACCTGGATGTTTACATATGTAAGAATTTATAAAGGTATATACTATGGATTTGTGTTCCCTACTGTATATAAGTTTTGTCTCATCATAAAAGAAAAGAAAAATCTCTAAAGGTCAGAAGTTCAATATTTAAATGATAGGTTTTTAATGGCAACAAAATTTGGGTATTTTCTTGTGTATGCCTTATTGATACAGAATAAATTAATGGTCTTGGATTTTTAGATGCTAACAATGATTCAATGTATTAAGGGAGTCCCCTTGATTGCCTAAGAAAGTCACAGACTTCTTTAGAGAAAATGACTTTTAATTCATATGTCAAAAATTATCATAAATATGAAAAAAATTATCCTTATTTTCATTCCAATGTAACATTTTATGCAGAGATAAATGTAGCACTTGCTGAATATATCTTTGCTGAATTGATTTTTGAAATGAAAGCAGAGTATTTACTAATTCATTATTTACTTTGTATCTACTTTGTGAAAAGCACTGGACTTATTCTGTTGGTAGAAAAATCTGCATTACTATGAAGACATAATTCCATTCCCTATAAAATAGTATAGATACATACCTGATATTGACTCAAATTTTATATGAAAATTTTAATATTACTTATTTGTTTACACATGACCTTGTTCTGATATTTATTTTTAGTAGACTAATATTTCCACACAAAAGAGCCAGTCATTAAATCATACAGTATGATATGATGTTATGATATGACATGATATGATAATGAGTAATACTGCAGTTGTTATAAAGTAAACTGCAAATTATTTCCTGATAAAAGTCAAAATTTCAAAACTTTATTACAGTCATATATTGATGCAATATTATTCTGAGATAAAGCAGAAAATACATCCACTCATACTTGATAAAAGTAGACCATAAGGTATATTTGTATCTCCTATGATAATAATGTACATGGGAATTTTAACTGACTGTCACATAAGACAGAAAAATATACTTTTATCCAAAAGTAAAGAAAATAAAGAAAATTTTGTTACCCCTTTTTTATGAAAGTAGAATCTACTTATATTCCTAAAATGCACACAGAAAACAAAAATCCGTGTTGTCTATTCATTCTTTAAAAGAAGTTCTATTCTTTGGTTGAGGAACGTAGTTCACTGGGGTGACCTCACAGAAAATATCCCAGAAAATAAACTCCAACTTCAGCTTCCTCCCTAACATTTTTCCTTTGGTCAAATGAGGTCATATCCCATGGGGCAAAAACCTGTTAATGTCATCACATGGCTCAGACTCCCAAGATAGAGAGCAAGCTGAATGTGGGCAAAAAGAGATCTGAGATGGTGAATGAGGGGAAAAATCCAGCACACTGCCATTATCCCATAATTCCATTTCAAGATTTTGAGCTAGTGTATTCTGGAGCAAGTCTTGATCATCCGATCAAGGGTGTGACTTTGTAGTTCTACCTTCTGGTTTCTCTTTTGGTAAGACAGTATCATGATTAATTATTCAAAGAATGCCATCAAATAAATCTGGAAGCACAGACATTAAAGTGGTTAAGAGTGAGATTTTAAACTCATATCTGGGTTCTAATCTGTGCCTGGTATCTTTATATCTAAAGTTCCAGGACTAATCTTTACCTCATTAAAACATGTGAGGGTTAAGTAAGATAGTGTATGTAAAACTTTTGGCACAAAGCTTTAGCACACACTAACTGGCAGTTAATTGAAATACGAAGCCTATGTTACAACAGATCAGGTATATACAGTTTATATCTCATGTCAATATGAAACAACTGATCCTTGCATTAACTTCGAGAAACATAAAAAAAAAAACCAACAACAACCTTGAGAAACATAACGAAACCAGAACATACTGAAAAAGGAGTTAATCTAAGAGATCAGTCAAGCTAAACACAGCAAGTGAGTGATTTAGAACATAGATATTGGGAGTAGATGGAATTTTGAATCACAGAAATATTTCTCTAACCATGATTAATGAATATGATAAATACAATATAAAATGGAAATTGATTAGAGATAATTGGGAAGGCATCCTTAATAGTCAGTAGAACTCAGTTCAAAGTATAAGGACATCAGAAATTGATTAAGAACAGTATGAGATAGGAATCATATTTAAGGAAGAATTTATTTGCCTCAAATTTGTACATGCATGGAAAATGATGGCTATTCTGAATCTTCTTCCCAACAAAACAAAACAGAACACTCTTAAAATCACAACAACAAAACCACGTATAGCCACAATGTCAGGAAATAGAGAACAGTAAAATCTTCAAATTACCCATAAGTAGAAACAAACAAAAATTCTGATAAAGATCCAAGATCCCACCCATTGTGGTAACACCCAGGATGCAGGAACCTGGGAAAATGTCAGAGAATGCTAAATCAAAATTTGCTGAAGGAAAATAATGCTACAAAGAACATCATTGGATCAACTGACAAAAATAGAATATGGGTGGTAGATTAGATTTTTTAAAGAAGCATATTTTATTATCAAAGCAAGCTGAACAGAATATCTATAGAAATGTTTTTAACATTTGAGAAAATGATAGCAATGGTAACCCCTTGTGGTAGGAAACCAATGACTGGCTTGGAAAGGGACTGAGGGAAATTGACTTTTGCGTTTAAAAAAATATGCACCTTGATTGTGTGTGCATGCACAAGTGTTATCTGATAACAAATACTTTTACTTAAATAAAGTGGGAGTTCCTAAAATGCAACATGCTCAAATGCAAACAGTATGGGGTTTGGAGTCAGACAAATCTCATCTCTACATTTTACTCACTGGTCGACCTCAGTCAAATTATTTAACTTTTTAAGTTTGTTATCTAGACCATGGGGATAATCTATGATTGTTAGGAGCAAGTGAGAGGACTTATACAGACTTTTAAAGTCTGTTGGCTCCCCAAGTATGTTGAAAGTGGTTGTCATTCAGCCCTGGGCCTGTCACTATCTACACTGACATCATCTATGGCATCATGGAAGCATAACAATTCTAGTCCATCTATATTGATCACTCCGTAGTTACTCTGTTTAATACAAGTATATTTTAGTTACAGAGAGTATATTTAGAAAGGGACACAACCAAATGGTGTTTTAGATTTTAAAGGGATGGAAAAATCTGACTGTACAGTATTAACACATTCCTCAAGCAGTGCAGATAACTTATTTGTTTGATAGCATGGTTTGGATATAAATTTGTGACATCACATCAGTTAAATCAATAATGGTTATTTAACACAAAAAATTACACATGAAACCTCTTCTCTCGAACTATGCGAGGACAACCTAAAATAGTCCCATAAAACCTATTAGCTCCTCCAGCTTTAGTTATTGAGGTCCTTTTAGTTGGCACCTACCCCCCTCTGTCATATTCCCATCATTGTGTGTGAATGTGTGTGTATATGTGTGTTTGGCACTTCAGAAAGCATGGAATTTTTATTCTTGACCTCATACAGTTGCATTCAAGCATTTATCTGGAGTTATGGGAACAATACATAAAAATTATTTAGGTACTTAAACATCTCTGATTTCCTAGAATGAAAAAAATAACATTTTAAATATGAATTCCTTGAAAAGCCTTTTTAAAAATCTTTTCTTGCCTATAGAAGACTTTATGACAAATAATTATATCAAAAACAATGAAAAAGTATACATTAAAAAAAGTTCAAAAACAAAAGATTTTCAAAGAGTGAAACAACTATAATAAGCAATGTACATATTTATTTATTGATCTACTTCTCCAGTCAAACAGATTTCTAAGTAGGATAAAAATACCGAAATTGAGAATATAAATTGCAAGAGAGAGAAGATTGAGATGCTTCTTGGCAACAAAGGAGAAAAAGGAAGTGATGTGCTATAACTCTTCACCTGAGACAAGGCTACCCAGCTCCTCTTAGGGTTACACAGGTATTTAAAATAAAAGAACAGTCATAATTAATGACAGCTACATGCTTTTCCTACTATCATTGAATTCAAAATTGTATGTATTTGTGAAATGAAGTACAAATGCTACATAGGTTTATTTTCAGAATATCAGAAATATGCATATTTATATATTTATCAGAAGAGAAATAATAATTTTATTTTTTCTTTTAAAAATCCACTTTATTTTAGAAGTTTTAAATTTACAGAATTATTGCAAAGAGAGTACAGAAAATTTCTGTAAATCCCATCTCCTAGTTTCTTTATTACTAATATCTTACCTTAGTATGGTACATTTGTCACAATTGATAAACAAATATTGGTAAATTATTGTTAACTAACATCTATTCATTTTTCAGATCTTAGTTTTCCCATAATGGCCTTTTCCTATCGTAGAACTTTATCTGTGTACTACGTTACACTTAGTAGTTATGTCTCCTTAGGCTCTTCTTGGTTGTGATAGTTTCTCAGACTTTCTTTGCTTTTGGTCATCATGACAGTTTTGAGGATGACTGGTCAGATATCTTGTCAATTATCCATCAGTTGGGATTTGCCTGATGTTTTCCTCATGATTAGACCAGGATTAGGAATAATGGAAGAGGAGCACAGAGATAAAATGCCATTCTTATTACATCATGTTCAAAATACATACTATCAATACAACTTCGCACTACTGATGTTAGCCTTGTCTATTTTCTCTACCGTAGTTACTCCTTCCATAGTGTGCTCTTTAAAAGACAGTCCCTATGTGCAGCCCAGACCTAAGGAATGGGGAGTCATGTTTCATATCCTTCAGGACAAAGAATCTACATTTTTTAATAATAGTATTCTAAATTATTTGAAATTCTTCTGCATCGAAGATTTGTGTAATATGCTGTCTATTTAATCTTATATTTTTGTCAATATGGAATCATGGATATTTATTTTATTTTTGGATTATCATCCAATACTGTCATATTTGTTTTATTGTTCAAATTCCTCCAGCTTTGGCCACTGAGGGTCTTTTAGTTGGCTCCTATACCCCTTTGTCATATTCCCATCATTGTGTGTGAATGTGTTTGTATATGTGTGTTTGGCACTTTATTTTCTGATTCTACCCAAGGCTGATTTTGTATTTTTCCTGTGCCAGTGCTATAATCAACTATATCATCAAAGAGCTCTGGCTCTTTTTGTTGGTAAATTTTGCTAAAAACTGAGATCAGTGTTGCTCTTGCATCTAGGTCCTCTCTACTAATCGATCAGGAATATATATATATACATACATATACACAAATATATACATATACATACATACATACATACATATATTCTCTGTTTATCCATGTATGTAACCTTCTTTGTGAATATGAAGATAAACATGAGTTCACACTGATATCTTTCAACTCTAGTTCATTTCCCTATAGATCATTCTAGCATCCTCAGACTCCAACAGTGAGAAACCAGGCTCCCACAATCCATCATCCATTTACTTGATCGTTCAAGTCTATAGTATATATATACATATTGGTTTCAGAAGTATTAACCTATAGTCCTATGGTAACACACAACTTTACCAACCAAAATAGAATTCCTATGCACAATTTTCTTTCCCATAGTTCCTTAGTCACTTCTGGTGAATAGGAAGGTGATTGATCCTTTGTAGATTAATCTGTACCCTCGACCCATTTTCAAAGTTACCTGAGTCAGCCACTTATTCTATCACCTCCGTCAGTGAGGCTGATTCTTACATTTTTAATATTATCATATACCTTTGTCACATTCTGTTTTCTATCCTATGATCACTGAACCTCCCAAATTAATTGTTAAAATTTACATACATTGAGGTTTACTCTTTGTGCAGTGAATTTCTATGAATTGTGGGAAATTCATAGTGATATGCCTCCAACATTAGAGTACCATACATAATAACTCCACTGCACTATGAACTGCCACTGAAATCCTGGAAACCACTGATATTTTTTACTGTCTCTGTATTCTTCACTTTAACAGGTGATATATATTGAAATAATGCAATATATAATTCTTTCAGATGAGTCATTTAATAATATGTATTTATAGTTTTTATGTTTTTCATGGTTTGATGGCTTCTTTTTTTCACTGAATAATATTCCCATGTATGGATATATGAATATAGAATCACAGATTCTATAACCATTCACCTCTTGAAGGACATCCTGGCTGCTTCTAGTTTGAGGAATTCTGAATAAATCTAGCAAGATTATAGAATTTTGTATGACTGTAAGTCTTCAGATCAATTGAGTAAATAGGAGTGCAATTACTGCATTGTATGTTTAGACCACAATTAACTTTGTAAGAAGCTGTCAAACTGCCTTCCAAAACATTAAAAAGAGAAATGTCACATGATCTAGTAATTCCACTACGGCATATTTATTCAAAAGTAATGAAAACACTAATTCAAAAAGACACATGTCTTCCATTGCTTATTGAACATTTTTATTATTCTATTTCATGTCCTCTTTCAATATATCAACCGTATTTCTTCACACTTATCTTGTAGTCCTCTAAGGTTTATAATATAAATTTTTAACTAATTAAAATCCACTTCTAAATAACTTTATTCTGCTTCATATTATTGTGAGTAACAGAGAATTCCCAATACCACACTCACATCCCTTGAAACCTTGCTGTCATTTATTTAATTCACCCATAGGCTGTGATCACCTTACACTTTGTCACCATTATTACTTTTAAAAAGTAAACTGTTATCTTTTAGATCTATTAGGATTATCAAATATATATTTTATTAGCAGTCATATCTGATGCTTTTCCTTTTGTTATGTTGATCCAAGATTCTGATCTATATATTCCTTCTTTCTGGAAAAAAAAAAGTTTTAATATATCTTACAGGACAGATCTGTAGGCCATGAATTATCTGTTTTTATCTCTCTGAGTAAACTTTTATTTCTCATTTAATTTTGAAGGGTAATTATAGTGCATAATGTACTTCAAGAGAATATAGATTTTATCCCAACATTTTAAATATTTTAGTTAATTTATTTCTTCTTGCTTACATGGTTTACAATAAGAAATCTAATATAATTTTTATTCTTGTTCCTATATAAGTAAAGATTTTTCCTCTCAGTTTTCAAAAAAGTTTCTTTGTCTTTTGTTTTCTATAAATTGAATATGATATGTTGATATCATATCAAAATAACAAAGTTATTTTGGCTTTAGTTTTTTTTGTCTGTTTTTCCCTTGCTTGGTATTCAAAGAGCTTCCTGGTCCTGTGGTTTAGTGCTTGTCATTAGTTAAGAAAATTAAGAAATTGGGATGGGTGAGGAAGATGGTGGTAGAGTAGAAGGACCTCAGGCTAGTCTCATCTCACAAACACAACTAGACACCTATCAAATTCATCTTTATTACCTCAGAAATTTACTTGAAGATTGACAGAACAGACCCCACAACTAAAGGGAGAGAAGAGGCCATATCAAAGAAGGTAGAATGAGTGAAGACATAGTTTAGTGGAGAAACAGATCATGGGTGCTGCAGAGGGGAAGGACCCCCTGGTCATGGAGAAAGGTGAGAGAAAGAAGAGACACAACAGAACACACAGGAAAACATTTCCCTAAAGCCATTGGCTGGGAAAGCAAAAAGGGCTGATTTCTGTGAGTTCTTGCAACAAGTAGGGCTTAAAGTCTGGAGTTTTAAGGGTTGGTGGACTTGGCTGAGATAGAGCACTGAGGGTGCTGCCCTACTCCTGGATAGAAGGCAAGCAAATAACCCAGACACAGACAATATGGAATTGCAATATGAAAGGTGCCTGTATCCAATTAGGAAGATTATTTGCTCTTCTTGGAGTGCTTCCCTGAGAGGCAGCATTCACAGAGACTCCTCTCTAGGGACTCCTCTCCAGTGGCTGGCATTATTTTCTTTCTCTTCCCCTGAGCATAAACACAGAGTCAACCTGTGGGGAGCAGCACGGCACCTACACTTGCTGCCTTACCTGCTTACACCAAGTTCCACATCTCAGTGCTCTGATGGGACAGATCTTCTCAGTCAAACTTACCTTAGTCCCAGCATGGTGGTTCCCTTCCCCAGAAGACCAGCAGAAACTCCTGTCCATACCACATCTCCCAAACAGAGTTCTGCACAATTTCAGATCTAATAGAAATAATTCAAATCTCATTTAATGGGCAGACCACAGCCCCCCTAGTCAAAACTCACCACATTCTAGCCAAAAACTAAACACTGCCCACAATAGTCAAGGAAAGCTTCTACAGATGACTGGCCTGAAGGTAAGAGCAGCTAAAACACAACAACAGAGTATATGTAGCACAAGAAGCAACATCCCCTGAAGTGCCAGGACCTGGGCACTACATGACTTCTTCTTCATAAAGCCATTATTCCTAGGAGCAGGAAACATAATTGATATTTCTAACACATGGAAGGCAGAGACATACAAAATGCCAAGACAGAGGAATCCATCCCAAATGAAAGAACAAGATAAGGCTGTCAACAGAGATCCAAGCAAAACAGATATTAAGTAATATGCCTGATGGAGAATCCAAAGCAACCATCATAAGGATACTCATGGGCTTGAGAAAAGAATAGAAGACATCAGAGAGACCCCTACCACAGAGATATAGGTGTTAAGAAGAAATCAATAGAAGGTGAGGAGTGCAATAAATGAGATAGGAAAGAGGCTTGAAGCAAGGAAACAGGGGTCTTGAATGATACACTGGACAAGGTGGACTTAACAGACATGTTCAGAACATTCCATCCTAAAACAGCAGAATATACATTCTTTTCAAGTGCACATGGGACATTCTCCAGAAGAGATCTCATATTAGTTGTAAATCAGGCCTCAACAAATACAAAATGATTGAAATCATGTGATGCATCTTTTCTGACTATAAAGCTATGAAATTTTTAAAAAAAGCTATGAAATTTTGTCAACCACAGGAAAAAATATGGAAAGGACCACAAACACATGGAGGTTAAACATCATGCTACTAAACAGTAAATGGGTTAACCAAGAAATCAAAGAAGAAAAAAATACATGGAAACGAATTAAATTTAATAGAGTCTAAAGCCTTTGGGATGTTGCAAAAGCTTCTTAAGGGGGAAGTATGTAGCGATACAAGCCTACTTTGAGAAGCAAGAAAAGCCTCATATAAACAACCTAACCTTACACCTAAAAGAGCAAGAAGAGGAACAGCAAACAACGCCTAAAGCCAGCAGAAGAAAGAAAATAATAAAGATTAGAGAAGAAATAGATGATATAAAAATGAAAAAAACGCCCAATAGGACAGATCAATGAAACCAGGAGCTGTTAAAAAAACAATAAAATTGATAGACCAGATTTAGCCAAAAAGAAAAGAGAAAGAACCCAAATTATGAAATCACACACCACAGAAATACAAGCAATTATGAGATAATATTATTGCAACCTATATGCCAACAAATTGGACAACATGGAAGAAATCATTAAATTCCTAGAAATATATGAGTTGCCAAAGCTAAAAGAGGAAGAAATAAAAAACTTGAACAGACCAATAATCAAAAGAGAAATTGAATCAGAAATCAGAAAATTCCCAATAAACAAAGTCCAGGGCTAGATGGCTTCACAGGAGACTTCTACCAAACATTTAAAAAAGCTAATACCTATTCTTCTGAAACTATTCAAAAAAATAGAAAAGGAAGGGAAACTTCCAAAGTCATTCCATGAGGCCAGCATTATCCTGATACCAAAATCAGATAAGGGCTCTACTAAAAAAGAGAACTATAGGCCAATATCCTTGATGAACACAGAAGCAAAAATTATCAGTAAAGTACTAGCAAACTGAATCTAACAATACATTAAAAGAATCATTCACCACAATCAAGTTGGATTTATCTCCGAGTTGCAAGCATTGTTCAATAGTCATAAATCAATCAATGTGATACACCACATTAATAAAAGAAAGAATAAAATCCATGTGATGCTCTCTATAGATGCAGAAAAAGCATTTGACAATGTACAACATCCATTCTTGATAAAAACCCTCAGCAAGGTAGCTTTAGAGGAAACATACCTCAACATCACAAAGGCCAACTATGAATAACCCACAGCTAATATCATCCTCAATGGGGAAAAGCTAGAGCTTTTTCTCTATAGTCAGGAACAAAATAGGGATGTCCACTTTCACCACTGTTATTTAACATAGTACTAGTCCTAGCCACAGCAATCAGACTATAAAAAGAAAAAAAAAATCAGACAATCAAATCAGCAAGGAAGAAGTTAAACTTTAGCTATTTGCAGTTTATATGTAAAAACACAAGGACTCCACCAAGAAACTGCTAGAATTAATACAAAAATTCTGTAAAGTCACCGGATAGAACACCAGCATAAAGAAACATGTTACATCTGTATACACTAATAATGAAGCAGCAAAAAGAGAAATTTAGGAATCAGCCCCACTTACACCTGCTCCAAAACAATAGGATACCTAGGAATAAACCCAAACAAAGAGGTGAAGGACCTATACCCTGAAAGCTATAAAACATCGGTGAAAGGAATGCTAGATGACACAAAGAAATGGGGAGACATTCCATGCCCAAGGATCAGAAGAACAAATATTGTTAAAATGTTTGTACATTTAATGCAATCCCTATCAAAATACAACAGCATTTTTCACAGAGCTAGAACAATCTTAAAATTTGTGTGGAACCACAAAATACCCTGAATATCAAAGCAACCTTGAAAAAGCAAAGCAAAGCTGGAGTCATTACAGTTCCAGACTTCAAGTTGTATTACAAAACTCTAGTGATCAAAATCATATGGTACTGGCAAAAACAGACCATGTATCAACTGAACAGTATAAAAAACCTGGAAGCCCATAACTGTATGATCAATTAATCTTGGAATCTTTTCCATTGAAAAGAATATCCACTGGAAAAGAGACAGTATCTTCAACAAATAGTGTAGGGAAAACTGGACAACAACATACAAAAGAATGAAACTAGACTACTCTCTTATGCACAAAAATAAATTCAAAATGGATGAAAGACCTAAATGTGAGACAGGAAACCATAAAAACACTAGAGGAGAACACAAGCAGTAACCATATTGACATAGGCCATAGCAACTCTAATACAAAAATACTAATTCAAAGAGATATATTCACCCAGATGTTTATAGCAACATTACCTACAATAGCCAAATTATGGAAACAGCTCAAGAGTCCATTCACTGATGAATGGATAAAGAAAAGGTATTATATGTAAAGTATGGAATATTACTCATCCAGAAAAAAGAATAAAACTTTGCCATTTGCAATGACTTAGATGGACCTAAAGAGTATTATGCTAAGTGAAATAAGTCAGAGGAAGACAAGTACTATGATTTCACTCATATGTAGAATTTAAGAAACAAAACAAATGAGTGAAAGGGAAAAAAAGAGGAAGGGTAAACCAAAAAACAGACTCAACTAGAGAGAACAAGCTTATAATTACCAGAGGGGAGGTTGGTAGGGGATGAGTTAAATACATGATGGGGATTAAAGCATACACCTGTGATGAGCATCCTGCATTGTATGGAAGTGTGGAATCACTGAATTGTACACTTGAAACTAATATTACACTATATTAACTAAGTAGGATTTAAATTTAAAAATTTTAAAAAGGAAAGTTCTTAGCCATATTACTTCAAATACTTTTCTGCTTCATTTTTTGTCCTTTTGCTATTAAACACGCATTACATCTTTTTAATTGTTTCATAGTACATGGATGTTTACTCTATTTTAATTTTTTTTCCCATTTTCATTTCAGCATAAGAAGCTTCTATTAACTTTTCTTCAACCTACTTTCTTCTAGGCTCTCTCTTGTCCACTGATGACACCCTTACAAGTTTTCTTCATGTCCATTACAGTGATTATCTCTAGCATTTCCTTTTATTTTTTTCTTTAGAAATCCCTTCTCTCTGCTTATATCATGCATATGTTCATGCAGTTTCCATTGCAGACTTCAATATATGTTTTTTACATATTTTATGGGGTGAAATTCCCATAGCATAAAATTAATGATTTTAAAGTGAAAAACTCGGTGACATTCAGATATTCACAATATTTTGTGATCACCACATTTATCTAGTTCAAGAACATCCTCATCCCCTGAATATAAAACCCCATACATTAGCAGTTATTCTCAATGCCTTCCTTTTCCCAGAACCACTAATATACCTTCTGTTCTATGGATGTATTTATTCTGGATATTTCTGATAAATGCAATCATAATGTGTGTTTGGCATATTTCACCTAGCATAGTATTTTCAAGGTTCATTCATATTGTAGAATGTATTAACTTTGTCATTTTGTTTGCTTTTTTGCTTTCTCTATACTTAAAAATTTTTATTGTGGTAAGATATACATAGCATAAAAGTTATCATTTTAATAATTTTTAACTGTACAATTCAATGGTCTTTGAGTACATTCACATTGTTGAACTGCCATCACCACTATTCATCACCAGAAATTTCATCATCCCAAACTGAAATTCTGTATCCATTAACTCCTCCTCTCCAGCTGTCGGTAACCCCATTCTACTTTCTGTTTCCATGAAGTTGACTGTTCTAGGTACCTCATGTAAATGGAATAATAAAATATATATCCTTTGACATTGGTCTTGACAATAATGGATTATTTTACTTAGCATGTTCTCATGATTCATTTATATGATAGCATGTAACATAATTTAAGTCCCTTCTAAAGCTGAATAATATTTCATTGTGTGGCTGTATCACATTTCATCAAATGTCAAATTTCCAAAGCTATCCTTTTGGCTATTGTGAGTAGTGTTACTATGAACAATCATATGCAATATTTGTTTAAGCATCACTTTTCAATTCTTTGGATATGTATGTAAGAGTAGAATGTCTGGGTCCCATATTAATGCTATGTTTAACATTTTAAATTTAGATCAGTAATGTACAAGGGTTCTAATATCCTTGCCAGCACTTGTTATCTATTTTTTTTAATTATTATTATCACTAACCTAGTGAATGTGAAGTAGTATCTTGTTGTTTTGGTTTGTATTTCCCTAATGACTCTTGATGTTGACTGTCTTCATGTGCTTATTGGCCATTTATATCTTTTCTGGAGAGGGAAGTAATTCAAAAATAGGAGCAAAAATTAATGAAATAGAAAACAAACAAAAGTGAAAACCAATGAAGACAAAAATTGATTCTTGAAAACATTAAGAAATTTAATAAATCTTTAACAAGTCTGAGCAAAGGGAAATAAAGAAAGATTAAATACAAACGGCTAATATGAGAATTAATAGTTCATATATTGCTTCAGATTCTACACATCTTGAACATTTTCTGTCAATAGACTGAACCAATAAAATATACGAATTTGTTGAAAAACACCTCATCAAAAGAGATGCAGTAAAAAATAATTGAAGTTATATATATTTCTTTAAAAAATTACATTTGTATTTAAAAATATTCTGACAGGGATCCCTGGGTGGCACAGCGGTTTGGCACCTGCCTTTGGCCCAGGGCGCGATCCTGGAGACCCGGGATTGAATCCCACATCAGGCTCCTGGTGCATGGAGCCTGCTTCTCCCTCTGCCTATGTCTCTGCCTCTCTCTCTCTCTCTGTGACTATCATAAAAAAAAAAAAAAAAAAAAAAAAAAAAAATTCTGACAGTTAAAAATCTCAGAGCCCATTTTCTTCACTGGAGGATCCTATCAAAACTTTAAAAAGAACAAAACTACACAAATAATTTTAGAAAATAGAAGACAAAAGGAGATTGATGATGACGTTTAAGAAAAAAAAATATTTTAAAAGTGAGATTGTTGGATTGAACAGCAGTTCTTCATTTTTTTTTGAAACTCTATATTGTTTTCCATAGTGGTTGCACCACTTCTTATTCCCACTACCAGTGCACAAAGGTTCCAATTTATCCACATCCTTGCCAACACTTGTAATCTGTGTTTGTCTGCTTTGTTTTGCTTTGATAATAGCTATCCTAATAGGTGTGAAAATTTTTTCATATACCTATTAGCCATTTGTATGTATTCTTTGGAGAAATGTTTACTCAGGTCCTTTGTTTATTTTTTAGCCAGATAATTAGTATTATCTGTATTGTTACTATTACAATTATTGTTGTAATTATTAGCTATTAAGTTGTTAGTGTTCCTTATATATTCTGGGTAATAACTCCTTGGATATGGATGGTTTGCAATTAGTTTCTCATATTCTATGGGTTGTATTTTCATTTTATTGATTTTTTTCTTTGCTGTACAGATTTTTAGTCTGATATAGTCTCATTTGTTTATTTTTGCTTTTATTTCCTCTGCTTTTGGTGTCATATCCAAAGAATCATTGTTAGACCAATGTCAAAAAAATTTCCTTTATGTTTTATTTTTTAAAATATTTTATTTATTTATTCATGAGAGACACAGAGTGAGAAGCAGAGACATAGGCAGAGGGAGAAATAGGCTCCCTGCAGGGAGAAGCAGGCTCCCTGCAAGGAGCCTGAGGTGAGACTCAATCCCAGGACCCCAGGATCACAACCCGAGCCAAAGGCACAAGCTCAACCACTGAACCACCCAGGCATCCCCCTTATGTTTTCTTTTCTTTTGATAGTTTTACAGTTTCAGGTCTTACATGTAAGTTCTTAATCCCCTTTTATTGATTTTTGTTTGCAGTGCAAGAAAAGGGTCCATTCTTTTGCATGTAGAAATTTAATTTTCCAAACATTATTTGTTGAAAAAACTATCCTTTCCTCTTGTGTAATTCTTGACTCCCTTGTCAAAGATATGATCCACTAATACCACTTCTGGGTACATATCCAAGAGTTGAAATCAGAATCTTGAAAAGATATTTGCACTTCTATGTCCATGGCAACTTTATTCACAATAGCCAAGATATGGACACAACATAAACATCTATTGATGAATAAATGGGGGACAATGTGGCATATGCATACAAAGGAAAATTACTCAGCCTTAAAAGTAAGAAAACCCCTGCCATGTGAAACAACATAGATCAACCTGGGGGATATTATTAAGTAAAATAAGGCAGTAGAAAAGAACACATACAATGTGATTCCACTTAAGTGAGACAAAGGCACAGAGTAGAATGATGGTTGCCAGAGGCTTGGAAGAGAAAAAAAATGGGGAATTGTTATTCAAGAGATATAAAGTTTATATCTTTATAAAGTTTATATCTTTATAAAGTTTATTACTTATGCAAAATGAGTAAGTTCTAGAGATGTACTGTATAGCATCATGCTTATAGTTAATATAGTATAATGCACTTCAAAATTTGTTGCAAAGATAGATCTTATGATATATGTATATATATATATCACACTGCGATATGTGAAATTTGCAATCTATGTTATAGTATATAATGTGCCTTTATGGTTTTCTGAGTGTAATTAATATGGTTTTTAAAGTTCTTTTCTCTAGTAAAACACTGAAATTACAAGTTTGTTCTCTTGAATTAAAAACTGTTAATATATTTCCCCCACTAAGGTCAGGCAATTTTTTGCCACTAGAGGTTACATGCCCTGCTGAGGAAACACAGATTGCTGCAGTTCCTTAAGAGCGTTCCATTCCAGTGACAATGCTCTCTACCACAGGTTCCATCTGGTGGAAATGACTCATTTCCAAATACAGAAAATAACCAGACACATTTAGAACCTTAAAGTCTATTTTACAAATTAATTTTTAATATCTAAGATGTTTGATAAAATTATCTTTATAGATTGTTGTCAAGATGGATCCTCAAATCCTTAGATTATAAGCAGTTATTTATTTATTACTCACATTGGTCAAGGGCTTAAGAGGTTATGGCAATTTAATAAAATCCACACATGGAAACAAATTTCTCCTCTTTTGTAAAATACATTTTTATCTTAAGTTCCTGGAACAATGTTAGTTGAGTATAACTATGATTCAACAATTTGTGTTATGGTAGCTAGACTATTGATTTACATTTTGATCTTTTAGGTTTTCTGTGACATTGGAGTTGACATTTTGACACTGAAACATTATATAGCTATATCTTGCTGAAAAAATTCAGGAAAAGTGACAACTGATGTGTCAGCATCATATTAATGAAAAAAAGACCCAGTCCTTTTTACCCACGAAAGTATCCCTATGTATCACTCTTCCCTGTGAAACAAACAAAAAAAACAAAAAAACAAAACAAAACAAAAAAAACCCACCTTTCTGAAATTAAGGAAGACTGTTATAGAAATAGGGAGGTGTAAAATATCTATATTCAACCTTCTACCTTCTTGTTCTCAGCATCTTTATCTTCTAAGTTGTTTCAGTGAAAGTCTTTCTTTTAAAATCATATTCATGCTGTCCATTTGGATATTTTGTCAATGTCTGCTTTTCACCATAATTTTGTGATAACCAGTTACTCTTATTGATTGCAATATGTATTCTCCATTTTATCCAGCTCTGATGACAGAAAAAAATAAATTTCCCAAACTATTGGATGTGATTATTTGTGCACCAATCCTCTCAGAAACTCTACAAAATTTTCCAAGCTTATATATGATGTTATGTTTTAAGGACTTTCTTACATTTATTAAATGTAAACTAACTTAGGCATGTCATTGGTACTATCTATTCTTTTACCTAGATTTTTCCTAGCTGAGTCTGGCACATACTACATACTCAGGTTAGTTGAATTTAATTAAATATCTTTTCTAAAAATAACATTCATAATTCTGTTCAACAGCTGCTATTCAATGTCTACCCATCTCTCCAATACTCATCTCATTTTAACATTACGACATAGCATCCATGCAAGTTTTTTCTCAGACAGTTTAACATATTTGACCTCTCCTTATTTTTTGCCCAATTGTATACTACTACAAGCAAAGATTATTGATTGCCAAGGTTCTTGCACATAATAGAAACTCAATTAATGTGAGCCAGTTTATATCAAACTATCCATGACTGAAATGCTCTTTACACACTCAAATGCATATCAAAGCCTTATCACATTCTTTAAAATTGAGACACACTTCCATATCCTTCCAAACTTTTTTAGGTTTCTAATTTATAGTTCTCACGGCTGTAGAAAACCTCTGGTGGCAAGTGTCTAGGTAAGAAATGAGCCCTCCATCAGGGTGATAAAAATGGAGATTGAGAACAAAAATTTTGATATTTTGGAAGTGGAAACTACAAGAATTAGCACTGGTTTAAATGGAGTGGCATAAACTGTATAATGTCCCCCCAAATATGTCCATTTCCTAATCTCAGCAATCTGTGATTATGTTACCTTACATGTTAAAAGAGACTCTGAAGTTATGATGAAGTTAAGGATTTTGAAATAAGATTATCCTGGGTTTTCAAGGTGAGTTCAGTGTAATCACAAGGGTCTTTATAAAAGGCGGGATCAGATTTAGTAAAGGAAATTCAGCAATGGAAACAAGAGGTTTGGGTAATATGAGGAATGAGCCATCAGTCAAAGAATGTAGGAAGCCTCTAGAAACTGATAAAAACAAAGAAACTATTCTCCTCTAAAGCCTCAAAAAGAAACACAGCCCTGTTTACATGTTGACTTTAGACTGCAGACCTCCAGAACTATAAGAGAATAAATATATATTACTTTGAGCTATTAAGTTTGTTGTAATTTATTACAGCAACAATAGCAAACTAATATAGGGAAAATGAGATAAAGGTAAAAAATCAAAGAGATCTCTATCCAATATCAATGGATTTCCCCCTCTCCCACCACGTGATGTGTTGGCGGCCAGTTGAGAAGACTAAATTTCCACTACCACCTAATGGTGGGAGGCTCTCTTCCTCTGCTTTGGGGTGGTGTCAAGGGAGACTCAGAACTTTTACCATTACCCAGCACTAATGAAGCTAATCCTTTTTTGGTGTCAGTGGAGACCAGTCAGTGGAGAGCAGTAATAAAGTACTACTTGTGCCAAGTCCCCCTCTCTGGCCCAAGCAGAGAGGTATCAATGGGAACTGGAATACCCAGTCTGGCCCAACAATAACAAGGATGCTTCCCACTCAGGTGTCCAATGGAGGTCGATGAGGAATTTGGACTTATATCTTCATTTGCTGAAAATAAATGAATACCTCCATTCCTCTGTTGGAGCAATATTAGAAAAAATAACGAAAACATAAGGTTTACATAAATTCCAGAGCCTCATAAACCAATGCCCTAAATGTCCAGGTTTTATTGGAAAATAAGTCATTATACCAAGAACCAGTAGAATCTCAACTTGAATGAGGAAAATATAATTCACAGATGCCAATACCATGATGATAGAGATATTAAAATTATCAAAGATTTTCAAGTAGTCATCATCAAAATGTTTCACTGAGCAATTGTAAATACCTTTAAACAAATGAAAGAAAGAGAGAAAAGTCTCAGCAAAGAAACAAAAGAATCAAATGGAAATAAAATGTAACATTTTTACAATAACTGAAATAAAAGCCTCAGTATTTATTTACAGCAGCAGGATGGAGGGGCAGGAAAAAAAAACGAGTGAACTGGATGAACAATTGAAATTATTCAATCTGAACAACAGGAAAAAAATGACTAGAACCTCAAAAACAAATGGGATAATTACCAAACTTCTAACATTCATATAAGACTACTGCTAGGGAATAAGAGAGAGAGCACAGTGCTAAAAAATACTAGATGAAATAATGTTTGAAAACTTCCCAAATATGCAAAAGACATATATCTATAGATACAAGAAGTCGTGTAAATAGCAAACAGGATAAACATCAAGATATAATATATTCAAATTCACAAAACTAAAGACAAAAGAAAAAATCTTGAAAATAGAGACAGAAACAATATCTTACTTGTAGTTTAAAAAAAACAACAATAACAACAAAAACAATTAAAAAGACAGATTCTCTTCAGAAGCCCCTGAGGTCATCAGGAAGTAGGACATTTTCCAAGTGCTAAAAGAAAAGTACTGTCAACTTAGAATTCATTTCCAGTGAAAATACTATCAGGAATAAAGGAGAGGTCAAGACTTATATTGAACTTTGTTCATTTTCTAAAATTTATTTCTGTAAAAGACTTTTTTAAGAGGACAAAAGGTAAACTACTGACTGAGAATTACTTGTAAACCACATAGCTGATAAAATTAAACTATAACATATGATATTTTAGCACACTTATCAACATGGCTAAATTAAAATAGTGATAATACCAAGTGCTGGCAAGGATACCTAGAGACTGAACATTCACACACTGTTGGTGAGAATGTAAAATGATACTGTAAATCTAGAAAACAGTTGAATATTTGTCCCCAGAGAAATGTAAATTTATGCTCGCAAACATGTTACAAAAAATCAGTTCACTGATGTTTACAGCAGCTTCACTCACAGCAGCTGAAAACTAGACTATGATTCCAAGGGGTGATTGTTGGTAAATTAGAGTATGAATACTTTTAAGCTATAAGGCTCAAAAATATTTACATTTTAATTTATTAACAATCTCATGTTTAGAACTATAGACTAATTTTTTAAAGTCACTATTGTAAAAAAATCTATAAAGTATGAAATATTATCTTCATTTTATAAATAAACCTAAAATAAACATCTTGCTTAGTATAAAAGTCAGAAGGTCTACAGCTGACTCCTAGTTGTACTTACAGCCAGGAATCCCTTGAGCCAGAGGCACTCTAAGTCACTTAGAAGTGGGTCCAACTCCATGTTTTGATTTTGTTCAATTTAGTCCAAGTATTTTCTAATGATGTGTTAGGAACTTTGTGGAAAAATGCTTTTTTAAGTAACATATTTTTGAACCAGTTTTTGACAATAGCTCTTCCTGCCTCTACGCCTTTTCTATTGCATCCAGTCTATTCTATTAAATGTGCTTTCGTAGAGACTGCAAAGAAATGTATGCCTTCTTTTTGTTTTTACATGCCAGTATTTTCACAACATTCAGTGATCTTAAATACTTGCTAAATAATCAAAACTAGCTCTAGCAAAAAAAAAAAGTATTGAAGATAGTAAATCATCCAGAAGGTGGAAATGAAAATCTAGTTGTCACACTGACACGCTTTCACTAGATTTGGAATGAAATGGCTTTAACAACTAAAATAAATAAATGTCTATAAGACAAGGACAATTTCAAAATGAGTCCTTATTAATAACTTTAAGAAATGATCTACTATAATTTTGAAGTGACTACAATATAGTTAACTACAAGATTAGATACATATAAAAAATTGCACCAAGTTAAAGTGAACTTTTACAGAATGAGCATCCTTATATCCACTGTGAAGATACAGAGAACATTCACTGCTCCCCAGAACAAACTTAGAGTCTCCTCTAAGTCACTTTTATGATCAAAGACAGCCACCTTCCTGAACTTTAACACCACAATTAATTGACTTTATATAAATATACAAATATAGAATTTACAATTTATCTTTGGCTTCTTTCAATGTTTTATTTATGAGTTTTACATAAGTTGTTGCATGCAATTATATTTTGTTTATTCTTATCGATGTACAATGTTTTACTTTCAGTGAGTTTTCAAAAAACATTCTGGCACTATTATTAATGATTCTGCTATGATATTCTTCAGCATGTCTTTTGGTGAATATATGTCTTTATTTTAGTTTACTGTGTACATAGGACCAGACCTGTTGAGTCTCAAACTACACATGTAATTGGTATTAACAGATACTGCCAAACAGTTTTCTGATTTGGTTGTATTAATTTACACTCTCACCAGCAGTATATCAGAGTGTCAGTTATTCCATGTCTTTGACTTGGATTGTCATCTTTCATTTTTGTTTTCCTGATGATTGTATAGAGGCATTGCACTGTGGTTCCAATGTGCATTTTTCAGGTGGAAAATGAAGTTGAACAGTGGTGGGTATGTTTAATGGACATTTGGATATCCTCTTATTTGAAGTATTTCTTTAAGACATCTGTCCATTTTTATGTCACATTATCTTTTGCTCATTATTGATTTGTTGGTGTACTTTATATATTTCTATATATGAGTATGATGCCAGATATATGAATTATGATTACTTTCTATGGCTCTATAGGCTATTTTTTCACTCAGTTAATAGTACCCTTGATGATCTGAAGTTATTATTTATAAATAAATGCAATTCAGCAAAAATTTTTGTGGCTAGTGGTATTTGTACCTCCTTTAAGAAATATTGCCTAAACTTGTCATAGAAACATTCCCCTATGTATATCTCTAAGGATTTTATTGTTCCATTCTTCATATTTAGATCTATAATTAATCTAGAATTGATTTTTGTATATGGCATGAAGATCAAAACTTACTATTTTTAAATATAAAAGATTCAAAATCATTTATTAAAAATCATCTTTTCATGACTATATTGCAGTGTTATTTTTTTTCATTAGCACAAGTGCTGGATTCTATTTTTTTTAATTTTATTTATTTATTTTTTAGAAACAAGAGAAGAGTGGGAGTGAGGGGAGGGTCAGATGGAGAGGGACAAGCGGATTCTACATTGAGCGTGTAGGTCTATGAAGAGCTCTATCCCACAACCCTGAGATCATGACCTGAGCCAAGAGGCAGATACTGAACTGACTGCTTCATCCAAATGCCCTTCCTGGATTCTATTCTTATTTCAATTCTATACTGCCTCATATACTACCACTTTATAATAGATGACACAAATATGTTATGATTTTATCAAATTCCAGAAAATTTTTATAAAAGAAACATCACTAATAAAATAGCTATAGCTGTTAATTTAATATGATGCACATTTGCAGTGGTCAAAAGTGTGAGTTCTGAAATCAGATTGCCTCACTCAACCTGTTTTCTAACCAGTAACATTGAGTAAAACATTAGGATCTATCTCAGGGCTATTATAAGATTTAAATGAATTAACAAGTGTGAAGAATGTTTAACACATCGTGTACCCTTGATGTTTCTTAACTATCAACCTATACACACACACACAAGTGCAATGAAGGAATTATAAAAAGGATTGTTTGTCATTTAAGACTTATTTATGTAACAAAGCAACTTCTTTTGAATGTAGTAAACACACATCACTTGCAAATGAAACAATGACATTGATGAGTAAATTTGAATGTGCTTGCTCATTTGGCCAGATCACAATCTTAACAAATTTTCCCTGAAAATTAACGTGTATTTCTCTAAATGTGAACATGAACCTTTTAAATAAGGATTCTTATTCAGTGATTTAGATTTTCATAATTTTTTTTTAAGATTTTATTTATTCATGAGAGACACACACAGAGAGAGAGAGAGAGAGGCAGAGGGAGAAGCAGGCTCCATGCAGGGAGCCTGATGTGGGACTCTATCCCAGGACTCCAGGATCATGCCCTGGGCCAAAGGCAGCTAAACCACTAAGCCAACCAGGGATCCCAGATTTTCATAATTATTTCAATTAAAAGTATTATGATATGGCTGAATAATATTCCTTTGCATATACTACATCTTCTTTATGTATTCATCAGTTAATGGACATTTGGGCTCTTTCCATAATTTGACTATTGTAGATAATGTGCTATAAACATCAAGGTACCTGCATCCCTTCAAATCATTATTTTTGTATTCTTTGGATAAATACATAGTAGTGCAATTGCTGTGGATGGAGCTAGAGAGTATTATGCTAAGTGAGATAAGTTAGAGAAAAACAAATACAATATGATTTCATTCATATGTGGAATTTAAGGAACAAAATAGGTGAACATATGGTGGGGGAGAAAAGAGAGGCAAACCGGAAGCAGACCCTTAACTATAAAGAACAAATTCAGGGTTGCTGGAGGAATGGGGGCAGGGGTGATGGGTAAAATGGATGATGGGCAAAGGAGGGAACGTGTTGTAATAAGCACTGGGTGTCGTATATAAGTGAAGAATCAGTAAATTCTACACCTGAAACCAACATTGCACTGTATGTTAACTAGAATTTAAATAAAAACTTGAAAAAGGTAATATGGTAAAATAAAATATGCTATACCAAGAATATAGGCTACCTGGTGTTCATAAAGCTGTACCCAGCTTTAGGTGTTCTTAGGAACAGAATTATTAAATTAATTGTACATTATATATTTTTTCTTGATTCAAGTGCTGTGAATGTGCAAGATTCCTAAAAGCAACATGACTACCTCTAGAAACAATGCAATTAAAAAAAAATCTCACAGGAGCCAAGCTGTTTTATAAATCTTTTCAATTACCCTTTTGTTAAATACAAAACAAAGTAATCAGATTGCTTACCTTTTATGAGAGAGTATCAGATAGTTGGAATAAGTGGTTATTCTTAAATTATATCTTTAAAGAAAATTCATCTTTATTCTTTCAACTCTTAAAATGAATATTTTCATGTGTCTTTTAACTGTTAAAATTTATTTGTAGCAAACGAAATTCTCCATATGATTTGTTTCATTTGCTAATATGCAAGAGAACTAAACAGTTCCTATTATAATACTATTTGGAGACAAGTTTATATTTTAAAATATAAATTATTTGTTCTTGAATATATTCACATACATATCTAAGTGAATCCAAATATTTGTGCAGGTAAGGCTGGTAATATTCTATAAATATCAGCTTCTTCTGCAAAGTAAAGTTTGTACTGCTTATCAAGCTATTTTATGAGTTTTAACCAACTTATAATTCTAATTGTGGAAAAACTCCGGGCTAATTGAGGCAACTTTGCAATATCTTTCTGAACACTGCTCAAAAGATTCAATCTCATGCATTTGTTTAATGATTGACCACCCAGGATAATTTATGGCTTCAATACTATCTATGAGATATATTCCCAGGGATTCTTGGTCTAGACATAGATAAATTTCTGGTTTGCTCCTTTGACATAGATGATTGACAAATAGACACTTATTAGGAACAAAGAGCTCAATAACACTTAACATACAATCTACCCCTTTAATAAATATTTAATTGTACAATATATTGTTGTTATAATGGGTAAAATGTTATACAGCAGGTCTCTAAAGCTTATTCATCTTACTTACTGAAACTTTCTTCCCATTGGTTAGAAATTCCCCACTTTGCCCTCCCCACAGCCTCTGGCAAGTATAACTAAGGGGGCATTTCACGGTTGTAAAGGGAAAATTAAACAAGTCCTCTCTTTACATAAAGTCAGAAATTTTTTTAGTGTATTTGGTGTATGTAAATGGGAGTTATTAATCAAATTTTTAATCTATCTCTATAATTAGACCTCCCTGTTATCCAATATTTTTTCATTTTTAAAATTTTTATTTAAATTCAATTAATTCATATAATATACTGTTGGTTTAAGAGTTCAGTGATTCATCAGTCTTATAATATTCAGTGCTCATTGCATCATGTGCCCTCCTTAATGTCCATCACCCAGTTACCCCATCCCCCACTAACCTCCCCTAGTGACTCCCAGTTTGTTTCCTGTGATTAAGAGTCTGTTAGGGTTTGTCTCCCTCTCTGATTTCATCTTGTTCTATTTTTTCCTCTCTTCCCCTATGATTGTTTTGTTTCTTAAATTCTATATATGAGTGAGATCATATGATAATTGTCTTTCTCAGACTGACTTATTTCACTTAGCACAATACCCTCTAGTTCCATCCATGTCATTGCAAATGGCAAGATTTCATTTTTCATGGCTCAGTAGTATTACATTGTATATGTATACTACATCTTCTTTATCCATTCATCTGTTGATGGACATCTGGGCTCTTTCCATAGTTTGGCTCTTGTGAACATTGCTGCTATAAACTTTGGGGTGTAGGTGCTCCTTCAGATCACTACATTTGTATCCTTGCAATAAATACCCTGTAGTGCAACTGCTGGATCATAGGGTAGCTCTATTTTCAACTTTCTGAGGAAACTCCATACTGTTTTCCAGAGTGGCTGCACCAGTTTTCATTTCCACCAATAGTGTAAGAGGGTTCCCCTTTCTCCATCTTTGCCAACATCTGCCATTTCCTGACTTGTTAATATTAACCATTCTGACTGGTGTGAAATGGTATCTCATTATGGTTTCGATTTGTATTTCCCTGATGCTGAGTGATGTTGAATATGTTTTCATGTGTGTATCTGTTGGCCATCTATAGGTCTTCTTTGGAGAAATTTCTGCTCATGTTTTCTGTTCATATCTTGATTAGGTTATTTGTTCTTTAGGTGTAGGGTTTAATAAGTTCTTTATAGATTTTGGATACTAGCTCTTTATCTGATATGTAATTGTAAATATCTTTTCCCATTCTCTCGGTTGCCTTTTGATTTTGTCGACTGCTTCCTTTTCTGTGCAAAAGGTTTTTACCCAATATTTTTAATAAAAGCACAGTTACCCTCTTAACCAAAAGTCAGTACCAACAAGAAAATATATTTCTAGAATAAAACATATTTCTTGGGCAGCCTGAGTGGCTCAGTGGTTTAGCGCCGACTTCGGCCCAGGGCATGATCCTGGAGACCCAGGATCGAGTCCCATGTCAGGCTCCTTGCATGGAGCCTGCTTTTCCCTCTGCTTGTGTCACTACCTCTCTCTTGCTCTGTTTCTCATGAATAAATAAATAAAATCTTAAAAAAAAGAAACATATTTCTTTTTACCATTTCAGTGTGAAAAGAGAAGTCATTTGATTTTAATAACCTTAATTAACTTGCATAGTGTTCTGCTTTGATATCACTGTTTTTTACTAGCATTATCATTTGTTCAACTATTATTTTGCATTTACTGACCATTGAAGTATTTTTAATACTTTAAATATTTTAAGTATTAAAAATACTTCAATGGTAATACTTTAAATATTTTAAGTATATTTAATCAACTTCTTCATATATATATATATATATATATATATATATATATATATATATATATATAAATATCCTTGGAACAGTTTCTAGTTCCCTAATCGAACACTGAATGGCATAGTAGTCATGTCCTGCCACCTCAAATATTTCCTGTCTCATCCCCAATTGTAACTTACCACAATGTGAATTTGTTCATGGGTATTTATTACATTTTACCTGTATTACTATCTAGAACATAACCTAAAACTACAAAACTGTATCTGTCTTTTTACTGTTCAATTCTTGCTACCTCACTAAGGTTGTGGACTAGCCGCTTAATGAATATTTGCTGAAGAAATGGACAAATGAGCCAAATCATAGTAAACAATCAGTTGAATTGCTCCTTATAGACCTGGATTTTGATCTATTTTTCCACCATAGTAACTTTACAGTATTTCAATTATTTCTGTAACATGACTATGCACATATTGGATGAATAAATGATAAATGATAGATGATGATAGGTGATAGATTAGTGATATAAAAATTAATTTTACCCATTTTAATGTTCTAGATGAACAACGTATCTTTTTACTTTTGATCTCAACTATAGTCGTTTGGTTTATTTTATATTTATGTTTGCCTCTTGTTCACAATTATATAAAAAAGGCATGCTTGAAAAAATCAAATAAGATTTATGAAGATACTTTCATTCCACTGTTACCCAGATGCTGCCAAATTTAGTTTTCTAAGTAGAATCTTTTAAATCATTTTATTTCCTTTGGCATAAAAATGATGTGTGAGTGCACTGACATTCTTTCTGAGTCCTTTGAATGTATTTATCTCCTTGTCAGAGAATGAATTATTTTTTTTGCCATGAATCTTTTTAGAAAGAGCATTAATGTTCATTCCTTTTCTTTACACTGTCTGACTGTATTTGTAAGTTTCCTTCAAAACATTACAGCTTGAATCTGGTGGATGCAGCATCACACAGAATTAGAAGATATACATTTTACTTTGAGCTTTTCTTCTCTCCCTGCCACAGGTCAATAATCATTAATCTGATTTATAACTTTTCCAAGTTCCTTTTTACTTCTATTTCCCATTTTGTAATGCTTCTTACAATTTTACTTTCTTTTCATTCTATCTTTCTTTTCATCACAAAACAAATCAATTATTTTAATACACTAACCTGAAGGCAGGAAAAACAACCAGACCCTGGAGAGGAGTCACAATGTTAGTGATTAGAGTATGAAATAAGAACTTTGACTAACATTGAGGAAGCAGACTTAGAGTGTTTTCATGAACAGGTGTCAGGCTCATGGCTTGACCTGGAGGCCTAACACATAGCATTGGCACTTGGCAGTGATGAGGAAATATGCCTAGAGCCCAGTGGACACTTGCTTGAATCAGTACTGCCAAGTTACTGAGTTAGTACACTTGTCTTGAGTTTTCATAGATTGACTTTCATATTTGTGAGGCAGATGCTTTGAATTTCTGATGCAGTTAAGTCTGGCATCTACTTTACCTCAATCCCAGAAACTGAAGTAAAGAGAAAGAGAATTCTAAGAATCTAAGCATCTAATGGCTTAATCGCCCTCTTTGTCTCACTCTCACAGTCTCTTTCTCCCGTGTGTGTGTGTGTGTGTGTGTGTGTGTGTGTGTATGTGTGCCTTATAGAAACCACTTATTGATTTATTAAAAATTATACATCAATGGATGCGGTAAAAACAAAATTTCAATTTTCTGAAAGGAAACCAATATATATTATATAATGTATAAAATTTGGAAAATGAAGAAAATAATTAAGAAAATTTTACTTAATCCATAATCCCATACTTGCACTCCTTTATGATAATTCTCCAATTAGTTATGTTTATTTTCTCTTTGATAGCAAATATCATGACAACCAAAATTGTATGTAGTTTTTTCTAACCAATAAAATGAAGAATACTTGTGCATATAATGCATGTATACACAATGTGTAGTTAATACCTAGACTCAAGCCTTGTTTATGATATGTATATCCATATATAGATTTACACACACAGAAAATGATGATATAGTTAAATTGGATCATATATTACTTAATATTCCATATTTTATTTTTTATTCAACATCATTATAAGTTTCTTCATAAGCATTATGTCTCTTAATATTCAATTGCTATTATAGTTATCTCTTTTACAGTTGGAGAAATTGAACCGCACACAGGGTAAGAAAGTTGTCTTTATTTCCTAAGAATACATTCCTTTACAAGTTCAACAATTCATAAGGTATAAACACATCTGAAACTATAGATATGTATGAATTTCTTTTAGGAAAATTATATCCTTTGCTGGTATTTTCGTGTATGAAAGTACCTATGTCATTGTACCTGAAATATGTTAAGAATGATCACTTTTATTAATATCTGTCCATGTGATATTCTTTTGATTTCTGGATTTAGGTTTTTTTTTTTTTTCACTTCTTTATTATTACTGAGGTTGACTACTTTTCCCTATGTCTATTGACACATATTTTCTTGTCTGAAAATTAGTTTCCCATTGCTTTATACATTTGCATTTAAATACAATGTATTCTCATTATCTCTAAGGAACTTCATGGTCCACCTAATAAACATGCATTGGTTGAATAAACTGCTGATATGTGAATATAATTTCTTATCCCATTATATAACTCAATTCTTCATTGCTAATATGTTGGAAAACTTGGTTTTTCCTTTTTTTTTTTTTTTTGGTTTTTCCAGTTTTAACCTCCACCTGGACATTTCACTGAAAATTTCTATAGAATAATCTCAGTGTAAAACTAATTGAAAGTGTTAAAATTAGTATTAAGATTCAGGATCTCTAAATTTTTATATTGCTCCTCTTGGTTTTCCGAATATATAATCACACCATTTGCAAATAGCTATCATATTTTGCCTCTTCTAAAATTTATATTTCTTACTCATTTGTCCTTATTCAACTTTGGTCATGATAATAGTGAATCTAGACTTCTGTTTTCCTGATTTAAAAGTGATGTTTTACTAGTAATATATGATGTTAGTTAATAAGAGAGTATAACTATTTCTATATTGTTTTTTTAAGTGAAAATCCACTCTTCCATTTTATTTTATTTTTTAAGTTTTTATTTATTTATTCATAGACACAGAGAGAGAGAGAGAGGCAGAGACACGGGCTTCTCCCTCTGGAGAAGCAGGCTCCATGCAGAGAGCCCTATGTGGGACTCAATCCCGGGTCTCCAGTATAACACCCCAGGCTGCAGGCAGTGCCAAACCGCTGCGCCACCAGGGCTGCCCAAATCTATATTGTTAAATAATATATTTCACTTCTAATTTTCTAAGGATTATATGAGAAATTATTTTTGAATGTTTGATGTTTTGAATGTTATTAAGTGCTTTTTCAATGCAAAAGAATAATGTTTTAATTTGCAGTTGTTCTGATATGAAATCTTATTGTTTTGTTAGGTTTTGTAGACTTTTTCATTTTTTATTATTGTAAGAAATCTTATTCATTCATGCTATTATTTAAATACTGTAGAATATTTCAATTTATATTCAGTTGAGAGATCAGCAGCTTATTTTTCATCTGTTTCTGAATAAGTTGCATAAAATTTAAAAGTTAGAAAGCTCTGTACATTTCTAAAGTATTAAAAAATGCATGTCATGTGTATTCCTTTTTTTTTCTTATTTTTCTTCAGTGCCCTATTTTCTATAACTACCTAATCATAAATGATTAGTGCCAGAAGATCAGCTAATCTATTTTTTCAATTTTACCCATGAAGAAGTAGAAACTCAGAGAGCTTAAGTTTCTTATCCATTGTCACAATCAGTAGGGTTCCATCCCTATCCTCATTGCATTTATACTTGCAGCCCCTAGGAAATGGCAGAGCTTGAAAGAGAAAAAATCTGGCTCCCTGAGTCACCACATAGAGTAACTGCCAACCACACAGAAACTGTGAATACACAAGAAATAGCACATAAGATTAAAGTAAAAATCCAGGTATTCAGACTTCTAACATAATCATTGGAAATTTAATTATCTCCTGATTTAATCACAGTGGTCCAAATAAAAAAACAAAGGAATATTGATATCAAGTACATTTTGGTCATGTTATTTAAAACAATAGTCCCAACATGTACTTCTAGTTAGCATATTCAGCAGAACACTTGAAGATAGAAAAAAATATCAATAGGTGAATACAATCTATCAACATTTACAACATTTTGAAATTAGAAGCAACAAATTGAGATAGATGACTCAATTGAGTAATTAGAAATGTGGCTAAGTTCCTCTATAAATACATTATTGTGGGTTTTTTGTTTTGTTTTGTTTTGTTTTGTTTTTGTCTTTGTCTTTTTTGTTTGTATTTTTCTTTGGGGCACCTGGGCAAAAATATGATTATCAGCTATAGATGAAGCTGTCATTCTTATATAATTCTGACATAGGGGTCACAAAGCCAATACACACATAAATAGTGCCCAAATATGTACATTATAAATTCATGATGCCAAAATTAATTATTAAAAAGCCAGAAAGATTAGTCTGACTCTTTTTTATTAATCTATGATTGCAAATAACTTATTTTACATAACAATCAAGGTGTGGTAATAACAAAAAAATCCAGATCTTGTATAATTACATAGGATTAACCAAATAATTTATATAATAAAAATAGTCACAATATCAATTGTAATCCTGCCTGAGATCAATGACATGATGAATGGCATGGATGAAAAATCAGGTTGGCTCAATCAAGGCTAATATCAGGTGAATATTAAAAGCAGGAAAGTGCTATGCAATAAACAAGATATTTTACATTAAAAAGATGGAGTAGGTTGGATGTTATGAAGGAAAACTGAAAATTCAAATTATAACATAGAACTGAGAAGACATGTGATACAGGAAAATAGGAAATGTACTACTATATGTATTACCAGAGAAACATAGATTTGAATTTTTCTTGTGTATCTTATTATTAGTTTTCAAAGATAAGATAGTTAACATTTTACCTGCATTCCATTTAAAAAAAAAAATTGTATTTATTTATTTGAGAGAATGAGTGAGGAGAGGATCAGAGGGAGAGGGACAGAGGAAGAGGGAAAATCAGGTTCCCGCTGAACATGGAGACTGATCTGGGGCTCAATCCCAGGGTCCTGGGATCAAGGGCTGAGCCAAAGTATTAACAGGCTGAACCACCTAGGTACCCCTTAACTTGATATTCTTGAGTAAAGTCACATTTCAAATACTTTCAAATTTGTACTGCTTTCAAATATATGCTGTCCACACATTTAAATACCACCATTTTCAAATTATTATGGCTTAACGTCAAAAAGGGTTTTACGGAGTGTTATTATTTACTAAGTTATTATAATTGTTTTAAAAGATTAGCTGGATTTCTTGTAAATGACATATTAACCTGAATAAATCTAGAAAGTAAATTATCTCAAACTTTTTTTCCTCTCATATAAGTTAATGCTACTTGTGGGGATATATTGATCTGACTCAATCAGAAAACACTTGTAATGTTAATGAAAAACCTGAGTTTCCATAGATTAAACATAGCAAATGAATTCTTCATGATTTGAGAGTAATATTGTGTTGAGCACAATGTGAACATTGCTGTTAAATCTTGTTTTCCATTATTGCTACAAAATGTTCTTAAAAGCATTTGTGAATTCAAAATGATTAAATCTTTTGACCTATACAAATGAAATAATCCCCGAAGACAGGGCATCAAAATTTTAATTTTCCTTCAAACTATTGTATATTTGAGTACTATAATAAATTCATTAGTTTTTTTAATATGATAAAGTTCATCTTGATTTTGCATTTCATTATAATAACTTTGATAATTCAAGAGCAGCATTTGATCTTATGATAATTTTGCCTAAGATATATTATTATCTTGAAGATTTTCTCAGACTCCCATTTGCAAATAGTCTCAGATATTGCAATTGTTTGCTTCTTAAGCACAAATATATTTAAAGGCAAAAGCAGCAAAAATGCAGATAACCACAAATAAAAAAACATTAAAAATAAATAAAAATGTCCTTCCAAGCCCCTTCATCTTATTCTCTTGTCATCCAAGTTTCTTCTTTCTGCTACTAAAAATCTTTTTAAATATTTTACTCAGACTAGGGATCCCTGGGTGGCGCAGCGGTTTGGCGCCTGCCTTTGGCCCAGGGCGCGATCCTGGAGACCCGGGATCGAATCCTACATCGGGCTCCCGGTGCATGGAGCCTGCTTCTCCCTCTGCCTGTGTCTCTGCCTCTCTCTCTCACTCTCTCTGTGAATATCATAAGTAAATAAAAATTAAAAAAAAAAAAGAATTGTTATAAAATATTTTACTCAGACTAGAGCAGGCAGTTTTTCATGTTTCCAGCTGTGAATAGTTCTGAAAGCTTTCCTTCACAGCATACTCTCTGTCTCACAAAAACTGTTCTTAAGGTGAAGGCCTTAAAACAGGCCTGTTAAATACATATAGCTTTAAGGCAGTAGGAAGGAATGCAGAGGGGAAGATATATATCCCTATATAACATTTCCAAAATATTTTGAAAGTATCATAGGGCTTTATGAAAAATTTTTATTTAAAAAGTTTGGCCAAATATGTTTATTTTTTTAAGACTCAATTCCACATTCATTCATTCATTCACTTTAAAAATATTTATTTCCTACTATGGATGAGGCACTGTCCTTAGTAGAATAACTGTTGTGGCACAAGAGCCAAGAGAATGCTCTCCTTTTCTCTGGCCTACAGAGCATCTTCACTTAGCCAGCAATGGCCCATATCATGTATTCCATGTGATATCCAATTCCTCTAAGAACAGATCAATGTCTGATTATGGAAGTGCTTGGGAAGCTGATGACCTAGAATTTAAAAATGTTTTATATATGTGTTATTCTCTGGCTTCCAGCTCAGATATAGCATCTCCCTGCTGTATTTTCCAATTTTCTGTTTGGGTTAACTGGCTTATTTTTCACTGACAATCAATTTGAATTGATTTTAGGAGAATATCTTTATTTATTTAATCATAAAATATATAACAATATATCAATATCCAACTTTCCAATGCCAAGCACTAGGAACAATTTTAATAATATATTTATTCCAGAGATTTTTTAAAATGTGAACATTGATTTGAAGGAGAAAAGATGTATTTGGAAGGAGTAGAGTTTCCAGAGTAAACACTAATTGGTTGTAAGCTGTAGCTGTGTGACTTTATTCACATAATATCTTCAGTTAGCTAGCAGCAATGTTTACTTCATACCTATTGTGAAGAGTGTACAAGGTGATATTCTTGTGGTTTTGATTTGCATTTCTTTGGCAGTAATATTGAGCATCTTTTTACATATTTGTTGACCCTTTATAAGTCTTCTTTGCATAAATGTCTAGGAATACATGGGAACCACATCTATTCTATTTTAGGGGATCAGGGAAGCTTTCTTTAGAGAAAAATAGGGAGAAATTAGTCAAAGGAGTGAGATAAAGAATGAGCAAAATGTTGCAGGCAAAAGAAACTGAGAAGACCCATAGATGACAAAAGGTATAGTTTATTGATTAAGCTAATGTGTCTTAATGTACTGCATCTTAAAACAGGAAACTTGTATATCCACCTCAGAGAGGCTGATTCATTAAGATCAAATGAGATGAAAAGGTTAGATAATGTACATGAGAATATGGGCATTTCTAACTTCACTATGGTGGTTTCTCTTTATAGTAAAAACTTATTTTTTAATTGTTATTTAGTTTTTTTAATTTGTTGAAGTACAAGTAAAAAAAATGTCATTAAATTCAGTTTACAGGGATCCCTGGGTGGCGCAGCAGTTTGGCGCCTGCCTTTGGCCCAGGGCGCAATCCTGGAGACCGGGGATGGAATCCCACGTCGGGCTCCCGGTGCATGGAGCCTGCTTCTCCCTCTGCCTGTGTCTCTGCCTCTCTCTCTCTCTCTCTCTCTCTCTCTCTGTGACTATCATAAATAAATAAAAATTTTTTTAAAAAAATCAGTTTACATGTATTACTTTATTTGTAAATATAATATATCTTATTGTCATTACAAGGCACTTATATCTTAGATAATTAAAATTCCTTATATAATGTAAACATTATAAATCTAACATTTCCAATTATCTAAGTACTTATGTGTCTAAAAAAATGTTTCCAGTTATTAAATTAGTCTTATAAATCTAATTGAGTTAAGCTCATAAAGTTGACAAATTTTAAGCTCTCTTAAATACTACAGTATTGCTTAAAATCTTAGAATTCCTTTGTGATCTTAAATCATCAGCATAAAGGTAATTAGTCTATTTATACATTTAAAACAGAAAAATAAGGTTTACCTATTAGGCTTCTTATCTGACAAGTTTTTTAAGTGTAATAAGTACAGTACTAAATATATACAGTTGTTCCAAAAATAACACAAAAATTCAGAAAATGTGTTTGATTTTCTTCATAATTTTTAATGTTTACTTCATTATTCTGGAATTCATATTTAATGTGCTTATCTTTTATTTATTTTTTGTGTGTGTGCTTATCATTTAAAAATTACATCATTCCAAACAAATCAGCATTCTAACTAGAGGTATTTGGCCAGGACAATGATCTCAATTCTTGCCTAAGGCATTCACTATGAATGTGAAAACCTGAAGTCAGGAGAATAAAATCTAAGGACTGCAGGGCCTCCAGTCTGATTTCATCTTAAACCTACAACTAAAATCCCTCATTTGCTGATTGAATTTGATAAATTTATTTACTGCTTAATTCTGGTAGGACCACAATTTCTTTAGATATTTCCCTATCATATTGAACTCACTTAATCCCTTAATTGTTTGTCACTTCATTCACATGACTGACATACAGCCAGTGCCAGGCACTGCCCTAGGCAGTGATGTAGAACCAATACACAAATGATGAATTTTCTCATGAAGCTTACATGCTAGTGGGGTTAGTTTCGTAAAAGAGACAGAAAATTAAGATTATCGGAGGGTAACTGAGTAGCTTCTTTCATTAGTAGCTTCTTTTTCATTTCATAAGCCCTTTCAAAAGAAAAGAAACAAAGGCTGTAAAAATCAGGGAAGAGACCTGTCTGGAGTGAAGTGAGTTGTATTGAACATAATGTATTCAAGTGCCTGAAAGTAAGTTACTCAGGCCAGAACATTATAAATTAAGGAGATAAAGGTTAGAATTTCACCCAGAGGTCAAATCTTGCAGACGCTTTTATGCAAAGATAAGTTTGGGATAAAAAGCCAGTGTTTTAAGCAAGGGTGTGGCTTGGTCACATAAAAAAAAAGAAAAAAAAAGAAAAAAACCCTCTAGGGCAGCCTGGGTGGCTCAGCAGTTTAGCGATGCCTTCAGATCAAGGCCTAATCCTGGGAGACCCTGGATCTAGTCCCACCTCAGGCACCCTGCATGGTGCCTGCTTTTGTCTCTGCCTCTCTCTCTCTTTCTCTGTGTCTCTCATGAATAAATAAATAAAATCATGGGGAAAAAAAAACCTCTATTTATGGCTGTGTGAAAAATATATTTTAAGAAGTGAGAATGTAAGTAGTGAAACAAAGATGCAATTAACAAAATGACAGGATAGTGAGATAAACATGGAGTTGGTGAGAAATGGCCAGACTCAAGATATATTTTAGGCATGAAATAAATAAGACTTGTTGATGGATTGAATTTGGACACTAAGTATGGAAGAAGAAATCAATGACAACTGAGGTATTACTTTTGAGATAATAACATTTGAGATTTGGGAAACATAGTTGGGAGAGTTCTATTTTGGGCATGTTAAGTTTGAAATGCCTACTAAACATTCAAATGGAAATGTCAAAGGCACAGTCTGATATATGAGTCTGGGTGATGAAGACAAGTCAGGGTTAAGGAACATATTTGAGAGTCATTGATATGTAGGTAGGTGTATTTAAAGCTGTGGAAGAGCTGAGATAGTAAAAGGAGCAGGTAACTGTAAAAGATAAAAGAGCCTGGGGGCAAATGCCACAGCATTTTGAAGACAAGAAGAAAAGGAAGACAAGAAGAGAAGGAAGACAAGGAAAAGAAAAGAAGAAAGAAAGAGAAAGAAAGAAAGAAAGAAAGAAAGAAAGAAAGAAAGAAAGAAAAGAAAGAAAGAAAGAAAGAAAGAAAGAAAGAAAGAAAGAAAGAAAGAAAAAGAAAGAAAGAAAAGAAAGTTAATAGGTAATACTGTAGAAGAAAACAGAAAAAAAAACCCAAGGGAAAAAGAGCTCAAGAGGGAAAACATGATCAACTCTGTCAAAATATTGAAAAGCAGCTGTGTAGGCACTGGATTTGAAGACTCAGTGGTAAGATCCAGACCCAAAGCTGACTAGAGAGAGCTGAGAAGAGAATATGTGGTGAAGAAATGAGGACAGTCTTCATACAATAAATAAATATTATATTAATAATACGTATTTTCTTGTTCTTCTATTAAGTATAGAGATGAACTAGTAGCTAGAAAAGTGTGTAGTGTCAAGGAGTCAAGCAACTAATGTTTTTAGTGAAGGAAAACATTATTATATGATAAAAGAATTAAAACAATAACATAGGCATATTGGTGGTGCTAGGGAGACATGAGATACTGGCAAGAACCAAATCTCTGAGAAGTAAGATCAGTATTCAATTGAGGGTGGATCTTTTACAGGAATTAAGTCAGTTTATTCATTGAAACAAGAAGGAAGTAAGAGAAACAGTGGGTGCAGGTAGTGATTTGGTGGTGATAAGGAAAGGGAAAATATTTCAGGTTATTTCCATTTTTCTCAATATTATGTTAAGTAAGATCATCAGCTGAAAAAGAAAGGGGACTAGATTTAATACTTGTGAGGAGATAGAAGTTGTCAAACAGACGTTTTGGAAAGAGCAAAAAGTATACTAAGAAATGGATGGGTTGCTGGACACTGATAGGTATCCATTTGTAGTCTAGGTCATGAATTTGAGTGAGACTCTTCAGCATAGTATTGCAGCGTTCTGATATGTAGATGGACTAGATAAATTCTGTAAGAGTTGATTTTCTACCAGAGGAATTTAACAGGAGGAACAGATGAGGGAGCTAACAATGTCTGCAAAAGAGAAATTATAGCAAACTACCATGAAATCGACACTGGGACAGAAGAATTTAACAACAGAACAAGGCAATAGAGTAAGAAAAAGAAGTGCTGATGCTAGGTGTTGGTGGTAAAGAGGATAGTGGTGTGACATGGAAATGGGGGCAAGTGCTAAGTAAAGGAAAACACATTGATGGTGAGGAGATGGAGTAAATGAGAGTATTAGCTACAAATGTTTTTGAAGTCCAAAGGAATAGTGACAGAAAGAATATGAAAGGAAAGGTGTTAGGTCAGGTGACAAAGCTATCATTAATGAAGAGGAATGACTGCCTTGGGGAAACCAACATAGTAATAATACAAGGAAGTAGCAGAGGTGACATGAAGACATGAAATTCATCGTGAAAATCTAATAAGAAGGGAAACTCACAAAAATATTTCATTTCTATTTCTAGACTCTATATTCTTAAATGAATTGTTCTATTCAACAATATAAATATAATTTTTTTCACTTTTAAATGAAATCTTTTATGGGTATAGAAATAGTGATTATCTATAACAAATACATATACACCAAAAAAGACTTTAAAACCAAAAAAAAATTCACTTCTATAAAACCTTTTAGGGCAGCTCTGGTGGCGCAGCAGTTTAGTGCTGCCTGCAGCCTGGGGTGTGATCCTGGAGACCCTGGATCGAGTCCCACGTCGGGCTCCCTGCATGGGGCCTGCTTCTCCCTCTGCCTGTGTCTCTGCTTCTCTCTCTCTCGCTTTGTGTCTCTCATGAATAAATAAAAAAAAAATCTTAAAAAAAAATAAAACATTTTATTCATTAAAGAAATATATATAGAAAAAATTCAAAATATGTGCTACATCTTAGAAGAGGAGTTTGAATCTTTTTCTATAAATGGTCATTGTAATTTTTTAGGGTTTATGGGACATATAGGCTCTATTGTGACTGCTCAACTTTTGCCACTAGTACAAAAGCAGCTGTGGACAATATGAAAAAAATGAATTTGTGGTTGTGATCTAATAAAATTTTATTTAGAAAGACAAGTGAGGGATAAATTTAACGTTCTGGTTTAGTTTGTCCACACCTGAGTTAGAGTCCAATAACCCACTTATTTAAGAATAGAATCTCAGCTCAAAACTCTAGTGGATAATAAAAATTAATAATGACAATGTCTAACTATATGCATAAATAAACTATATTTCAGACCAGGTTTTATACCTAAGAATATTTTACGTTATAAATACTTAAAACTATAGCAATTAAAAACGTGCCATTCACAGTTGTTGGGAATTCTAAAGATACATCATATAAACATATCCAATATTAACAACATACATAAGCGTCACACATATGTATGTGTTTGAAAGACAAAATAAGATAAAAGACCTTTGAGGGGAAAATTTATCATCCCAGTTGCTCTTAGAAGAGTTCATTTATATTCCCTAAAGTAGAATCTTATAATTGTTATTCAGGATTTATAAGATGGAATAAAAACAAGTAAATAAGATATTCAAAAGTGGTTTAGAGTGAGTTCCAGTTTCTGATTTGTCATTTAAGGAATTTGAAAGTCATTGCTCCTGTCCCCAAACAAGGGGAAAAAATAAATAAAAACTGAACCATCTGAAAATCAACTCTTATTAGATGCATCAGTTGAAATCAGAGGGCAAACCACTGCCCCCCAAATTGGAAAGACAGACAGGTGAGACAAAGAATCGCAACTTAAGCAGAACTTCAGAAGAATAAACTGCTGCTGGAACCAGTACCAGGGAAGGAAAATGCAATTGTAATTAACAAATTGCTGAAAGTTAAAATTTATACCAGGCTTATCATTTGCAAACCACAGAAATCAAAGATCAAGAGAAAAATCTTGAAAGAAGCCAGTTTCAGGAATTGGGGGGAGGAGTGAATTTCACCTATAGAGGAACAAAAGATAAGAATTATAGCCAATTCTCTTCAGAAACCATGAAAGCAGAAAAAAAGTGGAAAGTTTAGAGAAAAACCCACCAACCTAGAATTCTGTACCCAATGAAATTATCTTTCAAAAGTGAAAGAGAAATAGGGACTTTCTCAGGCAGATAAAAATTGAGGGATTTCATTGCCAGTAGACATGCTTTGCAAGAAATGTTGAAAGAAATTCTTCAGAAAGAAGGAAAATTATATAGATCAGAAACTTAGACCTGCATGAAAAAGGAAAAACATTACAGAATAAATAAATGGTAAAAATAAAAAAACATTTCTTAAATGACCTAACAGATAATAGTTTATTTAAAGTAATAACAAGTAACTATTTGGTGATTATAGCTGGTGGGAAGCTATATGTGGGAAGGAATGGCAGAAACGTTACAGGGATTAGAAGAAAGAATTGTAAGTACTCTGTTATGAGATATTTCTCTACTCAAGAAGTGGTATAAGGCTACTTGTTTTTGTGGGTTTCTTTAAAGATTTTGTTTTAAGTTAATCTCTAACCCCAACATGGGGCTTGAATTTACAACCCCAAGATTAAGAGTTGCATGCTGTACTGACCTAGTCAGGCAGGTGTCCCTATATAGTGTACTTTAGTTTATTATGCACAAATAACACAACTGCTGGAAAAAAAAAAAGACAATGTGCTAAGAAAGGAGAAGAAATAAATGAAATCATATAAAATGCTTAATTAAAAGCAGAAGAGACAAGATATGAGAGACAAGGCAAAACTAAAAAATAAGGGGAGTAGTTAGGGTGACAATTGTGGTAGATACCAAGGTAACCTTGTCACCATTCACTTTATTTTTTTTTATTTTTTTATATATTAAAGATTTTATTTATTCATGAGAGACACAGGGTGAGAGGCAGAGACACGGGCAGAGGGAGAAGCAGGCTCCCTGCAGAAAGCCTGATGTGGGACTCGATCCCAGGACCCAGGATCGTGCCCTGAGCTGAAGGCAGCCACTCAACCGCTGAGCCACCCAGGCATCCCTCACCATTCACTTTAAACATCAGTGCTCTAAATATATTTATTTATTTATTTACTTACTTACTTATTTATTTATTTATTTAAAATATTTATTTATTTTAGAGAGAGAGTGGAGGTGCGTGAGTGGACAGAGTAGCAGAAGGAGAGAATTTTCAAATAGACTCTGCTGAGTACAGAGCCCATATGGGGCTTATCCCACAACCCTGGGATCATGGCCTGAGCTGAAACCAAGACCCAGAAGCTCAACCAACTGAGCCACTCAGCTGCCCCTAAATACACTAATCTCAAGACTTTGACTGTCAACAGTAGATCAAAAGCAGAACCCAGCTGTATGTTGGTCTCAAAAAATAAATTTAGTATACACTTCAATGTTATTCTGCCATAACATAGTCTTTCCATGCTATTCACATTTATGTGACCTCTTAGCCTGGACACTAATATCTAAACACATTCAATAATATAGTGATTGGAATATCCATGTTTCTTAACTGAGTGAAAGTGCAAGGCATCTCCCAGTGTTGTCAGCATAGTGTTCTATTCAGATAAGTCATGAACTGGGCTATTCACCTAAAGCTTTATGCCCTTCCCCAACTCCCAGTCTGATTTCCAGGTGGGGCTCGGGGGCCTGGCAGAGAGTTCATTATAGTGGTCATTTGTATCATGGTGATGAACCTTCTGGATTTTGACCTGATTCAGTAATTAATACTAGTGGCAAAAACCTTTAGAGAACATGACATAACAGCCCATACTGAACAAGTGACCACATATGCTGTACAACTGAACATATACTTGGTCAGTACTATTGAAGAAAACAGTCTGTACCCTAAGCTGTTACATTTCCCACTAGACTGTCAGGTAGATTGAAATCCCAAATACATCTCCATTTGGGTATGCCATGAAACCACCTACAAACATTCTTTGCATGCTTTGGGAGAGGATTTATCATAAATATTTGGGTTAGGAAGTCATAAATTTAAAACTCCAGAGAAGAGCTTACTGATAATATCAGGTGAATAAAAACATGCCCAAATTCACCTATCTTAGGATGTAGGTTTCCATTTCTGATTTCCTTAAATATGTTTCATTCTCATACTTATTCTTATAGGAAAAGAGCAAACCCAGTTCTTACATACCATGGGCAGCCACAGTCTTCTTCCCATTATACTCAAGCAGATGCCTTTGCAATATACCATCTTGATTTGTGGCCGCATAAAGTACAAAAATTAAAGCAATGGCTGCTTGGCACTTTCTACCTCGTATGTTGGTACTTATTTCTTGTAGTCATCTGGGAAAAATCTAGAATTGTAAACATGCCCTATAAGCCATAAAGTGAAGAGAGCTATAGTCAATCACCTGTAGGAAGTATCAATAGGAGCCAATATTGCATTACTTCTTTTCACCAAATTATCCAGGTGGAATGTTTAGGAAGAGCTTTTCTAACAACAGAGGTTTCTCCTTGTACTAGCCTTTAGTCAGCATGATATGCAAAAAAGAGAACTAAGTGTATTATTCCCTTGTTCTGAGTTACTGTCATGGAAATATCTTATTGCAGTGCTTGTAAAATTGAGGTGCATCTTCTAGGGTGTCCTCATTCCTATTTATTATCTGTTTCACAAACATCTTTACCCCATGGTCAATTTATCCATTTCTGCCATAATGTTCAACATAATGTTCAACCATAGAACCTACATTAATAGTAATATAGTAGCCTTGATAACACTTCTCCTTGGCCCACCTGCCTGGCAGGTAAAGAATCATGGCATCATTCCTGTCAGTGATTATTGGAACCATTTTCACAAATACCTGTAAATTGGTACACGAGGCAAAGTTATGATCCCTCTGACATACTTTAGGAAGCTTAATGGTAACCACTTTATGTCACATGTAATGATATAAATGTTGCCATTTTTTAAAAGATTTTATTTATTTATTAATGAGAGACACACAGAGAGAGAGGCAGAGACATAGGCAGAGGGAGAAGCAGAACTCGATCCTAAGACCCCAGGATCACAACCTGAGCCGAAGGCAGACACTCAACCACTGAGCCACCCAGGCATCCCAAATGTCATTTTTTAATCTATAGTAACTTCCATGGGTATATGTAAGTTTAAAGATGGATCTAGGACCACTTAATTACACAAAATGAAAGAAATATTTTAGGGGGAAGAGTAATATAAATTTGTGTATTTGCATTCTTCCCCACCACCTCATTCCTACTTCTCAATCCTAAAACCTGAAGTCCATGCTTTACTTCCTCTCATATTCATTATAGAGACAAGATGAGCTAAAAGATTAAGCCAACCATATGAGCCTTTCTTTTTCACTGTTTATGTAACAAGTCCTTCAGTTGTTCATTCCAATTTTCAGTGAGACAACTGCTCTTGAGGGTGAAAGGAATGTGGAGTGTTTCAGGTAATATTTTGTCTTATTTCCTGTTTGGTTTTGTGTCTAATCATTGCAAGCTAAATAGAGAGAATTTGCTGTTTCAAACTTTTAATTGTATTCTCTGAGGATGCTCGTGTTACAAAGTAAGAATAAATATGCATTTCAGTTAACAGTCATTTGTCACCTCTCAAAATGGTCAAAAAAGTCAACAATGCACCCAAAGGCTTTTTCTGGGGAATTTTATCCACAGCTATTCACAAACATTCATTGCCTATTGATGATGGGCACTAATTTTTACCACATTGGTGGTTTTTCTCTCATCTCAGTCCTTTCAGGTTGCTGTAACAAAAGGCCACAGGCTGGGTGGCTTATAAAGGACAAAAATTTATTTCCCACATTCTGGAAGCTGAAAAGTCCAAGCTGAAGGCACCAACTTCCTGTTAAGGTGAAAGCTCTCTTCCTGTTTCCTAGCCCGTGCCTTCTCACTATGTCTTCCTCTGGTACAAGAGTCACAGCATCTCTGTTGAATTTTTTTAAAGGAACACTAATCTCACTCATCAAGGTCTCACCCTTCAGACCTAAGCACTTCCAAAAGCCCCTAACACCTAATATCATCTTCTTTGGGGGTCAGGATTTTAACATATGATTTTAGTGGCGGGGAGAGGCTACCAACATTCAGATCATAGTACCTCTGGTGCAAGAGAAATGGGTCATCTCTCTACACACTGGTGAATGGGCTAAAGCAACTGCTTGCCTACATATTTTATGAGCTCAACTAGGAGATATATTAAGGCATCTTCCTTTACATTCCATAATTACTTGAGTTGGAATGTAGACTTTTTATTTTTGGCGGGGGGAAGAGGATGAACAATTACATGATCCAATTGAATAGTCATAGATATTTATATATGCAAAACACTCAGTCCTGCCCTATATCTTCCTGAATAGTATATATTTGATATCTAGACATTGTCAGAAGACTAATTTACAATGCTTCAGTTATTAGTAATAAGATATTCATTAGTGTACTAGATTAATGTTGTATCATTATAAGTATCTTTAATAACTCATTAACCAGTAGAAATAAATGTAAGAGCCCTTTAATTTCAAAATTTGTATAATATTCAATCTCCCTACCTATAGAGAAAAGTACTTACTAGGCTAATGTCAATGATCAAAAATGTAAGTTATGACCTTTTAATAAAGTACCCTTTATTACATAACTTGTTATTCTGATACATCTCTCCTAAATATTGAGTCTAATGAAAATATCCCAGAAAATTGACATAAGGAAACATATAATTTCCCTCCTTTAACTGGATGAAAATGAGATAAAAAAGAAAGAGCAATGAAGAGTCAATATTATTGCAATGAAGAAAAATAATGCGGTGGCCAAAGAATCCCACAGAATACTAATGTCAAAAAAAAAAAAAAAAAAAGAATACTAATGTCATTTGACAACTCTCACAAGTCAAAGATAGGCTTATATGATATTCTCACTGACAAGTTCAGTCTGTTCTTTGAGCTTACCAAGTGCTGGCAGTCATAAATCAGTCTGAAGAGGCAGGCTGCAGGCAAAGCAACTTTATTGGCAACCACAGTAATGAGAAGCCCAAAGGAAATATTTTGTCTAAAGCTTGACAAGTATCAATCCTGCAAAATTTAATTAAAAATATCTATTAGTGTCAATCTTTAAAATAATAGTAAAAGGATAATAGATTTATGAAATAACAACCTCAGAAATATTTCATGCCTGTCAGGGCAAATAAAAATGACAACGTTGCTATAGATAAATAGCAAAAGGATTATGTCTATATTTCTAACATCAGCAGAACTGAATATAAGTAAGATGATTATGGCTTTTTATTATCTGTATTAGAATTAATTAGAAGAATATGGTAGGAGTATCAGTTAGGATTAAGTTAGACTTCATATATCTGAAAACCCAAAATAACTATGGTTTAAACGAGATATTTATTTTTCTCAGAATTTGAAAGTAGGACATCCAATGATACATATGGCAACTCTACACTAGCATCCAAGAGACAGTTTCTGTGCCCTCATTGTACAATCCTCAGTTTGCAGCAAGCATTCTCAAAGTCACGGTCCTCAGTTACCAGAGACTCGGTCATCATATCAGACTAACCAGTAATGGAAAGAAGGAAAGAAGATGAAGCACAAGCCAAAATACTTGAAGGAGCTTACCTTGAAATCTCTCAGAACAATTTTGCTTAAATACCATTCTCAGTCACTTAGTAACAAGGCCACACCTCAGAGCAAGAATATAATCGTTTAACTGTTAGCAATGTTTAGCGATTGTTAGTGATCGTTTAATGTTAGCAATATGCTCACATTAGGATTTTACAACTGAAGAAGGAAGAAATAGATTTTTTCAACTGTCAGTTTCAGTTATAAAAAGGAAAATAAGGGATTTATAGTATTACTGTAATTGTTAAGAATGCAGGTGTTTGGATTAGACAACTTCCATTAATATCCAGATTCTGCCATTTGCACGTTGATAGATGTGGGCAAGCTACTTCAGCTCTCTGGGCCCCATTTCCAAACGGAATATGGAGATAGTAATAGTACCTACACATGTGACTGAGGACAAAATAAGATAACATGTTAACGCATTACTGGATTTGATGTGCTAATGTTTTGCTGAGGAGTTTTGTATCTGATTTCATGATAGATAGGGATCTGTAGTTTTCTTGTTTTGTACTCCTTCTAGTTTGCATGCCTGGTAATACAAGTCTCATAAAATGAATTAAGAAATGTTTCTTTGTCTTCTCTTTCATGGAAGATATTTTCTAAAATTGATATTAATTGTTTAAATTTTGGGTAGAATTCTCCAGTAAAATCATGTGGGCCTAGAGACTGCTTTTTCAATTTTTAAATAATAAATTCAATTTTTTTTATAGTTAGCAATATTCAGCTTTTCTATTTCATCTCAGTTGAGTATTGACTGATTATGGTTTTCCAGGAATTGTCTATTTCTTCTAAGTTGACAAATTTATGAGAACAAAGTTATCTGTAAGTACTTATTTATTATCTTTTTAATGGCTACAGGACCTGTAGTGATATCCCAGGTTTTATTCTTGATAATGGTGACGGTGTTTTTTTTTTTTTTTCCTGGGGGGCGGGGGGGAGAGTCTTTTTTCTTTTGATCTTTGCCAATCTTGCTAGAGGTTTATTAATGTTATTGATTCTCTGAAAGAAATAGTTCTTTATTTCATTCATTTTCTCTATTGTTTTCCTGTTTTCAATTTTGTTCATTTTGGCTTTTACCTTTACTATTTCCTTCTTTCCTGTTAATGTTAGATTAATTTATTCTTCTTATTTTAGTTAATTGAGGTAAGAATTGAGATTATCCATTCAAAATCTTTTCTTTTGTCTAATGTAAGCATTTGATGCTATAAATTTCCCTCTCAGCACAGCTTTAGCTGAATCCCAGATCTTTTAAGATGTTGTATATTAATTTTTATTCAGTTCAATATGCTTTTATTTATTTATTTTAAAGATTTATTTATTTTATTTTATTTTATTTTATTTTATTTTATTTTTTTTTTTTTTTTAAAGATTTTATTTATTTATTCATGATAGTCACACAGAGAGAGAGAGACAGAGAGGCAGAGACACAGGCAGAGGGAGAAGCAGGCTCCATGCAGGGAGCCCGACGTGGGATTCGATCCCGGGTCTCCAGGATCGTGCCCTGGGCCAAAGGCAGGCGCCAAACCGCTGCGCCACCCAGGGATCCCAGATTTATTTATTTTAGAGAGAGAGTCCACATGTGGGGGAAGGAGTAGAGGAGAAGAAGAGAGAGCAAGAGAGAGATCTCAAGCAGATTCCTCACAGAGCACAAAGCCCAATGTGGGGCATATTCCCAGGACCATGATATCATGACCTGAGCCAATATCAAGAATTGGATGATTCACTGACTGAGCCACCAAGGCATCCCAGTTCAATATGCTTTGAAAATTTCCTTCAAGATTTCCTCTTTGACCCATGGATTATTTAGTAGTGTGTAGTTTATTTTCAAGTGACTGGAAATTTTCCTGTTATCTTTCTACTGATTTCTGATTTGATACTATTATTGTCAGAGAATATAGTTTGTATAAATTAAATATCTTAAAACTTGATTGAGTTCATTTTGTACACAAGCATATGGTCTTAATATTGGTGAATTTTCCATGCACACTTGAGAAAAAATATATATTCTACTCTTGCTGGATGGATAGTTCTCCATACATTGTTTGGTTCTGTTGGTATTATTTAATTTTCCTTATCCTTGTTGATTTTCTGTCCAGTAGTTCTGTTAACTGTTGAGGGGTTGCTGACATTCTCAAGTTTAACTATTAATTTTTCTTTTTTTACTTTCCTTCAGTTATATCCATATATATATATTTTTTTTTTTTTTTTGCTTCACATCTTTTGCATCTTTGTCATTCAGTGTGTACACATTTAAGATTCCTGTATTTTCTTTGTTAATTGACTATTTTATCTTTATGTGATTGCCCACTTTGTCTATAATAATTTTCCTTCATCTTAGTCTACTTACTTGATATTAAGTCATTTATGCTTTTTTAATTAATACTTTTGTGATATATTTTCCATCCATTCACTTTCAATCTAAGTACAGAACTCTATTTTTAGGCAATTTTCTTATATACAGCAAATAAATGATGGTGTTTTATTTAGTTTGATCCATTTTTGGTAACTTCAGTTTTTAATTGGTGTATTTAGATCATTTACATTAAAGTGAGGACTCTAACCTGCAATCCTGGTATATGCTTTTTGCTTATAGCTCCTTTGTTTCTTATTTTTCCATTTCATTTCTCATCTTCTTTTGGGTTACTTGAATATTATTTAGAGTTGAGTCTTGATTTATTTATGTTGCCTTTTTAATATACAGCTTTATGTATTCATCTTAGTATTACAATATACATTACGTAACTAATCACTGCCTATTAGTATCGATGTTTTTTTCCTTCAAGTGAAAACTAGAAATCTTCCATTTAAGTCTTTTTATATTCCCCACTCTTTAAATATACTTTCCTTAAATATCTCTTCTGCATATAGTCAACATCAGATCACCTGGTGCTATAATTTTTGCTTCAAAGGGTAAAATGCCATTTAGGAAATTCATAAAAAGTCTATTATAGTTATTCCTATTTTTGTTCATTCCTATGATTTCTTCCATTTCTGAGGTTTTAACTCTTCTTCTGTTATCATTTATTTTCTGCTTATAGAACTTCCTTTAGCCACTCTTTTAGGGCAAGTTTTTTAGTAACAAGTTCTCTTAGTTTGCTGAGACATCCTGATTACTTCTTTATACCAAGGAGATATTTTTGCTTGAGAGAATTCATTTTTACTCTTTCAACAATTCAAATATACTGCTACTTTCACCATAGTGATTTTGAATAGTGTTGTAATGAGCATCGAAGTGCTAACTCTTTGAGGTCTTCATTTCAATGTTTTTTTTGAAAAATACTCAGAAATGAATTGCTAGGCCATATAGTATTTTATTTTCAATTTTTGAGAAACCTCCAAAATATTTTCTGTTACAGCTAAATAATTTTGTAATTCTATTAACAGTGTACAAGGATTCTAGTTTCACCACATCCTTACTAATACTTGTTAATTTTTGGTTTTAGATAAAAACCATCCTAACAGGTATGTAGTGATATATATCCTTATGGTTTTGGTTTGTATTGCCCAGATGATTAGTGACATTGAGTATCCCTCCATATACCTGCTGGCTACTTGTACATCTTTTTATAGAATTTCTGTTTAAGTCCTTTGCCTGTTTTTAAATCAGTCTATTTGTGTTTTGTTTTTGTTGTTTGTTTTTGTTTTTGAGATCCTATTATATGTGTTTATAGTTATATAGGAGAATAAATGACTTAAAAACAACAAAAATATATACTGCTACTTTCTTTGGTTCCCTATAGTTTCAGATGAGTTATCTACTAACATTCAAATTGGTGTTTCCCTATAGGTAATACATCATTCCTCTTGAGATCCATTTAATTATTTTTGTCTATATTTTTCAGAAGTCTAATTATGATCTTTCAGCATGGATTTCTTTGTATTCATTCTCTTTGGGGTTCATTCAGCTACTTATTTCAGAATATGTCACCAAAAATATGCTACTTTCGTATAAGGATTATTTTGAAATGTAGAATTTTGATATTCAACAGATGTAGAAAGTAGCCCTCCCAGAGCTTTTCTTATCTGACTAAAAGCAGAAACTTCTGAAAAATAACTGCCATAAATTCTCTCTCAGGGAATTTTTATGGTCATAAAAAAGACAGGAAGTTGGCACCAGGATGGATTTACACAAACAAACCTTCCTAAGTTAGTCCTTATCTTGTGTTAGTTTCCTTCATATATCTACTCACAGCTTATAACCCTTAGAAACCTGAAAATCTCTTTCCTTTGTCTGTCACATATTCACAATTTATTGCTCTAGGTTAAAAATCATATAGAAGCTCTAAGGCCTATTCACCTTTTTGAGTCTTCTTTTTTCCAGGAAAGTCCATATATCCCATTAAAATTAACATCAAATCAAATTTGCCTGTCTTCTTTTAATCTCTCTCATGTCTGCCTAATTTTTAAGGTTATAGTCAAATAACCTAAGAGGATAGAGGCAAAAAATTTTTCCACTCTTACACTTCTGTATATTTGTCTTTTACCATATTTGAAAAGTTGTTAGCCATTTTTTTTTCTTTAAATATTATCTTTCTCTCTCCTTGGATTCTAATTACATGAATGTTACTATTTTGTTATTGTCCCATAGATCCCTGAGACTCTGCTCTCCTTTTTTTCATTCTGTGTTCTTTATGTTGTACAGATGGGGTAAGTTTTATTGCTCTGTCCTTATAGCTACTGACCTATCTTCTGTCATACCCACTCTACCATCAGCTCATCCAGTGGGATTTTTCTTCCATCCATCAGTGGTGTTGGAGTGCTTCTGCCTGCTTTCTGCAGATGGCAGGGGTAGAAGAGAGATAGAATTTCAATCTACACTGAAAACTTAAGGTGGAAATGAGAGGAGGAGTGGGTGTTTGTCCTGGAAATCACCCATTGTATGGAAAGGTACTCTAAGACTCTACCACATTAACAAATGGGAAGTGTATACTCAATAGCAACCTAACCAATAAGCAGATCTATGAGAAAGAACAAAGGATGAAGCAAAAATGTATAATACACGGTAAATAGAGAATCATTGGAAAGAATAAAACCAAATATGTAAGCTATTAAATTATATACTAAATTATATATTAAGAACAAGAATGAGGGATACCTGGGTGGCTCAGTGGTTGAGCATCTGCCCTTGGCTCAGGGCATGATCCTGGAGTCCCAGGATTGAGTCCCACATTGGGCTCCCTGCATGGAATCTGCTTCTCTCTATGTCTGTGTCTCTGCCTCTCTCTTTGTGTCTCTCATGAATAAATAAATAAAATCTTAAAAAATAAAAGAACAAGAAAGATTTTTCTATTGAAACAAAAATAATTGATTTACACATCAAAACAAAGAATGAGCAGTGTAATCAAATTTTCAGGAATAAATTAAAAAATCTTTCTTATTTATACTGGTTAAATTATAGATAGCTATTTCAGTAATACAGTCATAATGATAGTCAAATTATAGGAAGTAAATAAAAAATAGATATCTAAGAAACAGAGATTAGTCCTGGTAAACCATACATTAACAAAATTTTGCAGTTAACTGTTGATACAAAAATTAAGAAGCTGTGCCCAGTGTATGCCATTTCCCACCCATGGCTCCCCCTTTCCTGTCTTTTTAAGCCAAAAAGGCAAAATAAATGAACAGTTTATACCCTACCTAAAGACTGTTATCTGGGCTAGTTTTTCAGATATTTGATTAGGTCAACTATGCTTCTATTACTATTGATAAATACTCACTGAAAAATTCACAGAAATATTTCTAATATCTGAAATTTAAAGTACTAAATGGGATTCACCTAAATTTTTTATGACTTGATTTATATGATGCATTTAAAAAATTAATCTTATGTTCCTTTGCGTAGAATTATAACTTGCCTTATTTACTAGAATTACAATTCATTCAAGATATATGAAGTAATGGCCTGAAAATTGTGACTTGATATTTGGGGCTATATTACAGATATCTATTTTGCAGAAATTTCCCACTCAGGAGGAGAAAATGGAGGAGCAGGAAAAGTTAAAGATTCTAAGCTTGGTGGCAAGATAGAATACAGAGAGAAATGAGACAGAGGCAAAGAGATTTCTGAATCATTTAAAATCCTTTCAGCAATAAGTAAAATAACTCAATTTGAAACCTCTTAAAATGTAAAGTAGTAGGCATTGATCAGGTGTAGTTCACATGGGATTCCAACTCAAAGTATCTGCAGTTCTCTCACTCTTCTCATCTTTGTGTGTTGCTTGTATTCTTCAGGTTTCACATCTATTCAAGGCTCAGAGGAAGAGAGAATTGACTTTTCTACAACTCACTCTTCAGAGTCAGTAACCCCATTCCTCAAAAACACCTCACAATCACCCCAGTGACTGACCAGCTTCTGGCCAAACATTCATTCTTGAATTAATCCCTTTGGCCAAGGGAATTGGAATGATTTACATCACCTGAAAAGAATCACTGAAGGGAGCTGAGAATAATCTAATTCAGTTTAAATAATCAATGCTCATCCTAAAGCGAGACAAAGAATCAATCTCCTCATAAAACTCACAGCACTAGAGAGAGGACAGGTAGAGGCTTTTTTTTTTAATATATAACTATAATACCTACTATACTTCCAAAGCGCAGAGCTCTAGAAAAAAGAAGTGCCTAATTTTCAACTCTACAGATGATTCATTTCATGCATCCACCACCAGAGTGACTCTCTGAGTATGCATTTGATTTTGCCAAAGAAAGGAGCCCAAATCTATATTTGATTCATAAATGGCTATGATGCGCAAATACAATAATAAAAAAACACTGTGCTTATAATACAGTGATACATTCGTTCTCTATTTATGGTTAAATAAAAATAATATTAGGGTAGTTAATAATAAATTAAGCAAACAAATCACTAAATATTAATTATTATATAATTGATTTAATTTATTAAATATGTAATCATAGAATATTATTTTAAAATGTTAACAGCTTGATCATAACTCTAGAAACTACCAATTACTAAAAACAGATCTATCAATATTTGAGATAATTCATTAATATAACAGATATCAATTTCTAAATAATTACAAAAAATACTAAAAAAAGGAAACTGATTATCAAAGCAGCAGAGGAAGTCAGGAACCCAATCATCATAATACATTTATTATTTAATTATCCCATGTGTCAAGAGGCATGTCATTCCATGTCATTTAGTTCTAATTAAATGCTGTCCATTTCAACTTATGTTTTAGCAAGTTTTTTTTTTTTTTTTTTTTTGGATTTTATTTATTTATTCATGAGAAACAGAGAGAGAGAGAGAGAGAGAGAGAGAGAAGCAGGCTCCATGCAGAGAGCCTGATGTGGGACTCGATCCCAGGTCTCCAGGATCAGGCCTTGGGCTGAAGGCGACACTCAACCACTGAGCAACCGAGGCTGCCCTAGCAAGTTTTTATACAATGAAAGTAGCTACTTTTTTTCTCCACAATTGCCAGCTGGTTTGCTAAAGTGTAGCTGGTCCTGAAATTTGACATATCAACCAGGCTACCAGGAGACAACAAAATATAGAATCTGATAATCGCCAATGCCCCTGAAAGAGAGTAAAATGCAGAAGTACACACATAGGTACACCTGATAGAAAGATAAAAATTACAGGTGCAGAAAATTTTGTTGCCAAATAATAACCGTTAAATGAGTTTTTTAGATGATCTACTTTTAACAGATATAACAATATTAATTTTTAAAATACCTTGCTTACAAAAAAAGATTTAAAAACCGACCTTCCTGAGATTATTCAAATCATTTAGGATAAGTCTTCTAAGTCCTCCCTCTCTCCTTTCAGCTGTAAGAAACCTTATGTCTTCACTACTGTCTCTTCATTTCACAAATGAAACCAATCATGTCCACACCTGGAGATTGAAGAAAAGTCCCAATTACAACTCTGTTACTTAAAACTTTATCTCCACTGTTTCAGACTATTCATCTAATAATGTAAATGATTTCCTTATTGTATCCACAAGCTCTGCTAATTTTCACCTACATGCCTTTGCTCACACTAAGCTCCTTCAAACTTCTAAGTAGAATTTCCTCCAATCAAGTGTTTTCCTAATCCTGGTTTCTACTTAAATTCAGCCTGAATTTGATAAATCCTAGAAAGCTAATCATGACCACTCACACGCTTCTTAAATACCCTTGATCATTGAGATTAATTGTCCATAAAATATAGAGAGGATTAATAATATATTTATTTTGTAATACTTCACTAATATCAAGATCTATCCACTTTGCCTTCTACCACATAGACAGGGGGTTGGGGAGAGGAATGGTATCTGAGTTTATGTCACAAAGTGTTTATTCTCTGAATTTCACATCCTTGCAGCAATAGCTCCTATGTGAGCATCAAACGCAGGGTTACTCCTTACCTGGTCTGCAAAGTCTCCACAGACATACAGAGTCTTTATATGTCAGAAGGTTCCACACAGTTCAGATACTGATTTTTAGTAATATGTAAAGGGCTCTTTTTATTTCATGGCTCTATAATAAAGGAATTATGTGTAAATAGATAAAGGAAACCACAGAAAATATCATTTCATAGTATGTACTATATTATAGATGTTTGACTAATTAGTTAATTTATTTGTTAAAATTATCCAGCATAAAAGCAGATTACTAATAAAATAATTAATGAGATTGGGAAAAATATGCAACTGTGCTTTCTGATGTAACTTTCAATATAGAACTTCCCATCTCGGGTGGGTCTTCAGCCTCCAACCCTTCACCCCTCAGTCTTTGGAAGCATATCCATTAGCTCTGCAGCTCACTGCTGACTGAACTATTTCACCTCTTTTTTGTCTTCTCCAACCTCTAGCACCCCCTCTCCATTATTCACTCTCAAGATGTGACCTTCATTTTCATTACTTCAAGAAAATAATTACCACAGTTTTCTACCATCCAAGTACAAACCTTGGTAATTTGGAAGAGCTCTCCTCCAATCTCAGAATAACACTTCTACTTATAAGTGGGTTCTATCTTATCTTCTTAGAGCGTAGCTCCAGAAATGATTTCTTCTCTCTCTTGCACCATCAATAATCCCCAGCTGGATGGAAATGATAAAATCCGTTCATTTATTTAGAGCATAGCCTGACCCCTCAACCTGTTTCTTTGATGACCTCATTTCTCTATTCTTTTTCATACCCAAATTGTTTTAAAGACATGTCTTTGTCACTATGTCCCTTGCCTCATCTCATATAAAACACTCTAATGATAGTTGTTCCATCACCACTATGCTAAAGTCATTTCTCATCAAGGCTTTCAAGAGCCCTCATTTCTTCAAATCTAATGGCCTAATATCCTCTTCTTCATTTTACTCAGTCTTTTAGCAGTGATTGGTAAACCTGAATCACCTTTCAACTGTTCACTCTTCAATGGAAGCAGTTTTTCACCTAATCTGAGAGAAGCACTCACATGTTTTCCCTCCCACTCCATTGGACATTCTTTCTCAATCTCATTTTCTTTCTCCTCCTCTCCCACATCTAAATGTTGGATTACCCTAGACCTCAGTTTTTGGTCTTCTTTCCTTTCCAACTATACTGTCTCCCTTCATGACTCCATGTTATATTTTGGCTGTGAATATTATGAATATAAAATGTATACCTTTAGTCTGGCTTCTCCCCTCAAGTTCTGTTCAATTTGCCATGTATGTATCCAAAGTCATGTCAAAATTTACAAAAGTGAAATAAAAGGCTGGAATCATGACCTTCCCACCAAATGTTGCCCCTTTTAGTCTTTCCCAACTCAGTATTTTGCCTTTTGAGTGATTAGACCATAATATATACATCATCCTTCATTTTTAATTTCCTCATAGACCTATGTTCAACCAATTAGAGAACTACGCTTGTGAAATATACCTGGAAAGTGGCTATTTTACCCCATCACTTATCACCTGCAATTCCTTCCAAATAGGTCTCCTTGCCGACACTCTTATGCCTCCACAGGTACTCCTCCATGAAGCAGCCAGATGGCTCTTTCAATACAAAAAAGACTTGCTCACACCCTCTACTGGTATTCAATAAAAACCTTAAAATAAAATCCAGGGGTTTACTGTGACCCAGTAGTTTCATCACAGTCTGGCCTCTGCTTACCTCTCCAATCTCAGCTCCTCTTCTTCTCCTCCATCTCTTCCAACCCAACCATAAAATACTTTTTTGTTTATCTTTAAAGTTTACATAACTTTGCTCCAGCAATTCCATCTTTAGCAATTTTTCTTAGTAAAACAAAAGGTAAAAATCCTTCATTTATTTATTTATTTATTTATTAATAAATCTATTAATTGTAGTATTAATAATATCAAACATTGAGATGACATAAAAATGTGAAATTTGTTTATCACACATAGAGTAATTTAAGTAATATATTTAGGAACAACTTTATTAGTATAAACTGTATATTGTTTATACTGTATATTGTTAAGTGAAAAAAGTACATAGTATGGCTCTGAAATTATAATAAATGTGAAATAACAAACATGAAAAAATGGAATACATATACCAATATGTTATGCAGTAATAATTTTAATATTGGAGAAAAGTTCATTTTTAAGTTCTTACCTAAGCTTATTTGTTTAACTGATTTGGTTTTATAATAATATGTATATTATGTGGGAAATAAAGAAAATTTATAACTATGAAATATTAAGAATTGCAATTACAAGAAGATTCTGGAAACATAGCTACTTGCATAACTCTTGCTACCCTGTACTATGAACTGCATGTGGCTTACCTCTTCAAGTGACTACTAGAATCTAAGGATGAAAGTGTTTGACACTTTGGAGTTCTATTAGGAATATAGTAAAGGGCCCATACATGAGTTCATCCACCAGGATGGGATCCCAACAATGAGACTTGAAACGAAGTTAATTCTGAAGAGATCTTTTTTCTTGCAACTGAAGCTCCATAGAAGAAGGTAAATATTGACTATTCTGAATCCTATTTTGGTCCCCAAAAACAAGAATGAGTCAAATTGTAATGAAGTATTGCCTCCTTTTAAATTTGTGAGTCACAGGGAGTGAGTAGAGCAAAGGGACTTTCTCCAAATGCCTCAATCCAGAGGTACAACCTGCCATCAGACCTCGGGGTATGGGGCAGGAAGTGAGAACCCCACTTTGTTGTATACTGACTGCATTCTGGCTATTAGATAGAGTATTGTAGCCACTTTGTCTAGCACCCACATGCATGCAACAGAGGAGCACAGTGGCCACCTGAGGAAGATTACAAGAACTAACTTCAATCAATCAGAATGAACAATTAGAGAAATAGGACTCTGATAAAATCCTTAGTTTAAAAAAAGGAATAAATTGAATTAAATTACTTAAATTGAATTAAATTACTCAACTTTCAGTACAACACCAAAAAGAAAAAGAGAAAGGAAAAAAGAAGGGAGGAAGGAAGGGAAGGAAGAAGGAAGGGAAGGAAGGAAGGAAAGAAGGAAGGAAGGAAGGAAGGAAGGAAGGAAGGAAGGAAGGAAGGAAGGAAGGAAGGAAAGAAGGAAGGACAAGACACTTTGAAACACAAAAGAAGCTTGCTTTTCAATCTACATGGATCATTTTCTCTTGTACAGTGAAAATATTGGCTGGTCTGCATTCTCCTCTAGATGCTCAAACATTTCCAAACTCAGGTTGTTGCCAAACTTCATTTCCACATGTGTAGGACCGAAGATCCCAGCTGTATGCTGTCTATTAGTTGGAGGTTGCTTTCAGATTTCTGTCATGGGATCTCTCCAAAATGGAATGTGTTCTTTGTTCAGGGCCAGGAAGAGTGACATTGCATCACCGCTGCCATATTCTATTGGTTAGAAATAAGTCCTGGGTCCAGTCCACATTCAAGGAGAGTTATTATATAGGATGTGAACACCAGATAGAGGAGGTTATGGGATATCACCTTAAGGTCTGTCTGCCATACAACTAAAAGGAAAAAACATATAACTAAATTAATGAAAATGGGTCATTAAAATGAGGAAGAAATGTCTTCCTAAAATAAGGAAGAAATATCTGAACTTAGAGAACAAAATTTAAAAGAGACAAAAATCATTAAAAAATAAAAGAGAAGATACAATAATTAAATAGACATTAAGGAAAAAAATTCTTTTTACTTGACTAAAATGATATAATAGAAAAGTTGAAGTCTAAAAATCAAATGGTTTCATAAAGTGCCAGTCTGTATTGAGGAGAAAAAAAGTACTCAGAGATTCTTCCTGCATACACAATAACTCTACATTTCTCAGTCTCCTTGAAGGTATAGGTGGCCAAATGATGAAAATTTTAGCTAGTAAATCCTGAAAAGAAATTATGTGTGCTGCTTCCAGGCCTGCCCCACGGAAATCTCTCACAGAAGTTCTTCATGTTCTTTTTTTTTTTTTTTTTGAAAGGTTGTATTTATTCATGAGAGACAGAGAGAGAGAGAGAGGCAGAGACACAGGCAGAGGGAGAAGCAGGCTCCATGCAGGGAGCCCGATGTGGGACTCAATCCCAGGTCTCCAGGATCATGCCCTGGGCCGAAGGCAGATGCTCAACCTCTGAGCCACCCAGGGATTCCTTTGTGTTCTATTTTTACATGCTGGGTAAGTGGAATGGGTATAAGTCCCACAGAAGTGTCACAAACTAGACTGGACATGGTAGAACTCTGTGAGAAGTGACAACTGGATGAGTTAGGGGAAAAAGGCTACTTGCCTGCCTGGTCTACCTGCCCAAAAGCTAAAGCTGTTTGCAAATAAATTTCACACTCACAAAATATAAAAATAAGTGCTTTAGTTAACTCTGACAATCAACCTTGTAGATATAAAGGCAAGAATGTAAAGAACATATGGAAAAGAATGTTTTAAATAGCACAGACTTCAAACAAAATGAATTTTAATAAATTGGAGATTTGATTAGGATACATTGATACATCTGTATTAAGATATATCTTGCAATCATTTAAAAGGATGAGTTTGAATAAATGAGTTGGAATTATTTCCATTAAATTTCTTAGTCTAGGGATGAAGAACAAAAACAAAATGGGAGAAATATGTCTGGTATGATGCCATTTTAAAAAAGACTTCATTAACTAAAAAAAGTCTCTGATACTTATATGCTTACAAAAACATGTTGAATAGTATATACAAGATTGTTTTACAGATTAGCAAAAGGAAGAAAAGAAATAGCATTGGGAAAGAGAGGAGACCAACAGGAAAGAATATAAGCATAAAAAGGAAAAATATTAAAACACACTAAAAAGAATTTATATGATCATATGTGTGTCAATGTAAAAATCTGTTTCAATGGGTATATGGGTAAAGGAATTAAACAGATACTGAACTAAAAGCAAATTACTTGATTATCTCAAGTTGGCTTTTATAGTTATATGGGAGGCTTATGATAATCACTAATGAAATATACATTTATGTTGTTTTTCAAAAGTATTTGGGGCAAAGTGGGCATGAGCAAAGTCAGGTATGAACACCCCAACCCATATTATCCTAGACTCTGTACTTTTAACTTATTACCTTCAAACTTAGCGAAAACCCACTTTCTCCTGACATTTTAATTTCTAAAAAGTTTTTTCAGATGTTCCTGTTTCAAACAGAAACTATTCTTCACGTGCCTAGTCTATCTATCCATCACCATCCATTTATCCATTCATATATGTATACATTTTTTCTTGACATTAATCTCAGGTATTCTAAAAAGCATTCCCAATGAAGAATTATGTGATAATTATTAAACACAGCCTATATTTCTTAAAGTTGTAAATCTAAATTTTGTCATCCGGGAATGTTTTATTTACTTATTTATTTATTATTTTTTAAAAGATTTTATTTATTTATGAGAGACATAGAGAGGCAGAGACACAGGCAGAGACACAGGCAGAGGGAGGAGCAGGCTCCACGCAGGGAGCCCGACATGGGACTCGATCCCAGGACTCCAGGATCACACCCTGGGCTGAAGGCAGGCTCTAAACTGCTGAGCCACCCAGGGATCCCCCGGGAATGTTTTAAATATGGACTTTCACAAACCAATTACCTGTTTACTTTGTCTCCACCTTGTTTCATGTGTCAGTGTTTTAGAAGAAGACATGCTTGTCTAGTGTTTATTGCAACACTTTTCGAAATTTTATCATTAGATGTAGACTTCTATTTTCACCAGATCCTTTAATACATATGGCTTGATGACAGTTCAACAATTTAAAGTAGCAAAAATTCTCTTCTGTCATTTTTAAAAGAATAATCTCCACCTGCATTGGGCTACCAGTGAATCAGAATATTCACTTTATTGTATTGAAAAATGTCAGTATTTACAATTGAAATATATGTTTAAGACTAATTTTTATTTGAAATTATTCCTTATAGAGAAAAATAATAGCCAAAAAAACAAAACTAAACACTCACTGATACTTTCTGAAGAATCACATTTTCTGTGTCTTCTCTGTTATTATTTGCTGAGGTCAAATACTTAAGAATTCTTTGGGTCTTCAAAATCTTTCTGGATAATAAAAATTCCTGATGTGTTCAGTTTGCTTGCTAAAGCTTGTCATTGTTGAAACTAGTTGGAATTCTTAGTTACCTATTTGCTGTTTGGATTAGGTTAGACTAGGCTACCTAGGTTAGGCCCTGTTTGGCTTGGTTTGGTTTTATTTGGGCTCAGCTAGAGGACTACACTGCAGAGCTATTCTATCCACAGTAGCTATCTTCTGTGCAGTTCACAAAGTATTCATTATGTCTAAAACTCAGTGATTTTTTTTTCAGTGACTGATTTGACCTTCACTGAACCCACCACTGAATACCTAAATATGATTCTAAACCACTGATGTTTCTGAAATTGTCCATTTAGAAAAATAATGCACTTTATTTTACTCCAGATATTAACAATGTTAATATCCATAGATGGATAGGGCATTTTTCTGCAGTATTCTAATAAGCCACACTTAATGGATTTGGTTTTCCTCTTGAATCAAAAAAACGATCTGCTCCCTGGGGAGTGTCTTTTTCTGTCAGTGCAGTGAAGTGCATGAACGCAATGTACTCACACCATCCACAGGTATGAAAAGTCATCTAGTCCAGCTAAGGCAAAAATATTTAAATGATTTGATCCCACACCATTGTATACTTACCAAACAGATGTAACCAAATTCTGATAGAAATCCACACTGATGGAGAGGAATAAAAACCAATGAGCACACCAAAAATTATCTTGGTGTGTTTGTTTAAAAATAAATACCCAATTCTAATGTATGAGCATGTATTTAATAATATAGATACAGAGGTTCCAAGATGAGCATCTTATCTTGTATTGGCTACATTTTTTCTGTATTTATGCTACATAGGTATCTCTTTTATTAAATTATAAGTAACCTACAGAATGGGAGAAGACATTTGCAAATGAGGTATCAGATAAAGGGCTAGTTTCCAAGATCTATAAAGAACTTCTTAAACTCAACACCAAAGAAACAAACAATCCAATCATGAAATGGGCAAAAGACATGAACAGAAATCTCACAGAGGAAGACAGACATGGCCAACATGCACATGAGAAAATGCTCCGCATCACTTGCCATCAGGGAAACACAAATCAAAACCACAATGAGATACCACCTCACCCCAGTGAGAATGGGGAAAATTAACAAGGCAGGAAACCACAAATGTTGGAGGGGATGCGGAGAAAAGGGAACCCTCTTGCACTGTTGGTGGGAATGTGAACTGGTGCAGCCACTCTGGAAAACTGTGTGGAGGTTCTTCAAAGAGTTAAAAAGAGACCTGCCCTACGACCCAGCAATTGCACTGTTGGGATTTACCCCAAAGATACAGATGCAATGAAACGCCGGGACACCTGCACCCCGATGTCTCTAGCAGCAATGTCCACAATAGCTAAACTGTGGAAGGAGCCTCAGTGTCCATCGAAAGATGAATGGATAAAGAAGATGTGGTTTATGTATACAATGGAATATTCCTCAGCCATTAGAAATGACAAATACCCACCATTTGCTGGAGGGTATTATGCTGAGTGAAGTAAGTCAATCGGAGATGGACAAACATTATATGGTCTCATTCATTTGGGGAATATAAATAATAGTGAAAGGGAATAGAGGGGAAGGGAGAAGAAATGGGTAGGAAATATCAGAAAGGGAGACAGAACATGAAGACTCCTAACTCTGGGAAATGAACTAGGGGTGGTGGAAGGGGAGGAGGGCGGGGGGTGGGGGTGAATGGGTGACGGGCACTGAGGTGGGCACTTGACAGGATGAGCACTGGGTGTTATTCTGTATGTTGGCAAATTGAACACCAATAAAAAATAAATTTTTTATTAAAAAAATAAATAAATTATAAGTAATACACTCCTCTTTCTTCTACAGCATGTCTACTCCTAACCAAACTAGTTTAGTAGATTGTAGGGTCCTGGGATTGAGCCAAATTATTATTGGGCTCCCTCTCCTCTGGCCCTCCCCCCCCCACCCCTTGTGCTTGCACTCTTTCTGTCTGGCTTTCTCTCTCTCCCAAGTAAATAAATAAAATCTTTACAAAATATTTTAGGCCTTTATTATAGGATTTTTAATAAAAAATAATTTGTATGCATAGAACAACCACTCAAATATTTCAAGAAAAATAGCATTTAATATGCTTTTCTAATTTTTATATAGTATTCAAAATACTGGCAACCTAAACTACTCTTAAAAGAAAAACTCATCTTCAATGGCCTTATTTAGTAAACTGCAGAACAATATTTTATACTTTAAAGACACAATTCTATATATTTTTAATTAAGTTAGTCAACAACTATTTGTGAAGTGTCTGCTAAGAAAATGGGTAATACATTAGATGAAGGTAACTAGAGATAAAAGATATTGTTTATTATCATAGAGACTATAGTCTATTGCAGGTGACAAGTATGGAGAAAAATGATTGCAAAATAATATTCTTGTTATATTTGATGTCCATACGAGGTCCAATGGGCTTAAGATCTCATCTGTGCATTTCACCTGGTTATGCGAACAGAATTGAGATCAGAAAAAATTTATGGTTGTCCAGGACAATTTTTAACTGATTGTCAAAAGTTTAATATCTAATTAATGTGTCTTAAGCTTTTACCATAAAAGGTAGAATTGGAGGAATATCAGCTGATTAAAAACATCTTTTCCTTTTCTTGCACTTTTATTAAAGAAGTTATAATGGCAATAGATGAGATTTTGTGGTGACTAGCAGAAGAAAATTGTGTCATTTCTAGCATTCATATGACATGTTTTATATCTGCAGCCAAGTAAACATAAAGTATGCCAGGATGCAAAGCTCTGTAACGAAATTGAAGATGGAGAGGAAGAAGCAAAGACTATCTGGAAGGAGAGAGAAAAATATCAGCCCCTGCCAGAGCAGAAATGACATTAGAAAAAACTCAGCAACTAATATCCATAAACCAAACAAAAGGGTTAATAGTATCTTCAAAATTAAATCTCTACCCCAACTTAACCATCCAGTGCTGTCTGTATAGTAAATTTTAAGACTTTGAACAAAAAAATAAACATTCTTAAGCAGTTTGTTGCATGAATTGACTACATATTTTTTGTTTTTATGCCCCACAAGTATCTCTTTTATTAAATTATAAGTAATACACTCTTCATACTTCTGCATCATGTCTTTTTATCAACTCCTAACCAAACTAGTTTAGTAGATTGTATTCCTTCCTTCCTCCTAAGATACCTTACTGTCTTATTATCTCAAATGCTTTTATCATTTTTCTTTAATACATGCCGTGTTTTTATTTCATACAAGCATTTCTTCTCTGTTGGAAAAAAATAACTATTTGAATAGAGATTGAATAAAAGAGAGACTTAAAATATATATTGATAATTTGATTTATTAATTGTTATATACAATTAATATTTATTAATATTTCTTTGAGGAACTATTGGAAGCTATTTGACTTGTTACATCTCTTGAGATGTTATAACAAAAACCACTATTTATTCTAAGTTTACTAAGTGACTCTCATTTACTGGATACTTATAGATATCATTAATTCAATTCTTAAATCAATCATATAAGATGTATAATTTATGGCTTTGTTTATAAAAAATGAGCCTTTGACAAGTATATTAACTTGTCTGAGTAGCACATCTCAGTAGGAAGTTAGAATTTAAACACAGATCTGTTTACCAAGAATATGTTGTGTTTTATGGTCTTTTTAAATGCATATATAACATGCAATGGATTATGTATCCATCAGAGGAAATCATTAGAGGAATCTAAGATAATCTCACATAAGAATTAGCCAAATTCCAAACAGAAATGGAAGGAAAAAAGGAAAATTAAAAATTGAGTACTTGGGCAGCCCTGTGGCTCAGCGGTTTAGCACCTGCCTTCAGCCCAGTGTGACCCTGGAGTCCCGGGATCAAGTCCCACGTCGGGCTCCCTGCATGGAGCCTATTTCTCCCTCTGCCTGTGTCTCTGCCTCTCTCTGTCTCTCTGTGTCTCTCATGAATAAATAAAATCTTAAAAAAAAATTGAGTACTTGCGTGTTTTAAAAAGCTTTATGCTTTAGGAATCTAAATAGCAGGAAATGAAGTCCTTACCAGCCTCCCTAGAAGAAACCTATTTAGAAGACCACAAACTATCCATCATTAGATTGATAGAAATACTTGAGTTGAATGAGGACAGAAAGAAATTAAGCATCATAGGAACAAATTCCAGGGAAGAACTTTGATTTTTGGATACTGGCATTTAGACTTGACTGGGAGCCATAGATCAAAAGCTTACAATCTTAGATCAAGATTAGCTCCTCAAGAACCTAGAGCCTGAGTATAGGATTGAAGGTGTTGATACTGCTTTTGGAAGGTACAAGCCCAGGACTTTAAATGTGATGAAAAAAAGGAAGTGAAACAAAGATGAAAGCCAGTCACTACTCTAGGATGAACTCCTGAACATATAGCTTGTTGCTCAGGAAAGTCTGAAACCACAGCTCAGAGAAGCCTGAGATAAAAGAGGAGTGCATCCAGCCAGCTCCCTCCTATAACTCAGTCCACATCAGGGCAGACAGGTTTTTGGATGACCAAGAAACTAACCGTGAGAAGAAAACAAAGAAAGGAGTAAACAAAAATGCTGATTTAGGCATTACTACTGAGCTGTGCTTTGGGCATGCTTTCTTGGATGTGATCATAGAACACCTTGGTAGGATCTTCACAGAGCAGTGGGAAGTTTCAGACTGGAGATTGGTGTCAGGACTGCAGAACATATAAGCTGAATTCTTCCTTAGTGGAGAAGGTGGAAGCAAAGAACAGGGACTAATACTGTTTAATACTCTGGCCCAGGTATTATTCTGCTCTTTATGTTGAAGAGAATATTCAATAAATATGTGTGTCAATAGAGCTGCAAAGTTTGGCATTCCCACTCTCTCTTCATCTTCATACCAACGAGTGTGTGGATCTCATTAACAGCCCTGTTGATACCACATCTGTGACCTTGCACAGAATGTGAGTTAATGTTGCTAAATGAGACCAAGATCGTATGTGTAATTTCTTTAGAAAATGAATGTTAGCTTGATCTCCATTCTCTCAAAAAATGTGCTGTTTGAACAAAAGCAGAAGCAAATGTGAGATTGAGAATTCAGTAAGAATCTATCTCTTCTGTCATTAAAAAAAAAAAAAGTCCAAAAAAACAATAACAAAAACAACCTCAAAGGATCTACTTTCTTATCTCCAGAAAATTCATTAGATTCATTATTTTGGTAGACTTATTATTTCTGTAGATACACTGGTTCTTCCCTCATATTTATCTTGGTGGTTGAAATTTATTTGAAAGTCCATCTCATCCAATTTTACCATTTTCCAGCATATGTCCACGACATTTTCTCTCTTGTGTATTTGCTCAAAGAATTTCTGTTCTTTTCTTCCAAACAACCCAGAGTTCTTGATTAAATATCCTAGTATTATCAAAATTAAATTATTCTCTTTTCAGTTATGATTTTCACCAACTAAGATGGGCTGTCTTCTTAGAATATTTTTATAAATGGAGATTAAGGTTAAATGAAATATTTGAACCACTTATTAGTCACTGATAAATATGATCCCTAGAATTAGCTGACTTAAAAGAATTGGCTGTACTACTTATGAGCTATATACATTGTCTAAGTCACTTAAACTCTCTTAAGTAAAAGACATCATTTGTAAAGTAGGTGCTTAATTATTTCTTGCTTCCCTGAGATATGAGCATTAAAGATAGCTTAGTAGGTGTCAGACACTCATAAATACAGGAGGGGATGGAAAGATGGTGGAAATGGCAGGTGTAATAATAATAGCAACAGAAATAATAGTGGTGCTACCACTGGTAGTGGAGTTAAGAATTTACTCTTCAAGTCCAGGTAAGTATTGAAGAGAGACCACTCTAATGGTAGGTGAGAACATAAGAAGAAATAAATTTGCCCAAGGAGAAAGTGAAGAGTAAGGAGATAATAAAAGGAAATTGAACCTGGAACAAGTCCCAGATTTGAGAAGACACTGGAGAAAGAGGACCTAGCATTAGATAAGACAAAGACAAGTCAGTATGGGACGTTTAAAGATAAGCTTTTTTTTTATAAATAAAGTTTTATTGAAACTTAGACATGCTCATTTGTTCACACATTGTGTATGGATACTTTTGGCTTCTGTACACAGCTGTCTCACTAGAACAGAGTTGAGAAGTGGTGATAAGGACCACATGACTTACAGAGACTAAAATATTAACTATCTGGATCCTTAAAGAAACAGTTCCAACTCCAGCTCCAACTAATATTGGGAATACTGACTTCGGGACTTATAGATCAAAATATGTTTGTTATTCCTTGATTAAATATATTTGAGGACAAAATATTTGTGCAGATTTATTACTTGATTTATATAGATATCAGCTCTCCTTTCCTGACTAATTAGCTTCTAAATTCCATAAAGAATACATTCCATAACGAATACCATGATAACTTAGTTCTAGTGTATCACTAAACAAAATATGAGTTATGTAAAATTAGGTATCATTTGAAAGTAAAAGAATTTTAACCAAATTATAATTTAGAGAAACTACTTTATGAAACTAGAATGGCTTTCCTTACCTCTTACCATTTGAGGTATTTCGTTAGAGTAAATGATTGAATTTAATTCATGTGCAATAAATCACAGTTTGTGAGCATATTCAATCATTTCTATACTAATTTTTTAATATTATAAGTCACTCAACAGATTAAAAAATTATAAAAAATTTATAACTTGCAAATGTATATAGTATCATGAGTACAGAGAATTAACAAACTTGTTTTAGTAAACACCATCTTGGTGAGTTATGGTTTCTATGGTACTCAATAAAAACATACCCCAAATTCAATTCCATTAAATTGCAAATTTCTAAGGATATTTTGGAGTATATTGGATTTTGGAAATGCTAGAAAGTACTTATTGGCTCTAGGCACAAACAGTATGTATTTCCCTATCTTTTAGGAAATGGATAATAATATCTGACCTTTCAGATATTTTTTTTTCCTTTCAGATAATTTGAGTAAGAAACAAACTTGAATGCGCTGTTAAAAGTCTTAATGGTGCATATGTTGCTGCTGCCAAGTTCTGAAATTTCTAATTAATGACTATGCAGTAAAGATTAAAATAATGAGCAAAATAATTAAGAATGAAGCTTACATATGGCTTATATGCTTTTAATGAGGCTTTTAGTGTTTGCAAACACTAAAAGCTGCACCATTACTCTCACTGAGAGATTTTTATTTTATTACTGTCCTTCAGAGAGTCAGATGTTTTCAATACGAAGGAAAGACATATATTTCTAAAGTAAATTGGGAGCAAGTGATTTGGAAGTACAGTACATATATATATACTGTATAATTTATACATATGTATTTGTATAAATATATGTACAAATATATATTTATATATATATATTCATTTGTCTAAGTCACTTAAACTCTCTTAAGTAAAAGACATCATTTGTAAAGTAGGTGCTTAATTGGTTCTTACTTCCCTGAAATGTGGTTTTTATACATATATATACACATGTGTCCAGCGTGGGCTGCTTCCCCTCCTCCCCCTCCTCCCTCCTCCTCCTCCCTTCTCTCCCCCTCCCCCTCCTCCCCTCCTTCCCTCTCACATATATATGTATACATATGTATTAAAACACAAGATTGGAAAAATACAATAAAATATTGCACTATCAAAAGGCAGATGTAATCACCCCTCAAAGTTTAGAATGCTTTGAATAAATAAGTTAAGTAGCACAGATAGGAGATACCCTTTAAACCTTATCTATTTGCATTTGTTGATAATGTACAGATAGAAAAATAGGTTTTAAATTTCATTTTTTAAAGATTAAATCATTATAACAAAACAAACGTGAATTAAAATGATAAAATCAAATTAAATATTTGGAAAATCCTTGTAGTTTTGCTTTGGATATTTGTGTACTGAGAAATGATTAACCATGTTAAGTAACTTTTATACAAAATTATTTTTAAAAATGTCTTTGAAATGTAGCCTACCCGGGGATCCCTGGGGGGCTCAGCGGTTTAGCGCCTGCCTTTGGCCGGAGGCGCGATCCTGGAGTCCCGGGGTCAAGTCCCGCGTCGGGCTCCTGGCATGGAGCCTGCCTCTCCCTCCTCCAGTGTCTCTCCCTCTCTCTCTGTCTATATCTATGTCTATCATGAATAAATAAGTAAATAAAAGAAAGAAATGTAGCCTACCCTATGGCCAAAATCATTTTGAAATTAAAATGATTATCTATCAGATTATACCAGTACTTCTTATTTTTATAATTTAAAAAATTAATTTAAGTTTAATTAACATATAGTGCATTAATAGTTTCAGAGGTAGAGTTTAGTGATTCGTCAGTCTTATATAACACACAGTGCTCATTACATTATGTGTCCTCCTTAATGTCCATCACCCAGTTACCCTATCCTCCCACTCCCTTCCCCTCTAGCAACCCTCAGTTTGTTTCCTATGATTAAGAGTCTCTTGTGGTTTGTCTCTCTCTCTGATTTTGTCTTGTTTTATTTTCCTCTCCTTTCCCCATGATTCTCTGATATGTTTATTAAATTCCATATATTAGTGAGATAATATAACTGCCTTTGATTGATTTATTTCACTTAGCATATTACTCTAGCTCATCCATGTCATTGCAAATGGCAAGATTTCATTTTTTTTGATAGGTGAGTATTACTCCTTTGAACATATATAACACACCTTTCTTATCCATCCATCTGTCCATAGACACCTGGGGTCCCTACACAGTTTGCCTATTGTGAACATTGCTGCTATAAACATTGGAATGCAGGTGCCCCTTCGGATCACAAATTTGTATCTTTGGGGTAAATAACCAGTAGTGCAATTTCTGGGTTGTAGGGAAGCTCTATTTCAAATTTTTGAGAAGCCTCCATAGTGTTTTTCAGAGTGGCTATAGCAGCTTGCATTCTCACCAACAGTGTAAGAGGTTTCTCCTTTGTCCAAATCCTACCTAACATCTGTCAGTTCTTGACTTGTTAATTTTAGCCATTCTGACTGGTTTGAGGTGATGCCAAGTGATGTTGAGCTTTTTTTTCATTTGTCTGTTGGCCATTTGAATACCTTCTTTGGAGAAATGTCTGTTCATATCTTCTGCCCATTTTGTAACTGAATTCTTTGTTCTTCGGGTGTTGGGTTTGATAAGTTCTTTATAGAATTTGGATAATAGCCCTTTATAGGATAAGACACTTCCAAATATCTTCTCCCATTCTGTAGGTTGTCTTTTGGTTTTGCTGACTGTTTCCTTTGTTGTGCAGAAGCTTTTTATCTTAAGTCCCAAAAGTTCATGTTTGCCTTTTTTTCCTTTGCCTTTGGAGAAATGTCTACAAGAAGTTGCTGAGACCGAGGTCAAAGAGGTTGCTGTCTGTGTTCTCCTCTAGGATTTTTATGGGTTCCTGTCTTGCATCTAGGTCTTTCATTCATTTTGAGTCTCTTTTTGTGTATGGTGTGAGGAAATGGTCCAGTTTCATTCTTCTGCATGTGGCTGTCCAATTGCCCAACACCATTTGTTAAAGCGACTGGTTTTTTCATTGGATGTTCTATCCTGCTTTGTCCAAGATTAGTTGACCATAGAGTTGAGGGTCCATTTCTGGGTTCTCTATTCTGTTCCATTGATCTATGTATCTGTATTTGTGCCAGTACCATATTGTCTTGATCAAAGTTTGTAATAGAGTTTAAAGTCCAGAACTGTGACACCACCAGATTTGATTTTCTTTTTCAAAATTTCTTTTGCTATTCAGGGTCTTTTCTGGTTCCATACAAATTTTAGGATTATTTGTTCCAGCTCTATGAAAAAAACTTGGTGGTATTTTGATAAGGATTGCACTGAATGTATATTTTGATCTAGGTACCATAGAAATTTTAACAATATTTGTTCTTTCAACTTATGAGCATGGAAAGATTTTCCATTTTTTTTTTGTATTTTCCCCAATCTATTTCATTAGTGTTCTATAGTTTTCAAAGTACAGATCCTTTACCTCTTTACCTCTTTAGTAGGAATACCTCTTTATTCCTACATATCGTATGTTTTTTTTTTTTTTTAATATCTATTTATTTATTTATTTATGATAGTCACAGAGAGAGAGAGAGAGAGAGGCAGAGACACAGGCAGAGGGAGAAGCAGGCTCCATGCACCGGGAGCCCGATGTGGGATTCGATCCCGGGTCTCCAGGACCACGCCCTGAGCCAAAGGCAGGCGCCAAACCGCTGCGCCACCCAGGGTTTTTGATGCAATTGTAAATGGGATTGATCCCTTAATTTCTCTTTCTTCTGTCTCATTGTTGGTGTATAGCAATGCAACTGATTTCTGTGCATTGATTTTATATCCTACCACTTTGCTGAATTCCTGTGTGAGTTCTAGCAATTTTGGAGTGGAGCATTTTGGTTTTTCCATATAAAGTATCATGACATTTGTGAAGAGTGAGATTCTGACTTCTTTGCTGATTCAGATGCCTTTTATTTCTTTTTGTTGTCTGATTGCTGAGGCTGGGACTCCTAGTACTATGTTGAACAAAAATGGTGAGAGTGGACATCCCTGTCATGTTCTCGACCTTAGGAGGGAAAGCTCTCAGTTTTTCTCCATTGAGAATAATATTTGCTGTGGGTTTTTACTATACGGTTTTTGTGGTATTGAGTACATTCCCTCTATCCCTGCATTGTGAAAAATTTTAATCAAGAATGGATGCTGTACATTTTTTAAAAATATTTTATTTATTTTTATTTATTTATTTATTCATTCATTCATTCATTCATTCATTCATGAAAGACACACAGAAAGAGGCAGAGATATAGGCAGAGGGAGAAGCAGCTTCCTTGTGGGGAAACTGATATGGGACTCGATCCCAGGACCATGGGATCACAACATGAGTCAAAGGCAAAGGCTCAGCCACTAAGTTACCCAGGTGCCCCTGGATGCTGTACTTTGTCAAATGTTTTTTTCTGTATCTATTGAGAGGATTATATGGTTCTTGACCTTTTTTTATTATTATTAATGATTGATTTGTGGATGTTGAGCCATCTTTGCTGCCCAGGAATAAATCCCACTTGGTCATGTGAAAAATCCTTTTAATGTACTGTTGGATCCTATTAGCTAGTTCGTTGGTGAAAATTTTTGTTCATCAGGAATATTGGTCTGTAATTCTCCTTTTTGAAGGGGTCTTTGTCTGGCTTGGGGATCAAGGTAATGCTGGCCTCATAAAGAGTTTGGAAGTTTTCCTTTCATTTTAATTTTTTGAAATAGCTTCAGAAGAATAGATATTAATTTTTCTTTAAATGTTTTTGCAGAATTCCCATGGGAAGCCATCTAGCCCTTGAATCTAGTGTGTTGGGAGATTTTTGATTCTTGCTTCAATTTCTCTGCTGGTTATGGGTCTGTTCGGGTTTTCAGTTTCTTCCTCTTTCAGTTTTGGTAGTTCATATATTTTTAGGAATGCATCTATTTCTTCCAGATTGCCTAATTTGCTGGCATGTAATTGCTCATAATATGTTCTTATAAAGTCAGCAATTGTTTATATTTCTTCAGTGTTGGTTGTAATGTCTCCTGTCATTCATGATTTTATTTATTTGGGTAATTTATCTTTTCTTTTTGGTAAATCTGGCTAGGGGTTTATTGATCTTATTAATTCCTTCAAATAAACAACTCCTAGTTCTGTTGATTTGTTCTACTGTTCTTTTAGTTTCTATTTTATTGATTTCTCTTTTAATCTATATTAATTCTCTTCTGCTGGGTTTAGGCTTTATTTGCTGTTCTTTCTTTACCACCTTTAGATGTAAGGTAAGGTTAGGTTGTATATTTGAGATATTTCTTGTTTCTTGAAAAAGCCCTGAATTGCTATGTACTTCCTTCCTAGAACCACCTTTTCTGTGTCCCAAAGCTTTGAACAGTGTATTTTATTTTATTTTATTTTATTTTATTTTATTTTATTTTATTAATTTTATTTATTTATGATAGTCACACAGAGAGAGAGAGAGAGAGAGAGGCAGAGACATAGGCAGAGGGAGAAGCAGGCTCCATGCAGGGAGCCCTGGGTCTCCAGGATCGCGCCCTGGGCCAAAGGCAGGCGCTAAACCACTGTGCCACCCAGGGATCCCTGAACAGTGTATTTTAATTTTCATTCTCTTCCTTGATTTTTTAAAAGTCTTCTTAATTTTCTAGTTGATTCATTCATTCTTTAGTGGGATGCTCTTTAACTTCCATGTATTTGTATTCTTTCCAAATATCCTCTTGTGATTGATTCCAGTTTCAAAACACTTTGGTTTGAAAAGATGGGAATAATCCTAATCTTTTGGTACTGATTGAGACCTGATTCGTGACTCACTATATGATCTATTTTGGAGAATATTCCATGTACACTTGAGAAGAATGTGTATTTTGTCACTTTTGGATGGGGTGCTCTGAATATATCTGTGAAATCCATCTGGTCCAGTGTGTCATTTAAAGCCCTTCTTTCCTTATTGATGTTCTGCTTAGATTATCTGTCCATTCCTGTAGTGAGGTGTTAAAGTCCTTTACATATATTATTATACATGTTTTTCTTTAATTTTGTTATAATTTTAATTTAGTTTACATAATTGGCTGCTTCCACATTAGGTGCATAAATATTTACAATTGTTAGATCCTCTTGTATGATAGACCCTTAACTATAACATAATGTCCTTGTTTATTTCCTAGTACAGTCTTAGGTTTATTTTTCTTTAAGATTTTTTCATTTATTTATTTATGAGAGACACAGAGAGGTAGAGACATAGGCAGAGGGAGAAGCAGGCTCCCCACAGGGAGCCTGATGCAGAACTGGATCCCTGGACCATGGGATCATGACCTGAGCCAAAGGCAGATACTCAACCACTGAGCTACCCAGGTGCCCCAGTCTTTGGTTTAAAATCTAATTTATCTGTTGTAAGGATTGCTACCCCAGATTTCTTTTGATGTCCGGTAGCATGATAAATGGTTTTCCATCCCCTCACTTCAAATCTGGAGGTGTCTTTGGTTCCAAAATGACTCTCTTTTAGACAGTATATTGATAGTCTTGCTTTTTTATCCAGTCTGATACCCTGTGTCTTTTGATAGTAACAGCCCATTTACATTAAGAGTAACTACTGAAAGGTCTGAATTTAGTGTCATTGCATAACCTGTAAAGTACCTGCCTGTATATTGTCTCTGTATTTTTTTTAATTTATTTTTTATTTTTATTTTCCTGGTCTCCATTACTTTCTTGCAGGGCTGGTTTAGTGATAACAAACTCTTGTTTTCTGTTTGTCCTGGAAGCTCTTTATCTCTCCTACTATTCTGAATGAGAGCCTTGATGGATAAAGTATTCTTGGCTGCATATTTTTCTCATTTAGCACACTGAATATCTCATGTTAGTCCTTTTTGGCCTCCCAGGTCTGTATGGATAGGTCTGCTACCAGTCTCTTATTTCCACCCTTGTAAGTTAAGGACCTCTTATCCTCTATTTGCTTTCAGGATTTTCTCTTTGTGTCTGAAATTTTCAAGCTTAATTATTTTATGTTGAGGAAATGATCTATTTTTATTGATTTTGAGGAGGGTTCTGCCTCCTGGACTTGAATGGCTGTTTCCTTCCCCAGATTAGGGAAGTTCCCAGCTACAATTTGCTCAAATGTAACTTCTACCCCTCTCTCTCTTTACTCTTCTTTGGGATCCCAATTATTATAATATTGGTTCACTTTATGGTACCACTTGTCTCTTGAATTCCTCTCATGATCCAGTAGTTGTTTATCTCTCTTTTGTCTCAGCTTCTTTATTCCCCATCATTTTGTCTTCTATATCACTCTTCTGCCTCATTTATCTTAGCAGGTAGAGCCTTCATTTTTTCATTGCATATCATTAACAGCCTTTTTCAACTTGATTAGATTTTAGTTCTTTTATTTCTCCAGAAAGGGATTCTGTAATGTGTTTTATACTTTTTTCAAGCCCACTGGCAGTCAGTACTTCCTCTTGTTCTTTTTTGGGGTGAGTTTTTCTGTCATGTCATTCTGTCCAGAGAGAATAGATGAATGAGAGAACAAATACTAAAATAGCAACAACAACACCAGAGAAATATACACTAAACAAAGCAGAAGAGATCAGAAACCAAAAAGAAAAAAAAGGGAGAGAGAGATATAGAGTATAATCAGACAGATGAACACAAGAGACCAATACACTAGATCCTGGGTGTATTTTGGTCTGTTAGAAAACTAGATCCCAAAATTGTAAAGAAAGAAAAACTCATATATATGCAAAAATAAATTAAATATACTGAAAGGATAGAATGTAACTATAAAAATGAAAATTAAAAAAGACTAAAAAGGTTGATAAAATAAGAAATTAGAAAAAGAAAAATATATAAAAATTAATAAAATAAAATAAAATAAAAATAAGAAATTAGTTGAAAAGAAAAAGAAAAAATTAAATCGAAAGCCTGAGGAATCCTAAGGGGGGGAAAAAAAAAACCATGAATTCCACATATTTTCCCACAGTGCTGAAATTTCAGTTATGTGTGATTGGTAAACTTGGTATTAATGGGGTGCTCCTGCTGATCTTCTGGGGAAGGCACCTGTCATGCTGATTCTCAGATGTCTTTCCCTGGGCAGAATTGTACCCTCCTTGTCAGAGGGTCAGGCTCAGTGTCAGCAGCTCCAGGTGGCTCTATGTGGCTTTTGTTCCCCAAAGGCTTTCTGTGACACTTTGGAGGATGAAAATGAAAATGGTGGCCACTGATATCCAGCCCTGGAAATGAAAGTTTGTCCCCCCCAACCTTTAGTGTGCCCTCAGGAAAAAGCAATCACTCTTGTCTTCCCAGTTTCCATCAGCACTCTGTGTTTACCTAGACTGTGACCGAGCATTATTATCTCAATCTTTCAACCCAGTTTCAAGTCTCCAAATGTTGCAGACCTCTACATAATGCATGCTTGATGCTCCTCCTCGGGGATGGTGGGGAGTCTTGTCCCATTTCTGCCACTTGTTAGGCCCCTGCTCAGAGAGCAATTGCCTGACCAGGCCATGGTTCATGGTTTATGGCAATGTGGAGCTGAAAGCCCACTCCTGGGCTCGCTAATTGCAGCCAGCTTCACCACTCTACTGCCTGGGAAATCTGCCGTACTCAGGCACCCCCATTTTTTCAATGAGCCCAGGGATCCTAAGACCACACTGTACCTCCTAGGATTCTGCCCTGCTTCACCACCTGTGCACCTTTCAGGCAGGGGCTTTTCCCACCAGAGCAGACTTCTAAAAGTTCTGATTTTGCACCTCACTGCTACATCACTTTCTGGTAGCCGACCTACAGATGCTCCCCACCCCCCCAACCACACACATGGTTTATTTTCCAATATATTGCCTTGGATTCACTTCTCTGCACCTCCTACCTTGCAAAAAGTGGTTGCTCTTTTATTTGTAGAATGCAGAAATTCTTTTCTTAGATCTCCAGTTGAAGTTGCTGGTGTTCAGGATGATTTGCTAGTAATCTAGTTGAATTCCAGGGACCAGACAAAACTGGAGTCCCCTACTCCTCCATCATCTTCCTCCCTCTCCCCAGTACTTTTTAAAAACCTAAAATTTTGAAATTTACCTATTTGTATATTTTGCAATGAAATTAAACATAATACCAATTATCCTTATCAAAGTCTTTAGAAATCCTTTATTTTCCATTAATATATTTTTGATACATCTATCTGAATCTCTGGCATCATACAAACTTTTAAAGAATTTGAAATGGTCAAATACGACCTGGTTTATTGATATATCTCCCCCTGGCAAAGAGAGCCAAACTGCCTTCAGTGGTAAGCCAGAGCTTTTTTTTTTTTTTCTTTAAAACTTGAAAAAGGTCTTTTTTTTTTTTAATTTTTTTTTAATTTATTTATGATAGTCACAGAGAGAGAGAGAGAGAGGTAGAGACACAGGCAGAGGGAGAAGCAGGCTCCATGCACCGGGAGCCCGACGTGGGATTCGATCCCGGGTCTCCAGGATCGTGCCCTGGGCCAAAGGCAGGTGCCAAACCGCTGCGCCACCCAGGGATCCCTAAAACTTGAAAAAGGTCTTAAAGACAAAGTAGAGTAGATGAGATTTCTGAGTCACTGATAATATCTGAGATGCTTTAGTTTCTGAAATGGACTCTCAGACTTTTGTTTAGAGATATCTTCTCAAGGATCCAGATCTGTAACATACTTTAAGGACAAGCCAACATCAAGCAAAGCATCTGCTACATATGTTGTTATTGGGAACTTCAGTCTCCAAGCAAATGATTCAGAAGGTTGCTTGTTAGTCAATAAGAATAAAATAATCAGTTGACTTTTTTAGTTGCTTGACACTCCTAGCAGTCAAGAGGGTCCAGACCTGAGAGACTGCTGGTCAGGCTAAGACGATGTGAGCCCGGTTTTGTAGTCATTAGCTTGCCATCCACTCCAGTCTATGGGAAAGAAAGCCTGGAATAAGAGATTAAATACTGAAAGGGAGGCCTCTGTCACAGGAAAAAAAGTTGGAGTGCTGGTCTCAAACATCCACCCTAAACACCAAGTGCAAGGGCTTTGAAGAATCATTTCTCTCATGAAGTTCAGAAGACACAGGGCCATCTGAGGAACATGGGAAAACTCCTAAAGGCTGATTCCAGGTGGAACTTGGAGAGAACTGTGAGAGAAGGGAGCTGGGGTGTGTTTTCAAATATGGACCTGATGAAAGGTCCCCAAAGTAATCTATAACTGACATGCCATGTTGTAAAGGACTCCCTGGTGGTCAGGTGACATTGACAAAAGCTAGGCATTGAGGCTGAGCTATGACTCATATACTTCTCCTGGAAGAAGTTTTACCTAATTTCAAAAATTAACCATGTCCCTAGTCAGGAGTCTGGGAAGTTCCCAAGAGCCCTTATTCAAAGGGAAGTTTTTAATTATTTTGAAGATTTGGGACCATATTGAAAATATCTATCATCATTAAGTTGACAGAACCTTTACACTCCTGACTAGCCCTAATTCTCAACTTGAATCTCAAATATCTTCATTTCCTTCCATTAAAACAAATAATTCCTCCTATAAGTTCACTATTTCAGTGACCTTACAAAGATATGCACCTACTCCTAATTTCATATCTTCATTCACTTTCTCACCCCACTAAGTTCCCCAGCATCTCTCAATGTTTACAGGTTCTCTATACACTCTATGTAAAAGAAGCAACAAAAACAAAATCTTCTTAGCTCCTTTTCTCCTCCTAGGTTTAAAGGAATTTTTATTTCATAATTATAATGATAAAACAAATGGTCTGCCCCTATAGCTTCTATGTCCTTTCATTTTTGAATGTGCTGAACTGTGTTCTTTCACCTTTACTCGATCAAAATCAGCTTCCAAAGACCTTAAGCCACTTATATCTTACATTTTTAAGAAGAAAAAGAACCGGAGATCCCTGGATGGCTCAGCGGTTTAATGCCTGCCTTCTGCCCAGGGCATGGTCCTGGAGACCCGAAATTGAGTCCCACATCAGGCTCCCTGCATGGAGCCTGCTTCACCCTCTGCCTGTGTCTCTGTCTCTCTCTCTCTCTGTCTCTCATGAATAAATAAATAAAATATTTTTTTAAAAAAAGAAGAAAAAGAACCTTTTTTTTCTTTATTTTCAATCACTTCTTAATAGTACTTTCATTTCTATGGTGAGTAGTAGGAGTAGGTAAAACTGAGTCAAGTCTCATTACCATGAACAAATATAGAAGTTTCTTAAAATACGAGATTTTGATAAATATAGTGGAAAATGTAACTTTAAAAAGAAATAAAAATATGCAAGCTAATATAGATTGTTTTAAACTAAAAACTGTATGATAATAGTGCTTAATAAAATATAAAGATGCTTCTAATGCATTGGCCATACCCACAAGACCTTTCTCCGCTTCCAATTTCAATAAAGATAAATTAACTTACCCAACGAACAAAGTGTCTAATGTTTTGCTGCTGAAGATAAGCAGCAAAAGTTAGTGGTGTTTAAAGGTAAACTAATTTACCTATGGTCATTGAGATTAAGTATAATGTGGAGTGTACACAATCTCACACTTAGAAGTAGAAGTAAACCCCCCTCTGGGCTGATGCCTTTTAATCTCATAGATTGCTTCTATGCTCACTGCCTTTGCAACAGATTTAATGCCTCACATCCTTCACTGTTGGCCATCTAGCATTCTAAACCCTTAAACAACACCACAGTTTAGTTTCCATCTACATTTACAAGAGAAGGATCAGACATTTCCTCAAGTTGGATCACATCCCTTTCCTGTTTGTAGGATCTGATTTGTGACAGTGAGGTCCCCTGGAGAAGAGCAGCAGGATCAGAAGAAGCCTGTGGGGCAGTCAAAATAATCGACACCAATCCCCTTCATATGGCCTCAAGGAGAGAAAAACTACATGTAATACCCATAACAGACATGGTCTTAAAACACTTCCTGATACACATAGCTTTAACATCCTCTAAAAATGCCCTCTGATTCATGACATCCAACCCTGTTTCATCAATTTCTATGTTTATTCTAATCCTTCCTAGTTTCTCAGCTGCAAAACTCCAATGCCATAATTACATAGGGTATAATCCAGGTTTGAACAGTGAACTGCAAACACAGGAAAACAAATTGGTTATGAAATAATAATATTTTTCTATGGTGGTCATTATGTGGTCTAGCTAAAAAAAATGCATGTTTATTCATAAAAAAAATAATGTGAGCTACACTAAGTAAAAGAGACTAAGGGTTTGTTTTTGCTAAAGGCACATAATTCCAGTTTTAAAAACATTTTAGATACCTTCTTAACAGAAATAACAATGACTTTTAACATCGCTCAATAAATTTTCACAACTAAATAGAGAAGCTATTATATAGAACTCCACTTTCCCACTGAACCTGGAAAATCAATAATGAGGAAGTTTGCCCAATATTACATTATATATATATATATATATATATATATATATATACATTACCAGAAGAAAAAGCAAAATAATTATTCAATCCATTTGTTTTCTGTAAGACTACAATTTTTTTTAAGACTACAATTTGAAAACAGTTTAAATAGTGACCAAAATTTTGAAACCAAACTAAATGTTATATTGAATATAACCCGAAACTCAAGCATTAATTAGTAAGTCTAAAATAAGACAGAGATTAAATAACAAGTTTTGGTGTTTTTGTTTTTGGTTTGGGTATGACTTGGGGACTAGAGAGGAGTGTGACTTTTAGTGGAATCAGCTGAGATGTATGTTTAAGAACATCTTAATTTTGGGAGATTGGGTGTTAATAGAGTGTCTGTGTTGAGAAATTACTGTTACTATCTTTGAAGATTTAGAGGTATTAAATATATAAATGTAAATAAAAATGGCACCATTTATTAAAAAGTTAATTGGTAACATTATAAAAAATTATGGAACAGTAAAATGTTGTAAATCTACTTATGCCTATTTCCTATTAAGAATTCTGGAGAGGGTGAAAATCCTGCCCTACTTTGGGGAATATATAAGAATTCTTCCCCAGCACTCTTACTGTACTTGAGCTTATATTGGCAGAAATGGAGAAATGCTAAAGACATTTAGAGTATTTTAACAGGATTATTGATTGCACCAAGCTAAGTGAGAGGCAAATAGAAGAGTTCTGTTTATTTACTGCCATAGCCTTAGAACAGTTTCCACCCCCACCTCCAGCCTCTCCTCTTCTCAGGGCATATCCCATAGCCTTCCTGTCACACTCAGAAGTGAAAATGTCCTGAGCAGGCTAATGCAAAACCTCTATCTGACATGTGACATAAGGATTGCCCCTAACTGCCTGCATAGGCTTGACCTTTTGCTGAATGATATACAACAGATCTGGGACTGTCCCTGCTCTTTTAGTCTCCCTGTTTCTATATAGGGTTGCTCATCATTGGAAATTTCGAGGCAAGACAAGAGGAGAGTAGGTTAGAAGAGATAGTTCATATATTAGACTCCAAGTCTACGGCATGGACTCTGCTGCTGGGGAGGATTCTGCCTCTTGGCTAACAGGGCAATCAATGGTCAGCATGCTCCCCATTTGCTAATCCTCCAAATGTCAGGACTGCCATGCGGTGTCCTGCGGATTATTAGAAGTCCCCCCAAGCTTCGTGGCGTAAGCAGCACACTCAGACATTGCAGAGGAGATTGCTAGGTGTCCAGTTCTCTTAGAGCAGCAGACATGAACTGAACAAATGTCAGCTGAACTAGCAAAGACAATTCCCAGCAGCGCTGAGGCTTGTTGTGACCATCTAAGGTCTGACTGACAGTGAAAGAGCCATTTACAGGTAGCATTCAGCCAGGTTCAGTTGAATCTCCGAGGTTTCACAAACCAGCCTTGACCATGCAGAGGAAGACAATGTCCTAAGAGATGATGGAGTGGCCATGGGAAGAGCCGGGTTCCTGAATGACTGTGTACGGTAGAGATGCCTCCCCAAAACTACACCATTCACCTCTGCATGTTTATGTCCGAAAAAGCTTAGTCAACTGTATTGTGAGTTATCTCCTCTTCTCAGTTTAGTCATTTCCCTTTCTAATCCCCCAGTTGACCTAATGTGACTTATCCTCAGCTCCTGCTGAATTTTCCTCATCCAGGCAGACTGATTCCTCAGAAAGATCTCATCAAATGGTTTGACTAGCTTCTCAGATATTGAGGTACCCAAAGGACAATGCACATAGCATTGCTACTTCCAACAATGGAGCTACTCCTCTGTGTAGATTCTCTTTCTTCTTCTCCTGTGAAGGTAGATAGCACTGGTGACCTCCTGCTTTCTGGTTTCAACACGCAGAGCATGGTCAAGAGTCTCTGCATCCACATGTGACTCTTTAGATCCCAGGGCAGCACAGGTACCACCGACTGTTGGATGTGCTTTGAGGTAGGAGATCCTAGGGCTTCTTTCCTTCACACTCCAACTCCTCAAATATGTCCAGATATTTGGTCAAATGTTACCCTGGGTATGTCTGTGAGGGTGTTTAAATTATTAGAATAAGTAAAGCAGTTTGCCTTCCCCGATATGGATGGACCTCATACAATTAGTTAAAGGCCTTACCAGAATGTAAAGGCTGACCTTTCTCAGATAAGAGAGAATTCACCTGCCTGAGTGAATTCTCCTTCCAATTGGGGCATCAGTCTAGAAGTGAAACATCAGCTCTTCTTGGCTCTTGAGCCTGCTGACCTCTGCAGTGGCATTATACTATCAACTCTCCTGATATCCATCCAACCACTTGTTTCCAGCACATTGTGTGTCAGCCCCTATAATTGCACAAGCCAATTCTATATGACAAATATCTTTGGATAGATGATAGATAGATAGATAGATAGATAGATAGATAGATAGAGAGGGATGCCTAGGTGGCTCAGTGGTTGACCATCTGCCTTCACTCAAGACCTTGGGATCAAGTCCCACATTAGGCTCCCTGCATGGAGTCTGCTTCTCCCTCTGCCTATGTCTCTGCCTCTCTCTGTGTCTCTCATGAATAAATAAATAAAATATTTTTAAAAAGATGTATTTAGTTTTTGCATGAATATATATGTATATTTAGGATATATTATTTAATATATGCCTAATATTTGTTGTGTTTTCTCTAGAGAACCCTGAGCAATACAAGCACTATTCTGTTGAACATAGGGATTTATCATCAAATTTCCTTAGCCTTGGAACCTCAACTAGAATTCTGAGATGACAGGAAAAGTTATACTTATTTTAGTAATAATGTTTTAACATTAAATCCAGAGGGAGATAGAAACAATGTTATTTAATTTAACATTTATTTTTGACCTAAAATAAAATAAAATTTGGGTCACACAATTGAAGTACCCAGAAGCTAAAGGATTCTGGGAATTGGGGCAGGGGGAAATTTGATGTAATTTTGGGTGAAATAAAGACTACTTATCTGGCAATTTCTAAAACTAGTATCCAGGACGCCTGGGTGGCTCAGCAGTTAAGCGTCTGCCTTCAGCCCAGGGCATGATCCTGGAATCCCGGGATCAAGTCCCACATTGAGCTCCCTGTATGGAACCTGCTTCTCCCTCTGCCTTTCTCTCTCTGTGTCTCTCATAAATAAATAAATAAAACCTTTAAAAAAACTTTTTAAAAAATTAGCATCCTTGCTTCCAATGCATATTGGCAAATAGGACAGTTAATGTTTGATTTTGGCACTGTTTCTCTCTCATGCTTTCTCTCATATGATTTATTATTAAATCATTTTAGAATGTTTTAGAATCTTTTTAGAAATGTTCCTATCTATTTGATATGGGTTTGCAAGTATGAGTATTCTTTGGTAGTTTTTTAAAGTAGTAAAGTGAAAAGATTTATATATCTCTGGCTTTGTTTCAATATCAGAAAGAATGACACATAACATCTACTATATGCTAATCATTGCTTAAAATTTATATTTGTAATTGTTCACAACACCCCAACAGGTGAATATTATCTTCACCTCCTTTCAAGGTAAAGTGTGAAACACAGTCAGATAAATGGGCATGCCCCATTCCCAGAACCTGCTGGAAGATAGGAGTGTAGAGAGTGCCAGGCCCTTTGTTCTGAACCTGTACGTCAGCATCACCCTCTGCCCCGGGCATGGGTGGCCCCAAATTCTATGAGGAGGAGGCTTCATTGAGCCAATTAATCCAGGAGAGAGGTTCAGAGAGAGGCAGAGAAGGTGGGTGTGTACACAGGTACAATGATTTCCTCAAAGTGTAAGTATGTTTGGGATGATGTGGAAGCACTATCCTTCCTGGCAGACTGCTCTGTAGCCCTCCAGAACTGTCTTAGATTCTCCCCCTGAAAATATTGAGTTGATTTGAGATAGGGCATGGCTTTTGTCTGGCATTGGGTCAGGATTATATCAAGAAAATGCTTGACATTAAAGTTCTTTTCAAAGCAGTTTTTCACAATTAATGTTATTTGATTTGTTAATTTTAAAAGAAAAAAGTTGGGGCAACTGGGTGGCTCAGTCTGTTGAGCATCCCACTCTTGATTTTGGCTCAGGTCATGATCTCAGGGTCTTGAGATTAAGCCTGCCTCTGCTCCTGCTCAGTTCAGAGTCTACTTGTCCATCTCCCTCTATTCCTCCTCTTGCTCTCTCTCTTAAACAAATAAATAAAATCTTAAAAAAAAAATAAACTTGGATATTTAAGTTGAATTTCCAGTAACACTTCTGTAAAATAAGCCAAGCCCCCTGAAGAATGTTAGAGAAAATCCAGTTATTAGGATAGTGAAAAGTATTCAAGTATTTGTATTTGTTCATTTCACTCATTACATTGGACTTTTCTAGTAATTTAAATTATTCTTATTAATTCATAATTAAATTTTAGAAGGACACGGCTTGTCATTATCTATTCCAACCCTCATAATAAACTTGATTTTTAGTAATAGAAATACCAATATGATTTTCATTGAAAATATTAACTAATTGTTTGATTATACTCAATTTTATACTCATAACAATATTCCAGAAGCCCAAGTGCCTCATATGACCAGTTTATATTCATTTACATAATTTATTTTTCATTTGCTTAGAAATAGCATTCTAATAATCTTTTTAAAGGTGAAGTTTGTATTGTTTTGTATGTTCTGAAAGCAATCTAAGCAATGTCTCTGCATTGTTGACACTGTTTAACATTGTTTTTGTTTTTGGTTTCTGTCTAGAAATAGAAATACCAACCTTAAAACCGTCAAGTTGTAGAATGCTGAGAATGGTCACATTGCTGACATGCTTTGGAGTAAGAAAGTACGAGTGGGCAGACCAAGTGATTTCTATGCTATCAGCATAGATGACAGCTTGCAGCCACTTGAGAGAGAGATGCAGCAGATTGAAAGCTGACGTGAATAGAGATAAGGCGGCTGCAGCTATATATACGTGTAAATGTATTTATATATATAAATACACACATGGTGATGTATTTGGTGCTCAACAGCGACAAAGGAAAACCATGCGACAAAGGAAAAAAGGCAGTACCTGTATTCCTTAATTAAGCATTAAATAATACAAATAAACAAAGCAGTTTGCAAAAAAGGATTAATGAGCCTGTTCTCTTTCCCTTTAAGGCGTTTTAAAAATTCTAATTACAGCTACCAGAAGGTAGAGCTACTTAGTATGTGTGGGGTGGCTCCAGGTAAACAAGTTGGTTTCTTGGTTAAAAGTTCTGTTGAAGCACTGAGCATGTGACTTTAAAGGTGCAAGGTTTTTTCCATCCATTAAAAAACAAAAACAAAAAACAAAACCCAAAGAATCCTTTCCCAGTGCAAGGTGCTATCATTTTTGACAGCATGAAAACTTGCACTTTCTTCCCCAACCTGAATGAAATGGTTTATCTTGAAGCTGGTGACAATGAAATGTTCCTTTTGACTGCAAATGTTTTGTCTCTGCTAGAACACGTCTTGAGCAGCTGAGGACCACTCACACCAAGGTCCTGCAAGTCTTGCTGCACTCCCTGTGTGGACTGCATGATGCCCAGGTTATCTGCTGTGCTTCGCCTTTCTGGGGAAGCAGCATGATGTGTTATTGAAAAGTATGAGCCTTGGTGGTTTAAGATCTGGCTTTCACTCCTACCTTTGTCATTGTGAGTGGTCTTATACTGACAATCACTATTTAATTTTCCTAAAGCTCAGTTTTCTAACTGCAAAATGGATGTGGTATATACCTTACCTACCTCACAGTATTGATGAGTTTTATAACAATCAAGTGAGTTTTATAACAAATATCAAACTTAACTGTGAAATAGTAAAAGCACCTCATTTAAATTTAAGACGCATGGAAAATGTTCCGTATCACTACGTCTATTCAAAATTGTGTAGATAATCTTAGTCAATACAATAATGCAAAATTTTAAAAATAAGAAATATAATGTATGGTTTTAGGAAGGAAAAAACAAAACTTTGAATACTCAGATAGGATACAATAGTTTGCCTAATAAATTCAAGAGAATCTGGAAATAAATTAATAGGCCTAATTAAAGAACTCAAAATGTTACTAGCTTACTGATCAATATAAAATTCTCTATGTCAGCAACAAATAAAGAAAAAGCATAGTTTTAAGAAGATTTATTTTATAATAGCCATAGTAGCCCAATATTTCTGGAAACTTACCTAACAAAAGATATAGAATGCACTTATGGGAAAAATGCAGTACTGCTGAGAAACAACAGAAAAACTTTTAAATACATAGGAAGGCGTAGTGTATTTATGTATGAAGAGATTAAATATTATAAAGTATTATTTTGCTAAATTCATCAATAATTCAGTGCAATTCCAATCAAAATCCTAGTAAGATTTCTTTTAGGAAACTATTAAAGCAGATTTAAAAATTCATGCAGAGGTGCCTAGGACCAAAACTTGTCAAGACACCTTGAGGAAGACAGTGCCTCCAGCAGCCCTCCCGTAATCCAGACCTGCTACAGAGTTACGGTGATGAAGGTTTTGTGGAACTTGTCACCAGGATAGACAGGTAGGGGATCCTTGCGTGGCTCAGCAGTTTAGCGCTGCCTTCGGCCCAGGGCATGATCCTGGAGTCCCGGGATGGAGTCACACATCAGTCTCCATGCATAGAGCCTGCTTCTCCCTCTGCCTCTCTCTCTCTCTCTCTCTCTCTCTCATGAATAAATAAATAAATAAAATCTTAAAAAGAGAAAAAGAATAGACAGGTAGACCCTATCCAAGTGTGAAGAGTAGAAACAAAACCATGGCACATGTAAACATTACAGGCAACAGAGGAGGCCTTAAAAGCAGTGGATCAGTTCATCAATTAATAGTACTACTTATCATTGCTGGAAAAAAAATAGATATACATAAAAATGTAAATTGTAGTTAAACTCAAGACTAATATGTAAATAAATAAAAATAACACTTTCTTAGGAAAAAAAATATTGGAGAAGACATGGTTGCACTCAAGACTAGGAAGGATTTCTTGAAAAAGCTCAAAATTATAAGGGAAAGTCATGAAGGAAAACCCAGTAGTGTCAACTGTTTTAGAGCCTGAAATGTGTATACTATGAAAGCTACTCTACCAAACAGACAAGTCAAGATTAGGAGAAAACTTTAGCAATGCATGCAAATAACAAAGGATATATAAAGAAATACTAAAAATCAGTTTTTAAAAAAGAACTTCCTAATTGAAAAACAGACAAGGATATGAAGGGGTAATGACACAAAAAGAGGAAATATGAAAGGAAAATAAACATACAGAAATACTTTTTCACTTTTTATCAGAAAAGTTCACATTAAAATCACAATAAGACAGTGTGTCAGATATAGCAACTAGATTTTGAAAGTTCAACAATACTACATTTCCTAAAGGAAGATATTCTGATAGTGAGAGTTTAAGTTGATATAACAACTTCACAGAGTATTTGCCAATATTTGATAAATTTATGCATATAATGAGATTCCACAATTGTATTATATACTCATATGGGTATATATACATTCATAACATTCTAATATCCTCCTACCATTATTGCAAATTTTGCATTTAACAAAAATATTATGAGTATACTTGAGATCTTGGTTCCCCCTAACACAAGGTGAGTGAAGCAATTAGTTTGCCCTCTGAGATAAGTATGTTTTACCCAATTTCAACATAGATTAATGGAAAACTCTTGATTCTGATCTACTTATACATGCTCAAGCTCTGGTTTAGGGGTTTTTCTAAAATTTTTAGAAGTGGCTGGAATACTGGCAGGCTAGTCTTTAGTGGCCGTTTCCCTTCATTTAATTCTAATCCAAATCTCTAGAGTGAGTCAGAATTCTTAGAGTCTGTAGATATCCTGGGATCCAGACTGCAGGATTAGACACCTGTTGAATGGTGATCCTAGAAGATAAACATAAACACTTATAAGTAGCAGTGCATTCTCCAGGTTTATTTGTTTATCTTCAGGGTCTAATACAGTAGTTGTTTTCATTAAAGTGAAGTTTTATTTTATTTTATATTTTCTAACTATCCTTTTATATTTCTTTAAAATCCAATTTTGCAAATATTTAATTGCATCCTGCTCAACCATAGAGGAAATATTGTGATGCATTATCAGAGTAGATTCAGTGGTACCATGTATCATATGTTTAGGTCAAATAGTTATTTTCAGTGGTATCTCCATCCACTTTTTCATGATATAGAAGCATAAGTAACTTCTATACATGAATAATACATAGAACAAAGTAGAGCTCAACAGCACTAATCTACTTTTATATAAAAATCAATTGTTGCTTTTTTGGCATTCAATCCAATTTTACTGCTCATTGACACTGATATCTGCTCATTTGACATTCTTGAGGAAAAAAAGAACCAAGACAGCTAAAATGTATCATTATTTCTAGAATAAAAGCATAAAATACACATATATGAGTCAGGTAACACCTTCTCGATACAACTAAGAGATGCTCAAAAGCCAAATAATTGGTTTAACTTGAACATCTTATCAATTCCTGGTTGGAAATGTACAATAGAAACCTTGAATAATTTCTTCAGCAATTGTTATGATAATGCTGACACATAGTAGAAACTGATGCAGTTGTGGCAGACACCGAAGGTCCTCTGACCAGCAGCATCCATAACTTCTTTCTTCTCTATTGCCGTTCCACCACAGAAACCGTGAAAGCTGAACTCTCATGTTCCAAGACTTCCTTGCAGTGAGAGGTGGCTGGTGGCATGGTATAGTCAACAAAATCAGAAATCTTTAGGGCACAGGGGGTTCTGTGTAAGTCTTGGTTTTCTAATAAAAGGAACCAAAAGCATATTTTTGAGGGTACAGTACTGTAAATGTATTTTCTCTTATGATTTTGTTAAAATTTATTTATTCATGAGAGACACACAGAGAGAGGCAGAGCCACAGGCAGAGGGAGAAGCAGGCTGGGATCCCTGGGATCATGACCTGAGCCAAAGGCAGATGCTCGACCACTGAGCTACTCAGGCATCCCTTCCTTATGATTTTCTTAATAACACTCTCTTTTTCTTAGCTTACATTATTCTAAGAACACAGAATATAATACATAGTACATATACAAAGTGTATGCTAATTAATAGTGTTATCAGTAGGCTACTAGTAGTTAAGTTTTTTGGGAAGTCAAAAGTCATGCATGAGTGTTGGACTGCAGGTGGGTTTGGCACCTCAACCTGCATGTTGTTCAAGGGCCAACGGTAATTAGGCTAAATCCTGCTCACAAACAAATATTTTTAAATTAAAGAGCAAATAAATAATCCTTTCATCAGTCTGGCTAGTTGATTTATACAGGATTAGTTTCTGTTATTTTCCCTTCAAATATCCCTTGCAATTACATATTACTTTCTAATTTTTCTTTATGGCTCTAGTTCAAATTCTCATCATTTTTTGCCAGGAATCCAGTTAGCACCTTTTATTTGTTACTGTATCAGCTCTGAAAGAGTGCGTTTGGGCCCACAGTCCTCTGTTTCCTGGCTTACAACCACTCTGTCTTAACACATTATACTCCACATATAAAAAGTGGGTCCATAGGTTCAAGAGGTAAGCCTCTTGATAGTTCTGTTGATAGAACTTTCTTTGTGCTAGGAATGTCCTTTATTTGTTATGTCTAATACAGTAGCTATTAGCCACAATTGAGCAAGCACTTGAAATGTGGTTAGAGCAATTGAGGAAGTAAAATTTTAATATTATTTAATTACCATATTGGACAGCAGAGCCCAGAACAGCTAAAATGGAGTAGTATAAGTTCATAGTGACTATAGCTTTCACTACATTTTAAATTTATTGCCTTCAGTCCTTTGTTCTACTATCCAATTTGCACATATTCTTCTGACTTAAATTCCAAAAGCACTGATAATTTCACTTGTTTTCTCAAAAACCTGTAAAAGACTGCCATGGCCTAAAGAATTAAATTCCACCTTCTATGATTGACATTCAAGATTATTCAAAATTTAGGCCCCCTTTGTGTCCTGAAGTTCCTCTATCCATATGGTTATTCTTGCCAAAGTGGTCTACTCATTGGGCTCTAAACACATTTTCTTCTCTACTCCTTGTGATTTTCTCACCTGAGCTGTCCTGCATACATTTCTGTACATCATATTGGCAAGTATTGCCATCTTGATAATAGTAATTCTCTGATCTATAAACGAGGGATGTCTTTCCATTTATTTGAATCTTAATTTCTTTAAATAATATATTTAAAATATATTTATATTTCCAGAGTAAAAAAAATTAAATTCCTTTGTTAAATTTATTCCTAAGAATTTTATTTTTTTTGAGTCTAAAAAATAGAATCTTTTCCTTAATTCACTTTCACTGTGCTTCTTACTAGTCTATAGGAATACAATTGATTTTTATATATTGATCTGGTATTCCTACAACCTTGATGAATTTATTATTTCTAGTAATTGTTAGTAGATTCTTTTAACATTTTCTATATCTATGATCATATCTTCAAATAGGGATAGCTTTGCTTCTTTTCTTAGCTAAATATTTGTTTGTTTGTTTTTTTTTCTTGCCTTAGTGCCTTGGCAAGAAATACTAGCACATAAAATAAAAGTAGTGAATGGATAATCTTTCCTGATCTTAAAGGAAAACCATTTAGTATGATGTTAGCTCTTGGATTTTCATAGATGCCCATTATCAGTTGAGAAACTATCCTTCTAGTCCTAATTTGTTGAAGGTTTTTATCATTAAATGGTATTGGATTTTGTCAAATGTTATTTCTGCACATAATAAGTTATATAGCTTGGGGATTTTTTTTTGTCCTTTATTCTATTGATATGGGGTATTACATTAATTGATTTTCAGATGTTTCAGATGTTTCAGATGTTAAACCAAACTTGCATTCTTGGGATAAATCCCACCTGTCTGTGATATATATATATATATATATATATATATATATATATATATATATCTTGATATATATATATCAAGACTAGATTCTGTCTGCTAATATTTGGTTGAGTATTTTTACATCTATACCCATTAGAGATATTGGCCTTTGATTATTTTATCTTTGTCTGGGTTTGGTACAAAGTAATAGAGTATATTAGCTTCATAGAGTACTTTTGAAAGTATTCCCAACTCTTGTATTTTGGGGAAGAGTTTATGCAGAATTGCTGTTAACTACTTAAATGTTTGTTAGAATGTGCCAGTGAAGCTATCTGAGCCTAGATTTTCCTATATAGGCAGTTTTTGAAAGTACTAATTAAATCTATTTGTGTTTGTTCTATTTAGATTTTCTGTTTCTTACTGAGTTACTTTTGGTAATGAATCTAGCGGTTTTCTCTTTCACCTAGTTTTATAATTTTATGGCATATACTTATCCATAACATCCCCTTATAATCCCTTTTATTTCTGTATAAATGTACAGAATTTTGTACATTTATGTATGTATGTTTGATGCTAGTATATTCATTCTTTCTAATATTGGTAATTTGAGTGTTCTATCTCTTTTTTGCATTAGTTTAGCTATAGTCTGCCATTAATATTAATCTTTCCAAATAACCAACTTTGGTTTTGTTTATTTCCTCTATTGCTTTTCTATTCCTTACTTCATTAATTTCTCTTCTTCTTTTTCCATTTTCTTAAAGTAAGAGGTTAGGTTATTGAGCTATTATTTTCTTTATTGACATAGGCATTTACAGCTTTTAATTCCCATATAATGACTAATTTATCTGTACTGCATAGTCTTGATGTGTTTTGTTTTCATTTATTCATCTCAAAGTAGTTTTTCTTGTAATTTCTTCTATACTTACTGGTTATTTAGCAATATGTTGCTTAAAAATTTCCACATATTTTTTAATATCCTAACTATTTTTCTGTTATTGATTTCTAATTTCAATCCATTGTGATCATAAAACATATTTTGTGTGCCTCCAGGCATTTTAAATTTATTGGCTCTTATTTTTTGGTGAGCACATGCTCTGTCCCAGAAATGTTCCCTGTGTACCTGAGAAGAATCTGTATTATGCTGGTGGCACCTTGTATTTACTGGCTCTGTTAGCTCTAGTTGGTTTGTACTATGTTTAAAGTATTCCATATCCTTGGTGATCTATTGTCTAATTGTTTAACCCATTATTGAAAGTGAAGTATCGAAATATCCAACTATTATTGTTGAAATACCAACTTCTTCCCTGATTTTTTTTTTTTCTGTTTTGCCTTATATGTTTTAGGGCTTGGTTTTTAAATGTGTATGTTTTTCTAATGGTAATATTCTCCTGATGGATTCTGGAATATTTCTGTCACATCTAGTAACTTTTTCTGTTTTAGTATCTATTTTATCTGTTATTAGTATAGCCACTGGAACTCTCTTGGTTCTTGTTTCATAGAACATATTTTCTATCCTTTTAGTTTCAACCTTTTTGTATTTTTGAATCTAAAGTGAGTGTCCTATAGATAGGGTAGAATTGGATCCTGTTTTTTATACATATGTTTGCCTCTTGGCTTGTTTTTGGAATCTAAACTGACAATCCCTGCCTCTGATTAGGTTTTTAGACTAACTGTAAAGTGAATATGTTACTGAGTTCGCTTCCTAAATAGCAAGGAACATATTTTTTAAAAAGGTACTGCTACCAACTATCCCTGATATATTCATACTGTTTAACTTTATAGCTAAACAATTGTTATGCACCATTTTTGTTTGATTTTACTATCACATTTTTTATAATCTTGAACCTATTTTCTGTTTTGGTGTAGACAATAAAGTGATACAAACTTCAGACTATATCATAAAGTAGATGAGTTTTATTATGTAGCCAGGATACTGTCATCTATTGTAACTTTATTTATATAAAAGAATATTAAGAATGTACTGTGAGAATGAAAATAGGTACCCTAGGCATGGCAATTCCAAACAACATCTAGAAACACATATATTATATAAACACACATTTGCCTTTCCCCAAAACTCTTCACTTTGATATCTGAGTTCTAATTTATTGAGTATTGATTTCCCTTGCTTGCTTCTATTTTTAATGTTTGTTGATGACTGACCTCCAAGATAGATTTGATTTTCTGTATCAATTTCAGTATGCTGAGGGATACAAAATCCAATTTCCATCTTGTCTCTACTCTGGAAAAGGGGTAGTCCCTAGGCTCTGTGACATACCAGTACTCCCAGATACATTTGTACTGGCCTCATACTCCCAGGTCATGGGGATTTATTCCTATTATGTTTGTTGTAGGTCAGGTTTACACTAATGATTTGTTAACACTATCAAATAAAAACAAGCTTAATTAAATCCATAACCCCAATCTTTGAATAATTAAAACTATCAGATTCTCAGAAATTTTGTTGTTCTACATTAACTAGATAACATTTTCTGCTTTTGCAATTGAGATCTTCATAGTTACGCTATTAAATGATTATGGCTTGGTTTTGCAGTATAACTTCTTTGCGAATAAAGTTTGAAGATGGTGAAAGCAATGTAGGTAGTCTCCCAAAATGATAGTGGATTTTGAAACTACCATTGTTGCTGCTGCCTGTAGAGTACTGTGCTACTTGGAACACTGCCTGGGGCTCAAAGTCAGCAAGACTTCTTATTTACAGGTCAGCTCAAGTTTTTGAAGCTGAGCCACTCCATCTCCAATTGCCATGGGCAGTCCCAATTCCAGCGTGGTGTGTTAGCTCCTGTAATTTCTGAGCTGTTAAGGTAATGACACATGGCTTCAAACTGTGCTTCAGAAAATTGCTTCTTAAAATCCTTTACCATTCCTGGATTTCATAGTGCACATTTATTGTAGTTTTAAAGCAAAAAACTATATTCTTTTTGCCTGAAGCTAATTGTGTAAACGAACCACTCCCCCATTGTGATACAAAAGAAAACCCCACTAGCTCATATCTCACAATGATTTCATCCCTTCTTCACTTATATAGGAGTCTCCAGCAATGACTAGAAGAATATGGAATCTTTCATCTGTTGTCAAAAAACTTAATACATTAAATACTTTTCAAGAGACACATATTTTCTGAGTCTAATAAATGAATTTTGCATCCATTTATTCCAACAAAAGCATTGTTTAGAATACTAAAATACCATACTGTGTCCCTTGTCACTTAGTGAAGTATTGAATAATTAATCACAGTCTGTGATTTCTTTTTTAAGATTGCAGAACACCTATGGATATCATGGGAATTCTTTTAATGAGAAATAATGAGTATCTTTTCCATAGCTTAATGTATTGGACATATATTTATTAAGAGATATTATTTTAGGGACACCTGGGTGGCTCAGCGGTTGGGCATCTGCCTTTGGCTCAGGGTGCGATCCTGGATTCCTGGGTTCGAGTCCCGCATTGGGCTCCTTGCATGGAGACTGTTTCTCCTCCCTCTGCCTGTGTCTCTGCCTCTCTTTCTGTGTCTCTCATGAATAAATAAATAAATAATATTTTAAAAAGGAGAGATTCTAGTTAACTTACATAAATGGGAATTGCCTTTGAGAAGACTGGGTAGGAGAATAGAGAGGAAAAAGCTCGAAGCATTCATAAATGTCAGAGTTTTATGGAAACATGAAGAACTTTAACATGAAGTAAATGTGAAGGTAAGGGGTTGCATAAAAAAGAAATATGTACTTCAAGTGATCAATGAGAAATACAATTCTAGCAATCCAAACTGCTTTGACTCCTTTAAATTTTTCAAAACACCATCAATCACAATACATTAATGAATCTAGAACTAAGAGTTTGGTTTTTTTGCTTGTTTTTTTTTTTTTTTCTGACCCTGTTTTCATATAAAAGTAATTAATTCTAATTCTAATAAGTATAAAAGGATTTGGAAACGCTTGTAACAACTAATACAAAAAATGCCCTTCATAAAAACAATGACAAAATAAATGCCTAGAGACTTCGATGTCCAAATTTTCTAATCTGAATTATTTTAATGAAGTGATGAACTCATCATCATAATTGGTTATAGGAGGGGAGTAGAGAGTAGTCTTGACCAAAAATGGTTTAGGATTTGCCTTTAAATGTCTGTCCTGGGGATCCCTGGGTGGCTCAGGGGTTTAGTGCCTGCCTTCAGTCCAGGGCGTGATCTTGGAGTCCTGGGATTGAGTCCCATATCCGGCTCCCTGAAGGGGGCCTGTTTCTCCCTCTGACTGTGTCTCTGCCTCTCTCTCTCTGAATAAATAAATAAAATCTTAAAAAAAAAATTCTGTCTTGTATCTTTTAATGAAGCATTAAGAAAATTGTAGTTCGGTAGGTGAGAAATGTCAAACTACACTAGACTCTGAGGGTATCTATCTATTTACATGCATACATCTATATAGATTCATGATATATGATATTTGGTGTATATCCCAAGAAAGAAACATTGCTCCTAATGCTTACTTTAAGTAGTATTCAAATAAGTTGATTTGTAGAACTTTTTTTTCTATTTTCATTTGAACCTCAAACATTTTGAAAGATGAGAAGGACATCCGTTACTTTCTGTGTTAACATTTGGAACAACTTGAGGCTACCAGACTCTAAGAAGCAGCTTTGGGTTATAGTCAAAGATTTTTAAGACACTAGCTCCCTGCCACCTGGTCTTTAGTCATTATCACTTCCTGATTTTTAAAAATTTCATTTCAAGTCCCTTGTCATTCACAGTGGCAGTGATACCTCAACAGAGAGGTGAGTCCAAGGCAATGAACAATCAGAAGGCTCTGACTTGAGTACCCCCCACCTCCATTATGTATTTCTATAGTCCCTACAATTGCCAAATCTCAAGGATAATAGACTAAAGGATGTTATATTTATAAAAATTCCAAGGTTCACACTTTTTTGTCATATTTTCATTGTCACTTTTGCTCTACATGTCTACAATGACACATTAATACATAAGGAGTCCTATGCATTACGGGTTCTGTTGTTACATCTGGTTAGAGGAAATCTCAGAGGCTGAAAAATGAAACCGTTTATAGGAGATCAAAGTAAACTATAGCTCAACACTCAATCATATTTCACAATTTTAGCTGCTTTCCACAAGATGTAATACGTATTATTTTTTTCCTTTTTAGTTTTGAGTGTAGTCTAAATATGCCATAATATCCATTCTAATTTCTTTGTTGATGGAAATGTATGTATATGCTGTTTTTTCTTATTTTTCCTTATTTTTTATTGCACTGTTATTGACATAGCATGATCTGTAAAATACCACTAAATTACTGAAATTTGTTAAGGTATTGCTGTGTAACCAGGAGTCAATTTTTAAAAATGTCTCATACAGAACTTTAAAGAGTATGTATTTTCTTACTGTTGGGGGAAGGATTGCATACATAAGCATTAGCTCAAGTTTGCTAACTATACTGTTCAAATATTGGCTAGCATTTTTCTGCTTGATATCTCAGTTTCTGAGAGAAGTATACAGAAATCTGAAAAAGGAATAATTATTGATTTGCAAATTTTATGTCCTAAAATGGCAGTTTTTCATGTGTTTAAACCTTAATACATGTAAAAACATTGTGATGTTTTATGTGTGTATAGGTGCAGGATTGTTATACTTTTCTAATAATTTGTTTCTTCAACACTACTGAATGACCAATAATCACCCTATATTAATTCTCAAGGGCTATTGTAACTAAATACCACAATGCCCATAGCTTAAACAACAGAAATGCATGGGCTCACAGATCAAGGTCTGGCAGAGTTGATTACTTCTGAGGTTGTGGGGAAAGGTTATGTTCTAGGCCTCTCTCCTCAGTTTATAGATGGCTGTTTTCATATTCCCAGGATGTGCTCCCTGTATCTGTGTATTTGTCTCTCAATTTTCCCTCTTTCATAAGGAAACCAGTCATACTGGATTAGGACCCACCTTAACAGTATCTATAAAATTTCTCTCTAAATAAGGTCACATTTTGGGCACCTGAGAAGCTCAGTTGGTTAAGCATCTGCCTTCAGTTCAGGTCGTGATCTCAGAGTCCTGGGATGGAGCCCTGCATTGGGTTCCCTGCTCAGCAGGGAGTCTGCTTCTCCCTCTGCCTCCCCCTGCTTATGCTCTCTCTCTCTCTCTCTCATAAGTAAATGAAATCATTAAATAAATAAATAAATAAGTTCACATTTTAAGGTACTGGGGGGTTAGGAATTAACCTATAAATTTTGGTGAAATACAATTCAGCCCATAATAAAGCTCTTTCAAAAGTCAGTAAAATATGGGATATCTCCCTTTTTCCTCAACATTTTTGTGACATTATGTTTTAGTTTTGTCATCTGCATGTGTGTACATTTGTGTATATGCATATATGCTTGCATATATACTTTTTAGAATCAGTTTTAAACTATGGATTTTGCCCGATAAGCAAATAATATTTTTATTTAATATGATTTCAAATACATTTAAATTTATTACCATTGTATTAACTTTTTCCATTAACCAAAATTTTATTTTCTTGCCTTCTTTTGAATTGATCGTATTTTTCTGAATTAAAATTGTATATTTCTATTATTTTAGTTACTACACTTAAATTTTTGAGTTTGTGATTTCTTGACTGGCACAAGCCAAGTGTTTTAATTAATTTTGTACCTTGGGATTTCTATACTCCAATGATCATGTAAATGTAAATCTCACATCTACATATGGTCTTTGACCATAACCAACTGTAATGTTTTCCAGAATCATCAGCATACATTTGTGTGGGTTCCAGGCATATTTACTCACCTCTGGCTCTAAACTCTTCATAATTACATCCAGTTAGATGCTTTTCCTTTATAAATGCTCTTCCTGTTTTATCTTTTTTTAAAAAATTTTGATTTGATTTTTTTGTTTGTTGTGGGCATCATCCTATTCATTTGCTCTAGACTGAGATTCCCATACCAACCACATAGTCCCTTGCTCTCCTAGTAAATATATTGTTTCTTCCACATACTTTTCCAGAAAACAGATTACTTAATACTTTCTATTGTTTAGAGGATTCTAAGTCTCTAAAAATCCAAGTTTTTTTCTAACTAGATTTAGTTCTTACACCCCAAAACATTGTAACCACTTCATGTGGATAATTTAGATCAGGTTATTTAGCCTCTATTCAACTTGTTTAGTCTACATGGTATTTTCTTTTTTTTTTTTTTAAAGTTTTTTAAAATTTTTATTTATTTATGATAGTCACAGAGAGAGAGAGAGAGAGAGAGAGAGGCAGAGACACACAGGCAGAGGGAGAAGCAGGCTCCATGCACCGGGAGCCCGACGTGGGATTCGATCCCGGGTCTCCAGGATCGCACCCTGGGCCAAAGGCAGGCGCCAAACCGCTGTGCCACCCAGGGATCCCTACATGGTATTTTCTTCTAAAATTTGAAGAATTGGAATCTCTACCAATTCAAAAATAACTAGAATTCTCATTCTAGCTCCTCCTAGTCCTGGGTATGCCATTCCATAAAAGACCTAGGTCTGTGTTCTTTGCAAAACACCAGATGTCTTCTCTTCTTTTGGTGGATGACTCATTGGAAGTGTTCTTAAGTAATTGTTCCACAGGAGACAAAAAATTGGAATGATTTGAATGCATCTCCTAACTTTTTAGAGAAAATAGTTTTGTTCTTAAAAAAATAATGACTTCATGAATTACTATTTATCATATTATATATCATAGTAATGTAGTGCATTTTATGGACTTTAAGTAGCTAGCAAGTGGTTTTTATTAAATAATATGATAGAGACATATGATTTATTTAAAAATTTTTAGTCATAGGTCCTTCCTTAAATGGTCTTCATTTATTCCTATGGGCACCTGGGTGGCTCAGTTAAGCATCCAACTCTTGATCTCAGCTTAAGTAGTTGTAAATGAAAGCCCTGCATTAGGCTCCATGCTGGGTGTGGAGCCTACATTAAAAACAAAATCTTCATTTATTTCTAATATTTTTGGATATATTAGCATACATGAAATTAAGAATATTCTCTAGAAAAGAAATTCTCCGGAGTCAGTTGACCAATATATGGATGATGGATAGCCAGATAAATGATGAATAAATAATTAGATAGTACATACCCTTTCCAGAGATAAAAATGCAGTTTAAAATTCTTTACATTAGATCATTCCCATACACACAAATTCCAAATGTGCACCAATATTTATGTGCAAGATATGAGAAGATAATACTATTTTAATTTTATTTATATATAATGTGTTTTATATATAGATGTCTATAATAATATTATGTATAAAATAAATATAAATATGTGTATATGTATAGTGTGCGTATATATGTATAGTCTGTGAGCCAGAGCCTTAAAGTTGAATCATTTTTGTTAATGATTAAATTTAAAGAAATTCTCACTCATTTTACAAAGTATGTTTAGAACACAAAATGAGCTTCATAGAAATACATATTCTGTCTATGTTTGAGATGCAGATTTAAACATTGATTCATTTCTGATGCTTGAAACAAAAGCCAGTAAATTATCTAATACAAGAACTAAAACATAGCATATGGAGTTATATTTACGGTTCAGATTTTAGCACTACTTATATTTAGTACATCATCCTTCATTTTGTATATTCATGAGCAAGTAAAAAGGTTTTACATTGTTTTTTAAAAACTCTCTCATTCCGATAAATGTTGAGGACACTCAACTAAATATGGCTTTTAATAAAGCACATCTTTCCTAAAATGGAAGATAGGATTTCTGTCTGAGCTATTCATGAACTCAATTATCTTACTAATAAACTATATTTATTGCAAATGAAAATGCATTATACATGACATTCCAGTCTCAAATAAAAGCTGTCTATACCTCTTCAACTACATGTCATGTAGTTCCTCGTGCAGTGTGGTCACTTATGTATAAGAAGGCACAGAGTAGACATTAAAGATCCCATGAAAGAAAAGAGCTATTTTTCTACCTTTTCATACAATCTGGCTAAAAAAAGCTTTGTGTTTCTTTAGCAGAGGAAGTCAGGAAAAGAGTGAGCCCAAGAATGCTTTCATCTTCTTCGTATCATATATCATCTCCTCATATATACCTCTTTTGCCCCCGATCAGAAAAATGTCACATGTAAAAAACATCAAACTTTACCTCAAGTAGATTTCATGGCAGGATACATAAAATACTGTTGATGCATTTGGATTTTCAAAGTTTTAAGGTTCTTTGGAATAAACAAAATCACTAAAGAAGAAACAGCATCGTATTTGTGTTGCATAGAAAATGTAGAGAAGAGGGACACCTGGGTGGCTCAGCCATTGAGTGTCTGCCTTCAGCTTAGGTCATGATCCCATGGTCCTGGGGATCGAGTCCTGCATCAGGCTCCCTGCATGGAGCCTGCTTCTCCCTCTGCCTATGTCTCTGCCTCTCTCTCTCTGTGTCTCTCATGAATAAACAAATAAAATCTTAAAAAAAAAAAAAGAAAAAAATGTAGAGAAGAATACACACACATATACACACACATACAAAACTGAAAATAACATTTACATCTGGACTGTAGATATGAAATACAAAGGTGTATATATCCTTGGGAAATACTTGAAATTTTAATTATGCTCAATATTACTTAAAAAATGAAGCATCTTATAAAACAAAGTCAATTAAATGAAATACAAATAAAATGAATAAAGCAAAAGGTAATCTGTATGATTATATTAAAACCATATCTGTAAAGGTGACTGAATTTTCAAATTGTCACTTGACAGACAAGTTTTTAAAACCCCATGTCCCATTTTCAATAATTTTGTTCTGCTATTTTAGTATCTGCTTATGTTTAATGAGCCAAACATATTGACTAGGTGACATCCAAGTTAACATGTGGTCAGTGTACAAAAAGTAAGATGAGATATCATACAGATTTTGTCTAAACTTAAATAAAATGTTAAAATGACAAATGAATATGATGAGAAACCTAAATTATTATGTGTATGTTATTGTTATTTGCAATATGTTTACTGTGGTTTCAGAGGAACAAATTATACTTCCATGAAATTTAGCTTCATCTCACTTTGTTGGATTTTGAAAGGCCACCAAATGTCAAGCTTTTGGGACTTATTAAACTTTGTCTTTCAAAATGTAATATAATTATAAGTTGTTTTGGACTTAAAAACATATCAATCAATAAACCTTTAGGACATAGTAAGTTTTGTCCTTAAATTTCTTTGTAAAAAATTATTTTGGACCTTAGGAGGAAATAACCAATACATTTTTACAATAATGATGTGTATCATCAAACTCCAAAAACATCTTTCCTCACTAGGATTATTAAAACTATAAGAATATTTTCACTAAAATGAATACTGCATTTTACATAATACTTCTAAATACTGGGAGATTTGCCTGTTTTTAAATGTTTATTTTATAGTTGGAAAACAGTAGAGTTATCACCCTGAGAGCCCCTCTGGGCAAGATACTACATGAAATCTTTCCCTAAAAGTTCTGGAATAAAGAATTTCTTAAAGAAATCTACCAACAACTGCAACCACTCCCTACATATGGTTGCACAGTATTTTAAGAGAATTTATTAAGTGAAACTCACCTACTTTACTAAGTATTCAATCCTGAGTACAGCTAACTTGTCTATTGGGTTGTATTTTAATAGCTACAACAAAGTGCCAACATTAGAAGAAACCTCATAGCAACACCTTTTGTTAAAGCCAAAAACATTTCCAATTTTTTCTGATAGTAAATTCAGATTGCTCCTGAATTGCTCAGATATGAAAAATTTCAATTTTGACATCTTACAAGTGGTAATGATGACAAGTTAGGGAAAGGCAGAGATTGAGCAAGGCTCTTTGAAGGCTTTTTCCCTCATAGTGTTTGTATTTTCCAGCCAAATGTAAAAATGGCAAGCTCCTCCAAATAATGATACTTTCACTGACTGTTACCTAATGTTCTATAAATTAGAGCCTAATGACGGTTAAGGTAAGTGCCTTCCCAGAAAAATCTGGCCATTGTCTAGGTTCTAGATATGAGAGATGGAGTGGACTGAGGAAAGCAGCATGTATTACATGTGCCAGACTTATCATAGATCTTTCCAGATGTTTTCTCTGAGTGCAAAACCCATTCTCTCAAAATTCCTGGAGATCATATAATCTCCTGAATTTTGAAATGAGAGATTTTCCACAATACTCAAATTAAGAAAAAATATTTCATGATATTCTTTTTATTTCTATATATGGTATATAAAACTAGTAGCTTACAATAAGAAATATTTCTCAAAAAGTAATCCCTATGTTTTTTATAGACTTTAATTTTGCATTACTTCAAGATATGTTAGAAAATGAAAAGATACAAGATCTTCAGTATGTTGAAGGGTTAAACGAACTAATTTGTTTTAAATTGGTGATTTCTCTGCCAGGGGTGTGACTACAGGTTTAAAGTGCTGAAGTCCTAAGTGCCTGACTGCCTTATTCGGAGAAATTCCCCATTCAGGGCTCAAGAGCAGTAAATTGCTTAGTGTTTCTCTGAGGAATCAGCTGGCATTCCCCGGTCTCTGCAAACTGGACAGCAGGTTCCTTTCACCAATTCAAGACTAGGACATGGAGCCGGTGGACAAGTCTTCACCACGCAGGTGACCTGGCCACTCTGAAAAGCAACATTCAAAGATTATTTCCATGTTCCTTACACTGGAACTATCTTTTTAAAAGTTTCTTAAAGTATGTAATCTGATTGGCTGACTATCTTAATATAAAAATTAACTGAAGTATGAGCTAACTTTTACATGTAGTTCCTATTAATGCTTTATTTCTACATTTGCACCATAAAAAAGTAAGGCTGGATGTACTAGACTATAAAACATTACCTCCCAATCTGTAGGGCATGGGATGTGGGAAAAGGCAGGAGTGATTCATGTCAGTTCTGCTCAAAAAACAATAAAGACTGAGCTTTTTCCTTTTGGTGGATACCATGATAACATTTTTAAATATTTACCAAGTGCTTTCAGGCAACATTTGTAGTGAGCCTGACTGGAGAATAAGGAGATGAATTCAAGACCCATTTCAGCCTCTGCTTACTTGTGGTGGTCTTGGGCAAAGCTCAGTAAACATCCTGAGTGTCAGCTCTCTCAATGATTAGTGAAAATGTGAAAAGCTCATATAACATTTGGCAAGTGCTCATTAGATAGTGGGCCTATTTACATCAATAATCAGAAACCTCAAAATCTCACATCAATATCTTGACTTGAAAAATATACCTAGAATCTATTCACAAAAAGAAAATCTTTTTCTTTTGTGAATTTTTCAGGTATATCTCAACCAGCAGGCTAACAGAAGTAAAAGAAGAGGAGAAAGATGGAAAAACTTCTAGCAGCACACACCTTACACATACAGCTAATGCAGTCTTCTTTCATCCAGTGTTCATTGTCTTTTCTTCGAATCCCTTTATCATCTGTGCATCCTGCCTGCCTGAGGCGTGCCTCCAGCTTGTTTATCTAAAAGAGGAGGCGAAGGAAAGGAAAGTGGGAATTGAAATAGTACCAACAAAGCAGATAACTAACACAGTTTGATCAAATGCCCTATTCTGTAAGCACACACCTAGAGGGCAAAAGAAACTTCAAAGCCAACATAATTTTTCCTAGCATTATTTTTTACCAAAAACTTAATGAATCTGAGTCATCCAGTGTCTAAGCTAATACATAGTTCCCTATATATGGCAAAATGTTAAATATGGATGTAATATCTGAAAGAAGTCAGTTATAAAAGAATGGAATTAAAATCAAATGAATAGAATTACATATTTGAAAAGAATCTTAGTAAGCATTAATATTAATTCAACAAATCAATATTTTATTTAATTTTTATACTTAGGTTATCATAAACAACATTCCTTGAACAAATGTTTATTAGACTTCAAAGATAAAGCAAATAATCCAGGGTCTCAAGGAGCTTAAGACTTAGTGGAATAACAGACCAATAAATCACAGTGCTAAGCCAATTAGATAATGATGATATATCCGATGCAGAAGAAGAGCAGAAGACAAGCTTCTCCCAGTTCTGCTTCAGGAGGTAAGGGAAGACCTCAATGGGAAAAAGCATTTGAGCTGTAAGTAGATATATGACAAAATTATTCAGGAGAACAAGCAGGGAAAAGGCATATCAGACAAAAGGGAAATTTTGGCCAAAGCATGGGGACCACAAACAGGTCAGGAATATAATCTGCTGTGGAGGGTAAAAGGCACAGGGGAGGTGTTGGTGAGAGTCAAGGCAGCAAGAAAACTAGGACCTTAGCAGTCCTATAAATTAATTTAGATAGTATAGTCTCTAGAGGATGGGGAAAAATGGCAGTGATCACATAATGGCAATATGAAGACAGACTAGTGAAAGCAGAGAAAATGCAAGGAGGTCCACATGGGCTCAACAGAGAAAGGAGGATGTGAGAGTCAGGAAGAGACATTGAGTAGGTGGATGTGTTTGGTTGGATTGGGGTGGGGAGGGAAGAGAGAACACAAGATGACTCCAAAGTTCCAAGTTTCATAAGGTGCGTAAAGGATGGTGATGTTCACCAAGATATATCCTAGAGAATGCATTACAAAAGAGTAATGATTCATAGAGAAATTAAAGGTGCTTAATTGAGAAGAATTTTAGAAAGGATGAAAATAATACAGTTTTACAAAAGAAGAAAGGATGAAAATAATACAGTTTTACAAAAGAAGCTAAGTCCAAGAGCATTGAATGACTTATGAAGGTTGCAGCTGCAATGCTATGGGCTGAACTGTATCCCCCCAAATTCATACGTTGAAGCTCCCAATACCTCAGAATGTGACAGTATTTGGATATAAAGTCCTTAAAGAACTAACTAACTTAAAATGTGGTCACAGAGATGGGACCTAATCCACTGTGACTGGTATCGCTGTGAAAAGTGGAGATTAGGGTCCAGACACGCTGGGAAGTCTGTGTGAAGATACAAACCAAGAAGAGATACCATAGGAGAAACCAACCCTGTCAACATCTTGATCTGGGGCTTCCAGCCTCCAGAACTGTGAGAAATTATTTTCTGTTGTAAAGCCACCTCACCTGTGGTAGTTGTTATGCCTGTGCTAGCAATACATGTATCATTAGGGATAGATCCCATATTACCCATATTCTCAAAAGACCTTTCTAGTGTATATCTAAGAATCATTATGATTTATCCTCTAGTGACTGTTCCTTTCAGATTCTCTGATTTCTGTTATTTGGTTGGAAATGATATAATAATTTCAAATACTTGACCATGACTGTTTGTTGACAGAAACATTGTGCCCAAGAAAAATAAGGAGACAAACAATAGACCAGATTAGATGTCTTAAAGACCATAAAAGCAATGATTTGTTTTTAAATGGTTATTGAGCACCTGCTATTTGTCAACTAGTCCTAGGAGAAACTACAATGATAAATACTCCTGGTTTTCTATTCTTAAGGATTCTGCAATGTGGTGGAGGAGAGGGAATTTGTGCAAAAATAAATATGATACAAGCCCAGATGTTGTGTGCTATAAGAGTATATACATAACCAATATGGGATTTCAAGGGATTATTTTTAGAAAAATGGAATGGGAAAGGGAATAATCAGGGAAGAATTTACAATTTAAATGGTACTTGTGCTAAGCCTTAAATAAAGATGGCATTTAGAGAAATGGTAATGGTAGTTACCATTAATGGTAGTTTTTATGCACATGGGAATATGGGTGAGAGGGACAGTACATTTCAGCTAGAAGAAAAATGTGTGAATGAAGTAAATAAGAAGGGAGGATGAAAAGTGAGTAAGTTTGGAAAAAATTATGGAATATGAGAAAAAAATTATTTGGAAATCAGATAAAAAGATGAGTTAGGACTGCATTTTCAAGAGCCAAGAATACCCATGAACTTGGAATTCATTAAGGAGGCAAAAAGTCTTGATGTAAAAGTAAACAAACAAATAAATAATATTGATTTTGTAAAATATTTTACGACATTTGAGTTGAAGTAGGATAGCAGAATGGCCTTTGGGGATAATTTAGCTTTACAGTGCCTACACGTGGGAAGGCACTGTAAAACTCATTATTTTATTCATTATGCAGTAGGATTCTTACCTGTCCAATATATGCCAGCTAAACACTGATGAACTAAAAGACTAAATCTCTGGCTTTATGTAAGCAATGATGATGGAGATGATGATAAATTAAATATTGGGGGGGGGGATGATAAGGTTTTACGACTAGATGTGGACTAAATTAGTCATTCCCTGAGCAGAGTCATGAGTGTGAGAAATGAAAATCATAAAATTCTGTAGAGATATTAGTGATTATGGCCTAGAAGACTAAGACCAAAAAAAAAAAAAAAAAAACCACAACACTTTTATTTCTAAATATACTGAGAACATGAAAACATTAGGAAAGTTGAATAAGTTCCAAAAAATAAAGAGTAGAACAATTCTAAGATATAGAAAAGATATTTACATGGTAACTTCTGTTGTCAAAGAGAAAAGTATTACAGAGGAAAAGCAAATAGACAAATGATAGTAACACATCTATTGTAAACTTCAGGCACTTAGAACAATACTGTATTTTCAAGTGACAAAGAAATTCTTTAAGGGAAATAGTCTGAGAACTGTCTATGTACCATAAATATAAGAGATAGAATGCACGATAAAATTTTGGTCTGGACTTAATTACAAAGTCTTGAGAATAAGAGGCTCTTTGATGGGGAGTCAGAGAATATGCTGGATCATAACTTTCCTTTCCCTATTTTCCCATGTACTTATTGCTAGTATATCAAAATACAATTTATTATTGTATGTTTATCTTGTTTATCTTTTATCCTGTGACTTTGATGAATTTGCTTATTAATTCTAAGAGTTGTTTGGTAGATTTCTTGCAACTTTCCAAGAGGTAACTATATCATCTGAAAATAGTTTTCTTTCTTCCTTTCCAATCTGTAGACGTTTTTCTTTTCTTGCTTTATTGCACTGGTAGGAACTTCCAGCACTCTGTTTAATAAGAATGGTGAGAATGGGCACCCTTACTTTATTGGCAATAGTAGGAGGAAAGCATTCAACCTTTCACCATTTAGCTTATTAATACAGTGGGTTACATTAATTAATTGATTTTGGAGCATTAAACAAGCCTTGAATTCCTCAAACAATCCCCATTTAATTATATAATTCTTTTGGTTTATTGCTATATTCTCTGTTAAAAGGTGTCACATGCATATTCATGAGGATATTGGTATGTGGCTTTCTTCCTTTGCACTATCTTTGACTAGTTTTGGTATCAGATTAATACTACTTTCAAAAATGATAAGTATTCCCTCCTCTACTATTACTGGAAAATTGTTAATTTTTCTTAAACATTTGATAAAACTCTGACATTTGAAGCCATCTGCACCTGAGGATTTGGGGAAGATATTTTTTTTAAATTAATAATTCAATTTCCTTAGCAGTAATAAAGCTATTCAAATTATGTATTTCATAATTGGGTGAATCACAGTGGTTTGTGCTTTTTAAGGAATTAGTTCTCTTAATGTAGTTGTCAAATTTAGATGTGAAGATTTTTCCTTCTTTCTTCTTGCCATGAGTATATTTAGCTGTTAATTTTCCAGGTTCTTGAGGTAAAAACTTAGATTATTGATTTGAAAGGCATTCCTTTGGGGCACCTGGTTACCTCAGTGGTTAAGCATCTGCCTTTGGCTCCGGTTGTGACCCCAGGCTTGGGATTGAGTCCTGTGCCATGCTCCCCTTATGGGCCATGAATTATCTATCATTAGATTATCATTGACTACACTTTTTCCCACATCTCAGAGAAGAAACCTAGATGACTACTCCCTAACTTCTTTCCTATTATGGTTCTGGGTTAGTCTACCAATAAGAGGCACTCATGTAATATTGGAAAGGAAAGCAGTATTATTTTCAAGCACAGTTGTTAACAGGTATATAGGCTGAGCTTGAGGATTCTATGAAATTGCTAAGACTCCCTATGGCTTCCAGGTGAGCTCTTGTGAACCAAACAGCTTCCAGCACCTGTTTCTATGACCTCTAGGCCTATCATTCTTCCCACAGTTGTGAAAACCTATGATGTCTTGACATCTTGTATTAAAATCCATCCTATTTGGAATTACTAGAGGAGTTTCTCTTATTTTCACCAAAAGCTGATTTATACAGTACATCCCCTTGGGACATAAAATAAGCTTACATTTTATTTGTTTTTTATTTTATTTTATTTATTTTTTTAAGATTTTATTTTTAAATAATCTGTCCACCCCATGTAGGGCTTGAACTCACAATCCCAACTCAAGAGTCATATGCTCTACTGACTGAGCCAGACAGGTACCACCCCCCCACCCCATAAGCTCACATTTTAAATTGAATGTTAGTGTTTCATCTTTCTACTGAAATTTTTAAAAATCAACTGCAAATTTTTCATAGGAAATAATAAAATACTAAAAGAGAAAATTCCCTCTAAAATTTCATTAAAATTGATGTGGTATTCCAACTAATCTTATGTAAGTACATGCAAATTATTTAGTGACATCTGTGTATCTCCACAGTTCTATTCATTGGTATTCAAAATTAAGCATTTTTTTCTGAGTTGTGTCATAAGGTCTGAGATCTGGTCATGTATGACCTAATATCTGAAAAAAATGACTCTGAAAACTTAGGTCCATATAATAAAACAAATAAGCTCCATTTTTTTGCTACATCATGGCCCTAGAAATTACATCAAAATGTACAGAACATCTTATTTTCTTTTTTTTAAGATTTTATTTATTTATTCATGAGAGACACACACACACAGAGAGAGAGAGAGAGAGAGAGAAAGAGAGGCAGAGACACAGGCAGAGGGAGAAGCAGGCTCCATGCAGGGAGCCTGATGTGGGACTCAAACCCGGGACTCCAGGATCACGCCCTGAGCTGAAGGCAGACGCTCAACTGCTGAGCCACCCAGGCGTCCCAACATCTTATTTTCTATAAACAAATGATATGCTTGCAAGATAAGTTTCTAGCCTATAACACTTTAAATAAGTTCTAGCTCTGGCTAATAATATGTTATAATGACAGAGGTGTAAACGCCATAAACCTCAACCATAAGGTAATAAATATCTGTATGATAGGCTCCTAGAGAAAGAAAAATTATATACATAATACCAAAGGGTTGTGGAAAAAGCATATATCATATGAAGACTACAATTCAATTTTATTATGATCTTGACATTTATACAAAATATAGTATATGCTTATTTTATTAATTTAATTATTAAATTAAATGCAAACTTATCTGTCTTATTTAACTTGAATAGAACTTGAAATAAATGGTTTAAGAGATGAGATTTGAATGGCCTTGGTTTCTTTTAAAAAACCTGATGGTTTGACTCTGGTTGTATGTTTTATTTTACTCTATGTTCATTCAAAAAGATACCGGGGATCTGGGAACTTGTTCCAAAGTTTCAACTATTATTTATAAAATACTTACTGTGACCTAAAACAATTTGAACACCTGAGTAAGAGTTTAATTTTAATTAAAGGTATCAATTCTTATATAGCATCTCATTGTTCATTATATAACACCTCTACCCCCCACACACCCAGACACCCTTTACAGACTATAACAAATTGAAATAATTAAATGTTCTGAGTGTATTTATGGCTCTAGTTATCTCTACAATGATCAGAATCATATTTAAAGGGTAAATATAATTTACTATAATCCAGTGATTACAACCTATAACACCATGGAATTTGCAGACCACTTTCATTACTTTGATTCTATCACAGTTAAGGGACAAACATTAATGAATATCTTTTCTAGACATTCCATAATCACCTAATGAATGTAAATAATCAATAATGGAAAATGTCAAGACTGGCACTATCTCATAATCCCGTAAACATAATGCACCAAGCGTTAGAAAGTAAAGATAGAAACTGTGGCCAATAACTGAAGGTTGGAACCTTTTGTCATAGACAAGGGATGGGTCTCAAGAATAACAATGATCTCCTATGTGATGAGTACCTCTATCCTGTTTAATCTCCTTCTTCATTGTCTTTAACTTTACCATAAGAAATACACATGACTTTATCTGGATGCTCATCTTTCATAAAATAAAGAGTTTTGTTTTGTTTTTTTATTTATTTACAGAATATATTGCATTGATACTAATAAACAAAGCTGCACACACTGCACAATCAGGAATGTCCTTCTTAGCTAAGAGGATACATTTCAAATTAACTTGGACCATTAAAACTCAAGTCTTTATACAGTAAATGACAAATTAACAACAAATGTTAATTTCACAAATCCTCATAATCTGAAAATATGCTTTTCCTCTGAACTTTTGTCTTCATTCTCCTGTCCACCTCCGAGTGCTTCCTGCTTTGGTCATAGGTGTAGTTGCAGATGCTCCCTCAGAAAATATGCTCAATTTATCTCTATGTTTCAGTCTCAACTCTTTTTTTCTTTTTTCAATCTCCTTTACATGATCCAGATTGAGTTCTGACATGAGTCAATATTTCCCAATGCTGGTATTATGTCATATTTATGTATTCATTCAATTTTTATCTGTCAAGATTTTGCTGGATGTAATTCACTGTGTGCACAGCTCTGGACACTAATGCAACCTCTTTCCATCTGTGTGTCCAGCCACAGCTCAGAGAGCTTCTAACTGCCTTTCCCATCTTTGTTCACTCCTAATATACCCTTTATATTCATTACACATTCAGAACTTTTTTGAGTTCAAGAAGGAAGATTGGTTGTTTTTAAACAAATACCATGTGTCAGACACTGAGGATCCAGTAGTGAAACAGTCCCAGCTATTAAGAAATTTACAAAAAAAAATAAAAAAATAAAAAAAAAAAAAAAGAAATTTACAATGTAATATAAGAGACAGAGCAAGTTAACAGGGAAAAACACTTTTTCTTGATACATTTAGAAATATGTGCTACTTCAGGGTTTTACTGGACACCTAAGAGGGCCAGCTACTGCAGTCTGGGGGTATCTGGGATGCTTTTAATCACTACAGCACATATCAAAGATGAAATATCACCGACATGTAGATAAAATTGGACTAAAATGTTGCTTATGGATTCTACTCATGTCTGCAAACCCCTGGACTCAGTGGTGTCCCAGCGTTGTAGGTCACTCCAACCATTCCAAGATGGAATGACCTTTACCTTCAAGAATAACTTCACACTTTTCAGATTTATGCTCACACTCAGATTGTACAAGTGACTGCACATGTGGGTATCTGGTCACAAGGAAGGTCACTGATAGGGAGCACACTGATGCGAACCACGACTGCAGCCAGCCCCCCAGGGTAGCACACTCAGCAAACAGATAATCTTGCAGTTTTGTACAAGATAATATGTTTATGTTCAAAAGCAATAGTAATATGTGAAGTTCACAAAGTGCCTCTGCCATAACATTCCTGAAAGTCCAGAGGACAAAATTTATTCAGAATGGTTAAATAAATTGCAAAGGTCATAACTTGTGAAGGCAGAACTTCCTGGTGGCAGATCCTGGGTTCTTCTCACACCCCCACAAGGTTTTCCTCCCTCAAGGCCTTAATGGTATGAAACAAAGCATATGCTTTGCAGTGACATTAAAGTTGAAGAAGGAGCCAGCATAGTACCATGCCGTGAAAGAGATCAGACTTCCATTTCTGAAGAAAACCATCTAATTGTCATTGTAATACAAGCCAAATCTCTCATTGACTCGTTCCCAAATTATAGAAAAAATTAAATAAATCATGGGCCAGAACAACTGAGAAAATAAGCAAAAATGCAGAGGAGTGTGGAAATTTCATTTTTAACAATAGCTTTTTCAGAAAAGGAAAGCCAGACAAAGCAGTAATACCTAAGAGGCTTGTCTGGACTCCATTTCAATATATATATATATATATATAATATATATATATATATATATATTATATATATATATAAAAGAAAAGTATGTGTTGGCCCATTATAAATTATCTACATCCACAGAGATGAAGGCACCCAAACATAACTATTTAGAAAAGCACTGAGCAGGAACTCAGAAACCCACTGAGCAGAGAGCCCCCATCACTGGAACCCTGGGTATTGAAGACACTGGTATTTGGTAGAAAGGAAGTAGGTTTTACCCAAGTGCTCCTTCACTCAATTCAACTATTACAAGGAAACTCTCTACATAAATAATAACTCCCCATTATTATTGTTATTGTTGTATTTACATAGTCATTGGATAGATTTTTCAAATATAGTTATTCCAATCTATACAATAAAGGCGTGTTGGTTAGGGGAAAAAACAAACCTGTTCTCTGAGAGCTTTAATGGTTTTTTGAATTTCCACCGCAAAACTGCTGAAATCTTGGGCAAATTTTGTTTTTGCCAGAACTGTCATATTTTTACTATCTTCATCAATGTACAAGTGATCTTGCTGCCTGTTTACACAAAAAGCAAATAAAATGCTGTAAAAACAGAAGTTCCATGGTAAAAAAAAAAAAAAAAAAATCAAGAAATATTCCCCAGGCATTGGAATGTACATGACATTGTGACTCCTGTTCTGTGTGGCCATAAAAAGATGTGACTGGAAATATAAATTGAAATTAAATGACATATAAGAAGATAATCCAGAGGGATCCCTGGTGGTGCAGCGGTTTGGCGCCTGCCTTTGGCCCAGGGCGCGATCCTGGAGACCCGGGATCGAATCCCACGTCAGGCTCCCGGTGCATGGAGCCTGCTTCTCCCTCTGCCTATGTCTCTGCCTCTCTCTCTCTCTCTGTGACTATCATAAATAAATAAAAATTAAAAAAAAAGAAGATAATCCAGAGAGTCACATCTGTTTCACATATTTTACTGAAAATGATATTTTTTCTTAGGAAATAAAGGGAATGCCATGTAGTATTACTTATCTATTTGACATATTATTTAGATCTCAAATTTTGTCTTTTGCTAAAAATTGTTCACTTTGCAGTGACAAATTAAATATTATATTTTATATAGCATACAGGTGGGAAAGTTCCTTGCTCTATTATAAATTCATAGCAAGAACTAAATTAAGATAAGAATACTAGTCTGGCAAAAATCTAATCTTAAACCAGATGCAAAATAGCTCAGTATTGTTGATAATAAAAGGAAATAAAAAGTCTTGGGCTGAATTTAAAATAAGATTCCTAGAGCCTAACTGAAGCTCTCAAAAGACAGAGGTAAATGATGAATTTGGGAAATTGAAAGTTCCATCCCTCTATGATTACAATATATTATTAAAAATATTTATATAGAGATTTGATTTAGTTGATATACTATTCATGTCTCAAGTTTTCTTTTTTCCCCCAAATTTTGTTAAAAGTTCTTCTTTGTGAAGAAGCTATTGTAACTTTCAAAATTGTTCTGCTTTGTTCTGCTTGACATATATCTTCTATTGGTCAATAAAAAAATGGCTTGCCAGACACAGTACATTCTAGGAATGCGTAAAACAATTCCTAAGTGGATTGCTCCACCCTAGAGGCCATATTACTTTATTCAACGCACCCAGCTGTGCTGAAAAAGTCTCCAAGCAGCCCTATTTTTCAGATGAGAATACCGTAACTTAGAAAGTTGTCAATATGTTCATATCATATAGCCATCAAATTGCAGAGCAGGATGCAAATCGGGATTTTTAAAGACAAAATTTAGAAGTCCTTTCTTAATGTAGTGACATGGACATGTTAGGCCTGATCATATTTGTGTTTTTAGGTAGTGCAGAAGGAGAGAAGATACACAAGGATACCAGTTAGGTATTGGGGATGATGAAGGATACCAGATTTTTGGGGGTGGTGAAGGGAGCTGAGGGGGAGGATGGAAGGAAAACATAGACATTATGAATGTTGCTATATTTTAAATTTTTTTATTTTAGATTTTATTTATTTATTTATTTATTTATTTATTTATTTATTTATTCATGAGAGACACACAGAGAGAAGTAGAGAGATAGAGGGAGAAGAAGGCTTTTCACAGGGATTCTGATGCAAGACTGGATCCCTGGGCTGGGATCACACCTTGAGCCGAAGGCAGACGCTCAACTGCTGAGCCACCCAGGTGTCCCGCTATATTTTAAATTCTAATTAAAAACATAATGCTCAGCATAGAATTTGTAAGAAAAAGAAATAAAATTTATCAAGTTAAACTGATGTTAATTCATGAATAGTTTATTGAAAAGATAGCTCAATTTGTGACCAAGAGAGAATAAATACAAGAAAGATTGATGTGCAGAGAAAAGTAAAAGTGAAATCAGAGCCTAAGAGATCTGTGCACATTGAGTGAAGGGATTTGGCCCTCTTTGGTCTAAGCAAGTCTTATATTAAGCACAACAGAACTATTTACAAAAAGGTTACTGAAGTGTATATAGTTAAAAGACAGAACAAACCTTTTTACTATCATATCAACAATAAACAACAAAGCTCTGGGAGCACATGGAACAGATTTAGTTTCCTTAGACTGGAATTTAAGGCCTTTCTCTCTCTGCCTCAATCTCCTTTTATAGAACATTCTTCCAGAATGCTCTTCATGCCTAAGCATTGAACACACCAGTCCTTGAGAGTCGGAAGCTTTACCATTCTCCAAACACACCTAACTCTTCTTCCCCCTGCCACTTTGCTCACTGTTTTTTCAGACTGGGAAGCCTTAAACCTTCATCAAAATCTTACTATCTTTCTTAAGGTATGACCTGTGCATAGGCTATGTAAGCCCAGTAGGATTATCCACACCTTGTTCTCAACTACATAACATTCTAATTGGATTTCATATCAGGACTTACATGAACACTTTGTTTAAAGAGCTGACATTTGTATATAGTAGCATTTAAAAAATATATGGCATAAAGTAGCACTGTTTGCTATCCTTTTATGGAATGCCTATAAAATGCCGCATCCTACATTACCATTAAGTGCTTTACATATATATATTTCCAACATAATAATCCCATAAAGTCAGTATTATTATGATCATTTTACAGCTGAGGAAACTGAGACTCTGAAATTTGACATATTTGTGGTTATGCAGTAGTGGAAACAGGGTGTGAACCTGTGCCAGAATCTGAAGCTTCACCCATCCCTCTTATCAGATGGCCCTACCTTCTCTCCTAGACTATAAATCTTATAAGACAGAGACCCTGAGACCCTGTCTTGTTCATTTCTGCAGACTTCACAAATTCTCACTTGTGATTGAGGGCAGGATCTCCAAAAATGTATTTTGAATTTGACTGAATTATAATACTTAGGAGGCTGCTACAAAGACAAAGTTAGTAGTTTATGGTAACAAAGTGTCTTCAATAGTATTTTTCCTAGGGAGCTGTGAATTACAATGTTTTTATATTTGTTTCTCATAATTTAATTATACAAGCATCTACTGAATATTTACTCAGTGAGAAGGAGCTATTGCATATACCCATGTTCAAGTCATTGTTTCTATTTTCAGAAACTTCCAAGACAATTATGAGGAGAAACTTTGTAAAGAAGTAATTATAGATGAAGCTTATATGTAAGTGTCACAAGAGATTAATCTGAGATCCTAACAGATTTCAAATGAATAAGACTAACATTTCTTGATTTCCTAGGGGTTCAAAAATATTCCATCTTGGTCACAAATTAAGCCTTCCTTGCAATACACTATACATGAATTAAACTCAACTTAACTTGACAAATATTATTACTTTTCTTAAAACAATATGCTGACTTTCCTATTTTTAAAAATAATTTAAAAAATAGCAATACCCATAACGTGATTTAAGGAATGAAAAATAATATTTACAATGTACAATTTTCTATACTTTATTGAGAAATAGTTATTGTGGAGCATGCCCTAGATATGCTTTTCCAGAGTGAAAAGGAATCCGTATTTATTACAAAATTCATTTATTTGTTCATTGTTGTGTAATTTATCCTACACATATATGAGTCAACTATGGTTTCTATAAAGCCCCTCAAATTGTATATCTGAAGTAAATCTATGATAAATATCCCAAAGAAATTAGACATTTCTGTACATACCTACTAATTAGATCACTTAACTCTTTATCTTTCTCATCAGGATAGCTGTATTGAGCAGAGCGTTTCTTTCGAGATTCTTGCGTGAATGTTCTGAACTGTCCTCTACTTCTACAGTCTGTGGGGAAAAAGTATCCACATCAGCATAGTGTGAGATTGGCATCACCTTCCCATCTAAAGCATCTGTTTAACTAGGGAGGGAGATGGACAGCTATTCAGTCAGTTCAGTATTGCTAAGTTATAGGTTTCTGGTTTTGCATGTGGCTCCATCTCTGTTTTTGCCAAAGGCAGATGAGACATCAAGGAAATTTGCAAAATCTGTAGAGACTCCACAGGGAGAGCAAGCTGAATCAGAGCAAAGACACTGATCACAGGGTACATCTTGTTCACTAAAAGACTTGACAATGGGGAAAAGAACAAAAACATGGTAGACAGAATGCTTGAAATTCTGAGCTCCTCAAATTACTTTATCAACACCTGCTACCAACTTGAGACTATTTTTTTAATGACCTCTACCACATAAAAATGTCCATGTAGTTAGTTAACACTGCTGCACACTTAAAATGGTTAGCATAGTAAACTTTCTGTTATGTGTTTTTGCCACAATAAAAACACATGAGAATGTTATGAAAATTTTTATATAAATATGAAACAAGAAATTCTCTTTAAATTTCATCTGAAAACAGTTGCATTAGAAACTAGGTACACTGAGGAGAAGAAAAACAATAATGCAGGAACCTACCTTTCCAGATGGTAAAACTACTATATATCAAACAAACAAAAAAAGAAAAGAAAAGAAAGAAAGAAAAAAGAAAAAAAAATTTTATTTATTTATTTTTAAAAAAATTTTTAAAGACTTTATTTATTTATTCATAGAGACACAGAGAGAGAGAGAGAGGCAGAGACATAGGCAGAGGGAGAAGAAGGCACCATGCAGAGAGCCTGACGCGGGACTCGATCCAGGGTCTTCAGGATCACACCCTGGGCTGCAGGCAGCGCTAAACCACTGCGCCACCAGGGCTGCCCAAGAAAAGAAATTTTAATACCGGTGGAAAAAACAGATTGAAACGGAACATGATAACCATCCCAGAGCATTTTACTCTGAACTTCAGTCTAAAAGATTACTCTGGACAGCATATATTGGAAGGGAACAAGGGATTACCCTATAGCTTTTTCTGTGGGCAATAAGCAAGTTATTTCTTAGGGAAGGGGAAGTAAAAACAACTAATCTGCACTTTAACATAGATAAGTTAAAATCAAGAGGAATATGTCCCATGATAAATTGTTAAGCAAAGCTGAAGATAAAATTTAAGTTGATTTTTTAAATAACAAAAAACTGCAAATGCTATAAAATTAGACACTAAATAAAAGTAAAACTTTATTATACAATATGAACTCACCAATATTAAAACATATAGAAAATAAACTGAAATGACAATATGCCAAAATGGAAACAGTGATGTGTCTAAATCATTGGATATAGTTGTTATTTCTTTTTTTTCTTATTCTACCTCTATCCTTTGTTTTGTCCCAGTTTTCAATAAGAAAGTCATAATTTATATAATTTTTAAAAAGTAAATGTGGGTGGCTCAGTCAGTTAAACATCTCCCTTCAGCTCAGGTCATGATCTCAGAGTCCTGGGATGGAGCCCAGCCTGGGGCTCTCTGGTCAGTGGGGAGTCTGCTTCTCCCTCTCCCTCTGCCCCTCCACCCAGCTTGTGCACTTTCTCTCTCTCAAATGGATAAAAAAGATCTTTAAAAAGAAAATAAAAACAGTAAATATAAGTAAGCAGAAAGAAATGGGTTATTCCAAAGTCTGAGTCACTTCAGTGGAGTGAGCAAGCACTGGGACAGACTATGGACAATCAAGGAGGAACGTGGAAGAATGTGGAAGTAAAGTAAGTAAAGTAAAGTAAAGTAAAAAGTAAAGTACATTACCCAGGGACAGAGATGTACTCAAGAAGGATGGTATAACTCTTGGCAATAACAAACTACCACAACCGGGCAAGCTTTGCCAGTGAACTGGTGGGAAATGCATGCTGCTGAAAATGTTTCATGTATTACTTTTAAACTATAGTATCCACATGTTATAGATACATCTATGTAATATATACTAATGGATCTATACATGCCTACTTTTACACCATCACCTCAACCTAGCACCTTATAAATAACTAATAATCCATAAATATTTGCAGATCTGGGTGAGAAAAAATAAATAGAAATGAAAGCAGAAAGAACACAGCTAAAAAATATAGGATTCAGTCATGTAATAAAATTTAGCTTTTCTATTTCTGAACAGTATATAATTTTTGTGAATAAATATTTATGTGGAACTTAGACTAAGCACTACAGAGAAAGTAAAAATAAGTAAGGCCTGGCTCTTGGTTTTGAAGAATTTGTAAGTGGAAAAACACAGCATTTCCACTTAAGCCAAATATCTCCCCTTCTAATCTCCATTTAAAAGTGAAAAAGTATAGATAGTAAAGGGGCTGCAGGTCATTTACATTATCTTTTGTCTTTCATTTACTTTTTAGGAAGACAGAACTTTAGAGTTTATTTTAAAGCACCAATAGAATATGCAAGGTTATTTACATAAAACCCAAAAGCAGAGTTGCTTTGTAATGTAACAGGTATATAGTGATGCGCATATGTGAACAGAAACATAAAGAAGCACTCTTCCCACCCTTTCCCACCAGAGAATGAGTGCTGAGAGTGGGGTGGGCAACTCACTAGTGTTACAGTGACCATGCAGCTCTTTTAACGTGACAGCTGTTTCATTCCTGACATTTTTTTTTAATTCACCTTGGTATTCATCCCTAGTTATTGCTGAAAAGGCAGAGCATCCTTGACAGCTGAATGTTTGGCTCTTATGCAAACAACATTTGAATTTAAACAGCATGTTAATTTGGTAGGTGCTTTGGTTTTTACCTATGCATATATATCTTATGTAAATATGTATATACACTTGTTCAAACTCTGTTCTTAGGCCTAACATCAATTATTAATTTGAAATTTTATAATAACATGTGGTGGGTATTATTATCCTTACTGGTAACTTGAAATTAAGAGAGGTTACATTACCTTCTTCCAGGTACTACAGCTATTTTTTTCTAAGATTTTATTTATTTATTTGAGAGAGAGAGAGAGCACAGAGAAGGAAGCAGACTCCCTGCTGAGCAAAGTGCCCTATGTGGGGCTCGATCGAAGGACCCTGAGATCATGACCTGAATTGAAGGCAGACACTTAACCAACTGAGCCACACAAGTGCCCCTGTACTACCACTTTTTATGGAAGAGTGAGGATTTGGATCCAGACATTTTTGTCTCTAAAGTCCAACCTCTTAACTGCTACACTACAGCAAGGAATGAGAAAAATGGAAGAGTAAAACTCCTAGATATGTGGTTTATTCAACTTTGGAATAATGTACTATTTGTTAACTGAATGAATGGATGAGTGAAAGAATGGATGGATGAATGGATAAATGAATGAATGAATGAATTAATTAATTAATAGATCTAGAGTGGAAGATAAAAGGAGCTAACGAATTCATATTGGCTCAAAAATACTGTCAATTTTCTGGTCTACATATGACTTGGTGGTGGGGGATGAAATAAACAGAGTAGATACTATTTCAAGACACCATTAGGAGGTGTGATGAAGATAAAGCAATCTGACTCATTTTTAAGAAATATAATGCAATGTGTGTATGCATAAGTACTTGTAACTTCCCATTCAGTGCAACCTTACTTGACCCCCCAACCCATTCATCAGCCTATGAATGAAATCCTAGATGTTTACTGGGTCAAACAAAATCCTTCCCACACATTCTTCTCTCTCCAGCCTCATTTCTCTCTAATATACCATTCATGACTAATCATCCATCTTTATTTGGTCTCTCTCACCTGAGTAACAAACATCACAGGTGTCATGCACTATCTCTAAGAAGCCTTCCTGAACTGCTAAAACCAGGTCAAATGGAAATTCATTACATTCTCTTAGCACTGTGTACATCTGTCTACTCTTCTCCACTGGCTAAGGAGATAGCAGGAGAGGGCTCTGTCCTACCTACCAGTTTATCCTCACCACATAATACAGCACCTATACATGAACCACACTGAATAAATATTTTAATAAATGAATGAATGAAATCAAAGAGGCCAAGTCATTATTTTAAAATATCCAGTTCTTTGTTCTTTTCTGTTTTTAAGAGTTTGATTGCAGGAATCAAACTATCTGAGTTCATACCAGGTTTTCCACATTTGAAATACATTACTTTGGGTAAGCTATTTAAACTTGTCTCCCCCCCCCAAAAAAAAAAAAAATAAATAAAATAAAATAAAAAAAACCTTGTCTCCATTCTCTCATCTGTGCATGAGGATAATAACACAATTTATCTCATGGAGTTGGTGAGAGAATTAAATGAGTTAAAGGAAGTAAAGCACTCCAAAAGAATGTCATCCACAGATTAAGCGCAAACGTGGCTCTTATTTTTGGAATAAACTTTAGAGAATAGGATAACTGACTTATTTAGTTCATAAGAAACTTTTCCATAATGTCAAAGTTATAAATGTTTTTGTTCATAAGCACAGAACTGGCATTCAAAAAATATTGTTGAATGGATTAAAATGTAAGGTAATGTATTTGTAGACAGTTTTTCAAGGTAATTCCAAATGAGCTTAAAAAACAATTTCCCCGAAAATAATTGGTATAAACACGTCAGGACTTTTTTTTTTAATTTACATTTATTTATAGTGAAAAAAATAGCACAGAATAATTTGCAGAACTTACATAAAAGCAACAATATGCTATTTAAAGGTATTGTCAAATTAAACTAGTAGAAACGTGATGTCAATTTATGGCTGTGAGTACTAAAAAATGGAAAGTTTATTTCAATAGGTATGTAGATTGCAATCATGTCCCTAAGAGTCCTCTCCAAACTCAGATCCCACCTGGTCTAACCCAGAGGTGGACACATGGTAAGGAGACATGTCAGTCAAGGAGTCCTAGACATTAATGATTAATTTAACTGAATCAGAAGATTCTGCAGTCAAATGCTCTGCCCCTGAGCTATACCCCCCGAGAATCAGAAGATTCTGAAGTCAACAAGCTGCTTTAGGCATAAGCCTGGATATTCTGATATGTTGGAATAGACTGACATTCCTTGATTCAAGTTGGTGAACTCAAGCTACAGTAGCTCAGATAATCATGCTTGTTTCGGTGAACTGATCAAAATTTTGCAAGTATGGAATATCTGTGTCCCAATGATGTGTTCCACATATTAAAAATATATCAATGATGATAGGCTTAGAAATTGACAAAAATATATGACATTTTGTTTTTAAGTTATCAATACTTGTTTCTTAACACTTTAGCACTTCTTGTGGCAAGAAGAGAAAAAGGAAAAAAGTACAAAAACAATTTAAAGAAACATAAAAATAACAATTTTGGAGAGAGTTTCAGAACAACTTTATTCAATGATATGGTTTTATGTTGTATTTATATAATACAACAATCAAATATAATTCCTAGCACCTGTTTCCTATAGAGGAACCAAGTATATTAACATTCCTTATCCTTACATGGTGTTTTATCTGAATTAGTGAGCAATACTGAACCGTCCCCACAATTGTTTTTGAAGGGAAGGGTAAGAGCAGAAAACTACAGATATTTCTTCATTCTCTTACCAGAATTATGTTTTCTTTTTACTTTACAATTGCATTATCTATTGCAGTGTAACAAGTTACCACAAACACAGTGGCTTAAAACAACACAAATGCATTTTTATGAATTGAATTGTGCTCCCCTGTAAGTCCTAAGCTCTAGTACCTCAGAATATAACTTTATTTGGAAAAAGGGTCATTGCAGATGCAATTAGTTAAGCAGAGTTCACACTGGTTATAGAGTGGGCCTTAATGCAATGTGAACTGGTGTCCTGGTAAACAGGGGAAGTGTGGACAGAGATACACACAGAAGTAGGAAACCACATGAAGATGAAGGTAGACATGGGTAATACAGGAGAAGCCAAGGAAAGCCAATAATGCCAATACTACCTGAAGCTCGGGGACAGGCAGGGAACAGATTCTCTTTTATAGCCTTTTACAGCCTTTGGGGTATGAAATGAAAGTAGACCTTGTCTCCATTAATGCTTAGCCTCCTGAGATATCTACAATCTTCCTGGTCTCCAGAAAGCTAGGACAATAAATCTCTGTTGTTCAAGCAACCAGCCTGGAATATTTTCTCACAGCAGCCCTAGCAAACTAAAATGTTAATTATTCAAAACATGATTTCAAATATTAATTTATTATTAAAATAGCATATGAAGTTAAATTTATATTAAAATATAACATGAATATTAATATTTAATAGAATGTTTCACTTAATTTTCATTACCTCCCTGACAAAATATTTGTTATAATGATTCAAAAATGTCTAAGCAGGGGCACCTGGGTGGCTTAGTTGATTAAGCAGCTACCTTTGGATCAGGTCATGATCTCGGGTCCCAGGAGTGAGCCCCTCATTGGGCTCCCTGCTCAGTGGTGAGTCTGCTTCTCCCTCTGCCCCTGCCCCTGCTCATGTGCAAGTTCTCTCTCTCTCAAATACATAAATAAAATCTTTTTTTTTAAAAGTCTAAGTAACAGTTTTACTTTAAATCTAATCACTTAATTTTAGAATAGTTGAATTGGGAATATTACATGTCAATTTTGCTCATATGAATTTGTTTTTCTTGTGATATAGCATATAATCAACTTTTCAGAATTTTCCATGGATATTTGAAAATAAAGTTAAGTTTAGTATATAGGGTACAAAGTTGGATACATCTATTATAAATTGATCTCATTAATAATATTCAAATATGCTTCCATTAAAGTGTGCTAAATTGGGATACCTGGGTGTCTCAGTGGTTGAGCGTCTGTCTTAAACTCAGGCCATGATCCTGGAGTTCCAGGATCAATTCCCGCATCTGTCTCTCCAAGGAGAGCCTGCTTCTCCCTCTGCCTGTGTCTCTGCCTTCTCTCTGTCTCTCATGAATAAATAAATAAAATCTTAAAAAAAAGTGTGCTAAATAGATTCTAAGTTATTTCATATATGAAAGTTTCTAACTATGACACATATAGAGTGTGAAATGAAAGTAGACCTTGTCTCCATTAATGCTTTTCTTTCTTAAATTCAAATAATGATATAGACTTGAAACTGTTGGATACATCTAAGAATTTTCTACATTTAATAATTCTCTTAATATACTGAAACTTCAACTATGTCTGAGTCTTACCAGCTTTCTTTAATTTTTGCTTATGGCTCATTGGTGTTTCCTTTAGTATGTATATTGTTGATTTTATTCCCCTAGTGATCTGTAGGGCATACATCCTGTTTTTACTACTAAGTAACTTTATATTTAATGGGAGCATATTTGAAAAGAAATTTCACTAATTATCAAGTCAATACTAAACTAAACATTAATAATTCTAAATGTAATGAGAATTTTTAAATTGTATAGTAATACTAAAAGGAACTTGGCTAATGGAAAAATCAATTGTTGGTATTAAAAGAACTTTTCCTAACTTAATGAAACTGTGCTTATTAACAACCTACATTAAAAAAATTTTTTTTAGAGAGAAGGAGCATAAGTTGGGTGGGGGGGGGGTAGGGGTGGGGAAGGGCACAGGGAGATGAGAGAGAGAATCTTAAGCAATCTCCTGGCCCAGCACAGAGCCCGACACGGGGCTCCATCTCACAACCCTGAGATCACGACCTGAGCAGAAATTAAGACTCCATATCTAACTGATTGAACCACCCAGGAACCCCAACAACCTACTTCTGATATGGGAAGATTCAGAATGCAGAATGCTGTATTTGGAAGATAATTCAATATCCTCAGAACTTATGAGATGTCATTTAGTAGCTAATGTTTTTTGCTATGTGTAAAGTCATATTATCAGTAGAGTTTGAGTCATTAACTATATCACCATTTGAACATATCATATATTGTATCATTTCAGAGCTGTTTAGTGCCCCTTATCATGCTTATGAGGTTTGTTCTTACCTTGATTTCAACAGCTATTCATATAAGATATTATGTACTCGCAGAACCAAAGAGAGTGGATGTCCTATGGTGCTCAATTAAAAATAGCAACAACTTTCAAAGACAAACCTTAGAACACTGTTGCAAATTAATTGGTTCATTAAAGCTTTATAGGAGTTGCTGAAATCTTACTTCTTTAGTAATACTTTGAAGGCATTTTATAAGTTAAGCATGAAACAGCCATAACATGAAATATTATGGTAATAAAATCAGTCTCTTATGGAAGAAATTAAACTTTCATTAGTTTACAAAAACATAAGCACAATTTATTTGAACTAAAGTCAAGAGTAAACATAAATATATTTACATTTGTATGTAAAATATACTGTATTTAAAATTACTTGATGCTTTAAAGACAGAACTTAATGTAAACTATGCAGCTGGATATTACAAGACCAGATGGTTCCATAAACCTCAGTAGAAAATATACATCTGTTGGCTCTTTGTAAAATTGTTTTATTTGAAAGAAGTTTTATTTGATCAAGTGGCATGGTGTCTTAATATATCATCTGTATTAGGTGTTATTGTTTATTTCTAAAATGAGTGGAAAGTAAATCATTTTCCATTTGATACTCAAAGAGATGTTTTACACTCTATGTAAAATCAATTTTATCAGTAGATTTTGATTTATTTGATCTATGGCACAAACAAATGTGTCAATTATAGAGTTTGCTGAAATAAGAAGATTGGTAATAAGGACTTTGAATATTGTTAGTTTCATCTGTGATGTTTATGATATTGTGCAAACTCTTGATCTATTGATTAAATGATATTAAAAGCTAATTTAAAATTGATGTTAAATGTCAAAAGTATTGCATTAACAATTTGTTATCATAGGATTCTAAAAGGGAAGGTCATCCAACTAAAGAAGTGTTCCCATATTTACCTCAGGTAAAAAGGAGGAGGAGGAAATTATGGAAAGTATAGAGAAAAGATTACTAGCTATGACATTACAAGGTAAGATAAGAAGAACAAAAATAAAACATGGACTTGGAATTAAGATGTCTGCATTCTCTCCCCAGCTCTGCTAATAGATAGTGATGGCAACTTACTTAGACCTTTTCCTTTTTTGCCTCCTAATCTTAAAATGAAGTGGGTTTTTTTGTTTTGTTTTTTGTTTTTTTTTTCCCAAATTAATGATATCTTAGGTTATCACTCACTCTGAAGACCTAAAACTCAGATAACTAAGGGAAAAGAACCTGGAAATGTAATGTGAAATGCTTTGTGCTTTGTGAATTGTGTTAAGTGACATAATATATTAAATCTCAAAATCTGAGAAATCTTGCCTTACCTTATATGCTGGCAAATTAAGATTCCTAACTTTCTTATTAAATTCATTCATTCTATCATTTACTAATCTCAATCACTGTGATCTTTAAGTACAACCCTTGTGAGGTTTCCATGCTCTTTTCCTTAAAAGCAAAGCAAATCAATCAATACTTTGAATAGTTGCTGCTTAGAAGATAGCTTCCACAGCAAAGGCTCTGTTCTGGACCTCTTTGTTCTTCAGGCTTTTCTTTGTATTTTTTTGTAAGAACTTACTGTTTTCTAGTACATACTTATGGCATTGAATTGCCACTTTTCTGCTGGCTAAAATAAGAATAGCACCAAACCAAGCAACTTATTCATCTGATAATTATCTCCAACAACTGGTCTAATGTTTATATATACTCTGAATCAAGCTTTAAGTTGTTTTGAGGTAATATAGACACGTTGTTGAATGAATAGCATTTCGTCATGTACTCAGAAAAACAGAAACCTCATGAACAGTGGATAAAATAATCTTTGACTAGAATCTTCATGATTTGAATTAGAATATTGTTTCTTAAGCCTTATCAATATTAATCATTTCAGGGTGCTATATTTAACTCATAGCATCCTATTTTTGTACCATATCACTTGTATCAAAGGCATACATCTGCGTCATGCAAGCTTGCATCCAGAACCAGCATACAGCCCCCACTTGGCCTCTTCCATTTTTCCACATCTCTGGTACTACCAGTAGTAGCATCTGTGCAAATTACGAGCTCCTTTAGTGACTTCCAGTGTACTGCTGGGTGGTGTGACAAAGAAATCAAACCAGGAATATCTATAACTGGTCCCTGGAAAAGGACATCCTCATACATGGCATCCATTTGTCTTTAGATACTTTCAAACAAAGTAGTTCACACATATTTAGCTGCAGTTTGCTCATACTGAAAGATCAGAGTCAATACAGCAGACAGTTTGAATCTATGCGTCAAATTCAGAGGGTAGGCAGAGAAATAAACCCATGAGGCAAAAAGTATGAGATGGGCAATGACAAAATGGGACAAACAAGATGCTAGGGAAGTTTTCCTAAGTTTCTGGAGGTTTGCTGTGTGATTTTTGTTTCTATTTAAATATATACATATATATATATATATATAATATTTTAAGCATATTTTAAATATATATATATATATTTTTTATTTTAGAGAGAGAGAGATCTAGAGGGAGAGAGTGAACAAGCAGGGTGAGAGACAGAGGGAGAAGTGAGAGAGAATCTCAAGCTGACTCTCTGCAGAGCATGGAGCCCCATGCAGGACTCAGTCCCAGGACCCTGAGATCATGACCTGAGCCTGCTTGAGATTCTCTCCCTCTCCCCTCCTCCACCCTTGTTCTCATAGTCTCTCTCTCTACAAACAAAAACAAAAACAAAAACAAAAAATCCCATGGGCTTCATGGGCTCAGAGCCCATGGGATTTACATTTTCCCAAACAAGAGGACAGGAGGGAGCATGAATGACATAGTAAACAGTTAAAACATGTTTTGCTTTTTCTTTGTGGTAACTTCTAGGGTTCTATACAAGAATGCTTTTAATCTTCAAAGAAACAAGTGTTTTAACCTGAATTCCAGGTCCTACTTTCAGATCAAAACTAGTTTTCCCACAGCTTGCTTCTGTGTATTTTTAGCCCACACAAGAGAGTACATAAAATGATTAAACAGGAACCTCCATGACCTTCAGCAACCATAACTGCTGGTTAACACTGTCACACAGGAGAGCTCATGTACCCATGTTTTCCCCAAAGAGTTTAGACCTTGTTCAGAATGCAGTCAACAAAAGGCAAGATGAAAGATGTCTGCCTGGCCCAGGGGTAGATGCCTCATCACAGGGTAACAAGAACTGCAGGGATTCCCCAGTGTGGAAGGCAGGTCTTCCCCTGGGCTCCCAGTCCCAGGGTCAGGTGTCCTCCGGGCTCCCAGTCCCAGGGCCAGGACAGGACTGTGCTGATGTCCTGGGAAACAGCTGAGTGCTGAGTGCTCCTTAGGGTCCCTGACACCTGGGGAACCACCCAGACGCAGAAGAAGACTCAGGGCAGCTCAGCTCTGTAAAGACTTGACGTCCAGATTTCTGTGGTTTCCCTGATAGCTTCTGTCTTCAGGGCCTGCTGAGGGTCTCTAAATCTCAGAGAATGACCTGGGTAGATGGGCTGTGTTCCTCCCTCAGCCTGGAAGCGACTGATCACCTTCTGTGAGGTTTTTGCCATGGAGGTAATGGCAACAACCTAACCTGAATCCCCATGATCCAAGAGAAGAAGAGTAACTGTCCATTCCAGACAGCTGACAGCCAAGGAAAGATTAGGAGACGCCATAGTCAGAGCATGCCCCGTGGGATGGAAGAGCAGAGAATTATAACAAAGGAATTTAAGGCATATCAAATACTGCAGAGACAAACTTCCTAAAGCTTAATTAGATGGTGTTGAAACTAAGAAATTAAATGGAGGAATTTAAAAGGAATATGGTTCTTACTGAGACTGAAATTAGTGAATTTGATATTAGTGGTCATGTACAAAAATTAGAACATTTAGCAAAAATATAAGAGGGTGAGAAGGATAACAAAAGAGATTTGGAGGGTAAACTGTGTAGACCTAATACCTAATATTATTTCAAAAGGAAAAAATATATATTATGCAATATTTAAAGAATATATGATAATTAAGGAATATGAGATTCACATTCCCCTTTGCTGAAGAAAATTATAAATCTATGAATTGAAATTGGTCACTAATTTTAAGACTGAGTTGATAAGAAAAGTTACATTTAGTCATATTCTGACCCAGTAATATATATAAGTGGAATGACTTGGGGATATTTATACAGTGGTATGAAGCAAACATAAAAGGTCCAACGCCTTAATGCCCTAACACACCCCATTGCTTCACTGCCAACACAAACACACAGCATCACAGCTCTCTAAGGGAATACAAGTCCCGTGTCCATCTTTTAGGTCTTATGCCTTCTACTTACCAAGAATAATAAAGTATAGTTATCCAAAACTCAATTGCATTAACAATATTACTGTTTTGGAAAGATTAGGACTTAATTTCAATTATTTATGCATTTAGGAGAACAATTTCCTTAGGATTTTTGTTGTAGTTAAATTTAAATTTGGAAACTTTGATAATCATTATTAACCAATAGGCTACTATTTATGGGAAATAGAACTAAAGAAATAGATGTGAAAGAAATTTCTTCTTTAAAAGTAATATATAGGGCAGCCCAGGTGGCTCAGCGGTTTAGCGCCGCCTTCAGGCCAGGGTGTGATCCTGGAGACCCGGGGTCGAGTCCCACATCGGGCTCCCTGCATGGAGCCTGCTTCTCCCTCTGCCTGTGTCTCTGCCTCTCTCTGTCTCTCTCTCTCTCTCTGTGTCTCTCATGAATAAATAAATAAAATATTTTAAAAAAATAAAATAAAAGTAATATATATAGTTTAGTTGACAGCTTGAAATACCTTTTCTTCTAATAAAGATAAGCCACTAAGATTGCTCAGAGTGGCTGTTTAAATGTGAAACTGAGCTCTATGTTTTCTCTAGGACAATGTCAGTTAAAACAATTAAACCATTTAAGCATCATTATTGTATTTGTCTTAACCCGAGAATAAGAGGCTAGTGAAGAATCCTTCAACAGGCATGAGAATATGAGTAAGACAAGTATAAAGATTAGTGAAGATGCTGAATTCTAGATCCTTGAGTACATCCACTAATACATCCATTCAATACATCCATTAATGCTTTAGGAAAGTAACAGCTTCAGGTCTGAGTGGTGGATACAAAGTGGCTGATACAAGCATTTCTGGTTCCAGTTAATTCAGGCCACTATAATGTATGACCTAAGGAAAATTACAGAGCAACAATCTACAAAGTAATCCCTCAGTGAATTGAATAATTCTATCTGCCCCTAAATACCTGCATGCTGCTGTTAATTGGGAGGTGTAAGAAGCCGATGCTGTAAATAAACATCTGCTTTTGAGCAGTTACCAAGTATCTTTATTTAAAATCTCTCATTTTAAAGAATGTCTTTTAGGTTTTTTTTTTCTGAAAAATTAAGCCTGTTGGTCAAAAAGTACAAGGAAATACAAAATCTGCATCTACTTACAATGGTTCTCGTTATAAACATGTCCCGCTTCCTTACATTATGATTTATTTGTATCTTGAGGTGCATTTATATCCTTAGGTGATTTTGTTCCGGAATTGACTTCTGAGCACTGTATAAGGAAGGGATATGCTGCCATGTGGCCAAGCATGGTTTTAAGAGTGATAGTGCCATAAAAGAAGACAATGTATTTTTCTTTCCATCTTCTTGGTAAATGTTTACTATTGGTTAATTAATTTCCAGGTGTTTTGTTTTTTTTTCAAACACTATCAAAGAAAGAGCATTCTTACTATTGCTCAAGACCACAAATCAGGATCTTAATAGTAAGAATGCTTCACATATTCAAGACTCACTCCTTCCCTTGCCTGTTATGTTTTTGCAATGCATTTTCCATAACATATCACCAATAACAAATGTGTTAGCATTTAAGTAAGAAAGAATCTCTCTCTCCTGGGTCTGGAGATGTCTGAATCGGATAGTACATTGGAGTCACAGGACTGAAGGAGAAGGAGAGTGGAAGAGACAGAATGCCCTCGCTGGGTGCCGGCTCCCTGTCTGTGCCATGCACCTGTCCTCAAAGGAGACCGTGCACACAGAGAAAACGGCTGAGGCTTTCAGGTTGGCCGTAGGTTTAAATCCTGGCTTAGGGAACTCAGAATATGTATTTAGCATCCAGGAGCCTCACTTTCCTCAAATGTGAGTCAGGGACAAGGATAGCCACCTTGAAAGACTCATAAAGATTTTGAGGTAGGTAGGCATTATGTATGAATATGAATCCCCTGCCACAGGGCTGGCAGTATGAGCGTCTAGAAAAGGTGGACGTGGGCATAATGGGACCACAACTTTGGCTTCCTGGACTTGAGTCAGAGCTTCCATCCGGAGCACAGCTATTTCCATTGTGGCTCACACCCTTCCATGCCATCTATTTTTTCCTTCTGCTCAATGGGCTCAATGTCCAGTCCGATGACTGCAGAAAAAGCAAGAGGAGTGTTACTACTTGCCACTCATCTTGTTTTGCACATTGCTTACTCTTGTCCCATGTTTCATAGAGCTGGAAATATTTCATTATTCCTGGCTGTAATCACCAAGAATTTGAGGTGAGGAAAAGTATACCTCCTCCTCACAGTACTAAATGACTTTCTTCTCTGTCCCATAAAACCCACGGTACAGAAAAAGGAAACTGCACCTCAGGTGTCATTGTGTTTTTGGCTCAGCATTCTCTCATATTTCTAGTACTTGTTTTTCCCACTCTGGAATGTTTGGGGCTGATAACATCTCCTCTCTTCTCTTCTCCTGTGAATGGCAAGCACCACTTCTTTGACGGGATCTGCCATTTCCTTCTCAGAGAATATCAGAGCTCCCCCAGGGCCATAGTCTCTATCCATGGCAGGTACGAGGCCACTGTTGCCTAGGTGTTGGTAGAGGCAGGAAGAGACACAGGTGTGGTATCACGTGATAGATATGTACTCACATGTGGAAGCTCACATGTTCTGCTCAGAACCATCAAGTCTTAGTTCATTTCTAGGTGTCAGCAGACATACCTCCTTTCCCTAGCCCCAGGTCACCACTTACTCCAAGTTATCTGACACTCTTGAGCCATATTCTTCTTATTTATTAAAGGAGAATAGAGCCACATTTCTTAAGAGGTATTGTGATGACAAAATAGATGCTTATAATGCACCCTAGGTAGTTTAGCTCATAAAGGTGACACAGTAGATATGGCAAATTATGTTGTGTCACTAGAGAAAGTTCTCTAGTTTTATCAAGACATTCCCAAATTTCCAATGAACATGGGTGCAACACCTTATAGAGACTAGTCTAAATTATCTGAGCTACTATGATTCTTTTCTCCTCTCTGTGGTCAGCTGACCCCCAGGAAGTAGATATATCCAGTCCCAAATGATTGTAGTTTGATGTTTGGCACAGTCATCTGAAGGGCATGAGAACTAGACACCAGACTGATCACCAAGTTCCACCCCATTCTGCTGGGCCCTCCCCACTGTAACGAGGGTAGATCCAAATGGAGGAGGTTGGGAGGTGGAACCTCTGGCTTTCCCTTTGCCCTGTCCAACATCTGTCTGATTCCTAAAGGAAGAAGACCCTCTTTCGAGTGTTTTCTTCTGTGCACCTTTGTTTAAGAAGCAGAGCCTTCAATGCTAGAAATCACACAAGTGTGCACATATGCAAATCCAGATAGGCTGACTATACACTCACTGACCTTCGCAGCAGTCTTGCCACATTCGAAGATCCACCTGTGGTATCTCATCGCAGCTCAGGTAATCCTGTGGGTATTTTGCCTTCACAAAGACATCGGCCTGGACTTGCTGGATGTTGTCACCATTGTCACAGAGCACACGGCCCAGGGACGCCTGCCTCAGCTGAGTGAGCTGTGCGGGAGTGAACACTCCAGGATTCTCGTACCAGAATCTGGTGGTCAGCAAGGAGACGCGCAGAGTGAGGGGCTGAGGGAGCACTGCACTGAGCTACATGCCGAGCAGTCAGAACAGCAAAGAGCTCAGTGAAGGAGAAACATAAGGAAAGGATTATGTGTGTTCTCCAACTAAGCGTGCTTTGAATTGCCTCCAATATTTTATAAAGTTCTTAAATCCCATGCTTTTGAACTATCACTTTCTATTCAAGTTTTACAAAATGATTCAAAGTAAAGCTTTTAAAAATTTTTTAAAAATATGTTTTTTAACTTAAAATCCCATAAACTAACTTTAGAACTTACTTGAACAATTTAATATTGACATATTTGCCTAAAGGGCAAAAGGGAAATGTTGGTTAATTATTAATACACACTAGTTCACAATATCTATTGGCTAATTAGAATAAATACATTTGATTTCAAATGAAACGATTCAGTTTTAAAACACTATTAAAATGACCCCTTGTTCATTCCTTCAGGAAGTATTTCAGTACCATATACCAAGCACTTTTCTCATGCTAGGCATACAACGTAAGATAGGAAGCAAAAGACTGTTGCCCCTCACATGTATATGGGCTAAGTTGTGTCCTCTCAAAATTCATATGTTGAAATCCGGCCCCCAGTACTTCAGAACATGACTTTATTTGGAGACAGGTCCATTAAAGAGGTAGTTAAGTAAAAATAAGGTCATTAGGGTGTCATGAGGGAGTTAAGTTCATAATCCAATACTAGTGTCCTTATAAGAAAAGGAAATATGGCCACAGACAGGCACACAGAAGGAAGATTATGTGAAGAGAAAAGGAGAAGTTGGTCATCCACAACTCAAGGAGAGAGGCCTCAGTAGGGACCAACCCTCCCAACCTTGATCTAGACTCAGGAACTATGAGACAATACATTTATTATTTAAGGTACCCCACCTTTTGGACTTTGTTAATGGTAGCCCTAGTAAACATACAAAAGAGGAAGGAAGACAGCTTACACCAAAAAACCAAAGCTCTTCCAAATTTGTTTAGTTTTTGACTACATATATGCTTAAGTTATTATCACTCAAACATATTAGCCCAATGATGTATTGCAATAAATTCGGAGTGCTAAAACTAATTTATAAAAATTAAAAGGAAATATTACACTATGAATGTTTGCCAATGTGCAATAAAAGGAATTAAATGTTACTACTTTCTTTATAATTCATAAATAGAAGAGATTGGGGAGAAAAAATTTAAGTAAAGAATAATTTTTTAGTAAAACTTTAACTAAAACCTAAGTTCTAAGCAGTGTTTTAAGTCCTTTATACATGATTAATCTCTGCAATAATATAAACGGTTGAATTGTCAAACAGGTTCACAAGAATCCTAGCTCTTATCCAAGATTATACTAGTGATTTGGATGATACAGCGAATGCCCTGGAACACATTTGGTTCAAGTAATAGAAGAGAGCTAATAGTGTGTCCCATGCCAATCCTGGGAGGGTTGCTTAGTTTTTCAGTTTTCTTAGTTTTTATACTTTAGTTAGCCTTACAATGAAGAGATTACCTGAACTTACATCTTCTGCCAGCTGTCTTTTATAATTTCATGAATTCAAGTTGATTTATAATCAACACTTTAGGACAAACCAAGAGGTTTTTAGGAAGAATTCCCAGTTATCTTTCCACTAGTAAATGCCCTTAACTCATAGTTTTGCAGGGAGGTCTGATCAATTGGTCTTCCATGAGGATGAAGGGATGGAGCTGCAGGCCTGATGTCAGCTCCTGCACTGCCAACATCATTTACAGTTGCCACAATCTCTGAACCTAAGATACTACTATTAATCAGACTTTACAGATGAGGAACAGGTTCCAGGTGTCATGCTTCATGAAGTTAAAGAGCTGCGAGTAAAGATGGTCAGATTTAAATGCATGGTAGTGACTCTAGTGCATCCTTATAACCACTGACTTCTATGCTTTTCCTAGACAGTCTGTTTCTTTTTTTCTTACAAAGATTTATAAGAATTTACAAATATGAATGCTATCTGGTATTATCAATAGTCAGAAAAATTCTGTGACCAGTTACTATTTGTTATTTCTCATATTCAAAATATTTTGAATCTCAGAAAGTATGGAATCACACTTATAATGTTATTGTACACCTATATTTTGTTATCTTTGATAATTATAACAGATAATTCTTCACCTATCTCCATCTCTCAGCCGCTGAAACTGGGTAACAAACAGGCACATAAGTGTTGGTCCCACTCTTGTACCAGGGATCAGGTCTTCAACCATGAGGGCGGGCCAGAAGTCAATGTTGCCTGGGTTACCATACAACCTGAAACAAAGACATACAGATATCACATGCTGGAATGTTAAAGAGACAATGACAGTATTACTTACACGAATGACTATAAAGCATTTTCTTAAATTTATACACACTAAAAAGAAAAGCAGAGATTTTTATGATTCCCATTCCACAGGTAAAAACTTTGAGATGATGGGATCACCCAGCTGGCCAGGGAACAAAGCAGTGACCTAACCAAGAACATTTAACATCAGTCATGTAACATCTACTGTGTTCTTCTTTGTAATTATCCTGTAAGTATATGGAATATAATTCTGTGTGTGTATATATCTCTATCCAACTAATTCTTTCAGAAACATGTAACAAATAAGCTAATTAGCTAAATATTAAAATTTTTCCGTGTAAACAGAGTAAAAAAATAATTTGTGGAAATAATATAATGTGTTAGGGAAATTTTCTCTTGTTAAAAAGACAATGACATTTGATTTGGGATCTGAAGTGATTTTTCAAAATTAAAAAAAGTCATAATGCAAGTGATAATTTAAGCAAACAGCTTTGGACACACCATCAATTTAAAGAAAGAAAATAAGACCAATAAGTACCCATGAAACTCCTTGTGAGAGTGGCTGAGACTGTTTTCTCTCTGTCCTCAAGGATAAACATAGGAAAAACTTGACATGTTCCATACTTTAACCATTTATTTCATATGTGATTCCATAGACACCATATAGTTCAGCTTCATATGTTTTAACCTTGACACAGATAAAAAAATAACGTTCATACATCCTTTTTTTTCACTCAACCTTTTATTTGGAGATTCATTTGTATTGTTGCACTAATTTGCTTCCTTTTCTCTAGTCTATAGTAGCCCATTGGATATTCTTCCAATTTAGCTGTCTATTCTACAGGTGCTGAGTATTTGCAGTGTTTTCAGCTCTTTTACTATGAACATTGTCATACATGCCTCTTCATATGGACAAAGGTCTCACTAGACCAGGCATCTGTAAATTTTTATGAAAAGGATGAGACTGTAAATATTTTCAGCATTGTGGACTACATTTTGCAATTACTCAACTTTTTCCCTTTTCCACAAAAGCCGCCAAAGACAAAACATAAAAAATGGACACAGATTTGTTCCAATAAACGTTTATTTACAAAATCAGGTAGTGGGTTAGATTTGGTCAATGGGCTGTGATTTGCAGATCCCTGCTCTAGAACATGCTGATGCGAAAGCTTCAAATACCAAGTGTGGAGCATGATGTTTTTTATTTTAATAGATAATGCCAAACTGCTGTCCAAAATATATAGGCAGTTCATATTCTCATAATGAGCAAATAGAAGTTCTCTGTGATACATATCCACATGTATATCTTCAATATTAATAGACAGTGCCCTTGCACATTGAACTTATTTTTCAAATTTTCTGTTTAGTTTAATCTCATGGCTACTCCCCTTCTTCTCCTTTCCCCACTCCTCCTTCCTTCCCCTCCCCCTTTGGCCCTTCTCCATCCTCCCTTTCCTGTTATTCCTCTTCCTCTTGCATTTCTTTTCTTAATTTCTCATGATAGCTGGGCTTTTTATATCTCCAAGTACTTGTTTGAGTGTCTGAGTGCTTGTTTAATTCAGATTCAAGTGTTGTATTATAGAGTCCTTCTGTTTCAATTTTTTTTCCCTGGGAGAATTTTTCTCTGAAATGTTTTGATTTGCATTTTTGTTTTCTTGCTACCTAGCTTTATTTGAAATAAGCTTTCTCTCTCTCTCTCCTTTATTCTAGACATTTCATGAAATGGATTTCTAGTTTGGCAGCATAATCTTCTGTCACTGCCGTAAAGTACAGCATCCTTGATTGCAGTGGGAGACAGCAGGCATTGGTGGGTTGTATTTCTCTTTCATTCCTACAGCCATCTTCCTTTCATTTCATTCTGCATTAGCTTCCTATTAGATCTGCAAGGGTGCTACCATTTCTTTCCTTAACTTCTGTCACCGAAACATTGCTACTTCTGGTCACTTTCGGCCCTGTGACTGGTGTTGTAGACTCTGGAAATTTCCAGAGCTACATTTGGTGAGTCAGCACTTACTGCTGAACTTTGCCTTTCTAGAGAGATTTCTTTTTTCTCATAGTTCATCCATGCCCTGATCCCCTTTCTTTTGTCCACAAAGATTTTTAAATTCTCCAACCTTCTCTCCAGGCCCACAGACTTACCGTGGAAGTGGAGCTTCAATGGCAGCTCTGTTGGAACTTGGTGATTATATTCAAACTTAAAGAAATTTGAAATTCATGCCATTCTTGCCTCCTACTAATTCTGAATGTATGAGTCATGTGTTATTTGGTGTGTGCTCTTTGTCAGTCTGATAGTTTGTAGGAGGCCACATTAAGAGATTTAAAATCAAATGTCCATTATTTTTCTAAGACTAACTTGATGGGTATGAAATGGTATTTCATTATCATTTTTCATTATCCTGATTAATTATTTAGTTGAGCATCTGCTATATATTGATTGGGCATCTTATTTTTACATAAAATGCCTATTTATACCATGTCTTTTTCTCATTTTCCCATTGGATTATGTTTTTCTGTCTTACTTCAGGAGTTCTGAATATATTCTGTAAGCTAATGCATTATTATCTATGTTCAAATGTATTTCTCAAGTTTGGGATTTTTTAAAGATTTATTTATTTATTTGAGGGGGGAAAGGGCAGAGAGAGAGAGAGAGAGAAAGAGAATCCCAAGTAGACTCCCCACTAAGCATAGGGTCCAATGTGGGGATTCCTCCATCCCAGGACCCTGAGATCATGACCTGAAGCCAAAGTCAAGTCAGATGCTTAACTGACTGAGGCACTCAGGTGACCCAACAGGACTTTTTGTATTAATTACTTTCATTATGTTAGACGTCGATGAAAATATTGTCTAAATTTTAAGGCTAACTTTATCAATTCATTGTAATTTTTTTAACTTAAAATAGAAAACGCTTTTCTTCCCCAATGCCATAAAGATATTCTCCTTTATATTTTTAAAAGTTTTAAACTTTTGTCTCTCAGATTTAAGTCCCTCATCTATTTGAAATTGATTTTCTTTTCTTTTCTTTTTTTTTTAATTGATTTTCAAATGTGATGTGAGATAGGAATCCATACTCATTTTTATCCATGGATAGCCAATTTTTACAGCACCACTTATTGAGAATGTTCTCATTTCTTACTAATTTGTCCTGCACTACTTTCAAATATCATGGTTCCACACAGAAACACATATTTTTGTGTGTGGCTTTCTATTCTACTCTATCAATCCATCTGTCTATTCTTGAATCAATATCACACTACATTAATTACTAAAAGCTGTATAATAAGTGTTGCTAAGTGGAACATCAAATCACTCAATTAGATTCTTCTTGGCCATTTTCTCTATCAAGTTAATTTTAAAATCAGCCTGTTGGTGCCACAACAAAGAACTATTAAGATCTTAATTAAAATTACAATGAATATATTATTTTAGGTGAATACTGACACATTTGAATTACTTACTCTTTTTTTAAGCTTTATATCATGTGGTCTTTATTAAAAACTAAAACACAGGAAAATTTAACAAAACATTTTGATTTCAGGGATTTGCCCAAGCATTTTTTTTTTTTTAATTTCTAATTTACTGGTGCTTACAGAAGGATTTCATCTGCTTTTGCAAATTCACTGGTCATGATGAGGACATTAAAAGACCAGCTGTTACCAAAGAAATTTTGTATCTGCAATAAAATACGCACATGTAAAAGCAAAGCAGAAATTCATCACATTTTGTGTGGGACATTTTTATAAGCCTACATAGTCATAGCTATCCACATAGATGTTAGCAAAATTTTTCATTTAAAAAAATTATCCAGATAGTTGTAAGAAAGGCGGAACCTCCCTTTCTTCTCTACCTTGTGTTGTGTATGGCTTACCATGAAGTCCATATTCATGAAAAATGTCAGCTCTTAATTTCATTATGTTTTCTGTTTACCTCTGATTATTTAGGAACATTTACAGTCAGTATTAAGCTTCAAGGCAAAGAAATGGAAATGGTCTTTTTCTGTAAGTCTTCTTTCATTTTTTGTTCAGTAGAATTACTGAATCTCAGTCCTCCTGAGCAAAAAATCCACGTCTCCGTTTCTTAAGTACTCTTTAGTAACTACCCTGAGAGTTCTTTGATATCAGAGAGGGTGACAAACATGAGAGACTCCTAACTCTGGGAAACAAACAGGGGGTACTGGAAGGGGAGGTGGGTGGGTGGATGGGGTGACTGGGTGATGGGCACTGAGGGGGGCACTTGACCGGATGAGCACTTGGTGTTATGCTATATGTTGCAAATCAAACTACAATAAAAAAATATACAAAAAATTTCTTCCTAACACATTGCACGGCTTTTGTTAATCTTTTCTTCTCAGTTGGTATTGCAATTTGATTTTTCTTATATTCCTCTTAGTTTACTATGTACAGAATTTGCAAGAAATAGTTGTGATAGTTTTATTTTATCCTTTCCAGTATTTGTCTCTTTCTTATTTTACTGCCTCCCTATGGTTTTCAATACAATTTTGAATATTAATCACAGTAGTTGCCATCCTTGTCTTATTCATGTGTTTAAATGAAATGCTTTTAACATTTAATCAATTGCAGTAGATTTTTTTGAGTTGCTCTTTATTAAGTCAGGATGTTCCATTTTCTTAAAATACTAAGAGCTTTTCTTAAATTTAAGAGAGATGCTGCATTTTACCTGAGATATTCTTTTCTACAAACATTGAAATCACCATTTTTCTTTTTAATATTCATGACATAAATTCTATCAGCACTTTAAAAATGTCAGATCAATTATATTAGCAGAATAAACCTATTTTCATCATGTTTTATATATACATTGCTTGACTTCAATTTTTAATACTTTGTTTAGAAGTTTTTATCTATGGTCGCCTGAGTGGCTCAGTTGGTTAGGTGTCTGCCTCAGCTCCCATCATGATCTCAGGGTCCTGGGATCTAGTCCCACATCCAGCTCCCCATCCAGCCCTGCATCCATCAGGCTTCTCTTTCAGTGGGGAGTCTTCTGCTCCTCCCCTTCCCCATGCTCTTTCTCTCTCTCTCTAAAATAAATAAATTTAAAAAGAATAAGTTTTTATCTAAATTTATATGATACTGTCCTTATTTTTTTTAAAGATTTTATATATTTATTCATGAAAGACAGGGAGGGGGAGAGAAAGAGAAAGAGAGAGAGAAGCAGAGACACAAGCAGAGGGAGAAACAGTCTCCATGCAAGGAAGCCTGACATGGGACTTGATCCCAGGTCTCCAGAATCTTGCCCTGGGCTGAAGGCCACGCTAAACTGCAGAGCCACCTGGGCTCCTTGAGAGATTGTCTTATAAAAGTTCCTTTTTTTCACACTGTCATTGTTTTTGCTTTTATGTTTTTTCTTTTTTTTTTTAAGACTTTTTAAATTTATTCATGAGAGACAGAGAGAGAGGCAGAGACACAGGCAGAGAGAGAAGCAGGCTCCATGCAGGGAGCCCAATGTGGGACTCGATCCGCGGACTCCAGGATTACGCCCTGGGCAGAAGACAGGTGCTTAACCACTGAGCCACCCAGGCGTCCTGCTTTTATGTTTTTTAAATGTTAAAATAGTACTAGCCCCTAAAAGTAAGTTAATGTATTGTGTCCCCTGTTTGTATATTTTCATTAAAACTCCAAAGGCCTTAGGACTTTAGGACTAAATTGAATATTATATTGATTTCAAGAACAAGTGTCCAAATTTATTTTGAAAGCTTCTTTCCCATTTAAAGTCATAACATCTAGCATATTTTGCCACAGCATTTGGTTTCTCTTTATTGCTGTGTCCTCTGCCTTACATTTTTTTTCTTTTTTAAAAAATTTTATTTATTTGAGAGAGAGAGAGGTAGAGACACAGACAGAGGAGAAGCAGGCTCCATGTGGGGAGGCCGATGTGAGACTCAATCTTGGGACTCCAGGATCACACCCTGGGCAGAAGGCAGGCACTAAATGGCTGAGCCACCCAGGCATCCCCCTGCCCTACATTTTCAAGAAAATAAGTTAAAAAATTGTAACTTAAAAGTAAATTTTAATTATTGTTGTGAGTTGAGTGATGTCCTGAAAGATATGTTGAGCCCTGAGCACCTGTGAATGTGCTCTTACAATTTGAAAGTAGGTTCTTTAAGGATGCAATCAAGTTAAGATGAGGTTAGGAGGGTGGGCTTGAATCCAATATCTATATGACTGATGTCCTTATAAGAAGAGGAACATCTGAACACAGATACTAGTGAGAACACCATGTGATGACAGAGGCAAAGATTATACTTTACAGCAGCAGGCCAAGGAATGCCAAGGATTGCTGGCAAATCACCAGAAGCTAAGAAGAGGCAAACAATTTGCCCCTCTAATACAAGTTTTAGAGGCATCATGATCCTGCTGAGACTTTAAATTCAGACTTCTCACCTCCAGAACTGTGAGACAATAAACTTCAGTTATCTTCAGTCACCCAGTTTGTGGTACTTTGTTATGGCAGCACTAGGAAACCAAGACAATTATTAGCCCCCATAATTCCATACAAAAGCCATTCCCAGTTTCTGAAATAGTTTTCCGGCTAAAATGTTCATTGTCCTGTTCCCATGCTTTTTTAAATAAATGTAATATGATTTTGATCGCCTTTGAAGGTATCACTGAATTAATTTCTTAGATTCAGTAGTAAAGATGTTGCATTCTGAATGGTTAAAATGAAATTCTACAGCATATGATAAATAATGGTCAGGCTCCTCGCAGGGAGCTTCTTCTCCTTCTGCCTATGTCTCTGCCTCCCTCTCTGTATCTCTCAGGAATAAATAAATAAAATCTTAAAACATATATGGTAAATAATGGTTAGTGCAAATCATAAAGTTAAAAAAAGATGAAGTTAATGTCTGGGAATTGTTAAGAGTTCATACAAGAAATGATAGTTTGAGGTTATAGAAATTAGAACATTGAACTTTCCCAGATAGGGTAATCTTGGCTTTGTTAATTTCAGTCCTGTAATACTGATTTGTTTTTCATCTCTTAACCAACTCAGCTAAACCATGCCTATCCTTATTGTAACTAACTGCTTTTATTGTGGCTTACCACATAGCTCCAAGAAATGTTTAAGGGCCTTTTAAAGTTACTTAGTACAGGTATCATATTGAGTAACTTATTAATCATATATGGCTTATGTTTGAAACAGTAACAGTAATGAACTCAAGCCTCATTAGAGGGAAGTCTGAAATCAATGAGTTCTCAAAACATTTTCTACTGATTCATCTGCATTTACTCAGGAGAACATTAGCTCTTTTTTTTTAAATTTTAAAATTATAAGATGTACATTTCTTTCATGGTTATAACTAGAAACTAGTAGGAATACAAAGCAGCTTCCATGTTTAATTCCTTTGGTATGTCAATTCACTTCTTTAGATTTCCTCCCCAAAGCTAATAGTAAGCGTTTATTCCATGATCAAAAATATCAATCCATCATAAAGGTGGCATGGTTATTGATGAGGAAAACAAAGTCAAGAAAAATGTGGCTTAAATTAAATCTACTTAGATTGCCACCCACTGATAGATACCTGAAACATTCATAGTGTGACCTGCTTCAAAAAACCCATGACTGCCTTAATGTCTTAACACTTAATGTTTTTATTAAAGACTAAAAGTAACCTTATCTTAACAGCAGCTGGCCCCTCAAGGTCCTGAAAGCCTTGCTTCCAAATCCTTAGAGACTTATGCTCACTCTAAACCCTGCTAACTAAAATATATGTAATCAGTCACTGCTCACCATCTCAGTGTTGCTCTTTCTGGCCGTGGGTCCTGTCCCTGCACTATAATAAAATAATTTTTTTGCACCATAAAGTGTCTCAAGACTTCTTTCTTGACCATTGGGCTCAACAATCCCACAGCAGTGACTACTGTAGAGAGTTATATAATCCTGGGGCACCTGGGTGGCTCAGTTGGTTAAGCAGCTGCCTTCGGCTCAGGTCATGATCCTAGGATCCCAGGATCCCCAGATCCCCAGATCCCGGGATCCCCAGATCTGGATCCCTGCTCAACAAATGGGGAGTCTGTTTCACCCTTTCCCTCTGTCCCTCCTCCCACTTGTGTGCTCTTTCTCTCTCAAATAAATAAATAAAATCTTAAAAAAAAGTTGTATAATCTGAGATGGCATCTGATCAGCACTGCTTCTGAGTGTGACAACAGCAGTGTACAACCTTCTTTCTGTTGAGGGCAGGAGTAAACTAGAAGGTTCCAGGTACTTTTGACCATAACAATGGCCTAAGTATTGCATTAGTGTGCACTGCCCAGAGTGAGTGTGAAAACTGTCTTCAGAAATAGTCTTCTATCTTTGATAAATGTAACATTTAACTGTGTTTCATTAAATTTAGTTTCTAATCTTTTTTATTACTGCAAAACAAACCACAGATAGACCAATAAGAGTAAACAAAGTCTAGCTATGTTTAAAGTGGTATTTTTGTTACGATTCGGATGTACAGAGTTGAAAGAAAAGATTTGCAAACTTTGGAATAAGCTATTGCATGCCAGAAAGACAATGATATAATCCACATCTAATTTTGTAACAATATTTTGACTTAAAGGTGGCTCTAGAAAGAAGAATTATCGTAAGAACTTTCAACTGGATCATCCTGAGAGACACCAGGGTAGAATGTCCTATATGGAACTTTTTTAAGGGCTCTCCGTGCTTCCTGATTCAGAGTGAAAAACAGATAATGCAGCAAAGTATGATTTTAGTGAAACAAATAAAAGCCTTCACAACAAACACTGAGAAAAGGTGCTGGGTAAGAAAGTGTCCTTGTGGAAAAGCTTTCCGACACTCTGAACTTTTAGAATAAATGTGATCATTTAGTAGCTTTTAGAGAGAAAATATGAAACATGTCCTTCAAAAAAAGCAAAATGGCCTTGTGTACTCTCACACAAAATAAAATTTCTTCTGCCTCAGGATGATTGCTTCAATTTGTGAGAAATGAATGACATAAACTATCAAAGAAATTAAAACAATGAGAACATACTACCTTAACAGTGTGATTAGTCAGACCAGAAACATTGTACGATATAACTTTATGGTTGATTCAAAGTCACTAAAACACCAGAAAGAAAAATTAGTTCCTTAACCTGGAAGAAAAATTCCTCAAAATACTTTTGACTAGAAGCTTATCTCAGAATTCTAAATGTTTTCTGAAAGATTTTAATGACACCATACTGTTTTTCCTTTAAAATTATTCTACAATTAAAGTTTTATGCATTTTGGAAAACCATAAAGCTGTATCTTTAAGAAACATTACCTCTGCAACTGAAATGGCACAGAAAAATTAAGCAAATAGGGAAAATAAATTGTCACTTTTTTCTTTTTGAACAAATATATAATGCAATCCATTTTTTGCTTTTACAAGAGGAGAAACTTTACTCTCTACTACAACTTCACAGGAGGAAAATAATCTAGGCTACTTTACATAACATTTTATAGAGAACTAAAAATGTTAATAGTCATCACATTTTCAGAAGCAGAGTACAGTACATAGAACTCTGTGATTATATATAATAATAAAAAAATCATGGAAATTCTATCTTATGGTCAGTTAGAGGAAAAAGAAAAGGGACCAAAAAGAAAAAATAAACAAAAAGAACAAGAAGAATAAAAACATAAAGTCAAGGCAGAGAATTAAGAGCAAGAGATACAACCAAGCATCATAGAGACTGGGTAAACTTCCTCACAGAAAAAGGGACAGGTTCATATCCATCAGAAATTCATGTCATGGAGCACCAACATATTTGAAAAACAGAGAGAAAATCTTTCATGATAATAATATTTGGATGTTTACAGCATGACAAATAGCAACAATTAAATCCCTCCCCCTCAACTTTTTTAGCCCAGCGGTAGACAGAGATGAGGAATTTGACTTTTGGTATATTTTCCATTGTCAGGATAAAATACTGAAAAAAAATTTATTAAGTTCTACTCACATATATATAGTAACCATTTGAAATCTCTGGCTCTCAGAAGTGTTCTCTTTTTGCTTAAAAGATTCCTTAACAAGTAGGTATTGGATGTTAAAGACATGTAATCCCCCAAAAGAGACTTCTCATCATATAATAACCAAAAAGACAGGATAATAACTGAAAGAGGAAAGGAAATGTATTTTTCACTGTGTGAGACAATACTATCGAATGTCATGTCTATAAACCACATAAAATGATCTGATACACATCTTGTGGTAAGCATCCCACACTTAAGGAAATACAGTAAAAGCCTTGGTTTTAATTTCTGATTATGACATACACAATTAACTATTTCATTCAGTCCACAGATTCTTAATGATTTTTAGAGTTTTCTAGACATGAGTCTGGGATTAAGAATTGAACTAATTGACAGACTCTGCTCTAAAAAGGTGCAGGCCAATCAGGAGGCATAAACAGATATTTAAAACAGACTGTAGTATATAAAATAATACATAAAAGTATGTTGACAAAAACAGAGATTTATTCTACATCTCTGAAGTCATGCTCTATATATCATAGTAGTTGTAAGAGAAATAATAATATGATATTGAGATGAGAAAAAGATAAATGAAAAAGAGTGATGATAGATGATAATAGATGGTAGAGAGATAAGAGTCTTTTCTATATGCCAGCTTAAGTGATCAGCATTTTATTTTTATTATCCTATTTGATGTTAACTGTAAACAATTGATTTATAAATTTCATTTGTGTCTCCCAAACTGCAAAACAATTTTGATTTAGTACCATCTGAACCTCTTCCATTCTGATCCATGACTATTTCAGAAGTTCTCCATCCAAATCCAATTTCCCACTCTTTAACTTTGCACATTCACAGATGAACTATGTTCCTTCTTCACAGAGCAAATAAAACCCACAGCCAGGACTTCCTCAACCATCCACACAAACTATGACACTGCTAACATCTCATCATCTTCATCTTTTCCCTTACAATTCTCCCTTCAAGACAATATACTAAAGCGGTGAAAATTCTCAAATTATTCTCAAAAGCAGTATCCCTTTTGTATCTCCTATTACTCACTTGTCCTAATATGGCATATCGCATTGAAAATAAAAAGACACATTAACTACTGGTAATAGATCCTTCCTAGGTTTCCAGATGGGAATAGTTGTTGAGGGGCCATGAGTACATTGTATTTGGTATGCCAAGTCCAATCAAATAGGAACTGCTGGTTGCCATGAGAATCATGTTTTAGAAGAATTCTGAGATCACATCCAGGTTCAGTGAGAAAGAGCCCTCTAAGAGTTTAGCAGTGTTTGAAGCAGACATAATAGAAGGCGACTGGTCAGGCAACTGCTAGTTATTTACCTATTCTCAGCTAGTGTTTCATTATTCATTACCATGTTGATTGTGTGTCTTTTATTTAGCAAATAGCAGGAACATGGTAGACATTTCATAAATACTTATTAAGTAACTTAACTAATAATTGAATGAATAGGTGAATATAATGATAAAAAAAATGTTTCTATCCTCAGAATACTAAGAATTATACTGCTGTTGTTGTGACTGTTATTATTACTTTCATCTTGAATGCGTGTTCAATTTTACCAAATGTCATTTTGTCATACTCTGAGATGATTGCATGGGTTTTATAATTGGACATTCTACTGTGGTCATTATACTGATACTGACTCAGTCTTATATTCCTGAAATTATCTCTCCTTAATCACACTGAATTATTCTACTACTATTCATTATTTGACTGAGAGATTTTTCATTCCTTATCAAAAAAAGATATTGAGATATGACTTTATTGATGCTGTCCTAAGGTTTATTACCAGAAGTAGGCTAGTTTCTTCTAATTAATTGAGTAGAGTTTCATTTCTTTATATATTCCATCATACAATGTGTTCTTTACAATTTGAAAGATTTTGCCTATTTAGAGCCCAGAGACTTGGGCTATTTCAAATTTCTAAAGGCTCGAATTTGGCATTGTATCTTTCATTCTCCTAAGATCAATTAGAAAATTATAAAGTTTTCAAAATTATTTTCATAGAAATAAAAATAGCAATTTTTAAGAAATTCTGCTTATTTTATGTTTTTATTATTTCCAGCACCTGGCTATATTAATTAATTACTCTTATTTTTCACCTTTCCACTTCGTGAATTTTTACTTTCATTCTTTCCAACTTCAGTTAGACACTTAAAATAACTAAGAAATAAATGTCTGCCAAGCTCAGCCTGTGAGATTTGTAGTTGTTGATTACCATAACCTAGCCTATCTTAACTGTGCAGGCTTCAAAGATACAGGTTTGTTCTATTTCCTAAGTTAGGTAGGCAGTAGATGGGTACATTGTTCATTAAATTGGAAGACTCAAGCCTTTCTTCCACTCTTTAACTCTTTACATTAATTTTTTCACTGTATCTTCCCTAGATTCCTTTTTCTATCTTTCGGAACATCTATAAATATTTGGCATTTTCAATCTTTCTGCACGACTCTTAATCTTTCTTATGATTTACTTTTTTATCTGTTAGTACTACATGTTGAGTGATTCCTGCAAGTTTCCAGTTCACTAATTCTTTATTCTAATTAGTTGTCTGAGATATCTATTAAGATATTAATTTCAATTCTGTCCATCATGTTTTAAAATTCTATTTACTTTTCAAATATCTGTATTTCTTATATTTTCCTTTTAACATGCTGTCTATATATTCTTTCACTTATTTATGTTAAACTTTCACAGTATTTTTCAAATTGATCTGTTCTCCCTTGATTTGGGATCCCAATACCTTCTTTGTTTTCTTTTGTTTATTGCTTTACATTTATTCTCATTGCTGGTTACCTTATGGCTATGTATTTACCCAATCAGTTTTTAATCGGTGTGCACATGTGACAGAGAGAACTTCTTGGGAGTCTGTTTTCGTTTCTGTGATTGTGCATATGTGCAGGCTTGTGGAAAACTCACACGGTGATTTCACCCAAGATTTTGCCAAGATCTTAGTGGTTTCCATGCCTTCCAGAGCAGTTTCTGTGCTAATGTGTCAGCTGGTCTCTCCAGCATCATGGTGTCTGAGTAAACTCAAATTTCTCTCCTGTGTAACATAGGCTTAGATAAAAATTTCACAAAGCTTTCTGTTTTATTCCAGCATCAGTCCCTGATGTTTAGTCAAGAAACTATCTTGCTGCTTCCTCTTTCCTAATGGGAAGTGTTTTTCTGATTCTCTTCATCCTTTGAATAGATGAAGCAGCCTTTATGCAGGGAGCTCTGTTTCAGCCCTCTACCTACAGTAGGCTGAAAGCCATGTCCTTGCCCTGGGTGGTATTAAAACCCCCACCTCTGATTCCTAGAAGCACTGTTCATGTATCATAACTCCTGGGCCAAGACAGCATTCACCACTGATTTCTCCTTGGCTTTTAGTTTCTTTGTCTTTTATGGCATATAAAAATTGTCCTTCATTTTGAGTTTTCATGTATAAAATCCTTCTTTATATTTTTACTTTTTTTTCAATAATTCTAAGAAAAAGTTCAACAAAAAGAAGCTTACTTTACTGAATTGGTTATTTCCCAAGAAATTCTTTTGAAGTCAGACTGTCATTGAAAGGAGGCTATCAGTCAAATTCTATAGAACATGTCATACTCTTTGTAAGGTTGCCTTTCTGCCATTTTCCAATAGTGGAATAGGTAAGAACAACAAAGAAAAATTTTAATATTATATTCAGTACAATATGTTTACATATTTTAATTTTATTTTCAAATGTTACTTCAGGTAGTTAAAAACGGAAATGGAGCTAGCTAATTCACTGACTATAGAATTCATATTTTTTAAAAAATTCTACCTTATCTAAAAAAGGTTATAAAGTACCATTCAGAGCTAATGCAATAATGGAGATATAGACCAAACTATCCAAAATTTGCAAAGAGCATCTGGTGTTACACAGAATGAAAAAAAAATTATTGACTTAATCCAATATCATTTTTTAAAGATTTTATTTATTTATTCATGAGAGACACAGAGAGAGAGGCAGAGACATAGGCAGAGGGAGAAGCAGGCTCTCTGTGGGGATCCTGATGTGGGACTCGATCCCAGGACCCTAGGATCATGCCTTGAGCCAAGGGCAGACACTCAACCACTGAGCCACCCAGCATCCCTGAGTTAATCCAATGTTTAAAAACATTCTAAACCGATTCCCACTCATTTATGTCTTCCTTAAACTCAAATGTTTTCAAAAGGGAATATTTTAGAACGTTCTATGAATTTCCATGCTTATGGAACTGAACCCTACACAGGTTATGTAATTACCCCAAGTTCTCAAAGTTGATTACTGTGACCCTAGAATAAAATCCAGATTGTATCACTAGTCCTATACCTTTTCTAATACTCTCGCTTTCTTCACATTGATTATGAATCAAATAAATATGAATATTAATTGGCACATTCCTTTCCTAACTTACCAAGCACTTAAAAAATGTTTTCTGTGTATTCTACTAACTTTGCATGTTAAACATTTTTCTCATCCACTAAAGCAGAAAATCACATCTATTACTCTCCCTAATTCAAGCTAACAAGTGAAGATGTAGATTCAAGGTCTCCTGGGATTTTTATTTGCTTAGTGAGGCAACCAGCCAATCTAATTGAATAGTACAAAGCACAGATTTTTTTCTTTTCTTTTTTTTTAAGATTTTATTTATTTATTTATTCATGAGAGACATAGGGAGAGAGAGAACCCCAGGATTATGACCTGAGCTGAAGGGAGATGCTCAACTACTGAGCTACCCAGGCATCCCCAAAGCACAGTGACAATAGTGTGCTTTGTATTATGAGGTTAGAAGAAACTGTTTGATAGTCATATAAATTAATAATATCAAGTTCCTCAATAATTTTAATACAAAGAGTAGAGATTATGTAACAGATTACTCTGATTTCATTTTGATATCTATTTTTTGAGAAAAAATACTTTGGGTTATACATAACATATAATGACTTGCATAATATAAAGTCAATGTCCTTTGCTTCCAATCTGAACTGTACCTTTCATGTGAATGTCGTGCTATCATAAGCAGGAAAGGGAAGACTGGCTACCATGGATATACATTCTTTCCAGCTTTACTTACAGAATATTTTTCTTTAATTTTCTTGAATTAACACTACTGACAACCAGAAGCTAAAGCAGATTCATTCAAACATGGCATCCTAATGTGTCCTTACAGCTAGCATTCACTGGGGGCTTCTTAGTTGCCCGGCACTGCTGAGTTTGACATGCCTTACATAATTTAATCTTCTCAATAAACGTATGAGATTTTTACTATTATTGTCCCTTTAGAGAGGAGAAATATGAGACCAGGAAAGAATACCAAAAGCTACGCAATAAGAAGAAATCAGAGAGAGCCAGAACCCCTGTGGTCTGACATCAAAGCCTTTGTTTCTATGTGTTGTATTGTTTCTCACAACCTCTTTTGTTCCACCAAATGCAAAACACCAATGCAAACCAATGCAAAACACCACCACTAACAATTTTTAAAAAGTAAAGAAAAATTATTGGCCATGATAAGTTTTGCATGATGACTGCACCTTTCACCTCTTCTCCCCCCACAAAGATAAGCATGTCCTAATCTCTGGCAACTGGGAATATGTTCACTATCATAGCAAAAGAGACATTGAAAATGTGAATAAATTGAGGATGTTGAGATGGGAGATGACCGTGGACTGACTACCTGTGTGATCACACATGTCCTTCACAATAGACAAGAAGCTGAAGAGTTGGTCAGGGAGAGTTGACTGCAGAATAGTGTCAGAATGATATGATGTGAGAAACTCAACCAGCATTGCTGGCCCTCATGGTGGAAGAAGGAGCACAGGCCAAGCAATCCAGGCAGGCTGTCTCCACAAGTTGGAAAGGAAAGCAAATGGATTCTCTCTCCTGGAGCCTGCAGAAAGAGCATCATGATCTAGGCCAACAATACAAATTTCAGACTTCTTACCTCTAGAACTATAAGATAATTAATTTATGTCATTTTAAGCCACTGTGTTGGTTGTAATTTGTTGCAGCAGTCACAGGAAATGAACACATAGCTGTATATTACTCTAGTTTGGCTGTGGATAAAGCCTAGACTTTGGAATCAGATAAATTAACATTAAAATTTGCATTCTCTACTTGTCAACTCTGTGTCCTTGGGAAAGTTAACACTAGTTCACAGGATAATGGCCTAGAAAGTGTATAAGGCTTCATGGCATATATATAAAAGATCCATCCGAACTATTCTATTCATTTTGAAACATGAAGAATTATGTAAACAAAAATAGAATCTCATATATTAAATTGTTGCCTTATAAAATCTATAATATTTAAAAGATTAACAAGAAAGACTTAGGAATATTTTGGTATGTCAATGTCTCATTTTTTTTTTTTAATTTTATTTATTTATGATAGTCACAGAGAGAGAGAGAGAGAGGCAGAGACACAGGCAGAGGGAGAAGCAGGCTCCATGCACCGGGAGCCTGATGTGGGATTCGATCCCAGGTCTCCAGGATCGCGCCCTGGGCCAAAGGCAGGCGCCAAACCACTGCGCCACCCAGGGATCCCTCAATGTCTCATTTTTATATGAGAAAATTATGTCTAAAATGAAAAATATTATTCCCAAGTCTTGAGGTAAATTAGAATAATTCATTCAAAGACTATCATTCTTTTATTGTGTTTTTATTCTACTAAAGCAGGCATCAGCAACCTTGTTCTTAAATAGAGGGTAATAAATATTTTTGGGTTTTCAGGCCACACAATCTTTACTGCAACTACTCAACCCTGCCATTATAGTGGGAAACTGATCACAGATATTATGCAAATGAATGGGTACTGCTGTGTAACAATAAAACTATTTATAAGAACAGGTGGCCAGCCTCTAAGCTGTAGTTTGCCAAACCCTGTGTTAGAGTCTGGCGTTAGGAGCATTCACATTTACTCTGATGTTTTAGCATTCATAGGGCAGTCTCTCACTTCAAGTGACTGGGGGTATATGGCCCAGGTCCTATGGTCACAAATGCCTGGAAGTCCTTGGCCTGCCCAGGAGTTCCCCAGGGCATTGGGGCCTCTATCTCAGGACCACTCATATATAGTCATTGGAAAACCCCCAAGTACAACTTGGGACTGACCTAAACAGGCACAATGATAATTATATGTCTGCCTTGCATGTTGCAAAGATGCTAACTCTAGGAGATATGTGCTCAGACAAGGAAAAATATCTGTGGTGAGTATGTCCAGTTATTGAGTAACTAACTACTCAGAGCCAGATTTACCATGAAGCAAATAAAAATAACTGTTCAGAGCTAGAACCACCAGGGTCCCCTCCCAAGCCCTGAGAAAGAGACTGATGTGTTCACGTGGTCACATGTGTTAAGATGTGTATATGGATACACATTAAGCCTTGCAATCCTGGACCATCTCCTGACTTTGTAAACACTGTTGCAGATACTGGGCAAATCACACAACAGTCCTCATGATGACTGAAATGGCACTTAGAAGGTTCTTTAAAATCACACTTTAGAGATCGCCAAATGTGAGAATGCCATTTAATTTACCTGTGCCGCCTCCTCTTCCCAATCCTGGTTGATAAATAACAATAACCTAACAACTGTCTGTGGAACTGATATGATACTGAAGGGACCAATGCTCTTCATGCAAAGAGAAAAGCCAAGTCATTGAAAAAGGAAGTTTTTCAAAGACAAGGATTTACTAAAGAAATTAGAAACAAGGAAACAAAACAATTATATGACAAAAGAAACAACCAAAATTTTTCTCAAAGAGGCATAGGTTTAATTAAAAAAAGAAAGGTGAAATTATGGAAGAGAGGACATTGAAGGATTAACAAACATGTTATAATTTGGTTTCCAAGGGAAGAAAATAATGCCCTAGAGTAACTGAACAGACATGAATGTTAGAAGACATCACAATAGGACAAGATATATTGGAAAACAGGCAACACATGGCTATGTTATTGCCTTCTTTCTTTTTTCCTTTTTTTTAGCAGAGAAAAAAATAGCTTTGGAAAACTTAAAAAAAAAAATCTATTACTGCCTAATGAGACCCATACTTACTTCAATTGACTTTCAGGGCAGTTAGACTGCCTGCCTCTAAATCACCAGCATAATGTCATTGGATAATGGGACTGTCACAATATAATTCCATAGCTACCCCACTGCTCCTTTCTTCATTTTCTAAGGGAAGATTATATAAGATTATAACAAATTATGGCTACATATGCCTCTCTTGATACAGGTACTGACACTAATGGATCTTAGCTCCACTTGGCTGAAAAAGAAATCTGTTCTATAGATTCGCAATAAACAGGCCCACAGTCAGGGAAATCGGCTTCAGCAGACCACCCACAGTTCTGAGAAAAAAGGGACAGACTTGATGAGGAATATAAATATAGACCTCATTTATGTTTGATTTGTGATCAAAATGGCTAAGCTGCAGTTTTTTTCCCTTTGCACACGTCAAGGCAGATACTGTGTGTCGAGATGCCCCATTGATAGCATCACTGCATCACCGATTGGCAGCATGATTGTGTGTGTGTGTTCTGGGACAGTGTGACACGGGCACCTGGGAAGGCCTGCTCCCAAAGACCTTCCCCAGCAGACTGTACGCTGCCTGTATTTCCACATAATTCAGTGATAACTGAGTCCTAAGAGGTCTAGAAACATGTGAACATGAATCTGGAAGAAAACAATAAATAAATAAACAATGTATATGTTAGTCAAAATATTAGTTCCAATAAGCCCTGCTTTTTCTTCAAGAGCTTGTAATAAAGCAATTTTTTTTTTATTTTAAGATTTTATCTATTCATGAGAGACACAGAGAGAGAGGCAGAGACGTAGTCAGAGGGAGAAGCAGGCTCCCTGCTGAGCAGGGAGGCAGATAAGGGACTCAACCTCAGGACCCTGGGATCACAATCTGAGCCAAAGGCAGATGTTCAACCACTGAGCCACCCAAGTGCCCCCAATTTTCTATCTTTAGCTAACAGAAAATACAAGGACCTGACCATATTTTTAGCTTCTAAGAAGTAACTTTACACTTGAAAGCTGAGAAAGAACCTATTCGTTACATTTTATTTTTTAACATTTTAATGAATGTTTTTGTCATAGCGATTCTAAAGCAGTCTTCACAGAAAGGCTGTGTTACGAACCCATACACATCAGGTCTGATACTTACCCAAAATATTTTATTTAGGATTGGCTAATAGATAAAAAGCTGATAAAACATTTTCGTCTACTACTGTCTTTAAAGTGATTATCTACTGGGGACTGTTCATGGTCAGAAGTTATTATGAAAAAAATAAATAATAAGTCCTTATGAAATAAGAAAAAATTAACTTATTAAAAAATAATTTTAAACTTCAGATTTTAGTTCCTTAACTGGAAGTGAGTTTCAAAAAAGTCCAATGTTCATGTTCATATTAAAATCAAAAAAAAAAAAATCAAAATGAATTATGCTTCTTTATACAGGGTTTTTTGTAGTTTTGTTTTAAGTTAAGATATGTTTGAATTCATTTACATCATATATTAAAATTTATTTCAATTTAAATATATTTATTAAGGTTTACATGGTCCAATCTCTAAAATCTAAAGGAACAAGATTAAAATACCTCAAAATCAAACAAAATAAAACAAACAAAAACGTTATGTAATCTATTCATTAATCTTCTGCCTATTTAACAAATATTTACTAAGAACCGGACATTGTTAGACATGAAGAATAGAAAGTTTAAGGAGATATGCTCTTTTTTTTTTTTTTTAAGATTTATTTATTTATTTATTTTAGGGAGAGAAAGAGAAAGTAGGGGAAGGGCAGAGGGAGATGCAGAATCTCAGGCAGACTCTGCTCTGAGTGGGGCTCAAACCCCATGACTCTGCAATCATGACCTGGGTCAAAACGAAGAGTCAGACACTTAACTGACTGAACCATCCAGGCACCCTAAGGGATATGCTGTTGTTGAGAACAGACTGTTCACAGTTTAATGAAAAAGTTAGGCATGTAAACAGCTACAATAAGAAGTATTTTAGAAATAAGAACAAAGTGCTAACAGAGCACTGAAGAAAAGCTTAGAGAAAGAGAGAAAAAGTTAGCTCTGCAGTAGTAACAAAATTCAAAAACTTTGATTTGAGTCTGGATGACTGAAGCGGTCTTAACCAAGTAGGTAAAGGAGATCCGTGTTTTCTAGGCAGAAGGAATACCTTATGCGAAGGCATAAATGCCAGAAAGATCATGGCATTCTCAGGGAAAGGGAAAAAGTGAATAGCAATATAGTAAAAGCATAGAATGCAAGGTTTGGTTTGGAAGACAACAAGAAACATGGCTGAAATGTTTTATTAGTAGCAGAATCTAAAGGGATGCTTCCCCAAGTACAATATTTTTCTTAACCTACTGGAAAGAGAAAATCCCATGATGTTTTTAAGCAGAGAGGTAATAATTCTTACATTGTAAGAAAACAGCAATGTAGTGCAGGAAAACATATAGAGAACGGCTATAGAAATTCAGGTGGAAGTAAAAAGAAGCCTAAAATATAGATTTAATTAAGGAAGGTAAAATCTTGTTTAAACAATTGCACTAAGGCTAATTTTTTTTTTTGGGGGGGTGGGAATTTACATAAGTTAAAATGAATGTTAGATTCTGTTTCAGGCAATGGCATTGTAATTGGAAGGAGATTAGTCTTTCTCTCACAAACAACCATCAACGAGTTTCAAACATAAGAGCGCCAGTATTCAGACATTGGACAACAGGCAACAAAAAGTAAGAAACATGAGGGTAGGGAAACTTGTAACAGGGGCCCAGCTTTCTGCCTGGGGGAAATTACCCCAACACCACATAGGTTGCTAGAATTCAAGCAGAGCTATGCTACAATTCACTGTGGCGCTGTGCAGAAGTGTCCCCTTCAGAATTCAGAGCAGCTGAACCTGCTGAAACAGAGTGAAGAGCAGGGCAGATGCTGACTTGAGGGCCCCCCACAGTCCTTGGGCAGGGCGGGGCCAGCACCCCAACAGGAGGGATTACCTGAGCCTCACCAAGAGCATCTACCACAGGGAATTGAATCAGAACAGGAAGAATCCAGAATAAAAGCAAAGATGGGAGAAGAGTAGGGTCCCCAAGTCCCCACCAAATTACCTAGATAACCTTCAAATCATCCTGAAAATGTACCAATACGGCCAGAGATTTAAAGAGAGACCAGCTGGGATGCTACAGTGAGAAGAGCTCGCGCTTCTATCAAGGTAGGAAGACGGGGAAAAAGAAATAAAGGAACAAAAGGCCTCCAAGGGGGAGGGGCCCCGCGAGGAGCCGGGCTGAGGCCGGGGCGAGTGTCCCCAGGACAGGAGAGCCCCGTCCCGGAGGAGCAGGAGCTGCACCGACCTTCCCGGGGGAAAGGGGCTCGCGGGGAGGTGGAGCAGGACCCGGGAGGGCGGGGATGCCCTCGGGTTCCCTGGGACAGTAACAGAGCAACTGCGCCCCGGGAGAGTGCGCCGAGCTCCCTAAGGGCTGCAGCGCGCACGGCGGGACCCAGAGCAGCTCGGGGGTGCTCGGGGGCGGCTCCGCGGAGGGGGCTGCGGGGCGGGAGCAGCTCGGGGGGCTCGGGGGCGGCTCCGCGGAGGGGGCTGCGGGGCGGGAGCTCGAATCCACCAGCGCAGGCCCCGAAGCACAGGGCGCCGGGACACAGCCCAGGATCTGGCCTCCCCCGGGACAGGCAGAGGCCGGGAGGGCCCAGGACCCCAAGGACGCTCCTGCCCCGAGCTGAGCAGATCAGCGGCCCCTCCCGGAGCCTCCAGGCCCTGCAGACGGAGAGCTCCGTGGTGACTGCGGGAGCTGACTCCAGGGCTCCAGAGCTGGCCCCGCCACTGCGGTTGTTCCTCCTGGGGCCTCACGGGGTGAACAACCCCCACTGAGCCCTGCACCAGGCCAGGGCAGAGCAGCTCCCCCAAGTGCTAACACCTGAGAATCAGCACAACAGGCCCCTCCCCCAGAAGACCAGCTAGACGGACAAGTTCCAGGGGAAGTCAAGGGACTTAAAGTATGCAGAATCAGAAGATACTCACCCACCCTTTTTTTGTTTTGTTTTGATTTTTTCTGTTTGCTTCCCCTACCCTTTTTTCCCTTTCTTTTTCTTTCTCTTTTTCTTCTCTTTTTTCTTTTTTCTTCCTTTTTTCTTTTTTTCTTTTTCTCTTTTCTTTCCTTCTTTCTCTTCTCTCTTTTCTCCTTTTCCCAATACAACTTGTTTTTGGCCACTCTGCACTGAGCAAAATGACTAGAAGGAAAACCTCACCTCAAAAGAAAGAATCAGAAACAGTCCTCTCTCCCACAGAGTTACAAAATTTGGATTACAATTCAGTGTCAGAAAGCCAATTCAGAAGCACTATTATACAGCTACTGGTGGCTCTAGAAAAAAGCATAAAGGACTCAAGAGACTTCATGACTGCAGAATTTAGATCCAATCAGGCAGAAATTAAACATCAACTTAATGAGATGCAATCCAAACTAGAAGTCCTAACGACGAGGGTTAACGAGGTGGAAGAATGAGTGAGTGACATAGAAGTTGATGGCAAAGAGGGAAACTGAGGAAAAGAGACAAACAATTAAAAGACCATGAGGATAGATTAAGGGAAATAAATGACAGCCTAAGGAAGAAAAACCTATGTTTAATTGGGGTTCCTGAGGGGGCTGAAAGGGACAGAGGGCCAGAATATGTATTTGAACAAATCCTAGCTGAAAACTTTCCTAATCTGGGAAGGGAAACAGGCATTCAGATCCAGGAAATAGAGAGACACCCCCCCACCCCAAAACCAATAAAAACTGTTCAACACCTCGACATTTAATAGTTAAGCTTGCAAATTCCAAAGGTAAAGAGAAGATCCTTAAAGCAGCAAGAGACAAGAAATCCCTGACTTTTATGGGGAGGAGGATTAGGGTAACAGCAGACCTCTCCACAGAGACCTGGCAGGCCAGAAAGGGCTGGCAGGATATATTCAGGGTCCTAAATGAGAAGAACATGCAACCAAGAATACTTTATCCAGCAAGGCTCTCATTCAAAATGGAAGGAGAGATAAAGAGCTTCCAAGACAGGCAGGAACTGAAAGAATATGTGACCTCCAAACCAGCTCTGCAAGAAATTTTAAGGGGGACTCTTAAAATTCCCCTTTAAGAAGAAGTCCAATGGAACAATCCACAAAAACAGGGACTGAATAGATATCATGATGACACTAAACTCCTATCTTTCAATAGCAACTCTGAACGTGAATGGGCTTAATGACCCATCAAAAGGCACAGGGTGTCAGACTGGATAAAAAAGCAGGACCCATCTATTTGCTGTCTACAAGAGACTTATTTTAGACAGAAGGACACCTACAGCCTTAAAATAAAAGGTTGAAGAACCATTTACCATTCAAATGGTCCTCAAAAGAAAGCAGGGGTAGCCATCCTTATATCAGATAAACTAAAATTTACCCCAAAGACTGTAGTGAGAGATGAAGAGGGACACTATATCATACTTAAAGGATCTATCCAACAAGAGGACTTAACAATCCTCAATATATATGCCCCGAATGTGGGAGCTGCCAAATATATCAATCAATTAATAACCAAAATTAAGACATACTTAGATAATAACACACTTATACTTGGTGACTTCAATCTAGCGCTTTCTACACTCGATAGGTCTTCTAAACACAACATCTCCAAAGAAATAAGAGCTTTAAATGATACACTGGACCAGATGGATTTCACAGATATCTACAGAACTTTACATCCAAACTCAACTGAATACACATTCTTCTCAGATCATAATGCCTTGAAATTAGAACTAAATCACAAGAAGAAGTTTGGAAGGACTTCAAACACGTGGAGGTTAAGGACCATCCTGCTAAAAGATAAAAGGGTCAACCAGGAAATTAAGGAAGAATTAAAAAGATTCATGGAAACTAATGAGAATGATGATACAACTGCTCAACATCTTTGGGATACAGCAAAAGCAGTCCTCAGGGGGAAATAGATTGCAATACAAGCATCCCTCCAAAAACTGGAAAGAAACAAATACAAAAGCTAACCTTACACCTAAAGAAGCTAGAGAAAAAACAGCAAATAGATCCTACACCCAGCAGAAGAAGAGTTAATAAAGATTCGAGCAGAACTCAACGAAATCGAGACCAGAAGAACGGTGGAACAGATCAACAAAACCAGGAGTTGGTTCTTTGAAAGAATTAATATGATAGATAAACCAGTAGCCAGCCTTATTAAAAAGAAGAGAGAGAAGACCCAAATTAATAAAATCATGAATGAGAAAGGAGAGATCACTACCAACACCAAGGAAATACAAACGATTTTAAAAACATATTATGAACAGCTATACGCCAATAAATTAGGCAATCTAGAAGAAATGGACGCATTCCTGGAAAGCCACAAACTACCAACAATGTATCAGGAAGAAATAGAAAACCTGAACAGGCCAATAACCAGGGAGGAAATTGAAGCAGTCATCAAAAACCTCCCAAGACACAAAAGTCCAGGGCCAGATGGCTTCCCTGGGGAATTCTATCAAACATTTAAAGAAGAAACCATACCTATTCTACTAAAGCTGTTTGGAAAGATAGAAAGAGATGGAGTACTTCCAAATTTGTTCTATGAGGCCAGCATCACCTTAATTCCAAAACCAGACAAGGACCCCACCAAAAAGGAGAATTACAGACCAATATCCCTGATGAACATGGATGCAAAAATTCTCAACAAGATACTAGCCAATAGGATCCAACAATACATTAAGAAGATTATTCACCATGACCAAGTAGGATTTATCCCGGGGACATAAGGCTGGTTCAACACCCGTAAAACAATCAATGTGATTCATCATATCAGCAAGAGAAAAACCAAGAACCATATGATCCTCTCATTAGATGCAGAGAAAGCATTTGACAAAATACAGCATCCATTCCTGATCAAAACTCTTCAGAATGTAGGGATAGAGGGAACATTCTGCAACATCTTAAAAGCCATCTAGGAAAAGCCCACAGCAAATATCACTCTCAATGGGGAAGCACTGGGAGCCTTTCCCCTAAGATCAGGAACAAGACAGGGATGTCCACTCTCACCACTGTTATTCAACATAGTACTGGAAGTTCTAGCCTCAGCAATCAGGCAACAAAAAGACATTAAAGGCATTCAAGTTGGCAAAGAAGTCAAACTCTCCCTCTTCGCTGATGACATGATACTCTACATAGAAAACCCAAAAGGCTCCACCCCAAGATTGCTAGAACTCATCCAGCAATTTGGCAGCATGGCAGGAAACAAAATCAATGCATAGAAATCAGTCGCATTTCTAAACACTAACAATGAGACTGAAGAAAGTGAAATTCAGGAGTCAATCCCATTTACAATTGCACCCAAAAGCATAAGATAACTAGAAATAAACCTAACCAAAGAGGTCAAGGATCTATACCCTCAAAACTATAGAACACTTCTGAAAGAAATTGAGGAAGACACAAAGAGATGGAAAAATATTCCATGCTCATGGATTGGCAGAATTAATATTGTGAAAATGTCAATGTTACCCAGGGCAATGTACATGTTTAATGCAATCCCTATCAAAATACCATGGACTTTCTTCAGAGAGTTAGAACAAATTATTTTAAGATTTGTGTGGAATCAGAAAAGGCCCCGAATAGCCAGGGGAATTTTAAAAAAGAAAACCGTATCTGGGGACATCATAATGCCAGATTTCAGGTTGTACTACAAAGCTGTGGTCATCAAGACAGTGTGGTACTGGCACAAAAACAGACACATAGATCAATGGAACAGAACAGAGAATCCAGAAGTGGACCCTCAACTTTATGGTCAACTAATATTCGATAAAGGAGGAAAGACTATCCACTGGAAAAAAGACAGTCTCTTCAATAAATGGTGCTGGGAAAATTGGACATCCACATGCAGAAGAATGAAACTAGACCACTCTCTTGCACCAGACACAAAGATAAACTCAAAATGGATGAAAGATCTAAATGTGAGACAAGATTCCATCCAAATCCTAGAGGAGAACACAGGCAACACCCTTTTTGAACTCGGCCACAGTAACTTCTTGCAAGATACATCCACGAAGGCAAAGGAAACAAAAGCAAAAATGAACTATTGGGACTTCATCAAGATAAGAAGCTTTTGCACAGCAAAGGATACAGTCAACAAAACTCAAAGACAACCTACAGAATGGGAGAAGATACTTGCAAATGATGTATCAGATAAAGGGCTAGTTTCCAAGATCATAAAAAACTTATTAAACTCAACACCAAAGAAACAAACAATCCAACCATGAAATGGGAAAAGCCAGAAATCTCACAGAGGAAGACATAGACATGGCCAACATGCACATGAGAAAATGCTCCACATCACTTGCCATCAGGGAAATACAAATCAAAACCACAATGAGATACCACCTCACACCAGTGAGAATGGGGAAAATTAACAAGGCAGGAAACCACAAATGTTGGAGAGGATGCGGAGAAAAGGGAACCCTCTTACACTGTTGGTGGGAATGTGAACTGGTGCAGCCACTCTGGAAAACTGTGTGGAGGTTTCTCAAAGAGTTAAAAATAGACCTGCCCTACGACCCAGCAATTGCACTGTTGGGGATTTACCCCAAAGATACAGATGCAATGAAACGCCGGGACACCTGCACCCCGATGTTTATAGCAGCAATGTCCACAATAGCCAAACTGTGGAAGGAGCCTCGGTGTCCATCGAAAGATGAATGGATAAAGAAGATGTGGTCTATGTATACAATGGAATATTACTCAGCCATTAGAAATGACAAATACCCACCATTTGCTTCGACGTGGATGGAACTGGAGGGTATTATGTTGAGTTAAGTAAGTCAATCGGAGAAGGACAAACAGTGTATATTCTCATTCATTTGGGGAATATAAATAATAGTGAAAGGGAATAGAAGGGAAGGGAGAAGAAATGGGTAGGAAATATCAGAAAGGGAAACAGAACATGAAGACTCCTAACTCTGGGAAACGAACTAGGGGTGGTGGAAGGGGAGGAGGGTGTGTGGTGGGGGTGAATGGGTGACGGGCACTGAGGTGGGCACTTGACAGGATGAGCACTGGGTATTATTCTGTATGTGGGCAAATTGAACACCAATAAAAATAAATTTATTATTAAAAAAAAGAAAGAACATGAAGATTCCTTTAACATCTGAATAATGCCCCAGACATACAGTCAAGGTACAGACACCAAGTGTTAGGACAAGCTCTAATCCTATAAGGATAAAACCTGCTTTAAGAAACCCTAAAGCCTAGCACATCTGCATGGGAGACAGAGCCTGAAGATTGCATCTCACAAGTCAGTGAGGTTTCCTGGAAAGCCTAAAGCTTTCCACATTTCCAATCAGACAAAGCATAAAGCAAAACCTATTCAATCAAAGGTGGAATCACAGTAGTTGGTGTGCATTTAAAAGTTATAAGACAGGCAAAGAAACAAAAAATGTGGTCCATATATAAGAAGGTAAGTGGTCAATAGTAATCAACTACGGATGTATGGCCATGATGTTAAATTCATCAGGACAGGACATTAAAGCAGTTACTATCAATGTTTTCAAAAAATTAAATGTGTTCGTTTGACAACATTTAGATAAATTTCAATAGAGAATTAGGAACCGTGAAATATGTAAATTTTAGAACCAGTGTAACCAAAACAAAAATGTGACTTGTATGTAAGAAGAGATTGAAGGTATGTAAGAAGAAGACTGAAGAGACTGAAGGTGGCAGAAGAGTCAGTGAACCTGAAAGGGAAATTAGTAGAAAATATCCAACTTGAAGAAACAAACATACAGTTTGCAAGTGATCTAGAAATTACACTGCTAGACTTCCATTCAAGACAAATGGATACATAAGTCCACAAGAAGATTTGCATATGAGTCTTCATGGAAGCATCTTGAGAATAGATAAAAACTGGAAAGCCCAATGGCTACCTCAGGTGAATGAATAAATGAATACTTGTACATTCACAAAAACAATGTTACTCACATTAACAGCTAAATATACCATCTATTGATACATCTGACACCTAGATGGATTTTCAAAAACATGGAAAACAAAACAAGCCAAACTTAAAAAAGTACATACGGTATGATTCTATCTATATGAAGTCCTAGAACAGCCAAACTGACAGAGAAATCTGATCTGTGGCTGCCGGGGAGGGCTGAGTGGGAAAATCAACTGTAAAAAGAGGGAGGTAAGTTTCTGAGGTATGGAAATGTTCTTTGTCTTTACTGGATGATGATTACACAGGTATGAATACTGTTCAAAATCATCACACTGCACACTTAAAATGTGCATTTTATTGTGTGTTATAGTCACCATATGATTAAAAATGTAATTTTAATTTATTCAGATTTGGGGAATTTAGACAAAATACAGTAAATTGCATCCAGATATATATTTTTGGCAAATTCTGAATTTAAAAATAAAGTGAAGCATATATTTTGTTCATTATAAAGTTTTCTATATTTATTATAATTTCATCTTGTATATATCAGGAACAATTATGTTATGGGATAATATCAGTATGCATTAGTATAATATATAGTACAATATAGGATAAATTTCTTCAGTTGAATGATTATCATTGTTAAATATTCTAAATAGCACCAATTTTCAAAGGTGGGAATGAAAGCAGATTCTGAAAGAAATTCATTTCTAAAACACAATTACTAAGACTCACCAGTATAAAATCCACAAAACTGATGCTAAATTAAATGTCATTGAATGTCATGCTTAAAGTGTTGAATTACTTTGCATTCCATTTTTGCTAAAAGAGTGGTCTTGAGTGCCTTCTAAGAACTGGATCTCTGGGTATAACTGACTGACAACTTGATTTTTTTTTTTTAATTTTTATTTATTTATGATAGTCACAGAGAGAGAGAGAGAGAGAGAGGCAGAGACATAGGCAGAGGGAGAAGCAGGCTCCATGCACCGGGAGCCCGATGTGGGATTCGATCCTGGGTCTCCAGAATCTCGCCCTGGGCCAAAGGCAGGCGCCAAACCGCTGCGCCACCCAGGGATCCACAACTTGATTTTTAATTGGCCTCTTGTCACTTTTTATTTGCTCAGTCATGTGTTTTCCTTGTTTCGGGGCTACAGGGTTGATTGAATGAGTTTTTAATTTTTTGAAACTGGGGTTAAGGCAATGCAAGAATCAGACCCCTATGTGGTTTGCTGCACTTAACTTTTCATTCCTTTGTATTTAAAATCAGTATACATCATAGTTAAATGAGCCGCCTAAATATTTGATGGAAAAAATGATTTGGTATGGATGGACCAAAGTGTAAAAACCTAGCTTATACCTAAGAAAACTTTATCCAGTCAGGGGGTTCAAACTGAGAAGAGTTTTCCAATCCAGGGCCCTTGGGGAACTAAAATGAGCCTCGCCAGGCTGCCACACTTCCCTTAACTTCCCTTAATGGACTATCCAGTATCTCCTGAGCTGTTGCTCTGTGCTAGGCCATTCGCTCAGCTCTGAGGACACGAAGACAAATTATACAATTTATCTGCAACCAAGAAGGATATGCTCCTGGAACTCCATGGTTAAATTAATATGTTCTCTAGAAAGGCAGAAATGTGATGGAATGAAAATGACCAGGAGAAGGAAGGCTCCAAAAATGGCCTTTTGAGTCAAGTGATGTGACTTAGCGATGTGATTGTATAAAATAGCATACTTCTAAAATTATTGTTTAGAGAAAATATGATACTCAGGAATCTTGTGCTAGGTATGCCATGAAATACTGTATGTGACCTTGGGAGCTAAGAGTGAGCCATCCGCGGTACACCATATGTATAAAACAGGAGATAAGAGAGCTGAGGGAGAATGAAAAATAAATCCTGAACAGAAAGAAGCAGAGATAAGAGGCGGAGAGAAAATGCTGGGCCTCTGGAGGCCTGGCTATATTTAAACAGTCTAGTATCCTTCTGTTAATGAAAGAACAAAGTCACTCCCTCCAAAAGGGATAGGGGATGAGGACACTTGAGCAAGAACAAAGAACAGAGGATGGTTTCAAATTTGAGGCTGTTTTTGGCCAAGGGAACAACCATTCTGAGATATGAGGTGAAAGAGCACCCATTGCATACATGTGGTAAGCCCTAGGGGAAAAGGGGCATGCTAAGTAAATATGGGGGCCAAATAAAAGTTTGTTAAATCAGTGGGAGAAGAGTGTCCATGGGTGGCTTTAGGAAGCTGAGTCCTGTAAAACTACATGCAGACTTTGGAGTGTGGAGTTTTGCTGTATTTTCCCGCAAAAGAAGCTTCATAGCTTCTAGTGGATTTTTAAGATGTTCTAACATGAAATGGTTAAGCATCATTGTTCATAGCATCTGAAGTTACTAGCATGCTAACCATTTGATACAGGTAAAGGGATGATGTTGAGGAAAGGTCCTTTAAGGTAGGGTATGGAACTTGAGAGACATCTAGAAGAGTGAGAGCCAGGAATCTTGAGGAAAGAAGGCCAAGCCATGAGTAAGGTGACCAACCTCCCTCAGGTGGCAGGAAGACAGAGACAGACAATGCCGGCTGTTGAAAAGGCATCACTGCAGAGTCTGACCTTGTGATACCTCCAGGTGGGAAAAGAAGAGAAACTAAATGTTTTTGTTTCTTTAGTAGTATCAAATGAAGCAGCCATAAGATAGGTACATTTTATACCTGTACTGAATATAAATTACTTAATTGGTGGATTATAAGCTATTCTTTAAAAAAGCTGAGGCAGTTGCACATCCCTGTGATAATGGGAGACAAATAACCTTGTATTTATTAAAGAACAAAAGTAACCATATCCACCAAAAAATTCACACATTATATTTTCAAAAGAGGTTTCAAAAATAGCTTTTAAAATGGCCCCTCTGAGTTTGAGAACCTATGTTCACCACTCACTGGTTAATTAATTCCTACATTCTTCTATTATACGTTTTGCAAAGAATAAAAAGGAATGGCATGATTTTTTAGGGCCAAAATAATCTATGAAAAAGAAATAATTCATTTTCTTATGGTATTTAACTAAACAACTCCTTGAAAACTAAAAAATATTTTGACGAGAGAGGGAGAGAGAGAAAGGTAAGGAAGAGGAAGGAAGGAAGGAAGGAAGGAAGGAAGGAAGGAAGGAAGGAAGGAAGGAAGGAATTCCTACAGCTCTTGGTACTGAAGGTAGAGCCTGTGCATTTCACAGTCCTAGCAAGGGCTGTGGGTCTTTGGGCCCAAGAGAAGTGAAGTGAGCACAATAGGAACCAACGGGTTGGACACTGCTCATGTCTGCTTCTTCCAAACTCCTTGATTTCCTTTCTACCTATCAGGGCTCCATCTACAATTTCACTTAGAAAAAAGTGCCCATTTCACTTAGAAAAAAGTGCCCATTTCACCCATAAATCAGTGCTCACCCTAAGTGTAGTCACCAAACAACGTTATTACAGTATTATTGACTATTCCCCATGCTGTACTTTTCATTCTCCATGACTTATTTATTTTATGACTGGCAGTTTGTACTTCTTAGTCCCCTTTATTTATTTCACCCATTTTGCCAGCCCCCTCCTCTTGGCTTCCCTTTTTTCTCTGTTTAAGAGTGGTTTGTTTGTATGCTGAACATTGCTGTTCAGTAGTGAAATGCAAATCAAAACCACAATGAGAGGGGTGGCTGGGTGGTTCAATCACTTAAGTGCTACTTTCAGCTCAGGTCATGATCTCAGTGGCCTGGGATTGAGCCCCATGAGTCAGGCTCTCACTTCTCCCTCTCCCTCTGCCCTCCAGCCCCCAGTTTATGCTCACTCTCTCTCACTCAAATAAATAAATAAATCTTAAAAAAAAAAAAAAAAACCACCATGAGATATCACCTCACACCTGTCAGAATGGGTAGCATCAAAAAGACAAGAAATAGTAAGTGTTGGTGAGGATGTGGAGAAAAAAGGAACCCTGGTGCACTGTTGAGGGGAATGAAAACTGATGCAGCCACTGTGGAAAACAATATGGAGGACTCAGTTTTGATACCACCTTCTTGAAGAAATCCTTTCTGATTTCCTGGTTCCCACTGCTCCACAGGTCACAGGACAGGGTTATGTGGCTTATGAATCCCCCACACCCCAGGCCCTGAGTTCCTTAAGGAGAATCCAAAGTATCTCACGCATCTTACTGAATTGAAGAGAAGCTGACTAAAACAATGTCCTAGTGTGGCTTTCTTGTAACAGACCAAGTAGGGCTCAGGGCAAAATCGTCATTCGAGAGGAAAGTTGTAGCATGCTTTCCATGTGTCGTTCTGCCTTTTTAAAAGCTACCTAAAAGATCCAATGTGAAAGTACTAATAGAAGCAACCAGGAAAATCAGATTTTACTTCTGGGTGGTAAACTGATACAAGCCTTCAAAATTAAATGAAGTGAAAAAAGATCATTAGCTTTGTAGACCTGATGACATATAAAGGTGAGGAGATATATTCTGAAATATGAAGATATTATATGTGGATTAAGACTATTAATTAGGGGATCCCTGGGTGGCTCAGCGGTTTAGCACCTGCCTTTGGCCCAGGGCGTGATCCTGGGTTCCCGGGATCCAACCCACATCAGGCTCCCTGCATGGAGCCTGTTTTTCCCTCTGCCTGTGTCCCTGCCTTTCTCTCTCTCTGTGTCTCTCGTGAATAAATAAATAAAATCTTAAAAAAAAAAAGACAATTAAAGAACACCTTCTGAATTACCATTATATTATATCACATAGTTGTTAACTGAAAAAAAAAAAGATATGATCTTAGATCTAGAAGGACTTCAAGGAATTTTAGTGAAACATCTTCACTTTATAGTTGAGGAAACAAAACTAATCTAAAGTCAACCAAGATAGCACAACTCAATTTGTCCAAACAGAGAAAAAGAACCTGGGCCACCTGACACCACCTCTCTATCCCCCCATTACCCTCTGGGTTTTCTCTTAGTTTTACAGTATCATATGTAGCCCTTCTCTACATCCCAAATATTTTTAACTATCACAAAATGTCTACAGTGTACAGCATGTATCACCTATTTTAAACAACCTCTTCTTCCCTCAGAGTCCTCACTTTGTAGTGCTCCCCACTCCTGCCCACATAGGTGGGCTAATGGCCCTGGGGCTGGGGGTTCCTGCTGCAGTTGCAGCCCATCAGCTGGGCATCACTGGCGTTCACAAACAGTCAGATTTGTGATTCAGATTACATAATTCAATTAAATGTTTACATAAAATAATGAAGTCTTTGTGTGAAAGAGGAGAATATGTATTCCTGTGAAAAACAAATTTGGTTTTTGGGGAAGGATTTGTCAAAAGGAGAGTCAAACATTTATACCAATTAGTGTTACAGGACAATAAGCTATGGGGGGGATGATGGAAACACGTGGGAGTCTGTATTCATACCATCACTTCCCTGGAAAATTCCCATCCCCTGTTCAGAACTGATACACACACAAAAGATTCAGCCTGGGCATAAGCTTATGCCCAAACCAGGCGACTGAGAATTCTAATTAGCAGATCTGTAACAAAGCAGAAATAACAAAACCAGAACACAGATTTTGCACCCTCTCTTGCTGCCCAAAGTGCAAGTTACAGGACTTAATGTGGCCTCAAATGTGTGAAGTTAAAATACCTAAGACATGCGAATGCATTATTTTATTGATTCTCTGCTTTAGCCAGTTCTGAAGCTGTCCTATCATCTAAAGTATGGACTTTTTAATATTGTGGGGCAGCATTTATTTTGTTGATGTAATGGTATGCTCTACCTCTTTCCAGATTTGACTGGAGTGGTTTAGAAACAAACCTAAAACCAGTTGCAAATTAAAACAAAGAGGAAAAGAAGTAACAAATAATGGGTGAAGACGGAGACTGTAAACACAACCCAACTTACCATTTTGTGCTCACCGCTGAGTGAGTCTGTGCTCACCGCTGAGTGAGTCTGTGCTTGCTATTTTAAGAGTCACTACAAATGCTAGGGCAGAGTCAGAGGAAAGTAGCAGAGCTCAGCTTCCTGGCCTCTGGCACCTACTGGTGCTGGGCAGTCCTGGTCTCCTCTGGCTGAGGCCATGTACCAGGCTGCACAGTTCCCACAGTTCAAACTCCCGTAGAGCCAGGAGACGCCTCATTTAGGTTTCAGAAGACTCAGTGTTAATATCCCCAAGTGCACACAGAAAGCCAAGCACAGGAAGACTCAGTGTGCAGTGCACGGGCCACTGTCCATCTTGGAGGCCAGTCACTGGAGGATGTGGCCTGCAGTAGAGGGCCCGTGTCTATATTCCAGCCTAGTGCTGCATGCGGCAACGATGAGCCCCCTGCTGCTTCACCCTTGAGAACCGGAGGACTAAGGAGGACTTCGAGATGGGAACACTTTAAAGGGACACATTTCTGCTACTCTATAAATGGTGGTGAATTTACAAGTTAGCTGCAAATTGAGAAGTGGGACCCCAATGAATTGTAAAGCAAGACTTGCTCCCAGGTTTGTTCAATGTAGACAATGTGTTACGGGAAACATTTAAAATGCTGAAAATAGTGTTGCACATACTGCCAAGAGCCCATCTACCCTGTCTTCTTGCTTCACCTGAATTACTCCAGAAACTATGAAATTCCTTGCTTCCAGCCTCTCCTCCCTCCAGGACATCTTGTGCAGGTTAGCATTTCATAGAAAAGTCCTCGAGTCACTCTCCTGCTTTAAATGCAGAATGAAGATCAAACTCTCTTGCGTGGCACGCAGGGCCCTTTAACAGCCCCCCCCCCCCCCATCACCTTTCTACTCCCTCCTCCACCAGCCCCACACCTTCCTGCCTCCTTCCCTCACCCTGGGATAGTGCCCACTAGTCCCATTTCATTCAACTGATCACACTCAGAAAATTCCAAGAACAGATCAAATGACATCTTTTATCAGTAGCTTGCTGTGAATCTTACACATACCTTCCATTTCTCAGCTCTGTGCTCCTGTAACATTCAATTTCCATCTCTATAACAGCCCTTTCCACGTGGATTACAGCCAGCTCCCTGCCTTCCCTGCATTCTGCCAGGCTCTTCAGAGCACGCTATTTCCTTCATCTTGGGTCTCAGTGCCTAGCACAGGGCTGGATCAGAGCAGATGATGTGCAATCTAATAGTGATACTAACAATAGAAATGATAATGCTATATATAATAAATATATCCACAGGTAACACACGTGGATTACCTGTTACGTACCAGAACGGACCTAGTATCTGTATAATTTCATCTTTGAACAACTCTGAGAAGGAAGCAGCACCTTCTCGTTTTATATGTATTCTGAGATTTAAAACTATTTAAATACTGTTCACATGCTCTCAGCGCTAATAGGTGTTGGAGTAGAGATTTAAACCAGGTCTCTATGAATCCAAAGTCAGTGTTCTTGCAAATTCAACCTGCATGATACTCTGATTTATTCTACATGTATTATACATTTTCTTTGTTTAACTTTCTACGTAAGTATGAAACAATTTCTAGTGGCATAAAAACACTCACACCCTTAGAATTACAAAAAAGGGCCTATTGTTGACAATTAGCTCCAAAATTTGCAATTCTAAGCTCCTTTGAAAGATTTCACATTAATACCATAAGCTATCAATAAGCATGTCAGTCTTCTATATTTAGCCAACTACAAACAAAACTCAATAAAGTGTTTCTTTAGTTTTTCAAAAATATTTTGGGGGAATGAAGGGTGATGAGCATGAGGAGCAGTTAGAGTTGTTACCTGGAAATGTCTCATACTTATAAGTTAAAAGGAAATTTGAATCTCACATATAGAGAATATAACCTTAATACTTTACTGAAAGGCATTACTGATGTAGTGAATAAGCCTCGACTTATGTTCTGATGCTAAATTCAGAATTATTTATTCTTTTGACAAAAACTAATTTCTGTTTTCATTTCACTACTTTGCTCTACCTAAGAACCAACGTGATGGACCATTTTATTTCAAGGCTTTATATTAGAACTTGTGACCTCATGTCAATAAAAAGCCTTGATTGGATTATGACAGAACAGGAATGCAGGAGACACCTCTCCTCATTGAGATGTATCAGCAACTACTAGTAAGGAGGCATTAATATTTACATTTGCAAAGGAGGTGGATAGACAAAGGGGTTTATAGGTAGTCTCTGGAAATCCTTCCTTTAATATTTGACTTCTGCAATAACAATTACTAAAGGCTCTGCAGGGACATCACCAGGCAACCAAATCCAACCACACAAAATGTCCTTTAACACTTCTCCCTCTCAGAAATATAAAAAATCCAAGCAACATTTGCACACTTACTTTTTCAGTTTGCGCCGAATCTCTGAATCTTTAATCTCATTTCGAAGATCCTCAAAATTTTCAACGGAAGTCAAATTGCAGAAAACTCTGAAGTCAGCGTAGGGAGGGAGCCCGTGGTCTCGCCCCCTTTGAATGTTGGTGGCAGCCAAGTCCAGGGCCACAGAATGGGCGGTGGAGAAAAGCTTCTCAGTCAGCTCTAAACTGAGCAGTTGGGAGGGTACCCGCAATTTAGCGGCCACGCCAAACAGCCCGCGAAGGAGGGGATCGATGCCACCTTCCTCGATTATCCTGGACGGTGAGAAGAAAGCTTCATGGAGGGGAAGATGGCCTTCGGGGATTTCCCCGAAAGTGTCGTTCAGTCGGTAAAGAATAGGATTGATCAAGGTGTGACCAAATCTGAAGGCTGCAGTAGCAAAAGAGTTGATGATCCCCGCGTTCACACTCGGGTCGTAGCCCTGGTAGTCCCGCAGCATCCTCATGCCCGGCTCCCCCAGGATCTTGGGCAGCCAGTGGCTGTAGGTGATGTGCTGCAGCTGGGCACCCACGATCTTCCTGGCTTCGTGGTAAAGGGTGTCTCCGTCCCAGTGGGGGTTCAGGGCAGACAGCGCCGCGGCCACCCTGTTGTGCTCGCGAAACCACAACGTGTGCATGGCTGTGAGGGCCAGCTGCTCGTTGGCCCTGCGGTCCCCCGCTAGGAAGCAGCGGCTGCGGCTGCGGCTGCCCTGCTCCGGCCTCGTGCACTCGGGGGGGGGGCCCGCAGAGAAGGGCAGCAGGGGCTTCCCGGAAGGGGCCCAGGGCAAGCCGGTTCTCAGGAGGCCCCGGGGCTCTGAGAAGTCTCGCAGGACGAGGGATTCCCTGTCCGAGCTCCCGTAGACGTTGGAGGCATCGATGTAGGCCGTGAGCTGGTTAATCTGCTCCCTGGCGTAGACGGAATTCATCACCAAGGAGGTCACGCCGCTGCCGCAAACGGGGCTGGAGCGTGCAAAGAACATGCAGGGCGCCCGGGTGCCCCGGGGGTCAGCGCCCGGGATGACGATGGGGAAGCAGGGAGGGTCGTCGGTGCACGCGGCGCTACACGGCCGCCCGTCGGAGAAGCGAGAAGTGCTCAAGGCAGGCACCGCGTGGCCCAGATCGTGGTCCAGAAACTGGCCCCACTGCATGAGCATGTGCGTGTACCGGTCGTCGGGGGTGACCGCGGCCGCGGCCGCCAGCTCCGTGGAGACCAGCCTGGGTGGCGGCAGCGGGGGGGGACCCGACGGGCTGCGACGGCCGACCCCACGCGGCAGGTTGAAGCCGTTCTCGTAGGCAGGCTTCAGGACGCGCTCGAAGGCGGTCAGGGACGCACCCCACGTGGGGTGCTGCAGGTTGTTGCACGTCCCGTCCTGGGCTCGGTACTTCTGATGGAAACACATGTCGGAGCAGTTGGGCACTGGCCTGTGGGCTGTACATCCAGATAAGTTGGCGATGAGGCCCAGGTAGCGTGGGGACACCAGGTCATTGTACCGGAATTCTGCAAGGCAGAGCAACAACAGCAGTGAGGAGAGCTGTCCTTGAGGTGGAGTGACGGAGGGACCTCGAGCCCAGGTGCCATGGGGACGGGCCACTCCAAGTGGGCAGAAATCTCTCCCAGATCCTTCAACATTTCATTAGGATAAAACAGAAAGTTCTAATAAAAAGGGGGGTGGGGGATGCCTAGTGATGTCTCTCTCATGAGCAATGATTAACTGCTAGAACAAACAGAAATGGAGAGACATGTCCCAGTTCCCATCAAACTCTTAGTTCTGTGCCTTTACCAATATAATTTCGTAAGGATCTGTTAAGTCCTCATCACAAGGTTGTAATATGCATATTTTCCATTTCAGAATTCTTTCTTTCAGGCTTTAGGCTCCTAGAAGACAGGGTCTATAATGTGCTAGTGTGGATGGTGTGATATTAACCTGTGTGATAGTTGATATGAAGGGATTAAGCAGTAGCTTTTAAACCACCATAAGCTGTCATTCTCCAGGGAACCTGCAATACAACCTGGAGGTATTTGGGAGCCACTCTTTTGACAGAGCTTAAAGTTGCAGCATAATCCTAAATCTACAAAGACTATTCACTAAGTCCTGCTTGCTAAGAGTTATTATCTCTAATCATCAGAAACTGGCTAATGATACCAGGACCGTTTGTCCTGTAAGTCCTGCAAATTGGTCTCTGGCTGGACCCTGAGATAGCTTAGTCTTGGATAGATACAATAATCTTCCTATGTATAAAGACATGGGTCCTGGATTCACTTTTAGGGCAAAATTATCCTGGAGGGAAAAAAAGGCCTTTAACTTTACAAATAATAAGAGAGGTAGAACAACATAGTGTTTTTTCCGTGAGAAAATTTTGTTAAAGTCCTTGAATATTTTAGATTAGAATATAAACAGTTTGGTAATGAACATCATGAACAATGGATGCACATGTTAACAAAGCTAAATCTCTTTATATTGATTGTTTATTTTCTAGTTTGAATTTAGACTAAGTTATTCTCGAAAGTTGTTTCTTCTAATAGATATGTATGAGAAGAGAACTCAAAGGCCCATTGTCCTGACCTGGAGCTGAGGAATATTGTAGAACTGAGCTTTTTGCAGAGCTGACCATGGCTAACTCATCCTTAGTGAGATTCAGAATTAGACAGAAATTGGATTCAAGTGCTAATATGGACTATATGGAAATTTCACTTGGATATTCTAGTTTAGGAAACTCTGAAACCCAAGACATAGTATAATGGATCACTAGAAGCTAATAAATAGAGCTTTGTAGTAATTGCATAGGGCACCTAAGGGGTGAGCCAAGCACAGAAGGTGCCTTGTGCACTGTATCTTGGTTTATTTTCTGATGGGGAATAAAGAAAGGGTAAACCTCTAGAAGTTGCTGTTGTGCTCACAGAACAAATAATGTATAGCAAAGGATCACATTTTTACTTTAAAGAGAAAGATTAGAAAATCAGAAAGATTTGTGTATCATTCTCATTCGGCATTTAGTAAGTAAAGTCTGGTTTTGGGGAAAAACATACATGAGAATGTCAGTATAGCAACAACAACAACAAAGACTGGGAAGGATACATATAAGTAGAGGAAGGTATTCAAATAAGTTCACTGAATGATTTAGATGATTCCAGTAATAAGCAGAGGAACATTACCCTGGGAATAAAGTCTTTTTCATGGAAGTGGGAACATCTTCTGGATTAAAAAAGTAAAGTGGGACCCCTAGATTTGCTAGACATATGTAGCTGATAGAAGCTGACAGGTTTGAATATATATATATATATATATATATATATATATATATATATATATCATCCTTTCTTTTGAATTACAGTTCTTATGAGAAACATCTGCATTCATTTGGTAAAGTGGTAAATTCATTTCTAAATTACATGGTGTTTTGGAGATTAAAAACTGAGGAGTGATCAGTTTTGCTAATGACGGTAGGCTGAGAACAGAATGTCCCCTCAGAAACTGACCTCTACCCTCCAAATCAACAGTAAGCCCCTGCTTCACATGTTCCTGGATCAGCAGAAGTGTGTGCTCAAAAATCTCCCCAGCTCTTGCCATCTCCACAGTAAATGGGTCATGCGGATAACGAAACTGAGCCAGCAGATCACTAGGGGTGCGAGGTTTTCTGCAAATGACAAAAGACATTACTGTTCACAAGGCAAAACTGCAGAATCCATGAATCTCAGTGTGCATTTAAGAATACATTTCCCAAACAATCAAGAAAAAGAAAAGCTTCCCTACCAGAAAATAAGCTTCAAAGAGGGAGCTGAGAGCTCTTCTCCTATTTTGTTAATGAGGGATTCCTAAAATGCCAGTGACAGTGCTAAACTCAAAAGATATATTTTTAATGAATAGGTGAATTAAAGAATAGTTTTCTATAAAAGGTAGTATCTATGGTGAAAGTTATAAACTTGTGGAGTCCACACATAGTTCTTAGGGGGCTCAGTAAACCCTCTGAAACAGTGTGCTATACACTCAGTTTCTGGTTGTTGGCCTTGTCTGTCTTCTCTTTACTCAAATGTAACTGCCTGGAAATTCCTGCTCACCTTAACATGCTACTCATGTATTGCTCTCCCTATAAAATCTCCCTGGTAACTCTTGACAATGACTTCTGTATGCTCACAAACATCTATTACATACCCAACAGGATGTACTTAAATTGTTGACATATTGTGTCTTCTACTACAGAGAGACTGTGTCAGGGGCAAGATGGTGCCTTATTCATCTTTATATTCCACATACCAAGCCTACCGACTAGCACACAGTAGTGGTTTATACACATTGAAGAATTGAACTAAATAAGTTAAAAGAATATTAGTCATCCAGAATATGAAACTGTTTTACAGATTTTGGTCAGCTAAGGCAAGTCTGGTCCTCGATGTCTGGAATCATAATAACTTTAGATCATAGAATAATAGTAATGATATTAACAGTTCACTTTAATTAAGCCCCTTCTATGTGACAGACACTATTGAAGCACTTTATCTGTACTAACTTCTTCAATCTTCCAGCAAGTATGTCCGTGAAAGAGATCTTATTGTTATCCCCGTTTCACAGTCGAGAAGTATGAAGTACTAAGATGTTTAGTCACTTGCCCAAGGTCACTCAGATAGAAAGTGATGAAGTGAGGAATCACAGTAAGAATATAAATAAGCTGCATGGCTCCAGAACACAAGTCCATGATCGGAAAGCCATGCTCTTTCTGAGTATGCAGGGAAGTGTTATACTAGACTGTGGCATTATAAGGTATTCCTTTTAGACCAACAGCTGCAAAGACTGTATGCATATTTTATTTGACTTCAAAGAAAACAGTCATGTTTTCTCTGATAGGTTCAGGTGATGCAAAGCATCCCATATACCTCCATCAGGACTGATGGGGACTTCATAGAACCAGAACACTTCACTACTCTAAAGATGTTCTGATTCAAATTAAAATATATCAAAATATTACATGTCCTAAACAAAGCTTTCACCTGTGAGCTATCAGCTTATGACCAGATGTGTTCAACTTGACAATTACTTTCAATTCCTGGATTGGGAGAAGCACTGAGTCTGACACTGGTGGATGATGACCTAGCAGAACCCATTACCTGGTACCTATTGTGGGACCATAGAGAGTGGGTCTGTAATGTAAATTTATGCCATTTAGATGCTATGGGAAACAAGTTGCATTCTCTTTGAGACTGAGCTGGCAATGGTGGCTAGCCCAGAGGGTGATAACAGGCACACAGACTAAAGAAAATACCCGCTTTGGCAATCTTATGCACTATGCCTACTGTGATTTATGGAGATTATAAAAACCAAGTAGGACTGAAGTGAAAACAATTTTGTAATCAAAATAAAATAAATTCTTACTGTGAAAACAAATGTCTTCGTGTGGAGTTAATTGCACTGTCAACCCTCTGTACAGCATCAAGAATGGATGATTCAACAAAGTCATCGCCAGCTTGTCTACCCTGTATTGCTTTGAAAATCAATTCCATGATTAAAAGTATCAAACAAACCTTGAAGTTAGGAATGATCTCATATAAATGGCATTACAGAAACTTCCAAGACAATAAAAATGTAATACAGTGTCCACATGATACTGTCCATTGCAGAAGAGTAGATAATTATCCTGAAGCAAAGCTTCCAGCAACAATAACAGCATTATTTAGGGAACTAAAGCATTCCAAAATCTAGTATAACTATGTGAAATATTTCCTTTTTTTACAACATTGATTCAAATGGGATTTAACTGTGTTAGTAATTTGTCATCTTCAGAAAGGTATGAAATGCCTATCTTTCCAGCCACCTTGCTTTAATGTTAAACATTAAACTAATAAATATTACCACATCCCTGTGGAGATTTCTTAAAGCAATAATTGGTCAGCTAAGGCAAGTCTGGTCCTCGATGTCTGGAATCATAATAACTCTCAGTAAGATTTCTGTGAAAATTAATTCATGTTGTTTCTATAGCTCTTCAGTGTGTGAGAATTCTATCAAGTTGAATATTATAGATGAAAGAAGCTTTTAAGTTCAACATATTAAACCATCTCCAGATGATGGTTTAGGAAATTTATGGTAGAGGGGAAAAATGCTAATAAAAATGATTATGGATATTAAAAACTCATATTAGAAAAATAATATCCATATTATTTAGTTCATTTTTGAGAATATTAAAAGTATAATAAGAATTTATATGACATAATTAAAGTAATAACTTCTTAGCACTGTTGAATTTTGAACGCAAGAGTAAGTATAGCCCCCAAAATTGAATTTTAAAATAATGTCATTAAGGAGATATAATGAAAAGTCTAAATAAAAATAGGAAATTGTATGGATTACATAGTACCATATAGAATATATATCATATACTATATAATACAGTGTAATATTAAAAGATTATATATGTATATGTCTATAAGTATATATGTATGTTTACATATTTTGCAACAGAGGAACACAAATAGTATTCCACATTTGGTTTTTATTTAAAAATTCCTTTATTTTAAGACAATGTATATATATACTAGATTGGTTCATTGTCCTAAAAAGATCACTAACATAAAAAATTTCAAGAAAAAAATACCAGTGATTTACATATTATTAGAAAGCCAGTAAATCAAGGTTTCTGTGAAAGACATTCTTTATAAACTAGATTATGGGCAGTAGTTATGAGTTGGAGTAGTTATGAGTTGGAGTAGTTATGAATTGTCAATTCAATTCAGTCTTTATCATGACCACAATATTAAAGCTCCAGAAGGTCAGTTTTACCTCTCACAGTTCAAAAATCACACTGGATTAACTATACATTAGCGAAAGATAATTGAGAGAAAACAAAGACAAAGTGATTAATTTGATTATATGAAAATTAACAATTTCCATTCAAGGAAAGACATAAATAAAAAAGTAAAAAAGTCCTAGACAAATAACATAATAGGTAAAATATCTATAATTTCTAAACTGATACAAAGTTAATATTCTATTTTATTCAAGAGATTCTTGAATGCATTAAGAAAAAATGCATATAGGCAAGTTATAAAAGAGGAAAGTTATTAAGTTACTAAGTATATGACAGATGTTGAAAACCACTTAAAACCTAGAAATAAAATTTAAGATATCAATGAAGTACCATTTTGTGCTTATTCTGGCAAAAATAAAAAAGCCGATTACTGTCAAGTTTTGGCAGGGGTGAGTGTACACCAGTAAGCTGGTGAGAACGTAGAATTGATGCTCCTATTTCCAAGATTTTGTTTAGGGATTTTATATATATATATATATATATATATATATATATATATATATATATATATATTTTTTTTTTTTATTTATTCATGAGAGACACACAGAGAGAGAGAGAGAGAGAGAGAGAGGCAGAGACACAGGCAGAGGGAGAAGCAGGCTTCACGCAGGGAGCCCGATGTGGGACTCAATCCCGGTCTCCAGGATCAGGCCCTGGACCGAAGGCAGCACCAAACCGCTGAGCCACCCGGGCTGCCCAGGATTAAATATTTTTGATTTTGTTTTTACTTAGTAAAATGACATATGTGCACCCACCACCACCACTTAGCAATCTCATTCCCGTATAAATATCTAGAGAAATTCTTATGCAAATCCATAAGGAGTATAAACGAGAATGTTCAATGCAACTTTGGAAGGAATTAGGGAAAACTGTCAGCAATGGAAGTGTGGGTAAGAAAAATGTGGTGGATGTACGGTATGAAATAAAATGCAACGTTAGAATCAGCCGGATGGACACATGCATGGATGCTAAAAAAGAGTGCCTAATGTAAAAATCAGAAAGTTGAAAGAGATTACCATAGAATGATTTAATTAAATATATAATAAATGCATTATAGTTGTTACATAACATAGCATGATGGGAGTGGGGTATTGGCTTATAAGGAGATGGATTAATTAATCGATCAGTTAAGCAATCAATCAGTATAATTGCCATGATTATGAGAAATCCTAATATTCTCAGTACACCGGACATGATATACTTTGCAATAATTCAAAGGTAAGTCAGTAAGAAAGAGCCTACTGAATTTGTTACTTTTACTTGGAAATAAAGAAACCAAGATCAATCAAATCAATCAATCAATCTGTGCCAGCCTGTAGGCTCACAAGATGTTAGCCTTTTCTCTATTGTTCTCCTTTCAGTCCTTCACTTGTGAACTTCAAGTGTAGAGAGTGCCATCAATGATGTGTTCTTATTATGACAATTACTGCCATTGGATCCTTGTACCTGTGTGCATAATATGCAATCAAAGGTCTGTCAAAGGTTGTGTGTAGGACTGAGTTATCACACAGCAGACAATGCTAGCCAAAACTCAAAAGGCTATTCATTGTGGCAGACAGAACTTGGAAGGAATATTTAAATTTTGGAAAAGTATCAATTAACATGTTAATCTGATTTTATATGTTTGATAATTTTGCTTTTATTCGGTTTATAAAATAGTTTTAGCTATTATGGTTGTATAGAATTTACAAGCATAAGGAGTTTTAAACACCTATTCTTCATCTTTTGACTCATTCATAAAATGGAAATAGTTAAGACTTGTTCAACATATAGTTTAACAAAACATATAGTTGGGCCAAATATGATTATTAAATAAAACAGGCATGCAAAGTTCTTTGAAAATGACATGTCACAATGTAAATATAAGATGCCTTTCAGTGACTATTATGTTCTAAACCCCTAAGTAATCCATATCCTCACTAATTATCCATTGCGACTGTGTTGTCCTGTCATTTCTTCAACTCGACCTCCTTTTACTTTATTAATAAGAGACCAACAAGTGTGGAGATGTGAGATGGAGAGGAAAATAACAAGAAAAGTAACACAATATGTAAACATTGTCTAAAATAATTAAATTCTGATGTGCACAAATAGAAAGCATATAAAAGCTGTTTGTTCACAGATTATTAAAAGTACATTAAATATGTAGCATGTTCACACAGAAAATATTTGTGGTAACAATAACTCTTTCTCACTTATGTCATTTAAATTATGAATTTTTTAAGGTCTCATGGTTTTATGATAAAATAAAACTAACCTTTTTATTATTCATTTAGTCTCAGTACTGTTTTCTTTGGTGTGGTACAAATTGCAAAAAAGATTTCCATAAATGTTTCCAGAAGAGCACTGTGTTATGCAAAATGAATTCAGTTTATTGGGGCACATTAGAATCAAACAACACTGTTAATATTTTATTTGTCTTAAAAACTACCTCAAGAAATGTTGTAGGGATAGAATGATAGGAACATTGAGTATATATTCCATCTTTTAGTGCAAAATTTTGCAGAGGGGAAGGAAGAACTAGATCATCTTCTTTTGTTAAGTCTTGGGGTTAAAAAAGGAGAAAAATCCTCAGTAGGGTTACAAAATTAAGCATTTTTAGAGTTGTATGATGAGCATCTCCTTTCAGTTCTGTCCATGTATCTCTGAGACTCTACACCTCCAAGGAACATAAAGTCGAAAGATAAATTTGAGTCCTTTCAGGAAGGGGGAGCTTAGGTATAATGGTCCACCAGCTGCTGTGTGCTCACCCTGTCATCGCATGGCTGACATGGGGAAGATGGGGTGCGAGAAGCAAGGCCTTGAGGAGGGACATTGAGGCAGGACACCTGAACCCCTACCATCAATCTCACCACAAAATATCTAGACCTCAATAAAAACCAAGTCTCTTGGAACACCTGGATGGCTCAGTAGTTGAACATTTGCCTTTGGCTCAGGACGTGATCCCAGGATCCTGGATCGATTCCACTGCAGGCTCCCTATGGGGAGCCTGCTTCTCCCTCTGCCTGTGTCTCTCCTGTCTGTCTCTCTCTCTCTCTGTCTCACATGAATAAATAAATAAATCTTTAAAAAAAAAAACAAGTTTCTTTCACAACTCAATATTCTTAATCTCACCCTCCCTCCTGTAGAAAAGAACCAGATAATGTAACCATCATAACTAAACAGGCCTTACCACATGAAATCTTCCCCTAAAGAGAACAAGCAACCACTGACACTGGAAAAGGCTGTCCTAGGAAACGGTACACTCCCACAACATACAAATGGGTATTAACGACTGCCTTTGTGAGATAATTTTCTTTGAATGGCATCAACTCTGCCTTACTCATCATTTTGTGTCATTAGGCATATGAATGGGTTCATCATCTTGCGGCTCCTTTTGGTTTTTCCTTTGTTTTTTATACTTGAGATATGTCTTTTATTTTGATTATTTGCTTTCCTTAAAATTTCTTGACTATCCAAACACTACTATACTACAAATCTGTTCTTGAAACTTAATGCTATTTTTTTTTTGAAACATGTGGCTTATCTCCAGATAGACATATGTGTTCAGTATAGATTTTATGTGTAAATGGAGGGGAATGTGTTCAATATGGTTAAAAGTATTATGAATATACGTACACATATGTTAGGTATATGCTGTTGTTTATAGAGATATTTCACCATTTATTATATTATTCAAGATTGTTGAGGTAAACAATTGTTGTGTATCTATTATTATGTAAATTATATCATAATCACAGTAAATAAATATACTAAATAGCAATTGAAAATGATTTAATATCAATTTCATTTCATTGATATAGCTGAGTAAATGTAATTAAAATTTTCTGATACTTCATAGTTCACTCATTGTCCAACTGCAGTGGTTTTGAAACAGATGTTTTATCTAGACAATGACAAATATCTGGATTAGAATGTCAAAAAATCAGTGAGTTATTCTTTCAGAATTGCCAAAAATAACTAGTTCCCAAAGGAATTAAATAAATTAATTGATAAATAGCACTTGGAACACATGGTAAATGGCCTATAAATATTAACTTATTTTACTAGTAGTATTATTATCAGAATAATACAGGTTATTTACCTAACATAATAGGAAAGAAAGGTCTAATTTAAAGTCAACTAATGCAATCTTTTAATTCTCATTTATAACTTACTGGGTTGTGTACATAGTCAAAGTAGAGAGTATTCTAAGTGGAAATGTCATTTAGAAAAGCGATTGCAAAAGTCTAAATGACCAAAGAATGAACTATGAAAAAAGATATAATATGGAGAAATGTAAAAGAAGTAATATTTGAAGAAAAAACTGGTGAGACATGCATTTAGAGTAAAGAAGGAGAAGGGAACAGAAAAAATCAGAAGAGATTCTGGTTTCCTCCTTTTAGAATATGGATCGTATTAAAGGACTGCCAGGAGAGTACAAGGTCTGAGGTGAAAATGAAGAGTTCAATTTAGAATACATTCAAGATCAGTTTTCAACATGTGGAATTGCAAGGCCTGTGATTCATTCAAAATGAAATGTTCAACACACAATACTCAACTCAGAATTTCAGAGAAGAAAATATTGTTTAGATTTATTTCTTTATCATTACAAATAGTATATACATAATATTTGTGCTCCAAAATTTTCATTTAATCAATGCTGTGTCACTATTTCACTTTTAGCCTGGTCCACATATTATTTCAACATCTCAGTAGTAGACATGTCAACATGCTCTAAAGTACTTCCTCACTACTGCTGCACATTTGAATTCTATGGTAGAAAAAGAATTTTTATGCCAAAGACTCTTGAGAGTGTCCAGTCCCACATTTTTAAGAAATGAGAAAATTAATTCCAATTATGAGAAAGGTATCCAAAGTTGCTGAGATCAATAAAGGTAGGTTTAATGACTTAACCCAGGGATTTCCCCACTATCTCACACTGTTAATATTCAATAAAAATGTTTTATGTCGTTAGACTGAATCATTTTCACAAGCAAGAAATGAGTCATAAGGATATGCTGTGAATTATGAACTTCATAGCACTTAAGAGCACATCAATACATGTAGGCAGTATTAAAGTAAATTATGTTTTGAACAAAAATTGTGAGGTTTTATTTGGTGTAAAGTAATAGGTGTAGCTTTCATATGCAAACTATCATGCAGAGAAAGAAGTATGCAGATATAAGTAATATTTGCCAATACGAAATACTCTGAGGACATCCTAAACCAAAGCATAGGCTCCCAGTAAATACTATTATCATCCTTATAAGTTTTTAAAAATGTATTAAGACTATTAAAAATTTATTACATCTATGAAAAAAGCTCCTTAAAAAATCATAACTTTAGGGACTCCTTTTTTTCTTTTGCTATTATAAATGCCTTACTTTCAACAACACTCATTCAAATGCATGGTTTATATATATATAATGCCCAGATTTTGCTTAAATTGTTATTGTGTATTTTTATTATTTTAGATTACTTTCTATGGTTGTATTCCCAATACAGAATAGAAACTCAAAAGGCATGATCCTCTTTTCATCACTTCTTACACAATGTGTGGAGTTACAACATTCCATAACTGCTTAATTGGGGCATTAAGTTTGGAAAGTCTTCCTATAATGCATGGTCTTTTCCTTTTAATTAGGGATAACTGGTGAATGAAAGGGTCAAAGTCATAAAATGTCCCATAAGTGATATTTTATATTGACACATTTCCTCCTATTCAACTAATTTGTAGAACACACACACACACTTAAATCTTAAATTTATTCAAAACTTTAAAATTTATATCTTCATACTTTCTTCTCTCTATAAAAATATTTCTAACATCATAGAATTTACTTGGTACGAGATACAAATATAAATTAACTTACCCTTATATTGATATAAAAAAAGGTGTCAAGAGCAAAAAACATATTTGTTTTCTTGACTGAATAACTTATTTTTTGTACTATTTTATCCCTATAGCCTGACTTTCTGCTTTCTATACAATAGAGCAGAATATTGGTAAATGCTACTTATCACTGTTTTAAAATCTAGTAAATAGAGTGACTAATACGCTTTGATCTAAATGTTTTACTTTTAATGTGTATATATAAAATGATTAGTTAAATTTCAGTCTACCACAATGAAATTCTTATGCTGGAGGTTCTAAAATGTTGACCACCATGACTAGTGTTTGTGTGCATGTGGCTGAGCAAAACAGAGACAGGGAGAGAATAAGAGGCAGAGAGAGAATTATGTTTTTGTGTGTGTGTTTGTTTAGTGCTAAAGATTTCTAGCATCTCTAGTACATAAAAGATAGTAATTTAAATTTTATAATAAGTTTTTTGCAAAATGCTTAAGAATATTTTTTCATAGATCTCATTAATAATTAAGCAGCAGAAAAAGAAACACAACTATCATGGATTTTAAATCAAGAAAAACATGAACTCATAGTAAATGGCAAATAAGGCTAAGACTATGTAACTTTAAGAAATTCTATATGATAATTTTTGACCCTCATGGAATAAATATTCACTGGTTACTAGCTACATTGTTATAATTTTAAGAGTAATATTCTACAGAGAATACTTTTTTACCATACAGTATAATAAATATGTAAAGATTGGTGCACCATTAAGGAAAATATATACTTTGTATAGAATACCCAAACGAATGGATAGTTGGAAATTTGATTTCTGGAGAAAATTTGCAAGTGTAAGACTATGAAACTATTGTATTATATGATAGGGTGATAGTGACATCTTTAAGGATGATTTAATTAAATAAATCTATTTTTTATCCAGGCCTGTATTTATAATGAGAAGAGTTACCCAATATTTTTAGAGACCCATAAGAGCTAGAAAAACTAAAAGGGAAAAAAATTAATCTGTAAAACCCTATTTATGAAATCTGCCCATTTCTAAGGAAACCAAAAAGCAGGCAAAGCCCAAAATAGTACTCCATATGCTTGTAGCTGAACTCATTTATTTCAACTGCTGATTGTCAATAAGGCAGAAGCTCCTAAACCCATCCACAAAAAAAGCAACCCTGATGTCAATTCACATGTCCCTGCATGCTGTACTTTTCTTGAATGCTTTCCCCATGTGGAGAACATGCCAGTCCATCATCATGGCCAGTCCCCATTCCCATACCCACAGCTGAGGTTTTCACTCAAGTCTGCCTACAAATAGACTCTCTCGATTCCAATACAAACTGATTGATTGAAGGAAAAAAAAGGGATTTTGTTTTTTGTAAAACTATGACAATTTTTTAAGCAGTCACTATTTATAAACTGGCAGAAGGTTACAGCTAAACAACCAGATGACAAAACATAAAACAATGGAAAGTATGTTGACCAATTATAAATGCTTCAAATATTGAGGTATTTGCTCTTATAGTGGCAAATTTTACCTAGAAGTTTGACCAATTGATTGGTTTTTAATTTTACTATAGAACTAAATATACCAGGTCAGAGTAACTCCTACATGTTAAATTCCATTTGTCTTTAAATCTCTGACTTCACTTATATTTAGATATGAATGTATCTTACATTCTATAATTTTCAATTCCTAAGAAAATGTGATATACATTTGCAAATCCTTCCTATGTATGTTTGCTTTTGGCATTGTTAGTTTTGGTGTTTGATACCCTGTAACGTAGCTTACACTTAAGAGCTTTGATTTAAACAATTAAAATAACTTTGATTTAGTATCAACATGTTAAAACAGAAAAAAACATACAGGGGAACTTGGGTGAGGTGAATCAGGATTGGAAGTAGACTCTGTCAAAGACATTTATTTGAATTGCATGAGGAGCCATACTTACCTACAACTGTGAGAAACATGTTGGCTACAACAAGGCCAAAAGAATTCTGAGCCACACATTCATATCTTCCTTGGTCAGCTTGCCCTGCATCATAGATGGTTAGCATGCCTTCCCCACTGACATGGAATTTACCACTTTCAGTAATCTGAACACCTGCCTAGGGAGTGAAAGGATTATTACTGGAAGAAAATGTGATTCCCTAAAAAAATGACATCTTACATTTTGTTGGATATAGCTTCATTTGTTCAACAAATATCTACTGAGCATCTACATATCAAGCATTAGATGAGGTATTTTATGAATCTAATGAAGAGAAGAAAAGAGAGTGAGAGAGAAAGTGCTTTCCAGGAAGTATGGTTTATCTTTCTTTGTAATTATAATAAATATGATACTCAAAATTCAATTATGTATTTAATATTATGATCATTTTAAAATCATCTTTCCAATGGATGACTATATAGTTTATTCATATTTTTCTTACTTCCAGAAAAGAATTCTGACAACAATAAAAATAAAATTTGAAAGGAAGGAAAATTTTCATAAATCTACCACCTAAAGCATCAAAATATTTTAATATTTTTGCTTTCTATTTCTTTTTTATATGTACTGCAAAGCTTTATATATCAGTGTTTCTCAATTAAATTATACCTTAAGAAGATAAAATGACCACATTTCATATGAAATATTATTAAAATGTATTCAGTTATAATTAGTATGGATTTATGTTCTTCACTATTATGCTGTTAATTCTTAAAAAGAAAATGAAATTGGATTTCTAAGAGTGCATTAGAGTGGAGTAGGGGTAGAGAGGCTTCTCGCTTACCCCTCCCCAAGAGGCTCATAGGAAACCGAGGATGGGAACTGCTGTTTCAAAAGAACTCATACCCCCGTGATGACTAGTAGGCCAGAATGTAACCAGAAAGGTTCAGAGTGAAAAAATGCTTTATAGGTCTTCAGATTCTCACAGTAGCCTTTGACCACTTCTGGAAAATAAGTCTAAGGTAATAGGTGGCTAGTAACTCAGGGTAGGAGATGAGAGCAAGTAACAGAACCTACCAAGTGGAGAGCAAATGGAAAAATACGAAACATAAAGAAGCGATAAGTGATCTGGTGCACAGGCAGTAAGGCCCATGGAGTCTTTCCTTTAGGAGTACCTCTTTTCACTTCCTCTTGCTGGACCATCATTACATCTTCTTTGCAGATAAACTCCCTATCTGCTCTCCTATGTACTGCCAGAACTCTCAGGCTAAACCTATAGTTCTATAGTTTCTGCTTAGAGTCTCCAAGCTATCAGATAGTTTTGCAATAAATTCCTATCTGTTTATTTTGGGAGTAGCCTAACTCACATCCATTTTCACCTTGTGAATAGAAGATTATTATAAAGATTAAAAATGGTACTGCACTCTCTGTGTGACTATCATAAATAAATTAAAAAATAAAAAAATGGTACTGTATACAAAATGTCTGGCATATAGTCATCCCTCAATCAATTCATTTGGGACTAAAAGCTACCTTTTAGAAATTAGACTGAGCTATTTTTCTTATACGATTATATGATACATTATTTAATATAATGTCAAATAAGGCCTAGAGACTGACCAAAATGTGTACTTTTCACACTTCTTATTTTTAGTATAAAATATTTGAATTATATAATATTACACTTGAAAGAAATTACAAAAACTAGTCAGACTATTTAAGAGTACATGAGCCTAAGGTTTCAACTTTGAGACCACTAAATTTATTTTTTATAAAGAACTGAATATGATGCTCTGCTACGGCACAAAAAAAAAATGAACCACCAAAACTAAGGCCTTGTTGCTACATGGCAACAACAAAAATAAACCAAGTGTTTTTGTAAAATAACTTTGTAAATTTTCACAAATTTTACTTTTTGTCAAAATTTTCCATAAAAACTGTCATTCTGATGTATGCAATTTCATTTATTTTTTAAAAACATCAGAATCTGAGGGGCTCCTGGGTGGCTCAATCCGTTAAGCATCTGCCTTTGGCTCAACTTATGGTCCGGGGATTGAACCTTGCACTGGGCCTCCTGCTCAATGGAGACTCTACTTCTCCCTCTCCTTCTGCGCCACCCCCCTCTCTTGCTCTCTCTCTCTCAAATAAATAAATAAATTAACTTAAATTAAAAGAATATCAGAATCTAAGATCAATCATTGCATTTTTGATAAAAAATTAAAATGAAAGAAGTAATTACTTTGAGAGAATATATAGCTTAAAGACCAAAGGAAGTAAAATATGTAAATAAGAAGATTTATTTCTTTAAAGTCACTCAACTTTTGAACTTACAGGACTTTTTTCATGTCACTTTGTTTTAATACCAAGTTTTTTTTTTTTTTTTAATACCAAGTTTTTAATTCTTGTTTCAGCTAATGCCCTACTTTTAATCTACTTTTGAGTTATTAATTCAAAATTATTTCTTGTTAGCCACTAAAACTCTTAATTTATATAAGACAAAATAAGTTTTTCCTTAGAAGAATTTAATTATGCTTATGAAGCTTTCATCACTAAGCAATGAGAAAGGATAAATTTTATCAAAGCCCTGAGCCAAATCCAGATCTAGTCACTTAAAAATAATGAACAAAGAAGAAACAGAAAAAAAACTTGTTTACAAGAGTAATAAATCAATGTGAGAATCACTACTTCTTTTCAGTGTGTCAGTACATTTGTCAGTGTTTTTAATATTACTGTACCTTTAGTTGAGATCTTACCTTGTTCCAGGTAATTATGGGCTGTGGTTCTCCTTCAGCATGACACGAAATGTTTATATTCTTTCCAACCTCTACACTTGTATCCTGAGGTAGTTGAGTAAGCACTGGGAGAGCTGTGGAAACAAATCAAAATGATGTCATGTCGATACCATTTTTGTCAACCAGCCACATCTAAGCCAAATGGCATAAATCTGGAGATGATACTGGTTAGCCACACTAGTGTTTTAAAAAGCAATTACTTGAACACCAGAGAGTGTAATAAATACCAAAGGCAGGGTACTGATAATTAGGATAGAGATGAGAACAGAAAATAAAAGAGGAAAAGAAATATACAAAGCCTTTAATCTTAATACTTTAACCCTAACCTTTAACCTTAAATATTTATAATATTTATTTCTTCAGCTGAGTAGTATATATAAGGATTTTTACTAATCTTTTTCAATATCTTTCCAAAGTCTGAAATAAAGATACATGGTAACATCAAAAGTTTATTGCTGGCTAAAATAAAGAGATTCAATCTTACTTTATTTCCTTAAAAAGCGTAGTATTATGACTCACCTAATATGAAATAGGTCATTGAAATAAACTTAAAACTATTAGGGAAATTAAATTCAAAATATCTTTTCAATACAAAACATAAATTTTTAGGAAAGAAATAAAATCTTTTTACTAAAGAATTCTATCCAATATATAATGTCTTATAGAAACTAAAAGAGTAGGGTATGTTTCTGACTCTTTTTAGGAGGTTTACCTTAAAACCAAAACCAGATAAAGATAGTACCAAAATCAAAAAGAAAAAAAAAAAAAAAGGAAACCCTATAGACCAGTACCTCTCATGAATATAGATACAAAAATCATTCATACATAAAGTATTGGCAAATAGAATTCATCAATATAAAAAGGTTTATACGCCATGACCAAAGAAAGTTTACTCCACAGATAGAAGCCTGATTCAGTATTTGAAAATCAATCAAAGGAATCTACTATACTAACAACTAAAGAAGAAAAGTCCTCATAATTTCAACTAGTGCAAACGTGTTTGACTAAACTTAACACTTACTTATGAGTAAATAAAATCTCTCAGAAAAATAGCAATAGATAGTTTATACAACTTGAAAATGAACATAGATGGGAAGATGGTGGAGGAAAGGGAATCCTAGTCCTGTTTGGTCTCTGGAATTCAGCTAGATAGCTATCAAATCATTCTGAACACCTGAAGACTCAACCAGATATCTAAGAAAAGAGTTGCTGCAATTCTACATGCAGAAAAGCAGCCACTTTTTGCAAAGTAGGAGGTGTGGAGACATGAATCCGATGAGATATATCAAAAGATAAACCTTGGGGAAGGGAGCCAGTGATATAAGCAGCAGGGTGCAAAATTGGAATGTTTATAAGTCTACACTGGTGGGGGAAGTCCCTGCCTCAAAGGTGCTCAGGTAGTGAAGTGGGGCAGAACCTTGGATGGGACAGTATGGTCTCAGGATCTCCAGGGTCACAGAAAGAACAAGGGTGCCTGAGTGTGGCAGGGCTCCCAAACATCAGAATGGGGAAGCCAGCTGCAAACCCAAGCTCAGGAATAAGTTTTCAGCTTGGTATTGTCATAAACCACACAACCACTGCATGGCTGGGTGACCACTCTCTGAGCAAGGAGCCTATTAAGAAGCAGAACCGCAGGGAGACCTCTCCCTCCGTGGAGGAGCACTGTGGTTGCATGCTGCAGGACTCTGCAAAGTTTAGAGAACTCGAAATGGGGTCTCCTTCCTGAGATAAAAATGCTTGGGCACAGGATGGGTAAACACAGAGTGTGGAGGGAAACGAGGGAGACAGGAGTGATTGCTCTTCTGTGAAGGCTCACTGAAGGCTCCAGGGCTGGAGATTGGGTACCACCATTATTCATTTCCATCCCCCAAAGAAGTGCTGAAAGCCTTTGGGGAATAAAAACCTCATAGAGCAATCCAGAGCCACTTATGCTGAGCTGGGCACAATGGCAGAAGAGGTGCAACTATGCCCAGCACAGACATCTGAGAATCAGTGCAACAGCACCCCCCCCTCCAGAAGACCAGCAGGATCATCTGGCTAATACCAAGTTTTCTGATCATATAGAACTGCAACGCTCCAGCACTAGGGGAAAATAGTATATAAAATTTATGTTTTTTTCTCATGATTCTTAAGTGTTCCAGTTCTAATTTTTTTTTCTTTCCTTTCCAGCTAATTATTTTATCAAATCTTTTTTTAATACTTTTTTTTAATTTTAATTTTTACATTCTTCACTTTTGGCTCCCTTTCATTGTATTCAATTGTATTTTTGTATATACATAGGCTTTTCTTTCTTTATAATTTTGGGATCTAATTACTTCTTAACAATCAAAAATTATATTTATATAAGGTTGATATAAAAAAGGTTATTAATGAGATGCAACCAAAAATGGAGGCACCAACTGCTAGGATAAATGAGGCAGAAGAGAGAATTAGTGATATAGAAAACAAAATGGTGGAGAAGAAAGAAACTGAGAAAAAGAGATAAACAACTACTGGACCATAAGGGGAGAGTTTAAGAGATAAATGATACCATAAAGTGAAACAATATTAGAATAATCAGATTCCCAGAAGGAGAAAAAAGAGAGCAGGGGCAGAGGTATATATACCTGAGATATTATAGCTGAGAATCCCCCTAATATGGGGAAAGAAACAGGCTTTCAAGTCCAGGAGGCATAGAGGGCCCTCCTCAAAATCAATAAAAATAGATCAACACCTCAACATATGACAGTAAAGCTTGCAAATCTCAGAGACAAAGAGAAAATTCTGAAGGCAGCTCAGGACAAGAAGTCCTTTAACTACACGGGTGGAAACATAAGGCTGGCAGCAGACCTGGCAGGCCAGAAAGGACTAGCATGATATATTCAGGGTGCTAAATGAGAAAAACAAAACAAAACAAAACAAAAAACAGACAAGAATACTTTATCCATCAAGGTTCTCATTCAGAATAGAAGGAGAGATAAAGAGCATCCAGGACAAATAGAAACTAAGACTTTGTTATCACTAAACCAGCCCTGCAAGAAAAATTAAAGGGAAAGAGAGAGCCAAAAGTAATGGAGACCTGAAAGAAACAGAGACAATATACAGACAGGGACTTTACAGGTAATACAATGGCACTAAATTCATATCTTTCAGTAGTTACTCTAAATGTAAATGGGCTATTACTATCAAGAGACAGGGTATCAGATTGGATAAAAAAAGCAAGACCAATTGATATGCTGTCTAAAAAAGAGTTATTATAGACCCAAAGACACCTCTGGATTTAAGGATTGGGGATCCCTGAGTGGTTCAGCAGTTTAGTGCCTGCCTTCAGCCCAGGGCATGATCCTGGAGTTCCGGGATGGAGTCCTGCATTGGGCTCCCTACGTGGAGCCTGCTTCTCCCTCTGCCGGTGTCTCTGCCCCCCACCCCCCGTCTCTGGGTCTCTCATGAATAAATAAATAAAACCTTTAAAAAAAAAATAAAGTGAGGGGGATGGAAAACCATTTTTATGCTACTGGGCATCAAAAGAAAGCTGAGGTGGCAATCCTTGTATCAGACACATTAGATTTAAAACTAAAGACCATTCTAAAAGATGAGGAAGGACACTATATCATAATCAAAAGGTCTATCCAACAAGAAGTTCTAACAATTATAAATATTTATGCTTCTAACATGGGAGCAGCCAATTACATAAACCAATTAATAACAAAATTAAAGAAACACAATAGTATTACAATAATAGTAGGGGACTTTTGTTAAAGTCCCTCACTTCAACGGACAGATCATGTAAGCAGAATTTCAAGAAGGAAACGAAGGCTGATGCACACTGGACCAGATAGATGTCACAGATATATTCAGTGTATTCCATCCTAAAGCAACAGAATACACATTCTTCTCAAGTGCACATGGAACATTCTCCAGAATAGATCACATACTGAATCAAAAATCAGGTCTCAACCAGTACCAAAAGACTGAGATCATTCCTTGCATATTTTCAGATCACAATGCTTTGAAACTTGAAATCAATCACAAGACGCAAGTTGGAAGGAACAAATGCATGGAGGTTAAAAAGCATCCTACTAAAGAATGATTGAAGAACAATTTTAAAAATTCATGGAAACAAATGAAACAATGAAAATGAAACATACCTATTTAAAATCCTTGGGATGCAGCAAAGGTGGTCCAAAGAACGAAGTATATAATAATACAAGCCTTACTCGAGAAACAAGAAAAGTCTTAAATACACAACCTAACCTTACATCTAGAGGAGCTGGAGAAAGAACAGCATATAAAGCTTAAATGCAGCAGGAGAAAAGAATTAATAGGATTAAGGCAGAAATCAATGAAATAGAAACTAAAAGAACAGTAAAACAAATGATCAAAACTTGGAGCTGGTTCTTTGAAGGAATTAATAAGATCAATAAGCCCTCTGGCCAGGCTTATCAAAAAGAAAAGAGAAAGGACACAAATAAATAAAATCATAACGAAATAGGAAAGATCATGACCAACACAAAGGAAATACAAACAATTATAAGAACATATTATGAGCAACTATATACCAACAAATTAGGCAATCTGGAAGAAATGGATGCAGTCCTAGAGACATTTAAATTACCATGAAGAAATAGAAAACCTGAATAGACCCATAACCAGTAAGGAAATTGAAGCAGGAGATTTTTGAATCTCCCAACAAACAACAGTCCAGGGCTGATGGCTTCCGAGAGGAATTCTACCAAACATTTAAAGAATTAATACCTATTCTTCAGAAGAAGTTGTTTCAAAAAATAGAAATGGAAGGAAAACTTCAGAACTCTTTTTATAAGGCCAGTATTACCTTGGTTCCAAAACCAACAAAGACAACACCAAAAAGGAGAATTATAGACCAATTTTCCTGATGAACATGCATGCAAACATTCTCACAAAATACTGGCCAATAGGATCCAACTGTACATTAAAGGATTATTCAACACAATGAAGTGGGATTTATTCCTGGGCTACAAGGGTGGTTCAACTTCTGCAAATCAATGTGATACAGCACATTACTATGATCTGTATCATATTAGAACCATATGATCCTTTCAATAGATGCAGAAACAGTATTTGACAAAGTACAGCATCTATTCTTGGTGAAAACTCTTCACAGCGTAAGGATAGAGGGAACATATCTCAATATCATAAAAGCCATATACCAAAAAACCCACTGTGAATATCACTTTCAATGAGGAAAAAATGAGGGCTTTCTGCCTAAGGCCCACTCTCACCACTGCTATTCAATATAGTACTAGACATCCTAACCTCAGCAATCAGACAACAACAACAACAACAACAAAACAATAAAAGGCATCCAAATCAGCAAAGAAGTCAAAATTTCACTCTTCACAGATGACTTGATATTCGATGTGGAAAACCAAAAGACTTTACCCCAAAATTGCTAGAACTCATACAGGAATTCAGCAAAGTGGCAGGATATAAAATTGGTGCACAGAAATCAGTTGCATTACTATACTAACAATGAGACAAAAGAAAAAGAAATTAAGGAATCGATCCCATTTATAATTATACCAGAAACCATAAGACACCTAGGAATAAACCTAACCAAAGAGGCAAAGGATCTATATTCTGAAAACTATAGAATACTTATGAAAGAAATTGAGGAAGACACAACGAAATGGAAAAACGTACCATGCTTATAGATTAGAAGAACAAATATTGTTAAAATGTCTATGCTACCTAGATCAAAATATACATTCAATGCAATCCCTATCAAAATACCATCAATTTTTTTTCACAGAGCTGGAACAAATAATCCTAAAATTTGTATGGAATCAGGACCCTGAATAGCCAAAGGAATTTTGAAAAAGAAAACCAGTGCAGATGGCATCATAATTCCGGATTCAAGCTGTATTACAAAGCTATATTCAAGACAGTATGGTACTGGCACAAAAACAGACACATAGATCAATGGAACAGAATAGAGAACCCAAAAATGGACCCTCAAATCTATGGTCAACTAATCTTCAACAAAGCAAAAAAGAATATCCAATGGAAAAAAAAATCTCTTCACATTGGTGTTGGCAAATTGGACAGCCACAGGCAGAAGAATGAAACTGGACCCCTTTCTTATACCATACACAAAAACATACTCAAAATGGATAAAAGATCTAATTGCAAGACAGGAACCCATCAAAACCCTAGAGGAGAACACAGGTAGCAATATTGACAATAGCCAAACTGTGGAGGAAGCCAAGATATTCATAGATGTATGAATGGATAAAGAAGGTATAGCATACATATACAATGGAAAATTTACCGATGAATGGATAAAGAAGATGTGGCATGTGTATACAATATTCAATGGAAGATGAGGCATTTATATACCACTAAGTCATCAAAAAAATGAAATCTTACCATTTGCAATGATGTGGATGGAACTAGAGGGCATCATGCTAAGTGAAATAAGTCAATCAGAGAAAGACAATTATCATATGATTTCACTCAGATGTGGAATTTAAGAAACAAAACAGAGGATCATTGGGAAAGGGATGAAAATAAAACAAAATGAAATTAGAGAGTGAGATAAACCATAATAAGAGACTCTTAATTACAGTAAATAAACTGAGGGTGGCTGGAGGTAGGGCATGGGGGATGAGGTAACTGAGTGATGGGCATCAAGGAGGGCATCTGGTGTAATGAGCAGTGGGTGTTATGTACAACTGATGTATTGAAAGTATAATCCACCAAAGGAAAAAAATAATAAACTGAATTCGATCAAGAAGAATATAGGAATTTCCTTAATTTAAAGATGACACTAACCATTTAATCTGTCAGTTACACTCTTGGACATTTATCCCAGAGAAATCAAAATTTACACAGAAGTCTGTACAGGAGCTTTACTAGTAGTAACCAAATATTAAAACCCAGATGTCCTTGCATAAGTGAATGATTCAGCAAACTGCGGTCTATTCACATCATGGCCTACCACTCAGCAATAAAAAGAATATTTGATAAATTATTAAATGATTTGATAATCAAAAGAACAATTGCTAACACATAAAATCTGGATGAACCTCCAAATAATTATGCTGAATGATAAAAGGTCCCAAAAGGTTACATACTATTTGATTCTACTTATATAACATTGTTGAGACAATAGAACTAAAGAAATAGAGAACAGATCAGTAGTTGCCAGGGTTTTAGTAGGAGTGTCTGCAGTTTGACAATGAGTCTGGATCTCTTTGTGTTATTTCCTACAATTAAATGTGAATCTACAATTATCTCAAAATAAAAACTTTAATTAAAATAAATCAACAGTGATGCCTGGGTGGCTCAGCAGTTGAGCATCTGCCTCGGGCTCAGGGCATGATCCCGGAGTTCCGGGATGGAGTCCCACATTGGGCTCTCTGCATGGAGCCTGCTTCTACCTCTGCTTATGTCTCTGCCTCTATCTCTCTCTCTCTGTTTCTCTCATGAATGAATAATAAAATATTTTAAAAAAATAAAAATAAGGTAAAATAAATCAACAATGTGGACATGCAAGGGAGTAATACACACCAAATTCAGGTTAGTGACAAGTAGATTGGAGTTGAGAACAGAAAAAAACAAGCAATCTTTAAGTATATTTGTAATGTTTATTTTTTCATTTGAGTAGTGGTCATAAGGGCTTTTCATCATATCTTTCTTGATGGCTTTTTATATGACTAAAATAAAAATATACAGTAACATCAGAGATTTATTATGAAGATGAAAAATACTGTTCTTGGGCAGCCCAGGTAGCTCAGTGGTTTAGCGCCACCTCGGGCCCAGGCTGTGATTCTGGAGACCTGGGATCAAGTCCCACATCGAGCTCCCTGCATGGAGCCTGCTTCTTCCTCTGCCTGTGTCTCTGCCTCTCTCTCTCGCTCTGTGTCTCTCAAGAACACATACAATATTTTTAAAAAATACTGTTATTTTAAAATTTTTAAAAAATATTTTATTTATTTATTTGACAGAAAGAGATAGCGCATGCAAGCAGAGGTTGTGGCAGGCAGATGGAGAGGGAGCCTCAACATGGGCTCCATCCCAGGACCCTGAGATCATCCTGAGCTGAAGGCATATGCTCAACCAACAGAGCCACCCAGGAGCCCCAAAAGATACTGTTCTTGAAGTGAGAATTGTATTTCGTTATAATCCAATCTTACATTATATTTGGGTTTGGTAAATCTATGGCTTATAGATTCCTGACAATGAATAGTGGACACCTCAGGAGGGCTAGTGACTCTAGAAGGCAGTGACCTTCCTGATTCACCCAAGGGATCTCTAACTAACACTTGGCATCGTGGCCTCCATTATCTGACATTCTGTATCTCCAACCATGTTCACCTCCTGTCCCAACAGCTACTCATTACTACCACATATATGCCATCACTTACAATTTTCTGAAAATATCTAATACCACACCCTACAGCAAAACCCTCTCTCTCTCCTGCTCCAACATATCATTTTGACACTATCTAGATTGCTAGGAACTTTCCTCTTCATTCCTGTTGATCAACCCTGTCTAGTATCATTTTCTTCCCTTTTCAATCAAGATCCTAAGTTTCATCATCTCTACCAGTTACGTTCCCAAACTCTCAACTCCTTTATCCATTGTCTTTCTGTACAACACATCTGCACTGTGTTCTTCATGCCTGTCCTTCAAAAATATCTGGAATGATCATGTGTCCTGGTTTATTAGAGACAAACTGCCTTTGTCCTTTCAGATCCTATCTACGATAAAAAATCCATCTCTCATCACAACCTTCTCCTACAAAACATCAGCATTTTCCATTCCACAGATGCATGGAAAAAAACAAGCCAAAACAAGCCATTAGACTATAAATCCTTTTATTTCCTACACTCTTCTTTCATAGAGGTACTTCTCTATACACCCATTCCTAACTGACCTTCTCTCGTCATCAAAAGTGAAGAAATGCCTCTCCTCTTAACGTTAAGGCAAATTGCATCATTGATTTTGCAAATCCCATCCCATCTTCCCACCTGAGAGATCTTGAAACAGCCATCACTCACTCTATTCCTTCTTTCTGCCTTCTCATCAGAAAATACCTCAGAAAAATAGGCTCTTCCCCTTATTTGACGATATCTCTGACTCCTCTTCACTGTTATCTTCTTACTGCTTGCCTTCCCAAAGAAATTTTTTGGAAAAAATAGTCTCTGCCTATCTGCCCCCCAGCCCCTTTCCTCTGAAGCTTACTTTCCCTTGATTGCAAGAAAATTATTCTTCAGGCCCTTAAATTCAGAATCTGGAAAAAAAATGTCTTTATTAAAAGTACCTTTGCATAGCTTTTGACCCATTTGATCACTCTTTCCTCTTGGAGATAATTCTTAGCTGTTGGGATTCCTTTCTCCTCTGAGTTTCTGTGTCATACTAGGCATTTGTTATGGTACAATTCACACCTTTATTTCTTCTACATTACAAGGAATGCCCATCCTTGGCCCTCTCATCTTCTCACTCAAACTTCCCCCCTGGTTCTAATTCATAATCATAGACCATACAATTTAGCTTCATGCTCATAAATCAACCACCTTAAAGACATCTACTTTCAATCCCAACAAGTATACTAAATGCAACTTTTTCTAAACTGTACTCATTATCTCTCTCCATTTGCTAATTTATCTGCCTTTTTTGCTATTGAACTAGGAATTTCTTCATATATTACAAATAATTTTTAAAAACTTGTCAGTTACAAATGTTGCAAATATCTTTTGTGTCTCTTTGTAAAAGTGAATGGAAGATACAAATTTTAACATAGATGACTTATCAGTCTTTTCTTATAAGATAGTGGTTTTTTTTTTTTTTTAATTTTTATTTATTTATGATAGTCACACAGAAAGAGAGAGAGAGAGGCAGAGACATAGGCAGAGGGAGAAGCAGGCTCCATGAACCGGGAGCCCGATGTGGGATTCGATCCCGGGTCTCCAGGATCGCGCCCTGGGCCAAAGGCAGGCGCTAAACCGCTGCGCCACCCAGGGATCCCAAGATAGTGGTTTTTATATTTTGCTCCAAAAATCCTCCTGTGGGCAGCCCGGGTGGCTCAGCAGTTGAGCACTGCCTTCAGCCCAGGGTGTGATCCTGGAGACCCAGGATTGAGTCCCACATCGGGCTCCCTACATGGAGCCTGCTTCTCCCTCTGCCTCTCTCTCTCCATGTCTCTCATGAATAAATAAATAAAATTTTTAAAAAAAATCCTCCTGTGCTACTATTATAAAAGTCTTATTTTTTAATTCAGAAATATTTAAATATTTGTTTTTTAATATTAATTTTTAATCCGGAATTGATTTTGGAGTATAAAGTGAAGATATCATTTCATGTTTTCCCTGTGACCAGTTGCCTAACACTATTTATTGAGATCTACTTTCCACAAGGGAGCAGTGCCACCACTGTAATGAGTAACGTCTTTCCTTCTGTTCCATAGGTCAATTTGTCAATCTCATGCCAAAAACACAATATGTTAATTATGACAGATTGATAACATCTTGCTATTAGATTAGATTATCTTAGTTATTCTTAAATATTTACTCATTTTAATTAACCTTTCATTTTCTACCAAAACCCTTCCAAGATTTACACGGGAATTGCATTGACTAAAAATCAACATTGGAAGGACTAACGTCTTTACAGGGGGATTTATCTTCTCAATTTCTTCCAACAGCATTTTTTTTCCTACAAGCTGTGCACATCTTTTGTTAGATTTATTTATTTGTTTTAAATTTCATTTTATTGTGGTAAAGACACTCAACATTTATCCACCGTCTTAAAAATTATTGGTTACTAATCAAAGGCCATAAAGTTTCAGTTAAGCAAGATGAAGTTCTACACATATGCAGTACAATATTGTATGTATAGTCAACAAAATGTTAGATTTATTTTTAACTAATTTATACTAATTTATACTTTCTTGCTATTTTAAGAGGTATTATTTTTTTAAAATATTATATGTATGTATATCTTATAGGTATATTATAGGTATATTTTAAAAATAAGATTAGGTATTCTCTTCATTACTGACTTGTAGAAAGAAAAATATTTTTATTTATTAATGTCAACTAATGATCGTGGTAAACTTTTATTGTTTCTGATAGTATATTTGTAAATATTTCTGAATTATGTATGAGGAAAATTCTATTACAAAGAAATAATAAAATCATATTTATTCTTTCTAAATTCATAACATTTGTTTATATTTATTTTCTTTTTGCACAGGCAAGGACCATCCATTACAGTGTTGAGTAAATGCAATCTTCTTTCTATTCCCAAAGGAAATATTTGTAATATTTTATCTTGAAAAGCATTTTAAAAAATGTTATCTATATTATCTATAAAAAGCTTTTTTAGTAGAAAACAGTTTAGTTGTTTATTTCCATATGGCTAAGATCATTTCTTAATAATGAATAGGTGATAAATTTAATGAAAAGTTTTGTCCTTATCTATTTATTAATATCATAATTTGTCCTCCATTAATCTATTAATGTCATCGGATTCAGTTGGTCATTATTTTCTATAGAGATTATTTTGAATTTTTTCTCACAGTATTCTTTATTAGTTAAAGTTGAGAACTACTCCCTGTTCTATTTTCTGTAATAGTTTTTATAAGGCTGAATTGATCTTAGAGTATTTAGAGAATTTGTCTGCAAAATAACTGCCAGAATTTTTAAAATTCTTTTCTTATCTTTTATTTTTATTTAAATAATTAGTTGATTTTCTAACTCCACCTTTTTCACTTTCCTGATTTGAAACTTATTGCCAGATCTTTTTTATTTTTGCCACTTACCCTTGATATTTTGCGAGATATATAAGAATATTATAACTATCTTTATTCCAATAATCACTTTCCTAACTGATATTCCATTGTTAGGTAGTATTTAATTATGTGGTTTTTATTTAGTGTCACATCATAACAATTATTATTATTACTATTTGATGCAGAAAATATTATAATATTACCTATATATTCAGCTGTTTCTTTGTTCACCTTTGATTCTTTTTTGAATATCATTCTTTTAAGATCTTTCTTTTCTTTATGAATTTCCTTTAGAAATTTCCATTAAGTAGTATTATAGTTGCCAAACATTCTCAGTTTACTGAAAATATCTTTATTGAGCCCTGTTCTTGAAAGATTGATAGTTATATAAAACCAGATTTACTGTTATGTTTTCTAAGTTACTTTGAAGGTTTGATTCCAACATCTTGTTTCTTCTGTTACTCCTGATATGAAACCTATTGTTAATTGTTTAAGATCTTATTTATTTATTCATGAGAGAGAGAGGCAGAGACATAGGCAGAGAGGAAGCAGGCTCCATGCAGGGAGCCCTATGTGGGACTTCATTCTGCAACCGCAGGATCACACCCTGAGCTGAAAGCAGATGCTCAACCACTGAGCCACCTACATGTCCCAAAACCTGTTGTTAATTTAATTGATATAGGTGATTTGCCTTTCCTCTCTAACAATAATACCACTACTGTGAACTACCCATTGAATGAGGAAACCATATCAGCAGGGGCTTTGGAATAATCAGCTGTGAGAAAAAACAATTAAGGTTAAAAGGCCACATGCTGGGCAGCCCGGGGTGGCTCAGCAGTTTAGCAGCCCCCTTCACCCAGGGCATGATCCTGGAGACCTGGGATGAGTCCCACATTGGGCTCCCTGCATGGAGCCTGCTTCTCCCTCTGCTTGTGTCTCTGCCTCTCTCTTTCTCTCTCTCATAAATAAATAAATAAATAAACTCTTTAAAAAAAAATAAAAGGCCACATGCTGAAGCTGGGTCCAGGGAAATAAGCAGTAGGGGAATCTTGATATGATCTCTGAATAATATTCATATGATGCTGGAGAACCAGCCACGCAGAGGACCTTGAGGATCAGACAAGACCTAGCAGCAACAAAAAGGAGAGAGCCATCTTGCCATTGGCTTCCCATCAGTGAACCTGTCCCTTTCTCTCTGCTCCTTCTTGGCCATCTCTAGGCAGGAAGAATTGAATTAAAAAGAAGTAAGTATACAAAAAACTAAACCTTGTCTTTTCCCACTCCCTACACTCAGATGGACACCCCAACCTACTGCAGTCACCTGCTCCAGCCTGTACTGAGAGAAGGCCAGGAAAAGAACTGTGGGCATTATACATTGTGAGATTTAAGTATTGAAAAAAAAGAGGTGGAGCCTTGTGGTTTGGGGACATAAGGGTGGCATTTCCATTTTTTATTAAAAAAATGGTCCACTGGCAACAGGGAGGATGAGAAACAGAAATGTACTACTAGTTTTGTTCATAAAACTACCATTCGTTTTCAGTAACATTAGGAAAGCACTAAAGTCCACTCCACCAAAAAAAAAAAAAAAAAAGCTGGAGGGGGGCTACATAAAGCAGAGAAGATCTAGTAGAGATGTGTGTGGAAGAGGCTATGACACAGATCTCAAGAAGGGCCAGGCACATAAACTTCCTTACTCTCCAGAACAAAATCTGCATCATATGTACCCAGTGTTAATTTTTATGTGTCTACTCAGTAATTCCCCCAAATTTTATTGAATTGTTATCTCTTCTTCACTCAAAGGAAATGGCGTCTTTTTCACCATGACATTCCCATATGAAAGGGAATCAATTTGTAGATTAGATATTTTGTTTTAATGTACTGTTACTGTTTTAATTTATGTAGCTTTATTATATGCTTTATAATTTAAGTATAATAAGTCCTCCTTAATTATAGTTTTTTCAGAATTTTCTTGGTTATTCTTTCTTGTGTCTCTTGGCTTATTGAAATGATTTGTCTCTCCAAATCTCTATTAATTGACAGTATTGACAGCAGAAACCTTTCCTTAGTGAAAATATTTATACCATGTCTCTATTAAGCAGGATTCTGGCTAATGAATTCAGTAAAGCAAGCATAATTTGATAACAAATCCTAAAAATTCATTAAAGTATATAAAAGGAAAACTGTCGGGCAGCTGCAGTGGCTCAGCGGTTTAGCACCACCTTCAGTCTGGGGGATGATCCTGGAGACCCCAGATCGAGTCTCACGTTGGGCTCCCTGTGTGGAGCCTGCTTTTCCCTCTGTCTGTCTCTCTCTTTCTGTGTCTGTCATGAATAAATAAATAAAATCTTTAAAAAAAAAAAAAAGGAAAACTATATTGTATATCTATGCAAAAAATCCAGGTATGTAAATCTATTTTATCATGTTGAAGAAATGTCTATTCAGATCTATATTAACTGAGAGTTTTTAATTATAATAAATGTTGAATTTTATCAAATGCCTTTTTTAGCATTTATGGCAAGAATCCTGATTTTTCTTCTAAAATCCATTAATATGATAAAGTATATTAATAGCTTTCCTATTATTGCACTATCTTTGACTTTCTGGAATAAAAACCACTTAATTATGGACAAATATGTTTTCATATGCCACTGGATTCTTTAGGATTTATAATTATATTTATTTATTTACATTACTAGATTTTTTTTGCATAGATACACAAGATAGTTTTTCCCTTATATATTTTAATGAATTCTTAGAATTTATTATGAAGCTTAGGTTTGTTTTACTAAAAATATTTTTAGAGTGTTTATTATTTTCTAATTCCTGAAACAACCTAAATGGTGTTAGAATTTTTGTTATTTGTAGATGTGATGATTTTCCTTGGGAAACCACATGGCCACATTCTCTTATCGGAGGGTGCTCTTTTGCAAGTGTAATATTCAGGATAATTAACAATCTATTCAGCTATGCCAGAGAGTAACAGCTGGGTATGTGCACTGCTGTGATCTTTGGCAACTTTTTTCTCTCCTACTATATTCTATTTATATTTCTATCTCTTCTGGAATTAGTTTTCATTAATTATATGTTTCTATAAAATTATGAGTTTCATCCAATTTTTATATATATTTGCATATACTTGAGCAAAATATTAGTGGAAAAAAATAAAACTATTGCATAGCTAAAGGTTAGAAGCGTCTCCGGAGTGAATGAATACACACTGTTGAAAATACAGCAAGGTACATAAAGGGTAGACATGAGAAAGGCAAGTAAAATGATGTGGCAACAAAAAGTTTAAAGGGATTAGAAAGAAAAATGAAAGATCTAGAAATCAGGAAAAGAAGATCCAACAAATGAATGTTAATCAATCACATTAATCTTAGGAACATTATGCTTAAATTATTGAGAAGCTCAAAGAGCTTTTGTTTATGTTTGCTATATGTAACTATGTTCACCGTATTAGAAATTAAATCAAAGAACTTTAAAATGTATTTACTTATTCAAAAATTACAATTATATATTCGTACAATTTTCAGATAAATAAAAAAATTTTATGAACATTAATTAATTTTCCAAAAATAAAAGTAGTGAGTGGAGTGGCATATTATTTTACTTTTGCAAATCTCAATAATTGAATAACTGCTTTGAGTTTCAATCTCCTGCAATTAGTCATTTTAGTTGAAGTATATGAGTAAAATATGGCCTCACAAAGATAAGTATTTGTAAAATGTAGGGATATTTTAAAAGCTTTTTCAGATAATTGTTAAAAATCTTTGATACTACATCATAGTTTGACAACTGATAGTCTCTTTTTGCCAATTGCTTTCATGATGCATCTACTAAAGGGCTAAGATTTAATAAAAGTAGTATTTCCCCCTGTTTTATCAATAACATTGTAAATAAAATTACTTTCTTTTCCCCACTGCAAAAGAAGAATATACAAATTACTAGTACACTTTGGTGCCACTGCTTTGGTTTATGCTGAGGCTCTAGCACTTTTACCCACTATTATTGTGATACTATCAATGCGAATGTCAACCTATTAGAAAAAGCTAATAAGATCTTGATATTATTATGAGATAGTTTAACCTACAACCCCCCCATGAAATTGGAAATTTCCTCCACTGACAATCCAGAGAACACTTTGAGAAACACTTCAATACACACAAAATGGGTTCTGCAAAATACTGTAGGGGTAGTTATTGGTAAAAAATTGTTAATAATTTCAGAGATAAAATGGTTCCACTTGTTATATGTTTACTTGAATTCATTAACTCTTCCAATCCCACTGTCATGGACGTTCAGGTCACCTAACACATCAGTTGGCATGTCATAGATCTAATGGTTTCTTATTTTTAGTGTTTTTTTACTCCAACATTTACCTATTCATTTTGGGCTGATTAATATTCTACATAACTGATCTGGCCAACAATTGGAAAGTTCCATAGTATAGTCAAGCTCTGATACATTCTAACTCAACCAATCATCCTAATCACTTCCTCTATATGGCCCTCTCTCCCACTCCATTCACATAGTGTACATTCAACCTGTAAGGCTCTCTGTTCATTAAAAATTTTGTTTGTTTCTACATTTGTGCCTATTGCTAATCATATTTTCTTAGTTATGGATATTTTATAAATTTATCAAATTCCTCCATATATGTCAACTATTAGATTAAATTATATATTCTAATATTAATTTCAATAGTGGCACCTTAAAATATCTTAGAGAGTGGAGAAATCCTTGGAGAAGGAGCATGCTTCTAAGTTGAGATCTAGAAGGTCAATGGGAGCAAGTCTATTTAGGTGGAAGGATGTAACAATGGGACAAAAAGAGGACAAAGCTAAGACCATTAACTTCAGCATCTTAATGCTATATTTTATTTGACCATAATGTATTGATTTAATATAAACTCCTTTTAAAAAATATATTAATGTAGGGGTGCCTGGGTGGTGCAGTTGGTTGAGCATCTGACTGTGATTTCAGGGTAATGAAATCAAGCCCCAAGTCAGGCTTTGCTGAATGCAGAATCTGCTTGAGTTTCTCTCTGCCTCTCCGTTTCTCCTCCTTACCATGAGTGCTCTCTCTCTCTCTCTCAAATAAATAAATCTTTAAAATAATTTATAAATCAGGAGGTCTTTATATTAGCATTTTTAATTTTAGTTGAATTAGTTGAGAACCAATTAAACAGTTTTAAACATTCTGCAGAGCAGATTTCAACATTTCCTCTTAGAAAGGATGAACCAAAGAAATGGGATTTTCCAAGGGCATGACAGTTCCCTTCATCTTTCAATAGTGTTTTCAAATCTTCCCATGTATTTCACTTGCTATTTGAATACTTTCCCTAATATCTTTTTTCCTCTTCATAGAACCTCAACTTCCATCAAATAAATAATAATAAGCATTTGATATATTGAAAATATAGTGAGAAAGGGGCCAATACTAGATTGCACACAGATATTAGTGCAATGTAATCTTATATCTATGTCTCAGCATCACTGAACACTTAAAACATTACTAACATTTCTTTTTACATTTATATTGCTACATCTGACTAACCTTTGTCTCTGTTCTATATGCTTTTATCTAAATATGTGTTACCTCTGAATTTAGATTTACTACACCAAAACAAATTATAGAAAATTTATGGAGAAATACAGGAAATTATATTTAATGTAAAACAATGTTAAAAATGAAGTTTAGGCACTTTCTATATATTGTAACTAAGTTACTCCATTTCAACATAAGCCAGTGACTAAGAAGAAATTTCAAGAGTACCTAATAACAACCACTTTTCATTCTTACATTGGAACTATCTTTCAAAATTTAAGCCTTGAATTTTCTTTTTTTAACATGTCAGTTAACAATAAATTATGAACAAATAACCCAACCTCATACCAGAATGTTACTATTATAATAAACCAAAGCATTGTATTTCATGATGAGTCTGAAGAAAAGGTCTGTAGTATATTCCCAATAACCCTGAGCATAAAAAATACATCAATATAAGACCAAAATTCAGACCATCAAGTGTGAGAATGTATCTGAGAGCTAATCTCTGCAGGTAGGGCTAATTAGCTAGCTTTCCAAAAAATGTAAGAAAACACAAAATGATATTTTTTGAAAGAAAACATTATATTAATAGTTAACATTAATAGAAATATAATCCTCAAGTTTTAGAAAAAGACTGATTTAAAGATTATCGAATTTGCAATTTCTTAGGTCCTATAAAATAAAACATACCTAAGTAATAAAGTTCCCCCAGCAATGTGTGAAAAAATACCTAAGTAATAAAGTCCCCCCAGCACATGAAGAGGCACTCTTCAAGTGTGTAAACCCAATCACAGCACACATTACCTTTGGGTTTTACAGTCAGCTGGACAGACGCTTTTCTCACTCCCAATGGACTGACTGCCTGACATTCATATTGGCCTTGGTCATGACGTGCCACTTGGTCAATTCTCAAAGTGCCAGAGGAGAGAACTGTATGTAGACCTTCCTGAGGGAGCTTCCCACCTGTAAAGAGGGAAAGAAAAGACTCTGTATGGCATTGTTATGCCTCAAGAACTGACCGCTAGAACTGTGTTATCTTCTGGTGCTGGGTAAAGGTTGGGAACTCTCTGGAAATCCTCCATGCCACAATACTGTGACAGCTGCTCCTAATACTATATTGACCAGCCCCCAGCAGAACTGGTCAGCCCCCTTAATGAATTCCTCCAACTTCATATTTGCCCCCTCAGTTTTATTTTCCACAGTTAGAGTCCAAATTTCAAAACTAACCTTATCCAACACTACCCTTGCTTATGGTGGCTTCTTATTACTGTTAGAATAAGCTAAAATGCCTAAGGGAGCATGTGAGGTATTGCACAGGCTAACCGACCACACTTAACGTATATAGCTTCATCACCCCATTTTTTTACCTAATAGAGTGCAAACACGGCAAAATTTGGCTAGGAGAGGAATTGTTTTTGCATTTGTTCATTTTTTTAAATAATAGTTTTTATTCCTAGATTACCTCTCCAAATGATTACTAAATACGATTTTCAAATACCTTCATAACATTTATCATATGTATAAAATATTTGGAATATAAAAAATTATGGAATTACATTTAAGGTGCTGAGACAGCATCTTAAAAATGGTCATTTTTGTGACACTCAGGCTGCTGATCCTCACAGCCATACATACCCCCCCCAGGCAACCTTGCACTTTAACCCATCTGAGCTTATGCTGAGTTTACACTCCTTGTGGCCATTAACAAGTTGATGGACTATTTCAGTGACAACTATTTCAGTGACAATCTATGTCAAAGACAAATAGTTAACCTTTAATAACTATGTACACAAATGAAATAAATACTCTTCTAAATGTTTATAGTATAAATACATTCAAAACAATCCCCACAACCATTATTGTCACTCCTGGCATATAGATAAGGCAACTCTGATAAAACCACAGTTAACTTACTTGCCCAAGCTCATACAACTAGTAAATGTAGGAGGGAGATGTGAATCTTGGATTTCTGGCTTCAAAGTTCATCTCCTACCCACTCTACTCTTATAAAGATGAGAGCAAAAATTTTAGCCAAAAGAAAGTCATAAATGTTGATGTGTTTAGAATTTAACCTAGTTACCTGAATTAATATAAAAGTTAGCAATTCCAAGACCATAGAAATCTTAGAGGAGCTCTCATCGCATAGTGTAGACCTTATTCTCTTATACCCCAGGGATCACTGGAAAGTGCTAGGCCCCTCGCATGCACCCTGCACCACACCACACTTAAAAGACAGCAGTTCTCTTGGCACCTGGGTGACTCAGTTGGTTAAGCCAGCAACTCTTAGTTTTGGTTCAGGTCATGATCTCAAGAGTCCTGAGATGGAGCCCAGCCCTTTAATGCTCCCTGCTCAGCAGGAAGTCAGTTTGAAGATTCCCACCTTCTGTCTTCCCTCCACTCACACCCTTTAGCCTTCTCTTTCTCTCAAATAAATATATCTTTTAGGGGCACCTGGGTGGCTCACTGAGCTCGTCATCTCCTTTTGGCTCAGGTCATGATCTCGGGGTCCTGGGGTTGAGCCCCACATTGGGCTTCCTGCTCAGTCTGCTTCTCCCATTCCCTCTGTGCTGTATCATTCTCAAACAAATAAATAAATAAATACATCTTTAAAACAAATCTTTTTTAAAAAGCATTCCTCATTTTTTTTTAAAGATTTTATTTATTTATTTGAGAGCGAGCACAGGTGGGCGGAGGGGCAGAGGGAGAGGGGAATGCTTCCCCCCACTGAGCAGGGAGCATGATGTGGAGTTGATCCCAGGACTCTGAGACCATAACCTGAGCCAGCAGCAGATGCTTCACTGACAGAGGCTCCCAGGTGCCCCCCAAAAAAGCATCCAAGACAGCAGCTGTCTTTACCCACCTAACATGCTGGGGTCTTACTGATGGTTAATTTCACTGCAATTACAATTTTACTCTGTATTAAGAGAGAGTTCTGCCACTTTAAAAATCTTTAAAACCACTAACTGTCCAATAATTTTATTTTAGAAATCAAGAAACTGAACAAACTGGTGGTTGCCAGAGAGAAGGTGGGTGGGAGGATGACTGAACTAAAAAAAAAAAAAAAAACAAAATCAGGAAACTGAGTTGCAGACAGATTATCTGAGGAAGGCCACATATTCAAATGTTGAAACTTAACACATAACAGAAATTATGATGACATATTTAATTCAAAGATTATGTTTTGTGTGATGCTTTCATGTCCACAATATACCTATGATAATTAGTTTGAACTGTTTTTTATATCTCATAATAAAGAAGGTATTTATCTCTTCCCACAGTCACTGGTGGATATGCTAATACCTGCTTTGGTCCAGGCGATTATTGGAGGTGGGTTGCCTTCAGCTTCACAGAGAAATTCTACAGTATGTTCTTCTAGCACCACTTGATCCTTGGGGATTACTGTGAATTGTGGAGGAGCTAAATAGAATGAAAAATTATATCAATATTAAAAATTACTCTATAAATTGTTCATAGTAAAGAAACAAGGAAATATGTTTAAATATGTTGCTTAATTAGAGACTGTTTCCAATTATTTACCCAAAAGCTATTTAGAATGTGTAGGTGCTTGTGCCTGCTCTCAAAAAAAACAAAAAAATATATATCTGGTTTGCAAAGCAGAAAAGCGATAGTAAGAAGGAATTATTTCTAAACCTTATGGAACCTTCTTCAGAGTTTAAATAAAACTACAAATTTTATTTGAGCCATTAACAAAATTGTTGCCTCCAAACTTTCAGATACAGTATACAATTTGAAACAAATTGCTCCATTAATTTCAGGGAAAAAAAATGCTTTCTATAACAAGTGATAAGATACCTTTTAAAAAGTCACATTTAAGTCAAAATTCCAAGAGTTCCAAACATTCAGATATTTTACAATTGAATTTGTTTAAATAGCAAATAGCTGCATATACAGTTATATAATCTATTCATGACTCTTTTATTAGAGTGAAAAACAAATCTATATGACCATTTAAGGGCATGGTAATCTCCAATAATTCCTAAGTGATGAAATTTTCAAAACAACTTTCTGAGATAACCTGACCCCTTCTCCTTGCTGTTCCATCTTTGTACTAACCCCCTCTTTGCTTTTCTCACCATCTGGATTTATAATCATGATAAATCATGATAGGGATGCCTGAGTGGCTCAGTGGTTGGGCGCTGGCCTTTGGCTGGGGTTGTGATCCTGGGATCCAGGATCAAGTCCCATATCGGGCTTCCTGTGAGGAGCCTGCTTCTCCCTCTGTCTATGTCTCTGCCTTTTCTCTGTGTCTCTCATGAATAAATAAATAAATCTTTAGAAAAAGATAAATCATGATAAAATAAATAATATTTGGCAAACTGTATTTGTTTCAGCTTTCATATTGTATGCAAGTAATAAAGACTTTTAAAAATCTTCAATTCTAAGTAAGGCACTAGGATAAACAATGGTAAAAGATAAATTCGGGATCTCTGGGTGGCTCAGCAGTTTGGCACCTGCCTTTGGCCCAGGGCGTCATCCTGGAGTCCCAGGATCAAGTCCCACATCAGGCTTCCGGCGTGGAGCCTGCTTCTCCCTTTGCCTGTGTCTCTGCCTCTCTCTCTCTCTCTCTCTCCATCATGAATAAATAAATAAAATCTTTAAAAAAAGAAAAATTATAAGGTCATGCAAATTCATGAAATCCCTCAGGAATGTCTGCAAGATATCTTAGATGTCTTAGAAAAGTCAAGGTGGAAAATAGGCCACAGATCAGCAGTCTCAGGTTCCATGTTGCACAGATGAAGAAATTCGGGCTGGGGAAGGTTGAGCTGAATAACTCTCAAAGACACAGTGAGAATTTAGGCCACTCACCCGGCCTGATGTTTCTTTCCAGAATATTACACGAAATTTTTAAATTGCTAAAATGACCTGAAATGGCCAAAAATATTTCTATGTTAAAAAGTGGATTCATAACACAGCAGAAGAGCAAAAGGTAGTAATTACAGCAAGTCATTTAGTCAAGGCACAAATGTTGGGAAATTTGACTTTAACTTTTTAATAATAACTAAAACTCACAACTATCCAAGTCTGGCATTGTTATATTTCATATGTTCTCATAGAAAATGATATTTTTAATTCAAGACTACCAATCTTACCAAAAAAATAGGAAATACATAAAAGTAAATGATCACTTTACACTTTTTCCTAACAGTAAAATGACCTGTTTGCTAGCTCAGTGAAGAAATTTTGATCTAATGGAGAGAAAACCCAGAAGAGCTAAATATCACAAAAGCAGGTGGTGTAGGCTGGAGGAATTCAACAGGAATAATAAGCTGACATTTCTGGACCTTCTACTTACAATGGTGGTCATCATATCACCTCTGATACTAAAGTCCCATGTGCTTAGATGAAGTGTTCTGGTGGATTTTACAAAACCATGATGCCTCATACAAAAAAGCATTTTTATTTACATCATTGGTAACTATAGCCCTTTCATCTAAGTGCCCCATCCTGTGATTCACACCTTTCGTTGAAACTGTTTCTTTTCCATTTTATCATTTGTTCAGCCAGTCTAGGAAGGAAATTAATTTGTGGGCAATTGTGTTCTTGGCTTAAATGGACATTAAAGGAACTAAAGAAAATTGATAGGACATCTGTTAAGATGACAGAAAAAGGGTACATCTTAAAATATTTAGTCTATGCACTAGGCAAATAAAAGAAGCCTCTTTTGTAAATGTATTGAATGATTAATGGACCATTTCAAGACCAATTAAAAATCTCGACATACAGACCTACAAGTAATCCAACTACACAGTCACAAGGGACAAAAGATAAGCAGATGGCAATTTCAGTGGAAACTGCCTGGTAAAAAGAAATCGTTAGCATATTGTGGTATGAGAAATGAACAGCACCATAAATGTCAGAGTTTGGTTAGACATGAACTGATGCAGATGAAAAAAACAGAAATGCAAACTAAACACAAGAAGCGAAGACACAAAAGTCTAGAACGGCATGAAATAAAGGAACCTGTCAGAGTGTAAATTTGTGATTGGGCCTTATGCTTCTTAATACCAGACATTAAATATAAAATAATGCAAGCAAAAAAGGCCTCAAATACTATTTCTTTGCAAGCATTTCTCAACCCTGACACAAAGAAAGTGTAAAAATAAGGTTTGGGTCCCTTAAAAGTAATTTCCCCCAGGTGTTACCAAATCTTCAAGAAAAAATTTCATTTCTACACCTTTTTAGAGTATAGAAAATGTTTTTCATGGTATTAACATTTCTAGGGGAAACTCAATTTTTTCCTCATACGTATGAATGGAAACAAGGAATTATTGATCTATTTCTATTAAAGAGTTGGTGTTAAGCAAAAGCAATTCAGAAAACATTTATTGAATGTTGAAAACCCAGGATGGATAAAGTACTGTGACTTCCAGGAGGCCAATTCCACTGCTTTCCAGAAGTTCACATTCACAGCCCCAAAGTCGCCCCAAATCCATGTTTCTAACCTGTTTTTGTTCTATTTCCAAGGGTATGGTTTTTTGCTAGATAACATACAAATATGTTAAGTAAAATAATATAACTTCTTAAGTAAATTATAATGTTCATGCTTCCAGGAAGCTCTTAAAATGTATCACTGTAAAATATTGTACTCTTGTCAGCTGATGAAAAATGGTTTGGGATGCAACAGGACTTTTGGCATTGCTCCAAAAAGACTTACATTCCGTGTTTACTACACCTCTAAGCCCACAAGGAGTGTTGAGTGCCTGTGTAAGAACACATGCACACATACCTGAACCCACACTCACAACCACCACAACAGAAAGGGAGGGACAGCCCAGTTAAGAATAAATGCATAGCAGAAAAACACGAGTTCTTTACAACAGGATTACATGCCCATGCATATAAATTAGTTGTGGTGTTCAGAATAATTTTATTACTGCTTTTGTTAGGCAGCCCAGGCCCATAAAAGCCATCAGCATGTTCCCAAGCTATGTCAGTAGACAGCTTGGTAAGTGACTATGAACATAGGGCACAGCATTTTCACTTTCATATCTGAAGTGTCTCTCCTACATCTGTAAAGTATATTGAAGCACAAATATCTTTTGACAGTTTGCTGCCAAATGATTTCATCTCTTTGTTACTCATGGTTGATTATAGCATTTGGATAAAGCCTGAAGTGAAAAAAAATCAAGTTTTAATGTGAAGCAGATTAGTTTTGAAATTTCTATTATGTAAAAAAAAAAAAATGGCAAATACAAAAATCTCTTCGCTAATTTACATGTCATTACTATTTTTATGTTGAAAAATAATTTTCTAAGGGTGGCAGCATGAACATTTCAATCATGACCTCCTGCTCCCATACCTTGTACAATTATGTTTGCTGTAGCTTGAACAGTGCCTTGATTATTGTTGGCATGACAGATAAATTGACCGTGATCCTGCAGGGTGACATTTTTCAAGTATAGTCCTCCAGAAGTAGCCAGGTGCCTGGATCCATCCAAGGCCTCACCATTGCCCCGAGTCCAAGTAACACGGGGGTGTGGGTGGCCTGTGGCCATACATTCCAAAGTTGTGCTGGTGCCAATTAAAACTTCTGTGTCCTGGGGCTGGATTATAAAACTAGGCTTGGCTAAAGTAAAGAGAAAAACAAACAAAATACAACCAGTAGCAGTTAAGAAGGTTTATTATTTTTTTTTACATTGTGGTTTTTAAGTATTTGTTAATTTCAAAATGCCTTTATACTAAAATGTGATGCACATACATTAAATTATCAAATAATAAAATCTAAAACATCGGGATCTTAAATTTAGATTTGACAATAAACATGTAATTTTTTTAACAGACTGCTTCCCTTGAAGCCACGATATATCATAGACACTGCTAGTCCCCACCTATTTTTTTTTAATTTTGGGAGCCAACTGTTCAAATGTTCCCATTGAAAAATATCCCCTTCTCAGGTTCCCTTGCAGTTGAGTGTATCATGGGACACCATTCTGCCAATGGCATGAAGGCACCTGTCACTGGAAAAGAACAGTCCCACTAGTCATTGCTCTTCTTCCTGTTTGCTACTTGGATTTTGGGCATGAGTTTGGGTTACAAGAGCTGACTTGGGACCACGAGGTGAAAATTATGAAGGGGAGAAAAAGGTCTAAAAGAGAAGGACTGAGGAATAGAAAGATATCATTAGATATTAGAGCTTTGGGCTAAGGTGAGTGCTCTGTCCAGATTACTGAACTGCTTGTGGCATATGAACAAATTGTGCCTGTGCACATACAGGCACATACACACACACACACACACACGGTTTTTAAGCCATTTATCATCAAATTTTCTGTCATTTTCAGGCAAATATAATACAAACTGACCCATTAAGTATCTTTGTAAATACAAAATTTAGACTTCCATATGAGGTGTTCCAATCATTGATTCATATAAGTATCATCTTTCTTGGAAATCTCCAACAGAAATTAAAGACTTCCTAGGGTGTTAAAAATGTCTAATTATTGAGTTTAATTTGGGGCGCTCCTTAATTTCTGAGATGAATATACCATTAAGAGTAGAAACAAATTTATTTAATCTAATTAATTCAACAATCTAGATTTATATTTTTAGTTTTATTTCTTTATTCATGAGAGACACACAGAGAGAGGCAGAGTCATAGGCAGAGGGAGAAGCAGGTTCTCTGTGGGGAACCCGATGTGGGACTCGATCCCAGGACCCCAGAATCACAACCTGAGCCAAAGGCAGATGCTCAACCACTGAGCAACCCAGGTGCCCAACAATCAAGATTTAACTTAATTTTAACAATACTGAATGCCTGAAGCTTGATAAAATGTTAAATGCTAAAAAGATATAAAGATGCACAAGATACTCCTTTCCTCTTAAGCTTATGTTTTAGCTATGAGGACAGAAGACATACCACATAGTCTGAAGAACTGCAATATACCTTGGAAATCATTATATTACAGGAAGGTGTAAAGTGCTAGAGAAAAATGGAAAGAACTATTATAGTAATTGAGGTACAAAAGGCAGTGGAAGTTAATCAATGGCAGTGGAAATGAAAAGGAAGATAATCTGAAACATCTTGGAACCAAGTAGCTAGACACTTGATGAAGACAAGATCACAGTGAAAGGCTGAATCTGAAACTTTAGGAAGATATTAATAATATTAATAATATCAGTAGTGATGGCAAACAAAGATGAAGTGCAGGTGAATGTGCTTGACAGACATAAAAAAATTACACATGAAAACGAGGAAGAAGGCAGTAGTGAGATCAATCCAAATCTCAGAAAAGCCCCTGGAAAGTTAAAGCAATAACATCTATGAAATATACATTAGTTATTCAAGTTAAATATTTGGGAATTGCTTTAAAACTCAAGGAGTGCTCAACAGAAGAGGAAGCAATGTGATTAGGGCAGGCCTACTGGATGAAGACCAGGTGGGGAGGGTGTGAGGAAGGCACAGTTGAAGCAGACTGAAGACCTTGGGAAAGGAGGAGAGGACCTTAGGAAAGGATCAGGAGAAAGTGATGCCCCCAAGTCAATGTAGGCGTATTCCTGCATGCAGTGTCCAGCCTGACCCAGGGGGCAAAGTGAATAATGCTGTAAAAGGAGCTAGTGGGTTTGCCAATCAGAAATTGCTGAAGAACTCTGTAAGGAATTCCCATATTCAGTTAAGTGCATTATTTCTGCTGGAGTAACTTTTAGTTCAGGGCTGTCTTCTCTATTCCCTCTGTCACTGCCCTATCCAATGTCACTACTCTCCTCTGCATTATCACCACAGACTGTTGACCTCCTCACCTTACTCTGTCCTCCTGCTTGTCCTCTAAACTGCTGCCTGAGAGATCTTTGTAAAAGAAAAAATCTCATTTTGATCACACTTAGAGTACAGTCATGAATGATTCAACTTATAGCTCACCAAATCTCATGTAATTCCCAATGGCCCTTCATCTGTATCCTCCAGGCAGCCAGAACTTCTGTCTTGAGTGTGCCCTGCTCTGTCTACCTTTACTGCCTTTCCACTATGATAAGGTTTCAATCCTATTTATCTGGCTTTTTTGTACTTCTTGCTTTCAGCTTAGATGTCACTGGTCATGGAAAATCCTTTCTTGAATGAACACAGATCTCCAAGTCTGATCTAAGTGCTCCTCCTCTGTCAGGGGTACGTTGGAGCTGGCTCTAAAGAGTCAGTTATCAAATTTTTGGAATTTTTCAAGCTGGTTGTTAAGCATAGCCATTGCTAAAAATTAAATTACATGAACTTACAATTAAATAAATCTCATTAATATCAAAGATAAATTCTGACATTTACCACTTCTAATTAGTTTGCATTTTACTATTATCCAGGGTCTTGAGATCATTAGCATCTATTGTATCTCCCTGATGGAAATTCTATGCAATGGTGTGCTACTACACAACTTTTCCTAACTCCAAATTCAGTGATGGTATGTCAATCGTTAACAAATACTGTGGATTAGGGTTTTGCCTTCATGCCCCAGAGACGGTTTTTAAACAATTACCAGCAGGGCTCCTGGGTGGCTCCTGGGTGGCATCCAACTCTTGATTTTGGCTCAGTTATGATCAAGCCCCCTGGTGACTTGATCTATACTTAGGGGGGGAATTTACTTGAGAATTCTCTCACTCCCTCTTCCTCTGTCCATTCCACCCACCTCCTGTGCACACACACACATACTCTCTCTCTCTAATAAATATTTCTTAAAAAATAAAAATAAATATTTACCAGCACACAATTATCCTTTATGCTTCTATCCCCTTTCCTTACCCATCATAAAATTTATCATTTTATTGAATTATGGCTATCACCTAATACATTATAGACCTGGTAAGGTGAGACATATTTCTCTATTTCTCACTATTTCCATCACCTTCCTGAAAATGATATTACTAAAAATTTGTCACAGCTACTGTGTCTGGTTTATATAAAACACTGAAATTATGGTAAATAAAGCAAAGCTCCTGGAAAGTTAAAGGAGCACAAGTTATTAACTATATAATCTTCAACAGTTAGCTCAGTGGGCATTCAATAAATATTTGTGAGTGAATTGATTATGAATGAATAATTCAATGATTTGCTAAAAAGGATGATAGTCCTGCCTAGGTATCACTGATTCCATTTGAGGATGGAATCCATTTGAGGATGCTGGATCATGTTCTGAAGAAGCTGGATGGGTAATCAAAAGGAGGATAGCAGTCTTGGGACAGCGCCTATTGTGATTAGAAAAAAATAGAACTAAGGCAGGAAATTAAACTAAAATTCAAGAGAAAAAAACCTCAAGTTTCTGTAAATGATTAGGAAGTGATAGACAACGGCAATTGTTTTACTTTTAAGCAATCCAAAGAAGCAATATAAAGTCATTTTCTAGTGCAAATAACTGATGGAGAACTAATGCATTTACATTAAGTTCAATCAGTAAAATTAAAAAAAAAAAAAAAAGTTGTACCTGGAGGACTGGAGTATCTAAGCATAGCATTCTGTGTCTTAACTTCCCCAGCTGAGTTTCTGGCCATACACTGATATTCACCTTGGTCTGACTCTCGAGTGTTTCGAATCATGAGCGTCCCATCATCAAACAAATTAAGTCGATGATCATCTTCCAAATCCAATGAGTGGCTGGAAACACACATTTTACATACACATTTAATTCCAGTCATATTTAAAATATTAGTAAGACTAAAAATATAGGACCTTAAAAATATCTTCCATGTATATTGATTTTTCAAATTGTCTTCATAATTCAGATAATTTTAATTTATATATTTTTAAAGATTTTATTTATTTATTCATAGAGAGAGGCAGAGACATAGATAGAGGGAGAAGCAGACTCTTTGCTGGGAGTCCAATGTGGGACTCGATCCCAGCACCCCAGGATTACGCTGTAAGCCAAAGGGAGACACTCAACCACTGAGCCACCCAGGCGTCCCCAGATAATTTTAATTTAAATCTTAGTTGTCCCTTCCTATTTCTGAGGTTGTAGCCTACACACAGGTTTCAAGTCAAGACATGATAGAAAGGAAAGAGGTTTAAGTGTCCTGCTTTCCAGGACAGCGTGAATGTAGACACTGAAGCCATTGTCTCCAGTGTGACAGACACTTCAGCACATTGTTTTATCTTTGAATTCCTATTAAAAAAAAGAGAGAGAAATCATCAAATGGTGATATGTGAGTTTTGTATCTCTTCTCTGTGAGTCATTCATTATACATTTATATTTTGTTAAAGAGTAGGAAAAAATTTAGAGTCAAGGCAACGTAACTCAAAGCCTAAGGATAATTATACAACGTGGCATTAAGTAAGCAAAAACCATTTACCCAGTTGCTGGATATTAGGCTCTTTTACCTGAACTGGACCATTTTGGAAATACTAGGAAAATGCTGTTATCAATTTAAATGGAAAAGCACAGTAGTGAAGACTATCATCCAGAAGATTCAGATACTGGTGATTTTTTGGGGTTATCTTTAGCAATAAATGCAAAGCTATTGACACATAAACATATGTCAGAAGTTTCTACAGAATGTTTTTGTTTCACCAGGGTACTTTTTCCCCTTTAAAAATACTGAATAATCATGTGTGAGAAGGAATATAAATGTATGCTTACTACTATGAATGTATTCAAAATAAAAAAAATCCCCCAACACACATTCATCACTTAATAAGCATTTATGAAACACTAACTATATGTCACCCACCAATAACACCCTTTATAGAGGAAAAAGTCCATTGAGAGGATTTCATTTCTCTCTTTTTTTAATTTGTTTGTTTTACAAAGCTAATGCTTCCAAGTAAACATCTGTCTACTAATTTAAAAATGTGTCAACACTGAAGAATAATAACTCCTCTTATTTTCATATATGTAAAAACTAAAGCATGTTAAAGAGATGGAGAAACCATCCTTATTCAGCAATTTTCATCACAAAGGATAAAGAAGCACACAATGGCTATATTTCACATTCTAAAAGAATGTTTCATTCTTTCAGAGTGGAGCAATCTGTTCTTTTTCACCCACTAAAAATGTCAATTTTAAGAACAACTAGTTACTCAATGAGAACTTCAAGTTACTATTTTTGAAGAGATTAGCTTCAGGAAAAACAATATTGTTTTTCAATGGTCAGCAATGCAAGGCATAAGAAACTAGATGCTGGATATTCCCATGAGTATAAACTGCAACAACTACTCAATGTCAGTAACACACAATGAACATCAGAAATCATTTTTTTTAAACTGTACAAATTAAAAAGTCTTATTTAGTATTAAACTAATTATTTTATTTATTTTTTTAAAAGATTTTTTAAAAAATTTTTATTTACTTATGATAGTCACACAGAGAAAGAGAGAGAGAGAGAGAGGCAGAGACACAGGTAGAGGGAGAAGCAGGCTCCATGCACCAGGAGCCTGACGTGGGACTTGATCCCGGGTCTCCAGGATCGCGCCCTGGGCCAAAGGCAGGCGCCAAACCGCTGCGCCACCCAGGGATCCCTAAACTAATTATTTTAAACACAATTCTAAAATCATCTAACCTTGAACCCAATTAAACCTACTTTCAAAGGAATATGCCAGCAATAATGGAATTTCACCTTTTCCAAAGATGATTTAGTTTCCTTAAAATTTGTTCTAGGAACTTCTGAGCTGGTAATAGTGTCATAGAGATTTGAATAGTGATTTGAATAGTGTCATGCTCAGAAAGCATAGAAGCTCTGCACCTCTTCCCACATACCTTGCCCTATGCATATCTTCCATCTGGCTGTCCGTGAGTTATGTCCTTTTATAATAAACTACAATTTAACCCTTCCCAACTCCTTGGAATGATATGATAGACACAGTCCCTTCCTTCATGGAGGTAGAGTCTCGTCAAAGGACAGACTAGTAACAACACAGTATTTGTCTCAGCCTCCATGTGATGCCGAATTCTTGCAAAAGAAAAAGGAGGGAGAAGAGAGAGGAAGAGGAGATAAACAGTTGTGTGCATATATTACACACAGAGAAATAAAGCAAACATGGCGAAAAATTTGTTCTAAAATATCAAAGGTTGGGACGCTTGGGTTGGCTCAGCAGTTGAGCGTCTGCCTTCAGCTCAGGGCATGATCCCGGAGTTCCAGATCGAGTTCCACTTTGGGCTCCCTGCATGGAGCCTGCTTCTACTTCTGCCTGTGTCTCTGCCTCTCTCTCTCTCTCTGTCTTTCACGAATAAATAAAATTTTTAAAAAGTAAATAAATAAAATAAAATATAAAAAGTTACCAAATGTGTACATGAGATCTATCTTCTGGTTAGACAATGCAATGGAATTCACCAATTTTCACTCACTTGATTTAAACCCAACAGCAGCAAAACACACCATAAATTTAAAATACACCATTCCTTTTCTTAGTCATTTCCTTCTTTGTTCCTATCTTCTTCATTATGCTGATAAAAGTTGTTTGCTCATGAATCATGATGTTCCTTCAAAAATTCAAAGCATGTCTTCATGATTCAATATACGTATTGCATTGTCAATTTGATGCAAACCAATAGTAATCATATGTAAAAACACAAAGGTTTTCTTAAGTTGAATTTACCTGTTTTTCTTTCCTTGGAAATACGCCAATAAACATATTTGATTATTAAAGGAAATTCATTGCAGCAAACACTTATTAAGGGTTTTCTAAGAACTAGGCCCTATGGCTAGGTACCAGAAATATAAAGATGAATAAGTTATCATCTCTGCCCACATTTTAAAAATATCTTCCACATAAGAAAGCATATAGTGAGGGATGCCTGAGTGGCTCAGTGGTTGAGTGCCTGCCTTTGGCTCAGGACTTGATCCCAGGACCCTGGGATCAAGTCCTGCATCAGGCTCCCCACAGGGAGCCTGCTTCTCCCTCTGCCTATGTCTTTACCTGTCTCTGTGTGTCTCTCATAAATGACTAAAATCTTAAAAAAAAAAAAGAGAGAGAAAGAGAGAGAGAAGGCATATAGTGAAAAACTATAGGTTAGAATATAGTTGCAAAACTTGCTTATAATCTACTGTAAATATTGTACTAATATTTGCCACAGTTTCCATTTTTTTTTTAATGGCCAAAATTCCCACAGTCTAGAACCTCAACATTAAGAAAGGCATGAATGGTTTATAGTCATGTGATTATCTTGCTCGATATCCAGTGGCACTCAAAGATTATATATTAAAAGCCGAAGTCATTAGCCTTCCAGTCGTTTTGCAATCTTTTCCTATTACACTCCTATGTAAAATCCTTATTCTAACAAATATGATCTATTCTTTTTCCCGAATCCAATCATAATTGATTTCCATCCTGTACTTTTCTCATTCTTTTTCCAGCTGGTATGCTTTTCCTCCTTTTTGAATCCAATCAATCATTTATTAAAAAATTATTTTGATTGTTATTTCTAGGTACTGGTATTCACTTTACTTTCCTTCTGATAAGCCTAAAGAATCTGCAAACATTGACAAATGGTTGATATCTAATTTTATTAAATTATGGTCAAAAAAAGAGGTCTTTATGAAGTTGGTTCTTTGCTATGAGTTGAGATTTTTCTTTCTTTATATGTCATCAATTTTGATAAATATTCCATAGTTACTTGAAACCATAGCAGAGTGTAACTTTTCACGTAGCAGACATATATATTACATATAAAATCAGTCTTCCTATGTTGTTCCTATTAATTTATGTTCTTATTCTAAGAAAATAGTACTAAAATTTCTCCCCATAATTGACTTTATGCCAATTAATCCTGGTAATCCTCTTAATTTTGTTTTATTTTTTGGGTAGCTATTTTGTTAGGTATACAAAGGTTTGTGAACTCATATCCAGGTGAATTGTTGTTTTTATCTATGATCTAATGATATGCAATTATACTTTTCTCAAATTTATTTTGGTTGATATTAATCTTGATATAGACCTTTATTTTGATTAGTCCAACTTTGCTATTATCTGTTTACCATCTAGCTTTTACCTCCCAGTATCATAATGTTTTAGATAAATGTAAGCAGCACATAGCTGAAATTTTTAATCCAATCATAAGGTCTTTAAAAAGGCTATTTAAGTCTGTACATTTATTATTTTTATTAATGTATTTAAGCTTATTTCTTATGAGAAATGTTGTTCATTTTCTCTGTCCTTTGCCTTTCCTTTACCTTAATTCTACCTCTCCATTCCTTTTGTTGGTTGGTCTAGTTTTCTTTAATCCCTCTTTCTCTTCTCTTAGTATGAAAGTTGTATTCTCTTCCTGTTTCTTAGTATTTTACCATAATTTTTAACAAGTCTTCTTGACTTCTCAAAATCTCAAAGAGTCATTATCATTCTACACTTCAAAGCTGAGGCATGGAAAATGATTTAATTATGTCCTTTCTCCATACAATATTTTTGTTAGTATCACCTAACTTCTCTCTTACTTACTTCTTCTCTTACTTCTCTCTTACAGTTGGTCAATACTTTAATAATCTGTTTATTCTTATTTATCAACATATTTAAAAACACTTTGTTTTCACTTTTGTTTCTTGCATAGCACATCTTCCTTATTTGTAATACTTTCGGCAAATATTCCTAAGTAAGGCTCAACTCTTTGAAAATGTCTTTAATATGCTTGTCAGATAATTTAGCTGACTAAGACTGAAGGAAACTAGATTTTTTCCCCTTTAATAAGCTAAATATATGCCATTACCTTCTAGTGTGTAAAGTTAATTGTCCTTGTAACTTCTATGCATTTGAGGATAATCTGAAAATTATCTTGGAATGAAAGATTTTATCTCTTCCAATTTTCTGATCATAATGCACCAAGTATAGATTTCTTTTTTAAGCTCTGGTTGGGATCAGTACAATTCTTAATCTGAAATTTCATGATTTTTTTTTTAAATTTTTGGAAGAGTTCTCATAATTCTCTCTCTCTCTCTCTCTCTCTCTCTCTCTCTTTCCTTATTACTTCTCTAAACATTCTCTCTAGCTCACTATTTTTAACTTTTCTTTCTGGAATTCCCAGTGGATATGTCCTGGACCTGTGGATTATAATTTCCATGCTTCTTAACCATCCTAACAGCTAATTTATTTCAATGAACATACCTTCTAATTTTCTAATTCTACCATTGCTTGTGTCTAATCAGTTCTTAACCCATTGCTCTATGGACTCTAAAGTCAGGATAGAGGTTATTTCCAGGGGAGGAAATCAGGACAGTGTTAAGGAAAGAACACCTAGCTAGCTTTTAATGAATTGGTAGTATTATTTTCTTAGCCTAGTTTAGTTAAATAGATGTGTGTTTCAAATTATCTGCTGTACTATACATTTCATGTACTTTCAGTACATATATGATCTTTTTATAAAAAAAATACTTGATAAGTAAGCTAAGATTTGTTAATATTAAGCATTTCTTTGCATAAATTCTTCCCTTTCATCTCTATTTTTTTCTATATGAAAATGTTAATACTATAACAGAAATTTCTACTTATAATTTACCTTTCCTTCATTTTATTCCTTCTTTTTCAATTTCTTTGTTTCCTTTAAATGAATCTTAACTTCTTTAGTCACCATATTTAAAACCCTTATGTCATACATTCCATCAGGCAATATGATTTTTTATTTATCCCTTTCTGAATACTAGTCAGTACCTTTATAACCCTGAACACATAATGTCTGAATTTAAACTGTTAAGAAGGCAGAGCAAGCAGTTTGAAGACATTACAAGCAGCAATTTCTATTTCTCAAGTACCCTTGAACAATCTCCAGATGGAAATAAATTGAAGTCTTCTATCAATTGAAGTCTTTCTCCTGGGCCAGATTCCAGATTTAATAGTATTCATAATTGCCTTCTTTCCAAGCTATTTTTAACCTGTACTTATTAGTTTTTTACTAGAATTAAAAACACATTTTACAGACATGTCTGGGTTTCTTACTATAATTACAAATATAAATTATATACAAAAAGACACAAACTATATCAGAATATTTTATCAAGAAAAGCATAAACATTTAATTATACACATGACAGAAAACAATCAGTGATATCTTGTGCAAGCATGGAAGAGACACATGCAAACCATACGAGGTACCAGTAATGTAATTAATGATAATATAATTGTCCAAGTGCTATAATTGAATTGTGTTAAGTATATAATTCATTCTATGTATCTATTTCATATTACTTTCCAACTCCTTTTTTTTTACTTTGACTTTAACTTTTTATGTTTCTTATTACTATTCAACTTTATGTTCACAGGCTTTTAGACTCATAGTACCATGTTTTATCAAATATTGCAATAAGAATAAAATAAATGACTAGTATTTTAAATAATCTTGCATATCCTTTATTGTCAATTCACTTACATAATGTTATACTGATTTACTATGTAAAATTTGCAACATCAAATGTAAAAACCAGTTTGAAACTAAAATAATTAAGATGAGGTTATATCTAATTATGTTCAGATTTTAAAACATACTATTTTGTTACTATCTAAATATTTCCTTCTAGAAATAATACAAGATTCCTTTATTCAATTTTACAATCATTGTTATCTGGAAATATACAATTTTAAGAAGTCTTCCAGATACTTTGGACAAGTCAAAAGATGAAATTTAAAAGACATTTTTATGAAATGTCCAGAAATACTGGCAATTTTGGAACTTTCATCTCTAAATAAACTAGTTGAAGAAAGATAAATGGATTAATGAAATTGGAAGAGAATCCAACACATGCTCATGCTCAGTATTTACTTGTTATGTATCCAAATAATCTCTGGTTTGGGATTTCCTTCAGCCCGGCAGGTAAAGTAGACAGTATTCCCTGATGTTACCTCCACATCCTGGGGCTCATAAGTAATTCGAGGACTCTCTGTAATAGAAGAATTATTGGTATGCTTTTAAAGATCCAAAATTTATGGTATTCTAAGATACTATTGGCAAAGGACTACAGATAATTTTAATTTCCTTCTACATTAAAGTTTTACAGATTCTACTGCATTTTCCCAGTAATATACCAGTTTAGATGTTAGACATATACTTAACAAAAGTTTAGAAGTTTGAAAGATTGGGCAGCCCCAGTGCCTTAGCGGTTTAGCGCTGCCTTCAGCCCAGGGCCTGATCCTGGAGACCCAGGATCGAGTCCCACGTTGGGCTTCCTGCATGGAGCCTGCTTCTCCCTCTGCCTCTCTCTCTCTCTCTCTCTTTCTCTCTCTCTGTCTCTGGGTGTCTCTAATAAATAAAATCTAAAAAAAAAAAAAAAAAAAAAGAAGAAGAAGTTTGAAAGATTCACTGCATAAAGAAATTTCCAATGAAGTAAGTTAAACACATTTCCCTGTGCTTTTATTTCTAGTAGTTCAATACAACTATATTTAGAAGGAGTTTGATATTATGGGTCAATATTTCAAGCCAAGTACTTCAGTTGAGCTTGCAATTTTGCAGGCACTCTTCTAGACAATTAGCCATCTAACTACCTACTTTATGCAATTTATAAGAATTTGTATGCCTAGGCCTCAAACCTGGTTGAGCAAATTATGTATTAATATAAATGAATGTTTCCATTCTCAAATAATAATTAGTGGTAAAACACAGAAACATTTAAATTATTTTAATATGGGAGTGGATGATTTATTTTTAATCAGATAATATTGAATTTATAGAGAACAATGTAAAAAGGGGAATTTTGCCTGTCTATAGCAAACTTAATATAATTTTTAATTATCTTTCTAAATGATAAAAACTCTTCTTTTTATAAATGTATCATGTGAGACTTCCAATCATTAACAAATTTAACATGTCTGAGGAATGTTACATGGATCTCTATCAATCTTAACCACCTCATTGAAAGTCCATATGAACAACATCTTGGCCTTACTCTTTTTTTCAAAAAATGGTTTGATTCATTTATATATTTTTAAAAAAATAATGCAGCATTACAGTGTGTCAGGCACAGTGCTGAGACAGTGATGAAACAGTGATCAAAACAAAGTCTCTACTCATGGGCTTACAGTTTCATTGAAGCAACTGAAATTAAACAAACACAAAAATGTATAATAATATAATAAATGCCAAGAAAAATAAATGATGATTTGACAGATTGTAAAAGGGACTTGATGCTGAGTGTGTAGTAGGGAGACGGTGGGTAGAGAGTGAAATTAAATAAAACCTTTCCAAGTAATTAATATTTAAGAAGAGGGCTCTTAAAAGAAGAGTTGCAAGAAGGATATTGTTGTAAATAGCATGTAGTCAGTCCTTGAGTTGGAGAAAAGCTTAAGAATTTCTAGGAACTGAAAGAACATAGAGATGGCTAAACATCACTGAGCAGATGCACGGGCAGAATGAATCAAGGTTACAGAGTAGCCAGGAATTATAACATATAGGAAGTGTGACCTTGTAAATGATTTGGTGTTTCATTTTAAGGTGTGGGAAGCTATAAATGAGTGATAGCAATAAGAATTATGTAATCAGATCTGTGTTTTAAAATATCTCCCCAAATATAATAGATTAGAGGTGAAGAAAATGAAAGCTGGGACAGCAGTTATGTTCTGTGTTCCTGGCAAACTTGACTATGACATAAATTGCAAGTTGGTAGTAAGAATGGAAGGTATGGACAAATCCAACTTATTTGGAAATAAAGACCAAGGCACTTTGTCTTAATCTGGATGGAATTAAATTATATTAATATAATTTTCCAAATGTACTGCTTAAAGGAATTAAAAAATTGGCCTCAAGTGAATGAGACATTAGAAAGCAAATTTCTGCTGTAAGCTATCACCTGAGTAAATTTTCAAGGAGCCCAATTATCACACACGTGCACACGTATGTATGTATATTCATTTTTTCGTATTTAAAGCTATATATAAAAATAGATTAGATAGATATAAAGGTAGATATTCTTTTATTTATATTGAAAGCTTGCAGTGAGAACCAAATAATTTCTAAGAAGTGATGATTGGATTTTCAATTAAAGCCTGATAGAATTATTAAAGCTGTCAGAATATGAACTATGCTTGTCAAATTGAAAGTTTGCATTACTATTATGAATATTAATAATTATATGATCTAAAGTTGAAAAACTTCAATTATTGATTATTAGCACTTAAGTAATACTGGTATAAGTGGAACCTTTAATGCTGGTAACAGTGTCCTGTGACCTTGTTGAAAAATAGTTTTCCTTATTGTTTCTCCTTTGAAATTTGGAAGTTGGATTAAAGGATCCTCAAGGACCGTCCCAGCTCTGGTTATGATGTTGATAAAAACTTCCTTAAATAAAAATGCAGATGATGAAAAGGAAATTGGCCATACTTTTAACTAAAACCCCTGGTAACATTTTCTGATATTACGCTCTTCCAAATGCAACATCATATAACAAACATTTATAGAAAGGGAACAAAGAAAAGACATTCCATTTTACACACAGAGAGAAAATTGCATACCACAGTTGAATTCTTCTACTGTTAACGAAGCGATGGAGCGTCCTTGGAGCCTTCGGGGATACTCGCATGTAGCAGCAGCCTGAATTTGGCCATTTCGGGCATAGCCTTGCATAAGTTCCCCCAGCCACATTAAATCACAGTCACAAACTAGAGCATTGGAATCCAGACGCCTAGGCATGTAGGCAAGAATTACAACTGTTGAAAGGGACTGTTAATTTTTTTAAAATCTTCTGAATTAAAATTTTTAACTTCCTCTAATGTACCTTCTCAGTCACATTTTTGACTCGAAGATTTCTAGTTACAAATTAACAGATTGAAACACATGCTTACCTGCTTGCATTTCTTGAACAAAAATAGATATATTTTCGTATTAGCAATATTTTTGGAAAGTACTTTGAGATTCAAAAAGTGATTTTTACTTAACATGCATATTATTTGATTTAAAAAACTGTAAGATAAAATGAGTATTGTTTTAGAGAAGACTAAGAATTAAAACTATACATACTGAAATATTATAGTTCTTTTACATGTTAAGAACAAAGTATTTATATTTGGTGGTGTTCTTTTTAAACTTTTTCATCGATATTACTTACTAGAGGCTTTATTACCCAAAGGAAGCCTATAAATGCACTGTGTATAATTTGGGCAGCTGCCCAAGATGACTTGCTCTTTTCTCTTATAAACCACCTTGACATCAGTATAGATAGGTATGTGTTCCTTTGTGTTTTCAATTTTCCCTAGAAATTAGAGGCAGGGTTTTTTGAAGTTTCTTTCTTGTGTGTGCTAAAAGGCCTGGCTATCACTGGAAATGATGCCATTTTAAAAAGATCCACATCTGGAAGTGACTCTTAGAGGCTGTGATGGGTAGGCCCTTCATATTTTTTTGTGATATTTCCTAATCTATGACCAGGAGTTCCTCACTTTTGCTAAATTCTACTACATTTTCCTAATCCTCTCTAGCACTTTTTTCTCACAAAATAAAATTAATAGATAGCCAAAGAGATTATAGTGTATACCTCCATTCTTGCCAAAAGATGCATAGCAAAAGGGCACAGAAATGATAAATTATCTCTTTTATCCATCCCAAAGGTTAAAGGGCAGCATTAGCTAAATGAAATCTGCAAGAGTGTCTACAGCAGTAATCAGGTCACACTCTACACAAGGGAATTCCAGGGATGAAATGATAATATGAATATATTTATGATAGTGACAAGGGTTACATTGTTCACATTTTATTGTAATAATAATGCCTAATATTATTTTTAAACAGAAGTTAAAAATGCTGCAATTTTTTAATGATTGTATGAAATGTCTTTAAAAATCATTTGGGAAACAAAAAATCTTAGCTGCTTTAGCTTAGAAGCCCATATTAATATCAAGTTACTGGAACAGTTTTTAAAAGTAAAAGTAAACAAGTAAAAATCTAAAAGTAAACAAAAAAATCATGTTTTCTCTAGATTTACATAATAATTCCAGAAAACTGTAATTTTTAAAATAAGTTTAAAAAAATTAATGTCTGATAATTTTGCAAAGTATACTGTAGATGTTTAGTGCATGAGATTGTTATAATATGCTTAAATTGCATTACACTAAAAACAGTAGTTATATTTAGCAGCATTAAACTGTTAAATTAAGGGGGGAAATCTCATACTCATTAAAAAGTTGCTGAATGATATGGATTTTATTTGTTTAATGCTTCCATCAAGACTTCACATGAAACTGAGAATATAAAACCATAACTGAAATGGAGACTATTTTCAGCCTTGTCTGAAGTGATGTATAAGAGGTAACAGTTAACTAGTGCTTGTTCAGCAAGGTATTGGTTTCAGTATCCTGGCTGTTCCTTGTGACTGACTAATTCACTGTATCAGCTACTTTGCTAAAAAAACATCTATCTCAAAATTAAGGAGTCCAAAGTTCATTCTGATTTATGTTTTGAGTTTATTGCCTGGTAAGTTTATCAAAAGCAGTTTGTTGTTAAATATTAAGGTATAGATTCTCCCATTAGTATCACCATGAGATTCTAAGTGAACAAAAGCCAGGACACCAACATAACTCCCTTGGGAACATCATAGTCATGAGACCCTAACAGTCTGGAATTTCCACTTCCCTGACATCACCATTGCTTACATATCAGTTCTCCATTAATCAGTGCTCCATGCTTTCCCATATGTATCCTCATGCTTATGTGGTTTAGCAACATTTAAGCATAAGATTTAATTTCTTCTTTATATGACCATTGACTTCAATTAAAATATTCATCCATAGCAGGGATACAAAACATGAATAAAACAACTACAGGATTTTTTTTTCACTTGCCACTTAAAAACCTCCTTTATGCTTGAAATAATATATAGTACTAGAACTATTTTTTTTTTTTTTCACAAAAATCTATTTGGGGAGACTTTATAAATAGAGTGCTTCCAAATTCATACTGGGAAAGCATTCTTTGAAACATTGCCTATAATTTAAAGCCATAAATTTTGAGAAATAAAAAGCTATCCAGTAAAGCAATAATAAAGGTGGGTTTTACTAGACCATACGTATTAGTAATATACTATGCTTAAAATCATTGCTATTTTACTGTTCTCTATTTTGAAAGTTCTCTTACATCAAATGTGACACCAGATACCCTAAATAAAAGACAACTGCCTTTTGATAGTATTCATTCAAGAATCACAACCCTCAAATAATTATCCACTTTGTCCTGCCCACTGCTCAGTTTACAATTTCAAAGGGGGAAAAAAGCATGGGGTAAATTCATATTCAAATCTTTCTATTTGAAAATACAGTAATATATCACTTGTACCTGTATAATCCCTTTCACCTAAAGATCCAAAAGCACTTTTTAAAAAGCATTTCATCAATTGTTTCAGAACTCTTGGAAGGAGTATGGTTGTCATGAGTTAGAAATGATATGGTCCAGGTGGGGAAACTACTTTCAGGGGTCACACGCAGCTCCCAAGGTGATAGGGCAGATGTGATTCACACAGGTTTCTTGAACATCTAGGTGCAACCAGCAAAGTGACCCTCCCCTAGTTGTTGAGAGACTTCATTGTGGAAGATGGAATTTATTTGATGATAGGTGCAGCTCATTTACTAGCCCTCAGTCACTTTCCTATATACTGATTTTCATGTCTAAATTACAGCCTGGTCAGGCACATGTTTCAGGATTTGGAATAACTAGGTGCCAGTGCTCGCCATCTGAGACTGACTAAGAACTCACGAATCTTGGAAGAGTTTACTGAAATCATCTATGTATCAGTTTATCATGGCCATAAGTGATCAGTGTACCATCTATGAAAACAGACACTCCATCAACACAACATACAACATTATCTTAAAAGTGGCTTAAAATATTTGAAGTCTATATAGTACATGCATATAAGATACATACTGGCATATCACTGTAAGTAGGATCTCGCTCTGCTCCTTTATTAGTGTTTATTTCTCTGTGTGTGTTCCAGCAATGGAGTGAATGCTGTTTCATTAAATGTAAGAGGTTAGAAAAAAAAAGATGCTACTAAAATTTAACAAGAAAGAATAATAGAAAGAGATTAGAAAAACAAACAGGGGATCCCTGGGTAGCCTTGCAGTTGGCGCATGCCTTCTGCCCAGGGTGTGATCCTAGAGTCCCGGGAGCAGGGCCTGCACCAGGCTTCCTGCATGGAGCCTGCTTCTCCCTCTGCCTGTGTCTCTGCCTCTCTCTCTGTCTGTGTGTCTCTCATGAATAGATAAATAAAAATCTTGAAGAAAAAAAAAAAAAACAAACAAGAGATTTAGCATTTTAAGACTTTCTGAGAGTCCTAGAAGTCAAGAATGATACCCAGATAGAAATTTATGTAGAAAAGAAACATTTAATGGGAATTATAATTGTAAATATACAGTGACTCTAACCATAACTGATAAAACAAATCCAACAAAAGAGAAAGAGGGTAAGTAAAATACTATTCCTCCTACTACCAAAATAAAGCATCCTATGACCTGGTTACAAAATACATTGATATTTTTCGTTTTCCAAAAATAACTAAAGAATGTTAAGACAATAATAAGATACAATTACACATCTGTTGGAATGGCCAAAATGCAGGACACTGACAACACTAAATGTCAGTGAGGGCGTGGAGCAACAGAGCTGTCATTCATTGCTGGTAGAACCACAAAACGGTGCAGCCACTTTGAAGGACAGTTTGGCAATTTCTTACAAAACTTACTAAATACACTTTAGCCGTGACACCCAGCAATCATGCTTTTTTGTATTTACCCAAAGGAAGTGCAACTTATGTCCATTCAAAAACCTACACATGGATGCTTATAGCAGCTTTATAATTGCCAAAATTCGGAAGCAAGCAAATGTCCTTCAATAGGTGAATGGATAAAGAAACTGATATGTGCAGACAATGGAATATTATTCAACACTTAAAAGAAATTAGCTAGTAAGCCATGAAAAGGCATGGAAGAATCTTAAATGCCTATTACTAAATGAAAGAAACTAATCTGAAAAGGCTGCAAACCCTATGATTCCAACCATATGACCCTAGAGAAAAGACAAAACTATGGAGATGGTAAAAGACGGGCCTTAGGGGCAGGATGGGATGAATAGGTGGAACACAGAGGACTTTAAGGGCAGTGAGAATATTCCATGTTACATTAGAGTGATGATATATGTCATTATACATTGGTCTGAACCCATACAATGTACAATACCAAAAGTGAACCCTAAGATAAACTGTGGACTTCGGGTGATTATAGGGTATGAATTTTAACAAATGTACAAATTCCTTTGGGTTCCATTCTGTGAACCCAAAACTGCTCTAAAAGATAGTCTATTTTTTAAAGATTATTTACTTATTTATTCATGAGAGACAGAGAGAAAGAGAGAAAGGCAGAGACAGAGGCAGAGGGTGAAGCAAGCTCCATGCAGGGAGCCCAATGTGGGACTCAATCCCCAAGACTCCCTGGGCCAAAGGCAGGTGCTAAACCACTGAGCCACCCAGGGATCCCCTAAAAGATAGTCTATTATTACAACAAACAGGAATCAGTGTGCATACCATTCCAAATGGCTGTAGTGAAACCAGTTCTGAGAAGCCAGAAAATTTTGACAGAAAAAGAGAATCATCAAACAAGTGTGGGTCCAAGCATAAAGAGCCCAACCCAAGGAGAAAAGGCAGGAATGCAGTGTCTTCTGTGTGAAGTGCCATGAAAGCAGACAGACAATATACACTTGACAAAATGGACTGCAGCTGGATAAGCAGTCCTCCTGATTATTCATGATCTTTGAAATGCAATGATTCCAAGCATTATTTCCAGCACGAGTTAAACACAAAATCATTTCCCCCAGTGTTCAAAATCTATCTAAGCTTCACATTTCCTAGCCCATTGACCTGGACCTGGGCATATCACACCAGAAAGACATCAGCAACAACGAGCCTTCAAAGGCAACTGAGAGATACACTTTTGTGATTTTTCCACTCTGTACCCTCCAACTAGCACTAGGAAGCAGGGCATTGGGTTTTTATCTGATAACTGGAACTAACTGAGGGGAAAAAAAAACAACAACAACAACAACCCTAAATCCATCAACAATGCAGAAGCATACCCAGAGATCGAGGTGAAGAGACAGATCAGGGTAAAGGAGAGTGATTCACGCAGGCAGAAAGAAAAGCAAGGTGGCTGGAGGCTCAAACAGGATTGGGAGGTTCACTCTGAATTGTTTAGTGTAGGAAGAAATGAACAGTACCAGTAACCAACCATATGTGCAATGAGGGAAAACTTCTGAAGCCTGGACAGGGGAGTTAGACTTTCTTTGGAACTTCTCACATCTCTTTTTAAATAAAAGCTCAAGGAAAAGGAAGTCTTGGGAGTCTTTAGATTTGGCCAGCAAGGAAATTACTGAGAACCGGGGAAACTTCTATCTTCAAAATTCCTTTTGAATGCTACTTCTAAGAGAATACATAAAAGCTCAGTAGACTGCGTCCTCTATCACTCTGCAGTTAACGAAACTGTTTTCTCCCTTACACGCTGGAATTGCAATGATCTTTCATGGCCAAAGGAGACAAAGGCAAATCATTGCTTGGGATTTATTGATTTGGGGGGAAATTATAAGGTTTTGTGTTTGAGCACTTGCTTTCACTTACAGTCTCTTTAATGAATCCAGATGAGAAAAGCTCCCAGCAGGGATTTTAGATAATTTGTTGTTATGCAAAAACCTGAAAAACAAAAGATAACTTTGAATCAAAACACAGTAATGATGCTTTGGGGAGACTTTTTAAAAAATCGAATTGTGAATCCAAATACTTTTTTTTTATGATTTTATTATTGTTTGATAGGAAAAACATAGAGAGAGAGTAAGAGGGAGAAGCAGAATCCCTGCTGAACAGAGGGCCCCATGTAAGACTCAATCCCAGGACCCTGCGATTGTGACCTGAGCCTAATTAAGGCAGATGCTTAACCAGTTGAGCCACCTAGGCACCCTAAATCCAAATACATTTTTAAAAATATTTCAGTGAGAAAGGGCAAACACAAAATTGTCATTTGTGCAAGTACAGTTTTAAAGACTTACCTGCATGTATTTTCTCATCCATGGTTCTTGAATTTTTTTGTTTTATTTAGTTAGAGATTACAAATACTAAAGAGGGAAATCACAAAAATAACCTTTAAACACATAGGAAATCAAGGTAGAGAATGAATTCATCAAAAAGAATGGCAAAATAATGTATGACTGCAGCAGCTTGCAAGAGAACCATGATTAACTGGATCCCGGGCTTGGCAGCCCTTTGTCTACTTCCACTTACTGGCCAGCAGCAGTTTGCTAAACTACAGTTCCATTTGGTGCTGCTGCGGTCCCTGGATCAGCCAGCCATTTGCCTGTTCCCTTTCAAATGTTCCCATGGCTTCCACCACCAGAGGCAAGGGAGGAGGCCCAGGCCACAGCATTTCCACCCCTCCTTCCACCTTGTCTGTCCTGCACTGGTTTGGGTTCCCTGAATGCTGGCCTGCCCATACTACTTCTTCCCACTGACTAGCAAATCACCAGCAAGGGTCCATCTGCTCACTAGCACCACTGAAAGCACATTCAACAAAGAGCATATGTATGAAGAGAGGATAAAACAGTAGTCTACAAAACAGAGGAAAGCGCCACACCATTTATTTCTAGAGACAGAGAAATGGGCATAAATAATCGAATGTTGTATAGAAAACGTTAGCAATTAGCTACTTCCAGCCTCCCTCTGAATCTTACTTCACGAACAGTGCCCGGTCTCAAAATTAAATAAGATCATCTGACCATGTTTTCCTAGCAGTGTATGTTTTTAGCTTAATTTTAAGTATTTTATCTATTAGGGATTAAAGTAACAGGGTGTCAGCAGGAGTCGAAATAATTTTATGGCTTTGGAATTTTATGCATATCTTGAGTAGATAAAAATTTTTTCCTGATCCTCACTCTTTTAGTTCCTTAGTCTCATCTTCCCCTACCCGACCCAATTCACCAAACTCAGAAGCAATGACTAGGGAAGAAACAGTGAACAGTTAGGTTAAGATGGGTGTGGAGATAGAAGTCACACAGTAATTCTCATTTCTCACAAGCTCTGACTCGTATCCATATCTCGGGAGATACTGGAATAGAATTTAATGGAGAAGTAGCTTGTAGTCCATTGCAGCTGAACCTTAGGAAAGCCACATAATTTAGACAACTTATGTGTTTTTTTGTTGGACTACAAGCTCATTTCACTATTTTACAACTAGTAGAGTCTAGTGTGATAGCAACAGTAAAAAGGCTGCTGATCATTCTCTTAACATATTTAAAAGGCTGGAAATGGCATCAATAATCAGATATTGAAAGATATACCTATTTTCCAAGCCAAGTAGACCAGAATTAATTAACAGGCAAAACAAATCAACAAAAAAGCATAATAACAATTTCATAATCACAGATTTTGAAGGTATGTAAATATCAAAAATTTTCCTTTATTTTGTGCAATGACAAAATGTCCAAATTAATGTTATTTTAACATTAGTTTATGCCATACATATTATTGGGGTTCCCAAATCAGATTCGATTGCTACTTGCTATTTCTATAACTATTTGTTTTCAAGTAGATTACTCTCTCTAAACCTCAGTTCCCTTATCTATGAAATGAACTTATTATGATAATAGTTATTATTATTTCTCTCTTAGATTACTATGTCAGTGAGAGTATTAAAACAGTAGTAGTATTTCAGCAGTACTGTTCAGCAGGGGTGCAAAAATGTGTGCCTGTGCTTTCTTTTTTCTTTCTTCTTTCTAACTTCCCTGAAGTTAATCTTCAAAGTGCCTCTGCAAACTATTTGTTGAGTTCTGCTTATAGAAGTACCACTTTGATTGCTTTACTCCCAATAAGATCTCAAAAACACTTCTTCTTGTATTGGAAAGTTCATATAATAATTATTTGCTACTAATATTTTATGTCAAACTTGGTTAAAAAAATAACAGTATCCATTGCACTGAGATTTATACAAAGACTGATCTCCTTCCTGTGACAGAAATACACATGTTATCAAACAAGCCAAGCCACGAATGAGTTTTTTCAACATCAACGTTCTGAGGAGAGAAAAGTGTATCTTCTGCCTGAAACTTAGATTAGTATTTCAAGATATAGCCACTGGAAATCCAAGAGACTTCTAAGAAGTAGAGAAAACTTCATATTCAGGTCCTATACTTTGAAAAAGCTTCTTGAAGAACCTTGGCTACAGTGAGATTTATGCCTGGTAAAGAAGACAGTTTCCAGGCTGGTTGACTCAATGTCAGTCCCTGAGGCTCCATAAAGCATCCAGTGTGATGCTGTTTCAAGCTGGTATTCTCCGCAAACCAATAAAACCAAATGTATTCTTAGTAACCATGAATGTTCTTTATAAGGAAGGCTTTCTTTCCACATTCTAGTATTTTAGACAGAGAAATCTGCAGTTTTCCCACCCAACTGTCAAGACTAAAATTCTCTCTAGTGGGAAATTTTGGAAGAGAACAGACATACCTACAAGGGAAAAGGAGAAACTTAGACCCCCAACCCCATATTTTCAAATATAAATACCAATAATCACAAAGTATAGGAGCTTAATCAGAACCAAAAAAATGGCAAGTAATGACCAAGACAAAACAAAGAAAAACCAACACCAGAAGAAGCAGGAGAATTCAAAGAACTAAAAAAAGAGAAATATAACAAAACACACTGTGATTAATATAATCAGAGATCTTTCAAGAAATAAGTATATACAGTTTTTATTTACATAGTAGAGGGGAAAGTAAAAGTTAAAGCATTTTTTCTTGGTCATTCCCTACTCCTTCAAGATCACTCATAGATCCTAAGATAATAGTCCCCTCTGAAAGGCACATGGTGCCATCACTGCCATAGGGCCTATAAAGGTTTCCAGATCTCCTTTGGGGAGCAGGAATCTCCCCTTCCCAGTTTTCAATGGAGGAAAGTAATGCTTATTCATCAGCAAAACTTTTTCCAACATTAAAGTTGGTGGCTTAGATTTTTTTGAGGTTATTAGTCATCATGATGCTAAACCTTGAATTTGCTGAGGTGGAACTCAGGGCTGAGAGCTGGTGGAGCAGGAAGTGGTACAGTTACATCTACTCCATTAAATACCTTCAGCAAAACAAGCACACAAATCCAACAATGCAATTTTATGCATTACAATTCCCATATTTCTATATGCAAATAAGGTTGGTGGGATGGCATGGAAAAGTGGTTGATTAGCTCTTTTTATCTTTTAACTTTACTTGTTTATTTCATGTATCAATATGAAAGCACATCTATTTCACAACCTACAGACTCCTAATTCCAATTTTTTCAGATATATTTTAATTCAAACAGAGTCCTGATTAAGTTTAGCTACATCTAAACTTTTCTTTCTGTTCATAAAAAAATCCATCTTTCTGTTCATAAAAAAATCCATATCTTTCTGTTCATAAAAAAATCCATATCTTCTGCTAAAATCATAATTAATTTATTAATATAAGGTATTGGAGGAAATTAAGGGGTAAAATGTATTCATCCAATAAAACACAACACAAAAGGAGGCTCTCCAAGCTCCTTTGGTTTGTCATTATTATTTAATAAAGCTTTATTAAATATCACATTCATCTAGAAAAGTACACATATCATACTAGAAGCATGATGACTTTCCTGGAAGTGAATGCAGCTGGGAAAAAAGAAAAAGACAAAACTGCTAGGACTGCAAAAGCTCCCTCCTACTGCTGCTATCCATCACTTCCTTCTCTCCAAAGGGAACCACTGTCTAACCTTTAGCTATTACACATGTTCCTGCTATTTCTGAATTTCTTCAAAAAACAAATCAAACTATGCAATTTTCAGTGTTTGGACTTTTTCCTGCTCAAAATGTTTGAGACTCATATGTGCTGTACAGTCTTCTATTTGTGAATATGCAGCAACTTATTTCCCTTCTTTTGTTGTTGGATATTTAGGTAGCTCTAGTGTAGAGCTGTTAGAAGTGATGGTGCCATAAACACTCTAGAACATGCTTCTAGTGCACATGCATACATGTACATGTCTGTTGTGTCTATAACTACAAGTGGAACTGATTGATAGGTCATAGGAGATGTGTATGGTTAATTGTGGTGGATTCTACTGTAAGTTTTCAAAGTGGTTTTACTTCCTGCGTGAAGTGTTGTTCATTGCTTTTGCCTTGTTTTTAATTGGGTTATTCATCTTTTCTTCATTGATTTAAAACTATAGAATGTTTTACAATAACTCTAATAGTACAAAGGTACAGGCTCTGCTTCTTAGGCTTAGAACAAAATGTCCTGATCTCCAGGGCAGTCAGTACATTGTATAAACAGAAGTAGTAAAGCAGAACAAAGGACGTCTAAAGAGTCAACACTTACAGTCGCTCTAATTTCAGAAGGTCTCCAAAGGTCTCTGGCTGTAGCATTTCTATTTGGTTGAAATGAATATACCTGGAAGGCACAAAACAAGTTGGTTATTTCTTGTGCTGGGGAGCAAAATAAAATATTTGAGGAATTAACAATAGCTGCAGCTGAAATGCAGCTCTGAAGTACTTCAAGTACCCTCTACTCTTTACAGTTGATGTTCCAACAGGCAACCAACAGAAAGTGCTTCCAGTAGCAGTAACTTGATGTCACCTCTTCTCTTAGGTAGCACTCTTGAGTAGAACGATACTAAGCAGCTGGTGAAATTACTGTTCTACTCATTAAAATGTTTAAAGTGAAGCTAGAATAATAATTAAAACTGGAATAATAATAAGACACGTTACAAATGACCACATGCTTATTACATTTCAGGATAGAGGGAATGTTCCTATCTAGAGAAGGCAGAAAAATAATATATTTTATGTAATATGACGAATATTTGAAGTGAAGTAATTATGCCTGAGGATATATTTAAAAGTAATGCATCTTGTTTTAATCCATTTAGAACTGGACCTTTGCAGTCCATGGTATCCCTCTATCCAATCGATCCAGGGAATATTTCCAAAGCAGCCATTTCATAAAGGCTTCTCTTGAAGTAACAAGCAGTGTAACTGAAGATGGAAAGGTTTCCCTTTCTCTCAGAAATTCTGTGATGGAAATGGAGAAACATGCCTTCAAAACAGAGGGCTGAGCAGAGCAAATCTTAGATCCACTGCAAAGGCTGCATACTTCTCTTAAAAAATTTAAATATCCACCTTGCACCTGACTTCTAAACACAACTTTTTCAAAATCATTAAAATGAAACCAACAGCCACATCCATCAGTCTATAGTGAACTGACTGCAGAAAGCACCTCAAACACAAAATTCACCATAAGAAAGAACAGACTACATCTCACACTGAATTATGTCCAAACATAATAAATTGCACTTGGCTTAATCAACAGAAAGTTGTTTGACTTGAAGTGAGTACACAAGAAGAGAAGTGTTATATTTTATATATTTACATTAAGTTATTTAACCACTATTAGAGCTACTTTTGAAAGAAGAAAATAAAAACACTTTAAGGAAAAAACCACCTCTACTTCATTCATAGGCTCCTTTCTTATAAAATCATTATTACAGGATGAGCACTTCAGACACTAATGCAAAAGCATAATAATACAATAGAATGAAAAGGGTGTAGTTGGAAAGGAATGATAATTTCCTACTGCATTAGGTTGGATCCTGGAGGCAGTGCTGTACCTTACCACACTCTGAAATTTGGCATCCTGGCCAGTGGTCACAACATTCCTTCCAAAGGTTCCACTAATTATAAAAGCTACAATAATGACACTGTGTAAGACATAATTGCCTTAATATTTGCATAAAACTACCTTGTCTTTGTTCCTTTATATTACACACACACTCACACATGCCATACATTGCCCTCTGAAAATCGTCACTTCTATAATTGGTCTAGCACAGAGTGGAGAGGTAGAGCTTGGAAAAGTTCAAGAAAGAAGGGATTAGGTGGAGTATTTGGGGTAAGATCAAGTATGTGAGGAAGGAGCTTCAACAAATATAGTGAAGAAAGATTTAGAAAGAGATCTATTACAGGAGTTTTCTTTCCAAGTGAAATGTATTGCATGGTTGGGATTCCATACTCAACATAGAGTGCAAATGGACACTTCATGATGAATATGAAAAAATGCAGATTAGGACTTTAAATTTAGTATGAACTAAATAATAATAACAGCACAAAACACTATTGTTTTGCATACTTTCCATGCATTTAGTCATTTTTAATCTTCACAACGTTTTTAATCCTCACAACTATACTGTGAGATGAGTTCTGTGAATACCGCCATTATTTAAATTGGAAAACTGTGGTATGGAGAGGTTAAAGTTATTTGCTCAATTTTGCACAACTTGGAATTACCAGGACCAAGATTCAGTTCAGGCATACATTTCTCTTATCACCTAAGCCTAGCAGCCTGTCTGGTGGCAAAGGGAGCAGTTGCACACAGATTAGCAGACAGGCAGAGCACACATTGATGACCTAGTGAGACCTGACCCTCCAATATCAGGAGCACACCTTTCTCAGGTAGGGAAACATCTGCTCCATATGGAGAACTCAAGAGCTAATCAGTAATAAATCCAAGCTACCCATCAAGTGAAACCCAGACTCAAAAACTCCACTGCTGGCTACTTCTCATCATGCCTGGCAGCCATTCCCACTACATTAGTGTCTTTCTCTACTGGAAGGTGTGGAGTCCTTAACTGAGGGAAACGCTCAGATTCCAGTTTCTGGAACAACCTAACAAACCACAAGAAAAGAGGTCACAAACTAAGGTCTGTCGTTTAGCCACTTGAATGCAAAATTTCAGATTTAAAAAATGAGTACTGTAGTTTATGAATGAGCTAGGCCCTTGTTTTTCCTCCTTCCTACTTTTTAAACTTCTTGTGAACAATTTCTTTATTAGGATTTTCACCATATAAAAACTGGAGTTTAGCAGAAATACTTTCCATCAGCATCATTAGTCAAACATGCATCCTGCAGAGCTTTCACTGGTATCCGGGTAACTACAAAGAAGGTAATGAGAATGAGCAGAGCTTTCTGTTGAGAGGGCTTCTAATCACCCAGCCAACTAAAATCAGGACCAGGAGACAATCTAAGGGTTAAGATAACATGCAACATTTTGTTACATATCATAGCTATTATGATGTTAAGGACTAATCTACAATTACAGTTTTTGTCTATAGATTTTGTGATTTGTACTTCACAGTAACTAAGAATTTTTAAAATACTGATTTTTACATTAATTATTCTATACTTTGCAATTTATGCTTAATAATGCATAAGAAATGCATAATGTCTTCCAACATGCACATACTGAGAACCTACTAATCACAGACCTGTTCATTCCAACTTTGAGGAACACCTCCCTAGAATAAATCTCCAAAATTCTTGACTCATCCAGAGTGAGTTTTATAGGTTAAATATTTTCTACTGAACTTCAATCTAATACACTACATGGATAAGCAGCTAGTATTTGAATTTACTACTAATAAATGTGAAAAATGCACAAAAGCAGATTTTGTTCGTAGCAGGAAAATAAAACCACCCAGAGAATTGTTTGATTGCAGCTTTCTATCCATATGATTTCACAAATTTCTTTAAAATATTAAACAATTTTTTACTTTAGCCTAATCCAAAGCAGTATAATATTTTGTTGGGCTGATTTGATTCATGCTGAGTCAAAGAGGGATTTAGGTTTGATTTTTACTCCCTTCTCAACTTGGTAACACAGCAAGTCGATCCTCTCCCGGAACCTTACTTTTTTACTGGGCTCTTGAAAATTCTGACATTTTCAGGTACCTATTGCAAAGTAGATAAATGTGAATGATCACTTGAAAAGACTCAAATTCTGTTTTGAATCATTTCAAGAAATCTAGACACAAATAAATCAGTAGCTGTCTCTTCATATGTTGAAGGAAGAAAATTGCCACTGCTATCATATCACATTTATTGAAATACAACCTCCCTAGATAATTTCATCTACACCCATGGCTCCAATCACCTCTACATAGAAGGCTTACAAATTTAATCTCCAGATGTACTTCCAAGATTTAGATTTGCACATATAGCTTCTTAAATATCCTCTAGATGTCTCAAATGTATCTCAAACCCAGCATGCCTGAGGCCCAGCTCATAATCTCCCTCCACTATACCTGTTCTTGTATGCTGTTGCCTGTCTCAGTGGAACCACCACATATCAATGTGTGAAGTCAGAAAACCAGCACTGACCCTTCCTACCTCACTCCTTATATCCTATCCAACTCCAAATTCTTGACTTTACCTTCTAAATACCTCTTGAATTTATTCCGCCCTCCTTTTCCCACTACTTCCACACTGGACCAAGGCATGCCCTTAGGTACTGTAATATAGGAAGTATTCAACTAGTCTACCCTCATCTTTCTGTTCTCCCTCTAGAAATATTTGTTAAAACCCTTATATGCTTTCCATTTGTATAGGAATGGAGCTAAAGTTCTCTAACAAAGCTAAGTCCCTTCATGATCTTGCCCGAAAATGTTTTTCCAGCCTCCCCTTTTATCTTGATCTCCTTCACCACCTCAACTTGCCTTCTCCCTGGCTCTTATATTTGCCATGCTCCTGCCCACAGGGGTCTTCATGCAGTTGTCTTCTCAGCCTGATAACATTTCTTTACTCATTTTACTTGAATTCTTACTCAGTTTTTGGATCTTAATGTGTTATTTCCTCCAGGAATCCTTCCCTGAGCTCCTTGTCTAATCCCCTATTACAGGCTTTCATTCCACTGCATAGTTGCAATTTGATACTAGTTTGAGTGATTGTTTGATCCTAGTCTATCTTTCCTAACTAGATCCTAATTTCCATGAAAACAGAGACCATACTAGGTTTAAGCTCATTTCCAGCATTCCCCATTTTCCTAACACAGGCTTAGCAGATAGACAGATACTCAATATATAGTTAATCACTGAAAGAATAAATGACCAGCCAGTATTTTTACATAGTCATTGCCTTTGCAAAGAAAAGGCTAAAACATTGTACTCTTAGCACATTCTACAATATACAAAACAAAAGATAGGCTTATGAACCTTAATTAAAACTTTCTTTGTTAATATTGCCTGAGCATCCAAAAGGGCAGTGAATTTTCTTGAGGAAGAGCCACAACGGATTTTGACACAACACTGACTTTTATGAAATCTGTAATAATGTGTACGTTTAATTGTATTTCTTAAAACTGTATAGAATCATTAGGCACTAATAAAACCGGAACATCTAGCAAATTCCTGGGGCTTTCTGAATCAATCTCATTCCTTTTTTTTTTTTAAAGATTTTATTTATTTATTCATGATAGTCACAGAGAGAGAGAGAGAGAGGCAGAGACACAGGCAGAGGGAGAAGCAGGCTCCATGCAGGGAGCCCGACGTGGGATTCGATCCCGAGTCTCCAGGATCGCGCCCTGGGCCAAAGGCAGGCGCCAAACCGCTGCGCCACCCAGGGATCCCTCAATCTCATTCCAAAGAGATGTTTTACAGTCACAGTTTTTTTTGTGAGCATGGACAATATATTTGACAGCTCTTACCTGAGTAAATACTAACTTACACAGCCAGCCCCAGGTATTAGCCTACCCAAAGGAGGACAAAAATCTTCCCAAATTTTATAAAACATGCAAAGGAAGAACATATGGCCAGAGAATGACAACAAAAATAATAGAGAAAGAATGGTTCTCAGGGAGACAAGTTGCTGGTATTGATTTAGCTTTTAGCATGAACTCACTGAGCCACAAAAAAACAAATCCACTGCACTGTACCATCACCTTGGCAACCCCACTCTAACGTAAGAGCAGAGATGGAGAGAAGAACACTATATTTAGCTGTATCTAACTGCACAATCAAAAAAGAATATAAGTTCAATGCATCCAACCCTTTTGTAAAAAATAGCTACTGTTTATTTCCTCAAAGACTTGAGTTCAGAAAGAAAAAAAGAGTGCTGCCAGTAGGAGAATTACATGTGTGTGTGAGTCTGTGTGTGTCTGCGTATATAATTTTGCGTGTGTGTATGTGAAACATAAGCTAAGGAAATATAAATTGAGAGCATGCAGATGAGGAGATGTTTAAAATAAGCTCTCAACAATCCTACATAGAAGACAGAGAAGGCACACTGAGGTGACAGCTGACTTGGAGATCTGCCCTGCCTCCATATTCACCAAAGAATATTTGCATGCTGGATGCACCATTGTGACTCCAACTTTCCATAAGAATCAGATGAGATTAAAATATGCATTCTCTAGCTTCATTGCACAATAGCAAGTAAGAATGATCTGTTAGAACAATAAATTATTCATACAGTTTAGGAGTTAATTAAGCATTTGAATGGAGATCTTTATTTCGGAGCACAATAAACTATTTTAACTGATTTTAAAGGAAAAATGACTGAATTACCATAATCCATTAGGTTCAAGAGAAAAACTTTCTAGTATCTTATTTGTATGCCGTGCTGAAGTCAATAGTAGTGTATGCTACCACAATCTATTATACAAAGGATTATATTTACTGTTAAACAGTTAAAATGAGTTAAATTTATATTGTACAAGCTTGACTCCTCAAAAAGTTGTTTCAATCCTAAATTAGAATATTTATTTAAAAAGTCATGTTTCTAAAATAGTTTAGGTAATAATCTGATTCCAGTCTTTATTTCTTTTGGCCTGAACTAATAGTATAAATGGCCCATCTAAACCAAACCTTTTCTTTTCAATCTACCATATCAAATTGTCTGACAGCTCTTACAGAAAAAATTAAACTGGCCCTTTACTAGGATCCTTAATATCTCCCCACTGTCTTCTGCTGGAATTCAAGGTTTCCCAAGATCTAGTGCCAACTTGTGACTCCCTCCTCTCACATGAATCTAATGACCCTCGAACCAAATTTCAATTTCCCTACCTCTGAATCTTCTTTTGTCTTAAACTGGTGTCTGTGTTTAAAATATCTTCTCATTCATTTAGGTACAATTCAAATAGTACTTTCTCTACTAAGGACTTCATGATTGCTCATGTCAAAAGTAACTTTATTCCTCTGTGATCCTTCAGCATATTAAAACATTAATAAGCTTTATTGAGTTCCTTTGTAGTGGAAGACAAGATCTTTGACCTTCTTAGAAATTTGAGTCTGGTTAGAGGTAAGAGATAAGAAATCAATGACCACAGTCTAATAGGCTATATATTATGATAATGTATGCAAAGAATGCCATGAGAATATGAAGGATCTAAATCAGATTTAAAGATAAAGGTTGTTCAGAAAATAGGATTCTTTAGCTAATTTTTATGGACAACTGTACTTACCTAGATACAAAAGAAGCAAGGCAGTTTAGAAAGTAGACAGACAAGTACATGTGGAAGTGCAGAGGCATAAAAGCACATGGCTTTTTTACAGAACAGAAGTAGTTGGGCAGAGGTATCTGTGCCTGCAGAAGCCTAGAAGCTCATCAAGGAAGTTTGAACTTTATCCTGAAAGTGATCAGGACACATTACAGGATTTAAAGAAATAGAATTCCTTACTGAAAACTTTATTTTAGAAGCATTATTCTGGTAGTCATGTGAACAAAAGATTGGAAGTTAGCTAGAGAGAGAGAGAGAGATATGAGCTAGATCAGTGATTTCCAACTCAGGTGTTTTTGCCCACACTGGGGGATATTTGGCAATCTATGAAGATATATTTGTTTGTCACGCTGCTGCTATAGGCATCCATGGGAAGAGACCAGGATCATTGCTCCACATCCTACAACACAGGACAGTCCCCACAACATTACCTGTCCCTTTCTGTCAATATTGTCGAGGTTGCAATCGAGTCCCACGTCGGGCTCCCTGCATGGAGCCTGCTTCTCCCTCTTCCTGTGTCTCAGCCTCTCTCTCTCTCTCTCTGTGTCTCTCATGAATAAATAAATAAAATCTTTAAAAAAAATATTGCTGAGGTTGCAAAATGCTGAGCTAGAGCCTGGTTAATACATATAATTTGTTTACACTGTTATATTGGTTTCAGGTGTACAATATAGTGATATAAGCCAGGTTTGATTTTTTAAGCAGGGAAGAATGGTAGTGACTTTGGGTGTATATGGAGGGCTGAAGAATGGAAGAGCTACTCTGGAGCCCAGGGAAAAACAAAGTGATGGGAAGCAATTAAAAGGAAAGGAAAGAATTAACTGAAGCAAGTTAAGGAAGATCTTGCAGAGGAGGGAAGAGATTGGATGGTACCAGTGCACGATAGGAAGTAATCACTTCAAACAGGAGGTGAGACAGTGACCCAATGAAACTGGTAGGGACCAATTCATGACACTCTTTTGGTAGCCAGGAGAGCTAGTGAGATGGCTTTTAACGTTAGCCCTCAATTTTTCTCCTTAAAATAAAAGGCAAAGTTAACTCTGGAATGTCAGTTAAATGTATGAAATAAAGACAGAGAAGCACATTTTGAATTATTACTACAGCAAGCGAGGAAGCTTAGCACATTTTTATTGTTTCTGCTAGAGCTGGTGTTGAAATTTGATGTTTCTGTTGTGCCCAAGATTGCGAATCCGAGAAACCACCAAGGAGCCGACACTGATGCAAGCGCAGGAGGGTTTATTTGCAAGCTCGAGCTTGGGTCCAAGTATACCCATCACAGCAGAGCAGGGACTTGGACCCTGAGGTTAAGAGGCGTAGCAGTTTTATAGGGGCCAGTGGCCAATGAGATTGTAACACACACAGAAAGTTGCACAGTCATGTCGGTCCACACGCAGGTGGCCCATTGAATTACAATTTACCCTATAGTGACCTTTTGAACTAGCCTATCACTCTGGTCAGAATTGGCGTGCACGTTTGGTGGGCAAAAGGTGGGGTTTACATTCTTTGGCAGCTAGGGGCTCCGCATTCCTATATGAGCCGGTTTCCAGTAAGGGTGTGCTCAGTAGTTTGACTAGGGTGGGGGAGTGCCTTAAGCAATAAGCAGGTCGTGGGGGTTATACATGAGATGGCGGGTGTAGCACAAAATGGAGTTAGATCTGCTCTGCTTGTCCAGGGGTAGGGGATTTTTGTTAAATTCCTTGGGTCCCACAGTTTCAACATTTGAGCCTCTTTGTGGCTCCCTCTTCCTCACCAATACTTTCCACATTGGTTTCTCTTCTGCTGAAAGGCTGCTCCTTCTCAATCCCTTTGCTGTTTCCTTCTCCTTCACTCAGCCTCCTATGTGGGATGCACAGGGCTAGGTCCCAAGGTCTCCCCCTTTTGTATCCACACTCAGTGCTATCCAGTCTTGTGGCTGTGAATACTTTCTGTAAGTCAGTGACACCCCAGCTGCACAACCAGGGCAGATTTCTCTCTCACACTTCTGCCTCCAAGCCCCACTCCTACCTCACACACTCCTTTGGCTGTCCAGTAGACTTCTGGAACATATGTGCAAATCTTCAATCCTGATCATCCCTCCATAACCCATCCCACCCACAAGGTCCTCCACCTCAGCTGATGGCCCTTTCTTCTAGTTGCTTAGGCCAAAATCTTGATAGCATCTTTGACTTCTTTCTTTCTCCAAATCCTATTTCCAAGTGTTTACCTTCAATAGACCTAGAATGTGTACCCATGTAAAACTTGTACTGCCACAGAGTATAGCTGAGGCATTACCCTCTCTGGGCTGGTTTATACCACAGGCCTCCTGATTACTCCTCTGTCCAGCCCTCCCTGGCCTCAGTCTGTTGTCAAAAGAGAAGTCAGAAGAAGGCAAAAAATGCAGAAATCACAGTAATCATTTTAAAACCTGTCAGATAAATCCTGCCACCTCCTTCAAACCCCTGAAGTGTTCACTCAGAGCAAAAAGCAAATCACTCACAATACAAAGGAAATCTTCTCCTTTGATCTGCAACATCCTGTGCTAAGTCTGTCTCCTTGCTCTAGCCACATCACCATCCAAGCTACTTCTCAGACATTCCAGGCACACTCTTAGTCTATGGTGTCTGTAAGGGCTGCCCTTTGCCTGTTTGTGCCTCCCCCAGGCATACACAAGCCTATTTCCCTCCTTAATTCAAGTATTGATTCAAAAGTCCCTTCTCAATGAGGCCTCCTATTTCAAATTGTAGCCACATTCCCACTTGCCTAGCATTCCTAAGCACCCCCCTTCCCTGTTTTTGCTCATATACACAAACATATTTTTAAACCTTAGCCATAGACTTACATAATTCCATAAAAATATTATTTCTTGTTTTTATTGCTTGTCTTTCCTGATAGATGGTTGTCCCTGATAGATTTGTACTTGTTTTAGGTAATAATTAAAAGATTCAAAGGTAGAGAATTGATATTATGAGTGCTACAATTTAGTGGCACAATCTGGCCAAAGGGAGTACAATGGAACAGAACAAGAGATGACACTTGAGGCTTTCATAATGGTGTAGAAATAAAGAAATGAGGGGCTTGGTATGAACTGGCAGCAAGTGTAATGTGATATAGGGACAACCCAAGAGAAAACACACCAGTCACCACAGGCCTTCTACAGGGGCAAGATGGTGCAATGGAAGACTACAAGCTTTGGGCACAGGAGCCTATACTCACCTCCCTACTTGACCCCTTACTCTTTGACATTGGGAAAATCACTCACCTGTCTGCAAGATGGAGCTAATGATGCCTTGTTTCAAGTTGGCTGAGGACTGCAGATCATATACAAAAATCACCCAGCACTTTTCTGGCATGTGTGGATGCCCATGGTATATGATTAGAAGTAGAAGGCAAAGGAAGAAGAGAAAATCCATAAGATTTAGAACTTCAGGCAGAGGCTTGGGATAGGGACTTTTTGGCCAAAGTCTACCATCCTGTCCTTCATACAATATAGATGAGGGTCAAGAGCCTATTGAGAAGCTATTATGAGCATGTACCAGCATTCTGTGACTTCCAATGCAGAGTTTTTTTTTGAAAAACTGGAATGGACAACTTGGTTACTGCTGAGGCCAAAGCAGGGCCTCTTACTGCCTGCTTTGAAATCTGAATCATAGGGTCCTCCTTCTCAAGCTTATTTTCAGATATCCCCAGGACTGGTGACAACCCCACTCCAAAGCCACTTAGCAACCCAGTTTCAGACCAGCTGCACACAGGACAGAAAGAACATGGCTTGCCCAGCTATCACTGTGAATCACCCCACAGGGTGACTTTGTTCCAAGGATATCAATCACCAACCCATTAAATTTTCTCCCCCTTTTCTGTGGGAAGGTACAAGGGAAAGGGGATAAATGCCTATAATGAAGCATGCAATACTCTCTTCTCACGGATACAATAAGCTTGAGGAGAAATGTTGGAAAAACATAAAAAGGGGAAAAAGTAAATGTCACTTCCCCCAGCATGCTGCACTTATCATATTTCTTCCAAGTTCTGAATTCTAATGTCCCATCACCTAGCCAAGTTACTTGCTAAAATATTTAGTGAATTTAAACCCAAAGTACTAATGACATGATCTTACATTTCCTTCTACCATATTTTTATGACATTGCCACAGTGGACAATATTCATCAGGTCAAATGGCTCCTTCTGAGATCACTTCCATAAAATCTCCTAAATGGAATGTTACACACAATTTACACAGCTACTAAAACTTTGAAAGTGGAAAAAAGTTTACAGTATTTCAGATAAAAGCTGCATAATATACAAATTTCAGAGCTCATGCTGTGAATAAAGAAAGTAAGAAAGACCCAGTAGAAGAAAGAAATATGCTGAAGAGAGGGGCAAAAACTAAACCACCTGACTGTGAAGACAAAAGTAAGAAATAAACCTGATACAATGTGTACCATGAGATTTCTAAGTAAGACGGTATAGACATAAGTCACTAGAACGACCGAAATCAAAAAGGAGGAAATATTCCAGTATGTGCCTGTCTTGGCCATAAAGTGTAGATTTGTTTGTGAGAGTAGTAAGTAAAGAGGGAGACGTATGAGATAGATTCTAAGGATATAAAGGGCATCTTGGGAGGGTTGCCTACATGACCTCACACAAGACCCACCTTTCCCTCAGCCTCCAGAGCTTTCATTCAAATGAAATCAATTTCAAAGAAGCATTAGGAATCTGGGACTTGTTCAAACAGTGTGGTCTGTAGCTAACAGAGTACTAAGGACCTGGTGGTAAGTGAGGTAAAAGAGAGATTAATGCAGGCTAAAGTGAGCTCCCAACCAAGTGTGTTCTTCCAGGCTAGTCCTTGGCATAAAGGGTCAGGTTAGTTGAAAAGACTAAAGATGGGAATCAGTAAGGAAAGCACAAGAGGCCAGCCTTCCATGTGCCTGAGCCTGGGGCTTATGCCTTCTTCCTCAGTAGAAGTCACTTCAGAAACTGAACTGGGATGAACCTGAGGGAGAAAGTCAATGGTGCACATCTGAGTATCTGGGCAAAGAACCAGAAAAAAATCCTTAGTTCTGTTGGGGAGAAAGAATTTCATTTAGTCTGCAAGATCCTTCCAGCTTGTCTAAGAATCAAATTGACACGAGATAGATTAACAGAAGAAAATTAAATATAATAGTGTCTGTCAGGGAATCCACACAGGCATGGAAATTCCAAAGACAGTCAGGTGACATGATGCTTAATATGACATAAAGAGAGGAGTAGGGGTCTGAGGTTACAAAGGGGAGAAAGACTATTAGCAAGAACATAAAAGAATCATTTGAAAAACAAAGGTTGCCTTATTATGTTGGTAAGTTTCTTAGGTAAAGAGGAATCTCTATCAATAGCTCTCTTCCTGGTACAAACAGGCAGTTGAGGGGTAGGGAACGAGCCTTTTCTGAATCTTTAAAATGCTTTTAACCCAAAATAATATGTTTGTGTCAATGTACTCATCTTGGGGCAGCCTTCCCTTGGCCCTTACACTTCACAATATGACTTTACTAATTTCTTTTTATCACTAGAGACAAGTATGGCATTTGACTACTGATGAAATTTTGGAATATAGATGAAGTTTGGTGGGGTGAGGTCCAAAGCCAAGAAACAATTCTTGAGACATCTTTGGTGCAAAATGGTGGTTTTTATTAAAGCACAGGGACAGGACCCGTGAGCTGCTGCCCCAGGCCTGTGAGGAGTGGCTGATTATATATCTGGAAATTGGGAGGGGTTTGGGGATATCCTACTCTCTAAGGAATTTTGGAAGCAAGGTTTCCAGGACCTTGAGGGGGGGTTAGCTATTTTGGGGGATAGGCCACTTATTACCATTCAATAAAATCTTAGTCATGAGACCCTTCAGATGGACATCAGTGGGCCATGTGCTTGGGGGATGATTGCCAACACATATCTTGGGGGGTTTGGAGATAAAGGAAATTTCTACAGTGATTTTTATATGTTAAAGTAGACTTACAGGATCCTGAGGGTTGGGCTACGGTTGCCTTTTGCCCTTAGCAAAGTATGAACATCGAGGTGGTTGATTCTGTAGAGGAATGTCCCTCTGCCCATTTCAAGGACTTGTCAATGTGCTTTGTCTTCAACTGGCCCTCTGTTCTCCATCAACTACTATATCAATAATAAAACTTTTCCAAAAGAGACCAAATGAAGCTATAATCAGTGTTAATCAAAAGCCAATAAAGGTCACTAGATGTAGTATGTTTAAAAATTTATTATAAATGTATTTGCTCACAAACTTTTGGGAGAAGAATATTTTTACTTGTATGCATATATGTCTGCTTCCTTTTTGCTTTAAATTGGCTTCAGAAGCTCAAATTCACTTTTTAAATGCATTCATTGTAAAAATCAGACTTAAGTTTGCTCCACAAGATTCTTATCAACTCTAAATGCATAATTCTCTAAATATTCTGGGCTGGAATACAATCTCAATTGAACCCATAAATTCAATCTCCAGACATGGTTGATTGCCCCCTGGGGATTTACACCTCAGAGAGAACTAGAAATGTGTTGACCAAAGCTTCCCATAAATGAATATTGTTTTCTTGGGGATCCCTGGGTGGCGCAGCGGTTTGGCGCCTGCCTTTGGCCCAGGGTGCGATCCTGGAGACCCAGGATCGAATCCCACGTCGGGCTCCCGGTGCATGGAGCCTGCTTCTCCCTTTGCCTATGTCTCTGCCTCTCTCTCTCTCTCTCTTTCTCTCTGTGACTATCATAAATAAATAAAAATTAAAAAAAAATTTAAAAAAAAAGAATATTGTTTCTCTATGCCCATAGTTATGGTTTCATTCTACATTTTATTTCTGGATTTAAGTCGTATACAGATTATAGAAGGCTTGTCAACCATGAATAGACCAGTTTACAATAATGAAGAACACAGCTGTTTTTATCACTGAGGAAGTTTGTTGCTGTGAAATCCTGGGTATGTTAGCATTGCATAGAGAATACATTGTTTTTATCTTGGTTGGAAGCATAAGAAACAAATGAATAGTAGATAAGCTTTTAACATGTAGAAGATAATAGGATAGGAAAAGATAAGAGGAAAAAGTCATAGTTGTATGATTGTATAGTTGTATGATTGTATAGTTGTATGAAATAGTAAAATTGCAAAGAAGACTCAATTGTTCAGTCAGCAAATGTGACATACTTCCAAATTATAATCTTTGTTCCTATCTTTTTAAGCCATTAATTTCATATTTAGTACAAAATGTCAGATTTCTACATATGTAAGTAACATCACTGGATAAAGCTTTGCAAATGCCAAAATTAGGACCCTATTAGGTAGATTTAATGCTATGTTATGAAAATTCATGTGACTTTGTCATTGAAACATTTATAATATAATTGTAATACACCAATCTTTAGGTTGTACTTTCCAACAGAAAAGTACAACCACTTTCCACTATTGGAAAACACAACCTAAATTCCTTCTCATACATAGGATTGATAAAGGAAGATAACACAAATCAATTTGGGTTGCTAAACCTCCAAAGATGCAATAATTCAAACAAATGACATCATCTTAAATATGTCCATTGCCCACATGCATTGTGTCATCCCAAGTTGAGCCCAAGCAACTGGGTAAGACCCTCCATGTTTCTGTGGAGAAACTGAAGATCTAGTAAGTACAGTCCTGGGAAAATGGAGAAAAATTATATACCCACACTGAAATATTTTATTCCTTTTTTTTTTTTTTTTTTAATTTTTATTTATTTATGATAGTTACAGAGAGAGAGAGAGAGAGGCGCAGAGACACAGGCAGAGGGAGAAGCAGGCTCCATGCACCAGGAGCCCGACATGGGATTCGATCCCGGGTCTCCAGGATCGCGCCCTGGGCCAAAGGCAGGCGCCAAACCGCTGCGCCACCCAGGGATCCCTGAAATATTTTATTCCTAATGTGGAAAATGTTTCTTATTGCCTTTGAAATGTTTGCATTTGGGCTGGCACCTCACTTGAGAGTATTCTTCAAGTGTAGCTTCCATTTTAAATCCTTTACCTATGTGTTCATTTTTGTCTGTTTCTCCAGTCAAGATATTGGCAGCATGAGACCAGGACTTTGTTTTTGCTCATTACTGTATTCCCCAGAGAAACTCAGTATTGTAGATCTCAAACCAATGTTTGGCATATATTAAGTCCTCAGTGTTGGTTGAATGACTGAAGTTCTTTCAGTTTCTTGGCAAGTCTTCTCAGAACTACACAGAAATTGAATGTAGCTGATTTGCTGGATTCTAATGGTGAAATTACTTCTAGAAACCACCTGTATGGTGGCAAGATGGTTCAGCCCCATCTTGCCTCAGGACACACACACACACACACACACACACACACCTAACCTCCCATCTGGGCTCCCAGTTTTCAGTCTTCTCCTGCTCCCATTCTTCTCCTCCACAGACCGAAGATAAAATTCACATACGGTATTCTCCAAAGCATGGCACTCACTCAGAGTTTCTTAAGTTCAGTCTGCAGACAAATGCTTAAGGCTCTGCACTATGATGAGTTTGATAACATAACTCTTGGATACATATTCAAAATGGCCTCAGCCACCACCATTCCTAATTACTCTATTGGACTTACCTACCAGACTAATCTCTCCCATGATTTTCTTATTGTTATCACCTCGTGTAAGACGCCTTGCCACTTTTTTACCTGGAACATTTACAATGTTTAAGACCCAGTTAAAAGTGCATGATTTCTGTAGACTTTCCTCACTGTCCCAGGCATAATTTGTGCTTTTATTCAATCATTGCTGCATATTCAAAATACATTTATTGGGCACTAACTGAATGCCTGATATGAAACTGGAAGGTGGTAATTCACAAATAAACGAACTATGCCTCCATCCTTTAGGGGTTTATAATCTGGTACTGAAAAAAATAATGTGAATTTTAAAACTTAATAAGCGGAATATCACTAGAGATATGGGATTACGGAGCAACTAATTAGCAGTGGGGAATTACACAGTATTTTGTAGAGTCTAAAATGTTTGATTAGTATTTTGACAGATAGTAAGAACTTTGCCTCTAGGTAAGTAGATAGACATAAGGAAAAGGCCATTACAGGTAGGAGATACCTGTCCATCAATTCGGACTGCATTCTAAGAATTGCAGGCTGCCTGTAAAGCCAGAGCATGGAGGAAAAGAGGGTGAGGTAAACAGTGTTCTGCACACATACCAGTGATTCTGGAAAGCTGATTCAGAAATTAAATTCCCAGCATCAATGTTCTCATGACATATTCATTAAACATTTATCCAATTGCATTACAGATGTTTCGTTAGATTTTCATCTTCCCTGTCCATGGCTAAAGTCTTTGAGGGTCATGAGGAAAATATTAGTCTTCACCTTTATTTTGTTCCTCTTTCCGTTCACAATGAATTCAGCACGAGGCTTAGGCATAGTACATTCCTCCTTTGACAGGGGAAGAAAGTATGCTTTTGGCATAATTTGTGATTTCTGGCACATAACCTAAACTCCCTGAGACCTAGTATCCTTATTTGTCACAGGTAAAAATAACAATATCTTGGAGATTTGATGACGGTGAATATAACATTATTCACACATATACATATATAGACATATGAGTACATAGTACACACTGACACTGAACAATTGTGACTATCTTGATGTCATATTTCTTTTAGTCCTCCTATTTTCCTTACTTCAAATTTTATGAAACTTTAAAGTGTTCACCTGGTTCAAGTTTTTATATTAATAAAGATATATAATAGTTTTTGAAACCCTCTCAGTAAATTTTTAAAACAATTGGATGTAAAACTTCAATTTAGAATCATCACTGAGGAATAAGACGTAGTCTTTCCAATAATGAAATAATTGAAAAGATAAAGATTCAGCTTTGGGTAGAATTTCTTTATGTTTCTGATTCAGAAAAGATATTAATACATCTTTCTCTGAAACAAAATTATGCAATTTGAAAAAGCAAATTTTATATTTATAAAAATCCTTCTGAGATGAATAACAGAATCACACAATTTAATCAAAGAATCAAGTCATATTTCTCTATTCAATTCATGTAAAACATGCAAGGTGTAAAGTGGAGTTCTTTTTTTTTAAAATTTATTTATGATAGTCACAGAGAGAGAGAGAGAGAGAGAGAGAGAGAGGCAGAGACATAGGCAGAGGGAGAAGCAGGCTCTATGCACCGGGAGCCCGATGTGGGATTCGATCCTGGGTCTCCAGGATCGCGCCCTGAGCCAAAGGCAGGCGCCAAACCGCTGCGCCACCCAGGGATCCCTAAAGTGGAGTTCTGATTGTGAAATACTGTGTAGCTACTTGTGATTAGAAATGTAAATTCAACTCTAGAAAGTTGATTTTCACTTGGCCCATTGAACAAATAAACTGGCATTTAATCCTGAGTCTCTGTGAGAATGTTGGCTTTTGGCAGACACAAGTTACAGTCTTTCCAAGAATATACTTTTATTTATATTTCCCCCTTAATGTTAAAGGATTGAGAGTCAGAAAATCCATGATGATAAAAAAATTGAAATTTTTTCATGGCTTTTCATTTCACTTTAAATTGACATCCAATCCCTGTACATTTCTATGTAAAATTAGTTTTAAAATATCAGAATTCTTTAAAGTATACACTATTATTCTTATTTCCCACAATGAGATGCTAAATATAAAGACATTATATAACTAGCCTTAAGTCATATAGTCACCTCTGTTCTTGCCATTGGCTATATCATTAGTCACTCTTTGGTAGTAACATGCTCCCAGGGCTGCTTTAACTGTTTAATGACTCTAGGAATAGATCAAGTTGTATGAATTATGTATTAAACAGACATTCAGTGCCCTAAAAGAGTTAAAATGCCTCAGACCGTACTTTAATACTAAAGCCCACAGAGAAAAGAACTAGAAGGTATCAAAGCCAAAGAGCTTGATACTATTAAATCCTATTTATCATTTATTCTTATTATCAGAAAGTTCTAATTACCCAGTTTTCATTTTGTTTTAGTATATTCTGCCGGTCTTCCTTCTTTGAAGAAAAAAAAAAAACAACAATAAATAGAACTGTATCAGCAATCATTTCAATTCAATGTAACCTCTCACTACTAATTCTCAAACCCAGTTGATCATTATTATCCATTATAACTGCTGGAACTTTTTTTTTTAACATGGATATGAAGCCCCCACTCATAGGTTATGATTTAATTGGGGTGAGTGAGACACAGTCATTGTTATTTTTCACAAATTCTCCAGGTTATTCTTATAAGAAGCTCTAGTGGAGAACCACTGATGTGCAACAATAAAATATAACCCTATACTACAGCTGCAATTTGCTGAAATATAGGAAGTCAATGCTAATTATATAATGTATGAAGTGCTTTTATTGTAAACAAGCTTAAAACCAACAATGGACAGATTTGATATATATATATATAATATAAACAGTTATAAAACAGTTATATATATAACATAAAACAGTTAAATAAAACTCTTTTCTATCCATTTTAGATAGATTTAACTATGTCTTGGTCATGGTTTCTAGGACATGGTCTGGCTTCTTTACCAGAACAAGATTTGCTATCTCTGAAATGGTATTGAAAAATAAAATTCATCATACTCACTTTGTATGGCACATCAAAGATGAGTGATAATATTATTATATGTGTAATTGTTCTTTATATGTTTTATCCATGGACAGTTTTATATGAATTTGTTCTTTTTCCTAACTGGTGACAAGCTTTCAAATAGCTTCAGAGGAAAAACTGAGATTAATTGCAGTCTAGTACATTGTAACTGTTGCTTCCATTTTAAGAAGATCAGCATCTAATCAATAATATATTAATGACTGTATTCTTTTGAGTCCTTGTAAATTAACAGGTAAAGGCAAAGAGCTGTTTTTTGTTCTCCATTCTGTGCCTTCATAGTTGGGTGCTAAATCAAAAGAAACATAATCTGGGTTCTGATTAATGTTGGCATTAACAGGTTGTTTCTGTTTAGTGTAGTTAGTTCCTTAATTTATCTTCATATAATGGCAAGGTTATATCCCCAAGAAACAAATCTCTTTAAGGCTACAGTTTTTTAACAGTGCTATTCTTTGACTTTACAGTCAGCCTATCTTGTTTTGCTTTTTATCATAGGCTTCTTTAACATGTTAATCTTTTTTAAGCACAAATAGGAAATAATGGTCAGCTCCCATATCAAATGAATAAGAATTCCTGTAGGGTTATAGTAACCACACACACAGGATGCCCACCCTGAAATTTTAATTGGTGTAGGAGTGCTCCTGGAGCTCCAGCTGGGTATATATCGCTTATGCCATGTCAGAGACTGTCAGAGTCCCTACTCTCAATAAGTGTACAATGATTGTGGGGATCAAGACCTAAGCTTGTTCAACAACCACAGCACAAGACTATATATAATGTCTTTTAGACTGTGGGATGTAGCTGAGTGCTTAGGTTGGTTGAAGGTGACAGAGATCACTATGGATTGAAGCTGTCAGGGAACATATTCGAATAACCTTGATTTGTATCTGGAGGAGCTCTTATTAGAGAGAAGAACAAGAGAAAGAGGTGAGTGATGGGAAAACAGCATAAATCATAGCAGAAAAACACTAACCTCACTAAAGGACTACCTACATTCAGTATAGAAGTAAAAGATGACTGACAGGTTAGATTACACAGTACCTTGAGAATGAGGGAGAAGAAAATCTGGTTTCACCCTTGCAGGTGGTATAGGGCAATTACATATTAATGAGATAGAAAGTGGTAAATCTGACAGAGATACAACGAATGAAGAGATAGGAGAAATAATGGTGGCAGAAAAGCCTGGTAGGTGGCAACTGCAAGTGGCACATAATGAGGAAAAGTGCAGATGGGGAAAGAAGGAGTTAAGAGGAAGAAAAGGATTAAAGGGTGATACAAAAGATAAAAAAGATAGGAAATAAAAGGTGATTCCAAGATTTTAGTGTGAGAAATTTTTATAAACAGAAACTTTGGAATAAGAGGCTGATATGACTATTAGGAAAGTAGAAATAGGATTTGATTATTCTTATGTTGAGTGAATGAAAAGAAATACAAGTAAAAATGTCATTGGTCATTTAATCTTGAGATTTTTGTATAAAGAAAATAAAATATAAAAATCTAGACTGAATATGCAGAATGTAGGCTAACATAAAAATGATACTTAAGCCCAAGAGCAATGAAAAATTCTTTGAAGACATGGGGATGAAAGGCACAGCATAGGGAATATAGTCAATGCTATTGTAATAGTGTTGTGTGGTGACAGATGGTAGCTCCACTCAGGGTGAGTACAGCGTAACATATAGAGTTGTTGAATCACTATGTTGTACAGCTGGAACTAATGTAATTTTTTTGGTGTCAATTATACCTCAATAAAAATTTTTAAAAAGAGGGATCCCTGGGTGGCTCAGCAGTTTAGCGCCTGCCTTTGGCCCAGGGTGTGATCCTGGAGTCCTGGGATGGAGTCCCACATCGGGCTCCCTGTATGGAGCCTGCTCCTCCCTCTGCCTGTGTCTCTGCCTCTCTCTCTCTCTCTGGGTCACTCATGAATAATAAGTAAAATCTTTAAAAGAAAAAGTAAAAAAAATATTTGAAGAATTGGAGAAAAAGAATAAGAAAGAAAAGGAGAAGGAGGAAGATGAAGAGAAGTTGTTGACCATATGGAAGAGCTTAAGCTACAATGACAATATGCAGCTGGCCTCCAAGTAAGTTCATTAAGAAATGCAGATCAAGAGATTAATAATAAAAAAAGTAATAGTTGGGAAAGTGCTGAAAGGGTGAATTCTCTCAAGGAAAAAATTGTAATGAGAAACTCAGGAATGCAAAATGAATAGACATTTTTCCAAAAAGACATGAATAGCCAACAGCTATGTGAGAAGGTGTTCAACATCATTAATCATCAGGAAAATGCAAATCAAAACTACAGTGAGATATCACCTTATATTTGTTAGCATAGCTGTTATCAAAAAGTAAAAAAAAAAAAAAAAAAAAGAACACAAAACAAAAAAACAAGTGCTGGTGAGGCTGTGGTGAAAAGGGAACTTTTATGCATTGTTGGTGGGAATGTAAATTAGTACAGACATTATGGAAAACAATATGGAGGTTCTTCAAGAAATTAAAACTAGAAATACCATACGATCCAGCAATCACTTCTGGATATATATCTAAAGGAAATAAAATCACTGTTTTTAAGAGATATTGCACTGTCATGTTCATTGCAACAGTATTTCTGATGGCAAAGTATGGAAAAAATCTAAGTGTCCATCAACAGATGAATGGAAAAAAATATATATAGTATATACAGACAATGGAATAATATTTGGCCTTAAAAAAGAAATTAGTCCTAACATTTGCAACAACATGGATGAACCTACAGGACATTATGTTAAGTGAAATAAGCCAGACACAGAAAGACTAATATTGTATGATCTCCCATACACAGAATTAAAAAAAAGTTGAACTCACAGTTACAGAGTGTAGAATGGTGATTACCAGAGGCTGAGGAGGAAAGGGGAGATAATGATCAAAGAATATATACTTTCAGTTATAAGATGAGTAAGTTCTAGAGACCTAATGCATAGCATGGTGACTATAATTAACTATAGTGTATCATATACCTAAAAACCTAAAAATTGCTAAGACATTATGCTCCAAGTGTTCACATACACACACACACACACACACACACACACACACACATACACACACAATGGTAACTGTAGGAAGTGATGAATATGTTAATTAGTTTGATTGTGGTAATCGTTTCATTGTGTATATTTAAAATATATCAAAATGTCATTTTTTTAAGACTCGTCAGAGAACTACCTGAAGTCTCAGGGCAAACTATCTCCCTTTTTAAACCTGAAAAGAAAGTACCCTACAGAGAGATACAGGACCTAAGATTTGCTTACCTGGAGCAGAAACCACAAGATGTCACAAGCTCATGAAGGTAGGAATTTTGACAAATTGCTAGAGGCCAAAAGTTAGCTGCAGCTATTGGGGAGCCCCCAGCTTTCAGAGGCTTTTCCTCTGGGACCTCATTAGGCTTTTGCAGGAGGATCAGGGGAAAGCTTAGAAAGGGACCCAGCACGGGGAGGAAAAGAATAATCACTCTGTTAACTGTCCAGACTTTTCTCCCTTATGGAACAAAGCCTTAACCTTGGGCGGGACATCACCAGAGGGCAATAGTGAAATCCTATCTCATCTGCCCTTCTCCAAGTCAACTCCAGCCTGTTTCCCCACAAAATAAATAAATAAATAATAAATAAATAAATGAAAGAAAGGAAAGCATAAACCTAGAGGGGAGAGGGTTTCACAGGCAGAGACTAAGAATGCTACAGCTGGGGAAGAGACTGAGAGAAGGGCAAGTAATTCTACTCACAGAAGGAGGGCAGAGACGCTTACAAAAGCCACATCCTTGGGACACCTGCCCATTGTGCACCCCAAAGACCAAAATGTAATCAAAGGATTAGATAATGTCCACCCACCAGTTTCTACCCATGTGCAAATCAACTTCAGGAGCAAAAATTGTGGATCAAAACTAGAAAAACTGAAAAGGGATAGAGTGTTTAAGAAAAGGCAACACAAGTGCCAAAGCCAAAAAAGGAGAACAAAAACAAGTTTCCCTGCAGAAACTTCAAAGTTTTGATTACTCCTGGCCAGATTGATGTCACTTCTCACACTAAAAGCCTATTTACCTCAGAATCTGCTGCCCAGATTCAATACAACATTTTTGGATTTCAACAAAAAAATTATGAGGCAGGCCAAAAGCTGAGAAAAAAATTCTGAAGAACAAAGCAATTGCCCAAAGCAAACTCAAACAGAACCAAGATGTTGAAATTTATCAGACAGAGATTTTAAATTAACTATAATATCTTAAATTCTAATGGAAAAGTAAGTAACTTGCAAGAAGAGTTAGATACTCTCAGAGAGATGGAAACTATAAAAATATTAAAAGGAAATGTCAGGACTCAAAAACACGATAACATATAGAAAACATACCTTTGACATGTGCATTAGTATAGTTGATACAGCTTAGGAAAAAGTCAGGAAACTTGAAATAAGTCAATAGAAATCACACAAACTGAACTCAAGAAGAAAAAAGAATTTTTTAAAAGAAGAGAATAACCAAGAATATTGTATCAAAAGTTGTGACAATTGCATAATGGCATACTGGAGGAATAGAGGGATAAAATGAGAAATAGGTAGAAGAAATAATGGTTTAAATTTTCTAAAATTAGTGCCAAATATTAATCTACACATCTGAGAAGCTCAGAGGACACCAAGCAGGATTAAAAACAGCAATGAGGGGAGCCTGGGTGGCTCAGCGGTTTAGCGCCACCTTCAGCCTGATCCTGGAGACCCTGGATCGAGTCCTGCGTCGGGCTCCCTGCATGGAGACTGCTTCTCCTTCTGCCTGTGTCTCTCTCTCTCTCTCTCTCTGTGTCTCTCATGAATAAATTTTAAAAAATCTTAAAAAAAACAAAGCAGCAATGAAAAATCTAAATATTATACATTAAAACTGCAAAAAACCAAAGGCAACAAGAAAGCCTTGAAAGACATAAAAGTTAAAGGACAATTTACCTTCAGAAGAACAAGAACGAGAATTACATTGGACCTGTTGTTAGAAACTATGTAAGCAAGAAGAAAGTAGAGTGAAATAATCAAATTACTATCAGAGAAAAACTGCCAACCTCAAATTCTATATACAGTAAAATTATCCTTCAGAAGGCAGAGAGAAATAGAAGTTTCCTCAAATAAAAACGGAGGTGCACACACACATATACACACTGAGGAAGTTCTTCCAGCAGAAGGGAAATGATATAGGTCAGAAACTTGGGTCTATATGAACAAAGAATAACCTTTAGAAAAAAGAATAAATGAAGGGAAAACATAATCTTTCATTTTTCTTATTCTTGATTTCTCTAAAATAATGAGAAAAGGAGATACATAAAAACTTGAGAACTAATAAAGTTTATTGTAGCTTGACTATATTCATTGGAAATAAAATGAGAAGGAAGCATCTATCCTACATGATGTTTAAAAGAAAAAGAAAAAAATATTTATTAAACATATATAAAGGCACTTTTATTCTTTCTTCTGGGCTCTCTGTTTTGACCACTACTAAGTCCAGTCTGTATCAAGAATTGTGAAATGAGGCTCAGCTGAGTATAAAGAGAACATTAACTCATCCAATAGAGAGCTAGGTAAGCAGAGTCCTGAAAGGGAATTTATGAAGAAATTGTAGTGAATGGAGGGAATGAAACAAATCAGCAGATTAGTCCATTTTTCATTAAAAAAAATAATACTTTGTTTTCAATTGTAATTGACATTATAGATGATGTAATAGAAATCTCTTTCTTATAATGAAATAATTTTACCTTGCGGAAAATTTACCTTATAAACTTATTATAAACTTATTACCTGATTTAGTCTCATTATCTAGAAATGGAATTACCTACAGGAATGGTATCTTTTTATGAAATCAAGCTTCAGGGGCACCTGGTGGCTCAGTGGTTGAGCATCTGCCTTCAGCCCAGGGTGTGATCCTGGGGTCCTGGGATCGAGTCCCACATCAGGCTCCCTTCATGGAGCCTGCTTCTCCCTCTGCCTGTGTCTCTGCCTCTCTCTGTGTGTCTCTCATGCATAAATAAATAAAATCCTTTAAAAAAAAAAAGAAATCAAGCTTCACCATAAGAAAAATATAAGTATTTTAGTAATAATTTAAAACTACATATTTATGAACATATTTATGAGTTGTGCATTCTGCAATATGGGAGAAACATAGTATAAAAGGAGTACAATTAAATATCTATAGTGTGTCTAAAGAAATTTTAAGTACAAAATGATCCGACATTAGGATTTATGAATGACATACTTTTAGAAATATTCTCATACATAATAGAAGAAAGTTGTGAATCATCTGCAATATTTATCCATTTCTATTCTCTATTACTTTTTTTTAAAAAGGGTTTATTTGTTCATGAGAGACATAGAGAGAGAGAGAGGCAGAGACACAGGCAGAGGGAGAAGCAGGGATGGTCTCCGGGATCCGGCCCTGGGCTGAAGGTGGCGCTAAACCACTGAGCCACCAGGGCTGCCCACTACTACTTTTTCTTAATAACAATTGTAAAACTGTATTTTTAAAATGAAATTATCTCTTTATCAAGTTGTATATGCAGTCAACATGGCCCAGCAGTCATGGCAAACTGGAAAATAATTTACTGCTGGTCTAAAATCCTAAGATCCAATTTTGGTCTGATATTAATTTGCCTTGTGATGATGAGAAAATCAGTTAATTTATCCAGTTCTTAATTTTATCAACTAAAAAACAAAACAAGGCAAAACACAAATGGTAAGTGCTTAACTTAGTGACCCAAGACCCTGTAAGATTAATACGCCATGCCCTTATGAAAACACAAGTTGACTTTGTCCGAGAAATGTTATTATAAATGGCAACCCCTACTACCCATTTGTACATCTTCAGTCAAATGTTCCCAAGGAGACTTTCATATCCATATTCTAAGGTGGATAAATACAACCTTGTCCTCTCTATATGCAGGTCCCTGAAGCCTAGAGATGAGCCTGAGCAATAGAAGAAGAATTTTAAACTGAAAGAATAAAAGAGTGAACTAGATCAGACTAGATTTTTTTAATCCCTGGAAGAAATATGAAAATTCTCTGATCTTCCAAAGATGATAATAAAGGCTGGCAAAGGAAAATGTCCAAGAATATTTAATGAGGGGGCACCTGGGTAGCTCAGTCAGTGAAGCATCTGACTCTTGATTTCAGCTCTGGACATGATCTCAGGGTCGAGAAATCAAGCCCCACATTGGGGCTCTGCTCAGTTGGGAATCTGCTTGAGATTTTCTCTCTCTCCTTCTGCCCTTTCCTTCTCTCTCTCTCAAATAAATAAATGAATAAGTTTTAAAAATAATAATAATATTTAAAGGGAACAATGGAGGAAAAACAGCTAACCTCATGTTAGAAACCCCACCAAGCTCAGATCCTTGGATAAATCCTTTCAGCCTGTAACTAAAACAGACAGGGGCTTTTGCAGAAGGATGAGGTCGCACTCAAATGCATCTGTGATGCCAACTACAGTGAGCACCCATTTCAGAAACATACATCACCTAGCTTCTCATGACTCCCAAGTTATGCCATTTCATGTATGACCTTGTTTTAAATATAATCATATTATTATATATTCTTATAAACTTATTTGACATATCATTATCCATGTAATTAAACTGTTATAATACTCGCTTTTCAAAAATCCTCCTTAAATTTTTTTCTCTGGACTTTTTGAAAGATCATCACAATTTTGAACATTTGGGCAAATCTCACTTAATATGAAGTGAAAGAGATCCTATAATGTGTTACACTAGATTTTTATCTTGGATGTAATTTTTCTCATGATGCCACGATTAACTGAAAAAAATAAAACCATTAATATAAAATAAGTTTTCTTTGTCTTTCATAAATATCATTTGAATAGTTCAGTTGTGTTAGTAACTTTTAGTTTATGTCTAGTTACAGAATGGGAAATTCTGTAAATCAAATTCTATTATGTGATCACTGTTTCTCTCCTGAAATAGAAATGGCACAATTTTATAGGAAATTGCTCTTGGAAGTTTTCCAACCCAAGACTGCAATCTTGAAACTTTTAGAATCTTTGAAAAAGTTTAAGGTTAGAGATGCAAAAGTTCTGAACTGTCCCAGAAAACAGCAAAATTGTTGAATTGCACACCTCACTTTATTGAAACAAAGACATATGCCGCTGTTCCTGATGAGGCACAATGCCAGGGGACTGAGAGCTGAAAAGAAGAAAGAACAATTTTAAAGCAAACATTGCTTTTGTTTTTGAAAATTGTTAGTTGAGCTTATATGTCACCCTCATACAAAAAAAATCTTTTAAAAGTCCCCACACATCTCACTTTTCCTACAACAAGAAAAGTACAGGAAAGTCATGCTCTGTGAAGCCCATTTTGTCTTTTGTCTGACCTGCTCATGATTTTTAAAGGTGTGACAACTTTTTTAAAAGTTACATATTGCTTGTAAATGGGTGAGTTTTATGGTATATAAATTATACTTCAATAAACCTGTTTAAAAATATTATATTAGCTGAGGAAAATTCAAATAATATAAAAAAGTGCCTTAAAAAAAAACTTTAGAAACCCCACCACCCAGTAATTACCACCAGTAACATTTCTTTGCTCCCCATTCTTCTGCCTCTCTGTATGTATATCTAGAATTATATACAGTCAGAAATATGTATCCCACTTAATATTTCTTTTCGCCCAAACATTTCAGTAAGCACTTTCCCTTCAACAGAAGGAAAATCAAGATGGTGCTATAAGCATCATCCAGGTTCAAATGATAGCCAGAGACACTACCATAAAATCCACGATTTCTGGCTCAGGGAAAATTCTGGCAGCCTGTGTCTCCTCTCAGCAGAGCACTGGGCAACTGCTAAAAAAAAAGCAGAAAGTGTCCATGTTCAATGGTCTCTACTATGACAATAAGCAGAAACAGGACCTCAGACAACCACATTACCTGGTATGCACACTCACACTTGATTTTGAGCCTATCTACAGATTTGCCCTAAAAACAAACCCTGATTATATAAAGTTGTGACAAAGGAGAAACTGGAAACCCACCCCAGATATTTTGCTGTCTGTAAAACAACCTGCTAGTTTCTATAACTGGGAAGGGGGAGGGAGGATATCATACATATATCTAGATATTTCTCCATCTGAAATTTTATTCTATAGTTTTCCCTTCACCAAAATAAAAATGTCACTAGACTATAAATGTCTCCCTCATTTAACTATATAATCTGTCCACAGAATCTTCCCAGTGAACATGTGTTGAACACAGGAGTCCTAGACAGGCAGGGCCTGTGTGGACCAATGCTTGGCCTCCGGCAGCCTGAGGTGCTGGCTGGCGCCAGGGCTGTGAGTTAATGGTGACACCTGCAGGACAAAAGGGGCATAACAGTGCATTGGAATAGCCATTAGTTTTCAGGATGAGTCGTGTACTGACTGGTATTACTGACCAACAGAATCTTAGGGGTTTTTAAAATTTTATTGTGTAAGACAGCCTATGGGTTAGTGTCCATATTAATATTCAACCTGTTAAGCCAATAGTGTCTAAAACTTAAGGTGGCAAGTAGCAGCTGAGGTTATAGGTACATCTAAAAGGGATGTGAGGAAAAATGCCCCAGCAGTTAAGGAAAATTTCCATTTCTGGGATAAACACCAAGGATATCTATTTTAATGCTTCTCCATTGCACCTCCTCCTGCTTCTTCTATTTCTGTCACTAAATAGCTATTCTGTCACTAAAGTTCTGCATTTCCAAACACACAACATATCCTTCTAATTAATTACACTTTTTCCCAATGAATGTTAACTGTGCTTGCAATTTAGTTGCCATTCAAAGAAAATGCTGCCGATAATAATTACTATAAAACCTCACCCACCACTTTGACCACTATCTATCTATCCATGCTTATGACATTCCAATTGATTCAGCCAGAGCAGACCTGCATTTCCAGCTGCCTACTAGACATCTCCACCTGGATATCCTGGGGGTGTCTGGAACTCAGCATGACATCATATTCCCTCCAGCCTGCCCCTTCTGGGTTCCTTGTCCAGGGAATAACTTCATTATTCCCTTAGTTGATCTAGAGGCTCCTTTCACCCTCCTGCCCACTCAAGACCTCCGTTGGTATAACTTCTACCTTCTTCATATACCTCTCCTGCCATCCTCAATGCAGTTGTGTTCATACTGACTTTTTTAGCTGATTTCTTTAGCTGCCTCTCAGTCTGAATGCATGCAGTCCATTTTTTAAACAGCCACCAGGAAATCTTTCTAAAGCATAACTCTGATTAAATCCCTCCCTAGTGCCTCCTTATCAACAAGACACCTTAGCAGCACACCATATAAGGCCCACTGTGAAGTGGAACTTATGTAATTTCTTACCTTCACACCCCCTTCTCGCCTGCAGAGGGGCGGTTGCATAAATTTCAACCTAAGCACCTTTACTCATAAGCCCCTCATATTTCCACCTCCTTGGTACATTCTCCTCATTTGCCTTCTACCCTCAAATTCCCATCTGAACCTGGTGATATTCCCTCCTTCTTCAAGACTATTGCCCAAACAGCAGCCCAGGTGGCTCAGTGGTTTAGCACCGCCTTCAGCCCAGGGTGTGATGCTGGAGACCCGGGATTGAGTCCCACGTCGGGCTCCCTGCATGGAGCCTGCTTCTCCCTCTGCCTCTCTTTCTCATTCTCTCTCTCTGTGTTTCTCTCTGTGTCTCTCATGAATAAATAAAATTAAAAAAAAAAAAAGACTATTGCCCAAACAATAACAGCAAACACTTCTGTAGCATTTAATGCTTGCCAGGCACTGATATAGCTGCTTTATATAAATCACCCTATGTACACTTTACAGCCCTGTGGGGTATTATCCTCAAGAGATTTTCTGGCCCAGGCCTTAGGACGGTTGTCTAAATGGCCACTACTTTTCTAAGCATGTAAATACTTAAAGTGAGCTATTGGTCATAGTGTTGTTAGTAGTAAACACAGGTTCTTCATGATCCTTACAAACTAGATGTAGTAGAGAGAACCATCCACAGAGATGTGACAAAATTACTGGGTGCACACAGTGGAAACCTAGAGGGTAAAGACAGAGGTTACTTCTCCTTGGTTTCGAAAAAAGGAGCAGTCAGGGAAGGAATGCAAAAAAGGAAGCATGTGCAGAAATTGGGTGTACTATCTGGCTCCAGATTCCTGGGTCTCATCCTGGTTTCTCCATTTATGTGCTGGTTGATCTTAACCAAGCAGCTTAACCTCTGTGCCCCAGTTTCCTTATCTGTCTGATCTGGTGGTTCTGAGCAAGATGATCGAGAAAAGGGAGAGGCCAAAGATTGCTGCAATATTAACAACCATGAGTGGATTAAAATATTAATTTAAAAAGGTGACTTGACTCATCTATAACTTATTTAAACACTTGTCTTAGGACTGAAAATGACAGGTGCCCCGTGTCCCCTGCAACTGAGAAAATGATTTGGAAGGGAGAAAATGGGGAGAAAATAAGTTCTGCCAGCTAATGTCAAAAGTTGTAAATAATGTCACTTAAGAATATAACAAAAAAGGAGCACCTGGGTGGCTGAGCGTCTGCCTTTGGCTCAGGTTGTGATTCTGGGGTCCTGCATGGAGCCTGCCTCTCCCTCTGCCTATGTCTCTGCCTCTCTCTCTCTCTCTCTTTCTCTCTCTCTCTGTGTCTCTCATGAACAAATAAAATCTTTTTAAAAAAGAATATAACAAAAAATGAAGGCAAAACGATGTAACCGTTAAGATAGCAAATTTTAAAAATGCAAAAATATCCAAAAATGAAAGCAATGTTTAAATTGATTCTACTACATTCACATAGTTAATAATATACACCCATTAAATTATGTTATCAAAGAATGTGTAATGTTAATGTGTAGGCAGAATAATGGCCACCCAAAGATATCCATGCACTAATCCCCAGAACCTGTGAGTGAATATGTTACAGTAAATAGCAAAGGGAATTTTTGCAGATGTTATTAAGGTTAAGGACTTTGAAATGGGGACATCAGCTCGGTAGATTACGTGGGTGGGATATAATCACATGAGCCCTTGAAAATGGAAAAAGCAAAAGAGTCCATCAGGGAGTTGTAACAGAAAAAGAAAGAGCAAAGACCCAGGCTAAGGGATGGACTCACTGCACTGTTGCTGGTTATGAAGATGAAGGGAGGGAGGGAGCCATGAGCCGAGTAATGTAGGCCACCTCTAGAAGTTGGGACTAGCCCTGAGCTTACAGTCTCACAATCACGGGGAACTGAACTCTGTCGACAACTCAAATGAGCAGAAAGTGGATTCTCCCCTCAAGCATCCAGAAAAGAAACGGCCCTACCAACACCTTGACTTAGCCATATTACAATTCTGACCCTTGGAACCATAAAGCAACTAAGTCGTGTGGTTTAAACTGTTAAGTGTGTGGTGAAAATAATACAGTTAGAAAGATAAAAATTGGGTAAAAAGAAAAATAGAAGTGCAAGTAAAACTGTGTATGTGCTAATGTCACATCCCGTAGTCCGTGCACATATGCACAGGCAAGGTCGACGACAGTGCATGAATATACGTGCTCAGAGTTTGGGACTTGGGCTTTGTTTGTTTGTTTTGCTTTTGTTTTTTGCCTTCTTTAGATGTTACTGTGTGTCACCGTCTAACTCTTCTCACACAATCTCTCTTGATGCTGAGACAGATAGGCTTTTGCTCCTATTTGTAAATGGAGTAACTTGCCAAAAGGGTCACTGATGACTAGTTTACAAAGTCTAATGTTCACTTTGCATCCTTATCTCACTTGACTTCTCAAACAGCACTAAACATAGTTGTCACTCCTTAGGACCTAAAGCTGTTCTTGGGTTTCTGGACCACTTTCTCTAGGTTCCTGTCATTCACTTGCCATTTATGAGTCTCTTTTCAGGTTCCTTCTCATCTAGAAAGCTCTTGATGTCTGAATAAGCTAGGCATCAAGAGCTATATCTCTTCTTTTTTGTTGTTGTTGTTACCAAGATTGTTAATTTTATTACATACACGTTAATTCATTTGCCCGCATTTTATTGATGAAATGGGAGTAGAATTTTTTTTTTTTAGGATTTTATTTATTTATTCATGAGAGACACAGAGAAAGAGAGAGGCAGAGACAGAGGCAGAGGGAGAAGCACTGCATGTAAATACTTAAATGCCGGGAGCCTGATGTGGGACTTGATCCCGGATCTCGAGGATCACACCCTGGACTGAAGGCGGCACTAAACCGCTGAGCCATCAGGGCTGCCCTGGGGGTAGACTTTTTAAAAATTAGTATTTTTTTCAATAGATTAGTTAACATTTGCTCACCTTGAAGAAAAAAAAACCTCTATTTTATTTGTATATAAATGAAACATTGTTTTTAAAATTTCTATTTTGCTTCAAATGCTCAATTTATTTATTTATTTTCTTATAAATTTATTTTTTATTGGTGTTCAATTTGCCCACATACAGAAAAACACCCAGTGCTCATCCCGTCAAGTGCCTACCTCAGTGCCCATTACCCAGTGACCCCCAGCCCCCGGCCCTCTCCCCTTCCACCGCCCCTAGTTCATTTCCCAGAGTTAGGAGTCTTCATGTTCTAACTCCCTTTCTGATATTTCCTACTCATTTTTCTCCTTTCCCCTTTATTCCCTTTCACTATTTTTTATATTCCCCAAATGAATGAGACCATGTAATGTTTGTCCTTCTCCGATTGACTTATTTCACTCAGCATGATACCCTCCAGTTCCACCCATGTCGAAGCAAATGGTGGGTATTTGTCGTTTCTAATGGCTGAGGAATATTCCATTGTATACATAAACCACATCTTCTTTATCCATTCATCTTTCGATGGACACCGAGGCTCCTTCCACAGTTTGGCTATTGTGGACATTGCTGCTAGAAACATCGGGGTGCAGGTGTCCTGGCGTTTCATTGCATCTGTATCTTTGGGGTAAATCCCCAGCAGTGCAATTGCTGGGTCGTAGGGCAGGTCTCTTTTCAACTCTTTGAGGAACCTCCACACAGTTTTCCAGAGTGGCTGCACCAGTTCACATTCCCACCAACAGTGCAAGAGGGTTCCCTTTTCTCTGCATCCTCTCCATTTGTGGTTTCCTGCCTTGTTAATTTTCCCCATTCTCACTGGGGTGAGGTGGTATCTCATTGTGGTTTTGATTTGTATTTCCCTGATGGCCAGTGATGCGGAGCATTTTCTCATGTGCATGTTGGCCATGTCTATGTCTTCCTCTGTGAGATTTCTCTTCATGTCTTTTGCCCATTTCATGATTGGATTGTTTGTTTCTTTGGTGTTGAGTTTAATAAGTTCTTTATAGATCTTGGAAACTAGCCCTTTATATGATATGTCATTTGCAAATATCTTCTCCCATTCTGTAGGTTGTCTTTGAGTTTTGTTGACTGTATCCTTTGCTGTGCAAAAGCTTCTTATCTTGAGGAAGTCCCAATAGTTCATTTTTGCTTTTGTTTCTTTTGCCTTCGTGGATGTATCTTGCAAGAAGTTACTGTGGCCGAGTTCAAAAAGGGTGTTGCCTGCGTTCTCCTCTAGGATTTGGATGGAATCTTGTCTCACATTTAGATCTTTCATCCATTTTGAGTTTATCTTGGTGTATGGTGAAAGAGAGTGGTGTAGTTTCATTCTTCTGCATGTGGATGTCCAATTTTCCCAGCACCATTTACTGAAGAGACTGTCTTTCTTCCAATGGATAGTCTTTCCTCCTTTATCGAATATTAGTTGACCATAAAGTTGAGGGTCCACTTCTGGGTTCTCTATTCTGTTCCATTGATCTATGTGTCTGTTTTTGTGCCAGTACCACACTGTCTTGATGACCACAGCTTTGTAGTACAACCTGAAATCTGACATTGTGATGCCCCCAGTTCTGGTTTTCTTTTTTAAAATTCCCCTGGCTATTCGGGGTCTTTTCTGATTCCACACAAATCTTAAAATAATTTGTTCTAACTCTCTGAAGAAAGTCCATGGTATTTTGATAGGGATTGCATTAAACGTGTACATTGCCCTGGGTAACATTGACATTTTCACAATATTAGTTCTGCCAATCCATGAGCATGGAATATTTTTCCATCTCTTTGTGTCTTCCTCAATTTCTTTCAGAAGTGTTCTATAGTTTTTAGGGTATAGATCCTTTACCTCTTTGGTTAGGTTTATTCCTAGGGATCTTATGCTTTTGGGTGCAATTGTAAATGGGATTGACTCCTGAATTTCTCTTTCTTCAGTCTCATTGTTAGTGTATAGAAATGCCACTGATTTCTGGGCATTGATTTTGTATCCTGTCACGCTACCAAACTGCTGCTGTATGAGTTCTAGCAATCTTGGGGTGGAGGCTTTTGGGTTTTCTAGGTACAGGATCATGTCATTGGCGAAGAGGGAGAGTTTGACTTCTTCTTTGCCAATTTGAATGCCTTTAATGTCTTTTTGTTGCCTGATTGCTGAGGCTAGGACTTCCAGTACTATGTTGAATAGCAGTGGTGAGAGTGGACATCCCTGTCTTGTTCCTGATCTTAGGGGAAAGGCTCCCAGTGCTTCCCCATTGAGAATGATATTTGCTGTGGGCTTTTCGTAGATGGCTTTTAAGATGTCGAGGCATGTTCCCTCTATCCCTACACTCTGAAGAGTTTTGATCAGGAATGGATGCTGTATTTTGTCAAACGCTTTCTCTGCATCTAATGAGAGGATCATATGGTTCTTGGTTTTTCTCTTGCTGATATGATGAATCACAGTAATTGTTTTACAAGTGTTGAATCACCCTTGCTTCCCAGGGATAAATCACACTTGGTCATGGTGAATAATTTTCTTAATGTACTGTTGGATCCTATTGGCTAGTATCTTGTTGAGAATTTTTGCATCCATGTTCATCAGGGATATTGGTCTGTAATTCTCCTTTTTGGTGGGGTCCTTGTCTGGTTTTGGAATTAAGGTGATGCTGGCCTCATAGAACGAGTTTGGAAGTACTCCATCTCTTTCTATCTTTCCAAACATCTTTAGTAGAATAGGTATGGTTTCTTCTTTAAACCTTTGATAGAATTCCCCTGGGAAGCCATCTGGCCCTGGACTTTTGGGTCTTGGGTGGTTTTTGATGACTGCTTCAATTTCCTCCCTGGTTATTGGCCTGTTCAGGTTTTCTATTTCTTCCTGTTCCAGTTTTGGTAGTTTGTGGCTTTCCAGAAATGCGTCCATTTCTCCTAAATTGCCCAATTTATTGGCGTATAGCTGTTCATAATATGTTTTTAAAATCGTTTGTATTTCCTTGGTGTTGGTAGTGATCTCTCCTTTCTCATTCATGATTTTATTAATTTGAGTCTTCTCTCTCTTCTTTTTAATAGGGCTGGGTAATGGTTTATCTATCTTATTAATTCTTTCAAAGAACCAACTCCTGGTTTTGTTGATCTGTTCCACCATTCTTCTGGTCTCGATTTCATTGATTTCTACTCGAATCTTTATTAACTCTCTTCTTCTGCTGGGTGTAGGATCTATTTGCTGTTTTTTCTCTAGCTCCTTTAGGTGTAAGGTTAGCTTTTGTATTTGAGTTCTTTCCAGTTATTGGAGGGATGCTTGTATTGCAATGTATTTCCCCCTCAGGACTGCTTTTATTGTATCCCATGGATTTTGAACGGTTGTATCTTCATTCTCATTAGTTTCCATGAATCTTTTTAATTCTTCCTTAATTTCCTGGTTGACCCTTTCATCTTTTAGCAGGATGGTCCTTAACCTCCATGTGTTTGAGGTCCTTCCAAACTTCTTCTTGTGATTTAGTTCTAATTTCAACCATTATGGTCTGAGAATATGCAGGGGACGATCCCCATCTTTTGGTATCGGTTAAGACCTGATTTGTGACCCAGTATGTGGTCTTTTCTGGAGAAAGTTCCATGTGCACTTGAGAAGAATCTGTATTCAGTTGAGTTTGGATGTAAAGTTCTGTAGATATCTGTGAAATCCATCTGGTCCAGTGTATCATTTAAAGCTCTGGTTTCTTTGGAGATGTGCTTAGAAGACCTATCGAGGGTAGAAAGCGCTAGATTGAAGTCACCAAGTATAAGTGTATTATTATCTAAGTATGTCTTAACTTTGGTTATTAATTGATTGATATATTTGGGAGCTCCCACATTCGGGGCATATATATTGAGGATTGTTAAGTCCTCTTGTTGGATAGATCCTTTAAGTATGATATAGTGTTCCTCTTCATCTCTCACTACAGTCTTCGGGATAAATTTTAGCTCATCTGATATAAGGATGGTTACCCCTGCTTTCTTTTGAGAACCATTTGAATGGTAAATGGTTCTCCAACCTTTTATTTTCAGGCTGTAGGTGTCCTTCTGTCTAAAATGAGTTTCTTGTAGACAGCAAATAGATGGGTCCTGCTTTTTTACCCAGTCTGAAACCCTGCGCCTTTTGATGGGGTCATTAAGCCCATTTACATTGAGTTACTATTGAAAGATAAGAGTTTAGTGTCATCATGATACCTATTCAGTCCCTGTTTTTGTGGATTGTTCCATTGGACTTCTTAAAGAGGAATTTTAAGAGTCCCTCTTAAAATTTCTTGCAGAGCTGGTTTGGTGGTCACAGATGCTTTCAGTTCCTGCCTGTCTTGGAAGCTCTTTATCTCTCCTTCTATTCTAAATGAAAGCCTTTTGGATAAAGTATTCTTGGTTGCAGGTTCTTCTCATTTAGGACCCTGAATATATCCTGCCAGCCCTTTCTGGCCTGCCAGGTCTCTGTGGAGAGGTCTGCTGTTATCCTAATACGTCTCCCCATAAAAGTCAGGGATTTGTCTCTTGCTGCTTTAAGGATCTTCTCTTTATCTTGGAATTTGCAAACTTCACTATTAAATGTCAAGGTGTTGAGCGATTTTTATTGATTTTAGGGGGGGATCTCTATTTCCTGGATCTGAATGCCTGTTTCCCTTCCCAGATTAGGAGAGTTTTCAGCTAGGATTTGTTCAAAACATATTCTGGCCCTCTGGCCCTTTCGGCGCCCTTGGGAACCCCAATTAAACGTAGGTTTTTCTTCCTCAGGCTGTCGTTTATTTCTCTTAATCCGTTTTCATGGTCTTTTAATTGTCTGTTTCTTTTTTCCTCAGTTTTCCTCTTTGCCATCAACTTGTCTTCTATGTCACTCACTCGTTCTTCCACCTCGTTAACCCTCGTCGTTAGGACCTCTAGTTTGGATTGCATCTCATTCAATTGATTTTTAATTTCTGCCCGATTAGATCTAAATTCTGCAGTCATGAGGTCTCTTGAGTCCTTTATGCTTTTTTCTAGAGCCAGCAGTAGCTGTATAATAGTGCTTCTGAATTGGCTTTTTGACATTGAATTGTAATCCAGATTTTGTAACTCTGTGGGAGAGAGGACTGTTTCTGATTCTTTGAGGTGAGGTTTTTCCTTCTAGTCATTTTGCTCAGTGCATAGTGGCCAAAAACAACTTGTATTCGGAAAAGGAGAAAAAGAAGAGAAAGAAGAAAAGAAAAAGAAAAAAAGGAAAAAAGAGAAGAAAAGAAAAAAGAAAAAGAAAAAGGAGGGGAAGCAAACAAGTCAAAAAGCAAAAAATAAGGGGGAGTATCCTCTGATTCTGTATACTGTAAATTCCTCGACTTCCCCTGGAACTTTCCAGTGCTGCTTGGTCAATAATTTGTTTTTCCCCTGTCCGTCTAGCTGGTCTTCTGGGGGAGGGGCCTGCTGTGCTGATTTTCAGGTGTTAGCACTTGGGGGAGCTCCTCTGCCCCTGCCTGGTGCAGGGCTCAGTGGGGGTTGTTCACCCCGTGAGGCCCCAGGAGGAACAACCGCAGTGGCGGGGCCAGCTCTGGAGCCCTGGAGTCAGCTCCCGCAGTCACCACGGAGCTCTCCGTCTGCAGGGCCTGGAGGCTCCGGGGTGGGGCCGCTGATCTGCTCAGCTGGGGCAGGAGCGTCCTCGCTGTCCTGGGCCCTCCCGGCCTCTGCCTGTCCCGGGGGGAGGCCGGATCCTGGGCTGTGTCCCTGCGCCCTGTGCTCCGGGAACTGCGCTGTTGGATTCGGGCTCCTGCCCCGCAGCCCCCTCCGCGGAGCCGCCCCCGAGCCCCCCGAGCTGCTCCCGCCCCGCAGCCCCCCCCGCGGAGCCGCCCCCGAGCCCCCCGAGCTGCTCCCGCCCCGCAGCCCCCTCCGCGGAGCCGCCCCCGAGCCCCCCGAGCTGCTCCGGGTCCCGCCGTGCGCGCTGCAGCCCTTAGGGAGCTCGGCGCACTCTCCCGGGGCGCAGGTGTCTGTTAGTGTCCCCGGGAGCCCGAGGGCATCCCCGCCCTCCTGGGTCCTGCTCCACCTCCCTGGAGCCCCTTTCCCCCGGGAAGGTCGGTGCAGCTCCTGCTCCTCCGGGACGGGGCTCTCCTGTCCTGGGGACACTCGCCCCGGCCTCAGCCCGGCTCCTCGCGGGGCCCCTCCCCCTTGGAGGCCTTTTGTTTATTTCTTTTTCCCCGTCCTCCTACCTTGATAGAAGCGCGAACTCTTCTCACTGTAGAATTCCAGCTGTTCTCTTTTTAAATCTCAGGCCGAATTCATAGGTTTTCAGGATGATTTGAAGGTTATCTAGGTAACTTGGTGGGGAGAGGTGACTTGGGGACCCTACTCTTCCGCCATCTTCCAAATGCTCAATTTAAATAAAAAATATCTTTTAAAAATTGGTCTAACTACCAAAAAATCTTAAACAGTAAAATAAGTTCAGAGTAAGGGAAACTCTTTTATTTAGATCTCTTCTTTGTTCTAGCCACACCTCCATAATTCATCTCATCCACCTGGTGGGCTTAAATCTTATCCATACAATGAAGGCACCCAAAACTGATCTCCAGTCTGGGCCTCTGCTCAACTCCAAATGCACATACCCAGTGGCCTGCCTCCATCTCTCCTGAAACATCCAACAGGCACCTCTAGTGTCACATGTCCAAATGGAGTTCCTGCTTTCCCTAACCACATCTCCTGCATTTTCCACATTGCAGTAAATGAAACCTGTTCTGGGCCAGGGTTTTCCAATCCTGACTGTTGACATTTGGGGCTGGCTAACGACTGAGGGTTGAGGGGGTACCATGTGTTACAGGATGTTTAGCAGCATCCCAGGCTTCTACCCAGTGGATTCCTGTAGCTATACAATTGAAATGCCTCCACATGTTGCTAAGTGATGCCCAGGGGAGGCGAAATTACAAAATCCTCTATGAAGAACCACTCATCTAGGCCAAGAACTTGGGAGACATTCTCTTCTTTCTCCCACCTTATAAATTAGTTCTTCGGGAAATCCAATCTTCAACAAACACCCAAAATAGAAATACTTCTCCCCACTTCCACCACCCTGACCTTTAGGATTCTTCCCTTCTCCCTACTGAATAATTCCAAGAAGCTAGAATGATTATTTTAAACATAATTCAGGTCTGTCAGTCCTCAGCTCAAAAATCCCAGTATCTTTCTTCTTTCACTCTGAAAGAAGCCAGTTACTACAATGTTTCTACGAACTACCCACCACAGCCCACATCTCTCTGCTGCTCCCCACTCACCCTGAAATTCAGCCCAACTAGCTACCTGCTATTCCTTAAACACAACTCACCAACTTAGTTTCTACCTCAGAGCCTTTGCACCTATCCCCTGCATGGGATGCTCTGTCCCTAGATGGTTCCTTCTCTCCCTTCTGATCTCTGTTCAAACACCCCTCACTGTGAGCCCCCACCTATCCTGTTTAACACCACAACTCACCCTCACATCCTTGTACAGTAGCACCACAACTATCTCCCTGCCATTCCACACATGAAACTTCTGTATTTGGTCTCTCCTCCCAAGAAGAGCATGCACCCTAAGGCTAGTATTTTCTTTTATTCACTGATTTCCAATGTCTACAAAAATATCTAGCACAAAGGAGTCACTTAAATATTTTGAATGTGCACATGAATGAATGAATGAATGAATGAATGAATCGATCAATCAATCAATCAATTGTAATCATAGGAAAGCCCAGAAGGGGAAGTCTATAGCCTGTGACTTTTAAATCATTAACGTAATCCCTAAGCCTCTGGACTGACACCAATGGACTAGGCTGCTGAAATAGTCCAGCCCACAGGCAAGACTATCTCCCAACACATCCCAAGAAAGGGTTTAGCCAGAGTCCGTGTAGGGCTACCAACTTATTTATAACCAGGGAAGGGAGTCCTCAATATCTTTGCCCAGCAAGATACTGTATCCACATAGACCACGTATAACTGTGGGCTACAAAGCCTCTACTTTCTCTAAGATATTTATTGTCTTGTTTGTTGTCCTGTCTTCTTGTCCAGTATATACTGAAGGGAAGTAGATAACATACCTGCCAGCCATCAGATTTTGAGGGTCACATCTGAAGCAGCTGGGAGGCTAGCACAGTGCAGAGATCTCAGACCCCTGCCTGGTGGCAGGAACCACATGGGACCCAGAGGCTCATCCCTGGGAGAAAAGCAAGTGTATTCAATAGCAAATAAGATATAAAAACAAAGATCTTTTAGCTGAGCAGAACGGTGGAGCAGGAGACACTGTATTACTTGTCAGACACAGTCCTGACTTATAAGGATGACTGAACAAGTCACTGAGTCAAGCAAAGAAGACAGGGAAGGGATTCTAGGAATAGCAAAGAGTATCTGCAAAGATTCAGACTTGAGAGAAGGATGCATTCAAGAAATACATGGTGACTATCATCGATATCCCAGTGGATGGCACACAAGTTTGAGTACAGAAACAGGAGTCAAAAAAAAAAAAAAAAAAAAAAAAGAAACAGGAGTCAGTCACCGCCAAACTCCAATCATAAAGTGATGGTGAAGTGTCTTCCTCTGTCACTAGGCACACTCATTTGAAGATGTCCCAATTAGCAAGAACATGCCCTAAATGCTGTTTAATGTATAATCTGTTGTTGACTGAATCTTGGCATCACAGTCTGCAAGTCTTTGCTATAGATTCGTGTGAAGATGAAGTTGTTATAATAATTGAGGCCATGGGTCTGGTCTGTCTACAGTACAGAATATGCAGATGAGCCACAGGCTCTACCTATTGTTGAGAAGACATACTTCTCTTAAGGGCCATAGAGATCCCCTAGAAACATCGACTCCATAAACGTTTATTATTTCCACCTGAGAAATAATCAGAATAAAAAAAGGGTAAAATATTTCTAAAGTAGAAACCCTGTTATTTTTACAGTATTAGAAAGTGATATTCTCATAAAGACTCAAAAGAATCAGAATCAAAGAACCTTAATATTTATCTTACTCTACTACAGGCTATAACTGTGCAACAATGCGCAGGGAGTTTAACTTCATATTCTCCAATTCTTTTTTGGAGACTTTTCTCTTTTTCTTTGACTTTTATTATAGAAACATTTGCTTCACAGTTACCAGAGAATTAGGTACCATAATGGTTACAAAACCACTGCGTTAATGACGAAGGCTGATAAGAAGTCTGATAACATGTGTGGTATTGTTTACCATTTTTGCCATCTGAGGAGTGGAGCATAGATAGCATCTTGATTTTATTTTGTTTTGTTTTGTTTCTGAGGGATTTTTTGGTTTGTTTTACCCTCTCTTTTGGGAAATCATTAGATTACACGTTCCCTTTTTTGCTTAGGCAAATTTAAGCTGAGTTTTCTGTCACAGTGTAATGTATATTTGATATACAAACAGAGAGGAAAGAGAATAGCACTTACATGGTCATGTAGGCTCAAGAATGGGCTTTGTGAGATAAACTGGAGCATATCCTTAAAGGAAAGATATCATGAAGGAGGGTAAGTAAAAGGCAAATGAGAAATAGGAAAGGTCCAGAAGAGTATAGGATACAGACCAGAGCACAGAGAGGTGACGGAGCCAAGTACTCTACTCTATTGGCCAATAAAGGTATCTTGTTTGCTAAATAATCCAAGTCTTCTTTTTAGTAAACATAACTGCATTTATTTTGTTAAGTTTTTGGATTCTTCTTTCTTGATAATATATCACAAATTTTATGATACCAATTTTCAAAAGTATATGCTGGCCAAACACAATATTTGCTGTAACATTAAACAGAACTGAAGAAGCCTGCCCTTGCCTGCCCCCACTGTGCACACACACACACACACACACACACACACCAGTGCTTTCATGCAATTACATCAGGAATGGACAGGAGGAGAGAAAGTGAGTTCAGTGACACAAGTGCTCTACAGTATGGAAAAACAAGTTGAGATGATTTCTATTTAAGTACTTGAACCCAAATATTTATAATAATTCATTTAATACCAAAATCTAATGTGTTTATTTGGTTGGTACATGGCACAGCTTTAATGCCAGTTAAAGGTGGACTCTAAATAACAGGGTTTATAAGCTCTTGGTAGATGGTTGTTAGGAGAGAGTTGCAGGCAAAATAGGACACAAACCCCAGGTAAGGACTTGGATAGTATCTTGAGGATATATAATACCTCTAAGGTAAAGATAATAATTCTTAATCCTGATTGCACATTAGAATCTCCCAGGGGACTTGAAAAGAAACTCTCAATGCCAGCACCCTCCTCCTGGGATTCTGATTTATTGCAAGGGCGGGCAGACAGTGCTATTTTTACGAGCTCCCTGGGTGATTCTCACTATGCTGCCAGGCTGGCTATTCTCTGGTTCAGGAACACTGCTGAGCACGTTGCAAGGCAGATGAAAGTTTTAACTTTAGAAACACTAATCCACAAACTGTCCTCTTAAAGCATAAGCTAGAAAAGGAAATTCAATCAAAAACCCAAACACAGATTAATTGGCAGCAACTGTTTACAGAATGCCTTCAAAACATACTCAAACCCACAAGTCTTGTTCTCCTCTCCAGACATTTTAGCAACAGCAGTGCTTGAAGTCTGTCACAAGTGCCTTCCTTCCCTCTGATTCCAGCCCATCAGAAATAACCTATGTGTAAGCACAGGGTGACAGGAAAGATCAGAAATACTCAACCCCACCCCCATCGACCTATTTCTCAGTGTGAGTGTCTGGGTCTTTCCCTAGGAAACCTTGGAAAGCTCCCCCAAATCAGAGAACTTCTCTGTTTTTAGTATCTACTTGCTATTGAAGAACAAACTTGGACATTTCAAAGTCAGGGTTATTCTTTGTCTTACAGATTTTATCTAGAATTGTGCAGAAAAGGGAAAGGTCCTCAAAGCTTTCTTTTCATGCAGTGCCCAAAAAAGAGTTTGCCAGAGTTAGCTTCATGTCAGGGTACATTGGTGAGGAAATAGGATGATGCTATGGACTGGATTGGGAAAGCCAATCCCAGACCCAGAGTGGGATGTTGTGGAGTATAAACAACAGAGAATATTGTATTGTTATTTTCTCATCAAATATATCTCAAACATAGTCACAAAGCCAGTTGGAAAGACAAAATTAATTGAGACAAGAACAGAACTGTTCCTAGAAAGGGGCTTCAAAATTGAATTTTAATGATGCTCAGAAAATAGCATCGAATTGCAGTCCCTTCTAACTGCACATCCAGCCTCAAGTTGCTCGGTTCCAGGAAAGTTCGCCTAGCTGCTTTACCCAAGATATAGGTGATGCTGTTACTGGCCAAAGATATGCTTTGATTTTACCCAACTACTTAGGTGACAAATTTTTGCTTTGGATATAATTCTACCCAAAATAATGCATTTTATTATGTCTGGTCTGAATCTATATATGGCATGTTTGGTGACAGACATTCTGAGAAGTTAGATCTACAGATTTAATGTGATTCCAATCAGAATCTCAGGAGCTTTTACTTGGTGGTAGTGGAGTGGTGGCAAGAGGATAGAAATGAACAGCTAATTCTAAAACATATATGCGAGCACAGACAGTATTTAAAAAGAAAATAAAAATTGGAGGTATTTTATTTTCTGACTTCAAGACTTACTATAAGCCAGTATAAGAAATCACAGATTTGGCAAATAAAAATGGGAATGAGGGTAAATGCATGGAAACATCTGGTAAATAATAATGAGATATATATTTGTCTTTGTTTATTTTTAAGTCATATTTACTGAGGTATAAGTTACATATGATAACAATTCACCAATTTGAAGTATGCAAATTAGTTATGATAAATTTATACATCATTTAACTAGCATCACAGATATGATATTTTAATATTTCCATGACCCTTCAAAATGTTCTCATATACTTTGCAGCCAATCCTACTTCCCACTCACCCCTGGCTCCAGGAAACCACAAACCTGCTTTTTGCCACTATAGTTGTGCATTTCCTAGAATGAAATGTCAATGTAACCAGACAGTATAAAGTCTTACTTATCTAGCTCCTTTCACTTAGCAGATGCGTTTGAAATTCATCCATGATGTTATATCAGTAGTTTGTCCTTGTTTATTACTGAGTGTTATCTCGCTGTATGAATATATCTTAATTTGTTGATCCATTCACCAGTTGATGGACATTTGCATTGTTTTTAACCCAGGACTATTTTAATAAATATGCTATAATCATTCAAGTACTAGTCTTTGTGTGGAAATATATTTTATTTCTTTGGGATAAATATTTTCACTGAAAAGTGAAATTGCGGTGTCCAAACTCTTAATTGTCAAGTAGAGTTTCGAAATGGCTATAGTTTTGCATTCCCAGAAGCAAACGTGTGAGAGAGTTCCAGGCACTCCCCCTTGGTGCTTTCCGTGTGTTTAATGTTAGCCATTCCAAAAGGTGTATATTGGTATCTCATGGCAGTTTCATTCTGTATTTCCCTAATGACTCAGAATGATGAACATCTTTCATTATTTCCTTTCATCCTTGCTTTGTTCCCAACCTTAAGAGTAAAGTACCTGAGTATTTTTTACCATTGAATACAAAGTTAGACAAGGACCTTTCTTAGATGTTGCTTATCAGATTGAGAAAATTCCCACACATTCTTAATTTACTGAAGGTTTTTATCATGAATGGGTGTCTAATTTTGCCAAATATTTTTATGCATATATTGAGATGATCATATATCTTTTCTTCTTTAATCTATCAATATGGCAAAACGTATTTTTGGTTTTCAAATGTTAAACCAACCTATATTCCTTAAACGTACTTGTGCATGATTTATTTATTGTGCATTTCAGAAAATTTGCTAGACTTGATTTTTTAATATTTGGTTAAGGAATTTGCATCTACATTAATGAGGGATACAGGCCTTTTCTTTTCTTTTCTTTTCTTTTCTTTTCTTTTCTTTTCTTTTCTTTTCTTGTAATGCTTTTGTCTGACTCTGGTGTCATAAAATGACTACAACTCAAAATGAGGTGGGAAGTATTCCTCTTTTACTTTTTTAAAAAATTGTATTGAATTAGATTTATTTCTTCCTTAAATGTAACAATTCACCAATGAAGATACCTGGATGTGGAATTTATTTTTATTTGAAAATGTTTTAATTATATATGTGATTTATTACATATACATTAATGATATATATGGTTAGATTATTTCTTTGTTTTTGAGTAAACTTTCTAAGTTATATCTTTCAAAAATATTTTTTTCATTTACGTTGTCTAGTTTATTGGAAGAAAATTGTTCCTGATAAATCCTTATTATCCATTTAGTGTTTTTATAGTATTTGTACTGATGCACCCCATTCTTGGTATTGGTAAATTATACTTTCTCCTTTTTATCTGGTAATTTGGCTGACGGTCTATCAGTGTTATTGCTTTTTCAGTGAATCAGATTTTTGTGTATTCATTTTTCTCTATTGTGGTTCTATTTTCAATTTCTTTGATTTTAACTCATCTTCATTATTTTCTTCTTTCTGCTTACTCTGGATATAATTTGCTCTGATCATCTAGATTCTTAAGGTAGAAAGTAGGGTCACCAATACCTTCATTATTTTCAAATGTAAGTATTTAATTTTGTGACTTTCAATCTAGCCACAACTTTAGTTACATCCTCAAAATTTTAGTATGTTGTCATTTTATTTTTATTTTATTCAAAAGATTTCCTAATTTTTCTTGTAATTTCTTCTTTGAATTCCTTGGTAGATCTAGCTATTTGAAATTTATTTAATACCTTTGTATTATTGTCTTCTAGTTTAATTCTGTTTTATCAGAAAAGATATTTGCATGATTTCCATCCTCGGAAATTTCCTGAACCTTCTAACCAGTCTGGTCCAGACATTTTGGGAATGCTGTCTCATCAGATGTCATCTACTGCATTTCCAGGAAATATATTTTCAGGTCACCCAATGGTGTGTGGGTCCAGTTAGGGTTTGGTGCTGTCTTTAGACGTGTCACAGGAATCCAAAAGTCTATTCCTGGGAGTTTGGTGGCACAAGAGTTGGTTAGCATGATAGGGACCTTTTCAGCAAGGCTGAGGAGAGTCTTTCTGGAAGTGTCATTTCCAACAGAAAAAATTTCCAAGTTAAAGGCATGATGCTTAAGAGCTTTCTCTTCCAGGAGTACACTGTGAAAAGATTACTCTACCAAAGGATGGTTATTTTTATTGTTTTCACAATATTCAAATTTTACTTTTTTCTTTTCACTTTTTATTGATATGTAATTACCATAATGTCCTGTTAGTTTCAGGTGTACATCATAACAATTTGATACTTTTACACATTACAGAATGATCCCCACCATAAGTTTAGTTACCATCACCATACAAAGTCATTATTATTGTATTACTGACTATAGTCTCTATGTTGAATATTGCATCCCCATGACTTAATCATTTTTATAGCTGGAAGTTTATACTTTATAATCTCATTTGTTTCATCTGTGCCACATCCCCTCCTCTCTGACCAATAATCTATTTCTCTTATCTATGAGTCTGTTTCTGTTGTTTGCTTAGATTCCACATATAAGTAAAATTATACAGTATTTGTCTTTCTCTGAGTTCTATCACTTAGCATAGTACCCTCTAGGTCCCTCCATGTTGTTGCAAATGACAAGATTTCTTTTATTTGCTGAGTAATATTCCATTATTTTTATATACCTCATCTTCTTTATGCAACGGACTCTGCATTCTTATCCAAATTCACAATTTGTGAATTTACAGCTTTACAAACTATACTACTGGCAACACATTTAGTTCCAAATAGTTCTTTTGAGATAGTAATAATGTTTTAAAATGTTTTTGAAAAAAAAATTTTTTTGAAGTTTTGCTGTCTTGCAAAAAGTTTATCCAGCTATATGCTTCTTGTTTATACCTACACTGCATCTTCCCAAATGCACTCAGTTAGTTCTTTCAGTGTGATCTTTCAGTATCCACTATTCTGCTTTCAGAGCCACTTTAAATAGGGACTTCCAGGAGGCAAATATGACTCCAGGTTTGCCTCCATAGGGAGAATTTTCTCCCCTAAGTCAGAATATATGCCAATAAATATTTTCAGTAGGCTACTTTCAAACTTAGGATGCTGATTTAGAACCATTGTACAACTGGGAGTTGTCATGTTACTTTTGATTCTGTATTTGCTGCCTGTCAAACCTTTGTAAAAACAATACACCCATAAATATGGACTATAGATGAAAGTACCTGAGAGTTCTCCCTCCTACCCCTTGTAACTTGCATGTGACCTCAGTAGGTTTCCAGGCTATACAATTTCTTTCTGATATGGGATATGACACCCAGGGAAAGTTCTTTCTGGTACCAAGGAACAAAAGGCAAATGAATTTTAAAAGAACTGACTCTTGATCACTGGTGTTTGTAAAGATCTTGATTAAAAGAAGGAAATGTGAAACTTTGTAAAGAGAAACCTCATTAAAATGGATTCAGGAGGCCAAAAGGAGGAGCTTTCTTTCACATGTTATTACTTTGCCTTAATTACAGGAAGAAGTGTGGATTACAGACCACAAAAGAAGAATCATCAACAAGAAAGAATCATCCATTTATAGGCCACAACAGGAAAAGATACAAATTGCATCTCCTATAAGAAATCAACTACCCCAGCAACTCAGCCAATGAGAACCATCATTACCCCGAGCTCTTCCTTTTCTCCAATAGACTTTTGTCCAAAACAACTGTTCCAACCCCCTCTTTCCCCATGAAATAACATTTTCTCCTTTTTTTGTTGGACTTGCCTATGGTTTACTTTAGCTCACTTGTTCCAAATTGCAATTCTCTCCTATTCATGAATAAATCCATTTGTTGTAAAAAAGAAAATTATTTAGAATTATTTTATAGCTTAGAATATGATCTATCTTGGTAAATGTTCCTTGTGTACTTGAAAATGTTGTATATGTTGTATATTTTTCAGGCTTAAGGTGGAGTGCCTTATGACTTTCAGTTAGGTCAAGTTGGTTGATACGGTTATTCTGGTCTCCTATATGCTTAGTGATTTTTCTGTCTATTTTTCTATCAATTATTGACATAAGAGTGTTCTATTTGCTTATTTCATCTTTTAGTACAATCAGGTTTTGGTTTCTTGGTTTTATAACCCTGGCTTGATGTGCTTGCTTGGTAATTTTTGATTGAATCATAAGAATTGTAAATGTTCGGTTACAGGGTGCTGGATTTTGTTGCATTTTCTTGATGAATAGTGGACTTCATTCTGATACAGTTTTATTATCTGAGAGCAGTTTGATTCCCTCTGGTTTGTTTTAACCTGTACTGGAGAGGTCAAGTAGTCTTCATATTAGGACTCATTTAGCCCTTCTATTAAGGTGACACTCTGCTGAGGACTTTACCCAGTCTATGTAGCATCAGGTCCTTCCATACCATCTGCTAGTACCACAAACTATTCTCAGCCCCATGTAGGAATTTCTGGGAATTTCTGACCTAGAGCTTTCCAGTAGTTCTGTTCTATACACAGGTAGTTTCTTGTAAAATGTACTGATCAGCTAAAGAGTAGGAGAGGCCCCTATAAATATCCAGGGCCCTCTCTGTGCAGCTTTGTGTTTTCTGGTGCCCCATGTCACCAGTTTTCACCATGCCAGGATCCCCAAACTCCAATCTCTGTCTTCTCAACTCAGCCAGTCTCTGGCTGTGTAACCCTCCCTGTGCTTCAACCTGGAAACTGGAAAATAGTGAACTATGACAATCACAGAGATTGCATCACGTGTCCCTGTGTAATGGATCACAACTCTTAGCTGCCTATTGTCCAATGCCTGAAAGCTGTTGGCTTATATATTTTGTCTGGTTTTCCAGTTTTTAAAAGCAGAATGTAAATCTGCTGTCTCCTAAAATATCATAGTCAAAAGGAGAAATTTGTCTCTGTTTATAAATCAATGCAACTTTTTCGTATGTTATACATCAAAGATGCTCTTTACACTGAGAATAAGTTACTAGGCATCATGATGGAAGGATCATTTTGAAGAAAGTTTTTTATGAATCTTTACCACCATAATGATCTATATTCTATTCTGAATTCTGGGCTCTAGTTTATCTTGAGAAAGGAAAAACAAAAAAAGAAAAATTATCTTTGACATTCAGAAGCTGGCCTGTAACTCACAGATAGGCCATGGTAGTCTACTGAACATAATCTCACAGTATCCAAGCTAAGACAAGGTTACCCTGAGACCTCCATAAAATGGGACAAAACAAGGCTACTTCCTAATTTTGTCTAAGGACAAAAAACAAAACAAAACAAAAAACAAAACAAAACAAAAAACAAGCTTACTTTGCCACTCACAAAAATACCAAGCACCCTCTTCTTTTGGCAAGATTCAGTAAATGCTATACCCATACTAATTATAGCTTTATACTCATTATAATATCCCCTCTCTATGGACAAGATTTATTAAGATACACAGTCATGGAATTGATGCACATTTTCTGGCACTATTCAATTTAGAGCAAATGTCTGCCTTCTTTCTCTCTCCAAAATCATCTAGCCAAAGTTTAAGTTTATGTTTTTTCTAACATCCTCTTACTGATACTCCCCATGACTCCCACAGAATTGTGTTTTCATTCATTCTCCCACTCATATAATGAGTGACAAACTCAACTTATTTATAAACTATGGGGCTTTTCCTAGTGGTCTTTGGATGAATGGCATTGACAATGTGCATAAGCCCAAAGTGGCTCTAATGCAGGGCTTTCAAACAATGAATGAGCTAGTTTTACCCATATATTCTTTTGTTCCAGTCAGAATTTTTGTATTTTCCAACTATCTATAAATCCAAAAGCATTATGCTAGTTATTCCATTCCTTGTAATTTTAGACTTAAAAAAATTGTAATTAGGCTTGAGGCATCTTTAAAAAATAAGAAGCTTTTAAAAAGCTTTGAAATATTAACTTTGTGATTTGATATATTTACATGTTTAAAATGATTACGTCTTGTTAGCACTTACAGTCATATGGCTTATATTAAGCAATGAAATGGAGAGTCCTTTAAAATAAACTAAACAGATCAAGAAAGGTCAAAGACATTAAGTTAATAATACTTCCTATCACTAGCTAAATTTAATTTTGTATTTAAAAATACACCTGGACGGCATAGTCAGTTAAGCATTCAGCTCTTGGTTTTGGCTCAGGTCTGGATCTTACGGTCATGAGATCAGGCTTCTTCAGGCTCCACGCTCAGCACAGTTTGCGTGAGTTTCTCTTTCCATCTCCCTCTGCCCTCCCTCAATCTCTCTCTCAGATAAATAAACAAATCTTAAAAAAAAAAAGAATACACCATTAATATCAGCTGTTTCTTAAAATAAATAAACTATTTCTTTTTAAAAGTTGTGCAGAAAATAATTAGTGAAATAATAATCACAAAATAATAATAAATATAGTTATAAAAATCACAGGTGTTGTTATTTCAACTCTTGCCAAGTGTTTCATATATATTACCCCTAGATCTCAGAGTCAGCCTGGCAAATAGCTACTATTATCCTCATTTAAAAAACAATAAAAGGAAAATAAGGTTTAGAATTGTAAAGTGAAATGCTCAAGATTAAACAATAAGTGCAACACGTTTAGTCAAATCAAACTTAATATAGCTTAATTTCTAAGATCTTATGTTCTCAGAAACACTGTTCTGCCTCTTTCCATAATTTCAGTAGACAATGGAATAAGATGTTAATATTTAAAGCATGGCGCAAAATATAACAGTTTAACACAGGTATGAACGCCTGTTGTTATCTAATAGAAATGCTCTAGATAAAATACACCATTTAGCAATAAGTAAAATCTAAAGAAAGGAAAAGTAAGGAATATGAAGTCATACATTGAAAAGGAAATGTAAGTTAAACAATACTGACTAGCTAAAATGGATAATATCACTTTTAGTTCAGTGGTCACATGAGGACCATTACTGGAAGCTACTATTTTCACAGGAGATATTTCATGCCTATTAAGGAGCAAGGATGGGAAATTTATTAACAAAACTATATAAATAACAAAAATATGTCCATTGTGTCAGCAGAATAAAGGCAGAAATCTTGGATGAAGAAGAGTAATTGAAAGCAAGATGACTGACTAAAAATACAAGAAATATTAAACTGTGCTTTCTAAGAATACAGTCATTACTCTTGTTCTGAAAAGTAAAAGCATTAAAGTCTTCTGTGTCATTTGTAAGGATAAAAACATGCCTTGGAGATACTATCCTCCTTAAATAGTGGTGTTAAAATATATATAAAATGGAAAATTATGCCCAAGGAAATGGTCCTTACCTTTGGTAAAATTAATTGAATCCTCACAAATGTATTCATTTAATACACACTTTCTTAATATGTAATCATTATATTTTCCTACATAAAAATTCAATAATTCTAATTCCTATAAAGATAATTACTCCTTACTCTATCTACTGTTCAGACACAATAAATATAAGAATATAAATTATTCTACAGAAATAACTATGCCTTATAAATGCTTAAAACAACATTTATGCTTTAATTTATAACTTTGTTGTGTTTAATCACAAAATTTCTCTTCATGTCATCAATACATAGAAGATAATACATAGAAGATAATCTAGTACAATATAAAGAAAACATTTATCTTTAAAGTAGAATGCTTTTATCCTTAGAGCAAAATGTTTGTCACTATTTTGTACAGTAGATCTCTAGGTTTTATTCATCTTGCATACTAAAAGTTTGTACCCTTTGATTAATACCTCTTCATTTCTCTCTCCCCCACTCTCTGGTACCACTATTCTACTCTCTTCTTCTGTGAGTTGGACTATTTAGATTTCTCTTATAGGTGGTATTACATAGTATTTGTCCTTCTCTGTTAGCCTTACTTCACTTAGCATAAAGTCCTCCAAATTCGTCCATGTTATCACAAATGGCAGGATTTCTTTATTTTTTAAGCCTTAATAATATTCCATTGTATGTATATACCACATTTTCCTTATCCATTCATCTGTCACTGGACAGATGGCAATTGTAAATAATGCTGCATTGAACATGGGAGTACAGGTATCTCTGAGATTCTGATTTCAACTTCTTTGAATAAATACTCAGAAGTGGGATTGGTAGATCACATGGTAATTCTATTTTTAATTTTTTGAGAAACCCCCATATTTTTTCCATAGTGGCTGTACCAATTTACATTCCTACCAACACTGTTCAAGGAACTCTCTTTTCTTTACACCATCCTCACCAACACTTTTTTTTTTTTTTTGATAATAGCCATCCTAACAAGTGTGAGGTCACTTCACATCATGATTTTAATTTGCATTTCCCTGATGATTAGTGACATTGAACATATTTTCATGTACTCTTTGGCCACTCATTGGCTTTTTAGTTTGATGTAGCTCTGTCTATTTTTGCTTTTCTTGCCTGTGCTTTTGCTTTCATATCCAAGAAATCACTGAAGACCAAAGTCAAGAAGATTTTCTCTATGTATTCTTCTGGCTGTGTTATAGTTTCAGGACTGAAGGCTGAATTGTATGTTTAAAATTTTGCTAAGAGGGTATGTTATGTGTTCTTATAAAAAATAATAATAACTAGGGGAATGGGAGGAAATTTTTGGAAGTGATGGATATGTTTAGGGCATAGATTGTGGCAATGGTTTCATAGGTGTATGCTTATCTCCAAATCCATCAAGTTGTCTACATTAAGTACGCACAGCCTTTTGTATGTCAATAATACCGCAATAAAGTATTTTTTAAAAAGAACATAGCTTGGGGCACCAGAGTGGCTTAGTTGGCTAAGCCTCTGACTCTTAATTTCAGCTCAGGCCATGATCTCAGGGTCTTGAGATCAAGACCCCCCATCAGCTCTATGTTCAGCACAGAGTCAGCTTGAGATTCTCTTTCCCTATCTCCCTCTGCCCCTCCCCACCACTCATGCTCCCTCACTCTCAAATAAATAAATGAAATCTAAAAACAAAAAAAAAAGAATGTAGTTTATACCAAATTTTCAATTGACAAAAAAGGATTAGACTAAAAAATCCTTCTCCAATATCCTTTCCTTACTTCTTATTCCCATGTTTTCACAGACTATGTCTTAAAGACTATGAGAAAATTAAAAAGTATATTTTCATACTGAATATAAGCAATCATTACAATGCCCTACTACATTTGCAAGACTAAGCAAACATTTATCATGTGCCCCTCCCTTCCTCAAAAAGGATTATGTACAATAAGAATCATTAAAAGAAAGACCATGGATATAAATGTTAAGGAACAAGTATTTCAGGGACCTCAAGCTCTTATTTAGTTTTATAGAGATATACTGAAATGATTTGGCTTTCAGAGCTGTAATTAAAATTATGAAAAATTCCAAAGATTAGAGATTACAGAGGGGTCGGGGCAAGAATGGCGGAAGAGTAGGGTCCCCATGTCACCTGTCCCCACCAACTTACCTAGATACCTTTCAAATCATCCTGAAAACCTACGAATTTGGCCTGAGATTTAAAGAGAGAACAGCTGGAATGCTACAGTGAGAAGAGTTCACGTTTCTATCAAGGTAGGAAGACGGAAAAAGAAAGAAAGCAAGAAAGCAAGCAAAGCAAGCAAGTATCGAGTGGGGGAGGGGCCCCGCGAGGAGCCAGGCTAAGGCCAGGCAGCAAGTGCCTCCAGGACAGGAGAGCCCAGTCTTGGAGAAGCAGGAAATTTAACAAGCTACCCAGACAAAAAGGCACTTGCAGGGAACTCGAGCGGGATCACAGGAGGGGCAGTGGAGCCCCCAGGTTCCCGGGGTCACTAACAGGAACTGCGCCCGGGGATGGAGCATGCCACACACCGCTAGCTGAGCTCCATAAAGGGCTGGAGCACTAGCTGCAGGGCCTTGGGAGCACGATTCAGGAGGCGCAGGCCCTGGGGCCCAGGGCACCGGGGGACACAGCCCAGGATCCAGCACTCCTCTTGGAACAGGCAGAGGCCGGGAAGACACAGGACAGTGAAGATGCTCCTGCCGTGGGGTGCCCCAAGCTGTGCAGATCACTGCCCCAACCCCCAGAGTATCCAGGCCCCTGTGGACTAGGAGCTGCGGTAGTTACTGCAGGAGCTGACTCCAGGACTGGAGAGCTGGCCACTGCTAGTGGTAGTGTTTCTCCTTGTATCAACTTGTGCCTGGGACAGAGGAGGCCGACAGGGAATAGGGGCCTCAGAGGATAAACAGATATCACTGAGCCCTGCACCTGGCAGGGGGTGGGGCAGCTCCCCCAGGTGCAATCAGCACAGCAGGTCCCTACCCCAGAAGACCAGCTGGAAGGCCAGGGAAGAGCAAGTTCTTGAACAAGCAGCAATTAAAGCTCCAGGGGAAGTCGAAGGACTTACAGTATATAGAATCAGAGGAAAACTCTCCTTTGTTTTTGTTTTTGTTTTTGTTTGTTTTCCTTTGTGTTTTTGTTTTTGTTTTTTTGTTGTTTTCCCCATTTTTTTCTCTTTTTTTTTTTCTTTCCTTTTTTCGAGTACAACTTGTTTTTAGCCACTCTGCACTAAGCAAAATAACTAGAAGGAAGAACTAATCATAAAAGAAAGGATCAGAAACAGTACTCTCACCCACAGAGTTAAGAATATGGATTACAATTCGATGTCAGAAAGCCAATTCTGAAGCACAATTATAAAGCTACTAGTGGCTCTGGAAAAAAGCATAAAGGATTCAAGAGACTTCATGACTGCAGAATTTAGATCTAATCAGGCTGAAATTAAAAAGCAATTAAATGAGATGCAATCCAAACTGGAGTCCTAATGACGAGGGTTAATGAGGTAGAAGAAAAAGTGAGTGACATAGAAAACAAGTAGATGGCAAGGAAGGAAGGTGAGGATAAAAGAGAAAAACAATTAAAAGACCATGAGGAAAGGTTAAGGTAAATAAATGATAGCCTCAGAAGGAAAAATCTACGTATAATTGGTTCTAGAGGGTGCCAAGAGGGACAGAGGGACAGAAAGCATATTTGAACAAATAATAGCTGAGAACTTCCCTAACTAGGGGAGGGAAACAGGCATTCAAATTCAGAAGATAGAGAGGTCTAAAATCAATAAAAACCATTCAACACCTCGACATTTAATAATGAAACTTGCAAATTCCAAAGATAAAGAGAAAAATCCCTAAAGTGCCAAGAAACAAGAGATCCCTAACTTATATGGGGAGAAATATTAGATTAACAGCAGATCCCTCCACAGAAGCCTGGCAGGCCAGAAAGGGCTGGCAGGATATATCAAGGTCCTAAATGAGAAAACATGCAGCCAAGAATACTTTAGCCAGCAAGGCTCTCATTCAGAATAGAAGGAGAGATAAACAGCCTCCAAGATAGGCAGAAACTGAAAGAATATGTGACCACCAACCAGCTCTGCAAGAAATATTAAGGGAGACTCTGTAAAAGAAAGAGGAAGTCCAAAGAAACAAAAACAGGGGCTGAATAGGTATTATGATGACACTAAATTAATATCTTTCCATAGTAACTCTGAACATGAATGGGCTTAATGATCCCATCAAAACACACAGGGTTTCAGACTGGATAAAAAAAAAACAAGACCCATCTATTTGCTGTCTACAAGAGACTCAGTTTAGACCTAAGGACATCTACAGCCTGAAAATAAAAGGCTGGAGAACTATTAACCATTCAAAGGTCCTCAAAAGAAAGCTGGAGTAGCAATCCTCATATCAGATAAATTAAACTTTATCCCAAAGACTGTAGAAAGAGATGAAGAGGGACACCATATCATACTTAAAGGATCTATCCAACAAGGGGACCTAACAATCATGAATATTTATGCACCTAATGGGGGAGCTGCCAAGTATATCAATCAATTAATAACCAAAGTTAAGGCATACTTAGATAATAATACACTTATACTGGGAGACTTTAACACAGCGCTTTCTGCAAATAACAGATCTTGTAAGCACAACACCTCCAAAGAAACAAGAGCTTTAAGTGATACACTGGGCCAGATGGATTTCACAGATATTTACAGAACTTTACATCCAAACGCAGCTGACTACACATTCTTCTCAAGTGCACATGGAACTTTCTCCGGAATAGACCACATACTGGGTCACAAATCAGGTCTTAACCAATACCAAAATACTGGGATTGTCCCCTGCTTATTTTCAGACCATAATGCTTTGAAACTAGAACTAAATCCCAAGAAGAAATTCGGAAGAAACTCAAACACGTGGAGGCTAAAGAGCATCCTGCTAAAAGATGAAAGGGTCAACCAGGAAATTAGAGAAGAATTAAAAAGATTCAAGGAAACGAATGAGAATGAAAATACAACAGTTCAAAATCTTTGGGATACAGCCAAAGCAGTCCCAAGAGGAAACTACATCACAATACAAGCAACCCTCAAAAAACTGGAAAGCACTCAAATACACAAGCTAACTGCACACCTAAAGGAACTGGAGAAAGAACAGCAAATAAAACAAGAGTTAATAAAGATTTGAGCAGAACTCAATGAAATAGAGACCAGAAGAACTGTAGAACAGATCAACAAAACCAGGACTTGGTTCTTTGAAAGAATTAATAAGATAGATAAACCATTAGCCAGCCTTATTAAAAACAAAAGGAAAAGACTCAAATTAATAAAATCATGAATGACAAAGGAAAGATCAACACCAATACCAAGGAAATACAAACGATTTTAAAAACATATTACGAGCAGCTATACGCCAATAAATTAGGCAATCTAGAAGAAATGGACGCATTTCTGGAAAACCACAAACTACCAAAACTGGAACAGGAAGAAATAGAAAACCTGAACAGGCCAATAACCAGGGAGGAAATTGAAGCAGTCATCAAAAACCTCCCAAGACACAAAAGTCCAGGGCCAGATGGCTTCCCAGCGGAATTCTATCAAACGTTTAAAGAAGCAATACCTATTCTACTAAAGCTGTTCCGAAAGATAGAAAGGGACGGACTACTTCCAAACTTGTTCTATGAGGCCAGCATCACCTTAATTCCAAAACCAGACAAAAACCCCACCAAAAAGGAGAATTACAGACCAATATCCCTGATGAACACAGATGCAAAAATTCTCAACAAGGTACTAGCCAATAAGATCCAACAGTACCTTAAGATTATTCACCATGACCAAGTGGGGTTTATCCCCGGGATGCAAGGCTGGTTCAACACTCGTAAAGCAATCAACGTGATAGATCATATCAACAAGAGAAAAAGCAAGAACCATATGATCCTCTCAATAAATGCAGAGAAAGCATTTGACAAAATACAGCATCCATTCCTGATCAAAACTTTTCAGAGTGTAGGGAAAGAGGAAACATTCCTCAGCCTCTTAAAAGCCATCTACGAAAAGCCCACAGCAAATATCATTCTCAACGGGGAAATACTGGGAGCCTTTCCCCTAAGATCAGGAACACGACAGGGATGCCCACTCTCACCACTGCTATTCAACATAGTACTGGAAGTCCTAGCCTCAGCAATCAGACAACAAAAAAGACATTAAAGGCATTCAAATTGGCAAAGAAGTCAAACTCTCCCTCTTCACCGATGACATGATACTCTACGTAGAAAACCCAAAAGACTCCACTCCAAGATTGCTAGAACTCATACAGCAATTTGGCAGTGTGGCAGGATACAAAATCAATGCCCAGTAATCAGTGGCATTTCTATACACTAACAATGAGACTGAAGAAAGAGAAATTAAGGAGTCAATCCCATTTACAATTGCACCCAAAAGAGTAAGATACGTATGAATAAACCTAACCAAAGTGGTAAAGGATCTATACCCTAAAAACTACAGAAAACTTCTGAAAGAAATTGAGGAAGACATAAAGAGATGGAAAAATATTCCATGCTCATGGATTGGAAGAATTAATATTGTGAAAATGTCAATGCTACCCAGGGCAATTTACACGTTTAATGCAATCCCTATCAAAATACCATAGACTTTCTTCAGAAAGTTGGAACAAATAATCTAAAGATTTGTGTGGAATCATAAAAGACCTCGAATAGCCAGGGGGATATTAGAAAAGAAAACCATATCTGGGGGCATCACAATGCCAGATTTCAGGTTGTACTACAAAGCTGTGTTCATCAAGACACATAGTGTGGTACTGGCACAAAAACAGACACATAGATCAATGGAATAGAATAGAGAATCCAGAAATGCCCCTCAACTCTATGGTCAACTAATATTCAAGAAAGCAGGAAAGACTATCCACTGGAAAAAAGACAGTCTCTTCAATAAATGGTGCTGGGAAAACTGGACATCCACATGCAGAAGAATGAAACCAGACCATTCTCTTACACCATACACAAAGATAAACTCAAAATGGATAAAATATCTAAATGTGAGACAAGAATCCATCAAAATCTAGAAGAGAACCCAGGCAACACCCTTTTTGAACTTGGCCACAGTAACTTCTTGCAAGATACATCCACAAAGGCAAGGGAAAGAAAAGCACAAATGAATTATTGGGACTTAAGATAAAAAGCTTCTGCACAGCAAAAGAAACAGTCAACAAAACTAAAAGACTACCTACAGAATGGGAGAAGATATTTGCAAATGACATATCAGATAAAGGTCTAGTATCCAAGATATATAAAGAACTTATTAAACTCAACACCAAAGAATCAAACAATCCAATCATGAAATGGGCAAAGACATGAAGAGAAATCTCACAGAGGAAGACATAGACATGGCCACATGCACATGAGAAAATGCTCTGCATCACTGGCCATCAGGGAAATACAAATCCAAACCACAATGAGATACCACGTCACACCAGTGAGAATGGGGAAAATTAACAAGGCAGGAAACCACAAATGTTGGAGAGGATGCAGAGAAAAGGGAACCCTCTTGCACTGTTGGTGGGAATGTGAACTGGTGCAGCCACTCTGGAAAACTGTGTGGAGGTTCCTCAAAGAGTTAAAAATAGACCTGCCCTACAACCCAGCAATTGCACTGCTGGGGATTTACCCCAAAGATACAGATGCAATGAAACGCCAGGACACCTGCACCCCGATGTTTCTAGCAGCAATGTCCACAATAGCCAAACTGTGGAAGGAGCCTCGGTGTCCATCGAAAGATGAATGGATAAAGAAGATGTGGTCTATGTATACAATGGAATATTCCTCAGCCATTAGAAACGACAAATACCCACCATTTGCTTCAACATGGATGGAACAGGAGGGTATTATACTGAGTGAAATAAGTCAATTGGAGAAGGACAAACATTACATGGTCTCATTCATTTGGGGAATATAAAAAATAGTGATAGGGAATAAAGGGGAAAGGAGAGAAAATGAGTGATAATATCAGTGAGGATGACAGAACATGAGAGACTCCCAACTCTGGGAAACGAACAAGGGGTAGTGAAAGGGAGGTGGGCAGGGGGTTGGGTGACTGGGTGATGGGCACTGAGGGGGCCACTTGACTGGATGAGCACTGGGTGTTATGCTATATGTAGGCAAATTGAACTCCAAATAAAAAAACAAAGGTTAGAGATTACATTTTTGGATTCCAAAAGCCCTCTTTGAATAGTGATTCACAAGAGCATGGAATCATGCTTTAAAATTAGCAAGCCGAAATGCCTATTTCCATGGCTTTAAATAATAGTATTACTCAATATTAGTAAGACCAACAATTAGTATCAGAATATAAAGCATTTACTGATGAGAATTATGTACACTTTAAACAAGAATTAGAACTTTTCAGATGTTAATTTTTTTAAACCATCTGTAAATATATTTCATGAAAAATAGATCACAGTGATAAGGCTTTGTTTGTTGTCATTAAAAAAGTTACAGTTAATTGTTTTTGTGATGGTTCTATAATACAGTAAAAATTACCTTAAGATGAAGAAACACACTTTGTAATAGGGTGGCTCATTAGTTATGGAAAAGAAAATTAATAAGGGGAGAAGTAAACAAAAACAATAATTTTTAAAAATGTATTTGATCATATTTTAATACTATAATCTAACACTTTGGCCTTCTAGGAAAAAAAAATCTAGATTTTTTTTTAAGATTGTTATACGATCATGGTTATTACAGAAATGATTGTAAATATCCTTTTCAAAATAAGAAGCCACATTGAAGGGATCCCTGGGTGGCGCAGCGGTTTGGCGCCTGCCTTTGGCCCAGGGCCGGATCCGGGAGACCCTGGATCGATTCCCACGTCGGGCTCCCGGTGCATGGAGCCTGCTTCTCTCTGCCTGTGTCTCTGCCTCTCTTTCTCTCTCTGTGACTATCATAAATAAATAAAAATTTAGGAAAAAAAAAAAAAAAACAACAAAAGAAGCCACATTGAAGATGGAAATAAAGCTGGGAGTCAAAAGACTGGTATTTAAAAGTTCTATTAATTAAAGATCAAAGAGCATTCTATATTGCTAAGCTGATAAATATCCCATAGCTTGTCATGAATGAAGTAAAATTTCTTCAAATATCTAATTAGTATTTGCATCACAGACACTAATAATTCAGTGAAATATCTGAATAAAACATCAAATTGTCATTCAGTAGCAGTGTAACCACATAACATAACTTTTCCTGCTGAAGAATTCATATTTCATCCTGAAATTCTGAAAAGTGAACCTAAAGTCTATGAGATTTCAAACTTTTCTTGAAACCAGCAGTAAAGTGTCAAGTGCTGAAAAGTGTAATAGGATAGCAGTCAGGAGATTTAGGTTATAATAATAATTCCACAGACTTTTAACCTTAGGCAAGTCATTTAATTAACATTGGATTTGGTTATTAATTTGTCAAATAAGAGGCTAGGTCTCAAGCTCTGGTAGTTCCCATATCGGTTAAATGTCTATGAACTTGATAAATTAATAATAGTCACAGCTCTCAATTACCTTCTATGAAATTCCTATTTTGTGTCAATTGATAAAATAGACTCTTTGCATGGAATATCTTAATCTTCACAGTAGAAATATCTTCATTTCAGAGATTTGGAAACAGGCTCAGGCAAGGCAACTTGCCCAATAGCATACAACTAATAAATGCAGGAATTGGGATTCCATCTGAGCTCTCTCTGTCTTCCTGCCCTCATGCCAACTCGATCATACATCTGATTTTTATCCAATTGATCACAGAATATTCAATCCTTCAAGCTGTATGACAAAACTTAAAATAATTGCCCAACTATCATATAATGGCATTTAAAAAGCTTCTATTTGAACTATAATCATCAGTGATTCAATAAAGAAGTTTTTATTACTTACAGCTGTTCCAAGGATATGAGTCCTTTAAATGTTTGCTTATCTAGGGCACGAATTTCATTCTTGTACAGATATCTGAAAAACACATAAAATTCTATTAAATTATAAATTTGTATAGATACTACATTTCTTATATTAGGATTTTTAAACTGCAGTGTGGCTTTAAAGAGCTTAGGATGTTAATGGATTCTCTTAAAATCTATGGAGACTTTGATTTCATTTATATCTGTTCAAGTATCTGAGTAAGACAATTCCAAGGCTCTCATCTGATTCTCAAAGAAATCCTTGATTTAAAATATTAAGAACCACTGCCTTAGCCTCTAAAATAAAAATTCTGATTAATGAGGTCACATGTACTGGGTAGCAACTTCTCTAAGAAAGTGTGTGTGTGTGTGTGTGTGTGTGTGTGTGTTTTAAGATTTTATTTATTTATTTATTTATGAGAGACAGAGAGAGAGAGGCAGAGACACAGGCAGGGGCAGAAGCAGGCCTCTTGGGACTTGGGACTTGGGACTCCATCCCAGGTCCCCAAAATCATGCCCTGGGCTCAAGGTGGCGCTAAATCGCTGAGCCACCCAGGCTACCCCCCCCCCAAAAAAAAGTGTGACCACAATTTTTTTCAAATCCATTCTGTCATACAGAATATTTGAGCTAGGAGTTACATTTGCAAAACCAGCAAATATCATTGGACTCATCTGAAGGGGGATAAACACATATTAACAGATCTACAAGATATATTTTGGTTCTCCCATGGCTGCTGCTGCAAACCTACAGGAAAGGATACTGTTAATGGATTTACAAATATGATGATGCAACTAATCTGGCCAAAAGATTTGATGAAGACAATTTAGGTAAATATGAGCACTATGTCCTTTTTTCTTCAACTATGAGATGGCAAAGTCATTTCATTTTTAAGTCTCTGTGTGAATATTTTGTGAATGTCATGAAAGTGAAACCTGAGTCTTTTCTACTTGTGCCTCTGGGGACCTGAGGCTATCAGAATTCCTGAAACTTTCTACCAAGTTCCTCTGGAATGTACCTTTGCATAAGCTAGAGCTCACACTGATTTTGAATGTATCAGAATCACCTGGTTGTTTGTTAAAAACACTGACTCCTGAGCTTGCTCCCAAACCTACTCAATCCAATTCTCTTGGGGAAAGGTCTAGGAAATTGCATGTTTAACAAGTTTCCCAGCTGATTCTGAGGCAGTCTCTCTGCAGATGACTTAAAAGCCATAGAAATCACAATTCTAGTTGAAAATGAAAAAGAGATTGCTTTTCCAAAATGTGCTTAGTAAAGCTTTGGAAGTTCCAAATTACTTTCTCTTCCCACAGATTAGAACTTCTGTAAGTTTTTCAGACCAGTAGTGACTGATAGAGATTTATGTCTAACTGGAGATACTTCTTTAGCATTATTTGATACTATGGAAGATCTTTTTTTGACCTAAAATTTGAAAAATATAGCTACATGTTAGGATGGCAAAAAAAAAAAAAAAAAGAATTTTCTGGAACCATGTTTCTTCAACTAGCTTATGAGGAGTATTGATCTGTGGTCTCAGAAACCACTACTGGTTCTCAACTGTGGCTGTGATGTGGGAAACAAAGGCAGAAGAAAAATTATTAAATTTCCTTACTACCTACAGCCCATTGACAAGTCCTTGAAAGAGGCAGTGACATTCCTCTAGGAACTCAGCTGCCTCAACGTTAATACCTTGCTAAGGGCAAAAGGCAATCTTAGCCTGACCCCCACAATCCTTTAAGTCTACTTTAACATATAAAAATTCCTTTGGAAACTTCCTTTACCTCTACCCTCCCAAGATACATGTTGGCAATCATCCTCCAAGCATATGACCCTCTGATATACATCTGAAGAGTCTCATTACTGAGTTTTTACTAAATACTAATAACCTTTTCCTAACAATAGCTAGCCCCCTCAGGATCCTGGAAACTTTGTTTCTAAAGTACATGGAGGGTTATGCCATCCCTAACCCCCCTCTCAACTTGAAAGCATATGATGGACCACTCCCCATGACCCAGTATAGCTCTTTCTACCCAAGGGTCCTAGCCTGTGCTTTAATAAAACCACCTTTTTGCACCAACCATGTCTCAAGATTTTTTTCTTGGCAGTTGGCTTCAATGTGGGCGACCACGGACTAGCTGGAGTAACTGAACGAAACCAGGCCCGGACTTGCGTCCCTCATTCACTCAAAAGGCTCAGGAGCCTGAAGGGTGAATAGTTGTAGACGCTTGAGAAAGGGCTTGAGTAATGGTTCTCAGGGCTCGCTTGTACGTGATCGCCCACATAACACAATAGATACAACTTATTCTGACCTGGGCATAAATGTAAATAAGGGTCTGTGCTGTCCTTGCTGGTCTGTTTACCATATCTAATATTCCTTTGAAGTATGCACATCTGGAGCAACAAGCTTATCTATTTACCAAGGTCTCCTGGCATCTGTGAGTCTGTCTTGCATGCTGAGAAAGGGGAACTTTGGAGGGTTTCACAAACCTGCTAAAAATAAACACCTTCTTGGTTTTGTTTTGCTCATGCTATAAAATGTTGTAAAAACCTTGAATAAAGCTGGCACTGCTTGGACATCAACCACTGTGTCCCTCCTGTCCCCATCTCTTTACTTTTATTTTCCTCATCCCCTTATTCTCAGGACCCTGATCGTGTTGCTGCAGCACGCGCAACACTTCAAACCCTAATATCTTTGCTGTATCAGTTGTATGTGAATCAGTGTATAGGTATATGAATCAATAATATTTCTAAGATATCATTTTGAACTCTAACTCAGGGCTTATACTGGTACTGGGATACTGCTTCTGCAAACTCTAATTTAATAATGGGTCTGGCATGTGGAATAAACATTGGGATTCTTCAAAACTCCACAAATGATACTAATATGCAGAAAAGTTTAAAACCTCTCTTCCAGGGCTAGAGACCACATAAAAAGTATTTTGTAAATTTATTCCAGAAGATTCAGATACACCTCCCGGTAAGTACCCTCAGGCCATGAGAATGTCAAGGAACCACATTATTTTTCAGGTATCATATCTTCAGGCATAAAAAAAAAATTGACCCAATTTCTGTAGAGATGTGTATAAAAGCTTTAATAGCTTTTTAATTATTATCATATTTATATAATGATGAACTGCTTCATAAAATTAAACTACATTATCAAATATTCATTGAGGAATCTCAAAACTGAAAACTGGCCATATATACAGATTCATTTTAGACTTATATTTTATAGAAAATGATACTGAAAAGTGACCAAATAGTAGTGAAAAAAAGATGCAAAAGAAATTCTATAGTTAGATCTGTACATGTTGACTAAAATAATAAAGTATGCATTCAAGATATACTGCTACTTAGCAAGAGAACTTCCAGTTTCCTGTGGGATAACAGTAGCCACCTGAATTCAAATTTCTCCACACATCCTGAAAACGAACTAAGAGGAAAAAAAAAAGTCAGCCAGAATACAACCAATGCTATGACTGGGAGAAAAAGAAAATTAGTAACTTCAATTTACATTTAAGTAGGGGAAATACTAACACCAGCAAAATCAGTTCCAGAGGCTGCTTTGCAACAAAGGAATCGGGCAGGATTTTCCAGACAAGGGGGCTGGGAGGAGGCGGTGAAATAGGAAAGCTGAGAAAGTACCAACATGATGAAAATCTGAGGCCTGATGAAAATCAGAGCCCTCCCTCCTGGGAATTGACAGAAAGGGACTGAGAAAGTGAATGGGAGAGGCACCTCACAATTGTGAGGTGTCTTCTGGAGAAGTGGAATTAAAGGTAAAGATGGAAGAAAAAAGCCAAAGGGTCTTAGAGAGATAACATCATAGAATCTAAAGATAATGTTCCTGTAGAAAAGTAAACAAATAAGAATAGCTAGATGCACGCTAATAAAGAAAAGTAATGAGGAGACAAACTATAGCATATACTTTAAAACTCAATAAAGATTCTATAATTAAACCAGTGCAGTGACGGCACATGAATAGTCCAATGGGGAAAACAAAATAAAAGGTCTAGCTGTAGAACTAATTGTACATGTAAATTTAGTATATAAACAGATTCATTCTCAAAGCGTTGGTGTTGAGAAAACAATGAATGCTTTTATTAATGGAAATGGGGAAGCTTTTCTAACTATGACTCAAAATCCAGAAATAATTCAAAAATAATAAAACTTTACATAGCAAAATATTGTGTATCCAAGTCAAAAAAGAGCGAAAATTTTGAGAATTAAGATCACAGAAAGATTAAAATTTGAGAAGAAAAAGAAAATTCAATCATAAAATGGACAAGAGCCATTAGAGTGAACATTTAAAATGTATAAAAATGACCCAAAACGTGAAAGGAAATTAAACTACACTCATAAAAAAAAATAAAAAATAAAAAAAATACACTCATAATAAGATCTTTCTTCAGTCTCATTGTTAGTGTTTAGAAATGCCACTGATTTCTGGGCATTGATTTTGTATCCTGCCACACTGCCAAATTGCTGTATGAGTTCTAGCAATCTTGGGGTGGAGGCTTTTGGGTTTTCTAGATACAGGAACATGTCATCTGCAAAGAGGGAAAGTTTGACTACTTCTTTGCCAATTTGAATGCCTTTAATGTCTTTTTTGTTGTCTGATTGCTGAGGCTAGGACTTCCAGTACTATGTTGAATAGCAGTGGTGAGAGTGGGCATCCCTGTCGTGTTCCTGATCTTAGGGGAAAGGCTCCAGTATTTCCCCGTTGAGAATGATATTTGCTGTGGGCTTTTCGTAGATGGCTTTTAAGAGGCTGAGGAATGTTCCCTCTTTCCCTACACTCTGAAAAGTTTTGATCAGGAATGGATGGTGTATTTTGTCAAATGCTTTCTCTGCATTTATTGAGAGGATCATATGGTTCTTGCTTTTTCTCTTGTTGATATGATCTATCACGTTGATTGCTTTACGAGTGTTGAACCAGCTTTGCATCCCGGGGATAAACCCCACTTGGTCATGGTGAATAATCTTAAGGTACTGTTGGATCTTATTGGCTAGTACCTTGTTGAGAATTTTTGCATCTGTGTTCATCAGGGATATTGGTCTGTAATTCTCCTTTTTGGTGGGGTCTTTGGTTTTGGAATTAAGGTGATGCTGGCCTCATAGAACAAGTTTGGAAGTACTCCATCCTTTTCTGTCTTTCGGAACAGCTTTAGTAGAATAGGTATTGCTTCTTTAAACATTTGATAGAATTCCGCTGGGAAGCCATCTGGCCCTGGACTTTTGTGTCTTGGGAGGTTTTTGATGACTGCTTCAATTTTCTCCCTGGTTATCAGCCTGTTCAGGTTTTCTATTTCTTCCTGTTCCAGTTTTGGTAGTTTGTGGTTTTCCAGAAATGCGTCCATTTCTTCTAGATTGCCTAATTTATTGGCGTATAGCTGCTCGTAATATGTTTTTAAAATCATTTGTATTTCCTTGGTATTGGTGTTGATCTTTCCTTTGTCATTCATGATTTTATTAATTTGAGTCTTTTCCTTTTGTTTTTAATAAGGCTGGCTAATGGTTTATCTATCTTATTAATTCAAAGAACCAAGTCCTGGTTTTGTTGATCTGTTCTACAGTTCTTCTGGTCTCTATTTCATTGAGTTCTGCTCAAATTTTTATTAACTCTTGTTTTATTTGCTGTTCTTTCTCCAGTTCCTTTAGGTGTGAGGTTAGCTTGTGTATTTGAGTGCTTTCCAGTTTTTTGAGGGATGCTTGTATTGTGATGTAGTTTCCTCTCAGGACTGCTTTGGCTGCATCCCAAAGATTTTGAACTGTTGTATCTTCATTCTCATAGTTTCCTTGAATCTTTTTAATTCTTCTCTAATTTCCTGGTTGACCCTTTCATCTTTTAGCAGGATGCTCTTTAGCCTCCACGTGTTTGAGTTTCTTCCGAATTTCTTCTAGGGATTTAGTTCTAGTTTCAAAGCATTATGGTCTGAAAATATGCAGGGGACAATCCCAATATTTTGGTATTGGTTAAGACCTGATTTGTGACCCAGTATGTGGTCTATTCCGGAGAAAGTTCCATGTGCACTTGAGAAGAATGTGTAGTCAGCTGCGTTTGGATGTAAAGTTCTGTAAATATCTGTGAAATCCATCTGGCCCAGTGTATCATTTAAAGCTCTTGTTTCTTTGGAGGTGTTGTGCTTACAAGATCTGTTATTTGCAGAAAGCGCTGTGTTAAAGTCTCCCAGTATAAGTGTATTATTATCTAAGTATGCCTTAATTTTGGTTATTAATTGATTGATATACTTGGCAGCTCCCCCATTAGGTGCATAAATATTCATGATTGTTAGGTCCCCTTGTTGGATAGATCCTTTAAGTATGATATGGTGTCCCTCTTCATCTCTTTCTACAGTCTTTGGGATAAAGTTTAATTTATCTGATATGAGGATGGCTACCCCAGCTTTCTTTTGAGGACCTTTGAATGGTAAATGGTTCTCCAGCCTTTTATTTTCAGGCTGTAGATGTCCTTAGGTCTAAAATGAGTCTCTTGTAGACAGCAAATAGATGGGTCTTGTTTTTTTTTATCCAGTCTGAAACCCTGTGTGTTTTGATGGGATCATTAAGCCCATTCATGTTCAGAGTTACTATGGAAAGATATTAATTTAGTGTCATCATAATACCTATTCAGTCCCTGTTTTTGTGGCTTGTTTCTTTGGACTTCCTCTTTCTTTTACAGAGTCTCCCTTAATATTTCTTGCAGAGCTGGTTGGTGGTCACATATTCTTTCAGTTTCTGCCTATCTTGGAGGCTTTTTATCTCTCCTTCTATTCTGAATGAGAGCCTTGCTGGCTAAAGTATTCTTGGCTGCATGTTTTCTCATTTAGGACCTTGATATATCCTGCCAGCTCTTTCTGGCCTGCCAGGCTTCTGTGGAGAGGTCTGCTGTTAATCTAATATTTCGCCCCATATAAGTTAGGGATCTCTTGTCTCTTGGTGCTTTAAGGACTTTTTCTCTTTATCTTTGGAATTTGCAAGTTTCATTATTAAATGTCGAGGTGTTGAATGGTTTTTATTGATTTTAGACCTCTCTATCTTCTGGATCTGAATGCCTGTTTCCCTCCCCTAGTTAGGGAAGTTCTCAGCTATGATTTGTTCAAATATGCTTTCTGGCCCTCTGGCCCTCTTGGCACCCTCTGGAACCCCAATTATACGTAGATTTTTCCTTCTGAGGCTATCATGTATTTACCTTAACCGTTCCTCATGGTCTTTTAATTGTTTTTCTCTTTTGTCCTCAGCTTCCTTCCTTGCCATCAACTTGTCTTCTATGTTACTCACTTGTTCTTCTACCCCATTAACCCTCGTCATTAGGACCTCCAGTTTGGATTGCATCTCATTTAATTGATTTTTAATTTCAGCCGATTAGATCTAAATTCTGCAGTCATGAAGTCTCTGGAATCCTTTATGCTTTTTTTCCAGAGCCACTAGTAGCTTTATAATTATGCTTCAGAATTGGCTTTCTGACATGGAACTGTAATCCAAACTCTGTAACTCTGTGGCAGAGAGTACTGTTTATGATTTTCTTTTGTGATGAGTTCTTATTTCTAGTCATTTTGCTCTGTGCAGAGTGGCTGTGAGTGGACTGAGTCAAGAATATCAACCACGACCTAAGTAAATTTCACCCTAGGTGATTCTGCCAAGGTCAGAGACCAGAAATTGAAAACAAAGATCCGAATGAAATAAACCAAAAGGACCACTAAAGTGAAAAACAAATTTTATAACAAAGTAGTAAAAAATAAAAGTCTAGGAATCCCAAAGAAGAAGAGAGGGGGAAAAAAGAATAGAAAAGAAAAAGGAAAAAAGAACATAAAGGAGAAGAAGAGCAAAAATGAGGGACTGGGAGATGGTGGTGGTGACGAACTTGCAGTGGAGGAAGAATGTAGTCTACCTGAGGGCTCCTAGAGGGTGATCCTCTTGTTTCTGAGTATATTAAGCTCTTTATGTTAGAAGATGCTCAGTCCCAAATTTATATAACACAGAAATACTTATAGAAAGCCCCAACACTGGCCACCAAAACATAAATGAGGTAAAATAGGGGGGCAGAATGGGAATGAGGAATCTCACAGGATGAACCAGCATGGTATACCACTTGGTTCTGGGTGCATGCTGGTCATGTTTTAGGTGGTATCAACTTCCGCCATCATAGAACAAAACGAGGCAGAGAAAACAAAAAACAGAACACAAAAAAACAGACCTTTTATATCTCCCAAAATTAAGTTGAGTATGCTGAAGGGAATCTAGAAGTGGAAAATATATCTAGGACTTGTAATTGTAGAAATATGAAAGACAAAAAGGAAGAATCTTAAAAATGAAGAAGTGGTAAAATACTGTAGTGAAGGTGGGAAAAGAGAAAAAAATTTGGAAATTTACAGTCTGATATAAAAACGAGTTGTACTGGAAAACGGAAGGAAAAAAAAGGAGGGGTACCCTCTGGTTCTATATACTATAAATCCCTTGACTTCCCCTGGAGCTTTCCAGTGCTGCTGGGTCAAGAACTTGGTCTTCCCCTGTCCTTCCAGCTGGCCTTCTGGGGGAGGGTCTGCTCTGCTTATTCTCAGGTGTGTGCACCTGGGGGGATGCTCTGTCCCCCGCCAGGTACCGGGCTCAGTGGGAGCTGTTTACCCCATGAGGCCCCTGTTCCCTGGCAGCCCCACCTCTCCCAGACACATGGTGACACCAGGAGTAAAAATACCACTGGCGGTGGCCAGCTCTCCGGCTCTGGAGTCAGCTCCCTCATTATCTCTACAATATTTATGGCCATCTGAGCAGTTTTACTTTTATTTTGTTCTACTGCAACCAAGAATATCTAAACTGATATTATATTTTTAAAAAGAGAGAAGGACGATAAAAAGAAAAACCTCTATTTATTTTTCTATCTCTTCATCCTCCATGTCTCTGAAATTCCTTACGATAACATCTTCAGCAACGTGAAAACTGACAAACCTGAAGCTTTTTATTTTTAAAAATGACCACCATAGGTAGCCATCTTCTATCATTTCCCCTGCTTTTCAAATGTTTTCTAACAGTAGTGTGTATTCATACTACAACATCACATTTGACTCCCTAAGTCATTCTAATATCCAAACCAGACTTAGTGAAGGTCAAGCATTAGCTTTGTTTCATAACTCAAACATAGTTATATTGTTTATACTATCACATAGTATGTATTTTATGATTACAACACTGTTTCATAACTATATGAATATGCAATAGTCTTTATGAGCAAAGTTCACGTAGAAAACACATCTATTCTTACTACCTGGGGGAAAAGTTTCTTCTATATCCTAAAACTGTGTTCTGAATTATTTCAGAGGTAATAATCCATAATTTTCCAAAGATCTTAAACAGCAATAGAAAAATGACAATTAAAAATTTTATCATCATTTATCTCTGTCCTTTTTTGAAAAACTGCTAAATAATTTAAAGTACTGAAAGTAAAATTCTATTTATTAACATGTATTAAGTATTCCAGAAATACTTTCATTTGAAATTTAAATCTTGCTATTCAATAACAAATTCATTTCAGTTCTACCACTGGAGCCAAGAGCTTAATTATAATTTCTGATCAATATTTATTCACTTTGGAAATAAACTATTATAATGTTGCCAAAGATAAACTCCAAAAATACAATCATCAACTCAGAGACATCTTTACAGATTCAAAAAAATTTTTTAGGTAACAGATATATATGCAAAATTAATACATTGATAAAATTTATATTGATATGATTAATTGAATGTTTACACATCAAACAAAATACACCGCTGATAATGCCATTTCCAGAGATATTGTTTCCTACTGTAAAAATAAGAAAACTTAAAACAATGTTTGAAACTTTAGAAAATCACCTACATATCATCATTATAATAGATTCATTATAATGGAAAATTTTCTGGAGTTTGAGTTACAGAACATGTTTTAGAGCATTTTCCTCAAATGTTAACCTAATCTTTGCTTAAATATTTCAAGATTGTCAACTGAAAGAATATTGGCTCAAAATTAGAAGGCAGAAATGTGAGTCTGGACTCAGTGGTGGAATTCTCAGAAAATTAAGCTTATAAAGATACATTTCATTACATATGTAGTTAGGATATTAATATATCAAATCATAAGTCTATTGCAAGGAGTCAATGAAGGATTTATAAAAACTCTATAAGACACTATGCAAATATGTGATATTGAACATTAATATCAGTACAGAGTTTGGCAAGTGGGTGACAATCAAGAGATGCATTGAATAAATGAATGAATATATAAACTAATGAAAGTATTCTATCAGTAAATAATTTCATAAAAAGAAATCTGCAAGCCTGCTTCTGTTATATACCCAAAAGATTTGAAAGCAGGAATTCAGGTAGGTACATTTATAGCAGTACTCACAGTAACATTATTCATAATAGCTAAAAGTTGGAAAGAACCCAAATTCCCATCAACAGATGGGCATATCCATACAATGGAATATTATTGAGCCTTTAAAAATGAATCAAATTCTGATACATGCTACAACATGGATGAAACTTGAAAAATCATGCAAAGTGAAATAAGCCAGATGCAAAAGTCTAAATATTGACTTACTCTATTTGAGATACCTAGAAGAGGCCAATTTATAGAGACATAAAATAGATTAGATTACCAGTGCCTGAAAAGAGGGAAACATGGGAAGTTATTATTTAATGGGTATAGAGTTTCTATAGGGGATGATGAAAAAGTTCTAGAAATGGAAAACTACTTATGATTGTACAACATTGTGCATATGTATGTGCATATGTACATGATGCCACTGAATTGTACACTTAAAATGATTATAATGGTAAATTTTATGTTATATATATTTTACTACAATAAAACAGAAATTTTATGCATATATTGGAAAATGATGGTTATTAGCTATTTTTTTTTTTTTTGGTCAAAAAAACTCCCAAAACAACATACCAGCCTCTACTCCAACATGTGGGGTCTAATGGTAACCAGCACTCAAACTTCCACATCAAGGGCACAGAGAGGAGAAAAACTGCCCTAATATGTCCTGGTTGGCAAAGGCATGCCCTATCCAACAGGACCTGAGGGCCTGATGCTTAGAGAGAAGATGGTGGGAGAAAGTGCACTTGTGTAAGCCACTGGGACTCAGCATCCAGGTACCCTGGGATGGGTCCCTGAGTTGGGACTTGGAGGGTAGACTGGGATCCCAGTGATTACTTCTGGGGGACTCATAGTGATACCAAGGTTCACCCTACTCCAAAACATATTCTTTGTTCCACTAAAGCCAGATGTCATGGAACTCCTTACCCTTGATTCTGGGCAGGACCAGGAAGCCTGCTGATGAGAGACAGCAGGTAGGCCTGACTCCTGCAGACGTCCTGAGCCTCTTCCCAGCAGAGAGCCACAGGGGTCTGAATCAGACAAATGACCCCACCCCCACTGAGGAACCTCAAGTACAATGTGAGGAACTCCCAGTTCCAGGAGGATGGCCTGCTGGACTGGGGCGGGCTTCTCCTGAACACACAGACCTAGAAGTCAGGGAGGCCTGAGGGCACAAGGTGCACAGGGATGGAAGAGTACTTGGTTGGGTGATCTGAAGCAGAAGCTCCCAATGAAAGGGGGCAGGGTTACAGATAGTTTGAGCCACAGAGGGCTCTTGCTGGGACACATGGGTTAAATTTTAGAAGGAAAAGAAAAGAATATATATATACTGAAAAAGACACTCAAAAGTGTTTATAAAGATTTCTATCTCTGAGAAGGTAAAGTAGAAATCCTTTTCATAGTTTTCTTGGTAAGCATAATTTAAAAACATAGATATTATAAATAAGGCAAACATAAAAAGACTGAAAGGCATAGAGAAGGCAAATTTGCTAAGAATCTCAAGACTCAAGAAATAACACAACAGTCTCTGGGTTTTCTGTTTGGTCAGTTATTCCAGATGTTAAGCTGAACAGCCAAAAACCAGGAAATGTCAATGAATGCAGACAATAAAAAGTCACAATAAACAAGGGAATGGGAAAGTCTAACAAGACAGAAACTTTTGGAAAAGAACCACTCTACTCCAGCCAAACACCACAGAAAATCGGTGGCCCCATCCCCCCCGCCCCATGCCAGTAAAAGCCAAGCGAGGAGCTAGATCTCCAACCTCGTGAAGCCAAATGAGGTACCCAATACCCCCATAGCAGTATTGTTACAGGAGCTAGGACGTTCCTACCCAAACAATAAAAATAATGAAACCACCCCAAGGTGACAGTATAGACCACCTAAGAAGCCTAGACCTCTAATCCAAGGTAGCAATAAAGAGCTGTCCCTTTTGCTCCTGGTTGGGGTGGCATCAGGGGAGGCTTAGTGGACAGTCGTAGTTTTACCATCCTGAGGCACGAATGAAGCCACCCCCTCTACCTGGTGTCAGTGTAGGCCTTGTGGGAAGCAATAATGAAGCATTTATAATCCTCCCAGCAAGGAACAGTGGACGCCTAGTGGAAAACCAGAGTTCCCAACTCTGCCTAAAAATAACAAGGAGTCCCACTAGCACATGGATATCCATGGAGGCAAACTGGGGAACCTGGGCTTCTACCCCTACCTGACAGTAGAAAGACAGCCCCTTCCCAAACAAAGAAGAAGTCAGCTAAAACAGATTTAAATAAGACTCAGAGTCTCAACATAATACCCAAAAAGGTCCAGGTTTTAACCAAAAACCACTCACCATAATGAGAACCAGAGAGATACCAAATGTAATGAAAAAAGATAATAAATAAATGCTGTTATGGGTTAAAGTGTGCCCCACTCCCAACCCCATTCATAAGTTGAAATACCAACTTTCAGTACCTCAGAATATTTGAAGATAAGGCCTTTCTAAAGAACTAATTAAGGTAAAATAAAGTCATTAGGGTGGGCCCTAATCCAACACAACTGTCATCCTTATAGGAAAAGGTGATTATTATATTATATATTATATATATCTATGGACAGAGAGATGATGGCCATCTACATGCCAAGGAGACAGAGAGATGATGGCCATCTACATGCCAAGGAGAGGGAATTCTAAAAAAAAAAAAAGCAACTCTGTCACCCTTTTGATCTTCGACTTTGGGCCTCTAGAACTCTGGGAAAACACATTTCTACTGTTTAAGCCACCCAGTCTACAATTTTGTGTTATGGCAGCCTTAGCTGACTAATACAGATACCTACAACAATACAACAGTGAGGTTAGAATTCCGTGATAGAGATTTTAAGAGTCATAAAAATGTTTCAATAAGCAACTACAAACTGGAAACAAAAAAATAAAATCTCAGCTAACAAACAGAAAATATAAAAAGAACCCGAGTAAAAACTTTAGCATATAAAAATACATATATGGATAAAATTGAAAAAAAAAACAACAACTATTCTCCCTTTTGAGAGACAGTTCTTGGCCTGTTGCTGGGCCTTAACAGAGACTGTTGCTTACCCCTGGGCCGCCAAGTTACCATATGATCTGAGCTGTCCATCATGAGCTGTGTGTGGTCTGACCCACAAAGCCCTAAAGTTTGATACGCAGAGCAAACATTCCATCATCAAATGGAGGTGGTATATACATGATCAGCCCCAAGCAGTCCCTAAAGCCAAAAACAAATGACATAAAGAAGTGGCCAAATGCCCATGGTCCTACTCATGCTACACCACCCTCTCTCTCCCAGCCTGCAGCTATAGTCTCATGGGGAGTTTTCCTAAGATCAACTGACAGAGAAAGAGAAAACTCAGGCTACGGCTATCCACCCAAAAGTGCAAAGCTGCCACACTCTCTACCACTACCCACATTGCTTATTTCCCTTCTCTTTCCCCTTTTATTCTTCATTAGGTATAGTATTCCCACATTCATATCCCTGATAAAATTAATTACTCTGTCGATTTTTCCAATCATAAAACTATACAGGGTTGATGCACAGACTAGTGATACTGTGTACTGCTCACACATATAGGCGATAATAAATAATAGATCTGTGATGTGATCTCAATATCAGAGTGAAGGAGCAGGAAGGAATCACAGGAAGACACAATACCAGTATAATCCAGTAACTCAAAGATGACCGATAGGCATCTAATATGGAGGCCATCAAATACCACACATCAGGAACTTCACAGAACATGGTTTGAGGAGGTCATTAAGGAAGCTGAAGATGTAAGTGAAGTCAAGCCTTGTATATTTTACTTCAACCAAACAACAATGAGGAGTCACTGAAGGACCCACAGAAGAATGGCATGATCGGGAATTTGTGTTTTAAAAAGATGACTGGTCGTCCTTCAGAGTCAGAAGAGGAGCAGCTTTAACAACAAAATGAGGTTTTCTCATAGAGTGATGGGTAACATGGACTAAATGTAAGTCAGCACAGTGGGCATAGATAGGGAAAATACAAACAACACTAAAGCAAAATAGAACTTGACAACTAACTAGATTTAGTAGGAGAGGAATTGGGAGAAGGCCAGTATGCTGCATGGGTATTTAGTTTAGATTACTGTATGAGTCTGTCATCATTTCCCAAAATAAGAAGCATGTTTGAACATAGGAAATAGGCAGCAAGTTTGAAGAGCAAAAGATAATTTAGTCAAATTTAAATCATGCTGAGTCTGACGCTCCAATGGGACATGTCAAGTGTGTACATGCATGTGTATTTGAAAACATAAGACAATTTAGGCTCGGAATAAAGACTTGTGAGCCAGCAGCATCTAGATAATAACTGATACAATGGAAGTGGACGTTTTCAACCATAGTATGATAAAGAACAGAGCCTGGGATGGAACTCTAGGTGCAGTCTGAGACAAACCAGACAGAAGAGTGAAGGGAAGACGAGGAACACGAGAGATGTCACTAACACCAAAGATATTGTCAAGGGCATTGAATGGTCAACAAAAGGAAACTATTAGATATAATTAAACATAGTATATAATGGAAAATTTGCAATATATTTAACAACATGAGTGGCCTTTGTCAGAGAACTAGTAGTGTGGTAGGTACAGAGGCTGGTTTGGAGTGAGTAGAAGTAAGTAAGAGGTAACACCAAGTGAGACAGAGAGGCATACAAACTTCTCCTCTCCCATTATTTGGCCTTTGTTGAACTTGCCAAGTTTATCTCTTATCATACTCTATTTGGGCTCTACAATCTAATCATTAAAAGATAGTTGCCATTTCCCAAACATACCAAACTATGCCTTGTCTTTTCTCATAAATCCTCCTTTCAAGATTAAGCTAAAGGACTATTCCTTTCATCAAGTTTAACCTTCTTCCAGCCCTATGTGCCCAAGTGGATATGACCTCTTCTCCCTTTGTGAACATAGTACCCATTGCATAACTCTATTCTGGTGACTAAACCAGGACATGCCTGGTTGTGACTGCAACTTGGGCCTCACTCTAGGAAGCTCAATGTCAATGTGATGTATTGAAGAAATTGCCATAAGTTTTTCCCCATCCCTGGATTCAACCCTTTTGCCAGATGATTCTGTTGCTTTGCCCATCAAGAGGTGGAATCCAGTGCTTGAATTAGGTCCCGACCATGTGATTGGACTTGGGAAATGAGACACTAGCAAATATGACATAAGAGAGGCATGAAAAGCTCATCTCTGATGGCACTTAAGGTAAGATCACCATAAACAAGCACAGTCTAGTTGGCTAGAGAAAGAGAAACCACATGGAGGAAAAAGCCATCTCAGTTGACACTGTGCAGTTGCCAGATATGTAAGTAAAGCCATTATAAAATAAAGCTTCCAGCCTCAGCTGACCCAGTCTACACCAGAAGATCTGCGCAATAAACCCATAAGTCAATCATAAGAAATAGTAATTCATAAGTCACTAAGTTCTCAAGTAATTTGGTACACAGCAAAAGCTAACTAATACAGTGAACAAGAAACCCCATGGAAATTTCATTTATTTTGTTAGATTGTCATTAATGCTCAGGGAATATTCACAGGGGCCAGAAGTGGTGAGTTGTGTCCTTCAAGTTCACAGTATTAAAGGTGAAATTCTTCAATAGCACTCGCTTACCCAAGAACTCAACATTTATAAATTGCCCAATTCTGGAGATCCCTGGGTGGCTCAGCAGTTTAGTGCCTGCCTTTGGCCCAGGGCATGATCCTGGAGTCCCAGGACCAAGTCTCGCATCGGGCTCTCTGCACAGAGCCTGCTTCTCCCTCTGTCTGTGTCTCTGCCTCTCTCTCTCTCTCTCTGTGTGTCTCTCATGAATAAATAAAAAAATATTTTTTAAAAATTGCCCAATACTTTCACAAGAATATCTTTTTATCTATAGGTCACAAAAAGAATGTGGTAGACTCCAAATAAATTCAGAGACTAGAGAGAGATAGGAAAGACCAATGCTGAATATACAATTGCAAATGACATAATCAGCCAAAGATCTAAGAAGTTGAGTGTGTGCAGAGGGGGTAGCATTCAGAAATAGGAGTTCATGAGGACAACGATGCCAAGAGCTGGGATAGAAGCAGAAAGAAGCTATAAATCAGAGAAGAGATTCTGGGAACCAAACCCAGAAACAAAATTATGGATTTGAATGTGGAATACATTTCCTGTAAAAATACTACTAAATGATGCTCAGTGTATCTCAAACATGAGCAGATAGGCAACAGTTCTTACCTTATGGATAGTTTTTTAAAAACTGTTAAATGCTCATCAGTAATGAGATCATTACTACCTATATAGATGCCAAGATGTTTCTGAATAAATAAAAATTCATTTTGGAGTTTATCACTAGATTAATTCTAACTTGGTTAAGAATAATGAATACCAGGGGAATTGTTCATAACAGTTGCTGGTCTGCTAACCCAAAGAAAAGGAAGGTTTTTCTCTCAGTTTATCAATGCATCTTAGGTCCAAAATTCAGCTAACCCTAAATGAACTGGTCTCCAAAGATATATTCAAACAGTGATACTTTTTCTCATGAAACTAAAAGCAAAATTCATCCTGAGATATTCAATATCTTTTTGCCCAAGGGAATCAATGATACAATTTGGACCAAAACACATTAGAATTTCAGAAAAGTTCAGAAATACTTTTGTTTTAGAGAACAATATGTGCCCTCTTTTGTGTTTGGCAGGGCAAAGTTGCAATTCTGGTTTAATACAAAGTAGTTGCCTTCGGCCCAGGGCGTGATCCTGGAGACCCGAGATCGAGTCCCACATCAGGCTCCTGGCATGGAGCCTGCTTCTCCCTCTGTCTGTGTCTCTGCCTGTGTGTGTGTGTCTCTCTCTCTGTGTGTCTTTCATGAATGAATAAATAAATAAATAAATAAATAAATAAATAAATAAATAAATAAATAAAATCTTTAAAAAAAAATTAGCCTCCTGAATATACATGTACTAGAACTACTTCATGTAATATAAACACCTGAAATCCTTGGAAAAGGCACAATATAAATAACTGATTGATATACATTGCTGAAAAAGCTAATACATTTAATGGTGTATCTCCCTTTCTAAGAAATAATGAACTTAGCATAATTAAAAGTATTAGTCAAATATCAAGCATTTATTGATCACCTTATTTTCTCCTATTTAGTCAACAAATATTTAATGAGCATTTACTCCCTATGTTCTAGATGATGATATATATGATACATAAGAGGACTATGGCCACTTGCCTTTATAAAATCCAGTGGGAAGTCAGAAAATAGGTTTAAAAAATAGGGGGAGAAACATTAACTGTTATGGTAGACATGATAAATGAAATAAACAGGGTGCCCTGATAGGGAAAAAAGGAGAGGGTTGATTGACCTAGAGTGAGTCCTAGGGAAATAACATTAAACAAGACAGAAGATCACAAGGAAAAACCAACAAGCAGCATGTGTGTGACAGCCCATGACATAGGAGCTAAGTGCTTATTGTGTTTGGAAAAATAAAGAACAATGGATCAAATATAAAAAGCAAAAGAAAGAAATACATGAGATGGATTTACATGTATGTATGGATCAAAAACCATGACACGGGGGCAGCCTGGGTGGCTCAGCAGTTTAGCGCCACCTTCAGCCCAGAGTGTGATCCTGGAGACCCGGGATCGAGTCCCATGTTGGGCTCCCTACTTGGAGCCTGCTTCTCCCTCTGCCTGTGTGTTTCTGCCTCTCTCTCTCTCTGTCTCTCTCTATGTCTCTCATGAATAAATAAAATCTTTAAAAATTCTAGGACTTACAGGCCAAAATAAGGGGTGTTGCTTTTATTAAAATGAAATATGAAGCAGGGAAATAATGACTGCTTACACTAGAGTAGATGGAGAGATGGAGAAAATGACCAAATTAGAAATGTTTTTAGGATTGGAATGAACAGAGTGTGCCGAAGTAGCATACGAGAAAGGAAGAACCTAAGCATGATGCCAAGCAGCTCAAGAATAAGGGTGCTATTTACTGAAAAGAAAACAGATGTGTGCTGGAAGAGAACACCAGTTTGGGGAAGCATAGAACTCTGTCTGGAACTTTGTATGAATTGGACAGAAATACAAGCAAGACCCCAATTCTCAAGTATGTGGCCATTGAGACAATACACATACACATAGGGAAAGAAGTGGAATAAACACTAAGTACAATTAAATGTTAAATTAAATCCTATGAGTGATCCATCCAAAGATTCAGAATATTGGGTGGAAAATAAAAACTAGAGTTGTGCAGGAGAGGGAATGCGTAAGGAAAGTATGAGTATGAAAGTGGTCAAGGAAGGCTCCCAGGACAGTGAAAGGAGGCTGGAGTATTAGTGGCACAGACTGGGACAGGAACGGGGATTTTCTATGAGAAGAGCAGACATTCCCTCTCATCTGTCATAGTCATTAAATAAATCTACACCAAAAATCCCTCTCCAGCTCTGCAGACCCCTGTCCAGGCTGTTGTCATGCGTGGCAGTTCAGGAGACCTTGGCATAGCTTCCTACTATTTGAATCTTTGCCTCAAGCACACCTGTCCATTCTCCCAGAATGGCCTCTCCCCAACCACAGAGATGATCATTCCCTTCCTCAATAAATTCTCCCTGACATGGCACCATCTAGATTCTTGTGCAAAGGCCTTTCTGGTCTTACCCCTTGGTTCCGAGTTACAACTTACTTCATCTTTCCTTCTGTACTCACTGCTCTAACCAATACATGCCATCTCAAACTCAGAACTGTCCCTATGAATGCATTTTCCTCAAATTGTGTTTAATATTTCTGGCCAAAGTGGGGCAAGACAACAAAATTATAGTATACTTTATAGCTGATATCATAACAGAGACATTGTCAATGTTGACAGTGCTTAGCTTTGGTCAATGACTCAATAATTCCTAAACACCTCCTAATTTGAAGTCTAACTTGCCCATCACACTGGAAGACACAATTGGACTTCCTTCTGTTCTGATACTGTCCTGCCTTATGTGTACCCATTTTAATAAGACCTGTTGTCCTATAAATATGTGTGTCTTTATCTCCAAACACGTATATAGGTATTACTGATGTCTCTTCATCTTCATACACTACTACCTTCCCCACTGCCTATCCCAACATCACCACAGACCACCAAATTAATGAATTTCACCATATTTCAGAGTATTTGTGAATTCTGTCCTCAAAGAGTTCTTGTTTGCTCCAAGCATTTTCACTGGATCAGGTCACAGAAAGATAGTGGATAGCCAGCTTAAAGTATTGACACAAAATGGCACAGTTAGACCATTTTTAATCAACTCAAACTCTGATGTTTTCTTCTAAACCTTACAATTCCATCTTCTTCTCATCCAAACAGGTGCTGTCTGCATGAATAGGTCTTTTAGTCCACAACTTTCTTTTTCCTATGAACTTCTCTGATTTGAGAAGTAAACCTTACTTGTCAATGTTCTTGAAAATATGGAAAGATTTACTTCAGTGGCCATAAGAATGTGTTCACAACCTATTGCATAATGAAACATTTATAAATTATCCTTCCCCTTTCCTAAATGTACATCTTATAAAAGATTTGTATTTTTCACTTAATGGGTAATGTGTGAACTGGCTAGAGAATTGACTGGAAGTTTGGTGAAATACTTCTTACACGGAGCAGATAGTGCACTTGTGCATGTAATTGATCCAAGCCACAGTAATGCTGAATGTTCATTTTATCCAAAATTAAGTTCTTGCCAGTAACTATCATTTTACGAGATTCTTTCCCTGAATATTGCACTAGTAATGAGGTTTCTTCTAAGTCATTATTTACTGTTGTAAAGTTTTTAGGTTTTTTTTAATTAATTAGTTTGTTTTACTGTAGGGGTGATAACTCTTTACATGCCAATAAGTAAAGAACCACAAAACTGGGATTTCTCACACCACCATCGAGAAAGCTTGAAACCCTCTCAGTAATGTTTCTTATGTGGGGATGAAAACTGACATGCACCTGCTAGGCATGTTAGGTTGGTCATGAACAATTAGAACACCAAAAAGAATGGACCAACTCCAAGAATGAATCAGCACTTTAGGACTGAGTGATTAAAGAAAGTTGTAGAAGACCTTGCCTGTTAGCCTGGGGTATAACAATTGAATGCAAAAGGCCGTAAAGTCTCCAGAACTGAGTTGTAACATGAATTCCAGTGTTTCATAAAGATGCTGTGATCATTGTAGAAATGAAATGGAAGCAAAACGGTTAGGATAGCGTCTTTTCTTTAAAAAGTAACCAACTTTTTATACGAAGTACAAATGGGCATGTTTCTGTAAAAATGTCAATTACCTCTTTAAGATTCTTCAAAAGAGGAGGAGGGGCAAGACGGCGGGAGAGTAGGGTCCCCAAGTCACCTGTCCCCACCAAATTACCTAGATAACCTTCAAATCATCCTGAAAATCTCCGAATTCGGCCTGAGATTTAAAGAGAGACCAGCTGGAATGCTACAGTGAGAAGAGTTCGCGCTTCTATCCAGGTAGGAAGACGGGGAAAAAGAAATAAAGGAACAAAAGGCCTCCAGGGGGGAGGGGCCCCGCGAGGAGCCGGGCTGAGGCCGGGGCGAGTGTCCCCAGGACAGGAGAGCCCCGTCCCGGAGGAGCAGGAGCTGCACCGACCTTCCCGGGCGGAAAGGGGCTTGCAGGGAGGTGGAGCAGGACCCAGGAGGGCGGGGATGCCCTCGGGCTCCCGGGGACACTAACAGACACCTGCGCCCCGGGAGATGCGCCGAGCTCCCTAAGGGCTGCAGCGCGCAGGGCGGGACCCGGAGCAGCTCGGGGGGCTCGGGGGCGGCTCCGCGGAGGGGGCTGCGCGGCCCGGGAGCGCGAATCCAACAGCGCAGACCGGGAGCACAGGGCGCCGGGACACAGCCCAGGATCCGGCCTCCCCCGGGACAGGCAGAGGCCGGGAGGGCCCAGGACAGCGAGGACGCTCCTGCCCCGAGCTGAGCAGATCAGAGGCCCCGCCCCGGAGCCTCCAGGCCCTGCAGACGGAGAGCTCCGTGGTGACTGCGGGAGCTGACTCCAGGGCTGCAGAGCTGGCCCCGCCACTGCGGTTGTTCCTCCTGGGGCCTCACGGGGTAAACAACCCCCCACTGAGCCCTGCACCAGGCAGGGGCAGAGCAGCTCCCCCAAGTGCTAACACCTGAGAATCAGCACAACAGGCCCCTCCCCCAGAGGACCAGCTAGAGGACAAGTTCCAGGGGAAGTCAAGGTACTTAAAGTACACAGAATCAGAAGATACTCCCCCGTGGGTTTTGTTTTTGTTTGTTTGTTTGCTTGCTTCCCCCACCCCTTTTTTCTTTTTTCTTTTTCTCTCTTCTTTCCTTCTTTCTCTCCTATCTTTTTCTCCTTTTCCCAATACAACTTGTTTTTGGCCACTCTGCACTGAGCAAAATGACTAGAAGGAAAAACCTCACCTCAAAAGAAAGAATCAGAAACAGTCCTCTCTCCCACAGAGTTACAAAATCTGGATTACAATTCAGTGTCAGAAAGCCAATTCGGAAGCACTATTATACAGCTACTGGTGGCTCTAGAAAAAAACATAAAGGACTCAAGAGACTTCATGACTGCACAATTTAGATCTAATCAGGCAGAAATTAAAAATCAATTGAATGAGATGCAATCCAAAAATCTAACGACGAGGGTTAACGAGGTGGAAGAACGAGTGAGTGACAAAGAAGACAAGTTGATGACAAAGAGGGAAACTGAGGAAAAAAGAGACAAACAATTAAAAGACCAAGAGGATAGATTAAGGGAAATAAACGACAGCCTGAGGAAGAAAAACCTACAATTAATTGGGGTTCCCAAGGGCGCTGAAAGGGCCAGATGGCCAGAATATGTATTTGACCAAATCATAGCTGAAAACTTTCCTAATCTGGGAAGGGAAACAGGCATTCAGATCCAGGAAATAGATTCCCCCCTAAAATCAATAGAAACCGTTCAACACCTCGACATTTAATAGTGAAGCTTGCAAATTCCAAAGATAAAGAGAAGATCCTTAAAGCAGCAAGAGACAAGAAATCCCTAACTTTTATGGGGAGGAGTATTAGGGTAACAGCAGACCTCTCCACAGAGACCTGGCAGGCCAGAAAGGGCTGGCAGGATATATTCAGGGTCCTAAATGAGAAGAACATGCAACCAAGAATACTTTATCCAGCAAGGCTCTCATTCAGAATGGAAGGAGAGATAAAGAGCATCCAAGACAGGCAGGAACTGAAAGAATATGTGACCTCCAAACCAGCTCCGCAAGAAATTTTAAGGGGGACTCTTAAAATTCCCCTTTAAGAAGAAGTTCAGTGGGACAATCCACAAAAACAAGGACTGAATAGATACCATGATGACACTAAACTCATATCTTTCAATAGTAACTCTGAACGTGAACAGGCTTAATGACCCCATCAATAGGTGCAGGGTTTCAGACTGGATAAAAAAGCAGGACCCATCTATTTGCTGTCTACAAGAAACTCATTTTAGACAAAAGGACACCTACAGCCTGAAAATAAAAGGTTGGAGAACCATTTACCATTCAAATGGTCCTCAAAAGAAAGCAGGGGTAGCCATCCTTATATCAGATAAACTAAAATTTAACCCGAAGACTGTAGTGAGAGATGAAGAGGGACACTATATCATACTTGAAGGATCTATCCAACAAGAGGACTTAACGATTCTCAATATATATGCTCTAAACGTGGGAGCTGCCAAATATTTAAACCAGTTAATAACCAAAGTGAAGAAATACTTAGATAATAATACACTTATACTTGGTGACTTCAATCTAGTTCTTTCTATACTCGATAGGTCTTCTAAGCACAACATCTCCAAAGAAATGAGAGCTTTAAATGATACACTGGACCAGATGGATTTCACAGATATCTACAGAACTTTACATCCAAACTCAACTGAATACAGATTCTTCTCAAGTGCACATGGAACTTTCTCCAGAATAGACCACATACTGGGTCACAAATCGGGTCTGAACCGATACCAAAAGATTGGGATCGTCCCCTGCATATTCTCAGACCATAATGCCTTGAAATTAGAACTAAATCACAACAAGAAGTTTGGAAGGACTTCAAGCACGTGGAGGTTAAGGACCATCCTGCTAAAAGATGAAAGGGTCAACCAGGAAATTAAGAAAGAATTAAAAAGATTCATGGAAACGAATGAGAATGAAGATACAACCATTCAAAATCTTTGGGATGCAGCAAAAGCAGTCCTAAGGGGGAAATACATCGCAGTACAAGCATCCATTTAAAAACTGGAAAGAACTCAAATACAAAAGCTAACCTTACCCCTAAAGGAGCTAGAGAAAAAACAGCAAATAGATCCTACACCCAGCAGAAGAAGAGAGGTAATAAAGATTCAAGCAGAACTCAACGAAATCGAGACCAGAAGAACGGTGGAAAAGATCAACAGAACCAGGAGTTGGTTCTTTGAAAGAACTAATAAGATAGATAAACCATTAGCCAGCCTTATTAAAAAGAAGAGAGACTCAAATTAATAAAATCATGAAAGAGAAAGGAGAGATCACTACCAACACCAAGGAAACACAAACAATTTTAAAAACATATTATGTACAGTATACGCCAATAAATTAGGCAATCTAGAAGAAATGGATGCATTCCTGGAAAGCCACAAACTACCAAAACTGGAACAGGAAGAAATAGAAAACCTGAACAGGCCAATAACCAGGGAGGAAATTGAAGCAGTCATCAAAAACCTCCCAAGACACAAAAGTCCAGGGCCAGATGGCTTCCCAGGGGAATTCTATCACCGTTTAAAGAAGAAACCATACCTATTCTACTAAAGCTGTTTGGAAAGATAGAAAGAGATGGAGTACTTCCAAACTCGTTCTATGAGGCCAGTATCACCTTAATTCCAAAACCAGATAAAGACCCCACCACAAAGGAGAATTACAGACCAATATCCCTGATAAACATGGATGCAAAAATTCTCAAGAAGATACTAGCCAATAGGATCCAACAGTACATTAAGAAAATTATTCACCATGACCAAGTAGGATTTATCCCCGGGACACAAGGCTGGTTCAACACTCATAAAACAATCAATGTGATTCATCATATCAGCAAGAGAAAAACCAAGAACCATATGATCCTCTCATTAGATGCAGAGAAAGCATTTGACAAAATACAGCATCCATTCCTGATCAAAACTCTTCAGAGTGTAGGGATAGAGGGAACATTCCTCAACATCTTAAAAGCCATCTACGAAAAGCCCATAGAAAATATCATTCTCAATGGGGAAGCACTGGGAGCCTTTCCCCTAAGATCAGGAACAAGACAGGGATGTCCACTCTCACCACTGCTATTCAACATAGTACTGGAAGTCCTAGCCTCAGCAATCAGACAACAAAAGGACATTAAAGGCATTCAAATTGGCAAAGAAGTCAAACTCTCCCTCTTCGCCGATGACATGATACTCTACATAGAAAACCCAAAACCTCCACCCCAAGATTGCTAGAACTCATACAGCAATTTGGTAGCGTGGCAGGATACAAAATCAATGCCCAGAAATCAGTGGCATTTCTATACACTAACAATGAGACTGAAGAAAGAGAAATCAAGGAGTCAATCCCATTTACAACTGCACCCAAAAGCATAAGATACCTAGGAATAAACCTAACCAACTAGGTAAAGGATCTATACCCTAAAAACTATAGAACACTTCTGAAAGAAACTGAGGAAGACACAAAGAGATGGAAAAATATTCCATGCTCATGGATTGGAAGAATTAATATTGTGAAAATGTCAGTGTTACCCAGGGCAATTTACACGTAATGCAATCCCTATCAAAATACCATGGACTTTCTTCAGAGAGTTAGAACAAATTATTTTAAGATTTGTGTGGAATCAGAAAAGACTCCAAATAGCCCGGAGAATTTTAAAAAAGAAAACCATATCTGAGGGAATCACAATGCCAGATTTCAGGTTGTACTACAAAGCTGTGGTCATCAAGACACTGTGGTACTGGCACAAAAACAGATACACAGATCAATGGAACAGAATAGAGAACCCAGAAGTGGACCTTGAACTTTATGGTCAACTAATATTCGATAAAGGAGGAAAGACTATCCATTGGAAGAAAGACAGTCTCTTCAATAAATGGTGCTGGGAAAATTGGACATCCACATGCAGAAGAATGAAACTAGACCACTCTCTTGCACCGTACACAAAGATAAACTCAAAACGGATGAAAGATCTAAATGTGAGACAAGATTCCATCAAAATCCTAGAGGAGAACACAGGCAACACCGTTTTTTAACTCAGCCACAGTGACTTCAAAAGAAACAAAAGCAAAAATGAACTATTGGGACTTCATCAAGATAAGAAGCTTTTGCACAGCAAAGGATACAGTCAACAAAACTAAAAGACAACCTACAGAATGGGAGAAGATATTTGCAAATGATGTATCAGATAAAGGGCTAGTTTCCCAGATCTATAAAGAACTTATTAGACTCAACAGCAAAGAAACAAACAATCCAATCATGAAATGGGCAAAAGACATGAACAGAAATCTCACAGAGGAAGACATAGACATGGCCAACATGCACATGAGAAAATGCTCCGCATCACTTGCCATCAGGGAAATACAAATCAAAACCACAATGAGATACCACCTCACCCCAGTGAGAATGGGGAAAATTAACAAGGCAGGAAACCACAAATGTTGGAGAGGATGCGGAGAAAAGGGAACCCTCTTACACTGTTGGTGGGAATGTGAACTGGTGCAGCCACTCTGGAAAACTGTGTGGAGGTTCCTCAAACAGTTAAAAATAGACCTGCCCTACGACCCAGCAATTGCACTGTTGGGGATTTACCCCAAAGATACAGATGCAATGAAACGCGGGACACCTGCACCCCGATGTTTCTAGCAGCAATGTCCACAATAGCCAAACTGTGGAAGAAGCCTCGGTGTCCATCGAAAGATGAATGGATAAAGAAGATGTGGTTTATGTATACAATGGAATATTCCTCAGCCATTAGAAACGACAAATACCCACCATTTGCTTCAACGTGGATGGACCTGGAGGGTATTATGCTGAGTGAAGTAAGTCAATCGGAGAAGGACAAACATTATATGTTCTCATTCATTTGGGGAATATAGATAATAGTGAAAGGGAATAGAAGGGAAGGGAGAAGAAATGTGTAGGAAATATCAGAAAGGGAGACAGAACATGAAGACTCCTAACTCTGGGAAACAAACTAGGGGTGGTGGAAGGGGAGAAGGGCGGGGGGTGGGAGTGAATGGGTGATGGGCACTGAGGGGGGCACTTGACGGGATGATCACTGGGTGTTATTCTGTATGTTGGTAAATTGAACACCAATAAAAAATAAATTGAGTATAAAAAAAAAAAGATTCTTCAAAAGAAAAGTTGCAGCACTCACTGTGTACTTAGACAAATGTCCTAGTTTCTTCCTTCAGCCTCCACATAAGCATATGTGTCATGACCTCCCAACTTTCAATTTACCTGCATGCACTGGTTTCTGGGTCAAAACAGGGACTTATTTAAAATATCTTTATTCTCAATTACTTGTTATAAACAAAAGAGCATCACAATTGTCAACATATTTGTGAGCTAGTTTTTCCAAACTTTGGATCTTATCCAGGTTCATTAAAGTTTCTAGTTATAATGTGTTCACTGGCTTCAGAAGGTCTTGGTTGGCTGAGTTGTTGATATAAAACGCTTCTCTTGGATCTATGCAATTTGTATAATTATCAATTAATTAGATTTGAACGTGAAAGTTGGACAAACTTTTGTTTTTATTTTTTTCCAATTTAAATTTTTTGTGGCAGGGATGGGGGATAAAAATATACATAAATATTCAAATGTGCTCAGATGAATAATCTGTTGAAAGCAACAACTGACTTCACTTAGAAATGTTTGAATGTGTTTTATGTAAAGGTTGACAGTGGTTTTCAAGAAGATAAGTAATTACTTTGGTTAAAACAAACAAAAAAGCAAAAATAATCTATTAACACCATAAGTCATTGTTGATCTTTTTTGCAACTTACAGATAAAGCAAATTTTCAAGTCCTTCAAAAGCATTTCTGGAAATCTGTCTGATTTGGTTGTTGTTCAGGAGACTGAAAAAATAAAGACAAACAAAGATTCCAGAATGAGAAACAGATTCTGCAAATATTACAATAGTTCCACTAGAAATAGTGCTTTATTTACTAGTAGAAAAGTATTTACAAATATGTTCACTAAATTTACAAATTTAAAAATATTCTATTCAAAAAGGCTACATTAAATGTTAGTCTGTCACAAAGGACTTCAAAAATGATTTGTATTTATAAAGTTACCCTAAAATATCCTTAAAAGAAGACTATAAACCCTAGGATAAAATTCCTGTTTTCCTGAAGCCTACCGTTTAAAAGGAAAATTATCAACATAGTCACAATGACAAAGGAATATATTTCTAAATAAACAGATGGAGGCTGAGGCTGAACCATTTTCCTTGGAAAAATAAATATCACTGCTCTTGGCAAACAGTGAACTTTCACTGTGTATTTGTTGAACTGTCAAACTGACGGTCAATTATACCATAGGAAGTGAGGCTCTTATTATAGTAGTATCAAATGGTCCAAAACTGACTTCTAAAAAACCCAGGGAGAAAAATAACAGGTGGTAAAAATAAATTGGATTTGAACAGTAAAACAAGTTACAGAAAAATCACCTCTCAACAACTTTGAATATTTTAGAAAAAACACTCTGGCAAATAAAAATTATAGATTTTTTTTCCCTGGTAAATACACTTTAAATTTCTTTTGAATTTAAATTATTATGACAGGGCAGCCTGGGTGGCCCAGCAGTTTAGCACCGCCTTCAACCCAGGGCGTGATCCTCAAGACCGAGGATCGAGTCCCACATTGGGCTCCCTGCATGGAGCCTGCTTCTCCCTCTGGCTGTGTCTCTGCCCCTCTCTCTCTCTCTCTCTCTCTCTCTGTCTCTGTGTGTGTCTCTCTCATGAATAAATAAATAAAATCATAAAAAAATAAAAAATAAAAAATAAATAAATTATTATGACACGTCTAAATGTACAGGAAATATCACTAATTGAATTGGCATCCATTTTTCTGAATATACTATACCATTTAAATACTTCAAAGTTTCTAAAATCTACTGCCAGAATAAAATGCTAGAGGATTCACTTTTAATGTAAGAAAATATTTGCTTTGTGCTTTTTTTTTTGGTATGACTCATTAGGAAAACAGAAGTGTTTTGGCTAATGGAGTAGGTGGTTATTTTAGTCATTGTACACAGAGAGACAGCCTGCAGACCCCAAACTTGACTGCCACTAACCTACTTAGACATTCCTCACCTCTAAAGGTTCAGTCTCACAATTCCCTAAATAGCTTTTGAAGCCACTATCCAACACCCCACCTATGGTACCAAAGTCACTCCTTACCATTATTTGCCTAGTATTCCAGCCATCAGGAGATAGAACAATCAATCTACAGTGTCCATTAGAGGTGATGTCATACAGAGATAATGTCCATTTTTATGGATAGTTCTTAGCTTCAGTCAATGATCCCATTAACTTTATAGTCTACCATGTGTTCAAGAAATTTTGAAGCTGACTGAAAGCAACACAGTTAATATCTAATTAATACCAGTCACATTATCCTGAGAAAATCTGTTATTTTTACTTACTCTTTCTGTACATTCTTAAAGTTCAAAATCCATTACTACACTTCTTTAGATCCCCAAAACACCACTATATATCTATTTTTACTTGAAGAATGACTATTCTGTCCCCAAATTTTATTAAATACATGCACCAATGCATATAGAAAAAAGTATATGTATGTATGCACACATGTATATATTTAGATATATTTATATGCATATGGGTGCACATAGATATATATGCATCCATGTACACAGGTGCATCTTTGAATGTGTATACATGTACCTTTGTGCATATGTCTCTGTATATACATATACTACATAGGTGTGTAATTTGTGCATCTTCTAGGTGATACGTTTGTATGTGTGGTACCTGATATGTGTATACAGTCTTAATCGCATCTGAACCACAGGATATAGGAGATTTACTATTTCCTTAATTCTTCCAAGGATGGTGCCTCGGAAAGGAATTGATGCATTTAATACAAAGGATGCCACCTGGGTGGCTCAGTGACTGAGTGTCTTCAGCTCAGGGCATGATCCTGGAGTCCCAGATTAATGAAGTCCCGGATGGAGTCCCAGATAGGCCCCTCTGCATGGAGCCTGCTTCTCCCTCTGCCTATGTATCTGCTACTCTCTCTGTGTTTCTCATGAATAAATAAATAAAATCTTAAAAAAAAAAAAACCCACAAAGGACACTTTGGTCATTAGTGCTTCATTCTCTTTCGATACCACAACTTAAAAAGGGAAAGATACTGTTTAATCATAATTCATCTTTCTTCAGTATATAAAATGTGCTCAAAGCCTATGTTTCTGCATAATCTATGCAGTTATCTAAATTTTTATAAAAATAAAAGCATTGAATTTCTAAAAATGCACTGAAGTTTTTATTTCTTGAACATTATAATTTGATATGAATGTCAGTAATCTAAAGTATGATATCAAGCAACTTAACTCATAGGTTTTCTTGGAAATGTTTTTATTGCTGGCAAGAAACAAATCCATTAAAGTGGTTCACAGTTGAATGTGTTTTCCAATCACAAGTACATATATCTTGTTAAGGTTTATTCAAAACATGTTTTCCATCAAAACATCTGTGTTATAATTTTAATGGATATTTTCTAACAATGTTTTGGTTAAGTGATTATAGAGACTGTCATGTATATTATTTTTTGTTTTATTTTTTATAAAGGAGATATATTCAAAATTTATGAGTGATTCAACTGACATTCAGGGCATAAAACAAATCTAACACCCTTTCACAAAAAGTCAAAGCAAGCTTGAGGAAATGCATGGTTATATTTTATATCCTAATAATGCCTATGATGTCAAGGAAGGGGGAAAAAAGTAGCAAAGAAAGCTCCCAAGAAAAATGTTATACTTTTATTGTGGAAATTAAGTAATTCCTGAAAACAGAAGATCTGTGATCCTGATGATCGAAACCTTGGGGGATCAAAACGAGCAATAGACCAACAGGGCCATTTTATTAACTGCATCTTTCATTGCTGGAACAGTGTCTTCACACAGCATGCACACACACACACATTTGTACACTTTGATACATACAAATGTGTACTGTGTGGGTAGAAATATTTTGTTAAAAAGCAATTAGTAGCTATTAGGAAAGATAAAAGTTTTTTGCATGGTTATATATTCATCAAAGTGGAGAGAAGAAAAATTGAGCTTTCTCCTGTGTCAAATAAAATTTCCATTCAAGGTAATGCCAAGAGTTACTCTGTAAGTGAATCATTATACCTACATTTAAATACAAATAAGAAAGGGATTTTTTTGTAAGTGCCAATAATAATGTTAATCTGCTTCTGCTTTATAATTATGTTTACTTTTCATTTGGACACTTCAGACATATGGTTCTGCTACCCTTCACATGGCAGGAATGTGCACTTCATTTCCATGCTTATTACAGTAAACAGTCTAAAACTTTCAATAACCATAAACCATGATTCCTGAGTTATTTGCATAGTTACCAAGTAAGAGATTTTTGGCCAAAGTTAGTAATAACTATCTTTTGAAAATCTGCCGCTGCTAATATCACTAAAAATATTTACATTATTATAAACACCACATAAATCATTTATAATTGAAAAGAGTTAAAAAAAAAGAAAAGAAAAAAGGGGAAAGAGTGGGAGAGGAATGGAAGAAAAAATCAGGCAGATTTAAAGAACATACTTAAAATAAAGAACATACTTATTCAACTGGTTGTATCAACTCTTCTTCATGCATATTGATCAAAGGCAAAAGCAGATTTACATGTGAAATCTCTCTGTGAATGACAAATTCTTTCACAGATCCAATAGATAAGCTTCCTCTCTATCTTTTTGAAATTTCGAGACTTCAAAATTCAAATAGTCTGATGTAGCTATTTTGAAAATTTATACTGATGGTCATGTGTTTTTTTTCTGTAAATTAACTAAATAGATCATTTCTCTGTATTTCTGTACTTGATTCTTTGTCTTTATTAATTTGTTAAGAACTCATTGCCTGTAAAAAATTAATTCTTAATATATAAAAATTATAACATGTTAGAAATAGTTTTATATATTAATTTTTAATATATAAAAATTATAACATGTTAGAAATGTTTTATATATTAATTTTTAATATATAAAAATTATAACATGTTAGAAATAGTATTTCAAAGTATAGTTTGTACTTTCAGCTCCCTTTATTACTTGTATCATACAGATGTTTTAAATCTTTATTTAATGAAATTTATTAGTCATTTCTTTCATAGCTTTGAGATTTTATATCATGCTTAGGCTTGCCCAAATCTAAAATTACACTAAAAGCTTGTTTTTACTTAAGCTATTGTGGTTTTACTTTAATGCTTAAATATTTGACTTATCTGGAATTAATTTTTATTTTTTTCCAAATTATGTATTGTCATTATTATTGACTGACATAGCCATATTTCCTATGTGATTTGCAATGTTAATATCATGTACAAATCTCTGACATCCACTGGGTCTACTTTGAGACAAATTACAATGGAAATATTTTAAATGTTGTTGTTTTCGGTTTTATTTTCTATATAGGGTAGTTTCTATCCTTCTATATAGGGTAGTTTCTTTTTCTTCTTTTTTGCTATTTTAATGGTTATTTTCACAGCCACGACCCCACCCCACCATGCCCACTCCCACCCTCATGTATTTTAGGAACATTTTTCAAATTCAATGTGCTGGCTTCACTGCACATATATGAATTTTTTAAAAAATCCTTTGGATACTTTAATTAACATTTAAATTTTACCGTATTGACTTTACCTATCTAAAAATGTGATCTGTCTTTCCACTTATCTAAGTTGTCTATCTAAAAGAAGTATTCTCCCTTCAGTTGAATGTGGGTGTTTCCATTATACAATCATGTCTTATGTTGACCATGATACTTTCATCTTCTTTCCATAATGATAACTCATGTCTCTCTCTGACCTAATGTCATGGAATAATACCTCTTTAAGATGTACTTTTAAATAATGTTTACAATGGACATTATTTTAGTCTTTCACCCTAAAGAATTATGCTAGTTCTAGAATAGAAACTTTAGTAAGAAGAAAAAAATTCTAAAAAAGAATGCACCAGTCAAGTGTAAACAAGGAAACAGGACACTGAGAAAATACTTCTACTGTGCTCAGACTTTGTCTTACTACAAATAATTATTATTCCAAGCAGTAACTAAAAATATAACATTTCTAGATTTATACCAAAACCAACGAAGGGGTGTATTTTTAGTAATATAGTGGGCATATTAGGACTGCTTTAAGAACCCCCAAAATATAATAAAATTAGCATATTATCTAATCCATAAAATCCATTATTAAGATTTAAAAATTTGCCTATAGATTTACATTTCTAAAATGTTTTAGGTCTTAATGTTATTTTAAGACATATTAATTGCAAGCTATTTTTTACCATTCTAAATCTAAATGCACTATACGTACACACATATTCATGCGCATGCACACATACATACATACTAGAGCTACTATGTCATTTTCCAACAGACAGAGCCAATGTCTATTCCTCTGAACTCACACAGTACTAGAAACATACCATCTTCATATGACTTCTATTTTAGTAGAATTATAATGCTACATAAATAATCTGTGTTAAATACAGAAAAACTAGAAAATACAGACATGCACAAAGAAAGTTAAAAAAAAAAAAAGACACTACTCAGAAATAACTACTTTGGTAAATATCTCCCAAACTTTAGATAAAAAGGATTCAACGTTTGTAAATTGCCCAAGGTCAGATAGCTAGCATTTTTGTATTTTCTTATATTCTGGAATCATACCACATTAAATACAAATATTCTTTCCAGGATATGATTATGAAAGATACGATGACATATACTAAGTCAAAGACATTTCTCTCACCATTTATGCACATATAGTTAACAAAATTAAATCTATTTTGGAGTCAGGCTATGAAATTTGAAATTACCAAACCGATACGGTAATTTTATAGGTTTACTGAAATGTAAAATAGCTCAGATTAAATACTATTCTCCAATTTCCATGACTTTTCATCCAGTTTTAGTCATTTCACAATTTCTTGCCAATCAGTTATGATCACAATGCTTTATGTAATACAAAAACTTTTTTTAAAAGATAAAGGATCTAAGTTCAATAATGTGAAATGCATATATATAGTCATTATTAAAACTAATATATATATGTGCAAATATATGTTCACTTATTATAAAGAAAATCCCAAGGCCATGTATACAGGATAATATCAATTTGCTAAGTACATTTTAAAATCCAATATCAGAGATAAGGTTCTTAAATTATGAGTTCAATAATAAATAATATTAATCTTTTAAGTTGAATAAAAGAAAAATTAAGGTTAGATGCTCTTCAAAAAAAAAAAAAACAGATGCCAGATGCTATATGACTATGAATTGTAGCATGATTGACTTCAGAAAACAAGGAAAATCACCTCTTGTTCAAGTATTCACATCTGTGATGAGGAGCTGATGTCATCTTGCAGTATAGAGCATAATAGAATGTTAGACCTAAAGAGACCTTACAAGTTATTTCACTTCCAATGTCTTCATATGTTTCAACTCTTAAAATAGAGAAACTGATGAAATGTGAGTCTGTTTCTTATTACAGTGTATTTTCAATGAAATGAATATGTACCTATCAAAGACTGATGGCTAGCAATGTTACCACTCATATTCCATTGGGATGCTAAATAGATGAAGCTTCACCCTCATGGTTTTTGCATAGCTGAATGACAAAACAAAACATAATAAACCTTCAGGTATATGCATTTACTACAAAAAGAATTTGCAATCCCTCCTCATAAAATTTACTAAAATTTATGTATTTGGGATATTTTCTTTCTGAAAAACTAATATGCTTAGATATATTGTGGAATACAATCAGATGGACTCACATTTTTAAGTAGGCACTCTAGAGGGAAATGTTTTATTGAAGGTCAAGCTCCAGCATGCCACCACCCTTTCTGTATAATGGTAGACCTGGGAAGTGAAAAGGACATGACTAGAACTTTCCTATACCCTTAGATGGCTGTTCCTATATAGTCCAAGGCATCCCAGCTGCCAAACACTATAGGTCATCTTTGAGAATTAATTTTGTCTAATAGCAGTAATTAATATGATCTCATTTTCTTTGTCAACCTCAGAAGGCTGCAATCCCTAATGATCACTACAAAGGTGACATGAAGCCCACTTATTTTAGGCTCTTGGGCTGCTCATTATCACCGGGACTCTCAACCAGTTTTCTACCCCTACTGCCAATAATCAATGGAAGATTATTGGAATTATTGGCAAACTACTATACTATTTAGAGGAATGCCTCCTCTATTTACTCACAAAAACCACTCAACACAATAAGTAGGTGGATGCTTTATTGGTCAAAGTTGCTATGTCATCTGGGTCATCTTCTCAGGACACCACTTTCATTGACCTCTGGGTTTCCTTTTTAATCATAATACCATGAAGCATTAATAAGGCAAAGAAAAAGAGAAAATAAATGTAATTTAGTGAAACAAAAGGAAAGGCTCCTTTTTTTTCCTGCTCTGAACCTTATTTTCAGTGACTCTTGAATGTGGAAATACTCAAATTGATGAGCTGCTCTCAGATCAAGTCTTTCACCCAGACCCCGGCCCTCAATGAATTCCAGAATTAACCTGAAAACTCTCAAGATTCTATTCTGTTAGCTGTGCCTTCTTATAAAGCCATTTCTAAGGTTTTTTTGCTTTTCTTAAGGATGAATGACAGCCTTGAAAGAGACACTCTAGGGCACTACAAGAAGCACTACTTAATAAAAAGATAATGTGTTCTAATCCTCACTAAATCTTTGATTATTTAATTTTCTGGAGTTTGTCCATATGTAAAATTTTTAAGAATAAATCGTAATAATAACATTGATCTGGATACTCCAGATTTGATTTGGGATTAAAGTAAGATAATATATATGAAAACAGAAGCTAGATGGAAGTTGGGTTGGTTATTTATAAAGTATGAGGATTACAGTAGGGACAGGGTGGTAAAGGATTACATAGAAATAAGGGTTTCTCCTTGGGAAGATGCCTTAGGAAGTTCAATGCAATATAGTATCCCATAGACTAGGGCCCTCAGCCTTAGCTATGTTGATATTTGAAGTCAGATAATTCTATGTTGGGATGTGTGTTGTCCTGTAAATTGTAGGATAGTTAGCACCCCTGGGTTCTATCCTTTAGATGTTGAAGCATCCCCTCCTCGAATTGTGTCAAATATCCCCTATAGAGAGAAACCATGTCAGATGGGAACCACTGTCCTAGATTCTGGGGCCTGGAGAAGGATCCCAGCCACAGTTTCTAGTTTCCAGCCTCAAATTTCAGGTATAGGGGAGTAATAACTAATATGAATGATATACAGTAGTCACAAAATTTATTTTTGGGGTTGTGGCGGCCTACCACCTCAGTTCCTACAGGTTAAATGTCAAGGCTGATCAAAGTAGGAGAAAAGAGAGAACATTGGGCAGAAACCACATGTGGGAAGCAGGTAGCTAAAGTGAATCAAAGGAATGAATCAACATGATGATAGAGGTGACAAGAATTGGTAGGAAATAGGAAACAGAAGTAAGACAAATCACCAACAGACCAACCGAGGTGTATAAGGATGAATCTAGGAGCAAGAATAACATAAATAGGGATGCCTGGGTGGCTCAGTGGTTGAGCGTCTGTCTTTGGCTCAGGGCATGATTACGGAGTTCTGGGATCGAGTCCTGCATCGGGTTCCCTATAAGGAGCCTGCTTCTCCCTCTGCCTATGTCTCTGCCTCTCTCTCTGTCTCTCATGAATAAATAAATATTTTTTTAAAAAAGAATAACATAAACAAAAATGAATCATTAAAGGGAAATGAAGAGCAAGAGTGTCTGTGTGTTTTCAGAAGAACTTCTGGATGGCTGCTTACTGCTTTAAGCATCTATATTTCAACTTTTTCCTCCTGGGCTTGAGGGAAGCTCCCAATATCTCAAATGTACAGAGAGAGGCTTCTGATATCACCAGGTAACAACCATAACAACTGGACAACTGCCTGGTGGCTGCCCCTCTGAAAACCATGGGAGTTCTCTTACTGTCCTGTGTGTGCCATGTTCTCAAAGGCCCATTGTTCATTCATTTGTTACTATTTACCTGATGAGACTAAATAACAAATCACAAATTATTGATCTCTTCAATTACTTCTCATTTTTTTCAACAGTAACTTCAGAACTCCTGGAATGGGTCTAATACATTAAAGTTAATCAAAGAAGATGAAAGGGAGCACAAGGACTTGCCCAAAGGTTTAGCAACTTGAGGTAATTGCCCTAAACACAAATTACACCTTTTGGCACTGTAAGAAGAGATGCCACACGTAACCACCCTGCTCTACTCCAGTCAATCACTGGTCAACATTTTGGAGCATGACACTTGTGCAGTTTGGCACTAACAGGACCTGGATTCCACCTGGATTAAACTTAAGTTTCTAACTTAAAAACTTTTTAAGTTTCTAACTTAAAAATCATCATTAGCATGGCACACAGTCCTTGATCTACATGGGATACACTTCCAATAAATTAGTGTAAAATTATTATTTATAATAATATAAAAAATTGAAAGATGGCAGCAGAGTAAGAGGATCCTAGCCTCATCTTGTCCCATGAACACAAGAAGATAACTATCAAATCATCCCAAATACCCCAGAAGTTGACTTGAAGACTGACAGAATGAACTTCCCAACAAAGGGAGAAAAGATGCACATTGGTGAGGTACGAGGTGGTTTAGGGGAGAAGAGAATCATGGGTACTGCAGCGGGGATGGAGCCATAGTCATGGAGAAGGACAGGAGAGAGAGGAGTACACAGGAAAACATATAAGGAGAAGGTTTCCCCAAGCTTGGAAAACGAGAGGAGCTGAATTTTGTAAATTCTTGCAGCCAGCAGGGCTTAAAGCCTGGAGTTTTAAAGGTCAGCAGGGTTGGGTGGGAAAGAGCCCAGAGGGCACTGTCCTGCTCCTGGAGAGAAGGCAGGCAAACAATCAAGGAGCAGACAGCATGGAGACAGTGATCTGAGGAACTCCTAGGGCACACAGAGGAGAGATCACTCTCTCTACTTGGAACACATCCCTGAGAGGCAGCATTCATGGAGACACCTCTCCAGAACAAAGGAGTCAGCTGGTGCCATTTTCCTCCCACACTCCAGCACAAACACAGCCATGTGTGAGAAGCGTGCACAGCCTCATGTTGGCTGCCTAACTTATTTACATCAAGCCCCACCCCCTGTATTCTGGCAGGACAGCCCTTCTCAGTCAGACGTGCCTCAGTCCCAGTGTGGTGGGCCTCTCCCCCAGAAGACCAGCACAAGCGCCTACCCACACCACATCTCCTGACCAGACAGTTCTACAGGGCCTCAGTTCTGGTGGAGCTGGTGTCAGGACTCATTTCACAAGCACACCACAGCACACCTAGTCACAATTGGCCACATTTAGGCCAGGGATCAAATACTGCCCATAGCAAAAACACAATGGCAGGGTGCAGGCGACACACACTACAGACACTCCCTGAAGCCCCTGGCCATGAGCACTACATGACCTTTTCTTCATAAGGCCATTATTTTCAGGAGTAGGAGACATAACTGGCTTTTCTAGCACACAGAAGAAGGCAGAGACTTAGACAAAATGCCAAGATGGAGGAATTTATCCCAAATGAAAGAACAAGATAAAGCCAAGGCCAGAGATTTAAGCGAAATAACATGCCTAATGGGGAACTGAAAGCAACAATCATAGGGATACTCACTGGATTTGAGAAAAGAATAGAAGACATTGGAGACCCGTACCCATAGAGACAAAAGAGTTTACAAAGAATCAATCAGAGATGAAGGATGCAATCAATAAGTGAGATTGGAAGCAGGCATGACACAATGAGCAGCAGGCTGGGAGAAGCAGAGGAATGAGTTAGTGACTTAGAAGGCCAGGTGATGGAGAGCACTGAAGGTGAACAAAAGAGAGAAAGAAGAATTAGGCAACACAGGAATAGACTTAGGGAATTCAATAACTCCACCAAATTTAATAGCATTTGTATTATAGGAGGCCTAAAAGAATAAGAGATAGAAAAGGGGGCAGAAAAATTTATTTCAAGAAATAATAGCAGAAAACTTCCCTAACCTGTGGAAGGAAATAGACATCCATATCCAGGAGGCAGAGAACTCCCATCAAAATCAACAAAAGCAGGCTAACACCAAGATGTATTGTCATTAAATTGGCAAAATATAGTAATAAAGGAAAAAATCTTAAAAGCATCAAGACAAAAGAAGTCCTTAACCTACAAGGGAAAACCCATAAGGCTAGCTGGAGATTTATCAACAGAAACTTGGCAAGCTAGAGAGAGGGGTATGATATATTCAAAGTGCTGAGTGGGGAAAACTCTGTAGCCAAGATTATTCTATTCAGCAAGGCTGTCATTCAGAATAGAAGGAGAGAGTTTCCCAAACTAAAGCTAAAGAGTTCATGACCACTAAACCAGACCATTTGGAAATATTAAAGTGGATTCTTTCAGTGCAAAGGAGACACCAAAAGTGACAAAGATAAGAAAGGATCAGAGAAAATCTCCTGAAATAATGACAAAACAAGTAATAAAATGGCAATAAATACATATCTATCAGTAATTACTTTTAATGTAAATGGACCTAACACTTCAATCAAAATACATAGGCTATCAGAATGGATTAATAAACAAGATCCAAGGGACACCTGGGTGGCTCAGGGTGTGATCCTGGTCCAGGGATTGACTCCCACGTCAGGCTCCCTGTGAGGAGCCTGCTTCTCCCTCTGCCTATGTCTCTGTCTCTCTTTCTGTGTCTCTCATGAATATGTAAATAAAATCTTAAAAAAAAAAACCAAGATCCATCTATATGCTGCCTATAAGAGACTCATATAACCCTAAAGACACCTGTAGATTGAAAGTGAGGGGATGGAGAAAAATTTATCATGCAACTAAATGGATGTTAAAAAAAAGAGTAGCAAATCTTATAACAGACAAACTAGATTTTAAAAAGAGATAAAGAAAGGCATTATATAATCATAAAAGGGACAATTCAGTAAGATATAACAATTGCAAATATTTATACCTATAAATATTTACCTAGAAAAAGCACAATGCCTTTTAAAACAAAGAAAAATAACAAATGTATGCCTATAAACATTGCTTAGTAAAAGAACAACAAACAAAACTTAAAGCCAGCAAAAGGAAGGAAATAATAAGATTAGAGCAGAAATAAATAATATAGAAATTTTAAAAACAATAGAACAAATCAACGAAACCAGGAGCTGGTCTTTGTAAAAATTTTTAAAATTGGCAAACCCTTGGCCAGACTTATCAGGAAGAAAAGAGAAAGGAGCCAAATAAAATAAAAAATGAGTGAGGAGAAAAAACAACCAACACTACAGAAATACAACAGTTATAAGAGAATATTATGAAAACCTGTATGCCAGTAAATTGGACAACCTGGAAGAAATGGATAAATTCCTAGAAACATAAACTACTAACACTGAAACAGGAAGAAACAGAAAACTTGAACAGACTGATTACCAGCAAAGAAACTGAATCACTAATCAAAAAACCCTTTGTTGGTTTGTTTTGTTTCTTAAATTCCAAATAGGAGTAGAATCATACAGTATTTGTCTTTCTCTGATTCACTTAGCATTATAGTCTTTAATTTCATCCATGTAATTGCAAATGTCAAGATTTCATTTTTTTTATGGTTGAGTAATCTTCCAATATGTGTGTGTGTGTGTGTGTGTGTCTTTGTATACATATATACACCATATCTTCTTTATCCATTCATCAGTCAATGGACACTTGGGCTATTTCCATAGTTGGGTACTGTTGATAGTGCTGTTATAAAAGTGCAAGCATCCTTTTGAATTAGTATTTTTGTATTCTTTGGGTAAATATCTAGTAGTACACTTCCTGGGTTGTAGGCTAGTTCTATTTTTCACTTTTTGAGGATCCTCCATGCTGTTTTCCACAGTGGCTACATCACTTTGCATTTCTACCAACAGTGTAAGAGTGTTCCCCTTTCTCTTGAATCCTCACCAGCACCTGTTGTTTCTTGTGTTGTTGATTTCAGCCATTCTGACAGGTGTGAGGTGATATCTCACCATGGTTTTGATTTGCATTATCCTGATGATGAGTGAAATTGAGCATCTTTTCATGTATGTTGACCATCAGTATATCTTCTTTGGAAAAATATCTATTCATGTCTTTTGCCCATTTTTTATTTATTTATTTTTATTTTTTAATTTTTTAAAAAATTTATGATAGTCACACAGAGAGAGAGAGAGAGAGAGGCAGAGACACAGGCAGAGGGAGAAGCAGGCTCCATGCACCGGGAGCCCGACGTGGGATTCGATCCCGGGTCTCCAGGATCGCGCCCTGGGCCAAAGACAGGCACTAAACTGCTGTGCCACCCAGGGATCCCTTGTCCATTTTTTAAAAAAGAGAGAGGGAGGCAAACCAAGAAACAGACTCTTAACTATAGAGAACAAACTGATGGTTATAGGAGAAGAGGTGGGTTGGGGGATGGGTAAAATAGGGGATGGGGATTAAGGAGTGCACTTGTGATGAGCACCAGGTGTTATATGCAAGTGCTGCATCACAGTATTGCATATCTGAAACTAAAATTATAATGTATGTTAAGTAATTGGAATTTAAATTAAAACTTAAAAATAAATAATAAATAACTATATTTATTAAATGCTTGCAGTTTTAATTCTAATATTATTCAGCATCCAGGACTACCAATCATTAAAAGACAGACCTTGGGATCCCTGGGTGGCGCAGCGGTTTGGCGCCTGCCTTTGGCCCAGGGCATGATCCTGGAGACCCAGGATCGAATCCCACATCGGGCTCCCGGTGCATGGAGCCTGCTTCTCCCTCTGCCTGTGTCTCTGCCTCTCTCTCTCGCTCTCTTTGTGACTATCATAAATAAATGCAAATTAAAAAAAAAAAAAAGACAGACCTTTCCTTTTCTTTTTTACAAAATATTCCTAAAAAGCATTTAATATACAAACTATTTTAAGTGTCTCTAAACTAATTAGAAGAAAGGTCTGTTCAAGTTTTCTATTTCTTTATAACAAATTCAGTTACTAAAACCAGCACCCATTTATTATCTCAGTTTCCATGAGTTAGGAATTTAGTCACAGTTTTGTTGGATCCCCTGCTAACATTTCAGCAGGCTGAAATCAAGGGGTCAGCTGGTTGAGTTTTCATCTGGACCTTAAGGTCCTCCTCCAAACTCATTCAAATTGTTAGCAGAACTCAGTTCCTTGCAGTGGGAGGACCAATGCCCTCACGACTGGATGCCACCCTCTCCACAGAAGGTTCACAGTGACTATTTTTCTTCTTCTTGGTAGTATGAGAGCACATCTACTGCTTAGATAGAGCTGCCTTGAAAAGGTTCACCAGATTATATCAGGTCCACTCAGAATAGTTTCTCTTTTGATTAACTAAAAGTCAATTGTTTAGGGCTTTAATTAAATGTAAAAAAAGATCCTTTTACTTTTGCCACATAATATAAATAATCACAAGAGTGATACATAGGGCTCCCCCCTCCACTATGCACATGAAAGGTCATTGTGCACATCATTAAAGGTCATCTTAGAATTCTTAATGTCATCTGAAGTTTTGGGGTTAGTAGTTGATGCCTCATCATCATCTTTATTATTAGCTACAGTGTGATAGCACTTAATAAAATGTTTAAGCATTTAAAAATGATGTATTACCTGGGGATATATGCCACCCCTCTTTGAGATATAAATACATATAAGGAAATGAAAAATGGTAATTTTAGTATATTAGTTCCTTTGGTAGTGAAAAAAGAGAATGCAATAAGGTTTATTGTTGGTTAATTTCTTAACTGGGATGATGGTTACAGAGTGTTCATTATTACACCTTTGAAGAAGCCTTAAATACTTTATAATAAATACTGAAATAGCTTTAAACAAGCATTCATGTACCTGACTGTTTTCACAATTATAAGACAAAGCTTCTGCCTTCAACAGTCCCAAAAATCTAACAAGGGAATCAGACAAATAAGAAATTACAAATTTCTTATAAACTTTTATGTGAAAAAAGCCATGGTATGGGTCAGACACCCACACCAATTTTGGGGAGAGATAAAGCCAAGGAAAGTTTACCGGAGGAGGGAGCATAGAGTTTTGGAGGACAGGTGGGAATTCTCTCAAGAAGTAAAAGAAGCCAAAGAGGGTCAGGAAGGTGTTACAGGGAACAGTACACTGTTGTGGATGTCTGTCACTGCCAGAGGGCACTGGAGGTGTGCAGATTAGAGGAAGCTAGTAGAAGATGGATGAAGATTGGAGCAAACAAAGGCACTTTATGAAGAACCTCTCAAGCCCAGCTACAAGCTTCCTTATGATGAAAGCACTGGAGACTCACTGGAACCCTTTAGCCAAAGGAATAATGTCATTTACAAGTGTCAGTCTGACAACAGGATGAAAACAATGTTGTTGATATTATGTTCTTTTATCTTGTTTGCTTAGATTGGAGCTAGATAGAGGAAGGCAGTGAGAGGAGGCTGGATATTTTCTCTCTGTCCCTGGGACCCACTTCTAGCCTTTTTCCACCTGGCCCTGTGCTGATCAATAGGAACTGGTTTCTTTGTCCTCTGACTTCAGTCAATGGGGAGCAGCAGTAAGATACTGAAGGGAAACAGGATAGTAAAATCGAGGTATCTACTCTCCAGCTTCCTTCCTAAGATTTGCAGAGCACTGCTAGCCTCCATCTAAGGACCACAGTTCCCATTAAGTGCCTCTCTCCACACGACTCTTTGTATGTCCAAATCTATGTCTAATATTTGCTCTCTCCCATTACCCCTTCAGGGGGACAAAGTCATGGGATAAGGCTAGGAATGAGATGTATTTTTCTGTGTATTTTCTTACACCTGCCCAAACCTTTGTAATAGTCCCTGAATTGAATTGTCTTCAGAATGCCCAATTTTTGTGTGCCATTATTTCTTGTCAGATGCTGCCTGATACAGTAATTATCTCCATGATCCAAATAAGACTTCCCAAAAATCTAAATTAAAGCTATGGATAGAAAGAAGAATGGTCTGGAAGATTAGAGGTAAAATTAATTATAGTTAATAAGCAATCGAATATAGGAACATAAATGAATATCAAAGGTTACTCCCAAATTTCAGATCTGGATTACCAGAACAATGGCATCATCACTTAGCAAGAAAGAAAATATGGCTAGAGGGATATGGAGATGCTGAGTCGGGATTGGTCATGGGTTAAGTCTGGGGGAGGCTATTATTGAGGTGTCTAAACACAGACAGTTTGACTAAAGGCTATCCCAATTTTCTTCAACCTCTTTATATTAAATAAATGCGTTTGAAATTTAAAAGCCATATAATTTTATTTGACCCAATTTTTGAAATCAGATGACACTAAATGATGGCATATGTTACTGTATATTTGGACATTTTAATCTGCAAAAGGTTAATATGAGATACCCAAAAGATAGTGCAAATAAAGCATATAAATGCTCTATCAATCTCTTTTAATTAATTTTAAAATTAGAATCACATTCTTTAAGTATGATGCTTTTCTATTGAGTACCACAAGTTTCTTGGTTCTCTTGATGTCATTGGAAGCAGCAACACACAAAGAATACTAGACTTTCATCCAGTGTTCACATGTGCCATGTAGTGGCTGGGAAACTTAAGAAAATATATGTTTTAAAAGATAATAATTTCCCGATCAGTCAGTACTAAATGGAAATATAGCAAATGTTAGCAAGACAATGTTCTCGAGTTTTGGGATTTTGGTTTAGGTTTGATTCTTTATGTTTGAATATTCTGCATTTTACAAGATCTCTTGTAGTAAATATGCATTTAGTTTATAATGAAACAAGCGTGCTTACTTAAAAACATAAATGACACATGGTTTTAAGAAATGCCTGTTAGATGTAGTTCTACTGTTAACAATGGAAAGGGAAAATAAAGCCAAGAGGGTTTGAAAAGCGTCTTCTTTCCTTCTGACTCTAGTGGTAAACACACATTCCACACATACATATACACACAGTGAAGAGTCTTCTATCCCAGCCCTTTTCAAATACAAAGATTTCCAAATGGTTGTGAAAGATCTTTTGAAAAATAATCCCACCATTTTGAAATTCACTGCCTCCTTCTTGGCTGCCAAGTTCCAGCTCCCCATTGAGTTACTATGTGATGAAAATGGTCTTCTGAGCCCCCAGGTGCTGCCTCTGTCTACAAAAGCTGCCAATCACCAGGCTCTCCATATGGCAGCAGCAGGACTAAAGCTAAAGGGCAAAGACACCAGTGATTACCAAAGCAGAGAATCGGCCAAAAATAGGGAACACAAACAAAGCAAAGTCAGAAAGGTGAGGCTGTACAATCTGAAAGTCAGCAGGTATTGGCATTCGGGACAAAGTCCATTTTCGTGGACTTCAATAAACCAAACAGTAAATGAGAAATTGAATAAAAACCTGCCTGATTGGGATCCCTGGGTGGCGCAGCGGTTTAGCGCCTGCCTTTGGACCAGGGCGCGATCCTGGAGACCCAGGATCCAGTTCCACGTCGGGCTCCCGGCATGGAGCCTGCTTCTCCCTCTACCTATGTCTCTGCCTCTCTCTCTCTCTTTCTGTGTGACTATCATAAATAAATAAAAAAAAAAATTAAAAAAAAAAAACCTGCCTGATGGATTAATGGATCCTGCAGAATCAGGATGCAACCATATTCTAAGAACCAGGCACTCTAAAATCACTACTATATTCCTTTGGTAAACCTTATCTGCTTTTAAAGATAAAGGTACAGTAGTCTCCAACTATCAGCCAACTGTTCACATTTTAGTTCCCCTTTCAGCTGAAAACTCATTCAGAAGTGAGTTCTCAGATTAGAGTTCCTGAGAATACACATCCTGGTAGGAGGGACCCCCGTTTAAGGACAGTGCCTGTGCCTCTTATGGGGAAGAGTAGGGCTCTGGAGGAGAGTAACTCTGAAATCAAGAAGAGGGCGCTCCCAGTAGGAACTGATGATTCATAAAGAGTGGCAGTAGGTAACAGTGGTTAAAATTTGGTGTTCTGGACTCATGAAGATTCAATTTTGAATCCCTTTTGGTACAGATCCAACAGTACCATCTTAGCTTGCACAGGGTGGGAAATAATGATGCCTTACCCTGTATAATTACGATGAGGATTGAACTAGTATAGCCTAGTCCTTAATGAGTGCTCAAAACAATGTTAGTGGCTCTTTATTTAAAAATGAGTAAATCTCCTGGGTTCCAACATTCTTTTATACAGGTGAAAGTTCTAGTATTTCTTGTATATTTCGGGAAATATTTTTAGGGTTGGAAGCACAATCTGAAGCATTTGATCTATAATAGAGATCAGATTTCAGAAATTTTGCCATGGAAACCTGTTTGTATTTTTAATGGAAAACTGAAAATGTACTTTTTGAACATAATGATGCTACAAAGAAAAATCTGGATGAAATGTGTCATTGAATTGAAAGTAACAGCTGAAGACACACGGCTGATAGCCAATATTTTTGAGATAAACTTAAGAAATTTTCTATATTTTGAAGGGTTCAAAAATGCCTTTAATCCTGGAAATGGTTAAACTCAATATGCCAGATGTAAAATAAAAGATTTTCCCCATTTGCTATACAAAAACACTATAGTTTATTCCCAGAGTGTTTTTAGGCAACATATTGCAAACATTTACCCCTAATGTCTTGCCTGTTGTTATTTTCTTGGAATTCCAGATATTACAGAAGTCCAATTCATGGGGTAACCATGGCATTTGCATATTTGCAGCTGGAACTTTCTTACAACCCAGTCATTTAGAGAAACAATAATAGTTTCTCCTAACAACTAAATAAATTACTTTTGTGTATTTTGTCAGGACAACATATTTCTGCAAACTTCTAAAGAAATGAAAATTAGATTGCTAAATAGTAATATAGTTTACCCTTTAGAGTTTAGTAATAGTTGATTCATGAGCATAGTTTTCATGACATTGCTAATATATTGTAAAATGAATAAAAAATATTTTTCTATCTCACTAATTTCTCCTTTAAAAAATTTAGTAGGAACATATATCAAGTATATCTGTATTCAAATGGATTTTATAAACATTGCTCTCAAATTTTCTGTTTCCATGTATGAGTATATATTACAGATTTCCACACATCATAAAGTTGCTACTAATCTATACATTTTTAGATTGCTTTATTGCAACATACAAGCATGCATTCTGTATAAGATAAATGGAACAATAACATCAGTTGGTATCCTAAAACCATTGAGCATTTAAAAGTAGTTTATTAACTTCCTATTATATATTCATATAAAATCTTATTGAGAAACATATGATGTGCTAATATAATATTTTAAGACCATATACATATGTGTACATATATTTGAATATATACCTGATGAATGATATAGTACAGCAGAAATACAGACTTGGGAGGGCATGACGGACAGAATTATAAGATGTCACCCCACTGGGACACCTGGGTGGCTCAGTGGTTGAGAATCTTCCCTTGGCTCAGGGCGTGATCCCAGGGTCCTGGGGTTGAGTCCCATATCGGGCTTCCTGCATGGAGCCTGCGTCTATGCCTCTGTGTGTGTGTGTCTCATGGGTAAATAAAGAAAATCTTAAAAAAAAAATGTCCCTGGATCTATTCTCCAGGGATGAGACTTGGAATATGATGATATATCATGCTTATGATTGTATCATCTTACAAATGAAAAAGGAATTTTTCAGATGGAGTTAAAGTTATTAATCAGTTTACTCAGAATTAATCAAAGTGAGATTGTCTGGGCAGGCTTGATGGAATCACATGAGCACTTTTATAAATTTAAATTCAATTAATAATGTATTATTGATTTCAGAGGTATAGGTCAGTAATTCATCAATCTTATATAACCCCGAGTGCTCATTACCTCAGGTGCCCTCCCTAATGCCCATCACCCAGTTACTCCAATCCACCCACCCCTCCCCTCCAGGGACCCTCAGTTTGTTTCCTGTGATTAAGAGTCTCTTATGGCTCTTTGAGGAAGGCCTGGTGGCAGCCAGAGCCGGAGCCTAGGACTCCCTGCTCCTGCTCCGGACTCACTGCTGTCCGCTCTCGCTAAGGAGCCTCGGTCAGGAAGCCGTACTGAAGCCATGGCATTAAAGACACCGGGAAGACACCCATGGAACCGGAGGTGGCGACTCACAGAATTAGCATTACTCTAACAGCCGCAACATAAAATCTTCGGAAAAGGTATGTGCTGACTTGATCAGAGTTGCGAAGGAAAAGAATCTCAAAGTGAAAGGACCAGTGCAGATGCCTACCAAGCCTCTGAGAATCATTACGAGAAAGACTCCTTGTGGTGAAGGTTCTGAGATTTGGGATTATTTTCGGATGATCCACAAGCGACTCATTGATTTGCACAGTCCTTCTGAGATTGTTAAGCAGAGTACCTCCATCAGTATTGAGCCTGGAGTTGAGGTTGTAGTCACCATCACAGATGCTTCAATCAACCCTTTTTTTTTTTAATTTTTTAATTTTATTATTTTTTTAATCAACCTTTTTAATAAATTGATTATCTGTTGTTAAGTCTTGTTGACTTTCATTCATCATACCAACGAATTTTAGGAATATAGAGTTGTGCTGTTCAACCTACTCTACCTTTGGAGTAGTTCGAATAGTTCATTCTTGCCTTTGTTTCCCTTGCCTTTGGCAATGTGTCTAAGAGGTTGAGGCCGAGGTTACGAAGGTTGCTGCTTGTGCTGTCTTGGATTTTCATGGATTCCTGTCTTGCATTTAGGTATTTCATCCATTTTGAGTCTATTTTTGTGCATGGTGTGAAGAAATGGTCAAGTTACATTCTTCCACATGAGACTGTCCAACTTTCCCAATACTATTTATTGAAAAGACTGTCTTTTTCCCAGTGGATAGTCTTCCCTGCTTTGTCAAAGATTAGTTGACCGTAGGGTTGAGGGTCCATTTCTGGGTTCTCTATTCTGTTCCATTGATCTACTTGTTTGTTTTTGTGACAGTACTGTACTCTCCTGATGATTACAGCTTTGTAATACAGCTTGAAGTTAGGCATTGTGATGCCCCCAGCTTTGGTTTTCTTTTTCAACATTCCTCGCTATTTGGGGTCTTTTCTAGTTCCATATATTTTAGGATTATTTGTTCCAACTCTGTGAAATATGTTGATGGAATTTTGATAGAGGTTGCATATTGAATGGATAGATTGCTCTAGTAGCATAGATATTTTAACAATTATTTGTTCTTTCAATCCATGAGCAAGGAACATTTTTCCATTTCTTTGTGTCTTCCTCAATTTCTTTCATGAGTGTTCTACAGTTTTCTGAGTATAGATCCTTTGCCTCTTTGGTTAGGTTTATTCCTAGGTATCTTACAGGTTTTAGTGCAATTGTAATGGGATCAACTCCTTAATTTCTCTTTCTTCAGTCTCATTGTTAGTTTATACAAATGCAATTAATTTCTGTGCATTGATTTTATATCCTATTTTGCTGGATTCCTGTATGAGTCCTAGCCATTTTGCAGTGGAGGTTTTTGTGTTTTCCATATAGCATATCCTGCCATCTGCAGAGTCAGAGTTTGGCTTCTTTGCCAATTTGGATGCATTTTATTTCTTTTTGTTGTTTGATTGCTGAGGCTAGGACTTCCAGTACTATGTTGAACAGTATTGGTGAGAGCGGACATCCTTGCCATGTCCCTGACCTTAGGGGAAAAGCTCTTAGTTTCTCCCCATTGAGAATAATATTCACTGTGGCTTTTCTTATATGGCTTTTATGATATTAAGGTATGTTCCCTCTAACCCTACACTGTGAAGAATTTTAATCAAGAATGGATGCTGTATTTTGTTGAATGCTTTTTCTGCAACTACTGAGAGGATCATATGGTTCTTGTCCTTTCTTTTATTAATGTAGCATAACATCTTGATTAATTTGAGGCTGTTGAACCACTCCTGCAGCCCAGGAATAAATTCCACTTGATCACGGTGAATAATCCTTTTAATGTACTATTGGATCCTATTGGCTAGTATTTTGGTGAGATTTTTGCATCCATGCTCATTAGTAATATTGGTCTGTAATTCACCTTTTGGTGGTGTCTTTGTTTGGTTTTAGGATCAAGGTAATGCTGGCCTCATAGAAAGATTTTGGAAGTTTTCATTCCATTTCTATTTTTTGAAACAGCTTCAGAAGAATGGGTATCAATTCTTCTTTAAATATTTGGTAGAATTCCCCTGGAGAGCCTTCGACTCTTGTTTGTTCGAAGATTTTTGACTCCTGCTTCAATATCCTTGCTGGTTATGGGTCTGTTCAGGACTTCTATTTCTTCCTGTTTTAGTTTTGGTTGTTTATATGTCTCCAGGAATGCATCCATTTCTTCCAGATTACTTAATTTGTTGTCATATAGTTGCTCATAATATGTTCTTATAATTATATTTCTTCAGTGTTATTTGTGATCTTTCCTCTTTCATTCATGATTTTATTTATTTGGGACCATTCTGTTTTCTGTTGGTAAGTTTGGCCAGGGATTTATTGATCTTATTAATTCTTTCAAAGATCCAGCTCTTAGTTTCATTGATCTGTTCTCTTCTTTTGGCCCCTATTTCATTGATTTCTTCTCTAATCTTTATTATTTCTCTTCTCCTGCTGGGTTGAGGCTTTATTTGTTGTTCTTTCTCCAGTTCCTGAGGTGTAAGGTTAGATTGTGTATTTGAGACTTTTCTTATTTCCTGAGGAAGTCTTGTATTGCTATATACTTCCCATTTAGGACCACCTTTGCTGCATCCCAAAAGTTTTGAACAGTTGTGTTTCATTTTCATTTGTTTCCATGAATTTTAAAAATTTTTTCTTTAATTTCCTGGTTGACCCATTCATTCTTTAGTAGGATGCTCTTTGACCTCCATGTATTTGAGTTCTTTCCAAATTTCCTCTTGTAATTGAATTCCAGTTTTGAAGCACTGCAGGCTGAAAATATGTAGGGAATGATCCAAATCTTTTGGTACTGGTTGAGACCTGATTTGTGACCCAGCATGCGATCTATTCTGGGGAATGTTCCACGTGCACTCAAGAAGAATGTGTATTCCATTGCTTTAGGATGGAATGTTCTGAAAAGATCTGTGAAGTCAATCTGGTCCAGTGTCATTCAAAACCTTTGTTTACTTGTCAATCTTCTGTTTATCATCTGTCCATTGCAGTGAGTGGGCTGTTAGTCTTCTACTATTATTGTATTATTATTATTATTGATGTATTTCTTTAATTTTGTTATTAATTGGCTTATATACTTAGCCACTCTCATGTTAGGGGCATAAATATTTACAATTGTTAGATCTTCTTGTTGGATAGACCTTTTGATTATGATATAGTGTCCTTTCTCATCTCTTAGTACTATGTTTGGTTTTAAATCGAATTTATCTGATATAAGGATTGCTATGCCAGCTTTCTTTTGATGTCCAGTTGCACATAAATGGTTTCCATTCTGTCAGTTTAAATCTGGAGGTCTTTGGGTCTACAATGAGTCTCTTGCAAAGAGCATATTGATAGGTCTTGCTTTTTTTTTTAAATCAGATCTGATATCCTATGTCTTTTGAATGTAGCAGTTAGCCCCTTTACAATCAGATCAACTACTGAAAATGTGACTTTAGTGCCACTGTATTACCTGTAAAGTCTTTGTTTCTGTATATTGTCTCTGTTCCTTTCCAGTCTATGTTATTTTGGGGATCTCTCTGTGCTTACAGGATCCCTTTCAATAATATTTCTTGTAAGGCTGGTTTGGTGATCGCAAATTCTAGTTTCCGTTTGTCCTAGAAGCTCCGTCTTTCCTTCTATTTTGAATGACATCCCAGCTGGATAAAGTATTCTTGGTTGCATATTTTTCTCATTATGCACCTTGAATACATCATGCCAGTCCTTTCTGGCCTGCCAAGTCTCTGTGGCTGCCAGTCTAATATTTCTACCTTTGTAGATTAATGGACTTCTTGTCCTGAGCTGCTTTTAGGATTTTCTCTTTGTCTCTGATATTTGCAAGTTTCATTATTATATGTCAGTTGTTGACCCATTTTTATTGATTTTGAGGAGGTTCTCTGTGCCTCCTCGACTTGGATGCCTGTTTCCTTCTCCAGATTAGGGAAGCTCCACTCTAAATTGCTCCAATATACCTTCTGCCCCCCTCTCTTTTCTTTTCTTCTGGGATACCAATTATTCTAATATTGTTTTGCTTTATAGTATCACTAAACTCCTCCCTTATGATCCAGTAGTTGTTTATCTCTCTTTTTCTCAGCTTCTTCATTCTCCATCATTTTCATTTTTTGTCTTCTATATCACTAATTCCCTTTTCTGCCTATCCTAGCAGTAAGAGCCTCCATTTTTTATTGCATCTCATTAATAGCCTTTTTTATTTCAACTTGATTAGATTTTAGCTCTTTTATTTCTCAAAGAAGGGAACCTATAGTGTTTTCTATGCTTTTTTCAAGCACAGCTAGTATCTTTATAATGGTTATTCTGAACTCTAGTTCCAATATTTTATTTATGTACATACTGATTAGGTCCCATACAGTCAGTATTGTCTCTTGTTATCTTTTTTGTGGTGATTTTTCCATCTTGCTTAATTCTGTTCAGGGAAGAATAGGTGAACAAGAGAACAAAACACAAAAATGGCAACAATCACCCCAGTGAAATATACATAAAACAAATCAGAAGAGACTCAAAACTGAAAAAAAACTTAAAAAGAGAAATTATAATCAGACAGGTGAACAGAATAGAACAATACTCTGGATCCTGTGTGTATTTTGGTCTCATTGTTAGAAAACTAGATCCCAAAATTGTAACAAAAGCAAAACTTATACATGTACAGAAAAAATTAAATACAATGAAAGGATAGAATATAACTGTAAAAATGAAAATTAAAAGACAAATAAAAAACAAAAGATAAAAATGAATGTAAGCAGAACAGAACAAAGCAATACACTATATCCTGAGTGTATTTTGGTCAGTTTGCTTTTGGTTTTGTTTTTTTTGTTTGTTTGTTTGTTTTGGTCAGTTTGTTAGAAGAAAGTACATCTCAGAATTGTAAAGAAATAAAACCATGTATATAAAAAATAAAATTACATACCTTGAAAGGATATAATTAAGTGTAAAGATGAAACTTTATAAATATTTTTAATAAAACAGTAAAAAGAAAACAATAGAAAAAGATGAAAAAGAAAAAGAAAAAAATGCAAATATGATCAGACAAATGAAGAGAACAGAGCCATATACCAGATTCCGGGTATAATTTGGTCTGTTAGAAGAAAGTGCATCCCAAAATTGTAAAGAAAAAAAAAAAAAAAAAAAATATATATATATATATATATATATATAATATATATAAAACTCAATGAAAAGATATAATGTAACCTTAAAAAGGAAAATTAAAAAAAGAGTTGATAAAGTAAGAATTTGGTTGAAAAAAGAAGGAGAAAAAAATTAAAATTTAAAGACTAAAGAATCATGGGGGAAAAAAGCCATGAATTCTATATGCTATCTTCCCCTTGCACTGTAGTTTTGCAGCTCTTAATGACTGATAACCTTGGTCTTGGCTGGATCTTTGTTGCTAATCTTCTGGAGGAGGGGCCTGTTGCATTGATTCTCCTGTCTTTGCCTCAGGTGGAATTGCACTATCCTTGCCAGGGGGCCAAGCTAAGTAATCTTGTCTAGATTGCTCTTTGTGCCTTCTGTTTCCAGAAGGCTTTCCATGGAGCTTTAGAAGACCAGAGTGTAGATGACAGCCTTCCAATCTCCACCTGGGAGCTGAAAGCTCAGGGCTCCACTCCACAGTGTACCCTCAGGAAAAAGCAGTCAATCACTCCTGTCTCCCTGTTCTCTGTCCACACTGCGCTCACGCACCCTGTGACTGAGCATTTCTATCTCTTTTACGTGACCCTGTTTTGACATGACCCCAAACCCTGCAGACTCCTGTAGTGTGCTTCCTGGGGGAGGAAGGAAGATCTCCCTGGTTCTGCCAATTGTTGGGCCTGCATGGAAAGGAGTCACCTACTGTGCCCGGGTTCACAGTTTATGGCAATCCTGAGCTGAAAGCCCACTCTTGGGCTCCCTGATTACAGCTGGCTTCCCTGCTCTGATGCCTGGGAACTCTGCCACATTCAGGCACCCCTGCCCTTCCTGTGACCCTAAGGATCTTGAGTCCACACTGTCCCACCCAGGATTCTGCCCCACGTTACCCGTTACCACCTGAGCACCTTTCAGGCAGGGACTTCCATCACCGGAGCAGATTTCTAAAACTTTGGATTTTGTGCTCCGCTGCTATATCACTCCCCTTCCACCACCCATAGTTTATCTTCCCATATATCCCTCAGATTCACTTCTCTGCACCTCCTAACTTGCATAAAGTGGTCACTTTTCTGTTTGGAGAGTTGCAGCTATTCTTTTCTTAGATATCCAGTTGAGTTCTCAGGTGTTCAGAATGATTTAATAGCTATCTAGCTGAATTCCTGGGACCAGACAAAACTAAGGTCTCTTACTGCTCCTTCAGCTTGGATTCTAATCTCCTGCTTAGCTCTTTAAAAGTAGAATTTTCTCTACTTCCTACTTCCAGCAGAAGGGGAAGTCAGAGAGACTCAAAGCATAGAAGTATTTGGTGGGCCATTGCTGGCTGTGAAGATGGAGGGGGGCCACCTGCCACCAGAGACGGGCCTCTAGTAGCGGAGAATGACTCCCAACTAACAGCCAGCAAGAAAACAAGTACCTCAGTCCTACAACTACCTGTATCTTGAATCCTGGGACAAACTGAATGAGCCTGGGAGCAGGTGCTTCTCTGGGGCTTCCAGAGGACAGCTCAGCCATTGATACCTGGCTGACAGCAAAACCTGCCAGACCTCTGGCCACAGAACAATGTGTTTAACAGTGGGCATTGCTTTAAGCCAGGTAGTTTGTGGTAATTTGCCATGCTATAATAGAAAACTAGTACAGAGAAATATTTTATATAATTTGAGATTACATAAATGCCTGACAATGTAGCAATAACAACCTGTTTGTTAAATAATTTGTATTAACATTAGAAATCAGCTAGAATAAAGTCTTACATTATTATTATGACATATGAACTCTCAAGAAGGAAAAGACTAATAAAAAATGAACACAGGGCAGTTAATTTGCATAATAGCCACTAATGGTAAGATGCACAGGTAGCAGTAGAAACACCTTGGAATGAAGACTTAAGGGAATCAGATTTTAGCCCTGGCTCCAGAACTAAGTGGCTAATACATACAGCCCATCTGGGCTTCAATTTCTTCTGCAAAATAAGTTGGGTGTACATATTTCTAATAACAGATAAAGAGAAAATCAAGTCTCAGACCTCTGGAGGGAAAGAAGCTAGGCTCACCTGCCTCTTGCCTCCTGCAGTTCAAATGTCTGTTATGCCCTGCCCCCTTCCTCCCAGGCACCAAACAGAAAGTGAGGGATAACCACGTTAGGGTGCTTCAGCATCCCACCTCTGAGCAGGAAGACAAGGGGGTTTTGCCCCCTGCCTCACTCCATGTGCCTATGCAAACCTCCTCTTCTTAATACTAAACCTGTAATCTTTCTGTAATAAGAAATACAAGACTTACTGTGCTTCCTGGATTGAAACTTCAACTCTTACTACTAAAAAGGGCTTCCTTGTCTTCTCTCTAGCTATATCCTCTGAGACAGAGAGGCTCCCTTCCTCTTTCCCACTCCTGGGGGAAGTCACTCCACAGTACAGAGAAGAGGTAGAGCAACCCACTCTGGGCCTAACATGGGCTCTAACATGGAGCTGGCCTGTGTTACCTCACCTTTTGTGCTTCCTATATCCTGGGATCACAATAGGACCTCAAAAGACTATTGAAAAGATTAAACTAATCATATATGCAAAGCATTTAGAAGAGTTCATGGTAACCATCTAGTGTTTGCTCTTTTCATTGTGACTCCGGGCTGCTTCGCTCTCCCTCTTAGAGTATATGCTTGCATGCACATGCGAGTGTTCATTTGGCACCTAGCATTTAATCACACATTCTCTGCCAATGTTTCAACCACTACAGTTGCATATATCTTATCTCCTCACTTTGTGGAAGGTGCCAGAGGGCTTTCCTTCTTTCCTAAGGGTGGGCCACAGCACCTAGCACAGAACCCTCTGCACACCCAACTCCCTCAGTGCCCTTGTAAGAATAGATAACACACAGTCACACCCTTTCGTTGTGTTTTTTCCTCTCTTAAACTGTTCATTTTTTGTTTGCTTGTTTGTTTATTTTTTACTCTTTGGCCATTTTGAGAAAAGGATGCAATAAAAGATGCTTATAGATTTAACACTTTACAGAAGGGAAATCCACATATGTAAATGGCCTCCTTTTTCCTTGCTAGAATCTTATCAGCCCCAGAAGCATAAAGTAAACCAGAAGTGATTCCAAATACAGCCCACTCCCAGTGAAGGAAGTGCAGACCATTTGGATCAGCAGAGGTTGCCCATTCCCCTGTGACTGGGTGTGGGATTTATCTCTCTGAAGCAAGTGCCTGGGACCTAGGCCATGAAAGCAGAAATGAATCCATCTCAAAGGTAAGGAGAAAATAGTCAGGTGTTTCTTCCCCCCACTTTGGCCATGAGAGAAGTATTTATTACCAAAACTATTTTAGTAATACTATGTTTGAATTTAGCATTTTCACATTATTTCTAATAATGGCACTCTTACTGTAATCATTTTATGTTTCACTGTAGAAAATATTTACTTTTGTTTTCAGTCCACTGAGTAGAAAGAGTATCTTCTAGGGACGCCTGGGTGGCTCAGCGGTTGAGCGCCTGCCCTTGGCTTAGGGCGTGATCCTGTGGTCACTGGATCAAGTCCCACATTGGGCTCCCCGCATGGAGCCTGCTTCTCTCTCTACCTATGTCTCTGCCTCTATGTCTTTCATGAATAAATAAACAAAATCTTAAAAAAAAAAGAAATAATATTTTCTAAAACAAACTTTCATACCATAAATAAACTAACACAAAGGTGATTGTCAGCATTAAAAATAAAGACATCAATGAAAAGGTGGTGATTGGAAGCCTGTTCTACTTTACCATGTCTTTCTGATATATCTATGCCATCTATGCCCTCCTTTTCTCAAAGTGGACTCAACATTATTAAATGTGACATAGGCAAGGGCTCAGAGGTTCCCAGTCTGAAAATTATTTTAAAAGTGAATCTAAAATCAAGCAGTCAAGATAAAACAATTATTTTATGATTAGTGATGATCATTACCCATCATCCATTATTGTGTATATATCTTATTAATAAAGCTTTTTAAATAATCAAAAATTTAAATGTTAAGTAATGAATGATTAACATGAGCTTTAAATAATTTAAATTTTGAAATAAGTATTATGAAAAGTTATCCACCATGGCCTAGATTTATTCCTAAATCCTAGAAGATATAAAAATAATAAAATATAATACATAGAAACTTGAAAAGTTACTGAAGGTACTTGAAAAAGCACTGTACAAAATGGTAATAGAATTTGGAGAATACATAATAGAATTTGGTGTCAGAGTGACAAGGTACTAGTTATAGTGCTTGCCCGTCACCAGGCTTTCCATTTCGCATGAGAGTGCCTGCTTTATCAGGAAACTGCTCGAATACTTAGGATACTAAGGACTAAAATAGATTAGACTCCCTTATCCAGAGCAAAAAAAGTGATACATGATTTTAAAATATTACTCTTATAAATTATACAACACTCATGTGATTTCTAACACCACCATCATCAAATATTTATAAAGACAAATATTAGCAAATAGATTAATCTTCAGGCTAACCCCAAGTTGATCAAATAACTAACATTTTACCACCATCTGTGTAGATTACTTAAGATTCACTTAAATTGAAAACAGGTTTAATAAAATATTAAATACATAATGATATATCATGCTGTGATATCATAAATATTAAAATGTTACATATATAATGATTTTTTTCTAATGGAGAAAAATCTGTTTTTCTGTGCAAAATGTTAAGGCCTAAATTTCATACAGTGCTCTGGAGGGAAAGCAGGAACAAGAATAAAATATTTTGATTAGAATATGGTAGCACATGACTAGGATTGCTTATAGGTATAACTGGATTGAGAAGTTTGGAAAGAACAAAGTAGCAAGTTCTAGTCTCACAATTGAAAAACAGAAAAAGAAAACAGAAAAGCTCAGCATTGAAATGATTTTCTGGCTTTAGCCCAATAATAGCCTGTCTTTAAAATATTTATTCAGAATAGATTTTTTTGTACTTCCCTTAGAAGAAACTGTGATCTGAATTCTATCGCTCTTTTCTTCTTTATAACCAGACTTGCTAAACAGCCAATCAAAGATTTAAAGGTTTTCTTTGAATATCCTGCAGTCTTTGAGCCTTTCCAAAATAATGAGCAAATTAGGATTTCATTGTATCATGCCAGAATTAAGGCCTTTGTGGCCAAATGTCTGTCATAAAGCAATACCTTTGAAAACTCAACAAAAAGTGCAATTTTAAAACCTAATTTTATTTTTTATGCTAAAAATGTGCTAATGTGATCATGGCATCAAATGACCTGAATTAATGAGAAGACAATAACAAGAAGAATTTTATCAAAGAAAACAACTAGAACTAACACTTATATAATACTATCTGCCAGTCACTGTTGGGAGAGTTATCTACCTACCTACTCATCTATAGGAATATAAACCAAGACAATCTTCAGCAACTTTCATTCTTGCTGATATACGAATATAAAAACTATAGTTCTGTTATAAGAAGCAAACCATTCCCTACCTCAATCCATTTTTCTAAAACCTCGTTTAATAATGAGGGTGCTGGGGCAGGTTTACCGCCGCCTTCAGCCCAGGGCCTGATCCTGGAGACCCAGGATGGAGTCCCACGTCTGACTCCCTGCATGGAGCCTGCTTCTCCCTCTGCCTTGGTCTCTGCCTCTCTCTCTCTCTCTCTCTCTCTGTCTCTTTCTCTCTGTCTCTCTCTCTCATGAATAAATAAATAAAATCTTTAACAAAAAATAATGAGAGTGCTCTGACTCTGAGGGTAGTAGCTAACACTTGGCTGACATTCTGTGCTCCTTCTTCCTTGATCATTTATGTGTATCTTTCATACAACTACTGCTCTGTGGAGGAAGATAACTTTCCCAGGTAAATATATGCTCAGAATCTCCAAACGTTCAAGCTTTTTGTCATTGGTTCTTGCAAGTGTCAAAGGTAGATTCAGTTATGTCGACAAACATTCAAAATAGTGGATCTAGTAAAATGTAAATAATGACCTCTGTTAAAAGCCAGAGTTTGTCATTGTGAACCAGAGTCAATTTATATTTTAATAAATAATTTAAACAATCAAATCAGTAAACCTAGCAAAACCTAAATAAAAGCCAGTCAGTTTGCCATTGTGAACCAAAGAGGCTGTTTTTTGCTATCAAAAATTTAAAGGATGATATATGTAGAACTAGCATATAATTTAGCAATTCCACATCTGGAGACTTATGTAAAGAAAGATTTGCAACAGCACCGAAGGACGTATGCTACGTGAAATAAGTTAGAGAAAGAAAAATGCCATATGAATTCACTTATATGTGCAATCTAAAAACCAAAATGAACAAAACAGAAACAGATTCATACTTTATTTTTTTAAGATTTTATTTATTTATTCATGAAAGACATAGAGGATAGAGAGAGGCAGAGACACAGGCAGAGGGAGAAGCAGGCTCCATGCAGGGAGCCCAACGTGGGACTCGATTCTGGGTCTCCAGGATCACGCCCTGAGCCAAAGGCAGGCACTAAACCACTGAGCCACCCAGGGATTTCCCGAAACAGATTCATAGATACAAGAAATAAACTGTTGGTTGCTGGAGCAGATGGGGATTGCACAAAAATAAGTGAAGGGGATTAAGAGGTACAAACTTCCATTTATAAAAGAAATAAGTCATGGGAATGCAAAATACAGCATATGGAGCATAATCAATAATATTGTAATAAGTTTGTGTGATGACAGATGGTAACTAGACTTATCATGGGAATCATTTCGTAATGTATAAAAATATCAAATCACTATGTTGAACATCTGAAACTAATAGGATATTGTATGTCAATTATATTTAAATTTTAAAAATATATTATCCCCCCCCCCAAAAAAATCCTTTTTTAAGAGTGAGCAATGGCAGAAATAACCAAAGCTGTCATTATGCAGGCTGTGTCCACTTAAATCTTAGTGGTTTCCACTCACATTAGCTTTGCTGTCATAAAGTTGCTCTGCCACACTTATATTGAATCCATATTGTCTCATTATAGAAATTAACAAACTCATAAGAGCACAGAAATAAACCTTCATACTTATGGCAAATTGATTTTCAACAAAGCTGCCAAGACCATTGCTTTAGATTGAATTGTGCTCCACCCCCCTTTCCCCACCCCCACCTTCATATGTTGAAGCCTTAATCAATCCCCCAAGGACTGTGTTTGGAGATAGGGTTTTGGGAAGTAATTAATGTTAAATGAGGTCTTCAGGGTGGGTCCTAATCCATTAACATTAATGGGTTTATAAGAAGATTCTCTTTCTCTGTGTGTGTGTCTCTCTTTCTCTGTCTCTCATTCTCTCTCTAAGGACACAGTGGACACAGAGAGATGGTGGACATCTACAAGCCAGAAACAGATCTTTTCAGAAACCAAACCCTGCAAGGCAATGATCTTGGACTTCCAGCCTCCAGAACTGTGAGAAATTAAATATCTGCAGTGTAAGCCACCCTAGTCTATGGTATTTCCTTAGGGAAGCCCTAGCTGACTCATAGAAGTTATGACCCAGAGCCTATTTAGGAAAGTATGTCAAAAGAGAGGGACTGATCACCTGTGTCAAATACTACCAATAAATTAAGCAAGATGAACACTGAGAGATGACCTTTGGATTTGACATCTTAATTATGGTTACCTTGAAAAGGGCAATGTCATTGTTACAAATTGATTGCAGACAATATAAGAGAAAAAGGGTGGAAAGCACACAGATACAAGGAAAACTGACACTCCTAGGAGCCTTGCTTATAAAGGAAAGCAGAGAAATAGGGAGATAAGTTAGCTAGAGAAGGAGAGAGAAGTTGGTCAAAGGAAACTTATTTCTTAATATTTCAGAAATTACAGAATGTCTATTTTTATTGTATGAAAGATACAATAGAAAAGGACAAACTGATGTTTCAGGAGAGATAGGGAGCAATCACAAGCATGCTGCCACTGGCTAGGTAAGAAGGGACATGAACCAGAGCATGTACGGTCTTAGAAAAAAGCAAAGACCATTCGTTCGGTATAGCAGGAGGGCAGATACATTAAAACACAAATACATTGTAAAAATAATACGATTTTATGAGAAATTCATGTTCTTTGGTGTCTTTCATGTTTATAGAGCTTCCTTTTTGTAACTCTCAGTATGCATCTTCCCTAAGCAGGCTTTCTAAATTCAGAGCAACATAAATTAAGCAGAGACAACTGATAAGAAGACTCTAGGAAGACTACTGCTCAAGTAGTAACCATACCTCAGACCCAAGAAATCTCTAGTTTATGCCTAACTATCAAAGAAGGGCTTTTCATGGACTTTCTATAAGCCAAATTTTCCCGCCAACCACCCCATAAATCTCTATCTTCAGCCAGGACCAATAGATGGCAGAAGGTTGGGCAACAGATTAAAGTAAGGAAGGGAAGAAGACTGCTCAGGGAAGGCAAGGATAGAATCATGCTCCCTGAGAGTGTTCTGGGAGCCCTCAAGCCCAGTTAGGGAGGAACTCAACTGCTCCACTGAGTATTTTGCCAGTCTTTTGGAAAATAGAGAAAAATGTTACAGCTATCATTTTACAGATACAATAGTTAAAATTTCACCAAAATACATAGAGACTGTTGTATATGCGGGGCAGTATTATGAAGCAGCTATTAATTTGAAATCTGAAGCCAGAGTACCTGGCTCCAAGTACCGGTTCCACCTTGACCAAGTTGGCCAACTTATCTGTGATTCAGTTTCCTTGGCTGCAAAGTAAGAATCATGATAGCACTTCATAGAGTTTGCTAAATGAATAATTAGATGAAAAGCATTTAGAACAGTGTCTCCATAAATATTGGATATTGTCATTTTTTTATTATTGAATAGTAGATACTGCCAGACACAGAGAAAATACTCAACAATATTAGCTTCTTTCCTTCTATCTTTTAAACTATTTTTAATATGAATAGAAGAACTCTCAGAATATTTAATATTTGATTCTTAGATGATATCTTGGGATTCGTGTAATGTAGCCTTTTATAGTACTGATTTCCAAAGTTCCATAAAGTGAGCCTTTTTCATTCATCGTTCTTCCTTATGAGATTCAGAATCAGATTATCTCTAAATATATACTATTTTTAGAGTAGTACCATTATTATTACTGTCATTACTACTACAACTAGGACTACCACCAATAATGAATAATAATTATGAATATTTACTTTTCTGTATTAGGCTGAATAATGGCCACCCAAAGACATCAGGTCTAATGTCTGGAATCTATAAATGTTACCTGGTAAGAGAAAAAGGTCTTCAGGGATACCGTTAAATTAAGAATAGATTTTGGGAGATTATCCTGAACATTTGTGCTAATGGGAGAGGCAGAGAGAGAACACACACATGTACACATGCACACGCAGCAGGCAATCTGAACACAAATACTGAGGCAGAAAGTGGACTGATGTAACCACAAAGAATGCTGAGGAATGCTGGCAGGTACCAGAAGCTACTGGGAACAAGGAATGCTTCTCCCCCAGAACTTCCAGAAAGGCACTCTTACCTACACCTTCATTTCAGGCTTCTGACCTCTTGAACTGTCAGAGAATAAGTTTAAGAGACCAATATTGTGGCAATTTTTACAGCAGCTCCAGAAGACTAGTACATCTTCTTTAAATTTCACACATTATATTTTACACATATTATTTTGTTTAATAATTACATTAATTCCAAGAAATAAGATTATATTCTTTTACAGATACTAACATCACACAGATTGTAAAACTGAAGCTTGAACTCTTATCCAGGTAGATGATTTCAAAAACTATCATTAGGTTTATATTTATATTGTTATAATGATTTTGTGTGTTTTTTTTAAATTTTTGTATTTATTTATGATAGTCATACAGGGAGAGAGAGAGAGAGGCAGAGACACAGGCAGAGGGAGAAGCAGGCTCCATGCACAGGGAGCCCGGCGTGGGATTCGATCCCGTGTCTCCAGGATCGCGCCCTGGGCCAAAGGCAGGCGCCAAACCGCTGCACCACCCAGGGATCCCCGATTTTGTGTGTTTTACTAAAATATTTTACTATGCTTAAAAACTATGTAAAAACTAAAGTTTAAATAATATGTGGAAACATTACAAATGGATAAGGATTATAAATTTGGGTTAGTGTTCCTACACTTTCGTATGAACTTACATATATATATGTATATATACATACTTACATGTTTTCTTTTTTCTTCTACTCACTGGGGCACATTAGTGAAGAACAATTAATAGGGTGGAGGAGTGCCTGGGTGTCTAAGTCATTTAAGCATCTGACTCTTGAATTCAGCTCAGGTCATATTCTCAGGGTCCTGAGATTGAGCCCTGCCTGGGACTTTGAGTTCAGTGGGGAGTCTGCTTGAGATTCTCTCTCTTCCTCTTTCTCTGCCCTTCCCTGCCATATATACATACTCTCTGTCTCAAATAAAATAAATAAAATATTTTTAAAAATAAGGTGGAGAATGGAATAGAGAACAATTACAATAGCATCAACTACCTTATCTGCAATTGTGAAAAGATTTCTAAAGAAGAAATAACAGAAAATTCCCATGCTCAAAATAAGTCTTAAAGAGAAGAAAGATCACTTTGGCTGGTAATTGTGTATTCAATTACTCAGATAAGACACTAAAGAAAACATTAAAGCAGTTGAAGTACCAACACAGAACCCAGCATTGTTATAATTGCCATGCTCTCATCAATCTGGAAACAACTTTAGAAAAATTATCATTATTGATCTGTTTCATAAATGAAAAACATTCTTTGAAAGATGAAAACCTAGTTAACATCTAAATTCATTCTCTAGAAGTGTGGCATTAGATGCTACATCATTATATAGAGCAAAATAGTGACAAAGTCAAGATTAAGAGAGTGATACTAAAAATTTGATAATGTACAGGCACAGATAGAAAATAAAATAAGGAAGTCTTCATATAGGTATTGCAGTGAACTATTTACTAACTTGAAGTTTTCTCTGATCTGCCTGGATACTTTCCACTAGCCCTTTAGTTACCCACACACATATCTATCATGAAATGTAAAGAATGAAAAAAAATAGACATCAAGACCACTTAACTTTGCTATATTCTCCAGATGTGATTTTCATATGTAGGATAATGAGGATGAGAAACTCATTAGGAAAAGGTCAGCCACAGATAAAAGAGAGTATGTCCTCTCTGTTGCCTTACCGTGACCCTTCTTCCACTGCTGAGCCTATTGGTGCTGGAAATTGCACTACGAGAATCACAACCAGGATCCAAGTGGGTCAAGAGGCAGAATAATTGGTCGCATGTTGGTGAAGCTGAGTGCAATTTATGCTACAACACCAACTTTGAGCAGATAAATTTGTCTATTAACTACTAGTGATGAGATTAATTGTTGAGCAACAAAAGTAAGAAAAATGCATTTACTTTGTAATTCAGTAAGAGCAAAGACCTAATCATCTGACTCTTATCAGTAGTTGTGCCACAAATCAATCACTAGTTCTTTATATGCTGCTATCTTCTCAAAACAAGCCTTACAAAGAAATCTACAGCTAACATCACATGCTATCCCCTTGAGGTGTTATAAAGATTGGAAAGGAAACTAAAGGACATGACTGTGTACATATATGCTCCCAAGGATTTATAAGCAAACAATTAGAATTAATAAGGATTAATTTAATAAGGTCACTGGATGCAAAGCCAATATACCAATTGTATTTATATATATTAACAAGAAACAATTAGAAATTAAATTTTAAATGCCATTTAGTAGCTGGATGTGAGATATATAAGTGTATATAGGTACTTCTACACTGAAAAGCTCAAATGTTGCTATGAGATATGGTAGACACGTAACGAAATAAAGAGAAAATGTGTATCATGTATTGAATGACTCAATATTATACAGAAGTCAATATTTCCCAAATTGATCTCTAAATGTTTATAATCTGATAACTAACTAAATAAATGCATATAATCCCAATCATAGTACCAAAATGTCTTTTCTATGGAAGCTAAACAAACTTGTAGGATTTACGCTACCAAATTTCAAATATAATTTCCAATTATATTGTTGTAAGTATAAACAATTGGACCAAAGGCACAGAATATACAGTCCAGAACTATAAAGCCTGTACATATTTAGTCACTTAATTTATGTCAAAAGTGTCACTGTAACACAGCACTAAAGGGATGTTCTTTGTAATAAATGGTGAAGAAGCAATTGGATACCCAAACAGAAGACATTCTGGATTTCCTTACTAATTCCAGACATAAAAAATAGTTGGGGGTAGCTAACAAACCTATGAACTTCTTAAATAAAAATTATACCCTAAAGTAGCCAGAAATATCTTCAATGGCTCTAAAAAGCACTAACCATTAAGAATTGGTAAACTTCATTAAATTTAGATACATTTGTTTATCAAAAGCCATCATTAAGAAAGTGAGGAAATAAGCCACAGTCTGAGGGAAAATATACATATTACATACATCTGACAAAACAATCATCAAATTTTATAGAGAATTTCTTTAAGTGGCCAATAAGCATATAAAAATATTCTCAATATCACTAGTCATAAGGGAAGTACAAATTAAAATCACAATGAAAAAACACTTAGACTCAATGTGTAAAAATTTAAAAGATTGGCAGTATCAATTGTTGGTGTGATTGTGGAGTAACCTGATCTCTTACAGATCACTAATGGGAGCATAAGTTGGTTCAACCACTTTATTTATTTATTTATTTATTTATTTATTCATTCATTCATTCATGATAGACATACAGAGAGAGAGACAGACACACAGGGAGAGGGAGAAGCAGGCTCCATGCAGGGAGCCCGACGCGGGACTCGATCCCCAGATTCCAGGATCGCGCCCTGGGCCAAAGGCAGGCATCAAACCGCTGAGCCACCCAGGGATCCCTGGTTCAATCACTTTAGAAAGCTATTCAGTAGTATCCACTAAAGCTAAACTTGGGTTTTTCCTATGTTTCAACAATTAAACTCTTATGTGTATGCCCAAGAACTATATAAATTGATTTTAAATTTAAATGAAAAACAAACATGGAATAATATAAAGAAAAGCTGGGAAAACTAAAAAAGAAGAGCAATAATAGGGGAAGAAAGAGAAACAGGGCAACCAAGTATTAGAACACACTAGCAAGCCTCTAGAGTAGCATGTGCTGGCATATGAATACACAAACTAAGGGAAAAGAACAGAAATACAGTGCCATGACCTAGGTTTCTAATGCCATTCTCAAAAAAGAAACACAGGAGAAATGACTGCTGGAGAAATGACTAGTTCTAGAAAGTAAAATAATGCTCAAAAAAAAAAAAAAAAACCAACCCACAAATCATAATGGGACTGTTGTCAAAAGGATGCAAGAATCAAATGAAAGAGTTCTCAGTGACCAAAGTTGGAACAAGTAGAGCGCTAACATATATATAAAGTAGTTTGGATTATAACCCAAGTTATAAAATAAATATCCATAACTTCATACTGATATAAACAAATAATTCAGAGAGGAGAGACAAATCTGTGCAGACTAATTCTGAATGAATTTTATAGATGCCCCACTCTAAAGAAAGAGGGGACTAACTCCCCACTCCTTAAGTGTAAGCTTCATATAATGAATTCCTTCCACAGAATACAACATGGAAAGGGAAGAATGGAAGGGTGACTTTAGAGTGAAGGAATCTGACAAACACCGGGTGATCAAGGTCAGATGATCAAGGTCAACACCAACAATCACAAATTACTTTTATAATTTGTATCCTTGAAAAGGTGTGATGATGATGGTGGCACTATGCTTCTGAGGCCCTCTTCCCCAAAATTCATAACCCCAGTCTAATTATGAGGGAAACACTAGACAAATTCCAATAGAAGGTAGTCCTACAAGATATTTGACCATGCTTCTCACAACCATCAAAGTCTTCAAATATCAGGAAATTCTAGAAAACGGTCACAGCCAAAATGAGTCTAAAGAAACACAACTCAATTCAATTGGTATCCTGGATGGGACCCAGAACAGTAGAAAGATCTTAGGTAAAAACTAAGCAAGTCTGAATAAAGTGTGGGCTGTAGCTAATAATAATGTATGTACAATTGTTCCATTTATTGTATCAAATGTACCATACTATCTGACATGCTAATCAAAGGAGAGGCTCTCTGCCAGAAGAGAAGAAGGACATATAGAAAATCTGTAATATTTGCTCAATTTTTCCATAAGCCTAAAACTATTCTAAAAATAAAGTCTATTAGTAAAAAAGATGAGAAATTTCAAAATTAACTCCAATGTCTATGGAAATTTAGTATATGTTCAAAGTGACTGAACTTTTTAAGTAAACTGTAGTATAACAAATGGTAGCCATTTGGAGAAGGATAAAATTGGATCCATACTTCAGAAGAAACACCAAAATAAGTTCTGAATGGACCAGGGATCTACATGTAAAAATTGAAACCAGATGATTACTGAAAGAAAACAAGGAAAATTATTTTATGAACTCAGTGTGAGGAAAGACTTTGGAATATGATTCAAAAGTTAAAAGCAACAAAAGAAAGGAAGGATATGTAAATTTACCTAAAATTTGACATAAAAACTTCTGTATTGCAAACAATGAAACATCTTAAGGTAAGGCAAAAGACAAATGAAAAACTGGGAGAATATATCTGTAGCATATATTACATATAAAAGATTACTCCCTCTAGACTATAAAGAGTTAAAAATGAAGACAGAGACTAAAATTCTGATGTAATAATGGGCAATGGACATGAACAAACAGTCCACAGAAAAAGATATTCAAGGGGCTTTTAAACATGTGAAGGATGTTTTAACTTCACTAATATCATGAGAATGAAAATTAAAACTACATGAGATATCATTTCTTACCTATCGGATCAGTGAAAAATCAAATTCAAAAGTCTGGTGGCTAGATGAGGAGATGAGACTATATCTAGATGAGACTATAGTGAAATAGACAATTTCATGCATTGCTAGTGACAGTGTAAATTGCTCTGCTATAAGAGGCATTAGGAGCATCTCACAAAATGATATATGCAAGTTTCACTCTGCCAATAGGAGATAATGTATGAGCAACTTCATTCATTGTTTTATTATTGCATAATATTTCACAGGAAAATGTTGGACTAAATATTGATACCCATTCATAGGAGACTGGCTGAATACACTACTGTAAACCCACACAATGTAGTGCGACAGTGCCATAGAAATACTCCCATGAGGACTTTTGTAAACTATTATGATTTCTAGAATATGTCATCAAATGACAAAAAGCAAGATATGTCACCTTTTCTGTAAGACAAAAAGTGAAATAAGATATATATATATAGATAGATATAGATATAGATAGATAGATAGATATAATTACTTTCTGTTGTATTATTCATATATTTACATATATATTTTCATTTTATTACAAAACAAACATGAGGAAGATAAAGCCGAAACTAATGGAAGTTTGTGTAGGGTGTGGGTGCTAAGAGGGTAGCAAAATAAGGATAGGAATGAGATTTAATATATCTTTTTTTAGACCTTTTAGACATATATTTATATATATCAAACAGGATTTTTTAAAAACCAAAAAATGAATATAAACAGAAAAAAATAAACCTGCCTATAGAGCAAACAGATAACATACTCAGGGGAAAGAAATAATTGATTTGAGTAACTTTTAAATACAGCATGCTGACTGTACTGTCTTAATGATACAAAAGACAAAAAAAGTTACAGAGTTATCACACACTTAACTTAGCAGCATGTTGGCTGTAATGTATTTGGTATAAATTTGGTATTTGGTATAAATAATTCTGAAACTTTTGAATGTTTTGTAGAATATAGCAAATGAGTAAATACATTCCTATTTTTGGAAACCAGTGGTCTCAAGATGGGAGAAGAATATATAAATGTGTAATGGGGGAGAATGAAGAAAAATCCTGTGATGTTGGATTTGACCTGAAGGTATCAGTGTAAACCCATGACTATATAAATATGTATGTAGCTATATAATTAATGGCCCATATTTTGTTTCTAAATATTATTTCCTGTCTAAAAGAAGCAGAATTCCCAGGCTATTTCTGGATCTGTGGCAGAAAAATTCAAAGTGAGCTTGGACCACTTTGGACCAGAAAGCAAAGAAATAGTCAAAGACTAATGAGAATGTGTCAGAAAAATGAAGGAGCTGCTCAAAGGGTTCCCACGATCAAATCTAAAACAATTTGAGCATCAAAAAAATGATGATTTTTAACACAGATTATAATACAGTGAATAGAAAAAAATACCTAGTGTACAATGATTTTAAAATTAATGAGGGAGGAAACTCTTCTTACAGAGGAATACCAACCAATAAATATAGAAGGATGATAGACATATAAAATTACTATTTTGCTATCCCCAATGTAATTATTGATTCAAGCAAGGTTACCAATGGATTCTAAACCAGTGAGTAAAAACTGGAAAACAGGGTATCTATGAGATCTCCAAGTATCACACACATGTTACTTATTACAAAGGGAAACTATCTTTACAATGGAAATATCACTCACATGGTCCAAATCACAAAGGGAAATGATCTTCACAATGGAAACATCTGGAGGACACACATTAACCAAGCAATCAAACTTAGCAGTACTACAGCTGATCATGAAGAAATAATAAGACAAATTCAGGTTATGGTCCCTCCTACCAAATAACAGACTTGGATTCTTAAAATATATCAATGCTTTGACAAACAAAAAAAATGGATGAATGTTCTGGATTAAAGGATACTACAGAGACATGATAACCTGACAGTGAATGGGTCCTGGGCTGAGAGGAAAAAATACCTATAAATGAAACTTGAGGGACACGTGGGAAAAATTGAATATGGACTCTATGTCAGATAATATTACTGAAGCAAAATTAAAAATCTTAGGAGTAGAGCAATTGCAGTTATGTAAGAAAATGTCTTGTTCTTAGAAGATGCATAAAAAATTATGGAAGGTGAAGTATCATATCTGCAAATTATTTTTGTTTTAGTTAATTAGAACAAATACATAAATACATGAATATCTATACTATATATATACATAAAGAGAGGGGAAATGCAAATGTAGCAAAATGTCAACAACTGGAAAATTTATGTAAAAGGTATACAGGTAATCATTGTATTCTTTTGAGTTTGGGGTAGGTTTGAAAATAATCAAATTAAAAAATTTAATAATCAAATTAAAAATAATCATATTAAAATATGTTAACAAAAACTTAAGTAACTCATGAAACTTAACAAAACTATTTGAAGGACTAGAAATAATATCCACTTCTGACATTCTACCCAAGGTTCTCTTCACCCTGGCATTTGAGGAGGGCGTTCTTCCAAAAGAATGCAGGCCAACCAGAGCGGATCAGCATTGGACTGAAACCTACATGTTTCCGTGGCGTTATTTAAATAACAGCATGCATTTATTTAATTTCTGTGGTAGAGTATAACCTTTGTTCTTGGTGTTTATTAATTATTGTTGGTCCTCTGGGTCTCAATTATCTTTCCTATAAGCATAATTGAGTAATCCACTTGAGTAATCCATTTGAGTTATCCATAATTGAATTTGAGCCTGCTTCCCAAATGTATTATTTTTATCAGTTTCATCCAGAAACTAGAAGGCTCAAACATGCTGGTGGGAGTCCTGCCAAACTGCTCTGGAGGGAGTGAAATCCAGGGTTTTTAGATAACAGATCCCTGGTGCTTACCCTCTAACTCTTAGGGTCCAACAATACATAATGTTTACAAATTTCTTTTTAAATAACCTCTTATCAAGCTCTATGTTTTTTTTTGAGTGGGGGGGGGGGGGAGTCAGCTCTTTTCCAGAAAACTCTTTTACAACTGCAGGAACAATGTGGTTGGACTTTGTTTTAAACATCAAGAAAACAGAGGAGCTCCCATTGCAGTTAGTGCAAAGGCAACTCAAGGAAATACAATCACCAGATGTTTGATTTCACTTTGTATAGCTATATTGGTATAAAAACCACATAGTCAAAATTGTTAATATTCTGTCATGAAAAGGTTATTAGCTTTATTTTTAAACCTTTTTTCCCTTATTTTTGTCCTTGTAATAAACTGGTAAAATTGAAAGTGTCTCTCAAAGTGTCTCTCAAAGACACTGTGGTCAGCTGTCTTGCAAGAGACCATTTATTTAGCAGCCTCCTGTAGAGATGACATTGGACTCTGGTGGTCTCATCCTTATGATTCTAGTTGTGTAATTCTTCTTTTTTTTAAATTAAGTTTTTAGTGTCAATTTAAGTATAGTTAACATACAGTGTTATATTAGTTTCAGGTGTACAATATATTAATTCAACAATCTTATAGATTAATACTCAGTGTTCATCATCGTAAGTGCACACTTAATCCCCTTCACCTATTTCATCCATCCTCTGATATGTTTTATTTTAAAAGAGTACCCTCAGTAAAAGTTATTTGTTTTCCACAAGAACATTTTTACTTGAAGCATACTTCAGAAAACAAGGTTCTAAAAGATTCTTTTTCCAAGAAAAATGAGAATACACATTTTCTTCAAGTCCACCCAGAAGAATACCCTTAATCACATAAAAGGAGACATAACAAATCTTACATATTCAAGAAGACTGAAATCATATTAAGTATATTTTCTAACTGCAATGGTACAAAACTAAAAATCAATAGTAAACAAAACTTGAAAATCTAAAATGTAAATATTAAATATTTAACATGTAAATATTAACACATGATTACACAAGCAATGGGACAAATAAGAAATCAAATGGCAAATCAAAATATGTCTAAAGACAAAAGAAAAAGAAAACACAATATTCTAAAACCTATGGGATGCAGCAAAATTAGATGTTAGAGTGAAAGTTATGCTATAAATGCTTGTATTAATAAAAAAAATTCAAATAAACAATGTTACACCACAAAGAACTAGAAAAAGAAGAAACTTAGCTGAAATTTAGTAGAGGAAAAAAATAACAAAGAAAAATCAGAAATGAATAAAATAAAGACCAGAATAAACAGTAATATAACATTTAAAGTAATGTTATAGTTCTCCCCCCCAAAAAATAAACAAAATTGTCAAAGCTTTAAATTAAGAAAAAAAAAAACTCAAAAAGCAAAATAAGAAATGGAAAAGAAAACAATACAACAAATAATCACAGAAATACATAGTGTGATAACAGATCACTATAAACAATTATATACTAACAATTCAGTTAACTTAGAAAAAACAGGTAATTCCTAAAAACACTAAGTTACCAATATTGATATGAACCTTGAATCCAAGAAATATGATATCTTCTTAGTCTAATAACAAGAATGAAAGTTGAATAGGAATAAAAAATAGGAATAAAAAATCTCCCAGCATAGAAAAACCCAAGACCACAGGATTTCACTGGTGAATTGTACCAAATATTTTTAAAAAATAATTAATGACACTGTCAAAATCTTAAAAATAATGGAATAGAGGGAACATATCATGAGGCCAGTACTACACTGATACCAAGTAGGATATAAACAATATTGGAACAGGGGCACCAGGGTGGATGCAATCAGTTAAGCATCAAACTCTTGGTTTCTGCTCAGGTCATGATTTCGGGGTCATGGGATTGAGCACCATATTGGGCTGTGCATCAATGTGGAGTCTGCTTGAGATTCTCACTCCCTCTCCTTCTACTCCCACTCATGCTCTCTTTCTGTCTCTAAAATAAACAAGTAAATCTTTAAAATATATACATATATACATATATGAATAAAAAAGTCTAGTTTGATAGAAGAATTGCTACTCTGACTTTCTTTTGACATTCATTCTTCACCCCCTCACTTTCAATCTGCAGGTGTCCTTAGGTCTAGAAAGAGTCCCTTGCAGGCAGCATATAGATGGGTCTTGGTTTTTTATCCATTCTGACACCCTGTTCTTTTGATTGGAGCATTTAGTCCATTTACATTTAAAGTAATATTTATTTTAAGATTTTATTTATTTATTTGAGAAAGAGAGCACCAACAGGGGGAGAGGGAAGAGAGAGAGGTAGAAGCAGATGCCCCACTGAACAGGGAGGACAATAGAGGGCTTAGTCTCAAGACCCTGAGGTCATGACCTGAGGCAAAGGCAGACACTTAAACAACTGAGCCACCCAGGAGCCCCTCAAAGTAATTATTTATAGATATGTATTTATTGCCATTGTAATTAATTACTATATTTGGTGGAGTTATTGAATTCCCTAAGTCTATTCCTGTGTTGCCTAATTCTTCTTTCTCTCTTTTGTTCACCTTCAGTGCTCTCCATCACCTGGCCTTCCAAGTCACTAACTCATTCCTCTGCTTCTCCCAGCCTGCTGCTCATTGTGTCATGCCTGCTTCCAATCTCACTTATTGATTGCATCCTTCATCTCTGATTGATTCTTTGTAAACTCTTTTGTCTCTATGGGTACGGGTCTCCAATGTCTTCTATTCTTTTCTCAAATCCAGTGAGTATCCCTATGATTGTTGCTTTCAGTTCCCCATTAGGCATGTTATTTCGCTTAAATCTCTGGCCTTGGCTTTATCTTGTTCTTTCATTTGGGATAAATTCCTCCATCTTGGCATTTTGTCTAGGTCTCTGCCTTCTTCTGTGTGCTAGAAAAGCCAGTTATGTCTCCTACTCCTGAAAATAATGGCCTTATGAAGAAAAGGTCATGTAGTGCTCATGGCCAGGGGCTTCAGGGAGTGTCTGTAGTGTGTGTCGCCTGCACCCTGCTATTGTGTTTTTGCTATGGGCAGTATTTGATCCCTGGCCTAAATGTGGCCAATTGTGACTAGGTGTGCTGTGGTGTGCTTGTGAAATGAGTCCTGACACCAGCTCCACCAGAACTGAGGCCCTGTAGAACTGTCTGGTCAGGAGATGTGGTATGGGCAGGGGCTTGTGCTGGTCTTCTGGGGGAGAGGCCCACCACACTGGGACTGAGGCACGTTTGACTGAGAAGGGCTGTCCTGCCAGAATACAGGGGGTGGGGCTTGATGTAAATAAGTTAGGCAGCCAACATGAGGCTGTGCACGCTTCTCACACATGGCTGTGTTTGTGCTGGAGTGTGGGAGGAAAATGGCACCAGCTGACTCCTTTGTTCTGGAGAGGTGTCTCCATGAATGCTGCCTCTCAGGGATGTGTTCCAAGAAGAGAGAGTGATCTCTCCTCTGTGTGCCCTAGGAGTTCCTCAGATCACTGTCTCCATGCTATCTGCTCCTTGGTTGTTTGCCTGCCTTCTCTCCAGGAGCAGGACAGTGCCCTCTGGGCTCTTTCCCACCCAACCCTGCTGACCTTTACAACTCCAGGCTTTAAGCCCTGCTGGCTGCAAGAATTCACAAAATTCAGCCCCTCTCGTTTTCCAAAGCAATGGTTCTCCTTGTGCCTTCCTTCTCTGTGCTCCTCTTTCTCTCGTCCTCTCCTTTGCAATCAGATCTAGTTGTGTAATTCTAACTGTGCTGGCTCACATGAATATAGTTTGTTCTATATTTAATTTTGCATAACTTTAAGTTTACTAGGACCTGACTGGCTAGTAGGTTTAAGCTGTTCATCTTTTTTTTTTTTTCAATAGTTTCTACCTCTCTTTAACATTATTAATTAGGGGCACCTGGGTGGCTCAGGGGTTGAGTGTCTGCCTTTTGCTCAGGTCGTGATCCCAGGGTGCCTAGGATCAAGTCCTGTATCGGGCTTCCTGCATGGAGCCTGCTTCTCCCTCTGCCTGTATCTCTGTCTGTCTCTCTGTGTCTCTCATGAGTAAATAAATAAAAATCTTAAAAATATATATATATTAATTACTATATATTCATTATACACAATTTGGAAAATACAGAAAAGTAAAAAGGAGAGAAGAAATTGGGTATAATATTCCCACTAAAATACTGTTTACTGGGGCAACTGGGTGGCTCAGTTGATTAAGCAGCTGTTTTCAGCTCAGGTCATGATCCCAGGAGATCTCTCTGGTCATGATCCCTCAAGACCCAGCCCTGAGTTGAACTCCCTGCTCAGTTGGGAACCTGCTTCTCCCTCTCTCCCACTGCTCCTGCTCTCTCTCACTATCACTTTCTCTCAAATAAATAAATAAAATCTTTTAAAAAAATACTGTTTACTTATGGCTATCAATTTATGGTGAATATTTTAATGACCTCTTAAGTTTACCACTTGATATTTTTGTATAAAAAAATGAAAATACTCATGTAACTACCACACAAACCAAGAAACCGAACATTTGCAACATCATTGAAACCTCCTTCATGCCTTCTTCCAGCTAGTAAACCTCAGCTTCTATCAACATCAAAAAACTTGCATGTTGTTTGAGCTGGTTTTGAAATTTTCATAAATGGAATCATAACATGTCTGGCATAATTCTCCCAACATTTACTGCAATTTATTTATGGATAATTTGGCTTTTCTCAAGCTTTCAGTATTTTACAAATAATGTTTCTGTCAAATTCTTTTAATTTATTTAAATTCAATTAATTGACAAATAGTTTATTATTAGCTTCAGAAGTAGAGTTCAGTGATTCAACAGTCTTTATAACACCCAGTGCTTATTATACATCGTGTGCCCTCCTTAATATCCATCACTCAGTTACCCCATTCCCTGACCCCTCTTCCCTCCAGCAATCCTCAGTTTGTTTGCTATGATTAAGAGTCTCTTATTATTTATCTCCCTCTCTGATTTTGTCTTGTTTTTCCTTCCCTTCCCCTATGATCCTGTTTTGTTTCTTAAATTCACATATGAGTGAGATCATATAATTGTCTTTCTCTGATTGACTTATTTCACTTTGCATAGTACCCTCTGTTCCATCCACGTTGTTGCAAATTTCTACCAAGTTTTTATACATAACTTTTGAAATACATATGTATTTCCTTTTGTGGATTATGTTTAGATGTGCAATTTCTGAGTCACCAGATCTACATGTATTTAGTTTCAGTGGATACTACCAACAGTGTTCTAAAATAACTGAACCAATTTACACTCCAGCAGTTTATAAGAGTTCTATTAGCTCCATTATAGGTGAATAGATTAGGGTTCTTTTTTGTTGTAATGAAGGTGTGAGGTATCCTATAGTTATGTTGCATTTCTCTGAAGCAAAGGGATGTGGAATACATTTTCATGTGTGTTTATTGGACATTTGCATGTTATAATTTGTCAAATGGCTGTTCCAAGATGTTATACATTTTTTAGTTGGGGTATTTGTCTTTTACTTACTGATTTGTAAGAGTTCCTGATATAAATCCTTTATTGGATATACATAACTGCAAATATCCCAGACTATAGCTTCTCTTTTTATTCATGAAGGTGTCTCTGGTTAGCTGAAATTCTTAATTTTAATGAAATCCAATTTATCAAGAATTTTCTTTACTGTTACTGCTTTTGTGACCTCTGAGAATCGTCTGTCTGTCCTAAGCGTATGAAGATTTTTTTTCATTTTTTCTTTTTTTTTAAACTCAAAAAACATTTTTTTTTTCATTTAAAAAAAGTATTTAGAACACATAAAACAAGGCAACAGTTATTCTTTCTTCTCATCTTCTGGTGTGGGTCTGTCGGTGGCTCCTCCACTGTTGCACTGTTGCTCTCTGAGCCAGTGTTGCTATCACTGGTCCCTTCCTCGGCCATACTGTCCACCCCCTCCTGCCCGCTCTCCTTGTCCTCAAGAGTAGACGTGCCTTCTTCACCGTTCTGTTGGCTTTCTGTTGCTTCTTCAAGGTGTGTCTCCTCTGTCTCCATGGGGATGCTTTCGTCGTCCTTCTTCCCCTGGCTCTTCCTCGGGAACCGTGCTGCTCTGACTACGTTCAGCTTGCTCTGCTGCTTCTCTCTCCCTCTCCTCTTGCCTTTTGCGGGCCTGCTCTTCGGCCTGTGCAATTTCAGCGGCAACCTTTTCCGTATCCACTTCTACTTTCAAACCCCACAACCTTTTAAGTTCATTGTTAAATGAATCTGTGCTTTCTAGGAACTTCCTCTTCTTTTCCTGGTGTCGCTCCTCTATCTGAAGAAGTTCAGCTTCTAGTTTTCGCTGATGAACCATTAAGGACTGGACCTGTCGTTTGAGGACCTGCATTCTAGCTGTTGTGACAACTGACCGAACGTCTGGCACCACACTCTCACTAAGGGTTTCACTGATGAGGCAGTGGTTTCTCTGGAAATGGGCAGTGGCTGTAGGCTTCATTGAAAAGCCATCATCATAATCATCTGGATCTTCAGCAGGCTGAATACTCAGGTAAGGTTCTCCTTTCTCCATGCGAAACTGTCTCTGTCGACTTTCTTCCTCTAAAGCAGCTTTTGCACGACTTTTCGAATTTATGTAAGTAAGGGATGCGAGGGAATTATGCTAGACCTTCATAGATTCCTTGTACTCTATCTTTTCTGCTTCGTATTCGTTTAAATATTCTTGTTTTTCTTCATCAGTGAGATCTCGCCACATGCCACCAATAATCTTGCCAATCTCCCACAACTTTAGGTCAGGGTTGGAAGCTTTTATTGGGTCCCAGACCTTTCTGCTGTACCTCATGTAGGGCATCAGAGGCTTATCAGTGGCTTTGGGGGTTTTGGAATCGTAATACCAGAGGATGCCGTGCCCCAGCTGTTGGTGCCCGGGGTTCCCTCCCAGCCTGTAGGCGAGATGACTGTATGGATTGTATCCCACAAACCCTGGTGTGCTGGGCATTTGTGTGCAGGAGCTGGGGTGGGAGGTGGGGCATAAGATGGCCTTTTTGACATTTTGGAAGATTAAGTCCTCAGTTCCTTAAGAATGAATCTGAGACACCGTGGGCAGAAAAAGCGCCCGCAGCTCCGGCCTCGTTTCTCTTTGTCCCCCAAGATGTTTTTTCTATATTACCTTCTAGAATCCTTATTATTTTTCCCTTTTACATAAGCTATGATCCATCTAGAACTGATTATTTTATGTGGAGCAAAGTAATGAAATAGTGCCAAAATCTATCTTTTGAATCATGGATATTCAAATAACTCTGCACCATTTATTAGAAAATTGTCATTTTCTCACTGCAATGCAGTACACATTAGTGACATTTCAGGTGACCATTTACATGTGGGTCTGTTTCTGGACTCTTCTTCTGTTTCATTTGTTTCTTTATCATTGAACCAATCCCCACACCTGTAATTTATTTATAATAAATATTGATATTTAGTAAAAATCTTTCTACTTCATTTTTCTTTAATACTTGACTAGCTATGTGTGGTCTTTTGTAGATTCAGCTCATAAACTTTCTCAAAACAGCCTGCTGAAATCTGATTGGGGTTGCATTGGATCTATAAATCAAATTGAAAAGAAGTGATAATGTAACCCTATCAAGTCTTCCAATTCATAATCATGATATATGTATTCATTTATATCAAATTTCTCTAATTTCTTCCAGTAATCTGTCATAGTTTTCTCATAGAATTATGGCCTTTGTTGCATTTATTTCTACTTATCAACATTTTTAATGTTATTGCAAATTATATCACAAAAGTTTTCATTTTTTAAATGGTTTTTACTAGAATGCAGAAATACACTTGATTTTCTGTATTGACAAGTTGAGTTATCAATTTTAGTAGCCAGCTTGAATATTCCTTTGTATTTCATATATACATAAACATGACATAGGTAAATATTACTATTTTAATTATTTTTTCCAATCCTTATCATTTTTTATTCTTAACTTGATTTATGGAAAAAAATAAGGCTTCCAATACAATGTTGAATGTAAATATTAGGAATGAGTATTCATCTCTCATTCCTCATTTTAGGAGGAAAGTGTTTATTTAATTGTTAAGTAGAATGTTTATTACTGATTTTTAGTGGATCTACTCTATCAAATAAAGGAGTTTCCCTTCTATTCATAGCTTGCTATGAGATATTTTTTAAATTTCAGTAAGTTGAATTTATAAAGTGTTTTCTGCTTTTGTTGAAATACGATTTTTTCACTTTTTTATAATAATGTTGATTTTTGTGTGTAAAACAAAGCTTGAATTTCTAGAATAAATCCAACTTGGTCATGATCTTTTTCATATATTACTAGAATCATTGTGCTAATATTGTATGTAGTATCCTCATGTCTATATTCTTGAGAGTAATTTACTTAAAATTTTCTTTTCTGCATTTTGCTATCAAGATGCTGGCTTCATAAAATAAATTGAAAAGTACTTTTTGTTCTGGCAAAGTCAGAATTATTTTAATTTTTTAGAAAATATTTTAAATAATTTTCTGGTAAAGCTATTTGAGCCTGCAGTTTTCTTTTGGGGAAACAATTTTAATTAGTTTTGTCTCTTTGTCTGGAATTCAATACCTTTAAGAGAATTCTTCCCTGTATCAGTTTAGTGTTTTATGCAGAATTTATCCCATTAAGTCAAAAATTTCAAATATAATGGCATGAAGTCACTCATAATAATCTCTCTTTGTGTGTCTAAATGACTGTAGGATGTGAAGTCATGACCTCTTTTCCATTCCTGATACTGTTCACTGTCTTCAAATGTCTGTTTGTTTTACCTTAATTGTCAAAGGCTGATTTCCCTGTGAATAGAATTCAGGTCTTTCCATTATTTTATTTTATTTATTTATTTTTAGCCAAATGCTTTTCCATTGTTTCACCATTTCCATGGTTATTTCTTGAAAGATAGTGTATGTTTACCTAAAAATATTTTTTAAATGAGCCCTTTGTCTTTGGTTTTCAGTGAGTATAATAATGTGGCTGAGTATAACTCTCTGTATATTTAGCCTACATAGTTTCATAAGGTTTCTTGAGTCTGTAACTTGATATCTTTTGTTTTGGAGGAATATTGGTTTTAAAATTTCTTCAAATATTGCCCCTGTACTATTTTCCCTATCACCTTCCAAGTAGATATTTTTGTCATGTCCCTACTTTTTACTGTCTTTTCTGTGTTTTCCATCTTTTTTCCCAGTGGGCTTCCATTTGGTTAATTTTTAATGACCTATCTTTTAGAACTCTGATTCTCCCTTCTGTCACTAATCTATGATTGAACCAATCCACTCAATTCTTAAATGCCATGAGCTTTTTAGTTCTAAGAAAAACAGTAATTTCCTTTTATCTGGTGAAAATTTCTATCATTTCAGATATTTCCTTAAATACATTAATTCTAGTTATTTTAAAGTCTGTGTTTTACAACTTCAAAATCTTAAACAAACATAGCTTTTTCAGTTATCTTTTATTCTCTCGGTTTTCCTGGCATGTTTGGACATCTTTCATTGGATGCTAGACATTACAAGTGAAAAGCTGTAGAGGGTTTGGATCATTTTATATTTTTTCAGAGAAGGTTGGATTTTTTTTTTAGGAGGCAGACAGAATATGGAAGATCACCTTCACCCAGTCTAGATGGACCACTGCTTCTAGGGCATAGCTCTTTAGGAGTACAGAATTCAAACCAGGGCATTGGGGCACCTGGGTGACTCAGTCAACTAAACACCCAACTCTTGGTTTTCGCTTAGGTCATGATCTCAGGATCATGAGATCGAGCCTGTATTGCCATCTGTTTGTCCCTCTCCCTCTACTCTCCTTCTAAATAAGTAAATAAATAAATAAATAAATAAATAAATAAATAAATAAATATTTTTTAAAAATAATAAAACCACGAGTATTTATCAGGGGCTTTTTTCTGCAATGGACCCGAAACCCTTATTTTTGTTTCTCTGGTACCTTGAAATGCCTAAAATCTCTGTCTGGCTTTTTAAGTCTTAATAGCTGCTTTATCCTTGGCTTACTGGTAGTCTCTCCCTATGTGTTTCAGTTCAAGTTAGCAAATGCCTCTATTGAAATGGATGGCAAAATCTTCACCTCATTATTCTGCAGCTGCCTTCTCTCAGGTGTCCTGACCTTCTAGTGTTGGTTGTAGTCATGACCTTAAATTCCAATATTTGTCTTCCCAGTCCAGTGAAACTGCCATGAAATACAGGACATTGCTTTCTCTTAATCCTCCATGGTCTGCACTTGAATTGGCAAAAGCCCAGAGAAGGAACTTTCCCAGAAGGTTTGAGTCAGCTTAGTGAGCTTCCTTTCTTTCCCAGATTTTAGTTTCTCAAGTCCTGGCTGCCTTCATTGCCATCCTAACTTTCAAAAAGTTGCTTTCTGTATTTTATTCAGATCTTTGAGATTTTTTCCACCTGGATGGTTTGTATGATACTGGCTAGATCGGCATAAACCACGTGTAGTTATTTTTTCTCCTTAAAAGTAAGTCACAAAGTAAATAAGTTACAAATTGATCCAACCAGTCTTATTACTAATAATGGGTGGAAAGCCAAAATCTAATCTACATGTTTCTATTATCCCAGAAATTAATGCCTGTTTTAAAATTTCTGCATACCCCCAGCTAGAAAACTATGCTAATATTTACTGCAGGAAGCTTTGTTCCCTTGCTACATCACAGAATAACCTTACAGACAAATCAAATATCCTAACTAAAGCTTTGGCTATTTACAGAGTAACACCTTTGGCAAATCATTAAACATCAATCCTTCAAAGTCTTGAGAGAAAAGAAAACAGTATGCCAAATCTTTAAATAAAAACAAATAAATGAAATAGTGACTGGTGATTCATTAACATGATAAAAAGCTCTCATAAAATGAGGCATAGTGAAGATTTCTCATCACATTAAATAAAACATAATATCTTACCTCATAATTATATTTTATTTGAGAAATATTTTAAAAATTCAGATTTCCTTATAAAATTTGGTAATTTGAGAGTTTAAAAAACAAGAACAACAACAACATATGACAAGCAACTCAGTAATTATACTGGCTAAAAGATTTACTTTTTTCTAACTTTCATCAACATACTTTATAACTATGTTGTCCTCAAAACTCATTGAGTTTCCACACTGCTATAGCACAAGTTCCCTCCAATCCCAGTAGGCTTTCAGTGTCCCACTTCTGACCTCACTTCTTTCCCTCTTCCACAATTTACTACTTGAGTGATCCATCATCTGTTATTCCACAGATCTAGCCTTCCTGAAAGCCATCATGAGAAATCTTATGAATCGGCAGTTAACAGATCAAAGTGTGTGTGAATCCTGACTCTGCCCCTTTCTAGATGTATGAATGTGGGTAAATTACATTATAGTTTGAGTCTCAAGTTTCCTAATCGGTATAATAGAAATAATAACATCTATCACACACAGTGAGGCAGCAAGAAATGGAGATAATGTACATAAAGCAGCCAGTATACAATGAGGCTTGTAATTAACACCACAAATGATAATTATTTCATTTCGTTTTTTTAACAAAAATATTTAGAAACAAATTAATAATAAGTATTGTTTCTACCAACTGAAGAGGCAGACTGTTCATTAATAATTACAGTATTGTGTGCTGTAACTCCAAAATGTGGCCAAACTACAATAAAATTATCACTTTCCTACATTCCTCAAAAAAATAATAAAATGGCAACTATATTGAAAGAAAAGATTAGATAAAACATGATAACATTAACAATTTGATAAATTAAGATGTTTGCTTTTCCATCACCTAAGTATTTCACTAGATAGTGGCAGAAGGCTTAATGATGTGTTCACCAAGTGTCAGACCCCATAGAGATACTTGTTAAAATGCTAATTTTGGGGTCCCTTCTAAGAAGTGTGTCCACAAGTTCTCCAGTAAACATTTTACCTATTAGGTTTGAGAACAACTTCTTTATTGTTAAATTACAAATAAACCTTGCAGCTCTTACTTCCTTATGCTCTTATATCACCCCAACCAGAGATACTGAGATAACATATTCAGGCAAAGTTATTGGGAAGAAACCAGGTAGGAAAAGTACAAGCATAAAGTCATAATCTCAACCCTAAAGTTGGCTATAATATGGTGATAAATTCAGCTAGGATGAAAATGTTAACTCATTTATGAAAATATTATATCAAGAAAACTAACCCATGTAGTTCAAAAAGCACTGAATATTCTTAACTTCTAGAAATTTCAACCTATGGATTAATCTAAATGCAGAATAAATAATTTTAAATATTGAGCACTGTTCATACATCTAAGCTCCCTGTCATCATCTCTCATAGCATTCCAGTTTCCTCCATTATAGCAGTTAGTTGTCATATATTTTTAAAGATTTTATTTATTTATTCATGAGAGGCACAAAGAGGGGCAGAGATATAGGCAGAGGGAGAATTACGCTTCCTGCAGGAAGCCTGATGTGGGACTCGATTCCAGGAACCTGGGATCACGACCTGAGTCAAAGGCAGACACACAATAAATAAATAAATAAATAAATAAATAAATAAATAAATAAAGTGAGTGTTCTACACATTGAAAATTTTTATCATACCTTAGCCATAAAGTTGTAACTTTTCCTCTAAATACATGATTTTAAGGATATTTGTGGTATTCAGAATAAGAATATCCAATGGCATGCTGTTCGCCAGCATGGACTTTGTAGTCACAGATCATGAGTTTTAATTCCATGTCTATTGTTTTGGCTAGGGGACCCATAAGCAAATTATTTAACTATTCTTTCTCTTCATCCATGAATCTTTTCTAAACAAACATAACATAAAGACAATTAGATAAGTAGGAATATCTCCCAGATTCAGAAGGTAGCAAAAATATAGGCAGTGAGGCACTGGAAAGAAGCAGAGAATTTTTAGTTACAAGAATTAGCAAGGTTTCACTCCTATACTAGCTGTTCTTTTACTCTCCAAATAACCTTTTTTTTTTAAAGATTTTATGTATTTATTTATTCATGAGAGAGAGAGAGAGAGAGAGAGAGAGAGAGGCAGAGACACAGGCAGAGAAAGAAGCAGGCTACATGCAGGGAGCCTGACGTGGGCCTCGATCCTGGGTCTCCAGGATCAGGCCCTGGCCTGGGCCAAAGGCGGCGCTAAACCGCTGAGCCACCCAGGCTGCCCTCCAAATGACTTTTCATGGCAAACTGCAATCCAACTAGCTTGTAATTTTAGAAACTTCACAGATAAGCAATAAGTACTCACAGAGTGTTCAAAGTCTTGAGTTTCTTGAAGGCACTCTCAGGAATTTCTCGTATTCTGTTAAACCTCAAGTCTCTGTGAACATAAAAAGGAGGAGAAATGTTATAGTATGTGGATTTCATTGGTGTTATTATTTCTAGAAGCTTGAAAACTAATTCTCCTTTTATAATCAAATTATAATACTAAAGGACTAAACCTAAGACAGAACTAGGTATATTTTGCACTAATCATTAGGTAGGTACATTGTTTACCACAGATTATGTGTATCAGGTGTTATATGCTAGGCCAAAGATGCCAGACAAGTGCAACTAGTTACAGAGCTCTTCAAGTATTTAAAAGCAGTTGTACCATTTTCTTTAGGTCATATTTGTATGACACCAAAACAAATTCTATATATGGCAACATGGTAATTGAGCATAAATAGTTTGGACAATATTGATAGATCAGATGTCACTTATCAACATAACACCATCACTTGGATTTAGGCAAAGTTATTATTAGTTAATTTTTCTTATAGTCCAGAAATACAACAGCCTTAGAAGGAAGTATTAAAACAAATCAACAAAGCGATGAGTTTAAGAGAGACAACTAACATTCTCTTTCATCAATTAATACATTTATCATTTTATTCAGTGTATAAATTATTGAGTGCCAACTACATGCCACATATTGTGTTAGGTAACAGGGACACAAAGATGAGCACTATATGGTCTCTACCACTGAGCAGGCACAGTTGAATTGAGGATTACAAACAAATTTATAGTAATTATAGCACTAGTATATAAAGTATTAGTAGTACAAAAGAGCAGCAAACAAAATACTATGCACAGATAGTCAACTTAGGTATTGGTCTGAGAGAAGAACCCTCTATCAGTAAGAGAAGAACCCACTTCACTCCCTGTGATTTTGATGGGAATGTCAATCATGTGCCCTTCAAGAAGGTGACTAAGGCCAGACAACGGTCTCCTTGGACACACTGTTTCTTTTCTTTTCTTTTTTTTTTTTTATTTGTTTGTTCATGAGAGACACAGAGAGAAAGAGAGGCAGAGAGAGAAGCAGGCTTCATGCCGGGAGCCCAACGTGGGACTCAATCCCGGGACTCCAGGGTCATGCCCTGGGCAGAAGGCAGGCGCTAAACCGCTGAGCCACCCAGGGATCCCCCGGACACACGGTTTCTTTTGTGAGGAGCATATGACTCAAGCAAAGCAAATTGGGAGTATTCATGAGTGTTGAATAGCTGAATAAAATAAAGTTACGTTCTTTGTCTGGGATCAGAGATTATGAAAAGTGAGCATCTAGGGCTATTAGTGTCCAGGCTGGAGAATAAAACCAGAGACAAATAGGGCCAAAGTATGGGAGAAGAAAACAAAGCTCTGCCTCCAGCTATGCCTGGACCAAATTTACCTCCTGACTTTTTAGTTATCTAGGCAATAAAGTGTCATTCTGATAAGTTTATTTGACCTGAGTTTGTATCATCAATGTGGGAAGCACATGAGAAAGATGAAATAATTTGTTTGGAAATAAGAGGGAAATGATAGAAAATTTTTACAGAGCATTAATGTGCCAGGAAAACAAACAAACACAAAAGCAAAAACAAAAAACAAAATATCTACTTCCCCTCAACTAATTTCTCAAAATAAAAATTTTTAACAGCATAAAAAATAGTTCTATTTTAGAATATTTGGCTCAAAAATCTTTATAAGATTACCTTAAAATTCTATCATTTTACATTTCTCTTAAGTTGACTCTGAAAGAATATGTTCAAATTCTGTAGGAGATTTTTCCTACAGAATGAATGATTAAAATCATTCAACTAAAAAAATAAAATAAAATAAAATAAAATAAAATAAAATAAAATAAAATAAAATCATTCAACTAAATCCCAACACCAAAAAAGAAAAAGGATGCATGGAAATTTTTAAAAGATATTCAATTAAAATAGCTCATTGTGAATATACCTCTTTGTAAGATGGAATACACTGCTTAAACAACATACTTTGTTATTCGATGTGTCTGTACTATATTTTTAAAAGAAATTTTATAAATGATGTGAAATTCTGCCTATAAGCTATATGGGATAAAGTTATATAAACCCAAAGACTCTAAACCCATTGGTTTTCCTTCAAAATGAAGTTTAAATTACAGAAAGGACTCTCCTCTCACATCAATCCATAAATCCTAATAATCCTCCCAAATTGAGCTTCCAATAATACAAGAAGAGAGTAAATATAAAAGGATAAATTAGTCTCCATTTTTTAGGCTTTGAATTTTTTAAAAATTCAGAAAAGCTCAAATAAGAAAAGAATACTTATTATTGTCCATATCCAGAATTAACAACTGTTTTCAGTTGATATAGTTGCTTCTATTTATAATTTTATACATTTTTATTTTGATTGCACAAATCACAAATCAATGTAAAAATATATTACAGGTAAAGTAAAAGTCTCTTTTAGCCACTATCTTAATTTTAGCTATGTCTCTTTCTTCCTACGTATAACCTCTCTCCTGAGTGTGATGCCTCTCTTCAGATATACACACATATATAGGGATATGAAAAAATATAAGGTGAAACATTATACATATAAAAATATGAAAATAAACATAATGTAGGTAAATATAAAATATTTAGCATTTTTAAGTTTACAAAATGATATTAAACTTTATATTGTTTTTCTTTTTAAGATTTTATTTATTTATTCATGAGAGACAGAGAGAGAGGCAGAGACATAGGCAGAGGGAGAAATAGGCTCCCTGTGTGGAGTCTGATGTGGGACTGGATTCCAGGACACCGGGATCATGCCCTGAGCTGAATGCAGACACTCAACTGCTAAGCCACCCAGGCATCCCAAACTTTACATAGTTTTTAACACCTCTTTTTCCCCCTCTACTGCATCTCATCTAGGTCATTCCTTGACCCATAAGGATCTAGATATTTATCCCCAATTGTTCTATAATATTCCACGGTGCAGATAGGCCAGAGTTCATTTACATTTACATTCACATATTCCCTTAGTGACAGCTATTTTGACTGTTTCAACTTTTTGCAGCATTCACAAACAATATTTCAATAAACATGCATCTATTCTCCTTGTGTACATGAAGAAATATTTCTCTGGAGCATATTTAGAATTAGGATTGCTAAATCATAGCATATGCGCAGCTTCCTTTTTACAAAATGATGTCAATTCCAAATTTGTTTTCAATTAAATAGCGCAGAAGTAATATAAGTAATTAAAAATAATGTGAAAAGATGCTTGAACTAATCACCAAATTGCTATTTTAAGCTCTTCACTGGATTTATTTAAGAGTCAAGGTGCTAAGTGTGTTGGTTATCAAAATTCCCTCCTGTATTCACTAGCAAGCAAAACTAAGACCTCCTCCCACAAGAACTGTGTGGCGAGGTGTCCACTGTCCCACGGATTACTCAGGGGACTGTGAGATACAGGATCCACAGTTCTCACTGCTCAGGGAGCCATAGGACACCTCTTCCAGAGAAGCAAAGCACACTTAGAGACCCAAAAATTATTTCCCCATTGACTTAAATTCCCATAAGGCATATACAAATGCACCAAAGTTAGCTTGTTAGCACTTGATCTTCTTTGCTATTCTACCACATAAACTTGTGTAGTCAGGTACACTATGAACTCAAACGCTAAGGAAAAACTTACCTTACTAATTTTAATTGCTGCATTTCAGGATTGCATATGGAGCATTATTACATAATGCATTGTTTACAGTATTATTTACTGTACCTTTTGATGAATTTACACCAAAAGATCATCTGAATTCAAATGACCACCAAATTTGGATCAGACTGTCCTCTGTGTAAATAAGTTTATCTAAAAATATAATTAATTTTCCCATATTGCTTCTATATTTTCAAGATGGATCCCTACAATTTCACCCACACAAAATTTGTCATGTACAGAAAACTTCTCTTAGCATAACTTGTAGCATTGTATTTTCACTCTTTGCATAGAGTGAAAATTGGATTTTTATGTATCCTGCACAATTCATCCTTTTATGATATATGTAATATTGATAAAATAATATTCACAAAAATAACAATCATTATTTACCACAATTTTCATCCCATTCATTGTTCACTGGAATTCAATTTAGAAACAATTTTAGGAAACGCACCAAGATGAAAACTGAGAACATGGTGCTTACTGGCAGTGGTTAAACATGAGTTTGGCTGGCTGGCTGGCTGGCTGGCCTGCCCACCCCCTAGCTGCTAAAGCTGGAGAAGAAATGTTTAACAATTTTTACGGTGAAAAATTTGGAATTGATGTTTCTAACCAATAAGAAATAGGTTTTAGTTCAAATTCAATCCAGAAGATGCTCCTTCCAAAAAGTTTTAAAGGAGCCCCTACTGTACACAGAGGGCAGAGAACAAGCATGGACACACATCAGCATGAACCAGCTTCAAACAAATGAGCACAGCTCAAGATCATGTTACTTAGTTCTGCCAGGGAACAGGGCACATCACGCCCACACCACAGCCCATTACACGCCTCTGGGTGGGTTAGATGGAGTTATACCATGTCTGTGTGGAAAGTCCAGAGAAAGACCTTACAAAGGGATAGAGAGGCTAGATGTTGCTCAGAGGTATGAGCTCCCAGTATATTTTATAAATGCCAAACACAGGGCATATTTTTTGAAAACATTAAACTAGTGAGTGTTTAAACACAAAAAAATTAAATTGTAATTGTCCACAGAGGGTAGTCCAGTTTAAGTTGTAAGATGAATGTGTTGCTCTTGAAAGACACTATCAGCCTACCCTGGGACTGAATGTATAGGTCATTAGGAGATAAACCAAAGTCTAAATTTGAGTTCTTGAAGGTGAGACCCAGGCCACACAGCTCGTCTGGTCCTGCTGTGATGTGGGTCTTCCTACTAGTTCTCTGGTTGGAGATGGTCTTCAGTTTATTATGAGTAGATGCCTGAGCTAAGGGGGCCTATTCCTAGCCATTATAGCTAAGAATCTGGCACTGAGAGAGCAAAACAAATAAGGAGAACTCTCAGAGAGCACCAACTTAACAGGCTGATTTCTATGTAAGTGTGCTGCTTGTTTTCTCATAAGTGAGAAACATTCATCCTGGCAGAAAGCCTATCTTCATGAAAAAAAAAAAAAAAAAAAAGATCAAGTAGATCTGTACTTGAGCCAAAAGCATTCCTGTTGAAGGTGGGGATGCAACTAAGTCATTGTAAAGTCAAAAGCATAAAGCTGCAGAAATAACGTAAGCAGGTTCTTGTCACCCCTTGTTTCCAGGAAGGGCAGGAGGGAGTGGGATTACTCCGGACAGTCCGGCCATCATCATCTTTGCTAGAAGCACACACCTGTGCATTCCTCCCTCCCGTCTGTCTCTGTCCCTACAGCCAGGTCCCTTGTCACTCTGATCCCAGCTCCTAGAGCTTCCGGGCCTCCAATCTCCTTTCTCAGATGCTGTGTATGTGCTATTCCCTCACTCATGGTGTCTAGCTTGCCCAGACCTTGGAATCAGGGGAAGAGATCTCTCCACAACCTCTCCTGTTGCCCTAAAACATCTTATCTTTCCATCTCACAGTCCTTTCAGGGAATTGGAAAAACATTTTCCAGACCTGAGGAAGAGCAGTTGGAGGATATCAGTCAATGCATGGCTTGCCTGATTCCCAATCATGTTCTTTGTTTTTTTCTGATCTCAGGTTCATTTTCTGCCTACCAAGTGTTATGCAGCCAGAGCTTGAGACTAGCATCTGCTGCTGTTTGTCTGGCCTGATGTTAACCTGTTATGAAAGGTGGTTTATGTGTCAACTTGGCTAAGCCATGGTACCCAGATTTTGGTCAAGCATCAGTCTAGATGTTGCTGTGAAGGTATATTTTATATGTGATTAACACCAAGATCAGTAGACTTTGGATAAAACAGAAACCCTCCATAATGTTGGAAGGCCTCATTCAATCAGTTAAAGTCCTTAAGATGAAAAGATGGAAGCACCTTGAGAAAGGGGAAATTCTGCCTTGAGATGGCCTTCAGACTCGAGCTACAAATCAACTCTTCCCTGGTTCTCTAGCTTGCCAGCCTCCTCTTCAAAATTCAAACTTGCTGGCCCCCACAAAAGCATAAGCCAATTCCTTAAAATGAACCCTCTCTCTTTTCTATTGGTCTGTCTTGAAAAGGTCCTATTGATCTCCATTTCTTATTTGTTCAGTTTCTCTAGAAAACCCTAGTACATCCAATATGACCCTCCTGGCTAGAGTGAAAATGATGATGTCCATCCATTCCTTCTGTGTAGCTTTTCTGAAGACCTGGCCCATACTTGGCTAAGCTCCAACCCTTGTAAGGGAAAGGCAGGTAGTCTCAATGAATGAAACAGGCCATGGGTAAGAAAGCACTGAAGGCCAGGAAGGCTTAATAAAGCTTTCCAAACTTGCATGGAATATGCACAGTCACTGAAGGGCCTCTGAAGGTCAGATTTGCATCTCAGAAATCTGTGAGGAGGGTGGCTTTGAGGGGTCTCCACCCCTGGCAAGGTGCTACTGCAGTGTTCAAGTGAAAGTCATCACTAGCTGTACTGAGACCACCAAGTGAGGAGCACAAGAAAGGAAGGGCAGGTCTCATATGAATATTGCCGGTGGTTGGTGCTGGGTAGATAGTACTGGTATTTCTCTCTTTTTTTTTTTTTCACATGTTTGCTACTTATCTACATATCTCCAATAATGGCTAAAGTGCCTATATATAAATCAGAATGCTATAAAGACTTCAAAGAAGATATTAGGAAAAACTTATAATAGTTTCTCAATCTACCTTCTTCATTTTGCTCTTCAAAGAACTTTCCAGCCCAACTCCACATTATTTTCCAGAAATGGATTAAAATTGCATCTCAAACTATGAATTAAAGCTGGACTGAAACTCGTACTATACTGCACTTGTTCACAAAATCCCCAGGATGAGGAAATCAATTAAGCAATGGGTCTTAAGGCACTGAAGGCATCAGGTGCTCATACAAAGTTAAAATTGGAAGGTAACAGGGGAACAGACACACACACAAAGACTTAGATTGTACTTTTCTCTAATATCCCAATTTCTTATAAGAAACAAGTACTGCTATTATAATCTTGAAGAACATAAATTTTTGAAAAAGAAGTACTTTTGTCTTATAGATCAAGTAGTCCAACTCATGACTTTATGTAGAAGACAAGAAGGAAAAGCAAAAGGAAGAGAAGAGAAGTAAATTATGAACACATATTCTTCCTGGCTAATCCTCAACACTAACTTTTCAAGGCTGGTATTAACACGTTGATTTCAGAGCTGGAACATTTCATTCAAAACATTTCATTCACCTCAAAGCAAAGCAAATGGCCATGGGGAATGGCTCCCACATGTGTCTGCTGTCAAAGCAGGTGCTGTCTCCAGGCTCCCACCTTACTTTAAACTCCTTCTGAGGAAAGTAGGCCCAGGACAATGGAAGGGCACATTCATTATTTGCCAGCCACTGAGGACCAGAAGCTGAATCAGAAAACATGCTTCCTGATTTTTGTTTTAGTATAATTTCCACCTCATTATCCTAAACCAAATTCTCACTTCCCTCAGATAGGGCAGTTAGTATTCTATTTAAATCCTTTGTATTTCAGAGGCTTTGTGGTTAGAATTAACAAAAACCACTTATGTTCACAAATGAGCTAACAATGATAATGTCAGTAGAAGGTGTGAACCAGTCCAAGGTAAGCCAGTATGAAAGCAAGTAGTAGTAGTGTCCAGCTGCACTACTCATTAAAAGCATTAAAAGCAACCAAATGTATAAGAAAGCATTATAGTTTTGAAGCATAGTATTTCTATCTGTGGAAACCTAAAGAGAACAGACAACCTGACAAAATAGTTCCAGATTTTTCCTTTTTTCACATACCTGGTCCTTCCAGCAGATATCACTAAAGGGCAGTCCTCTCTTCCAGGTCAAAGAAATGATTTCAAGGTAGATGAGGTGATTTAATATGTCTTAAATGTCATGGTGCCTGAAGGACTAGACTACAGGCTGAATAGTGTTCACTGAATCCCATTAATTTGCATGTGAAAATAGCAGCCAGCAACAAAGCATCATTCTGAGAATATAATACACAATATTGCACAAAGTAATGTCTTTTGGGAAATAAGAAGCTGTGAATGAATTTTCACACAAAACTCAAGTGTTACTTCTTGAATGTAAAGACATTGCTAACTTTGTCATTTGAAAATATATTTCAAAATAATAAGATTTAACTTTTCAAATTAATTGCTTAACATAATTCACACTAGTAGGATCATTATGATACTATACAACAATTTTAACTTTTTTTGTCCCCTTCTTTCATGTTAATAATGGCTTGTCTGAATGCCCCTATGCTTGGGAGAGTGGCCAACACCATTGGATCCCAATAAACACAGTTTGAAAGAATATTACAGAATTCCTGAGTTCAGGCTTGGTTATGTTTTTATCTTGGATTACATTTATCTTGTTTGTTTTTCCTGTTTCCTACAACGGGGCTTCTACTTTATTCTGGGGGAGTCAGAAAGATCTCCCCTGACCTGGTTCTCCACCATGTATTTGATGACCAAGGACTCATCAGGGGTGAGATTCACTTCTGGGGTGCCCTATGCCACAGGATAAAGCTGATCCTGTTTTCATTTCACATATCTAGCTCCATATCTCCCTAGATACTGGAGTGAAATAAGCTAAAATTTTTTTTTAATTTTTATTTATTTATGATAGTCACAGAGAGAGAGAGAGAGAGAGGCGCAGAGACATAGGCAGAGGGAGAAGCAGGCTCCATGCACCGGGAGCCTGATGTGGGATTCGATCCCGGGTCTCCAGGATCGCGCCCCGGGCCAAAGGCAGGCGCCAAACCGCTGCGCCACCCAGGGATCCCTAAGCTAAATTTTTTAATCACATATTTGTCGCACTGTTTCTTAACTCTATATATGTGCATATGCTGTTCCTTTATTCAGATGTCCTTCCCTTTCTTCTCTATCACATGCTGACATACTCTCCAAGACAACATGTAAATATCACGTCCATGATACAGTTGGAGGCACCCCTTTTGGAGCAGCCTCACAGTTGGTCAGAAGAAAGCATAACCAATGACAGCAGCTCTGTCACCTGTACTGTCTACTTGGATCTCCCTCACCATCAATGCCTAGACTGTCTTCCATGTTGCAATGTTGGCATGAGCCTCCAAATCCATATTTTATTTCCTCAGAGAAACAGTCCTTGACAACTGCTCTCTGGGGTCCTATGCGCTCCTCCAAGGCCTTTGCAATGGTTTAGTGACAGTTTAGTTTTGTGGTTAAGAGTGCAGGCTTCAGGATCAGGGAGGCATACTGAATTCGGTCTTGGGCACTCCCCAGCCATGTGACTTTGGACAAGCCTATATTCTCTCTGGGGTTCCTCATCATAAAATGTGGACAATGATATTCAGCCCATTGTATTAAATATCATAATTTACACAAATCATCTAGAATAGTGCCTTGCATGTGGTAAATGATAGCAGTTATAACATTACCATCATCAATATAAATTCTGTTAAAATAACATTTGAAATACAACATTATAATTTTCTAATTACAGTGTTTCTGTTTCCCACCCAACACAGCTAAATTGGGAGCTCCTTAAGAGGAGGGAATATGCCTAAGTGATCTTTGTATACATAGCACAAAGTTTGCATCCCAAGCATAAATACTGAGACAGAGCATTTAATAATAACAACAATAATAATAGTGAGATGAATCAGCTATGGTCCATAATAAGCAAAATAGGAAATACTAGAAATATAAAACAAATGAAAAGTTAAGTTTCAGTTCAGTTGCATATAAGATACCCATCAGATGAAATATCAACTTCTGTAAATACTAGAAAACATACTCTAATTCAAAATCCATTTTTCATAAAGAAAAGAGAAATTCAGTTAACTGAATATATAGTTATTCTCCTATGAATCTAGATACTGACACTTGCAATTCTGTATCTAGGCATCACACACCAGATTGACCTATTAGGAACTGTGACCTGTATGCCACAGATAATGACTGGAAATCAAATCTCCATATACAACTACTTCATTCCAGTAACTATCAGAGAAGTTGACAAAGACATTAGATTTTGCAATAGCTTCAACTTCTCAAATATGTGATTCCTTTTGGAAAACATATTTCCGTCTATAATTTCAGTAAATTATTTAACATTTTTGCTCTATCTCCCATTCCAAGATTTGAATGCCAATGATAACAACTGAAAAAAATGTCTAATTTTATTTTCAAAAGAAAGAAGCCTCTACATTTAGCATTTTTATTGCATTTATTTGTCAACTCACTGAAGGTGACTTTCTCTTTTATCATTTAATTCAAATTGTCCTGGCCCGGGCCATCTATACACTCTTGATGGGTAAAGTCAATGAATTTGTTTGAGTCATCATTTTACTTTGTCTTTTGGTGGCATTTGATAATGTTAACTCCCTTCCTCTTTAAGCCCTCCTGGATTTTCTCCTTTCTCTCCTAATAATCTATCTCAGACTCCTTTTCCAGATCATGTTCTTTTTGCCTCTTAAATGCTGATGTCTCTAAGGCTGCGCCTTCGCTCTCTTCTTTCTCCCCTTAACCTTCTTGAGCAATCCCATCCACTATTTTGGTTTCTATGAAACTATGTAAAAGTAAGTAAACATGAAGTATATATCAGAGTAACATGTGTGTGTATATATACACATACATCTGTGTATATACAAATACACACATAACAAATCTTTACCTTTCTCTTACATATCTACCACATCCTCCGTGCCTGACATTAATCCAGCCACTTGATCTCTCTAATAGCCTCAACTTTCCCCAAAGCCTTGCTCCTAATATCTACCCAGACACAAAAATCACAAACCTAAGAACACATCTGTATAGTTATCAAGTCCTCTGAGACCTAGCACGGGCAAGTCCTGTGCCCACATTATCACCATCCTGACAATCTATCCTCATATCCTTATATGCCCCTCGCATGCAGCTGTGGAGGATTTCTGTAGAAAAGCAATCACTTTTGTTTTGTTGTTGATTTATTTTAACATTCCTGTTTAAAGTCTTTCAGTGGCTCTCCGCTGTTAGCAGTGCCCAACTGGAACTGCTTGTACAGTATATGAGGCCTTCCTGACTCTTTTACTTCGCTGCATTTCCCCCATAAGTACTTCTCACACCTTGTACTTTAAGACATGCCAAAATGCTTCACATCTCTAGAACTTAAGATGTATCATGCTTTTATAGCTTTCAATGTGTTGTTCTTTCTTTCTAGAATTCCTTCTCATCATTCTACCCTAAAAAACACCCATCCATCTTCAAGCATTATGCTTAGTAGTGATCTCTTACAAAGCCATGAACTTCATTAAAAAAGCCTAATCATTATAATTGCATCAAAAAGAATAAAATACCTAGGGATAAATTTAACCAAGGAGATGAAAGATCTGTATGCTGAAAACTGTAAGATATTGATCAAAGAAACTGAAGAAGTTACATAAATGGAAAGATATCCCATGCTTATGGATTGGAAGAATATTGTTAAAATGTCCATACTACCTAAAGAAAAGCTACAGATTCAATGCAATCCTTATCAAAATATCAGTGGCATTTTTCACATATATCCTAAAATTTGTAGGGGAATACAAAAAACCTCCATAGCAAAAGTGATCTTGAGAAAGAAGAACAAAGAACCAGAGGAATAACACCTACTAATTTCAAACTATGTTGCAAAGTTATTATAACAATCAAAACAGTATGGTATTGGTATGAAAATAGAGACCAAGATCAATAGAGCAGAATAGACAGCCCAGAAATAAACCAACACATATGTGGTCAATTAATTTAAGATAAAGGAGTCAAGAATATACAGTAGGGAAAGGACGTTCTTTTTAATAAGTGGTGTTGGGAAAACTGGACAGCCACATACAAAAGAAAGAAACCAGGGCACTACCTTACACCATACATAAAAATTAACTCAAAATAGATTAAAGTCTTGAATGTAAGACTGGAAAGCATAAAAATCCTAGAAGAAAACATAGGCAGTAAGCTCCTTGACATTGGTCATGGTGATGATTTTTTGGGATTTGAAACCAAAGCAAGACAATAAATGCAAAAATAAGTGGGATATATCAAACTAAAAAGCTTATGTATAGCATAGGAAACTATCAATAAAATGAAAAGGCAACCTATTGAATGGGAGAAAACATTTGCAAGTTTGTCTCTGATAAAGAGCTAATAGCCAAAATATAGAAATAAATACAACTCAATAGCATACATACATACATACATACATACATACATAAACAGTCCAACTAAAGAACAGGCAGAGGATCTGAATAGATATTTTCCCAAAGAGGACACAGAAATGGCCAACTAGTATATTTAAAAAGCTGCTCAACATTACCAATCATCAGAGAAATGCAAATCAAAAATACAGTGAGATATCCACACCTGTTAGAATACCAAAAGAAAAAGGAGGAGGAGGAAGAAAAGGGAGAGGAGAAGGAAAAAGAACAGTGTGGGCAGTGTTAGGTAGGACTGTAAACTGCTGCAGCTGCTATGGAAAACAGTATAGAGGTTCCTCAAAAAATAAAAATAGAACTACCATATAATCCAACAATTCCACTTGTAGGTATTTATCTGAAAGAACAAAACATTAATCGGAAAATATATGTATGCCCCCTGTCCACTGCAGCATTATTTACAATAAGCAAGACTTGGAAGCAACCTAATAGTCCATGAGTGGATGAACAGATTTTGTAAATGTGGTATATACAATGAAATATTCTTCAGTCATAAAAAGAAGGAAATCTGCATTTGCAACATCATGGATGGAACTTGAAGGCATATGCTGAGTGAGTCAGACAGAGAGAGACAAATACTTATATGTGGGAGAGAAGAAGGAAGGAAGGAAGGAAGGAAGGAAGGAAGGAAGGAAGGAAGGAAGGGAGGGAGGGAGGGAGGGAGGGAGGGAGGGAGGGAGGGAGGGAGGAAGGAAGGAAGGAAGGAAGGAAGGAAGGAAGGAAAGAAAAGCACAGTTGTGCCCTCAGTGTACTTTCCCCCCTTCCTTAGCTGCTATTCTGTAAATACCTGCAACATGGCCCACAGATTCTGTACCAGGCACTGAGTATGGTCACTGAGATGTAATTTGATTCAACAAAGAGGTGAATGAATGAATGCACTACACTCTTCAGAGTTCCAAAATATACCTTTCGCAAAAACAAAGTATTTTTTCCCCTGTGTTAGCCCTCCTAAATCTACATGCAGTGAAAACTAGAAAGAGTATTTATTTATGACTTCTAGAAAAATGATTTCCCCTCTTTTCTTTACCAATCTGCTATTTTCATGATGGATTTTCTATAATAGTATTTTTGTACCATATTTATCCCATAGTGAGATCAGCAGTAACTTCTCATTCAAAGAGCTAAAGGGTGTTAAATAAATGCCTATGACCTCACTACATTATAGAATAGGGTAGCAAGACAGAGAAATCAACATGTTGAGAAAGTGGCCACAATAGCTAGAGGATGTTCATAGCACAACTCTTTGAAAGTGCAACTTCAGTTCCTCAGTTCCTCTCGCTAAAAACACACCAGGAGGAGGGAGCTGCTTTTTTGAAAGCTATTTGCACTAGAGATATGCTCAGAATCAGCCTACAGCAAGTGGTCACGCTTCATGTTTGCTCATTCCATGGCAAAGCCTTTGTTTTAAGGTTCAGAAATGGGGTTTTGCAAATCTGTTTCCATCTGCATTCCATGCCTGAAAATCATCCTATTTGAAATATCAGGTTGACAACATAGCTGAGCCTCTGGGTGAGGTTCTGCCTGTAACTTAGCTGAATTCCTGAATGAGAAGTCATTGGACTATCCATTTTTGGTGTCACAGGTGAGAAATTTTTGTGTCAACCTCAGAAAGTTTACCAACATTGTGGAAGCTTAGAAGGACCAACCAGCTAAGTATTATGGTGAACATTATCTACTTCCATCAGTTTTTACCATAATACAAAATCTTACTTCTTTTGAATTATCATGTTAGTAATACAACAGGCTAAAAGAAGGAAAGCTCTCTTGTAGGAAGAATTTTACTCAACCTTTTTGTGTAGGGTCTGCAATTTATTTGTACAAATGTACATGACTGCTGGTGTTACATTTCAATTTACAGTACAGATCATAATTCATGTCACAAAATTCTCCAATCCCATTAACATACACAATTTGGACATCTATGTCATTATCATTCTTATTAAAAATTCAAAAAGTACATTAAATAATATTATCTTCTCAAAAAAATATTCTTCTTTTAAGTGGTATGAGAGATAAAGATTGAAATATATTCTTTATCAAATGTCCCAGATATTTCTAGAAATACTACCTAATCAGAAAGTCTATAAACTTCTAAATTGTTCTTACATATAATAAATGACCAAGAAACATTTGTTGAGGAATGTTATATGTATGTATGTATGTATGGATATATGTATGTGTGGAAGGACAAATGCATGAATAGATGGATAGATGTGGGCTCTTTCAAGAAGACAATAAGTATAAAGTAAAACAAATATTATGAAAAATAATACAGGAGCTCACACACTGAAGTCACTCAGAAATTATACTATAAAAAAGAATGAATTAATTAATACATTAAAATATCTATTTTATCCTTTAGGTTAACCAAAAAACACTCTGTGGGAAGAAATCTGTCAATCATGTATTTCAATCCAGATTTAGAAAATCAACAGTCTACAAAAGTTCATAGAATTAACTAGAAAGGGGACTAGATATCAGTTCTTCTACTTTGATTAAAATGATTTTCCATTAGAGCACATATTGTTTGTTTCTACTACAAAAATGAAAAAAATGGTAGTGTTATGATAACCTTTTTTCTGATAAACTTTTTTAATGAGCAAAAGAATACTATAAATTCATCATAGTTTCTAGTCAGCAGTTTTATTGTATGACTGGAATAATGGAATGATTATAATTGCTTACTTAGGTTTTGGCAACATTTCTAACTTCTTAGGCTATTTATAATTTATGGCATCCTTTAGTGTCTTGACTAGGAGATGGTTGGTCAGACTTTCAGGGTAACTTCGGGATTCCAAATGTGCTACACACAGATTGGCAGGAATTTACTGCATAGGTAGTTGCACACATAAGCATTACACATACACTGATAAAGTTAGATTAAATTCCTGATTTAATTGACCAAAGATTATAAAATAACTACTAGCAAGAGCAAAATGGCCTTACTGGGCAGGAGTAAATTTAACCTAGCCTTCCTGAACTTCAGAATCCAAAACAGAGATATGCTAATCTAAGGGATGGGATTTTTAAATCATTTACAAAATGGTATTTTAACACACACAGACACATACATGCACGTAAAGAATACCTCCACAAACACCTAAGGACATAGACTATGTTACATGTCTCCATATATTCTCTAATTCCACAAACGCATTTATGAATAATTAAGTAATACTATTTTGGCTTATGATTATTATGATAAATCAGTTTTGCGATTTTTTCATCATTTTTAAATTGTTCATTTGCTGATAAAGTATGATGCACTGGAAAGAGTATTGGGTTTTATTTTTTATTTTATTTTATTTATTTTTTTTGAGTATTGGGTTTTAGATTAAGGTCTACTGTTAACTAGCTGCATGGCACTGGAAATTTCTTTAAACTCTGTGAACTGAACGAAATATCTTCATTTGGGGAAAGATAAAATTTATTTACCTCTGTACAAAGTAACATTCTTGCCAAATCTAAAACTTAGGTATAAAATTACCATTAGCCTGTATTTATTTAATTATTATTATCAGACTATATTAGCTTACTAATTATAGTACTGGAAATCTACGTGTCTTAAATAAAAATCTTGCAGTGTCCTTCTTAGGAGTTAAAGTTGCTATAAACCTAAAAAGTTTTCTCCTTTGTAGCCTTCCAGAAATTACAACAGAGACCGGTGTAGTAATTACTGTTTATCAAATCCCACTTAGAAATAAGGATCTGAGTTTCTTCCCTAAAGTGCACAAGAATTAAATATTGTACTCCTACTATCATTTTTCAAATTATGTAACTATATCTCATCTACTAATTTTTGTCCCTATTCTAGACTTATGGTAAATATTTAGGAAAATGGTAAACTAAACAAAGTTTGCTGGCTTTCTGGACACTTGGTCCTGGAGCTAACAGTGCAGCAGTCTCCACTTCATTAGGCCTGGCTGTCTCTATATGAAGGTCAGTTGGGATGCTGGGTAGAAAAATAAAAGTTAATAGTTTTTCCCCAGAAGATCTATGCTAAAATCTTCCAAGAAGAAATAAACAGCAAAGAATTAGTAAATAAAGTGAATAATCTACATATATACTGATGGTGTAAATTTTAAATTATGTTATTGTGAGTTCTAAGGAGACAGGATTAAATTATACAATAAAAAAGGAAATATATATTCAGAGGAGATTATTAAAATTAAACTTTTTTAAAGTCCTTGTGTGAGAGGAAGGTAAAAATATTGATTATATTTACTTACACATATGCCAAAGTTTCTAGTATAATCACTAAATATAGAAATGAAGTGATTTACTTTTAAACTACCAGAAAAACTGAAAAGGAAAATAATCAAAGTAAGTCAAGAAGATGGCTCTAAAAGTCATGGAAATGGTAAGAAAAACAGAAATCTGAAAAGATGATAGAAATAAAAAAAATATAGATCAGTATTTTCAATAAATGCAAATGGGCTAAATGCTCCATATAAAAAACAAATAATATTAGAATAAATTAAAGCTTAAGAATCAATCAAAATTCCACAGTTAACATGTTATAGATCTAAGGTTTGTTTTTTTGCAGTTTTTTTGTTTGTTTGCTTTGGTTTGTTTTTTTATTTTAGAGAGAGAGAGAGAAAGAGTACACCAGCAATGAGGGGCAGAGCAGGAGGGAGAGGGAGAAAGAATCTGAAGCAGACTCTGTGTTGAGCATGGAGCCTAACATGGGGATTAATCTCACGACCACAAGAACATGACCAGGAAGGAGATCATGACCTGAGCCAAAACCAAGAGTCTGAGGCTCAACCAACTGAGCCACCCAGGCGACCCTTGACGTATCTAAGATTTCAATCCAAATTGCAATTCATCCACTTCTAGCCAAGATGGAGTAACAAGCATAAAACCAGATTTTCCCTCCCACTTGAAACAATAAAGGAAAAACAAACAAAATATATAAACCACTGACACCAGGTAGCAGGCAATGAACACAGTGATTCCCAAAAGCAGCAAAGCAAATGAAATGAACCCAACAATTGTCTCAGTGCTGGAGTTCTCAAGACAGAGAATCAGAGAACAGAGAAGAACATAGAGAAAGAGCCCCAGATCTGCGAAGACACTATCCAGTACCAGAGAAAGAACCACTTGAAGGAATGAAGAGTACACATGCAGTGGTGCCAAAAGCATCACACTATTTCCAAATAACTTGCCTGCATTCCAGAACAAAGCTTTTGGAGATTTATAGGAATACAAAAATATCCAGCACCCAAAACTGTTAAATTCACAATGTAAGGCATCCAATCAAAGATTACAACAAGGCAGGCAAAGAGGCAGGAAAACATGCTTCATAACAAGGAGAAAGATCAGTCAGTTGAAACTAAACAAAACTCAGACAGATATTAGAAGTATCAGTCAAGGACAGCAAATCAGAATTCCACAGAGCAAAAATTTAAATTGTGACATAAAGATCTTAAAATCAAATTTCTAAAGATGAAAATGATAACCTATGCAATAAAAAAATTCATTGAATGGGATTAGCAGCATACTAGATATTATAAAAGAAATGATTAGTGACCTTGAAGGCATAGCAATAGAAATTATCCAAAATTAAAGACAGAGAATTTTATTTTTTTCTGGTTTACAACATATTATTTTATTTTCCTTATTCCTTTTCTATCTATGTGGACATTTACTGACAAGTCATTTTCACATTTCATGGTGAAAAAGCAATAGTGAAGTACGACTTTTATTTTTCTTTCTTGGAAGTCTCAGTGAACATAAGTCATCAGGCATAAATTGCTTTATTTCATTTTAAATAGCATTTTTCTATATTTAAAATTTGATGAAATTGTATTGTAATAATTTTGGAAAATACTAAAAAGCATGAAGAACAGCATTTTAATCACTCATAAGTTTGTCCCCTAGAGAGAATTCCAATTAATAATTTAGTATACAGTCTTCTTGTCTTTTTTCTAGGTAAATATTTACATATGCATTTCTGGAATGACAAAGATATATTGAAGTATAATTTGACTACCTCCTTCTGGATGAGCTGAATTAAACTTCATTTATGTCATGTTATGTCATTAGCACACACAAAGATTCACTCCACAAATTTAAATGTTTTAAAGTACACAGTCTCGACTGAGAATAAACTGCTTTACTGGACATATGACCCATTTCTAAAGCTTCTTAGAAGCTCCAGCTATTGCCTGAATTTTTTTCTTAAGTTTCTATTTTAATTCTAGTTGATTAATATATGGCATTATATTTGTTTTGGGCGCACAATATAGTGATTCAACACTTCCATACATCACCCTGTGTTCTCATGACAAGTGTACTCCCTAATCCCCATAACCTACCAACCCATCCCCACAACCACCTCCCCTCTGGTAATCATCGGATTGTCCTCTTTAATTAGGAATCTGTTTCTTGAGTTGTCTCTCTATTTTTTACCTTTTGCTTGTTTGTTTTGTTTTGTTTCTTAAATTCCACGTATGAGTGAAATGGTGTTTGTCATTCTCTGACTTATTTCACTTAGCATTATACTTTCTAACTCCATCCACATCATTGCAAATGGCAAGATTTCATTCTTTTGATGGCTGAATAATATTCCATTCTTTATCCATTCATCAATCGATGGACATTTGGTCTGCTTCCATATCTTGGCTATTGTAGTTAATGCTGCTATAAACATAGAGATGCACGCATCCCTTTGAATTGGTGTTCCTGTATTCTTTGGGTAAATACCCTGTAGTGCAATTACTGGATCATAAGATAGTTCTATTTTTTTTTACTTTTTGAGGAAACTCTATACTGTTTTCCACAGTATAGAGTGCACCAGTTTGCTTTCCCATCAGCAGTGCAAGAAGGTTCCTTTTTCTTCACATCCTCATCAATACTTGTTGTTTCTTCTCTTGTTGATTTTAGCCATTCTGATGGATGTGAGATGATATCTTATTGTAGTTTTGGCTTGCATTTCCCTTATGATGAGCAATTTTTCATATGTCTATTGGCCATCTGGATGTCTTCTTTGGAGAAATGTCTGTACATATCTTCTGCCTGTTTTTAATTGAATTATTTGTTATTGGGGTGTTGAATTTTATAAGTTCTTTATATATTTTGGATATTAACCCTTTATCAGATATGTCATTTGCAAATATCTTGCCCCATTTGGTAGGTTGCCTTATTTTTTTTTTAAGATTTTATGTATTTATTCATGAGAGACACAGAGAGAGAGAGACAGAGAGGCAGAGACACAGGCAGAGGGAGAAGCAGGCTCCCTGCAGAGAGCCCAATGCAGGACTCCATCCGAGGACTCCAGGATCACGCTCTGAGCCAAAGGCAGATGCTCAACCACTGAGCCACCTAAGCGTCCCAGTTGCCTTAATTTGTTGATTGTTTCCTTTGCTGTGCAGAAGCTTTTTATTTTGCTGTAGTCCTACTGGTTTATTTTTGCTTTTGTTTCCCTTGCCTCAGGAAACATCAGGAAAGAAGTTTCTATAGTACAAAAAACTTATTTCTAGTATTCTCTTCTAGTACTTTTATGGTTTCAGATCTCACATTTAGGTTTTTAATTCATTTTGAATTTACTTTTGTGTATGGTGTAAGAGAGTGGTCCCGCTTCTTTCTGTTGTATGTTGCTGTCTCGTTTTCTCAGCACCATTTGTTGGAGACTGCCCTTTTCCCATTGGATATTCTTTCCTGCTTTGTTGATGATTAATTGACTATATGGGGGTGTTGAGATCTGAGTTTTCTATTCTGTTCTATTGATCTATGTCAATTTTTGTACTAATTATCATTCTGTTTTGATTTCTACAGTTTTGTAATATAACTTGAGGTCCAGATGTATGATATCTCCAGCTTTGCTTTTCTTTTTCAAGATTGCTTTGGTTTCAAGGTCTTTGGATTCCATACAAATTTTAAGATCATTTGTTCTAGCTCTGTGAAAAATGCTGCTGGTATTTTGATTGGGGTTGCATTAAATGTATAGATTGCTTTGGGTAGTATAGACATTTTAACACTATTTGTTCTTCCAACCCATGAACATGGAATGAATGTATTTCCATTTCTTTGTGTTGTCTTCAATTTCTTTCATTGGCATTTTACCTATTTCAGACTATAGGTCTGTCCCTTCTTTGGTTAGGTTTATCCCTAGGTATCTTATGGTTTTTGGTGCAGTTGTAAATGGTTTTGATTCTTAGGTTTCTCTTTCTGCTGCTTTATTGTAAAAGCATATAAATGCAAATGTAGGTTTTCCTTTTTAAAAAAATTATTTATTTATTCATGAGAGACACAGAAAGAGAGAGGCAGAGACATAAGCAGAGGGAGAAGCAGGCTCCATGCAGGGAACCCGACATGGGACTCGATCCCCAGTCTCTAGGATCACTCCTTGGGCGGAAGGTGGTGCTAAACCACTGAGCCACCTGGCTGCCCTTGTAGGTTTTCCATGTTAGGCCTTTACTATGTTATTATGTTGAGATATGTTCCCTCGAAACCTATTATGTTGAGAGAAGAAAAGAATTTTAAAATTAACTAAAACCTAAGTAGCTTAAGTGGCTTACTGGATGAGTAAATGAACTTGACTTAATCTTTGAAAGGAAACTAAAATGGGCTATTTGAAGAAGGTTAATAAGCACATGATATTTTAAATAATGATTACCAAGAATTAGCATGGCTTCATCAAAAATAAATTAATTCTTGCAAGCCAAATCATTCTTTAACAGGGTCTTGGAATCTGGAAAACGCAGCAAACATAATAGAGGGGCCTAAATAAATTATCTCACAAGGACCTGGTGTAAACTTGGTCAAAAGCTGGTCAAGAGCTGCAGATAAATGGATTAACTTTAACCTAGAAGGAGATTTCTACAAGAGTTTCAGAATCCTATGTCTTCAGTTCTGTCTGGCTCAACATCTTATTAATGAAATGCAAAACAATAAAGAAGGAAATGCCAAATTCACAAGTAAGCCTGAAGCTTTGCAGAGAAGGTCATACGTTGCCTATTCACAGTCATGTTCTAAGTGACTCTTGGAATAATGGCATAAATTTTAAATTAAAAAATGAATAAATATCCTTTACAGTACAAATGCCAAATTGTATAAGTTTTGGATAAAAAGGAATCATTTTGGATTTTGTTTTTATTATTAATTAGAATTTGTCAAAGACTATATCAGGTACTCTGTGAGGTTCTATAAACTAAAAATAAGTGTAAAGCTAGTATTAGCGAGTAATAGTGAAAAAGCTAATGAAATATTATATCCATTATAGAACATTCATCAATTATAGGAAAACATTCCTAATTTGCTGTGAAATGCTCAGATAACAATCAAAGTACTGTGTTCGATTGTGGGTGAAACAAGTCTCAATCCAGGAGAAAGCAAAGATGAAGAAAGGCAGAGAAATATCAGAGGAGAAACAATTGAAATAAAAACTGACAGATATTTAACTTTGAAAAGATTCAGGGAATACAGGAATATTCTCTTCAAGTATTTGAAAGTAATTTCAAGTTTTACAAACATATATTTATCTGAAATAAATGACCAACAAACTCAGAGAATGGTAAATAAATTATGACACATCACATTTTGGACTACTTGAAATCAACTTGGAAGAATATCGAATGATGCAGGGAAGTGTTCACAACATAAGATGTAGTTCCAGAAATAGTATATAAATAAAGCCAGAGTTCAGTTCCAATTTCACACCTGAGTGTGTTTATAAGCACACACAGGAAATGCTGTAAGAAAAGATACCAAATGCTAATAGTTATTATCTCTGCAGGGTAGAAATATAGATGAATATATCATTTTTATATTTCATTCTTTTTTATATTTCCAAAGTTTCTACAATGAACAAATACTTCTTTCATAAATGTGAACAATATTGTTATAATCAAAAATATGCTTATGAGTTCTTCCCAAAAGAGACCAATAGGTAGCAGCAGCTATAGAGAGACAGATTTCAGCTTAATAAACATTTTAAATTTCTAAGAGTTGCCCAATGAAATGAATGGGCATGGAAAACAGTGCTCATGACCACAAACATCTTGACAAAGGATAGATGGTTACTCAACTGGCACATCCTAAAGAAGAATCAAGCAGAAGATGTTTTCAACTTTTATAATCCTTTTAATGCAGAGAATCTATGATCCTTTAAATATAAAAACCAGGATCGGAAACCCAAGAGTTGCAAAACCAGCCTCTCTAAATAGTTTTGTTAAACAGAGATGATGTCCAGAAAGACATTAGCCCCATAGCAATTTAGACTTGAAAGAAGTTTAGGCTTTTATAGGTTTTTAGTTGTGGGTATAACTTTAGTTGTGGGTATAACTTTTTCAATATTTAATTGAAATTAAATTGAATTCAATATTTAATTAGGAAATGCCAATAGATCACAGATGCCAAATAATGTCTTTTTAAAAAAATCTCAGAACTAAGAACTAAGAAGTAATTTTTAAATGCACTGTTTAAAACAATGTGGCTCAAATCTTGAAGCTGCATTAAATTCATTTATGGATCCAATACGTTCAACCATTAAATTTCAGAAATGTTTTTTCATCTCTTAGAAATTTAGTTGGTATCTCTGAATTACACACACTTTTATATAATTTTATACATACTAAGGAGCAGGATTCAAGTCATTGCCTGTTTTCCTCTCACTGTTGCTGAGAAGGCACTCTATTATGTATCCCAAAAGACAAAAAGATTGCATTGCAGCTTCATGAATCTGCTAGTGATGCATGGAATGCAGGCTGACTGGTGCCGACATGGATTCAGTGACTAATGCTGAATAGCCCTGGGAGTTGGAATGTCTTGGCACTACTTAACTGAAATGTAAAGGAAATAATGGCAAATTGGTTGTCCAGAACTGAGCATAAAGGAGAATCCCTGAAATAATTGGCTGCCACAATTTTGGAAAGAGAAACTTCTTAAAGATAGCTTTTCTAAGATAATCTTAGACACAAGGGTTTTTGTTGTTTTTGTTACTTAACATTAAATGACTGCTATTGAATAATAAGTTCTCCCAGAAAAGTAGCACATTGAAACAGGCTATGGTATGAATTTTGTCTGGTTAAAAGTCTTTTTTCTTAAATTCAAAGTGGTGTGTGGCACTGATATGGGAGCAGCTTGCTGGGCTGGAGGACCCAGGAGTTTGGGTTCTCATCGTGGCTGTAATGCAACTGGCAAGAAGAGCCACCATTTAGTGTGTACTGGATCTGCCCTTCTATTTTACCACTCCCTGTTCGACTGGTATGCCACCTCTGAATTTCATATGAGATAACTAAATAATCTTGTCCAAGTACTACGAACTTGCTCAGACAGTTAATAGCAGAGCGAGGTTTCAAATCCAGATCTCTTTCCAAAGTATTTACTTCACAGCCCTGCTACACTTCTGTGTATACTGAGAAAAATTTCATTTTCTCCTTAGGTCTTAGATTCCTGGACAGTGAGAATCCATAGCCCTTTCTCTAGTCCACAGGAAACTGAGAACTAGATTTTGAATATGAATCACCCTGTATTCTTCGTAGCCCTTCATCTGCTAAACAGCTCCTTCCCACTTCTTCAGTACTCTTATTTCATACTCCTGGAACTCACTCACGAACTCCAGGCATTTCTGAGTTGGAATTCTACTGTTCCCCTTAGTGGTCTTCATGCTACAAGGTATCTCCACTTCAGTCAATAAGAAAAATTTTTGAAAGTCCCTTATTAAGTTACTCTTAATCCATTACATCTCTTACATTTTTTTTTCCAGCTATCCTTGGTATAACATTCAATAATCTGTGTTGTTTGGGAAAGTTACTCACAGTTCTAAGCCTTTGTTCCTCCGTAGAACAAGGTTTAGATAATTAAATGGAAGAATATATGTAAATGGAAGTCCTCCAGCATGTTTTAAAAGAGATTATTGTTGACTTTATTACTGATGTTATTATCCTATCTACTATGAATATCCTACATGTGTCTTCCAAACCCATTAATTCCCTTATCCGTCCTGGCCATTTGCTCCCTGACAAGTGTCTGTTTTCTCTGCACTTCTCTTGGGATGGAACTGCCTTTGACCATTATTAGCCCTCCCTTTTTTCATTCTTCACCAGAGAAGCGTCCCTGTTCCAGAAGCTGTCCAGTTCCCTATCCAGAATCAACTAGAGCCCTCCCACTTGGCTTAGAATTAATAGACGTTTGAAGATAATATATTTCTTGGCTAAATGCCTCCATCTCTTCTATCTAAATTAGTTTCAGAACTGTTGGGACAGGTTTATGTTTGTTTTCTGTCTCATTGCTATATATTATCTAGCTTAGTGTCATATATCCCTTGCCCACATAACAAATATTTTTTGACTAATGGAAAAGACAGAAAAATACAAGTAATCCTACCAAAAATTTTTAGGCTATCAAAACACAAAGGAACACAATGACCTATGGATCACAGTAGAATTCCAGGTGGGTCAGCTCCTGAGATGGGGCAAGGTCAATGGAAAAAGAAAGCACAGAGTAGAAAGGTATCCTCATAACTGACTCATTAAACCAGAGAATTTTTAGTTGTGGTAGCTGCAGAATTCAAATATGACTACTTGCAAGTCTAATTTAGAAGGGAGTTTACTGCCAAAGCCTTCACTTTGTTTCTAATTACTTTTCCCATTTGTTTTGGTGATGAATTGGAGGAAAATACTTGGTAAGCACTTCTGGTGCCAAATAGTTGAATGACCTTCCATTGCTTAGAGCCATACATCACCCTGCATACCTCCTTTGCTCATTAGTACATGATATCCTGATTATTCTTTTATAAAAACAGATAATCTGTATAACATACTGCATATGTTTCTTTAATTCAGCCAAGTCACTATTCTCCACTGCTTAAGGCAAACAGGGGGAAAAAAAGTATTTGTCCAATCTATTCAAAAGAAAAGGGATTTTGAACTATATTTTTGGTATGCAATAGAACTGCTAGCTCCTGTATTAGTAGATTTATGTGTCAAAGAGTTAAAAATAAAGAGGTGAATAAATAACAAATAAGTACTTTGAAATCAGTATTAGTTTCCTAAATAGGAGGCTTTTATTTGGGAAATACTGGTATAAAAATTAATTTGAAATGTTAGTTTCAAATTCTTAAAAAAATACTATTTATTTTTATAAAATCTCTGCCCAAATGAGATGAAATGAGATTTGGATAAATTATAGCTGTTTTCAGAACTGTTTTTAGAAAGAGCACTACTTTGGATTGCCTGGTGGCTCAGTTAGTTAAGTGTCAAATTTTGCTCAGGTCATGATCTTGGGATCATGAGATTAAGCTTCGAGTCAAGTTCTGCATGGGGCTCCACATTCAGCAAGGAGTCTGCTTGAGATTCTCTCTCCCTCTGCCTCTGCCCCTGCTCATGTGCAGGTATTCTCTCTCTCTCAAGTAAATAAAAAATATAAAATCTTTTTTAAAAAAGAGCACTTTTTTATATATAACATTCCACAATAAAAGTAAATAGTGAAACTAGAGCTTTTTAATTCCTCAGGTATTTGATGTCTGGATTAAAACCTTAAGCAGGGTTATAGCTAACATCAGTCCTAGGAATAGGGCTTCCTTCATCAGAAAGGCCTTGAGGAATTCCTGGAGAATGTGCTGAATGACAACAAAGGGTCTGGAGAGTTTTAAACAACAGAGCTAAGGGAGTTCACGGAGATTATCTCATAAAACCCCTTGCTTCACATGAGGGAAATGAGGTAAAGAGAAGGCAGATAGCATAACCTAGGAAGGAGAAATTTAGCAAAATACATTATTCCTCAAGTACGCATTCTGATAAGGCTCCTGCATACCTGGGTATAAGGAGGAGAAGGGGGCATAGAGTGGCTATTCAAGAATCTAACTACTACTCTTACTAAACTACAACTCACCATATACCAAACTATCCCTGGCTGTCTAGGCCTTATTCTTTACACCTATTCTAGATTCTCCACAGTCTAATTCTCTGACATCTCCTAATCATGAATTTTCCTCACTTGTAAACTACAATTCCTTTATTACAAATTTGAACCAAAAAGATTTAACTGCAGAACGGAGTTCTTGCCACCTTGTTACTTAACATTAAATGACTGCTATTGAATGATAAGTTCTCCCAGAAAAGTAGCACATTGAAACAGGTTATAGTATGAATTTTGTCTGGTTAAAAGTCTTTTTTTCTGAAATTCCCTGGATTTAACTGCAGAACGGAGTAGTGGTTTAAACCAAAATCAATTTTGCAACATCTCTGATATCCATCTCAGAATTCCATCATTTCTGCTTAACCGTTCAATGTACATTTCAGTTATAGGCATCTAATTAATTTCTTCCTTTTACTTGGAATGTTGTTCCAAGTAAAATGTTGTTGCTGGATGTTGTTGGATGAATGTTGTTGGATAGAAAACGGATCCTCTTTATTAGAGGGCCTATAAAACAGACTATTACTATATAAGAGTCACAGTCTTGTATGACCTTGGGTAAATTACACAGCATCTATTTGAAAATGGGAGTTAAGATTTTCTAACTCATTGTTGGAGAAGATAATTGGAGATAACTGGCATATAGTAAGTACTCAATAAGTGGCATTCATTATTATTATTTATGCCCATCCTTTGATGTACATGCATCCATTTTATTTTTTAACATTTCATTTCTAAAAAGTCAGAGACAAGACTTTTTGTTTTGCATTAGTAAAATGTAATGATCACACACCTCTGCTGCCGGACAGAGACATTTAGCATATGATCAGTATTATGTGAACTTTTTTTTTTTTAATATTATGTGAACTTTGATAGAACTTCAAAGTCTGGAAACAGAATTTCCTTTCATAGCATAGAACGATGGCCTGACAAATGCCTGTTTCACGAATATGCATTGCCTTCAGAAACTAAGTGCATACCTTTGTTACTCATTCAGACAGAGTAGCTTCACCAAAGTGGGGCTGACTGATGAAAGGGTGAGAGTTGTTCCTGCTGATATGTGTGTATCTTTCTTCTGGGGCATGCATAACCATTAGCTACAAAGAATTGCTCTATTTAATCTCAAGTTACCATTCTCTGAAATTTGTTTATGAATAATACACAATAAAATTCACAGGTCACTTCTATTCCTGTCACTCACATTGATTTACGCTAAAAAATGTTCCCTTCTCTTCATTTATAAGCTTTGATGATTTCTTCTGTGATGGTTAAGGTGGAGCATCCAAGTCTCCAACTTGTGCTGATGTACTTAACACTATGATTCTACTTTGTCCATAATAGAGAGATGCTGCCCAAATGCAGTCAGTTTCAACATATGCCAAATGTCTGTGTGGCAGCTGCATGCATGTAGATTGAAACTTTTGGGTTGTGAAACTGGACTATCCTTAAAAGCGAAAAAAGTAGGGGTGGTACTCTTTGCTTGGCAGTTTCTCGAATTTATCCAAAGTTCCATGACTAGTTTGCCAATGAAGGTCATATCTAATAGAGTACAGAAATTTTTCATTGACAATTGTATAAGTCAAAGTTTATTACAGGGAGGAAAATTATTTTGGGGGCTATATTTAATACTGTGTGTGTGTGTGTGTGTGTGTGTGTGTGTTTAAAAAAATATATTTATAGGGAAGCCTGGGTAGCTCAGCGGTTGAGCACCTGCCTTTAGCTCAGGTGGTGATCCCGGGGCTCAGGATCGAGTCCCACATCGGGCTCCCTGCATGGGGCCTGCTTCTCCCTCTGCCTGTGTCTCTGCCTATCTCTCTCTCTGTCTCTCATGAATAAATAAATAAATAAAAATCTTTAAAAAAATTATTTCCCTATTCTTAAAAACATTACGTTTTTCGCCATTATTAAGTGCTAGTGACAAACAAAAAAATTACTTTTACTGAATGGGAAAAAAAAATGCCAGTATACCTTTCATACCCTCCTACCGTCCCACTAATGGTGCCCTCTCCTCCAGCCCTATGAGGCAAGGGGACACACCCTGAATGCCTGTGCTCTGCAGGCATGGAGTGGAGCTCCCACTTGGCACTGCTGTGTGATCTTGAGCAGGTTATTAACATCTCTGTGCTCCAATTTACCCACTGTTTAGTATCTATTTCATAAAGTTGTTGTAAAGATTAGTAATTAGGAGATTTCATTAGGTAGAACACATTTGTTTTGATAAGAAGGAGATGATAGTATGGAATTTTTTCACCCTACATTCCCAGATCTAAGTAAACCCTAGAAGATAGAAGATTCGGATTCCTGGATTTGCCCAGGAACATCAATGTGACATTCCTGGGGCTGTGGGCCTGGGGGTTCTTCCTCCTGGGGTGACATGAATGCTACTCCTGGGACCAAAGGACATCATGATGTTCATGATCTAGTACAAGATCTGGGTATATGTTTATGAGTGAATATGAAGCATTTGTGGGGCTGGCCCTTAAATAATGAAAAAAAGAGCAGACTCTCTTTAAGAACATGGGGGATGGGAGGAAAAAGGTTTCTTCAGGTTTCAGAGCCAATCCTACCTCCCTTCCCCCTCCCCGGGCCCTCCTCAACACCATCAGCACCTGTACAGAAGTTCCCAAAAGACAAGCGCTTTCCCTGTTTTATCGCTTACTCACCAGCCCCATCTCAATTTTCACTCGCAGATCATTTCTGCATTTGTCTCTTAACTTTCTCTCCCATTTCTCGTCCCAAGGGATTACACATGGGTGTCTGGCTTCCCGGTATTTATTCCTGAAATTCTCAGGAGTAGAGTTGGCACACATCCTCTCACTTTTCTTGTTTCTGGCTATTCCAGTTAATCTTCTCACAGAAACAAGCTGGCCCTGGGACCCGCTGCATCTCTGCAGGCAAGAGGTGCTGTGGAGCCACTCAACCACCCAGCTAGCATCCAGGCTCCTGCCGCCCCACTCCCTCTCTAGTCTGTCCCAGGGGGTGGCCCACAGATGACCATAAACACTACTATTGTTTACAAAGTTGTAAGAAGAAAAAAACTCTGTAGCATTTTCAAAATAACTCAAAAATAAAAAGCCCAGCATTACTGCAGTTTTGAAACATTTTTTCCGCCTATGTGTGATGCCATACTTTCAGTACATGTCTGTCACCTGCCATTTTCAGTGGGTGCTTTGTTTCCACTGGGCCTTAGCACACCATCTAGAGCTTGGTAAAACTTTGACACTCTTTGTTATGACATCCATAGGAGTCTACCATTTTTAAAAAAGATATTAGTTCAGGACATATTTAGGCCAACATTTTATAAGAATAAATGAATAAGGGTGCTTGGGTGACTCAGCTGGTTAAGAATCTGACTTCAGTTCAGGTCATGATCTCAGGGTCTTGAGATCAAGCCCCATCAGGCCCCCTGCTCAGCAGAGAGTCTGCTTGTCCCTCTCTCTCTGCCTCTCCCATTTCTCATGCTCTCCCTCTCTCTCAAATTAATAAAATCTTTTTAAAAAAGAATATATGCACACATAAAAATACTTTAAATATGAAAAGCTATAAAGAAAGAAAATATGTAGAATCAGACTAATAAGAGGGTGATCTTTACATTCCAGAGCTAAAATACAGTTAACAAATTATTATGAGTGCCATAGTAAAAATATGGCTATGACACATTGACCATTCAAAGACCATAAATTTATCTGTATAGAATATTTTAAACATTATGTATAATTCCAAGAAAGATGTATAGAGAAAATTTTATCAGGAAAGGTTTTTTTTAATTTTTTTAAAATTTTTATTTATTTATGATAGTCACAGAGAGAGAGAGAAAGAGGCAGAGACACAAGCAGAGGGAGAGGCAGGCTCCATGCACCAGGAGCCCGATGTGGGACTCGATCCCGGGTCTCCAGGATCGCGCCCTGGGCCAAAGGCAGGCGCCAAACCGCTGCGCCACCCAGGGATCCCCAGGAAAGATTTTTTAAAAAGAAGAACTGCCATGGGCACCTGGCTGGCTTAGTTGCTTAAGTGTCTGACTCTTGGTTTCAGCATTGGTCATGATCTCAAGGTTGTGAGTTGAGCTTTGTTTGCATCAGGCTCCCTGTTCAGCAGGGTGTCTACTTGAGGATTCTTTCCCTTTCTCTCTGCCCTTCTTCACCACTAAAATAAATAAATAAATATTTAAAAAGAAAGAAAGAAAAGAAAAGAAAAGAAAAGAAAAGAAAAGAAAAGAAAAGAAAAGAAAAGAAAAGAAAAGAAAAGAAAAGAAAAGAAAAAGAAAAAGAAAAGAAAGAAAAGAAAAGAAAAGAAAAGAAAAGAAAAGAAAAGAAAAGAAGAAAAGAAAAGAAAAGAAAAGAAAAGAAAAGAAAAGAAAAGAAAAGAAAAGAAAAGAAAAGAAAAGAATTGCCAAAACAATGGGCATTTTCTGGATATCTTTGCTACTGTGGGCTAATGTCTACCACTGTACTGTTGTAATATTAAAGCAAAAACAGAACAGAAAATGACAGTAAGAGACTTACAGCAAGCCTTTTGCCTAATCTCCTACTATGCGTGATGAAGAACTTTTTGAAGGGGGTCTCAGGATTCCTACTTATTGGTGCAGTGTTCATATGAACTCAAGAATGAAAGCTCTACTGCCTGCATGCTCTCTATTCACACACAGCTCCAGGCTTAATCCGTTACTTGTTGAACAACTGTGTTGTACATCTGTGATAGCCTTATACCACTTACTGTCTTTTGACCTACCTCCTCTTGAGCTGCAATTGAGTTTGTTAATCTAAATATTCTAAATTTTTGGAAATGTATAAAATAGCATTTATTGTCTCCAGACTTTCAATAAGAAGAAATTCAGAAACAGAGAAAGATGATAGGTAGCTGGGTAGGTACATGCATAGGTAGACAGACAGATAGATGATATAGATACAGATATAAAAATAGACGATATAGATATAAGAGAGAAAGGAAGACTATGATTTGACTAGATCACTGGTTCTCAAACTAGAGTTCATCAGAACTCCCTGGAGGACTTATTTAATACAGATGGCTAGAACATCCCCAGACGTTTGATGAAGTAGATCTGGGTGGGGACCAAAACCTTCCATTTCTAACAAGTTCCCATGTGATACCAATACCACCTTAAGAAACACAGGATGGAGGCAGTGGAGCTATTCATTCTTGTTCATTCACTTAACGTGTTAAATACCTACAGGTTGGATGAAATAAAGGGATATATAAAATAAAATTATAGTTGGCAAATTAGCCAATTTAAAGAACAATTCATAATCAGTACAATATGACATTAATATCTGTGCTATGTTTCCCCATCTAGAAGGCAATATGTTAAAGCAGAGTTTGGTTTTATGGCTAATAGCATATGCATCCACATAATTATTAAATATCTTGTGATGATTTCTCTTGGGAAAGGAGTGGTAATTGTGTCCAATTCACACATTTTACCTAATCTCTTTGTAACTGATCCACTGTCAAGACCAAAGCAAAAGCCACAATTAGAATTTACCAGATCTGATAAATATTCAATCATCACCATGAAAATGAGGGTGCCATCATCACAAAGTTTTTCTGGTTGCTTCTAGATAATTTAGAAAGCAGAATACTAAGGCAGCCCCCAAGAGTCCACTTTCCCATGTACATGTCTGTATAATTCCCTTCCCTTCAGTGTGAGCAAAACCAGTGAATATGATGGAGCATTGCTATCATGACTATATCACATTATATGCAAAACAGAATTTGCAGACACAGTTAAGGCCACTAATCAGTTGATTTTGACTTAATTAAAAGGGAGATTATGTAGGCCTGACTTAACTACATGAGCCCTTTAAATCCGGGTCCAAAGATCGGAGGCAGAGGATGTCAGAGATTCAAAGCCATGGGGACATTCTCCTCCCATCCCTGAAGGAGCAAATGATTATTTTGTAGAGAAGACTACATAGCAGGTAACTGAGGGTGGCTGCTAAGACCTGAGAAGGGCAGTCAGGTGACAATCAGCCAAGAAATAGGGACCTTAGCCCTATGACTGCAAGGAAGTGAATTCTGCCAACAGGATGCATTGACCTCGAGAGAGGACTTGACCTCAGGTGAGATTATAGCTCCACTGACACTTGACATCAGCTGCGGAAAATGTTCAGTGAGAACCCAGCCATGCCATGCCCAGATGCCTGACCAATAGAACTGTGAACTAATAAATAAGTATTGCTGTAAGGTACTAAGTCTGTGGTAATTTGTTTTGCAGCAATAGAAAACAATATAGACAATAAGAGACTTTTTTAAAATTGGCACAAACCAGTGTGTCTAAATACTTCTGTTTTTATTCTATTTCCTGCTTATCCTTCTCACTGCCAACTATACTAAAAATGTCCTGTGTAAAATGGAGTGGCTTTTAGGCTAAAATGACTATGCACAAGTTTTTTACCTAAATGATTATCTGGTGGAAAATCTGAAAGTTGAGAATACAGGTGACACACACTGACTAGGTATGCTCCATATATTGCAGGTTGCTTAATAGGCCAGGCCCTCCCTCTTCAACTGCCAGTGTTTCCAAGTTACTATAGCAACCAAATACCTAGTCTAGATTTGGCAAGGCCCCACTAGGGTAGAACTATCCCTCTGAGAACCACTGACTGAGTCTCATGTACATGAGCTCTTATAACCCTCAGCCCTTTCTACTAATCTTCTCTGGGAACCTATCATCTCTTATTCTCTGAATACATGGAGTATGTCCTGTCTCTGAGCCTGTTCTCATTTCGTTTCCACCACTCTGAATTCTTTTCCATCCTCTCCAATCCTAACCTCTTTCTCCCTTACCTACATACACACACAGAGACACAGGCACTGCTGTGTTTAAAGCAAATGATTCTTTTATGGGGTGCCTGGGTGGCTCAGTCAGTTAAGCATCAGATATTTGGTTCTGGCTCAGGTCATAATCTCAGGGTTATAGGATAGAGCCCCGAATTGGACTCTATGCTCAGTATGGCGTCTGCTAAAGATTCTCTCTTCCTCTCTCTCCCCTCCCCCAACTGCTCACCTGCAATAAACAAACAAATAAATTCTTAAAAAAAATAAAATAAAATAAAATAAAATAAAATAAAATAAAATAAAATAAATTAAATTAAATTAAATTAAATTAAATTAAATTTAAAAAGCACCCAGCAACTTCTTGAGGTCTCAGAACCTCAGGTCCCTGGTACACTCAGACGAATGAGCATATTGTCTCCCAAAGTCCATTCTGTGCTTCAGTTACACTGATATAGAGATATTGTTTCTTGGGTGCTTCTGTTTTATCTTCCATTATACTTTAAAAGGATTTCCCACAGCAACAGATATTTACTGAATTAATGAATACTGCATTAACAGTGTAATTAACATGATTTATTTTAGCTCCTATTCAGATAGTAAAATTTTGGAAATTCTCCCCATTGAACAAATTCAATGCTCTTGCCCTCCCCAAGGATGACATATCTGAAGATCAAGCCAAGTGTACCCTGATGTTGTTTTTAAGCAATTCTCTAGAACTTACTTAGTAATATGATAACACCTCACAGTAATGGTTTGGCACTTCCATATCTCTGGAGATAATTCAGTATAAGGAACCACAGCCATGCTTTCTGCACAGCCTAGAATGATTCACAGTGGCCATGAGCTAATAGGGAAATGAAGGAAGAATGAAAGCCTGTGCCCTCCCTATTGACTCACACATTGAAATAAGAGTTAACAAAATAGTATTAATTGTCCTTTTTCTCCAGTCATGATTCTTTGATTTAATGAGTCTCACTTGACTATCAAGTTCTGAGATCAATATTTATAACATTTATGTATTTATAGCATTACTGTCTCATTACATGGAGACAACAGTAGTTTTCTATAACAATGGCACTTTACATAAATGAGAGTTGACCAAGGATTAATGAAAAAAGTTAAACTAAATCCTTACCTCACAAAAAAATTAATTTCCAGATATATAAAAAGTTAAACCTAATTAAAAAATCAAACAAGAAAAATATAAGGACATTTCTAAGGTTCAAATGGTGAAGTACTTTATAGGCATAAAGAAATGACATAAGTGACAAATGACTGCACCAAAACATAACACTGAAAAATGTTATAATCCACACAAAAAATTATAAAAGTCAAAACGCAAAAAAGGGGCAAATACTCTACAAAATGATAATAATAAATCAGAAAGGGTAAATATTCTCAAGATGTTACAAATCAATAAGAACATCAAAACCCAATGGAAACATGAATAAAGTCCAGAAACAGACATTTCACAGTAAAACAAATAGAAGTGAATACTAGACTTGAGAATATTCATCATCTTTATTAGTAACCAAAGGATTGCAAAACCAGTTTCTCATAGCATGAAGAGATGTGATATGCAAAAGTTTAAATAATAATAATTATTCAATATCAGCAAAAATGTAGCAAAACCAAACATTCAGCTAGTGAAGGTGAAAATTGTTAACTTTCTTCCTCTAAAACAATCTGTTACGTTTTATGAGAGACTTAGCATGTCTGACAGATACTTTGGTGTGCTAATTCCATTTCTAACAATATAATTTGAAAGATAATAAGGCACAGAAAAAAATGTCCATGACATAATGCTTTTAAAAAGTATATCTACAGCATGATCTCAATTCTATTACATATAATATATAGTTATTAATATAAATAATTTATATATACAAATAATTTTTATACATGTATATGTAAATAGGATAGGTAATATTCCAAAATGTTAACTATATATCTGGTCTGTGGGATTTAGTTTTGCATTTTGTCCAAGCTTTCTATATAAGTATGTAATTTTATAATAAGAATATCACAAAAGTCTTAATGGAATTAGGAAAATCATATGACGGATTACACTTGATCCAACAGACTTTTATTGAATTCTTTCTGTATATCATGCCAGGCACAATCTCTAAGAATTCAAGTTCCTGAGTTTCTGAAATTCATGGTCCAATTAAGGAGACAAACTTGTTTTAAAATGTCATTGTAACAAGGTATGTAAGTGCTATGAATATGGAGCTGACGTAGCGATAAAGTAAGACAGTGGGAATGGAGGAAATGACACCTCAGTCACAGAAGTTATAAGAAACGAGCAAGCCATGGTCTGTGTATCAAAAACAGCCTAAATGACTTCATATTAAAGCCCTCCACCTACTTGCATAATGAAAGGTTAAAGAGCTGTTAAACTGTAATTTTAAAATATCACCAATATTGACATTTCAGTGCCTACATTGTTCCAATGGTTTCAATGATATTCTTTTGCTCAATGAAGTAGGAAATCTAGGTTATATGAGAATTATTTTCCTTTAGAATGAAAACAAAATTTGACCAGTAAACACTTTTTCCCTAATATTTCTTAAAAGGGGATCCCTGGGTGGCGCAGCGGTTTGGTGCCTGCCTTTGGCCCAAGGCGCGGTCCTGGAGACCCGGGATCGAATCCGACGTCAGGCTCCCGGTGCGTGGAGCCTGCTTCTCCCTCTGCCTGTGTCTCTGCCTCTCTCTCTCTCACTGTGTGCCTATCATAAATAAATAAAAGTTAAAAAAAATTTTTGTTATATACCTGTTGTAGCAAATCAGTCTTGCCAGAGAAAGTAGAGATGCATTGGGCAAGAGAAGGGGCTATAGGGTAGAGAAGGAGAAGGGAATTGGCTGTTTGGGGGATTCAAAAGAAAGACAACCAAAACATACTACAAAGTAGAAAGTGAAGTCAAAGTAATGCATTGACAATTTATGTAGGCAGTTTTTTACTTAAATGACAAGAAAGTTGAAAAAACACATTCTGGTGGCCTTTTGGGTCGGAGCCAGCTGGAAGAAGAGGGTGGGATCTTGGATGACTGAATTTTCTGGCATGAGCTAACAACAATGACAATGTCAAGTTGCAAAATATATTTTGTATTTGATTATCCCTTATATCCAGACTTTTAATGTTTTACAATATCTATCCATTGATGGTATGATAGCACAAACATGTTTATACTAGCTACTACTGGTTGTAAGTGAAATCAAGCCCTAACCAGACTTAAGACAGAAGATCAGCCTGGGTAAACATGTGTTTCTAAAATAAGTGAGTACACATTTTCCCCAAAGAATTATCTAATCACAAAAGCTCACTTTAATCTCACTTGTAGAAAGCCAGGAAGAATTAGATCTCTAGGATGATAACCATCATCCTGAAGTGGAATTCTGGTTAACCCATTAAAGGTTCAGAGACTTGCCTTTATAGAGAGGCATTATTTTTGTAAATCATGAGATTCAGACAGCTCACAAATGAACAGCTACAGCAGTCTCTCTAGCCACACTGGGTAGCAAACATGGGCTTTCAGACGCCTGTAACTACTCAACTAAAAATGTATGCACTGTCACACTCACTAAGCTCCCTGTATTTGAGTTCATCTGTTCAAACAGCAGGCTGCCAACCCACAAGTTGCTTACAGCCCAGTCACTGGGCAAGGATGGAAGTGCACTGAGCTTACATTGGCATCTTACGAGATTCAAGGACTACATTTTCTGTAGCAGGAGGCTCATCTACACTGGCAACACTGAAGCTATTGTGCTCTTGGGGTCTTGATGACTTCTTTTAATAATTTGTACTCAGTTCCAGCATATGGGCCATCTCAGATGTCTAGATTTTTTGCTTTGTTTTAAGCAAAAATTTTTATGTAAATCTATTAAACTTATATATTAATGACCTGCATTCCATAACCTTTCTAATAATTAGATGGATGCAAGGCTAATATTTCTATCTTCATTTGGTCTATTAGTTGATTTTATTTGAGGAAGTGGCTGGTTCTTTCATCATCATGTGTACCAGTCAGTCTTATATATGCTACACTAAGTAGTGATATTTTAAAAGACTATTATTACCTGATGTATTTTTTTTCTAATGAAATAACTGCTTCCATAATTTCCCCCAGTGAGCCCTGATACTAAAGGAAGAAAAGAGAAAACATGAATAGTTACAAGAAAAACAAAACATTAACAATGAACTGTCTAAAGTTATCTACTAGCATCTATCATTCTGCCAATTAAAGGAAATAAATAACATATAGAGGATGCTCGTCCTATGAAAATGAAATTTATTTTTCCATTTTTAGAATAATGCTCCATCAAGGTACACTAGGTTAAAACTGAGCACAGATTTCAATTTTAAAATCCCTGATAAATACAAGCTTCCACCAAAAGTTCATCACCACAGAGATGCCTCCCTGAGTATCAGAGGCTGCACATTTAATTTCCTTCCAAACAGCTAATAGAGAAAGTCTAATAAAAGATCATATCACATTGTGTGAATATTAGAGAAATAATAGAGGTTCTCCTAACCTCTCTAATAATGAAAGTCAGTGCTTTATTTTTTCCCTTGTGCAAAGACCAAACTAGCACAACTGCATTTGGATTATCAACAGCTTGATGGGCTGATCTCATATGTGGAAAGTATTATTCTTCTAGAGGAAATGGCTATTCAATTAGAGTTTAAAGTCTAATATTTACAAGTTAAATTGACTTAAGGAAGTTAATTTAAAATGTAAAATCCTAAATATAAAGTTGAGCAAATCATCTACGGGAAGTTATCAAAAGTCATCAAGACAGAGGTACAGCCACTGATCAATGCAAAGATAATCTCTCTTTCTCCCTCCACTCACATCCTCACCCTAGGCCAGAAGAAGATAAGTGCAGTTTCTAAAGGTGTATTTCAAATCTCCACAGTCCTACTGATCCAAACAAGTTCTTACTAACTCAGGTGTCTATTGGTCTTATAACCCAAACTTAGACTTGTTTATAGGTAGAACCAAAATAGCCCTCAGCATCCAAGGCCAAAGTAGACTCAGGCTCTGGCCATTACAACAAAGTCCCCTTGGATGAGGTCTCCATTATAGCCATCCCAGTTTCCAAACCTCCTCTTTACCTAGGCCAGCCTCTAAGAAATATAAAATCAAATAAACAAGGAGGCTGTCAGACCAGATGGCTCTAATGTCTTCATAGCCTATAAATACCTGAAGGCTAAGAAATCTATACCTAAGAACAACCAACCACAAGTAAACAACCAGGCTTTTCCAGATAAGGCAAATGCTTAAGCTAGAGCCAATCAAATAACTTCCAAGCATTGCTTCCTTCCACATCTTCTTTATAAAAGTCTTCCCCTAAATTCCTGTTAGTGGAGTGCTCCTAATAACATCTGGTTTGACACTGCTGGATTCAATAGATTTTTGTTTAAATATACTCTTAAAATTTTAATATGCCTTCATTTATCTTTTAATGGAAACTGCAAGAGATGAAAGACTCTAAGAGCAGGGTCTAAAGAACTTTTAGTATTTAATTCTTTCTGTGAGTACTACAGAATTTAACTGACAAGGATAAAATAATATTCAATACTAAATTAGTTTTGCTAATTATCATTTGTTCTTGAATATCTCTTTCCAAAAACACAAAGAGAAAGCAAGAGCAAGACAAATGTTAAGCTATTTAAATATAGGAATATAGGAATCCTATTAAATATAGGAATCTCTCAAGTATCTTTCAGTCAAATTCATATGGAAATTTGGAATGGTAAATAGAATGTGTTGGGTCAGGTGTGTGTGTGGGGGAGAATAAAGTTTTACATGAGGAAAGTCAGTCAGAGAGGTTTTTGTTTTTGTTTCTTTTTTTTTTTTTTTTTTTGCCTTAGCTACGAAACCTCCTCAAACAAGTATTTGAAAATTTACTAATAAATCAAACATCTGATAAAAGAGAGTTAGGAGAATGAGTTGGTGGGGGTGGGAAGCAATTTTGTTAGCTCAAAAGAAACCCAGGAAAAAAAAAATCACAGAGGAAGAGGAGTGGTTTACTAGGGTGGATACATCTTTTCAATAGCATACCAACACTATAGTTTCAAGGCTTTGAGTCCAAATGGTATAATTTTTAAACTACTAGCCTAATATTTCTTGACTATCAGCTCAAACCATAGTTAACTGTGTGTGGTATACCATAAATCTAAGATAGACAGCTTTCTCCCACTAAAAAGAGTCCTTACCTTAACAAAGAAGTGGAAGTTTTCATCACCACTAGCAGAACTGTGTAAGTTTCTATCTCAATGCCTCCAAATTGCAACATAAAGACTACACAGAAATGTAATAGTTAAATAAATTTCAAAAGGTACATTTATATTTAGATTCACATGCCTGGGTGGTTCAGCTGATTATGAGTCCAACTCTTAATTTCAGCTCAGGTCATGATCTCAGGGTTGTGACATCAAGCCCCATGTCAGGCTCCACACTCAGAGTAGAGTCTACTTGTCTGCCTCCTGCCCCCAGCCCACACTTTCTTTCTCTCTAAAATAAATGAATAAATAAAATCCTTAAAAATATGTATCATCCATCTTGTGAGAGAATTTCTTTTTTTTTTACTTATTTTTTGTTTTATTATTTTTTATTTATTTTTATTTATTTTATTATATATATATATATATATATATATATATATATATATATATATATATGTTTTATTGGAGTTCGATTTGCCAACATATAGTATAATACCCAGTGCTCATCCCGTCAAGTGCCCCCCTCAGTGCCTGTCATCCAGTCACCCCTTCTCCCCACCCACCTCCCCTTCCACTCCTCCTTGTTCATTTCCCAGAGTTAGGAGTGCCTTATGTTCTGTCTCCCTCTCTGATATTTCCCACGCATTTTCTCTCCTTTCCTCTTTAATCCCTTTCACTATTTTTTATATTCCCCGAATGAATGAGAACATACAATGTTTGTCCTTCTCCGACTGACTTACTTCACTCAGCAGAATACCCTCCAGTTCCATCCACGTCGAAGCAAATGGTGGGTATTCGTCTCTTCTGATGGCTGAGGAATATTCCACTGTATATACAGGCCACATCTTCTTTATCCATTCATCTGTTGAAGGACATTGTGGCTTCTTCCACAGTTTGGTTATTGTGGACATTGCTGCTATGAACACTGCGGTGCAGGTGTCCTGGCATTTTGCTACAGTATCATTGGGGTAAATCCCCCACAGTGCAATTGCTGGGTCATAGGGCAGATCTATTTTTAACTCTTTGAGGAACCTCCACACAGTTTTCCAGAGTGGCTGCACCAGTTTGCATTCCCACCAACAGTGCAAGAGGGTTCCCCTATCTCCACATCCTCTCCAACATTTGTTGTTTCCTGTCTTGTTAATTTTCACCATTAGTGAGAGAATTTTTTTTTTTTTTAAAGATTTTATCCATTTATTCATGAGAGACACAGAGAGAGAGAGAGAAAGAGGCAGAGACACAGGCAGAGGGAGAAGCAGGCTCCAAGCAGGGAGCCCAATGTGGGACTCGATCCTGGGGCTCCGGGATCAGGCCCTGGGCCGAAGGCAGCGCTAAGCCGCTGAGCCACCCGGGCTGCCCTAGTGAGAGAATTTCAAACCAAGATTGATATCCCTTTGATTCAGGCTCTTAGTACATAGGCTATGAATGACATAAAAGAGCATCTGTCATTGCCAGCAAATATGTGAACAACTATATATGCTGTTTAAAGGAAAACTCTAAGAACTAAGAATTTGTCCTAGTAAAGATAATATAGTAAAGACCAAATCACAGGTCTGTTTTTCTTCAATTAATATTCCAAAACATTGTTCTTTTTTTTTTTTTGTGAAACATAGCAGCTTTCTCTTTATCACATTCCATCCCACCAAAGGGAGGCAATGGGTGTGAGCCTAGTTTCCTGAAGAAAAATGCTTTCCCAGTGGCTATCCCCTCAACACAACCAAAAGGGTGCTCACACTGAAATCTCATAGAGATTTTAAACAAACTGATGGGAACTTAGATGCTCAAGTTCTAACAGTAGCCCTTTATTAAAAACAGCTGCCAATGCATTACATCCTGATTAGCATACTGTTTGACACAAAGGAAAACCATGTGACTCCCAAACCAACTCCTCCTCCCCCATAGCTAGGTCTTGCAATTCAGGCAAATGCACTGAATTTGGAGCAAGATCATTTAAGTTTTTGCCCTGACTCTGCAATTACCAAACTCTAGAACCTCAGTCAAGACATTTAATTTCTCTGTTCTCCAGGTTTCCATTTGTAAAATAACAGTGCAATATTAGATTTCATTTTCCTTAAATTCAACAAACAGGTATTGGGCTGGAAACTAGACAAATATTAGCATCTCAGGGTACTCTCTGACCTAAAATTCTGTGAAAATCTACTCTTCACGCTTCCAAAGTTTATAATCTTCCACAGTACATTGCGTTTAAATTATGTCTTTGCTGTTTAAGCTACTCAAAGATTTCTATTCATTCTTTTTTGGCTATGTGGATGTTGAAACTAATAAGCCACACATTGTGACTCTACTATGTAAGTGAGTTCAGAGCCTCTCTGGAGGTTGGGCAAACTAGTTGAGGATACAGCTTAACTATATTTATTAGAAATAAAGGGGTAAGTGCTAAGAGATGATTAACCTCAGAACCTGTCAGGAGAACCTGTGCTGATGTCTATCTGCTAGACGGGGTTCTGGTGTTCCCCGTGTCTGAAGCAGCCCTTTACTTATGCAAAGTATTTTCTTTGCCACCATTAACCCACTTAATTAGTCATTTTTCTAAGAATGAAAATAAATGCATTATTATTTCCTATTAGTTTCTGTCAGTTGTCACATTTAGTTTTTTATTTAATAGGGATGCCTTTTATACCATCACAGGATTTTTGTACGAATGAAGGTAGCCTATTACTTAGCACAGAATCTGGCACATATTTGGTTCTTTGTCATTATCATCAGTTATGTCAGGAAGACATATCAGCATAGTAAATCCCAGTGCCACAGCACAACACACCATGTTTTGTGTTTGTTGCATAGTGATTATGTAATAAATACATTAAATGAGACCCTCAGAGATAATAACACACAGGACAAAAAGTGTACATGTCCATTAACTGTCATTTCCCAAGTCAATCACAGCAGCCATTTATATCAGATAGTAAGTTTCCTCCATACTTTGACAATAAATGATCCAACTCATTATTTTAAAGAAATATGAGCTTTCTTCTGCTAGAAAAAGCTAAGGTAAATCTGAAACCAAGGGAACATGAGAGCAGAAAAGTTTCAAGGACAAGTGCCTGGGGAAGCTGATAATTAGATGCTATTTGATCTCTAACTCCATGCTCCCCTGACTCTTACTTCATATCCTTCACAGGCTAGTGGTTTGGACAACAAGATTTTGCAGTTTCCTCAGGGAACAAGGCTGATACAAAAAAGTACATCTGAAGGTGAATAAAACTTTAGCTCTCAATTTCTTAAAATACCACACAAAGGTAGAAATTCAGGCATGGTATTGTCTGAAATAAGTATCATGTGTTTTATTTCCCCATGATCTACTTCAGTTCTTGGCATTGAGCACTTGCTACAACAACGAAAATAGCACTGGTTTCATCCTAGGTAAAATAAAATAGACTTTGATTGCCATGGCCTGGATTGTGTCCCCAAAATTCACATATTAAAGCCCTTACTCTTCATGTGACTGAATTGTAGATAGCTCCTTTAGGAAGTGATTAAGGTTAAATGAGATCATGAGTATGGAGCTATGATCCAAGGGAGCTGGTGACACCAGAACTCACTCTCTCTCTTTTCTCTATCAGGATACAACAAGAAGGCAGCTATCTTGAACTCAACCATGCTAGCACCCTGACCTTGAACTCCTCAGCCTCCAGAACCATGAGAAATAAATGTCTGTTGCTGAAGCCATCCAGTCTCTGGTATTTGATATAGTATCCTGAGTTGACTAAGACACTGGTTCAATAGAAAGAGCATCTGGACAGAGTAGAATGCAGGAAGCTCACTGGACATGATTCAAGTCACCTGCACATAGGCACATCCCTAAAAGACATACACAAACACATAAAAACACACTCATGCATGTGCATAAACACATACATACATATACATATGTACATTCTACTTTGGAATGGCTTTTACTGATTATGGTGTTGCTATTTAAAGTAGAAACCAACAGATAAAAATAGGTGCGTGTGTGCGGAAAGTTATAGGTGAAGTTCTTTGAATTTCCTTTAAATAGGGATGAACACACTCAAAGCTAAATAAGAAAATAGAAAAGGTGATTATTCTTGTTCTACAAAGATTCACCAAAAGGATAGTGTAAACATATTTAACATAGTGCATAGGATAAGCAGTATATTCTGCAAGGCAGTCTATATTTTGGGAGGGGGGATTTTAATACAATATATATCTTCAAGACTCTTGCTATACAGAAAAGTTTTCTATAGAAAACTTTCTAACATTAATCATTGTCTTTTCCTCAAAATCAGATAATTATAAGTACATTCAGGAAAACATGCTCTACATAAGATGGCATAGATTATATTCATTATCACAAGCATTTAGTTATTAGTAGTTCATATATACTTACATAGACAATTTTATCTTCATCATGTTTATATAATTATATTTTTATTATTACAGACAAAACATTAAAAATTTATGAATGCAGGTGAATCTCAAATAGCGAGTCACTGGGCTCCTTCACCCAGTCTGCATTAAAAACTCCTCTTTCATATTCAGCAGGTCTTCAGATACTGTTTTGAATAATTTGTGCTATCATTCCAGAACAGATTTAATGCATTATTCAATTATGATTAATTTTCCCCTTGTTTTAGAATTTAGAAATTTGAAGGGTTTTCCTTCAGGCTGAAAACTGATACAATCATTCTCCCATTCCACTTCCCCAACACTAGTGATCCTCTTAGTTTTAGTCCTTGGTGGCTAATTACAGCAATTATTATCACCTCTATAGTCACATATTTCACACCACATCTGACACTGCTGTAATTAAACAGATTACCAGCATAACTGACTTACATTAGTAGTGATTCTCTCTCCACTATACATTTTTTCTAATTCTAGCAAAACAAATTTCAACTCTGCTTGAATGTCTGATCGCTTTTCCATCAAGGAAGGTGAGGTAATCTATTATATCTTGATTAAAAGATAAGGACAGGATTTTCCAGATATAAGAATAAAGAAAATACAGTCCCTTTCATTGTTGAGAACCAAACCAAATGGCTCTTGCATGAGAAATAGCTAAGACAATGGTGTTCAACTTTGGCTGCTCAATCAGATACACCTGAGGAAAATTTTAAAATCCTGATGGCAGAGTCCCATCCCCAGAGATTCTAAGTTATGTGTGATGTACCTGGTCCTAAGTACATTTTTAAAGGGTCCATGTAATTCTAGTGCATAGGTGAGGCAGAAACCCACTGGCCTGAAGTTTGGACTTCAGACAAATGCTAAAGATTGGCTATGATCTAATTTTTTGTTAATATACCAAAAGTGAAAACAGTGTATTACTCCAGACTACTCCTATAAATAAATATTTGTATAATGCTAGAAAAATGTTTACCATCCAGGCTCACTTTAAGAACTATTTAGTCTGCCATTTTCCCCCAACTTTTCAAGTAAAGTGTTGGTCAGTTTGCATAACGGATCTAATACTGCAGTGGCACCTCCTGTTATTTTATCCATTTGTCTTCCATCGCAAGCTAGATGAAGAAAGATTGACTCTTAGGCAGATTTCAGAGTGACTTATTTGCTACTCGGCAGTTGACTCTGCTACTTAAATAACTGCTGGAACTGTTGGGATGTGGTGACCTAGAGCCGAAGTGGAAACATGACCCTAGTTCATCAGAGTCCTGGGAAATTTAGGGTGAGAAGTGAATGACAAAAGTAGTAGAAGTGTGAGAAATAAACCTTTAAAATATGGTGGGGGAAAAATCTGCTTTAAATCCAAGTACTGTATCCAGCCATGCAAATCAATCTCCCAGCTTTCGCTAAGATCTTGCAGGTCAGAATCAACTAATGCCCTGCCTTTATCCCACCATACTGTTTGAAAGGTTCTATTATACTGACTAGGATGTGACCAGGGCACAAATTTCAATCCTGCAGTTTACTAAATGTGAAACATTAGGCAAGATGCTTAAGCTGCTATACCTCAATCTCCCCATCTATTAAATGGATACAATAATAGTGTCTCTGTCATATGGCTGATTCAAGAATTAAATAAAGATTAAATTCCTTCAGGAATCAATGTGAACTGTTTTCCATGTTCCCAGGACTGTACTGGACTATCAGGGCTTTACAGAAGGCAACTACTTGTTCAGTCACTATGAAATGTATCCAGCCAATCCAGAAGTATATACTGAAATAAAATAGCAATACAAAACTTCCTGGCTGTTTTCTATCTCGACATAATGTTTGGTTGTAAGGAAGAATCCCAGAATCTGAACATGCAGGTAGATTCTACATTTTCCATTATCTCATTTTTATCACAGTTCCTCCATATTGACAGTAATCTTTTCAGAAACATTCCTTTCTACACTTTACTGCTGCTGTTATCTGAAATCTGAAATCTTTGCCATCCAGCTAAAGTTAAAGATACATAGAGTATCCACAGGTATACTGTGTGGAAAATGACTGCATTTTGTCATTAATCTTTTAGTTCTCAAGGAACTTCTTTAATTTTCCGTGCTAAGTAACTCATATTTAGTACATTAATCAAACCCATTTTTTGCAGGTGCAATTTAATAGTACAGCACAGAGTCTTCCATTTAGGCTTTTTTCAGAGCAAAAGAGATACTGGTGTTTCTAATTAACAGCTGTCCACAGAATACAGCCAAAGGCAAAATTCTGTTTTCCTTATAACTGTGTGTTCTTTATGAAGAATTGATAATTAATTTATCTATTACTTCCAGTGCATTTTTTCAAATAAACAAGTACAATGACATCTATGCCAAATATTTGAGAATTTAGTTTTTGTTTTTGCCTCTCTACCTTTTATTTGCCAAAATTTGCAAACGGTTAACTTCAAAATTAAACCAATGTTTTTCAAAACACAGTTGCTGAAATACCTGCATTAGACTTGCTTGATAAAAACATAGGTTCCTGGAGTCCAGCCCCAGCCCTACTGAGCCACTCCATCAGAAACTACCGGTAACAAATACTGCCTACTTCTAAGAGGAACTTCTAGTAACCACTGAGAATCAACCTAAGGATTCTATTTAATTTAATTTGTTCAACTCAAAATCCTATTAATTCTAGTATATATTTAAAAAGAATAAGCAATTAAAGGCACCATGATTAAGAATACCTCTTAAAATTTGAGTTTCAAAAGTTATGCTTTAAGTTTACATTATGCTAAGATATTTTCTTGGACAATTAGTTTGGAGCATCTGTTTATTTCTTCTACTGTTTCCAATAGCAAAGGAGTATAAATTTATTTTGGTACTTTTATCTATTTTTTAGAAGGAAAAAATCTATTATCAGAAGTCTTCCTACTTGGAAAATGACAAAATCCACCCCACCCACACCAACATACTCATGATTTTGCTTGTAAAATTGAAAACTACCAATAACTTTGAAGTCCCATGTGTCTGCCCCCTTCTAGTCTTGCACTCCTGATAAGAGGTAATTACCAACCTACATTTTTTTGTGTTCATCCCTCTCTTCCTTTTCTCTCAGCTTAGCACACATGAGTATACCCATAGAGAATATATAATAGATGTTGCTGACATTACATAAGTGAGATCATATGCAGATATTCGGCAACCTGTGTCTTTAACTCAATTAAGAGTCATTGATGTTGTTGTGAGCAGCACTTCACTTGTATAGTATCTTATACTAAGTATGTTGTAATCTGTCCATTCAATGATCACAAGATTTTTGGGTTACTAGTTACTTTTGTAATAGCTACTATTGCAAATAATGATGCAACATGTTTCTTAGGGTGCCTGTGCAAGAATTTTTCTAGATTAGGTACCTGGAAATGAAATTGCTGGCTATAGATTATGCGTATATTCAACTTTACTCAATAAGAGCAAATTGTTTTCCTCAATGCTAGTACCAATTTGGACTCCCATCAGTGTGTAACTGTTCTCACTGATCCACATGGATGACAGCAAGGGGGTCTTTAGTCTTTTTTTTTTTTTTTTTTTTTTAAAGATTTTATTTATTTATTCATGATAGTCACACAGAGAGAGAGAGGCAGAGACACAGGCAGAGGGAGAAGCAGGCTCCATGCACCGGGAGCCCAACGTGGGATTCGATCCCGGGTCTCCAGGATCACGCCCTGGGCCAAAGACAGGCGCCAAACCGCTGCGCCACCCAGGGATCCCTAGTCTTTTTAATTTTAGTCAATACAGTGGATGTTAAAAGTCGTTTATTGTTTCAATTCGCATTTCTCTGATTTCTGATGAGATAAAGCATTTTTTAATAGTTTATTGGCCACTGATGTATTCTCTTACATAAAATGCCTTTTGTATTGTGGTCTTTTTTTTTTTTTTTTTTTTTTTTTTTACTGTTTTTCTTATTGATTTGTAGGAATTCATGTATTCTGGATCCTAATCATTATTCTTTCATACATAATATATGTATATTTTCTTTACTGGCCCTTAAAAATTTTATACTAAATTCTTACCTCATGGACTTAGGGTCCCCCAAGTAGTGTGAATTCATGCTCCCAAACATGTTTGTGCGGTGATCTGTGGTTAAGAATTCTCAGAAGAAAATAGCTGTCCTTTGTTCACTATGTGACACTTTGTGACAAGACGAAAATCAGCAAATATTCATACTGCTCCCTGGTTCAACCTTTGAAGTTTTAAGTCTCAGGCTCAGGTGTCTCCACATAACTGCCTGTCTTATCAGGTCCTGGCCCACTAGAGAAGTGACTGGCTGCTCAACCCATCCCTCAGGATCCAGGATTTCTCTTCACCTTAATATTCCAGTATAGCATTATTTTTTTTTTACCAATGCTATTATAATACTAAAGGAAAATCTATTTAATATTTTGTACATCTTGTGCCGGAAGTCCTCCTTAGGTTACCTTGTCTGGCATATTGATAATAAAACATCTCAAGAAATTACATTAATGACTAATATCACATGGAAAATAACACAGCACATACTAGCAATGTGCTTCGTGGCAATATTGGTGATCATCTAAACAATAATTTTATAGGCTAATTCTAAAGAACCATTTAGCCGAAAGAGAAGGAGGAGGAGGAGGAGAAGGAGGGGGAGAAGAAAGGGTGGGGGGAGGGGAGGGGGAGTAGAAGGAGAAGGAAGAAAAGAAGAAGAGGAAGGAGGAGAGAAGAAGGTGCGTTCTATATCAGAACTCACATCATATTACTTAAGCAGGGTCATTTAGCACAATGAGATAATGCATGTAAGAAAGAATATTTTCTATACCAGGAATTCCTTGTTTTACTTAGATTTATAATATATTTAAAATAAAAGAGAGAATGCGTATATTATCTCTGTCAATAAATATTTTTTGACCTAGTTCTTTAATATCAGTAACAGAGCCCAGCCCCTACTACTTGATGTATATCAAGTAGTTCAGACAAACTGTGTGAAAACATTATGTATATAATACAGATAGTCATATGCTTACAAATGCATAATATTAAAAGGAATTATACATTTTCATTAGACTTCCAGACAAAGTAGAAAGAACAAGCCAAAAGCAATATCTGAAAGGATAATGACTGAGAATTTTCCAAAACTGACAAGACACGGTGAATTTGAGAAGATTCCTTCCCTCTAAGAAGGGATCTAACTCATGGTTCAGTTAGATCAATGAGTAAAGAAATAGTTAAAATGCAGGATGTCAAGTGAGGAAGTGAGGATTTGCACAGGAAGAGTAACATGGAAGGTCAGGAAAGGAGTCCACAAGGGATTTTGTTAGAGTTAAAGCATGAAGAGGACAACTGCTTATTTTAACATACCTATTTTAGTTAACTACCATAATTATTTCAATTATTTCAAATATTTAACTATTCACATATCTCAAAGATATCAACAATTATTTTTATTGCAATAACTTTTGCAAATGGAGGAGTAATAGCATTAAAAATCTAAAGTTCGGTCACAAACTAAACTCCAGAAAAGCAAGTAAAGAAGACAATTTTTAACATCTAACCTATTTGACTTTAAAGGGTCCCTCAGATATTTGTCAAGAATTTAGAAAGAATTCCATTGACAAGTCAGAATTTGATATGAGGTTCCTCATACTACTATTGCTTGGAACCTGGTTTTCCCAAACCAGTGAATTCCATAACAAGACTACCAAATAGACTTCCACAGTGCTTTCACAGTTCTGGAAGTGTAATGAGGAGTCATTCAAAGGCAATCCTCGGGGCTTTTGGTAGAAGGACTGTAGAAAGGCACTCTGAAGTTTAATGTATTCCAATGAGTTTTGCTTTGTATAGCATTGTGAAGGAGAGCTGCATCTTTACAGAGTCTAGACCGTTTCATTGCTTATGATAGCCTTAAATGCAAACTAGTTCCATTGTTAAACTAGCTATTTTAATAATTCTTTATATATCATATCCATTTGTAGTAGAACTGAGTGTCTCTGGTATTTTCAAAGATTTGTTTTGCTATCTCTCCTCCCCACTGGAGCAAATAATCCTAAAAACAGAGGCAAGATTTTTTACCAAGATGGTAAGGTTAGAGGCTCCAGCCTTCATCTTCCAATAAAGATCAAGAATTCAACAGAATTCTATTTATGAATTTAAATAGTTCTCGGAGAGCTTGGGATTCCACTTAAGAACCCAATAGCAACACCGTGCAACAAAATACCTGAGAATAACCATGCCCAAAGAAGAGGAACAGCTTCATTTTGGTACATCATCCCATCCCCACGACCATCTCTGCTCAGTGCTAACTGGACACTTGACTTGAAAGAATTCCTATCACTGGGAAGGGGAGAATGGAGTTAGTGCCCAGATTCCCTAGCCTTTTGGGACACTGTACAAAGCACTCACCCACAAACCAGCAAAGCTGATGCATCTAAAGATGGCTAGGAAAAAGGAAGAAGATAATTTTTACTCTATGTTTATATTATTCTATAGCATTTTAGAATAACCATCTATTGATATATATATATATATATATGTGTGTGTGTGTGTGTGTGTATATATATATATATATATATATATATATATATTCATGAGAGACACAGAGAAAAGCAGAGACATAGGCAGAGGGAAAAGGCCCCACAGGGAGCCTGATGTGGGACTCAATCCCAAGACCCTGGGATCACAACCTGAGCCAAAGGCAGACACTCAACCACTAAGCCACCCAGGTGCCCTATGAAATTATCTTTTCATCACATAAATGCATGGTGATCTTTTGTTTCACAGTTATGCATATGGGTTGGCTTATACTCAGGTTATAAAAATTACAAAGATAGAATACAGTTGCAAGTTTGTCATGAAGCTCCAGAATTATTGAAAAGAAATAATACATAATGGTTTCTGGATTCTAGATTTATTCTACACTCCTCGTAGATTTGTCAATTTATGTTTGTCAAGTGATTTTGTTCTAACAGAACAGTGATTTGTTTCACAATTTCCAAATGGTAGCCTAGACCAGTGTTTATAAAAGTATTATACATATATAGGAGATATAATTCTATAATGCGTCAACAAAAAATATTGTAGCTGTGTAATTTTCCTTGCATATTTAACCATCTTTACCTTACTTAATTTTCCTTTTTATGTGGCATTTATTAAGATATAAAGCATGTTTCTTTGCTATATTTCTCATTTATTTTCTCTATCCCTTGGCTAAAATGCAAATCTATGAGGGTAAGAACTTTTTTCTTTTTAGTTCACTGATCTATCAACAAGCACCAGAACCATGCCTTGGACACGGTATTCATTTAATAAGTGTTTGCTGAATAAGCATTTAGACATTGATGACATGTATCAAAATTAATATAAATAAAATAGATGACTTTAGGCCCTATAAGAAAATTATAATGCCTTTAGCTCCTATAGTCTAAGAAAAAATAATTTGCTTTAGATGGTAACCCTTAGCTCTAGAACACATGTTCCATACAGATAAATCTAGATTAAACAACATGCTCAGATTTTTAGAGGGGAAATGGCAGCAGAGTAGGAGGGCCCTAAGCTTGCCTTATCCCACAAATACAACTAGATAACTATCAAATCATCCTAAATACTCCAGAAATCAATCTGAAGACTGTCAGGACACACTCTACAACTAAAGGTAGAGAAGAGACTGTATCGAAGCAGGTAGGAAGTACGAAGATGTGGTTTGGAGAGAAATGGATTGTCACCAACACAGCGGGGAGGAGCCTCAGGCCCAGAGAAGGACAAGACAGACTAGCACATAGGGGAACACAAACAGAGAAGACAAATCCACTAGCAATTAACTAGTAAAGTGAGAGGGCTGAATTTCATGAGTTCTTAGAACCAGTAAGGCTTAAAGCCTGGAGTTCTAAAGGTCAGTAGGCTTGCCTTAGGAGTGCTTGGAGGCATTAGGGCTGCTCTTGGAGAGAAGGTAGGCAAACAACCGGAAGAGGAAACAGCAATCTGAAGAGCACGCGGGCCACAGAGTGGGGAGGTTATCCGCTCATCTCTGAGCGTGTCCCATAGAGGTAGTATTCACAGAACGACCCCTCCAGGAACAATGGAACTGACCAGCACTATTTCCATCCCCCGCCCCTCAGCATAACACAGGACCACCTGTGGGAATCAGCACAGTGCTTACTTGTGCTACCTAACTTGCTTTCACCAAGCTCCTCCCCACACCTGCACTCCAGTGGAACCAGTCTTCCCAGTTACTTGCCTGAGTCCCAGCACAGCAGGCTCCCTCCCACAGAAGACTGAACCAAACCCCTGCCTACACTGCATCTCTTGACCTGGGACTTTTGCAGGGCCCCAGATCCAGTGGCAGTGATGACAGGTCTCATTTCACAAGCAGACCAGAGCACAACTAGTTAAATTGTGTGGTATTCGGGTCAGGGACCAAACCCTGCCCACAACAAAGAGAACCTCTGCAGATGTCTGGCTTGAAGTATAAAGCAGCCAGTACACAACAGAGTGTATGCAGCACACACTGGAGATATTCCCTGAAGAGCCAGACCCTGCAAAACAGGGGACGCTACACTGCAGGGCACTACAGGATTTCTTTTCACAATCCCATTATCCTCAAAAACAGAAGACCATAGTTGACTTTCCTAATATACAGCAACAGGCACACAGACTTAGATAAAATGAGAAGACAGAGGAATCTGCCCCAAATGAAAGAACAGGATGAGGCCATGGCCAGAGATCAAAGTGAAACAGATATAAGTAACATGCCTGATAAAGAATTTAAAGTAATTATCATAAAGATATTCACTTGAGAAAAGAGCAGAAGGCATCATTGAGATCCTTAATACTGAGATAAGGAATTAACAAAGCAGAAGTAAAGGGCTCAAAAAATGAAGTGAGAAATGTGCTTGATGAATGAACAGCAGGAGGGAAGAAGCAAAGGAATGAATTAGTGACCCGGAGGACAAACTAATAGAAAGTAATCAATTCAAACAAAAGAGAGAAAAAAGAATTATGCAATATATCATAGGGAGCAACAAGACACAGGGAACTCAGGGACTCCATTAAATGTAATAACATTCATACTACAGGAATCCCAGAAAGAGAGAGAGAGAAAAGGGGCAGAAAATTCATTTCAAGAAATAATAGCTGGAAAATTCCCTAATTTGGGGAAAGAAATAGATATCTAGATTCAAGAGGCATAGAGGACTTCCTACAAAATCAACAAAAGCAGAACCACACCAAGACATATTAAAATTAAAGTGGCAAATGTAGTGATAAAAAAAAATTTAAAGCAGCAAGACAGTTACATACAAGGGAAATCCCATAAGGTTATCAGTGTACCACCAGATTTTTCAGCAGAAACCTTACAAGCCAGAAGAAACTGGCACGTTATATTCAAAGTGCTGAACAGGAAAAATCTGCAGCCAAGAATACTCTATCAAGCAAGGTTATCATTCAGAATAGGAGAGATACAGTGTTTCCCAAACAAAAACTAAAGGAGTTCATGACCACTAAAACAGCTCAGCAGGAAATATTATAGGGGTCTCTGAATGGAAAGGAAAGTAGAAATGAATATTTCTGTTAAAAATCAGTCAAGGAGGGGATCCCTGGGTGGCTCAGCAGTTTGGTGCCTACCTTAGGCCCACGGCATGATCCTGGAGTCCCAGGATCGAGTCCCACATCGGGCTCCCTGCATGGAGCCTGCTTCTCCCTCTGCCTGTGTCTCTGCCTCTCTCTCTCTGTGTGTCTCTCATGAATAAATAAATAAAATTTTTAAAAATAAATCAGTCAAGGAACTCAAAAAATAAAAGGACATAAAATATGACACTATCTACCTAAAACATGGGGTAAAGAATGGGTTCAAGCTTAAATGACATGCTCAGGAAATTACATAATCTTGTTTGTTGAATTCTGGCTGTTAAAAAAACTCCTTTCAATCCTGTTTTTGAAGTTTTTCTAATACCTTATGATTAATGGGCAATAAAATATAACATTTCTTTAATTATTCACAATTTTGCAGGGTTTCAGAGCATTAATTCTGAACATTATTTCACATTATGCAACAAGAAATTGTAAAAAGAAAAAGTGTGGAAGAATGAGCTAAAAGGATACTGACTATAATTAAATCCCTAATCTGATTTAATTTTAAGCTCATTTTTATCTTTTTTCCTAATATGTGAATGATAAAAATTCTGCTTAACTAATATTTAGGGTTCAAATACATGTTGATTTTTCTAAATGCCTTCATATGGAAAACATGACCTCAAACCAGTATACATCTCTTATCCTTAGGAAATCTAATTAGATAGATTTCCTTAAACTTTACCAAGTGTTTATAATATCAGCTTGCAGCTATGCAAAGGCATAACTACTCTAGGCTAAACACAAAAACGGCTTCACATGAAATACTGCCACAAGGCATTTCTTATCTCAGGTTTGATATGCCTGTGTTTTTTTGTGTGTGTGTGTGTTAGTTTGTTTTTAATGAATACATTTTAAATTCCTAGAGCAGTCTTATCAAAAGCAGCAGCTGGCTCAGTGAGGAGTAATGACGTACCTGGCATCCAAACAAAGACACCTGAGGGTGAAAAGAACACCTTTAACATCACTCTGGGACAGCAGCCTTGCAGTTCACCCTGAGTCCATGACAAGACCAGTTCACATGGCCCCATTCTTTGCAATCAGTTCACATCCACTAAACTGAAGATAGAAGAACCATTGGTATATGAATACTGAGAACCAATTGTTTAGGCATGAAAAATTCATCAAGTGTAAACCAACATGCTGAAGGGCCTGTTTAGTAAAATGGGCTTTATCCTTTTGTTATCAAAGTAGGAAAAAAACACAATGAAAAAATAAAGTGCTTGCCATGAAAACGCACACATCTTTTTGAGGACTTACTTGTGATATAAGAAGAGCTGATTAACAAAATCTGAGTTTACCATTGTGAACTATTTATCTTAATTAGGATTGAGATGTCTTCCCTAAGTGTATTAGGCATCAGATCCAAGCAAAATAGTTGCTTGTTTTTTTTAAATAAAAGTAGACAATTAAAAAAAAAACTTACCATTTCTCTGTATGATTCTAATTCTTTATACAATTGTTTGCAAAATCCATATAATAAAAATGTAAATTGTTTTGTGGGAGCTTTCAATGAAGAAAATTGCAAAAATAACAAGATCCAGTAATCACCCAAAATGATTTTTAAAGCTATTCAGAATAGATAGCACATTGATTCCAGTCCCTTGTTAAGATTAGAATATTTTAACCAGTAAAATTAAGTCATCCCTAATGACTATTGCATAAATTGGTCACATTTTATCAAATGTTATCCCCGAGGCCTCATAGTTTTGATTTAGCAAATATACCCCCCGTACTTTCCTTGTGCGTTTAGATTCTCTCTTCTGCACAGAATGATTGCCTATCATTGACTACATTGCACTGTTAATGAATCCAAGACATCATTTCCCTGATATAGTAATATTGCTGTGCAATTATCACCCAGCATTATCATCTTACAGCGCTGAGTGGATCTCATTCGCATTCTATTACCGTAGGCTGTTGACCATCTGAATATATTTATAGTGAACAGATACTTCAGTCATTCTGGAAAGCTGTCTATGCTTTTTTAAGGGCTCAAGGGCGGGGGAAAGGCTTTTCTGAATGTAATACTGAGGAAAACATTCGAGTTTAAATATTGAAGTTGTTAAATATTGAGATCCTATTACCACAACAATACAATTCTGAAAGCAAATACTGAAATCCTACTACCACATTAATAGAATGCTGCAAGCATCTGGAAATCTAGAAGGATTCAAGAGAGAATTGTCCAGGGAAGAGAATAGTCCAGAGAGGGAGATAAATTGAAATGCGTGGGGAAAAAATGATAAAATAAGGTATTTCTTCCAATGTATCATTTTGCAAAAGAAAATGAATCTTCTGAATGGACAAGAGAAATAAATTTCCAGTCAGACTCTTTTCCCTTTCTATTATGTGTTGTTTTCCCACTCAACTTACAAATTCAAAAGCTGCAACTTCACTTCCCTGTTTCAAGGAAACAGAAAGAAAGCATCAATGAAGTGTTAATATTCTTCCTTCACGTAGGGAAGAAATCATAAGTGTCATAAAGAAAGCATATTCAACTTCTCCTGAGGCAAAATTAAACCACTTTTAGGTTTTCACTACACAAATAACATAGGGCAAGTGATATTTGCTGACACCTTTGCTATTTTTCTAAATTCTTTCTGAGATTTCTGTTGCTTCTTAAAAGATGAATACTAAATGTAAACATGGCAGCATAATAAAAACTTGACACGCTGCCTGGAAAGGAAGGATTCTTTTCTAGATTTTTCTATCCTATATCATAATGATCTGATGCCAATAAACTCAGTGATATTTTGATTTTGAAAACCAAACTAACTCTTTGGTTACTTATACTCCTTTGGTATTTTCCCACGAAAATAGGGCCATGGCCCTTCACCACCCACCTCATGCTTATTGCTTTGGGCTCTCTGGGCCAGCACTCAAGGTGTGGTTTGTTTTTTCTCCTCATGTCACTTACATTTATTTTTCCCGTATTGTCACCTTGTTATCAACAAACTCTTTTTTAAATTCATTAACTTGAGTACCCTGCTTTACTTCAGTGATGCCATCTCATTCTGATATCTATAAAATTATATGATCAGGCTGCTGTCATCATAAAAATTGTAAATAAAGGACACCTGAGTGGCTCAGTGGTTGAGTGTATGCGTTTGGCTCAGGTCATGATCACGGGGTCCTGGGATCGAGTCCCACATCGGGCTCCCTGCAAGAATCCCGTTTCTCTCTCTGCCTATGTCTCTGCCTTTCTATCTCTCATGAATAAACAAATAAAATCTTTTTTTTTAATGTAAATAAAATGTTTTTAACTTAAATGGTCTTAAGATGAGGCATTTGGTGGTAGTAGAGAGGAGATGAACTTCCAGGAAGTTGGCTTTACAAAGGAGATGCCTCCCTAACATATTCATATAGGATAAGAACACAGTAGGAGGAAGCCCCAAAAGATGTTTGTTTGCTTGCTTGCTTGTTTTCCAATTTTGTGAATGAGGGAATTGAAGGTGTCAAGAGATTAGACTTAAGTGTCACATCTAATTAGTGGAAAGGGAAGAGAAGTCCCATGTCACCTGCAGTACTCCTGAATCCTAGATTTTGGCCACATCCCTCAAGAAATACAGAACTGTTCAGGTCTAACTAGGATAGGAAACTATTTAGCCCATAGAAAAGGAGCCAAGTTAGCATGTTTATCTTTTTTAAGTATTAGCAAATGTTTTCTTTGGCTAATCTCTCCTACTTTACAAATCATTAGTGTCTCTGAATAAATAAGAACCTTAAGAAACCATCAGTATTCATAACATGCATATCTTCAACTTTCTGAACATTTGCTAGTGGCATAGCCAATATTTTCATGTATCTCTTAATGTAAGAACATTAGGTTTTATTAAAGATAATTTGTTTATTCTTTACTTTTTTATAGAAATGAGAATCTATAAAGAGGAAAGGAGAGAAAATGAGTGGGAAATATCAGAGAGGGTGACAAACATGAGAGACTTCTAACTCTGGGAAACAAACAAGGGGTAGTGGAAGGGGAGTTGGGCAGGGGGATGGGGTGACTGGGTGAGGGGGGCACTTGACAGGAAGAGCACTGGGTGTTATACTAGATGTTGGCAAATCGAATTCCAATAAAAAAATACAAAAAAATTTTTAAAAAAAGACATGAGAATCTAGTTGATGAATGTGATGGTTTTTCTTCCATGTCTAGATACTAGTATCTGATTTCACTCTCAAACACACACACATATACTTCCTCATTATCTTCCAAGCCAGTCACTTGATCCAGAGATAACTTACAACAACCTAAATTTATTTCCCTTACCATCATTATTATTATTATTGTCACTTAACTCTGTTGAGCTAAGACTCACTAAATGTGGTATGAGATATATTGTAATGGTTAACAGCATGGACTTTGGTGTAAGATGAGTCATTTATAAAGAATGTTAGAAGGGAATGTGGGCTTCACAAACAGATCTTGAACAAGTTAATTTTATGACCTTCAGTTTTATTATTCCTATGGAAAAAAATAAAAAATAAAAATATCTAGATTTTTGTATAATGTATATAGAATACCCATCTCATTTCCTAGAGCACAGAAATCAATAAAAGTAGTTACTTTTTTATTCAACCGAACTATTGCTTCACAATTTGACAAAGGTACCATTAAGATTACTTGAAGCCTCCAGATGGGGCTTCATTGCTACCACAGTTCGTTTGGTTGCTGAGTGTCCTGTCTGGCCCTAAGTCTCATTTCCCCTACTATTCAACCATGAATGTGGGTCCTTCCTATGGCTTGGTGCCTCAACTCTCCACCTTCTAATAAAACAATCTAGTTTTGTCTCATTGACATATTTTGAATATGCCTCCGTGACTCAGCAGGCATCTGGATTCCAGGCCAGAGTTCTAAGACACAGACAACATCTGTGAATCTAGAGTATCTCAAGTGCACTGCCTATTATATAAGCCTATGAGCGCTGCAATCAAATAGGGAAGGAAAGATATTCCCGTGAATTAAAATGTGGCGAGGTGCTCTATCCTTAGGAAGAGTCTTCTGTAGGCATGTATTTTATATGCTCCTTTATCCTAGAAGGGATTTAAGTTAGCTTACAGCAACACGTAAAAGACATTCACACTAATTAGCTTGATTGTGGTAGTCATTTCACAATGTATATATATCAAAACATCACATCTACACCTTAAATATGTACAATATGTATTTCTCAATCACACTTGAACAAAGCTGGAAATATATTTCTATGAATTATAAAATGAGGGCAAAAGGAAAAAAAAACTGTGGATGCAGTCAAGAGCAAGGCTAAAAATCTGTACAACATAATTATGTACTAATAGGCCACACATTTGGATCAAATCTTGCTAGCAGCCAATTAGTAAAGAGAGATAATCCATCATTACCAGTAACCATAATAAAAGCTACAGTGTATTGTTTGTTGAGTGCCATACGTGGTAAGTTGTTTACATGAATAAAATTGTTTACTCTTCTCAATGATACTGAGACAAGTATTATTTTATAGCTGTTTTGGATGACAAAACTGAAGAGCCAAGAGAATGTCTTACCTGCCCAAAAACATTCTAGTCACCTGTGAAGCTAGGGATGTGAATCAACTCTGACTGACCTCACCAAACACAACTGTAATGACTACACTACACAGCAGAGAAAAATGAAAAAAAGCTTTTGAATGTCATTTACTAATACGTGACCATGAAGATGACTGACTTCTCCCATTCTTAGTTTCTTCAAATATAATAGCTACCTCATTGACATCCGATGACAGAACTTAATAAAAGAGAAACAACATGGTGTGTATGGATAACGGAGCCTATAAGCATTAGAATATGAACCAGTTTATTCTCCCTCCAAAGATCCTAATGAAGTACAGTTGACCCTTTAACAACATGGGAGTTAGGGGCACTGACCCCTCCATAGTAAAAAATGCACATATAACTTTTGACTCTCCAAAAACTTAACTGCTAATAGTCTACTGTTGACTGGAAGCCTCATTGATAACAAGAACAGTCGATTAACACATATTTTGTAGGTTATATGCATAGTATGCTGTATTCTTATAATAAAATAAACTGGAGAAAAGAAAGTGCTATGAAGAAAAATATAAGGATCATAAGAAAATACATTTATAGTACTATACCATATTTACTGAAAAAAAAACATATAAATGGACATGCTCAATTCAAATCCATGTTGTTCAAGGATCTACTGTATAAGGGAGAAGTGTTTCCAGTCACATTCGTGGACAAAGTCAGGTGACAAGTCAGGCGGAGGTAGCACACCTTGCATCGGAACACACCTCTCTGTTATAAATCTCAGTGGTCTCCAATCCCAAGTTCTATCCACAGTAAGTTACTATACCTTGAAGTTCAATGGAAGTGTTTTGAAAAAACGTGCTATTTGGTCTATTTGCAAGAAGCTTGGCAATACAGAAATTTAAATTCAAGAGTTTGATTTTACCAACGTTCATAGATACTGATGCCCTGGTATGGTCACTCCACCACAGGCCATCCTGGCACTTACTGATCTGCACATCGTGACAAGTTACAGTCACACCCTGGACTGGCACTTCTTGAAATCCTGTAGTGAAACACTCATTTTGGGATCCAGAACATCATTCATTAATGTCAGGAACAAAATTCCACGTGGATACCTGCCTTCAAAACACTAAATTCCCATCTGGCAAGATCCTTATAAGCAAAGGAAAGTTTTAGGTTTAATGAAGCAATTTCCTTTAGGTACATGTTTCTCGACAGAAGTGCCTTGGAGTCATTACAGTTTTGTTGAAGAGAGCATTGCTACCTCTTCAAAATGGCAAAAACCCCCCCAAAAATGTATTCAAGTGCTCAAATGTATAAAATACACTTAAATAAAATGTATACAGAAATGCTCTTTTTCCTTTTGCTATTCCATGGAATGGGACTGACTTTCAGTCTGACATAATAGTTAAAATGAGGTATACTTATCTAATTTGTCTTCATGCTATGCATTTTGATAAACTACTGCACGCATGCTGGGGGGGGGGGCGGGGAATGCTAAACTGGGACGCCTGGGTGGCTCAGTGGTTAAACATCTGTCTTGAGCTCAGGGTGTGATCCCTGAATCCCAGGATCAAGTTTCGCATCCAACTCCCCAGAGGGAGCCTGCTTCTCCTTCTGCCTGTGTCTCTGACTCTCTCTGTGTGTCTCTCATGAAAAAATAAATCTAAAAAAAGGCTGAATCAGTAAGAGGCCAACATACCTTTAGTTAGGAAAAGACCCTATAAAAATAAGACATTTCAGAATAAAATGGTATAAAACCCTAAATGTGTGTGATGATTTTTTCCAGGTTATTTTTTGGACGTCTAATTCATATCACAGAAAATAAATGAAAATATGGAAAAGTATGAAAGCAGTAGGAGAAAAACTTTGGACAGACCCAATGGAAAGTAGGAAGTTGTTAAAGATGTAGCTTCTGAAACCATCAGGAAGAAAACAGAAAGCTTCCTCATGCTCTTCAAAGGACACAAGGAGAAGAGACAGAGAAGGTTTGTAAAAAGCAAAGTTCTAATCACTACCCATATTTACACTATTTATATAAGGGCTCTTTCTTTCTCTTTGTATTTCTTTCTTTCCCTTCTTTCTTTTTTTCTTTCCTAGTATATCACTTTGGAATGGCTTTGGCTGCAAATAACAGAAAATCAGAATCAGGCTCAAACACTTACATTCCACAAAAAGACCAGCAAAGACTGTCCAGGGCTGCTGTAGCATTCAGCAGTATCACCACGGACAACCTTTTGTTTTAACATTCTTAGCAGGTGGCCTTAGACTCATGAAGATAAAATGTTTTGTTTTGTTTTTTCTTATCATCAGAAATGAGAAAGAAAGGACCTACCAGCTGAATTTTGTCTGTGGAGCCAGCACGGAGGCATCTTCTTTTAGTGAGAGACTAGGGTCGAGGAAAGCCAATGTCACTGGCTACATTGAACACTAAGCCAAGGAGATGTAAGTTATCTGAACTCAACTGCATACTTTCTTGCACTGGATTTTTTTTTTTCTTTTCAAAAAATATGGCAGCCACCCACAGGAAACCAAGAATACCACCATAGCTAAAATGTAAAAGTTTGCCTTTACGTGTATTTTCATATATTGTCCTGAAAGGGCAGTTTTCACTTGCTTGACAGTCACATTTGCTTCAATTATATTTTCTAGCAGAATTATTTTTTTAAAGTCTATTATAATACATCTTTTCATGTGCTATAAAACTCACAGATTTAGACATCTGTTTGAAATACCTCATTTTACAATTTTCATTGTGACAACTCATATGGTGCCCCAAGGACTACAGGTTTCTACTTCTTTGTAAATATATTTGGAAATTATTATACTGATTATCTGCATGAGCTCCTCCGTCAATTTTCTAACTCTAGAAGCTAGAGGTTTTTAATTCTTCAGGATCCTGAACTTGTCATTACTATTAAAATGTTCATAGACTAAAGATAAACTTTATCTGAGTTTAGAGCAAAGTTTATTAAGAAGGAAATTACTCTTAAAATGCATGACATTTTTTCTTTGTGTCTGAATTAACTTTTAATATTAATACTCAGTAATTTTTATTATATTTTGAAAATATCTTTATAAAGGGGAATTTTAATTCATTTCTGCTTTCCTAAGCTTACTGTCAGTTATTATTTGTAAATCATGTATTACTTTTAAATTAGGTTTATTTTGCATAATCAGGATGTTACTTATATGAAACACATGTGAAAAAAAATATGCTTTTCTGAGAATTTATACATAATACTTTATTTTTATGAACCAAAAATTCAGATCCTGACATTTAATAAATATTTTGGGTATTTTGTGAGCACAATAATCCCTAAATTAAAGTACAATTAACTTAGCCGTTATCAAAAATTGAGTGTACCTTTCACTTACTGGCTAGTTATTTTGATGAAACAGTTAGGACTGAATAGCAAACATCACCCTTGTAACTGAATAAGGTACATATTCTAACAGCATGATATTTGTCACAGTACTTTTTCTCCTTGCTGCCAGCTCCCTACTGGTCCTAAATAATTTCATACTAAAGGTCCCGTGAACATGCAGATAAGAACAATCATTCAATGTTGCCAAATAAACAAAGACTCTCACAAACAAAGGGCAAATATTATTTTCTTCCCAAAGCTTGTCCCAGCATGGCCCCAGGATGTCTATGTACTAAAGGAAGCTTCTGGATGGTGATAGGCAGAGAGCCAAGGCTAATTAATATCTCAGAGGCCACAAAGCCAGATAAGACTCCAGCAGAACCCCTAGACTGTGCCAATGTTGCTGGGTAGATAGTTGCCCTGAAGCAAAGACCTTCCACCCAGGGTTGTACTACAATTTGTAGACTCTCTGAATGGCAGACGAGTCCCTCAAGTTTTACCAAGCCCTGAAAATGAGCGCAGAACACAAATACTAAAACAACTCTTCACATTCAAGAATTCACTTCTATAGCTGTGATATTGTAATTTATAATAAGAAATATGTATTTAGCCTTTGTCCTATTCCTAGCACACAGCTCCTTTGGAATTTTTTAAGCGATAAAAGCAATGGGAGAATTTTTTGTTAAAAGATTTGGTGTTTTGTCCTCAAATAGTTCCAGGTCCAGTAACAGTTCCACAGTGATAAAGCAGAAAAAAAATGTCTTGCTATTTATAACGAACCCCTTTCAAGCATACCTAAGTTTATGGATGACTTGGAAATTACCTCAGGATGAGGTTAGTTGCCAGGGGAGCCAGCCATGCAATCAGAGGGTTGGAACTTTCAGTTCTACCCCTTCCGCCCACCACCATCCTCCACCCATGTCCAGGGAGGGGAGATGGGCTAGAAGTTGAATTAATCACCAATGGCCAATGATTTAATCAATCTGCCTATGTAATGAAGCCTCCAAAAAAAAAAAACCCAAAACAAGAGAGTTCAAAGAATTTCTGGGTTGATGAATACATGGAGATCCTGGGAGGGTGGTACCCCTGCACAGGTCATGGAAGCTCTATGTTCCCCATACCGTGCCCTGCCCATCTCTTCTGTTCACCTGTTTCTAAGTTATATCCTTTTATAACAAACTGGTAATCTAGTAAACTGTTTTCCTGAGTTCTATGAGCTGTTTAGGCAAAGTAATCAAATCCCAGATGGGGATTGTGGGAGTCTCTATTTTATAGCTAGTCGGTCAGAAACACAGGTGACAACCTGGACTTGCATTGTTGTCTGAAGAGGGTGTGACAGGCAGTCCTGTGGTACTGAGCCCTAACCTGTGGATCTGACACTCCAGGTAAATCCTGCCAGTACTGAATTGACCTATAGGACACCCAGTTGTGTCGCAGAAATGCTTCGTGTAAGAAACTAGTCTCCCCCCCACTTTTTTTTTTAAAGATTGTACTTATTTATTCATGAGAGACACACAGAGAGAGGCAGAGACATAGGCAGAGAGAGAAGCAGGCTCCCTGCGGGGAGCCCGATGCAGGACTCAATCCCAGGACCCCAGGATCACAACCTGAGCCAAAGGCAGATGCTCAACCAGTGAATTCAAATCCAGACTCTTTAATTCACTATTCCTAATTTCTTTATGCCTCACAGATATCCTGAACAAAATAATATCAACAACAATAACAATAAAAAGGAAAACAAAACAAAACAAAAAGATACAGATACTACCTTCCCAGAACTTAAGATCTAGCAGGTAAAACTGATAATTAATGACTCTGCTAAGGTGATCTCAGTTTCAGAACCACTCAGGTGATAGTAGAAACAGCCTCTGAAGCAACTAACCTGCCCAGAATCCCAGAGAAGGATTCCTTGAGGCCCAAAATGGAAGGGAAATACATCGAGAAAAGAAACTCAGTATACGCAGTGTCTCAGTCACAGGAGATCCAAATGGGCTCATTAACAGTATGGCTGATGTGGGGAGGTAGCCCATGGCAGGTGGGGATGGAGAGGTATGCAGCACCCAGTCAACAAGACCCATGAACCAAAAAAAAAAAAAAAAAGACCCATGAACCATGTCTGAATATTTTCCTGAGGACAAGAGGAAGCCACTGAAAACATTAAACAGGGAAGTGGCATAATCAGAGCTTTTTTTTTTTTTTACAGAAAGTTTAGTTTACTTTTGACAACTAGAGAAATAAATTGGAAAAAATGAATCTGTAACAGGGAGTCAGGCAGGAGCCACTTGGAATAACAGGAAAACTAAAATAATAGCAGTGAGGGGCCATGTGGTGACAAGGTGTGAGTTTAATGATTGAACCGAATATATGTATGTGTGTGTCTTGGGGAAAGAGGGTCCAGAAAAGGAAAGAGGAAAGTGCCTAATAGGAAGGTATTCTCTTAGCCTATTACTGGATGGTGGGGCTACTCCCCTAGCTGTGAGAAATCACTGAAAGGAGCAGAATTGGAAGAAAGCATGTAAAACTGCTGTTTTGGTTTGGGATTTGTCGAGTATGTTATCTAAGCAAAGGTGAACAGGGACAGTTGAATATATTTGACTAGAGTTCAGATGAGAATCTGGAGCTGGAGATGGCTATTTGGGGAAACTTCAGGGCAAAGCTATTGTTAAGGAGATAGAGAAGGGTGTCCAGAGCTCCTGGAGAACAGAGATCCCACCTGTTTGCTTCTTCATCATGCTCTCACGTCACTGGACAATGCATGTCACAACACAGACATTTGTTCTACGAAGTAGTTAATAGCATACAATACTGCAGAAGGCAAGAGGAAAGCACATCTCTAGAAGAACATTTTCAATAGAACCTGAAGTTATGTTTACCTATGGAGGGTGCATCTGCCCTTTGAAAGTAGGCCACTTGTCAAGACTGCCACTTCTTAGGTGGTAAAACGGCAGGGTGAGCACCAGCAATAGCCACAGTAGACAGAGGTGAGAAGAAGCCCAGAGAAGACAGGAAAACTTCCTCAGAAAGTTCCTTGTCTAACCTTTTCAGCACCTTGGGATTCCCCATCCTAACCTTGTGGGTGCTGTCAGTTCTTCACCTTTCTCTACAATTGAGTAGAATGCACATATTTTTCAGTTCATCTCCCATCCAGCTCCTTCTCCAGGAATCACTCACAAGTGCTTATCTCACCAAGAAACCAGACTTCTCTAACTCTTTCAGGCTTTACCTGTTTTCTTTGGACTTAGCATAAACTGTTTATTACTTATTTCTGGATATTTGGTGTCTTTTCTGTTCAACTATATAATAAAGTCCTGAAGACAAAGACTGTTTAATGGCTTTGCTGGGTCCACTATACTTACAGCAATGCCTTGAAAATATCAAGCTTCCCATAAATGCTTGTTGGAGAATCACCTGCACTGTCCTCATCCTCACTGTGTTATGCAAATCATTCACAGACAGAATAAGATAGATGCCACATTAGGCAAGTCATCAACGTGTATAACTTTCTCATCAGCAAGAAATAGCAGAGTTAAAAAACTATATTATTATTAGTAATATTTGAAGTGAAGAGAGAAAACTATACTAAACATATTGAAAATCCTAATTGAATTGTTTTTATATGCATTTTTCTAACACTGCTTATTTTATTGTTTTATGATAAACCTAGCTATAAAATTAAAGTCACTTTTCCCGAATATGAGATTTCATGAACATATTCAAGGGCAAAATGTTCTCTTTTCCTCCCAGGTGCTGTGTGCTGTGCCCCATCACTAAGGTGAACACTCTATACCTCTGGCGCCTGAAGTGCCATGCTCCATTAGCTGCTGAGTTGTCATCATATCAGTATTACCAAGTGTTCCAGGCATGAATTATAAGTCTTAGTAGAGAGGGGACAACTGAAGAACATTTTGACTGGTGATAGTGTCCAGTTTCATTTAATAATACATTTTATAATTTTTTGGTTTTTTATGAGTGTGGACAGTAAATACTCAAACATAACTAAATAGTCAACAAACAAATATTCAAAGATAGGTAAAGCATAGATCATCTTGGTTGATTTTATTGGCTTTTTAAAAAATGTGCTTCATCAGATTTCAATGGGATCACTGATCATTTAAACAATTTTGGCACTGAGATGTTAGCTCAGTCAGTCACTAACGATGTAGCATTAACTAAATCACTTCAAATGCTTGAGCCCCAGCTTTCTGTAAAATAAGGATTGTTGAAACTTATCTTCAATCTCTTGAAATTCTAGCTCTGGTTTTGTGACCTAAACATTACAGAAAGGAATGCAGGATTTTGATACTCTGCATCTCAGTTGTAACTCTAATTTCATCACAATCAAATCAATCCTGTATTAGTCCATTTCTCCTACTAAAAGGAGCTTCAAGGTGAGCTCCATTATCCCTATAGCCCAAGGTAAAGTGAACAGCTCTTGTACCTTTGGGCTACAGTCTCTTAATGAATGGAGTACCTATGCTCCTCTAGCTCAAGGTCTGGTGAGCCTCAGAAAAATGGGGTTCATTTAAGTGCCCACATTTCTGCCTCACCTCCCACTCTATGCCTCTTTGCTTTCAGGGAAACCACCTGTGACCAGGAAAAGGCACGTGTGAACCTGCAAAGAGAGACAGAAAGTAAGGAAGACAGGTCTTCACGCCTGTACATAAGGCTTTTTTAGTAATCATTGTTCTTTAACCCACTCTTTAACTCAGTCTAGGTTATAAGATAACAGATTCATAGAATATAAAACAATATGTAAAACAACAGAAGACTTTAGATAAACAAAACTTGAACTGATTCACAAGCTTTATGAATTTGGTATGAATTCTTCTGTTTTCATAACACTGAGCCATTGAAAGAAACTGCCATTTAAAAAAATAGTCAACTCTATTGAAAAGTTTGATTTCATTCACCACCCTTTTGTAATATTCGATTTGAAATAAGTTACAAGACAATACTAGACTCTTAGACCCAGACAAGACTTCCTAGGATTATTAAAGATTTTTGGCTCTTTTCCTATAGTTTAAACAGTACTCCATTACTTTCATGAATGAGAGAAGAACCATTACCCTTGCCTAGTCTTCCTCCATCCAAGAAAGTTAAGCTCACTTTGAATTAGAGTCTTACTAGTCCATTTACACTTATAAAATGATCTCAATATAATACTTTTTTTTTTTTTTTAGAGAAAGAGAGCATGAGAGGGAGTTGGCAGGGGGAGGAAGAGAGAGAATTCCAAGCAGGCTCCATGTCCAGCACAGAGCCCAAGGCAGGGCTTGATCCCACAATCCCACGATCATGACCTAGGCCAACACCAAGAGTCAGACACTCAACTGACTGAGTCACCCAGGTGCCCCTCTATAGCACAAATTAAAAGAAATATTTTACATCGAGAAAGAAATGGTTCCTGAAATGCTACAAAACAAGCATATAATAAGTACAGACTAGGAATAAGACAGTCTGCCTAAGAATCCCAAATGCTGATCCCAAACGCTTTACAGTGTTGCTTTTACCAAAGAACATGGCACTTTGTTCTGTTTCTTTGTTTTCAATTCATGAACCATTTTAAAAATGAACACACTAAAATTGAACTGAGTACAAACATAAAAACTGCTCCTACCTACTGGTACACAGTAGGCATCCATAAGCTTTTGTAGCATATCCCACTATAACAATAAATAGGTTAATATGAAACATTCTCAATAATGCATAATACTTTGAAAATACTTTTCTTCATGGCAATGCTAGTGTTTAAAATTGTCTGCTATTGCAGGATCACTTATAAAAATAAAAATCCAAGGATTTATTTCGGGAATATAAAGAAAGGAGAGAGAAAATAAAAGTCAAATTTTGATCTCTTAAATTTTACATATTTATTCTATTTCTTAAAATGTTTTTTAAATATTTTAGACAGTGTTTCTAGCAGATTCATTATTAGTAACAAATTCCAAATAGTAACTCAGCAAAAATTAAATATTTGTTTTGTCCTACTTTTAGATCAGAATAAGTCTTTCACAAATGACACATATGTCCATACAAACTTCCCATAACTGCACAATATGAAGCACAACAAGCTTCTATAATCACTGATTTTATATGTTCATCTACAGTCTGTAAATGTGGTAAGACTAATTTTATGAACACCAAACACAGGAGAAAAATAGTACTAAATTCCAAGTATTATTTTGTTTCCCTTTTTTAATCTTCAACTATTTTCTGAAAAGAAAAAAAATAAGTATTTAAACAGTAAATACACATTATAAACAAAACCCACTTCTAGAATTTAAACTGAGCTTATATATTTCATTTTTTTTCTTAGATTTGTGGCAAAGATCAAGTCTAAGAACACATGTAATCAGAACATAGACCTGCCACATGGCCCTGTAGAAAGAATTCTTCTCTAGCTATTTTATTACAATACAAAGGAAGGAAACTCAGTTCAGTGCTACCCAACTGGTATTCTAATTCATCATTCATCCATTTGTATAAAACCATAATTAGGTCACATTGACACTAACAGTTTTACTGATACAAATGCCTGACATAAGGCTTTCATCTAGGTTTTTGCTAATCAAAGAGCTGTTTTCTTATGTGAGTTTATCATACTTATAATTGTTTTACAGACAGTTAAAAGTTGAAAATAATCTCACAAATTATCATTTAAGGCATGTGGGAAGCCTTAGAAATCATTTAAAGCTGGAGAAATAAAATTTCTCCAGGAACAGTCCTGTAGGTCCCAGTGGTATCTCTGAGTGGTCTAGAAGGCACCCCACTTCTTCAAAGGTGGTTCAAAGGTTCAAAGCTTAACCAAGAGCAGAGATAATGAGTGATCACATATATATCATGAACCAAAAGAAAAGGAAATAACCAAAAAATAGTTTTTCTTCAAAGAATTATGTAATTTCATATGTACATGTATCTGTGCAAATTTTCCCCTTTATATTTTATAATGTCACACTCAATTTACAGTGAATGTCCATTTATTTCTGCAAAAACACTTACTGTAAGCCTAGATACTGGGCATTGTGATAAGGGAGAGAAAAAGAACATGATTCCCAAATATTCCAACTTTCTTAAAACACATATAATGGTGGACAAGTACAGATAATAAGAGAAGCAAATTAATAGCTATACAAAACAATATCAGGCATTGGAAAGTGCTAGGAATACACCTACAGAGAAGACCCAACAATAATGTGGATGTGACAACCATTGACAAGAGATGGCCATGGATGATGATTGACCTCCATCCAGGGTGACAAAGAGAAGGGAATGTCAGAAATAGTTCATTAAGAAGAAGACAATATAGGAGTCCTTCTAGCAAAAAGGAGCCAGCATTTTGAAAATTAGAAGTTTGGCATTTCCAAGCAGTGATTTAGTAACCTGAGGCAAAGGATAAGTTGGATTCTAGAAGAAGAGAGAGCAGGAGGGAGATAAGGGATAGAGTTGAGGGGTAGGCCAAATCAGACAGTGCCCCTAGACCATGAAGGCCATGTGAATTTTACTCTAAGCCCCACAGGAAGCTACCTTGAGAGTTTTATGCAAGGGAGCGATTTAATCCAATTTCTATGTAAAAAAAGATCCTTGGGGATGCCTGGGTGGCTCAGCGGTTGAGCATCTGCCTTTGGCTCAGGGCATGATCCTGGAGTCCCAGGATCGAGTCCCACATCAGGCTTCCTGCAGCATGGGGCCTGCTTCTCCCTCTGCTTATGTCTCTGCCTCTCTCTGTGTGTCTCTCATGAATAAATAAAATCTTTAAAAATTAATTAATTAATTAATTAATTAAAAAAGATCCTTGGCTATCAGTGGTATTTTACTTGACCCTTGAAAAAGATCTATGATACAGTCATCTAAAATATTTTACCTTGGTTAAAAAGAAAACTACAGGCACAAGCTGGGGTCACTTTTTCCCCAGGATAGCAAACCAAGACTTAATTGCAGTCTCAACTGCAATTTCTCCAGGAGTGAAATTTTAAGCCAATCAATCTAGAATTTTCTGGTCAGCAAGGATGAGGTAGTCTGTCACATGGGCCCTTTCCATCCCCCAAAGGCATATGAGGCCATCTGCATAGTAAGACTCCCTGCCCTTACCCGTAAGACCTTGCCTGAAACAATCTTTTCATTTCTTTTGCTCATAGCAACTTTCCTCACCCTCTTTCCTATAAAAGTCTTCCATTTTGTACAACTCCTCAGAGATCCCCTCTACTTGCTAGATACAATGCTACCAGGTTCATGATTTGCTAATAAAGCCAATTAGATCTTCAGATTTAGTCAGCTGAATTTTTGTTCTTCACCTTATGTAAATCATATCAGATATAAATTTACAGATTTTGTATTTGATAACATCTTCAAAATGTACTACCAATCTTAGTAGAAGCGGGGGTAACTGGTTAAGAAATGACCTTAGTGAGGGGAGATTAGGGACATATATAAAAGCCATGCATTGCACTCTATAATAAACATGTTTGTAGAACAATTTTCAATGGAGGGACACCTAATTAATTAAAAATAAACTTCCCTGTGCAAGCAAAAAAGCTTTATCAGTCTTCCTTTAAAAGCCAACACAATCGCAGACGACATGATTGTCTGTGTAGAAAATCTGAAATAATTGACAAAATGACTCCTGGTACTAATAATCAATTACAAAAAAATTTCAGGATACAAAGTTATTAGACAGAAGTCAATCAATTTCCTATATACTAACAATGAACAAGTGGAACTTGAAATTTAAAACAATACCATTTACATTAGCACCCTCAAAATTAAATTCTCGGGTTTAAGTCTAACAAAACATAAATAAGATCTATATAAGAAAATTATAAAATTCTGATGAAAGAAATTAAAGACTAAATAAATAGAGAGCTATTCCACAGTTATGCATTGAAAGACTCAAAATTGTCCAGATGTAAATTTTTCCCAATGTGATTCAACACAATCTCAATCAAAATCCTAGCAAGTTATTTTGGGGATGTTGACAAACTAATTCTAATCACATAGAGAGGCAAAAGACCCAGAATAAACACAATACACTGAAGGGGAAAACAAAGTCACAAAACTGACACTGCCAAACTTCAAAGCTGTTATAAGTAGTTTATTATAATAAAGATAGTGTGGTATTGGTGAAAGAATAGATAAATATATAAATGGAGCAGAGTAAAAAGCTTAATTATAGACCCACAAATTTACAGTCAACTGTTCTTTGACAAAGGAGCAAAGGCATACAATAAAGGCAATGCAATACAATACAATAAAGAAAATACAGTCTTTTCAACAAATGGTGCTGAAACAACTGGGTATCTACATAAGAAGAAAGAAAGAGAGAATGGGAGAAAGGAAGAAGGAAGGAGGGAAGGAAGGAAGGAAGGAAGGAAGGAAGGAAGGAAGGAAGGAAGGAAGGGAGGAATCTATACACAGACTTTACATCCTTCACCAAAATTAGCTCAAAATGGTTCATAGACCTAGATGTAAAAAGAAAAACTATAAAATTCCTAGAAAATAACATAGGAAAAAGAGAACTTTAGATTGGTGAAAACTGGGATCCCTGGGTGGCGCAGCGGTTCGGCGCCTGCCTTTGGCTCAGGGAGCGATCCTGGAGACCCGGGATCGAATCCCACGTCGGGCTCCCGGTGCATGGAGCCTGCTTCTCCCTCTGCCTGTGTCTCTGCCTCTCTCTCTCTCTCTGTGTGTGTGACTATCATAAATAAATAAAAATTAAAAAAATATATATATAGATTGGTGAAAACTTCTTAGATATGATACCAAAAACATGACACATGAAAGAAAGAACTGATAAGCTATACTTAAAAAAAATTAAAAACTTGCTCTGCAAAAGACACTGCCAAGAGATTGAGAAGAAAAACCACAGACTGAGATAAAATATTTGCAAAACTCATATCTAATTAAGAACTGCTATTCAAAACACATGAAGAATTCTTAAACCCTAACAATAGGAAAACAACTAATCCAATTAAGAACTGGGCAAAAGACCTAAAAAAACACCTCACCAAAGAAGTATATAGATGGCAACTAAGCATATGAAAAGATGCTGAACGTATATGTCATTTGGGAATTGCAAGTTAAAACAGTGAGATACCATGACATACCTACTGAATGTCCAGAATCCAGGACACTGACAATATTGAATTCTGGGGCAACAGGAACTCTTTTTCATTGCTGGTGAGAATGTAAATGGCACAGCCAGTTTGGAAAGATAGTTTGGCATTTCTTGCAAAAGTGAACATTCTCACTATATGACCCAACAGCTGCACTCAAATGACTTGAAAAAATATCCACACGATAACCTGCACAAAGATTTACACCAGGTTTATTAATAATTGCCAAAACTTGTAAACAAACTGTCCTTTGGTAGAGAAATGGATAAATCATGGTAAATGCAATCCATGGAATATTAAAAAAGAAATGAGCTATCAAGCCATGAAAAGACACGGAGGAAACCTAAATGCTTATTTCAGAGTTAAAGAGGCCAATCTGAAAAGGCTACATACTATATGACATTCTGGAAAAGGTAAGACTATCGAGCCAGTAAAAAGATCAGTAGTTGCCAGGAGTTAGAGAGAGAAGGGAGGGATGAATAGGTGAAGAGCACAAAGGATTTTTAGGACAGTGAAATAGTCTGTATGATACTATAGTGTTGGATACATCCCATTATACATTTTTCTAAACCCACAGAATGTACAACACCAAGAGTTGAACTCTAATGTAAACTATGGACCTTGAATGAAAATAATGTGTCAATATAGGTTCATGGATTATAACAAATGTACCATTCTGGAAGAGGTTGTTGGTCAGGGGAAAGGCTGATAGTTGAGGAAGTTGTGGAGTGGGCAGGGAATATATAGTCACTCTGTATTTTCCACTCAATTTTGCTATGAACCTAAAACTGCTCTAAAATATAAACACAAATATATTTATAATATCTAAATACTTTATATTTAGAAAATATAAAATACCAAATAACCTTTTCTGGATTTTACTTATTTTTCTTTCCTTTATTACACGTCACAAATTCCAGAATCCGTTTTTAATTCTAGAACATTTTGTGAATAAATTATTGCTTTATTTCTATGATATGGGTTTTATCAAGCCATAGTCCTTATTTTGGACTGAAAAAAGGAAAATCTCTCATCAGTCTATGAACAGTTGATCAGTTGTCTCCTAAGTACAACTGATTGTTTATATACTGCAAATACAAAGATGATTAAGATAAAATCTCTGACCCTAAGGGCCAACAGTCTAATGGAAGGAGACAAAAAGTAAATAATCATGATAAACTGTTTATATATAAATAAACACTGATGTGGGATCCCAGGGGTGCTTCAACAATTCACTGCTCTGTGTTCACTACAAGCATAGATGATGCCTTGTGACTATTTTTAGATAAGTTTGTTTCCTAATAGCTTTAGCGAGAGTCTGACTTCTGTTTGTATGTTTTATTCTGGAAATAGTGCCTGTCACATAGTAAGTACTCAGTAATTATCTGTGGCATGAACACAATACCCAGAAACAACTGCTTTGGAACCGAATCTGGAAGTAAATCTAAGGCCAAGGGGAAATGAGAAATCCTGAATTGGCTATGTTTGGTATTGTAAAACATATATCATTAGCATTCTGAAGAACATAGATAAGTAACATATTTTCTCCTTCCCTTCTCTCCTTTCTATCCCCAAAAGAAGCCTATAAAGTAATTTAAGACTATGGCTCTCACTTCATGCCAAAGGAGCTGATCCAGAATTGACAGATTTTGTTAAAATGTAATTGAAGGATGCTCAGCTGGGTAGATTTTATTTTTAGAAAATTAAAGCAAAAGTAAAAGATTTGCACACCATGTGTTTATCATGAATAGAAACCAAGGTTATTGGTGATTCACTTTCAGAAAAGGAGGGGACATGAAGAAGAAAGGAACAAAAGGGAGTGTAATACAAATAAAGGGAAAAATAAAAGAGGAGTTACAGGAAGATTTGCTTGGCTCGAAATGAATTTTAAGCAGCATACTTACAAACCAAGATTTCATTTTATGTTAATGAACATTTTGAATGCTTGTTTTGTGGTTAACACTAACACCCTTAACTGAAAGTATGTCTTTCAAGCTGTTGTCACCATATTAGCAAAGAGCTGCTAATTCCTTTCACTACATGAAATTTCACTGTCAATATATTACGGAGATTTGATCAATGTGATAGCATCTTTCTGAGTTTCTTACTTTAAGACTTACAGCTCCAAGAATTTTTTTTAAGTTTGTTAGAAAAGAATAGAGATAAACAATGAGTTCAGACTAACTGGTTTTTAAATCACTTACTAAAAATAATAATTAAAACTAAAGCAAAAATACAGGACATATCTGAAAATATTTCTTCAATACCCTAAATTCCTTTCCATGTGTAGCCTAGATAAATTAGACCAATTTAAGTCCCACTTATTTTTGCAAAATGATGGAAATAATTTGGTTATAATAGTTAGGGCCTGAAAAAAAGAGAGTCCAAGAGAGTGGTTGAATAATCTCTAACCCTTCAGGAATTTACAGCTCATCTACATCAAGACATAGTAATTGTATGATTATTTAACATCCTAATAGGAGAGAGATAAAAGACAGAGACAGTATAAATATGCATCGAGCTTAGTAACTTCAAGTAAATATTCCTCTAAATATGAGGCAAAAATACTAGACAAAGCCATCTGGAATTTTCTAGGATGACACCTAATAAATCAAGTGTAGACAGTATTTTCTTCTCTGCTCTTTAAAACCTCCAAGGAAAATTAAAAGACAGTGTTAAGCATGGAGCCACTGAGATTAAAAATTTTATTACTTGACAAAATTAGCACTGCAGAAATCTGAGAACATGAAGGGTGAGTGCTCTGAACCTCCTAGAAATCTCACACACAAAACACTGAATTAGAATAATTATGATCAATTCTTCAATTTGACAGACTAAGATATATCTCTGAGAGACCAGATAGTTTACTGGTAAAGGTTATATATGACATGGTTATACATATAATATATATAATATAATATATAATATATACACATATATCATATATATTATTAATATAACATATTATCTAATATAATATATACTATTAATTATTTTGTAATATTGGATAATAAGATCCATGGGGGCAGAGATAGAAACTGTCTTGACCTGTTGTACATCCAGCATCTGGCACCATGCTAGCCTCCAAGGAACTTTACACTCATAAATTTGACAAAACAAATGGACAATTTCCTCAAAAGCCACAAACTACCTAAACTCAGACTACATGAAATAGACAAACCAAATCATGATCATCAAAGAAACTGAGTTGTTAATTTAGATACTTCCAAAAAATAAATCTCCAGGGCTAGATGGTTTCACTGGAGAATTCTAATTTTTCAAAAGAATTAACAGCAACATTATACAATCTCTTCCAAAAATAGAAAACTAGAGAACACTTCTCAACTTATTTTTAGGCCAATGTTATACTAATAATGAAATGAGACAAAGACAGGTCAAGAAAGGAACACTATAGATCAATATGTCTCAATAACTTAGATACAAAAATTCTTGACAAAATATTATCAAAAGTACCATATAAAGCAAAGCATAAGGGAATTACATACTGTGATAAATTGGGGTTTATTTCAGATGTATGTACAAGGCTAGTTCAACATTAAAAAAAATCTATCATTATAACCAAACATACCAACATACTACAGAAAAAGAATTATGTATTCTGTTACCTTATCATTTGACTCAGATAAAGCATTTGACAAAATTCAAAACTTATTTGTGATAAAAAGAAACCTCTTAAAAAATTACAGATAGAGGAAATCTTCCTGAACTTAGTAAAGAATTTCTAAAAATATCTTACAATTAACATTGTGCTCAATGACAAAAAATTGAATGGCTCTCCTTAATATTGGAAACAAGGTGAGGATGTTCCATCACCAGTCTTATTCAACACAGTACCAGAAGTTCTAGCCAGTGCAGTAATGCAAGAAAAAGAAATAAATACAGATTGAAAAGAAAAAAATAAAACTATCACTATTTATAAATGACATGATTATCTAAATAGAAAATCCTCAGGAATCTACAAAAATAAGTAAATCTCCTAGGAGTAAAAAGTTATTTCTGTGAGATTGCAGGATATAAGATCAATAAAAAACTGCATTTCTATATCCTAATCATGAACTTACACAAGCCAAAATTAAAAACACCATGTCATTTACATCACTTCAAATACAATGAAATATTTAGGTATAAATCTAACAAAACATGCACAGGATCTATATCTAAAAACTGCAAAATATTTATTAAAGCTGATTAAAGAAATCAATGAACATCTAAATACATGGAAACAACCATGTTTGTGGACTGGATGACTCAACATGACAAGATGTCACTTCTCCCTAAATTGATCTATAGGCTTAATGCAATACTATCAAAATCCAATAAGATTCTTTTGTAGACATAAAGAAGTTTATTCTAAATTATACATGGAAAGATATAGGACCTAAGTAGCCAAAAAAAAAAAAAAAAAAGCATAAAAGATTACGAGAAAGAATAAAGTGGGAAGAATCAGTCGAGGAGATGTTAAAGATTAGTATATACTACAGTATCACAATAGTGCAATTTTAGAGGAGGGAGAGATATACAGGTCAAAGAAACAGAGAACCCCAAACTAGACCCATACAAATGTATCCAAATGATCTTTACATCAGAATAATTAAAATAAAAAATTGTGATTACACCAAATGCTGGTGAAAATATTGGTGAATTGGATCATTCATACATTGTCACTGAGCATGTAAAATAATAGAACAATTCTGGAAAAGAGTATGGGAATTTCCTACAATACTAAACATATACTTACCACATGACCCAGCAATTTCTCTATATATTTATGCTGGAGAAATTAATTAATTCACAATAATACTGTCTATAAATGTTCACAGTTGCTATATTAACACCCCAAATACCCCCAAATTGGAAACAACTAAATGTCTTTCAGTGGATGAATGGTTAAACTATGGTATATCCGTGCCATAGACACTAGTCAGCAATAAAGAGGAATGAGAACCTGATACACAACATAGCTTAGTTGGATTTCACGGGAATTATGCTGAGTGGAAAGTTAATCTAAAATGTTGTATACTGGGATCCCTGGGTGGCTCAGCGGTTTGGCACCTGCCTTTGGCCCAGGGAGCGATCCTGGGATCCGGGGATTGAGTCCCACCTCAGGCTCCCGACATGGAGCCTGTTTCTCCCTCTGCCTGTGTCTCTGCCTCTCTCTCTCTCTCTCTCTCATGAATAAATAAATAAAATATTTTTAAAAATAAATAAATAAAAAATAAAATGTTGTATACTGTATAAGTCTATTTATATGGCAATCTTAAAATGACATTACTAAAGAGAACAGATCAATGGTTGCCAGTGGTCAGAGGTAGGGGTAGGGATACATGTAATTAAAAGAGAGAACAAAGAATTCTTCTAATGGAATTGTTCCCTATTTGTTATCATGTGAATCTACTCATGTGATATAACTAAACATACACACATGCACGCGCGCGCGCGCACACACACACACACATACACAGAATTGCCTGCATTTGGAACTGGCAGAGTCAGAATGACATGCATGGGCTACATCCATGTTAGTTCGCTCACTGCGATATTGTACTAGAGAGATATGCAAGATGATACCATTAGGGGGTAACTGGGTAACTGGTATACGGCATGTCTCTCTCCTATTACAACGACATGTGAATCTTCAATTATCTCAAAATAATCAATTTGTTAAATTTAAGGAAGAGGGTGAACAAAACATCAGGACATCAAGAAAACATTAAAATATATGTATCAGAGAATAGGATAGTAGAAGTAAATGGAAAGATAGTGTTTCTTGAGAGAAAAAAATTTTTGGCAAAATCTGAAGCACTTACCAGACAGACAATCCAATACATTGTGCAGAAAGAGCACATTTTAGAATCAATGGAGTTTGCTGTAGGTGAGTAACCTGAGTTTTTCCTGAAATTTAATAAATTTTGAAACATAAATGGAACCATAGGTCATCATCCAGTTCCAGGAAGGTGTTATGCAACATTACTAATTTGTAAAAGGGAGAAAGAGACACACAAAATGCTCCTCCCACTTCATTTAAAATTGGTTTCATTTAAAAAGAAAGAAGTGCCTTTGAGTACGCTACCTAAAAGCCCAAATGAGACTGAATGTAAAACCAAGGAGACAGCCCCTACTTTTGATATTTCCAAGTGTAAAAACAACACTTTCTGGGTTTTTGTTTTGGGTTGTCTTTCTTGGTCAGTTGGGAGTACCTATAATAAATGCTGGGGCCTTTATTTTTTAGGAGTACCTGTAATTAATGCTGGGTCTTTATTTTTCCTATGTGTTACGAAGAAAAGAAAGCAGAAGAAGATTTTAATTCTGGATGGAAATGACATTTGCTGATTTCATACTACTAGCTAATTTTAAAATAGATATTTAAAAATTAAGATTGTTGGAAGACTTACTTATTTGTTAATGTCTCCTACTACATACTCGAGAAAATACCAAATGCCTGTAGAATAAATTAAATATAAAACTGACACTAGACAACATTCTAATACAATGGAATTTTGAAGGACTTTTTATTAGTAACACAATGATATGTTAAGGTGAAGCTTCCACCTTTCAAAAGACCTCACTTTTCCAAGCAAAATAATACAAAACAAAACAACCAAGTAGGAGAAAGTCCATCCAACAAACAAATAACAATAACAGAAAGAAAACATATGAGTGTATTGGTCCAGCCCCCATACTGTGCTTCCATTTAAAATCATCCATCTCCTCAGTAAGGCTATAGAGTAAGAAATTATCTTCAAGTTTATATTCTTGTAAAAAGTTAGACAATCAAAAGGGGATATGTGCAAAAGTAGCAGATTTTATTTATCTTAAGATCATTTGATCTGAAACAGAAGGCACTGCCCCTCTGCTCCCAGGGTCATAATCAATACTGCCCCTTCCTGACGTGTACAAATGACCCCAGCGACAAAGAGCACAGATGGGTATCCCATGTTAGATACTAATTTTATGGAAAAATACTGTCCGCGATCACTCACAAACCAAACATCATTATATCCTATAACCACCTTAATGTCTCATTTCAGACATATGTCTGCAACACTTAAGTTCAGATTCTGAATCTTCAATGTTGTGATAATTTCAATAGTAAGGGAAGATCAAGCAGATAAAATAAAGGCTACACCTATGCATATTGTCTCCATTAAGGCACTTGATGAAGGGCAGAAACTTTAAATAACAACGGGGAGAATAAGAGTTGGTGCAGGGCACTTCAAACATTAATGTGCATTGAAACCCATAAGGAATCTGATTAAAATGTACATTCTGAGTCAAAAGGTCTTAAGTGAGTGTTGAGATTTAACAATGTCCCAGATAAGTACCAATGCTATTGTGATTAGCAAAGAACATGTAAGAACATTTTTTTCCGTAAGTAAAACCTGTATCATCATCATCATCATTAATATTATTATTAGCTGAATAAAGTTCTCCCAAATAGTTCATGTCCTAATCCCCGGAACCTGTGAATATGTTACTTATTTGACAAAAAGAACTCTGCAGATGTGATTAAATTAGGATCTTGAGATGAGGAAATTATCTGGGATTGTCCAGATGGGTCCAGTGTAATCACAAGGGTCCTTATAAGAGGGAGGCAGAAATATTGAAGTTAAAAAAGATGGAAGGACAGAAGCAGAGGTCAAATAGGAGATAAGATGCTACGCTGCTGGCTTTGAAGATGGAAGAAGGGGCCATTAGTCTAGAAATACAGGGAGTCTCTAGAAAAGGCAGGGGAACAGATTCTCCCCTAGAGCTTCCAAAAGGAGCCAGCTCTACCAATACCTGCCTTTAGCACAATGAAGAAAATGTTCTGAGATGTTCGGAGATGTTCTGGATGTATGGTTATGGTTATGTCTATTTCTACACAATTTTAAAAAACCCGATTATATAATGCAATAGTTGGAAGACCTAGGAAACCAGGTATTGGGGGATCCCTGGGTGGCGCAGCGGTTTAGCGCCTGCCTTTGGCCCAGGGCGCGATCCTGGAGACTGGGGATCGAATCCCACATCGGCTACCGGTGCATGGAGCCTGCTTCTCCCTCTGCCTGTGTGTCTGCCTCTCTCTCTCTCTCTCTCTATGTGACTATCATAAATAAATTAATTAATTTAAAAAAAAAAAAAAGAAAACCAGGTATTGTGGTAAGAACACAGATATGATGTGAAGAGACTGAGCTCCTGTGTCTGTGATCACCCAGCCGCTCTCTGGTTCACCCAGCCCTGTAAGCCTTTGGGCTTCAGATTCTGCACCAGGAACCTGAGAAGATTGGGTGAGAGCTGGTGATTTCCCATAATGAAGTTACTCATCCAGCTGCAAATAAATTCATGCAAGCAAAACTAATTATTTTTAAACTATCACTATTATTATTATTTATTAAACATATATTGCCCCAAATGAAATAAATCAACTCAAGAAACTGAATGTCTTTTTCTTTTTTTAAACCTTATTTTTCTTTAAAGATTTTATTTATCTATTTGAGAAATAGAGGGAAAGAGAACACGAGCAGTGAGGGGCAAAAGGAGAAGCAGACTCCTGCCAAGCAGGGAGCCTGATGTGGGACTCAATCCCAGGACTCATCATGACCCAAGCCAAAGGCAAACACTTAACTGACTGAGCCACCCGGGAGCCCCTGAATGTCTTTTTTGTAAATAAAAGACGGCAGGTAACGGAAACAAAGATGGATCACATAATATTTCAAGAAAGAATCCTTTCATGATCAAATCCTTTCAATGTCATTTTTGGGAAGTGTACCTTTTTATAATAGGATTATTTTGCTAAGCTTCTTTAATGTAAATGTGCCCAGCATTGTTTCAGTGAGTCTCCTCCATCACAGAGGGCAGGCTCTGGAGCTGGGCCCAGGGATCCAACTCTCCATTCTGCCCCTGCCATTTGTGTCTCCATGGACACATTACTCAGTTTTCTCATCTCTAAAATGAGAATAACGGTAGAACCTTTCTGATAAGCTTATTCTGAACATTAAATGAGTTAATACATTTGAAGTACATAAACTAGTATCTGGTACATAATACACAGCATACATTTTTACTATCTTATTATTATGATTACTCCCAAACTAAACACAGAAACTTATTACCATGATATTTTTAAGGCAATTAATTCTATAAATATGCTCCATTAGTGTATTAGTTATTATTAATTAATATTTTAATTAACTCTGCTCTCTAAATGGACAGAAAAGACATAGATAGCTACAAAAGATAAAATATAGGGGTGCCTGGGTGGCTTAGTCAGTTAAGCGTCTGCTGTCAGCTCTGGTCATGATCTGAGTCCTGGGATTGAGCCCTGCATTGGGCTCCCTGCTCAGCAGGGAGTCTGCTTCTCCCTCTCTCTCTGTATCTCCCCACCATTTGTGCTCTCTCTCTCTCTCTATTTATTAAATAAATAAATAAATAAATAAATAAATAAATAAATAAATAAATCCTAAAAAAAGATAAAACATAAATACTGACAAAAATATCCATGAAAAAGCAATTAACCTTCATGATGAAAGAAATAAATATTAAAACAGCTAGATATCCAATAGGATTTAACTACCAGGTTAACACAATTTTAACATATTTATATATTAATGTAAAGAAATGTTAAGAAAAAAGAAAAATTGACATCAAAACATATTTGAAGATAGAACGTTTTGCATAATAAGTAACAAAATTTAAAATGTCTTGTCCTTCGACCTAGGAATGCTATTTCTCTGAATTTATCTTAAGTATCCTATATAAATAATAATTGGATAACTATGCAAAACTGTAATTACAAAGGTACTTATTGCATCATTGTTTATATTACACACAATTTTGGAAATATCCTAACGTCCATCAAGAAAGGGTAGTTTAGGGATGCCTGGGTGGCTCAGTGGCTGAGCATCTGCCTCAGCTCAGGGCATGATCCTGGAGTCCTGGGATTGAGTCCCACATCGGGCTTCTTGCATGGAGCCTGCCTCTCTCTCTGCTTGTGTCTCTGCTTCTCTCTTTCTGTGTCTCATGAATAAATTAAGAAAATATTTTTTTTAAAAAAGGTAGTTTATGATATATCAATTCTTGGAATATCCTTTGGCAACTAAAAACAAAAAACATGTGGCACCTGGTGGCTCAGTGGCTGATCATCTGCCTTTGGCTCTGGTCGTGATCCTGGGGTCCTAGGATTGAGTCCTGCATCTGGCTCCTCTGCTTGTCTCTCTGCCTCTCTGTGTGTCTCACATGAATAAATATATAAAGTCTTTTACAAAAAAACAATAAACATAACCAGCTTATTGACACAGAATTTGCCCATGCAATATTGCTTAGTGTAAAATTGGAACTGTTAAGTCTGGCCCATTTTTACATTGCACATGTTAAATTTGAGGATTCTGAGTTTCTTAGGGTAGAAAATAGCTTTAAGTCCCCCACCCCCATTGTGATTGCTGTTTTCAACTGTCGGGTTGACTTTTCAATACTGCTAACTGGTCCAAATCCCTAATTTGCTGATCATTTTTGATCATTAAAACTGAGCTCACCAGTTTTAAATGTCAATCTTACACCCACTCAAAACTCCACCCCTTCTCCCTCACCGTCTACACTATTGTCTGATGGAGCTGGCTTCTGTTCCCCACATTAAAATCCAAAGCAGAAAGGACACAACCATAAGGCCTGGCTTAGATACCTCCTCCCCTTCTCTTTCTAGCCTCATTCCCCAGGTAAGGGACCTGGAATGGGAAAACTTGGAATGAGGAAAACAAAGATCTTCAGTAACTGGTTATCCACAAAGGTGAAAAGGCACACCTCAGTTGCTGGTGGCTTTCATGTGTGAGCAAGTTACCCTACATAGGTGATGATGGTTTTCTTGGCATCATGTCTCCTTTTAAGTCTAACAGTGGTCCTTGCCACAGTCTTGCCTTTGTTTTCTAACCTCCAACCCCTTCAGATATGGAAACTTGGGAACTACTGAGGTCAACTTCCATGCCCTTCCAAGATCTATTGCACACATACCATATATACACACCCTTGTTTTTGTCTAAAGCACAAATTTCCATAGCCCTTTCTTTGTACCAAGATTGCCATTCTCATAAATCTCTAGAGAAGCAGGCATTATCTCTATATTCAGTTAAACCCCTCACCTCCAAGAATCCTCTTTCCAGGGACAGTGTCAGAATACACCGGCAACTCAACAAATATCCATTCAAAGAATCAAATGTCTTTTTTTTTTTTTCTGCAGGCCCCCTCCATCTGTCCAAGAATTCTCTCAGAGCAGCCCCATCCCTTTAGGGGATAAGAGGGAGTGCTCTTCAACCACTGAAATTCTCACAAGGCCAAGGGTACCAATCATAGTCCATTTCTTCCTCTGACCTCTTTTCATCTAGATCAGGCAGGGGATGTCTGGATGTCCAGACGGAGTGTGATTATAGAAGGGTCTTGTCTGGTTCTTGTTAGGGTATCTGGTGGGTATCTCAATAGTCAGAGGTAACTTTCTTTATAATCTAGCACCCACTGTTTGCTGCAGTAGGTTCTTGTCATCATTTCTAGGGCAAGAGGCAAGTCCCCAGACACACAACATATGTGCTGCAGAAACATTATGCTACTTCATTTCCATTTTTATTGCCAATATTATTATTATTATTTTTAAAAGATTTTATTTATTTATTTATGATAGACATAGAGAGAGAGAGAGAGAGAAGCAGAGACACAGGCAGAGGGAGAAGCAGGCTCCATGCCGGGAGCCCGACACGGGACTCGATCCCGGGACTCCAGGATCACGCCCTGGGCCAAAGACAGGCGCTAAACCACTGAGCCACCCAGGGATCCCCTATTGCCAATATTATTTTGTCTTCCTACGCTGCCCTTTGCCATTTTACTCATTAAGTGAACTCAGTTGCTCTTCAAAACCCAGGTCAAAGGGCACCAAGTCCCATTTTTCTTCAAAATTCCCAGGAAAAACTTGTTTCTTTTTATTCTGTGCTTTTATACCACATTATCCACATCACATTCAATTTCTGTCTATATGGTATTGTGGTCAGCTTATAATGCTCTGCTATGAATAAATCTACCCATAATTGCCCACTCTACTCAGTTTTGAGTGAATTCACTTAGGATGGATACTGTGCTTGCAATTCTGAATTCCCAACACCAAACATATAGAACAAAAATGTTTAGCTTTTTCCTTTAGAAGTTCTTAAACTGGTGAGGATAGCAAGTACCCTAGAATAAATCATGCTTCTCATGGAACAACATGAAATAATCATTTGAAGTATTAAACTTTTAAATATGGAAATTTTGTCTAGATTATTCCATATTTGACATTAGAATGGACAAACAGTAATGGGTTAAAAGATCTAAAATAAGATACAGTAGAAAAATGCAAAATTGAGAGAAATGTTCCCTCACTAGGAAAAACAATATAGTTTATTCTAAGCAGTAGGACTCGTGTATCTAGTTTATGTAAGTCAATTTTGAAAACTAGAGCTTTGTCGCACTTCAGCGTAGTAAAATATTGTTCACTCGAAATGTGAGCAAGTGCAAAATAAGTAAGTGTCAGTGATTGATACTAAATATTAATAAAAATCAAGGGCCAACAGTTGTAAATTACTTCACTATTAATCTGCTATTCCCTCTAGTAATGTTGACAAATAATAATTTTATTATAGATTTTTTTTTCCACTTTGGAAAGAAAGCAAACTAGTCTAATCAAAATAAGGATGGGGATCCCTGGGTGGCGCAGCGGTTTGGCGCCTGCCTTTGGCCCAGGGTGCGATCCTGGAGACCCGGGATCGAGTCCCACGTCGGGCCCCCGGTGCATGGAGCCTGCTTCTCCCTCTGCCTGTGTCTCTGCCTCTCTCTCTCTCTGTGACTATCATGAATAAATAAATAAAAATCTTTAAAAAAAAAAAAACAAAATAAGGATGACCTCAGGGCACCTGGGTGGCTCAGCCTGTTAAGTATCTGACCTGATCTCAGCTCAGGTCTAGATCTCAGGGTCATGAGTTCAAGTCTCACACTGGGCTCCACGCTGGGCATGGAGCTTACTTAAAAAAATAATGATAATTAAGGATGACCTCTCTATGAGAAAACTGTGAAGCTCCATGTTTTCTAACTAGAACTTACTGGAATTTGGTGATGTTTAAGATTGAAGCACACTGCAGTACCTGAATACTGAATATGAATCTTACATCTGCTAACCTCAGGAAGAGAGATTCAGTTCACAAGCTTCCCAGGTGTAAGGGAGACCAGGGGTCAAGGACAGGTGGTAACATGAAGGCAATGCTCCAGTAGTCCGGAAACATTTTCAGGTTACACTTTAACATGAGTTAAAATACAATTAGGTGGTGTCACATTAGCTTTGTCTCTTAGCTAAGTAGGATGAAGCTTGGGTCAGTTCCCAGACCACGGTGTTAATGAATTCAGCCTGGTCTTTCAGGCCATAAAAAATAATTTTGTGTTTAAAAGTTACCTTATGCCAAAATAGCCCAAAGTCAGGAGCGAGAGCTTGATTTCAGAAGACAGCCTGCCTGGGGGTCTGACCTCAGACCCCCTTCACAAGCTGGTAGAATGAAAGAGAGTCGCGTACCCTCCCTGGGTCTCAGCATCTTTGTCTAAATATAGAAGCAATAAAAGTGCCTTTATAAGTATCTTGAATAGTAAAAGAGCCAATATAATGAGAGTGTTTAGCAAAGTGATTTACCCAGGGTCACATGAATGGTTTGTTGATGGAGGACTAAGGCAGAGTCTCATCAATCCTGCTCCCTAAAGTTGTGTTGTGTGACATGTAACAGAACATCTGGGATTTACACATACAATTTGTCCATTTGCAGCAGTGATTGATTCTCTAGCTATTTAAGGCATCTTTGCATACTTCTGGAGATCATCTCCTAATTAATACTGAAAAAGGAAGAATACTAAGCAACTTAGATTTCCTTCTTCCATGTTCTGAAAGCAGACAATGAAAGAGTTTATGTTTTCAGTGGAGGTCATTTTTCTGTTCACTGACATGAGACCCAGCAGTGGAAGCTGGGATTACGCTCGGCTGAGGAGCAGTGCGGAGCCCTGTGCCTAGCAGGGCAGGAGGAGACAGGGGCAAGGCTGAAGTCAGCTGCTCTTTCCTGCAGCTCTGCCCACCTGGCCTGAGTCCACAGCAGCCACTGCCAGGGCCCAGGAAGAAAAGAGGGAAAGTTCATTCAGGGATGGGGGTGAAGTGGGGGTTATAAACACCATGCACAGGTAATCAGACAATTTACATGGAATTGAAGATGAGGGGAAAGAACAATGCACAGCCACCAGGCTCAGGAGTCCCCACGCAAAGGCCGGAGGTGCCTACGGTTCCAGTGTCCATCCCCTGGCTCCTGGGATAAACTGCTGGGCTTTGTCGGTCCAAACTAACCTTCTAAAAATAGTTTTGTCAGTCCAAACTAACCTTCTAAAAATTACTTGGGAAAGAGCAAGTGCTTATTTTCATGATTAGGACATCACAAATATGCAGAGAATGTATTTAAGAATCCCATTTGATTTTAAAACTACTTGTCTCTTTCAAAGTTCACTCAAATTTCATTATAAATTCCAAGATTTAATGTAACAGGACAAATCTAGCCAACAACTTGAAAAAAAAATCACAACTTAAAAGGCATCACTATGAATTCTTTTTAAATAATTTTAACCTTTTGGCGCCTGTAGTAATTGCATTGGTCTATATGCTTTAAACTATTCATTGATACCAATTATGTAATACAAGAAGATAAAATTACTTCAAGAATGTCTTGTAGATGATTGTATTTATATAAAAATGGTCTTCCAAATTATGTCCTATGACATTCTAGGAAGGTTTGATATTTAAACAGATAGTAATCTATTGGAGAGAAATTATCTGACAATTATTTTCCACCCAAAATAATGTTTAAGCCAGGGTTATTTATAAATCTGTCAGTAGCTCCAGCATGGCATGATATAGGCTCCCTTAATTACCTACCTGCCCAGTTACCAAAATTTCCTTAGAGCCTTTTTCTTTAAATCAGTCCCAGTGCCCTAAGATATTTTAAGAAATGTGCTATACTTCACCAGAATAGAAGTTTGCTGAGAAAATAGCATTATGACATTTATGTGGTCCCTCAAATGACCCATGGCAGGGTATTCATAAAGTACAACAGTAGCTGCCTTGGGGGAGCCATATAATAAACTAAAGGTTACACTGCCACCCAAGAAAGATACTTGACACTTGAGCATCTCTGAGCCTCCCCCTTAGGATTATAGCCATTGACAGTTGGAAGGAACCTTTCCTGTCACAGAGTTTCAATACCCTGCTTGACATCCGAATCACTCCTCATAAGAAGCCCTCAAAGCCCATGTGTAAGGTCTCTTCTGATGGTTCACTCACCTTGAAACCTTGTAGGAATTATTTGCTTCATTTTCTACAGCTCTGAATAGAAGTATGGATTGAATTAGGATTCTCAGGGAGATACTGTGGTGTCATAAACCCTGGTTGATCCAACTCCCAATCAAAATCAGGATCTTTTGTTTCTTACGTTAACTGAAATACCTATTTACCTCATAGGGTGTGTGCTTATTGATTAATTTTTTAATTTAGCTATTAAAATATTTTAGAAATGCTTTAAATTATACAAATTTGATTTATAAATTTAGGGTGAACCTCATGGATATCAATGTTTGTATCTTCTCTTTCTCTTCCCCTGTATTTGCTTTCCTCTGTCAGGGAAGGTGTTCTTAGAACAGGTGATATAGCACAGGCTGATTAAAAATATCCTAGGCCCTTTTTAGAATGATGTAAAGTATTACTTCCAATGTACCTTATCATCAAAGTACACACAGTTGACACAACACTCCAATAAAAAAAGGGAAAAATGCACAAATGATGCAAAGTGGCAAACATGTCAGTAGCTTCACAAATACCATTAATGTCAATATTCATAATACATATCAGAATTTCAATCTGAATTAGAAGCCTCGAGTGGGACCTAGATTAAATCACTTTGATGAAGCCTAGAGCATCAGCTTCCCAGCAATCCTAAGAGAAGACAAAACCCTTTTTTACTACACTGTGTACCCAGTGGCTCAACTGCGGCTCACAGTGGCTCAAGGTATGTAGCTCAACATAGATAACCTTCTAAGAAACAACCCATCTTTGAATACACAAATTGTCTTTGCTAATAAACAGGCAGTTCAGATGGAGAAATTCTTCCCTGGCTTCGGCCAAAACCACAACTGCTTTGGTGGTTTTCAACTTTGTGCATATGGCTGAGAAAAAGTAAAGTCAATCCAGAGAAAATGCCAGTTATTTTCAAAAAAAAAAAAAAAATTATAGAGGAATAGTGCTTTCAGACAGTTGCAATGATTTTTCAAACAGAAATATCATTGCTCTTATTTTGCCAAAAATATTGAGAGACTTCACCATAGGTCATATAAATGTGTTCTGGGCAACAAAATGCCTCAGATACTGTGCCAAATATAGTAGTAGATCCATTTTAATTCTAATTACTTAAAAGCTTAAAATTACTGGCAAAATAGAATGTACCAGGGCATATGACACACTATAGATTTACATCACCATTAAAGACCATGTTGTTAAGATCAAATACTATTAAGTCATACTTTTCTGAGTAATTCCTTTATAAACTCTGCCCCTGTCAGAGTATTTTTTATTTTTTTCCTAAATTTTAACGAACATTTCCATTTGATGACTTCCCTGTGATGTGTGAATAAATAAGTCTGCAGGTTTCTTTTACACTATGCTAAGGCTTACGTTTTCTCTGAGCTTCACTGCATGTATTCATTGATCTGTCTGACTCCAAGATACCATCAATTTCCAAGGTCTGATAAGAAAAAAGGGTATGCTGGATTTGAATACTTGGTCTAACCCAAAGCTGAAACCTGTCTTGCCCTCTGATTATGCCAAGATTCAACAAAGAACGACAGAAAGCAGAAGCTGAGGAAAGGGATGGAAGAGATCTGCTTTTATCCTTTTTCTTTCTGACTTCCTCATAATCCTACCTGGTCCTAGATAATCTCAAATTAAAGGTTTTAAAAAGTCAGTAGTTTTTCACAGATACTGTATTTTCCCTCCAAATTCCCCTCTTTGTTATCCAAGATAAGTACTCTGTAATTTCAATTCATGCATAGACGGGACTATTTTAACATGGATAATATATTCTAGCACCATGAACCAAAACTATAAGTCTCCACCCACAATCTCCTGCTAAATGAGTTTAGAGGCAGAGGTGGTGATCCCACATATTTGCAGTAAGGTTTACTGTTCTCGTCATTCATTTCTTCTCAATGCCTACCTAATTTTAAGTCACTGGTCATGATTTCAGTGACATTTGTTTGTATTATAAAAAAGCCCCAAGTTTTGGTAGTCCCAGGGAATTTGTTTGGCAGTGAAGGAAAGCCTTTGGTTTTCATTGCAGATGGAAGTTAATTTGGTAGTCACATCTCAGCTCCCCATTAATACCTTTCATATTATGATGGCTGCTCATAAAGAACGAAGAAATGATGTGGGTGGGTGGGGGGATGTATACAAACTATGTAGCTGAGGTGTCTGAGGTCAGGACTGAGGCACAGAGCTCTGCCAACACCTGACTGCCTCCAGTCAGTACCATGAGCTCTCCTCATCAGTAAGTGTTTGACCATTTATAACTGTACAGTAAATAAGGAATAGCCCAATTGTTATTTGGAGCACTGATTCGTCCTCTAGATTTCTCTTTCTCGTGTAGAATCTAACACAACAGTTTCCAGAGAAATCTTCTTCCCATTTTTCATTTAAGTTACCCAAAACCATAAACTGCTATCAGCTATTTAAAAAAAGAAAAACATTTTTGAATACCGATGACTCATTTTCCTCTTTAACCTACCATCACATGATTTCCCAAGTGGCAAACAATGAATGCCAGACAGAATCCTTAACAAAGATTGTCCTTAAGGAAAGAGTAAAGACCCACAGGAACTGCAATAATTCCTCTATTTTTACCAAAGAGTTGGAAAATGAGAATGTGTTTCAAATGTTCATAAACTGACATAATGCTATTTGGAATTGTTTTTTAATTAAAAAAAGAAGAACATCTCTTTTTTGTGTTTTCACTCTGATCCTTATATCAGTCATCCTTAAATTGTGACTCAGTGAATACTTAGACCTGTACATCTCACACCAAATGGTTCATTGGTGATCTGGTTTATTTTCTGCCTGAAGCAAGCAGAATAAAAAGAACAGAGAAATTCAGCTAGGGTCAAGTTGGGAAGGCTCCTCAGAGAAGGAAAGATGAAAAAAATTAGATGCTTAAAGGGCTATACAGTTTTCTGAGAAAATTATAGCAGCTAAAAATTGATCATCTATAGCAAACAGGATAAAGACGTTTCCAAAAGCAGATTTACAATGAAATAAGCAAGGCTGAAAGATACTGACCCAAAGCCTGGCTGTACTGTAGCTCTGTTTCACAAAACATCTCAGACCCAGCAAATCGGCATGCATTCCTTTCTTTGATTATACAGAATATCATACTTAACCTCAACCAAGTAACACATCTTTGACCCTCAAACTGTATTATGTCAATTATCAACACACCAGGAATCTGAAACTTATTTTTATACTTTTCTGTTAGCTATTTTGATAATAAGCCATAAAGATGCATTCTGAAACACTATAGAAACCATTCACTGATCTCAGAAAATATACAGTGTTTATTACATGTATATTTAATAAAAGGTTAACAAATCTAGAGCAAAGGGGAAAAGCCAGAAGTACTTTTTTCATGAAGTTGGGGTATAAGGATTTTACTGTAGGAATTTATATCAATTTCTTAAAATATAGAGTGTGGGTAAAAGAAAACATGTAATAAATACCTATATGCCAAATCCTGCAGAAAACTGGTAAAGGTCAGTGTGTTTGCCCTTACTTTGCTGTTGGAAGTGGACGGGTTATTGCTGAGAGCAACCACAGTGACCCTTTATAGTCTGCAGAAGGAAAGAGGGAGAAGCAATTACTTCTAGCTGATGGGGGATCAAAAAGGTTTCTCTTAGAATGAGCATTCATCTAGGCTTTTTAAATTAAGTCGTATGGACAAGAAGAATTGAGGGAAGTAGTAGCAGGCAGTATTCATTCATTTAGCAAACATTTACTGACCACTTACTTTGCACAAGTTACTGGAGAACATAAGAAAGCACAACACCGAATGATGAAGGTTCACTTACAGGCCAGCCCTTGACATTTGCAGGGTCTGGGCAAGAATACAATACAAGTGACTTCAGCACTATGGCAGTGTGACTCCTTGGTGGTGTGATTCCTTCCCTTTGTCTCTCCCCTTTAAGTTACAACAGGTTGGACATCCACAGCCCAATAAAGGATGCCCTGCACTGCTATACCAGCAGGATGCCTGTGCAACCCATACAAATACACAGATGTATTTGAAGGTGAGTGGCTTGTACCTTGTAGAAGTCCTGGAATTGAGAAAGGGCTCACATCGTTGCCTACCCATGGCTCCGAAAACAGTGGCAGCATCTGTTGCCAGGCACCCCTAACAACAGTGTCTGTGGCCCCAGCGACCCCTAACCTCACAGTCCCCCCAAGCAGCAGCAGTGCCCAAAATACGAGTCTCTTCCCACAAAACAAACACACACACACAACCTCAGTGACACTCGGGGAACAATGGCAGTACTGATGGCACCAGGGTCGTGGCAGTGATGTTGGTAGCGATGTTCCCTCGGGTAGAGGGGGTGGAGGGTGCAAAGTGCATGCTTCTAAAATACAGCCTCAAAGCAGCACATGTAAGAGATCGGAAGCTTGTGCTATAGCGCCATCTGCTGGCAAACAAAAGAAAGGCTTCTAATTGTCAATCTGTCACATTGTTAGAATCAAAGTAAGCAAAACTTTTACCTAAATAAGAAAGGTGGTAAGCATTTCAAATGTGCCAGCAGAGGCATATCTCATCAAACACTATGAAAAATCATGATAATACAGTATCACAAAAGAAAATGGCAATTCTCCAGTAACCAAACACAAAGTCACAGAAGATGAGGATATAACTGACAGAATTTAAAACAGCTGTTATAAAGAAATTTAACAAGCTACAAGAAAACTCAGAAAGGCAATTCAGTGAACTCGGGAATGAAATTAATGAATGGAAGGAGTACTTAACCAAGGAGATTGAAATTCTAAAAAAGAACCAAACAAATTCTGGAGCTGAGGAATTCGATAAAGGAGAAGAATGCATTAGAAAGCATTGTAATAAAGCAGATCAGATGGAAGAGAGAATATGTAATCTGGAAGATGGGAATACAGAAATGCTTCAGGTAGAAAATGAGAAAGAACTAAGATTTTTTTTAAAAGTGAAGAAACCCTGTGAGAGCTATAAAATTCCATTAGGAGAGCCAACATAAGAATAAGAGGTATACCAGAAGGAAAGGAGAAGGAGAAGGGTAGAGAGGTTATTTTTAAAAACAAGAGAAAAAAAAACCAAGAGCAGAGAACTTCCCCAACCTGAGGAAAGAACTAGGCACACAAGTCCATAAAGCTAATGCATCATCTTCTATCTCAATGCAAGATGACCCTCTCTAGGAAACATAATGAAGCTGTCAAATGTCAGTGATAAAGAATCTCAAAGGCAGCCAGGGTAAAAAAGTAAGTAACCTACATAGGAAGCCCCTTAGACTATCAGAAGATTTCTCAGCAGAAACTACAGGCCAGGAGGGAGTAGGACAACATATTCAATATGTTGAATATGTTGTTGTCAAAATATGTTGAATATTGAAAGATAATTGCCAGTCAAAAATACTCTACCAACAAAGTCCTCCTTTGGGGAGGAGAAATAAAGCCTTTTTCAGACCAACAAAAACTGGGAAAGTTTATCACCATTAGACCTCCCTTACAAGAAAGGCTGAAAAGGAGCTCTTTTACCTGAAATGAAAAAAACAGAATTACACAAAATTTTGAGTAAGGTGTTAAACAGACTGTCAGAATCAAAAATTTGTAACTGTCTTTTAGAATAGGATGTTAAACACTTAACTATAACAATTATAGTCAAAGGAGAAAAGCATTAAAATAACTGTAGCTACTAAAATTTGGCAATGAACTCACAGCACAAAAAGGGATAATTTGTTACAACAAAGACATATAAGGGGAGGAGGAAAATGATAGAACTTTTATAGACAAATGAAGATAAGTTGCCATCAATAGGACAATTTTATCTACAAGATGTTTATAAAAACTTTATGGTAACCACAGAAAAAAAAACTAGAGAACAAACAAGAAACACAACTGAGCAAATCATCATAGAAAATCAACTTAAAAAGTAGATGGAAGCACAAGGAAAAAGAAACAATGGAAAAGAAAAGACAGCCTGTAATAAAATCCCAGTATTTGTAGTCAACTAATATTCAGCAAGAAAGTTAAAAATGCCTAATGGGAGAAGGATAGTCTCTTCAACAAATAGTGCTGGGAATACCAGAGAAACACATGGTGAACAACAAAAGTGGATCAGACACCACTTAGAAAAACTAACTCAAAATGTATCAAAGACTTAAAAATAAGACCTCATATCATAAAACACCAAGTAGAAACATTAATACTGGTCTTGCCAATAGTTTTTTGGAGATGATGCCAAAAAGACAAACAACAAAACCAAAATCAACAAATAGGACTGTATCAAACTCAAAGCTTCCATATTAGCAAAGAAAGCAGTCAACAAAATGAAGCAGTAACCTACCTAATGTGAAAAAATTTGCAAAACATGAGGACTTAATATCCAAAATATATTAAAAAACTAACACTACTTAATTTTTAAAATCTGCTTTTTTTAAGGGTGCCTGGGTGGCTTAGTCAGTTAGACATCTACCGTCAGCTCAGGTCATTATCTAAGGATCCTGTGATTGAGCCCTATGTCAGGCTCCAGGCTCAGAGGGGAGTCTGCTTCTCTCTCTCTCTCTCTCTCTCTCTCTCTTGCTATCTCTCTCTCTCTCTTTCAAATAAACAAATAAAGATAAAATCTTTTAAAAAAATTTTAATGGACAGAATTAAATAGACATTTTTCCAAAGACTTAAAAATGGCCACCAGATACATGAAAAGATGCTCAACGTCACTATCAGGGAAGTACAAATCAAAACCATAATCACCTTATACCTGATACAATGGTTATCATCAAGAAGACAAGAGACAATAGGGGCTGGTAAGTATGTGGTGACAAGGTAACTCTTATACACTATTGGTGGGAATGTAAATTAGTCCCATCACTATGGAAAACAATATGGAGACTCCTCAAAAAGGTAAAAATATATCTGCCATATAATCCAGCAATTCCACTTCTCAGTATATACCCAAAAGAAATTAAAACAGTATTTCAAAGAGATATATGCACATTAATATTTATTGCAGCATTATTCACAATAGCCAAGATATGGTGCCCATCAACAAATGGATAAAAAATATGTGATATATATGCCTAAGAGAAAATAATTCACAGGGGCACCTGGGTGGCTCATTCAGTTAAGCATCTGCCATCAGCTAAGGTCATGATCCCAGGACCCTGGGATGGAGCTCCACATGAGGATCCCTGCCCAGCAAGGAGCCTTCTTCCTCTCATTCCGCCACTCCCCCTGCTCCTACTCTCTCACTCTCTTGCTCTCTCTCTCTGTTAAATAAATAAATGAAATATTTTTTAAAAAAGAAAAAGAAAATAAGAAAATAATTCACCCATGAGAAAGTAAGTTATCCATTTAATACAACATGGATAGACCTTGAGTACATTATGCTAAACAAGATAAGTCAGACAAAGACAGACAGATACTGATGATATCTCTTGTATGTAGAATCTTAAAAAAGTCAAATCCATAAAAAAAAATAAAATAAAACCAGAAAGTGAAATAGTGGTTACCAGGGGATGAAGGTAGGAAAATAAGATTGATAGTGTTTAAGAGTACAAATTTTTAATGAGTAGTAAAAAAAACCCATAGATATCTATTATAAAATATAATGTATATAGTCAGTAATACTGCACTATAATGATGTAATGTGATGAATATGCTCAATGGCAATCATATTACAATATATTAATATATTGAAGAGTAGTTCCCTGGAGAGTTTTTTGGAGAAATTTCATTCATTGAGACAGCTGCAACTGTCAATAAAATTCTTATAGAGATATTTATACTCAGAATAAAACCAGATTCTACACATAAAATTGTAAGGGGGATTGAATATGAAAAACACATTATCATGGATAATACCACAAAATATTTTTAATTTCATCATATAAGTTGTTACTACATGTATTACAAATCTCACATCTCTTAAAGAAATATCTGCACTGTACATTACCATTATATTAATTTCTTTGATGATATCATTTTAGATAGTTTTAATTTATTTCATTATTTGTATATTTATCTGACACATTCAGACATTGTAGCCAAAATTATTTCTTCCATACTTAGAATATATCCATTGTCTTCAGTAAATATTGGACACCAGAGTAAAAAAAAATAAGCATCATAATGTTTGGCTAAATATTGGACATTTTTATTTTTATTTATTTTTATTTTTTTATTTTTTTATTTTTTAATTTTTATTTATTTATTTTTTTTATGATAGTCACAGAGAGAGAGAGAGAGAGAGAGGCAGAGACACAGGCAGAGGGAGAAGCAGGCTCCATGCACCGGGAGCCCGATGTGGGATTCGATCCCGGGTCTCCAGGATCGCGTCCTGGGCCAAAGGCAGGCGCCAAACCGCTGCGCCACCCAGGGATCCCGACATTTGTATTTTTAGATCATGCCAATGTTTTATATTGACAATTCTGTTTGTTAAATACTACTAATTTTTTGTTCTTTCTTCAAATTTGTTTCAATTCCAGTAATTGTATCATAGGTACATTTCTCTGTAACAATGATTTTTTTTATATTCTGTTCATAAAGACCCTAAATGCTTCCATCAGAAATAACTTCACTGACAAAAGCTGGTTTTAAATATTGGCTATAAAACATGGAACAGTGGTAACAAAGTATACATTATCTTTGAACTTAAAAGTAAGGGCTAGTTTCTAAATATTTCTTCTTCATTCGCTGAAAAATCATATCATTAACCTGGACCAGTTTGTTTTCTAAAAGCAATCCTCCAGACAAAAAGAATTGAAAGTCATTTTCCAGAATCAGCTTCCAAAAGACAGTAGAGATTCACAAGACTTACCTTTGTCATCCAATTTTCTGATTCTGGGAACGCATTTTCTTCATCATCTCACAGCTGACAGAACTGCATTTGTTACTTCTGGGTTAGGGATTTGATGTGAATACTTTTGTCATTTATTCTCATTATTTTGATTCAAGCTTCATTTAGTAAAGATTATAGCTTCATGGAATTTATCAGACCTGATAATGTAGTGGATTTCATGAGAATAATTTTTGTGCTTATTTTCATTATTTTCATCAGTGTTAAAATCTAAACAATTTACAATGGCTTCTTTTCATTGTTTTGATCAGTAATTAATTCTGAAAAATATGTAATGTACTCTGCAAACTTTATATGGGTCATGCTCGACAGAAGCCTATTCTTCCATTATTTGGGGATTTTAAAAATTCAAGCAGATTCTTTTCAAGTTCTATTTTTCTGCTTTTTTCCTTTCCTGAGCTTAATTTTTGCATCTTCTTTTCTAGTCCTATTTTGAAATATACTTATTCTCAGTGATCTAGATAATTTCTTAAAACCTAATTGTATCCAAAAACTATATTTCAACATATATCCATAAAAATATGAAATAAATGTAAAAAACTGAATAAATTATTTTTCATATGTATTTTTACAAAAAGTATTTTTCTAAGATAATCTAAACTAAGATGGCACAGTGGGAGATACCAGTCTTCAATCCTCTGACAAAAAACAATTAGACAGCTTTCACAAATGAAAATAGCCTTAGGAGGGCTCAAAAATCCAATTAAGAACCTACAGCAACACAGTGGAGCAAGAAAAAAAGAATAGCTGTGCAGAAAGGATTGCTGGAGAGATCAGCTTAGCAGAGACATCTAGAATAGAGGAGAAACAAAGAAGAAGGTGGGGCTGACAATATCAGCTATGTGGCAGGTGATTTACAGTGGCCTGTCCTGGGCAAGCCCCTACATAGCCTTTGCTGCTGAGGACCTCAGCAGCCCCATGGTAGCTGCAAACTTCCCTGAAGCTTTCATAATGGAGGATCCTGCAGTGTTTATATGCTTAGTCCCCTGTGGAGAAAGACATTACTGTGCCATCTTTCTGTACTCCCCCAGAACCTTACTTTACTCCCCCAGAACCATAGCTGCCAACACCCTCCACCCAATGCATACCATGAACCCCAGAGCCATGACTGCTCTGCTTGTCCCTGGGCTCCAGATTCCAGCTCTGTGGCAGCTCCGTGCTCACCTGTGCTCTAGAAAATAGCTCTGTACCCATGTTTTAGGCACCAGATGCAGTACCACTGCAGGCTAGTTAGCACCCCAGATACCAGAGCCATTATCTCTCATTGTGCACCATGCTTGGGACCTCAGTTCTATGGCTGCTTGACATGCACCCATTTCTCAAGCACCCACTGACAGCCAGACCTGCTGTTGGTCTCCATGGCACCTCCATGGGCACCCATGTATCAGACATCAGTACCATCACCATTATGAGGGCAACCATAAACTAGATCAAACACCACATAGGATCCCATCAGCCACAACATTTCCTACAGAGGGAACATCAGGTGGTCCCAGAAAACTTTGCTACCAAAGACTCCCACAGCCTTCACCTCTGTGAACACCATAGAACCCCTGCAATCTTCGCTAACACTGACCTCAGCTGATGGAAAAGCATAGAAACTACACCGCTGAGTCTTCCCCAGAGCCAGAACCACTATACTCAACCCAGTCAGCACCCTCTCCCTCATACATAGGTGAAAGTCTTTCTACAATAAAACCAATCTGTAAAGTCTGAAAGAGACTGCTGCTCCATCAAATGTGCACACATCAGTGCAAGGCTACCAGAAACACCAAAAAACTAATTTTCCAAAAACTGACCTCAAGAAATAGAGATATGTGAAATGCTGGAAAATCATTCAAACTAATTGTTTAAGGAAGTTCAGTGAGCTACAAGAGATCACAAAGAATTCAATGAAATCAGAAAAAATAGGTATATGAATAGAATGACAAGTTTTACAGAGATACAGAAATCATGAAAAAGAACTAAACACAAATTCTGAAACTTACAAAATAAATGAAATGAAAAATGCAATACAGAGCATTTATAGAGTTGAGGGGTGCCTGAGTAGCTCAACTGGTTGAGCACTGGACTCTTGGTTTCAGCTGGGATCATGATCTTGGGGTCCGCTCTGCACTCAGTATGGAGTCTGCTCGGGATTCTCTCTCTCCTTTTCACTCTGCCCCCTCCCCTGCTCTAAATAAGTAAGTAAATAAATAAGTAAATAAAATCTTTCTTTTTTAAAGAACACTTGATCAAGCAGAAGAAAGAATCTATGAAGTCAAAACTAGTCATCTGAAATTATCCAGTAAGAGTAGAAAAAAAAAGAATGAAAATTTTTCCTCAAAAAGTTAAAAATAGCACTAATCTATGATCCAGCAATTGCACTAGTAGGTGTTTACTCAAAAAATGCAAAAATACTAATTCAAAAGTGTACATACACCCTTATATTTACAGCAGTATTATCTACGATAGCCAAATTATGGAAACAGCCCAAGTGATGAATGGATAAAGAAGATGTAGTATATAAATGTACAATGGAATATTATTCAACCATAAAAAGAATGAAATCTTGCTATTTGCAATCACATAGATAGAACTAAGAATACTATGCTAAGTGAAATAAGTCAGAGAAAACAAAACACCATATAATTTCATTCATATGTGGGATTTAAGAAAAACAAATGAGCAAAAGGAAGAAAGAGAGAGAGAGGAGCAAATCAAAAAACAAGACTCTTAATTATAGAGAACAAACTGATGGTTACCAGAAAGGAGGCAGGTGGGAGGATGGGTTAAATAGGTGAAGGGGATTAAGAAGTGCACTTGTGATAAGTACCAGGTATTGTATGGAAGTACTGAATCACTATTGTACACCTGAAACTAATATTATACCGTATGCTAATTGGAATTTAAATAAAAACTTTAAAAAAAGAATGAAAAAGAGTGCAGAAAGCCCACATGAGTTATGGGACACCACCAAAAAAAAAACAATATTCATATTATGGAAGTCTTAGGGGAAGGGAGAGAAAAGGGGGCAGAAAGCTTATTTAAAGAAATAATAGCTGAAAACTTCTCAGATCTGAAAAAAGATATAAATACTATAGACATAAAGCTCATAAGTCTCCAAATGGATTCAACCCAAACAGGACTTAACCAAGACACATTCTAATAAATGTGTCAAAATCAAAATTAAAGAATATTGAAAGCAGCAAGAGAAAAGAAAATATCATACAAGGAAACACCCAGAGTTTTATTGGAAGATTTCTCAGCAGAAATGCTATAGGTCAGGAGAGATTCCAAAGCACTGGAGAGAAAAAAGTGCCAAACAAGAACACTTCATTTGCAAAGTTAAACTTCAAAAATGAAGGACAGATAAAGCCTTTTCCAGACAAACAAAAGCTAAAGCAGTTCATCACCACTAGACCTGTCTTACAAGAAATGCTAAAAGGAATTCTTCAAGCTGAAAGGAAAGGATGCTAATTAGCAAAATGAGAATACGTGAAAGTATAAAATTCACTGGTAAAGGTAAGTACATAGTCAAATTCAGAATACTCTGACACTGTAATGGTGGTAAGTAAATCACTTTAGTATGAAGATTTAAGAACAAAAATATTAAAAATAATTATAGCTACAATAATTTGTTAATGGAGGGATCCCTGGGTGGTGCAGCAGTTTGGCGCCTGCCTTTGGCCCAGGGCGCGATCCTGGAGACCCGGGATCGAATCCCACGTCAGGCTCCTGGTGCATGGAGCATGCTTCTCCCTCTGCCTATGTCTCTGCCTCTCTCTCTCTCTCTCTGTATGACTATCATAAATAAATTTTAAAAAAATTAAAAAAAAAATTTGTTAATGGATACACAATATAAAAGGATATAAAGTGTTACATCAAAACATAAATGCTGTGGGAGAGAGTAAAAGAGTAAAGTTTTTGTAAGTGATGAAAGTTAAGTTGTTACAAGTATAAAACATACTGTTATATTTTATATATACCTCATGTCAATCACAAAGCAAAAACTTACAGTAGATACACAGAAGATAAAGAGAAAGGATCAAAGCATTCCACTGTGGAAAATCACCAGATCACAAAGGAAGAAAGGAAAAAAAGGAACTATAAAACAGCCAGAAAATAATAAATAAGTAAACAATAGTGGCTCCTTATATATCTATAATTACTTTAAATGTAAATGCATTAAATTTCTCTAATCAAGACAAAGATTGGCTGAAAGGACTAAAAAAGAGAGACCTAACTGTATGCCACCTTCACGAGACACTTCAGTTTTAAAGACACATTCAAGCTCAAAGTTAAAGGGTTAGAAAAAGATATTCCACACAAGTGGAAACCAAAAGAGAGGAATAGTAGCTGTAATTACATCAAACAAAATAGACTTCAAGTCAAAAACTACAATAAGAGACAGAAAGTTCATATATAATAATAAAATGGTCAATTCATCAAAAGAGTATACAATTGTAAATATATATATATATCCAACATTGGAGCAACTAAATATATTAAGCAAATATTAATAAATCTGAAGGTAGAGATAGACAGCAAAGCAGTAACAGTAGGGAACTTCTATATCCCACTTTTAACAATGGATAGATCATCCAACAAAATAAATAAGAAAATATTGGATTTGAACTATACTTTAGTCAAACAGACCTAACAGACTTATGTATAATATTGCATCCAACAGCAGCAGAATACACATTCTTCTGAAGTACAAATAGAACATTATCTTGGATAGATCAAAAGTTAGGTCATAAAACAAGTCTTCACACATTTAAGAAGATTTAAATCTACCAAGTATCTATTCTGACCACAAATGAATGAAAGTAGAAACCAATAGTAGAAGGAAAACTGGAAAATTCACAAATACGTAGAAATTAACACACTGCCAAGCAACCAATGGGTCAAAGAAAATTTAAAAGCAAAATAAAAAAAAAAATCTTGAAATAAATGAAAATTGAAACATATCAAAACTTAGGGGATGCAACAAAAAGAGTTCTAAGAGGGAAGTTAATAACTTAGCATGTTAAGTACCTACCTACGTACCTTAGTACTAATGTACCTACATTAAGAAAAAAGAAAGATCTTAAATGAGTAACCTAGCTTTATACCTCTAAGAACCAGAAAAAGAACAAACTAAGGCCAAAGTTAGCAAAAGAAAGGAAATAACAAAGATCAGAGCAGAAATAAATAATATAGAAACTAGAAAAACAATAGAAAGGATCAATGAAACTAAGAGCTGGGTTTGGGAAAGACTGATTAATCTATAAGTAGACTATGAAAAAAAGAAGACTCAAATATGATTGGAAATTAAAGAGGAGAAAGACAACTATTACTACAGATATACAAAGAATCATAGAGATTCTTTCATTCTACTATGAACAATTATACACCAGAATATTTGAAAACATGAAAGAAATGGATAAGTTCCTAAAAACATACAAACTACCTGACTGAATCACAAAGAAATGGAAAAATCTGAAGACCTTTAATTAGCAAAGAGATTGAGTCAGTAATCAAAAACACCCAACAAAGAAAACTCAGTGGTGATTCCTACCAAATATTTAAAGACTAATTAATGCCCATCTTCCTCAAACTCTTCCAAAATACTGAAGCAGAAGGAACATTTCCATAATCATTTTACAAGACATTACTCTCTACCAAGCCAGAAAAGGGCACTACAAGAAAAGTGCAGGCCAATATCTCTCATGAACAAAGATGCAAAAATATCCTACAAAATACTAGCAAACTAAAGTCAACAGCATATTGAAAGGATCATGTGCCAGGTTCAAGTGAGATTTATCCCTAGGATGCAAAGATGGCTTAATATGCACAAATCAATAAATACGATACACCACATTAACAGAATGAAAGATAAAAATCATATGATCATCTCAATAAATGTAGAAAAAACATTTGACAAAATTCAACATTCTCCCATGATAAAAAAATTAACAAAGTGGGCTTAAAAGGAACATATCTCAACACAATAGAAGCCATCTCTAGCAATACCCCATTTAATATCATACTTGGGGATCCCTGGGTGGCGCAGCGGTTTGGCGCCTGCCTTTGGCCCAGGGCGCGATCCTGGAGACCCGGGATCGAATCCCACATCGGGCTCCCGGTGCATGGAGCCTGCTTCTCCCTCTGCCTGTGTCTCTGCCTCATTCTCTCTTTCTCTCTCTGTGACTATCATAAAAAAAAAAAAAAAATATCATACTTGATGAAGAAAGCTGAAAACTTTTTCTCTAAGATCAGGAACAAAGCAACGGTGCCCGCACTCACCACTTCTATTGAACATAATACTGGAAGTCCCAGCCAGAAAAATCAGGCAAGAAAAAAAAAGGCATCCAAATCAGAAAAGAAGAAATAAAATTGTTTCTGCTTGCAGAAGACATGATCTTATAAATAGAAAACTCTAGTAAATTCAGAATTAGTTGCAGGATACAAAATCAGCATATGAAAATCTGTTGCCTTTCTATACACAACAAACTGAAAGAGAAGTTAAGAAAGCAATCCCATTTACAATTGCAGCAAAAAGAATAAAACACTTAGGAATAAATTTAACCAACACAGTGAAAAATCTGTATACTAAAAACTATATGACATTAATGAAAGAAATTAAAGATATAAATAAAGAGAATTCATGTTCAGAGACTGGAATAATTAATATTGTTATAATATCCATACTACCCAAAGTGATACATAGATTCAATGTAATCTCTATCAAAACTATAATGACTTTTTTCACAGAAATAGAAAAACCTACTTATAAATCCTCAAATTCATTTGGAACCATGAAAGATCCCAAACAGCCAAAGCAATCCTGAGGAAAAAAACATGGCTGGAGAAATCACATCTGATTCCAAGCTATAGAGCTAACCCTTGAACAACATGGGTTTGAACTGTATGAGTCCACTTACATGTGGATTTTTTTCAGTAAATGTTACAATAATGTAAGTGCATTTTCTCTTCCTTATTATTTTCTTTTTTAAGATTTACTTATTTATTTATTTGAGATAGAGAAAGAGTGCACAACTGGGGGAGGAGCAGAAGGAGAGGGGGAGAGAATATGAAACTGATAACCTACGGAGCACAGAACCTGACTCAATCCCACCACCCTGAGACTATGACCTGAACCAAAACCAAGAGTCGGACACTTAACTGACTAAGCCACCCAGGCACCCTTTCTTCCTTATTATTTTCTTAATAATTCTATTTTCTCTAGCTTATGTTATTGTAAGAATACAGTATATAATACATATATCATACAAGATATGTGTTAATGGACAATTTATGTTATTGGTATGGCTTCCAGTCAATAGGAGGCTATTAGTAGTTAGGTTTTTGGTAAGTCAAAAGTTATACACAAATTTTCAATCAGGTGAGGGGTTGATGCCTTTAACCCCTGCACTGTTCAAGGGTCAATTGTATTACAAAGCTATAGTAACCAAATCAGTATGATACTGGCATTAAATGAGACACATAGACCAATGGAACTGAACAGACAGACCGGAAGTATGGTCAACTAATCTTTGACAAAAGTGCCAAGAATACATAAGGGGAAAAAGACAGTCTTCAATAAATAATGTTGGGGAAACTGGACAACCACATGCAAAAGAATAAAACTGGACCCCTATCTTATATCACTCACAAAAATTAACTAAATATAGTTTAAAAATTCAAATGTAAGAACTGAGACCTTAAATCCCCTAGAAGATAAGATAGGGAATATGTTTCTTGAGATTTTTTGAATTTGACTTTAAAAGCAAAAACAACAAAAGTAAAAGTAAATGAGTGGCAATGTATCAAACTAGACAGCTTCTGCACAACAAAGGAAACTATACAAAATGAAAAAGGCAACCTACAGAATGGGAGAAAGCATTTGCACACTATATATCTGCTAAAGGTTTAATACCTAAAATGTATAGGGAGCTTAGACAACTCAATAGCAAAAAACAAACAAACAAAAAACAATCGGATTTAAAAATAGAGCAAAGGACCCAAATAGATATTTTCCAAAAAAAAGATATACAAATATCTAACATAAATGGAAAGGTACTCAGCATCACTAATCATCAGGGAAATGCAAATCAAAACCGCAATGAGATATCTATCGCCTTACACCTGTTAGAATGGCTTTCATCATAAGGACAAGAGAATATAAGTGTTGACAAAGATATGGAGAAAAGGGAACCCTTTTGCGTTGTTGGTAGAAATGTAAATTGATGCAGCCATTACGGAAAGCAATATGAGACTCCTCAGGAAATTAAAAATGGAACTACCATAATAATCCTGCAATCTCACTGCTGTATATGTGTCCAAAGGAAACAAAATCAGTATTTCAAAGAGATGGCTACTCTCATGTTTATTGCAGTGTTATTCACAATAGACAAGATATGAAATACTATAAAAGTATCCATCTATGAATGCATGGATAAATAGTATGTGGTATATATTTACACCATAGGATATTAGTCTAAAAAAGAAGAAAATTCTGCAATTTGTGACAACATGGATGAATCTGGAAGGGCCTTATCAATGAAATAAGCCAAAGATAAACACTGTATAGTATCACTTATATGTGTAATTTTAAAATTAAAAAAAAATGTTTAACTCACAGAATCAGAGACTTAAATAGGTCTGGGAATGGGGAAAATGAGGAGAAGTTGGTCAAAGGGTACAAACTTTAGTTATAAAATAAGTTCTGAGGATCCAGTATACAGCATGGCAACTATAGCTAATAATACTGTACCACAGATTTGGAATTTGCTAAGTAAACATTCTCACACATACACTCAAAAAAGACAACTATGTGAGTCGATGGATGTGTTGATTAACTTGATTGTGGTAATGATTTCTCAATGTATATATATTTCAACTCATCACATTGTACATCACACTGATAATTTTGTCAATTAGACTTCAATAAAGCTGACAAAAATTAAGAAAATAATCTAAAACAATACAATTAAAAGGCAATGCAAAATTATAATCTGTATCACATTTCAAATCAAATTTATTAAAATTAAACTAAAATCTTTAATTCTAAAAATTCAATTAAATCTCATTAAATACTTTTACAAAAATAAATCTATTTATAATTAAGCATTCTAGGTTTGTATAGTTACCAGTGTAAAGAATCCATATCATACTTTACATATATTCAACTAGATACATGTATATATAACTATAAAGTGTTGTGAATTTAAAGCTAAGATAAACTCTTATTATTGTATTATTATAAATTTTAAATTAAATTGTATAGCTATAAATTCCTTAGCCACCATGTGCAACTATTTAAAATACCATGCTAATTTATGAGTACTTCAAGATCGGTATATGAAGGCAATCAAGAAAATGGATGATCAACAATACTGAGAAACAATATTTTAGTATGCAAGAATTCAGATGGTTTTCATGCTATTTTGAATGAAGGGATTTGACAAGTTAATATATTTGTGCTTTCTCTTACTGACATTTTCACATTTCAAATCCTCTCTGCACTCCAATGCAGTGGCCCTCTTCAGTGTTGGCACTGGTATAACCCATAAATCCTGGCATCATTTGGAGAGGTAACATCACCTTTTATTTTGAGAAACTGAGGCAAAATATGTGAAGAAGTATTTTCCAGGATCAGAATAGAATTGACCATAAAATCAGATGTTAGGGTTACAGGTGTACTGTGTCAGCACTGAGCACCAGATTCTAGGGACAGAGGCACCCATGGGTTGTTTTTGGCTCCCAGTTGGCTGAAGGAGGCACCTCACCTATTCACCTCATCCACTAGGTATCTTGTGATATCTTCTTCTCAGCCACTAAGTCCCACTGCCCTTCTTTCAGTTTCTCTAAGCGCCAAAATCTTTCCTGTCTTAGACTTCACACCTCTGCCTGAAGTTCTTCAAATGGCTACCTCCTCATTCTGCAGATCTCAAATGTCCCTTTTTCAGGCACAGGAACCCTGATGTTTCTAAATAAACTCTCCCACTCCAATCATCACTGCACTGTTCTCTACACAGGACATCTCGGACTTTTCTCTCTATATATGTGGGTTGTTTCCTTTATTATCTATGTCCATTTTGACTATAAGAGAAAGGACCATGAAGCACTCTGATTAGCACACAGTATGCATCCCGCATCCCATTATTATTGGTGGGAGTCAGAGAAGGGAAAAGACTACAAAATTCTCCATAGGTAAGAGTTATAAACAGATCAATTCTCCATTTAAAAATACTTCTATGGGGCACCTGGGTGGCTCAGTCAGTTAAGCATCTGCCTTTGGCTCAGGTCATGGTCTCTGTGTCCTGGGATGGAGTCCCACATTGGTCTCTCTGCTCAGCAGGGAGTCTGCTTCTCCCTCTCACTTTGTGTATGCATGCTCTCTCTCTTATTTATTTATTTATTTATTTAAGAGAAAATCTTTTAAAAATATTTCTAGAAGTGACCATTCATTAGTTTGCCATATTTTACTGTTGTAGAAAACCAAAAGTAAGCAATAAAATTATGTTCTTCTCATATAAGACTTAACATCAGAAGAGCTAACTAAGTTCCTTACCCTCTACAATATCCTAGGCAGATGTCTAAGCATTCGATTTAACCTGGATCTCCATTTGGATGCATCCAGGAAACATTCTGATTGGTCACAGGGCTGTATACAGATAAATTAGCTTGTGGAGGTCTAGGAGCCCTTAGTAAACTCTGCTAAATTTAGCCACCTCCAAACATCCCTTAGATGATGTCACTTGAGGGTCCTTTAAGATTCTCTACACATATCTCAAACTTCTCTAAAATCTCTTGGGCAAATCTTCTCCAGAAAAAGGAAAAAACTCAAATTTCTTAACAATTAGTTTGGAACTCATGCTACTTTTATCATTAATTATATCTTACAAATGTGTACTTTAATATGATATTAAAATTAAGTCCTTTAAAAATTTGTCACAGGATGTGAGACAAACATATACACTGGCATACACTCAAATGAGATTTTTGTAATCTGATTAAGTGCTTGAACTTTCCAACTCCATGTAATATTAATGTATCGTGATAAGATTTAAACACCTATAATTAGAATAGCATGTCATTTCTAAAGCAGTTTTTTTTTTTTTTAAAAAACAGAGTGGACCTGTGGCATTTGCAAACGTCAACACTAATATCCATGATGTACAGTGTGTATGTGCAAAGAGAACTGGTAGTGGGTGAGATAGGCTTAGCCCAACACAGAAGTCCCAGGCTGGCTTTGAAATTCTCTTTTCCTCTTTCTATACAGAAAGAATCATGTGCTCTAGTTCATTGGGAAGTGCCTGTCCCCAGCCAACTTCCACCGTAAACCTGAAGGAAATCATTTTAACTCTTCAGTAGCTCCTTACTGCGCATGATTTTTACAAATGTCAGGATTCCTAGAGACCTCAGGACATTTGCTGAGATTTTATTATGAAGAACATTTCCTAGATGCTAAGTGCCTGTTTCTGCCATTAACCTGATGACTTCAGTGTTATTCATCTGTAAAATGAAGTGAGAAATAATCCTTACCATGAGGGATTCTTCATTCAGCTCATATCCAGTGCTCAATAAACGTCACCCATTATTTTATTATTACCTCTGAAAAATACTACGGGAATTCCATATGGTAACTATATACACACATACACACACATACATATATAGGTTAATTTATTATCCATATTTTGAAATAAAAAGCTAAGGTTTAAGGTTCTTAATAAACTTGCTATCAGAGTTAAACCCACATGCTCTGGTGTTCCTTTTTTAAAGCTCTTGCTACTACATACAATAACTGTATCTACTTAATCTAAAATATTTCTACTTATTTTTGTGTCTCCAGAATTTGTTTAATAAAAGGTATTCCAAAAATGCTGAGAAAATTTCACTTAATTTAAAACACCTCTCTTGCTAGATTAAAGTGATCTCTTTTAAACTTAACACTCACAGCATATGTGTTCACACATACACATTCTTTTTAAAAAAACTGTACATTCTTGGGAGGTCTTGAAATGTTTGCATTCTCTACAGACCAACTGGAGCTAGAGTACAGGATTAACAAAGAACATGGCAAATAAAATTAAGGCATCTCGGAGAATGAAACAATGAGCAAATAAGATTTCTGCTTTCCAAAGCTCAATTTCCATACAATTTACTGGGCATACATCTTTTGAGCAAAATGAGCTAGAAGACGTCATAGAGATAATCAACCCCAAGTCTCTCATTTCTCAAATGAGAAACTGAAGGCCAAGTAAAAAAAAATTATAATAGCTCTTTTGAGATAATGATTTGCATATCAAAAAATCACCCAACGGGTACAATTCAGTGGTTTTTAGAATATTGAGAGATTTACAGACATCACCACTAATTTTAGAATATCTCTAAAAGATCACCCCATATAATTATCCCCATTATTCATATCATCACATCATATTCATTAGCTCTAATTCCCCCATTGACTCTTACCTCTCGGCCCCTGACAATCACTAATCTGCATTTCTGTCTCTATGGATGTGTCTATTCTGAGCATTTATATAAATAAAATCATACAATATATGATGATTTGTAACTGACTTCCTTCATTTAGCAGAATGTTTTCAAGTATTGTCCATATTGTGCGTGAATCAATACTTCATCCCTCCTATTGCCAAATAATATTCCATCGTAGGTGTAGTCCATTTTTTCTTTATCTACTCTTCCTGATGAATAATGTATGAACATTTGTGTACCATCTGTGTGGAAATAGGTTTTCATTTTTCTTGTTTATTTACCTGACATTAGAATTTCTGGTTTATATGGTGATTCTGTGTTTAACATATTAAAAAACTGCCAAACAGTTCTCCCACATTGGCTGCTCCATTTTCCATTTCCATCAGCAGTGAATGAGGGTTCCAGTTTCTCCACACCCACTAACACTTATTATCTGTCTTTTTAAATTTTAGCCATCCTAGTATTTGTAAAATTCTTTCTTATTATGTTTTTCATTTGCATTTCCTTATTACTAATGATGTGGAACATCACCCCATGTGTTTTACTGGGTGTGTATCTTCTTTCAACAAACAGTTATTCAAATATTTTGCCCAATTTTAATCAGGCTGTTTTTTATTGTTGACATGACGGTGTTCTATGTTCTGGATACTAGATCCTTGTCAGACACAAGATTTGAAAATATTTCTCCCATTTTTAGAGATGTCTTCATTTTCTTGGGGGCACACTTCATTTTCTTGAAGTGCAAAAGTTGTTAATTTTGACAAAGAACAATTTATCTATTGTTTTCCTTTTGTCACTCTGCGTTTGGTGTTGTAAGAATCTATTCCCTAACCCAAGACCATGAAGATCTATTTCTATGTTTTATTCTAAGAGCTTATAATTTTTACATTTACATTTATGTTAATGATCCATTTTGCAGTAATGTTTATTTGAAACAGAGGTTTAGCTTTATTTGTTTCCATGTGGGCACAGAGTTAGTTATTCCGGTACCATTTGTTGAAAATACTGTTATACACATTGAATTGTCAAGGCACCCCTGTCAATTCATTTGATCATAAATATGAGTTTATTTATGGACTCTCAATTCTATTCCATTGATTTGTATGTCTATCCTTATGCCATTACTACATTTTTGTATTAAGGTTTGAAACTAAGACATGCAAGTCCTCCAACCCTGTTTTTCTGTTTCAAGATTGTTTATTCTGGGTGTCTTGCATTTCTATATGAATATTAGCATCAACTGGTCAATTTCTGCAAAAAGGCAGCTAGAATTAGATTTATTTGATCTGTAGACCACTTTGAGAAGTATTGCTTAATCTTAATGATTTTAAGTGTTCCGACCCATAAATATGAGGTGCCTTTGCATTTATTTCATCAATGTCTTTCAACAAGGTTGCAGTGTGCTGTTGACTGAATGTTTGTCTTCCCCAAAATCCATATGTTGGAGCCTCATTCCTAATTCATGTGGATCTCTCACTTCTTTTCACCATGTGAGGATACAGAGAAAAGATGGCTTTCCATAAACCAGGATGTAGGCTTGCATCAGATACCAAATCTGCTAGTGCCTTGTTCTTGGACTTTCTGGCCTCTAAAATTGTAAAGAATAAATTTCTGTTGTTTATAAGCCACCTAGTCTATATTTTGTTATAGCAGCCTGAACAGACTAAGATATAGTAAAAAGTCTGAACTTCTTTTATAAAATTATCCAGAAATATTTTATTCTTTTTTACACTAGTGTAAATGGAATGTTGTTCTTGCTTTCATTTTCAAACTCATTGCTAAGGAGTTGAAAAACAATTGAATTTTTATACTAATGTATCCTGCAATCATGCTGAACTTACCTATTAGTTCTAATAGTGTATGTATGTGAATTTCTTAGAATTTTATATCTACAAGATGACATTATTTTTGAATATAGATAACTTTACTTTTTCCTTTCTAATTTAGATGCCTTTTGTTTCTTTTTCTTGCCTAACTACTCTAGCTAGAAACTCTAGTATAATGTTGAATAGACATGGCAAGAGCAGACATCCTTGCTCGGTTATTGCTCATAGGTAGAAAGCATATATTCCTTCACTATTAGGTATGGTGCCAGCTATGAGTTTTTCATGGATGCATTTTATCAGGTTGAGAAAGCTTCCTTTTATTCCTAATTTGTTGGCTGTTTCTAGGCAAGAAAAGATGTCCAATTTGTCAATGACTTTCTGCATATAGTGAGATGGTCATGTGGAATTTGTCCTTTATTCTATTAATATGCTGTATGACATCAGTGATTTTGCATGCAAAAACAATCTTGCATTCTTTGGTGAATTCCCATTTGCACATTGTATAATCCTTTTATAAGTTCCTAGGTTCAGTTTGCTAATATTTTGTTGAGGATTTTTATATTTCTCTTCATAAAGAATACTAGTCCATGGCTTTCCTGTGATGGCTTTGTTTGGTTTTGGTAGAAGTATATAGGTATCATAAAATGAATTGGGAAGTACTCCTTACTCTTTTGATTCTTGGGAATATTTGTGAAGAATTTTTACTAATTATTCTTTAAATGTGTGGTAGAATTAACTATGGTAGCTATCTGAGCCTGGGTTATAACTATGAGAATTATTTTTTAATTACTAATTCAGTCTCTCTATTTGTTGTAGTCTACTCAGATTTTCTAATTGTTCTTGAGTCAGTATTGGTACTATGTGTTTTTTTAGGATTCTGTCCATTTCCTCTACATTACCTACTATGTGCACAGTCTTCTCTCATACTTCTTTTTATTTCTATAATTTCACAAGTAATGTCCCCTTCTTCATACCAGATCAGTAGTTTGAATCTTCTCTCTTCTTTCTTGGTCAGTCTACTAAAGGTTTGCCAATATTGTTGATCTTTCTGAAGAACCAACTTTCAATTTTGTTTGCTTTTTTGTTTTTGTAATCTCAGTTTCATTTATTTCTGCTCTAATATTAATTTTTCCTTTTCTCTGTTTGCTTTGGGTTTAGTTTGCACTTTTTATTTTTAAGAGGAGAGAGAGATAGGTTATTCATTTGTGATTCTGTTATTTTCAATACAAGCATTTACAACTCCCCTCTACCAGAGCGGTAGCTACATCCCTTAAGTGTTGGTATATTGAGTTTGCACTTTTGCCCACTTCATTTTCTAACTTCCATTGTGATTTCTTCTTTGACCCATTGTTTATTTAGCTGTGTTTTACTTATTTTCCGCATATTTATGAATTTCCCAAATTTCCTTGTTATTCATTTCAAATTCCATTCCAAAGAGTTAATACTTTGTATTATTTGAATTACTTTGTTGAAAGTATTGAAGTATCCAACTGTTATTATTAAAATATCTATTTCTCCCTTCAATTTTATCAATTTTTATTCATGTATTTTGAGATTCAGTTGTTAGGTGAATATAGATTTATATTTATCATGTGTTCATGATGGATTAAATCTTTCATCATGTGTAAAACTCCTGCTTTGTTTCTAGCAAAAACTTGTCTTAAAGTCTATTCTGCTATTAGTATATCTATTTCACTCATCTTTTGGTTGGTGCTTGCATACTATATCTTTTCTATTCTTTCCCTTTTACATTTCTCTATTTTTTTTTAAGATTTTATTTATTTATTCATGTGTGTGAGAGAGAGAGAGAGAGGCAGAGACACAGGCAGAGGGAGAAGCAGGCTCCATGCAGTGAGCCCGATGTGGGATTTTATCCTGAGTCTCCAGGATCACGCCCTGGGCTGAAGGCAGGTGCTTAACCGCTGAGCCACCCAGGGATCCCTACATTTGTCTCTTTAAATGAAAAGTGGGGGCAGCCCGGGTGGCTCAGCGGTTTAGCACCACCGTCAGTCCAGGTTGTGATCCTGGAGACCCAGGATGGAGTCCCACCTCAGGCTCCCTGCATGGAGCCTAGTTCTCCCTCTGCCTGTGTCTCTGCCTCTCTCTCTCTCACTCTGTATCTCATGAATAAATAAAATCTTTAAAAATTAAAAAAATAAATTAAAAGTGGATCTCTTACAGATATTATATAGTTGTATTATTTTTTTTCATTCATTCTGCAATCTCTGCCTTTTGATTGGAGAGTCTAATCCATTTCCACTTAATATAACTATAGATAGGGTAGGATTTACTTCTGCCATTTTACTTTTTGTTTTCTATGTCTCATATCTTTTTGCTCCTGTGTTCTTCAGTTACTGCCTTTTATGTTGTTGTTAAGTCAAAATTCTCTAGTGTGCCATTTTAATTCCTTCATTATTTCTTCTACAATGCTTTTTGTAGCTATTTTCTTAGTAGTTACCATGGGGATTATAGCTAACATCTTAAACTACTTGCATTAATACCATATCTATTCAATAGTATGCAAAAAAGTGCCCCTAGAACTCTTTGTGCTATTATTGTCATGCAAATTTTATCTCTATTATAAGCTCATCAACACAGTTTATTAAATATTGTTTGGTCTGATTGCTTTTTAAGTTGGATAAGAGTTACAAACAAAAATATACTTATGCTTTCACTGATGTGGTAAACTTTATGATTTTTAAAATTTTTTTTGTATGAATTTGAATTATAGATTAATGTCCTTTCATTTCATCCTGAAAATAAATCTGTTTAGTATATCTGATAGAGTAGGTCTGCTAGTAATGAATCCTTCAGTATTTGCTGATCTGGGAATGTCATTATTTTTTTCATTTTTGGAGGATAGTTTTGCTGGAAATAGAACTATTAACTGACAATCTTTACACACTTTTAATATGTCATCCCACTGTCCTCTGGTGTCCAAACTACAGTATGAGAAATTGGCTGTTAATTTTGTTGAGAATCCCTTGTATGTGATATTTCTTTTTTATCTGCTTCTAATATTCTTCATGGCTTTTATCATTTTGAGCATAATTTGTCTAGGTGTGGATCACTTTGAATTCATCTTATTTGTAGTTTGTTGAACTTGTTTGACGTGTTTATTGTTTTCAGAAAATTTTGGAAGTTGTCTGCCATTATTGCTTTGCTATTTTTTTCTGTTCCTTTCTCCTGCTACTCTCCTTTTAAAACTCCAATTATGTATATGTTGGTACACTTGATAATATCCTATGGTCTTTTGGGCTCTGATCATTTTCCTTCATCTTTTCCCCTTTCTGTTCCTAATTTAGATAATTTTCATTGACCTGTCTTCAAGTTTATTTATTCTTTATTCTGCCAACTTAAAATACTCTTTAGCCTCTCTAGTTGTTTTTTATTTCCATTTTTGTACTATACAACTCTAGAAATTCTATCAAGTTCTTTTTCGTAATTTATCTCTCTTTACTAATATTTTCTATTTGGTAAGACATCATTCTCACATTGTACTTAATTCTTTAGGCATTGTTTGAACAATTCTTTAGTTCTTTGAACATATTTATAACAGCCAATTTAAAATATTTATTTAGTAAGTCCAACATCTTCACTTCTTTATGGATAATTTCTATTGATTGTTTTTTCTTTCTTCTGCATGTGCCATACTTTCCTGTTTCTTTGCCTCTCTCTCTGTCTCTGTCTCTCTCTCTCTACCTCCCTCATTCTATTTCTCTCTCACCCCCTCCCTCTTTTTGAAAAGTAAACATTTAACATAATATAGTGTGGCAATACTGAAAATCAGACACCCTCTCCCAGTTTATTTGTTTTTGCTATTTATTCAGTGATTTTCTTGAAATATTTTTTTAAGTCTGCATTTTTTGTTTTGTAATGCCAGTTCTCTGTTCATATAGCTAATCATTAGGTAGCTAATAATTAAACAGCAATTTCCTTAAATGCTTTGAACCATTAAGTCTTCCAACCCTTTGCTCAGTGTCTCTGTGTAAGTGTGTGTGTGTGTCTTAGGCCTTCAAAAACTCAGGCAGTTTACTACTCTGCTGTAAGCTTTCACTTCCTGTTTTGCAGAGTCTCAAGGTCAGCCACAGGTAAGAGATTAGGGCCTTCTCAAATTTTTCCCGCACATGCACACCACCTTCTACATCCCCTGGAATATGCCAGCATTTTTCAAAGCTTTCTACAGACATTTCATTTCTCATATTTTCCTTTTAAGTTTTTGTGGCTATCTTCACTTTTACACTAACTACTACCATTGCTTAAGGTAGTTATGATATTAAATGACTGCTGTCAATTGTTTTCAACCAATGCCCTACGGATAAGGCTTTCCTCACAAAGATAGCACTGAATCAAATAAAGTAATGACTAGATGTGTGAATAGGACTTTAAAGGAAAGGGCTTTCCATATAGGTCAAATAGTAACAATTCTCTAGGGATTGGTCTATTTTAAGGATTGTCAAACCTATTTTTCCCTCTTAATGATCTGTAGACAGTTTGTTTTCACAATTACCATGGCTGTGAGGCTGTTGGTTTTCAAGGCTACCATGGAGCTGGGGAGAAAGAAAATGGAATAAAGCAAGTAAAACATTACAAATCTCAGTTCTTACTGAAATGTAGCCACTTTTCTTACAATACATGTAAGAAAGGTGTAAGGTTGCTGTAAGCTTTTGGTTAATTTCCAGAATTCTGAGGAAAAAATGATTTTGCCATTTTTTGCCAATGTCCTTATTGTATATAATGGATAAATAGATTTTTGGAAGTCCTTATTCCACCATTCTAAGAGTGCTTCCTCTAGCAAAAAGAGAATTTTAACTGACTCATTCAAGGTACATAGCAAGTTGATAATTGAGTCTTTATAAAAATCCAAGTTTGATGTCTAATTCAGCAGCCTCTCTGTCATATTAGGAACAAATTATAAGGAATTAATTTTGTTACATTCAAGTCCAAATATGAGTGCAAATTCTGGGAAAAAAGAGAACTTGTGGAAAAATTCATGATGCCAATAAAAGCTAAGTTCTAAATTTTTAGATAATCATGCTAATACAGGACTGGAAGACTTTCTCAGCATCCAAAATGAGCCATGAAAAATTTAAAGAGCAAAGAAAAAGGAACCTCTGAGTGCCAAGCTGGCTTCAACTTTTCATGAGTTCATACATGCACAAACACTTACATGATAACTTAAAAACATGTCCAGAAACCACCATTCTATATATTATAAATCTGGTTAAAACATAGAATGAATAAGAATGCACATCATTGGTATACATAAATTGTGACATTAACTGCACATTTTCTAGTTGAGTCGCATCAAAGTTCAATTTAATATTACACCTTCCATTCACTTCACATTTATTAATGGTTTACCATATGCCTAGCAGTTCAAATCTGAAGAAATGCCATGATCGTAAGTATTTGTCTTTGAGACCCAGGAGCAGCCAAAGACCCCCAGGCAACCTTACATCCATTCTAATGAAACTAGTTCAGTAATTACCATTTCTCCAAATATCACTTTCAGCAATAGGAAAGCTTGATGTTTTCAAAGTTCTCTACTAGCTTTGGGCTCCTGCTGCCTACCTGGACTCTCAGTCCTACTCACAAAGTGCAGTTATGGATCTAGATCACCCCTTAGCTCACTTACTATCTGTGGGTTTGTTACTGAGCAGACTTTATCCTGATTCAGGTTATTTGATATTTGGTGCTGACTTCACAGCTCTCAATCCTATTATCTGGGTAGTCTTAAACACCTGTGTGTGAAAACTTTGCCCCTTCTACTCTTGGGCTATTGAAGAATTACATGTCTTTAATAACCTAATGTCCTACTTCTTCAATTGTGTCTCCCTCTTCTTGTGATACACACTTTAACACTTAATAATAGAAATTTTGTACTAAAAGAAACTTAGAACCACTGTACATTCATTCTGTCAACAAGTTTTGAGTAGCTATTATCAAGGTGACAAAGTAAGAAAGAATCTCTGCCTTCGTGAAGCTAATATTACAAAAGAGAAAACAGAGGCTCCCAAAACATTGGCTTTGCTGGAGGAGGATCAGCACAGATGCCCTGACTCCTACTCTGAAGGTATATTTTCCTTTTGTTGTTCCCTTGTGGCAGAATGTGACTGGCTTTCCTCTCCTTCAGCCCATGAATCTAGGTGGCAGCAATATCTGTATAATCTTCTTGTTTCTTATCAGGAAATGATAGGCTTCAGCAGGCTCTCAGATGCAAACTACTCATTTAATTTAAAATTAAGGTGGTTACATCACATTTATAAACCAGACAAAACATTCATATCTTCAGTAAGATGGATATCTTCATGGCAAAAATAGTGGAGGTAATGAAAGTGTTAAAGGTAGAAGAAATACTTCTGGATGCCTTTGTGCTGGCTCTCAATGGCAGATGGGGCCACTTAGGCAGCTCTCAGACAGAGGGTGGCCTCTCATACGCAATACATAAACATCGTCCTAAACACTACAGCATACCACATCATTTCCAAGAAAGGAAGTGCCCGCTTCCCAAAGGCCTTCACAGACACACACATGGTGTCAGTAGCAATGACAGTTATCTGGGACCTAAAGGGAATGACAAACACGTGATAGCATGTACTATCAGTCTCATCTCTGGAAGCCAAGAACAACACCAGAACTAAAGAGTGTTCTAAAACCAGGGGTTGGGGGATCCCTGGGTGGCTCAGCGGTTTAGTGCCTGCCTTCAGCCCAGGGTATGATCCTGGAGTCCTGGGATCGAGTCCTAGGATCGAGTCCCATATCAGGCTCCCTGCACAGAGCCTGCTTCTCCCTATGCCTGTGTCTCTGCCTCTCTCTCTCTTTCTCTGTGTCTCTCATGAATAAGTAAAATCTTAAAAAAAAATAAAACTAGGGGCTGGCATTTGAGTTTTCAAAAATATGTCTAAAATAAAAATATGTCTAGCCAAATCCATCAAGTGACACAAGGAACACGGCTCCTGATAAACCTCAATACTGCAGAGAATGTTAAGGGAAAATTTTAAAACAAACAAAACCTACCCACAGCAGTACAATATGACGAATTTTAGTAAACACAGACGACATTAATCTATTCTTTTACAGTCATTGAATTAGGAGAGTTATAAACAATATACTTTCCTAACTACACTAAGAATTTTGAATCTGATGGGAAAATAAACATATAAGAAATGAATAATGACATGATCTACTTCATCTACTATAATTCTTACAACAGGACCTGTGGTAGGGATACATGCAAAGTGCCCTGAGACACCCAGGCTTCAGGAGCTGTCCCTCAGCTGCCAAGACCCCTAAATTATCACTGGGGACAGTTAAGGAAAGAAGGACCCTTGCAAGTCTGTCACTTGCCACAAAGGCAGACCTGGACTATAGAAGAGCAGGGGGAGAGAGAGAGAACCACACTCCTAGAACTAGATAGTGACACTTGTCAGAGACTGGAGAAACAGTTATGGAGGTGAACAGTGGGGGGGTTAACAAAATTAGCTGGAGAGGGAGGTGACAGGACATCAATGGGATGGGTGAACATTCTAGATGCCTCAAGGTTCCATCTCTTCGTGTGTCCCACACTCTCTTCTCTGGCTGCCTAGAACCAGCTGGCACCTGCTCTTCTGCTTCTGGGGGATATCATCTGGTGTTGAGAGAACCTAATGGGTTTTTCAGGATCAGATTTTCTTTTTGAGGAGGAAAATTCTGGGGGCACCTGGATGGTTCAGTAAGTTGAGTGTCTGCCTCTTGGTTTCAGCTCAGGTCACAATGTCTCGGGTAGTGAGATAGAGCTCTGAGTCAGATTCCATACTCAGTGGGGCATCTGCTTGAAGATTTTCTCCCTCTGTTCCTACCCCGCTCACATTCTCTCTCTCAAATAAATACATAAATAAATAAATCTTTAAAAAAAATAAAGGAAGAAAAATCTGGTAGCAACTGGAGGGTGTGATGGGAAACCTGGAGTACAGGTAGCCTCAGCATATTTGGGCATACCTCAACAGAGAGCCCTGCTTTCAGTTCAACATGCTGTGGCAGAAAAGAAAAGTGGTAGATGCCACACACTAAAAAGCAACAGCACTGAGGATCCTAGAACTCTCTGGGAGGAATTATCTCAGAACAGGAAAGTAGGAAGCTAAGGAATGCAACTTTGTGATTGATCTTATTTTATCTCAGGTTGAGGTGACCCAGGAGGAGCTGAAGAAGATACCTGTGGGGTTGGAGTGGAGGATGCACAGAGGGAGAAGGGCTGAAGAAAGAGAGGCTGTGACATGCTGGGTGGCTGTCATGAGACAGGAAGGGACCGAGGAAGTAAGGTTAGGTAAGTGATGATTTTTCCATAGAACCAAGAGGATTGGGAGACCGCAGAGTCACTGGAAGGGTTCCAGTGTGGAAAACTGAGGGGACATTGGCCTTATGAACAGAGACAGTAAACCAAGATGTTAGACATTGCCTTTATTGCACACTAACGCCCTGCTATGGTTCTAGGTAATTACATAGATCCACTTTAACCCTAACATGACAATGCTCTACAATTTCTAAGACAAGATGTAGGACTGGAATATTGAGAGAATGGATTTAAAAAACTTAGACTAAAGAGAATCAGAAATAGTAGGATAATAATATCAGTTGCTGTGATATGTAACCTAGCATATTTGAAAGAAGCAACAGCTTATATTTGACTTCACTATGTGTCAGACATTGTACTAACCCCTTTACAAATATTCTCTTATTTAATCCTCACAACAAACAATAGGGAAAGACTCTTACCATCTTGTTGTTGTTGTTGTTGTTGATTTTCATGTTTGGGGTCAGGGCTAGTAAGGGATAAATTGGGATTTAAGCCCTCACCTCTAGCTAGGAAACACCACTTCACCCTCAGCCCTTCACACTATTTACCCCTTTGGCTCCAAGACCCCTGGGAGAAGAGAGTCTAGGCTGAATTAAGCCTATGTTAGGACCTGCAGAAGAGTCTTCCTGCAAGATGCTAATCTTGTGCCTGAAGGGATGTAGAGGAAAGTACAGCAGACTGGCTGAGTAAACTAGACACCCAAAGGGGGGCCAGCAGCCAGGTCCTTCCACACTCACCTTCCAGAGTTTGCTCCTGAGTTCCCATCACAAGAAACAAGAAGGGCAACACAGTCTGCATTTTATTTATTTATTTATTTTTATTTTTATTTTTTTAATTTTTATTTATTTATGATAGTCACAGAGAGAGAGAGAGAGAGAGAGAAAGAGAGAGAGAGAGAGAGAGGCAGAAACACAGGCAGAGGGAGAAGCAGGCTCCATGCACCGGGAGCCCGACGTGGGACTCGATCCCAGGTCTCCAGGATCGCGCCCTGGGCCAAAGGCATGCGCCAAACCGCTGCGCCACCCAGGGATCCCCTATTTATTTATTTTTAAAGATTTTATTTGCTTATTTATGAGAGATAGAGAGAGAGGCAGAGACACAGGCAGAGGGAGAAGCAGGCTGTTAGCAGGGAGCCCTATGTGAGACTTGATCCAAGGACCCCAGGACCACAACCTGAGCCCAAGGCAGACACTTAACCACGGAGCCACCCAGGTGCCCTGTGGTCTCCATTTTAAATTGGAATTCCTCATGGAAATCAGATATTACCAGATTACTCTGCTAGAGTTTTACAATAGTTACTTTTATTGGCTATTTATCAAGTTCAGCATTCTGCTAAGAAAGAGTGTATTCTGAAAACTTCATGTTGAAAAGTCCTTCCACTAAGTACATGTGAATTAAGTCATTTGCAGTAGCAGTTCATTTTTTTGTTGCTAGCTACTCAAGGTTGTTTCGCTGAACAGAATCCTCATGTGCAACCTATGAAAAAGTGGTTTGTAGTTACCTTTATCAAGTCTTTTCTTCTTCAATGAAATACTTAAAGTAGTATTATTCCTGGAATTAGTATTCAGATAAATGTAAAATGGCATATAAAAAGATGGTTACTATGTAGAAGATAATCTGAAAAGACCATCAAATACTAATTGTCAGTGTAATTTCAATACAGCACTTTGAAATGAATGTCTTCTTTAATCCACTGTGGTATAACTTACAGGAAATTATTGAAGATCTCTGCAATTTTAATTATTTCATGGTAGTTGAAGTAGCTGAATTCTTTCATTTCATAATATTCAGAACTTTAAGTGGTTTTCAAACTGTGGTCTGTGTTCTACATAACTGCTTTGTTTCAGAAGAATATCAGAATTTTTCTCCCTACTTAACTCCAATAATGTTGAAAATCATTCGAGTAAAAGGAGCTTAACTTCCAATGGTATTCACTAGTTAATTAATAAAAAGGACATTTTTAAGGGCTATTCTTTATTACTTTCCATCATCAAAGTTACATTTTCTGAGTTATCCAGGGTGGGAAGATTAAAATGTTAATAGCTTTAGGTTGACAAGACATTTAAAAGACCATGTGGACCTTCTGCCTATGTAAGTTCACAAAAAAAGTGTTTTTTTTTTTTAAGATTTTACTTATTTATTCATGAGAGACACACAGAGAGAGAGAGGCAGAGACACAGGCAGAGGGAGAAACAGGCTCCATGCAGGGAGCCCGATGTGGGACTTGATCCCAGGACTCCGGGATCACGCCCTGGACCGAAGGCAGGTTCTCAACCACTAAGCCACCCAGGTGTCCCCACGAAAAGTTATAAAAAGATTAATTAGAAGTCTGTGGCTTGGGTGGAAGCAAAAAGAGCAGACCTTGGTTACTCTTGTTAGAACATCAGTTCGGCTTTTTATCATTTGGTCTCATCTGATACAGGCAAAAATAAAGAAAATAAGGAAATTAAAGAACTACAACATGAAGTAGAAAATGCATGCAACTAATTCCCCCATATAGTTTTATGAAGTTTACATAAAAGGTCAAGAAAAATGCATTTAATATCATAATACATTTTCAGACCTGAGAATAAGATATACAATGTATTTTTAAGTCATTGTGGAATTGTACTTTGCTTACAATTCACCCAAGCAAGAGGTTTTAAAAGCCTATGGTTTCAGAGTGATTCATTTCCTTCCAAAATTAAATATGAACATTAGAACAATATAGCTTTTTATGGGTTTTATTCTCCCACTAATTATGTTGAACATGTTTGTACAATAGTTATTTACTTAGGTAGTTTGCTTACTAATTAGTATCTATCCACAAAGGCCATTTAGTGAGAATTTAACAGGCTGATCTGATTACTAAAAAAACAGAACTCAGCAATTTAAGAGTAAAAAGAGAGCTAATGAAATTTTGTACCCTCAATAGAGAAGTATGTGGAGAATAGGAAGAAAATCAATCGTTTTAATACTTATTAGTTTTATCATGAAACTAATCAATAAAGAAAAATATTAAAACCAACTTAACATACCGCTCCATTAACATTCAAATGGATAATACAGTCCTGTTTTCAAGTCCAGATGTAATACATTTTCCTGATTCTTTACGGGATGCACCAGTGCTACCCCTGAGCAACCTTTGCTGTCTGAGCCTCCTCTCAGCTGGGTCATCTTGCACCTGCCTAGTCCCTTTGTATCAAGAATCCTGTTAAGTCAGTTTCTAGAGAATCCTCCCACCCTCAATATAAGATCATCCCCTTTTGTCTTCAGCAAGAATCCTGTTAAGTCGGTTTAGCAAGAATTGCCTTTACCCTTGGTGTCTCCTTTGAGTAATTTTCATCTACTGACCCCCTCATTCTGCTCCATGGCTTTAAGGCCCCAGCTATATCCACAGGTGAATCTAATCTCTCTCCCCTATTACAACAGTCTTAATACCTACCACAATGCTCCTGAATAAAGTTTTCCTTGCCTTTTAACAACTGTTGGAATAATTTTCTTTTTCTTCACTACTCCCTCTTGCTTTGTTCTAGTTTTAATATCATTTATTAGCCCAGCAACAAATGCAGTTGTAAACAGCCTACACCATATAACTGTTACACACCTTATTGTTAGCAACTTAAAGTATTTCACTACAGATTTCCACAAGCCTTGATTCAAACCTTTAGTATTTTCACATTCACGTAAAAGCAAATACATAAATAAAATGCATTAAGTACTCATTTCCTACTTGTCTTACAGCCACGTGTCCACTATATCTATATATGTATTCATGAATTACATATGCAAGTACATGTAAGTACTTATACATATATATCCATGTATATACATACATTTATGTTTGTATATGAATGACAATAGTTTCTAAAACCTCTGTTAAATAAATATCAGTGCTTCCTCCTAAGGCAGAAAAACAAGTTCCAATTTTCCACCATTTACTCAGCAGGGTGACTATGATCAAGTCACTTAGCCTCTCTGGGCCTATTTCCACAGTCCTAAAATGGAAATAACATTATTATCTACCACATAGGGTTGTGAAAATTAAAAAAGTGTTAATATATGTCAAGTGCTTGCAATGGCACTTAGAATGTAATAATTCTCAATAAATTTGAACTTCACAAAAATAATTAAAGGAGAAAACAAATCCACGGCTGCCACAGAGTATTTTGCGCCAGGTAAAACACCATCAACCATTAACGGAAAAAATGCTCAAATTTATTTATGATGTTCAGCTCTGAAGTTTCTATCAATTGACTTTTTTAAACCACAAATTTAGTACCAAATACATAGGTTTCGCAAGGTTAGATCGGGTGTAGAGAAACTATTCTTCATTGTGTACTGGGAAAATGCAAAGTGAATAGAAATAGCCAGAAATAAGAGTCATGGCTATTAGCAGATCAAGACCTGACACAAACACCAATAAATTAACAAAGAGTAAAGCCAGTCTGACCCTGTATTCCTTCACAAGAATTTTCTGGTGCTGCCAACAATCCTGAGGCGGTGCCCTCAGGAGGGTGGCCGCGAGCCACAGCTGTGAGGCGCTCTCTCCTGCCCACGGTGACAGGCCTCAGCCTGGCTCCTCAGCCTTCTCCTTCCTTCGCGCCCACAGTCGTCCCAGGGGCACCGTCAATCCAATATCCTCACCATTCCTTTGCACAGTTTTTAAAAGCACAATTCACTAAGTGAGTGGTTACTATGGGTGAGGCACTCTCTGGTCACTTTATGCACATTGTTTGTTTCATACTCACAACCTTCCAAGTTAGGGATTATTATTACAGAGGAAGACATGGGCTCCAAGAGATTGAGCAGCTTGCCCTAGATCATAGGGCTGGAACGTGGTAGAGCCAAGATTCAAACTCCAGTTGTTAGACTTCAAAACCCAGCTCTTTCTTCCTGCTGTGCAGGCTCCCACTCTTTCACTTTTAAATGAAAGATAATGATACATCTTAAAGCAGATCTTATGTCTTCTTTTTGACATTCCAATTGCAGCCAGAAGCTATATTTTATTTATGATTCAGTTTTTGCAAGTATTCTTATCCAAAAATATGCTCTTTTACTTTTTAAAGAACACACTAATTCTTGCTATTTACAGTTCTGAGATTTTAAAAAGCATGCAAAAGCTACAACCTAGGAATAACTTTCATGTTATTCACTAGTTTTTGCTGAATCTCTATTTCTATCTCAGAGGTATCAACCAGACTTGCTTCGGAGGTGATTCTTTTTTTTTTTTTTTTTTTTTTTTAAATTTTTATTTATTTATGATAGTCACAGAGAGAGAGAGAGAGAGGCAGAGACACAGGCAGAGGGAGAAGCAGGCTCCATGCACCGGGAGCCCGATGTGGGATTCGATCCCGGGTCTCTAGGATCGCGCCCTGGGCCAAAGGCAGGCGCCAAACCGCTGCGCCACCCAGGGATCCCACTTCTGAGGTGATTCTAAAACACCATGTCACTTAAAACAGAAAACGCAGAAAAATTTTTAAATAAATTAGCACTAATAATAAAGAGTGGTAGAGTAAAAGGGCAAAAAGATAATGTTGTTATCAGATTATGGATAAATGTTAATATTTTATGGTCATTGGTTTATAGTCCCTCATCAGTATGCCAGCTTTATGTAATTACTCTGTACCCAAATACACACACACACACACACACACACACACATCATAAATCATTGTCTAAGTGTTCCCTAGGCAAGGCCACAAGGAAAGGCCACAATATAACACAGTCTGATCAGGCTGGGAAAAGTCCACGTCACACCGGGGTGAGTTTCCTGGGGGTATGAGAGGGAACCTCCTATCTACCTCAAACTACTTATCACAAAATCCCAGTTTAGGGGGACACCAAAAGGTAAGAGTGAGGAAAACCATCAAAACAGGTCTGACAGGGGGATCCCTGGGTGGCTCAGCGGTTTAGTGCCTGCCTTCAGCCCAGGGCGTGATTCTGGAGTCCCGGGATCGAGTCCCGCGTCGGGCTCCCTGCATGGAGCCTGCTTCTCCCTCTGCCTGTGTCTCTGCCTCTCCCTCTTTCTCTCTCTCTTTTAAAGAAAAAAAAAGGAAAAAAAAGAAAAAAAAAAAAAACAGGTCTGACAGAGATGATACAGTAATGGAGGATGTAGTAAAATCCGAGTAGTGACCTTCCTCATTACAGGGAAAAAGCTGTGTGTCTGAGGAAGTCAGGCTAAGCCCATAGACATGAAGGCTGAGCAGAGGTGGAGAATTCTGATGGCCTGGAGCTTCCAGTTCTGATCCACTCTGGAGCCAGGACTTTTCCTGAATATGTGTGCCAATAAATTCCATTTTGCTTTTTCTGCATTGACAAAGGCACTTGTCAATGACAAAGGGCTTCTGAATAATAGGCATCCTAATCCTTTTTTCAACTGTGGCAATTCTAGCAGTGCATCATGGATCATAAACACAAAGCAAGTAATGATGTTACTTGAAAAGTGGCACCTCAACCCTTGCCACTCAATGTGTTGTCCCCAGACTCTTACCATTGTCCTCACTGGAGAATGTGTTAGAAACGCAGGCCCTCCTAAGACCTCCTGATTCAGAACATGCTTTGTAACAACATCCTCCAGTGATCTGCTTGCATGGTAAATTGTGAGGAGCACTGAAAGTAGGTAGTTCAGAATGCCAACAGAATGAAAAAAATTTGCAGCTTTTCTCATAGAAAATTCTCAGACAGCCAAGAATACATGTATGTCCCCATGACTGTAAGGACCTCAGCTCAAAAATATACTTATTATGACAGAGCAAAAATAAACAACAAAAAAAGAAAACAGAAAACAGAGGTGCAGGAATATAAGACTAATTTTCAATGCAAGCCTTTGCTACAGGTGCTCCTGCCTACAGCACCCTCCTTTCACTCCTCACCCAGCTGCTTTCAGGGCATCCTTAGCTACCACCACTTCATGAAAAATATTCAGTGCAAAGCCTACAAAACTAACCATCCCCAACTTTAGCAGCTTAAAACATCATGACTTTCAGGGTCAGAAATTTGGGAAGAACATAGCATGACTGGCTTGTCCTTTCCCACTAGCATCTAGGGCCTCCATGAAAAGATGGAAAAGTTGGCATCATGGAGATGATTATTATTATTATTATTATTATTATTATTTTGGCATCATGAAGATTATTGCCTGTAGTGCCCACACACACCTCAGGAAGGCCAGACCTTTATAAAGGCCCCATTGCACTTTGAGCAAGAGTTTCCACAAGCTGAGCAGCACTACCTGACCTTCAGAGTGGCCTCAGGACCCCACCAGATTAGAGCAGTAATGATGATGTCCCAGGTTTAAGGAAAGGGCCATAAGCCCCAGTTCTCAAGGGCAAGAAGGTCAAAGAATTAGCTTCTCTGTTTTAAAGTCACACAGAGTAGTCCGTTGTGATCCAACATATCTGGCTAAAGTACTTCTGCTAGTTCCCTCCAACCACAGGACTCACCATAACTTTTGGTAGGCTTACTTTCTTTTTTTTTTTTTTTTTTTTTTTAATTTTTTTTTTTATTTATTTATGATAGTCACAGAGAGAGAGAGAGAGAGAGAGAGAGGCAGAGACATAGGCAGAGGGAGAAGCAGGCTCCATGCACCGGGAGCCTGATGTGGGATTCGATCCCGGGTCTCCAGGATCACGCCCTGGGCCAAAGGCAGGCGCCAAACCGCTGCGCCACCCAGGGATCCCCTAGGCTTACTTTCATTCTCAGTAGACTACAAGCTCCTTAAAGAATTTATTCATATTCTCTTCTCTTGTTCTTACTATAGTGTAGGACTCATGACAGTCATTGATCAAATATTTGTTGAGTAAATCACCACACATAAGAATATTGACAGATGCTTCTCAATCATTTCTATTTATTGAATTATGCTGAATAATCCATCTAGCATATGCTCAGTTCTTTAGAGTATGTTAAATAAAAATAATTTCACTCTATAGCTTAAATTTAGTACCTTCTAGCCAACACTTCAAGACATCTACATCTCCACGAAGCTAATATCACCAACAACCATCTTCCAGAGTTAACATAACCTTATCCTTTTTAAATTTTCCTTACAGGCAGAAAATTTAGAATAGTGGTTTATGAATGTCCTGAATATGTCAAACATGCTCCCTCCCTATTGAGCATTCCCTCTATACTCAATTTAAGAAGCAGGGCAATCTAAGATTTTTGTATTGATAAAGCAAATTGACTTATTAAAAAAGCACAGCATTCTCAGATCTGCAGTGGCTGATCATTCAGGTAACTGACAATGTTCAAATATGTATGAAGTTTTATAAAACTTGAGTTAAAAAATTCAATATTGCATAATTATGGCTATAGGCTTCCTCTTGGTAAAAATGTATCCAGATAGATTTAAAAGCAGAATAGTTTTAGTTGGAGACCATTTCACCCCAGTTTACTTTGCCAAAAGATACAGTTCTTAAGCCGTAAGTAATTGGTGTCTAGAACTACCTGGCTGGCATTCGGTGGCTATACACACCTCTACCATAAAAATGGGAAGTGCTTTATTTTTTTCACCATGGTGTACATAAGTTTGAAATACCAGTAACCACTAATCATAGCAGAAAACCTCTTTATGTTGCTGAGCTGAGTAACACTTAATGCCTTTACTAATAGAGAATGAAGTGGCTCAGGATCATGACACAAGAAATATAAAACAGTAATTGAATAACTTATCTTGCCTAGATATTTTTGCTTGGCTTCCTAGGGTGTTCAGATCCCTTTAAAACTGAAGCATTCACACCAAGAGTCAGTAAACAAAAAGATAACAGGATACTCTTCATTTCAATGCTTTCACATTCATGCATTATGATAATTAAACTGCATAGAAGTATTACTCTCCTATCTTCAATACAGGATAAACAGAGGATAAACTAATGGAGGCCATTACTGAAATATGATACATATTTGATTTTTAGGGGAAAGGCACTCTCCATGCCTTTTGCCAACCAAGAGAAATTCCATAGGGAATAGGATTCTGAATTTTAAGAGTTTAATCAGTCAGATGGCTGGGGTCCTACTATAACATCACCGTGAAACAACACATGTTATCTATGATCGGTAAGGCTCAGAAGTAGTCTCGTTGGAAAGGAATTGGTCAGGTGGAATTGAAATATTTTAAATCAATTATAGTGCTAAAATTTGGAGGATTGGTGTTTGAAATTCCAAAGTCGTGATTGTCCTTTTCTCCTGGCAGACAGATGGACTTTGATTAAATATATTCTCTTTCAGGGCAGCCTGGGTGGCTCAGCAGTTTAGCGCCGCCTTTAGCCCGGGGCATGATCCTGGAGACCCAGGATCAAGTCCCGCATCAGGGTCCCTGCGTGGAGCCTGCTTCTTCCTCTGCCTGTGTCTCCTCTCTCTCTCTCTCTCTCTCATTCTCTGTCTCTCTCTGTCTCTCATGAATAAATAAATAAAATCTTAAAAATAAATAAATACATTCTCTTTTAAAAATAATAAATTTGGAACAAATTAATAAGCATTTGTTGCTGGGACAGATAATAGCATAATTCACCTTTTTGGAAATCTCTCCTCAAATACTCTTACTTTCACAAACTGTAAAATCCTATGAGACCAAATCGTTAAAAGGCTTTTTTTTTCATAGCAGGAAAAAAAATATATATCAAATATATATATATATACTTATATATATATTATATATATATAAACAGCATATATATCAAATATATATATCAAATATATATATATCAAATATATATTTGATAAATAAATGCACTGTCCTCTGTCAGCTCTTGAGAAGACATCTCAATGAGACATGACTTTCATGTTTGTCAGTAGGTGAAAGATTCATGTGAAAGGGCCAAAGAACCAAAATGCATGAGTATGCTACCAGTCAAAAACTAATCACTTCTCCTTGACAACCTAGGCTTTTTCATGATGTTTGTGAATTTCCAGATCATCGTAGTACACTCATACTATATCTCATTCATGGATTTTGTATGCTTCTTCCCCATTTGTTACAAGCGCAATGCAAAATCATTGTGAGTAGCAAAGAGGCCTCAAGGCCTTGGACGGTTTGCATAACATTAAACAGAAAATATGGCAATTGGATAGCCCGTGTGATGTCCTCCTCTTATTGTAGTCCATCTTTGCACCCTCTATCTCCTTTTACACGAGCATTACTCCTAATTGCATCAATATTACAAGGAAACAAATACAATTAGCTTCTAGTAATAAAAGATAGAAGAGTGTCTGAACACACAATAAACAGTATGCTTGTTCATAGAGAAGACTTATTAAGCAGCACAGAATTTTCTCCTGCAGTCAGAAACCATCATTCCACATTGTTTCCCTTTATTATGTTGCTGTCAATTTTATAGCACAGTATGACACATGTAGAAAAAAGTCATATTTTAGTACCTAAAACACCTGAGAAACAGACTCATTTACCATTCTTCTATTAATAAGAAAAATTATATTACTGTTAGAATTAAAATATCTTCATTATGTCTCTTTTGCTTATTGAAATAATTGAAATACTCCAGACTGCAATGTTTCTATGATGCATAATGAACAAACACCCAAGACACACTTCTCTCAGCAAGTGGTCTCCAGTGAAAGCCCTGGGCTCACCATCAAGATCTTCAGTGGCACAAAATATTTCATTGTAGATAGAACAAACTGTTTTCTAACATGTTCTTTTTTTTATTTTTAACATATTCTTGATCACTGTATTACACACTCTCTGAAACCTGTCCTCACTCTACGTACAGAATTCACTGTTTTGGCTTCATTACCAATAATATAATGCTGATTATTTGTACCTATCAAGGGACTTGAATGAAAGGACTCATTAAATAATACTTGAGGCAAGAACATTTAAAGTCTAGTTCCAAGGAGCAAAATGAGATTTTATTGCTATTCTGATAAATATTATAACTATGAGTAATAAATGTTTGTACATCAGCTGATAATTTTCAGGATTAGTGGAAATATTGGCCCTCTGAAGGAAGGAATGAAATTACTCTCACCTAAAATGTGTGGTTGAGAATGGGTGCAAGAGTGAATTCCCCAGAGGAAAGGCCCTTGTTGGGGAGATGCTGGAGGGAGACAGAGTCCACCACTTAATCACTCATGGGATACTTTCACAGTGGAAGAGATGATGATCATTCTACCTTAAACACAAAATGAAGAAACCCGAGGTACAAAGTCATAGATACATGTTGATATTTCTAGAAAAGATCTGTACTTCAAAGAATACTATGAGAGAAAACATTTGGTTTTTCTCTTCCTCAGAAGGAATAATCATTGAGTTTAACAAGATCAAAGGTTTGGGGCACGACCCAAGAGTCTTCCGGGATAAGCAATGACCAGCATTCAGCAGTGCCCCCTGCAGCTATTGGGTATAGTTTTCATTTAATACGTTGAGAAAAAAGAAAACCCTGGAAGCTTGGGCATAAGTGGTTTGCCCAAGATCATGTACTTTCTTAGGAAACCTGTTTCAGAAAGAAATAGGTATTCTGATTCATGGCCTTCAATGATGCCATGCCTGTGCAATTTCAAATGCTGCATCAAAATAAATAATGCCAAAACAACTATGAGCATTATCTTCTATTTTGCACTCTTTTGGCTTCCATATGACCTATTTTTTCTTAAACAGGAAAAGGTTTTTTATTACAAGATAAATCAACACAGGGAGTACCTTTCTGGAGAAAGAGCATACAAATAAAGGGGTTTGGAGTTTAGAAATAACATATATTTGAAAATAAAAGGGAAATTTGTGTCTACTTATCTTCAGTCATTTTTTTAAAAAATGAGTTATTGTACCCATTATTATTATTGCCCTAAACAAAATATATTTGCAAAGCCCTAAACAAAATATATTTGCAAAATATTTTTCTACTAAATTCTACCCTATTTTTCAATTCTGCGAAGTTTACAGAAAATCTGAAATGCAGCAAGACTCATAATGAACAACCAAGGCAGATGTTTGTTTTTCTCAAAATGCTTCTGGCATATTAAAATCCGTGAGATTACTCAAGGATAATTAAATATAGTATTTTTTTAAAGGAAAAAGGCATAGTATAACTTTATGGGAAAAGAAAACAAAATGATTAGATAAGAGATGGAAATGGGAACAACTCACAAGAAAAATCTACTTTCATGTTAACTTGCATTAACAGTTTTTTTTTTTTGCACAAACTCTATTTTGAAAGAAAAATGAAAGTATTGTGAATAAACAACCTCTTAGAGGCAAGAATAAGAGGCATAAAATTCTTTATCAACCTTCCTTCCAACAGCAAGTATGGTATTGTGTCAGTCAATGATTTGTGAGGTGAAACTTCCCTTAGACCCTAAAGAGTAAATATTCTCCCAAACTAGTAAATTACTTTTAAATATTTATCTCATTTGTTATTTCTCTAGTAAAAGTTTCTACCACTTTTTTTTTAGATAAAGAAGCCTTTCTAAGACTACGCCATTTTCTTGTTTCCTGTTCTCACATCCCCAAGCAGCTGAGTGAGTGGCATCATCATTTTCCTCTGTGAGGCAAAGACCCCAGGACTCCTCTATTCCTCTACGGAAACAATGGTCAGGAGTCTACTCTCTCCAACAGTGCTCTAGGCTTCCAACGTTAGCATTTAAGGGCAACGTTAGCATTTAAGGGCAACACAAGTGACAAGGCCTGCAGATGGGGAATCTTGGCTTAAGATAAACAAAACAAAAGCAAAGGCAAAGCCACACAAGGGACAAAAGGCATGAAGACCAGGTTGCCTGGGTGCAATGAGGGAAGGAGAAGGCAAGGGCTGATGGGGTCCAGGAAACTCAACTCTGGGTAGTGGGAAGAAGGGTCTGGAAGGAGACCATGCCACATGCACTTTCCCGAGAACTTAGGTCCAGATTTCTGTCTCCTCTCCTCTCTTGGCATTGCCTTGCACCTGCACTCCCCACCCCCAAGTGCAAGATCTCCTTGTCACTCTGTCACGGATGTCCTGCTGGGTCGCCATGGCTGTCTTTGCACTCTGAACACCACCACTCCATCTCTGCCCTGGGTTCCTGCCTATCTTCTCTCCTGATCTGGTTTTGGACCTTTCAAAAGCACCGTGCTTGTCCCTTACCTTTGGTCTCTGCTTGGCATGTTCACCCTAAACCTCAGAAACCTGCTCCTCTGGTCATTCAGATCCCATGACAAACATCTCTGCCTCAGTGGGCCTATGGGACCATTCGATCTAAACAAACACATCCTCCCACCCCAAACCTTCTTCTCTCCCAGAACTGTGTGTGTCATCAATCGGAATGCAAGCTCCAAGAAGAAAGTGTCTTCCCTGCCTCTGTCCCAGCATGGAGCAGGCTCCAAGCTGAACCTGTAAAATGACAGAATAGTAAAGACGATGTCTGCATCCCAAGGGAGCTGTCAAATCTGCTGTCAAAGCCGTGAACATGGACGTCTTCCTACCTTTTGTCAAGCCTGGCACGCAGGAAATGCTGCATGAAGCCACTGTCGTTAATGGTAATGTTCTTAGGTATTTCACCTAACAAATGCTTATTGAGAATCTCCTACATTCCAGAAACTGTGTTGTGAGCTGAGGATGGAGTGTTGACAAAGACAGGATGATCCTTTCTTTTGTGGAGCTTAAAACATTAAATCAGTAAGCATAAACATTGATCAAAGTTGTCAAAAGCATTGAGAAGTCAAAAGCATTATAGCAGCGGGCTCTAAACTTTTAAACTTTTAAAATAAATTTGTATATGCTTTCCTCACATCTCAGATTTTGATGACTGCCCGATCACATTTATAAAGAGCCCCAGGCCAGGGACTCCTACATTGTACCTCCTCAGGGATCTTTTCTATTTACTTTATATTTTTAATTAAACTTTATATTTTAGAACTGTATTAAATTCACAGCAAAATTAAGCAGAAAGTACAGAATTCTCATATACCCCCTGCTCACAGTTTCCCCAGTTATCAATATCCCCATCAGAGTAGTGCAGTCCATGACTGATGAACCCACACTGACAGTTCCATAGTTTATATTAGGGTTCACTCTGGGTGTTGTACACTCTACAGGTTGACATGTATCCATCAGTTTAGTATCATACAGAATACTTTCAATGCCCTAAAAATCCTCTATGCTCCACCTATTCATTCCTCCTTCTCCAGCTCTGACAACCACTGATCTTTTTACTGTCTCCATCTTCTTTTATTTTTAAGAACTCTAGAATTTCAGGCTTCCACAGCAGTGTACACACACACACATGACTTAAGATTCTCCTTCTTCCTTACACATACCTCCCAAGGGAAAGATGAAGAGAGCATTTTCCCACAGTATAAATCTCAGAATTTTTACAAATACATACTAGAATCTAGAAAAAATGTACAATTTACAATCTATGGTTTTAAGTGGTATAAAAGTTTGTTCTAACCTATGACATTCACTGCCAGAACTAGGAACTCTTTCTGTATTATAATCAGCAGGGACTTTGAAGAATTTCCCCTTCTCCATTATACAATGCTGCTTGCTACAATAGAGTGGTGGTGTGGGATCAGAACAAGATCTGAGCAGAATGACCATAATATCAAAACAAGTGTGACTCTACACTGTCAAAAAGTAAATTTACAAATCTTATCAAAATGTTACAATCTCCTAAACCTACTCTCTAGGCTAATGATTTGACTGTCATATCATTCTCGGACTGTAAAAACTTGTATGTCAGAAACCAATAATATTTTCTGGACATTAAATCATTTCAGACGCAACCTTAGTAAAGTCATGCTTAAGAGCGTTTCCAATGTTTCCTTAACAAAGTAAGGTTTTAGTTTCCAGAGACATGAGTTGATCATTTTAATAATCTTTGTAAATAAATGTTATACCCTGCTTTATTAAAAGAGAGAGAGAGAAAGAGAAAGAGAACCTTTTGGAATTGACATCTGTACCTCTAGACTTCAATGGCTATGATAATTTTAGTGCTAATTACAGCAAGTAACATTTAAGTAGTTCCCAACAAATGGTGAGCACTATTTTACAGAGAAGACTGAAGCCAAAGAACTTAAGATACTTGTCCAAGGACATGCAGCTAATAAATTGTGCAGGGAGAATTCAAATGCAGGCAGCACGGTTCCAGGGTCCGTGATCCTAACTACTGAGCACAAAGCCTCACAACTAGACCTGACAATACATTTTAGGCAAAACATAAATTCACTAAAATTCTTCCTCACACAAAAATACTGGAAGTCATGCAGTCATATGCCTTCAGTGGGATTTTATTCCCAGTGTGACTGGAATCATATCACAAGTACACAGTTCATACTGGCCATGAGGTACCATAGCACACTGCTATGCATAGACATGATATGCATAATATCATTCAGAAGGACACCCTTTTAGAAACAACTGTGCAGGGCTTGAAGGTTATAAAATGAAAAGCCATTCTGAGACAGTGAGAGAGGAACCAAGTACCAGGGGGCAACCACCTCAGCCTGATGACTTTTCTGCTGCCCTAGCCAGGACCCCATTGCTCAAGCCTGTTGGAGGAAGAAGAGTACAGGATGGTACATGAGAAGTTCTGCCGAACATTGGTCAGAACTTTAAATTTAGAGTGTCAATTTAGACTTCCCTTAGTAAATTAAAGTTAGTTTGCTTCCTGCTGCCTCTAGACAGTCCAGGTTAGTACTGAACTTGACCTACTGCACCGAATAAAGGCAAATGGAAATTCAGTCATGGATGCAAAATCCTTCATATCTTTAAAAATGACAGATACTCTTAGATATCTGATTCTTTGTGTAGGTCCCACTCTTAGTATAATAACCCAGATGTCTGACTAAAATTCAGCACTAGATTATACTCTGATGTCATGCTTAGAAAAAAATGGTATTCTGCTCTGACAAAATTCCACTTCCTCTTCTTTTGCATTCAGTAAGTTCAAAGAGTTAAAAGAAAAACATAATCAGAAATAAGGCAAATGCAAAAAGGGAAAATATAAGATTTAGGAAAGGTAGATGGGAGACATTGATTTTTATCTTCTCCCATCACTAAAAGTAGCTGTTAGACACTTGAAATCCTTTCTGGACAAATGTGAGGTATAAGTAAATAAAATACTACTATAACTAACTTTGGGAAGTTGTGATGGTATGACAGGTGATGGCCCTGTTTTCTTGGTGCTCCTTGTGAGCACTGTAACGATTCCCATGGGGCCTGAGTTATAATCCCTAGTTGGAGACTGCTTTTAGAACATTTTAAAAATAAATTCTCAATATTGCACCATCTTTTCATCCATGCTTGTCTTGAGAGGTGGCCAAATATAGATGATAGCCAACAGGGAAGATAGTGGATGAAAAAAGAAGGGAACAGTTCAGGTGGATAGGCACTCTGATGCATGTATGTGGGGTGAAGAAGGAAACAAACCATCTTTTTGTGTACCAATGTTTTGCTTAAACCAAGGGGACCACTCGAGAAGCAAGAATCTTCATTAGTACCTCTTCCATGCCCCTGCACTACAGTATCAGCCAGCACTCAGCCCATTTCTACTTGCTGGAATTTTGGCATCTAGTTGTGAAGGCTGAGAACATTAAGGCCATTCCACCTTAAGTTCAGCGTTAGCACAAGAACAACCATCTCAGGCCCCTGTGAATAAGAGCTGAAATTTACCTTGCTTCACTTACAGGGAAAAACAGTTTACAGCTTAACGCCCTAGAAAGCCCTATATCAGAATAAGAACAGAGCTCAAGCCAGTGGCAGGAAGCCCCATATTAGAATGAGAACAGAGCTTAACGCCCCTGAAAGCCCCATATCAGAATATAAACAGAACTTGAGAAATTCCTCCACCCCTTCGGAGGTCCTCTAGACCAGCCCATAAAACTAAGCTGGAACCCACCTCTGGGTCCAAGTCCCTGCTCTGCTGTGTCAGGGATACTTAGCCCCAAGTTCGAGCTTGTAAATAAACCCTCATGCGTTTGCATTGGTGTCAGCTCCTTGGTGGTTTCTCGGATTTGCAATCTTGGGCACAACATAGTTCTCTTTTCTTCTTTACCCCATTTCTCCCAGAGGTGTGTGTGTGTGTGTCTAGGCATCAATTTTCTTCCCTAAGCTTGCAGTTCAAGAGCACATTACGTAGTGCTCTTACAAGAGTAGGGATCAATACATGTGAAGCAGTAAGGGTCCCAACAGAAATCATCTTAATCCAGGCCAAAGAGAGTCGTCTGCAGCTTTCTTAGAAGGTAGGGCATTGTTTTCACCACCTCTCAAGTTTCATTTTGCCAACTGGCTCATTCATGCATTCAACATAGTTTATGTTGGCAGGCCCTAAGAGTTAGAAAAGAAAAAGATGTAATCTGTCTTCTCTGCCCCAGCAGGACTTGGTCTGTCAGGGAGACAAGTTAATAATCCTAATCTCATGTGATGTGTTCCCTGGTCAAGACAGGAAAAGTATCTGCCAAAAACTAGGAAGAAGGGAAGAGATGGAGAAGGATTCCCAGAGGTGAGTTCAGGCCAAGTGAGGACAACAGGCGTTCATGCATTCCAGGAAGAAAGAGTAGTATATATGAAGCCCATTGGCTTCCTGCATCCCTGGACTTCCTGCTGCACCTTCCTGGAAACACAATCCATATAAATTTTCACTGTACCAGGGGCTGAATTCTGGTACTAATTTAATGAACTGATTTGGTGGTCTTATTTAACATATGAGGGCACAACATTCCTGTAAGATAAAATGGGTGATATGGGACCAAGGAAATTGAACAAAATCCCCTACCCCTGGACAAGCAGAGCAGGACTGACTCTATTTTGGGCTGCACCCGCCTTGTGCTGACCTGCTTATTACTTAGGGCACTGTCCCACCCTAGTCAAGCCCAGGGCAGACCCTAATCGGAAATCCGGCTCAGTGATACTGCCCCGCCCTAGTCAAAGACCAGGGCACACCCTAACTGGAAATCCGGCTCAGTGATAGGCCAGTTCAAATGGATACTTTAGGGTAAAATGTAATTCAATCGGCCACCTGCCAGTGGACCAGCATGACTGTGCAACTTTCTGCGTATCCCATTGGCCACTGGCCCCTATACAGTTGCTAAGCCTCTTAGTCTCGGGGTCCAAGCCCCTGCTCCGCTGTGTCGGGTGCACTTGGACCCAGGCTCGAGCTTGTAAATAAACCCTCGTGTGATTGCATCGGTGTCGGCTCCTCAGTGGTTTCTCGGATTCACGATCTTGGGCACAACAGATGATTTTTCATTGGGGCTTTAGCTGATCTAACACAAGGGCAGACCATGAAAAATGCCAGGATCTGGCAAGCAGTTGGGGAAATCTATCCTTGGGAGACCTCTTAAGTTTTTTTCCAAACCATTTGTGTAGGCAGCTGCCTCTTCTAACTACTCATGGGGCTCACAATCCAGGTGACATTGGTAAATGAATCCTAAAATCTGTGTCCTGGATTTTCAAAATGGCAGCAGAGTAGGAGGATGGTAGGCTCATTTGGTACCACAAACACAGCTAGATAACTATCAAATCATCCTACACATCCCAAAAGTTAACCTGAAGACTGACAGAATGAACTGAACAACTAAAGGGAGAGAAGAGGCCACACGGTAGAAAGTGTAGAGACATGGCTTAGGGGAGAAATGGATCCTGGCTGCTGCAGAGGGGAGGGAGCTATGGTGGAGGATAAGAGTGAGACAGAGAAGCAGTAGGGGAATGCACAAGAAGAACGTTTCCCCAAAGCCACTGACCTAGAAAATGAGAGGAGCTGAATTTGGGAGTGCTCGCAATCAGTTGGACTTGAGGCTAGAGTTTTAAAGGTCAGCGGGGTTAGCTGGGAGAGAGCCCACAGGGCACTGCTCTGCTCCTGGAGAGAAGGCAGGCAAACAATGGGGGGGGGGGGGGGCAAAAAGCATGGAAAAGTGATCTGAGGAACACTAGGGGCACATTAGTGGGGAGATTATTCACTCTTCTCAGAGCAGAGCCATAAGAGGCAACAAGCATGAATACACCCCCCTGGTAACAAAGTTGCTTACTGACACCATTTCCCTCCCCTGCCCCTCAGCATAAACATAGAGCCACCTGCAGAAAGCAATACGAGGCCAATACTGGTTGCCTAATTTGCTTAACACCAAGCCACACCCGCCCTGTGCTCTGGCAGGACTGTCCTCAGTCAAGCTGTCCTCAGCTTCAGTCCTAGCATGGCAGGCCCCTCCCGCAGAAGACCAGCACAAGCTCTTGCCCACACTGCAGAAATACAAACAATTATCAAGATAATGTTGTGAAAAAGTATATGTCAACAATTTAGACAACCTGGAAGAAATGGACAAATTCCTAGAAACAAATGAATTACCAAAACTAAACCAGGAAGAAATAGGCAACTTGAACAGACTGATAGCCAGCAAAAAAATTGAATCAATAATCAAAGAACTCCCAACAAACAGAAGTCCAGGACCAGATGGCTTCCCAGGAGAATTCTACCAAACATTTAAAGATGAGTTAATACCTATTTTTCTCAAACTATTCCAAAAAATAGAAGGGACAGGAAAACTTCCAAATGCATTCTATGAGAGCAGCATTACCCTGATACCAAAACCAGATAAAGACTCTACTAAAAAATAGAACCACAGGTCAATATCTCTGATGAACATGGATGTAAAAACTCACCAAGAAAATACTAGCAAATCGAATCCAACCACACATTTTAAAAATCATTCAGGATGGGAATTTATCCCTGAGTTGCAAGGGTAGCTCAATATTTGCAAGTTGATCAACATTATACACTACATTAGTAAAAGAAAGGATAAGAACCATACGATCGTTTCAATAAATGCAGAAAAAGCATTTGACGTACAGCATCCATTCATGAAAAAAAAAACCCTCAACAAAGTAGGTTTAGAGGGAAGCTACCTCCACATAATAAAGGCCATCTACAAAAAAACCAAAGCTAATAACATCTTTTTATTATTATTATTATTATTATTCATGAGAGACAGAGAGAGAGAGGCAGAGACACAGGCAGAGGGAGAAGCAGGCTCCATGCTGGGAGCCTGACGTGGGACTCCTCGATCCCGGGTCTCCAGGATCACCCCCTGGGCTGAAGGCAGCACTAAACCGCTGAGCCACCTGGGCTGCCCTAATATCATCTTTAATGGGGAAGAACTGAGAGCTTTTCCTCTCTGATCAGGAATAACACAGGGATGTCCACTCTCACCACTATTATTTAACATAGTACTAGAAGTCCTAGCCATAGCAATCAGACAACAAAAAATAAATAAAAGGCATCCAAATCAGCAAAGAAGTCAAATTTTCACTATTTGCAGAAGACGTGATACTCTATACTGAAAACCTGAAAGACTCCATCAAAAAACTGCTAGAACTGATACTTGAATTCAGTAAAGTCACAGGATACAAAATCAACATACAGAAATCCATTGCATTTCTATACACCAATAACCAAGCAGCAGAAAGAGAAATTAAGGAATCAATCCCATGTACAACTGCTCCAAAAACAGCGATACCTAGGAATAAACCTAAGAGCTGATAGACCTGTACTGTGAAAACTGTAAGACACTGATGAAAGAAACTGAAGATGACACCAAAAATGGACCATGCTCATGGATTGGAAGAACAAATATTGGTAAATGTCTATACCATACTACCCAAAGCCATCTACACATTTAAAGAAATCCCTATCAAAATACCAACAGCATTTTTCACAGAGCTAGGAAAAACAAGCCTAAAATTTGTGTGGAACCACAAAAGACCCCAAGTCACCAAAGCAACCTTGAAAATGAAAAGCAAAGCTGGAGACATCACAGTTCTGGACTCAGAGTCTAGAGTGCTGATGGTTACACCATGGGCCCAAATTGTGGACTTTGAGTTGTATAAAAAAGCTGTAGTGATAAAAACAATATGGTACCAGCACAAAAATAGACACATAGATCAATATATAGAATACAAAACCAGAAATGAACTGAAAACTATATGGTCAGATAATCTTCACCAGAGAAGGAAAGAATATGCAATGGGAAAAAAACAGTCTCTTCAACAAATGGTGTTTGGTAAACTGCACAGCTACGTGTGAAAGAACAGAACTGCCCACATGCTTACAACCAAACACAAAAATAAATTCAGAGTGGACTAAAGGCCTAATGTGAGACTTGAAATCATCAAAATCCTAGAGGAGAACACAGGCAGTAACCTCTTGGACACTGACTACAGCAACTTCCTTCTAGATATATCCCTTGAGGCAAGAGAAACAAAACCAAAAATAAACTATTAGGACTATACCAAAATAAAACCTTCTATACAGTGAAGGAAACAATCAATAAAACTGAAAGGCAACCTATGGAATGGGAGAAGATATTTGTGAATGACATATCTGATAAAGGACTAGTAGCCAAAATATATATAGAACTTAAAAAACTGAACACCTAAAAAAAGGAATAATCCAATTAAAAATGGGCAGAAAACATGAACAGACATTTTTCCAAAGAAGACATGTCTGCCTTTGGCTCAGGGCGTGATCCTGGAGTCCTGGGATTGAGTCCCACATCAGGCTCCTTGCATGGATCCTGCTTCTCTCTCTGCCTGTGTCTCTGTTTCTCTCTCTCTGCGTCTCTCATTAATAAATAAATTAACTATTAAAAAAAAAAAGAAGACATCCAGATGGCCATCAGACACATGAAAAGATGCTCAACATCACTCACCCTCAGGGAAATGCAAATCAAAACTACAATGAGATATCACCTCACACCTGTCAGAATGGCTAAAATCAACAACACAAGAAACAACAGGCATTGGTGAGAATGTGGAGAAAGGGGAACCCTCTTGCTCTGTTGGTGGAAATGCAAACTGGGGCAGCCTTGTGGAAAACAGTATGGAGATTCCTCAAAAGATTAAAAATACAACTATCAGGCAGCCCCAGTGGTGCAGTAGTTTGGCACCACATGCAGCCCAGGGTGTGATCCTGGAGACCCGGGATCGAGTCCCACGTCGGGCTCCCTGCGTGGAGCCTGCTTCTCCCTCTGCCTGGGTCTCTGCCTCTCTCTCTCTCTCTCTGTGTGTCTCTATGAATAAATAAATAAGATCTTTAAAAAAAAAATACAACTACCTTACAATCCAGCAATCACACTACCAGGTATTTACCTGAGAAATACAAAAATACTAATTCAAAGGGATACCTGTACCCCAAGGTTTATAGCAGCATTACCTACAATAGCCAAATTATGAAAATAGCACAAGTGTCCACCACCTGATGAATAGATGTGGTATATACATAGAATGGAATATTACTCAGCCATATAAAGAATGAAATCTTGTCATTTGCAACAACATAGATGGTATCATGTTAAGCAAAATAAGTCAATCAAAGAAAGACAATTATCATACGATTTCATTCATGTGGAATTTAAGAAATAAAGAAGCAAAGGGAAAAAGAGAGAGAGGCAAACCAAGAAACAAAGTCTTAAATATAGAGAAATAAACTGATGGTTACTAGAGGGGAGGGGGATGGGAGGATAGATGAAATAGGTGATGGGGATTAAGGAGTGCACTTGTGGTGAGCACCTAATATTTTAGGGAACTGCTGAATCACTATATTGTACATCTGAAACTAATATTACACTCTATATTAACTATGCTGGAATTAAAATAAAAACTTAGGGCAGCCCGGGTGGCTCAAGCAGTTTAGCGCCGCCTTCGGCCCAGGGCCTGATCCTGGAGACCTGGGATCGAGTCCCATGTCAGGCTCCTTGCATGGCGCCTGCTTCTTCCTCTGCCTGTGTCTCTGTTTCTCTCTCTCCTCTCTGTGTATTCTCAGAAATAAATAAATAAAATCTTTAAAAAATTAAAAAAAAATAAAATAAAAACAAAAAATACTTACAAAAAAATAAAAGATCTGTGTCCTTACTCTTGGAAACCATTTACACAAAGTATTATGGGTATCTATCATATTATATAAAGCATTCTGCAGCAGTTGAGGTTAAATGAGGGCCTTTTGGTTCTGCTGTTAAATGAAGTTAATAGACTTAGGAATTTTTTTTTACAGTATCTTTAGCTGAAATGATGTTCATGTTTTTCTTTTTTCCATTTTAAAATCCAAACATAAAACATTTTGCTCAGAAGAAAAATCACTGGGAGAGGAATGATACAGTGATCCAAACTGATCAGATGGAACAATAAAACAAGATGATTTTTAAACATAACTCAGTTTTTCACTGCATGGTCTGGAGTTAGACAATAAAACCGGGTTATGTCATTTGTTGTAGCTATTCTGTTGCCTGAAAGAAAGGCAGACTATTTAAAATGTTTAAATGTTTTCACGTTGCATTTGGAAAAGATCCCATGGTTTGAATTTTGGTCAGATGCAATCAATCTCATGCAATAGCAAGAAGGAGAATGCCTTCCACATACCTTAAGAAATAGTTTATTGTAACTCAGAGTAGAAAGGAACATACAGATTAGACAAAGAACACACCAAATTGTTTAAATTATATCAGTAACCTATTTGTTTTTGATAAACATTTTAATGACATAAACCTAGGTCACTACTATGGACTGAATGCTTGATTCCCCTCTAAATCCACATGTTGAGCCTGAATCCCCATATAGTGGTATCAGGAGGTGGGGTCTTTGGGAAACAATTAGGTCTTGAGGGTGGATAGCTCATGATGGGATTAGGGCCCTTACAGGAAGAGATAGGAGGGAGATGGTCTCTCTCTCCACCACATGAAGCAATGAGAAGGCAGCCATCTAACTCACTGGACCAGGAAGAGAGCTTTCACCAGACACTTGATCTTGGACCTCCTGGCCTCCAGAACTCTAAGAAACAAATGGCATTTAAATCTCCCAGTCTATGGTATTTTGTTATTATTCTGTGTTAGCCCATGCTAACACAATCACCTTAGGTAAATTTACCACTCCACTGGATTAAAAAAAAAAAAAAAAAAAAAAAAAAACTTTCTAAAATTTATTTGAAGATGCCATTGAAGCAATGGAATGGGTGAATAGAAACATTTAGTTGCTCAACATCCACTATCTCCTTAACTTAATTGCTGTAGTTCTCATCATTACTATCATGTTTCTCTCTCCCTTTGGAGCCAGAAACATCAGACTCATTCGGAGCCTGGGCCGGGACATCTGCTACAGCAGTGATGGCCTCCAGATGCCTTGGCTCTGAGGCTTGTAGCCTCTGTTTTTCTCTTTCACATAAGGTCTGCATCTTGCCTCATCTATCTAGACCTCGGGCACCCAACTACTTGCTAACACTAATCTGTTAGCGAACACGTCTCCTTGGAACTGCAAGCTCCAAGGAAAACATGCTCTTCTATTTATTCCTCCTACATGACCTCCACTCTCTTTGCCTATCACTCACACAAAACATTCCCCATGTTTTAAAAAACAAACAAAACAACGAAATTCCTCTGACCTTCTTCTTTTCTAACACCTGGAAGGCAAAATTTGCTCTCTGCTACCCCCAATTTCTTCTGACAGATTTGACCACCCTCCTCCACTCCTTTTGTTGCTATGTTCTTCTCTGACTCCTCTTCTTTTTCCCCCCAGGGTCAGCACACCTCACAACTGCAGCGGGCACCATTCCCAGCACCATGGGGAGTTGAGCAGTGCACAGACTTCACAACCACTGCCCACAGTCCTGGCTCTTGCTTATAAATGTGTTCCCTTGACTATGGGGCTTTCCAGAGTTCTAGCCTATGCAGACTTTTCTCATTCTACAAGCGCCTCCTGGGAAATCACATTTCCTCCCTCCAGCTGAATTAATGCACACTCTTATCCCAATGATCTCTCAGAACTGCATCCCTCTCCACCAGGATGCCCAAGTAAAACTCAACGAATTTTCTCTATTTTTCAGATTTACCCTTTGTCACTTATCTTCACTATATACATTACCTATCAAGTTGACAAACCAGGACATTCACTAACCTTTCTTACTCCATAAATGCAAAAAACAGATTGGTCTTTATTGCATCAGACCTGTACAGTTATTCAACTTTTGATATATGCACTCTCTAACTAGAACAAGGACTTCAGCTTTGTGGCCTCGTATTATAATTATTCCCGCAAAAACTGTATTGTGCAATGCTTCTCTTCATCTCACTTATGAATCTACAGTAGGGATTGAAATGTGGAGTTCTGTGTAGAAAACACTATTCTCTTTCACTAATTTAATCTGCATACATCATCTAAGTGCAAGTTATTGTAGGAAATCCGAGGCAAGACCCCTTGGATCCTGGCATCAATAAGCAATTACTCATCCCTATTTTTCGGGTGAGAATCCTGGGGATGCTAACACTTGGTGGAGGCCAACTTCTGAAATCTGGAAAAGCAAACCTACTACTCCTTTATCCTTGCAATCTGGCTTCCATTCCTTTTCTGCTGAAGGTGCTTTTGCTAAGTCATCTGCACCATCCAACTCTCAGGCTTTCAGTTTCCAAGCCCGACTCTGTCAAACCTGGGTCACGCCTCCTGGGACATATCCTGCTGCCTTTCCTATGTTGGCTAGCTCACTTTATCCCCTTCAGTGGTGTGTTCCTGTCCCACACCTCCACCCTGCACCCTCCCTGGCACTTTAGGGGAGTGAGTACTCAACATCACAGATCAACATTTCCAGCTCCTCATAACTACTGCTGGGCTTCAACTATTTGTCCCATGAGAGACCCTCAAATTAACATGTCCAGATAAGACTTGTTTATCCCCTGAACTAATTCTCCCATAGGTTGGTTTGACTGATGAATGACTCCCAGATATCAGGGATGGGGCATACCCTGGACACAACGCCAACAGCTGGAAGCTTTTATCACTTCACAGCCTTGGGCCTGCCCTCTCCTCACTGTTCCTCCACCCAAGATCCTCAAGTGGGCTCCATGAACACTCACCTTCTAGAACAGCCTCTTCTAGCTCCTCTCTGAGGACCAAGCTATCCTGAATCGTTAAGGTGGTGAGACTACACCATGTTAGACCCCCATGATTGGAGGCATTTGCTGAAATAGTGTACCCTGACTTATTAAGCAGGCAATGAAATAGGAAATGCATTTCAACTATTCCATTTTCTCTCCAACAGGTCAACAGTTGGGGTAGGTCTGAATTTAGATATAGTTTGCCTGAGTCCCTCCTCCTTACCTTCAACCATGCCAAATGGAGGAAGTGTCTAGGGAGTCCAGGCCTGCTCACTACGGTTAAGTGATAACTCAAAGCCAGCAAGTTATGTCAGTTACAAAAAAGTCATGAAAAATTCTGTTTCAAAGGCCAAAGTAATCCCTGAGAGTTATTTTTTTTTTTTAAACCTGGTTGTCTGATTGGATTGGAAACTGGAAAAAGCTGAAGGAATCCTATTTTCTTCTTGAACGAGATGACATTTTTATCAGCTAGATAAATGTTTTCATGACGGAACTTGTTCTTTTGCCATTTGCCACCCACAGCCTCCCTCTCAAGGTTGGTATATTTGGAGGGCAAGGCGAGCTTTGTACACAAAGGAAATGCCTTAATTAAATAGTTAATCCTTCATATTGCCCATACTCTCCAATCTAAAACTTTTGGGGAAATTCTCAAATCACTTTTTATATTTTTCTAGTGGAATCGAGATGGTTTTTAGAGTTTGTTTAATCACAGTCCCTGAGTTCAACCGGAGCTCGATCTTTCACTCCTGGGAATTCTAAGAATCACATTTCATAACCAGCAACTGAGATTCTGGAGGTACCACCTAGTGACCTGGTTCTGAAGTAAAGTCAACAAAAGCTACGTGGGGCTTCTGGTTATTGAGCGGGCTCCCTAAAGTTCATCACTATAAATTTTTTGTTTGCTAATTCCAATTCTGAAAGATTTGCTTTACTGAAGTACTCAGTGTAAGAAGTGAGAGTTTCTGAATGGTAGTGGACTATTTGGTAAACGATATTTGCTTTGAATGCCTAATGATATCTCTCCTTTTTTTTTAATATTTTGTTTACAACATATAATATAACCCAATGATACCTTTATAGATGGAAGTAAATTAAAATTGGAGGGAGTAGTTCTGCACTTTTCTAGATTTGAAACACCAACCATAATCAATCATTTAGTATAGTGAAATTTCCTTACCTACAGTTGAGAAAAATATATTAAGGTGAAAATTTTAAAAACATGGAAAGACAAACTCAATAAAGTTATACTACTACTAATTAACATTTACAAAGCACTTTGGCTATGTTTATTTACATTGTTTCCACTGTTACAATGACAACACATACATGTTTAAGTGTGGTTTAACAAAAATTCTTGATGCTGCTGTTAGAGAGAAATCAGGCCAGACTTTAGCTTCCAAAGGCTGATGGGCTTTTTCTTTTCCAGAATTCTTATATTAATGCAGTTAGTAGTGTGCCTTCATGATATTGCTTACTTGTAAATATAATCCTATGTCAAGGATTTGGAGCCCAAAGGAAGTAGAGCACCAATTTTTGTAAACTTTACACATATTTCTTGGCCTTTATACTATTTCTCTAATAGAGTTCACAAATGGAAGGTCCTGACATAAAAGTACCCTACAAATATATGTGGTTGGGCCTGTGTGCTGTTGCCTTTCACTTAAAAAAATTTTTAAATTATCCTCTAAGATTTAAAAGTTAGGGAATTTCATTTTCGACTTCCATATCTTCTTGAAAAATGCAGCAAGCTCATTAACAATAGGCCCAAATTCCCACAGGGCAGCAATGACCTCAGTAGCTGGCTGGCCCTTGCTTCTGGCTCACCTCTCACCCCTCCTGACCTCCACAGATCCAAGCCAAAGTTGCTTGCAGTCCATCACACGACTCACGCAGTAGTTTGTCTTTCATCTTCCCACCTCCCTCACATTGCTTGACCAGGCAGCTTCCTGGAGGTATTTGAATTTGCAGCTCCTATCCTTAATTGTAATCATAATAATAGTGAACCCTTCCATAGTACTTAGTAGGGCCAGACACTGTCCTAAGTATTTAACATGCATCAGCTTATTTAGTCTTCAGAATAACCCGAGACAGTGGACACTATCAGCATCCCCATTTTAGGGACAAGGAAATTGAGACATCAAGGAGTCGAGAACTCACCCATGGCAACACACATTTCATCTGTAGGGCTATCTGGCTCATGAGCAGGCCCAGTCTGGAACCTGCAGACCCAACCATTAGAATTTATTTCCAGGGCAGCCCTGGTGGCTCAGGGGTTTAGCGCCGTTTAGCCCGTGGCATGATCCTGGAGACCCTGGATTGAGTCCCAGGTCAGTCTCCCTGCATGGAACCTGCTTCGTCCTCTGTCTCTGCCTCTGTCTCTGCTCTCTCTCTCTCTCTCTCTCTCTCGGTCTCTCATGAATAAATAAATAAAATCTTTAAAAAAAATAATTTATTTCCATATGTATTGGAAGGCTCTTCACAAGTACATCAACAGTTTTAAATTCTGTCCATTGCATCTAGAAGACAGTGTCTAGTGAGTGCTAATTTCTTCTCTGAAACACCTAAGAATCAAAATTTTGGGTCCAGATCTGACCCAAGTAGCCTTTTAAGTCTATGGCACTTGATGAGACAAACTGCCCCTTCTCTAAAGCTTTTTTGCTGTCAGGAACTGCTATCACAAAATGACACAGGGACGGTTACACGTATAAAGGCCCCTCTGGAGCTGTGCTGATTGCCTGCACAATGCAGTGCTCCCAGGTTCAAGAATCTGTCTTACTACTTTTTAGAGTAAGACTTATTTTGGTATTTGCAAGCGTATAAAATAAGCAAAATGCTTAATGAAAATTACCATAAAGATGTATGGCAAATACGTATGTCTTACTCTGAACAACTACCAACCACTAACCTCAACTTTTCATTACCAAGCTAAATTCCTCATTTCATGATTATGATTAAAAAAATATACACTGCTGATGTTATCTCGTATCTCAAAATTCCAAGAATCTTAGGCTATTTCCGCCTGCTTAAGATTGAACTTGGAACAGTGAAAGAAGTTCTCTCTTCCATGGACATTACATAACCCACAAAAACTTTACCATGGAGTGGTGAGCCTTTCAAATCAGCATGTCCTTTCAGCATTTTTCCCTCTCTTACGATGTAAGGCTTGAAAATTATGATAAGAAAAGATCTGTATTTCACACGTATTATTTAATTTAATCCAAATGTCAGCTCAATGATACAGCTTTATTACCCCCATATTAAGGCAAGGGAGTGGTATTTGAATCCAGGCCCATCTGATACCTGCATCCCGATTTCCTCTACCGTCTCAGTATCCATCCCGTAATCACCCCTAAATGCTGGTTAGGCCCCAGCCGCAGAAGGCTCCTAAGCAGCCAGTGCCCTGCCGGAGCCCTGGAGGGTCTGCTCTGGACACGCCGCGGTCCACGGGCGGCCCGGAGCCCGGAGCCCGGAGCCTGGAGCCTGGTGCCTGGAGCCCGGGGCCTGGAGCCTGGAGCCCGGGGCCCGGAGCCCGGAGCCCGGAGCCTGGAGCCCGGGGCCTGCGGCTGACAGCACCGCCCGCCGGAGGCCCGCGCAGTACGAAGTTGAGCACGAACAGAAGAAATGCAACCTGCCAGCCCCAACCAACTCGGAAGCACGTTCCAGAGCCGAATCAGTTTAGTTTTGTGTTTTAAATGGGACGGACACATGCGGGCCGAATAGGGGCCAGAGGATTTTGGAGGAGCCAGTGAGAGGAACACGCCGAGAACTAGACGGCAGGATTCTTAGGCTAGAGGTGGAGGCTCCCCATAGTAAGTTCTGGAAGGTGCGGGAAAAGGCCACGGCACGAAGGGCGGATACATTCGTTTCAACCCCTCACGGCTCACGTTTCCTTGTCGACAGCGCGGGGCCGCGAGCGCCCACCTCCTGCCGAGTCCACGGCCCGGGCGCTGCGGGGGCCCCGGGACGCGGCGCGCGCTCGGCGGGGGCGGCGGGGGCGGCGGGGGCGGCGGGGGCGGCGGCACCGAGTGAACTCACAGGACTGCGGTCCGCGGCGGCGCCCGAGGGACGCGGTCCAGCATCCAGTGCACGCAGCGCACGGTGCTCGCCAGGCACAGGCAGCGGCTCGGGCAGGGGCGCCCCGGCAGGCACCTCCCGGCCAGGACGAGGCAGGCGGCCCAGCGCACGAGTCTGCACGCCATGGCTCCACCCGCTGCGGGCAGCGAAGCAGCCGGAGCGGCGGCGGCGGGGGGCGGGGGGCGGGGGGCGGGAGAGGGGGGCGGCCCGGGCGTGCGGACCCGAGCCCGGCCCACGACACGCGGCGCGGCTCCGGGGAGCGGCCCCTGGCCAACGGGCGGCGGGGGCGGCGGGGGGCGCACTGGCTCCCGCGAGGCGGCTCCCGGCGCGTTAGGCGAGCCCAGCCCTAGCCCCCGGCGGTGCCCTGGACGCGCACGTCCTTTATTTACTGAATCGACGCGGAACAGCGTCTCCTTGCGTTCGGCGACGTCAGCAGCTCCCACCGGGCAGGCCGGGTTCCGACCGCAGCTCTAGGCCCCCCTTGCCCTTCCCTGCCCCAAAGTCCGCTTTCAGGTACGGGTTCATTCCCTCTTCTGCAGTCTTCACTCACGAGATCGAGACCAGCCACGTCTGCTGCTTCCGCGAGGGCTCAGAGCCGCACCTGGACCCCGCCCGGCTCGAGACCAGCACGCCCCCGGCACCAGGTGTCGCCGGCCGCGGTCACGGGGTGAGCAGCCCCGATGAGCAGCCCCGAGGGCACCGGCCGAAGACGGACTTCGGGAAGTGCGCGAGGCTTCTGGCCACTCTGGACAGGTGCTTAGGGAAGGTTTTTAGTGCATCCTCAAAGACTAAGATTTTTCAGACATATCTTACCCCTAAACTAGCACTTTAAAAAATGGAAAAGTAGTAGAAAAACAAATTCCAGCTTGGGATGGTCCAATCTTGGTAACAACCCCAGATGACCATGACTGCAGACCTAGTTTTGCCAAACGTTATCAACCTTATGAGGAAAAAGAAATCCATTTGCCTTTCCAGTAGTTTTTCAAGCCCTTAACATTCCACTGTGGGTGAATACTGCCCTCTTTTGGCAAAACGTTCAAACTTAAATATGTGGGGTTTTATTATTTTATTAAAATCCAGAGATCAGAAGAAATAACCTCTATGAAAAAGAATGACTTTAAAATAAACCAGGTATGCTTGACATTGTCCATGCTTATTTTATTTCCTAAGTATTGCAATAAACTAAAAAAGGTAATTTCTTCCTTTCAATCCCATGCCTTACAATTACTATGCTTTTGCCTTGTGCATACAAGTTTGTGCACTGTTTTCAGTTCAAAACACAATTATTAGCTTGTATTCATAGAGCATTTTTCCAGGATAGACTATGCACTCTCTACTTTAGAAAAACCCTAAGCTGCCATTAAATGAAAAAAAATCTGATTACCTCTTGGGATACACGGCTAAGAGCTGCAAGCAAGGCACGGGGAACCCCATGAATGGCACGGCCACTGCAGATGCGAGATTCTTCTCTGGAGTGCCTCAGGACAACCCTCCCACAGAAAAGTATTATTAAATATGTTAAATACTATGAATATATTTTTCAGATGCATCAATATGTTAAGTTAAAGATACACACACGAGTCCAAAAATGAAGGGAAAATGAGAAGTTATTGGCAAGATAACTAAACACCAAAGGCTGGCTCACCTTGATAGTATTTGCTCAACCAAGTAAAAGAAACAGATCTGGGGATAGCAGGGTTACAGAAAGGAGAAGAAAAAGCCTTTTTCCTAAGTGGAGGGTCTTAACTGGAAAACCTCTATTTTCATCAAGTTCATTACGGATGAACTAGAAATAATCCACATTACCCCCTGCCCCCATCCACCCAGAGAACACAAGAAAAACTGCCTGTTTCAAACTTTCTATGGGGAGAAAGGGATTAAAAAAAAAAACAAAAAAAAACACCTCCCTGGAGATGTAGTATTTCCAAATTAGCTTTTAAAATAGAATTTAAAAAGATGCACTAGGTGACCACCAACCCCAAAACATGCTATAGGAGTATCAAACCAAATGGACTTTAAAGTGAAAAATATTAAAGAGGGTTCCCACATAATGTTAAAGGCCCAAACAGACGTAGCAAACCGAAAGTGTAGCATCATTGCATCAAAATATACAAACAAAAAATCCAAACAACTACAATGAACTGACATTCTGCCATCCAAGTGAGAGGTTTTGCTAAAAAACACAAGAGCATACAAAAAAAGTTTAGACTGTATTAGATTTGAATACAATCAAAAATTTGATTCAGAAGACATTTACAGAATACTATACCGAACAACAAAATATATATTCTTTCAAAGGACACCAAGGCATTTATTAAAAATGACTATATATGGGCAATAAAACGAGAAACAAGGTTGCTCTTGTTCATTGCTTCTATTCAATACTGTACTGGAGGTCCCAACCAGCATATCTGGCAAAATTAAAAAAAAAAAAAAAAAAAAACACCCAAAGGAAAAAATAAACTGTCTTTATAAAGATGATTAATCACAAGATGGTAGGATTTAAGTAATGTACAAAAATCAAGAATGGAGCAAAATATAATTTTAACAAACAATGCAATAGCATTGAAAAATACAAAATATTTACACATAAATCAAGACATCTGAAACAGAATTAGGTACCTTTAGTAAGACATTGAATAAGATATAAATAAAAGGAGAGAAGTACCCTATTCATGGATTGGAGGATTCCATATCATAAACATGTTAATTCTCACACAAATTGATTTATAAATTCAGTGATCCCAAAATGATTGTGTAAAAGTAATCTGAGAAGTGGATTGTAATGTCTATCAAAGTCAAATGATTCAAGAATAGCCAAGAAATACCTTAAGTTTAAATTAAAGGAGCTTATCTCACTACAGCAGGAATTATTGTAAATCTATTTAAGACTGTAGTTTTAGCACAGGGATCCATAAATTGACTAACGAAATAGAAAAGAAAATCTAGACACAAAGCACAAACATACAAAAATGTATGACAACACTGTAGATCAGAAGAGGAAAATGGGACTTTTCAAAAAATGGTGTTGAAACAGTTGATCAAAAAAGTAAGAAAAAAGAAAGTATTGTTTCTCACTTTAGACAAAGATCAACAGTATGTGTAAGACTTAAATGTGAAAGACAAAAATCACAACTTTTAAAGAAAATATAGGCTAATATTTTCATGATTCTGGATTGAGGTTGTGTGAAGATGAATGTGACACAATTAAAATTGAAAATTCTAATTCATGAAAGACGCCACAAACAGAATGAGAACAGAAACCACAAGCTAATGAAAGATATCTGTAGTAGATGTAACTGACAATGGGTTAATAGCCAGACTACATAAGGAACCATACAAGCCAATTTCTTTAAAAGAAACTACCCAATAAAACATTTCCAAGACTTGAATGTAAACTTTATAGAAAGGAGATGTAAACCAAGAAACACTCAAAAATGTACAAAACCTCCTTAATAAGTAACAAAGCCTCTATAACACTTCACACTCGAAACAGGCAAAAAATTGCTATCAAATGTAGGTAGGGTTATGGAATAACTGGAATGTTTAAACACTGCAGGAAGGAACATACTGTTACACTATTCAGGGAGATATACTTGCACCATCCATGAAAGTGAATATAAACATATTCTGTGATCCAGTAATTTTATTCCTTGATGCACACCCTATGAAGACTCTTGCACACAATACAGCCACAAGACATGTTGAAGAATGTTGACAACCGAACTATTTGATGTAACAACAAACGTCCATCAATAGTAGAATGAATAATTAAAATGAGTTGTGGATGTAACGTAACCATATACAACATGGAACAATCTCAGAAAGGCAATGTGGAGTGAAAAAAAAATCCTGCAGAATACATACAGTATGATTCCACTTGTATAAAGTTAAATATATATGAAGCCAAATGATATACTGTTTAGAGATTCAAACCTATGTGCTGAAGCTATAGCAAAAGGCAAAGTTATGATAAACACAAAAGGAATACCCCAGATAGTAATTAAGAGAAGATTAAGAAGGGGCACACAAGTCATGGTGATGCCAGTAATCAAATCTAGTAGTAGGTACACATGTGTACCTACATGTACACTGAATTATTATTCCTTGTGTTTTGCATGTATCTTCTAAATATCCTTCACATCTACTTAATACTTAATAAAAACAAATTTAAAAAAAAACCTACACTGTCTTCAGAGGTGGCAACAGTCAAAAGGAAGTAAGATGTCCAAATACAAACAATTGGGTATAATACTTCAAGCATATATCCATAGGTATATTGAGATTTTCTAAATTAAAAAGAAAAAGAAAGAAAGCCAGACTACTGGAGAACAAAATTTAATTATATGCAACTGTTTATTTGAAATAGTTTTCAGTCTTCAAATGATTTCATAGGCTTTGCTTCACTTTTAGCCTCTCAAACAGCTAGAAACCAACACCTAACATTTTTTACATTTTGACCATTATGTATGCTATCTTAATGACATTTTCTTTATTAAGACTGGAACCAAACATGTTAACCAATAAGAGGTGTAGATTTAAATCATCTTCTTGGTAGTAACGGTGCTGTTGACAGTTTGTCAGATTTATCAGATGCTGGACACTATTTCAAGCCATCTCCATCTAGCGATTTGACTTAGGAAAATCATGTTATCTCCCTACCCCTACTTTCTTTTTGTAAAATAATTAGATTAGATTATTTCTATTGTTTTATCTGGCTGCTAAAATCCTTTTAATATAACCCTCATCATTTTCAATTAACTTTACTTCACCTTTATTTGTTACTTCTCCACCTATAAAGCATAATTATCCATACTCAAGTAACCATGAATTAAAAAATACACACAAACCCAAAATATTCTTAATCATTCTAATATATTCCCATTAACAGATAAAAGGGCTTTTCACTTGAATTTTCATTTTTTATTTCTACTTCTTTATTTAAAGTCAATGATAAAGTCACAACTGTAAAATGAATGAATGCATTTAAAAACACAAATGATACATTTCAATGACAAAAAAATATGTAATGATAATGGGAATCTACTGTATACACTTTGCTAAGGTCAACAAAATAAAAGACCATTTGAACAAATCAATCTTCAAATATGTCCTTGACAAAAACTCTCTTTTGAATAGTAAAATCATCATTTAAGAATATTTATGTTTACATAACTGAACACTAGCTCCAAAACCAACAAAGTGTGTAGAGGGCAGCCAAAGGAAGGGTGCTGGATAAAAATACGTAGATACTAGATAAAAATATGTGGGTACCAGGAACTTGATATTAAGCTTCTAAAACTAACAATTTAAAATAAAATGAGTATTCCTAACATGACAATTGTATAAAACTATTTTTTCCTTGATAGAAATGAGATGGGATATTTCTTTATAGTAACAGCTTAGTAATCATCTAAAAAAAAAAAATGTGGAGATACATGTAGCCCCAAGTCACTGGTATAAAACAAATACCTTCTTCCATGAAATTATCTTTCAATTACTAAAATAGTCTAATTTACTTGGGAGAATTCATCCTTAGAATATTTCAGACAGTTATTTTAAATATGTAGAATTACCAGATCTGAGATTTTTGAAACCATCTGTGTTTTACTAATAGTTAAATCTTTCAAGAGCTAATAATCCTTTTACTATACATCAACTGGGTTTCCTTAAATGTATTTGATCAACTACTGAAATAGTGATGCTGGTGGTAGTGATACTCTCAAATTTTTCCTTTTAAAAAATACATAATCCATGTGACACTTCCTTAACAAGGAATGACTGTTTTCAAGGAAAGAAACCAAAAATGGCATTTACTACCTCTTTTATCACTGATAAGCTATAACAGTCAAATGATGGATAGTTTATGTGGTATTAAGAAAAAAGTGAAAATCATTATAATTTTAGCAAAAAAACAAAACAAACCCCCCCACACACACCATGAGAAGTTAAATGAGCACAACATAGGTCCCAAAGGTTAAACTTATGATTCTGAACACAATTTTCAAAGCAAAAGGCATCTACATACAATTTCTGTGAATATCTCATACACTACAAAGATGAATTCAAAGCAAATGTAGGCTAGCTCAGTCCTACCTTGTCAAAGACAAATATTCAAATGAACTAGGAGTTCCATTTGCTAAAGTGCACCTGCTGACCAAATCTGCTCTGGTCCTGCCTCTGAGCACAACCTAAGAAAGAGGCCATTACCCACATTTACTCCCTGTTTGCGCTGTCAACAGTCATACAGAACAATGGGTTTTCTTTTTTAAACCAAATACTGTATAAAGCACAGCGGATAACAGAAAAACCAAACCTAAATATACTATCTTCTAAAACTCCAGCAAGTAAGATAACCTCATTATTTTTAAATACTGAAAATGTAAAGGGTCCACACAAATTAAGAACTGTATTAGGTATATACTTTTTATTTAATACTCACTTGATGTGCTCTTAAAATCTCTATGAGAGAAGCAGATAGTTTCCCCATATCTTTTGGCAATAGATTCAAAAGCAAAAGTAGCAGTGCTGTTGAATTTCACGAAATGTTTTTTGTTTTTGTTTTTGTTTTTTAAAGCTAAATTATTCAGTATCTGTATTGTTATTGCACTCATGTATTGCCCGGAATACTACAGCGACTCAGCAATAGTGATTGCAACAAAGTAAGGTCAGTGGTCTATACGGCATTTGATTTCCTGATTAGAAAAGAAAGTTTTCATAGAGGAAATGCAAACAACTGCAATTCAAAAATCAGTATATGCTTAACAATTATTTAACCTTATACAAAATTAAATGTAAGCCTCAGCACTACAAATCTGTAAGGAACCAGAAAAGGATTTACAGTACACAAATCTTGAGTATTGTTGCATTCCACTCTTGAAGTCACTCTGAGTTAAAACAGCATTTTTTTCCAAGATTTAAAGAAAAATATATTTTATAAAAGGGATTCTTTTTATTTACTGAATACATCATTTTTATTACTAAGACAAAAACAAATTATACTTTTATCACTATAATTCGCACTGATGAAAGAATTCTCTTTTAACTCCTAACAAATGCTACATTTTCAAGACCAAAGGAATTATCAGTAGGCATTCTTTCTTCTTGATCTAAGTTATTTTTCTCTAAAATATGTCAAGTAAGCCTTTAAAGATTCAGGGAGGGGAAGTTTCATGATTTTTTCTCTCAGTAAATTCTGAGGTGGCTCCTCGGGCTTCATGGCTTCACTGTGATCTTTCTCTTCCTCTTCTTTATCTTCTTCCATTTTTTCATCCTCCTCACTGTCTAGAGGCTGAGGAATAAGCTGATTACCCACAAATACGTAAGTATTAATTCTCTGTTTAACCCTCTTTCTTTTTCTTTTGGGTGGAGCCCTCTGAGGAATCCCCTTGGCCTGCATCTCATCATTTATGAAATTTCTAAGTGTACGTCGAATATAAATACGAGCCAAGTCCTGTAGATTCCTGACAGCACAGGGGGCTAAAAAACAAAAACAAAAACAAAACACACACATAAAACATAAAAAAGTAAAACATTATGTATTTGTTCATTTCTTCACAGAACAAAACAAGTATTTCTTAGCAAACATTAGAAAACACAGAAAGTATAAAAACTCTGACGCCATCTAACAAAGACTTCAAGGCACTTACTAAATGCCAGGCCACTATTCTAAATTCTGTGGACAGTGGGAAAGTTTCTATGTACAGATATGTGTATATGTATATTCCCATACCTGCATAAAAATTCTTTGAAAGAATAAATAAGAGCTTAGAAACAGGCTACATGAGAATAAAGTATTTAGGGAACAAGAATAGAAGGGAGTTTTTATACTACATATCTTTTTTATACTTTTTGATACAAAAGTGATCTATTCTACACACTCAAATAAAGGCAACATTTGAGCTGTCTCAGTCTGAGCTTTAAAGCTCTTACACACACACACACACATACACACACACAATTTTTCTCTGTTAATCAGCAAGTAGAACTGGTTCATAGGCAAAGAGACACCACAAATCATGCTGTAAATAATAACCCAAATAATAATAACCCAAGAACACACTGCAGATTTCCTCAATTTATTGATGTTTACTTCTACCGAACACATCACAGTTGGACCCTATCCTGTCGTTTCACTCCTGTCTCCCACAAATCTATAAATGCATAAGCCCTAGAACACACATTCTTCTCTGTAGCCTGTTCCAATACTTTATAAAGAAAGAAATTAATTCTCTATCCCAGTAAGTTTCCATTCCTATGGAAATGAAACCATCATTAAGGGTTCTTCTCAAATGCCTCAACAATATAAAACATAACCCTCCTCCACTTAAACAGCATGAAAAATCTTCATTTATTTTTTATTTCTTTACTTTTGGTAGTCTTTTCTGGATACTTACCTTGGAAACTTTTTTATTATAACCAATGAAATCCTGCCTTCTTTAGTAACTCTGGTACGCGGTTCTCTCCCTACCGTCAGACTATAAGCTCCAGGAGTGAGGGCCACAGCATTTCCTGTTTGTGCTCCCCACAGGGCCCTGGAGGCACTAGGCTTGCACAGTACATCATCCTGTCCAAGGCTCAGAGCACCTCCTGTGTTCTGAACACCAGATCCTATCACAAATTGCATACACCCTGCAGTAGGAGATAGTTTTTGCTTGTTTGTTTTTAAACTCCAGTTTTTCAGACTGATTCAAAGACCTCTTAGCACAGGCCTAAATGGCCAACTACAAAATCTTTTCTTCAAACTATCTTTTTTCAACTCCCTACTGAATACTGGAATAGAAAAGAATTCCAAAGAACCATACTGGATATGCCTATTGGAAACTGTTCTACTGCCTGTGCCTGCCCCCAGCTGTATGAGATGGAAACTGAAACAACATATAACAATTTGAGTTCAAGTCCTGCTTCCGTCAGTGATGAAGTTTTGTGAGCACTGGTAAAAACATGTGACATACCATCCCTTATATGCTAAAATGTGTAAAATACTACCTGCTCTGCCTACCTCCTAAAACTGTTTAAGTTGTTTCACATTCACTCAATACCTAAAGGTAAATGCAAAAAGCCCTAAAAGGTAAATGAGCTTAGCATATTCAAGGAGCTGAAAGAAGGCTAGCATAGATAAAGTTCAGAGCAGGAAGAAACAGTAAGAGGTATAATCATGGATGGCCTTGCAGGCCTTGGTCAAAAAAAAAAACAAAAAACAAAAAACAAAAACAAAAAACGTGCCCTGTTTTGGCCATGCAGCTACTCAAGGGTTTTTAAAAAGCAGGGTCATAATGCAATGAAAATGGCACTCAGGCTCCTCTGTGAATATGGATCATAAAGAGAAGGAGCAGGAGATCAGGTGGGAACACTCCAGTAATCCACCTGAGATCTGACCACACTCTGATGCAGATGGGAGTGAGGAAGATGGCAGTAAAAATGCACAGAAGTGGACAAATTTGAAACACATTTTGAAGACAGGATGGACAAGGGATTGGTTGTAGAATTTTAGCCCATACAAAAATGCTAATGTCAATTACTGACATGACAAAGAGGAAGGAGGAAGAGTGTAGTTGGTGAGAAGAAAATAAAAATTTTGTTCTGTGTTAAATCTGAAATGTCTGTTACATTTCCTGAATGGAGATTTCAGGAAGAAAAACAACAGGGACATACTAATCACCATTTTGGCATGTTATGGGCAATAATACACTTTATACTAAGTGAGGAAAAGAGGTAAAATAACTTGATACCGGTCACAGAGCTCATAAGTGACAGGAGTTGGGATCTGAACATGGACATTTAACTGCAAACTCTATGCTCCTGCCCAACCACAAGCAGCTGAATCATGACCTTGGGACTCAGGGGCAAGGTCAGGGCTGGGGATAGAAATCTGGGAGCCACCAGCCTCTCCCTGAGCACCCAAGAGGGAGTGTAGACAGAGAAGAATGGACTAAGTGAGCTCTGAAAAAGCAGGGGCATGAGGAAGCTGGGAGAATAAATCTATAAAAGAGTTTTAGAAATTATAAAAAAAGCTAAGAAATAGAGCTATAATTAGTCTTTTCAGCTGGTCTTTATTCTTGAACCTCTCTCACATTTTTGGTACTCTCTTTTCACACGTTAATTATGTTCCTCCTCTGCCAACATTGCTATTCCAAGGACACTGTTAGAATTATGAACCTTTCAATCCTAAACTGTCAGAATACTTAACTTCATAAAGAACCAACTAGACCCAGAATGGAAAAGGATTCAGACTTTACTTAAATCCCAAAATAGTATTCACAGGAGCTGCATTTAAGTTTTTCTGAATGATACAAAAACTTTTAGATAATTCTCAGTCCTAGTTATTCAAAAGTCCCCCATATTTTCTATGCTTTAACATTCACTTGTTTCTAATGCTTCCAGTTATGAGATAAGGATTTAATGGACTAGACAATGCTAATCCTGATTGCTATTAAAATTTTATTTTGAATTAAAGCTTTCACTTCAAAATTATAATTAAGGTTATCCCTAACACACACACATAAGCTTTGTTTCCCAAAAGGTAGTCTCATAAAGATTTCATAGGAACCTAGCACTCAGCACTTTCATTTTTATTTATTAATAAAAATTGAAAAGGGCATTATATTTAGGTCAAACTCACAAAAGTGATGATTTGGGGCCATTTTTAACCTTCAAAAACAGCAACTTCATATAGCTCAAAGTGATTCAGTGCCACAATTTCTTAGGTCTCTTTTGTCCCTTGTGACTTATAAGAAATATAGATTTGGCTTCTCATTCCTGACACAGAGCTCTGAAAACACTTGGAATTATCTAAGTGATAAGAGCATAGCAGATTCCTTCCAACCACACCTGAGTTTACATTAATGAGGCAACTTTTGGTAAGCCCCAGAGGATGCTGGGCTGGTTGCCAGGGGAACCAACCATGGGATTAGAGGACTGGAACTTCCACTACCCTCTGGGAGGGGAAAAGAGGCTGGACGTTGAGTTCATCATAAGTGGCCAATCAAACTCTATAAAAAGCCTTAACCGAAAGGGTGCAAAGAGAGCTTCCGGGTTGATGAACACAGAAAAGTACCAAGGAGGCGGTGCACCTAGAGAAGGCATGGAAGCTCTTGTCCTTCTCATAAATCAATCAATTCCAACTGGTTGTGTGTTGGATCCTTTGATAATAAAAACCTGGTAATCTAATAAGTAAACTGTTTTCCTGGGTTCTGTAAGCCACTCCAACAAATTTCTGATTTACAGCCAGGCAATCAGAAACACAAGTGAAAACTCATACTTGTGATTGACTGGTGTCTCAAGCTGGAGGAGGAGTGGGCAGCCTTGTGAGGTAGAGCCCTTTAAGCCTTCAAGGTCTATGCTAATACCAGCTAGTGTCAGAATGGAGTTAGATCACAGGACACCTAGTTGGTGTCCACAAAGAATTGTAGAATTGCTTGGTGTGGAAAAACCCACACATCTGGAATAAAGAAAGATGTACCTACTGGGTGGTGTATAGAGAAAACAGTTTTTCTTTAGTTGGTAGAGAGTTTTTTCCTCTTTCCTTTCACCCTTTCTAAAGGGCCGGCCCTGAACTTAAAGCAGTTGCTTTTTTTTGTTTTGTTTTGTTTTTGTTTTTGTTTTTTTTATAATGTTGTATACTCCTCCAAAAACAAATAGTACTTTAAGGTGAATCAAAAGTAGTGATAAATAAACTTCAGGAAAAGTTCTAACTACATTTTAGTAACTATTTATATGGGCAATTTCACAGCTACAAAATACATTTGGCAAAAGATTTGCACGTGTATGTTTTTAGTTTTTTTGCTAACATTCTTTATTTTAATCCCCTATAATTAATGAAATAATGTTTCTAAACAGAAAGCAATTTTAAGCAAGAAAAGGAAACGTTCTTATTTTCCAAACATCCTATTAAATTTTGACAAATAATATTTTCAGAACATTTTTCATTCTGTGAACATTATTCATAGTGAAGCCTTTATTCTTTATCAAATCATAATTCCCGACTTATTTTTATAAATTTCTATTGGGAGTTGATAATTTTTTTATTATAGAAACTTTCAAGTATACACAAGAGAGTTAATAACAACTTCAACAACTATCCCTTCTAGCTCATCTTCCTTCATCAACACTGCCATTTCCTCTTCCCATCCCTACCACATTATTCTGATGAAAATTCAGACAGGTCATTTAAATACTTCAGAGGCATGATAGATACTTGTTTCTTAATTTAGGCCTGTCTTCCATTCTATGCCTTTTAACCAATTTATCCCTACTTTACATTCACAACCATGTCAATCAACCCAACCAACAACAGTCTTATTAACTACCTAAATCTGTTTATATTGACATCCTTAAAATGAGAAAGAACAAAATTGCCTATTATCATCCATGCCATTCATAACTATGCCATGTAAAATCACACTTATAAAATACAGTTTTCTAAAGGACACTAAACTAGGAAAACTGTCATAATGAGGAATGCTCAGACTGCAACAGTGTCTGTTAGACAGTAACACACCAGTAAATGGCTGATGCACAGAAATGTACAGGGGCTTCTGTAAGGACACTTCTATATCCTTACAGAAACACATCATGCTTATGGTTAAGGTGGGCCATTGTCAAGACCAAACTGTGTTACGATTGTTTTCATTACCTCTCTTTATGTGACTCTCTAATCAGTTATGATAGGTTAAAGAAAACTGTCATAAATAACCTGTAATTCTAATGTCTGGAAAACAGGAAGGAGTAAATAGTTTTGTTATTATTATGCTCTTTGCAAGGAGTTTTTGATAACAAGTATTTGATAACAACAGTATGACGTAGTCTACTGTATAGTATAGCCCATACTATATGGTAACTACATACATGTATATATATATACAGGTATGTGTGTGTACAGTCTAACAAAAAGTATACTTTATTGAAATAATTATATCATGCATGTGAATACAAGTGACAGTTACTCGATTTTGGCGCTAAAAAGAAGTTCCTTTTAGTCCCATAGCACATACAATCACATGTCTCTCTCTGAACAGACAGGAAGGAAGTTTAAATTTAACATTCTAGCAGAGTAACTTTACCTTTCCAATAGAATCAATCTTTTTGATAATCCTTTGGTTGTCTTAATCATTCTTATTTTTAATTTTTCATATACTCCAGTTTCCTTTCATAAGGAAGTTTTGTTTTGTTTTTTAAAGATTTTATTTATTTATTCACAGGAGACAAGAGAGACAGAAACAGAGACATAGGCAGAGGGAGAAGCAGGCTCCCCATGCAGGGAACCCGATGTGGGACTCGATCCCAGGACTCCAGGATCACACCCTGAGTTGGAAGGCAGACGCTCAACCGCTGAGCCACCCAGTCGTCCCTATAAGGAAGTTTTAAGTGGTTTTGTTATGTCATTTTTGTAAGCAGCATACAGTAGCAACAAGTATGTTTGGAAAAAATGGCTGATTAACACTTTCTGAATTGTGAAAGGCTCAAAAGTTTTTTAGAACTGAAGGCCTGATTTCTTTCTAAATGAGATTAAAATTAAGAGCACCGTGTCAGAATTTATGAATCTTATGAAAATGAAGAGAGTGGTCAATAAGTCTCCTTTGATGGCAGCTCCTATTAGAGAAGAATGCTAGTAAGCCCTGTCCTGGGCTTCTGGGGAAGAGATCTCCCTGTCACTGACATTTGCTGCAGAGCTACCTGGGTCTCTGCATCACAACACACCTTCTTCCCCAAGGCAGGAGGAGTGGCCTATACAGTTTGTGTGTAAAAAACATCTGGTCATATGTGGCTCCATCCTTTCCTTTCTCTTTTCCTCTGTTTACAAGCATACTCATTAAGCTCTGCTCACCTGTACTGACAGAGTAAGCCTACACGATGGGAGGTTGCCCAGCACTGCCTTAGCTGGGTGGATAGTCAGACTACGTCTATTAGAAAGTAACACATCAGTAAATAGCTGGTGCACAGAAATGTACAGGGGCTTCTGTAAGGGCACTTCAATACCCTTACAGATACACATTATGCTACGATTTAGTCAGGCCACTGTCAAGACCAAACTATGTGACAGAATTGTTTTCATTACTTCTCTTTATGACTCTCTAACCAGTTATGATAAAGAAAACAGTCAAAAATAACTTGTAATTCTGACATTAAGAAAATAGGAAGGAGAAAAGAATTTAACATGCAGACCTTAGCCATATTCCCCCATCTACTTTTGTAGGTGATAAAAGTGACATTTCAATTCCTAGCTATCTGCCCACCAAGTCCATCTCTCCATTGGTAAGAACCTGAACAGGGACAAACAGACCACAAAAATCACAAAGCTCAAAAGAAGAGAAGATGAAATGAAAATAAAATTTAAAAATTAAGTATAAAGCCAGGTTCCCTGAAATAGATTCATTATTTTAAAAAGATTATTTATTTATTTATTTATTTATTTATTTATTTATTTATTTGAGAGAGAGAGAGAGAGAGAGAGAGAGAGAGAGAGAGAAATATCACATGGGGGAGAGGGAGAAGCAGACTCCCCCACTGAGCAGGGAGCCCGATGAGGGACTTGACACCAGAACCCTGAAATCATGACCTGAGCCGAAGGCAGACACTCAACCATATGAGCCCCTAAAATAGATTCATTTAAAAAGCAAATTAAAGGAAGAAGTCTACCATGGTAAAGTTCATTTTTGGTACAGAACTTTACTTACTGATTTTCAAAATCATAAGTCACAAACCAATTGAAGCTACTCTCATCTCTTTGTCTTTCAACTGCAGTAAGTTGATCACTCCCTTTCTTGAAATAGTTTTTTTTTTCTTGGTTTCCAACACAAACACCTCTCTCCTCACTCTTCCCACTCCTATAGCTTAAAATGTCTTTTTTCATTGATGATTTTTAATTTATATCTCCCTCATGCAGTAGGTTTGTATCTACTTGACTACCTGACACATGCATGCCAACAGAGAACTTAAATGTGGCCAGAATAAAGTATGTGATCCTCCTACACCTATTTCCAAACTATTCCATTGCCAGTCTTGCAAACAATGGTACCACCAAATAAATGATACTACTACTCAACTACCTATTCAAGGTAAAACTTTACATCCTCCTTTTTTCTTTACCACCATCTTCCATGAAGTCTACTATTTTTCTCCTTTCAAACAACTCTGTCCACACCAACACTGATTTTCCCTTTAAGTCTAGTATAATCTATCTTCTATACTCTAGCCAATGACTTTCAACTACCCTGAAATTTATTTCTGGCCTTGGAACAACCAAGTTCCTTGCAGCCCAAATAAAGGCTTTTGTGTTTGCTGTCCTACTGTACAGAAAATGCCAACAAACTTAATATAATAAATTCACAACTATAATTAATAAATTCATGTTTTCTTTGACCTGCCCCTTCTTTTCATATGTCCATGAAGGCAGCTAACAGCATCTGGTGCAAGGTAGGAGGAGCTCCAACCCACCTCCATAAAAAAGTTGAATAAATTTATTGAATATATTACTGCCTACATATTTACTTCTTCATAATTATATAGTCCATTAAATCTCAAGCATAAGAGTTGAACAATCTAAGCCACATTTCAATCAGAAAGGACCAAGAGTTACTTACGGAGTCCTACAGAATCTGGTTTGCCATTATCATTCTTACTTGGTTGTACAAGTGGAGCAAATGAAACAGCAAGGATGTTTTTACTTTCCCAAGTGTTTTGTCCAGTTCGCATAATTTGTGTTAACTATTTAAAGGGAAAAACAGAAATAGAATAGCTTAGTCCTGGAAATGTGATCATCTTATAGTCACAATTTTGCTTTAACAAAATAAATGCCAATGGTTGCTATAGTCACTTCTATTTGAATGCAATCAAATTACTTTCATTTAAATACTTACCATAAAATAATAAGGAATGACAAATATTTGCAGCTCTAGAAAGATAAGTCCATGTAAGTAGATCCAAATATGGTCTAGTGACTCATAATATTATATTTGGGCTCTGACAGCTTCTGGGGGTCTTATTTCAATCCACACCTGCCAGGGGCTCCCAAAATATATGTCTCACATAGGTTCAGTTGTTTGGTTAAAGCACTATATTAATAAAACCATGTTCTGATTATTGTTCCAAAGAGTCAATTTCTTGGTCTTCCATGATGGTAAAAAAGGCAGATTCTAATTCTAATCTCAACTTAGTATTTCAAAAATAGATTTAATTAATCACAAGAGGATTAGAAGTTTACCCACCTGGCAAAAATCCATCCCCAGTCCTTGGGAAAAAAATATTAGCTCAGTACATGGCTTGATCAAGTTGAATTAATACTTTCAATTTCTACCATAAAAGTCAGTGCATTATATTTCAGATCAGTATAATAGTATATAATTAATATTTAATAAAATACCAATGGGAAGCCATATCTTAAATGTTTGAAGATATATCTTTAACAGAAAACAGAAGATTGTTCATCTGGGAGTCTCAACTCCAGAAGCATTTGAGTAACTTTTTTCCAGGAGTGTTTTTTAATGAATGTTTTATATTATGTCTTTTTAATAACTGACAAACAATTTGCCACAGAGCACAGTACAAGGTAATGGCAAAAAACTTAACTGCAAATAACATGCTGTGATGTTAAGGGACTCCCTAAGATTATAAACTCCAAAATGATCAGGCAAGGTCCCAGTTGTCTTACACAATTTATCTTCTACTGTATAAACCACAAAGCATTTTAAACATCTCAAACAAACTTAGGTTAAAATGAGTATTACAGATTTTTTTTGAAATGCATTTTTGTACATTTTTTTTGCATTTTTGTACATTTTTAAAGTAATTTCCTTTTGAAAGATCCACCCATTTTTTAATACATCAGTATTTTCATGCATTTATTATACCTAGTAATTCTCAACCGAAGGCAAGCAAATATTTTCAAGTGAGTCAATGTAGTACTAAATGAAGAATTAAAAATTTACTTGTTTCTTCAATAGATTTAAGTAGTCCAAATCAAATCCCAAATATATTTTCTTTTTCTCATGTTCAGAGAACTAAAAAAATGTTTGAAACTGAGCAGCTAGTAGAGATTATTACATCCAACTGAAACAAGCTCCAGGTAAAGAAACTGTAGGAAGAAACGACTTGGCAAACACCATGTAGGTGGTAGCTAAGCTCTTGGTGAAAGACCAAATCTCTTCAAATCCTAGTATAAAGAATTTCTTCTATATCTGCTTTGGTTCAGTAATTAAGACTCCATTTCAAGTTTTGATCTATGGCGGGTACTTCTCTAAAAATTAAACCTACTTTTTACTGATTCCATTTCCCACCTTAAGCTACTGTGTTTAAGCAAAGGACAGTAAAGTTACCTGATCTTCTATAGGCATGACTAGAATGCCTCCAACTTTCAGTAATATTTTCATGTAGTTTTCATGGTCTTTCTGGACACCAGCCCCACAATAAATTCGATCATACTGATGACTGTCAGATGCTATCTGGAGGCAATTACCAACCACAAATGCAGGTTCACAGAACTCAAATCTGCATGAAAAAACAAATATATTTTAATTCATTTAAATAAAATATTAAATCTAAAAAAATTAACATAATTCAGTTTTTTGTAACAGTGAAGTTACCAAAATTAATTTTAGGATAAATATCATTATGAAATTTGATTTAAATATCATATTTATGAAGCTTAACTGATCAAATATAGTGTTTTATCATCAATGATAGAGTGCACATGTTTACAAAACATTAACCTATTTTTTGCCAAACTGAAACCTCATTTAGAGCTTAAAAAAATGAATATAATGAAAAGCCCTTCATGATACCCATCTTATGATGCCCCACAAATGACATATACTAAGGATGAGAATCACAAGGGTCAAACAAACAAGATTCACCTTCCACTGCCCTTTCCAAAAAAAAAAAAAGCTGACAGGCCAGTGTCAATGGGAAGGGCTCATGCAGTATTCATCTCTGTTTGATATTTTTGCTATGGCTAATAGTGGAAAGTTTTGTCAGGAAAAGACATCAATGTCCTGACCACATACCTTAGCAACCACTAAGATTAGGGAGATTTTCCTTACAGATTTTAGCAGAGCTATGTTACAGGATTGTTAGAGGATGTTACTGCTGCTTTGTGATCTCCCTATGCAACAAAAGGAGATACTGTTTTCAAAGCAAAGGCATTTTATCCAGGCCACCTGTTCCTGGTTACAGTGTTGGTTCATGGTATATAGAGTTATGCTTTTACAAACTAACCTATTTAGACTTCTACTTTATTCCTTAAATTTTAACAAATTGGAAAATAGTTACTAACATGTAACATTAATTAAAATCCCAAAGCACTAATAAAACATGTAATCTTTTAAAAAACTAACTCATGGAATATCCTTTTACTTTTAAGTTAATTAAAGTTAATATGACCACACAGCAAAATCAGGCTATTATTTGAGAATGAAATAATTTATATTAAAAGTTTCGGCATGCAGTGAAAAATGACACTGATTGAATCATAATCATTTCTGCTTTATAAAACATATCCTGCCCTTTAGTAATTAATAGACTTATTACATAACAAGTTTCCATTAAAATTCACTAAAACACAGACACATTATCTTCATTAATATTTAAAGAAGAATTTACCAGAATTATGCCGTTTTCAGTATCCTGTCTTCTAAGTGGAAGGGTCAAGGGTAGGGTGGGAAGGACTGAGGGGTTAGGGTGGGGTGAGTAATCTGTGTATACTCTCTTTTCCACACCCACATACTAGGGTAAGTCCATGCCTCATTTTTCCTTTCAGTGCAACTGCCTCCCTGCTAGTCACATTTTTCAAGTCCCTTCCATGGTTTTGTTCCCTACTGTACAGGATAGGGTGAAGTTTCCTTATAGTACCACATGGGGCTTTTTATGACCCTACCATCAAACTGTCCTGCCAGATTCATTTCCTGGCTCTGCCTCCCCTGCATACCCCCTTCTTCCTGCCAAACTATGCTGTAGCCAGACTGACTTACAGTTGACCCTTGAACAAGGCAGAAGTTAGGGGTGCAGACCTCCTCCCTCAAACATCCAAGTATAACTTATGACTCCGCAAAAACCTAACTACTAATAACCTACTGTTGACCAGAAGCCTTACTAACATGAACAGTTGACTAATAGATATTTAGTATGTTACATGTATTATATACTATATTCTTATAATAGAGCTAAAGAAAATATTAAGAAAATAAGGAAGAAGAAAAAACATATTTATAGTACTGTGCCATAAAAAAAATCTGCATTTAAGCCATCCTGCACAGTTTAAAACTATGTTGTTCAAGGGTCAACTGTGTGCTTCTAGTTGCTTAGTGAAGTATTACAAAATGTTTTGGAACTCTGTATCTGTGTATATATGCTGTTCCTTTGACTAAAATTCTTCCCATGATAAACGCCTCCTATCCCTTCAAGATACAGTTCAAATACCAGTTTTAGTAATGAAATCTTATCCAATTCTGTTTTAACAGTATCTCATTCTTGCTACTTGCATAGTACACAGGAAAGTATAAACTTACCTAGGTTAGGGACCATACTTAAATTCCTTTTAAACTCAAGACTATGGTACAACCTATGATTGTCTAAAATATGGCCAAATTATAATTTCTTGACTTTCAACTAATCAGATAATGCAGATCATGTGGTTTAATCACTTCACCAAACTCACAATAAGCATTCTTTAAAATGAAAAGGACTATTTTCAAGGAAGTCTATCTAAAAATATTTATTCTTATAAAAATTCAACTTAAAAAATTTAATTTTATAATAATTTAAGTCAGTCTTATTTTCAGGATGAATATGAGCAGGGAATTTATTTTTAAAAAATTAAATTATTAAAACTTCTTTTAGCAAGTCTGTTAAATCAACTCAAAAATATGCTTATGGTTTTAAAATCTGTCTACTTGTTAAAAATACATGATAGTTTACAGAAGTATGATCTAGGACAACACCATTCCAAGTAAACACCTTACAATTAAAACCACTTCTCAGATTAATAATATTTTATACATCCTTATCACAGCAAAATTAATTAGAAAGAATTTAGTGCCTGATTTTAAAATCAAATGTGTGATTCTGGTCAAATTTCCTTATACTACAAATGAGCACAATCCATTAAGTGAAATATTATTTACTGAGCACCAGTTGTGTGTAAAGATTGAACATACACTGGGAAACAATCATGCCTACAGTTAGTGAAAGAGATAGATGAGCATCAGAGAATCTCAGGAATAAAGATTTAAACTATGATAAATGCTCTGAAGGAAGAGAATAGGATTCTTTAAGACTGACAGTGTAAAGAAATGGACAGACCTAGGGAATCAGAGAAAGCTTCCTTAAGAAACAACAAGTTGTGAACTGAAAGATGAGACAGGGTAATCTAGAGCTATATGGTAGCCGAGATGGTAGTCACTAGCCACATGTGGATATTGAGGTTTTAAAATGCAGCTAGTCCAAATTGAAATGTACTATAAGGATAAAATTCACATGGGATTTCAAAGATTTAGTCCAAAATAAATATTAAAATAGCTCAATATTTCTTTTATACATATGTGTATAGCAGTGAATATGCGTGTGTATGTATGTGGATATGTATTTCAGCCACATAAACTGAAGATGCTAAATACCCTTCTACTTATCACCAGTAACTAGAAGCTTCAAATACTTTCTCCTTAACACAATCTTCCCTTTGAAATATTCTCCTGGTTTTCCTGCTATTTACGTGAATATTTCTTCTGAATTTTAGATGTATCTCCATTACATATTATAGTCCTCAAAATATATTTACTGAGTGAACCATATAAAAAACAAATGTTTTGTCAATTTTTCCACCTATCAACTTAGAACATGAACCCAAAATAAAATCTCAGGACTAGGAGAGAGACTTGCCCAGAAAGTTACAGGAAAAATATGTGCCTATGATACTTTCTGTATCAATATGATGGTTCTTGTTTTATTAAATTAGTCACTATAGAAGCTGTAACTTGACAATACAGAATACAGTTTTCTCAAAATGCAAAAAAAAAACAAACACAAAAAAACACAAAAACCCTCAAATAATTAAAAAAAAAATCCTTGCCTTTAATGAGTCAGTCAACTGTCCTATAACTGAAAGGCACTTTTTTGGGCCCTCCTGAAGACCTTAAATAAGCCACCATAACTTTAGGAAACAATTTAATGCTTTCTTTCCCCAGTAATGCAGATCAAAACAAGTATATGTGCTTCCACTTAGGGAGAATTACAAAAGATAATTACACTGAAAATCAAATCTCTAAATCTATAAATTTCTACTAATGCAAATGGAACATATATTTCTAACAAATACATATGGGATCCTTACACTTTCATTTAACAGTCAAATTAACTTCCTTTGAAAGAATATTCAAATCTGAAAATTTAATAAAACTTGAGATGTTCCTAAGGACTGGACTATTTCTAGATACAAAATAGTAAAAAAAAAACTTCAAGGAAATAAATAAAATTGGAGAACACTGTAATATTTTTAAATGTTGGCACTAAAACACCTAGAATATATTAGAAAATTCATATGCCAAAGACATCACAAAAAAGTTGTAACACTACCAATTTAGTAGTTATTAAGGAAAACATCTACCATAGATAGTGTTCCATCTGGGGGTTCTTTATTGTAACTATGGCTTGGTCTTTTTTTACCAGTAATACATGAATCCTTCACATTAGTAAAGAACACAAAACAATGTGCAAACTGCATACCATTTTATGTATATGTATACACACACACACACACACACATACATACATACAAATAAATGGGTAATGGATTATCTTTCCTAATAAAGGACTTAGAGATGAGCTTAAATATTTTTAACTAGGTACATAGTTGAGGATCTTAGACATTTTGTATTCTAATATTAAAACTATGGCTTATTTTTTATAACAGCATTTCACAAAAGTATACCAATTCCACAGCTAATAATACTTTTTGATAAAGTCGATGATTAAAAATGTTTAGGCCTATGTTTTATGGATATGCTCCTACCCATGTCAGATCACGCTCATGCTGATATTTGCAAAGAACTAAACAACTGACTGGAGATATGGATGAGGGCTACCGTGTTATCAAGAGTAAATTACAACTCCTACTCAGACTTCCACTGTAGACAGAAAAATAAAGAAAACATTTTCTTCCATAAGCTTTCACTATCTTCTGAAAGCTGCATCTCACCTAGGTTTCCACAAACCTCTATAGAGGCAAAGGACATATTTTTAAACCACAAATACAAGTTGGATATAATCTGGAAGACTTTAGCAATAAACTAATCAGAAGTTTTCACTTTATTACAAAATAGTACTACACTATTTATAGATCTATATATAAAATCTAGGTTAAAAATAGTGAAAAAGAAAATCCAAATTTCATTTTTTTCACATTGACCACAAACCTGAGGGGGAGAGGAAAAGCAAGAGGTGTACCAAAATGGCATTTCCTATGTGGTTATTATTTTACTCATGAAAGTATGGTTCACATGTACTTGCCCTAATTTTTATTCTTAATTTAGAAAAGTTCATTAAAATTTTATGACTGTTAGTAAAGTGAAAAGTAGCAATCATTTTTATTCTTTGAAGAAAATTTCTCAAACACAATTTCCCAGATGGAGATGACTCACGTTCCTAAATTACACTGAATTATCCTAACAATGTAAGTTATCTGTATACAAAATAAACAGTTCTGAAATGTGTGTAATAACTATAAATTAATTCACTTTAGACTTATAGTTTGTTTGATTTAAATCTGAAAATTTAGTAATTGTTTTTAGACTCTTATGCAGAGGGAAAATATTTGACACACTCTTACTAAAATGTAGACTGGAAATCATTTGCAGAAAAATATAGAGCACATATTATCTTGGTTTTCAACATGAACACTTGCCCAAAAGACCACCGGGATTCTCATCACTTACCTTAGCAGTGGTTTTCTTTATAGGTGCATGTTGGAATATCTTCGTCTGGAGACGGACAGATGATTTCCTTCACAGCAGGGACCTTGCCAACTTGCCCATATAATTCTTTTGATAAGCTGCTAGGAGATCAGGGTGACCTAGCCTTGCCCTGCAGCTTCCCTCTTAGACGGATAGTCTAGGTCTAGGAGCTGACTGAGAGTAGAAAAAACAACATTCCCCTTCAATACACTGTTGAAGTGGGGGCTGAAAATTTGCACACCTAGTTTATCATGTGCCACAGGATGCTGTCATTGAAAGTTTAGACAATTATTCCAATGGAATAAAGGATTTCAAGGTCATTGGAAAGAATCCTACCTTGTTCTCATTCCTCATCCAAAACAATCTGCCAAATGAATCACAGAAACCTTTTTCTTAAAACACTTTGTCAAAATACACATTTTGGGTTTTAAGAGCTATGACTACTTAATTAAAACAAGACAAAACTTCAGAATTTTCCATTGGGAAGAAAATCCAGGGAAACATTATCTCTTGATCTCCAAATGCAGTTATACTACTCAAAAACTCTTACAATCAATAATTAAGCTATAGTATAAAGCAAAATTTTAAAAATCAATTACTTTACCTTTTCAAGTGTTTTCCCTTCCAACTGCACCAAACTCATCTCAGAATAATTCAAGCATTATTTAAAGCAAAGTGTTAAGAGTAAGTAAATACAGTGTTCTTCCATTGAGTGAAGCTTTTGGAAAATCCATAGATCAAAAACAATCTCTAAATGCTTTATAGGAAATGTGCAGGTACATCACATAAAAGTAAGCCTTCAGTATTTCAACAATTATTTCCCCTAACAATGTGTTTGAAGCCATCCAACTTTTCCCAATGCCATTTCTCATTGATGGAAAAATATATAATTGATAAACAGCCCTGATGACTATTCTCAAGCATTTCTGTTACCACCATTTGAATGTTGGTCACGATTAAAAACTGTTCAGGACCTGTAATAACTGTTATAAAACTAACATCTGAACATTATTGGTGCATCAAAATATTCAAATATCTAAGAAATATTTTGAAATAATGTTGAATATGTAGTCACAGATAACAAAACTATTTCAAGTATGCATAATTCTCTTAAAGATGAAGCAGGACTACTCTGCTGATAAAGTTGACAGAATATAGAAGCATTTAATTTTTCCAATGCAAATAAAACCACATGGGAAAAAATGAACCTATAATTAAAGATAAACTTAGGCCACCAGATACTGTCATAAATCAATTAAACAAATCTTCTAAAACACAGAAGAGTATACTAATTGTGCATTTACCTTAAAACTTATACCTCAACTAAATTTGAGGACTACATTGCTTCTCTGAGTCATCTGTGCCCTCAAAAGTAACTCACACCATAAGTGAGTTTCATTAATGAACAGGGTAGGTATACTTTGTAATAAAAATGCTATCATGCATTTAACCATGTTAACAGCATTCCTTAATTCTAATATAAGGGAAGTAAATGATGAAAAAATAAGTGCTGCTTCAACTTTTGTATCTTGGGCTAAGTTGCTTGACTGTAATTCATGGGGAGCAGCTTACTGCTGGGAAGAAATATTAGAAGAAATCAGTATTTACATTATCATAGCTAAATCAGAACTAAATAAAAAGGCTGGGTTAATGAGGTCACAGCTTGTCTATTCCTCAGTTTTCCTAGCTGGGCAATGTGGACATCAATACAGCCTCTTGGGCTGTGGATTAAGCACTTAGAATGAATGGTACATGGTACTTAATGAACAGACAATACATATTAAGTGCTATTATTTTTTATTACCTCATTACGGTTTTCAGTACTCCTATCATAACTCAGTTATATGAAAAATTATATAGAAACAAAAGTCCTCCCCATTTGAACAGAATGAAAATCTTCAAATAAATCAGACTACGCTGCACTCATTTTGCTACTGATGTTAGAATATTTCCAAAGTCAGCTAACAGTATCCTTGAAAGGGAGGGGAGATAGGAACGACCAATCTCTTATAAGGAAATGGCACACTCCAAAACATGCATTCCAGAGTGCTAAGTCAACCTCATGCACAGGTACACATGTAAGTACATAAACATTGCTATAAACAAATGCTATACCAAACACCAACTCATTTGCAAAGTATAAACTGGATAAAGGTTTACAATTCAGGCTACTTTAACTAACTTATTCTTCCAAGTTACTATAAACTGGCGAGATTATTTTGCTTACTGCTTGAGCACAAATACTGATAATAACTTGACCTTCTCCAAACTTCTTCCCTTATGAAAACCAGACACTGAAGGGCCTTTAAAACCTAGGCCCAAAGACTTGTCTAAATCAGAGTGGGCTAAAACAAAGGTATTCTAAAGAGTCTGTGTGAAGAGCAGAAGTGAGGGCAGCCTGCTGCTTGTTTCTGTAAATATAATGTTCGTAGGACATCTCACCCCCATTTCCTTCCATGGCGTCTAATGCTGCTTCTGCATTACAATGGCAGAGTTGAGCAGTTACTACAGGGACCAGTTAGCCCAGGAAGTCCAAAATAGTTACTAACTTTTACTAGAAAAGTCTTGCCCGTGTTTAGGAAGACCTTTAAAATCAAATGTCAGTTTTATAAGGAAATTTCAGCAAATCTGGAAATGCCACAGGTAGAGCAAAGGGAAAAGCCATACAAGAGAGCTCCCCCTTCGTGCCCATCTCCAAATACAGTAAATTCAGAGTAGCCTCTTCAAATTATTTCATTTGCTGATACAGGAGTATGGCATGGAAAGAAAAGTAAAATGCATACATTATAATAAAGATTCTTTCTCCTAAAAGAAAAAAATACTACTTTCAAGACTCAGGAACCAAGTTTGCTTTATAAAGTACACACAAAAACACACATTTGTATTTTTTAAAAGGTTACCTTACCTTACATATTTTAAGGTTGAGTTTATAGATTCTTTCCCACCTACTATATTTGGAGTTCACTATGATCTCCAATAGATATATGTAGGAAAATTTTAAAGATGCAATTTAAATCATAAGTGACATAACAATACTTTTGAAAAAAGAATTTATTAAAATAGATCCAAACAAATAGGATAAGACTGGAAGGTATTAGGTTTTAGCTATCTCTTCTCTGTGTTACACATGATCAAGAATAATCTGGTACTGAAGAATACAAAAATAGATATTAATTTAATTAATATTAATTAATTAATAATTTACTTTAGATATTAATGTAACAGTTACTTTATATTTTGTTAATTAAAATATGTATTTTGATGACCTGTATACAATTAAATATAATGAAACCACTTGGAAATGGGATTTTTAAAATCACTTTGGCAAGTTTTTCAAATTCAAAAAACTGATTATAAATAAAAATATCATCCACAAACATGAAGGAAAACTGCTAGGAAATCATCAAAACACTAGAATGGACACTATTATAATTTCTGTCACCAAAGCCAAATAATATAAAAAGACCAAAAAAGGAGTCCAATGAGTTAAGTCAATGACTTTACTAAGCTTTCAACCACTACTTTATGCAAAACAAAACATTTTCCCAGTACTTACTACACTTTGTATGCAAGATACTTTTGTAATCTGAAATATTTAACCAATACTTCACATTACTTGAAAACCAGAATAGATAACATTTCCAGAACTAATTTTTTCAGCCTAGTTTATTAATGCATGAATCTGTTTTAAAAACAAGTTGCAACACTTCAGAAACAACTATATTATAAAGCCTGAGTATTTTAACTAAAAAAACAAGACTAATGAAAATTATAAAGAAACATTTAGGTCATGTCACACTTTTTATGATTCACCCACCATTTTATGAATAACAAATCTGTATAACAGAGTAACAACAAAACTCAAGAAATACAAAGAAATCTGTTTTACAATTATATGGAAACAATTTTAGAATTTTTCTTTAAATTGAGACACGAATATGTAGTCTTCAAACTTATCTGTTATGGATTATTTAGCATGTAAATTTCATCAACATAGAAATGCTTTGAATAATGACATATTTTAGTTATTTCCCAGGACTACGCCCATTTGCCACCAATAAACTTGAGCTCCAACGATACTTGTGTAGAGGTGCTTCAGTGATTCAAGGTTCACCCTTGAATGTGTTCTGCCTGAAATGTATTACTATCTAATATATAATAAACCTTATGATAGGCGTAAACATTGGCTTTTACTAATAGTACTTTTCTAAGTGTATTTCTAATAGTATATTTTCTAAGTTCAAATGTATTCAAAAAGTCCTTATGTGTATACTGTTTCAGCATCAAAATATAATAGGAATTCAATAAATTCAAAATTCTACAGTTCTAAAAACAATATAAAAAATATTCATGTCTACATCCTAAGCATTTAACATGCTACCAATCACCAGACAAAAATACTAAACACAAAAGAATGGTAAAATTGAATACCAATTTTTTATAAAATAACAGCTAAAAACTTTTTTATTTCTGTCAAACAATATGCTACTCTTGGAAAGAGAATATGAACCAACACGGTAAGCACTTGCAAAATGATTCAAAGTGTGAATTAAATTTTAATTATTTATAAAAACAAGCATAAATAAAAGATGGTGTTCAGCAAATTGATGCAGAAAATTCAAGTAGCCTGCTCAAACACATTGAATTAATTAGAACAAAATAAACCTGATCATTTTCAAAACCTGAGAATTTTCCAATTCTCTCAAGCCTGTCTGACTGAAGTCTTTAATAACCCAATTACAATCACACTTATCTATACACAAGACCTCCCCTTCCCTCTGTAACACCAAGGATTTTGCAGCAATTCTGTTCTTCAACCAATCAAGTGCCACACGGGCAAAGGGCAAGGGGCAGGAGAGAAAAGGCAGAGAAGGGGAAGAAAAGGAAAACATACTCCAGCAGACATTCGCAGGGTCTTTTCTGTCCTTAGCGGTACTGTCTCAAGCCTAAAACTCTCCAGAGAAAAGCCCTCAGCCCTGATTCAGACTCACAAGTTTCTCACCTTTCATGGTCATGGCCAGGGTCTAGAGGTGAGTGAAGAAAACCCACTCTTAACAAGCCGAATTGGAACTCTGGTTTTGTAATAAAACTTTGCTATCTAAGGTGACTGGGTTCTAAGCTAGTGTTCTAAGCTTTTTAAGACTTTCTTTCTTTAAAAATATCACTAGTTGGGAGATATAAATGTCCTCAAATTTTAAATAATCTCACAGAGTTCATAGACTTTAGCAGAAGACACCTTTGCTCCATAGTTCCATCATTGCTGAATTTTAGAACATTACACACCAAGAAGACTCTCCTGCCAGGCTAAGAACCAACATCTGTGCAGTATTTCTTCAAAAATACAAGTTCAAAAAAAAAAAATCGTTTTCTAAAAAATTGCTCAAACACAACCCTATCAAAAAATATATCAATGTATTTCTATAATAACTAACTTTAGCTATATTATAAGGTAATTGAACATTTTAAGAAAGCCCTTTGTATGCTAACAGGTATCCCTCTTATTTTATGAATAAAGAGGGAAGAACTATTAAATTACCATTCCAAAGGCATAAAACCTGTTCCAGGACAAAATTTTCTAATGCCAGAATATTGTATTTTCAGAAAAGGTACTTGTATGATATTTAATGATGGGAATATTACTCTAATTACTAGGAAAACTGCTAGGAAATCATCAAAACACTAGAATGGACACTATTATAATTTCTGTCACCAAAGCCAAATAATATAAAAAGACCAAAAAAGGATCATAAAGTGATAGTAATACAGAATTAGAAGTGATTTATTTGTAATCTACAGACTTACATAGAACAAAAATTATAGCATCAAATAATTTTTCTAACTTCATTTTTCAGTCATTTTATACACACTGATTTTTGCTGCATTCAACTGAGCAATTCAGGTCAATAAACTAACAGCACTGAGGAAGAGACATGTCAATATGTATCTACTTATCAACTGCTTTCAAACCAAAACTATAGATAAGAATACTTACTTATCAAAGCTATCACTATTTTTGATGAAGCTCTCCAATTTTTCCTTGGCATATTCCACCACATCTGAATGAAGCTCAATCCCATGATTTATTCCAAAAGGACCTGCAATTGTAGCAGCAGCATTTTTATAAAATATATTTTTATTTATATACATATATATATAAAATATGTCTTTACAGAGCTTTTTTAATTTCTGCTCATTTATCTACCACAAGAGAATTTAAAAGGCTTAAATATGTGCACGTCTACTGGCCAGACTTAAAAAGCTGAATGGAAATCTCACTATTTACATAGCTTTAATTTAAAAAAGAAAGAAAGAAAAAAAAAACAAAACAAAACAAAGACTAAGTTACAGAGAGTACTCTCAGGGGAGTAGCTTATCTGTCAGGACAACATTGACAAAGAAATAATCATATTCCTATATACAGTAAAAGTTCATTACCATCACATTTTTCACTTACCATTTGTTAAAAGTTTGAGAATTCTAAAATGCCTGAAACCATGTGTTAACACAGATGCTATAGAAGTATCTCACATCACTCCATTACATACTAAATTCTTGGAGTGCCAAGACCACATTCTAAGCCTTTAAAAGGAGCTCCCAATGTCTAGCAGAATGTGACCACTGAGACACTTCATTGCAGAGCTGATTTTACTTTCCTGTTCTAGCACACTTCACTTAGTATTTCTTTTTACCCATAGCTATGGATAAGTGACATTCTAGGAATGAGGAAAAGGAGAGCTCTCTCAGCCCAGGAAGTGGTCGTGGTATAATCGCTGAGAATATGACCAACGGGATTCACATTTCCTAAAGCTACTGTGCATTATTGCCTGCCCTAGGATGTACATGAAAGTAACACACAATCTCATCTAGTTAGGCGAGTTGCTTTTGAACTTCCAAAACTGAGCCAAACAGGGTTTTCCACCCTATATTTTTGTTTTATTTTTATTTTGAAATTGGTCTCCTAGGAAAAAGTGTGTGTATGTATTTATTTTCCTTATCTTATATGTACTTATTTTCTGTATCTTGCATCTTAGGAACCAATTAACTCAATATGCTCCCTACTGAATGTCATTAAAAATACAATGTAAGTGGAGTTCCAATGACCTCTAAGATTTTTTTAAATAACAAAAAATCAGTCATCAATTATCATGTTTGAATGGTCAGAGGACACATTAAAAAAAAAAAAAAAGTGATCTAGAACTACCTAACTATAAAAAATAAACCAAAATGTTTAGAGACTATCTTTAAGCCAAAATCAGATAATCCTTTAACCTACTACATTTGTATCAGATTGCATTTGATTGGTATTATTAAAAAAAAAAAACTAGTTCTACTTGAAAAATGTACTCAGGTAAAAAGGTTAAATAAAACGGTATTTGATCCATCAAAACACAACAGATAGAATTAACTCCCTTTGTAATGTTTTTTATACTTTCAAAGTAAATTATTCTGATCTATGCAATCCTAAATGTTTTGATTTTTTGTTTCCTTACAGTTGAACTACTGGTCTTCATCTGAAAACTGAAACATCCATCTGAGAGCATTTAAGACCTCTTATAATTCCTTATTATTACTATAAACTGAGTCAAACAAAAATTTGCTGTTTTCAAAAATAAAAATGACCTACAAAATAAACTTACAGAAGAACACATGGTGACATCTCTTTTTAATTTATACGGAATCTGAATATTTTGATAACTTTAATTTCCACAAGGAAACAAAGAATACTAGGAAATCCTGAACAGAGTCCCTCGTTTAAAAAACTCAAATTAGGGGCACCTGGGTGGCTCAGTTGGTTAAGTGTCTGCCTTCAGCTCAGGTCATGATCCCAGGGTTCTGGGATGGAGCACCATGTCAGGCTCCCCACTTGTGAAGAGCCTGCTTCTCCCTCCCCTTCCTGTTCATGTTCTCTCTTGCTCTCTCTCTCAATAAATAAAATCTTAAAAAAAAAAAAAAAAAGTTAAAAAAAAACTCAAATTAAACCACAATTATTTAATATTATGTACATTATAAGGAAAATACTGGTTGAAGAATTTCTTTTACCCTTTTAACCGTGATCCATTTAATGTAGAACAGAAACTTTCATATTTTTATTAATAATCTAGCTAATCACCTATTTTTATCAAAACAAAACAAAATTAGGGGTAAATGGGTAAAAGATCAATGAAAAGCAACAATACTGTATAATTTGACATTTCCTGTTAAGGCCAAATGCATAAGCACTATAATAAAGGTGTCCAGTAAAGAATCTGAAAATCAAGTTTCTATTCAGTCTTTCAAACTGCTTTCTTAACAAAGAGAGTTGACTTTCAGAGTTCTAGAACAAAGGGACTACACAGGTTGTTCATCACTAAAAGACACCACTGGTCTCTTTTTCTTCTCCTTGCTTTCTGCTTATTGTCTAAAACCAAAGTGGCAAGTTTTGGAAATAAGGTTAAAGTTCATTAAGAAAATTTCTTAAGAATGTTTTTCACATTACTTGTATTTCATAGTACTTTGATATAAAATTAAAACAATTTTATTAACATATAAAGGATATGGCAATATCATAAATAGACAAGCAGAATATTCTATGCATTAACTTCTAGTGCAAAAACACCATTTATGATTTTTAATGCATGGTATTAATTTAAATATCACAGACATATCTTTATCATAAACTGAATAATAATTGACATATTGAAAATAAATTTAAAAGAATGCATTATTAAAAGGTAGAATTTAAACAGCAATGTCACCAGTATCTCATTTATTTAGAATACGATATGCAACTAGAACACATCAAGTGTATGATAAAAATGTACTGTGACACTGTTTATTACAACTCATATTTGGCATCTATATTAAATAGAACAGAAAAATAAAACACAAAAAACTAAAAGTATACATCGCTACCTCTAGGAAAGGGACTAAGCTCTAGGGCAAGAAGGAGACATTTCCATCATTACACCTTTTTGTCTAAAATCTCTGGACTATACCCATATGTAACTTTTTCAATCAAAAAATAATGGGCTTGGGGCACCTGGGTGGCTCTGTCAGTTAAGCATCTGCCTTGGGCTCAGGTCATGATCTCAGGGTCCTGGGATCAAACCCCACATAGGGTGATAGGGCCAAGGGGTGTGTGTGTGTGGGGGGGGGGGGTCCCTGCTCAGCAGGGAGCCTGCTTCTCCCTCTCTCTCTGTGCACTCTTCTCTCTCCCAAATAAATAAATTTCTAGAAAGAAAGAAAGAAAGAAAGAAAGAAAGCAAGCAAGCAAGCAGGCAGGCTAGTCAAAGAGATAGCAGAAAACAAGATTTTCAAATTAATAAAAGAAACAGTAGAAAATAATTCTGACAGGAAGGTACAATGGAAAGGTCAATGAAAAAAAAAATTAGGGATCCCTGGGTGGCACAGTGGTTTGGCGCCTGCCTTTGGCCCAGGGCGCGATCCTGGAGACCCGGGATCGAATCCCACGTCAGGCTCCCGGTGCATGGAGCCTGCTTCTCCCTCTGCCTGTGTCTCTGCCTCTCTCTCTCTCTCTCTCTGTGACTATCATAAATAAATAAAAATTAAAAAAAAAAGAAAAAAAAAGAAAAAAAAAAATTAAATGGTATCCAAAAGACAGTATTCGTCAACACTTTCTAACACCATCTAACAGATGAAGCATAAACTTAATTTTGTATTCAATAGTTTTCAATGCTATTTTGTATTTGACAATGTGAAGAAGTTTTTCTATAAAATGATAAAGGCATCATTTTTGTAATACCTATTAGAAAAATAAAAGTACCAACAGTTGACTATTATCTTTAATAGGAAAACAGAGAAAAAATAGAAATATACACAGAAGTCAAAGTTTATTAAGACAAATAGTTACTAGAAAAACCTAGGTAGCCTATGTAATATTAGACATGATTGGTAAGGCTGGCAAAGGCCTATTTATTAAGAGCAATAATAAATATAACAAAATTTCAATATTGGAATTCCAATAAAATCTATAAACTATTTTTCCTTTGTAGCAGTTGGAGCTAATCTAGTTCATTTATCATCAGTCAATAATTAAAGCATATAAGTTATATAAAGGTCAATAATCATCAGGTTTAGGTGTCTCTACAATATCTAGATCTTTTTACATCAATGTTGACCCTATGTTACACCTAATACTACAGCTTCCTTCTCTGAGACACCCTGAAAGGCTGTTTTGAGTATAGTATGGAGGGTAGAGCTGGCCTAAGGCAGTCCAGGGAAATCAGGAGAGTTCCACACAATGTTTTAATGAAGTTTTTAGCACCTTCAGTATTTTGTGTAAAGCTATTTTACAGAACACAGCCACAGGCAAAAACTACTTCCTGAAAAGTAACTAGAAGAGCTCTCAAGATGAGCTAATTTAAGATCCATCATTTTAACTGAGGACTCAGATCTGCATTCCACGGAGCAGTAAGAAAAAGAGTAGATTTAATTTCCAATCCTGATTCCTTCTCCTAACAGCTTTATAATCAGAGACCAGTAACTTACCCTTTGAAGTCTTTCCTATTGCATAAAATGAGTTCCTGGGAAAATCAAGTAAATTACATAAAAGTGCTTCACACACTATAAAGTATAGTATGGGTGCAATTTATAAATCATTACGTGCCCTCTCTTTGTATACAAAAGTGACTAGTTGTAGAAGCAAAATCCTAACCTCTAAATAGTTCTTAACCCTGACTGCATATGTGGGAATTTTTGAATTATATTTAAAAGTAGATTAAATTTAATTTGATTTCAACTGTAAATGCTTGGCTGCCACCCCAGACAGGCAGAGGGAATCTCCCAGGGTGTGACCCAGGCCCAGCAGATAACCGTAAATGCAGCCCAAGTTGAGCACACAAGCCACATCCTCCCAATTTTTAAAATCTCTTTGGACTACCCAAATCTCTGCTCTCATCGGTAAAGTGTTATCACGAGTTAGTAACTACAAATAAAAGCATTATGGATAAAACTAAGTTTTTACCACAAGAGGGAGCATGTGAATCAGTTACTTGATTTCTATGAAACTAGGGTAATGTTTCTCATAAGAACCGAAATATATAATGTAAAAACATCTTTTAATAAGTTCCAACGTCATTTTATTACTAACTTCAGTTGTATAAAATAAAGCATCTTTGGGAAGATTTATAAATAAGTTTATAAGAATTCAGAGACAGTAACAGGTAAGCAACAGTATTAGGTTTCACTCTGTGAACACCTTGAAGTGTAACAAAGAGACATAAAATAGTGCAAAGGTAGATAAAGCAAAGGGGAGTAAAAGGAATCAGCAAAAGATAAGTTAATCATTAACCAGATACAAAGAAACAGACCTCATGAACTGACACTTAAGATACAATTAATTTCTTATGGTTTCTCCATCCTATTACATTACACAAAAAGAGCACATTAAAGAAAAACAAACACTGTCAAAATGTTTACTGAGTCTGGCCACGTTAGGGTAACCATTCTGAAGCTAGCTGGATATATGTATGACTAGACTGGAGACTTGGTTCTCTGCTCTCTAGGTTTAGGAAAGACCTCATGAAGCAAATCCTGAAAATTTTTCCAGAAAGTTAAGAGTTCCAGTCCCTTGAACTCCTCTCAGCTGATGGATTTGTAAGTGCTGCTTTTCTTTATTATACTTGAATCTTAAGATCTATGTTGACACAAAATCTGAACATACTGGTTTACATAAAATGAATCCAAGCCCCTATGTAAATTGCATGTCTAAAATACCAAAACAAACATCACAATCAGCTCATTTACATATTTCCACTCAGCAGGCTAATACTCAAGTCTATATGTTCACAACTTATGACTATCTCATACATCTAGTGGAACATCAAAATACAGATTTAAGTTTCTATGACAGTAAATTCAGTAAATAAAGAAAAAGTTGTGCTCACCTATAAAATGGAAAATAGGTTTAAAAGCTAATTTAAACAGCTTTAGTTCTTGATCTATATATTCTTTTTAATACAGTAAATTTCCCCTGGAAGCCGTTTTCAGCAGCTCTTTCATTCCACTGGGTTTTTATTTGTAAAATATCTGAAGAGATGCTGGGGCCAGCATACTGACCAATTCACAAAATAAATAGTGAACTAAATGAAAAGAATGGCCAATGCAATTGACATCACACTTCTACTACTAGTTCAGAGAGGATATGAATAATTTCAAAGTTATAGGATGTGTCTTGTGCACTGCTGTATCCTCAGCAGCTGGCACAATGTTCAATATAATAAATATCTTTTGAAAGAATGATAAAGTATAAAAATGTAGCTATGGTCCCAAACTTAAAGGATTAACAGCCAAGACTGAGGCAAATGAAATATACAAAGCCTAAAACGTATATTTTTCATGTCTTAATTTAAATATAAAGTACACAGACGAAAGTCCTTAAGTATATGTCAAATTTTTTTTATAGTTATTATCACAGAATGAGGCATTCCACAGAAGACTTAGCAATAAATACATTCCACTCAAAAGAAATTTCTTAGTGATTTCAGCTGTGACAGGAATCTTCTAAAATGCAATACATCTTTTCCTTTATGTACCTAAGAAAATTATGACTTCAGGTCAACTATAATCATATGAGTATTATGCAATGTCGAGGTATTCCAGGCTCTATGAATCTATTCCTGAAGTGGGAAGACAACTAGATAAAATAGAGAAAAGGAAAACCTTTTAAAGTATGCCTTTTGAAGGACACCTGGGTGGCTCAGGTGGTTGAGCATCTGACTTTTGATGTGGGCCCAGGTCATTATCTCAGGGTCATGAGATCGAGCCCAAAGATGGGCTCCATTCCAGCCATGGATCCTGCTTGGGATTCCCTCCCCCCCATCCATAAGTCCCTCCCCCCACACGAATGCAGCGTTCTCTCTCTTTCTCACTCGCTCGCTCGCTCTCAAAAAATAAAAAAAAAATTAAAAATAGAGTATGCCTTTTGATTCTTTTGGATTTCTTTAACCCTACCAATATGTTACCTATTTCACAAAACATAATTAAATAGAGAATAGATTCTGATATTCAGGTTTCCACCTGAGTCATTTTTGGTAGAAAAAAAGTACCTTTCAGCAGAATGAGAAACACAATAGGGTGAAAATTTAGAGAATGGAGACAGAAAGGAACAGTACAGCACAACCTGCTGCTCCTTCTAGTTCTAGGACCCATTTCTGGCCCTTCCTGGGCCATTCTCAGGCAAATCTCTTAATATTTTGGAAGCTCATTTTCTCTTTTATAAGATAAAGCAAATAAATGAAGAGGTTAGGTTTTTAGGAGTTAAGATTATTAACAATTTGAGGTATGTGAATGTACATGTTTCCCTAAGTAGCAATGGTTCAGTATTTAGTAGTTCAGTATTTGCAGACATATGCACAAATGGCTTTAAAAGCTACCATGTACAGGGATGCTTGGGTGGCTCAGCAGTCGAACGTCTGCACAGGGCATGATCCTGGGATCTGGGATCAAGTCCCACATCGGGCACCTTGCAGGAAGCCTGCTTCTCCCTCTGCCTGTGCCTCTGCCTCTCTCTCTTCCTTTCTCTGTGTCTCTCATAAATGGATAAATAAAATCTTAAAAAAAAAAAAAAGAAAGAAAAGAAAAACCACCACGTACTGATCTCAAGTTTACAAATTTTATGGTGTAGTGAATTCACAAATAACAGGGATCAACTGTATTTGATACAATGATAATCTGAGTTGGGTAGAGTCAATCCTAAAGGTAAATAAAAACTCAAGATGCACAGAGAACCACCTAAGATTTTTCACACCGCTGAAGGGATTGCTTTACAACTTTGAAGAACAGTGTGAGGAAATACAACCAGAAATTACTATGAAAACCTTAAGATTTCTAAAACCTGTACTATTTCCTAATATTTGATATTTTTATTACCATTTGTTACCCAATAATAATTAGCAGTAATATCCCAAACACAAAAATCATGTGTTGATTATTAGAGGTAGCAGCAATGAAAGAGATGGTTGAGTAATGAGTTCCACTCCATACCCAGAAGCAAGAGTGGGGAGAAAACCCTACGATACAGAAAAATAATGGCAACTCAATACAGGGTATGTTGGCAGAAGAAAGGATGCAGAGAAGCCTAACTGGGACTAAGAAGAATGGTTTAAATAGCAAGTAGCCTTACTGATTTCAGAAAATATGACTAGTCTAAATGAAATGGTTCTTTTCAAAACAGATTTACTCAGAGCCCAAAATAAAGCACATACCAAGAGCCTTTGTAATTCCTAAAAAGTAAAAACAAAATATCCTCAAAAAAAAAAAAAAAAGGGGAAAAACTGAGGTTTGGTTTAATACAGAAAATATACTCTACAAAGAGAACCCTGAGAACCTACAGAGTATGTTTTGTCTTAACAAAAAGAAAGGGGGAGGGGAGCTGAAGAACACTCGGGATCTCCCTGATTGTCTGGCTCACAGTGAGCCAAGAGATTTCTAAAAAGAGGCGTTTAAAAGAGCATGAGAAAACATTTGAAAACAGTATTTCTGATAAAGGGCTTGAATCAAAATCTATAAAGAACATTTACAACTCAATAAGAACACCCAACAGCTTAATTAAAAAATGGGGAAGAAATTTGAAAAGACATTTAATTAAAGATACAGGAATGACTAAAAAACACAGGAATAGATGCTCCTCCACATCATTAGAAGTGCAACTTAAAACCACAGCAAGATAGCTACTATGATAGCTACTAAAAAAAAAAACAAAAAAACAAAAAACACACAAGCACCAGTGAAGATGTGGAGAAACTAGAACCAGTGCAGTCATTTTAGAAAATACTTTGATAATTTCTTTAAAAGTTAAACATGGGGTGCCTGGGTGGCTCAATCGGTTGTGTCCAACTCTTGGTTTTGGCTCAAGTCATGATCTCAAATGAGCTGGGATTGAGCCACACTCAGAGGGAAGTCTGCCTGAAAGATTCTCTCTTTCCTGTGCACAGGCTCCCTCAAAATAAGTAAAACTTTACCAAAAAAAAAAAAAAAAAAAAGTTAAACATAAACTTAACATAGAACCAAGCAATTCCACTTCTAGGAATCCATCCAAGAGAAATGAAAATGGAGGGCAGCCCGGGTGGCTCAGCAGTTTAGTGCCGCCTTCAGCCCAGGTCGTGGTCCTGGAGACCAGGGATCGAGTCCCACGTCAGGCTCCCTGCATGGAGCCTGCTTCTCCCTCTGCCTGTGTCTGTGTCCCTCTCTCTCTCTCTGTTTCTCTGAAAGAAAGAAGAAAAGAAAAGAAAAGAAAAGAAAAGAAAAGAAAAGAAAAGAAAAGAAAAGAAAAGAAAAGAAAAGAGAAGAAAAGAAAAGAGAAGAAAGAAAAAGAAAAGAAAAGAAAGAAAAGAAAGAAAAAAGAAAATGGATGTCCACCCAAAAATTTGTACATTTTGAATGTTCCTAACAGTATCATACATAATACTCAAAAAGTGGTAACCCAAATGTCCGTTAAGTGGTGAATGGACAAACAAAATAATGTATGCCCATACAGTGAAGTATTATTCAATCATAAAAAGGAATGGAGTACTAATGCATGCTACAGCAGCCCTGAAAACATAATGTTAAGTCAAAGAAACCATACACAAAAGCCAGTATACTATATAATCCTATTTATATGAAATGTACAGAAAAGACAAATCTATAGAAACAGAACATAGGTAAATGATTGACAGGGGCTGGGGTGGGGATAAGGAGTGGATTCAGCAGGGCATGGGGGATCTATTTGGGGGTGATGGAAGCATTCTCAGGCTGGACTATGGTAATGTTTACATAACTGCAAATTTACTAAACTCACTGAACTGTACACTTAAAATGGGCAAACTTTACTGCATGTAAGTTGCATCTTATTAAAGGGAGAAGGTGGGCTAAAATGGGAGCTAAAAAATAAGTATCTTGATTGAGTCAAAGGCAATCTAAGGGCAGCTGAATAAGGTCCATTTAATAACATCTGGTAAAGAGATAAAGACTATGGAGAACAAATATGATAGCAACATGTAGCTTACCTAATCAGCCTTTTGGACAACACAGCAGCATTAGACAATATAATGTGGTTGCCTGTTTATCACACAAGCTTGCCAACTGTTTTACCTTTAGAAACTAATGTAGTGCTGAGGTAGTGGCAAACATGATATTGGAATGCTTCTGGCAGTTTCTCCAGTCATTTCTATTAACTCAGGAACTAGTCAAGTGACTAAGAAAAAGCCATTAAGTTGGATGAACTCTCATATTATAGGTTTCATAAGAAAGCTATAACTTTTATATTATGGGTATATAAGAAAATGGGAGTGAATCTCTAAGCAGAAAGGATCTAAATGGAAAACCATCCCTACCTGAATCAGAAAGATGATCAGACCAACTTGCTTTCAAGACCTGATATTCATAACTCACCTCTGGGAAACAGAGGACTTAGGAGCCCTCGTCTCTTGGACCAATTTTTCAATGGGATTTCCTAGGTATGGGAAAGACAGTATTGAGAGAATTAAGCACTTGATTCTTTGTGAAAATCCTTAGTTCTAGGAGGAGTCTTGAGAAACAAGTGAACAAGAATTTATCTTTAATGTAAAACCAGAAGTTGTCTAAATGAGGCACATTAGGAGTTGGAGTGATCCATTCTCCAGGTCTGGAGCAAGATAAATGAATGTTATTCCACTTATGAGTGGAAGTTATTCCACTTATGAATAACTGCCTCAGGTGTACTTCAATCACAAGAAATTTCCTGAAGTTAAGATAAACCGAACTTCCTGTCACTGAACAAAAGCTCTCACAAGATGGCTTCCCGTCCTCTACAGGTGTGTTTCCAGAGGGAGCAGCAGTGGCAATCCGTCAATGAGCATTTCTCCTATCTGTATTACCAAATCACAGACACTCTGCTCTCCCTGCCTTAGTTAGCCCTTAGACACGGTTCCTCCAGAGCATGCTCAGCATGTCGTCAATGAGAATCCCTGCCTATGGTGAGCACCTGTCATTCCTATCTTGTGACCAGGAGAGAAGCATGGCTTAGAGCCATGATGTTACAGTTACTTAATAAGGACAAAACTTCTGTTAGTAAGGTCACTGTGAAGCAACAAAGCCAAATCTGATTCGCTGTACTCAGATATTGTAGGGAACATGTAAGCACCTTTCTTTGGGTCCACCTCCTTGACTTAAAACGCTCACAAAGCAAACCATAAAGGGAGGGGGAGGGGCAAAAGCATTAAGCTTCCTCAGAAGCTAGACAGATCCAAGATTTATTAGCTGTTAGTAATCACTGTTTTACAGACTGTTCTTTCTGACTTTCCTTCTTCTTTAAAGAGTTCTTATCTTTCTCACCAAATGATCATTTCCCATCAAAAAGAGTTGAACTTTATCTTGGTCTCAACCGCAGAGTCACACACAGATAAATCCTGGAATAATGTCCAGTAACGATAGTCATACATGTAACTAAGGACCATGCCTCCCCGGAGCCTTATAACAGGGGGGAAATCTCTACTGCATTGTGGATCACTCACAGGGGTCTGTTTCTCCACGCAGCCTTCTGGTATGGTTTTCAAGTTACAATAAAGTTTGAGGTCAGCCTACAAAAGCATCTGACCACAGAATCTAATCTCTTGGAACAGAGACTGAGGAGTAAAGTTTAAGGGGGCAATTTCATTGCTAGCAAGGTTGCTAATTATGACCTCCGCCCCCACTTCCCTGAAGGCCTTTGGCTAAGACTGACCTCCCTCGGCATGAGCCAGCTGACAGGGCCAGAGAGGTGGGACACAGGGTAACAAGTGATCTGAGGCTAGCCAGACATGCTAGGATGCCTGGACTCCAGCCTGAAGTTGCCAGAGCTGGTCAAGAAATGCACTTTCAAGGGATCCCTGGGTGGTGCAGCGGTTTAGCGCCTGCCTTTGGCCCAGGGCGCGATCCTGGAGACCCGGGATCGAATCCCACGTTGGGCTCCCGGTGCATGGAGCCTGCTTCTCCCTCTGCCTGTGTCTCTGCCTCTTTCTCTCTCTCTCTCTCTCTCTCTCTCTCTGTGTGTGTGTGTGACTATCATGAATAAATAAAAATTAAAAAAAAAAAAAAAAAAGAAATGCACTTTCAAGAAGGAAACTCCCATTTTTTTTAAAAGCTCTACTTACTCCCTCAATTAAGTTCCTTCAATTTGGACAGAGTCTCAAACCCTGAGATCCCTTTTTCAAAAGTTAATAGATTATGTGGGGTTCCCAACCTGCAGAGAAATTCCCGTCTCAGGAATTACCAAATTTAAATGTGAGCTGATTTCCTTCTTGGTAAGAATAATTGGCTACTATTTTTAGGCATACCATTATGTATCAGAAACTTAGTAGTGGGATGAAATAGACTGTTTATGTATTAGGTTGTATTATGTATTAGGAACTGACTCCGTTGTTTTTATGAAATAAACTGCAGGTTCCATGAATAGGAAAGAAAGTAAAGAACTGGTTAATATGTAAGAAAAAGTAATTTCAGGCCTGAAAATGCCTTAAAAGTCACTTAATGTGACTACATAATTTATTGTCAAAACTAGGACTTTGGGAAAGATAAGGATATCATAAATACTGATGCTAGGACAAGAGAGAGAAACTAAAACTGTCTCAGCACCCTGGGACACAGAGTCACCTCGCTAGAGTATATTCATTTCTCTATTCAAAATCCTTCAATGATTCTCCATCACTGCAACTGAATTTTAAACCAGTCTCATCCCTATAACTCGGGCATTTGCCTCAACGGTAGCACTTATCACACTAGATGAGAATGGCTGATTTTCTTGTCTCTCCACTCCCACCAGTCTGACTCAAGGACAAGAGTCTATGTTATGGGCCTTGAGGCTCTACCTTAAGGCTTGTCACACAGCAGCACTCAGGAAATACCAAGTGGCTTAGTAAAAATAATGGTTGTTCACCCTCCAACATCATCCTAAGGTCTTAACACATATTTTCTTCCATCCATGCCTTTTCAACCCACATTCTGTATTTCCCAGGTGTCACTTCCTAGCTCTGTGACTTGAGGCAGGTTAACCTCTCTGTGCCTCAGTTTACTCACCTACACACATGGGAATCCTAATAGTGTGTACATCACAGGATTCTCAGGAACATTAAATGAGTTACTCTATGTGAAGTTTTTTAAACACCACCTCACCCTGACAGTAAGCATACAGTAAGCTTCTCATAGGCAGAGCTATGTGTCCCTTTTGATCACTGCTGTATACGTGTACCAGGAATAATACCTGACAGAACAAACAGTAAGTATGCTGCAAGCTTATTGACATATACTTCTCTTCTGTTTTTCTCCCAAATACTTGCTCTGCCTCACCAGTGCCATATACTCTACACCCACATACTCCTGTATTTCTATCAAAAACCTGGCACCATTCCATTTAAAATGGGACATCGATGACTATTGAATTGTCTATGCCAGCAGTCACAACCCTGTACCTGAGACAGATTACATGATATCCCTGAGTTTCCTGCCTACCAGTTGTTCAATTTTAAGTACAGACAATGATTGGAAAAACAGTCCCAAGGGCTTCTTAAGCCTAGGATTAAATGCACAAGCTAACTTTCAGGGTCAGGGCTGAGAATAAAAAAAAAGATTACTACTATCTTGTGATTCCACACTTAAGGAAGGAAGAGAACTACTCCGAGGATATACATTCAAAGATTGACAAATTTACAAACCCTGTAAATCATAAACAGTAACACAAAGCTTACTTTTTAAAATAAAATTTTACAAAAATAAAATTACCTAAAATTAAGCCCACCATTGTACTTAAATATCCGGTTCCACTTCCCAGGTTAAGAAAAGACAATCCTGGTTGAAGTTTCAATGCTTCCATAACTTCAGAATAAATGCAAGGTGCTGACAAGTGTATGTTCCCATGCTTCCAGGCTAAGTCTTTGTAAGCATTGTCTCGGTAGCCTTCCAAATAGTAATCTCCGCGATCAATCGCTCTGAAGGCTTGCTCCACTCTTTCAGTGCGGATATACTGAGCTTCTTTTAAGTTATCAATTAAGTCATCATTATCTTCCCCAGCACTCACAGCTCCTCCCATGATAGAATTCAAATCAAATCATAAATTTTAAAATGTAATAAAATTAGCAGAAATGGCTTCCAATAATGTAGTGTGGTTTGTTTTCCCTTTAATATTGCACTTGATTTCCAAAAATAAATTAATCCTGAAAGGGAAGAATAAAAATAAACAGGTTTAAATTAATGCTCACAGGAAAGTAATTCCAGTTTATTAAATATATAATAGTCATTATAACCACCATTTTTCAAGGACATACTCTGTTCTGGGAATGGTTTTAAAGTTCCTTAAATCTACTATTTTATTGATTCTTCTAACAATCACAAAAGATAGCATAAGTTTGATTTCATCTGTATAGATGGGAAATCTGGGACACAAAAGAGTTAAGTCACCTCATACTGTGAGGCCCAATATGATAGCCATTAGTCACATGTGGCTACCTAGACCAAAAACTAATTAAAATTAAATACAATTTAAAATTCAGTCAGGAACACTAGCCACACTTCAAGTAAGTGCTTAATAGCTACACGTGGCCAGTTACTGCTATACCAAACAGAGCTGCTCTAGAAAGTGACACTGCTGGGACATAGTCCCAGGTCTTTCAGACTCCAAAAAACATGTTCTTAAGCATTAAGCCAGGTGGTAAGTCTAGTTTAATATGCATGAATAACTTGATTGATTTAAAACTTCTACACTTAAAAAAATCTAACACCTATATGCTAAACATCCTAAATGCACCACATAAATTCAAAATGTTAACACAAAGTAACATATTACCAACTGAATACAAAATATAAAAAATGAAACAAAACAGATCCACCTTTAAAATACACTCACATACAAGTACATATATATTAAAATTGTTTTATTTGGTAAACCCTGTAGTGATAAGGAGACCACAAATTTTATTAACAACTTTAATAGTATAAGCACTAGAACATATGTTATATGTATAAGTACAACAAACTTCTTTAAAGTCAAATTCAGCATCTTTAAATGAGACACAACTGCAATTTGATAAACTAAATAAAAATTTTAATACATCATAATGAATACAATTTAATTTTTATTCAACTATAGTCAATAAATAAATTCATACAATACTTAATTTATGAATTAATAAATCAGGAAGAGGGAAAGTGAAAACTGAAATGCTTGTGACCAAAAACAAGAGTTATGACAGCCAGGGCACCTGGGCAGTTCAGTGTTTGAGTTCCTGCCTTCGGCTCAGGTCGTGACCCCAGGGTCCTGGGATCAGGTCCTGCATCAGGCCTCCCACAAAACGCCTGCTTCTCCCTCTGCCTGTGTCTCTGCCTCTCTCCGTGTCTATCATGAACAAATAAATAAAATCGTTAAAAAAAAAAAAAAAAAAGAGTTATGACAGCCTACTCTGGCAAGGCTGTACCCTTACTGTTGACTTTAGAGAAGAAAAGCAACTGATAACCTCGAGCTTCATCAAGGTCCTCACACCTCTGGCACCGAGCTGCTCCAGCACTACTGGGGCAGCTGTCTCACCAAGTCCTGCCCCTGTCCCCACTGCCTGCCTGTGTCCTCTTTTGTATTTTCCTATGATCTCCTTAAACTATCTGAGCAGAGGAAATACCGTGAACTCATGTCTCATTCCTATTTAACTTATTCAAACTCACTTATACAAACCTAGCTGGCTCCAATGCATCCCCTATACCCAAAAAAGAAGTAACTGAAAAAAATATATGGGCACACAGCACTATTCTCCTCAATGAGTGCATTTCCCAGCACATAGTGCAACTGGCAACATCAATCCACTGTTCCTTCAACAGGTCTTAGTTTGGGCATCCTTTTACAGCCCAAGCATTTCAACTTGCTGAGCACAATTCTAGCATGTAAAGTTTGTTTTTGTTATGGGGGAGTTTTGTTTTGTTCTCTAAACAAATTAGAGGCCAATTACTCGGAGTGAATGCCTTCCCAGGATGAAAGAAAAAGTGGCTATATTAGACTAGGAGGCAGCTTCTGTGAGTCTCCCGTGTGGTACCTACCTTAGGACTTTATAAGCCTAATTCTGACTATGCACACATTTAATGGCCCTACTGGAAATGCTGTATTTTACTAGTTGGAAAAATTATTCCACAGAGTGACCTTAATCCTTCTCTAACCTGGCCAGTACAAAATTACCACAGCAAAACAAATGTGGACTTCACTACACAAAAGTGTACACTCTTGGTGAGAAAGGCAAGAATCATCATCAAACCAACAAGAACTACTACCATTTGCTGACAGACACTGTACTGTTTTCTGTATATTCTCTCATTAAAAGCTACGATAAGCCTATGGAGGAAGGCATTCACATGCCCACTTTCAAGTAGAAACAATCTGTAAAGGACTAGGGTACTACAATGCATGTGACTACGTTGGGACTACAGAAGCCCAGAGCAAAGTGGATCCAGGGACCCAGGAAATCTTCCTTAAAAAGGCACAGATTATATAATGCAATTAAAGGACTAAGGGATTTAAATTAAAGGTTGAGGATATGGCTGGTATTAAAGCAAGAAAGCAGGTAAAGAAAACTACATATAGTTGTACCATAAAATCTTCATCTTGTAAGGCCAGTGATTTTTTTTTAAGCCTGGACCCTTTTGAGAAACTGTATTTATTTATTTTTTTTTGAAACTGATTGTATTTATGGCCCATCTCTCTAATTAAAAAATGAATGAATGAGAAGTTTTACATCCAACTTCAGAAAGATCCCAAGTTCCTACAGATCCATGAGTTGAAGCTAATTTAAAAGCACCTATTAGATGCAACACAGTCAGCCACAGATACTAACAAGGGAGGGAGAATTACATTTCCATTTTAGGAAATGTGTAATTGTGTTTCTGACCTACTACAACAGACCAGAGATCAGGTACTCTAAAAGCTGGGAAACACATCACCCCGTGAACAAGGAGCAGCATAATACTTTGAAGCCAGATTTCCTGACTCCCTTCCCTCTGGTTTGATAGGAAAGACAAACACATCTAAACACAAAGCTCTAGGGTATCCAGGAGGTTGGTGGTCAGGATAGGTTTTCTGGAACAGGATACATAATCTGATACAGTGCATCATGTTTAACACAAATTGTTAGCTCATATATTTAGTTTATAAGGCAATGATGTGCAGATAATGAAGAAGTTGTGGTGGTTTCCATGTTCATGGTTCGAAGTGACAGGAAGGTATAAGATTACATATATTAGAGATACCTTAGCAACTTATGAAAACTTTCAGCAAAAAGCTGAGAATATCGAGTACCTGCCTCTAAGGCAATCGGATGCTGGTACAGTTTCTTCAAGTGGTCTGGGGAAGCTGTGAATGCAGATGAAAAAACTGTTAAGACACTGTTTCTAGATTAAAACAACAGACAGGGGGATGCCTGGGTGGCTCAGCAGTTGAGCGTCTGCCTTTGGCTCAGGGGATGTTCCCTGTCTGGGAATCGAATCCCATAGTGGACTCCCTGCAGGAAGCCTCTTCTCTCTCTATGTCTTGGCCTCTCTCTCTCTGTGTCTCATGAATAAATAAAATCTAAAATAACATAAAATAAAATAAAAAATACAAATACAAAAAAAAAAAAAAAAGACGAAGAAGAAACCCAAACAGATAAATTAAGGCTATACCTAGGTTCAGATTTCTTTAATTTTGATAAAAATATATACAAATAAAATTATATCCATAAGTAAATTAACTTCTAGGACCTAAGTTTCAAAAAAGGAAGATGAACCCTAGAGTTTAAGGTTGTGAAGGACTGACTGTAATGCTACATGCTAATCCCAGCACATTTAGCTATCCTAGAAATGTCATTAGGACTGCTATTGTTTTTGTTGATAAACTGGTTACACAGTTGCACAGGTTTTCAGTGGTATGCTCCAAGGCTATTTTTCCCACAAGCCCTGTTTAGCGAAACATCAGTGTTTTCAGATGTTATAGAAAAACCCAGTACTTGACTTCTCAAGCCCTTAGAAGAATCTCAGGAAACCTGAAGGACCTCAGAACACCTCTGGAAAAGAGCTTGCATGAGAAACTACAAAATGGGATGAGCAGAGCCGTGGTAGAGTTACACAGCGATGTCATGGAACACCAGCCCGAACATGGGGTTGGAGACAAAATGATGGGAAGATTTTCCTAAATATGAAGACCTGGTAAGTACAGAGGCAGAAGGAAGGAAAGGTGTTCAGAATAAGCAGAAAAGACAAAGAGACAAGAGGCAATGCACCCACCCACTGAAGGTACTACAAATAGTACAGTAGTGCTCAAGTACAGGAATAGAAAGCAGTGCTTGGTGAGGCTAGAACAAACAACAAAGAGGAATGAAAAATGAAGCTTGCAGGCCACATACACATGGAGCTTGGACTTCCCCCCATAGACAATGGAGCCAGCAAAGAGAATGACAGACATACTGTATGACTAATTTTAAAATAAGATGTAAAGGAAAAACCATAACTGTAAAAGAAAGAGAATATAATTATAATACATTATTTGGTCTAGGGAAGGCAATGTTTACATAGTCAGAATACTGAAAACACAAGTGCTGATTCAAATTGAATAGTCCTTTAACCACAACAAGATGATGAGAAGGAAGAGGTAAAGAGGGGTATGGAAGTTAATACCTCATCTGTGATTATAGAAAGTAAATGCTATCTAAAATTAATGAATTTTTTAAAAGCATCTTAGCAATGTGGAGGTAATTTCCCTACCACGAAACAGCTGAAAGCATTAAGTTTCTTCTGGAATGTGAGCTTCCAGGTGGAAACAGGTAATGCCAGGAACTGTTATTCTTTGTCTTCAGGGTATCACTTGACTTTCTAAATTGTGTACATGCATTATTTGAACAAAACTGACAAATAAAGCTGAAAATAAAGGGGACAGAAATATAGGTGTATGTATTTTTTTTAGACCAGAATAAGATAAAGACACATAGAAAATAATTTCCTAAGGAATATAAACATATTTAATAAATAAAATAGTCTATGGCAGAAAAGTTCGAGAACAAAAAAGATAATATAGTAAGAATTTACACTACAGAGCTTCAAAGACAAGTCATTTCACCATATCCATAGTTTCTGACAGTGGGTGGAAAACAAATTATTATAAATTACACTTTCATAATGTTGATTGATTCCATTACAATAGTATGTGCACTTGTAGAAAATCTGAAAACCAATAAATAAAATTATTCATAACCCTAATATTCAAAGAGCCACTGTTAATATTTACTAAGCACCTATATGCTTTCTTTCTAACACATTAGTATTATACTGTATATATTACTTCAAACTTCTGTTTGCCTTACACATTTTCATGCCATCAAAAACTCTTCCAAAATCCAGAAGCGTGATACCCTGCCACATGGAGGCACCAAAATGTAATCCCTAAATGATTACACTCCCCTAAATGCTAGGCCATGAATTTTGTACTATAATTAATGTATATGTGAATTTGTATTATAATTAATGTATATGTGAAGAGTCTGCAAGTTAAAATCTGTAATAAATATTGTGATAATTCAATAATCCCCTAACTTGAAATATACTTCATTGTTTATAAGGCAAGCACTATTAAAAAGCCATCGCAGCATTAAGTCATGGAAGCATTTGATATTTGTTAATTCTAAGATAATTCCATCTCAATCATGCAAAAGTGCCAAATACAAGTCAAGAGACCAAGGTCTAGACTTAGTCCCATTGATAACCTTGCTGTATGACTCTGGGCAGCTCTCCAGAACATCATTTCCTCACCTGTGAAAAGAAGAGGATAAATCCTATGATTCCTAAGGTTCCCCAGAGCTCTAATTTCCCTGCTATTTTGGCATTAAATCCATATTTGAGTACAGCTCAGTTTTAGTTATCCAGGAATGTCTGTCCTTGCCTCAGCATTTCTGTTATTTTCCTCACATTTTTGGTGCCCCACTGTTGCCATTTTTTCTAACATGGAAAAGAAAAAAAAATTAGAGGAATGTTCAAGTCTTGCATTAAACAATAAAAGTAAAATAAGGAGTTTAAAAAAAGAAGAAAAGGTAAATGCGAAAGAGAGAAGTGTCAGAATAGAGTAAAAGAACAGCTTATCTGCAGTTATGTCTGAGAAGGAAGTTGTCATATTTCATCACAGAACACAATCTCACTCCTTGGCATTTTCTTTCTAGTATGTGTGTTTGGGGTACATACATTCACATAAGCTCACCTGAAATGATGTTCAAAGTGTTCAAAATTTGCTTGCTAGTCTTTCAAAATAAGATACGTGGCATTAACATATTTGGTTAGGGGACGATCTACTGAAGGCCCAGTACAATATAATGGTGTCCTTCAGGCAGCTTAGAGATGTTTTATGGAAGGTTGAAGACAAGTCAAAGGAGGTGGGAAGCACCACCACAGATGGCAGACAGATGTCGCAGAGTCGGAGAACAGAACGAATGCTGACTCATTTTCTTTCCCTCCTAGCAACCAGTGGCAAGCAGCCAACTGCTGTCCTTTCTCTGCAAAGGTGAGGAGAAAGCTCACTCAGCTTTGGGGTAAAGGAGACTAGTGACCCAAAGGAGAACACACCATTTGAGGGCATGAACAAAGGATCTTTCTTCCTCATGCCCTCAAAGATTTTGTCACAGGAGTCATGTGCAAAGGCTACTTTGAGTGTTGAGACAACTACACAGGGAGAAAAAATTTTCTCAATGATAGCAAATAGGTGTAATGAGACATAAATATAGAATAATGAAAGAAAGAAAAGGAAAGACGAGGCTAATGAAGGGGTTCAGAACAAGTCTCCTCAAACTGTGCCATAGGATGTGGACCATTTGAGCTGAAGGCAATTAAGACACAGCCAACTTTGGCACGTGGACCATTTTGACCTGAAGGCAATCAAGATCCAGTAGACTAAAGAAAAGCATTTACCTCCCTTTAAACTACCTCAAAGAATTTAGGTAAGGAGCCTGGCCCAGAAAGACAGCTATTACCAAGACATAACTTTTTTTTTTTTTTTTTATCTGAATGACCAATCTGTATAAGGAGGGCAAACATCTAATTACCAAACATCTGCTCTTCTTATCGTCCTGTGAATCATCTCCTCCCCTGCGACATTCCAGGTGCCTATCCTACTCCTTAGCTCCTGATGGCATGTAAGCCTCAACTGCCCAGCTTATCCTTGGGTCTCACTGTCTTTGTGGGGCTCCCATACATATATCTGTCGTTATGTTAATATGACTATCAGACTGGCCAAAGAGCCTAGAAGGGTTAGAAGAAAGAGTTTTTCCTCCAACACTATTCATGTGCCAATGTTATTATTTTTTTATTTTTTATTTTCTTACTAGTGATAACACATACATGCAATTTCCTGTCTCTACTACATATAGGCACTGGGTTCTATTTCTTCACCAAAACTCTATGAAGAAACACTAACTTCATTTTACTAATGAGGAGACCAAAGTTCAGAGAGACCACAAGACAAACTCAGAGCTCATGAGTAGCTGAGCCACAACTCAAATCCAGTTTGGCAAGCCATAAAATCCTCCTGAAACAGAACAATTTGCAAAGAGGCTCCTAGCCCATAATTCAAAAGTAGAGTTTTTGTCCCCTTGTCCAGAAAGATTCAGATCTCTCGCCGTCTCTCTCAACCTCTCATTTCGTCTTTTCTCCCTTTTAGTACTCTCAGTTCCAAAAGAAGAATGGAATAGTGGAAATAAGGCCTCTGATGTCATGTACTGACTGCAACCTCAGGCAAATTATTTAACCTGTGATCTTCAGGTTCTTTGTCTATAAAATGGGAAAAATAATAACCACATCATAAATTCATAAACAGTGCATAGTGCACTGCACATAAAGCTTCTAACATACACATGTCCAATAAATAATTCACTTTCTTTCACATCCAAGGCCCAAAAAGACACATTCAAAATGTTCATTCTTAAACAAAAGACCAGAAAGGGAAAACAAAAAAGCATCAGTTCTGAAATCTAGTGATCACCTAATGACCTCCTTAATACAAAACCACAGAATGAAAATGTAAATCTTCAAGTTAGAGGTATCAAGAAGAAAAACCAGGGACACCTGGGTGGCTCAGTGGTTGAGTGTCTGCCTTCGGGCCCAGGACATGATCCTGGGGTTCTGGGACTGACTCCCACATCAGGCTCCTTGCAAGGAGCCTGCTTCTCCCTCTACCTATGTCTCTGCCTCTGTCTCTCATGAATAAATAAATAAAATCTCAAAAAAAAAAAAAAAAAAAGAAGAAGAAAAACCAAAGCACAATATATACAGAAGAGAGAAGAAAAATACACTCATTCATATATAACTTTATTGAGAGAGGTTAATGTAAAAACAAAACAAACCCCCCCAAAAAATAATGCAGTGCCTTCTGTCACACTCTGGGCCACAAACTAGGTGAAGAGGCCAAAATTAGGACCAGCTGCCCTCTGTACTCAGGCAGCAATCAGGTACTGAACCTCTCTCTGGTAGTTACTAGCTAACTTCCACTTGTGCTAATTTTCTCTAATGGAGCATTCGTCACATAAATTAGCAAAAATTACCTGTCCTATATAATTTTGTTTGGTTTTAACACATGTTTTCTGTCCAAACTGTAAACTCAATAATAATAAAGATAACATAAAATGAAGATAAAATCATATATTTAAAATATTCCTTAAAAAAAAAAAAAAAAAAGGGAATCCCTGGGTGGCGCAGCGGTTTGGCGCCTGCCTTTGGCCCAGGGCGTGATCCTGGAGACCTGGGATCGAATCCCACGTGGGGCTCCCGGTGCATGGAGCCTGCTTCTCCCTCTGCCTGTGTCTCTGCCTCTCTCTCTCTCTCTGTGACTATCATAAATAAATAAAGAAAAAAATATTTAAAAAAATAAAATAAAATAAAATATTCCTCACAGTTGTAAAGGTGCAAGCATTTAATAAATAGTGACTAAATATAAAATACTGGCAGAGTAACTTCTGGCTTTCTACTCTAGGGCATCCTTTGAAATGTGAACATATCTAACAGCTGCAGCAAAGTGAAAGTATATTTTTCCTTTATAATCCCTTGAACTCTGGAATCTTCATCTGATCAGACAGCTGATAAACCACTGTCTTAAGAAAAAGACTATCTGCTCCCCAATCTTTCAATTCACTACTACAAATAGTTTCAAGTAACAAAAGAAAGTTCTTGGAAACAAAGAGGCTCTATATTTTGATATTTGGCAAGTTTTAAGATGCCTATGTTCATAGATGTAGGCTTTTCGGTCATATTCTCAATTCTATTCCAGTTTTGCTTCTATGCCTTTTCTCTCTCTCCACTTTCCCCTTCATTCTTTTAATTTCCTATTCTCCTTTCCTGGGGCAGGGAAGACCAACATAAACTCAAACAAGATGGAGAAACAGTAGGAAGTAGCTCTATGGGAGTTCAAGGTATAGGATATAAGGGGATGGAAGAATATAAAACATTTTTAAAGGACAAGATGAGGCAATTCAAGCTGAAATTTCATCATTTTGGAAGTTACAGCATTTCATGTACCTCCAATGTCCCCTCCACTCCTTTTACTTAAAGTTCTGAGTATATGATCTCTTCAAACCTGTATCACTACACAATCATGTGTCTGTATTCCTAAACACAATCATATCTGTATAACACAAATGCCCTCAATATGCAAAGTTTCATGTATCTCTGAGGTAACAAAATCATCAGAAAATAACTGCCTCAGATTTTAGGATTATTGCTTAACATCTCCAGTTTTTCAAGAAATATAAGAAGTGCTCTAATAATCATCCTTAACACTTAAAAAAACATTCCTTATAGAAGCTACAGCCTAGAAAACCCCTTCAAACAGAAGAGTTGTTTACCTCCTGTACGTAACTCAGAAAAAGTCTGAAGTAGAATACGAAAATGACAAATAAGCTTTCTGGTTTTAGTCCGTTAAGTAACAATGTTCTTAGGAAGTAATGAGATCAATAAAGAAGCATGAGAGAAAAGCATACACATTTTTGGTGCCTTAAGGTCAGGCTTTTAAAGTTAGGCTTATTTCATCTGAAAAATTTTGAGTTCACAAGAAAAATATTCAAATAAAAATAAAACAATATTCCAAAGCAAAATCCCACAATTTGGGTATTCGGATGATCTGTATCTGTTCCATTCTACTAGTATACAATAAACCAAAATGTGAGCTCACACCGAAGATATTCTTTCTGCATGTTATCATACCATGGAATACAAAGACTGGCCTTGTCACACCATATGACTGAGGAAATGGTTATCTTTTCTGGCTTTGGTTTTCTTCTTCTGGATGATACCATCACTAAATAAAATTTTCTTGATGGCATCTGTAAAAACCTTAAAAATGTCTTTACTATACAAAGATAAAGAATGTATATAGGTTAACTATAAAGTTTTTTTGCCATATAAAGTGGTATCTTTCCAAAGTGCATGATGATCATTTTATCTATAGATAGGCAGCAAAAACTATATAGAATAAAATACCTAGTTATATATCATTCTTAATTTTTCAGTGCTTCAACAAACTCATAAAATTTTATTAACTTCCCCAAGGTATCTACACAGGACAGGTGGTATTACCTGCATCATGCAAATGAAGAAAACCAATTGAGAAAATTGTTTGTTCTAGATTTCCCATTTAATACAGAGATATTTCAGTCTTATTCATAGATCTAATGGCATACACTACTACCATATTCATGTTATCATAAATAAGAAAATACAGCAACCAGAAATGTAGGTCTGAGACTCTATGACAAATACACCACATTTGATACTAATACCTTCGCTTCATTTATTGGGACAAATAACTATCCCTACTTTTTACTCATGATCCAGAGGAAGTTTAAGAAGTTCTTAAAAATAAATTGTAATAAGGGATGCCTGGGTGGCTAAGTCAGTTAAGTGTCTGTCCTCAGCTCAGGTCATGATCACAGGGTCCTGGGATAGAACCCTGCATCAGGCTCTCTGCTCAGCGGGGATTCCGCTTCTCCCTCTATCCCTTCCCACTGTGACTCATAAGCTCTCTCACTCTCTCTCAAATAAATAAATATAATCTTTAAAATAAGATAAAATAAAACAAACTGTAATCATAAGATTATCACCATTATACTATAGACTCTCAATAAGTGCTAGGAAGCTCACCTTAACTTTAAATGATTAATCCGTCATCAGTAGTTCTTTGTATCAATAAAACTCATTTGGAGAACACCATGCAAACTGAATAACCAAAATGCTGTGAAAGCTTGTTAAACTAGAGCTCAGTATCTCCCTCCAGGCTTCATTTAACAAGTTCTTTACCACTGGTTCAGCAAGCTGAGTAGGACCCAGAGACACTGAGGATATAGAAGTCAAAGAATGGCTTCAGTACAGTTCAGTAGACAGTCTTTGTTCATGAAATCAGTCTCTTAAATGGTTCGTGTATTTTCAAAAAAAAATGTTTAAAAATTACTTTTAATTTGGCTATAAGTTCACAACTGCAGTTTTTTAATAATGTAAGGGAATATTTCATATCAATTAGATTGATCGTCAAACTGTGTCCTCATAAGTGAGTATGTTTATTAACAGTATACATTAAAATACCAAAAGTCTCTCAACAAAAAGTTACTCAAAGCAATTAGTATTGCCTTACACTTAGATATTCTAAGTTCTGCATAAAAGGACTTCCACTTGATTTCTTCATTCAATTAACAAAACCTGATCACATATTTATGCCTCAGAAACTATGATAAGCATGGAGGATTCAGAGACCACACTGCAGAAGCTAAATTAAAACTAAGGAGCTTTCTTGGAGGTAAGAGTTGCAAAAGAGGTAAGAGTTGCAAAAGAGCTCACTTCATTTCACAAATAAAGAATTGAGCTATAGCAGGTGACTTGTCCAAGATCATATAAGATAGAAAGAAACCCCAGTTTTGCAAGTCATAATATCTTATATAAGAGATAATCTGTTCAAACATTAGAACATATAAGGCCAAAAAGACCTAATTTACTCCTTTTATTTTTAAAAAGATTTATTTGAGAAAGACAGAGCGGGGGGGGGGGGGGGGGAGGAAGACGGAGGGGGAGAAGCAGGCTCCCTGCCCCCAGCTTCAATGCAAGACTGGATCCCAGGACCCGGATTACGACCTGAGCAGAAGACTGAAGCTTAACTGACTGAGACACCCAGGAACCCCTTAATTTACTCCTTTTAGATTTCTTAAAATTAAGTGAGCATAATGCTTCTTAAAAAGAATTAAATTTTCTATTTAATTTCAATATTTAATAGTAAGCATTATTACTAACTAAAACCTGACTCTGACAAATTGTTGGGAGACTGTAAGGAAAAAAAATGCCCAATTGAAACCCACAGAAAACATAATAATAAAGTCAGATAGGTAAGATCATTTTTTTTCATACTTGAAGCTATCACTTTCTTCACAGGAAAGCTTATTAATTATTATCAATCTCTAGACAATGATTATATAACAATGCATTAAATATTATCTAGACTGAATCCACACAGGTTATAGTGGTAAATTATAACATTAAGCATGTAAAATTCTGATCTGAATTAAACAGAATTTATATTAATAGGAATATAACAATTTTGGGCAGCCCAGGTGGCTCAGCAGTTTAGTGCCGCTTTCAGCCCAGGGTGTGATCCTGGAGACCCAGAATCAAGTCCCACGTCAGGCTCCTTCCATGGAGCCTGCTTCTCCCTCTGCCTGTGTCTCTGCCTCCCTTTCTCTCTGTGTCTCTCATGAATAAATAAATAAAATCTTAAAAAAAAAAAGGAATATAACAATTTTACTTTACTCATTTACTACCCTTAGAAAGATTATTTGTAGATTGAATACTAGTATATCAAATTATAATGATTTCATATCAAGTTGCAGATTCACTGAGTTATATTTTAATAGAATGTTTTTCAATGTAAGTAAAAATTGTACTTAAAAGATCATATAATATAGTGAGGGTTCTAGATTGGAACCCTAATTCTATACATTCTAGCTATGTTACTATTAATAACAATAATTACCTCACAACACTCATGTGAGAAGTATCCAAGATAATGTCATATAAACTGGTCACATACTACGAACTCAATAGGTGTTACCTGTTTCTATTAACACAGGCCTACTTCATTCTCTCACAAAAGAACATGTTCCCATTCCAAGAAACATTTATCAAATGCATAAATATCTATATCTAATAATAATATATATGTAAAGTACTATAGTGTTTCTGAGGGAAACCAAAGAAGGGAAAGATCTTGGGGACATACCTTGTAATTCAGAGAATCATTAATTGACTTGGAAAACTATATATACATACATATACACACACACACACACACACACACCCCCCACATGTGAGTATATGCACATACATATATACATATACACACATGCATATAAAATACAAAGCTACAGAAAATACATATATTTACTTTTCCTTGCTTATGAATGCCTTAGACAATAATTCAAAAAAAGCCCAAACTTTTCTTGAAAATATGTATAGGAAAATATGTTTTGCATTTTTATTTACTACATTTTCTTATTATTAGTAATTTCCCTATTCCCTATTCTGGTCCCTACTCGGGTTCCCACTCTTTCATTGGTAGCAGGGACTCTACATCTCTGCTGCAGTCTTCTATGCTCCCAGCTCTCACAAGCATCCTGGGCATTTTCGACAACTATTCAAGCCCCAGAAGTAACAACCATCACAACGCCTTAAACTCTGAGGCTCTCTAACCTCTGTATCCTTATTTTATTCCACAATCACATCCTACATCTAGTTTGCCCGTTCTTTTTCTACCACTACCATTAATCTTCAGTATCACTAGTGCTACAGCAAAGATTTTCTACAAAAGACGAAACAGTAAATACTTTAGAATTTGCAGACTTTTGTTTCTGTTAACAACTCCTGAATTCTGTGCCTAGAAGAACAAATGCAACCACAACAAAATATAAATAAAAAGCATGGCTATATTCCAATTTTTTAATTTATGAACACTGAAATTTGAATTATATACAATTTTTGCATACTATTTTTAATTTTTTTTTCAACCATTTAAAAATGAAAACACTATCCTTAGTTCCCAGACTATTCAAAAACAGGGGGATGCCTGGGTGGCTCAGCGGTTGAGCATCTGCCTTTGGCTCAGGGCATGATCCCAGTCCCAGGATTGAGTCCCATATCGGGCTCCCTGAGAGGAGCCTGCTTCTCCCTCTGCCTATGTGTCTGCCTCTCTCTGTGTGTCTCTCATGAATAAATAAATAAAATCTTAAAAAAAAAAAAAAAAAAAAAAAAGCAGTAGGCCAGATTTAGCTCGTGGGCCATAATTTGTTGACATCTCTCAGGATCACTTTCTTCCCAAACCAAATAGGTCCCATTAACATGGCTTCACTCCATTAGTCTCAATTATTTTCACCCCTTATTTTAGCTTTCTGCCTCACCCCTCTTACAAACACCTGACTTCACACCAATCCAATAATCTCTCCTCTGTGGAGTGATTTATACCATAGAGTGTTACTGAAGAAAAAAGTCCACCAGCTTGGATTGGTACCACGGAACCGTTACCAGTTACAGTCTTCAACCCTAAATGGATTTTCAATAGCACCTAGCAATACCTCTGGGTCTTCAGTCACTCTGGCTCCCATTCCCCACAGCAAATTCATTATTACTAACACCACTGGTCAAGATGAATCTTCCTAACCTAACAGATGGTCATACTTCACCTTCTACAAACAGGTCATGAGACGAAAGCCTCAACTTCCTAGACTGTCACCTTAACTCCATGCCACTGGACAAGAGTATTACAAATATGCCTGTGTCTGTACACACATTCAGAGGCAGAGTGTTCAGCCTTTGAAACTCAACAGATTTGATATTGTCCATTATTAGAATGTAAGTACCTTAGTAAATAACTACTACATTTATTGGCAGCCTAGTGCTCCATTAATAAGTGTTTTACCAATCATCTCTCAATCATTCTAGAAGTAGAAATCCCTCAACCTAGAAATCTTCTCTAAGTCCATCTTCAAAACACTCAGGTGCCTATTAGTCAGCTAAGGTTATCACAACAAAATACCACAGACTAGGTGGCTTAAGCAACAGAAATGTTCTCATTGTTAATGGAGGCTAGAAAAACCAGATCAAAGTATCAACATGGTCAATTTCTGGTGAGGACTCTCTTCCTGGTTTGTAGACAGCTACTTTCTCACTGTGACCTCATACAGCCTTTCCTTCCCATGTGGTCAAAGAGAGAACAAACTCTGGAGTCTCCTCTTATAAAGATATTAATCCTACAGGAGCAGAGCTCAACCCTTTTGACCTCACCTTAATTACTTCCTTAGAGGCCCCATCTCCAAATACAACTACACTACGGGTTAGGGTTTAAATGTGTAAATTTTTTAGGAACACAAATATTCAGCCCACAACAATGTCTTTCTTTAGTGCTTTTAAACACCTTGAGTGTACCTGTATCACTGTTCTGGAAAGTTATTATTTTGTTTCTGGTCCACTTGACTGTGGCCTTTTCAAGAGAAAGCTCTACATGCTACTCACTTTATTTCTATCACTTAAGCAGAGGGCCTGGTATCATGGAAATGATCAGTAAATGATGAAAGAGACTAAATGAATAAAATACCTTTGGCATGATATTCATTTAATGAAAAAAAAGGGTGAGACCAATACTTGAGTTACACAGACCCCAAAGGCTGTTGTTCTGCCTCTGAGATTGGTGAGCTTATAAAAGAGAAGACATAATTCAAGTCCCCCTGCCCACAATGATGAACAATTTTGCTTAGTTTCCCAGTAATAAGATATGGAAAAAAAGGGCAGATATATCTGTATTAGACAAGTTATATACTCCACTGCATATTACTGTAGTCTGCTTTGGGGCATATTTCATTGGAGAAGAGAAAAAAGTCTTAAGAGAACTTAAAATTTAGTTGATACTATAGTTTAAAAAATAAATAAATAAACAGGGTGTTTCAGGAGTTCAAAATGAAAGCAATTTAGCAAGGAATTGCCAGAAACTGATAAATCTATGATAATCAAAAATATTAAAAAGAATTTAAACATATGAGTAATTTTTAACAGACTGAAGTAATGAATATATGGGTAAGCTGAGGAGCAGAGAGTACTGCGGTAGTGAATCCTGAGTCTTTAATAAAGGTGGAAAAGTTGATATTTTAATGTCCTCATGATGGAAAGTGGGGACGTTACTATTCCTAGGAAAAGACAGACAGCCACAAAGAGATAGACAAACATGAAGGGTGGGGAGAGAGCAAGGGAATCCAACAAACTTTCTTCTGAATTATTAACGCAATGAGAAACCATAATAAATTTCACAAGAGGTGAAATATTTTAAATAATTTCACATATACTGTGAGTATACAGAGTTACACAAAGGTTAGTAAAGTGCCCAAGAGATCTTACAAATGTGTTCAGAAAGTCAACCTGAAAGGAACCTAGTCATGTATATTACATTTTCTAAATCATTCCTATGAGGTACAGACCTAACTAACATAGGTTACAAGAGTTTTGGCATCTTAACTCTTTATGGTTGAAGTACTGTGGCAGTCGCAATAAAATGAGTAGAATAAAATGAATCAAAAACAAATTATAGATTTCCCAGGCTATCCTGGGAAGGTAGAATGTTGCTATGAAAACCTTCCTAAGCCAAAACGGCATAAAGCAAAAGGTACTCCCCCTGCCTTCCAATGCCACTTAGCTTTAACAAAGACCTACATTAATTAATACAGTAATGGCTCATTTTCTAAAAGTGAAAATACAGATTTCAGTTCATGAGAATAGGTACTAACGCTGGTCTTTTGTAAAAAGCCAAGTGGCACAATGAGACCTCTCAGAAAGTGAGGGATACCTACATATTGCTGACATTTGAAAACTCATTCCAGAACTTTAAATTTTTAAAGTTTGTAATCCATGAGGGTGAAGGCATAATCCATATAGTTATCTGTGCATACAAACCCAAAATACAGCATTTTGATATTTGTGAAAAGCAAGAAAAATAATAAATTGTAAAAAAAATAAAATTATCCAGTTCATCCTGTCACACATGGGGCAAAACTACCTATTCAAGGTCATACTGACAGAATTCAAGGCTTCTGAGTCTTGGTTGGTTTCTTTCCAAAACATCATAAAAAAAAAAAAGCTCCAAAAGTGACACCTTTTCTGAGATAACTCATGCCTGTCTACTGTTTTTAAACCACACAACAAAACCTTCATGTTGTTAAAATAAGACAGGGAAGAAGCATAGAGCCCTTTCTAAAGTAGTAGACAGAGCTGCTAACTTTCAAGTTAGTGTAGCAAAAAGAAATAAGCCATGCTTAAATATTTGGTCCAGGGACTATGACTCCATTTTGATATTTAAATGTGAGAATAGAGGAGGCCAGCAAGAAATAGTCAAGATCAGCTGACCAGGAACAAAATATAAAAATAGCAACTGGCCTTTAAGTCAAAAGGAGTCTACCATCATTTTAGCTGGGAGAAAGGTTTAGAATAGCGAAGGGAGCAAAAGCATTGGAGATAGGTTTTAAGAGCAACAGCTGTTCATTGCCCTGATTACAGCAGGGAGAAAGTACGTACAAATCAAAAATATTCTAATTCCAGAGAGTAAATGATGGTTACCAGGGCATGGGGAGTAGGGGGATAAGACTGATGGTGTTTAAGAGTACAAACTTGCAACGAGCAATAAGTCAGAGACCTAATGGACAATATAATATAGACAATATTGTACTGTAATTATATGATAAATATTGCTACAAAGGATTACAAGATATGAATCTATCAAAGTAACACATCAATAATAATTTAATATATATTAAATTTATACTGTATTAATACATCAAAATTTATTCAATTAAAAAAACAGGAAAAAAATCTACTTCCTGTATCAATTCCTACTGATGGGTAATGTTCGGCCACAGCATGAGCAGATGGTGCCAGAGAGACACTGCCTGAGAAAAGAGCTTTGCTCCTAGGTCTAGTGCACTGCTTGGTAGGCTCCTGGAGTGCTTAAGGGTTCTCCACCAACACACTCCCACAGTGCACAAGAGCCAGCAGACTACCCCAGCACCCTTCCTTGGGTGGTCTGTAGAAGACAGCCTCTAGTAAAACACCTCTCTGTGAACATCTTTCCCTGGTACCCAGAAAGCAGATTTCTGGCAAATTCCATTAAGGATGTACCATAGCAACTTCCTTGTCATCCAGTGAGCCACACATCCTCTCAACAAGGTCCAGGTCTCAGCTTTGGGTGGGTCTGTTCCTTAGGTGCTTAATCATGGCTCTTAGGGGGAGAGACTAATCTTTATATCTCTTTTCATATATTTTTTTTAAGATGTTATTTGAGAGAGAGACAGAGAGGGCATGCGCACACACAGGAGTGGTGAGGAGGGGTGAGAGAGAGAGAGTCCTAAGGAGACTCCATGCTAAGCACAGAGCCCAAGGTGGGTTCCATCTCACAAACCTAAAATCATGACCAGAGCTGAAATCAAGACTGGGATACTTAACGGACTAAGCCCACCCAGGCACCCTATTTCCATATTCCTTAGAATTCTCTTTACTTACTAGCCAATCTTGTTACTGTTAACATTTCTTTACATTAAACTTTCCCTGTTCATACTACCCTGTGTGGTTTTTTCCTTCCTGTTTGGACTATACTGATACAGTCCTGAAAACCATTAAGATGACAGGTCAGTGAGGGAATGAAGAACAAGCACACAGGCAAGAAAATGAATGTGAATACAATAGATCCTGATGCTTTGCCAGCCAAAACATCCACAATCTCTTGGATTTGACTTAACCTGCTATATCCTGAAAACAGTCTAGGGTTTTGTTTTGTTTTTTTAAAAACTTCTAAGTATTTGAGTATGTTTTATCTTAGATTCATGGCAAAATGCCATCAGTAGGTTTTCTGTGCTATGAAGCTGTCCATCCTGATCACAGAGGAACATTAGAGAACCAAGTGAGGGCAGCAGCTGTCCATTCTGCCATCTTAAATTGCTGCTCAGGAAATCCATAACTGTCAAACTTTTAGGCAGGAGGGTGGCTTAGTGGCCTCTTCTACTGGGAATCAGCCTAAACATGAGCTTGTTAAGTGAAGCACAAGATCTTCCTGAGGCCCTATTTCCCCTTTGTAGACTTCAATGATTATTAGAATACCTGGAGAAGGACAAAATAAAACCACGAAAAACTCATTAAATTTCATGTAGGTATGGTAGGCAAACTAAAAATAGAAACCCACAAAGGAATAAAGGAGCAAGTTAACAGCAAAGTAAAATTCTTGGAACAAATGTGAGAAATAAGCAATGGTAAAGGTTACTTTTTCTTGTTTAGTGGCATTTCAGAATGATAGAAAAAAAAAGCATCAAAACATATTTCTTGGAGAAAAAAAAAAAAAAAAAACAGCCCCAGAGTTGGAGGAACATAGAGGGAAAACTAAAAATATAAGCAGGCACTAAAAAATTCAACAAAAGTGTTGTATTCACTCCTTTAGCAGAAAACAATTTTGGAAATCAATAGTAAATGACACTACATAAGCCACACCTACTTTGCTACTGTACTACAATTGCAATATACTGTGCCCCAAAGAAGAGAGGTAATTGCCAGAAAGAGAGCCTTATATCTCTATAAGGTATTTTTTTCATTTTAAGGTGTGCTGGGTTGGAAGCTATCTATGTTTGGGAGGAACAAAAATATTTTCAAAAATAGTAACTTATGGTAACTTCTCTTATCCTACTACCTTACTGTAATGTCTCTAAACATGTTTTATAGCTGGTGAGCCTAGGGTAGAAATTCATTTATGTGTATTTACAGTGAATGCACAGGAATAGTCTTTCTTTCCTACTAAGAAGAAAGTATATGTACAATTTCAAGTACAAAACTCTTGTCTCCCAACAGGAAAGACTCCACATAGCAAACTGACAAGGATCCCAGCTTCTTGTCTGTCAGAAAAAAACAATGTCATAGCTGTTAATTTTGTTTCTGCCTTTCTCCAACATAATTGCTTCAGGAATTTTAGGACAGGTATGTATTTCTCCTTTCCCCTGCTCTGATTCAAAACATCCTCCTCTTTAGCACAGATTTCCCAGGGCATTTAATAGGTCTCTAGATTAATTTCACAGGGGAAAGGATTTCTGTCATCACTTCAAATTATATACAAACCCAAAACCTTATACATAGCCCACCTCTCAAACTAGTCATGCTCTTCAATTACTCATATTCCTCTTTAGTGAAAATCCTATTTTGCCACTATCGTTATCAATTTTAGCTAGATTACTGTAACTAACTTCAATTTGATCTTAATACCTGTGGTTCTCCCAACTTCAATAGCACCCTGTATACCATTTTGAATCACCTGCCCAATCTAACACTTTCATCATTAAAGAAAGGATGCAAGCCCCAAAAATTCAGAGGTGCCTCCAGGAAGCTGCAAAAATGAGAAGAGATCCCACCAGGCAGAGGTTCAAGGAAATCACCATCTAAAACCGGGAGCACTAGTTTTGTCAGTTTTATAAGTGTCATCTTAGTATTTTGTCAGGGGAAGGGTTTGCTTAGCAATCATTTCCCTAAGGGATCAAATAGATCTCAATATATTTACCTATATTAGTTTTCTATCTTTGCTATAACAAATCACCACAAGCACTAATAGCTTAAACCGAAACAAGGTCACTATACTACAGTTCTAGAGGTGAGAAGTCTGACACAGGTCTCACTGGGCTGAGATGAAGGTGTCAGCAAGGCTGCATGCATTCTTTCCTGGAAGCTTTAACAGGGTTTGTTCTCTTTCATTTTCCACTGTATAATGTCCCATTTACTTCTTTGGCTCATGATCCTTTCCTCCATCTTGAAAAGCCAGCAACATCAGGCTGAGTTCTCCTCACCTTGCCTCCTCCTTCCACTTTTAAGGAAGCCCATGACTACACTAGGCCCATCAGGAAAATCCAGAATAGTCTTCCTAACTTAAAGCCAGAGAATCAGCAACCCTAATTCCCCTTTGCTATATAGCAACATATTCAGATTCCAAGGATTAAAACATGAACATCTTTGCAGGGGAAGGGGCATTACTTGCCTACTACACTACTCAAATTGTATTTGCCCTCTATCTCTAGCAGAGTACTGCTCCACAGAGAATCAAACAAACCCAACTTAAATGTGCAACCCAAATCCATCCTCACCTATCCTATTTTTCCCACAAGATACAGGAAAGGAAATAGGAGATCACAAGGATAATCAGTACAGAGATATCTTCTCATCCCTTGACAGAACTCGGAATTCATTTTCTCTTGTATATGATGCATAGTCACATTCTTAAGACAGCTCAAAGTCCTCTAACTAAACCAATAATAGCTACACTACAGACTAACTGTAAAAGAATCTTTTGAAGACCCTGAAATTCCATTTGAAATAGCAACTGGAAACACTGCAACAAATAAAACCATCAACCTTTTGGTCTGGTTATTAAGCTGTGCAATCCATTTTCTCTTAGAAAATATATGCTCAGTCTTAATAACCCATGAAAACAGTACTGCAAAAAACATTCAGTATTTCTAATATTTTACATCACTGGAAAAAATTGTGCTTACATATAAACTTGAAGCTTAAAAACTGCTTGGGGCTCAGTACTGCTTAAGTCCTGACCTTACTTTTAGAAACGCGGGAAGTAATTATGCATATTCATTCTGAGCACTTACAAAAATTCAGTGCAGCATGAGTAAGACCCTGTACACAATAGTACATAGCTTTTTTAGCTGTTGGTACCTACCAAGATTTGTAGCAGATTCAAAATTCTCAAACTTTAATGCAGTATGATTCCAGATTGGCCTCAAGAGGGAGCAGCATCCTTTTAAAAACAGACTGTCCTGCAGGTAAATGCTTTCAGTGCATCACAAAAAATGAATGGAAAGACATACTAGCCAACAAATATTAAGACATTTAGAAACAGGATTTGATTTTAATAATGCTCTGTACAACAGAGGGCACTAATGAATAATAAAAGGAAGCAAGTCTCTTAAAATGAACTACAGGATATACCATCCCTGGGCAGTAACATTCATGACAATCCTTTGCTTGTTTATTCACATTTTCTAATTTTTCTATAGTGAATTCCTACTGTTATTGTATGAAGGAAAAAAGCAAAATCAAATAACCCTTTACTTATTATTTCTACAGTTACTAATAACATGCATGTTGTGACCAAAAGAATCATAGATGCAAATGAACTACTGTTTAAAAAATCTAACCCATATCAAGTATCATCTAAAATATTTACACTACATCACAAAAAGAAATGACATATCAAATCTCTAAAAACCAATTTTCTAATGCCAATCAGAAAAATAAATCATAAATCTAGAACAGAAAGACTGGAAAATGACAAAGAAAACACATCACTATTCAGTAAGCCATATAGTACTACTTAAGAAAAAAAAAAAAAAAAGGCACAGGTTGCACAACCTTAAATGACTTGTCAGGAGTAACCTGATGGAGCAGCTATAGAACCTCAGTAGCTGCTAAACTTTACACAATAATACTCTGTATTTACAGCATCCTTGTTCTGAAATAATCAAAGGGCATTCACTATTTACCTTGTATCTGGTGATCATTTTATTCACTTGTTATTCCATTCAATTCAGACTTTCATCATCCTTACCAGAATCCCCAATGACAATCCTAAAAGGCATGAATATGTTATTTCTGTTTATATGTAAAAGTCTGAAAGGATTCACACCACACTATTAAAAAACCATTACCCAAGCACCCCCTGAGGAACAGATGTGGAGGGGGACTTGCTGAAGAAGGAAATGCATTTCGGTATTCAAATCTTATCTTTGAACATACAATAATACAATAAAAAATTAATGACCACATAAAATATAGTGCATTGTAGGCCATGATATTTCCTTTGAGATGATACAACAAATTTAGTTCATCCCCTGAACAGCTTTATTATATTAAATATATTATTAGAGGCCACATTCCCAGAGACCAGTTTCCAGACAGATATCAAGAACTAGTTCTCAGAAGCAAATTTCTAAACACATCCAGGGCTGACCTTTGCCCATAGCAAACAACTGGTCATGAAAGAAGCTACCCATCAGCACTGCCATCCCTACCCTTCCAATTCAATAGTCAGCTATGAATTCCAGCAAGCATTTTTGCATGATTCTCCATTCACTTAGCTATTAATCATCCAGGCCAGAAAATATAATCATTTCAGCTTTCAAGCTTTATTTTCTGCTACAGGGAAAGAGTTGCTACTTTTTATTTCTCTTCCCTCAAAGTGTTGCTGTGATAGATAGAACAGTAAAAAAAAAAAACTGAAAATCATCTAAACACCCACCAATAGAAAATACAGTTAAATTATTATATATACAATCTATATATGTAAGCTATATATAGCAAACACTTTGAGGCTGCAAAAAAAATTTAAAGAATGAATCTTTTTACTACCATGTAACATGGAATATTAGTGATAAATTAAGTGCAAAATGCAAGTGAAAAACTGTGTGCAGTGTGCCTTATCTTTATGTAAGCAGAAAGAAAAAGTATTCATATTTACTTGCATACAGTAAATTAATAGTTTCTTTTATATCATTCCAGAGATGAATGGCTACCTCCTCATAGGGAAAGTAGGAGGCTGAGGGGGAGACATTTCCAATTTATAAAATTTTTCTAGGTTTAAAATTTGAACCATGTGACTATATTACCTAATTTTAAAATCAATGATTTTAAACTTGCTTAAAACTTTTATCTTTAGAGTATTTGTGATGCTGCTAATACTTCAAAGTTGAGAGCAGGCAGAACAACAAATTGATGACCTTGAAAATCAACCTCACTTCTTTATAATCATACATTTAGCATTCCAAAAGAAACCCCAATGACTGCCCCAACAGCATCACCAAAATATCTTACCTTATCAATTTCTAACAGCAAGCATTTTTATTTAATAAAGCAATAATTACTTAAGTTGTTAGACTCTAACACATATGGGACACAAAGACAGACATAAGAGAAATACAAAATCATAAAACTCTACATGATAACCATTAACCTTGATGGATCCAAATAGTCTGAAATTTCACATGAATTCTTTAGGAAGCAAAGAGTTATGTGTAATCTGTGTGAGGGCATTTCAGCTAATCACATAGCTGGAGATTCCTGGTATCACCATAAAGCAGAAAATGACACTGCAGTATAGGGAAAGTTTTATTCTACCTTTCATATCCATATAAGTATAGAAGAAACTGAGGCCAAAGAATTATAACATTGCAGTTTATTTGAAAATGTGTCTAATTCAACAACATGGAAAAGAATTCACACACCAAATCATTAACCTTAAGAGTTTTATATACAATAACACAGACATGTGAATATAGGGAAGAAAAAAAAAGCATTTAAAATAAACAACTTTTCAAAATTACCTAGTAATCAATCTGAAAATAAAAAACTCATTAGATAGCCTACAAGACAATCTGGTTTTGTTACATATATACACAATTAAAAACTACAGTGAACTACTGTATGTGTCATCTAGCAACTAAAATCAACTACTACTTAAATGCCATGAAAGGAGCAGCTGACTAGAAATCATTTTCCTATTTGTTCACACATATGAGCATTCAGTGAGAGATAACAACAATAAGACATGGTTTCTCCTTTCAGGCATTTTATAATTCAATTACAACTGTTAGAGTACTCAAAAACAATTTCAGAATAAAATGTTATCAAGAAGTAACTGCACAAGTAAGAGCAGACTTTAATCACTGTGAAGATAGAGAAGAGGGGGCTCTAGGGAAACACAGTATATGAACTAGCCTTTTATTTGAAGGACTTCAGAAGGCAGAGATAGGAAAGGGAGAAAATTACAAGTGGAGATGCAGAAGAAACCAAAAGTTTACATCTAGAAAGAATGTAAACACAAGTTTGAATAAAACAAGAATCAAATTTTAAAAAGAGCACAGAGGTCAAATAATTAATTTTGAAAGGCAATACCGAGGAATACGAACTTCATTCTAGAGTTGATCAGGAGTCACTCAGTGGAGGCATGGTGGTCAAGAACTCAGAATTCCAGCTCTTCTACCTACTAGCAACCCTCCAGGCTCATAAAATATCAATTTCTTCGTCTGTAGACTGGGAAAGTAGTATCTACAACATAAAACTTATGAGGACCAAATGAGAACAAAGCATTTAGCACAAAGGCTGACATAAGATATTTCAGTAAGTGTTTTTTTGTTCTGTTTGCTTCGGTCACGCTGGGAAAATATGATCAGAACTGCCTTTAGGTAAAAAAAAAAAAAAAGAACTGCCTTTAGGTCAATTAATTTGACAGCAGTATGCATGATGAATGGCAAAACCTAGAGATTAGGGATGTCTCTTATTAATGGCAATTGAGACAAAGGGATTAAAAGTATTTTGTTGCTAGGAAATGGAAAAGCAGCAGGAGAACTTGATTCCTGAACCATAATGCAACACAATGACAAAGAATTTCTGAGAAAAAGGGAAAGTGATGAATCAAAGGTGACCTTTGATTTTAAGACTAGATGACTAAGAAAATGTTAAGATCATTAATATAAACAAAAAAAAAATGACTGAAGAATTAAGTTTGGAGAGGAAACAGTTTAATTCTGAACCTACGGATTCAAGGTTACAAAACGACCATTAACCTACAAAGTTTATCAAGGAGAACAACAAAAGGCAAGTCTGAAGCTTAGGAAAGATAATGAAGCTGGTGATGCAGAACTGGAGCTTCAAGGGCAGCCCAGGTGGCACTGCCTTCAGCCCACGGTGTGATCCTGGAGACCTGGGATTGAGTCCTACGTTGGGCTCCCTACATGGAGCCTGCTTCTCCCTCTGCCTGTGTCTCTGCCTCTCTCTCTCTCTCTCTCTCTCTTGTGAATAAATAAATAAAATCTTAAAAAAAAAAAAAAAAAAGAACTGGAGGTTCAAGAGCAGAGGGAATGAACAGTGGAAACCATGGGTGTGCGTAGGACTAGAAAGGAAAAAACACAACTCTAAAAAGAAGTGCAAACTCAATCTAAAGTTAACCCTCGTTTATGAGTGAGATGAGAAAATGAACAAAGCCACAAGAATGTACAAGTCTGAGGTGCTGGCTTATGCAAGTTCAAGAGAAGACAAGGCCTTGACAACACTTCATATCCCATGGCTCATAATAAATTCTACATGGACTTATGATGATATGATTATTATAGGCTTTTAAGAGCCTACAAGTTACTGAAAAGTGTTAATTATTCTGATTCAACCCCCAGCAGGACACAGCTAACACAGTATAATTATAATTAGATATTTTTCCAGTAGCTCAAAGCTCGAAGTATAACTTTTAAGTCCTCATCTTGACATTCATCCACACATTTGACTGCCTTGATTATCTACTATTTGAGGAAACCCAAACCCCCCACCCTCTGTCTACTTAAGACAGCCAATTCTTAGGTTTTATCCCTCTATTTTGGCTTCCCTTTCATCTTAGCTAGTTTCTCCCTCAAAATAGAACCACCAGGGAACAATAGTCCTCTTTGTAATTCCACAATAGTTGTCTTAAACAACTAGTTTTTAAAACTCAACTAGATTTTAAACTCTGGATCCTACCTAACATTTGTTATCATTAATAAGACCTACATGGTTTCTTGATTTTTGGCTATACACGAATATATGTCCCCAAAAGAGACTTGCAGGCTAAACTGCAAAATAAACGTTCTATTTCTACCCATCAGCAATAATATCTCTTACCAATTTTTGAAAAGAGACACACACAGTATTGGATTCCCCACCCTCAAACAGCTGAAAAGTCAATAGATCTTACCATAGCCTACACTTCTTTCTGATGCTGAAACATTTTTGTATCCCACAACTATAAAGCCCACCCACATTCAATGTTAAGTTGTCCAAGAGATAATCAAAAGCAGACATGTCATTTAGATGTGAATCCAGTTACCACTGTAAACAATTACCAAGAAATGAAAGCTCAAATATTTTCCTATATGTGGGTTTCTTCTCAAATACATATTAGAACTGTTCATACATTATTAACTTCAGCATTTGCCCTATATCTTTAAAATACATAGCTGTCACATATGTTGGAAAACTAAAAGATTAGCAGACCATAATATTAGGAACTATACTATACTTCATTAATTGTCATGATGCATTTTTAAGAGACTAAAATACTAAAAATGAAATAAGCACACTTCAATCTTTCTAGGGCCCTTTTTATATTCTTTTTATCACATTAGTTTACAAATAGTACAACTGGGTTCATAAAAATGTTAAATGAAATGAGATTATCCAAGTTTGTAAGGAATAAAAGCACCTGTAAGAGCTACAATTTACTATAGTATCCAAATTTGCCATGGTATCAAATCCCAATTCTTCTTGGTTAGTGGCACCAGATCAAGGAATGTTTTAATACAGCACAAAAACTTCATTCAAGAAGATACCAAAGTTTCACACTTTGATTATTTTTCAATGCATATGATTATATTCAATTCTCTATTTTGTAAGGAACAGTTCCAAGCCAAAAAAAAAAGGGGGGGGGGACTATTAAGATCAACAGCAGAGCAGAAAACACGGGTTTTTGGCTTAGCCCTAAGTCTAATGTAGCCACCACCACTAAAAAGGTGAGGAGATCTTGAGCAGTTGAATTAATCCCTAAGAGCGTCTGTTTATTGATCCTTAGATTGGAGAGAATGCCACCCATGTTTAGAAATAACTATGAAAAACATATTATTACCAGTAACTATAACTAAAATGCCACAGATATTACATATGCTTTTAAACACAGCTCCCCAAATAATTACACAATTGGGCCTAAGATTTCAGGCTATATATGTTTAGAACCAGACTTCTTTGAGATTATCTTACTCAGTTGTTTTCCCTGGAAGCTAACAAGATGAACACACAGTACATTTTTAATAAATACATGCCAGCGATTAGATCAACAAAGCCTCCAGCTCTTCTGCACACAGAAATACAAAATCCCTATTCCCTAGCTTTCTGACTTACTTAATAGTAAGCAGTATGATATCATCCTTTCACTTACAGCTTACTCCCTATAGTCTACTATCAAAATATTTAGTCTCTGGCTGTTCTGAGGTTTGCTTTTGTTTCGTAGTCTTTCTGAAATACACACTTGTAGGCCACTGGCTTTCTACCTTTTACCTTATCTTCAGACATGAGCAGGTTCGTGTTTAAGGAATTGAATTTGTTTTCAACTGACCAGATGGAATTTAAATTTACCCTGAAAAATGCACTCACCAAAAAACAAATAATAAACTATTTTAGTAAGCTGCTTTATGAAGTCATCCAAGCCTCCTGCAGCTACCATAAACCCTGTGTAAACATATTACTTAACTTGCCTAATATGTAAGTATCCCCATCTGGCCTTAAACAATCTGAAAGTTTTGCCACATAATGTTTCAAAATAATACCTTGTAGCCCTTCTTAAAAGCTATTTAATAAGAGTTAAAAGATCATAGAAAACCTGGAGACAATGTTCTGCAATAAAAAACACAGCTATGTAGCTTTTAAAAAGAATGAGGTACGTAACAGCAGGAGAGAATTATCTGTGAGTATCCTTTGTCAATAAAAAAAGTATACACCATATACGATCCCAATTTTGTCTTTAAAACATACTCACACGCCTGGAAAAGTTCTGAGGGGCTAAGCAGCACCCTTGGGGACTGGTCACCCCGGGGGTAGAGCGAGGAGAACCGGGGGGCGGGGTGGGGGGCAGACGGCCTCATTGTTTGGCTGCTTCGGTTTTTTCTTAAAGAGCACGTAGGACTTTCGTAATTAAAAAAACAACCGGGAGCAGAGAACCACCGGTAGTTCTGTACTTTCTCCTCCGCACCCGAATTCTCCTCATGTGTACTTTCAAGACACATTACTATGATCTCTCCTCTTTTAAAAAAGAAGACACGCACGCACGCAGCCCTGGAAGTCCAGAAAGAAAAGCCCTGGACCTGCAGAATCGCTCCCGCGGCCGTGCTCGCGGGTCCGCCGAGCGCCGGGGCCGAAGGACCCCGAGGAGGCACCTCCCGGAGCAGCCGCGAGCGCTCCCGCAGACTCGGCGAGCGACCAGCCCAGCGCCCGCCCCCGCCCCCGCCCCCGCCCCCGCCGCGTCGGCCACCCCCAGCCCCAGCCCCAGCCGCAGCCGCAGCCGCAGCCCGCGGCGCCCCGAGCCCTCGTCGGTGGATCCTCTTCCTTCCGAATCAAAACACCACCAGCAAGTCCCGGGGTGGCACCGAGCAGGCCCGGCGGGCCCGGGCGGTCTGCGGTCCGCAGCGCGGCGGAGCCGGGCCCCCCAGCCCGGTCACGCCCGGGACCCCCGAGCCCCCACAATCGCCCGGCCCCGCGCCCCCCGCCCTCTACGCCGACCCCGCGCCCCCCGCGCCCCCCGCGCCCCCCGCGCCCAGCCTAACCCCAGCACGCGGGACACGCCGACCCACACCACCCCGAGGCCACGGCGGCAGCGTTACCTGCGGCGAGGCGCTCGGTCCGGCCCGCCGCAGCCGCACGCAGGACCGGCGCTAGGACTCCGCGGGCTCCTCGGCCGCCCGCCGCCCCCCCCGCCACAACAGCGCCGCGGCCGACGCCGACGCCGACGCCGCCGCCGCCGCCGCAGCCCAGCGGAGGGCGGGGCCCGGACCCGCGGCGGGGGAAGCCCGACGGTGCAGCCCCGAGAGGCGTCGGGAACCTGGGCCTGCGCGGAGAGCAGAGGGCGCGGGGGCCGCTCCGGGGGCCGCTCCTCCCCCACGGGGACCGCTCCGCCCCCACCCCAAACCACGCGAGGTCTCGAGGAGGCTCGGGGCGGACTGCGTTGGGAGAGATCCCGCGAGAACAGGGAGGGCCTCTGCGCGCAGCCCCGTCACGGGGGTGGGGCGCGCGGCGGCGGGGCGGGGCCGGGCGGGCGGTGGCGTCTTCCCCGGAGAGGCCTTGCTCTGCCGCCGCGATCCGGGCCAGGGCGGCGAAGGCGTCGGAGCGCCCTCGAGGTGTTCCCTGCGGGGTCGCCGCCCGGGGACCTCTGTGGGGCGCGGCCACGATCTCGCCGCGGCCGTGCGCTCTGACGCGTCCGCTCAGCGCGCAGGAGCCTCGGGGTCTCCGGTGGGAGCGCGGCCGCCCGGGGCGTCCTCGGCCCGCCTCGGCGCGGGGCTTGCCCGTGGCTCGTCACAGGCCCGGCGAGGGTGTGGGCTGGCCCGCGTCTCGGGGCCTGCCCGGACACCTCGCAGCCATCTCCGGAGGTTCTGGAGGGCGAGGAGGGGTCGGCCGAGCGGGACGTGCCCGCACCGACCTGCGCGGCGAACGAGCCGGTCACCCTCCTGAGCGAGCTTTACTGCACGGAAATCCAGTGCGTCTTCTCCTGGGCACGACCGTGTTTGTGCCCGTGTTCCGCCTTTTTACTGAGTCTGTCAGTGCGCGCGCCGCCGCCCACGAGGAGGCTCGCATCGTCGCAATTCTGCTCGGGCTGGATTTTCAGATGTGTCACTGGTCGTAGGCTCCAGGCGTTGATGGGTCACCTGGGACAGGAGCTCCGAGGGGCGCCTGGCGGTGCTGCCCGGCTAAGCATCCGCTTCCCTCTGAGCTCAGATCCCAGGGTCCTGGGCTGAGCCCTGTGCATTGAGCTCCCTGCTGGAGCGGGGGCGGGGTTGGCCTGCTGCTCCCCCGCTTGTGCGTGCTCACTCTCAAATAAATAAAATGTTTTTTAAAATAAAATGAATAAGACATCCTTGATGCCAGGTTACTATTTCCCACCATAGCTGATGGTCTGCAAAATTGGATGAATAATACGTTCATGAAAGAACATGCTGTCAAGGTCAAAGCTGACATTGCAATTTAAGAGTTTTGCAAATGAGCAAGTTGCTGCTAAAGTGGTCAGCCAGCAATCCAACAACCTAGCGTTATTTTAATGAACTGTTATGTGAAATACGAATGCAAGCACAGTGGACGTGTTGCTCCTAACTGCAAAATCTCTATTCACTTGCCTTCTGGATTAGAGCCCTTGGTCACAGACTTTTTGGCACTTGGCCTGGTTCCAGGGCACTCTAACTGTGGCGGGATCATATAACGGCCTTACGGGATTAGTTTTCTGCTATTCCAAGCAGAAATTTTAGCACATGAAAATATCTATCTTACCATAAGCAAATTAAATAGAAATGATTAAGTTAGGAAAATAGTTAAAAACCGTTAAACAACGGCCAGGGCCTTCTCCTGTTTTTTCTCCTTCGTATAGGTATTTATTTTCTCCATTCTGCTATTTTCTCCATTTATTTTCTCTGAAAACTTTTTTAGACTTCTAGACCTTTTTCTCTTCCTCTACTACATTGAAGTTGACCACAGGTTATTTTTACTAAGAGTATTTACTAGTCAGTACTTTGTTAATGAACAGGAGGACTAAGTGCTACTAAGTGCTATTCTTGTGGGTGAGTACTTTAAGAGCAAGTAAGCCATCAGTATATCTTCCTATGGTGCACACATCTCATGGTGCCACCTCAACTCCACCATTCAGACCTTTTCTGGTTATGCCACCATTTAGCACGTTTTCATATATAATTTACTTCTGGTGAGTATATGTCTTCCTACCGATTTAGAATCCACAGAGTCTGGGCATGTGCCCACTGCTTTCCAGTGCCTACTACAAAAATCTGCTTCAGTGTTGGTACTCTGCATTTGTTGAATGGGTAATTTAGATTTTAAGTTATTCCATCGTGTAGAATTATTTAGAGATTTATTTAGCCTGGAATTCATTTAGATAGCCCAAAGACAATTTATTCCTGGAGGTCTTGGTCCACTGTTGCAACAAGTCTAATCCTTGCAACAGCAAAGGAACCCTGCTGTAATAACCTAATTCTCCATACCAGGTTGTTTCCATTTTAACATGAAGTGGAAAATACCCAAAGTTAATGCTTGTGAATACAGAGTACTAGATAGGCAGGAGTCTTGTGTTGTCAGAAATGCTCTGTTATTTGAGTGTGCAAGACATTCAACGTATGCTTATTAAATTAATCAAGTTCAACATACAAACCCCTGTTACTGTCCTAGGAGTTCACATTTCCCACAGGCATGACAGAGTTGCTGTGTGTTTCTTCAGCCTCAGAATTTGAGGTCTCCATGCGTTGCCCAGATTAACAAATCATCTGGTTATTTGCAAACACCTGTGTTGCATAATAGGCCTTGGTTTTGGTTTATAGTGCCAAGTCTGGCCTGTCAGGCCTGAAAAAATTTCCTTATATCTTTCATTTGACCTGCAGTGTCTGGGAAAAATCCAGAACTAAATCCTACTAAATATAGAACTGTTTGTTCTACAATTTTATTTCCTTGTACTACTTTCAGTACAGTTAAAGTCCATCACCTCCTGCCCCACCCCCCCAAAAAAAACAACAAAAACAAATACTTGCTCTCTAGAGGTTAGTTTCACAGTACTTATTTTTCTCTGTTTGAAAAAAAAAATATCAACATTTCCTTATTGATTTTAAGAAACATAATTGTAGTTTGTTGGGAAAGGGATAATGTTTTCAAAAGTAGGACTAGATTTTGAAAATGAAGGAGGAAACTGAAGACCCCACATTCCAGAGAAGTAATATCTATGCAGTTTACAAATTGAGGACATAGAAAACAGTCTTAGAGCGGACAGATGGAAGGGAATCTTCTAACTTACAGCCTTTGTCTATAGCCATTAGCACTTTTTTATTTACAAGCTATCTCCCTGATATTGTATTCTACTGTTGTGAAATTCCACCTATGATTACTCCATATATGTTTAAATCAGTGATTCTCAAGACATGGTCTGGGATTAGAGGCATCAAATCATAAGGGAACTTACTAGAGGTGCAAATTCATGGGGCCTTACCCCAATTTAACAAATCCTCTGGCAATTTTGATAAATGCTAAAATTTGATAACCATTGGTTTTTGTTTTGTTTTTAAAAGATTTTACTTATGCATGAGAGACACAGAGAGAGAGGCAGAGACACAGGCAGAGGGAGAAGCAGGCTCCATGCAGGGAGCCCAACGCGGGACTCAATCCTGGGTCTCCAGGATCACGCCCTGGCTGAAAGCGGCGCTAAACCACTGAACCACCCGGGCTGCCTGATAACCATTGGTTCTAACCAGAAAATGTACACCCTCAGTACATTATTTTTTTCCTAAAATACATATGATTCGTAGATACAAAATTGGGGGGGGGGGGACAGGCTTCTTTTGGGGAAAATACTCCATTCCTGTTATTCTCAATGTCTGTTTTATTCCCTTTTAAGGCAATTGTACTCATGGCTTATGGACCCACCCCAGTATTTTTTCCTTTATGAGTCTTTCTCAATCCCGTGAACCATAAGATGATGTTTTGTTGCTGTCGTCGTTCACATGTAAAGATTGTATTTGTGATTGTGGAAGTGACTGAAAAGACTATCCAAGCAATCCTTTCCACACTGGAAAGTTGCCCAGAATTTTACACCCCTGTGGCTTTAGGGGGCCTTAATGTTTAGTAACTGTTTATTTTCTCTGTCTTTTCCTCAGGAGCTACCTAGCCAGAATGCCAAGTTGATCAGACACCAATTTTCCTAGTCTTTCCAGACTACTCTATATTTTCTAAAGTTTCCAAATGTGTTTTTAAAAGCTGTGATAAAGTTTATGTAAAGTTTTAGTGAGAATCCTTTAAAAAAAAAAAAAAACTAGAAAAACAAAGAATACAACTCTTATGAGACCAAACAAAAAATGTAAATACACATGGCTTGTCATGTTCAGGCACCTCCCTCCACCAAAAGTATTCAAAGCAAAATTCTGAAAAGCAGAAAAGTTGCTTTTAGCATCTCAAGTTTACTAAACATTGAAATACTAAAATGAAACTGTACTTTCCCTAAGTCATTTGATCCTATTCTTTAAGTGGATACTTGAGAAATTCCTGACCTATTCAATATTGAAAATGAAACCTTTGTCCAGACTATATCCAATTAGAAATGAATTTTAATTAGAGAATTCCTCTCTAGTGCTTATAAACCATAATATATGTACAAATGTCATATTATTTTTGTATAGAGATCTTTTACCTAATAATATAAAAAATATCACGTAAATAATTGGTTTAGGACTCATTTTTTTTTTTAAAGATTTATTTGTTTATTCAGAGAGAGACAGAGACAGGGATACAGGCAGAGGGAGAAGCAGGCTCCATGCAGGGAGCCGGACATGGGACTCAATCCCGGGTCTCCAGGATCACGCCCTAGGCTGCAGGTGGCGCTAAACCGCTGCGCCACTGGGGCTGCCCTCTTTTTTAGGATTTACAAAAATTAACATATAATGGACAATTGATTCCCACACCAACTCCTTTTTCTGCTGGCTGGGAAGAAGTCATTATACTTAAAGAGCTACACAGATAGCACTTTTTGACCTAAATTGAGATATCTTAAGGTTGCTTACCTTGCATTTACCAAACATTATAATTATATACTAATGTAATATTAAATTGGCCAATGGTTTTTAAAATGATGTATTATATCCATTCAATTGCTAATTAATTTGATATTCAGTGAAAAAAAGAAAAGCGCAAGTACCAGTCTTATTCTAAAGAAAAAAGTTCAGGATCCCTGGGTGGCGCAGCGGTTTGGTGCCTGCCTTTGGCCCGGGGTGTGATCCTGGAGACCCGGGATCGAATCCCACATCGGGCTCCCCGTGCATGGAGCCTGCTTCTCCTTCTGCCTATGTCTCTCTCTCTGTGACTATCATAAATAAAACTATGTCTCTCTCTCTCTCTGTGACTATCATAAATAAAAAAAATTAAAAAAAAAAAGAAGGTCTCTAGTATGATATAGTCCCACTAGTTTATTTTGCCTTTTATGCTTGTGCTTTTGATCTCAGATTCAAATATCACTGCTAAGACCTCTGTCAAGGAGCTAACTACCTATTTTTCTTTCTAGAGATTTTACAGTTTCAGGTCTTATGTTCAAGTCTTTAATTCATTTGAATTAATTTTTCTGTATGGTGGGAGATAATGGTCCAGTTTTATTCTCCTGCATGTGGCTGTCCAATTTGCCAAAACCATTTACTGAAAAGACTGTCCTTCCCCCATGTATATTCTTTTTTTGTCATAAATTAATTGACCATGTATGGGTGAGATTATTTCTAGGTTCTCCATTCTGTTCTATGGACCTATGTATCTATTTTTGTGCCAATACCATACTGTTTTAGTTACTATGGCTTTGTAATGCAGTTTGAAGTCTGGGAGTGTGATGCCTCAAGTTTTGTTCTTTATTAAATTTGCGATTATTTCTAGGTTCTCCGTTCTGTTCTGTGGACCTATGTATCTGTTTTTGTGCCAATACCATACTGTTTTAGTTACTATGGCTTTGTAATGCAGTTTGAAGTCTGGGAATGTGATGCCTCAAGTTTTGTTCTTTATTAAATTTGCCTTGGCTATTTGAGACCTTCTATAGTTCCACACAAATTTTAGGGTTTTTTGTTCTTTTCTACAAAAAAAATGCTATTGGAATTTTGATAGAGATTGCATTGAATTTATATATTGCTTTAGGTAATATGGGCATTTTAACAATATTGAATCCATAAGCATGGTATATCTTTCCATTTGTGTCTTTTTCAATTAATTTCATTAATGTCATATATTTTTCAGTATGCAGGTCTTTTGCCTCCTTGGTTAAATTTATTCTGGGTATTTTATTCTTATTGATGCAATTGTAAATGGATTTGTTCTTAATTTCCCCTTTTGAGAGTTCATTAGTATATAGAAATGGAACAGAATTTGGTGTCATGTACTTTGTATCTTGCAACTTGAATTAATTTATTGTAATATTTTTTGATGGAGTCTTTAGCATTTTCTGTAAGTAGTATGTCATCTGCAAATAGTGACAGCTTTTCTTCTTCCCTTCCATTTTGAATGCCTTTTTCTTCTTTTTCTTGCCTAATTCCTGTGACTAGGACCTCCAATACCATAATGAGTAAGGCAGCAAGAGTAAACATCCCTGTTTTGTTCTTGCACTTAGAGGAAAAGCTCTCAGCTTTTCATCACTGAGTGTGGTATTACTGTGAGCTTGTCATATATGGTGTTTATTATGTTCAGGTACATTCCCTTATACCTGCTTTGTGGAGAATCTTTATCATAAATGGACATTGAATTTTGTCAAATGCTTTTTCTGCATCTATTCAGATGGCCATGTGATTTTTATCCTTCATTTTGTTCATGTGATGTATCACATTGGCTGATTTGTGGATGTTGAACCATCCTTGCATCCCTGGAATACATTCACTTGATCACAGTGTGTGATTCTTTTAACATATTGTTGGATTCTGTTCTTTTAACATATTGTTGGATTCAGTTTTAACATATTTTTGGATTCAGTAATATTTTTAGAAGATTTTGCATCTGTGTTCACCAGGGATATTGGCCTGTAATCTTCTTTTGTTATGGTGTCCTTGTATGGTTTGGGTATCAGGGTAACAATGGCCTTGTAAAATGAGTTTGGAAGACTTCCTTCCTCAACTATCCTCTGGAATAGTTTGAGAAGGATTGGTATTTACTCTTTTTTGAAGGTTTGGTAGAATTCACCAATAAAACTCTCTGGTCTTGGGCTTTTGATTGTTGGAGGTTTTTTTGTTTTTGTTTTTAAAGATTTTATTTATTTATTCATGACAGACACAGAGAGAGAGAGAGGCAGAGACACAGGCAGAGAGAGAAGCAGGCTCCGTGCAGGGAGCCCGACATGGGACTCGATCCTGGGTCTCCAGGATCACACCCTGGGCTGAAGGCGGCGCCAAACCGCTGGGCCACCAGGGCTGCCCAGATTGTTGGACATTTTTGATTATGATACAGTATCCTTACTAGTAATTGATCTGTTCAATTTTTCTACTTCACCAGGATTCAATCCTGGTAGGTGTATGTTTCTTGGAATGTATCCATTTCTTCTAAGTTGTTCAGTTTCTGAGCATATAGTTATTTATGGTAGTCTCTTATGATACTTTGTATTTCTGTGGCATCAGTTGTAGCATCTCTTCTTTCATTTCTGATTTTATTTTATTTGAGTCCTTTCTTTTATATCCTTGGTGAGCTTAGCTAAATGTTTGTTGATTTTTTTTTTTTTTTTTTTACCTTTTCAAGAACCAGCTCTTAGTTTCATTGGTCTTTTCTCTATTTGTTTAGTTTTTAAACATTTTTTTCTGTCCTTTGTTATTTCCTTCTTACTAATTTGGCACTTCTTTTGTTCTTTTTTTCCTAGTTCCTTCAGGGTAATTAGGGAACTTAGGTTGTTTTTTTGAGACTTTTCTTGTTTTCTGAGGTGGGCATTTATTGCTATGAACTCCTGTCTAGAGCTACTATGGCTGTGTTCTATAAATTTTGGTATGTTACATTTCCATTTTCCTTTGTCTCAAAGTATTTTTTAAAATTTATGCTTTGACCCGTTGGTTGTTTGGTAGCATGTTGTTCTAATCTGCACATATTTATGAATTTTTCTGTTTAGGTAATTAATTTCTAGTCTCATATCATTATGGCCCAAAAATGTATTTGATATTATTTCAAACCTCTTAAACTTATTGAGACTTGTTTTGTGACTTAACATATGATCTGTCTTGGAAAATGTTCCATGTGCATTTGAGAAGAATGTGTATTTTGTTGCTTTGGGACAGGACAAAAGAACTTTTATTGCTTCATCTTAAACAATTGAAATAATTGTATATTGAGCATATAGTTATTTTTGCCTGTTTTTTCTCTTGCCCTGGAATTTGTTTTCCCTGCACATATCAGATTTTTGCCTCTCTGTAATAGCCTAAAAGTACAAGTCAAAACACTGTTTATGATATTTGTATTGTTTTTTGGTTTCAAATTTTGCAAAACAGGCTGTTTTCCTGGAACTCAAATATGAATATGTGGTTTTCTTTTTCATAAGAATAGCAATTTAAGGAAGGGATTACCCTAATTAGCTAACTATATAAGTATATATGTTAAGCTACTAAAATAATAGATATGAGGATATTATTTTATTGACAAACAGCATTTAAGATACTCTGTATCCATAAAAAATTTCAATCTCTTCCTCTTTTTTCCAAGTTTTCATTATCTCTTTTCTCAGAGAGTATCAGCAGTAGTAAACAGAAAAAGTAGGTTATTTTTTTTCAGAGACCGTTCATATTTAAAATAAGAAAAATAATAAAAAAAAATAAGAAAAATATAATTCTCATCTTGGTTCTGGATTCAGATCCATTTATAGATATTTTTTATATACTAAAGCTTATCCCAGAGAGCTGCATATAAACAAACTTCTATTAGAAACTTAAAGAATACTGGCATATAACTTTCAAATTTGGTAAAGTCAGTCTTCTACTGAGGAATTGGAGAGAAATATTGGAAGTATGTCCATTTATTTCCGATTCCTTGATACCATGAGATTATATTCTACAAATAAAATACTACATTTCTGCTAAGAAGGAGGATGATAGGGAAAGGAGAAGGAAAGAAGAGGAAGGGAGCAAAAAGAGGAGAGAAAGAAAATTAAAAACTGTTAACACTTCCCATTTAATAAAGTTCATAATAGGCCTAACTAGTTGATCTTTCTTATCCTTTTGTATTGCCTTTTCTATATTATCTTGTTTTTAACTTCTTTTACAGCTGGGTTCATATTTAATTTGTTGACAGGCCTTTCCAAATAGATTGTGAGAAGGTTAACAGAGGCCCAGGGGCTACCAAAATGGTCTGCTGATGATTGTGCTTCACAAAAAAATGTATTGAGTAGAATTTCCATAGTATATAAATGTCTGGGGGAGGGAAGACAAATTCATTCATTCAACAAGTATTTATTAGGATGTGAGAGATGCTGGGAATGGGAGATATAGCAGGGAGCATGTCAGCAAAGGCCCTTGCCTTCTTGAGCACATATTTCAATGCAAGATGAAATTATGGAATAATAGTATAAAATTTTTTAATATGAAAAATTACCTTAGAAGCCATTTGGGGAGCTCCTCATGCTTTGCAGATGGATTGAGTATTAACTAACTTTGCAATTTACTAGATTTAATATTGATAGGATATTGGAAATTTTTCCAATAAGAGGAAATATAAAAATTACCCACAAAAGGAATTTCTTTTAGGAAAATAAACATTTCTAATTTATTGTGTGGAGTAAATAGTGACTTTAACTTTAAAACTATTATGGTTTTTAAACTATACTGATGCTTTCCCTTCATTAAAACTTCTGCTTATAAACTAAATGCATCAAAACTACAGATAAAAATATTTTTAAATTTATATTTAAAATTTCAATTTGTGAAGAATCTGTTAAAAATTCAATGAACATTTTTGGGGAAACTATGATAGGTGCTGAAGATATACAATTTGTGACATAATTGATTTCTTGACAAAATTATTCTAAAATAATACATGGAAAAAAGTGACCCATGACATAATAAAAAGGTTACAAACAAGATGCTATTACTTCATAGAAGTGCTGGATGGCAGAGGTCAAATTTGAATCAAGATCTCAAATTTAGATAGAATTTTTGCATTACAAAGATGATGAAAACAGTCATTTTCAGGACAAGGAATAGCATAAAGAGTAACACTGAGGGGCACCTAGGTGGCTCAGTTGGCTAAGGATCGGCCTTCTGCTTAGGTCATGGTTCCAGGGTCCTGGGATGCACCCCCACATCACGCTCCCTGCAGAGTCTGCTTTTCCCTCTCCTCTGTTTACTTCTTCTCTCTTTCTCTCTCTCTCAAAAATAAATAAATAAAATCTTTTTAAAAAGTAACATTGAAATAGAAAATTCATAGTGCATTTTCAAAGAGTGGAGATTAATCTTACTTAGCTAGAACATAAAGTGCAAAAGAGATAATAGGAGCCAAGTGTAGAAAAGTAGATTAAGACTTTAGTAGATTTTGTTAGTCATTAAATTTCATGCAAGAGGCAATTGAATGGAAAGCCATATTCATTTTTATTTGTGTGTAATTGATTCTAATGCCTGATATCAGAGCTAAAAATCATACTATACATAGGTATTGCTATTAGGCCAAACCATTTGAGAGTTTGCCTTAGTGTTTCATAGTATTTATGAAATTACTGTACGTGTATGCATGTGTGTGTGTGTGTGTGTGTGTGTGTGCGTGCATGGAAGCTATGGCATTAGAATTCTGAAATGAAGATGATAAATTACTTGGCCAAAAGTCTGACTTACTTGATCAGAAACTGAACCACAGTAATGAGTCCAGGCACTGAAGTGATAACTAGTATTTATAGATTCTTTCTGCCCTAAATAGGTTGATAATGTTGAACACAGTAATTATGAGGAATTGGCTAGAACCAATTGATCTTCAAATAGAGTGTTTTTAAAAATCTCACTAAATTGAATAGTTTGCTAAAAATAATACTAAAAATAGGGGTTGTGACAACAAATCCATTATTAGGACATAACAAATCTTTTAAATGAAAAATCCTAAAGCCATCCTTGTCCTAAATGGCCAACACCATTCCTTTTAGATGCTAAACAAATGCTGAATAAATCAGAATGTGATTTAGATTCAATGTCCTTTCAAGGAGACATTTAAAGAGTCTGGTCGATAGCAAACATTCTGGAAAAGTGTTCAGTGTTGCCCAACTGGAAAGTCATGGCTAAATGATGAAAGATGTCCAAAAATCACAAATGATTGGATCCCACTGCTCCTGCTGCCAGGGCTAGCTATAAATCAGTATGTAATAAGAGCAGAGTATGTTACAGTTTCAGGAAACAGTTCCCTCATGCTGCCTGAGGCTGTGTGGACATCCCTTTATAGTCTCATCCACCTTGCCCATTTGTATTGTCCTATGACCCAACCTTTTCTCTACCATGTTCCCTATTCAACCTATCACTCAGCTAGAACCAAGTTGGAAAGACTATATGATATGATAAAGGAATTCATACTAAGATATTTCATATATAAAATCAGCTTGATTTATCTCCAGTGATATTTTTATTTAGACAATCATAAAATCTAAAAGTATTACAAAAGAATTAAATAATAATGTTCTACCAATGATAGACAATTTTTGGGCTCAGTGGTAAGCTACTGCTAGATGGTTATAGTCAGTAGGATTTTTTCCTTCAATTTCTAATTAAAAAACTGAAAAATTAAATATATCTCTGAACTAATTGTTTATATTTTTATTCTAAAACTTTTCCTTTTTTCTTAATCTGTTTTAGCAGGTACCCAGGTTGTGTGGTTCTTTGCCTTGTTGAAGAGGTAAAGTTTTGGTGAGGCAGAAACCAGACTTGCTTACACGAAAATAACCCTCCACGCCTTCCCCAGAATGGGAATGAAAGCAATGACCCTGGATCTAAGGAACAGCAAAACAAAACAAAAACCTGTTTACCAAGGAGTTCCTCAAGCAGAAGGCAAAACCTCAAAGTGGATGCATAGTATATCCAGAGAGGCTGGATTTTCAGACTTGGAGTTTCCAGGTTTACTACATTTTCTCATGCCCCAAAGGTGGGATGGGATCAGTAGAACCTTCAGAACTGAAGAGTCCACAGCGGCTTGGACAATGGGTATTTATTTCAGCAGTAACCACTGTAAACTGATGGCTCATGGCTAGCAGAGCCTCCTCAATGATTTGACCTTCTATAAGAACCCAGAATCCTGGAGAGAGGAGACCTGAAAACATAATTCAAATTAAAAATTTCTCCTTGGTTCCATAGAATATGAATACAAACTCAAAATTAATTTGACTAGAGAAAAGTTCGAGCATATTGTCTCAATGATCTAAAACTTGCACAGTAGTCTGTGGTTTTAACTACATTCCAACATGCCACTAGAGAATATTCATGGAGAGCTCTCTGGCAGTCCATTGTTCCAAGTACCTTTGCTTTTATTTACCACATATTTGAGGTGACCATACATCCTAGTTGCTCAGGACAGTCCTAGTCTATGACTGTTGTCCTGTTGTGATTATTAATAATGTATCCTTTTATTCTCAAAGGTGTCTGGGTTTAGATGATAAATTATATGGCTTCCTGATATATAACTTATTCAACTATATCAGTCTCAATAGGCCAGAGTATGCTGTTCTAACAAATAACACCAAATTTCAGTGGCTTAGCACAATGCAAGTTTATCAGGTGACATTTTAGGCAGCTGTCCTCCATGGATAGGGTCAGTATTCCAGACATCACCATATTAACATGTGCTTTCCACACTTGTCATAATGGAAAAGAGAGCTCTTGGAGTGTCTTATGCCAGCTAATACATGGTCCAGCCTGGAAGTGACACACATTATTTTTGACCAGAACTCATTGGCCAGAAGTTTTCATAGGGCTCAGTCTATCTGTCTTTCCCATTTCCACAAAGAGAAGGCCAAAATATGAGTATGAAAAGTCTGACTGTTAGATATTCAAACAAAAAAGCCAAGTGCCAAGGGTCCTGTTTATTATTATTATAAAGCTGAAAAATACACTCTCACATGGGCTCCTTTGCCACTACCTTCCTGCTTACTTATAGTCTTGGTAACAGTGGTTCTCTGAGGGCTCTAGTCCCAGTTTTTAAACACAAGAGAGTTTAAAGTTTTGTTTGTCACTAAACAAGAAAATCAGTAGTAGGCAAGAAAATAATATCCAAAATATGAAGATCTTTTGAGTCTGATAACATTAACAAAAAAATAAAGTCATGAAACAAGCACTCTATGAATATATTTGTATTGCATAGCTCCCTAACTTAAATAGTAGTCTGGAATAAAAACCATAAACTAACTCATATACACACATTAATGGTCTACTAGGATATTTGTTGTGAAAACTATTCATTGTGACTGTGGAGAGAAAGTTTTTGCTTCAGTAGAAAAGTATAGCACACCCTTTTGGATTATCAGATTCTAGTTCTGTTCATTATCTTTTGAAATTATTTTTATTTTGAAATGATTATAGATTCACATGAAATTATAAAACTAGTACAGAGGGTTCCCATATATCTTTTACCTGGCTTAAAGTCTTAGATATTTATAATATCAAAACCAGGAACTTGACATTGTACAGTATGCATGTGTGATTCTTCTGCTTGATCATGTCTGCTGTTGAAGCTCTTTTTTGCATTTTTCATTTCATTCACTTTATTTATCCATCCAGAATTTCTGTTAGGTTCTTTTTTTGATTTCTCTCTCTTTGCTGAACTTGTTTTGTTCATGTATTATTTTCATGATTTCATTGTTTATCTGTGTTCTCTTGGAGTGTCTTATGCCAGCAAATAAGTGGTCTCTTGTAGCTCACTGAACATATTTAAAGCAATTATTTTAAATTCTTTGTCAGGAAATTTGTAGATCTCCATTTCTTTGAAGTTGTTTACTAGAAATACATTATTTCTTTGATGGTCTCATGTTTCTTTGATTTTGTGTGTGTGTTCCTTGTAGCCTTGTGTTGGTGTTTATATTTGAAAGAACAATCACCTGTAGCAGACTTTATGGATTGGCTTTGGTAGGGAAAGACCTTCACCAGCAGTAGGCACAAGATTGCCTGCTGGGTAGGGTACATAGCAGTGACAGGTCCAGCATCAGTCCAGGGATGTGTGGGGATGCCATTTCTGGGGAGTTCAATAGGGGTGCTTGCCCTTGGGGGACCTGTGATGACACTGATTCTGGTAGTATGTATATGAAACTATTTCTGGGTTTTCTATTCTTTTTTTTTTTTTTGTAAAGATTTTATTTATTTATTCATGAGAAACAGAGCAAGAGAGAGGTAGTGACACAACCAGAGGGAAAAGCAGGCTCCATGCAGGAAGCCTGACGTGGGACTCAATCCTGGGTCTCCAGGATCATGTCCTGGGCTGAAGGTGGTGCTAAACCGCTGAGCCACCGGGGCTGCCCTGGGTTTTCTATTCTATTCTATTGATTTATGAGTTTATCCCTCTGCCAATGCCACATAGTCTTTATAGTTCTAGTTATATAATAAGTTCTGAAAACATAATGTTTATAACTACTTTGTTTTTCAGAATTCTTTTAGCTGTTTTAATCCTTTTGCCTTTTCACATAAATATTAAAACAATCATGTCCACATCTACAAGAACACAATTCTGGGATTTTGGTAGGAATTATGTTAGATCTATATCTCAAAATTTAGAGAAAATTCACATACTGTATTGAGTTTTTCCATTCATGGAGCAGACTGTCTCTCAGTGGTGTTTTTTTGGTTCTCAGTATACAAATCCTGTGTATATTTTGTTAAATATACAATTAAGTATTTATTTCACTTTTTTGAGCAAATGTAAATAGTATTGAATTTTAAATTTTGGTTTTCACATACTCGTTGCTGGTATATAAAATACAATTGGTATTTGTATGTTATCCTTCTATTTTGTGACCTTGCTGAACGCACTGATTGATTAATTGTAGAACTTTTGTGTTTGTATGAGTAGATTTCATGGGATTCCTATGTAGCCTAGCATACCATCCACAAATAGGGACAGTATATTTCTTCCCTTCCAAGTTGTATGCCTTTATTTCCTTTCTTGTCTTCTTGTGTTGCCTAAACTTCCAGTACTAAGTTGATGATAAGTGGCTAGAGTACATATGCTTCCTTTTTCCTCATCTTAGGGGAAAAGGATTTAAGCTTTCATCGTTAAGCATAATGGTATCTGTAGGTTTTTTTGTAGATGTTCTTTATCAAATTGAAGATGTTCCTCCTCTATTCTACTTTCCTGAGAGTTTTTGGTATGAATGGGTGTTGAATTTGTCAAAGGCCTTTTCTGATTCTGTTGATATAATTATGTTATTTTTCTTCTTTAGTCTTTTAATAGTATAGATTACATTAATCAATTTTCATATATTGAATCAGCATTGTATCTTGGGAAAACACAACTTAGTTATGGTGTATAAGCCTTTTTACATATTGCTTAATTCTATTAGCTAATATTTTGTTAAGAATTTTTTGCATCTATATTCATGGGAGATATTGTCTATAGTTTTCTTTTTTTGCTCTTTTGTCTTCTTTTGAAATCATAATACTGACTTCATTGAATGGGTTAGAATGGGTTTCTTCTTTTAATTTCTGGAAGAGATGGAACTTTTTGTTAAACCAAAGTTTAGTAGAGTTTTTTGGTGAAAGTGAGCCTGGGGATGTCTTTCTCAAGGTGTTTTTAGTTAAAAATTCAATTAACCTCGTATCATTTTGATGAATGCAGGATATATTGTGATATCCCATGTTTCATTCCTGATACTTGTAATTTGTACCTTCTCTCTTTTGTTTGTTTTTTGGTCTTCCTAGAGACCTGTCAGTTTCATTAATCTTTACCCCCAAACACTCTTGTTTCATGAATTTTCTCTGTTGTTTTTTGCCTTCAATTTTGTCGATTTCTGTTCTTATCCTTATCTTGTCCTTCAGATTTTCTTTTTAATCTATGGGTATTTGGAGGTATATTGTTTAATTTCTAAATCTGGGGATTTTTTCTGTTATTTTTTGTAATTGATTTCTGGTTTGATTCTATTATACTCAAAGGACATACTTTCTATGATTTCTTTTAAACTTGTATAATCTGTCCTGGGGCCAGATTCCTGTCAATCTGTGGGCCTGTGAAACTAGAAAACAAGAAATATAGCAGTGGGACACGTATAGGATACCAGTTATTGACATTCCCATTCCAAATAGGAGAAAATGGAAGGTGAAAAGGACTGACTGGTTGGGTGCAATTTAGAAATCCAACTGGGCAAACTCCATTAGGTTTTAGGGACTGAGAATAATCATCTGTGCTCACCAATCCACCCTCTGATTTCTCAGCTTTGCCTTTGGGCTCCTGGCTCCACCCCTGGAGTTACCTTTCTTTTTTCATAAAAGTTGGCAGTTATCTGCAATTGAGTAGTTTCATCAGCCTCTCTCCTGTCTGAAGGACTGTGGGAATCTGACAGCCTGGGCAGCTTGTCTTCATTTCAGTTCAGTGTTTTTGCCAGGATCCTTATGGATCTCCCATGTATATCTCAGCTTCACTCCATTAAGCAAGAGGCTCCTCCACAAATCATTCGTAGATAATCCTACATCTATTCCTGGTTTTTGCTTAGATGTCTGAGGAGATCCATGAATCAAATGCCTGCTCTTCAAAGAGCCTCCTGTGTGACTGAATTCTCCAAACATTCTATCCTTCTGAGGCACTACCAAAAGCTATCCAGCCACACTTTTGGATTTCTCTCAGAGGATGCTTTCCTGACAATGAATCTCTTAATTTTAGCCTCTTAGGCAGTCTGGATAGGATGAAGATTTCCTAAATTATCAAGCCCTAATTCCTTTTTGCTTAACACTTCTTACTTCAATTTATCTTGTTCCTCTCACATTTTACCTACAAGCAGCAAGAAGGAACCAGGCTTCACTTTCATTGCTCTGATTGAAAATCTCAGCTATAGGAGTGCCTGGGTGGCTCAGTTCATTAAGCATCTGCCTTTGGCTCGGGTCATGATCCTAGGGTCTTGGGATGAGCCCCTCAGCCGGCAGCCTGCTTTTCCCTTCCCATTCCCCCTGCTTGTACTTGTGCTCACTATCTCTCTCTCCCTGTCAAAAAAAAAAAAAAAATCTCAGCTAAATATTAACAAATTCTCTCTCCTTTGACTAAACTTTGGTCAGGTTCCTCTGAGTCCTGTTTTGACTAGGCCTTGCCCTTCAGCTCTGTCCTTGGCCTATTTAGTTCAATTTTGGCAAGAATCTTGCAGGGTCAGTTTAGTGAAAATTCCTACCCTTGGTATCTACTCCAATTCCTATCCCTAACCTTTGTTAACCTGTCTTCAGCAAAAATCTTGTCAAGTTGATTTAGCCAGAATTCCCCTATCCCTGATATTTCCCAGTAGTAATCTTCTGTCCACTGACCTCCCCCCAACCCTGCTCCTTGGCTGTAAATCCTTGTAACAGCTCAATCTTTGACCACCCCCTCTCATTTTTAGTGACAGCCTTACTGTCTTTAACAAGTGTCATGAAATTTATTTTTCCTTAACAGTGTTTAAGCCCATCACTTGTAAGTTCTGCTTTCCACATAAAAATAGGAAACAATTCAGCTAAGCTATTCCCACTATAAGACAGAGGATTGCTTTTCCTCCAATTCCCAGTAACATTTTCTTCATTTCCTTCTAGGCCCTCATGTCTTTCTTTCTATTAACAGTCTGCTGATGATCATTTAAGCATTCTCTAAGACAGTGTCATTTCTTCTCAACCCTGCCCTTCACTTCATTCTGAGTCCTCACTAGTAGAGCCATTAACACCTGTATTTCAACTAACAGTCTCTTCAAGACAATCTAAACTTTTTCTATCACTCTTCTTAAAATTCTTCTAGCCTTGGGGCACCTGGTTGGCTCAGCCAGTTGGGCATCAGACTCTTGATTTCAGAGTCTTGAGTTCAAGCTCCACATTGGGCTCAATGCTGTTGTGGAGACTACTTTAAAAAAAATCCTTCTAGCCTCTACACTTTATCCAATTCTAAAGCAATTTCCACATTTTTAGGTATTATTTTACAGTAGCACCCCTCCCTCAGTACCAAATCTATATACATTTCCTATTGATGCTATAAATAAATAGCTTAAAATAGTGGCTTAAAAAAACACAAATTTGTTATCTTCTAGTTCTGGAAGTCAAGATTCTGAAAATGAGGCTCATTGGTCTAAAATCAAGGTGTTAGCAGGATATTCATTCTGGAGGCTCTATGGGAGAGTCCCTTTCTTGCCTTCTCTAGCTTCCAGAGGCTGCCTGAATTTCTTGGCAGGAAAGCAGTTGTTTTCTAAAAGTTCTCTGTATTGCTAGGCTGTCTCTTGCCTCATGTTTTAACTAGAGATAGCAGGCTTAGCCTGGGACTTTTTTTGTAGGCATTCATTTGTTATTCTGCATTGCCACTTTTCCAGCACCCAGTCTGGGAGGACGAGGTTAAAAATAAAACCAAGGAACTCACTGCTGGGTTGTTTCTTAGGTTCTGAGGTCACATCCTGTTTGACTTCTCTACAATGTTCTGAGTCTTCTTATGGTCCCTTATATGTAATGTCCAGGGATTTTTAGTTGTACTTAGCAGAAGTAGGGAAAAGAAACTTCTCTCATCTTTTAAGACAATAGTGTTTCTTCATAGGCTCTTCAAAGGCCCTCTGGATGTGGCTGATGTATCAAGTACTTGAGAATTTTTTTCTCTTGGTCTCTTTTCTCTGATGCCCTGCAAAGGCAGTTTCCTATAATTGGGGCTATACTTCCCAGAATTATGTACACCTCAGAGTCAATCTGTTATTCCCTCTCTGCCAATTATTGTTCTGTTGATTTCTGGGGTTCAGAATGGTTGTAGAAACTACTGTAGGACTACTAAAACAGAAGGCTAGATGTTTCCTCAAAGGAGAGGTTTCAGTATGAACTAAGGGACTTAGAAACCCTCAGTTTCAGAGTCACAAGGTAAGAATTGGAGGAAGGAATAAGTTTCACTTTGTTTTGGTGACAAAACATTTATTGTTTATAATTGTAATCCATTTATGCTTCAGATATTATTTTTGGGAATTCCTTCCAAGTTATTGTGGTTTTTTTAATATTTTATTTTTATTTATTCATGAGAGACACAGAGAGAGAGGCAGAGACATAGGCAGAGGGAGAAGCAGGCTCCCAGTGGGGAGCCTGATGCAGGATTCAATCCCAGGACCCAGGATCATGCCCTGAGGCAGATGTTCCACCACTGAGACACCCAAGTGCCCCACTTCCAAGTTATTGTGAAGTATGCTGCCAGTCTTATTTTTGGTGTCACCTCGTTGTCTTTTTGTGCATCTCCAAAGTAGAAGTCATGTGGTAAAAGCCAGAGAAGTCATGTTGTAGAAAGCCAATCAGCACATTATAATCAGGACTTCCAGATAAGTAGTTCTGACTGCCCCTTGCATGGCTCCACCCACATGTCCTATGAGCACATTACCTCAAGCACAGTACATCCTAAATTAAGGCAAATCTGGGATCCAACATTTCTTCCTACCTCCATCTCCTCAAGCTTTCTTTCAGTTAATAACCCTAATTATTCAATTGCCCAACTCAAAAAAACTGCAGGTCAAAACTCTATCCTTGTGCTCCACCTCCATATGTGTTTTATTTCTTAGGTCCTCTTATTCTTCGCTGGTGTTGCCTGCATTAGGCCTGTCAATCTCAGTCCCCTCAAACTCGCTGATTCCAGCCTAAGCCCCCTTCAATTTATCTTTACTCTGCTACCAAATATCTTGAAAGGCATGTCTTGTCATTTTCTATTCAAAATTCTTTAACGGCTTCTCTTTCCAAGTACAAAATATAATGTTCAAACAAAATATTCATAAAATGCAAATTCTTCCCAATCCAGCCCAGTGTTTCTCAAATCTGGATATATCTTAGAATCACCAGGGCAGTTTTCAGACTTAAAAGTTCTGGACCTCACATGTAAAAGTTAATGGCCTGAGTTGATGTCCAGGCTTTATTACTGTTATTGTTTCACTTTTTTTGTTGAGGTAAAACTAACATAAGATTAATATTTTAAAAGTGAATAATTCAGAAGCTTTTAGTATATTCACATTGCTCTGCAACTACCCCCTCTATTTAGCTCTAAATTCTTTATCACCTCAAAAGAAAATCACATTCTCATTAAGCAATTTTCTCTCATTCTCCTCCTTACCTCAGCCTCTGGAAATTACCAATCTTTGTTCTCTCTCTATGTATTTAACAGTTCTGGGTATTTCATCTCAATGGAATCAAGCAACACGTGATTTTTTGTGTCTGGATTCTTTCATTTAGCATGATGTTTTCAAAGTCCTCCCACGTTGCAACATGGATCAGTACTTTGTTCTTTTTTATGGTTGAATACTATTCCATTGTATATAGACACAGTTAGTTCATCCAGTAATCCATTGATGAATATTTGGCTATTTCCATCTTTTGGCTAGTGTGAATAGTGCTACCATAAGCATGCATGAAAATGGATTTGAGTACCTGCTTTCAATCCTTTCAAAAGATGTGGGAATAGAAGTGCTGAGGTATATGGTAATTCTATGTTTAGCATTTTGAGGAACTACTAACGTGTTTCCACAGCAACTAAACCATTTTACGTTCTTGCCAGCAATGTATGAGGGTTCCAATTTCTACACCCTCATCAATACTTGCTGTTTCCAGTTTTATTTTATTGTAGCCCACCCTCACAGGTATAAAATGGTACCTCATTATAGTTTTGACTTGCATTTCCCTAATGACTAATGAGGTAGGGAATCTGTTCATGTGCTTATTGGTCATTTGCATATTTTTTTAAAGAAATGTCTGTTTAGATTTTTTACCTACTTTTTAATTGGGCTGTTTATTATTATTTTGTTGGTGAGCTTACAGTTCTTTATATTCTGGATACTGGACCTGTATCAGATATATGACTTGCAAATATGTTCTCCCATTCTGTAGGCTGTATTTTCACTTTCTTGATAATAAAGTCCTTAGGTGCACAAAGGTTTTAAATTTTCAAGAAATTGAATTTATCTATTTTTTTATTTTGCTACTAATGCTTTGATATTATCCAAGAATCCATTGCCAATTAACGGTCATGAAGATCTGCCCCTCAGTTTTCTTCTAAGAATTTTATGCATCTAGTTCTTAGAGTTAATTTTTGTTTATGGTATAAGATAGGGGTACAAATTATTTCTTTTGCATGTGGATATCCAGTTGTCCCAGCCCCATTTGTTGAAAACATATATATATATATTGCGTTGAATGGCTTTGACATACTTGTTGAAAATCAATTGTCCATAGACACATGAGCTTATTTATCAACTCTCTATTCTATTTCATTGGTCTGTATGTCTTTCTTTATGCAGTACCACACTGTTTTGATTACTATGTCTTTGTAATAAGTTTTGAAATTGGAAAGTATGAGTCCTCCAACTTTGTTTCTCTTTATTAACATTGTTTGGCTATTCAGAGCTCCCTAAAATCCATACAAATTTGAGGAAGGCTTTCAACTTTTGCAAGCTTTCTATTTATTTAAATTTTCTTTCTTTATTTATTTTTTTTAATTTTTATTTATTTATGATAGTCACACAGAGAGAGAGAGAGAGAGGCAGAGACACAGGCAGAGGGAGAAGCAGGCTCCATGCACCAGGAGCCCGATGTGGGATTCGATCCTGGGTCTCCAGGATCACGCCCTGGGCCAAAGGCAGGCGCCAAACCGCTGCGCCACCCAGGGATCCCTAAATTTTCTTTAATTTCTCTTTTATTTCAGTTATTGTACATTTAAATTTTTTGTACATTTAAATTTTCTTTAATTTCTCTTTTATTTCAGTTATTGTACATTTCAGCCCTGGAATTTCTATTTGATTCCTTTTTTGTCTGTGTCTTTACAGCTGTTCTCCATTTGCTTATATATCATTTCCCTGCTATGCTGGATTTTTTAGCATAATTAAGACAATTGATTTAAAGTCATTGTTTAGTAAGTCCAACATCTGTATTTCTTCAGGCAGAGTCTATTAATTTCTTCTGTGAAGGGCCATGCTTTCCTATTTCTTTACATGCTTCATAATTTCTTGTTGAAAACTGAACATTTTAAACAGGAGAATGTAGTAAATCTGGAAATCAGAATTTTCCCTTTCCTCAGTATTTGTTTTTGTTGTGTGCTGTGGGATGTTTTTGGTTTAGTGACCCTTCTAAAATATTTTTGTGAAGTGTGTGTTCTTTGTCATGTGTAGTCTCTGAAGCTTCTGTTTCTTTAGTTTATATTCAGCTAGTGTTTTAAGAGTAATTTCCTTGAACATCAGGAACTAAGAGGAAGAAAAGACAAAGAAAGGAGAAGAATAAGAAGGAGGAGGAAAAGGAGAAGAAACAAAAGAGCCAAACACACACACACATGCACACAAACCCACAAAAAACCTCCCCCAGTCTTTGCAGATTGGCTCTGTGCTAGCGTATTCCATCAGTACTTAGCCAAGTTATTAGCAATACTGTCTCAGTGATCATTCTGCTTGCACTGAGCCCAGAAATCAACCAGAAGTGAAAGCTGAAGGCTTTCTCAGTTCTTCTGTGAACATGTATCATGGCTTGAGCATGTGCATGGCCTTTTAAATTCCATAGCGTACATAGACGCTTTCGAATGCACTAAATTCCTGAAGAAACTCTCTTCCCATCTTTCTCTCTAAGGTTTTGGCACTCTGTCATATACCTAAACTGTAATCTTTTGTCCCAGGTGACTACAGGTTGCTAGTTCATCTTAGAATGATTTAAGGCATGCCTGTTGCTTTTCCAACCAAAGCTCTGAGGTGAAACAAAAACAAGTGCTTCCTGTCCATCCTTCAGGGAGCCTTACACGAATTAAAACACTGGGACACAATTTTTTGCAAATAAATTCCTCTGGGCTCCTTCCAGAGCCAGAGCCAGAGCCAGATCCTACCCTGGGAACATGGGTGGCCATCTTCAAGACCACCATTGAGCTAGGCTGGGGGTATGGCAAGGGCAAGTAAAAATATCACCAAACTTTTCTACCATTTTTTTTTTCAGTTGTTTTTTCCTTCATTCAACATTTAGTTGTGGCTGTTTTCCAGAGCTCTGGCAAAGGTGGTTCTGATCATTTCCCTTTGATTTATTTTATTTTATGTTTTAATACATCTGTGGAGGGATGAGTGCTTATAGTTGCCTACTTCCTCATTTTCACTGACCACCTACTACTTTTTAACATCTTTATTATTTTTGAAAAGATGATTCTAGTGAGCAGCCCAGATAAGAACCACTGTAACCACTGTCTTCCTTTCCATAATCATCTGTCACCACCATCTCTCCAGTTCTGTCAAACTGTTTATAACAACAGCCTGCTAGTGAATTCATTACATCTTTGAGCTTTCCACTCAAACTGCATTACCATTTCTGACTTTTCTGGGGAGAGTCATACCAACCCTCCATCACTTTCATGGCTATCTACTTACTTGCTTTCCTAACTGAGTTGAGTCTTTGAGGGCAAGCATTTCCTCTTCAGCTTTCATAGGACAATGTCAGACACATAGTAGAGTGTCAACAAATGTTAAGTGAACCACAAACTGGGCTTACCAAGTCTTGCTAAAAATATGCATATCAATTAAAACATTTTCTGTATCTTGATCTAAAGAAAAACACTAATAATCTTCTGTTCCTTCTCCTCCTTTCTTCATCGTTTTCTTTCTTAGGAAATACCAGCCCTAGCAAGGGGTAATCAGAGACTATAAGTAAAATGTAATTGTGGAAGAGAAATAATCCTTAGCCCTTGGGTCTCACCGGTTCAATAACTGGAGGTCCTACATCATTTCAAATATACACCTTCCCTTGGCAATGTCCTGGGATGGATGCCTGTGATCCCCACCTGCTGCAGGCCTGGTGACATTCTGTTCTCTCATCTCTTGACTTATTTGCTTCTCCTGTAGCTCTTGCAGACTACAGATGTGCCACTTCTCCTTGTCAGTGTCAACATGATGCAAAGTGCTATGCTTCTCATTTCACTGCTGATCCAGGGGTTCTGGTAGCTATCACTTCAGGTATGTAGTAGCTGTGGACTCAAGCATTAACTCTAGCCCCTACACCTACATTTAAAATAATTTGTAGATTTAAGAAGTATCATTGTATCTCAAACAGAGGGGCCTTGTCACTTCAGATTTTATAGAATCTAGTGTTCAAAATATTCTGAAGACTTAGTCTTTGGACATTCATATTCACAAAAGCCTCTTGTGTTAAAAATGCTGATTGTCACCATCCTCCCCTCTCTTAGATTCAGTTGGTGGTTCTGAGTGGAGTTCAGGGATCTTAAGGTGTGACACAAGCCCCAGGTGATTCTGATGCAGGCTGTCATTGGGCAGCACACTGATGGTCAATGCGACAAGGGGTATTGCTTACCTGTTGTGAGCTTCTAAGTATTAGAACAGTGTGCACTTACAATTCATTACCAGGCCTACTTGGTAAAATTTATTTATAATGATCCCTAGAAAGGTTTTTTTAAAAAAAATTTCCATGTTGGAGTTGTATCAAAGTGACATGTGTCATGGTTAATAAATACTTATTTATAATAATCCCTAGAAAGGTTTTTTTTTTAATTTTCTATGTTGAAGTTGTATCAAAGTGATGTGTGTCATGGTTAATAAAAACCAAATGATTAATAAAAAACAGATCTTCCTGTAGAACTTAAAACAAAGTCAACAATCCCTTCACCTATCCTTCTTTACCTCTGACCCATTCTCCCCATGGAACAAACACCATGTCTAATCATTCACTTTTAAGTTCTTGTAGTGCTCATTTCCTTATTCCAAAATTACATATGAATTACTGTTTATTGATTATCGTCTAATTTAGACTTTATCATCCTCTTCCAATAATGTATATAGAAGTTATTCCTTTCACTACTGCTGCTCTCATTTTATTCTTGTGAATTTATTGCTTCTACTATATCTTCTATCTTTAGAAATATCTATGTAAGTCTATGTTTCCTGCTCTGTCAATCATAGATAGTCTCTTGATTCTCCACTTTGTATGAGAATGGAATTCTCTTCCCCACTTCCTCTTGTTCCCTTCTCAACTTCCAATCACTGTGAGCACTCAAGGTCATATTATTTTTATTATTTGTAATAAAATTATAATTAAATTATAAGGATTGTTCAACCTGGGACTTGATAAATACGGAGTATAAAAAGGATATAATGAAGGACTACTACGGATGAGAATTGTATAGTTTTCAGTTCAAGTATGCATAATTTTATGCAACAAATTATGCAGAACATATATTAGTGTTCTTAAATTGGTGTTTCCAAATTAGCTTTCAATATTTCTTCACTTAGAACCAGTACAAAGTTTACCAGCTGGGTTTATCTATTGCAGATTTTTCTTCTTTTGTTGTGTGGGTTCCGTTGACTCTCTTTCTAGTTTTTGCTTCATGCTCTTCTGCCCCAGATGCCTGCTACTTCCTTGTAGCTGAACCTGAGGTCATTCTTGGTTTTTGTACCTTTAATTGCTCCAGGTTTCAATTTCTATTAATAAGTTCCATTTGATCCCTAAGAATATCTAATGCTTTCATAGTAAGGTGGGTAAAACGCCTGATTGTGGTTTTATATCATCCAGAAGCCTTCTTTTTCTAATTATGTACATTTTCCTGAATCTTAATAATCACAATTCTTGTAGATATATAACCGAACTCTTGCTACTCAGTTTACATTTTACTGTCTCATATTCGCTCTTATTTCTCATCTGAAAAGTCAGTTCCTCAGAGAGGTTTTCCCTCTTGTCTCAGCCCCAGTTTCTGTGTCTGCACCTGATGCCCCTGTTTTATTTTGTTCATAGCATTCATCCCCATGAAACATTGTGTCATTTATGCATTTGAGTCTTGCCCTGCTAGAATATGAGTTTCCTGATAGCAGGCACTTTGTTCCTTCTCTCTCTCTCTCTCTCCCTCTCTCTCTAATGTATCCTGAGAGCCAGAGCAGTGCCTGGGGCAGTGTACACTGGCTTCATGAAGATTGCTACAAATCTTTAATGCAATAAAATCTACTCTTTGAGAACCACTGCATTATACTATGTTATCTCTCAAATATGCTGTAAAGCCTGTGTTCTGCTTGAATTATATGGATTGGATGAACTCATACCATGCTTTCTATGGATGGGAAAGGGTGCAGGTGTCACCTCTATATTGAGTTCGAGGTATAACAAAAAATATCACTAAAGCAGTAGCTCTCAAACTCTGTGCTTAAGAATCACATGGAGAACTTGTTAAAACTCCAGTTGGAAGTTTCTCTTCCAAGAGATTCTGATTTACTAGATATGAATGGAGCACATGAATTTGCATTTCACACAGGATCATACTGTGAAAACAATGTTCTAAGACTGATCCATATGTCCTTCCTAATTAGTGCCAATACATCTGTGGCTGCAAGAACTGAGAGGTTTTGGTTTTTGTTTTGTTTTACTATTTAACACTTGCAAATAATTTCCCCCAAAGGGAGAATGGCATATTGTATTCTCTTCTCTCAACTTTTATGAAACAAGTGTACCCAGGTCAAGGGATATTTGAGTAACAAGGTCCACCTTGTCTATTTCAAATCCACCTTCCCCTTTGTCTCAGAATGGAGCCTGGACATTTCATCTTTCTCCTGAGAACAAACACTTGCCCACCAGGCCCATGGCAAATTATTTGGGGGTGGTTTCTGTATCATCTTGTTAGAGCCTTAATCCTAGTTCTAAGCATGCCTGGCAGGTTACCTCTGAGATCAAAGCCCTTTTCAATATGAGTCCTATGGAATCTCATTCTGTAAGGATTCCTGATTGCTCACTCTGGTCTGTGAAGACACCAGGATAAATGCAGATTGGGAGTTGACTTTGGACCCTAATTCAGTTGAGAAGGCCTGAGTAGACAGAGAAGAAATATTTCCCTTTTTGTGCTTAAAATACATTGAATAAATAGGGTGAAATAATTTATTTTTTCATTTAGAATTGAATTACAGTTTTATAAACCTTGTTAATATAGGATGATAGATTTACTATTTTCTACTTTTTGCAGAGAACTCAAAAGAGTAAAAAGTGCAAAATATGCATCAAGTATTGTCATATTCTAAAAGTAACACTAGAGCACTCCTGTAAGGAAGGTTATAAGGTTGTGAAATAAGTTCTCCTAAACCTTAACCCGTTGCCCATCCCAGGCAATTTGAAGAATTCTGAGTGGGAATGCAGGGCCAATAGACTTTGGGGGGAAGAGTTGAGGAGTTGTGGTCTCCCAGAACTCTGAGAAATAACAAAACTGCTACTAGACTCATCTGTCAACGTGTGGATGGAGGAGTCACATTGACTGTTTGAATGTCAACTCATCCTCATTCAGGCATGTGAGCTGTATCTCCATGATTCTCTTTCCTTATCTATAACATAGAAATAATAGAGTACCCACTTTACAAGATAGTTACAAGGATTTAATGATAATTGTTATGAGGAATAATGCCTGACAATGGTAGTGTATATGTTAGACTACAACTAATTAATTCTTAAGTGCCAGGAAAGTAGCAGTGAATTATGGCCTACAGATGTTTATGATTCTGACAGTTATCAATCATGATTTGGGAGCTATCATTTAAACATCTCTGATTTTAAGATGTTTCATCTTTTAAAACCTTTCCAATTCCAAAATTCTATTAAAATGGGAACTGTTACTAAATCAACAAAGTACCTATTAATACAATGTTGATCATTATCCTATTGTGATAGTTAATTTTATGTGTCAACTTGGCTAGGTAGCTGAGATACCTGGATATTTGGTCAAATTAGATATTTGGTTAAACACCAGTCTAGATATTGCTGTGAAGGTATATTTTAGATGAGATTAACATTTAAATCAGTAAATTCTGGGACACCTGGGTGGCTCAGCAGTTGAGCATCTGCCTTCGGCTCAGGTTGTGATCCCGGGATCCGGGATCGAGTCCCACATCGGGCTCCTGCAAAGAGCCTGCTTCTCCCTCTGCCTGTGTCTCTGCCTTTCTCTCTCTCTCTGTATCTCTCATGAATAAATAAATAAATAAATCTTTAAAAAAAAGTTAAATCAGTAAATTTTGATAAATAGATTACCTTCCATAATATAGATGGGCCTTATCCAATCAGTTGAAAGTCTTGGGAGAAAAAAGATTGAGGCCTTCTGAGAAAGAGGAAACTATGCTCCAGACTGCCTTTGGACTTGTTCTGCAACATCAGTTCCTTCCGTGTCTCCAGCCTGACAGCCCACTCTGCAGAGTCTGGGCTACCTAATCCTTACAATCACTTGAGCCAACTCCTTAAAATAAATCTCTGTGTCTCTTCCAATAATTAGATAGATAGATAGATAGATAGATAGATAGATAGATAGATGATAGATATGGTTATAGATATGTTAGAGAGAGACAGCTTATATATATGTTTATAGAGAGAAAGATACATATATACATTTTTGCTTCTTCTGTGTTTCTGGAGAATCCTCACTAATATACTATGTTTTATCATTTGAGGGTCATAAACAAGATCACATTATTTAAATGTAATTTATATAAGAAACTGCACTGACTCATCCTTTTTAATTGCTCAAGTCATTAACAAAGGAGGTGAACATATAATCAACTGTTTGTAGATGTTGGTTCCTTCTCACATGTAAGGATCCTTCATTTTCCTACTAAATTTGGATATTGCAAAGAGTTAAAAAAAGAAGAAGAAGAAAGTCCCACAGATGTTTGTCAGATAAACTCTTCTATATCCATCTGGAATGGAAAGACATCACAAGTTCAGCCACTTGAAGCTGCAACCCCCTAAGAGGGACTTTCAGGTGAGCTGTGTCCTGTCCTCTCTGGCCAGTTTGAAGTCTAGTTCTCACTCCTGCAAAACAATTTAAAGAAATATTTGAGACCATGATTATATACTTTGACAATGGTGAACTGTAGCTTCTGTAGATGACCACATTGCAAAAATATTTCCTCTTTCATTAAAAATTAACTTCTTTCCTTACGCAAAGTTTGCAGTGTTTGCCTGTCATTGGGGTCGCGGAGGGGATTAATAGCTTCCTTGAATACAGCTTGTTCAGACTGTGTGTAGGAAGTGACAGCCCCCCTATGTATTCTGTGCTCCACTCCCAGAAATTCAGAGTGGCAAAGTCTCAATCTGCACCCGGAGTTTCAGGGGCTTCTTATCCAAATATGAAGAGAGATCTCTTTCCCCCTCTGTTATGTCCCAAATTTATACCAGAGCTCTAACGGACCTCCAACAGAAGCATTTTTCAGTAGTCTTTGTATTTTCCAAGTAATACTTTGTGATAATAAATTTTTGGCACCAACTTCTCCATCTTCTACTTTTTTTTTTTTTTTTTAATTTTTATTTATTTATGATAGGCACACAGTGAGAGAGAGAGAGAGGCAGAGACACAGGCAGAGGGAAAAGCAGGCTCCATGCACCGGGAGCCTGACGTGGGATTCGATCCCGGATCTCCAGGATCACGCCCTGGGCCAAAGGCAGGCGCCAAACCGCTGCGCCACCCAGGGATCCCTCCATCTTCTACTTATACAAAACTGTTTGTTTGGGTTTTTGGTGATGTGTTTCAAAATTTTGAGAGCTTGATACACAATGCTCTCAGATGAGGTGACCAGAAAAATGTCCATTCGTAATATGTCAAGGGGATAACAATAATGCCGACCTGATAGGCTTATCCAGAGGTTTGTACAAGTCAATACTACTGGTAAAGTACTCAGAACGTTGCCTAGGTAATGAGTGCCATGTATCAGTCTGTTAACAAAACCCAGGGTCAGGCATCCTTCCACTCTTAATAGTATTAAATTGCAACTCTTTCTTATTTGAGGGCTCTGAGGGAAGAAGTGTATCTGCTTTGTAACAAAAATATAACAAAGTTTCAAGCACACAGAAGCTCTAGAGCAAGATGTAAAGATCTTGTTCTAGAGCAAGATGTAAACATGAATGTCTCATGTTTTTGTTCTCTTTCTGTTTTGAACTGTATCTCATGAGACTGAAATAGCAGCACCACATGTTCCTTAAGGTACTTCATTACTGCTAGATATGCAGAGGTAAAAGAAATGTCACATGGCAGAGGAACCCAAGCTCTGGGGTTCAAGAGTGTTCCAGGGTTTCCTGGAACATTTGGGAAATGGCATTAAAAATATCTTATTATGTATTTATTTGAGAGAGAACTGGAGCGAGGTGGGGGGTGGGAGGAGAGAAAAGCAGACCCCACTGAGCAGGGAGCCCGACCTGGGGCTCAATCCCAGGACCCTGAGATCATAACCTGAGCTGAAGACAGCTGCTTATCAACGGAGCCACCTAGGCCCCTGGAAATGGTATTTCTGATACACACCTCGGTTAACTCTGATGCAGGTGGTTTGAGGATCACCCTCAGAGAAACACAGACCTCATCCTTTATTACATTTAAGTCAAATTCACAACTTTTAAAATATATTGTAATTGAATTGAATAAGCTACCTGAGGTTTTCCATTCTTTATAATTTTAGATGAAATGAAAATAAAAGACCTAGGAACAGTTATTCTGGATTCTTACATGGTAAATGTATGTTCTCTGAATAGAAGCAGATTCTTTTATTTAACATTTTTGCCTTAACCCTTAATATCACATTAGAGTTCTCAATTCTTTCTCTGTTCTGTAACCTACTAGGAAGCAAGTGAGTGGTTCAAGCAATCCAGGTTCATGTATTCCAGAAAATAATACTATTTGTCTGGGTGTGAGCTTGGTGTCTATGCAATGACTAAAGTTTTATACATTGGGATTTTGTTCAATGCTTTTGCAATGCACCACAAAACAAAGTCCAAAAATGCTTTAATCAGCTATATCAAAAATTTTTAAAAATTGGTGAAAGATCATGCTATTAAAATAGCTATTCTTGTAGCCATAGGTTACATTAAAGTACATGAAAGTGTGTTTTATTTTTTTTGACTTAATAAATGTGGGAGTGCTTGTGGATGAATTTTATCTGCGGCTCAATGTATGACTTTATTCTTATGTAGGTATTATTAAATGGCTCATGTTAGATAAGTAAAAAAAAACAATGCCATAAATAAATGTCACATCTCATAGAAATCATGGTTTTCCCAAAGATGAAAATTACAGGAAACAGGACCATTGAATTCTAGGAAGTTAGTGTCTCTACCAAGGACAATGGTCTTTTAAATTTCAACATTCCTTTGAAGTCATGCCTTTTCAGATAAGCATGTGGGACAGTAGGTGGTTATATACAATGACTTTTGGTCATGCTGATGGTATTATAAAAGCTCTGGCCTTTTCAGAATGCTCAAATGTATCATGTTTGAGTCCAGAAGCCTACTTTGGTCTTAGTTGAAAATAAGGGATTAATGAAAAATCAAAATGTGTTTTCCTGAAGTATTCTTTTTTTTTTTTTCTAAAGGAAAGGAATGCCTTTAGTTTTTTTTTTTTTTAATCATCTTTCTGTCTTCCAGTGTCAAATAACAGAGACTTTAAATAAATTTTCCTTTACACTAATAAGGTGAAACTATCATTTTCCAGTTAGAATAATTAATTCATGAAAATAATGGACGATAAGGACTGTATATGAAAGACAGCACCTCTAGAAGAACCACAGTGTCACATTATGTGGGGAAAAAAGGGAGACATTATTACCTCTATTTAAAATAAGCTAAAGGAGAGAGGGAGATAGACCTTAGAAAATGCCCAGAGGAAGTGATGAGCAGCAGTTGAACAAAGGGCAGATGTTAAATGAAACAGCATAAAGACTAAGTATATGTGAACTCAGGCCCTGAGTGATTTATTAAGGATGATATCATGGCCTAAGTGTAGAACCACACATTTTCAAGAAGAGCCCAGAGCATTCTCAATGGCTTTGTCATAGGTGGGGACATTGTCATTTTTGTCTAACCTATTTTCAGGACCTCTTAAGCAGCCACTCTGCTCAACTTCCACACTCCCACGACAGCCTTCTCTAGAAATTCCCCCATACTTTGACCATTGCATGGGGGAAAAAATTCCACGCTTCTTAATAATTGTAAGGTGCAACTATTTTTTAAATATTTTATTTTATTTATTCATGAGAGGCACAGAGAGAGAGAAAGAGAGAGAGAGAGAGGCAGAGACACAGGCAGAGGGAGAAGCAGCCTCCACAAGGAACCCAACGGGGGATTTGATCCCGGGTCCCCAGGATCTCGTCCTGGGCTGAAGGTGGCGCTAAACCGCTGGGCCACTGGGGCCACCCTGTAAGGTGCAACTTAAAGTTACAAAAGTTACAATGCTTTGAAACCAAAAGATTTCAGTAAAATTGGGCAAAACTTGGCAATTTTATAGCCTGTGGAAAACTAATAGCCCTAAAAGATTTATGGAAATTCTGTTCTACCTCCATACTTCTGCTTCTCTAAAGGCTGTCTGGTAACACCAAGCTGTCCCATGTGTGAAACCTAGTTTCCTTATGAGATTACACACACATACAGTAATCAAGATAACCTACTCAGAAAAACCATAGATCTACTGAGGCATGTGCAGGCTACTGAGGGTCTGTGATCCTTGAGGAGAAGCTACCTACACTGGGGATGGGAGACACAAAGGTTCTGTCCCTGACCCTTCTCTGCCTCTCTTCAAATTCTCCCCTCCTTCCTTGAGGCAAAACAAACTTTTCTCATTGCTGCCTATGCAGGTATTAATAATGAACAGTTTTGGTTTCCTGGACATAATTTTGGGTTCTCAGCATCCATCTCAAGATGTTCTATGAAGAATTTTTCCCATGAAAGAGAGTTCTGTGCCGGATAGCTCTTCATGGTCTCTTGGGCTTTTCTCTGTCCAGCTTTGTGGCCCAGGAAGCCTGTGGACCCCATCAACCAAAAGTCTCCCATCTTAGGCTTCCAGTTAGATTCAGCTAGTGGCAGACACCAGATGCCTAGTGGCATCTGGGCAGATCCCAGGATGGGCTGTATCTTTTCCAAATGCCCTCTCTGGATATGGCCATTTTATTTCCACTTCAGACCTACGGCTGGCAAAGGGTTCCCAGGGAGTGGTGTTATCCATTCCACCACTTTTTGGTGTCTTCAAACCCTGATTCGCCTTTGTAAGTAATCTGTTAACTCTCCTCAAATTACCCAGCTTGAGTGTGCCAGGAGCCTGACTTCCTGTGATGAATTAGGTGCCTGCTGTTATGATGTCGTAACTTCTCCACTTGATACCACATAGTGTATGAAACACGTCATGTTCCACTTTTCCTTGAACCTAACAGTATTGTAACTCTGTGCCTTTGTGTTTCCCCTCCTGCAATATAATGCTTTTTCCTCCTTTTCTGCCTAGCATCTATCTCTTCATTTTTTTTTAAAGATTTTATTTATTTATTCATGAGAGACACAGAGAGAAAGAGAGAGAGAGAGAGCAAAGACACAGGCAGAGGGAGAAGCAGGCTCCATGCAGGGAGCCTGACATGGGGCTCGATCCCAGGTCTCCAGGATCACACCCTGGGCTGAATGCGGTGCTAAACCACTGAGCCACCCAGGCTGCCCCTACCTCTTCATCTCTGAGATCCCCCTCAAGTACCACTCTTCTGGGGAGTCTTTTGTCTGCCCCCTCCACCCAGAAGGACTTGAACTGTGTGCTCCAATTATTTTGACATCTTTATCTTCCCCACAGGAATTATGTCTTCATTCATTCACTCATTCCCCCAAACAATGACTTATTTATTTATTTCTACATTTCAGACACTGTTCTAAATCTGTGGGAACACATTACTGAACAAAACAAAGTCCCTTCCCTAATGGAGTTTACATTCTCATGGGAGAAACAAACAATAAATCTATGAACAAATATATTTATGGTATATCAGGTAGGGGTAAGTATTAAGGAGATAAAGTAGGCTAAGGGGTGACCTGTGTTGGAACAAGAAGCCTCCAAATGTAGTCAGTTTTTCGAAGACCTGAAGGCAAAGGTAGTATTTGAGCAGAACTCTGAATATAATGAAGATAATATCTGCATGTAGGTCTTTTAGCCAAGGGAAACAGCAGTGCAAATATCATGAGGGAGAGGTGTGCTTCTTAGTTAAGAAGAACATGGAGCCCAGTGAGGTAGGGAAGCACTAGGATATGAGATAAGGGGTATTGGTACCAGGGGAAGGGGAGTTCAGGGCAGGCCTCACAGCACAGGATCACAGATTTGCAAGTTTCTGGGGAGCTGTGAGTAATGGGTGCCCTGACTTGATTATGTATTTTGTTACCCCGGTGCCTTGTCCAGTGTCTGGATGAATGGAAGATTAAATTATAGTAGTGCTCACTTAATTCTGTGATCCAACCCCCTCCTCTTTAGCCAATGTAATTTTCCTAAGTATTAAAAAATAACTCGTTTCTTGGAGATATAGCACCATTCGGTAGAGCTGACATCGAAGCACACTGTGCTGGAAAGCGGCCAGCCCTGTCCCCAACTAGTCACTGTCTGTGTGCCTGGCAGTGCAGTGTGCAAAATTCTGTTTAAAGCATCATGGATCATACTACATAAATTTGAAGCCAGTAGACAAAGATTCCACCTCTATCAACTATCTAGCTTATTTTCCACAAATTTTAGCTATTTATTTCTAATTTCTCAGGTCAATTTTTATTGAATTAAAAAAATGAAGGTCAAAATAATGATTTTTATTGAGAAAAACAGATGATGATAACCCATTTATTAACAGAATCATCTCCTTGCTAAAAGATAGTTTTGTGAAATGTTTTATATTTTCATTCATGAATCAAAATATGAAGTTACCTGAACAAGATACTGATTTCCTTATCCTTTTTCTTTTTGTAAATTTTAGTATAATGTAATTACTTGAGGGAATGAAGAATTAGATAAGAAAAGACTCAACCTCTAGTTCTGCATTGAATATTTATTTTAGTTTCCAGACAATGAAAATATTTGATCAGAAGGAAACCTGTATTCTGGAAGTATTGGATTGTTTCTATTGGACATATTTTGCAATTGAACATTCCAAAAAGAAAACTCATAAAAATATGTATATTTAAATTTCACAACTTTACTATTTTTAATCTTTTATTGCTAAAGTAAATAACACATCAAGAAAGCAAGTTATAATTAAATATAAAACAGATTGCTCAGGGAAAGCTAAGCCTATGCCTTAATTAAATGCAACCAAGAAGCACAGCTCTCTACCAGGAAGGGAGTGTGACTGGGAGCAGAGGGTCCTTGTTGTTTTGGTAACATCCCAGGGATTTACCCAAACCACTGTGACTGCAATGCAGCCAGAGCTTGGTAATAGAAAAAGTTTCAATCTCAGGAATTCACTTTGGCTCTATTCCAGTCATTGTTTCTTGCCCTGTGAAGAAAATGGAAGTTTGTGCAAATCTAAGGCGAAAATTGCTTCCTTAAGGATGATTTAAGTACCATATTTTTTTTTAATTTTGGAAATTAAATCTTCTTGAATAAACCAGATATAACAAATCCCCTAGACATTGAAGAAGAAGATACAAAATTAAATTGCAACTTAATGCATTTGGTTTAAGTAGAAGAATGACCTTTGTAACAGAAAAAGTATATAGACATTGCAAACAGGTCGCTGAATGGTTCTAAGAAATATTTCTCCCTTAATGTATACAATAATGTGTTTTGAAATGGCTAAATTTAGAGGTTTAAAAAATAAACTTTTTAAGGAAATGAGCAGTCTTCTATTCAGGTAATTATAAATCTTAAAAATTTTTAGAACTCATCCTTATCCATCATCATTAATACATTGATATTACATAAGAGCTCATTTTCATTCTTCATCAATCACTGTTATTTTAATATTCAAAAGAGAGTTTTACCGGATATTTGTCTCTAACTTTCATGATTTTTTAGTTATGGTAAAATATACATAACAAATTTACTATCTGAACCATTTTTAAATGTACAGTTCTGTGGAATTAAGTACATTCATAGTGTTGTGCAACCACTACCACTATCCATCTCCAGAAATTTTGCAGCATCTCAAACTGAACTTTATAGATGTTAAACAATAACTCCTAATTCCCCCTTCCCCTAAACCTTGGGAACCAACATTCTTCTTTTTTCTCTATGCATGGACTGCTCTAGGTACCTCATGTAATTGGAATCACATAATTTTTGTCCTTTTGGATTATTTCACTTTGCATAATGTTTCCAAGACTCATTCATATTTAATATGTGCCAGAGTCACCTTCCTTTTTAAGGTAGAATAATATCCTCTTGTACGTATGTACCACATATTGTTTATTCATTTATCCATTGGTGGACATTTGAGTTGTTTCTATATTTTTGGCTTCTGTGATAAATGCTATTATGAACATGGTTATGTGAATATCTGTTTGAGTCCCTGCTTTCAATTCTTTTGGGTATTTTCTCAGAAATGGTATTTTTGGATCATAATAGTAATTGTGTTAATTTTTTTCCTGAAGAATTGCCATACAGTTTTCTACAACATCTGCTTCATTTTCCATCCCCAGCTGCAATGCATAACATTTGTGACTTTCTGTTTTTATTTTCTTATGATGGCATCCTAATGAATGTGAATTGATATTTCATTGTGGTTTTGATTTCCATTTCCCTAATGATTAGTGATGTTGAGCATCTTTGTATGTATTTATTGACCATCTGTATATCTTCTTTGGAGAAATGTCTATTCAAATCTTTTGCCCATTTTTAATCAGGTTGTTTATTTTTTGTTGCTGTTGAGTTGTGGTTCTTTATGTATTATAGATATCAATCCTTTATCAGATATATGATTTGCAAATACTTCTCCTATTCTGTGGGTTGTCTTTCACTTTGCTGATAGTGCCTTTATGCACAAAAGTTTTAAATTTTGATGAAGTCCAATTTATCTTTTTTTCTTTTATTTCCTGAGATTTTGGCATCATTCTATATTTTTAAAAAGTTTACTCTTTAGAGATAATATTATATAATTTAACATACTAAAAGAATATGTCATCTTTTGGTAAGAGATGATGTTTTAGTTAATAATCAAGTGGCTATTAAATTTACCAATGAAAAGTCTTACAAGAATGAAAGATAAAGAGCAAATATTGACTACTAATAAAAAATATGCAATAATAATAGCCTCTCATTCAGTGAGTCAGTTGGTCAGTCAGCTAACCACTGAATATTTGGTGCCTACTTCAGTTATAATCACTATACTGTTTTTACTAAGAGGAAAAGTCTAACATAAAATGTCTTTTTTAAAGATTATAAAGCCTGTTTGAAGAAAAAAAATAGTCCCTATGATACCTAAAAAAAACAAATCTGTAATAGTAACTCATCTTTATTGATAGCTAAAATATCATGATACTATGTTGCTACTTTGTATTATTAATTTTTCATTCATTATCTCTCTTCATGATCAAAACTGCGTCTCTCCATGTAACTCAGGAACTAATGTTAATTTCGTTAGACAGGTAGAAAAGCCAAAGCCTAGTGGAATATAGTCTTGCACTGGTATGCAACAAAGTGCCACTCAGTGCAGACCTCTTTGATGCCTGTGATAGAATGTAAGCCCCATGTAGTCAGGGCATGGGCTATCTCATTTACCTCTGTATCTCAGCAACATAAGTGTTTCTCAGTTAATGTTTATGCCTGGTCGTGGAAGGAAAAACTTTAATACTTGGTTCTTAACCATTCTGCTATGTCATAAGAAAGAATAGTAAAACTTTTCCCTTCTCCCTAAATATAAATCCAAAGAGAACCCAGTTTACATTGCTCCTAATCTCTTCCTTTGGCTCTTGGGACAATTTATGGCTTTCTTCATATTCAACTTTGATGAAGGCTGATGAAAATAAAACTCTTGCAAGAAAATCTCATTTGTTTGAACAAATGGCACCATAGTTTACTCATAATAATCTTTTATAAAGTTCTCCAGATCACATTTTAAATGCTAGTGTATAATTGCTGTGAGTTTCTTTAATTGCTTAGTATGTGGAGATATAGCCGAGGCTTCATCACCACATGTAAACAAATGTTTTGTATGAAATATCTCACTTAGTTGTATCACCTGATTTCCCTGGGCCTCGGTTAAACATATATAGAAAAAATAACCCTAAGAATAACCTTGATATCCTTCAAATCTTATATTGTTATTTAGGTAAATTTAGGAGTGAATTATAAAATAAACATAATATGGAAAATTAAGTGTTTTATCAACCTTTGGAAGAAGAACTCAACAACGAGGTCTTCTTAAATTAAAATTGATGTTACAAAACAACCTCAAAACAGTTAACAAAATGACAACATTTAACAAAATGGTAATGTCTATGGATAATTACTTTAAATGTAAATGGACAAAATATTCCAATCAAAAGACATCAAGTGGCTAAATGGGTAGAAAAACGAGTCTGCTGCCTACAAGAGACTCACTTCAGATGTAAGACCATGCACAGACTGAAAGTGGAAGGATAGAAAAAGATATTCCATGCAAAGGTAGTAAAGGAAAAAGCTGAAGTAGCTCATATCAGACAAAATCAAATTTAAAACAAAAAGAAAGACTGTAATGATAAAGGGTTCAATTGAAGAGAAAATAACATTTGTAAATACTTATGCACCTCACATAGGAACACCTAAACATATAAAGTTAATATAACACATAATGAGAGAAAACAAGAGCAATATAATAATAGTAGAGGGTTTCAATAGCCCACTTACATCAATGGATAGATCATCTAGACAGAAAATGAATAAAGAAATATTGGCTTCAAACAACATATTAGATGAGATTGACTTAATTGTTAAATACAGAAAATTCCATACAAAACCAGCGGTATACACATTGTTGTGAAGTACACATGAAACATTCTCCAGAAAAAAAAAAAAAAAGAAAAAAAAAAAAAAAAACATTCTCCAGGATAGATCACAGGTCAATTAAAAATTGAACTACTATACAGTCCAGCAAATCCACTTTTGGGTATTTATACAAAGAAAACAAAAACACCAATTTGAGGAGATATATGCACTCCTGTGCTTATTGCAGCATTATTTACAATGGCCAAGGTATGAAAGCAAACCACTGATGAAGGAATAATGAAACTATGGTGTGTATAAATAAGAAACAGAATATTAGCTGTAAAAAAAGAATGAAACCTTGCTATTTGTGACAAGATGGATGGACCTAGAAAGTATTCTGCTAAGTAAAATGAGTCAGACAAAGACAAAAACCATATGATTTCACTTACATGTGAAATATAGAAACAAGTCAATGAAAGTAAACAGAAACTGACTCATAGATACAGGAAACAGACTGGTGGTTCCCAGAAAGGAGGAGGGTCAGGGAAATGCATGAGGTAGGTGATGGGGATAAAGAGAAAAAAAACTTCCAGTTATAAAATAAATAAGTCATGAGGATATAATATATACCATGGGGAATATAGTCAATTATATTATAATAAGTTTGTATGGGACAGATGGGAACTAGACTTAACATCAGGATCATTTGTAAAGTATAGAAATATTGGATCACTGTGATGTACACATGAAGCTAATAGAATATTATATGTCAATTATACTTCAATTTTAAAAATGATGTGAAATACACTCTGCCACCTGGAATTTGGGTGTCTCCACAGGATATTTGAGTTACTTTGTAAAACACTACTGTTACTGTGGCAGTTACTTGAATAGCAGCCATAGTAATGAAGCTCTGAATTCCCTATGCATGTAATGGTTGAATCAGGATCTAGAGTATCTGCACTTTAACTAAACAAGGACATATAACAATACAGTTAATTTACTTAGTATATATTATATAGAGACAAAATAACATATATATACAACACAGAATAGATTGTTAATATATACTCTTTGTATATTAACAAAGTATAATTAATACTATATATTGTTAATATTATCAACTTATAAAAATCCTTTTGGTATTTCTGCATGAATTCCTTCATTTTGCTCTTTCCTTCAATTAATGTTTCCACTTTAAAAGAATCCAGACTTTTCCAAATATTATTTGTATGTGTGTGTATACTACAAACACATTTAACAAGAAATAGTACCCAGTTTGCTCAGAGAACCCATAACAAAACCACATTTAGGAAAATATCAAAAGTCTGGTTGAACTATTACCAGGAAAGACATTATGAGGGAAAGAGCTATTTATTTATATAAAGAGAATTGGGTGCATTTTGTATAAATTCCCATCATTTTAGAAGTTTTTTAAGCCTAGGAAGAGAATGTGAAAGAAAGTACAGCTTTAGGTATTTGAAATTGAATGATCTTTGTAATCCTAAAATTATTTGATAATATTTTATAGTTTGAAGGATGTCATATTTGGGATTTGTGGCACCTTTTTATTTATTTGTGTGTGTATGTGAGGGGCGATATTTTCCCCACACCATGAAACAATTCTCTGATACCAGTTCGGTGTCCTACAGTTCAAGTTACCTCTGGTACTGTTCACCTGGAGAAGCATCGGATCTCACAGATTAAAGACTCAGTCCCACAAGACTATCTGCCCACATGCTTTGGATGCCAATTTCCAGTCCAGATTGCCACCTGTGCTTCTGACCAACTAGGCTATAGATCAAAGGTTCCAATGACCTCCTCAGGTTTGATTAATTTGCTAGAGTGACTCACAAAACTCAAAAAAATGTTTTGCTTACTAGAACACCAGTTTATTATAAAGAATATAACTCAGGAACAGCCAGATGGAAGCAAGGCATGGGGAAGAAGCATGGAGCTTCTAAGTCCTTTCTAAGCTTGGCACTCTTTGTGACTCTACATGTTCATAAACCTAAAATCTCTGCAAACCCCAACCTTTTGGGTTTATGTGGAGGCTTCATTACATAGGATTGAGCAATTAAGTCACCGGACATCGGTGATTGATTCAACCTCCAGGCCCTCTTCAGAGACTCCCAGGGAGTAGACTGTGCTATTGTGATTTATAAGAAATACATATTTGGTCTTTGTCCCCAGTTTTGGCACAGAGCTCCTAAAACCTTTGGAATTTCCTAAGCAATACAACAATGGGAGCATCTTTTGCTATAATATTTGGTCTCTAGTCTTGAGTTTCTGAAATCGCTTTGGAGTTTTTGTTTGTTTTGTTACTCATAACAAGTACCTTTCAACCACAACTGAGTTTGTTTATGAGGTGACTTTTGGAAATCCCCTAAATATGGGGAAGTTGGTTGCCAAGGAAACCAACATGATTAGAGGGTTGAAACTTTCAGTTCCACTCCTTAATCTCTGGGGCAGGGAGAGAGACTAGAGCTTGTGATTGGTATTGGAAGTTGGGGGGAGGAGCAGTCTTGTGGAGCCTTTAACCTGTAAGATCTGACACAGTTTCCAAATAGATAATATCAGAAATGACACTCTGGTGGTGTCAGAGAATTGTTTGGTGGTATGGGAAAAATACCCACACGTTGGAATTGGTGCAGAATCTTAAAAAAGTTTTCTAGTCCTGAAATTGTTTGATAATAGTTTTAAATGTTTATAAATAATTCTTGATCTTTTATATTCAGGATTTGTGATGCCTCTGGTTTCGGCTTTTGCATATCAGTTGAAAACATCTACTTTGAAATTTTAAAAAAATTAGCATGTCATGGCTAAACATGCATTCAAGTAAATTAATCTTCCAACTCATTTGGCAACATCAGCAATTCACTCAACAATAGGAATAGGGAAGAAGTGGGGAGCACAGAGAGGGAATAACAAAAGAGACGTTTTATCAACCACTGAAAAGGGAGCAATAGGCATCTCATTGCTGCATCGAGCACCGCTCTCTGGAATATGGCCTGCTCCATAGAGCCCATGTATTTCTGTTTGTTTAGGCTTTCTACTTGTCTCAAACATAATTTTAAAATAATGTTATTCAGTATTTTGAAGTTGAATGTTAATTTTATATATACACAGAGAAACTCTGCATCAGTTGTGAACTAAAACAATTTTAAAGATGAATGTGAGCACATGCTATACTATGTAGTATACCTGTAGTGTACCATTTATACCTAGCTGTGTTGCAGGTGATTTATGGTTGAAGTAAAAAATTTCAAAAGTTAAAAGTAGAAATATTGTCATATGATTCATATCACAAACACTGGGGTGTACTACCTGCTAACTGATTTCCCAGAAAGGTAGTAACTGTAAAAATCTGAAATAAAACATTTAGTATATAATGAAGGCAGGACTCTTTTCAGATATTATCATACTTTTAAAACAAAAATTTGTAATTTTAAAGGGAGGATTATTTAATTCTTTTAAAATATGGTGATAGATGAACTTATTAATGAATCATATACTCACGCTGGCCACATGTAACTTGAAATGAATAGATCATTGTTTTCATTTTTCACTGATACCTACTCCAAAAAAGTATCTAACAATAAATGTGAAATCTTAACTGAGAACTTCCAAGTATAAAGCACACTGATAACAGTGCTTTTTAAATATAAGTGAAAATACTGTCCCCCAATCTATTCTATTTAATACTAAAAAACAATGGAATTAAAAAGAAAAAAAACTTCATGAACAAAGGTAAAAATCTCCTGTCTTGCTTTGCATGAATATTGCAAGTTTTCATAAAAACAACTCTGCAACTTTGCAGAGGATATAAGCCAAACAAGCGACATAGGTGAATTTAAAAAAAGCTGATTATCATCCTAAGCGTGAGGGTTTCACCTAGCTGTTTGTCAAGCAGGCATTTATTCTCCAAATGGAGAAGAGGTGGAAAGGTTTAATTTATTGCAGACAGTCTGGCACCACTGAAGGGTTACTAGCACCTGTTTAAGGATTTGTTTTCAAGATCCTGCTCAGCATGATTCCGTTTGACCTCCAGTAAGTCATTCACACTCTCAGGGGCCTTATTTTTTTTCATCTCAAATCTCACATTTAATTTTAATGTTCTCTTTGGCTAGGTTACATAACTAGCTAAAAAAAACTCAGGGTTTTTGTTCTTAATATTAAATAAGCTATTTCTAGATTCACTTTTCGAGAGAATTCAGCATAATCTGTAGATGATACTATCATGATTTGCAGTAATCAAAGGAACCATGCTTTTAGAATCACTTAAACTCATTTATCAGACACTTTCCCTAACCATTTTTTTCTCTTCAACCTCATACTTTTTCTTAAAATCATAAAATATTATGTGCTACCATAAATATATTTTGCAACTAAAATTTTTACATTTTTTAATGTAAGGTCACTCAGTACGCTATATTAGCAAGTTAATTTCACCCAATATTAATATTGTACACGTTATTAAAATTTTATTGCTAATAATTTCCAAAGACAGTTTTAATTAATAAGCATTGAATATTCAACATTATGATACCCATATTTGAATTGTAATTTCTCCTTGCTCAAATTACTTTTCAGTGCCCACCAATACTGTCTTAAAGCGTGACAAGTTTCATGTTATGATCCATAAATGATGATAGACTTAGGACAGGGCATGTTCAGATTTGAGTTTGTAGAGGTCAGTGCCCTTGGAAGGTATTGATCATTTTGGAGCTGGTTATTATTAATGGATTACTACTCAGAACCTGGGATTCATGCACCATTGCTGGACAGGGCTTTAGGCTTCTGTGTTGCTGGTGCTCTCCAGTGTGAGGTCCCTGACAAGTCTCCAAGCAGGTATGTCTATTTAGAATTAATGGACAGATATTGGAGAGCTCTGACTATTGATTCTTAAAAGACTTCTTTAAAAGGTGAGAAGAGTTTCTGCCTAGGGAACTAATCTCGCCAAAGTGCTAAATTGTTCAGGGAGGTACTGAGCACATCCAAAGTCTCTGCAGCTGTTAGCACCTGCATGTGAGCCATCCTTGATCTTTGATCTCTCCTCTTTGTAAATATTTTAATGGTGGGAATAGCCATATTCCACACGACCCCTGATCCCATGCAACTTCTCCACTCACTGAGAGCTGCCAAGATGACTCAAATAACAGATTCACATTTCATTTTCATATTCTACTTGGGTGGGCTGTGTAATGTACAACTTTGCAGCTCTTCCCTGGACTCCATGTTCAAGATTATTTGCTTATTTATTTATTTTTAATGTTTATTTATTTACTTAATGTGCAATGACCATAGGATGCATCAGTCAAATATAAGACTTTCAGGTATTTCCAAAGAGTCACATTATTTTTGTACAAGAGTAGTTTAAAATATATTCCTCTGTTTTCTACTTTTCCATCTCAGCTCAGTTAAAGTATCAAATCCTCTAAAGCTTTTGCACAGTGAAGAAAACCATCAACAAAACAAAAAGACAACCTACTGAATGGGAGGAGATACTTACTAATGATATATCTGATAAGAGGTTAATATCCAATACATAAAAAGAACTTATACAACCCAATGCCAAAAAAAGCAAACAATTCAATTAAAAAATCAGCAGAAGACCTGAATAGACATTTTTGCAAAGAAAACATACAGGTGGCCAAGAGACACATGAAAAGATACTCAATATCACTAATCACCAGAGAAATGCAAATCAAAACCACAAGGAGATATCACTTCACACCTGCCAAAATGGCTAAAATCAAGAAGACAAAAAATAATGCTGGTGAGGATATGAAGAAAAAGTAACCCTCATGCACTATTAGTGGAAATGTAAATTGGTGCAGCTACTGTGGAAACACACATGGAGATTTTTCCAAAAATTAAAAATAAAATAGAAATACCATATGATCCAATAATTCCACTATTTCGGTATTTACCCAAAGAAACAGAAACACTAATTCAAAAAATATACATGCGCCTTTATGTATATTGCAGCCCAATAGCCAAGATATGGAAGCAACTTATGTGTCCATTGATAGACTAATGTATAATAAAGATGGAATATTACACAGACATAAAAAAGAATGAGATCATGCCATTTGAGGCAATATGTATGGACCTCAAGGGTATTATGCTAAGTGAAGTAAGTCAGACTGAGAAAGACAAATAACACATGATTTCACTCATATGTGGAATCGAAAATGAAAACAAATGAACCAACAGAAGAGAATCAGACCCATGAATACAGAGACCAAGCTGATGGTTGCCAGGGGGAAGGAGGCTGCGGGATAAGTAAAATGGGTGAAGGGGAGTAAGAGATACAGGCTTCCAATTATGGAATGAGTATGTCATGGGGATAAAAGGCACAGCATAGGGAATATAGTCAATGGTATTTCAATACTGTTATATTGTGACAGATGGGAGCTACACTTGTGGTGAGCACAGCATGATGGATAGAGAAGTTTGAATCACCATGTTGTACACCTGAAACTAACGTGACATTGTGTGTCACTCATACTCAAAAGCAGTTTAAAAAATGAAATGTCAAATCTTCTTTGAAGAACTCAAAAGCAAAATGTTTACCAGTATCATTAGGCATTAGAACACTTGTGGCTTGGATCTGCTTGCCTTAAAATGTAGTGTCAGGATGTAATGGAAGAGGCTAGTGGCCAACTTTTGCCACTTAGTAGTTTCAGAGTGTGTTACCCTGTGTTTCTGTGCAGATGTCATGTGCCAGACACAACCTAAGTTCAAGAAACCAGAAGAAGGTATTGCATTTTTTTCTTTAAGAAAGTACTTTTCAAACATTTTTTCTATTTAAAAAATTATTTGTAAGATTTTATTTTTAAGTAATCTCTACACCTGATGTGAGGCCCGAACTCACCCCCTGAGATCAAGAGTTGCATGTTCTACTGACTGAGCCAGCAAGGTGCCCCTGTTTTAAAATTCTTAAACACATTCCAACATTGTCTATTGAGTGTTCATTTACCCGGTGAAGAAAATGGGGGAAGAAAGAGAGAGAAGCAATGCTCTCCATGCTATGAAGAGAAAACTGTCTAGAAAGATTGGAATAAAGATCTTCAACCAAAATGGTTTTGCTACTGCAGACGAACTCAGGTTAAGACGCAAGGATGGTGCTTAAGCGACTCCTAAGTTCTCCTCTAAGTGCAGGGGAAGGCCAGGGTTGGAGGGTGTAGGATGCGCTCTCCTTGGAGGGCTGCAACTGTTGCTGCAGGACACTCAAGAGCCATGTGCATTTTCAGGGCTCCGTGACTGTAGGTGTGTACCTCACCTCAGGTAGATCACCTGCCTGGGTGGGTACTTCCTTCTTCATTCCCCAGCCCTGCTGCCACTCCTGGAGTTTTACTCTACCCTCTGCATGTCCTACACCCATTTATAAGCTGTGGCTCTTTGGGGTCCTGGGTACCAGGAGGAGACAGCAAACAGGACTGCTGAGACCTCCCCCACTGTGTCTCATTACCTCCAGCTACACAGGCTTACTTTTCCTGCTCCTTGAAACCCCCGGGCATGTTTTTGCTTCCAGGCCTCTGCACCCGGGGCTTCTTTCTTTCATTTAGGGTCTGTTCAAATGTCACCTCATCAGAGGGCCTTTCCTGGTCACCCAGTATGAAGTAAACCCAACATCACTCTTATCATGACACTCTTTAAAATATTTCCTAGTACTCTTCATTGTTGCTATTTTATTTTTCATTTGATTACCTGTCAGTTGACTGTCTCCTCCCACAAGGATATTAGTTGCACAACAGCAGGCACCTGGTTGGTCTTGTTCATTGATTTAGACTCAATGATCTAGACCATTGCATGCAATAGCAGGTGTTCAGTAAATAGTTGTTAATTAATAAATATAATGTTGATTTCATGTAAGACCAGCACCATAGGATTAAACAATACTGGTCAATCTTACTTCAAAGTAGGTTTCAGTCAAGGCTAATAGATGTCAACAAAGATCTTTTCCTAACCCATTAGTTACATAAAGCCTATCTACCAACTAGGGGAAAGTAAAAGCTAGACCAGGTTTTCTGAGGTGACTGTTTAATAAACAACAAAATTGACAGAGACAATAGATAGTGCCTAAAACTGGAGGTCACGTAGGGGAAATGTGATTAAAGCAGGTCTGGGTTTCAGACTCCTTTCCTTAATTGCAATGCATACTATCATATCAGAATTCTAATTAGCACATCTTTTTAAAACCCTTTCTCCTTTCCTTCCTTTTTCATTCCCTCTCTCTGATACCAGGGTCTCAGAATGAAGCACTTCCATGTCATAGAATAGTCAGATCGCTCTGAAAAACACCACTATATATATATAAAGAAGTTACATTTTCTCTTCATTTTGCAGACCACTTCCCTATTTCCAAACGCAGACAAAACCTCCTAGTGGAGCTCATTTCTATGACTCCCCGGAGTGTATGACTGCCCTCCTCACCAGACACCCTGAACACACAATGTCCCTTTCAGCCCCTGAGGGAGGAAGACATGTGGCCAAGGAGAGTGTTATTCATGGTGTGGCCAGGGATGCTCCTGAGCTGGCCCGGCCCCCACTGTCTCCTGCATGCTGCTGTTTCTCACATCTACCACCTTGTGTGCAGGTTTCTTCCTTCCAGCTCCAAACTCGGCGAGATGCTGAGCAGCTGAGGAAGTACCACAGCGACACCACCCCCTCCAGTGAGCCCCATTGCTACTTTGGACTGTTTTTGCTAATCACAGACTAGAATTTGGGTAAAGGAAAATGTGCTGACCCCAGGTTGGGTTGGAAGAAGAGCTCATCTGTGTGTATGTGGTCCAGTTGAAAGACGCCACACCCTGGGCCCTCAGGGATTTCAGAGGGAGCTCACTGAGGGCAAGGGCCTACAGAAGAGGGCTGTGCCTGCCTCTGAGAGAACAAGGAGGTGAATGAGGGCTGGAGAGTATTTTAGTCTTATATGAAGCCAAATTAACCCCTACTAGCACCACTTCCCTTTTTTTTTTTTTTTTTTTGGTCTAAAAAGAAGACGGGGATTGTTATTCTCATTAATAAACATATCCTTGAGGACTCAAACTGAGCCACAAGCAGTAAGTAAAGGAAAGGGCACATGAAGACCATAGTTGGAACTTCCTGAATTTGTGGCCACGAGCCTTGCGTGGGAAGCAGGAGTCCTTCTGCTCGTTAAAAATAGAGGTTTACCTAAGCTTCACAGAGTCCTAGACTATGCTAAAATGTTTCAACGATGAGTCAGGAGATGGGCCTGTCAGGGCTGGGTAGGACTGGTCTTACAGGAATTAGTCTCCAGCCCTCTGGTTAAGTCTCCTGCACACAATTTCGGAGGGACTGTGGGAAGCAGTGGGACTAAATAAAACATAAACAGTGAATCATTTCTTCCTGGTCAGTTCAAAATTTGTGTGGCTGCTTTGCCATTTTTTAAAAAAATATTTTATTTATTTATTTGAGAGACAGAGAGCATAGAGGGAGAGGGAGAAGCAAACTCCCCACTGTCCTGATGTGGGACTCGATCCTAGGACCCTGGGATCATGACCTGAGCAGAAGGCAGACACCTAATGGACTGAGCCACCCAGGCACCCCACCATTTCTTTTTTTCAAGTAGGTTTCATGCCCAGCAAGGAGCCCAACACAGGGCTTGACCTCACAATCCTGAGATCAAGACCTGAGCTGAGGTCAAGAGTTGGGTGATTGACTGAGCCACCCAGGTGCCGTGCTTTGTCATTTTGGTAGGGATTAGATTGAATCTGTAGAATGCTTTGGGTAATGTGGACATTTTAACATTATTAATTCTTCCAATTTGTGAACATGGACTATCTTTACCTTTATCTGTGTCTCACAATAATACATCTACTTGTGTTTATTTGGGCAACAATGGAATGCTAGACTTCTTATGCAGAACTGCTTAGCAGGCACCAAATACATATTTGTTTGTTTAACTTATTTACTTTATTATTTTTTAAGTAGGCTCCAACATGGAGCTCGGGACCTGAGCTAAGAGGCATTTGGGTGGTTCAGTTGGTTAAGCGCCTGCCTTCAGCTCAAGTCGTGGTCCCAGGATCCTGGAATGGAGCCCCATGTCAGGCTCCCTGTTTAGCCGGGAGTCTGCTTCTTCCTCTGCCTCTCCCTCATGCTTGCAGTTTCTCGAATGTTATCACTCCCTCTCTCAAAAAATAAATGAAATCTTAAAAAAAAAAAAAAAAAGGCTTGGGCTCAGATCAAGAGTTGGAAGCTTAACCAAATAAGTCACCCAGGCACCCCAAAGAATCAAAATACATATTTAATTTTAGAAATAAAGGTCCACCTGACCTATTTTAGAAATAAAGGTCCTATCCTGCCACACTGCAATTTGGCAGTGTGGCAAGATACAAAATCAATGTCCAGAAATCAGTGGCATTTCTATATACTAACAATGAGACTGAAGAAAGAGAAATTAAGGAGTCAATCCCATTTACAATTGCACCCAAAAGCATGAGATACCTAGAATAAACCTAACCAAAGAGGTAAAGGATCTGTACCCCAAACACTACAGAACGCTTCTGAAAGAAATTGAAAAAGAAAAACAGAGCTGGGGGCATCACAATGCCGGATTTCAAGTTGTACTACAAAGCTGTGATCATCAAGACAATGTGGTACTGGCACAAAAACAGACATATAGGTCATTGTAACAGAATAGAGAAGCCAGAAATGGGCCCTCAATTCTATGGTCAACTAATATTCGACAAAGCAGGAAAGACTATCCACTGGAAAAAAGACAGTCTCTTCAATAAATGGTGCTGGGAAAACTGGACAGCCAGGTGCAGAAGAATGAGACTAGACCATTCTCTTATACAAGACACAAAGATAAACTCAAAATGGATGAAAGATCTAAATGTGAGACAAGATTCCATCAAAATCCTAGAGGAGAACACAGGCAACACCCTTTCTGAACTTGGCCACAGCATCTTCTTGCAAGATACATCTATGAAGGCAAGGGAAACAAAAGCAAAAATGAACTATTGGGACTTAATCAAGATAAAAAGCTTCTGCACAGCAAAAGAAACAGTCAACAAAACTAAAAGACAACCCACAGAATGGGAGAAGATATTTGCAAATGACCTATCAGATAAAGGGCTAGTTTCCAAGATCTATAAAGAACTTATTAAACTCAACACCGAAGAAACAATCCAATCATGAAATGGGCAAAAGACACGAAGAGAAATCTCACAGAGGAAGACATAGGCATGGCCAACACGCACATGAGAAAATGCTCCGCATCACTTGCCATCAGGGAAATACAAATCAAAACCATCATGAGATCCCACCTCACACCAGTGAGAATGGGGAACATTAACAAGGCAGGAAACCACAAATGTTGGAGAGGATGCGGAGAAAAGGGAACCCTCTTGCGCTGTTGGTGGGAATGTGAACTGGTGCAGCCACTCTGGAAAACTGTGTGGAGGTTCCTCAAACAGTTAAAAATAGACCTGCCCTACGACCCAGCAATTGCACTGCTGGGGATTTACCCCAAAGATGCAGATGCAGTGAAACGCTGGGACACCTGCACCCCGATGTTTCTAGCAGCAATGGCCACGATAGCCAAACTGTGGAAGGAGCCTCGGTGTCCATCGAAAGATGAATGGATCAAGAAGATGTGGTTTATGTATACAATGGAATATTACTCAGCCATTAGAAATGACAAATACCCACCATTTGCTTCAACGTGTATGGAACTGGAGGGTATTATGCTGAGTGAAGCAAGTCAATCGGAGGACAGTCATCATATGGTTTCACTCATATGGGGAATATAAGAAATAGTGAAAAGGATTATAAGGGAAAGAAGGGGAACTGAGTGGGAAAAATTACAGAGGGTGACAAACCATGAGAGTCTCCTAACTCTGGGAAATGAACAAAGGGTTGCAGAAGGGGAGGTGGGTGGATGGGGTAATTGGGTGGTGGTCACTGAGGAGGGCACTTGATGGGATGAGCACTGGGTGTTATACTGTATGTTGGCAAATCAAACTTAAATAAAAACAAATGTAAAATAAAATAAAATAAAATAATGGGAAAAAAGAGATGGCTGGATCATAATGTAGTTCAATTTTTAATTTTTTGAGGAATCTCCGAATTGTTTTTCATAGTGTCTGATGCACCAATTTACATTCCTCCCAATAGTACAAAGGGCTTCCTTTGATCCACATTCTCACCAACACTTACCTTTTGTCTTTTTAATAATAACCATTTTAACAGGTATGAGGTAATATCTCATTGTAAGTTTTGATTGGCCTTTCCCTAATGACTAGTGATGTGGAGCATCTTTTCATGTACCTGTTGGCCATTTGCATGTCTTCTTCAGAAAAATGTTTAATCTAGTCCTTTGTTTGTTTTTAAATTACGTCTTTTTTTTTTTTTTGGTATTGAATAGCAGGAGTCTCTTACATATTTTGCATAGTGACTCCTTATCAAATATGTGGTTTACTAATATTTTCTCCTGCTCCACAGGTTGCTTTTCATTTTGTGAATGGTTCCCTTTGCTGTGCAGAAGCTTTCTAGTTTGATGCAGTCTCTCTTATTTATTTTTGTTTTTCTTAGCTTTGCTTTGAGTGTCAAATCCAAAAATCATTGCCAAGCCCAATATCAAGGAGCTTACCCTTTGTGTTTTCTCCTAGGAGCTTTATGGTTTCAGATCTTACATTCAACTTTTTAATCCATTTTGAGTTGATTTTTCTGTATGGCATAAGATAGTGATCCAGTTTCATTCTTTTGCATTTGACTGTCTAGTTTTCCCAGCACCATTTATTAAGGAGAGTATTCTTTCCCCACTGTGTATTCTTGGCTCCTTTGTAAAAAAATAATTAACTACATATGCATAGGTTTACTTCTGGGCTTTCTATTCTGTTCCATTGATCCTTTTGTCTGTTTTTATGCCAATACCATATTGTTTTGATTGCTATAGCATTGTAGTATAGCTTGAAATTAGAAAGTGTGATGCTTCTGGCTTTCTCAAGATTATGTTTGGTTATTAGGGGTCTTTCATGATTCCATACAAATTTTAGGATTGTAAAAGATGCCATTGGAATTCTGATAGGGATTGCAGTAATCTGCAATTGCTCTGGGTAGTATGGACATTTTAACATTATCAATTTTTCTAATTCGTGAGTGTAAACTATCTTTCCATTTGTTTGTGTATTTTTCAGTTTCTTTCATCATTGTCTTATAATATTCAGTGTTGAGATCTTTTACCTCTCTGGTTAAATTTACTTCTATTATTTATATAGAAGATATGTAATTTTTTAAATAAACTCAACTTTCAACAGGTATTGCCTGCTCAGAAAGCTAATCCATGGAGGTCTTTATGTTAATAAGACCGAAAATATTCCATTATGCATGAAAGAATTCTGTTACTTGGGTAATGGGTTGCATTTATGTTTTTGCTTGATGAGCAGTTTAACTCTCAATACAAATATTATTGTTCTCCCCAAAGGAAGTAGGAAATAGCATCCCTTCTAATGTAGTAGCCCAAGTAAAACACAACAGAAAAAGAACAAAGTGGGTAGGATGCAAGGCTGAGGAAAAGAGAAAGCCATGAAAGGGGCAGGCCACAACAGATGTGAAGCCAATCTTGGTTCGTAGTTAGTGTCAGTCATTGGAGGAAACAACTGCCATAGAAATATAAGAGAGTGACCCCTTCTTTTGTCTAGGTCATTCTTTTGCTGCTCCAAGAAGACAGATTCTGTTTTTGTGTTTTTCTTGATCCTAGGGACTCTTCATTCTCTATGCACAACCCCACACAGTGTCATGAAGGCCATCTGTAACCATTTGAGTATTGTTAGTTTTCCACAACAGGCTTTCCCACACAGCTTTCCTCCCAGCTGGATTTGGAGTCTGGTCTCTCAGCAGGGCTCGTACCAGACATGTGTTATCTTTTCATCAGTTACAGCTAGTTAGGGGGGAAATTGTGTTGCCCCAAAATTCATATGTTGAAATTCTGTCCCTGGTTTGGTCCCCAAACCAACAATCATATGACAAGATACTCAATATCATTAATTGTTAGGAAAATATAAATCAAAACCACAATGCAATAACATTTCACATTCATTAAGATATCTAGTATAAAAAATCAAACAGAAAAGAACAAATGTTGATGAAGATATGGAGACATTGGAAACTGTGTGCACTGTTGGTGGGAATGGAAATGGTACAAACATTATGGAAAACAGTATGGCATTTCCTCCAAAAGTTGAAAATAGAATTACCACCAATTTTACTTCTGGTTGTGTATCCAAAAGAATTGAAAGCAGAATGCCAAAGAGATAATTGTACGCCTATGTTCATAGCATCATTATCCACAATAACCAAGAGGTGAGAGCAACCCAAGTTCCAATGACATAAATGGATAAACAAGATGTGGTATATAAACAATAGACTATTATCCACCCTATAAAATGAATGAAGTACTGATGTGTGCTACCACGTGGTTAAACCTTGAAGACGTTATGCAAAGTGAAATAAACTAATCACAAAAAGCCCAAATATTGTATGATTCTACTTAATGAGGTACCTAGAGTGGTTACATTTATAGAGACAGAAAGTAGAATAGTGGTACTAGGGCTGCAGGGAGAAGGAAATGAGGAGTTAGGGTTTGGTGGGTATAGAGTTTCAGTTTTACAAGATGAAAAAATTTTAGAGATGGGTTGCACAGCAGGTGCACATGATGGGTAACACTACTGAACTGTACTCTTAAAAACAGGATGGTGAATTTTATGCTCGTGTAATACCACAATTAAAAATTTTAAGAATATAAAACAGCTTCAAGGATTTCTATGCAAGGAAGCCTTAGGCCTTATTATGTCACAGAGGAAAATAAATATATCCCATAAAAAACAATCCTGAATAGATCTGACAACTTTGCTGTGTGTGTAAAAGTCATTTTCATGTGCAACTCAGAGAACAGCTTTTAATCTTCCAAAATATGAAAAAAAAAAAAAAAGAGGAGCATGAAGTTCTTTTTAAAGTCACATTTTTCCCTTAAGAGTTCTGGCTCAACTCCTCAAAGATGTTTTCTGGAACACAGCTACTAGTTGCCAGCTCTTGCTGGATCCATTTTTCATTTGTCTTACCATCTGGGGTAGAGTCTTAAGACTTGAAAGATGCTTCAGGTGCAGAGCTGGACCTTCCTTGGCCATGGTGCAGTTTCAGTGATTAGAGGCTCTCTCTTTCCATGGGGCTTTGTTCCAGAAAGTTTTATTTTTTTATTTTTTATTTTATTTTTTTAAAGATTTTATTTATTTATTAGAGACACAGAGAGAGAGAGAGGCAGAGACACAGGCAGAGGGAGAAGCAGGCTCCATGTAGGGAGCTCGATGTGGAACTCGATCTCGGGTCTCCAGGATCAGGCCCCGGGCTGAAGGCAGCACTAAACCGCTGAGCCACCAGGGCTGCCCACCAGAATGTTTTAATTACTGGAAGTTGATTAGTTCCCAATGTTTTACTTCTTAATTCTGATGATCATTTTTCTTCTCACTTTTGCAACTGCATAGTTGGTTTCTGTCTGAATTTTCAGCAATGTAGCATGAGAAAAATAACAATTGAACTTAAGTTACTGCTTTCCAGGTTTGGTGCTATCTAGTTATCTGGCTCACAAACTATAGGACTTAGGTAGCAGTTCTTCATTGCAGCCTACAGTACCTAAAACCATTTCTGGTATTATTAATGTGCCTGAATCTACCAATGAGGTCCTGAGAGAAAATCAGTATTCTGGGCATGGCCCTTAAGCTTCAGGAGTGTTGTTTAATAAATTATCAGTTTATTGAATCAGACCTCTGTCTGCTTTATAAACATTTTCTTGATTTAAAAAACAAAAACTAGTCATGGAAAATGTAAGGTACCACTCTTCAAGGTGTTTTAGATATAAAACTGTTATTTTAATGAGATATTTTCTGTAGCTCGTCTTTCATGTAGCTATATCAGCAAGGGTGTTAAGGGCATTAGGAATTAGCCAGAGAATTTACATACAGCCTCTCAGAAAATGAGGTGCCATACACTAGAGACTATATTAAGTAGTTGTAAGGATGCATATACACACTTCATACCAAAAATAAAATCCTGAAAAAAATAGGGTTTCTCCAAATTTTTAAAAAATATTTTTATTTCTTCGAGAGAGAGAAAGAGAGAGAGACAGCATGAGGCAGGGGGCAGGGAGGGTGGGGCTGGATCCCAGGACCCCAGGATCATGACCTGAGATGAAGGCAGACACTTAACCGATGGAGCCACCCAGGGACCTGGGATTTCTCCAAATTTAATACTCTCACACAACTCCATGCTGAAAGAGCTTCAGGAATACACCTGGGCCCTTCTGCTCTGATGTGAAGGGGTACAAACTGGGAGTGTAGATGGGAGCTGCCTGTAGATTAGTTCAAAAATCCAGCTGACTGTACTTTATTGGTAACAGAATTTTCACCCGCATGTACCCTCTTGTACAATTATGCTATATTAAATGGTGGAAGACAATAATCATCCAAAGAACTATAATATTGCTAAAAGCATCTCTTTTTTTCTCATTTTGTCTTTTCATGTCTTCTTTTCTTTTTCTTTCTCCCTTCCTTTCCCTCTTCCTCTCTTTTCTTTTTTAGTGTTAGAGATCACTAACACTAAAATGCAGACGCTCAAGGCCTGGGCAGCGCGGGGAGTGCCTTGGAATTGAGTAGACAGGCAAGGTGAATGGGTGCCAGGCCGCACCCGACCCCAGCAGGAGATGCCAGATGGTGGGGGCTGGCCCAGGCACACAAGCAGTGGAACCAGGAGTCGGGGGCCCAGGTAGGCAGACCCAGCTGGGGACTGGTAGGGCAGCCCTTGAGAAGGTATCTGAGCCAGGTGGTGAGTGCCCAGGTCCCAGGCCCTAGCGCTGGGATGTAGGTTTGGGCCTATGGGGGGGCTCCCAGAGTAGGAACTGGGATTGCTCGGGGCCTGCTGGAGCTGCTGCTGGAACCCAAGGAGTGTCTGGCGGTCGGAGTCACGCAGCCCCTGCGGGCAGGCGTGGAGGTGGTCTCCTTCTCCAGCAGGCGGTTCACACAGCAGTTGGTCGGATCCAACACGGAGCGGACGGCAGCATATTCAGCTTCCCGGAAGCTGCCGTCCTTCCCTCCCACGCTCGCCCCGGTACCGGTACCGTCTCGGGCACCGCCAGGGCCCAGCGCCGCTGGACGGAAACAGCCTCGCGCAGTGGTGGGCGCTGGCCCGAAGGACAAGGTGCCGGGAAGGCACACTTTCAAGTGAAACCCCGTATTTCAGTAGTTATACTAGGCATACCAGTTTTTAAACTAGTATACGGCTTTGCTAATTTTTAGCTTTGTTGGATTTTCATTTGCATACTATAAAATTCACCCATTATAAGTACAATTCATTGATTTTTAGTAAATATACAGAGTTGTGCAATTATCACACAATCCAATTTTAGAACATTTCCATCTCCCAAAAAAACTCCCTTGTGCCTATTTTCAGTTAATTCCCACTCCTTCTGCAGCCTTAGGCAACCACAGATATGCTCTCCAACTCTACGAATTTGCTTTTTTTGATCACTTGATACTAAGAGAATCACATAAATGTGGATTTCTTATCAGGTTTCTTTTATTCGGCATAGTACTTTTGAGATATATCCATGTTTCAGCATGTATCATTACTTTTTAGCTAAATAACATTTCATGTATGAATATACATTTTTAATGCATGTATAACTTTTTATTTTAAAGTTTATTGTTTTTTTTTTTTAAGTAATCTTTGCACTCAATGGGGGATTGGAAAACACAACCCCAAGATCAAGAGTTGCGTGCTCCTCTGACAGGGTCTGCCAGGCATCCCTGATGCAATTATCTCTTGATAAACATTTGGATTGTCTCCAGTTTTGGTCTACTATGGATAAGAATGCCAGGAACTTTTACATACACATCTTTGCGTAGACACATGCTCTTATTTTTCTTGGGTGAATTTCCAGGGGTAGAATTATTGGGTGTTTTTTTTTTTAATTTTTTATTTATTTATGATAGTCACACAGAGAGAGAGGCAGAGACACAGGCAGAGACACAGGCAGAGGGAGAAGCAGGCTCCATGCACCGGGAGCCTGACGTGGGATTCGATCCCGGGTCTCCAGGATCGTACCCTGGGCCAAAGGCAGGCGCTATACCACTGCGCCACCCAGGGATCCCGAATTATTGGGTTACATAGTAAGTTCATGTTTAACATTTTCAGAAATTGCCAAACTCTTTTCCAAAACAATAAAGCAACTGCACCATTTTACATTCCCACCAGCAGCATATAAGGGGTCAGTCCATGTTCTCTACATCTTCAACAATAGTCTGTCTTTTTTGTTACAGACTGGATATGTGGTTTTTATAAGTAATGCACTTTGTCACTAGATTCCTCTCTGAAGAGCCAATCACACTCTTTCTACCCAGAGGAGAAGAGAAGTAGGACACCAGGACATGAAAGATGTAATTTTTATTACTGGTGGAACTAGACTGGAGAATATGGCTTACATTTGGACAAGAAAATAGAGTTGCTAATAATGTCATCTCTGAATTGAAATTACCTACCCCAAAATGCAAGCCGCTTTCACTTTCCCCTACCTCCCAGGGTCCCAGTCTGCCCAGTGAGGCTACCTGGGAGAGAAGAAAAGCCAAGCCATGAGCAAAGAGCAAGGAGCTGAACACCGTGGTCCCAGTGAACATCAGAACCAGTAGATGACAGGAAACCAATAGATGTCAGATGCTGCCTTCTCCTTGCTCCAATAGATCATTTTTTATGTGGAAAGCCATGTGAAAGGCTTAAATTGGTCCTCAGATATACATCCTTTTGGGGGAAGGGAGTAGAAATCCCCACTTAGAAATATGAGCAAAGAGGAAGAGAATCCCTTTCAAATTTGTAATCATGACTGTTATTTCTTGCTCATACATATGTGTAAACCTTTATTCTCCATTTTCTAGCAATATTGAATTTGATACTACTACCTTCTGCGTACACAGAGTTTATCATCACGTAAAATGCTACTGCATAGGTTATCTTATTCCAGACTCACAGATAGAAAACTGATCTCCAAAGGGTATGACAGCTCACGAGTAATAATGCTTGACCCTGTGCCAAGTCTCTGACTCCAAGTCCATGCCTTTGCCTGCTCACCTTTGTTGATCACCTAGGAAGCAGGAACTATCTTTACAAAATTTATGAAATTTCCTGGTGTGACTGCTTGCTTTTAAAGGGCAAAACAATATTTGAAACATAGAATTACAAGTTAAACCCATATTATTAAAAATAAACCAAAATAGCAAACTTCGTATGGACACTACCAAAGTGAACAGATCACTTTGACGGTCCTGAGCCAATAGACGTATCCACTCTTCTGCCTTATGCATAATATGCTGTTTTATTTGCCACCAGTAATCTTCGTGAAAATGACTTCCTTGAAAAATGCAACTGTGTTAGTTCCACATAATTACACTGTGACTTAGGGTTCCTTAGCATCAGGGAAGCACACTCTAAATAATTATCTCCATACATCTCTTCCATGGTTCCTACAGTCACTTCATCTTTACATGTTCTAATGAAGTGTTTCCAAAATGGGTCCTGTGTAACACTAATGTCCAGAGACATAGTACTAGATATTCTATGAAAAACTTATTTTTTGGCCAAGTAATTTCCAAACATCATTGGGTTAGCACAAATTTATAGGTTCTTTACTGTAAAGAACCTCTGAAACTTTATTATGCTATTGTGCATGTGTATTTTCAAGAGGGAATATCAGGTGGTTTCCCACATTTATTAATTTTGGAAAATTTCTCATGGAATATCTAACAATATGGGTGAGGCATTGGTAATTTCCAGGGGACATCTCTGAATATGCAACTATATGGAAATATTTTGCATTAAGTTGCCTTAAAAAATGGATAATGCTACCATATATGGTAAGGAGTGTTTAAGGGTTGAATTTGATAAGGAGATCACATTAAAGATATTAATGGATAATATTGAGGATCACAAAGCTTGCTTACTTTTATGTTATGAAGGCATATGGTAAGAATAGCCACCACCAAAAAGAGCCCATTTATTGACTCTTAAAGTTGAGTCAAGAACTACTGTTATCTTATGTTCATCTCTCCCCAAATCCTGTGAGATAGAAGAAACCCTTATCTTCAATTTGCCAAAAGCAAGGTTAGCTAATAGGAGTAATTTTCCTGAGAGCACTCATTTAGTATATCAAGGAACTGAGATTTGAAGCAAAGTTTGCACAGCTCTGTACTCTATTTCCTATACTTCTGCATTCTAAAATGTAACTTTTACCTTAAATGACTTAATATGCTATTTCTATCAGAGATTTAATTATTGAAGATTGTGACCATCTAAAAGTTATAACTTTTCAAATAAAACAAACAGAAAAGAAAATATTATTCTAATGTTAATTTTCTCACTGTGAGGTTTGGCAATTAGTTTTCCAGAACTGATGAGAAATCAGAATTTTCTGGAAACAAAATAGAAGCATCATAAATGAATTTAATATAGTAACACTTAATAATTCTGCTAGAAATTAAAAATACTTCTAAATGTTGTAAAAAATAAGCTGTGGAGTACAGCTGTAAATTCCTCCATATTAGGTTCTAGTACCAGATGCCATTGGAAAAGATTGGAGGGATGGTGTGTGTGTGTGTGCGTGTGTGTATGTGTGTGTGGTGTTACTTGCAGAAAGACCAAATTAAAATAGAAAACAGGATAACATTTTCTTTTCTCCTCATTTATACTCAAAGGTGGGAAATGGCTATATAAAGAGATGACCTTTAAGGGGCTTAGCAAGGCTTGACCAAGGTAATCCTGAAAATAAAGAACAGGCTGTGGGGTCATGGCTTAGCCCATGAGAACTACCTCTGATATTGAGGGGGTTGTATTTTGATGAGACAGTAAGCTTCTGTGTTATCTAGAGAAGAAATCCTGAGCAATAGGACTCTGAAAGGGTCACAGTTTAGCACAGCAGTTCAGTCTGAACTCAAAGTCTGGCAGCTTATGTGCCAGCTCATCCTTCAATAGCTGTGGAAATTTGCTCTGCTAGCCAATATATTTAAGCTTGATTACCCTCATCTCTGTTCTAAGACAACCATACCACAGGGTCCACGTAAGGCACACATGAGACGATGTCAGTGATGTGATCAGTCCACTGCCTAGCAATTAATGTAAGGAGCATAGGTGGTAACAAAAAAAGTAGGATCATTAGGAGTCAGATTTTTAACTCAAGATAAGTTAAAACTTCCTCACCAAAGGAGGTAACTAATTCTGGAGGTGCTAAGTCTTAGTTTGGATGATCCCATCTCAAGGAAGTTATGAACAAAGTCAGATTGCAGACAGGCTTGTCCTAGCTCAGATTCCCTGACTCCTTCTCTTTCACTTGATGCCTCACCCATGCTGAATTGCCTTTCCACTTTCAGATTCAGAAAGAAACTAGATGATGTGGGAATTGGCTTCCATGTGGAACACGATATGGAACAAGAACCAGAGCCTGGGAGTTACCTGCCTGCAGAGTGAACCTTGAACAGTGAGAAATGGGACGTAGGAGGGAGCTGAGCAAATAAGCTCATCCTTCCTTCGCTCTGCTGCGGACTGCCCTGGAGTCCTGCATGTGGACATGCTAGTTGTTTTCTAGCTGTTTTGAACTGTTGTCATGTGTCACACAGCGGAGTGTCTCATGTATTTCCTTGCCTAGCTTTGCCTTTTTCCTCACCTCATTGCCCAGGGCGTGCACCTCTCAAATGAGCATTAGGAACCGAATCTTTACTTCTGGCTCTACTTTCTAGGAGATCTGGGCTTAAAAGGTGTTTTTTGCAAATCTGAAATTTGCTTTATTGCAAAACCAAACTTTGACTTTCATCGCATTAGAGAGAACATCATATAAAAAAAGCAACATCAACTGAACTGTTTAGGATTTGTCCACTCCTTTGTAATAAACTTTATATTAAACTAATCACATTTTCCTATTAGACATTTACATAATAATTTTAGTGTCATGAAACTGGAGTGGCTTCTTTTTTCATGCACATTATGATATTGTTGTTGGTGATACTGATCTCATGCAATCCAGGGCATTGATTATTGTTGAAGAACAAGCTCATAGAGCCTTTTTGCCACTTCTGGCACTTGCTCTTACCCTAATACATTGTTACTCCTCCAGCTAGTAGCAGGGAAATAGTAAATAATGTACTTGCTGTCCTGAACTTCTGACTGATGTCACCATTGTATTAGATCTGAAGCTTCAGGGGTTAGTGGCTGAAATCCTAGTCTTTTTTTTTTTTTTTTTTTTTTTTTTAATAGTTACAGAGAACTGAAAGCTCAGAGTACAGCTGTTTATGCATTTGTTACTTAATGTGTATTGATTTCCGATATTCCATGATATTCCTTCTATTCCATGATATTCCTTCTGTTCCATGATAGATACTGGGGTTAAATGATAAGCTGGATAAATTAATCCCTGCTTTTGTGCAGCTTGTAGCCAGGTCGAAGAGTCAGAGAAAATGTGACATATAAAAAATTACCAAAAACTGTCATGCTATGAATGAAAATCTACCCAGTGTACTGAGAAGAAAAATGGGTGGGGAACATGATATGAAGGATGGCCAAAATATAAACCCAACCCTGTGTGATGAAAAGGAGCTGGCTATATGTGGAGTGGGTATAAGAGGATATGTGGAATATAAGGAATAACTTATGCAAGGGCTCTGAATGGAACCAAGGATCCTGTCTGGGGTCTGACACAAACACAGTGTCAAAGGGAAGAGGTCATGCAGGTGAGATTTTAATTTGTGTCCATTGGGAAGTTAGTACCTCAGGATTCTGAGGAGAGAAATGACATGGTCCAATTCAAGTACTAAGAATTTCACTCTGGTTTCTTGTGGAAATCTGGCTAGAGTTGGGGAGAGAGTTAGTAAGTTGTTTGTGTGAGAAACTCTATGATGAGAGGCACAAGTAACTTAATGAATGAGAGAGAGAGAGAGGTACATTATTGCAGATATATTTAAGGGAAAAATCTATTGATGATGGAATTTACTGATGGTTTGGATATGATAAGTAAAGAAAGATGGCAATCAAGAGTGATCACTGTATTCTGACTTAAGAAGATGGTGGGGAAGACTAGGAAATGCAGGTTATGCTTAGAAGAAAAAAATGGTCTAGTTTGGAAATATTACTTTGAGATATTTGCAAAGATATTTAAATGGAAAGTCAGGAGTGCCTGGGTGGCTCAGTCAGTTAAGCATCTGCCTTTGGCTCAGATTGTTATCCCAGGGTCTAGGGATCAAGCCCCACATCAGGCTCCCTGCTCACTGGGGAGCCTGTTTCTCCCTCTCCCTCTTCAGCTCTCCCTGCTTGTTAGCTCTCTCTGTCAAATAAATAAATACAATCTTAAAAAAAAAAAAAAAGGGAGAAGTCAAATAAGCAGCCAAACATATGGGTCTGGATTTCAGGGGGTGTTTCTGGGTTAAAATGATAAAATTTAAGAGGCTTTTTATATAGTTGATACTTAAGAAGTAGAATGAAATCACCTGGGATGAATGTGTATAGAAGAGGAACAAGGATCTAATACTAATGAAAGTCAAAGGAGGAAATTAGGGAGGATTCGACAAGGTGGAAGGGATAAACAGGAATGGGTGGAGTCCTGGGAGCTAAAGGGGAGGGAGTGTAATTGGAGGGGGAAAGAGCACCTCTCCTAAAAACTGCTGAGAGGTTGTGTGAGATGAAGACAGAATTTCCCACAGCTTACGGTAGTAAGGAAGCCAGTGCCCTTGACAAGACTCTGGCATGAGTGAGGCTAGAGACAGACAGGATTTGCTCAGAGTCGTGAATTGAATGGGCCACAATGGTGTAGATGTAGAGACAAGACATCAAACAGTGGCTGGACAGAAGCCCAAATGGGGCATTCCAGATGAAGAATTATCCAGGAGAGAGGAAAGGATCAGTGATTCAAGGGAGAGTAGATAACAGATTGCAGTGACTAGAGAAGACAAAGGCACAGGCCCCACACCTCAGTTGAAGAGATTGTCTCCCAGTACATATTATGGTAAGAGCAATGTATTAGTGTCCTAGGGCTGCCATAACAAGGTGCCATTGACTGGGAATTTAAAAAACAGAAACACATTTCCTCAGTTCTGGAGACTGGAAGTTGAAATCAAGGTGTCAACTGGGTTGGTTCCTTCTGAGGGCTGTGAGAGACAAACCCTTTTCCTTTGCCTGTACATTCTTGTCTTCTCTATGTGTGTTCAGGTGGTCTTCCTCTGGGCATGCATGTCTCTGTTCAAATGTCCTCTTCTTGTGAGGAACCAGTCATATTGGGTTAAGGGCAAGTGTAATGACTTCATTTTAACCTAATTATCTCTGTAAGAACCCTGTGTTCAAATATTGTTACTTAGTCCATGAGCTGCTGTGAGAAAAGCATCATAGATCTCACTTACATGAGGAATAGTAAAAAAACAAAAACAAAAACAAAACAATCCAAGTGAAAAACTGAACTCATAGATACAGAGAACAACTTGGTATTTGCTGGAGGCCAAGGTGGGGGTGGGATGGGGAAGGGGGTTAAAAAGTACAAACTTCCAGTTAAAAGATGGTCCAGGGGATGTAATACACAGCATTGTATTATAATTAACAGTACTGTACAGTATATTTTAGTTGCTAAGGCAGTAGATCTTAAAAGCCTTAATCACAAGAAAAATATTATTACGTGCATGAAGTGATGGGTGTTAACTAAATTTATTGTGGTGATCATTTCACTATATGTATATATATATATACATAAATATACACACATATACATATAATCATTATTTTGTATACCTAAAGCTAATATAATGTTATACATCAATGATATCTCAATTAAAAAATAGAAGCAAAATGAATAAAAATATATGAAAATCAGAAGATAATTATGGGAGGTCCAACATCAAAATAATAGGGTTTCAGATACACCACAGTGAAAAATAAATGAAGATAAAAAAATAGAGGAGGAAATTTTTAATAGGACACTTCAAGAAATTTTGTCAGGAAAAAATATTTGCTTCTTGATTCAAACTGTATATTAATTGTCCAGCAAAAGAAATGAAAATGTTTCCCCTCCTGATCCAAGCTACAGTATGTAATGACTAAGATACTGCAAAACATTGACAAGTCTTCTGTTGTTGGCCAACATGAGTCATATCTGCATATAAGCAACTGAAGCAACAATGAAATGAATGCTTTCTAAGGCTTCCCACTGCACCTAGAATACACTGAGTTCCACCTCTGACCTGTAAGTCTCTCCATGATCAGGGAACTCTCTGGTCTTCTTGCCTTGCGTGTTCTCCCTTTGGCCACACTGGCTCCCTTGCTGGTCTTTGTGCATACAAGATGAAGACCTTGAGGCTTGCCTTTTCCATTGTCCTGGAATGATTTTTTTTCCTTCTCTATATTTACATGTCTTCTCCCGTAGTTTTATTCTGTTCTTCACGTAATACAGCCTCTTTCCTGACTTTACTTTCATTGCTATTTCTTCCTTTATTTTCCAGTACTTTTCTCAGAGCACCTATCATTAATTGGGTAAGTGAATAAATGAATTTTCTTTTTTTAAAGATTTTATTTATTTATTCATGAGAGGCAGAGAGAAAGAGGCAGAGACACAGGAGAGGGAGAAGCAGTGAATTTTCTTGTATCTTGTCTTCTCTGTAAAATACGAGCTCCATGTTGACAGAATATTGTTTTGTTTATTGCTGCAATTGATGTCTAGAACTGTACTTGGGAAAGAGTGGGAACTTAATACATTTCTATTGTATTAAATAATAAAATTGTAGGTGTTTTTTGCTTTCATCTCTACCTAGAACTTTGTCCTTCCCAAATCTCACTTAAAAAACAAAACAAAACAAAACAACAAAAAACTTAGCCAAATCAGAGGTTTTATTTATTTTTAAAGTAGCTTCTAGGGGAAAGTCCAGTAGATTCTACCTAGACCTACTAAAAAATGAAAAGAGAACCAAAGCAGATATTACTGGCAGCAGAGCCAGGGGGAGCAGGACTGAGGAGGTTTTTATACAGAATCATAGGAAAGGGGCATCTTTGAAGGAAACAACAGTGTGGTGTCCCCGAGAGACTTAAATCCTGAGGGCTTGTTTTACTAAGGAACCTGTCTTCAAATTCAGCTTAAGATTTTTTGAGATCCATATTTTCCAGATTTGGTTCAATGAAAATGTTAGCAGTGGCCAGTGCTCTGCAAGGTATAGGAACCCAAAGACTTTCCTTCAACCCTGAAGGGAGGGGAAGAAATTCTCCTCTAGGCCCTCTAGTTAAAACTGCTCCCAGCCCAGTGGCATGGGGATTCAGGAAAAAACTTAACTTGACTCAGAGAAATTCCGAATCTCTTTCTCATCCCTTATCTAGGGAGTAAAGTCATATTTTCAACAGATGGAATAAAATGTTTTACCCATTTAATGTAACAAGTAAATATCTCAGCTCTGCCAGAATTTTGACCCCACAGTCACAATTCAAAATAGCAAGTGTACACTGAATATGAATGATCCAAATACTATAGGTGTCAAACACAAGGAATGATTGTTATGGAAATAAAAACTATTCATCTGAAGAAAAAAGATGTCACAGACTAGGTGGCTTAAACAACATTTGTTTCTTGTAGTTTTGGATGCTCAGAATCTAAGATCAAGACATAGGCAGAGTTTGTGTCTAGTAAGAGCCTATTCCCTGGTTCTCAGATAGCCAACTTTACACTGTATCCTCACTTGGCAAAAGGGACAAGGGAGTGCTCTTGGGCCTCTTTTCAAAGGGAACTAATCCCATTTATGAGGGCTCTGTCCTGATGACGTGATTACCTCCCAAAGGCTCCACCTCCAAGCACCATCACATTGGGAATTAGGTTTTAACATAGTTCGGCAGGGGAGGGGGGCAAGGGGTGCACAAACATTTATTTTATAGCAGTCACATTCTGGGGTACTGGGGGTTAAGACTTCAACATGAATTTTGGAGGGGCATATAATTCAGAATATGGGCTGAAAAGCATTTTTTCCCTTTTGTAACAGAAGGGGGGAAAGATGGGGCAGGCACAGTGTGTCTAATTTATGGCTTCTACAGTCTCAGTGAAACATGTATGGGGAGGAGATTTAAAAAGAGAAAAAAGGGGGTACCTGGGTGGCTCAGTTAAGCATCTGACCTAGGTCATGATGTCATGGATCATGAGATTGAGCCCCTGGTTGAGTCCATACTGAGCCCCACATGGAGCCCGGGGTCTGGCTTTGCACTCAGTGGGGAGTCTGCTTGGAGATTCTCTCCCTCTGCCCCTCCTCCTACTCTCTCTCTCTCTCTCTCTGTCTGTCTTTTTCTCAAATAAATTAATGAATCTTTAAAAAAGGTAAAAAGAAAAAGGTTTGACATAGTTGCTTAGAGGTATAGAAATACTAAAGAAACATAGTAGGAGCCCTGCACTCCGATGAGGTGCATTTTAGTTTTGTGGTCATGAATTTAAAGTGAAACCATTCAGCTAGGTTTGTAATTTCCTCTAGCAACACGCAGCTGCTCCGGAAGGCAGAAGAAAGCAGATGGGATTTTACCAAGCAAGTGTCACTCACCACTAGGAATTAAAATAACATGCAATTATGAGAGAGGTTTAAAATAACACATTTAGATATAATCTATCACTCTCTTCACCAAATGTTAACTGCTACCAATTATGCCTCTATATTTTTCTGGTTCACTCTGAGCTTGGATGAATCAACTTACATTAAATCTTCTGTTAGAACCCAGGACTTCCTAAGGGCCATGCTACGCACCCAGGCTTCAGAATAGCTGAATCTCTAGGCTAGAGTTAGTTTTCACCAGTGAGCCCTAACAGAGGACAAAAGTTTGCCTGAGGGCCAGACAACCAAGCCAAAATTCCTAGCTGGTGAAGGACTCAAAATTCATTGACTTTCATGTATATGTAAAACTAGGGAGCAAGGAGAGTTTGTAATGTTTTGTATTCATAGCCTGAAATGAACTTTAATTTATTCATCCATCACATATATTACTGAATACTACTATGTGCAGGTGCATCTCTCATGCTGGAGGTATTAAACAAGAAGATCTCTGCAACGTGGAGTTTAATAAAGGAGAAGGAAAGGAACATGCAAGTTAGAAAAGTGTCAATATAGTTTTAGTTGGGAATAACACTGGGAAGGAAGATAAAGCATAGTAAGGAGTTAGGGAGGGGGAGGGTTTAGATAACGTGATTGCGTGAACTCAGGAGGGTGTGTGTTTGGGTAGCATGTGAAGGAAGCTGGGAAGTGCTGCAGAGCCCAAGCATTGCTCTTTGCAGTCATTGTTTGCAGAACTGCAGATTGAATGTTGATAAATCTGCCCCAAGGGGGATCCTGCTTCCTAACACACAGTAATTAGCATACAAAGTTTGATTAGCCATTGCTTTATTGTACACATTGCAACACTATCAAATTATCAGTGAATATGCAACTATTGTTTGGACTGTGCTAGTTGGTTCCTCTGTTATTTAAAATTTTAGTGAGTGTTCAGTGCTCATAAACAAAGTGAATAGAAACTTTGAAGCCACACAAACTCTGTTTTCACGGACAATGGATAGGCACCAAAACGGTTCTCCCTACATCATCACAACTGCTAAGTGGGCTTTAGTATGCAACCAATTCTTACTATAACATGGAAGATATCTCCATGTCACAGTACTGTCACCTGAGCTTTTTCTGAGTATGAACTCACCTCTGCCATGGCACTATGACACGATAGTTAAACAACTTTGGCATTAATCAGGTGGAGGCATTGAGGGATGGAAATAAGATCACATTTTGGAGGGAAGCCTCCCATACATATAGCATATATGTAGATGTGCGTATCCATGTCCAGGAGTCCTACCTATCTTCTACCCATCTCAAGAAATTTAGAAATACATAAGAGGGTAATTTTGATTAAGTTCCAACTATGCTACTTCGGTTAGGTAATGTCTTTCATAGAGTAGTATTTTGTGTCTGGTTTTATGCCACATAGTTGAAAATAGATTGTTGATTCTATTTCTGTCATGAAAAATGTCCACTAGAAATGACCAGTTCTGACAATATCTAAGAATCATGGTGGATCCTCAGTCTCAGTTCTCTCAAGTAAATAACTAGGAAGTAAACCAACTGCTCAGACAGAGGTGACTTAGGGAGATTTCAAGGTAATACCATGCAAACAGTTGCTCATTCAATCACTAGTTCAACACATTTTTCTCTATAAAAGGTACAAGAATTCCATGTTTTGCTTTCCCACTTCTGGTCAACAGCTAAAATATGTGTCAACTATTTAGCTATCATTTAGCAAAGATGAATGATCTTGATCTCCAAAATGTTTAAGAATAACTGAGGGCAATGAATCTGGCGTTATACTTATGCTATGCCAGACTTCCTTATTTATCTAATAGATAATAATAGGACTGTCACATCATCTTAGAAGGTTTTATATTTTGTTTTTATAACAACTTTATGTGATATAATTCATAGATCACAGAATTCACCCTTTTAAAGTGTGCAATTCAGTACTTTTTACCATATTCACAAATGCAGCATATTCATAGTATATTCTAATTTTACATATTTTATAAACACAAAAATATCCCCTGTCCATTACTTCCTCTCAGCTTCTGGTAACTCTTCTGTCTCTATGAATTTACCTATTCATTATTATTTTATTTTCTTACCCACAGTTATATATCTTCCTGAATGATCTATCCTTTTGTCATTACAAAATGTCCTTTATCTCTAGTAATAGTTTTTGTCTACAGTCTATTTTGTCTAATATTTTGGTAGCCACTCCATTTTTCCTTTGATTACTGTTCTCATACTGTTTCTACACTTTACTTTCAATGAGTCTTTCAATGAACCTAAATTGTATCTTTTGCAAACAGCATATAGTTCAATAATCCTTTTTTTTTTTAATTTTTATTTATTTTATGATAGTCACACAGAGAGAGAGAGAGGCAGAGACACAGGCAGAGGGAGAAGCAGGCTCCATGCACCAGGAGCCCGATGTGGGATTCGATCCCGGGTCTCCAGGATCACGCCCTGGGCCAAAGGCAGGCGCCAAACCGCTGCGCCACCCAGGGATCCCTCAATAATCCTTTTTAAATCCATTTTACTAGGGCACCTGCGTGGCTCAGTCAGTCAAGCAGCTGCTTTGGCTCGGGTCATAACCCTGGGGTCCTGGGATTGAGCCCCTGCCCAACGAGGAGTCTACTTTTCCCTCTCCCTCTGCCCCTACCCCCTGATCATGCTATCTCTCTCTCTAGCTCTTTATCTCAAATGGATAAATAAAAATCTCTAAAAAACTTTCTTAAATAAATCAATTTTTTCAATCTCTACATTTTGACTGGAGTGTTGAATCAATTTTCAGTTAACATAGTTACTGAAAGGTAAGATTTACTTTTGCCATTTTCTGTATGTTTTCCTTACATGTTACATCCCTTTTCCCTTATTCTTCCATTGATACTGTCTTTTATGTTAAATAGGTATTTCCTGTTGTGCCCTTTTAATTCATTAATTTCTTTTACTATATTTTTAAGTTATTTTCTTAGAGGTTGCCCTAGAGATTACAATTAGTATCCACAATTTTAAAATATTAATTTCAATACCATACAAAAACTTTGCCCCAATATAGCACTCCTTTCTTCCTCTCCTTTGTGTAATCTCTGTCATTAAAATTATAACTTTATGCATTATAAGCCCATTAATACATTTAAAAATTATTGATTTATGCGAATGTCTTGCTTTTTAAAGATTTTTATTTATTTATTCATAAGAGACACAGAGAGAGAGGCAGAGACATTGGCAGAGGGAAAAGCAGGCTCCTTGCAGAGAGCCCAATGAAGGACTCAAATGCTGAGCCACCCAGGTGTCCAATGCAAATGTCTTTTAAATCAGATAGAAGTAGAATAGACTAACATACAAAAATACACTTATAATGTCCTTTATGTTTACATATGTGGTTACCTGTACCAGTGCTCTTTCTTTCTCTCCATGGATTTGAGTTATGGTCTGATGTCATTCATTTCATACTGAAGAACTCCCTTTAGTATTTTTAGTATTTCTTGTAGTGCAGAGCTGCTAGAGAGAAATTCTCTGTTTTTATTTACCTGAAATATCTCAATTTCTCCTACATTTTGAAGAATGGTTTAGTTGTATATAGAATTCTTATTGACTGCTTTCTTTCAGCACTGTGAACATATGTCATCCCACTGCTCTTTGGCCTTCATAGCTTGGGATCATAAGTCAGCTGTAAATCTTACTGAGGCTCCTTTTTACAGAATGAGTCTTTTTCCTTTTGCTGTTTTCAGGATTTTCTTTTCATGTTTTGTCTTTTGACATTTTGGCTATCATGTATTTAGGTGAAAATCTGTTTGAGTTTGTCCTATTTAGGGTTGACTGAAATTCTCAAATGATTAATGTTTTTGTAAATTTAGAATGTTTTCAGCCCATTTGTTTCTATCAAGTATTCTTTTGGCCTCTTTTTGCTTCCCCCTCTCCTTCAGGAACTCTATTATGTATAAGTTGTCATGCTTTAAGGTATTGATGGTTCTCCAAAATGCTCTTTATTTTTCTTCACTCTTTTTCTTTTTCTTCCTCAGAGTGGATAATCTCTCAATTTTCTTCAAGATTTCTGAGTCTTTCTTCTGCCATTCAGATCTATTGTTAATTCCCTCTAGTGATTTTTTTCATTTCAGTTATTATATTTTTCAATTCCAGAATTTCTACTTGGTCCTTTCTATGCAGTATCTCTCTACTGATATTCTCCACTTGGCAGGGTAATACTGTACCACATTATTTCTTTCAAAATTGTATTCTTTAGTTCCCTGACATGCCTATTGTGACTGATTTAAATTCTTTTAGTAGTAGGTCCAGCATCAGAGTTTCTTTGGGGACAGTTTCTATTGATTGCATTTTTTTTCCTATGCAAAGGCAAAAATTTAATTATATAGCCTCAAATTTACATATAGAGTTTATATTAAATTAGAGTATTGGTTCTTATTTCCAACTATACATTAGAATCATGTAAGAAACTTAAAAAAATACTGATATATACCTCCAACAAATCAAATTGGAATCTTTGTGGATGGGCCCCAAGTATCTGCATTAATATTTTTAAGTTCCTTAGCTTATACTTATGCTCAGTAAGTGTTGAGAACCGTATGGTTTTAAGTCTGGCACTAAACGATTTAACCATCTTTTGTGAGTACTCAAAGGAAATGGACCATTCTCCAGAAGAAGCAAAATAGAATGGCTTATGTGGAAACTCTATGATTTAAGGTGGAGTGAAGTTGAGGAGATCCTGAAGTTAGGAAAATGTTTCTCACTGCTATAAACATATACAACTATCATTTACTGAGCTCTTGCTATATACTTGGTGCTGTGTCATATACTTTATGCAAATGATTTCACTTTAATCTTCCCAAGATCCTCTTAAGGTAATTGCTACTTTTATAAACCCCTTTATGTAGATGAGGAAGTGGGTCTGAGGGTGGTCAGATAACCAGCTAAGAAACCAGATGGTAAACAGATGGACTCAGAGGGAAATCTGGGCCCATCTCAGCCCCACACCCATAATTTTACTCACTGAACTCTCCTGTTTGTAGAGTTACCTATGATGTAGAGCTAATGCACATAGACAAAACCTTTAGGTCTCTTCACCACCATTGTGGTTGAGGATAATTATTCACAGCAATAGGGCTTTATTATTACAAAAAAATACTTTAGGCTATTTGGCTTTAAAAACCTATACTACTGGTATGTGAATAGCCGTTTGGTCTTGTGGAAGAAGATTTAAGTGTCAGGAGAACTTGCTAGCATAGCTACATGATATGAGGCATATATTTATCTTTCTTTATCTTTCAAGCTTAAAGTGAACTGTTAATGGCATGATCTTTATGATCCTTCCCAGGGGTAAGACTTCATGATTTGGTGAGTACTCTGTTGATTTGTCTGTCATTCTATCAACCTAGAATTTTTGGAATCACTTATCACAAAGAACAATGATTTGCCACCATAAGCAGCTAAGCCTCAGGAGTGTTTTGAGTGATAAATAAAATGATGAATACAAAAGCAATGGATACCTGGGTGGCTCAGTGGTTGAGCATCTGCCTTCAGCTCAGGGTGTGATCCTGGGGTCCTGGGATTGAGTCCCACATTGGGCTCCATCTGAGGAGCCTGCTTCTCCCTCTGCTTGTGTCTCTGCCTCTCTCTCTGTGTCTCTCATGAATAAATAAATAAAATCTCTAAAAAAAACCTGAGAAGCACATACAAATACATAATTTTATTATGTTTCAAAACTAGTCTGAGAACCAGATGTATGTATTATTTATCTATAGAACATTAGTTAATTATGATATTATATCTCAAATATTTCTGGAAAGATTACAAATGAAAAGCTTCCATTGATCTCAGGATATGTTACCCTGCTGGGATCAGTATGTGACACATGGAGTTCAGTGTCCATAGTTTTTATTGTGACTTCATTAAATAGGCATGACTGATTGATTGCCTAATGGTTGAATTCAGTCTCCAACCTTGACCTCTTCCCCAGAGTCTGAGCTGCTATAAAGTGACCCAATGTACCTGCCATGCCGCACCTTGTTAATGTAAACTGTCAGTGTTCTTTGAGGGTTTTGTCATGAATAACAAGAGATTCCTATTGCCTTAGGAACTCCAGCAATGCGGAGGCTATCTCCCAGGGGCTGGGAACAAAAGTCAGACCTCTCTTTAGGCAAAGACATACCAAAATTTGAATTGTGTTGAACTGGTATTATTTAACTAGATCACAGTAATTTAAATTCATGAATATTGGGATCATGCAAAACAAATACTGCATTTATATATGTGTGTGTATACACATGTATTTTACATGCATAAATTGCTCATAAAAATGAGCAATTTGTTTTATTTGGAAAAATGGTTTGTCAGAATGTATCAAAAAGCCCTACCAAAGCATACATTGGGTCAAATGATCTCATACTGTGACTCATTCAAAGAATAACAACAAACATATTTAAAAATTTATGTCAAAAAATTGAAAATAACCTAATTGTAGAAATGTTATGTTTGAAGAAATTTAATTCAGCTATTTTAACCAAATTGAGAAATGTTTTTCTATAGTGTTAACTGAAAAAGTATGTAGAATTATATATGTATCATAATCAAAACTATGAATTATATAGGTATCATAATCAAAACTATATTATAGAAGGCATACTAAAGTTTTAAGCGTAGTTATCTTTAATCTGCAGAAAAGGAAAAACAAATTGCTAATTTAGTTTTATTTTTCTGTATATTTCAATTTTCTATAAGTGAGCATTTAGAAAAAAATTAAAACATAGGAGATACACATGATTTTCCATAAAGAGTTTGTGAACAGTTGTTGGGTTCATTGGGTGCCCCCTTAGTTAGCTTGGACTGCCATAACAAAATACTAACACTAAACCTATGAGGTCAAGAGCCCCATTCTTATGACCTCATTTAACTTAATTACTTCCTTAGAAGTCCCATCTACAAGTATAGCCACACTGGGGGGTAGGTCTTCACTGTATAAACTGGGGGCTGGTGGCAATACAAACATTTAGTATAACAAGCACCAACTGAACATTGAAAGTGATTTTTAAAATAAGATCTTTAAGTAAAAGAGGTTTCAGAATGGACTTTCTTAATCTAGGTTCTACGTAAGAATTTTAGGGGCATGGAATCTTCTTGAAGTTATATGCAAGATTGTCTTAGAATTTGTTTTAGGGGTGGAAAGTAGTGCAGAACTTCTGTCAGATGTGACCTCAAAAAAGATAAGAAATACTTAATTAGAGAAAATTCATTTAAAAAGAACACAACAGATGAATGAAGAAAAAGTAATATTTTGATGACAAAAACAAGTCAAAAAGGATTTTCTTATTCAGAACAGGGACACTACCTGCAAGGAAATCAAAGACACAGGCTTTGAGATGGGTGGATCTGGGTTTAAAGTCCAGTTCTGTCATTTTTTACTAGAATTGTGACTTTATTGGCATTTGTCAACCTTCTGGAGTCTATCATTGAGTGTGCAAGTCTAGATATTGGTTAAAGCTGGTTCAATGTTGCCAAGTACTGTAGTAAGCAGTCTACATGAGCCACCTCATTGATAGAATGACCCCAGGAGGCAGGTATCCTCAGTTAGAGGTAAGGAGGCTGAGGGTTACTCAGCAAGGGAACACGAAAACACATCCTGAGCATTTAGCACACACTCTGGCCTGGTGGAAGAAGTCAGCAATTGCTTGCTTCCACCCTGTTGGACTGTAACGTTTATATTTTTTTGTTACTAGATAGTTCTTCCAATCCTATCCTTCTGTTCCCCTGTCTGATCTATTGAATATTGCTAGAAATACAAAAAGGTATTTTTACTTCAATCCACAATTCTTGAAGGAGTCACTCTGTCAAACATGACTGACTAGTTTCTCTCTCTGAAGAAATCTCTGGACTGCAGGTCAGGCTGAGAATTCACAGAAAGATACATGTCCTTTGAGGGGTTTGACTCTAAGACAAAAAGTCTATGAATAGAATGCAGTAATTTATTGCTCAGAATGATAAACTTATGATTATTAAGGTGAGTACCAAATTATACCCATTTTAGAAAGCTTTCTGTATCATTCTTTGTCCACTCCAGAAGTATTCCTTGAGTAATTACTTGGTGTCAGAGGATCCTTAGGGGCAGGACACAGCTGGGAGCAAAGAAGAACAAATCTCTTTGGGGCACAACCATAAAATGCCTTGTGTACTTTCCAGGTCTGTTATGTTTGGTGGCTTAATGGATTCATACGCTGGATTTACATACCAACAATAATTTGTACAAGGTTGATAGAAATTTGGATCTCAGGAAGTGGTATTTGATTACTTGAAGCAGTAGACCTACTGCCACCTTGTGGCAAGGCTATGAATTTCAGGGCTAAAGAAAATCAGGTAGTTTGTTAAGTTTATAAAACATGACAGATGTCATATTACTAAATCACACTGAGTCAAAAAAAATGTCTATTTTGGGGGGATAGTGACATTTATAAATTTAAGTGAAGAGTAACTTGTACTCATTATAAAATTATTACACAATATTTCTGGAGTAGATTTCAAAGTACTGCCCAACAGTCCTAAAAAAAGAGTTGACATACTAAACTCTTATAATGCAGATTTCTACAAGGTGAAATTGTTGATAAATCTCTTCCTTGCCTAAATTTCCAGTTAGTTTTATTGAAAAATATACTGTCTCATCTCACCCTTTTTGTTTATTCTTTTCTTTTCCTTCATGATGACAATCGAGCAGCTGGAGAATGTATCACTTGGGGTGCTTAATCTACTAGAGTTTGTAACATGATCTGTGTTTTTTCACCCTGCTGTACAGTGAGGTTAAGTCATGTGTTTAGTTAGCAGCAAATGAAGCCAATGCCATAGCATGGAACTCAGTTATTTTCTATATGGGTCACTTAGCTTTGCATTATTTGTGGCCACAGCATGTGACTTTAACCAGCTCTGGCCAGCAATTGTAAAAACATGCACCAAAGGGTTAGCAAGGTTATCATGGTGGAAATCCACCAACACCACAGAAAAAAACCTGTTTCAGGCTACTATCCTCTTTTGTAAGTGATTAGCATTGTCATTCTAAATCTAAGCTAACAAACACTATGCAACAACGTATTGTTGGCCTATTTATTATTTATGGCAGTACAAGATATAGACACAGTCCTTTGCTTATCGAATTACCAATGTCTAGTAAGTGACAGATACAATGTCACTGATAGGAACTTTTAGGAAAAAGTGATCCATTCTGTTTGCATCTGACATTTTACAGGGACTCTAAAACAGCAATTATTTTCCAGTCATTGTCATCATAGGAAGCCCTGCACGCATGTGCACACACTCACACAAACACATGACACACTTTTGACAAAATGGAAGCAGGATATCATAAGCACATCCTATGTTTCTGCTAAGCATGTCTGACTTTGTAGACGGTCATCTGGCAATCAAAGACTTTGTTGAGGGGGCCTATGTAAAGAGTTAATAACATTCACCTATGGCTAAAAACATTATCTAATTAAAAAATTAATTTTACAAAATGACTATTGGCTAGTGATGGTTTAGCAAAAAGCACTTTATTTTTAATTTTTTAAAAGATTTTATTTATTTATTCATGAGAGACATAGAAGAAGAGAGGCAGAGACACAGACACAGGGAGAAGCAGGCTCCCTGCAGGGCTAGAGGGAGAAGCAGGATCCCTGCAGGGAGCCCGATGCGGGATTCCATCCGGCCTGGCATCACAACTTGAGCCAAAGGCAGACGCTCTCAGCAGAAAACACTTTAATGTTTAGTTTTTTCCAGTGTAAAACTCAAAAAGCCAGATCATACATTTAGTGGCCTCTCTCTCTCAAAGTTTCAGCAGTCTTGCAAATTTGAATTAGATTAAACATTTAATATGGCTCTAAAGAGATTCTGAATTCTGGGGGAAAAACAGTGAATTTTTTTGTTGTTCTTGTTATCCTAATGCAGGCTTTTGATATTCAAAGTGGCTATTCTTACGGAAAATTATTTAAACTGTAAGGGAGCAAACTTTTAACACATTAAAGAGCTTTACCCTTTACTGACTATAATTCTAATAAATTTAAAGGAAGCAAGAAAACTTTTCAGAGTTCCCCAGTCAGAATATTCAATGGTTCTCTTCACAGGAGATCCAGATGACAAACACATCTGACAGAGTCTCATTCAAATGATATTTCTTGATTAGCTGCATTCATTTAGGTATTGAACTGCGAAGTTGTAATAAAATTTATCCTTACTCTTATGGAAATAGCACATGTTCATATTTTAAAATCGAATTATCCTACATCAACTTGTCTCTCACTCTTATTCCAAGCCCCATTCCTAGTACAATAATTTTTAGCCTATTTAGCAATGTCCAATGATCCTACTTGTATGTAACATTTTGTTGCCATTTTACAGTGTTTTCCTAATTTCTATGATTACCTAATTACTTATTATTAGTTATTTCCATTATGGAAAAATGAAGGATTGGTTATGTTACCCACCTCCCTGCCCCCCAACACACACACAACTTTTTTTCTCTCCATCTTCCTATTATGTTGTTATACTGGACTTTGGGTTATACTGGACTTTATTTTTATTTTATTTTATTTATTTTATTTTTATATATACTGGACTTTAAATCTTCACTGTTACTAGCAAGTTTGGAGGAAAGCATTTGGTTTTGGAAGCTGTCCTTCCTAGTCCTCCAATGTGCTATCTGGCTCTATCTAACCTGAGACCTTATCCTTTGTACCCTGTACTCCAGACCCAAAGCACATATTCTTCTTTCTAGGGCACCCTGGAGGCTTGCACATGTTCTTTCCTGTCCATGGCTTTACTCCCTTCCTCACCTTGCAAACTCCTGGTTCCTTTTATACCTCACCTCTTAAGAAGCCTTCTCCAACACTCCTGAGTAGAGGCTGCCATTCCCTCGCTGTGCTCTTGACAGCATCCCAGTACTTCTGGCATAGTAATTATTGGATTAAATAAAGTTTGAGGCAAAAACTGATCATTTAAGACTGTTTTCAAGCCTTTCATCTTCTTCTGAACCAGAGTTGGAAGGGATAGTATCATAAGATGAAGAGGCTAGGAGTCTAAAGAAGTTTTTTTCTGGGGAGATCAAGGGCCCTGTAAGAAATATTCGGAGGGTCTCCTGCTTGCCTAGAGTGTTTGAGAAACCCATGTAAATTCCACAGAGCACACTGCTAGGACCTGACCCAAACTGCTGTCCCCATCAGTCATCATGGGGCAAGCTGGCCTGGCCCCCGACTCTAGCACCACATCCAGTGTCCTCACAGCACTGGCCTTCAGGAGCCCCACCCATTACTGGCTTTTCTCCCTGTCTCACTTCTACACTTTAGGGGTAGTGTTTCCTGGAATCAACTCCCAGATCACATCTATTCTCTTGTTTTAGAGTTGGGTTCTGGGAAAACCTAAGAGGACACTTATCTTGAAATTTCTTTGTAGTACATGGATTGTGTTCTGGCTGTCACCATTCACTCCAGGACTGACCTGTGGGGTCCTTGATGGGATGATCTTTCCCACCAGACTGGCAGGCAGAGGTTTTGTCTTTGATTAATCTATTCTCAACAGATTTTTGTGAAGTGAATAAATGTGTAAGTGAATGAAAGATATCCCATAGGAGCCACATAGTAATATAGGAGATTTCTAAAATGCTACCAGTTAGATTCCCTTTTGCTTATCTATTTCAGCAAACATGCAGGCTCATCTGAACTGGTCCATATTAGGTAGTGAATGAAGCTCACTAAATATTTTAGTCACACTCACACTCCCTAAATGAGTCATTTTTTCCAAACCTACGTAGCATATTATTGGCTCGAAAGATGTTTTCACTCTTAAAAAAAAATTAACGTTTCAGCAGAGGAACTTTTTATTTAGAGTTTAATGATCCCAGAGACTCATTACTTTTCTTTCTTGAAACACGGAAATAAAACATTTCCATCTAGTTTAAACCATTTTTATGAAGCTAATTTTCTCCACTGCTGACTTTAGAGGAAACCTTTTAAATTCAGAATTAGACATTACATCCCATGTGTTAAGTCTTAAATATGTAAGTGTATATTTAAAGTGGCTTATTTTCTGCACTGTGGAGCAATACAATGTTGAAGTTGATATTTTAAAGAATCAAAGTACAGAAACTGAAAGGAATAAGTGTTAATTAATTTTAGTTTGCCAGGAGCCAGGTTTAAGACACACACACACACACACACACACACAAATTCAGCCAAAGATGTTTGAAACTCTTCATATCACATGCGTAATTTGAAAGCATTACAAGTTGACAGCATCCAAAGCAGACCCTATTTGTCCTTTCCCTGTCACTATGTACTGGGGAGGAGTTGGAGATATTACACTTCATCTTACTTTTTAACTAATGTGCACGTGGTGCCAGGACTTTGCTATGGACTGAGTGTTTGAGTCCCCCCAAATTCATATGTTGAAGCCATAATGGCCAGTGTGATGGGGGGGGGGAGCCTTTGGAAGCAATTGGCTCAGGGGGCAGGTCCCCTCTATTTGAGCCCTCTCTCTTTTTCTCTTGGTGAGTTTAGCTAAGGGATTGTCATTTTATTTATGTTTTCAAAGAATGAATATTTTGTTTCATCTATCTTTTTAGTTTTTAGTTTTGTCTTTTTAGTCTCTAGATCATTAATTTCCTTTTTTTTTCTAGATCATTAATTTCCATTCTGATTTTGTTATTTTCTGCCTTCTACTAACTTAGTTTTTTGTTTGTTCTTCTTTTTTGAATTCCTTGAGATGTAAAGTTAGATTATTTATTTGAGATCCTTCTTGTGTCCTTAGGTAGACATTTACAGCTTTTCCCACTTTGGAATTCCTTGTAGTTCCTAGAGCTGAAAGTTTGTTTCCTTCCCAGGTTATGAATGTTTTCAGCCATTATTTTTTCAAGCAAGTTTTCTGCCCCCCTCCAATTTTTAATTATTAGCATGATTCTTATCCTTTGTCTTTATACGGTGCAATGCCAGTTTAAAATGCAAATATAAAAACATTGAACTCATTTGCACAATCACTGAAGTTGCATGATTTGTATTTCATGGCTTATGTGTACATATGCACTCATTCTACCACCATGGCTGTCTGCCTTGGATTATTGAGGGTTACTGAGAAAAGACAAAGGAAATGGAATTATTTGTTGCTTTATCTTTCCCTTCCTTTCAATGTCATCATCTTCAGTTAATTGAAGGAAGAATATACATGAGAAATGTATGATAGGGTTTTTTGGTCAATGCGTTTCATAGCATACCTTCTTTCTGTGTTCTAGGCAAGTTCTGGTTCAAATGAAAAATGTGGCCTCTCTGGGCTACCAACTTACTGAATGATGATAGACTTACCATGCTTAACTTGTCCTTACTTTGAGTTTTGCTGAGCTCTTACTTGTGATGGGATCACTAGAATTCTGTACTTATGGAGCAGTGTGAACTCAATCTGCTGAAGGCCTAGCCTGAACCTTTCAGAAGAAAACAGAGTATTTGCAGAATCTCAGTGCATTTCTATCAAAATATTTATTCTTTGCTTTGGTACTTTCACATTTGTCCATGCATTCATTGATACTTTTCTCTCCAGGAGAAGTGAGCTGGTTGTAGTGACGGGCTTCTAACAGAGTATGGAAAAGGAAACATAGCACCTTTCCAGTGGAGAAACCTGGCATTTTCCCTCAGAATTTTAAAAATAATTTTATTTATTTATTTATTTATTTATTTATTTATTTATTTATTTATTATTTTTTTAAAGATTTACTTATCTATTTATTTATTCAGAGAGAGAGAGAGAGAGAGAGGCAGAGACACAGGCAGAGGAAGAAGCAGGCTCCATGCAGGAAGCCCAATGTGGGACTCAATCCCAGGTCTCCAGGTGACGCTAAACCACTGCACCACCGGGGCTGCCCATAACATTCTTTATTTAATAGCAACCTAATTGCCATTAGAATTTTGATGCCAGTCTGATCCTTCCTTATTCCTCCATCTTCTATCTTAACCAGAGCTATTAGAAGTTTTGTCTTTTGAGTTCTTTTATTTCATCAAGATGCATGTTAGTTTTGGTCTTTGACTTACTATCCTATTCAGTATTGGACTAAGCAAGTGAACTCGAGGACTTGTGCCTCTCTTTAACTGGAAGAAATATTATTCTTTTTTGATGTTTTCTCTTCCCTTTTCACTCTCTTTTTAAAAATATAATGGAGCTCCCCTACTAAAAGCATAATGGACTTCGTGATTTGTCCTTGCGAAATGTTTTCTCATATGGCCCTTCTTTTCGTCTTTTTTACTTTATGTTCTTAGAGAATTTTTGACTTTGTCCTCTTACTGTTTTTCAGATTACTAATTTACTTATGTTGTTTCTTTTCTCTTAAGTGTCTTAATTTTAAAAACTTTCTACAATCACATTTAGAACTCTTTTAAGGTCGTGTTTATTGAATATCATTTGCATAGAGTAATATTTGCCCATTTTAGCATATAGTTCCATGAGTTTTAACTAAAGCACACAGTCATGCAACCATACCTACAGTGAAGATAGGAAACAGTTCCATTACCTCAGAAGACAGTCTATCGTTTCTGTTCTTTTTTGTAATTATTCTCTCAGATATACTTAATAACTTTTTAGCTTTTTTCTTAGTTTCTTTCTGCATCCTGAATCACTTTAGACTTTTAAGGATCAATTGTTTCATGGTGATTCTCTCCCTACCCCCTGCAGGTTGCTGGTGTGAGTTTTTCTGCAATTTGTAGGTCCATATTTCTACTGACTTCTTCCTTGAATGGGAGTGCTGACTCCAGGCAGGTCATTGAGGTGGACAAAGTGTGTGAATGGTAGGTTCACTTTAGGGTCATGAGCATGACATAGGCAGGGCAAGGATTCCAAAGAACCAAGTCAAGGTATCTTTACTTGGCTGAGTGGTATTCCCAATCTGGGTAGAAGGTTCTTTTTTATTTCTTTCTCTTTTATGATTGTTATTATAAAACAAGGTCCAGAGTTTCTGGAGATATACTCCCCCCCCCCCCTTTTTTTAATACTTCTCTTTTTTGCAGGTATTTACTCCCTACTTGGAATCTTCCAAAGGCATATAGCTCACTTTCTTCACAGGACATGATCTAGGTTTAAAGTTCTGGTCTAGGCCAAGTGCTGACCTCTCCTGCAGTGTGTGTGTGTGTGTGTGTGTGTGTGTGTGTGTGTGTGTGGTGAGGAGCTCTCAACTGGTCCACTGTTCCATTCACTATCATGGCCTCAGCGTGCAGGAATTTCTCACCCATTCTCTTCCACTGGTGCTTATTTCTTGTTTTCCAGCAATGTTACTGGTTTTGTGTTTCTGTCCTTCCTTCCTTTTTCTTTTTCTCCCGCCCTCCCTACTTCTCTCCCTTCTACTCTTCCTTCTTTTCTTCCTTCCTTTTGTGTGTCCACTATCATTTTCAGTATACTGTCTCAATCCAGTCTTTCTTACTTTTGGATCCTTTATTTTTATTGTCATTAAAGAGGCAGTGTACTATGATGGTTGAGAGTGGGTGTTTTGATACCAGATGGCCTGAGTTGAAATATTAGCTCTTTTATATGTTAATGTGTGACCTTGTGCAGGTGGCTTTACTTTTCTGTGTTTCAGTTTCCTTATCTGTAAAGTGTAACAACATTAATGATTACAAATGATCTCACCTCTACAAGATTGTTTAAAGGATTAGGAGTAAATATGTGTAAGTCACTTAGAACATTGTCCAGTACATATTATTGTTTTGTATATAGAATGTTCTTGAAGTTCAATGAATTCTCTCTTTAATATTGGGGTTTAAATTTTTTTGGTTTTATGAATTACACCATCAATCCATTTTATTTACTTATTTCAAAGGTGAGAAAAACATTATTTGTATAAAGTTGCTTTATAAAGTATTAAAAACAACTAGAAACAACTCAATAATTATAATAACTCTAATAATTAAAAACTACTTTAATACTTATAGAATGAATAAATAAACCACAGAATTTTATTGTAAATTAAAAGGCAAATATGGGAAAAGTAGATTCATAAAATTTTTTGTATGGAAAAGAAAAATATGAATACCTAATATACTTGTGCATTGATTTTATATTTAACTTTTGAGTTTTTAAGGATTGCAATCAGAAAATATTCTATTTTACATTTTTTGTTTTAACTTGGTTCATTGTTCTTTTAAAGAAGAAAATACAGAAAGGAGAAATTAAAATTCCTTTAATAACCAGGTCAGTTTTAAAATGCCTTTAAGCTGTTCTAGTTCCAGAGACAGACAATGTAGGCTGTCTGGAAGCAAAGCATCATATATCATAATTGTCACTGGAACACATCCTACTCTGAGAAAACAATTTTGAGACATGCTATTTTGCTTAAATGAAATAGCTCTTTGTGTCTCAACCTTTGAAGGGAGCCCAACCCACCTATATTGCAACATTACAGGTATAGTCAGAATTTCTAGCAAGAATTTTCCAGTGAAGAACAAAGCTTCATTGAAGCTTAAATTGTAGGAATCCAAAGAAGTCTGGAAGTGATGGCTCACATCAAACAATAGATAGTATAATGTTAAATTAAAATAAAAATTAGGATATTGTTGATGAAAAATATTTTAGGTTTTCCTTTGGGGGCATGTACTGGGATAAGACGGGTGAAATATTTGAGAGATTATTTCTTTCTTGTATGACTTACGATCAGAAAATTAGTAAGATATTGCAGAGAATATAGGCAGGACAAAGAAAGCTAAGGATGAAAAAAAAAGAAAAAGAAAGCTAAGGATGTGGTCAGCATGTATGATTTAAATGAAATGCACTGGTTTGATAGTTACGTTTTGAAAAGGGAATAATTTTAACATTTAATAATCGCCTGCATTAAAACATTTTAAAAGTGTAATCATACCCACTGCTAGTGCTGAGTACACTTACATATGTAATAGACTTCTAAAAACTTAATTTGTAAACTAATCTACCAATTATAAAAATAGTGTTAAGCTTATCATTCATTAACATGTTGCTTAATTTTTGTGTTATAAACAAGCAAACAAGATGTTTAATTTTTTTTCTTTTAGCAAATCAAATTTTATACAATAATCTGGTATACCCTGATTTGTATACTTTTAAAAATTATATTGGGAAAGATACATTACATTCTTGAAAAATGCCCCTCTGATATTTTCTTTCAGTTAACAATTAAAAGAAAAAAAATGAAATGTGACAGCTGATAAATATGAAAGAGTCTATTTACTAAAAAACTAGTTTACAGATTGAGTTAAAATAATGAGATGAGGAGACTTCTGGCAGACACATAGGACTTGTTTACATTTTGATTGCAGTTTAATAATTTGCTGATTGCATTATAATCACAGCAATATTGCATTTTAATCACTTGCATACATTCGGTTAACTAAATTACTGTCTTTAAATCACAATTTGATTTTTGCTAATACATAACCAGTTCTTTTTCTGTCCCTGCTCCAATAAGGATCATAATCAGTAAGCATGGTTTTGAATCAATTCTTTTTGGTAAACTCCCTAGCCACATTCTGCTTCTTGCCTACTAACGACATTATCTTTCACACAAATGTGGAATAATGAGTAATGCTTCACAGAATAATGTATAATAAATTGGAAGCAAGCCTCATCTAGCATAAACCTGCAATATTCCTTGTGTGACTAAAAGCCACAATTACTGAAGCAGAGAATTGCCCTGCTTTTCTCAAACTGGATGTCTGTCCTTCCTGGCACTGAGGCTGTCTGGCTTTATGTGGGCCAGTGGTTGAGATGAGTCACTGCAGAATAGGACACAGGACAGGCCACCAGACCCTTTAGGGTATGCAAATACTGTGGAAAGTTTTTCAGTGCCCCTTCCCTATATTAATCAAGCATTTATTCATTTTTAGAAGAAAAATATTATGAGAAAGCAAAAAAGGCTCATAATCCACTACCCAGATAAGCTCTGTGCCATTTAAAAAGTAAAATAGAGGGCACCCCGGGTGGCTCAGCAGTTTAGCGCCGCCTTTGGCCCAGGGCCTGATCCTGGAGACCCGGGATCAGTCCCACGTCAGGCACCCTGCATGGAGCCTGCTTCTCCCTCTGCTTGTGTCTCTGCCTCTCTCTCTCTCTATGTCTCTCATTAATAAATAAATAAAATCTTAAAAAAAAATAAAATAGAGACAACCCACTTATGAAACAAAATTCAAATAATACAGCGTGTTTTGTAGTGAAAATAAATCCCTTCTATCAGTTTCTGCTTCGTTCCCTTTCTACAAAGCCAGTGTCTTTGAGGTCCTTCCAGGAGGAGGACCTGGGGTGGGAGGGACAGATGCCCCTGGGATGTTGGAGGATGAGGAGGCAATGGGTTCATGCCCTCTGACTGTTCAGAAACCCAGAGGGCCAAGAGAGCATAAGGGACCCCAGGGAACAGAGCCAAGACTAAGAGGGTCCTGAATTGGGGTGTTGGGTGGCATGTGTGTGTAGGAGGTGGCTGGGGGGACCAGGTGGCCCAATTGGCTCAGAGTCATGCAGATGGAGTGAACCAGTCAGAGCTCCACAGGGAGGACCAAAGACAGAATGACACACCAAAGACAAGGCCGGTGAAAAGCCTCTGAGGAGCCCATGAGGATAAGACATGATGTGCTGGCTTGGTGCCACGTTTTACCTAAGTTTCCTGAGAGTCCAGGAGCCAACTGGTCAGACCATGAAAGAAGACAGGAAGAAAGAATCTTTGAAAAGGGAACATAACTGGGGTGAGCCTGAAAGTGATGTAGTTAACTTCGTAGTCATGTTAGCTGGCAAGGTTAAGTTACTTCCACCACCAATGGAGATGGGTGTTTCAGAGCTAAGCTAACTTCTATAATAGAAAAGTTGTTTTGTTCCTGTACATCAGTGCTGCGATTGTCATGAATAAACCTGTTCTACTTGAATTTCCTCACTTAATCCTCATGGCTTCAGCAATACTAACATTTGGATGGATGACTTTACCGAGTTACATAGCTCATGCTCTGTGCACCCAGGTTTTGTGCTCAAATCTCCCAAGTTCAAAGTCATTTCTCCATTAGTTAGTATTTAATAGATAATTTACATAATAACTGTTAACTAGTATTAATGAACTGAAAATTCAGAAAGGTGGATGCTCTGTTTTTCAGGAAGCAGTTTGCCCCCTATTGGGCTGGGGGAACAAAGGGAAGTTGGTGAGATAGTGGGTGGGATTATTATAACTTGCACACTTGGAGCAGAGACTCCAAAGAACTGAGGATGCCTTGGGGAAGGGAGGCTGCTTGACCAGGCTGGTGTCTCTGAGCTCATGGAAGGCTCCAGGGAGCTGGACCCAGGCCTCCAAAGAGGGGGCACCAACTGGTGCTGTTATCTCTGAAGAGATATGATGAAGGGCACCGGGGTGGCTCAGTGGTTGAGCATCTGTCTTTGGCTCAGGTCATGATCCTAGGGTTCTGGGATCAAGTCCTTCATCGGGTTCCCTGTAGGGAACCTGCTTCTCCCTCTGCCTGTGTCTCTGCCTCTCTCACTCTGTGTCTCTCATAAATAAATAAATAAAATCTTAAAAAAAAAAAAAAAGACATGATGAGCTTAGGTCTGTGATTCAACTGCTGCTATTGGAGCAAACTGCCACAACCAGATTCAGGGAACATTGCCTGGAGACAGTGACAGGAAGCAGAATCTGGAACAAACAGGAAAAAGGAAGTAGTGTGTCCCTTCTTCTTCCTTCAACTTCTGGTCACCCTCTTGTGCCCTGATTGGCAGAGTCTAATGTGGAACCAGGGGGGAAAATATAAATGTGGTCTGCAAACCCCCCAGTGGAGTTTAGAAGGATGGATACAAAGCTGAGAAAGTACATCTAATCATTGATATAGTCTATCATCACGTTTCCATTCATTTTTAAACTTCCATACTACATCCAAAATAATTCCATAATCTTCTTAATGAGCTCCAGTTACCTTTTTTACAAAGAGTTTCTCACTCTTTCCCCAGAGCAGGGATGCCTAAGGTGCCAAGAGAGATACTATGTGTTTCTGGGCTATTAATTGTTCTTTAAATTCAGTCACAGATCTATCTAAATACTCTGTTATCTAAACACCAAAGTGGAATACTTACCATCGCCAACAGATCTTGTATCAAATTAAGGGCAAGGAGAAGAGGTAAGAAATTAGTTAATATGGGGCACCTAGATGGTTCAGTAGGCTAAGCATCTGACTCTTTGTTTTGGCTCAGGTCATGATCTCGAGGTTGTGGGATAGAGCCCGGTAAACCAGAAGCTGTTTCTCCAAAAGAATATTGTTATAAAAAAGGACTCATTTATACACTTGTGTTTGTGTTGCAGGGTCCTTTTCTCAAGAGGATCTGCCTACACTTTAGTCAAGGCACTGTGAGTCTGTGAATGGCTTACGTATGGAACCTATATAAAAGTTGGTGACACTTCGTTGTGGTGTCTTAAGTCCAGATTTCGGTCACAGGCCTGGAAAATTTCCCTGTTATGGAGATCAAGGAACATTTTAGTAAGCTGTTTCCGTCTTTCATTGTAGAGACACTACAATTTGCCACGGCCAAAAATCCCAGTGGGCCAAAACATTTTCATGACTACTCCATCCCTGTTCCATTATGGTTAGTGTACCTGCTTTGTCTTTGGAAGTTATGCATTGCCAGTTGAACTCTGCCATTCTCGGATTCTGTCACTTACATCCTTTGAAATCAGGGAGTCCACCTCAATGGTGGCATTTCCTCTTTTGACATCTGATGTGCAGAGGGCAATCACTACAGAACTTTGCAAAGATGCTAGTGCCCCGCCCCAATCCTTAATACATTTCTCAGTGTCTTAATGGAGGGAAAGTCCTCTGGTTCCTTTCAGGGAATGCAGTGGGGTGGGTGGGTATACAGGTCAATATATTCACTCTAATATATTTGTTTCTTTAAGCTGCCGTTAGGTCCAAGATTCAACTAACCAACCAACCAACCAAATAAACTATTGGAAATTATAGCTACACTTATAGTGAACATAGCATAACACATACAGTTTTTGAATCACCATGTTGTACGCCTGAAACTAATGTAACATCATCTGTCAACTATACTCAAATACAACAACAATGACAACAAACCCAAATAAATTGTCAGACCTATCTATAACGGCATAAACTAGAACATTAAATTCAGAATCTCTAATAGGTGCACTCATTTCAATAATTCTGTCTCCATATGGTGTTTTAATATATTTTTCTTGATATAACATCGTGAGAACCCATCCTCATACAGATTCCTCAGCTTTCAGACAACATAAATTAGCAAAATCTTGTAATTACTTTGGTGCACCATTTCCTCCAGTCAGATTTTGTTCTTCTCCCCCTAGAGATGCTGATACGTGATGCCAGCTTTGAGTCTTGTGGCAACAAGAGGCAGCTGAATTGGATCTTAAGGAAAATAGGCCTCCCCTCACATGGAAACTACCCTAGGTGAGCTTATTATGTGTCTTTATGTAAAGGAAGCCTTTACTTGCTTGATTCGTGTTCTCAGGGGGAGGCTGCTTCTGCTGGCATGAAGGTTAATTTTTTTTTAAGATTTATTTATTTATTCATGAGAAACACACACACACAGAGAGAAGCAGAGACATAGGCAGAGGGAGAAGCAGGCTCCTTGCAGGGAGCGTGATGTGGGACTCGATTCCGGACCCTGGGATCACGCCCTGAGCCAAAGGCAGACGCTCAACGGCTGAGGCAACCAGGCATCCCATGGAATGAAGGTTAATTTGATGCATCAATTTAACTGGGCCATAGGATGCCCAGATATCTGTTCCAACATTATTTTGGGGTGTTTCTGTGAAGGGATTTCTAGAAGAGATTTACCTTTGGAATCAATGAAGACAGTAAAGCCTATTGTCTTTCCCCATGTGAGTGGATGTTGTTTAACCCACTGAGGGCCTGAACAGAGCAAAAAGCAGAGAAAGATTGAAGGAACTCTGCCTGACGGCTGGAGCCTTAACTGCAATCTTCTGTCCTTGGTGCTCCTGATTCTGATTATCAGGCCTTCAGACCTGAACTGGATTCCCCGCCATTTGGTTGGGTATTATTTATTCCATTTTATATATCAATACAGTGTTAGAGATAGTTGCTTCCCAATAACCATTCTCATCTTCCTAAGAAGCATAGTTCTTACTACATTTGCAACTATCAGGGTACCTAGTTAAGGTACACTTTTTTTTTTTTTTTTAAGATTTTACTTATTTATTCATGCGAGACAGAGAGAGAGAGAGAGAGAGAGAGAGTGGCAGAGACACAGGCAGAGGGAGAAGCAGGCTCCATGCAGGGAGCCCGACGTGGGACTCATCCCAGGTCTCCAGGATCACACCCCGGGCTGAAGGCAGCGCTAAACCGCTGAGCCACCCGGGCTGCCCAAAGGTACGCTTTCTTACAACTAGATGAAACCATGAGATTGCATTCTATTTCCTGAGATGTAATTGCATGTGTTGTGGAGGAATTCTGAGACATATGTTAAGAACCTAACTTGATTGAGCTTCTGATCCTCTCCTTTTCATTCTTCTGCCTCCTGAACTATGAAAGTGATGGCTAGAGATCTGGGCACTATATTGGATTATGAGGTAATCTTATAGATAAAATCTTAAAGATAAATCTCAAGTCCAAAACTTGAGAACAAAAGAGCAGAAAGAGAAAGTTTTAGGATCCCAAATGATGGTAGAGTTTATGTGTGATAGAAAGACATGTCCATCTTGTTTAAGCCAGTCCTTTTGGATTTTCTTTATATGTAACATAATCTATAACTATTTATGAAAAAAATCTATAACTATTTATGGATATAGGATTCCAAAAAGATTACACAAATTGCCTCAAATCATGCAGTTTGTAAGCAGTTTGTAAGCAGAGTCAGGATTCAAATCTAAGATAATCTTTTGTTTGTAATAAACTATTATGCAATAATGAAGAGTAATACATAATATATTTATACCAATTCATACCAATTCATTGATTTAGCTCACTTTCAACAACAACTTAGGCATAATTTATGGTACTTAAACTAGCAAAAAACTATGTTACTTTATATTAGGTGCAAAGCAGGGTAAGATAGTTTTTTTTTCTTTCACTTTTAAATAAGTATGTAAATTTAAGATGTACAATGTGTTACTTTGATAGTTATATATTGAATTTCAATCTCCTTCAATTTGCTAAGATTTTTTTTTGTGTGTGTGTTCTATCATATGATCCATTCTGGAGAATATTCTGTGTGGTGTGTAAGAAGAATATGTATTCTGCTGTTGTTGGATGGAATGTTCTGTATATGCCTGTAAAATCCATTTGTTCTAAGGGATGTTTCAAGTCCAATGTTTTCTTGTGGACTTTCTGTCTGGATGACCTATCCCTGCTGATAGTGAGGGTACTGAAGTCTTCTACTATTATTGTCTTGTTATCTATTTCTCCCTTAAGATCTATTACCATTTGCTTAATATATTTCAGTGCTCAGATGCTGGGAATGTGTATATTTACAATTGTTATATCTTCTTGATGTATTGATCCTTTTATCATTATATAATGACTTTCTTTGTCTCTTGTTATGTTTTTTGGCTTGAAGCCTATTTTGTCTGATAGAGCATGGCTACCATGCCTGCCTTCTTTTGTTTTCTGCTTACAGGGAACATTGTCTTCCATCCCTTCACTTTGAGCCTATGTGTGTCTTTAGAGCTGAAATGAGTCTCCTGTAGGCAGCATATAGTTGGATCTTGCTTTTTTACTCATCTAGCCACTCAGCACCTTTTTATTGGTGAGTTAAATCCACTTATATTTAGGGTAATTATTGGGTGGCTACATTAGGGTGATATGTAAGGACTTACTACTGCCTTCTAGTTATTTTGTATCTCTATCGTTTCTTTTTTCTTCTGTTTCTACCTTTGTAAGTTGGTGATTTTCCATGGTGATTTTCTCAGTTTCCTTCTTTTTTATGTTTCGTGTCTCTGCTCTAGATTTTTGTTTTGTGGTTCCCATGAGGTTTGCCTAAAACATTTCATAAATAAATCATCCTTTTTCTGCTGACAGGCACTTATCTTCATTCACTTATAAAGTTTCATCCTTTTCATCTCATTTTATATTTTTAATGTCATAAATCCTCTCTTTTTATGCTGTGATTTTGCTACCAAATTGTAGTAGCTATGGTTATTTTTTTTTAAGATTTTATTTATTTATTTGACAGAGAGAGAGAGCACAAACAGGGGGAGCAGCAGGCAAAGGAAGAGGAAGAACAGACTCCCTCCTGAGAAGAAGGCCTGATGTGAGATTCCATCCCAGGACCCAGGGATCATGACCCAAGCCAAAGGCAAGACGGTTAACTGACTGAGCCACTCACGTGCCCCAGCTATCATTATTTTTAATACATTTTTACCTTAACCTTGATGCTATAATTCACACCTTATTTCTAAAATACAGTTACAGTTTTAAAAATTTGCCTGTTTATCACCTTAATTGAAGTTTGTGCATTTTTTGTTTTTTTTCACTTAAGTTTGAAGAGCTCCTTTTAACATTTCTTATAATGCAGATCCAGTGATGGTGAACTGCCTTAGCTTCCATATGCCTGGGAACGCCTTTACTTCTCCATTATATCTGAAGGATAACTTAACTGGATAGGACATTCTTTAAAAAACTATTTTTTAATTAGAATATTTTTGACTGGCAGTTTTTAATCTTTCAATAGTTTAAATATATCACTCTACTCTCTCTTTGCCTGTAGAATTTCTGCTGAAGATCTGCTGATGGCCTAGTGGGCCAGTTACTTTCTTTCTTTGACTGCCTTTAAAATTCTTCATCATTGACTTTTGACAGCTTCATTGTAATGTGTCCAGGATAAGGTCTTTTTGTATTGAGATGGTAAGGTATTCTTTTAGCTTTATGGACATGGATATCTAGTTTCTTCCTCAGGTCTGGGAAATTCTCAGCTATCATTTCTTTTTTTTTTTTTTTTTTAAGATTTTATTTATTTATTCATGAGAGACACACACAGAGAGAGAGGCAGAGACACAGGCAGAGGGAAGAGCAGGCTCCATGCAGGGAGCCCAATGTGGGACTCTATCCTGGGTCTCCAGGATCACACCCTGGACCCAAGGCAGGCACCAAACCGCTGAGCCACCCAGGGATCCCCCTATTATTTCTTTTAATAACCTCTGCAATCCTTTCTCCTACTTTTCTCCTTCTAGTATACCCATTATTCTTATGTTGACTCTCCTACTGGAGCCTGACAGTTTCCAGAGGATTTCTTCCCTTTTTAAAAATCTTTCTTCTCTCTCTGGAACCTGCATCAGTTCTTATATTCCAGATTGCTAATTCTCTCTTCCATCTGATCTGCTCTGTTTCCAATGTTTTCAAATACAGTCTTCATCCTGTTTATTGAGTTCTTTAGCTCCAGGATTTCTATTTGGTACTTTTTTAGCATTTCAGTCACCTTGGTAAAGTACTCCTGTTCATTAATTTTATTCCTGAGTTCATGAACTGCCTCTCTGAGTTTTACTGTAGCTTGCTGAATTTTTTCATAACAGCTGTTAAATATAAGTTAGTTCCCAATATTCCATGTCTCTTGTTGGGTTGCTGAAGGATTGTCAATTTCTTTTTGTGATGCCGTATTGCTGTGACTTTTCCTATTAGATGAAATAGGCCTCTGCTGCTGCACTTGAAATAGTGAACACTTTTCTTATTTAGGTATTTAGGTAAGGTTTTTTAGTTCCCTTGGATTCTGACGGTTCAACAGGTTGGTTGCTTCTAATTGAAGCAGTTCTTTTGAGGGGGAGGGGCAAGACGGAGGAAGAGTACGGTCCCCAGTCACCTGTCCCCACCAAATTACCTAGATAACCTTCAAATCATCCTCAAAATCTCCGAATTCGGCCTGAGATTTAAAGAGAGACCAGCTGGGATGCTACAGGGAGAAGAGTTCGCGCTTCTATCAAGGTAGGAAGACGGGGAAAAAGAAATAAAGGAACAAAAGGCCTCCAAGGGGGAGGGGCCCCGCGAGGAGCCGGGCTGAGGCCGGGGCGAGTGTCCCCAGGACAGGAGAGCCCCGTCCCGGAGGAGCAGGAGCTGCACCGACCTTCCCGGGGGAAAGGGGCTTGCAGGGAGGTGGAGCAGGACCCAGGAGGGCGGGGATGCCCTCGGGCTCCCGGGGACACTAACAGACACCTGCGCCCCGGGAGAGCGCCCCGAGCTCCCTAAGGGCTGCAGCGCGCACGGCGGGACCCGGAGCAGCTCGGGGGGGGCTCGGGCGGAGAAAGAGGCTCCGTGGAGGGGGCTGCGGGGCGGGAGCAGCTGGGGGGGCTCGGGGGCGGCTCCGCGGAGGGGGCTGCGGGGCGGGAGCAGGCTCGGGGGGCTCGGGGGCGGCTCCGCGGAGGGGGCTGCGGGGCGGGAGCGCGAATCCAACAGCGCAGGCTCCGGAGCACAGGGCGCGGGGACACAGCCCAGGATCCGGCCTCCCCCGGGACAGGCAGAGGCCGGGAGGGCCCAGGACAGCGAGGACGCTCCTGCCCCAGCTGAGCAGATCAGCGGCCCCGCCCCGGAGCCTCCAGGCCCTGCAGACGGAGAGCTCCGTGGTGACTGCGGGAGCTGACTCCAGGGCTGCAGAGCTGGCCCCGCCACTGCGGTTGTTCCTCCTGTAGCCTCACGGGGTGAACAACCCCCACTGAGCCCTGCACCAGGCAGGGGCAGAGCAGCTCCCCCAAGTGCTAACACCTGAAAATCAGCACAACAGGCCCCTCCCCCAGAAGACCAGCTAGACGGACGAGTTCCAGGGGAAGTCAAGGGACTTAAAGTACACAGAATCAGAAGATACTCCCCCGTGGGTTTTTGTTTGTTTGTTTGTTTTTTGCTTTTTGATTTCTGTTTGCTTCTCCATTCTTTTTTTCTTTTTCTTTCATTTTCTCTTTTTCTTCTCTCTTCTTTCTTTTTTCTTCCTTTTTTCTTTTTTCTTTTTCTCTTTTCTTTCCTTCTTTCTCTTCTCTTTTTCTCCTTTTCCCAATACAACTTGTTTTTGGCCAGTCTGCACTGAGCAAAATGACTAGAAGGAAAACCTCACCTCAAAAGAAAGAATCAGAAACAGTCCTCTCTCCCACAGAGTTACAAAATCTGGATAACAATTCAATGTCAGAAAGCCAATTCAGAAGCACGATTATAAAGCTACTGGTGGCTCTAGAAAAAAGCATAAAGGACTCAAGAGACTTCAGGACTGCAGAATTTAGATCTAATCACGCAGAAATTAAAAATCAATTGAATGACATGCAATCCAAACTAGAAGTCCTAACGATGAGGGTTAACGAGGTGGAAGAACGAGTGAGTGACATAGAAGACAAGTTGATGGCAAAGAGGGAAACTGAGGAAAAAAGCGACAAACAATTAAAAGATCATGAGGATAGATTAAGGGAAATAAACAACAGCCTGAGGAAGAAAAACCTACGTTTAATTGGGGTTCTCGAGGGCACCGAAAGGAACAGAGGTCCAGAATATGTATTTGAACAAATCCTAGCTGAAAACTTTCCTAATCTGGGAAGGGAAACAGGCATTCAGATCCAGGAGATAGAGAGATTCCCCCCCTAAAATCAATAAAAACCATTCAACACCTCGACATTTAATAGTGAAGCTTGCAAATTCCAAAGATAAAGAGAAGATCCTTAAAGCAGCAAGAGACAAGAAATCCCTGACTTTTATGGGGAGGAGTATTAGGGTAACAGCAGACCTCTCCACAGAGACCTGGCAGGCCAGAAAGGGCTGGCAGGATATATTCAGGGTCCTAAATGAGAAGAACATGCAACCAAGAATACTTTATCCAGCAAGGATCTCATTCAGAATAGAAGGAGAGATAAATAGCTTCCAAGACAGGCAGGAACTGAAAGAATATGTGACCTCCAAACCAGCTCTGCAAGAAATTTTAAGGGGGACTCTTAAAATTCCCCTTTAAGAAGAAGTTCAGTGGAACAATCCACAAAAACAAGGACTGAATAGATATCATGATGACCCTAAACTCATATCTGTCAATAGTAACTCTGAACGTGAATGGGCTTAATGACCCCATCAAAAGGTGCAGGGTGTCAGACTGGATAAAAAAGCAGGACCCATCTATTTGCTGTCTACAAGAGACTCATTTTAGACAGAAGGACACCTACAGCCTGAAAATAAAAGGTTGGAGAACCATTTACCATTCAAATGGTCCTCAAAAGAAAGCAGGGGTAGCCATCCTTATATCAGATAAAGTAAAATTTACCCCAAAGACTGTAGTGAGAGGTGAAGAGGGACACTATATCATACTTAAAGGATCCATCCAACAAGAGGATTTAACAATCCTCAATATATATGCCCCGAATGTGGGAGCTGCCAAATATATCATGATATCAATTAATAACCAAAGTGAAGAAATACTTAGATAATAATACATTTATACTTAGTGACTTCAATCTAGCTCTTTCTATACTCGCTAGGTCTTTTAAGCACAACATATCCAAAGAAATGAGAGCTTTAAAGGATACACTGGACCAGATGGATTTCACAGATATCTACAGAACTTTAATCCAAACTCAACTGAATACACATTCTTCTCAAGTGCACATGGAACTTTCCCCAGAATAGACCACATATTGGGTCACAAATCGGGTCTGAACTGATACCAAAAGATTGGGATCGTCCCCTGCATATTCTCAGACCATCATGCCTTGAAATTAGAACTAAATCACAACAAGAAGTTTGGAAGGACTTCAAATACGTGGAGGTTAAGGACCATCCTGCTAAAAGATGAAAAGGTCAACCAGGAAATCAAAAGGATTCATGGAAACTAATGAGAATGAAGATACAACCATTCAAAATCTTTGGGATGCAGCAAAAGCAGTCCTGAGGGGGGAATACATCGCAATACAAGCATCCTTTCAAAAACTGGAAAGAACTCAAATACAAAAACTAACCTTACACATATAAGAGCTAGAGAAAAAACAGCAAATAGATCCTACACCCAGCAGAAGAAGAGAGTTAATAAAGATTCGAGCAGAACTCAACGAAATTGAGACCAGAAGAACTGTGGAACAGATCAACACAACCAGGAGTTGGTTCTTTGAAAGAATTAATAAGATAGATAAACCACTAGCCAGCCTTATTAAAAGAAGAGAGAGAAGACTCAAATTAATAAAATCATGAATGAGAAAGGAGAGATCACTACCAACACCAAGGAAATACAAACGATTTTAAAAACATATTATGAACAGCTATACGCCAATAAATTAGGCAATCTAGAAGAAATGGATGCATTCCTGGAAAGCCAGAAACTCCCAAAACTGGAACAGGAAGAAATAGAAAACCTGAACAGGCCAATAACCAGGGAGGAAATTGAAGCAGTCATCAAAAACCTCCCAAGACACAAAAGTCCAGGGCCAGATGACTTCCCTGGGGAATTCTATCGAACGTTATCATCAAAGATGAAACCATACCTATTTTACTAAAGCTGTTTGGAAAGCTAGAAAGAGATGGAGTACTTCCAAACTCGTTCTATGAGGCCAGCATCACCTTAATTCCAAAACCAGACAAAAACCCCACCAAAAAGGAGAATTACAGACCAATATCCCTGATGAACATGGGTGCAAAAATTCTCAACAAGATACTAGCCAATAGGATCCAACAGTACATTAAGAAGATTATTCACCATGACCAAGTAGGATTTATCCCCGGGACGGAAGGCTGGTTCAACACTCGTAAAACAATCAATGTGATTCATCATATCAGCAAGAGAAAAACCAAGAACCATATGATCCTCTCATTAGATGCAGAGAAAGCATTTGACAAAATACAGCATCCATTCCTGATCAAAACTCTTCAGAGTGTAGGGATAGAGGGCACATTCCTCAACATCTTAAAAGCCATCTACAAAAAGCCCACAGGAAATATCGTTCTCAATGGGGAAGCACTGGGAGCCTTTCCCCTAAGATCAGGAACAAGACAGGGATGTCCACTCTCACCACTGCTATTCCACATAGTACTGGAAGTCCTAGCCTCAGCAATCAGACAACAAAAAGACATTAAAGGCATTCAAATTGGCAAAGAAGAAGTCAAACTCTCCCCCTTCGCCTGTGACATGATACTCTACGTAGAAAACCCAAAAGGCTGCACCCCAAGATTGCTAGAACTCATACAGCAATTTGGTAGCGTGGCAGGATACAAAATCAATGCCCAGAAATCAGTGGCATTTCTATACACTAACAATGAGACTGAAGAAAGAGAAATTAAGGAGTCAATCCCATTTACAATTGCACCCAAAAGCATAACCTAACCAAAGAGGTAAAGGATCTATACCCTAAAAACCATAGAAGACTTCCGAAAGAAATTGAGGAAGACACAAAGAGATGGAAAAATATTGCATGCTCATGGATTGGCAGAATTAATATTGTGAAAATGTCAATGTTACTCAGGGCAATGTACACGTTTAATGCAATCCCTATCAAGATACCATGGACTTTCTTCAGAGAGTTAGAACAAATTATTTTAAGATTTGTGTGGAATCAGAAAAGACCCCGAATAGCTAGGGGAGTTTTAAAAAAGAAAACCATATCTGGGGGCATCACAATGCCAGATTTCAGCTTGTACTACAAAGCTGTGGTCATCAAGACAGTGTGGTCCTGGCACAAAAACAGATACATAGATCAATGGAACAGAATAGAGAACCCAGAAGTGGACCCCGAACTTTATGGTCAACTAATATTCAATAAAGGAGGAAAGACTATCCATTGGAAGAAAGACAGTCTCTTCAATAAATGGAGCTGGGAAAATTGGACATCCACATGCAGAAGAGTGAAACTAGACCACTCTCTTTCACCATACACAAAGATAAACTCAAAATGGATGAAAGATCTAAATGTGAGACAAGAGTCCATCAAAATCCTAGAGGAGAACACAGGCAACACCCTTTTTGAACTCGGCCACAGTAACTTCTTGCAAGATACATCCACGAAGGCAAAAGAAACAAAAGCAAAAATGAACTATTGGGACTTCATCAAGATAAGAAGCTTTTGCACAGCAAAGGATACAGTCAACAAAACTAAAAGACAACCTACAGAATGGGAGAAGATATTTGCAAATGATGTATCAGATAAAGGGCTAGTTTCCAAGATCTATAAAGAACTTATTAAACTCAACAGCAAAGAAACAAACAATCCAATCATGAAATGGGCAAAGAGATGAAGAGAAATCTCACAGAGGAAGACATAGACATGGCCAACATGCACATGAGAAAATGCTCCGCATCACTTGCCATCAGGGAAATCCAAATCCAAACCACAATGAGATACCACCTCACCCCAGTGAGAATGGGGAACATTAACAAGGCAGGAAACCACAAATGTTGGAGAGGATGTGGAGAAAAGGGAATCCTCTTGCACTGTTGGTGGGAATGTGAACTGGTGCAGCCACTCTGGAAAACTGTGTGGAGGTTCCTCAAAGAGTTAAAAATAGACCTGCCCTACGACCCAGCAATTGCACTGTTGGGGATTTACCCCAAAGATACAGATGCAATGAAACACCGGGACACCTGCACCCCGATGTTTCTAGCAGCAATGGCCACGATAGCCAAACTGTGGAAGGAGCCTCGGTGTCCATCGAAAGATGATGGATAAAGAAGATGTGGTCTATGTATACAATGGAATATTCCTCAGCCATTAGAAATGATGAATACTCAACATTTGCTTTGTCGTGGATGGAACTGGAGGGTATTATGCTGAGTGAAGTAAGTCAGTCGGAGAAGGACAAACATTATATGTTCTCATTCATTTGGGGAATATAAATAATAGTGAAAGGGAATAGAAGGGAAGGGAGAAGAAATGGTAGGAAATATCAGAAAGGGAGACAGAACATGAAGACTCCTAACTCTGGGAAATGAACTAGGGGTGGGAAGGGGAGGAGGGCGGGGGGTGGGGGTGAATGGGTGACGGGCACCGAGGGGGACACTTGACGGGATGAGCACTGGGGGTTATTCTGTATGTTGGTAAATTGAACACCAATAAAAAATAAATTTATTATTTAAAAAAAAAAAAAAAGAGAGAGAGAGAAGCCGTTGTTTTGTTTTCCAGTAGGTGGAGCTTTAGCACAAGTCTTTACCTTCTCTTAGGCGCCGTGTGGCCTGGGTACTTGGGGCCCGTATAAAGGAAGAGAGGCTGTGGTCGGCAGAGTAGAGGGAGGCGTGTGCTTGCCCTTGGGGCTTGGGGTGTGGCCGCCTGGTGGGAAGATGCTCAAGCAGGGGAGTCCCAGAGGTCCCGGGAGCAGGGCCTCTTGCGGCCCCGGGCAGACAGCAGGGATCCTGCCCCTTCAGAGCTCTATGCCTCCTTCCCCTCCTCTTCCCTGCTCCGTCCCCAGCCCTGGAGGCCTCCCTAGAAATCTGGGCGCTACTGAAGAGCAAGGGGACCTCCAGCGGCAGCCTGTGGTGCCAGGCAGACACCTGCTCACCGTTTCCACCCCCCACCTTCCCTGTGGGGGTCAGCACTGCTGCTGCCAGCGCTGCCCGCTGTTGCCACCCAGATTCTTCCGTCTCTGCAGCGTCCCCGAGGTGCAGCCCACCATGCGCACAAGGACGGACATTTCCCTGGAGCTCTGCCTGTTGAATGAAGGAGGAGGCACGAAAGGAACGACTCACGTGGGCATGAAGCTTATGTGTCTCTGAGACAGCTTTTCCTGGAAGTTTGAACCATCGATTTTCCAGATCACAGATTGTTTTACATTTTTAACCAGGACCTCTGTTGTAGCCTGAGCAGTGAGCTTCTTCACTGGCTTGCGGTGATTGCAGTTCATGAAAGAATACAGCTGTAGAAAGGTCCAGAAAGTCTGAGCTTTTCCAGAGACTGCTGCCCCTGACAGCACTGCCGGGGAGCTGTGTGACCGCTGGTCCAGGCGAGGCTGGAGGCTGGCGGGGACCTGGATGGCGCCCTCCCTGCCAGGCCGCTGCCTGCCGCCCAGGGCCTCCCGGCATAGGCTTGGAAAGGACAACCCAAGGAAATGGGAGCACTGCGATCACTCTTTTTCTCCGAATTCACCCGTGTCCTTGGAGTTTTAGGCAGGGTAAATTTTTTACTGATTTATTAGCCTTTATTTTATATTACAAAATAATAGCATCAAAATAGAAAATCTGGGAAGACCACATGTCAGAAAATGCAAATCAAACCCCAAATGTTAAAAAACATTTGATTTCAACCATCCTGGGCATGTTGTCAAATTTTTCATTTACATACTCACTCTTAAGCCATCTTAGGTATGCAGATGTCTTAATAATTAATACATAATTAACATAATTTTAATGAATTAGTCTTTGTATTTTGTTTAACAACGAAGACATATTGGCAAATTAGGTAATGATTAAACATTATCATATATATTGGAAGACATATATTGGCAAATTAGGTAATGATTAAACATTATACCACTAGTTAAAAATGTAACTAGTTACATTTTTACAAATGTCCTGGTTAAAAATGTAAAACAATCTGTGATTTAATTAGTATTCTCTTAACTTGAAAGGTACAGTTGTTGGGTAATAAAAATTCTGAATTGTGATCATTTAGTCGTTTCAAAGAAAGGACACTTCTTTTGGTCCTATATTATATCAAAAAGTCTTCAAAAAGAGTTATTCAGAACAGGCAAATTGGGTGAGAAGTTTTATGTGCTAAAGTATCTGTTTTTAGCTAACAGCTACTTTAACATAGTAATGGAGTGTAATCAATGTACACCATTGATTGTAGAGGCCTTTGAAGAAGATGTGGATGGAAAGGAGGGAAACAGGAATATCTATGGGAAGCCTTGGGAGGCCTGGCAGCCACAGGTAGGACTGGTGCATCTGGAAGGATGTATGTGCAAAATGTTTCACACAGAAGCCCGCAGACCTGGCGCACAACACTGGGGGGAGGAGGTAATGATTGTCTCTGGCTTGGGTGACCAAATGGTAGATGACTTAGCTTGGGACACTTCTGAGAATAAAAAGGAGTCCCTAAACTAAAAAAAAAAATTTTGAATTATCAATCTATTGACCAACACATTGATTTATTATAGTGGCAATTCTGTAAAATAATTACATTCAAAAATCATTTTGCAAATACTTATTCTTTCTAAGAAATAAAAATAACATTTATTTGTGTATATAAAAGAAAAAATTTAAATGACTTTAGATTGGTTATCTGATCATCAAAATAAGCAGTCATTATTCCTGCTATATATTCAAATACTATAATACTTTATATTCAAATACTCTAATCAACTTTTAAGATATATCTTTTCTTTAAACAGCATGGTGCTGGTATTTTTCTGAAAATATTTTTTTTCAATATAGTTATTATTTAAAATCATTAGAAATAAAATTGCCTGCCGTCTTTTTCAAAGTTCCAGTCAGAATTAATAAAGTTAGAATTATTGGTATTTTCCACTGACTTCTTTCTATGGACTGTAACACTTGTAATTGAAAAAGCTCTGCATGGGTGTTGAAGTGTTAGCAACTGCGAGTGCATTGTGCCATGTGGAAGATATTAGTTTGGGGAAGATAATACAAAGCGTTGTGGGTGTAAAGGCATGGGAACAATGTTGTACTTACTAAGTTAAGAAAACTGTGGGGCTGAGAAGCAATTGGACTTGGTTGCAATGCAGACATAATCACGGCATGTCCACACCAACTGTGGGGTCCTTCCACTACAAAGATAAGCTGCAGCCGTCGAAATGCACAAGTATTTGCAAATATGCTGGTTTCTGAGTGCATTTTGTTTAATTCACAAGTGCAGGCATGTGTCCTTGAAAGGGAGGTGTAAGTAAAATTGCTTCTGGAAAGGGTCAAGAAAAGACATGTTATTGCAAGAATTGCCTGCGTGCCAGCCTCTGTTCCCTGTGAAATGTGTCTCTTCTGCTAAATGAGAGCACAGCCAAAGCTGGAGACAGCGCAGTCAGATCTGCAAACTCATTCCAGCTAATTTTAATGCAACTATTAGTACTACTTTGTTAAAAAAAATCCAGGAAAAGTGCCAAACTGGATCATTCCATAAGGACGCTAGGCATAATTTAACATTGTTCTGGGCAGACCAGGACAGATGGCCATTAAACTCACGTTATAGATGAGTGCTTCCAATAGAAATCTAAGATAAGTCAGATAGGTGATTTAAAATTTTCTAGTAGTCACATTTTTAAAAAGTCACAGAAACAGGTGAAATTAGGGTGCCTGGGTTAAGCATCTGCCTTCACCTCAGGTCACGATTCCAGAGTGCCAAGATCGAGCCCTGCTTTGGGCTTCATGCTCAGTGAGGAGTCTGCTTTTCCTTCTACCCCTCCTCCTGCTTGTGCTCTCTCTGTCTCATGCTCACACCCTCTCTCTCTCTCAAATAAATCAATTAATTTTAAAAAACAGGTGAAAACAATTTTAATAATATATTTTACCCAGTATCTCCAAAATACTATAGTTTTGAAGGTAATCCCTATAAAATTGTTTATGAGCTATTCCACATTCTTCTTTCTCATGCTGTGAAATCTAGGGTGTATTTACAGTGAGAGTTCCTTTCTCTTCGGACTAGCCACATTTCAAGGGCTCAATAGTGGCCGCTGTGTTGAAGAGTGCACCTATAGATGATAAAACTGTGCCTGTAAATGTGCACTGAAGTCATACAACCAGTATAGTTACCAGCAGGACAGGCAGGTGGGCAGCCTGGCGCACCTGGGGGAGCAGGCAGAGGGCATTTGCAGAACAGTCTATGTGAAGCCCTCCCCTGGAACATGACTTGCCTGGCAGTGGGATTAGGGTTCTATCTTCCACAGGGTAGTTCCAGGAATTGGGTTTTATTATTTTATTCAGGACTTTTCCATCTAGGAATCCCATTGATATTCAAAGAGACCATCTGAAAGGTACCCAAATATCAGTCTATGATTTTACGATGGGTTGATAACTGTCATTTGCACATGGTGCTCTTCCCTTCTGAGGAACTGAACCAGAAGACAAAAGTTTGCATCATAGAATTTCATACTGAGTATAGGATTAGGACAGAAGAAGGTGCTGCATATGCTGAGGATAAAATTTCTCTAAGCTAGGTATTATAGGTTGAATTGCGTTCCCTCACATTCTTGTTGAAGTCCTAGTCCCCCATCCCTCAGAATGTGACGATGTTTGGAGGCAGGGTCTTTAGAAGAGGTAATGAGAGTAAAATGAATCATATGGGTTTTCTTAACCCAGTGGCTAGTGTCTGTATAAAAGGAGGAGAATGGGACACCTATACACATGGACAGAAGACCCTGTGAGGACACAGGGAGAAGGCAACTGTCTGCCAGCTAAGGAGAGAGGCCTTAGGAGAAACCAACCCTGCTGACACCTTGATCTTAGATCCCAGCCTCCAGAACTGTGAGAAAATAAATCTCATGTGTTCATGCCACCCAGTGTGTGGAACTTTGTTACCTCAGTCTGAGCAAACTAAGACACCAGGGTAGATGCTGAATTCCTCACATCTATTTCTGGATTTGACTCTAAATTGAGGATCACTGGACTCAGATGCCCTCTATTTTGGATCAATCTGACCTGTTGACCCACTTTTTATTATTTTGATTTCACTTTTCTGGAATCCTTTCATACTTTCATTATCACCCCGACATATTAAACTTATTCATGATTTCCATCATGAATGGTGGTGTCAAGGCCAACAGCTGAAATATATCATGAGTTAAAAGTGATAAATCAAGCTAAAAACTGTTAAATGATGCATGTCCTATCCTCAAACCTTTCCAAACAGTGATAAGGAGGGCCAGGTGTGAAGTTCCAGATCCAGGACTTACCCAAATGTCCCCTGGAATGTGATGGGGGGGATGAGGGGTCATCTCTTCTTCTCCTGGCACCCATCTAAGAATGGGGCTGCATTTCAATTTAGTCTTTTTCAGAAATAAGTTGACAGGGGGCGGCTGGGTGGCTCAGTTGGTTGTGTCTGCCTTCAGCTCAGGTCATGATCACAGGTTCCTGAGATTGAGCCCCGAGTCCTCAGGCTTCATGCTCAGAGGGGAGTCCTCTTCTTCCTCACCCTCCACCCCACTTCCTGCTCCTGCGTATGCTTGCTTTCTCTCTCAAATAAATAAATAAAATCTTTAAAAAAAGAGAGAGAAATTGATAAGTACTTAGCTCTCATTTAGCGACTGACTTATAATTTCTGCAAACAACTCCCTGGCATGACTTGAGATATATTAGCTTAATTGGTTCACTTCCACTGGCTATAGCAACTTTCTGCCCTTTGCTCTTATAACAAACACAAACGCTGCAATCGTTGGCCTCGGCCCCACCTTGCATGCTGCACAGGAAGTAACTAGACTTCCTCCCCAAGGGCAGCATCACCTGCACGGCCCTTCTGTGGGGCTCAGCCTCCCTTTCAAACTCTTTCGCCAGCAGCACCAGGAACACTGCTCCCGTGCCTGGTCGGGACCTGCTTCTCCCTTGTCATTTCCTATACAACCTGCTGAAGTCCAGAGCCTCCTGCAGTGCATTTTAATGAACTTGTTAGGAAGGAAAAGTGTGTTGAATGGATTTCGGTTTAGATGATTGAGACTATGCACCTCTTCATATTTTATTCTCTTTTAGTTTGTGAAAAATTGGGATTTTTTTTTCATTGTATTCTCTAGTTAATGTGTTAAAGTATTTATATATTTCACTTGGGCAGTAGCTTTTATAAGGCAGAACAAATACTTTTAGATGTTTCTAACTCATAAGAAAATGCTATTGCATCTATATTGAACTGCCTTCTTAAAATCTTTGAAGCCTTTGTAGTTCATCATGACAAGGTAGTCAATGAAAATCAATCTCCTGAGAAAAAGATTGTTTATGGTTTTAAAAAAACACAATTTCCTATGACCAATGTGCTTGCCATGTAGATTCTCATAACAATCAGAATCTTGAGATCATAAATTCTTGGAATTATTAAGGTGAACTTTTTATTTTTATGAGAATTTTTTTGTTGGGGCACCTAGGTGGCACATTCAGCTGATCATAGAGCTCTTGACTTCAGCTCAGGTATTGATCACAGGGCTGTGAGACTGAGCCCCATGCGGGCCTTCCTGCTCAGAGTGGAGTCTGCTTGAGACCCTCTCTCTCTCCCCCAGCCCCTGCCCCTCCTGCTTGTGCTCTCTCTCAAATAAGTAAATAAATGTTAAAAAAAAATGTTTGTCCTTTTAATGAGCTGACAGGAGGAAAGAGACACATAGACACAGAATAGGTAGAGATTTAATCTATTTTTTATAATAATGAGTAAATATTAAATGACCTTTTTTCTTTCCTCTCTAAACAAAAAGCAATGGTCAGTCTACCTCTTTGTATTACCAAAAACACATTTGTCAAGGTTTTCAAGTGAGAAATTTGGATTCTTAGTTTTAACTAGATTAAAATCAAGGTCTAGTCAAAGAATCTGGGGCCTGTACTTATACCTGGTTTTAGATCTTTACCCATTACAATAAATTTATTCAAAGGAACTGTTTCCTTGCCGTTCACGTGGATAAGGAACAAGAAAGTATTATATGAATTATATAATGTATGCATATAATGACTATTATTCTTTCATATCTTTCAATTTTTATTTTTAAGTTGTTTTGCTGAAAAATTTTCTTTAAGCAGGTTGACTCCAACATCTGAAAAAGGAAAGGGAGTGGCTTGACATAAGAAATTAGCAGTCTTTCTAATCTGATCCCTGGTTTTATGATTTGTGCCTCCTAAACGGGCTGTGGGTCCACTTCCTCACTACCAAGGCGATATTCTTTTTCAGGGATTCCTATGAAGTGAAATGCACAGCAACAGGACGAGGTCATTTTGGGTATTTCTTAGACATGGCTTTAAATGATACTGACTCATAAAGAAAAATTATTCCTTTTCAATCCTTCCAATCATTTAAAGGGAATATCAACCTGGATCTAACATATACCTAAAATGAGGCAGCCTCAGGCTGGGGTTCTTATATGGTAAGGATGCCTACCTAGGATTCAAGACTGTGATTGTGTTATCTTGAATGTCTTTTCCTACTTATACTGACAAATAATACTGTCATGCCGTTTATGGTGGTGGTGATAATATAAAGTTTCTTTTAAAAATGAGTTCCTAAAAAAAGGTGAAATTGAAGCCCTTGTTTACTTTCTTTCTATAAAAACTGTAAAGATGGGAGCGAATCATTCAAGTGTAGGAAGCATTGTCCTAATTCGAACCCTTATGAACTCTCATAGACTGTTGTTAGGGCTTGTTCTGTGTTCTCCTTGCCTTCACTGCCTCTATCACTCTAAAGTATGAATCTGATAAAGTTACTGTCTTGCTTCAGTGGTTCTTCCATTGCATATGAAAAAATCTAGACTCTTTGGCAACGTATGTCTACAAGGTGTTCAGCATTTGGGCCCATCTCTTGCCATCACTCCTTCCTGTGTGCTCCATGCTTTAGCCACACCAAACCACCTGAGGCCTTGAACGTGACAAAGACATGATGAAGATGAATCTCTACTTCTTTGTAGGTATGTCATGTTATGCTTCTGTTAAAAGCAGTTCCCTCAATAATGTACAAATAGAACAGGGGGAGAGGATGTTTAATTCTGGAAGCTAAATGTAAAAGAGGAAGGAAGACTTTTATTGTCACCAATGCTGGGCTAAGTTCCATTCTTAAAACAAGGACTTGGGAGAAGAGGTTTTCTAGCAGAGATAGTTGATAGGAATGAAAGGGATACAAGTGTGTTGAGCCGAAGGCAAAAGTTATCTATAAGAGGTTTGAAATGAACAGTTGATTGGAGGGTAAAAGCAGATGAGAATGTCATTTCAAAGCTTCCTTTTGTTTTGTCTTTTGCCAGAAGTTAGACTTTCATTTACTTTTGGGGTGAAGCCAAGTCTATTTTGGAAAAGCCACTGGTGTGGGTTTTGTAGTTATATTTACAGAGCGTGATAGTTCGTACTTGACAGCCTGTGTGGCAATCCTTTCTCTGCCACTCAGTTGGTATGTACTTTGGGTTTTGTGAGGATTAATTGAAGTAGCTAATGTACTTAGCACAGTGGTTGGGCACATAGTGAAGTCCACAGAGGCATTTGCCATTCTGTCATGTGTCGACACAATATTGGCAAAAGTAAAGATACAGAGTTTGGGCAGAGGCCACTGGCACATCTATATGTCCGGTCACTTTGCCTCTTCCCTGGTTTCTCCTGGAGTATTTTGAAACAAATCTAAGATGTTATATCATTTCATCCACAAATATTTCACTATATAATATATATATATAACAATATATGTAGCATATAATTTGACAGCTGCATAATATTTCATCAAGTAGACTTTTAAACAAAATCTTTAAACTTTCTTTTCTAGCTTGCTAGATTTTTAGGTGGTAGATTTTCAACTTTTCACTCTGTTTCTTACTATGTATATACATATATAGTGAAATATATATCACATACATATATGTATATTATAGTATGCACATATTGTATGTAATATATAATTATATAGAATATGTTTATATAACATATGATAGTTCTCCAAAATTAAATTATGAGATCAAAGGATATGAACTTTTTAAAGACACTCACTTGATACATATTCCTGTTTTCCAACATTGAGTATGAACATTTAGTCTTAATAAATGCTACTCTTATAAGCAAGTAAGCACTTAGTCTGTCTCAGTCAGTGCTTCATTTCCAGCATCTAGACCAATGCCTGATACAAAATAATGCTCAATACATGTTTACAAATGAATGAATGGTGCCCCTTTCATATCATTCCTGCTTGCATTCATTCATTTGTTTGACAAATATGTATTGAGGATCCTCTGAATTCCAGACATCGTGTCAGGTACTGGGGGTACAATAGTGCTGTCCCCACTTCTGTCTTTATAGAGCTAACCTCCCCATTCAGCGCTCTGAGCTGTGCTGCCTTAAGCAAGGCGCATGGCTATTGCTAACCCACAGACTCTTGGTCTGTGAGGAGAGCAGCATGGAAATTGAGAGTGATCATTTAGAAACATGGTAGCATGATAATATTTTTATGTTTTATGAATATCATAGTAAAAACTTATTTTGTATTTTGAATGCGCTAAGAAATATTTTTCTAGTAATTTATTTTTATTGTATTTTCCAAAGCATTTATCCAAGAAGGGGGGAAAGGACACTAGTCCTTCACTAAAGATAATATGAGAAGCAATGCTCTGCTCTATTTCAGTGCAGGAAGAAAAAAAACTAGAACTTTTCACATGTATTTTTATATATCATAGGTAAGTAAAGCAAGTGAGCTGCAACAGTATTCGGTTCCAATGAAGACTGTGTCTTCATGAGGTTCCTGTATCTGGTTCCTTTTCAAGCACACTTGCAAAGCCTCCTGGGAGAACATTCGGGTCAAGCGTGTCATGTTGTCTGTCTCTGTTTGTTTTCAGCATACCGCAATGTTATACAGTTTGGTTGGGCCTAGTGAAATGTATTTGCAGATTACATTTTCTGGTATTAACTAAACCACTGCTGCAAAATGAGCAAGAGACTAAAAAGATTCCTTCAAAGAAATCATAAATCAAACTAATGGCACCAGCATAAACACAAACTAAAAATTAAAAAAGTGTCAGAGCTGTTGCTCTTATATTTTTTAAATTATAATTACTAATTATCAGTAATGTTACAAGGCAAAAAATTTTTTAAAAACAGCAAAAGCTTAATGACATCTACAATGAATCACACAAAAATTGATGTTATCAATAAGAAAAAGTTAAAAAATGCGTTTGCAATGTAATGATGAGCCTCGGCTTAGTATCTTGACAGATACATTAGTAATAGCATAGAGGCATCATGAGCGTACAATATTTACAAAGCAGGCAACCAAACGTGAAGAAAAATCTCCATATCTTTGTAGATATGTCAGTAAAGATGGAATCTCTGTACTCAGTGCTGCAGATTGGTTGCTAGAGAGAGAAAGTTAAAGTCCCCATTAAAAAAAGAGAAAATCTTCAGTATTACATTTCCCAGACAAACACTGTGATTCTTTCCAGATAGCCTTTCTGAAGTTTCCCAGTCTGTGATTACAAGACATGCCCTCTCCTCCCTCCTAGGGCTCAAAGGCCTTTGCCCTTGCAATCCTGGAAGCTGCTCTTAGTTGATGAGAAGACCTGCAGTTTGTATGTTTAAAAAAAGTGTTAAGATCCTGCAACTTCCTGTCTGGATTAATCTCTTTCATCTTGCAAAGTAGTTCTTAATCAACACAGTGTAGATTTTAAATGTGAAGTCTGTGGTTTGACCTTAAATAATATTCAATATAATACTTCATAAAATCTCATTAAATTAGATGAAAAAGTGATTAGAAGCCATCTTTTGAGTTTTTGGATTTAATAGCAAAAAGCAAAAGCCACATCATAGTGAGGAAATGCCAGAGCCCACCAAAACACACAAGGCAGTTAAGAAAGTTGTATTTACTGCTCTTGCAGTCTGGGTGAATGCACACTGGGTGGGGGGCCGCAGATCCCTCAGTAAGGTGTTGGAAAGAGCCAGTGATAGGATTTAGGCTTGTGTGAGGTGGTTTTGGATGAGGGCTCAAACAATGGCTAAGGAATGATGCTGTCAGGAAGCAGTGATTGGATCCCTCACGAAATCTCCTCTTACGTGATGAGAAGCAAGGCTGCTGCTACGATTTATAAAGAAAAACTGCAATGACTTATCCTAACCAGGAGAGGGGGATGTTTGGTCATTTTGTGGTTTGAACATGTTAATATTTTGACTCTTCAGACCAAATTGGGGGGTGGGGCTTGCTTTTGTTTTGGTGGGTCATGGCCACAGAATGGCCTTGTCTGATGTTGGTGTGAAATTGTTTGTGTTCAACAGGAGGACACTCATTTGTTCTGGGAGTTTTCTTTGAGTGCTGGGCCAGCTCCTGGATGTCAGGGGTATGGTTTCCAAGAATTTTGGCAATTACTCTGAGGAGCTAGGAAGCCATTCCAGGGCTTGAACAGAGGAATACCACCATCTGTCTTTTGTTTAGAAAAGACCACTTGGGTTGATAGGTGGAGAATTTATTTTACAGTAGAGTACTTTAATGTATTTCAGGAAGACAAAGCTATGCACAAATCTTCCACAAAATGGCTTCAAATACTGCTTCTTTCTGCTGGTCAGATTCTGTTGAGGCATCTTGCATTGTATCTTAATGAATATACAGAATACATCCTGAAGAATAACCACCCTGATTGTTGTATATGATTCACTTAAAGTTTAGCCTATAAAAATTTAATCAAAGTTTTGAAAATAAAACACACTCTTTTAAAATAATTTTACTTGGCTCTCTCAGACATCTTCAATAAACTTTATCATTTTAGCTTGACTAGAAATAGAAAAAGGAAGAGAAAACTACTCTAAAAAGGCATTTGATTTTAGACTGTAGAAGAAAAAGAGGAATTTGTATTTGCTTAGTCATCACAGTATTGTAGTAAAAGTTTAAGGCCCTCACGCAGGATACTCAGTGCTACACATTCAAACGAATAGAAAGGCTTAGCAAGGCTTGCCCTCCCTTCTGGAACTGAAGGAGTGTTTAGAGAAATTTGGTTTGTGCCAGGCTGCACTGTCATAGTGTCATGACAGACTGGGGTTAGGGTATGAGTCAGACCAATGTGACAATCCTCTTCTGACAATTTCTTCCTCTAAAATTTGTAAATCATTTTGCACTGACAAATATTCCCTTTTAATAGTTATCATTTAAAGAGTTATGATTACATCTTTAAAATGTATTTAAAAAAAAACATAGTAAAAAACATAATAGGAAACTACCACCCATATTTAACAGATGTCAGCATACTTCCAAAAGAGAAAATACCCTCAGATATTTTCTTAGAGAATCACAGGTTTCCAGTAATGATTTGCTGACAGGAAGTGGGAAGAGAAAGAGTCTATCTGGTGGCAAATGAATGGAATGTGTCAGTCTAACTTAAGTACTGTTAATGGCATGTAAATATTTCTACCATAATTTCCACATCAATGAGATCAGAAGTTTCTGGCACTGACCCATACACTATACTATGGTCCTCTGGAATTTGGGAGAGCTAGCATGTGAACGGTTTAATAAAACATAGTTTCCAAAGTGAAAAAACATACCTTGTAAAAGTATTTCTGACAGGGCAGGGGCCTAAATATGTATTTCTAAAATGGATTCTGTTCATATTTGTCATCCTCTTTTTTCTTGGTTCCTGCTGTCTCTGTCCTCAGATAGTCGTGGAAGCTCTTGATTCTGAGTGATGCTGTCTGCCTTTAGCATTCTGTTTCTCAATTAAGTCCAAGCTAAGATTTGGGGTAAGGTTGTAACTTGTGCCAGGTCCTCACTAACTTATATATGATTCTAAAAAAAAAAACAAAAACTATATCTACACACCTCCCTGCGAGATATAATATATATATGATATATATATATCATATATATATGTAAATATATATATATTTCTAAAAACTTAAGAGTACATCTAGAAATGAGAATTAAAGGAAAACAAAGTTGTAAAGCTGGGGCATTATTATTGGTTATTACTGCTGTGATTATACTGTGTAGTTAATATATGGAATTTTGTATTTGCTGATTGATATTTTTCATTATATTGAGAATGTATTCACTTTGTATTCTGAATTAAAAGAATTCCAGCATTTATATCTCTCTGTATCTGTTTGTCTATCTATCTACCAAGAGAGAGCTACGCCTCCCGGGCCTATCTATAGCTTGGGAAAACAGAAACATCAGGTAATGGTACCTGTTACATGGCCACATTCAGCCACTGTCATCAGCATTTTGAGAAGCAAACTAATTTTGATGGATTTTAAGACTTTCATTACTGGATCTGGCCAGTCTTTTCAGCATCATAATCAGGTTCCCCTGTCAGCATATATCCTACCATGTGGCTATTCATCATTCCATGGAAACTCTGTGCATGTTAATTCTCTGTGCTCCTTTTGTTGTTTTTTTTTCCCTACCTGAGATATCTAGTCTTCCCTTTTTGCTTGGCACAATATTACACGTGCTTCAAGGCTCGAGTCAAATGTCACAATTTCACCAGGTAGAATGAACTGTGCTTCTGGGGTCCCATTGTGGAGTGTACAACCTCTTCAGCATTTATCAAAGTGTGCACACTCATGCACATAGCTAACTCCTCCAAGGAAGCCTCGTCTTGTTAAAATAGCACCAACTTTGGAGCACAGGGCTTGAATTCCAGCACCGCAACCCTCAGCTCTATAGACTTCTGGGTACAACTCTTCTATGCAGTGAGAATAATCATGTTTACCTCAAGGTAAACATGATTACCTTAGAGAAAAGGCAATAAATAGGTACATTATTCTCCATCCACACTGGCTACATTATAATTTCTATAAGGTTCTGCTCATGTCTACGCATGTCTTTGTAACCCAGCATCTAGCCCAGAGTCTAGCTATAGCATACTCTCAAATATTTATTGAATGTATTATAGAATATATGCTCAGAGATTAAGTATAGGAATTGACAAGAATGCAACTAAAAATATTTACAATGTAGTCTATTAGTATCAAGTACATAAACTCTAGCAGGACATGAGGTACAGCTAAAGCAGTGAGAAAAATCTCATCTTGTCAATCAATATACAATATACAATACAAAATATATTTTGTAATAATATATTTTCAATTTAACTTCTGATTAGAAAGAGAAACCAGAAACCTTAATTCTACTGCCTTGATTCACTTGTACAAAATAATTTCCAGGATGAAAAAACTGGCTTCCATCCTTTCAACTCAGAATTTTTAACTCAGAGGTCCTCAATCGTTCAAAATTTGGTTAAATACAAAATCAAACCTAATTCAGACCATTAATTACAGAGCTTCAAATGTTCTATTCAGCTCTGATAGCTCCATTCTCTTGAGAAAAACTGCAACAATAAGAGTTATTCCTGTTGGCTTGGAAATTTCAACTTCTTTGGGATTTAACCCAACTCCGCATTTATTAAGCCATATTTTTCCACTTGCTTGGAATAAGGTGCATTGGAAATCGCACAGATTAGTTTGGACTACTCTGTGTTTAGCATCACCCAAAATAAGCTAGAGCTTTGAACCAAGAAGACTGGTTCGATGTCATTTTGCTTGCCTAGTGTCTATTTCTCATTAGGTCACAGCATCACATTTACAATGGGGATTTAACTCCCCCAAGCCGTCTCTCTTGCTAGGACTGTAGATCAAGACGTTTCCCACTCTCCTGTGCAATCAATCAGTGTTGACCTGCTAGGCTCCTTCTCCATTCCACACTCTGTCCCCATATGTCCAGGTGTCCATTGCATCTAGTCTCTAGAGCTGCCTTTGGTTCTAATCAGCCCAAAGGTAAGTTCTGCAGTTTTCTTTCCACTCCAGGAACTGTCTGAAGGCCCTGCAACAAGTCCCTTTTCACTTGTTTCACAGAGTGAGTTCACCTTACAACCAGAGGATCTTAAGTAATACATTTAAGAAAATTTGCATTTAAGGGGAAATATTTTAATCTCAGTATCACCTTAATCATTGTCAAGTAGCTCTGTCAATCCACTGTACAATAATGAACATCTTACAACCACAGTGACTGTGAGTGGTCGGGCAGCCCTTCTGAGCTTTGACTTTCTCATCCATAAAACAATGATAATAAAACTATGAGATTTATTTTCTCTATAGCTTGACTGTGATGGCCCAGGTTTAAAAAAAAGTAACGGAAGTGTTTTTTCAAATCACAAAGCACTGTATAAAGTAAGATATTTATTTGCCTCATCTGTTTTTAAACAAACATTACCTTAAAAAATATTTTTACTATGGGGTTATTTTGGTGTTCATAGTGTATTTTTAAAGAAATAGTCAACTCTTTTCTAAAGTGTGCAATCTATGTGTCTGAACATTGATAATATCCCGAGCAGGTGCAATGGCTCTTTCCTTTATTTTGGTTTGCAATCATCTCCAGTGTTCCTGTTATTTCATTTCAATGGGTCCACATAATAAGGGGTATATATTGAAGAGATATTTTAAGGGAGGCTTTTGAGGAAGAATATAACAGAATTGTATGGGAAAAAATGGAATTGTAATTCATAGTACTGATTAGTAATTCCAGTTGTCCTTTCGCTTGCTTTCTTTCTTTCTTTCTTTCTTTCTTTCTTTCTTTCTTTCTTTCTCTTTCTTTCTTTCTTTCTTCTTTCTTTTTTTTTTTTAAAGATTTTATTTATTTATTTGAGAGAGAGAAAGAGATTACAAGCAGAGGGATCTGCAGAGGGAGAGGGAGAAGCAGACTCTCCGTGCAGCAGGAAGCTCAGACACAGGGCTGGATCCCAGGATCAGGGATCATGACCTGAGCCAAGGCAGATGCTTAACCGACTGAGCCATCCAGGTGCTCAAGACCTTTCACTTCCATGTTGAAATGTAACCTCTGTCTTCATTGCTGTCATTCTAGAAGGGCAGTGGTGTATAGGGGAAAACATATATGATTGTCAGCCAGAGCACGTACGTCCCAGTCCAGGCATTACATTTCATTAGCTTTGTATCTTTAGGAAACTGGTTTATCTTTCTACACTTTTCCCTCATCTGCCAAATAAATCTAATCCAGCTATGTTGTAAGAATCAAATGAGAATAGCGGATTCTTTCTGAAGTGCTAAGCACTCTGAAATCACAGGGCAATTTAACCATCCACAATTATTGCTTGCTTACAGTAAAACGTTTATATAATACTGTCCATGTTTCAGCCATCTTATGCTTACTTTCAGCTAAATACTCTTTCTTGTCTTTTTTTTTTTTCTAGGACTATTCTATCACTGATCTTAAAAAACAAAACAAAACAAAACAAAACAAAACAAAACAAAACAAAACAAAAAACAGAACTTGTACTCCAGTGCCTACCATAGTGCTTATGCATAGTAAACTCAAATATTTATTGAATGAATAATAAGACATGTAAGCAGAGATTTAATAATAGCATTGACAGAATACAACTAAAAACACGTATCAGTACTAAGTATATACATTTTGGTGGGACGTGAAGTATACTGAAAACAGGGAGAAAATCTGTAGATCAGTGTTATTTACGTGAGGCAACCCTGTGTGAACACAGGCCAGCAGCAGCAACAGCCCCAGGGAGCTTGTTGGAATTCACATTCCTGGCCCCACTCCAGACAGACTGAGTCAGAAGCCCTAGGGCACAGGAATCTGAGTTTTAGCAGGGCTTTCAGGGGATTCTGTTGTTCACTTAAATGGGGAGGCCCTGACTCAGATCTTCCCATTCCAGTTACTCTTATTTACTAAATTAAATTAATTTAATTAATTAATTTCTAGTTTTATTGAAATATCATTGACATATAACATTGTATAACTTTAAGATGTACAACATAATGATTTCATATTCATACATATATTGTAAAATGATTACCACAATAGGGTGGTATTAGTTAACACATCCATCAACTCACATAGTATAACTTATTTTTTATTTTTATTTTTTTGTGGTCCAGTTATTCTTCTGTATGCAAAATGTAGTCTTCATTTTAGTAATAAAAAGCATAGTTTTAATGGCAATTTAATAATATTGATCGTATAATAATATTAGAATATTTTTACTCCCTCCTTTCTGTAGTCTAATACTCATGGGTCCTGAGTAACCCAAATAAAATAATTTTACTCTTTTTCTCAAAACCCTCCAGAAGCTTCCTGTTCTCACTTGGAGCAAGATCCAAAGTGCTTACTGTGATCTACAAGTTCCTTCTGATTTGGCTCCCGGCTGCTGCTTAGATGACTCTCTACTAATCTCATCTCTGATGCCTCTTTTTCAGCCACCTTGTCCTCCTCCTTATTTCTTGAATGTCCCAAACATGTTCCCATCCCAAAGTTTTGGGACTTGACAGCTCCTTTGCTGTCCTCCTGACCTTTGCCTGATTGGTTCTTTCTTTTAGACTCTGATGGAATGCCAGTGTACCAGTAAGGCTTCCCTGACCACCCTCCCTAACCAGACCCCCTTTCCCATTGATCGCCATCTGGCATACTTGCCCCATTTGCTCCCCAAGACAATGTAAGCTATATGAGAGAGGAGCCTCTGTCTTTAGGCAGATGTTATTTCTCCAGAACCTAGAACTGGACAGCCATACGGGAGGTTATCAATACGTTTTTGTTAAATGAAAGAATAAAGTATTTACTGTGTACCCACCCTCCAACACTTGCTTAATTAATGATACCTCAGATTTGCTAGGTCAAAATTTTGTAGGTGCTGTTCTATAACCTAAGTTCTCAAACTCCAATGCCCAAGCTGAGCCACATAAGTTTGGGGGGACAAAAATAGTGTACTTTGTGATGCTGCCTTAGGGATTCCAGTGTGCAGCCTTGGTCAAGACTCTCAATGTCAGTCGCTTACTTACCCACACTACCCACATGGTAGAGCACTCAGTGACAGTGGTCAAGACATGAAGTATGGGAATATGGGGGTGGTCAATATAATACTAACAGTGTGGATTAGACAGTGTTCTTCAGTGAAACAGAACCCATAGGATGTGTATATACACACATATCAATCAGTCGGCCAATCAATTGATAGATAAATAAAAAGATATTTACTGTAAGGAATTGATTCACATGGTTATGGAGGCTGGTAAGTCCAAAATATGCAGAGCCGATGGCTGATGCCCAGTCCAAGTCCAAAGGCTGGAAGCTGCTCTAGAACCAGGAGGAGTCTATGTTCCAGTTTGAGGACTGTCAGGCAGAAGAATTCTCTTATTTGGGAGAGGATTACTTTTGTTCTACTTAGGCCTTCACTGATTGGATGAGGCCCATTCACCCGGGGGAGGACAGGCTGCTTTACTCAGTCTACTGATTTAAATATTAATCTCATCCCCAAACACTTTCACAGACACACCTAGAATTATGTTTGAGCAAATATCTGGGCACCCTCATAAATTTGGCACTTAGAAATAACCATTACATCGTCACACATATCATCACTGGACTTTGTGCTTCTAGGGCCGTTTTCATTCATTTTAATTCCATGACTATATTATTCATAGTCAGACATCAACACAAAAGTTTTATTTAGTATGATTGCCAGGTTTTGGATCTCCTTTGTAATAGCTCTACAGAGTCTCTCCTACATGTCCAGTCAAAATATTGACTATTAACCTTTGGCCAAGCACAACTTCCTCTCTGGATGTGTTTGCTCCACTATAAATGTCCTATAAAGCTAAAAAAGAAACATAATTATTTAACTCCCAAGAATAATTTTTAAAAAGATCATGCAAAAAACATCTCCACATGAATCACATTAAATTTTGATATTTCCTTTTTCTTTTTCTTTTTTTTAATTTCCTTTTGAATTAAAGACTAGATTCATAGGTTTCACCTTTTACCCAGAAATAAGTGGAAAAAGTTTGAAATGGAAGAACAAAGCCTTTGGATGAAGGCAGTGCTCACTGGGGATATGGGTACTGGTGTGGAGAATGAAGGCAAAAGGAAATGTAGATAAAATTCAATTTCCTTACAACTTGCAGCCCATTGACAAAGAATATGACATTCCTCCAGGAACTCCCAACTCTCTTAATGCTTTGCTAGAGGGAAAAATAACCTTAGCTTGACAATAGCCAGGCCTCCAGGATCCTGCAAGTCTTCTTTAACATATGAAAATCCTTTTGGAAACTTCATCTCTGTCCCTCCTAACTTAGAAGTATATAATCAATGGCTCCTCACAATCCCAGAGCAGATCTTTTGCTCATGGGTCCTGTCCCTGTGCTATAGTAAAAAGAACTTTTTGCACCAAAAATATCTCATGAGGGACCTGAGTGGCTCAGAGGTTAAGCGTCTGCCTTTGGCTTAGGTTGTGATCCTGGGGTCCTGGGACTGAGTCCCACATGGGCTCCCCTCAGGAAGCCTGCTTCTCCCTCTATGTCTCTTCCTCTCTGTGTCTCTCATGAATAAATAAATAAAAAATATTAAAAGAAAGAAAAAGTCTTGTGAATTCTTCCTTGACCATTTGCTCCTGGCCCATATCACATCAGGTGTCAGGTGGCCCCTACCTCCTGAACTTTCCCTATTTGGCTCCTTAGCCACCAAAATGAAGGCTAAAAACTTAGAAGGACATAAGCCCATAAACCATGAGTGAATGAAGGATGGTTTCAGTCTGTCCTTCATCAGAAGAATGGATGAGTGGCCACAGAGCAGATGGTGACTGAAGGAAAGGTGGCAGAACAGATGCCAGAACTGGAAGGGTTGGTGGAGGGACTGCTGATAAGGATAGGCCAGCCCTGCTCCAAGTCTCAGGAATGGCTTAGAAGGGGAGCCAGCAAGTATAGAGGAAGGCTGGGCCTAAGAACAGAGGAGTACCTGGAGTGGGTGTAGTAACTGGAGACTTGATTCTCCCCCTCCCCTGCTCTGTTCCATAAACACTCTTTCCCACAATGGCATGAGAAGTTTAATATCTCATGAGAGTGAGTCTCATTGGGCCCAAACTCACTAGGCTTAACACAGGGTGGGGTGCGGATGTGTTGAAGAAATTTGGGGAAATGAGAGATTCTATAGGTCAATGGGGAAATGTTCATACTCTTCTCCCCATGGGCTCCTGGCATTCATTCCCTTCCGGGTGGGGCACTGGGGGACTCCTCCCTGAAGAAACCCGACAGACTCAGGGAAAATGCCTGAGATAAGGGAGTTTTGAGGCTCCAGATCCTCAGCTGATTCATCTTCAAGGAAGCCCACTCCTTCTAAGTCCTGCTCAGTGGGCAAGAGGTTTCAAGCAGTTTTTCAGTGTCTCATTCTTAAGTATGAATTGACAGCCAATATCAGTGATAAAGTCATGAAGTCAATGATTTAGAAAAAAAGAAAATAGGAAAAAAAAACACACGAAGGAACTCAGTGGGAAAATTATAATGAAGATGCTAGAATCAAACAGTAAAATTATACTTAATACTTTCAGAGAAATAAGAGGTGATCAAAGATTTTATTTATTTATTTATTTATTTATTTATTTATTTATTATTTATTTGAGGGGGGACAGAGTGTGAGCAAGAGGAAGAGGGATAGAAAATCTGAAGCAGAATCTGTGCTGAGTGCAGAGCTCAATGTGGGGCTCAGTCTCACAACCCTGAGATCATGCCCTGAACCAAAACCAAGAGTCAGATGCTTTACTGACTGAGTCACCCAGCCTCTCCAAGAAATGGTATTTTATTCACATAAAAATATTAGAAGAAACAAAGAGGAAATAAGAAAGAACTCTGGATAATATGATGTGAGAACTCAAACTAAAAACTCAGTTGAAAATTCAGAAGGTGGAGTGGAGAAAGTCAACCAGAAGAAATGAAAATAAGATGGTAAAACAGTGAAAGCTGGGAGAGGAAAGGTAAGAAAATAAGAAAAGTAGTCTGTGAATTCCAATGTTTTATAAAGAATTTCTTTAAACAGAATTTTTCTCTAGGAGAGAGTGTTGTGCCCAAGATTGCGAATCCAAGAAACCACCAAGGAGCCAACACCCATGCAAGCGCACGAGGGTTTATTAGCAAGCTTAAGCTTGGATCCAAGTATACCTGACACAGCGGAGCAGGGACTTGGACCTCGAAGTGGGTTACAGCTGGATTTTTTATGGACTAGTTTAGGGGATTTTCAGAAGGGGTGGAGGAATTTCTCAAGTTCTCTTTACATTCTGATATGGGGCTTTCAAGGGCATTTAGCTCTGTTCTCATTCTATTGGACTTTCTGTCACGGGCTTGGGCTCTGTTGTCTTTCTGATATGAGATTCTCTGTGGAGGGCAATTCTGAGCTCTGTTGTCTTTCTGATATGGGATTCCCTGCCAAGGACATTCTGCAGTTTTTCCTGTAAAGATCAGCTCTTATTCACAGGGGCCTAAGATGGCTGTACTTGTGCTAATGCTAAACTTGAGGTGGAATGGCCTTGATTTTTCTTGGCCTCCACAAGAGAAAAATCTTTTCTGTAAGCAAGTTTTTCTCTTTTTCCAAATTGAAGAAAATTAGTTTTGGGGTTGGCCTAGCATTTCCTCCCACTAATCTATCTCCCAAAGATGGTGGGTAACAAAGGAAAGAGTCTAAATGTATTATAAAATTAAAATAAATGTTTAAAGCAAAGACAGAAGATCAGAATGCTCTGATACTTCTGAAGATCACATTGGAATTGAAAGAGACAATGGAGACATACCATCTAAACTACAAAGGACAATAATTCTAACCCATGAGGGCAGACACAACTCCATACAAGGGAGTTCTCAAAAAGCTTAGCCACTCAAATACACTTTCAAAAAAAAAGGAAGGTCTTCTCCCAGTATGAAGGTATACGTCAGAATAGAGTAAGATTCAGGTTCTGGAAAACAGGTGATGTGACACAGATAAGAGAGCAATGAAAGTCCCAGTGAGACACTTGAGCAGCAGAGCTGGGTGTCCAGTTCCTATTGGAGCTTAAGAACAGGGCCCTCCCTGGGAAAAAGAAAACAAACTGATAAACTACTAGATGCACTGGACTACATAGAAAATCGTGTTCAGAATGTTTAAGTGATACTGTTGGGAAGCTGAAGAATTAATGATTAGGAAACAAACTGAGGATTGCTGGAGGGGAGGTAGGTGGGAGAATGGGATAATTGGGTGATGGACATTAAGTAGGGTATGTGACACCGTGATAAGCACTGGGTGTTTTACACAACTGATAAGTTATTGAACACTACATCTGAAACTAAAAAAAATTAATAATAGGGACAAATTAAGCTGATGGAAAAAAAACAGTCAATAAAATTGTATAGGAAAGAAAATATATTTATAGTATTCTGATTGGCTCAGCAGTGAAAAAATACTCACAGAAGGTCAATAGAAGTATTTACACATGAAGTTAATGATGAAACATTTCAATGTGTTTGTATTAGGAGGAAAGCAGGAAAAAAAATAGGATAGCCAGGATAGAGACTAAATCTCCATCCATCACATTCATATGTCAGCAGACCATAGCTAAATAAATAAAAAAAGCATTTTAGACAATCCTGAAAACTGGAAATATAGAGGTAAGTGTTGAGGGAATAGTTAAATGAATTGAATGTAGTTGGTTTTGAGAAAGATACCCAGGAGTGAAGAAGAGAAGGGGGCAGGGGTGAAAGATTGGATGTTTTAATGTGTAAATGCCTCACTTCAATAGTTCAAAAATTAATTTAAAAATTTTTTAGAAGATCATATTTATTTATTTGACACAGAGAGAGCCCACAAGCAGAGGGAGCAGCAGGCAGGGGGACGGGAGAAGCAGGCTCCCCACTGAGCAGGGAGGGCTAGGCAGCTCCATCCTAGGGTGCCAGGATCCTGACTTGAGCAAAGGCACAAGTTAACCCACTGAGCCACCCAGGCGGCCCCCAAAGTTAATTTTAAGTAGATACGGGTTTCAGTGGAAGTATAATTTCTTATATTTTTAAAATAATTTTCCTGTATCTTCTATATTTTCTTTTTTTAATAATAAATTTATTTTTTATTGGTGTTCAATTTGCCAACATACAGAATAACACCCAGGGCTCATCCGGTCAAGTGCCCCCCTAGGTGCCCGTCACCCATTCACCCCCACCCCCCGCCCACCTCCCCTTCCACCACCCCTAGTTCGTTTCCCAGAGTTAGGAGTCTTCATGTTCTGTCTCCCTTTCTGATATTTCCCACACATTTCTTCTCCCTTCCCTTCTATTCCCTTTCACTATTATTTATATTCCCCAAATGAATGAGAACATATAATGTTTGTCCTTCTCCGACTGACTTATTTCACTCAGCATAATACCCTCCAGTTCCATCCATGTTGAAGCTAATGGTGGGTATTTGTCGTTTCTAATAGCTGAGTAATATTCCATTGTATACATAGACCACATCTTCTTTATCCATTCATCTTTCGTTGGACACCGAGGCTCCTTCCACAGTTTGGCTATTGTGGACATTGCTGCTAGAAACATCGGGATGCAGGTGTCCAGGCCTTTCACTGCATCTGTATCTTTGGGGTAAATCCCCAGCAGTGCAGTTGCTGGGTCGTAGGGCAGGTCTATTTTTAACTCTTGGAGGAACCTCCACACAGTTTTCCAGAGTGGCTGCACCAGTTCACATTCCCACCAACAGTGCAAGAGGGTTCCCTTTTCTCCGCATCCTCTCCAACATTTGTGGTTTCCTGCCTTGTTAATGTTCCCCATTCTCACTGGTGTGAGGTGGTATCTCATTGTGGTTTGGATTTGTATTTCCCTGATGGCAAGTGATGCAGAGCATTTTCTCATGTGCATGTTGGCCATATTTTCTATAATTTCTCAAAATTAGGAATCTATGTTTAAAATACTCTTCACACTGGTTTTGTAGTCTTCTGTGTGTATCACTCCTGAAATCAGCAGTGATCAGATGCCATGCTCCATTGAGGACTGTATGAGGAAGATTTAACAGAGGGCTCCTTCCTAAGGAGTGGGCTGGGTGTGGGCAGCCCAGGGCTATCCCCAGACTAGAGGGAAAGTTGTGCACAGCCAATAGCGAGCATTAAGGAGACCTGGGATCAAAGGGAGGACCCTACTTGCAGGCTGGGCGGGACCAGGAGTAAAAATTCCGCTTTCTCTTCGGTCTCCAGCTCTGGCTCAGGAGCCCTGGGTGGGGGGTGGGAGGGTAGTGCAGGGCTGGAGGAAGGGTGGAGAAGCAGCACTGGAAGGAGCACAGGAAGTTACCCACATGACAAGTGTGAAAAACCATGGACTGCTACCAACCCATGCAACCAGCTCAGGAACTGCTTGCAGGTGCAAGGGTCCCCAGCTTAGCCCCATGAGTGCTATTTGAATCCGGACTGTGACATCTGTGACATCTGCAACATCTGTCTTCTTCCCTGGCTCTTACCTCTTCCAGCTCAGTCCAGGTCTCCAGACTTTAGTCCCTGGGCAATTGGCTTCAAATTCTGAATTTATGGAGGCTGTTTGCCTTCTTCTCTGCTAATCTCTTGTTGTGGGCTGCATCGCTGATCCTGATCTACTTGCCCACAGACAGGCAGCCTGAAAGGATGCCACAGTGTAGGATCAAACCCTCGCCCTGAGTGCCAGCTCCGTGACAGAGGGAAACTCTTAACGTCTGTGTCTCATTGTCTTTTATGAACTGGGGAGAATGCTTCCTATGTTTTCTATGAGGGTTAAATAAAGAAGTTTATGTAAAGCAACGAGTACAATGCTCCACAGTGAGTGCCATTTCCTCTTGTTTCACACAGCGTTACAAGTTATTAAGAGAATGTTTCATGAGGTTGGGGTGGGTAGACGTGATGAACTCCAGGAACCAAGGGAGAAAGTTTCATGGCAGAGAAACTTCCAGACTTTTTAGAAAGGAGTCAAAGAAAACACTGTGAGAAGTGAGGCCTGGATTATTTTACATTACAGTCCAGGTAATGGAATAACCACTGTGCAAATTTTGGTTTCCTCATTTTAAGAATAGGACTAATCATGATAGCACCTATCTATTTGGGTTGCCATAACAACGAATGTGCTAGTACATGGAAAGTGCTTAGAGCAAGGCTGGACCCACATAATAACTAATGTCAATTATTTTCAGGGGGTTTCCTGAGCCTTTGAAACTTTCCCATGCTTGTTACTTTCCAAATCTCTTGTTGCCTTTTGGTAAATTAGTAGTAAAAGCCCAAATAACACAGTGTGTTTCTCTTTTCTAAGAAAGCAAGGAGAATGGGAACTGGAAAGATAAGAACAGTCTCTTAGGCAATCTTAAGAGAGGAAGAATGTTCCTTGAGAAAGGCAATATGGAGAAAGGAAGGAAAGAAAGTCCATTTTTAGAGGTTCCAGAAAAAACTTTGTGGGTTCCATCTAGGTGGCCTACCTGACTGGAGGTCCTGGTATAATTTTCTGACTCAAGAAAATGAACTGCCCATGTGCAGTCTCCCACTGGCACGCAATTGTCTTGTGCATTTCCAACATCCTTCTACAACTAGTTCTATGCCTTGTACCTTAATGCAGTGGGCTAGCTCAGTAATAGGTCTTCAGCCAAACAAGCGGGGCATTTCATCCATTAGGCTTACCATTTGGGTATTATCTCTGCCATTCTCAGACTTCTTTGAGGATGTGTTTCCATCTATCCATTGTTCATTTATCTCTTTGGTCCTTTCGAACAATGTGCACCCTTGGCTGGGGTGATGCATAGTCTATAATCATGTTGGTGAACATGTTCACTATATATTTAGCCTCACCTGTTAATTATCAAGTAGAATTCAACATAAAGAGAAAGTGAGGTGCCTGCAAAATGTTCACAGAACCTTCCAATTGTCTGGGGCTGGGCAGCCCAGGTGGCTCAGCGGTTTAGCGCCACCTTCAGCTCAGGGCATGATCCTGGAGGCCCGGGATCAAGTCCCACGTTGGGCTCCCTGCATGGAGCCTGCTTCTCCCTCTGCCTGTGTCTCTGCCTCTCATTCTCTCTCTCTCTCCTCTCTGTGTATTCTAATGAGTGAATAAATAAAATCTTAAAAAAAAAAAAAAGACCCAGTTGTCTGGAGCTTTTCCTGTCTTTCAGTTCTCCCATTTATATTAGTGTAGAAACTTTCATTCAGCAAATATTTATTGAGCATCTACTATACAGCAGCTACTGTAAGTCTTAGGAGAGAGGCTCTAAAGATAGAGATGCCCCCATCCTCCCAGGGCTTACTATCATATTTGTAAAAATAGCTGTAAGTTCATGTAAAGGAGGATAGTCTTTCAACTACCAAGACACTAGTAAATTATTTGAAGAGTCTTCTTAAATCAGATCCAGACAGTGGACTGTGATTTTTCCAACCTTTTATTTGGCTCCCTTAGAGATCCACTGGGATTGTGACACAGCAGTCTGTATTAATTTTGTGAGGAATAGCCAAAACATTTTTTCCTTAAAAGCATTTATGTTTACCACAGTGGTGATGAGAAGATGGTGACAAAAATATCTCATTGGGATGGTGATCAATTATGATTTTCTGAGTTTTTCAGAATGAGATCCAGAATCTTAAAAATCAAATTGTTCTTTGTCATTAGATCTTCTTTTCACATTACTTATGTATTAATGTGCATTATGTATTATTTCAAATAGTAGAATAGATATAGCCACAATCTAAGAAGTACATAGTCAGGGCCTGGAAATATTGTGGTTTTCAAATTGAAACAGCTGTGAATAATATAGGTACTTGCTTCTGGGGTGAGTAAACTGTATTCAGCTACTTAATCCTATTATCAAAGTGAGTTAACAAAATGCAATTTAAATAGTACCAGTGCAGAGCTGCAAGCAGAGATCTGAATAATGAATGTGTGGTATAGATCATCTGGCATCTCCGGCTTTAAGCAAATATCTATTGGTTTCAGACTTTCTAACGTACATATGCTTGTGAGCACATGTGCATGTGTGTGTATGTGTTCATTCAACATTAAATATATCCCTGACATTTGACTAGTTTTTCCTTTTTCATCTCTGTTGAAAGAATGTGAATCCTATTCCAACAGCGAACCCCTTTTAGTAAACTAGTACTTAAATTTGTCATAATTTTCAGGAAGAAAAATGAAATGATGTGCATAGATTGGGTATTGATTCTATACCAACATCTTTGTCATAAAAATTTATTATTATTGACTCATAGGATAATATTTAAAGACACATCAGACATGCAGTTTTTGACTCTAGAAAAAAGGAGGAATGACAATGTCAAAATGAAAAGGAATAATGATAATTAGAGGGCAGTCCTGGTGGCGCAGCGGTTTGGCGCCACCTGCAGCCCAGGGTGTGATCCTGGAGACCCAGGATCGAGTCCCACATCGGGCTTCCTGCATGGAGCCTGCTTCTCCCTCTGCCTGTGTCTCTGCCTCTCTCTTCGCTCTCTCTGAATGAATATTTAAATAAATCTTTAAAAAAATAATGATAATTAGAATATAATAAAGAGATTAATACATTTTATAAGAGCTCAAAAATCACAGTCAGAAGTACAATTTATGGAGAAACAAAAGATTTGATCTAGAAAAAAATCTAAACAATAAAACTTATTTTCCATATAATCCTGTTACAGTCATAATTAACCTTGTTCCAAAACTAAAAATAAATCAATACTATTAAAGGGTGTTTGGACACAAAGAGCTCTTTTCTAGGGAAATAAATATGCCTGATTTTCAACACACTTAAAATAGAATTAAATTTTCAGTGAACTTACTGTGTAACTTAGCACTAATTTATCAAAAAGTTTGATGTTAAATTGGCATCCTCAAGTCATATACTTTTTATTTTTAAATTAAAAATTAGAAAGTATACAGGAATAAGATAAAAATCAGATAGTAACTAATTCAGACAGATTTTTGCCATTATCACTAACATCTATAATATGAAAATGACCAAAAATGTCTTTACAAAGTTCAGGATAAAAAGGTTTTAAATTGCTATGTGGTGCTAGAGTTAGTACTGAAATCATTTGTATGAAAAAGTGGTCTCAAATCATGTAAATAATGCATGGGGTATCTTTCCAGTAGATGTTACATTTTCTGAATACAAATGACAATTTGTAAATGTGATTCCTCTGTTTTCTATAATACTTTTGGTTTCTAATAGCACTCTTGTCTACTCAAGCTATATTTGCTATGTTGGGATTATTTCCATAATGCTGCGGTGTAGTATGAACTTTGGGCTTCTTTGGCATTAACCTTGGGAAGGATTCTCTTTAACTCTGCTATGTGAAGCCATGATTGAATTTTTGAAATTTCTTCTGGAAATGAATCCTTCGAGCTGAGTCTATGCAGTATTAAGTAAAAGGATTATCTGGAAATTATCCAATTTGGAGTGAATAAAGATAACAGGCTTAGATAATATAAGTCTCGAGGTAAATATTTGCAGTATGACTTAGTTAATGTCCATATTCTAGATTAATCTGACAAGTTTCATGTCAGCCCAGAAACCTCAAATCTTGGAACTTGACTTGGGATTCTTGTTTCTTAAATGTTTTCGATTCCTCCTAAGCTGCCTCAATACTCAGCCAGATGTTTCAGGGTCTTATAGAGGAAATGTACTGAGGAGTGGATCTTTTTAAGGAGACAAGATTCCAGCTGAGGCAGGAACTGACGCTGCACTGGGCAAGCTCAGGGAAGGTGATCTGGAGCTCAGGAGGGGCCAGGGCTTTCTGTGGCTTGGGCCACCTCCCTCCCGGGAGACTGGCAGCCTCTCTCAGGGTGCAGCGGGGCGGGGAGGGGTTCAGATGTAGGTGTGTGTGTGTACCCCTTGTCTCTGTTCCCTTATCACTGTCTTCTTTTCCTAACTGACCTCTGCATTCCTCCTCCTCCCACTGCCACCAACCGGAGACATATTTAGCATGTGTCAATGTTTTGTGTCTTTTCACTACTTTCCTTTTTTTCTTTTTAAAGATTTTATTTATTTATAAGAGAGAGAGATTGAGAGAGAGAGAGAGAGCATAAGTGGGAACAGAGGCAGAGGGAGAGGGAGAAGCAGACTCCCCAGTGAGCAGGGAGCCTGATGCCTGCCTGGGCTCTATCCCAGGACTGGAGATGGTGACTTGAGCCAAAGGTAGATGCCTAATGGATTGAGCTACGCAGACACCCTTTTTCACCACTTTCTAATCCAATTTTAAAATTAAAACTTGAATTCACGAGTCCCATTTCCTCTCTGGATGGTTGATCAATAATCTTTGAGAACTAGATTTCTGTCCTTTTCTTCTGCTTCATCTTCATGCTGTTTGAACAGCAAAACTTTCTTCCCTTCCACAAAGCTAACTGTCTGTCCTGCAAGTCAGTTGTGTGATCAGTGCCTCTCATTGCTTTTCACTCTTACTTGTATTGGATGTGGATATTCAACCTACCTGGTTGTGATGAGTTGTCAATTCGAGTCATCTGGGAATCATAGTTGACATTTGCCTTCCTCACTGTTTGTGTTGTACCGATGGCTAACCACAGTCCCTTCTCATCATCTGAACCCACCCTTCTGTGCATCTCAACTGATGCTGTGTGGCTCTGACCCATAATTTCCTTCTGGATTGACCCACAGCAGCCTCCTCTGTTTGTCCACCCTTTGAATTTCCTCTGAGTCCCAACACATTTGCTGTGATGCTGGTGCAATACATGAGCTTTCTGAAACTCATACCTTCTGCTATTCTTCTGTCTGAAATTCTTCAATGGCTCCCAACTAGACAAATTCTAAGATCCTTACATGACATCTGAAACCCTTGAGGGCTGAATTCCTGCCTGCATCTGGCACAGCTGCCAGTCACATTCCATGCTGGACTCCACTGCTCCCAGGCTTCACTGCAGGCTACAATGTCCTTTGCCCTACTCACAGGGACCCTCCTGCTTGGAAGCCCCTGGCCCTGTCACTGGGAAACCTTCCATGATACCCTTACTCTGTCCCTCTATTGTACCTAACATAACATTTTCTGGTATCACATCACAGATGTGTGATGTGTTTTGTGTGTACACACTAGAGTACATCATTTTTGACTCGTCTGATTTTCCTACTAGAGTCTAGACAAGGAGCCCTATGTACACAGATTATATATTTTTATATTGTATTTGTTTTTGCATATTTAATGCATAGTAAATCCTCAAATTTTTGTGAATTAATAATATATTAGTGAAAATCCGAGGTCAAAATACATTCCCCACTATTTTTTCCTCAAGTCATATCATTATGAGCCATTTTTTTGAGTAACTGCAATGATCTACATATCACATATTTCCAAAAAATTTTGAGTTAATCTAACAAAATCCACAGTGTATCATTATGGAAGCTTAAACAGTTAGGAAATATACAGCACATAATGGCTTGGTATAGATAATGCTATCTTGACTGCTAGAGAAGACAAATGAAAAAGCAAAAAATAAAAACACAAAAACAAAAACATTACCCACAACTGGGTGTTATAGCTTAGCTATTAAAGAAAAAAAGCCATTACTACTGACTCTGGATTTGGTTTCTGACTTCTAAAAACTTAAATACTAAATAGTTTTTTAACACCTAACATGTTTTTGTTTGTTTGTTTGTTTGTTTGTTTTTCTACTGAGCGTATTTCCCATTCTTCCATCAAACAAGGATTGTATGAAGATCCTGGTCAGGATTATCTTGGCCTTTGGATTCCATTAGGGTCATATTTAGAACTTGGCTAGAGCAAAATCTGGCTCCTGCACACCCCTCCCTGACCAGCATTCTGTTTGGCAAAGCCTGCCAGGTGCCTGATTGCACAGAGAAATGGGATGGGATCACTCGGTGTGACAGTCAGGAGAGATTTCACAGATCACAAGTGTTTGGAGAGACAAGTCAAAACCGAGCCATGGAAATGTGGCCTGCCATCTTCCCACTAAATGGGGGTGGCTTGCCAAGCAGGAGTCCAAGGTCACATGGCAGCACTGTTCTTTTGGACAATAGCCCAATAAAAAGAAATGCCTCGAGGTATGCTATTGGTGTATATGATTTTTTGGAAAAAAAAAATCTAAACTTCGTTCTTTACCTGGTTAGCTAGCAAGCACAGGGAAATTGGAGTTTAACATGACTTGGTGGATAATAAGCCTTTAAGTAATGACATTTTTACAGTCCGTCCTCAAAGGAGTACAATGCCAACTTTGTTGTGAGGCAGATGGTGGGGAAAAAGGTGGATGTGAATCTGATCATTTAGCAGGCAAATTAATTTATGTGACAATAACCAGCCTCCAAATTGGGTTTATTGACTCATTACATTTTCTCCCTATGAAATTTAGTAAAATGCCAAACTCTACATTTTAAAGGAGCTGAAGGTTATTTTCTCATTTTAAAGGGGGCACATTCAGTATTAGTTAGGATCTATATTAACAGTATTTCCACAGCTTCAAGTTCGTTGGTGATTTTTCTGTAGTATATGGATAATGTATTTGGAATAAAATTATGGTCCCCAGGCAATCTTAATCTTAAAAATAATCAATTATTAAATTGCTGGATCACTTTTTTTAGAAGCCCAAGTAATTTTCAAAACAAAAATAAAATAGACCAGTAAAACCTCAAATCATTTTGCTAAGTGAAAGAAAAGAAGGGAAAGGAGAATGTGGTGAAAATTTTAATGTCATTTTTAGCTACTCTGAATTAGAAGGGTCTGCTTACTACTTAAAGTTTGTCTCATTTGATCGTTAAGGCTAACTTAATGAAGAGGAAGGACTTTTATTACAAAAAATCAAGAAAAGAAACAGAAACACAGACATTATTGATTAAACTGTACAGTTGAGTGTGCAATAAATTCTTATAACCCATATATTAGAATTGCTGGCTGAGTCCTTGCAGGACAATATCAGGTATACGTGGACTTTCCGAGGCCGGCCCATTTAGCATGCCACCTTGTTGCATTGACAACAGTTGACGCCTCTTTGGACAGGTGTCTGCTTTACTACACCAGGGTTTACCTAGTCTCCAGGCTTCTGGACCTGCTCCTCTTGACCCCTTCAAAGCCACATCTTCTCAAGACTTTCTCACTGTACATTCTGCCCATCTCTACAAGCCAAGAAAATTGGGTAGACATTTCCTTTTTGTTTGTAATACAAAAATAATTGGTATAGTAAGCATGCTTTAAATTTATTTTTTAGTAAACATATCACAAAAATACCTTCTTGTTGGCAAACCTTTGAACTGTGTAGATGGATGTAGGTGACAAGGGCATGCTTCCTTTTCCCATAGAAATGATTCAGGGAGATACCTTTGTGTTTATGAACATAGAGATGTGTATGCATGTGCTGATTGTTGCCCTATTTGTTGCTGTTGTTGTTTTTAAAAACAAATAGGCTGGTATTATAGTATTGTTCTCTGACTGGTATCATTCACAGAACTACATGGGGTTCTTGAAATGTTGGCACATCACAACAGAAGACCATAGTCTTTTCATAGCTGCCTAATATTCCAAAGTGTTAATGTATCCTATTTTATGTGTTAGGGTCTTTTTGTTTCTTCCTCTGAGATGGATAAAAGGAGACACATCTTCCCTGTTGTGGACAAAAACTTGAATTTTATCATTTTCTCACGTCTTGCCCAGAAGAACAATCTGGCAGGAGACACCAGGAAAATAAGTATTAAAAAGCATAAGGTGGACTAACATTCCTTAATTTATTTAGAAAGTGGTTTATCAAACAAATTATTTCTATAGAATGTTCTCTCCCCAGTGTGTCTCCTAAAACCCACATGCCATTGTTACCTCCTCCCGGCCCAGAGTCTCCCCGGTGGCCTGCCTAGTCCCTGTCCTTCTGCTTCGGTCCAGCCTTGAGCATAACCTCCAGACTGTTCCTTCTATAACTTGAATCCATGACGTTTTGTGCTCAAAGATCATCGGTGGCTCTCTCAGCAGTCAGATTTGGACGAATCCTGAGTCTCTGCAGTGATATCTGTGGCCCTTCACAGGCCAGTCTCAGCAGGAGTCAGGGGGATGTATGCTCTGGCCCATCTCAGCTGACTGGCTTGTCACATCACTGGTCACCTCCACAGCCCTGTCTGAGCCTCAGTTTCCTCATCCACGAGAGGAGGGTTCTGACTGCATAACCTACATGGTTATTTTCCATTGTAAGACTCTCAGCGTTTCAGCATTGATCAAAGAGCTGAGAAATTCTGTCTCCTATGCCAACTCTCAGATCAGCAGTATATTTCATCCTCACTCCAGCACAGTTTAAGATCTTTTGAAGGATTTTGCTTCCGTTTTAAACATATGAGTATTGATGTTTATTGAAATCTGAAAGCCGGATGGGACCCAGCTCATTTTCGCATTCTGGCACCACTTGCAGCTAGTGACATGAGGTGCTTTTGCCAGCAAGGCCTGTTTTAATCAAAAGCTTTCATCTGAAATGCAATTCACAATTTCTGGGTGGTAAAGAATAATTCCCCATGGGATGAATGTACAAAGCTGTAATGCTGAGCACTTTAAATACTTTCGATAGGAGGTAAAAACTGATTTCATTGAGCAAACTTGTATCAACTGCTCACTGTCCCGAGGACATGGGATGAACAGGATGAAGTTCCTGCCCTTGAATAGCTTAGAGTCAAGTAGCATGTAAGCCATGAATACTATAATATGTTAGAATATAGTGAAGGCATTACAGAAGCCTTAAAAACTCGAGGAGTTCATGGAAGGCAGAAAATTACTCTTGGCCAGGATGCAGAGGGAAACAGTCATGAATAAAGCAGATTTTGTGTTGCATAGCTTTTTTGCTTTTGTTTTGATTAGTAACTAAGTTAAGGTGCTTATGGAGGAGGGAGTTGGAACTGGGCTTTGCTCTACATATTGGTGGTGACTTCAGTTATCCTCCTCTTCCCCACTCCAGGCATGGCAGTTGGCTGAGTTTCAGTGTTAAACCTGCTGAAAAGCAGACATCGTGACTCCCCTGGAGCATACGTCCCGAGTCTTAGCTGTGGGAAAGCCCGAGTGGCAGAGTTTCAAACAGAGGTGAGAGACCTGTAGACACCATTCTTTGTAACTCAGGACCAATCTAGCCGTATCCAGTAAAAGTTTTTGCTACCACAGTTGAGGTTTAAGCAGTGATAATCATGCATTCTCCAGACCTTTCTCAAGTTCAGAACCAATGGACAAGTAGATGCAGAAATCAGACAGGTGGTCAAAATGATATTTTCTGTCCTACTGATGCACCTTAGGGAGAGCATGCACATGGCATCCAGCCAGTAACCTCACACCTCCGCTCTCTCACCTGCCTCCCGAGCTGGAGGCCTTCCCTGGCAGGCTGGAGGGTGATACATGAATGAGGGAACACAGGCTGCGTGCCTGGAGGTCAGGTAGTTGCCTTCAGGGAAGGAAAGGGGCAAGCAATGCAGACAAGCTCAGTCCCCTCTCCGAATTCCCCAATCTGAGAAGCCATGCCTCCCCCTGGGATACTGAGTATGGGATAGAGGCGGAGTCCACAAGGATCAAGGGTGTTCCGGTCAAAGTGATCAGTGGAAATCTCCAAGGCATGAGGAACATTCCCTTGGGTTTCATTGTCTACAATAGGCTGTGGCTTGATCTCTGGATGGAGGAAATCAGCGGTTTAATGTTTCATCATGGACCTTGCTCTAGCTCTCATGAGATGGGTGTTCTGACACCCAGCTGTGCCCGCATCACTCCAGGTTACCTCACCTGTACCTGCACAGTTACTCACTGCACCCCTTAATGCCCCAGAACGGTGTCACTGCACCTCTTTATGCTCCAGAATGGTTCTGAGGCTGATAATTCCCTTCTGATTGTGTTCTCTGGGCAGGCCCTGCGGAGTAGGAGAGTGTGGATCTCCAGACATTATACAACATCACTCAAATACCAACTGAAAGTGCATCCTTCTATAACACCAGCAAATAGAAATGCTCCCAATTTGCCCATGGTGAACTCCTGTATATTAATAGATTTCCAGGGAGAAAGTAGAAACCCAAAATGATCCTCCCCAGTTTTTATTCCTCTCAGCCTCGCCAAAAAGTCTTCATTGTGATTCCTGGTGGCAGCTGTAGCCTGGGCTGTCTCTGCCAACCACACTTCCTTCAGGACTTCAGAAGTCCAACTGAGGTAATGCAAGCCTGTAATTGCTTCATCTTCTAGAGAATCCAGAGGGCTAATAGGACATGTACCTCATGACTAGCTCCACTCCTGTCAAATGCTTATATATGAGTATGCATGCACACCCATGCACTATGCACACACATAGACACAAACATGTGCACACACACATATGCATACAAGGCACAATAAGCATACACAAATATTTGTACCCACACATACGTGTACATACCTAACAGATACTTACATAAGCAAATCATCATTGGTATCACGGTTAACTGAGGCAAAATCATGTCCCCCGAACCCAGCAACTCATGCGGTGTGGAACCACACTGTTGGCACCCAGTGCAAAGATGGGGTGATGACTGATGGAAGAAGGGTAATCTAGACTTTTTTGGTTTCAACTGCACCACAATGTCAGTTAGTAAGCACCACTGTATGGACTTAGGTTTAATTGGAAAAACTCATTCAGCAAGCTGGGGAAAGCTCATCTACGCATAGTGCTTCCTCACAAACTTCATTGCAAAAATTAGAAATTTGCATAAGCTGCAGCTACAGTCCCAAAGCTTTACTGATGTGCATTTCTTTCCCACACAGCATAATCAAACCTCTATTTCAACTGTCCCTTTTTCCCCAAGTGACCTTGACCTCCTAGGATTGAGCTGAGGGCAGAACTCTGACAAATGACACAGTGTCTGCAACTCCTGTGCCACTATCACGACCTCTTGTTGTTGGGACTGCAATGACTTCTTCCTCAGGCAGGTGTTCCTACAACTGTGTGTTTACTTCCCTTACAGAATCACTTTTGGTGGATAAAGGACCTGAGCTGGTGTTGTTAAACATGAGCCCTGAGGTTCCTATAGAGGACTATACCTTGTCATGGGCTCTTGCTCACGACATTTGTGGTTTTTATCTTTTGAATTTTCCAGGCATTGAATATCTTGTGATTCTTTAATAACAGTATAAATACTTCTTTCTTTCTTTCTCCTCTTCTCCTCTTGTATTTTATTTTTATTGTTTCCTTGATATTTCTGTTTTTGTTTATTGAGGTGAAATCAGTATACAACATCATATAAACTTCAGGTATACAACATCATAACTTCACATTTGTATACACTACCCGGTGATCATCACCATAAGTCCAGTTAACAACTGTCACTATACAACTGAGCCCTTTCACCTATTTCTCACCCTGAACGCCCCCTCTGGTTATCACCAATCTAATCTCTATATTTCTTTTTTTTTTTTTTAAAGATTTTACTTATTTATTCATGAGAGAGAGAGAGAGAGAGAGAGAGGGAGAGGCAGAAACCCAGGCAGAGGGAGAAACAGGCTCCACACAGGGAGCCTGATGCAGGACTCGATCCCGGGACTCCAGGATCATGCCCTGGGCTGAAGGCAGGCACTAAACCGCTGAGCCACCCAGGCATCCCTAATCTCTATATTTCTTAATTTTGTTTTTTTTTCTTTGTTCATTTGTTTTATTTTTTGGATTCTACACATAGATGAGATCATATGGTATTTGTCTTTCTTTGTCTGACTTATTTCACATAAGATCCTCAAGTTCCAACCATGTTGTCACAAATGGCAAAATTTCATTTTTTTATGGCTGAGTAGCATTCCATCGTGTATCTCTTTCTCTTTCTCCTTTCATTCTCCATCCCACATCTCTCTATCTGTTCATCCAGCAATGGACACTTTGGTTGTTTTCATATCTTGACTATTGTAAATATGATGCAGTGAATATAGGGGTGCATATATCTTTTAAAATTAGTAGTTTTGTATTTTTTGAATAAATAAGCAAAAGTGAAATAGCTGGATTATATGATAGTTCTATTTTTTAATTTTGAGGGATCTCCATGCCATCTTCTATAGTGGCTGCACCAATTTACTTCTCATCAACAGTGCCCAAGGGTTCCCTTTTCTCTGCATCATGGCCAATACATGTTTTTCTTGTCTTTTTGAAACTCCATTCATAGAGGTGTGAGGTGATATCTTATTGTGGCTTTGAATTGTATTTCCCTGATAATGATGTTGTGCACCTTTTATGTGCCTTTTAGCCCTCTGTGTCTTCCTTATAAAAATGTTTCAAGTCCTCTGCCCATTTTTATTATTTTTTATTTTTTATTGGAGTTCAATTTGCCAACATATAGCATAACACCCAGTGCTCATCCCATCAAGTGCCTCCCTCAGTGCCCATCACCCAGTCACCCCCACCCCCCGCCCACCTCCCTTTCCACCATCCCTTGTTCGTTTCCCAGAGTTAGGAGTCTCTCATGTTCTGTCTCCCTCCCTGATATTTCCCACTCATTTTTTCTCCTTTCCCCTTTATTCCCTTTCACTATTTTTTATATTCCCCAAATGAATGAGACCATATACTGTTTGTCCTTCTCCGATTGACTTATTTCACTCAGCATAATACCCTCCAGTTCCATCCACGTCGAAGCAAATGGTGGGTATTTGTCGTTTCTAATGGCTGAGGAATATTCCATTGTATACATAGACCACATCTTCTTTATCCATTCATCTTTCGATGGACACCGAGGCTCCTTCCACGGTTTGGCTATTGTGGACATTGCTGCTAGAAACATCGGGGTGCAGGTGTCCCGGCGTTTCATTGCATCTGAATCTTTGGGGTAAATCCCCAACAGTGCAATTGCTGGGTCGTAGAGCAGGTCTATTTTTAACTCTTTGAGGAACCTCCACACAGTTTTCCAGAGTGGCTGCACCAGTTCACATTCCCACCAAAAGTGCAAGAGGGTTCCCCTTTCTCCACATCCTCTCCAACATTTGCTGTTTCCTGCCTTGTTAATGTTCCCCATATTCACTGGTGTGAGGTGATATATCATTGTGGTTTTGATTTGTATTTCCCTGATGCTCTGCCCATTTTTTAACTGAATTTTTTTTCTTGTTGAGTTGTATGAGTTCTTTGCATATTTTGAATATTAACCCCTCATCAGACATATGATTTGGAAATGTCTTCTCTTATTCAGTAAGTTGCCATTTTGTTTCATTTATGGTTTTCTTTGCTGTGCAGAAGATTTTTGGTTCGATATAGTCCCATTTGTTTACTTTTGCTTCAGTGTCCTTTGCCTTAGGAGTCATATCCAAAAAAAGGAAATGACTATGACCAATGTTAAGTAGCTCACTGCCTGTGTTTTCTTCTAAGAATCTTATGGTTTCAGATTTTGCATCCAAGTGTTTAATTCATTTTGAGTTTATTTCTGTATACAGTGGAATTTATGTGTATAATAGTGTTCATTCTTTTGCATGTGGCTGCCCAGTTTTCCTAATACCATTTATTGAAAAGACTATCTTTTTCCCATTGTATATCTTTGGCTCCTTTGTTATAAATACATTTAACATATGCATGTGAATTTATTTCTGGGCTCTCTTCTGTTCCATTGATCTAAATGTCTGTTTCTGTTTTTAGGACAATACCAAACTGTTCTGATTACTATAGTTTTGTGGGATAGTTTGAAAATAGGGAGCATGACACCTTCAGCTTTGTTCTTTCTCAAAATAACTTTGGCTCCTTGGCATCTTTTGTGGTACCATACAAGTTTTAGAATTCTTTGTTCTAGTTCTGTGAAAAATTCCATTGGGATTTGGTATGGATTCCATTGAATATGTATATTGCTTCAGGTAATATGGATATTTAATAATGTTAATTATTCCAGTAAATGAGCATGAGATACCTTTCCATTTATTTCTGTCTTCTTTAATTTCTTTTATTAATGTTTTGTAGTTTTTAGTGTACAAGTCTTTCACCTCCTTGGTTAAATTTATTCCTAGGTATTTTTTGGATGCAATTATAAATAGAATTGTTTTCTTAATTTCTCTTTTTGATAGGTTATTAGTATATAGAAATGAAACAGATTTCTTTATATTAATTTTGTATCCTTCAATGTTACTGAATTTACTTTTTAGTTCTAATAGTTTTTTGATGGTGTTTTTAAGGTTTTCTCTATATAGAACTCTGTTATCTGCAAATAGTGACAGTTTTACGTTTTTCTTCCTCGTTTGGATGCCTTTTATTTTCTTTTCTTGCCTAATTGCTATGGTTAGGCTTTCCAATACTATGTTGAATAAAAGTGGTGAGAGTGGGCATACTTGCCTTGTTCATGATTTTAGAGGAAAAACTTTCAGCTTTTCACTGTTGAGTATAATGTTAGCAGAGGACTTGTCATATACGGCCTTGATTTATTGTAATATATTCCCTCTATCTTTCCTTTGTTTAGAATTTTTATCATAAGTGAATGTTAAATCATGTCAAATGCTTTTTTTTTGTTTGTTTTTGTATCTATGGAGGTGATTATATGAAATTTATCCATTTTTTTTTCCTTAAGTAGGCTCCACACCCAGTGTGGAGCCCAATGTGGCGCTTGGACTCATGACCCTGACTGAGTTGGATACTTAACCGACTGAGCCACCCAGGTACCTCTATCCTTTGTTTGTTAATATGGTGTATCACATTGGTTGATATATGGATGATGAACCATCCTTGCATCTCTGGAATAAATCCCATTTATTCATGGTGTATAATCCTTTTAATGTATTGTTGAATTTGGTTTGCGAAAATTTTGTTGAGGGTTTTTGCATCTATGTTCAGTAGGGACATTAGCTTGTAACTTTCTTTTGTTTGTGTGTGTCTTTGCCTGGTTTTGGTACCAGGTTAATGCTAGCCTTGTAAAATGAATTTGGAAGCACTTTCTTCTCTTCAATTTTTGAAAGAATGTGAGGATGTTTGGTATTAAATTTTCTTTGGATGTTTGGTAGGATTGTCTGGTTCCTGAACTTCTGTCTGGAAGTTGATTTTTTTTATTTGATTACTGATTCAATCTCCTTGCTAATAATATTTCTTCAAATAGGTTTTCTGCCCCTTTCTCTCTCTTTTTTCCTACTGGAATTTCTGTAATGCAGAAATTATTATTATTCCTCTTGATGTTGTCCAAAATGTTCCATAAGCTATTTTAACTGTTCAAAATTCTTTTGTCTTTTTGCTGCTTTGTCTGTGTGAGTTCTATTGCCCTTTCTTTCATCTTGCTGATTCATTCCTCTGCTTCATCCAGTCTGCTGTTGAACCCCTCTAGTATATTTTTCAGATAAGTTACTACATTCTTTAGCTCTGTGACTTCTGTTTGCTACTTTCTTAGGTTTTCTGTCTCTTTGTTGAAGTTCTCACTGTGTTCACTATCTTTCCCTTGAGTTCACTAAGCTCCTTTATGACCATTACTTAGAATTCTTTATCAGGTACATTACTTACCTTTGTTTCATTAAGGTTTTTTTTTTTTTTTTTTGAGGTTTTATCTTGTTTGGAGCATATTTTCCTATTCTCTTATTTTGCTCGATTCTCTGTATTTGTTTCTATATATTAGGTTAAATAGCTACCTCTTCCAATCTTGAGGGCATGGTTTTGTATAGGAGATGAAGTTTGTTATTTAACATTGCCATAGCTTTTGTTTTTTTATCAGACCTTTGTGATTATCTGAGTAGCCTGATTTGTTCTTCATAGATCCCAGTTGATGAAGATGTGCCAAAACCTGCCAGTGTTCCAAAGGCAGAGATCTCAGACAGTGCCTAATTAAGCCAGATCCTCATGCAGCAGCTTTTAAGGTATGCAAATATATACAGTCTGGTAGACCTAAAATTGTGGCTTCCAGATGAGGAGTTCTGGAGGTGTCCTTTGGGCAACAGTTACAAATATCATTCCTTTAAATGGATGTATAAATCCTTTCTGATAGGTTTCAGCAAGCTGTGATGAGACCAAGGAAGGGTACTATATAATGTTTTTCTATGTTCCTGGGGGACACCCCTGTAGCTTTTGGATATGTGGCAAACCTGAAGCCTGATCCTTAGGATGAAGCTGAGGAACAAGAAGTCTTATTGCATGTGAAGATGAGGGATATGTTTCAGTCTGCTGTTTGTGCAGTTCCCTGGGGGTGGTAACCAGCCAAAGATTGTCTCTCCAATTATATCAGACCCATGGCACACAGAAACACAATCCCTCCTGGCCACCAGTGCCAGGTGCTTAGGGGGCATCTCCTGTATGGATTGCACATGCTTGCTAGCTGTGGTGGGGTGAACTATGGCATGTGAGGGCAAGGTACTCCTACTACAGCTAGCAGCCTATGTGGCAGGAGAGGGTGCAAAAATGGGACTTGCCAACACTAGCAACAATAAGGCAGATGGCGAGCACAAAAATTATGCCCACCAGTACCTCCATCCCAAGGGAGTCCCAACAGGTACCTGCCTCTCCAGCAAATGCTTTGAGATTAATAAATGAGTATCCTCTGCATACATTCTTGGTGACTTACAAATTGTTGCTTTTGTGCTGAAACCTGAGGTGACTGTGCACAAGCCTTTTAGAGTGTATTTTCTGTTTCCTACAACCCTGTGGTTCTCCTGGCAGTAAGCACTGTTGATTTTCAAGGCCAGATTCTGTGAGGGCTTGTCTCTTTGGTGTAGGTCCCAGGGTTGGGATACCTGAAGTGGAGTATAAACCCTTCACTTTTCAGGGGTAAGCTCCATATTATGAGATCTCTCCCAATTGTGGATTTCTGCATCTGGAGTGGGATTTCTTGCTAGACCACATCTCCACCTCTCCTACCTATCTTGATGTGACTCTCTTATCTTTTTTTGTGGTTTCAGGTCCTTTCCAGAGGGAATTGTTCCTTATGTAGCTGTAGATTTATTTTGTTTGTGGGAGGATTGAGTTCAGGATCTCTTTCTTCCTTTCTTTTTTCCTTCCTTCCTTCCTTCCTTCCTTCCTTCCTTCCTTCCTTCCTTTCCTTTTTTAAAGATTTTATTTATTCAAGAGAGAAAGAGAGTGAGAATGAGTGGGGGAAAGGGTAGAGGGAGAAGGAGAAGCAGACTCTCCACCAAACAGGATGCCCAATGCAGGGCTCAATCCCAGGACCCGGAGATCATGACCTGAGCTGAAGACAGACACTTAACCCACTGAGCCACCCAGGTGCCCCAGGATCTTTCTATAGTACCATCTTCAACCCTCCTTCTTTGGTCTTTTATGAAAAATTCTGTTGAATTTTTAGCAGCTTAACTTACTTCAAAAAAGTTGGTCCCTTTCCTTTCCTATTATATGTGAGGCTGGACCATTTTATTAGGAATAGAGTGTTTCACTTCTTTTACTTTTTTAATTATTTCATTACCTACAATTTCCCATATGTTCTTGATTTTACCTCATTGGAAAAAACTGATGTCAAGGAATTATAGATCTACCAGAAACATTAATTATTTAAACATATTGAGTTTACTAACCTGTGCTGATAATCTCCCTAGGTGATTTGCAAGACTTTTCAGCACCAGACTTTTCAGTAAACCAGTGATTCCTAGAGTGTGGTTCCCAGACCAGCATCAGCATCCCCTAAGAACTTGCTAGAAATATAAATTACTGGGCCCTACCCCATACCTACTGAATTAGTACTTCTGCGGAGGTGGGGCCAACATCTGTACTCAAACAAGCCCTCCAGGTGCTGTTATACTCAATGTTTTAGTTCAGGCAATTATAAGAAAAATACCACAGACAGACTGCCTTGCTTAAGCAACAGAAATCTAGGGGATCCCTGGGTGGCGCAGCAGTTTGGCGCCTGCCTTTGGCCCAGGGCGCGATCCTGGAGACCCGGGATCGAATCCCACATCGGGCTCCCGGTGCATGGAGCCTGCTTCTCCCTCTGCCTGTGTCTCTGCCTCTCTCTCTCTCTGTGTGTGACTATCATAAATAAATAAATAAATAAATAAATAAATAAATAAATAAATAAATAAATAAAAAGGCAACAGAAATCTATTTCTCACAGTCAGGAGGCTAGAAAGTCCAAGATCAAGGTGTCAGCTGATTCAGTTCCTAGTTAGAGCTCTCTTACTGGTTTGCAGATGGTTACCTTCTAGCTGTGTCCTCATTTGAAGAAGAGAAGTCACCTTTCAGAGTCTCTAGAGCTGGCTCTGACCCAGCCAGTTCTAGTGGTTTATACAGAATAATCCACTGGTCTCAAGACAGATTGACTGAGAGAGGTATTCATTTGTTTTAGCCCTTCTCTTCCCATCTCTGCCAACCACTTATTTTTTTTTCTGTCTCCATAGTTATACTTTTTCTACAATGTTATATAGTTAGAATCATACAGTATGTAGCCTTTTGAGATTGACTTCCTCCACTTGGTAATATACATGATTCCTTCATGCATTTTCATGGCTTGGTAGCTCATTTCTTTTTAGGACTGAATAGTATTCCATTGCCTGGATATATTAGAGTTTATTTATCCATTCCTCTACTAGTGTTACACTCATTTTACAGTTAAGAAAGCTGGGGCACAGAATATTAACAACTTACTCAATGTTACATATTTAGTGGGAGACAGAGGAAGGGTTTGGACTGGGACAGTCTACTTGTGAAGTCATGCTCATCACCAAAAGAGACATGCTCATTCCCTGTTACCTACTTCTGGAAGCATCTCTATTCTTTTTTCTCAACAAAGTTACTAAGGCCTTGGAAACTCTAGTCTTTTGAGCCAAGTTAACTCATAAAAATAACTCATATGCAGACTTGTTTGAAATTATATTCTCGAAAACTTGAAAACTCTATATAACTTCTTTAGTGCTAAATAGATTTCCCTAAAAAGTTGACAGAACATCTCACAAAAGGTTGCCACACTCTGATGGCCACTCAGGACTAGGCATGTTCCCAGGCACCTAACTGAAGGCATGCAGTGCTTAAATACCATAAGTATTGGTGGATGATGACTATGTGATAGAATTTTGGCATTTCTCCTTATGAGCTAATAAGAAATTAACAGCCCTGAGTTTCAGTTTTCTAAAAAGGCAGAAAAAAAAAAAGGAAAAAAAGAAAGGAGGGAAGAAAGGAAGGAAAGAAGGAAGGAAGGAGGGGAAGATGGAAGGAAAGAAAGGAGGAAGGAAGGAAGGAAGGAAGAAAGAAAGAAAGAAAGAAAGAAAGAAAGAAAGAAAGAAAGACATATATTTTCTCTTAAACTTGTGAGGATGAAATGAACAGGTAAGATGAGCCTTGTAAGAAGGTGCCCAACCCAGATTGCTTTTTTCCCTTCACTCAGAGACTGAATGGCCCTGCTGGATCTTGTGACATTGCTCCCAGGACAGTCATGTGCTGGGATTTCTCTTCTCTTATATCAGGCCTAAAGCTCACAATTGAGCCCCAGGAGCTGCTAGAGCATGAATTATTTCAGAATTCCTTAAGCCACAGATTTTTTCCCCCCAAAGATTTTACTTATTTATTCCTGAGAGACTCAGAGAGAGGGGCAGAGACACTGGCAGAGGGAGAAGCAGGTCCCCTGCAGGAGGTCTGATGTGGGACTCTATCCCAGGACCCCAGGATCATGCCCTAAGCCAAAGGCAGATGCTCAACCACTGAGTCACCAGGCATTTCAAGCCACAGAGGTAGGTTCCATGGTAATAAGTTCCCAAGCCATAGAGATTAAGAGTGTTAGATAGATGCCCAGGATATAACATGATTTCCTTAAATACATTATTTATAACATTCAATTTCTACATTTATAAAAATTAAAATAATATATATTTATATGTATAAAAAGGACTAGAATCTTTCTACTTAAATTTGAGTCCAACTGAAGAAAGCAGTATGAAGGCAAAGGGCAGACTCTTGGTACCTCTTAACCTCACTGAAGGACTCAGTTTGTTCTTGGAGATGAAAGTGTGACCTGGACCTTAGGGCCCCATGTGCCTAATGATCTTGCCTGTTACTTGAAGTGCTTTTAGTCTGGTGGTAGGGTCCTTGAAACTGTTAGCTGCTAGCAGAGCAGGGTTTACATTATTAACAGATGCCAAAGCCACTTTAGGAATGCCATAAGACATGTTGAAGTCTAAACTTTGCAGCCTTAGAAAATCAAGGTGAGTATTTTCTTTTCAGCTGAATAGCCAATAATTTATTTCTCTTCCTGTAAATACTTAGCAGATTCTTAGAGTCCGCTAGCATAGTTCACATTGAATCAGAATTGAAAACAAAGATGAAAATCACTGTTTTGATTTAAAATAAAAGGGCTTTTCCCAGAGAATGGCACCATGTATGAGTGCCCTGCCTCTGTTCCCTGGCTTTACAGAAATGTTATGTAATTGTTCTAAGCTGAGCTGTGTCCCCCTAAATTCATATGTTGAAGACCTAATCCTCTGTTCCTGAGAATGTGACTGTATTTGGAGACAGTGTCTTTAAAGAGGTAATTAAGTTAAAATGAGATCATAAGGATGGACCCTAATCCAACATAACTGGTGGCCTTACAAAAAAGGAAAAATTTGGACACAGAGAAAGGCATCAGACATGTGCACACACATGGAAGACCTGTGAAGACACAGAGAGAAGACAGCCATCTGCAAGCCAAGGAGAGGCTTCCAGAGAAACCCTGCTGACACCTTGATCTCAGACTTTCAGCTTCCGCAACTGTGAGATATAAATTCCTATTGCTTAAATCACCCAGGCTGTGGTATTTTGTTAGGGCAGCCCTCGAAGACTACGCAATAACATTTACATTTGATTTTTCGCTGCTGTTCTGAGTGAACAATAGGTAGTGAATCATTTACCCTGATTAACCTCACAGTCTCCCTTTTTCTAGGAAACTAAGGAGAAAATGTGTTAGATATGTCTCTGAATCCTTTTCTCCTATCAAGTGTTATATTTTTGAGACTAGCAATGGATAAGTCATAGCTCTGGGTCATTTCCAAGGTTTAAAAGAAAATCTACTACGATTCATCTGTAGTTCTTCAAAAAAATAAACATTACATATACATTCCACTAAATTAGAGAGTGAAACAATTTAATAATTGGAAGGACCACTTCCAACTTATTGAAGAAAAACTCTACAGAGAAAGTATTTTAAAAATCTTAGTGAAATATATTCCAGGATAAAACCAACCAGTGTTCATAAATTGGAATGTAAATTCACTTTGCTTCAATTTCTGCAATTGCTTCTGACAAGATAACTTTACAAGAGTTTTTAATATACACTTAAATGACTATTTCAGCTTCCAGACTAGATTACAATCAGAACTGGCCATACTTCAAAACTCATTCTTTCTGTTGGAATGTTGAGAAGTGCCTGCGTCATAAAACAACAATGCTATCTTTCTGCTGGCTGAGGTTGGCTGTAACCAGGATACCCTGTGATTCAAAAAGCCTAAATATGGCCCAAACAAGTAGTGACTATTTTCCATACTCATGTTATAATTGTTATATGCATTTATAAAAATAACCAGATGGTACAGTCATTAGTTATCTGAATATCTAGTGAATGATAAAAGAAGTCTATTTTTTTTAGAGATAATTAAGAGTGATACCCTAAAAGCTTCCTTTAATGTACATCCACCTGCATATGTCAGAAATTTTTAATAGTTTTATACAGACTGATTTTAAAGGAATTTTTATTGTAACTTTTGATTGCCTGCTTTTGAAAAAGTAAAAATAAAAACCCATTGTAGCTAATAGCAATTATGACAAAAAGATTTTAGTTGGCCTGAGGTGCAAAAGAAAAAGGAAAAATATGTGTCCATGTTTCAGCCAAAGAATGTGACCTGAACTTTTGATTCTAATTCTTAGTCAGCATATTTTCAGACTTCTTGTTAAGTAATGAAAATAAAGGTCAATGAACAAATAAATGTTAAAGCATATAAGAACAAAATGTGTCTATATTGGCTGATATCTTAAGCTGGATTCAAGATACATGGGTGTTTCTTAAATTATCCTCAAGACTTCATGTTATGTCTGAAATATCTAATAACAAAAAAATGCCTTTCCAGCATTTTAAAAATTTCCTTCTTTTGTGGATGATGACTCTTAGGTCTATCAATCTGTGTGGTGAGTCCCTATGGCTGGAGAAGTTAAAGGGAAGCCTGGTTGGCCCATCCTCAGAGCAGGCAATTGGAAGAAGCAGCCTGGCCATGTGCCCATGACTTTTTTTCTCTTTGTGCACCATATTTAAATGTAGTAAGCCATTTTCTTGCCTTAAAAGGCACAGAATAGGAATCAAAATGATTTTTTGATGATGAGAATCCCATAATACTTCAGGGAGCTCCTGTGGGATTTTAGAAGTTTAAAAGAGGGAGTCTTTTGATACTGAAGTAGAAAAAAGCAGAGAAGAGCCACTGTCAGGAAGTACCTATCACTATTTGTTGGCAAAGACAGCTTATTGTTTTTAGAATGTAAGAAACAAAACAGGGTTAAGATGGGAAATGAAGTAGCTGCTTAATAGATATAGTATATGAGAAACATCTGGGTAGAGAAGCCCTAAATTTAAAGCCCTATCATATACACACAAAAATATTTAAATTTTGTTATTCCATAATTATAAAAAAATATATACCAGACAATGTGAATAATACCAGAACTTCAACCTATTTAGGTTGAATCTAGTGGTTTCCAATTGAGTTGTCCATTCTTTTTGCCTTCAGCCAACTTATTTATTATTCATTTGATATAGTGATATTATATTGATATCATATTGATGGTAAACCAACCTTGCATTACTGGGATGAATCCCACTTGATCATGGTGTATAATGTTTTTTATGGTTCTAAATTCAGCTGGCTAGTATTTTGTTGAGGATTTTTGCATCCATATTCATAAGATATATTTGTTTGTAGTTTTTTTTAATGATGTTTATAGTTTTCTTAGACATCTTATGATGTCTGCCTGGTTTTGGTATCAGAGTAGTCACTAGCCTCATAGAATGATTTGGGAAATGTTCCCTCCCCCAGGATGAAGGATTATGAAGAATTAGTATTAATTTTTAAACATTTGGTAGAATTTACTAATGACACTATCTGGGCTTACGTATTTCTTTCAACATAGCTTTTTTTTTGTTACTAATTTAATCTCTTTACTTGATATAGGTCTATTCAGGTTTTCTATTTCTTCTTGAGTAAGTTTCAGTAGTTTTTGTCTTTCTAGGAAAGACATATGTTTTATTTAATTATCTAATTTATTGACAAAATTGTTCATATTATTCCTTATAATCCTCTTTATTTTTGTAAGGCTGGAAGTAATGCCCCTATTTCATTTCTGACTCAGTATTTTTGTGTTTTTTTGTTTGTTTTTTTGTTTAAAGATTATTTATTTATTTATTCATGAGAGACAGTGAGAGAGAGAGAAAGAGGCAGAGACACAGACAGAGGGAGAAGCAGGTTCCATGCATGGAGCCCAATGTGGAACTTGATCCCAGGACTCCAGGATTATTCCCTGGGTGGAAGGTAGGCCCGAAACATCTTCCTGGGTGCCTGAAAGAGCAGGCCTATTGGGAAGAAGGAAATGATTCAGAGATCTAAACAGATTTATGAGCAGCTTTCAGAAGTGCAGAGAAAGAGAAGAGGAGAAGAGGAGATTGGAATATAAGTTATACTGGCTGCGAGCTCAGGTATTCAAGAAGAAAGTGACCAATCAACTCTTGGGGAGAAAAGTTCCCTGGAACTGATATAAGATTATTTTCCTCAGAATCTTAGAATTATATTTTATCAACCTGAAGAAGCACAATCCTTACTTCTATGAGTCTGGTTTAATAAAACTTAACTCGTTGTCCATGTGTAATTTAGAAGTAGTAACCTGAAGAGTCTGAGACCAATTGGTGATTAAGATTATTAATGGTTTGGTAGCAGTACTTTGTCCACAGTGGCCTTGCCCACGGGAATGTTTGTCACAATTACATCACTTCTGAACTCTAGCCACAAATGAGTCCCTTTTTGTATGTGCTTTTTGTTTTTTTTTTGACTGGGCTGAGCCACCCAGGCATCCCGGTATTTTTGTGTTTTTGAATCTGCAGTGTATCTCCTATAGACAGCATGTAGTTAAATTTAAAAAAAAATCTAGTGAAACAATCTCTGTCTTTTGATTAGATTAATCCGTTCACATTTTAATGTTACTATTGATGTAGTTGGATTTATGTGTGCCACTTTATTTTATTTTTAAGTGTCTCATGTCTTTTCTGTTCCTTTTACTACCTAGCTATGTTCTTTTGCATTAAGTGAATATTTTCTAATAAACATTTTGATTTAAAAAAAAGTTTTACTATTTTTTGAATTATTTCCTTAGTGGTTGCTCTAGGCCTTCTGATATACATCTTAATTTATAAATCAGTTTCATATTATACTAACTTATTTCTAATGAGATATAGAAATGCTGCTCCTATATAGCTTTATTACTTTTTTTCTGTTTTTTTGTGGCACTATTGTTATGCATATTGCATCCATAAATGTTACAAACTCCACAACATATGGTTACAAATAATCACTTGCACAATTTTATATCTTTTAAAGAACTGAGACAGGAAAGGGGAGTAAGTATATATTTATAGCTTTTGTAATATTAACCTTATTTTTTCCCATTGCTGATTCTCTTCATTTGTTCCCAGAGTTTTGAGTTATCATCTGTGGTCATCTCTCTCTCTCTTTTTTTTTTCGTATATTTTTTTTATTAGAGTTCGATTTGCCAACATATAGTATAACACCCAGTGCTCATCCTGTCAAGTGCTCCCCTCAGTGCCTGTCACCCAGTCACCCCAATCCCCACCCACTTCCCTTTCCACCACCTCTTGTTCATTTCCCAGAGTTAGGTGTCTCTCATGTTCTGTCACCCTCACTGACATTTCCCACTCATTTTCTCTCCTTTTCCCTTTATTCCCTTTCATTATTTTTTATATTCCCCAAATGAATGAGACCATAAAATGTTTGTCCTTCTCTGATTGACTTATTTCACTCAGCATAATATCCTCCAGTTCCATCCACGTCGAAGCAAATGGGGGGTATTTCTTATTTCTAATGGCTGAGTAATATTCCATTGTATACATATATGTGGTCATCTCTCTAGCCTAATGCAGTTTTGCTTCCATCCTTCTCTTTTGTGTCATTTTGGGAAAATATTTGGATTGGTTGTAGGTCCAACAATACAATACAATCATATATATATATATATGATTGTATATATGTATATACATATATATATGTATATATATATACACATACACACACACATACACATATATATATAGTTTTATATAATTGATTTTTTAGAACAGTTAAGAGAAGAAAGGAGAAGAAATATGAATTTACACTGTCTTAAGATCGATAGTAACCTTTACCAGAGCCCTTGTTTTTCATGTGAATTCAAATTACTGTTACTTGCTCTCAGTCTGAAGAACTTTCTTAAGTATTCTTATAAGATAGGTCTGCTATCAACAAATTATTTCTATATTTATTTATATAGGAATATCTATATTTTGCTTCCAATTCTAAAAGATAACTTTGCTGGATATAGAATTCTTTGCTGACTTTCTTTCTCTTTGAGCACTTTGAAACTGTTTCCCATTTTTTTCCTGACCTCTATTGTTTCTGATGAGAAGTCTGCTATAATCTTATCAGGGTTCCCTTCTGAGTAAAACTTTGTTTACCTCTTGCCAATTGGCAGAGTCACTTCTGGTCTTCTTAGCTTGTTTCTCCAGGGAAAAATCTCAACCTTATGAGACATGGTGGGCTGAGAGACATCTGGGTCCCAGTATTTTCAGTCTGCACCCAAAGTAGAGCCTCCATTCCACAAATGAGGACTGTGTTAAAGAAGAGTCCCCATATCTTTGCTGTACCCTTCTGTAACTTAGCTTCTGCCCCAGGTTGCTGAGACCAGGAAGACAAATGCTGACATCCTACCCTTCCAAGGAGGTAACTTAGTCCTCCTAGTGGGTTTCTAGGGAAAGAGAGAACCCTGTATTCTTGGTTACCTGCATCTGGAATGGAATTCTGTTTCAATGGAAAGAGAGAAAGGAAGAAGAAATGGGCCATGGTTTATATGCGATAGACTCCTGCTGTTCTTATCAAGTTTTAGTAGGTTTTTTGAATAAATGTTCCTTCACTTACTGTTTCACCTTAGGACTATTTCCAGAGATTTAAATGGTTGTCTTTTTATAATTTTCACCAGTTCCACTGTGGAGTGGGTCTGTGGAGTTTTTCACATTTCCATGCCCAAAATGCATCTCTTATTCACATCCCCTTAAGTCTCATGTTTTACTGAGTCTCTTATGAAGGATTATAGATTATTTTAGACCACTGTCATGGACTTAATTGTGTTTCCCAACCCCAAATTCATATGTTGAACTTTTAATTCCCAGTACTCCACAATGTGACTCTATTTGGAAACAAGATCTTTTGAGAGATAATTAAATTAAAATAATGTCATATAGTTAGGGCTCTAATGCAATATGACCTTTGTCTTTATAAAGAAAAAAGGAAACACCAAGAACGCACATACACAAAGGAAAGACCATGTGAGGAATGGCAAGAAGGAGCCGTCTACAAGCCAAGGAGAGAGGCTTCAGCAGAGACCAAACCTGCTGACACCTTGATCTTGGACTTTCAGCCTCCAGAACTGTCAGGAAATACATTTCTGATGTGTAAGCTACCCAGTCTGTGGAATTTTGTTATAGCAAACTAATATAATGACTGTGATAATTTGGCCTTTTTACATTAATATTTTCTTCCATTATTGGTGGGCCAACATCTTTCCATTTCCTCTTATTACCAACAAAGCCAAATCAAACAAAATAAGACAAATTGTGGCAGTTTTTCCCCAACCTGCAGTGGAAATGGTGAGTTGCTGAAGTGGTGAGAAGCATTTCTACTTTCAGATGGTCTTCTGCATCTTTTGGGGCTAACTCTCCAAAGAACCAAATCCACTGGACCTCTTTTCTGCAAATGTGGTGGTATTATTAAGATTTTTGAGGTTTGTTAACTCTCATCATTAATAGTACACACACTATTTCAAAGGACTGGAAAGCAAGAGTATGAGATACTCAAAAATCCTAAGTATATTTTGATTTTCTTTCTTTCAGACTCTCTTTTCAGGATAATAAATAGTGTGAAGCTGTACCCCTTCTTTTGTAGGAGGATCTTGCAAAGTTTTAACCACTTTTAGGTTTTGATGTTATTTACATTGTCCAGTTTCAGAAAACAAGGTGTTGCTTCCTGCTTCTTTCTGCCATTATTTCATTCTGCCTTCTTGTTTTAGAGGAACCTCTCAAATAAGAGAAAGATAGTGTAAATTTGGGGTTCTGTCAGCCAACTTCTTGAGACCTACCCCAAGAGACTCTGATTTTACTTGAGGCAAACCCAGAGTGTCCTAAAATTAATCTCCTGTATTTCTGGCAGTGCCCTTGTATAAGTGTCATAAGATCCCTGTCTCCTACTGTATAACCTAACATCAAGAAGTGTGTGACCTTATGAAAACACACTTCTTCTGATTGGCACCAGTAGCATAATCTATCCCTCCATGATTCAAATTTTATAATTGGAATTAATAGTCCAAGAGTGGCATTGGTGCTAAATAGCACAATTGTGCCATCTGTTTCAACACCATAGTTTTGGGGATTTCTACATAGTATATTGAAGGATTATTTTAAGAGGTGCAGTTTATGATGGAGCCTTCTAATAGTGCCTCTTTACTAAACCAATTTGATATTTATAAATGCCTAGGGGGGGAAAAGCTACTGAAATTGTATCACCACCTTCAGAAAGATTTTTAAAGGGCTTGTTTAATATTAATGTAGTGTACAATTACTTTTGAGCTCTTGCCAAGAGTGCCAGGATAATATAGGATATGAATGTCCCAGTGTGCCTGAAAATTATTTTAATTTACAAAACCCTACTCAAGCTGCTGTTTGTAGATTTAAACTTGAGGGCAGATTCTGCATAAGGAGAAGAACATTTGTAAAACTATGCAAATATGCATCAGAATGAAGCCCCAGGCTTATAGCACATTAAAACACCTGAGATCTCATGGTCCAGAGGGAGACATTATATAATATGCAAAAGGACAAGATGCTTCTGGGGGTTGCAGATTTTGCAGAAGAGTTCAACAGTGGCTACAAGAAGGGGGGCCCAAATAACTCTTCCTCATGGGGTCCTCACACGTTTGCCCTTTCTCTTGGTTCCTGTGTTACTCAATTTCTCTCTCCTGGTCTCTCTAACATTTAATTCAGCTACAAAAAAATTAGCTTTCTTTATTCTCCATATCTTTCCATATTATACCCTGAAGATTTTATCTTTTCCCTAAAAAATTTTTCCTAAACTAAAAGCCATCTATTCTGAGATGAATTATGTATCTTCTGTAGTGTTAAAACACTAAATATTTTTAGCATAGCACTATAGCATATCATCATATTCTCATGCTTAATGGAATGTTTTTGTTAAAATTATACAAAAATACAAATTACAAATTATTGCTAGACTAAAAGAGGATAGTATAACATTTAAGATATTAATAAACGAAGCTTGAATTGAAAACTCTGAACTGGAGCTAGGGTATCTTTGTTAATGATCTTTTGGTTATGCAGATAGTATTTTGCACAAGGCAACAGAAGTTCAGTTTTCCCTGAAGTCCTGCCATCTATTGACTAATTCATGCAATAAGAGTTTATTCTAACATTAATTTAAAAACAACCACCAGTGTCTTTATTTATGGAATGGAAAATAGGTACGTCCCCTTGTGTAATTAGGTAAAATTTTTAAAACTGTCCCTATGATGAGTAGATGAATATAAATTTTAGTGATAGTAATTAGTGTAATATTTTTATTAGAAATATTTTAAAACATGCAATATCAAGTGATTATATGTATTCTTATTCTCTTTCCACAGAAAAAGGAAATAGATTTTAGAGAAGTTAAGTGATATCCAAAATCACTCATAGAGAACCAAGAAAGTCAGGATTTCAATCCATGTTTGATTCTAAAGTTTATGCTTATGCCAAGTGAAAAAGCAGCCACTTAAAAGCCCTATGATTTCAATGATAGTCAAAATAGTCACTTTAAAATATATATAAACATAAAATGTATCCTTTGGAAGGCTGTGGCTTCTTATTCTGTAGCCAGGATAACTGCCATCTTGTAGTACCTGACAGACACCTTTTGAACATGGCCCACGCAGTCACCATGTTCACTGTCCTACAATGTCACATGGGGAAGAAGAAGCTCCTTCATGCAAAAATTAACAGTCTCCATTGTGGGAAGAACTGAAGAGTAAGCTTAGTTTTCAAAGATATTTTACTATTATCATTTTACTTAATTCTCATCATGAGGCAGCAAGGCAATATTATTCCTATTTCCTGTGTGAGAAAAATGTAACTTAAAGGTAAAAGAGTGAGTCACACAGCTAATGTGATAGAACTGGACTCTTAGTTCCATACTATCTACCAATCAAATGGATGAGTAACACTTGACTTTAATTCTGAATGAGAAGAAGGAACTAGTTGGTAAAATGAGAGTGGAATGTTGGGAGAGCATTTGTTACAGAGTATCTGCTGCTGTGAAACAAATGACCCCCAAACATTGCAGCTCAAAATCACAATCATTTTATGTATTCATGATTCTGTGTTTGGGGATTCAGGCAAGGCTCAGCAGATGGTTCATCCAATTCCATGTGATATCTTCAGGGATTGGAATGTCTAAGATGTTCTTTCCACTCATTTCTAGTTTCTCAGATGAGATGGTACCAATGGCTGGTTGAGACCATCCAACTTGGATGATGTGTCTAGGGCCATAGGATCTCTTTGTTGGCTGTGTTTCTCAGTTTCCTTCTGTGTAGCTTCTGGGGCTTTGGCACTCTCTGTCTTGCTCTTACTTGTTCTCCTGTTCCCTGTGATGCATCCACATGGTGTCACAGAGTTTCCTCATATGGTTTCTCCAGCAGGCTTGCCAGACTTCTTACATAGAAGCTCAGAGATTGCCAAAGTGCAAAACTAAAGGCTTCCAGAATTTGAGAGTAGTCACAAAATGAGCACAATATCTCTCCATCATACTCTTTTGACTAAATCAAGTCATAGGCCCCACCTGGACTCAAAGGGAAGTATGAATACTGGGAAATGTGGTTAAATGGAGATACCAATTCAGCAGACTACCACAGTCCACCTTCTGACCCCCAATGGAAAATTACCTGCCTGGGAAAGTACATCTTGAGGGGGTTTTAACTTGATCTCCCAACACATTTGATCATCAGTATCAGTATTATTATATCACTTATTTATACATAAGGCACTTGAATGTTCTCAACAATACCAGTGTTATACCATACTGCAGTATGGTCATGGTACAATTCAATTTTATTAGAGAAGATATCAGTAAGAATTACAGAGGTATTTGCTATGCCTTTTCAACAGAATAATCCCTTACCCATATACTAGAAATTATAATGGACAGGAATGATTACATTCGGCTATGATTTGGTCAGTTTTTGATCCCAAGTCAGTAGGGGAAAAGCCAGTTCTTCTCTCTTATTTCAAAAGTTTGTACTGAGACTGACTTCCATTGTACATTGTTATAAAGTGGGGTCCACATGCCTTCTACAGGAAGGACCCAGGTGGTGTTCAGAATATTTCCTAATTCTGCTTACTACAAGATATGTCTTATTTTGATCTGTTCTTGGGGTGAAGGCAGTCATAGAACATCAAAGTAAATTATAAGTGCTCTTAGGGAATTTTGATATTTTAAAGGTCCATCTATTTAAAACAGTTAAGAGATTCTGTTGGGCCAGGGCTAAGCCTTTCCCAATGCTGGGTTCTGGCTTTATTCAGCACTATCTGTTGAGTTTGCCTGACCACTTCACTAAAAGCCCCCTATCTTTCCAGGCTGACTGTCATCCATTACTCTTTTCCTGAGAGAGAAAACCCTTGAATTTGCTTATTCGAGTTAGTGAATCTTTTTCTTCTGAGTGCTGCTCCTCATTTAAAGCAAATTCAATTTGTCCTGGGATACCTAGACCATCACCAATGTTCCCCTAAGGCTCTTTTCCATCCTGTGGGCCAGTTTTGCTTACTCCACCATTCATTTTGTTGCCACTATGTTCTAATGGCTTAAGTGCATTAGATGCTTGTTGTATGCCCAAAAATGTTAGGTCCTCCATACTAGGATCAGGTGGATGGTAGTCACACCTAGATGTAATTTAGTCTGAGTATGCCATAAGGCCACCACAGCCTTCCTTGTCTCAGAGTGAGACCATTTCTTAGGGAATTTCAGAGCCATCATGTGATGTCTCTTGCTTAGTTCCCATCAGCCTTTCTATTCTGTTTCATAGATTTCCATACACAAAAACAAAGCTTGTATGTATTAGTGTACAGAATATTTTAGCATGTCAGGCTTGCAGTCTCTATGTTTTATTCACTACATCCATGAACTTTTCTAAGCATCTGGTCATCAAGGTTTATAGTTACATAGATTAGTCTGCCAAGACTTGTACACTATGCAGCTCAATGGCTATATGTGGAGTAGTTCCCAGAAATTCCTTGCCAGATGATACGCTTTGTAATAGATGTGACCTGAAAAATAAGAGTCAAAAGATAATGATATATTACTAGAGTCCCATTCATCTTTATTAAAAATTGGTCTAGTTCATCATATTGTATGGCCAAAACATCTTCCAGAGCCATCCCTCTCATGCTTGCAGGCTTCTATTTAATCTTGTCAGGTTCAAAAGCAGGTGTGGTCTTGGCGGTATATAGCTTTACCCTTTCAGACATCTATTATAATTGAACTAAGAGAATATCATCCCTTCCTCTGAGACCTTCTTGAGGCTGCAAAGTAATATTGGATTTCCATCGTTTCATAGCTCATTTATGCATTAATTTACCCTTGGCTAAAGTTTCTCCTTTTTTCCACTTGTCATTGATTTTTACACAAACTTTTCCAATTTTGGAAGGAACCTAGGTTCTACCACCGTGTTGGTTCTGATTGCCAGCAGCAATGCTTGTCTAGCAAGTGCCTCCCACTTAGTCTATTTCCACTGACATAGGGTAAGTTTCCACTGATATGAGGTACAGAACTAATGGACTATCTTTATCATTAGGTAATATAGCTATATTCACTGTCAACCCTAATTTTGACAGTAAGAGTGAAGGCACACACACACTTCACCACATAAAGTCCTGGCATAAATTCTGGAATTTATGGGAATTCTGGCATAAATGTTTTTCCTGGGAATTCTGGCATAAATGTTTAAAGCTAATATTCTTGCTTAAGGATCATTCCTGCTTCTAGCACCACTGTTACAGCTCTGGTCCTGGAGCTGTTGAGGTGATATGGGGGAAAATTGAGTAGCTGTGCAAGCCTAGCATACCCTCTTCCCTAGATATACCCAGAAAAGCATCAACCCAAACATGCTCTTCCATTCTGCCGTATTCAAAACCAAAGAGACTATCCCTAAATTAGCCCATTTTAGTAAAAGTTCTTCAGAAAGTGAAAATATTAGTACTTTCTTGTTTTGCCTCCCCTAACCACCAAGACTACCTTCTTAGTGATCAGAGGTTGAGGATCTGCTCCACAACAACCTTTTACTTTCATTTAAGCTATTACAGATAAAGACCAACTAAGATTACATATTGAGTTTGCTTCTCATTATTTTGCATTTCCTTCCATATCCAGTGAGTCAATTCCTTAGGAGTTGGGTCTATCTCCCTAAATTCCACTGATAAATTTTACTTCCAATAACTGGTTATGGTACAGCAGTTGTCATTCCACAGGTGACTTGGTAGCCATTCAGGCACCAGTTTTGTCATCCCCCATCCTATCACCTTGCCTTTCCCCAAACAATGCTTTCACCATATTTCAAGTGAGTTAGGGTTATTCTAGAAAATGCCACCTCTGAGTGCCCACTGTATCAAAGGTCCCCAAGACCAAACCTTACTCAATGATTTACTGGAAAGACTCAGAAAACTCAGAGGCCATTATAGTCATGGTTATGGATTACAACAGTAAACCGATATATATTAAAACCAGTAAAGGGGCAATACCCAGGAGAAATCAGATGCAAGCTCCCAGTGTCCTCTCCCAGGAGTCAATGGACAGACTTATTTCTTCCAGCAGTGATGTGTAACAATATATAGGAAGTGTTGACTACCAGGGAAGCTCACCTGGGCCTTAACAGCCACTGTTTTTACTAGATCAGTCATGTAGGCATATGGGGCCTGCATGACACACTTCAGCTACTCAGACTCTAGCATCCAGAATACAAAACCACTTCTAGGTAGAATATTCCAGGTCTTAGAGTTCATATCCCAGGAGCCAGCCAATGCCCAGTTGTGAAGACAGATATTTCCTGGGAATATGAACTGTTTGAGAAACTCAGGCCTTCTAAGCCCTTTTCTACATAGCTTGTTTTCTTCCATAGGAAGCTGGAGACCTAGAAGCCTCTTTTCATTTTGAACTGTCTCTGGTCTTTTTAGTCTAATATATTGTAAGTCCTTTGAAAAATTATCAAATTTCCAGTGTATCAAATTATAAATCTACCCTATTGAATAAAAGCCACATCCATAAATCCCTTCAAGAAATCTCTCTCTCTACTTTGAGGTGAAAGTGAGGGTAGTACGGGATAAATTAAACTTCTTAGAAGCTTTACTGCCTACCTGGGTAGTCCATTAGGTACAGTCTTACAGTACTTAAAAATGAAGCTTTTTTTGTGAACCTGAGAGTCTGTGAGGTTTCACTATAAAAATTCCTGCAGTCTTAGCAAAGTATCTTACAGAGTTTTATTCTGGGGATCACTCTCTTACTGGCAGCACTTTGGATTTTATCTTTGCTCTGGGGAAATTGATAATGTTGAGAATCTTTCACTACAAAAGACTGGGGATGAAAAATAGCTTTATTTTGGAACTCAGAAGGTCCTGGTCATTATGCATTTCCTCTAAATTTCACTTGAAAATGAAACAGTTCTTTCTTTAGCTCATTTTATTTTTTTCCTGTGGGAAAAATATTTATTATAAGCAGCTAATAGAAGCCAGTTGCATTTTGTCATGGAAATCTCCTTAGCCACATCTTTAATTTTATTAGGAATCCTTTTTGTTGTCCATTTACTGAAAGCAAGAGTTTCTTGCTATCCTGGCACAAATCAGCTGCTTATTTCCTCACTGACCTTCTAGTCTTCACTGTCTTGTGAGGCATCTGGAAGTTTGTCTCACTGCCTGGCCTTGAAGCCAATGTGGAATGGCTGAGTTTTTCCATCTTGATCTATCAGTTTCTGATGAGGATGTGTTAAAGCCACCCACCATGATGATAGTTTCGGCAGTTTTCCAAAAGATTCCATTGGGTTTTCAGAATATCTATATTTATCTCAGGGACATTTGGGGTATATAAGTTCATGATTTCATTATATCTGCTAGCATAATTGCCCCTTTTTATTACTGTGTACAATCTCACATCATCTGTCTTAATGCTTTATCCTCAAAGTCCCTCTTGTCTGGTATTAAGATCTTTATACTATCTTTTGGTTTGCCTGATATCCTCTTCCAATTCTTTATTTTTAATTCTGTTTTTATGCCTTATACCCATATTACATAACACCAAATTGCTAGATTAAAAAAATGTTTCCAGTAGTAATAATTTCTGATGAATTTGGGCATATTTTTAAGATTTTGTTTTATATTGTTTGTCATCTCTAAGGACATGCCATTTGGTATGAGACTTTAAGGATGAAAAGCATTCAGGCTTGGGACAGACACTTTGCAGGTAAAAAACAAACAAAAACAAGTTCAAAGACATGGAAGCAGGGAAAAGAGAAACTTGACATATCCAAGGACAAGAGAGATCACTGTGGCTGAAGTCTGGTATAAAAATTCTCTGGGGTGGAGGACAGGAGCCAGGTGGGGAATGGTCTTGTAGCCATGCTGAATATTGGGAGAATCTGTGTCCCAAGAAGGGAGGTTTCCATTAGGGAATACTCCCAGCTTCTTTCCATCCACAGGGGGCCAGTACATCTGCTGAATGGTGAGACTGGGAAAGGCAGCTGAACACGCCCCTTCCAAGCTCCTCTTTGTGGGGAAATAAACTTGCCTGCAGAAGGCATGTGTCATGTCTGTGCTCTGTCATGTGATGAGCTCTGCCTGCTGTTGTTATTGAGCCCATGATCATCTGGAAGTGCCACTGTCTAATCTAGGGCTGTGCTGTCAGCAGCCCTAGTTGGCTGATACTCCACTGCATTCTCTAAACAGTTTTATCAGAAGTAAAGATTGTGCTTTGCCTTCTATATGCCTGTCTTCTGGATCTATTAGGGTGTAAAGATATTATTTAATCAGCTCATTGATAACTTAGTATTTCTTTAACTGCAATGTGAAAATTTTGAGGGGTTTCAAGTCAGAGGGAAGCTGATTTATGTTCTATAAAGATCATTTTGTTTACTGAAATCAGAATGGAATGTAGAGGTCAAAAATAGAAGCTTGTTAGTAATCCAGTGAAGAAGAAAAGTGGGTTAAACTTGAGATTTGTTTAGATTGGGTGTGGGGAATGAATGATAAGACAAAGTTTATTGTAGTTCTTGGTTTTTAAGCTTAGTAATTGAGTGGAAGGTGCTGCTAGGTATGGAGGTTGGAAAGTTCTGGGAGGATAATATCTTTAGGGGCTTGGGATTTGTTGAGTTTGGAATACCCATTGGATGGTCAAGTACAGATTTCAGGTATGCAATTGAATTAGATGTGGAAACTTAGGGTTACATCAGGACTAAAGGCATAAAATTGGGAGTCATCAGTAAAAGGTGGTATTAAATGGCTTTGGATTCTGCATAGAATGTAACAAGTATTTGATACTTGTGATGGGTGTGATGGTGTAACAGTACAAGGTAGGGGAGAAAGCCAGTGGGAGTGCAGTTATCACAAGTACCAACTGCAGAAAAAGTTGCTTTATGAACTTACACATCTCACAATGGAGATAATCGGAAAGGTATTATGGCATAAAGCTTGAAAAGCAATGTCAGGAATGTTTTGTTTAATCATGAGGATGAAACGTAATCTCTGGGTTTAAAATTGCTTATTTCACTCTTTTTAAATTTATTGTTAGGGCATAATTTTATGAATGTTATTCATTTCATAAAATAAAATTTCAGAAAACAGAAAAATGTATACATCTATGCTTAAATCCAGAAAAAAATTATTTTGATACTGTTTAGCTAAAAATAATAGTTTAAAATGTGTTGAGGGAAAAATCTAAAATCTAAGAAAGCCAAAGTGTCAAATTCTACGGAAAATGTGTAATTTTTTTATATTAGGAAAAAACTTGGATTCATTTGTGAAAATCAGTACGGAAAAATTTCCTAAAGTCTTTGCTATTACAAAACTGAATTTTTTTTTAACTGTAAAAAATTAGCAACTTGATAATAATGTAAAAGGATGAACATTTTTTTTTTTTAATGATCCAAAGTGGACTAAAACCATCACAACCACTGCCAGGAAAATATCTACAAACAGATTGTCCTCCTATTATTAGATTGGCGTTAATAATTATCCAGGCTCCAAATGGTAGTTTGGAGAATTGCTGAAAGAATACTTTCAGACCAATTCTTCCATTTGAGACAATTTTGGGACTAAGAAATATGTGGAATTGAATTAAAATACTGGTAAAGCAACTTATTTTCTCTTCTCTGTTGCAAATAGAGAAGCATTCTGGTTGAATCTTGTAGTTCTAGGAAAGGGGAGAAAGGGAAGTAATTTTTGTTCAGGCCAAGGGTGGAGGGGCCCCTAATCAGTAGGTAAAGATTGAAAGGAGTTAAGAGACTAAGCCTGCCCTCAAGGAGCTCATGTAGCTACTTTACCTAGAAGCAGTTACCCAGACAGATACAATTTCTTTTCCTGGATGACATCATTGAGGCTGAGCAAGAGGGACAGGAAGTTGCCCACAGTTACCCCTGAAGATGGTGGCAGGGCTCCTGCCCATCCCAGCTAGAAGGAGCATACGATCAGAACCAGCAGAAACTGAATGTATAAGATATGTTTTATGGGTGGAAGAGCAGCAACAAGTATTTGTTATTCATTGATTCGTTCATTTAGCAAATACAGTGTACTGCCAAAGTAGCCATACTAGGCATATGGTGGGAACGGAACTCTAATTGTGGGAAGAACAGATGTGTCCTTCTCTTAAGAGTTTACATTTTAATGGGAGATAATAATTATGAAGGTAAAATGAAGCGTGGAAAATACCATGACAAGAAATGCTATGGATGTCTACACTTCACTCTCACAATTTACTACAGTAACACACAGTTGCAGCAAAATTACTGGGCCCTCTCAGTCTCTTTTGATTAACATGAATATTGATTACAAGAACTTATAGCCAACCTTGACCCAATCAATGGGCCAGTAAATGTGTAACTGATGAGTTATTTTGGGGATATATATGATTCTTCTTGCTCTGGTTCACTCTCCATAATCCCCTAATTTTGTCAGGGAACAGGGAGAATTGCTGAAACTAAACTCGGTAACTGATTTTATTTGCATGTTTGCTTAAAAAGAAAAGATATGAGGAATGCCTGGGTGGCTTAGCGATTGAACATCTGCCTTTAGCTCAGGGCATGATCCCCAGAGTCCTGGGATCAAGTCCCACATCAGGCTTCCCACAGGGAGTCTGCATCTCCCTCTGCCTGTGTCTCTGCCTGTCTCTCTCTGTGTCCCTCATGAATAAATAAAATCTTAAAAAAAAAGAGAGAGAAGATATGAAAATAAGTTTTAAACTATCTGCAAATTTCAATTATGCATGACTTTGTTGGCTTCTCTTTTTGTTTCTGAAGATGTTTATCTGCCTTTCCAATAATCTGTCTCAGTATTATTATGGAGTAAGTATGTTAACAGTCCTGATATTTTTTTTGAAAATGGAATAAGCTCAAAAGTTTTAAAGAATAATCTGGAAAGATATAAAAGAAATATAAATATATTTCAACAGTAATTTCGTTAATCAGAGATAGCCATTGGTAATATAGTTATATTTTCATATTGTTTTAAGTTTACAATTTTTTCATAAGAGTATACTAGAAAATTTTTCTAGATTAGTGCACATAATTTTAAGTTACCTTTTAATAGTTATAATATTTTATTGTATGAATGTATCATAAGTAACTTAAGTATCCTCTTATTTAACGGTGAAGATAATTCTATATTTTCCTTATAAGCAATACTGCAATTAACATACTTGCACACATCTTTTTAATTTTATGCACATGTGCACAAAACAGAGAAAATTAAACATAAATGACTTGATGAAAAGCTTTTTTCTGATATCATATCAGACATGAGGTGAGGCATGCTAAGGATTACTTAAGCTCACCAAGGTTGAGTAAAAGTATTGGCCATTTTAGGCATTGGTCATTATCAGCGTTGTTTCTGATTAACAAGGAATCTTTGAGAATAAATTAATCTTTGGCAAATCTTAGTATGAATTGTCAAGAGATGCCTGGGGAAGGAGAATGAGTGTGGGGAGGCAGAAACACTGGGATGGAAATCCGATAGGATATCATTATGGGGAGCTAATTGTAATGTCACAATAACAAATGCCAGAAATTAAAAGAGAAATGTGAACTGGAGTCTATTTTGATCCTCTTATAGCTCTAACCATTCATTGTCTTCCTACTTCCTTCATAGATCTCAATTCTGAGGTCTGTAAAAGAAGGATTCACTGATAACTTATTTGTTGCTTATTTTTAAAAATACTATTATATTTACAATAGCCAAGATATGGAAGCAACCCAAGTATCCATCCATAGATGACTGAATAAAGAAGATGGACAAAGAAGATACAGGTATAATGGTATATTACTCAGCCATAATAAGGATGAAATCTTATCATTTGCAATCACATGGATGGAGCTAGAGAGTATTATGTTAAAGTGAAATAAGCCAGTCAAAGAAAGACAAATACTATGTGATTTCACTCACATGAAATTTAAGAAACAAAACAAATGAATAAACAAAGGGGAAAAAAAAGACAAACAACAACAACAAAACAGACTCTTAAACACAGAATAAACTGGTGGTTGCCAGAGGGGAGGTGAGTGGGGGGATGGGTGAAGCAGATAAAGGGGGTTAAAAGTACACTTACCTTGGTGAGCACTGAGTCATGTATAGAATTGTTGAATCATTATATTGTACTCCTGAAACTAATATGCAACTATTTGTTAATTATACTTCAATAAAAATGCTATTATATAAGCATATTTACTTTGCCATTAATACAGGTTTTAGTCTACATACAATAAACCTAAGATAAGGGGGTATCCATTTTGAGGGAATTGAAAAAGCTAAGGAGGGTAAAGAACAGTGAGTTCTTCTTCTTTTTTTTTTTTTTTTTTAAGATTTTTATTTATTTATTCATGAGAGACACACAGAGAGAGACAGAGAGAGGCAGAGACACAGGCAGAGGGAGAAGCAGATTCCATGCTGGGAGCCCAATATGGGCCGGGTCTCCAGGATCATGCTGAAGGTGGCGCTAAACCGCTGAGCCACCCAGGCTGCCCAGAACAGTGAGTTCTTATCATAAGTCCAAAGGACATGAATATTAAAATTAAATGAACACCGGCTATATCCGTACCAGGTAGTATAAGGACGAATTTAACCAAGGTGACAGGATGGGACTGATGACTAGTCTTTTTTTTTTTTTTTTTCCTGGTTGCTCATTTCTTTCTTTCTTTTTTTTTTTTTTTAATTTATTTTTTATTGGTGTTCAATTTACTAACATACAGAATAACCCCCAGTGCCCGTCACCCATTCACTCCCACCCCCCGCCCTCCTCCCCTTCTACCACCCCTAGTTCGTTTCCCAGAGTTAGCAGTCTTTACGTTCTGTCTCCCTTTCTGATATTTCCCACACATTTCTTCTCCCTTCCCTTATAGGCCCTTTCACTATTATTTATATTCCCCAAATGAATGAGAACATATAATGTTTGTCCTTCTCCGATTGACTTACTTCACTCAGCATAATACCCTCCAGTTCCATCCACGTTGAAGCAAATGGTGGGTATTTGTCGTTTCTAATGGCTGAGGAATATTCCATTGTATACATAGACCACATCTTCTTTATCCATTCATCTTTCGATGGACACCAAGGCTCCTTCCACAGTTTGGCTATAGTGGCCATTGCTGCTAGAAACATCGGGGTGCAGGTGTCCCGGCGTTTCATTGCATTATTTGGGGTAAATCCCCAACAGTGCAATTGCTGGGTCGTAGGGCAGGTCTATTTTTAACTGTTTGAGGAACCTCCACACAGTTTTCCAGAGTGGCTGCACCAGTTCACATTCCCACCAACAGTGTATGAGGGTTCCCTTTTCTCCGCATCCCCTCCAACATTTGCTGTTTCCTGCCTTGTTAATTTTCCCCATTCTCACCGGTGTGAGGTGGTATCTCATGGTGGTTTTGATTTGTATTTCCCTGATGGCAAGTGATGCAGAGCATTTTCTCATATGCATGTTGGCCATGTCTATGTCTTCCTCTGTGAGATTTCTGTTCATGTCTTTTGCCCATTTCATGATTGGATTGTTTGTTTCTTTGGTGTTGAGTTTAATAAGACTCATAGACTTTATAGATCTTGGAAACTAGCCCTTTATCTGATATGTCATTTGCAAATATCTTCTCCCATTCTGTAGGTTGTCTTTGAGTTTTGTTGACTGTATCCTTTGCTGTGCAAAAGCTTCTTATCTTGATGAAGTCCCAATAGTTCATTTTTGCTTTTGTTTCTTTTGCCTTCGTGGATGTATCTTGCAAGAAGTTACTATGGCCGAGTTCAAAAAGGGTGTTGCCTGTGTTCTTCTCTAGGATTTTGATGGAATCTTGTCTCACATTTAGATCTTTCATCCATTTTGAGTTTATCTCTGTGTCTGGTGCAAGAGAGTGGTCTAGTTTCATTCTTCTGCATGTGGATGTCCAATTTTCCCAGCACCATTTATTGAAGAGACTGTCTTTCTTCCAATGGATAGTCTTTCCTCCTTTATTGAATATTAGTTGCCCATAAAGTTCAGGGTCCACTTCTGGATTCTCTATTCTGTTCCATTGATCTATGTGTCTGTTTTTGTGCCAGGACCACACTGTCTAGTCTTAAGCTAGGCCCTATCCTAGAGGAAAAACACAGTTTCCTTTTGGGGAGAGTTCTTACTGCCGATCCAACTAACAAAGCAATATCCATAAAGAGGCAATGATTGTTGTTCACAGATTTGCAGGTGAGAAAATGCAAGAAAATCTTGGCCAAGATAAAAATAGCTTCTCTTATCCCTCCAGGTTCCTTTCAACGCATCAATAACAACACTGGTAAAATGTATATTACAAAGTACTCATACCAAGTACCATGTTTTCTCTTCCTCATGGAAAACAGTCCAGTGCAGTTGGGAAACTGTGATTGTTATCTACTATCCTTAAATTAATCACATCAAGAGCTGTTAACACCTTTCTCTGAAATATTTATTGGCATATTGTAAAATTAAAATTTGTAGTTCTTGTGGCTTTCTAAATGTTATTAGATCAAAGAGAGGGATTTGCCTATCAAATGCCTATCAAATACAGAATGATTAACTGGACAGTGGATCGTCACTTCTGTCCTAAGAGAGGTAATATGGGGGTGTTCAGAGCACCTAAATAGTCATATGGTTACATGTTAAACTCTGTATTTGCCCTCCAAGAGGGAGTTGCAATAGAATTAGCTTGGACTTAAAAAACAAACAAGGTCTCTCTAGCAGATGGCTTAACTGAGTGTAGCAGAAGGCTGAAATTAATGTAAACAATATCTAAATATTTAATAGGTTTTTGGGTAGAAGATAAATGGTTAATAGAAAACCCTTCATTGTCCTCAGTATCTTATTGTCACAGAATGCTCACCCCCTTGTTTGTTTTCAGAGTATTTAGCCTACATGAGAGAATTAGATATTATTAATTTTGACCAATACCAAAAGTGTCTACTATAGCACTTTAAAAACCAAATTTGTGATAGTTGAATGAAAATACAAATGTTTTCTCTCCATAAATAATGTCACAAAACCAAATCTCTTATTCATTGTATAAATCAGAAGAAATTTACCATTTGTTAAAATTTATCCATTCTAATGTTAGAAAATGCCTGCGTTTTAGGAATTTTAATGCATATTATAATCTTTTTCTATTGTGAATTTTACATTCTAATATAATTTGTTATTATTAAAATGATTTCTCGCAGGTCATCTTAGAGAAGTGTCTGAAAATCTAGAATGAAGATGTTGATTTGACCTATTTATGCATAAATAAATCTTCCTATAGCTCAGCCTTGAATACAAAATTATATTACTGTGGCATTACTGGATTAAGTGAGTTTACTAGTTTCAGAAAAATTCTCTTGATGGACACAGAATTTCTTGATTTTGTTCCAGTAGGTTTTTAAAAACTAACTCCAATCTTACTTTCATTTTGATCTGGCTTATCCATTAAAAGTTGTAGCCTTGACCAGATGACTTCTAAGAGTAATACCTCCTGCTATCAGTGCCAGTGTTAAAAAGAAGTGGCTTAGGGAGAAGTACAAGAAATAACAGAGTAGCAATACAATGACTGTGGCGGGGGGCGGGTGGTGGTTGAAATTGTTTCACTAGAATTTTAATATATTCTGAGTAAAAAAGATTCCTAAGAGATCAGGAAATCCAACCCTTAGTTTATTGTAGGAAGTTAAGTCAGAGAAAGTAAGTGGCTTATGTAATGCTGGTTGCAGAGCAAAGACTAGAATATATGCCATATGAGTTATTTACTTATCTCTTTTAAAAGTATAGTTGACATAAAGTATTCTATTCAAGTGTACATCATAGTGACTTGGTATTTTTATTTTTTTAATATTTTATTTATTTATTCGTGAGAGACACAGGGAGAGAGGCAGAGACACAGGCAGAGGGAGAAGCAGGCTCCCTGTGAGGAGCCTGATGTGGGACTCGATCTCAGATCCCCAGATCATGCCCTGAGCCAGAGGCAGATGCTCAACCACTGAGCCACCCAGGTGTCCCGACTTGATATTTTTATATATTACAAAATAATCCCCACAGTAAGTCTAGTTACTATCTGTCACTATACAAACTTATTTCAACTTGACTATACTCCCTATGCTGTATATTACATTCCTATGAATTATTTTATAAGTGGAAGTTGTATCTCTTTTTGTTTTTATTAAGTTTCTATTTTATTTTAATTTTTTATTGAAATTCAATTTGCCAACATATAGTAAAACATCCAGTGCTCATCCCATCAAGTGCCCCCCTCAATACCCATCACCCAGTTACCCCAACCCCCTGCCTGCCTCCCCTTCCACTACCCTTTGCTCATTTCCCAGAGTTAGGAGTCCCTCATGGTTTATCTCCCTCTCTAATTTTCTATTTTAATCCCACTATACTTACGTACAGTGTCATATTAGTTTCAAGTGTACAATATAGTGATTTGACAATTCCATACATCACCCAATGCTCATCACAAGTGCACTCCTTAATCCCTATCACTTATTTCACTCATCCCCCTACCCACTTCCTCTCTGGTAACCATTAATTTGTTTTCTATAGTTAAAAGTCTGTTTCTTGCTTTGCATCTCTCTTTTCTCCTTTGCCTGATTGCTTTGTTTCTTAAATTCCACATATGAGTGAAATCATATGGTATTTAGCTTTCTTTCACTTGTTTCACATAGTATTATACTCTCTAGATCCATCCATGTCATTGCAAATGGCAAGATTCCATTATTTTAATGGCTGAGTAATATTCGGTTGTGTATATGTACCACATCTTCTTTATCCGTTCATCTATTGATGGACATTTAGGTTGCTTCCATATGTTGGTTATTGTAAATAATGCTGCAATAAACATAGGGCTGCATGTATCTCTTCAAATTGGTGTTTTTGTCTTTGAATAAATACTCAGAAGCAGTTTTGCTAAATCACATGGTAGTTCTACTTTTAATTTTTTTGAGAAACCTCCATATTGTTTTCTTTACATTTTTAGCAACACTTCTTATATTTGTCTTTTATATAATAGCCAATCTGACAGGTGTTAGGCGATAGCTCCTTGTGGTTTGCGTTTGCATTTCCCTGATGATAAATGATATTAAATATCTTTTCATCCACGTCTTTGAAAAAATATCTATTCAAGCTTTCTCCTATTTTTTGTTATTTATTTTTTTAAGTTAAGTTCAAGTTTTTTAAGTGTTACTGTGATTTAGATTGTAAATTTTTTTTGAGCCATTTGTATGGGGATTAGCAAGAGTAAATTAAATGAAACATGTTTTGTAGGATCATTTTCTGTTTCAGATGTTAAATATCATTTAGTATGGGACAAATTTGAATCAAAATCAGTATAAGTAAAAAATATAAAAAGAGTTGTAAACTTGCTGTTTATTCAATGTTCACTGCTTAGTTGTGAGTGTGGGAAAGATTTGGTTGGTATACAGGCTGTATATTCTTTTCTTTTTAAAAAAGTTTTTATATATTTCCAGTTAGTCAACATACAGTATTCTATTAGTTTTAGGTGGAAAATGGAATGATTCAACACTTCCATACATCACCTGGTGCTCATCACAAGTGCACTCCTTAATCATCATTTATTTAACACATTCCCCCACCCACCTCCCTTCTGGAAACCATCAGATTGTTCTCTATACAGAAGAGTTTGTTTCTTAGTTTGCCTCTCTCTCTTGTTTCTCTTTGATTGTTAGTTTTGTTTCTTAAATTCCACATATGAATGAAATCGCATGGTATCTGATTTTCTTTGATTAACTTATTTTGCTTACCATAATAACCTCTACTTCCATTGAAAATGACAATATAAAAAAAAAAAAAGAAAATGACAACATTTCATTTCATGAACTTGAAAAAAAAATATATATACACATTTGGGCTCTTTCCATAATTCCATAATTTGGCTATTGTAGATAATGTTACTATAATCAGGGTGCATATATGCCTTTGAATTAGTATTTTTGTATTCTTAGTCCAATTGTTAAATAGTAGGGTAGTTCTATTTGTAACTCTTGGAGAAAACTTCCTACTGTTTTCCAGAGTGGTTACACCTGTTTGCATTCCAAAGAAGAGTGTGAGAGGGTTACCCTTTCTCCACATCCTTGCCAACACTGGTTGTTTCTTGTGGTTGTTAGATTTTAGTCATTCTGACAGGTGAGAGGTGATAGCTCATTGTAGTTTTTACTTGCATTTTCCTGATGATGAGTGATGTTGAACATCTTTTTATATATCTGCTGACCATCTATATCCCTTCTTTGGAAAAATGGCTATCCATGTCTTCTGTCCACTTTTTAAGTGAATTACTTGTTTTTCGGGTGTTGAGTTTTATAAGTTCTTTATATATTTTGGATACTAACCCTTTACTAGCTATGCTATTTATAAATATCTTCTCCCATTCCTTAGGTAACCTTTTAGTTTTATTGATTGTTTCCTTCACTGTGTAGAAGCTTTTTGACATAGTCAGAATAGTTTTTTGTTTCCTTTGCTTCAAGAGACATATCTAGAAAGAAGTTACCACATCTGATGTCAAAGAAATTACTGCCTATCTTCTCTTCTAGGACTTTAATAGTTTCAAGTCTTATGTTTTTAGCTCTTTCATCCGTTTTGAATTTATTTTTGTATTTCATGTAAGAGAGTGGTACAGTCTCATTCTTTTGCATGTATCCGTCCAGTTTACCCAACACCATTTATTGAAAGAACATTCTTTTTCCCAATGTATATTATTGTCTCTTATGTCATAGAGTAATTTTCCATATAAATATGGGTTTGTTTTTGGGCTTCCTATTCCATTCCATTGATCTATGTGTCTGTTTTTGGCTCAATACTGTACTGTCTCAATTACTACTGCTTTGCAGTATAGTTTGAAATCCGAAAGCATGATTTCTCCATCTTTGTTCTTCTTTCTCAAGATTGCTTTGGCTATTTGGGGTCTTTTATCATTCCATATAAATTTTAGAATTTCATGTTTTAGTTCTGTGAAAAATACCATTGGTATTTTGATGAAAACTGCATCCAGGGCAGCCCCGGTGGTGCAGTGGTTTAACGTCGCCTGCAGCCCAGGGTGTGATTCTGGAGACCCAGGATTGAGTCCCACGTCAGGCTCCCTGTGTGGAGCCTACTTCGCCCTCTGCCTGTGTCTCTGCCTCTCTCCCTCTATGTCGCTCATGAATAAATAAAATCTTAAACAAAAAAAAAAGACTGCATCCAGTCTATAGATTGCTTTAACTACTATGGATATTTGAACATCAATTTTTCCAATGTGTGGGTACAGTATACTTTGACTTATTTGTGTCATCTTCAATTTTTTGTATTAATCTCATAGTTTTCTGAGTATAGGTCTTTCATCTCCGTTGTTACATTATTCCCAGATATTTTATTCAAATAGAATTGTTTTCTAATTTTTCTTTCTGTTAGCTTGTTATTAGTGCATAGAAATGCACCAGATTTCTGTATGTTAATTTTGTATCTTGTGACTTTACTGAATTCATTTATTAGTTTCAAATCATTATTTGGTGTATTCTTCACTGGTAATCACTGGTAATGCTGAAGAACATCAGTTCACATGTTGTGCAAAGACAGAAGGAATGAGAAGCATTGATTAATTTAAGAAGGTAGAATTTGTCATTCTTCAACAACTCACTTATGCATTATCTCATTACTTTGACGAAAGCTAGAGAGGAAAAATATCTGCTATTTCTCAATATGTTCAGCACCTTCTATGTCACTTCACATCAGTTTTGGAGGAAAATACTATTTTCTCCTAATTTATTTATTTTTTTAATTTATTTAAAGAGGTTTTCTTTTTTTTTTAAGATTTATTTATGATAGACATAGAGAGAGAGAGAGGCAGAGACACAGGCAGAGACACACACAGGGAGCCCGATGTGGGACTGGATCCCGGGACTCCAGGATCGTGCCCTGGGCCAAAGGCAGGCGCTAAACTGCTGAGCCACCCAGGGATCCCTATTTTCTCCTAATTTAAAAAGAAGTTCACATAACCTGAGTCTGTATTGCTAAGACAGTTTATCACACTCATGTACCTACATGGAGTTCTCCTTGCTTGCTTTTCCAACTCTTCCCTCTTCTGATCTCATCTCCTCTTGTTCTTGTCTCTGTTTTCCTTTTATATTCATACTCTCACCAATCTGGACTTAGCACTGGATTTTCTTGGTTTGCCTCAAAGGTTCTTAAGGATTTTTCTTTTGCTTTACCAGTTGCTCAATTTGGTCTGTGGGGAAGTGGGCTGGTCAGTTCTATGCAGTTTTTCTGGATAGGATTGTAATTCCAGCAAGGATATAAGACTTGGAGAGATTTAGCCAATGGGTGGTTGATTAGACAGGACTCTTAGTTGAAGCAAGAGCATCCCAGCTCAGATGAGCTCAAATAAGAATGATAATTAATTATTGAGGATAGGGTTCTGGAATCACCACACCTTGATATTTTTATTCCTCTCTATTTACCACCGAATTGTCCATCTCCTCAGATCTGTGACTGCTATAACTTGCTAACCTCTAGGTTTAGGTGAATTCTTGTGCTTTGCTGAATATTTCTTGGCAATTAACTCCATAATTATGGGCAAGACAGTTAACTAGCCTGAATCACAGTGATGGGGACTGGAGGGAAGATGCTGAGAAGATCCTGGAGCTAAGGGATTTGTGGACCCAAGGGGAAATTGACATCAGCCCACTGTGATAGCCAAGACTGATGGGCTTGGTCTCTGAGGCTGGAAGAATGCAAGGAAGCCAAAGAACTAGAAGTTTGGGCCCTGGGAGTATCAGGAGGGTTAATGGCGCTCTGCTCAACCTTAGAAGTCCTCAGCAAGAAAGGAAAAGAATATACAAGAGTGATATCAATTGATCTCTTGTTCTTTTAACAACAGTTATTTCAGGGAAGGGCACAAGAGGTGAAGAGTAGCTTGTAGCAGACATTTTAGGAACAGCATCTTTGCTCCTAAGGGAATGCCATAGGAAGAAATGGACTGCCTTCATCCTCTGGATGACATCAGGCCTAGAATGTTGAGGATAAAGATGATACTTAGGAGAGCAGAACAGAGAGATGGGAGGAACCTGACTCCTGATTGGACTAACTGAGCTAATGAGCCAACTGACCCTGGAGCTTGCCCTGTCTCTAGACATGCTGTTATGTGAGATAGCACACATCATTATTGTTTAACATAGATGTAGCCAGGGCACAGTAGTCACAGCCCAATTCAAACTAACTCATACTACTTAACACTAGATTACAAAGCAAGTCAGCTAAATGGGATTATATAACTACATAAATGAAAGAGGAGGTGGGATGAAAGGAAGAGTGAGAGGAGACAATTATATTGACAGAGGAAAAAAGATGGAAACAGAGAACCTGTGAGTATCTGTACAAAGGGAAGAAAGTGTTACAAGCATCCACTTAATAGTGATCATTATAAAGCAAATAGTGGAATTTTGGAAAGTGTGTAACACTAGACTCTACAGCTGTAGGAGTATGACACTTCACCAAAGGCCACAGGGGAAAGTACAACTCCTTGAATTACTAGTGACATTTTAATCTCTTTAAAGAACTCTTTTTCATATGGCACTTCTTAGTAGTTTACTTCGTAAAAATCTGCTCAATGTGAAGAATTATGTACTTGTAATAGCAAAGGGGGTGATCATCCATATTTGTTTTTATTATAAATTATTTGAAAACTTCCTTCCAAAGTCCCTAGGCAGTATCATCACTTTTCACACCTATGGAATGTCCTCCACTCCCAGCAGTTACCAGGCTCCAGGAAATGGGAATTTAGGAAAACTGTAAAACTTGAACTCTTTAGTGAGTATTGAGTATGTACTGAAATTTGTCATATTGAGAAGACATGAGTGAGAACATCATAAATCACAAAACTGTAGAATCTTCACTGCTTCACATTTTTACCTAATCTTACAATTTTTAATGCTAGGATGGACTGCTGAAGGCTGACATTTCTTTCACTGGTTTTAAACAAGTTTATCAAAACAGTTTTTTATCTTATCAAAAAATGTGTCTTTTACATCAGGCAAGTTTGGAAACTTATTTCAGAGCTGATCAAATGCTCTTTTACTTTGACAGAGAAATAAATATATATATGTGTGTGTGTGTGTGTATAAATATATATGTATGTATCTATTTATATATATGTGTATGTATATTTGTATACATGTATATACATATATATGTATGTATGTATGGTGCAGAGAAAATTAAAGGCACATGCTGATTGCTTCCTTTTGTGGCTATACTACACATTGCAATTATCTCCATGTGGGGATGTTTGTCTGGGTGCCCCACAGCTGCTTGTGGGTGAAACAGCAACTATACCTGAATAGTGCACAGATGTTCCTCTTAAACGCTTTTAAAAAATAGGAGAAGTAACAAGATAATTAGTTTGTGAACTTGCTGCTTATATCTTAGTGAGGGTGGACTTTATATGATAGTCAACTTTACAACTGGCCTAAAGGTTATTTATTAATTTCTTTTATTTAATATGGTATAAACAGAATAAGCACATATGCTGAAAGCCTATGGGAGTTACTAGTTTGCTAGGCTGCCATACCAAAATGTACCAAAGACTGGGCTGCTTAAAGAATAGAAATGTATTGTCTCACAGTTTGGAGATCAGAAGTCTGAAATCAAGGCTAGATTCCCTCTGAAGGTGATGTGGGAAGGAACATAGATGGCTGTCTTCTTGTTCCCATGGAATTCCCCCTATCTGTATGCCTGTGTCCTAATCTTTTCTTATGGGACACTAGTCATATTGAATTAGGGCCCACCCTAATAATTTTATTCTAACTTAATTATCTTTAAAGATTCTGTTTCCAAATAAGGCCACATTATGAGGTGCAGGAAGTTAGAACTTCAACATATGATTCTCAGAAGGAGCACTACTCAACCCATAACAAGGATCAAGTATTTTTCAGTAATTTATATAGGGAATGCCAAAAACAAAATTACAATATGTGGGCAATACCAAGTCCTAGTTTGTTAGCTATAAATAAACTTAGATTTCATGAAAAAATGCTAAAGTATCTGAATATTTTTTAATGTTAAAGAATTTATACAAAGTATTAGATGATTTTAGCAATTTCTTAGATAATTCAATACCACAAATGCTTTTTCCCTTGAGATGTGTGAGAGTGCTTTTCTTTCTTCGATATTTCAGTTCTGTTGGCCTGATAGAGTTCTCTGCTGAGCTGCACGTCTGTTTTATAAGACAGATAACTGCATATTCCCCAGGATGACTCGTGAATACCTCAAACTTCATCCCAAAGCTGAGTTACAAATCCACCGACTGAACTGCGCTTGCAAATCTCAACTTCCTTTCAGTAAAATAATACAAGACCGAGCCAGGGGTTATCCTAATGGCATCGCCCTCACACTACATTTTATTTTGCCCATTTACTATACATTCCATGTTATTACTGCTTCTCTCCACCTCTCACTTTTATTCTACCTTAGTTTCTGTCTTCACTTCTTACTCAAAGAAACAATTAAGACTCTTACTCTGGTAATTTTAAAGCACTCCTTGATCCATCATCTGGTACATAAAATACATGATTCTCATGCCTACATACACCAAATGAATTGATTCTCAGTCCCCTTCTGTATTATAATAAGCAGAAATTAGATGAGAAATTATTTTTAAAACTAACTTTATGACAAGTTGAATAAAAAACTAATATTGAATTTTTTTCTTGACTTTAAATATGGTTAATTGATAAAGTTATACTTAATCATAACTTTTGGGGAATGCTTCTATTACATTAAAGTAGATTAGAATTAAGTGAGGCAGAAAGTTGGCTTTTCATTATGTAAGAGCAATTGCTGACTTGAGAAAATAACTCTCTAAGTCAAGTGATTGAATTTTAAAAATTCTTAGCAATGGTAGAAATTTATAACATCTAGTATAATTATATGTCTTGCAATAATTATTAGTTTTAAAATACAGAGTATAATTTGGTAAAAGGCTGAGCTTTTGAACACATGTGAAATATCTTGTGAATAGCGGTCTGCTTCCAAAATTTTGAATGTAATATGATAGTTCACAATACGAGCACAATCCCTTCCTGAAAAGAAATATAATGCCAGTTAGGCCAATCTATCAAGCATATTTTTCAACATATTTCTTGAGGTATAATTGACATACAATAAACTACATATACTTAAAATGTACAGTTTGATAGTTTTTCACTTTTATAATACTTGAAACCATCACTTCAGTCAAAATAATGAAGATATCCATTACATCACAAATTTTCTTGTCCCTCTTTGTAGTCTTCTGCTTCTCTCCTCCCATGCTCTCCCAGGCAGTCACTGATAATGTGACTTGACCTGAGCCCTGAGCTCTTGAAAAACAGCAACAATTAAGAAGTCCCCTCACCCTTTTGTTTTCCAAAATCTCCCCACCCTTTTGTATCCTAAAAAAGAGCTCACACTAAAGGACTGCCTGCCCTTATATATTCTGAGATAAGACCCATCTGCAACTTTCTTCATGATGCCCGTAAGATTGGATGGATGAATCTCTTGTCTACCTGCCTCCTTTTCTCTGAGATGTTCCTCATTAAAGAATGCAATAGCTGGAATAAAATCATCTCCTTAATTGTCCAGTGCACTCTGCATTTGACAGCATGGTGCCTTGACTCCATAAGATTGGACCTTGCCTTTGAATTCTAGTTTACTCTATCCAGGTGATGTCTTCAAAGGGCTCCATTTCTTGTTGGCCATCTAGGGACCTAACCAGAAGGTTCTGATTCTGTGGTCTGTTCTGTTTGTTAGAACTCTCTTCTGGTAGCATTGTGAGGATTTGGTTTTGCTTCTTTTTGTGTACTCAGTTTCTGGTGATGACCCCTTTTGGTTTTATGGTCAATCCATTTTGTGATTTTTCTAAATGAATTGATGGTTTTATAGAGACTTTGTGTCCATTTGTATATTTATTAACTTGCTTTGTTTGTCTACTTTATCTATTTTGATCCTAAATCAATTAAGAATTCATACCCTTTGGGAAGAGAACAGCTTTTTGTTATAAACCAGTGAGTTCATAATTTTGTGTCTACCTTTGGTCCATGGCAAAAATTTTGAATTGAATCCATATGTTTTCTCTGTCTGCATCATATTTATATGTCTGTTATTTGGAAAGAACTTTATCTCTGATTATGTGAGTTTGTGATATTTTCCTATCTCCAGATAGTATTACTGAATTAGAGTATAAAATCTCTTAAAGGACGTATACTCAGACCGACTGCCTTAAGAGACAGTCATTTACATAAATTGAATATTTCTAAAATTCCTAGAAATTAAGGAAATTTAACTTCCAGTACTTTCAATGTCCTCAAAATTTATATTCTTATAGAAACCAACTCAAATATTCTCCTATTGCAACAGGCTGAATAAAATCATAACTTTGTCTAGTGTACTTTATTCCTGACACCACATTATACTTACTAGAACTATAGATTACTTTTTAATATTTTTTAGAATTTTATATAAACAAAGTCATACAAAAGGTACTCTTTCTTTTAAGTCTGGCTTTTTTTCACTCACCATAATGTTGCGTGTATCAACAGCTCACTACCTTTTATCACTGAGAAGTATTCTATTGCATGAATGTACCACAATTTGTTTCTCTGTTCCTTTGTTGTGGTACATTTGGGTTGTTTTTAATTGGTAACTATAACAAATAAAACTCATGAACATATATGTACAAATATTTTTATGGACATATGCTTTCATTTCTCTTGGGCTAATACCCAGGAATAAGAAGGCTGGTGGTAAGCAAATTTAAACTTTTAGCTTTGTGCTAATTCTCCCTAGTTAGGATTTCTTGAAATTGACCCTTCACTGTATGGCCAAGGTAATGATTTTGTGTAGAAACTTTCCACAGAGATTTTTGTAGGCTAACAGGATGACCTTAACAGTCTTTTTGGAAAGAATAATGGATTTTTAAAAAATCGATTTGGCTTCTAAAGTTATGGACATAATAAAAAAATAGAGAGGGAGAAAGAGAATTAATGTTGCCTGTAACACCTATAAGTTGCAAATAATATTTTCAATAGCATAAAATTATCATAATGAGATGTTATTAACAAGACATTATACTAATGATTGTAATAAACACAAATTAATAGATCAAAAGTATACTTGATACAGGAAGTAATATGAGGTTGATGGCAGAGGATGCAAAATATATAGTTGAAAGAAGATAAAATAAGTCAAAAAAAGGATCTCAAAACTCTTATTCAAGCAAATTTCTTTATAGATAACATCTATGCCTCTTACCACTTCCTTCCCATCCACCTATAATCATGTTCAAGCCTTTTCCATTAGAAACAAACAAAAGGACTCCTTTGAACCTGCTTGTCCTTCTAGCTACTGCCGTGTCTCCTTGCCATCTCTCCTCTGCCCCTGACATTAACAATGCTAATGCTCTGGGAAATTCCTAACTGACCTACAGATGACCTTATTTAAGGGACAGTTTTCAATCATTATCTTTTGGACTTGTTCTATATTGCTTATCACATTGTCCCCCAAATTCTATGATGCTTCCCTGAATTCTGTGATGCTATTTTTCTCTTAGTACTTCTCCTACATTTCTGACTTTTAGTCCTTGTGTGTGTGTGTGTGTGTGTGTGTGTGTGTGTATGTGTGTGTGTGTCTCATCCACCTCTTAAAAATTCACATTCTAACTACTCTTCACTTTCTATATACCCTTGCTTTCAGGCTACTTCAAGGACTTGAGCTTCCTCTGAGTGAATAACAAACACAGGGGTCTGTTTAAGTGGAAGCACTAGGAAAAGGCAGCCACGTCCTCTGGTGGCACAAGCCAGGCCAGGTCACAAGGCTTCTGAGAACTGGACTGTACACCCCCCAACCCACTCAGTTGTGCAGTGGCCTCCTCTAAGTGTGCTGTCCTGTCTCATGACATTTTCTTGCTCCTTGCTTGTCTCATTGTTTAGGAAAATATGATTTAAAAGATGGAGAAAGGGTAAAAATGTTTAGCTGCACTATAGCTATCCTACTTTAACTTATCATCTCTTCCTTCTACTCTGATAAAGGAAATTGGTATCTGTGATTAAAAGAAAGGCTCATATCCACCTTTTATGCTTTCTGAGAGCAGCAGGATGCACAGAAGTACCTACTAGTGTTTTCTGGATACAATTACAGGCCTTTTGTTCCTTCAGAGTAGTTTATCAGAAAGGTTTGAACTGCTAAGATTTTTCCACTTATCTCTCCAGTGATAACAATTTTATAAAATTAGAGTAAGGGTTAGGGCTAGGGTTAAGGTTAGGGGTTAGGGCTAGGATTAAGGTTAGGAAGATTATCGGGGAAATATAAGGAGGCAGAAGAAGGGGTTTACTATAATAGAAAATGGCTGCTAATGAATTATGTGTACTTGTAAAGATTAACATTTTGTAAAATCTCTTTTTAATATTTCTTTTGTTTCCTGATTTACATGCATTTTTTCTATATTTACTTCTTAATGTATTTGTGTGTCAATGGAGAATAATTTGTAAGAAACAATATAACCAGGTATCAAATAATAACAACAAACATCATCATCGTTATTTCCACTAGCAGTCAGACAAAAATAGGCATGGCAGAGACATTTTTCCTGTGTCTTTCATGAAATGTAATAAACAGAGCTATTTCCAATATATATTAAACATAGTCACATGCTTTGTATTTCTCTCAGCCTCTCTACAGAGCCAAAAGAGAATGAGTCTATTACTGTAAATTATGTAGTTGAAATTGCATCAGTTTATTTCTCTTTTTAAACAAAATGAATAGTTTATGAATTAGTAACAAAATTGTAAGCATTTATAATGTTATATTCTTTATCCAATTATTGCTAAAGTGACTCTTATAAAGACAGATGAAGTTTCATATATTTTTTAAAAGACATACACTGTAAATCAGAGAAAGGAATTTATTCAAGAATCTTTTGTAATAACTAGACTCCCATATATCTCAGTAATGAACACACTTTGTACATTATATTAAATTCTTTAAAAGATATGCTAAACATTGAAACTCAGTAAAATCTTTACATATACCAAGAGCTTCCCCCATCCCACCACCTTCCCTTGGATTCATTAATATAAATATAGAATGGACAGGCTTGGGAGCAGCAAGACCTGGCTTTGGTATGCAGCTGTGTGAGCTCAGGTGAGCTCATCAACTACCCTGGAAGGCATGATTGGTGTTCCCAAGGGGAGGAGGTCCTGTGGAACAGGGCCAACTGCTGCCATTACTTTGAGTGACCAGGATTGTGGAAGCAGGGCTTTAGAGTAAAAAGCCGCCAGAAGAACACAATTCCTCTGAGAATCCTAATATGCATTGAGGAAGGTGCTGAAATGCCCATAGCATATGGAGTAGAAACTTGAGTTGAATCTCAATTCTTTTTAATATTCTAATGATTCTGAAACTAGAACTTGAGGACATTGATAATACTTTTAAGTAATGATGCTTAGAGCTATTTTATTTTGTGAAATGTTAGTGAAATGGACCTTAGAGGTTAAAACTTATTGTTAGCATATTTGACCTCATTCCTGAATAAGTGTTATTGGTAGCCTATGACTACACATTGTAGACACCAGAAACATCCCATCTAAGTCTTTTTCCTTCTCTTATTTACATATATTTTCTTTTGTTATTTTCTCTTTAGTACCTTTTGCATTATTTAAATCTGACCAATTGATATTTGCCTCCCTAAACCTGATCCTCTAAAAAATACATTTTTTTATTTTCCTTTTCACTGTTTCCTTCACTTAGAATTCCCATCTTTCATCCCAGCTCAAATATTACTGCCTCTACAACACTTTCTTTGGCCTCATCAGAAGAATTAATCTTATATTCTCGGAGAATACTATTTTATTATTTTTTTTCACTCTACTATAGCACAATACATTTGGCTTTGCAATGCAGTGATTTAGAAAGAGAGCTTCCTCTTGCATAAAGTGTGGTTCTGGTGGGTGCTAGGGGCACCCCCTAGTCCCTCACTACCAGGCTGAAGCACTGACCTCAGTTTCTGGGAATGTGGGTAGCCAACAGCTCTTCTGACATGAGCTGCCTTGGCCAGGCCAGGCCCCCATCATAGAGCTGCTAGGGTCTAAGGACTCCTCTATAGGGGCGGGTGGGTTTTAAAGGCTCGGTTCCCTTGCCTGTGTGGAGCCTTCTTAGCTCCAGAGTGCCCCCTTGGACCCAGCTGAAGTCTTTGCAGTGACTCTGTCACAGTTCAGCTCCTCTATCTGTCCAGTGCTGCTCCCCCAGGACATGATTGTAAGGACACTCACCACTAAACGTCCTCCATGCACATTTTCACCTTTGTGTCTCTTTCCTAGGATCTCACCTCTTCTTTACTGGATGTGGTTGGCATCACTTGGCATGTGTTGTTATAATGGAGGTACTGAGAAAGTGTTGGTTGAATTGAACAAAACAGAGGTTATTCATTTTTAGTTCTGCCCTCTACCAAAAAGCCCAACATCAAAAAGGAATTCAATCTAGATCTTGTTCTCAAAAAGGTGACTTTCAAGGAATTTATATAGGAGCCTGAGCCTTTTATTTCTGGGTGGAAATGCAACAAATATTGAATTAAATTAAAGCTATACGTTAGATAGTGGGAGAAACTGAGGCCAAGAAATGTTGTGAAACTCATCCCAAATCACACATCTAGCACTGCAACCCAGTCCTTTCCTCAGTAAGGACAACTCCCATCCATCTCATAAGTGCTTGTGACTCTCAGCTTCTGAAAGTCTTGATTCCAATGGGATCATTACAGAAAATCATTTTTTAAAAGCTTTTATTTATTTGAGATCTCACTTTCCCTTTAACCATTCCATAGACTTCTCTGTGGAATCTGGACATTTTTTTGGGGGGGCGGGTTGTAGTCTGGAGTTGTCGTTTTGAGAATTGCCCTTGAAGCTGGGGCTTGACTATCTCAGGCATCACCTGAAATTCAGACATCCCTGCCCTGCAGGGCTACACAGGCAGCTATACAAGGTTGGCAGAAATGAAGTCAGTTCAGTATCATCTAGGTTTCTATCTTCAGTGGTATGACCTAAAGCTACATTTAGAATTCCTGATGGACCAGCCAAAGCCAGCAGGGTGATGTGGTTGGAACACACCCAGAGTGGCTGGAGCACTAGAAGCATGCTAAAAGTGTAGCTTTATGGAACTCGCTATTTCCATCTGATAATTCATGTGTCCTCTTCGCTATTTCCATCTTGTCTGATAATTCATGTGTCCTCTTCAGGAGATCACATCCACTGGACAGCCCTGTGGGTTTAGCCGTATGAGATGAATTCTCCAAACTGTCTTAGATTGCAGGATACAGAGGAGAGTGGCTCTTCCTTGTGGTTTGAGAGGATGCCCTGCCAAACACTGTCTCACGAGGAAGTTGTGCAATGAGGTGATGTCTGCTTCACGATCCCTGGGAGAAGCGAGACATGTCACATTATGGCTGTATGTTATACTTCTGTCTGATAACTTCTTTGAATTTCCTGAAGCTAATAAAAGTAAACTTTAGTATGTGTATTTTTAGCAAGAGCCTTCAAATGTTTTAGGGACTATTGAAAGACATTATTAAGATAAATTGTTCTGGATCTACAAAATAGAGAGTAGATATCAATTGACTACAAATCTACTAACGAGGGCTTTGGACCAAATTAAATCAGAGAATATGTTGGACTAATTTTCAAATAAAATAGTGCTTAGGGTTGACTGGAAAAGAATTCTGAGAACAAAAGAGAGGGAAGAAAAACAAATTAAAACGGGTTGTTGAAAGGTGATGAAATTGGGTCACTGTTGTCACAGTCCATGAAATACATGATCCTCCCCTCCCAGCATTTTAATGAGTTCCTCTCCACAGATCATGTAAACCAACCTTTTTACTAAAGAGTAAAGCATTTATCTACATGTGACATACGCTTTCCACACACTGTGTGCCCTAACTAAATCAGGTGTTTGAGGAATCAAATATAGAAGCCTCAAAATCATGAGGGAACATGCAGTAAAATGATATCCACTATGATAGGAAATGAGTTTTGAAATTAAGAGCGTCGTGGGAAATGTGTATAATTCAGTCATAGGAACAGGCTAAAAAAGGCTATTGAAAAGTTGATTTACTCATTGTTTAGTGCTACATCCAAATGTAATTGCAGTGGAGAAATTAGCATTAGATTATTGCATAGCAGTTTTGAAAAACTGTGTCTTGGCCAATTTGTTTTTCTAAATCTATATAACATTAGCTAACATGAGTCAGGCTGTAATATTTTTCAGGCTTTGCCTATTTAGTGCCAAAACCTTTAGAGGAAAAGTAAAAAAAAAAAATTAAAAAACTGTATTCATACAGACACAGATTTTTTTAACCCTTTACCAAATATCTTACCTAAGTACCTTATAGCTTTTGCTAATATGAATCATAATTTTACACATTTGGGTGAAAATAAAAAAAACAATGATTTGTCTGTTAAGTGAGATTTTCCAAGGTAAAATGTAGAGGGGGGTTATCCTTTCACTGGGCTGCCTGTGGGTTTCTAGCCCCTCTGACACCCCTAAATTAAGAGGCTATGTATCTATATGAAAAAAATAGATGCTAGCTGAACCTATTGTGGTAAATATTTCACAATATTATATAATTCAAACCATCATGCTGTATGCCTTAAACTTACACAGTAATGTATGCCAATTATTTCTCAATGAAACTGGAAAAAAAAAGAGATCAGATGCAGGGTGGTGAAGTGGTAAGGCTGTATTTAGCCCCACCACTACTCTGCCCTCTGGTTGCTCCCCTTATCCCTGTGGTGTCTTGGGTCTTTCACCCAGAAGTTCCTATAACCAGGATTCCAGTGAACGTGATATTAGGAAATGTTCTCAGGAAAAACTGGTAGGGGAGTTAGGAAGGAGGGACAGGGAAGCCCCCAAGGGTAGGAAGTCAAGCAAAGCCCAAAGAGAGGGTCTACAGAAGGAAGCTCTGGTTCCACCTCACAGGGGAGCTTTGAGACATTATTGTAAGTGCCTCAATTAAGTGCTGAACACCTGCCAGAGAAGAGGCACAAATTTGTTGAGGGGATCTCAGAGCGTCAGTGCCCCTAACCCCCTCCCCAGGGCAGAGCTGCAGCAAGAGCACCACACCCCTTCTCAGCTATCTCAGCAGCTCCACCATCCTTCATGAGACTGAAGTTCACTGCTCCTTCAAGACCCTGACCAAAAGCCATATAAGTGGCGAACAGACACAATAAAAGATGCTAGCATCACTAATCATCTGGGAAATGCAGATCAAAACTACAATGAGATATCACTTCCCACCTGTTAGAATAACTATATCAAAAGACAAGAAAATAACAAGTGTTGGTGAAGATGTGAAGAAAAAAGAAGCCTTGTGCACTGTTGGAGTGAATGTAAATTGGGGCAACCACTGTGGAAAACAGTATGGAGGTTTCTCAAAAAATTATAAATAAAAATAACATATGAACCAGCAATTCCACTTCTGGCTACTTATCCAAAGAAAACAAAAACACTAACTTGAAAAGAGATATGCACCCCCATGTTCATTGCCGCAGTTATTTACAATAGCCAAGATATGGAAGCAACCTAAGCACCCATGGATGAATGTATGGATAAGGAATATATATATATTTGAATATTAGTCATAAAGAAGGAATGAAATATTGCCATTTGTGACAACATGGATAGACCTTGAGAGCATTACCGTAAATGAAATAAGTCAGACAGAGAAAGATAAATAGCTTACAATCTCACGTAAATGTGGAATCTAAAAAAATGAATCACACAAAGAAACCTGAGCTCATAGATAGTTTGGACAGGGTGTGGGCAAAACAGATGAAAGGGGTTGAACAGTACAAACTCCCAGCTATAAAATAAATAAACCCCGGGGGATGTAATGTACCACCTGGTGACTATGGTTAATAATGCTGTATTGAAAGTTGCTAAGAGAGTAGATCTGAAAATTTTTCATCACAAGGAAAAAAAAGTTTTTGTAACTATGTATGGTGATGGATGTTAACTAGACTTAACATGGTGGTCATTTCATCATATATACAAACATATTTGTTGTACACCTGGAACTAATATGTTATATGTCAATTGTATCTAAAAACAAAACAACAACAAACTCAGACCTCAGAGCCTCTGGGATCTGTGATGCTGCATATTTGGGATCCTGAGCCTCCCCCTCCCCCGGCTTCCTTTCTGTCCACATGTGTAGATTTAGAAAGGATCTGAAAAAAGCCCAGTTGTGATTCCTAAAAATTCCTAAAAATAGGTGGAAAGGGCCAGAGGGGGCTGGATAAGCCCTACATCGTGGGAGACAGAACTATCTGTCATCAAACCCAAAGTCATTTGAACTTTAAAACAGCCAGAGGTTACCTGTGCCCTTTCCTCTGTTGGTTCCAGAATGCTGAGAAAGGAGCTCCCCAACAGAGGATGGGGCAAGGACCTGAGAACCGCAAGTGGAGAGAACGCAGGGGCTGGGGGGGGGGGGGTTGCGGACACGCAGGCTCCAGCCCTGCTGAGTCGGGCCTGAGAACAGTTTGGGTGGGAGAGGCTGGAGTTGTGTCGCTGGCTCCAGAGGGCACCCAGTGGAAGGAGAGGGGCTGCAATGGATGGAGAAGCAGGGTAGGGAGGGCTGCCGCCTGCTCTGTTCTCCATCTCACTGCCCACACCCTACTCTACTAGGGAAGTCCATGTGACCAAAGAAAGTAGGCAAAGTGTTCTGTGTGTTTGAAGGGACTTGGCTAAGCTCCGTGGCTCTGGTTGTTGCTCTTTTTCCTTTCTTGCCATCCTTCTTTTAGTGTGGGATGTAGGAGAGATGACTGGAGATCCAGCAGCCATTTTGGCTCATTCATAACCTTGAGGGTGCAACCCAGTGGGAGGATGATGCATTAGAAAGGGGGATAAACCTGGAGCTACACTGGACCGCCTGCCATCCAACTTCTTGGAGAAAAGAGGGAGAGAAGTAACTTTCCATCATGTTAAAGCTATTCTTAATGGGTCTTTGCTGTTAGGTTCAAATAAACCAAACCTATTACAATTAAGTGTTTTACTCTTCATATTAAATCAGAAAATCCTGGGTGGATCTAGAGACTGTAATATACTAGGTGGAATAAGTCATTCAGAGAAAGAGAAATACCATGTGATTTTACTCATACATGGCATTTAAGAAACAAAACAAAGAAGGGAGAAAAACAAAAACAAAAAAAAAACAGACTTAACTGTAGAGAACAAGCTGGTGGTTGCCAGAGGAAAGGTGGGTGGGGAGGATGGGTGAAATAGATGAAGGAGGTTAAGAGGACACTTATGATGAGCACTGAGAAATGTATAGAGTTGTTGAATCAGTGTATTGTATACCTGAAACTAATATAACACTTATGTTAATTATACTTGGAAAAAACCCCACAAAACCCCCAAAACAGCAAAATTAGAAAATCCTAGCATAATTATAAGTCATTCAGATGATAGCAATTGTTTGGTGGCTCTGGCAGGAAGTTCTGGATATTTGCTGGAACATGGACCCAGAAATAATGCCAAGATTTCCCACGCCTTAGTAATTTCAGTGCTTCAAAGGTATTAAGGTGCCTCACACTCAAACATTGAGAGGTTCAATGTTAACTAGGATAATAGCTGAAAATGGATTTCTAATCCATTCCTCAGTTGTATATGTTTCTGAAAGCATTTTGGAATGTATTTGATCTTAGTATAGTCCACAAATATATCCAATAACGGGGCATTCGTTTCTTCACTGAGTGAAAAAATAATCAAGTTTTGTGAAAGTATTAACTTCAGGTGATTGAACTGTTTAATCTGTAGTTTGCTGGATTCAGGAAATCCTGCTGTCTTATCTTCAACATTAGAAATTATGATATTTTGGCTTTAAAGTTATAGGTTCATCATATTTCTGACTCTGACGATCTTTGAGATCCCAACTTAACAGACTGCATAAAATCTGAGAGATGATATTTTTCAGTAGTATCAGGGTAAACATATCTTTATTTCATTCTTCATTTAAGAAAACTCTTGATTAGCACTTATGCCTTCCCTTTTATTAGACTGCACACTTCAGTGTGAAAAACCAAACTCATTTCCTTGTTCTTTACAAAGAATGCTAAGAATATGTATATTCAGTGTCCAAAGATAATTTTCCAATTTTCACTGTTTCCTTCAACACAGCATTAAGATCAAGAAGCATATTGCAATGCCAGCTGCTCTCTATGAATGAAGTAGTTTGTGGATTGGCATTCAGGTTGAACCAGTTTTATTCCAGTACTAACGCCCTTCCTTTTTTCACACTTAGCAGGTGCTCTATTAGTACTGATGCTAAGTATAAATAATGTCTTAAAAATTGTCATTAATTCAGAAAAAAAGATATCACAGATTTTGGGTGATAACAGAACAAGGCTCCCTCATTAACTGTGTGGCAGCATATCACAGTGTTTATGACTGCAGACTCCAGACCTAAAATGTCAGGGTTCAAATCCAAGCTTGGTCACCCAAGGAGCTTTGTAATTGCAGTGAAGAAATCCCTACATGAAGATACCTGGTGACTCAGTCAGTCAAGCGTCCACCTCTCAATTTTGGCTCAGGTCATGATCTCAGGGTTGTAGGATAGAGCCCCCTGTTGAGCTCCACACTCAGTGCAGAATCTGCATAAGATTCTCTCTCTCCCTTTGCCCCAACCCCCCAGTGCCACTCACTCTCTAAAAAAAAGAAATCCCTATATGCCTCAGTTTTCCCATATATCACTGGGGAGAGTGTTAGCATCTGCCTCATGTGAATATGTTTTTCTAAATCGAAATACTTGTGCTGGAATTGCTACCTCTTCATTTTCACATCAACAAATCAGCTTTGAGCCCTCGATTGGTTTCTGTATCAATAAAACATGACAATGAAAATGTAATCAACAAACATAAGGCTCAGCTGATATGAAAATAGATTTGCAGAGACGAACTATACCCTGTTAACAAAATGTTAGCCTGCATAAACTAACCCAGGGCAACCACAGTATATGTATAATTCCTAAGAACCAAATGATAAAGGGGATTTCTGCAGGAATAATAATTGAGATTGTATTTCAAATTTGTCAAATGCGTTTGATGAATTTATTCCCCTGACTGTTCTTCTGAAACTGCTGCACCTCCTAGATTCTGGGGCAGAACCTGGGGACTCCTGTGGCCTGCTCACTGCATTTTAGAAGCCCAGCCTTAGCTGATCACCTCAGCTTCACAAGTTTACTTTTTCACCTGGAGGAAAAAAAAAATCTATCATCTATCTATCTATCTATCTATCTATCTATCTATCTATCTATCTATCATCTATCTATCTATATCATCATTTTTCTATGTGTGTGTGAATTTTCTTGGCTAATATAAAAATTGTAATAATTCTACTTTCTCAAATGTTTCCTTGAGCTTGGCCTTCCTTTAATTTTCACTGTAATTACCTTTGATCAATCTTCACCATCTTTTTAATCTTTGCAATAGCCTTCCAGCTGGTGTTCCCAATGTATTTTCTACCATCTACTTCATCCCCTTCCCAGGTGCAATATTTTTCTCATATAATGTGAGGAGAATCATGATATTTGGAGTCAGATAGACTTGGGTTTGAATTCTATCTCATAAGCCAGCTGGGTGATCTTAAACAGATAACTTTTTTGAGGCTCATGCAAAATATAGATATGTATCCGCCTTGTGGGGAGAGACTTTCTAAAATTATATATGCTTAGCAACTTTTGATTTACATTAGACATCCCTCCTTTGGTCTCTACTCCACCCCTCTGCTCATCAGTTATGATTAACTCAAGGTTCATGTGTCCATGTGCTAAGGGCCAAGACAGTGTGTATGTTTTTTATTTTATTTACTCCTTCCCAGATACATACAATGAAGGAGTGTTGGATTGAGGTGTCTATGGTCAGGTGGTGCTATGATCATTAATAGATAAACCGGGCTCTCTCCTACTGCATTCTAAGAACCTGTAGTGTCCTCAAACCTAGAAACTCCTGCTGATGCTGTCTCCACAGCAAACCATCCCTGTCAAAACTAAGGCCTCAGGATTCTTTATTATAATAAAAATCTCTGTAGATTTACCTTGGAGAGAGCAGAAACAATCTATCCCACGTGGCTTACCATATACATGAATCCATCTAATTACTATTATTGTGGTTTATTTATTCACTTGACTTTTCAATAACAGGAAATTCTGCCCAGGAAAATTGCAAGTAACTTTGTTCTTGATTTCAGAAAATCTTCCCCCACCCAAATCTATTTAAATGGACATCAGAGCTGTCAATTTTCAATAAATAACATCAAATAGCTGTTTAGTCTCCAAGACTCCCTTCAAAATGCTCACCTCTTAACGGGTGTTAATGATTGTCAACCATTATGTCATGAAGTTTACCCAATCCCAGTTAAGCACTGCCGTGGAGAGATCTGTCTTAAACCAGAGCCTCCCACGATATAAATACCCTTTGGTTGCCTTTCCCTTTCCAGAAGTCATGTTCTCTTTCTGTGGCAGCAATGAACTCAGTTTTCTTTATCAACAAAAGATTGTGCTTGTGTAAAAGAAAAGAAATTCACCTGATTTTTTCTTCTTCTTCTTTTTTTTTTTAAAGTAGGCTCCATGCCCAAAGTGGGGCTAGAACTTACTACCGGGTCGGAGATCAAGAGTCACATGCTCTATTGACTGAGCTAGCCAGGCACACCCCTTTTATGGTTTTCTAATTTTTTAAAAAAATTATTTATTTTTGTAATTATTTATTTGAAAGAGTGAGCACTCACCTGTGAGCAGGGGGAGGAGCAGAAGGGGAGGAGTGGGGGGGGGCGGTGGATAAGCAGGCTCTGTGCCAAACATCAGTGGATGCTGGGCTGGATCTCACCAGCCTGAAATCAAAATCAAGAGTCCGATGCTTAACTGACTAAGCCACCCAGACAGCCTAGTTTTTAAATTTCTAATAGGTTCTCTAAGCCTCTAATTCACCACAGTATGTCGGTATGTACTAAAAAAAAAAAAAAGAAAAAAACAACTCCAACTATTACAGGGATCAGAATTTGGTTCTGTAGATCGGTAATTGTGAAAAAAAATAAAAGCTAACATTATTAGGTTTTCAGGTTATACTAGCTTATTTGATATATGTATGGATCTTCTGGTCTGATTAGTCACTTTGTTTCTTTGTCTGCACACATAAAAATGATAATAGTTCTCAGATGTTTTCATATTTAGAGGATTTCTCCCTCAAAAAGCAAACAAACAAAAGCTGTAGAAAAAAGTAAAAAGTTGAATGTTTTCTTAGCCTTTCTTTTTGAAAATTCTTCTGGCTTTTTGCAGAAGGAATAGTCAGACAGTACATGTAGACATGTAGTCACACACATAACTTTCCATTTTCTAGCAATTACATTGAAAGTAGGTAAAAAGAAAAGGAGAATTTCATTTTAAGACTGTAGTTTATTCAACCCCATGTACGTACCCAAGATATTTTTATATCCCCCGTGTAACCAGCTGTAATTCAGTGCTCAGCCCCGATGGTTGAGGATGGTGCTGGGAAGGCAGGAAAGGGGCAGGTGGGCCTGAGGCTGGGAGGGGAGGGTGTGCAGGACAGATGGAACCAAGCAGCTTTTTATGGGAATTGCTGAGAAGAGGTGAAGGTGTAAGCTGTCCTCAGCTGTGCACAAGTTACTTAACCACTTTGTGAATCCTCTTCAAAATGTAGAATGATTATAATAATTCTTAATTCATAGAATTGTAATGAGAGTTATATAATATGTGTATAGCCCTTGGGAAATTCCTAGTGAACATTAAGCACTAAATAAATGTTAAAACACACACACACATACACACACTTAAAAAAAAAAACAACTCAAGAGTGTTTTGGAGTACCTAGGGGAGCAGGGAGCAGGTTCATGCTTGTCCAGGCCCATGAATTGGCTTCTGCTGTTGTCTGTAAGCAACTTGAGTTCCCTTATTTTTTTTTTAATTATTTATTTGAGAGAGAGAGAGAGAGAGCACAGAGAGAAGAGGAAGAAGCAGACTCCCCACTGAGCAGGGAGCCTGATGTGGGGCTTGATCCCAGGACCCTGAGATCATGAGGCAGACGCTTAACTGACTGAGCCACCCAGGAGCCTTAAGTTCACTTTTTATTTACTTTTCAAAATCTTTACATTACCAAGGAATGATAGTTTTTCACGTCCTTGTTTCTTTCCTTTCCCTTTCCCTTTCCCTTCCTCTTTCTCCCGCGCCCTCTTCTTCTTCCTATCCTGGTTCTGTTGACTGTTTGCATTTTCCTACTGATTTAGATGATCACCAGAGATGGAAAAGATGGGAGAGAATAAAACATGTAGTTTTGCTTTATGTTCACAGAAGTATCCAAGGAGGTTGTTGAAAACGTTTAGAGTTAAGCTTTTAGGTCTCTGGTTGATTCAAAATTGGGCCATGTTACGTACCTGCTTTCTGAAAAACTGAAGATATAGATATGCACTCATGTCTGGCTGCAGGAATTCCTTGTGTCTGTCAAATCCTGCAGAATACAGACTAAATGATCTGTTGATAACAGAAAACTTAGTTTACCATGACAAAGTCTTCACATCTGAGGTGTGGGGCAGGCAAAGCATGGGTTTTTATGTCGTTTGGGGGATCTGATTTAAGGAGGCCTTTGTAATAAGATTGTGGCCTGAATCAGGTAGATTCACAACAAAACAGCTTAGAAGAGACACCGCAGCAAAGCTGTGATTCAAAGTGAATCCAGAAGAGAAAACAGTCATTTCAGGCTGGCTGCTGTTCGGAGAGGAGTATTTACCCTGAGAGTACCTTGAGTAGTTCCTGTTCAGATAAATGTATTGTTAAGAAGTTCCTGGAACAAATAATGAAAATATTTTCAATTTTTCTTCCTAGGCAGAAATTTCCTGGAATAGCAAACTCATGTTAGTGGTCACAACCCAATAGTGGAGGCACGTCTGAGAAGATAGCACACCAGGGCCTGTGCACAGTCAGCTGTGTATGTGGATGTTTCTGGTCCTTGAAGGTTCTCTCTTTAATTTTTGAAATTCAAGTATACTAGTCCTGGAAATAAATATTTGCAAAGAACTCCAGTGGTTAAAAAAGTTTTATCCTTTAAAAGCATTATTAGGGTGTCAAATCCCCAAAGTGCCATCCTTCAAAAATATCTAGCCCATACATCCAAGTCTGGATTTCATCTCAGACCAAATAAGGTAATCAGTCACAGAAGAAAAATGACTATATTTATATATGATAATACACATTTGAGCAGAAAATTGTAGAGCAACAGCTGTTTCTTAAGATCAAGGAACTTCATGTTCTCTTTATGTTTTCAAATATTTAATAGCTGGTAAAGGTCGGTACACAGTGAACTTTTATTTGTCAGAGGTCAGTCCAAAACTGTCAAGTGTACACAAAGCAGCTAGTGACAGAACACAATAATTATGTTGTTTTTCCCTAAAAAAATGAGTTATTTACATTTTCTTTATATTTTGGCTGTTATTACAACCCATATTAAGATTTTCAATCCCAATTCATCAAATAAATGATTAAAGTGTCATATTTTTATGATATGCCTTTACAAGAAAAATACATCATAATAGTGTAGCTTAAATGTGAAAATGATGCTTCTTTGAACAACTTCATCTGGAGTGGTGATTAAACTGACTGCCTCTTGCCTGATGACAAGTGACTGGCAGCAGGTTAGGATGGCTGCCGGCGAGCTGGGGGTTGGCTAAAGACAGTAATGATGGTCTGCTGGAAGGACAGGAACTGCTCTCTAGGTCAGGCCTGAGTTGAATCCTGACCCTGGTACTTATCTCTGAGACATCAAGCAATTTCTTTTTTTTTCTTTTAAAAGACTTTATTTCATAGAGAAAGAGAGAGAACAGTGTAGGAGGGAGAAGCAGGCTTCCCGTGAGCGGGGAGCCCGATGCAGGGCTTGATCCCAAGACCATGAGATCATGACCCGAGCTGAAGGCAAATGCTTAACTAAGCGAGCCACCCAGGCTCCCCAAGTCAAGCAAATTCCATATTCTGTCTAAACCTCAGGTTTCTATGTGTATAATGTTGATCATAATACCCACTTCAGTGTTGCTGTGAAGCCTGGGAGAGCCAGCTCAGTGCTCAAGGGCACTGGGAGGCCCTCAGTAATGGTAGGTCGGCATTATTATCATGTCAAGATTTAGGAATATTGGACATGTCTGGGCTGTTGCATACATCTTGATCTGAACCAATCCTTGTTTTATTTCCTGCAGGTGAGGTGGCATCTGACAGGTGACTAGACTGATCCTCACGGATTACTTCTTCAAAATAGTGGAAAGAGGTCGAATCCTGGCTCTACCTTTCACTAGTTTTCTGGTCTTGGGCAAGTCATTCCCTTCCCTGAGGACCAAGTTTCCCCATCAGTTTAATTGGGCACAGTGATATCTACTCCACAAATTTGGTTGAGGATTTCATGAGACACAGTATACAAGGCTTCACTGATTGTGTCTGACAGTGTAGACAGCTATTATTAGCCAATTAAATCTGCTTACTTTATAATTATCTGCTGAATAATGAGAGGAAATAGCAGGGTACTATTCCCAGACCACACTAAAATGGACATAATGTGTGGGAAGAGATGTAGAAAACATTAGTTTTGTGAATAATAAGAAATCACTTATGTATCATAACAAACCTCATTTTTAAAACTTTTTCTAGTGAGGCATCCCTTATTTTTCATCAGGATATTGGTTCAAGCAGAAGCATTCTAGTTCTGTGTCTGAAGGCCCCAGCACCTTTCACGGAACGATAAAAACAGTCTCTAAGTCGTAGCCTGACAACAAGCACAGCAATACTCACTATCGATTTTCATGTTCTGCATACAGCAAAGGTACAGACAGCACTGAACATTTTTCCTGCTTTAATGTAAAAGCTATTATTGTTTGAATTGCTAGAATGATTATCTCTAGTGGAAATCTGATCTCATCATTCTCTGGTTTTAAACCTTCCTTTGGCATTCCACAGTCTGCTCTTGGAAATTGGCACCTTCATCGTGGCTGGTGTGGGTGGCCCCCTCTGACACCTACCTGGCTCCTCACCTCTCTTCTCACTACCTACTTTTTTTTTTATATATATTTTCATTACCTTAGGGTGCTTGGCTGATGATTTGTCTCACCAGCATGCTTTTGCACATGCAGTTCACGCTGCCTGCGATGCCCCATGCCCCTGTAACCAGCACTTTTCCTGGAACTGAGTTTGTTGTGTGCCCCTGCCCATTGTTTCCATAGGAGCCCGAATGCACCGTCATCACAGCACCTATCACTCATTTCACTGTCCCTCACTGGGGAAGAGGACATGGAAGCCAGGAAGAGGGCGTGGCATAAACACCCTCGAATTAAAGGTCTATTGTACGAATGTATGAAGTCTACTGATCACTCTCTTATTTCCAATAGGACTGACTGCTACTCCTCTTCTGATATGTTGGGAGACAGGGACACAGACACCAGTTCCTAATGTAAAATCCCAATCAGAGCAATATGCACATCCTCTGTGAAGCATAAACTAAGAACATGGCTGAGCAGGTTTGCATCTTGTGATATGTTTTCACAGGATGTATCATACATACATTTGGCATGAATAAATTTGGTGACTCCGAGCAAGCTATATTGTGCATTAACTGCTGTGTGCCAATCCCTGTCCCGTGTGGGTTTACCCAAGCATAGTCCTGATGTTCCTCTGGGGATCCAGACTTCTCTTCAGTCAATTTTTCTTCATTACACGAATTACATGGGGCTTACTACATTGAGTATAAAGTGTTAACTAGTCTTAGAGATGTGTATTTCTGAGCAGAAACTGGAAAATTAAATTAAGCTGTTTGACATTAGATAAGAAAAACACACAAGCCAAGGAGGCGCTGTCAAGAATTAATTATTCTTTTTCTTTCTTTAATTTGAGTTCAGCTGGCTTGTATGAATATAGAGATACAGTCAGTACCCAAAGCAATTGTGGGATTAGCAGGGTGGGGCCTATATCTTATCATTCACTAGATACAGGTGAATCACCTCTTAGTGCTAGCAAAGTTTTCCCTTACATCAAAGGTATTCTCTGTTCTGGATGTGTAAGCTGAACCAAAGGCTGTGACAACTTCTTAACTGGCAAAAAATCCTGTCCACTTGGGATGAAATAATCAGCCAGGTTGGGAGAACTGAAATGCATCGGTGCTACCTGACTCTGGTGCAGTCTGCCTCAGCATAACTCCTCTGGGACAGTGCTTTTCATGGAATGGTGATAATGGTCTCGATATAGTACCCTAAGAAACAACACAGCAAAACTCATTATCAATTTTTATTTCCTACCATACACCAAATGTACAGCACTGAACACAATTTTGTTGCTTTGATGTAAGAAATATTAATTGTTTGAAGAAACAGTATACAAACAAGCTACTTCAAATTAAAAAAAAATGCATACATCATTGCCTTTTTGTTGTTTACAAAAGACCCAATTTACAGTATCTATCATTAACAGAGTTGAAAGGAAAAAAATCAGTGCACATTACAAAACACATCAAGTACAAAGGAGGCAAATAAATACAAACATACTTCACAAAACAGTCTGCTCAAACTATGCAAACACAAATAAATTAACCCGAAGTCATAGTAAATTATAGTAATAAATACATAGGTTGGTAAGAGATTTCTTTTAAATTAAATAAAATATATAACAAACTTGTTAAAATATTTAGCAAATTAAACTTTTGTCTTTGTAATAAGTGAACTTATTTGTATGCATCTATTAAGTACTGTATAGCAAAATGTTTGCAAGTACATAACTTTAATAGAAAATTTCGTTTGGTGTCCCATTTATAATAGACAGCACATATGGTAGCTCTTTTTTTTAAAATTGATTTTTAAATAAACACCGTTCCTACCTAAGAACAGACATTTCATTTTCACTAAACTAAGATTCAAGGGTTCAAATAAACCCCAAACCGAAGATAATCCCCACTTAGTACATAACAATGACCACAGTGTCATGGAAGTGGAATTACTGTTGATATTACTTTCAATTTGTGCAGGTAACAGTAATAACAGTGGAATATATCAAGCCTGTGAGTGCCATCACATTCAATCTACATATCCATGAGGCTAATAAAAAATAAACACTTTTGTTATAGCACAGAAAATTAAGCCCACACTAAGTTCAAGTGTCCATTTACACGGAGGCACATTGCACACGAGGTGTGTGTGCACACCAAAAAGGCAGTTTAGCTGGTTGTCTATACCTTTTTCTTAAAAAAAATAAATATAAAAAAACTTTTGAAACAATGCTTAACTACTTTACAATCCCTGAAATAGACATTGCCTTCACTATAGCAACTACTAAACTCTGATCCATCCAGAAAATCAAGATTTCAGGCTCAATTTCATGCGTGTGTGAGTCTATGTGAGTGTGTCTATCTGTGGGTATGTGTCTGTGGGTGTGAGTGTGTATACTTTGTAGCACTTGTAGTTCTATGGAAAGATTTTTTTAAATCAAATTGAAAGTTTTCCTGTTGCCTAAAGAGGGTAAGACAATGTCACCAGCGTTTAAAGTAATTAGATCGGAGTAATGTTTTTTTTCGTGTGTTATTATATTTCCCATTCCTTTCCAGTTCACCCAGTAAGATAAATGCTATTTCAAGGGATATGGTATCTACAAAATTTTCCATTTGGATGTGTTTGTATTTGCTAAGTACAAATCTACATCAATATTGTCACTTGTATATTGTACCAACATATGGCAGGAAAGCCTGGCTGGTCACATCAAGTCTTATTTCTCATCTTGGGATAAGAGTTGCCAACTATCTGATATGACTTGAAAAACAAACAGACAAATCTGCATCACTAAAAAAGCTTATGTTTCTTTAAAACATGTCAAATAAATAATTCATATTAACTAAAACCGTACAGCCAAGTCGAATACTTTGCTGATTGCTATATTTAATTATTGCTAACAAATTCTGAGCAGGCTGTTTCCCAGCACACTGTGCTTCTGCGAGTGCGCATTTCCCGCTAGTGGGCGCCATCTATCTGCTTATTTCTTCCCGCACCTCACGGCCAGCCCATTTATAAATACAAAAGCCAGTGAAAGGGAGGAAAAAAAGTGTGCAATAAAAATCAAACTGGACCATAGTGCAGTCCTTAGACAAGGATTTACGTCTCACTTTTCTTTTTCTCATTTAAACCCAGCAAGATATGTGATTTGAGAATCGCATTTCTATTTAAATTCTATTGGAAAATAAATTAATAAACACACTTGTAAAAATATGGCAGACTTCAAAATGCAGCTAAAAGATAAAAAACTCTTCGATTAGAAATAAATAAAATATAAAAATGTCACATTTATTTTACATATACTTTACAAAAAAACCAAACAAAGCCAAAAGAGTGCAATGAAGAAATAAAATTAAAACATATGAAAATAAATAAGATCTAGTATTTGACTGCATTGCTTTTAATCCAAAGAGTCTATCATAGTTTTTCTTTCCTTTTTATGTCAGCTGGGGGAAAAAAATTAGTGCAATGTTGCAATTGTAAATGCAGTGCGGCAACCTCCGGCTGTTCGTAGTTTCCGGTGCCGGCAGCGCTGTGGTCCTACACATGGATGCCCTTCACTGCCTGTTTGATACTTTCCAGCAGAGCTTTGCATTCCGGGGAATAGTCCCGTTCCAGATTGCTGTACATGTCTGTGAGTGTATTTACATAGGCCTCAAAATTCTGCTCACTGATAGGCCCCTAAAGGAAGGCAAAACACATTGAACCAATCAGAGTGATCCGGGCGGGGACAAAAGGAGGACCAAGTAACACAAAAGAGTAGCGGTGGCCCCAGAGTCGGAGGGGGAGGCTGCTGGAGTCTGGGGAGATGGGGAGGGGCTGAGTGTGCTGTGATTCATCCGTTCACTCTCTGCTCCGTTAATGGGATTGCTGTGGTTGTCAATACTCTGTGGTCAGTTTGGAGCCGCATCAGGTCGATGTCTGGCTACGGAGCGGGACCCCTGGAAGCTGCACTACTCCCTCTCCAGAGGCCGCCCCAGCTTCAATGGCACATGCTCAGCTCAGCACAGACCTTCTATCTGCCAAAGGGAATGTTCAGAGGCCACGGAGGAAGGCTTTCCTTGAACTCTTTTGACAGCCCTGGCCTGGAACTTAAGGACTTTAAGATCTGAGCCAGTTGCTCACTAACCAGGTGGAATTTTTTCCTTTTTCATCCTCAGACACCTTTTTGCACATTTTTCCCTTGTGGCATCATTGTAATATATTCTTGTATTTTTCTATCTCCGTTCCGGGTAGTATATCAGATTCACCAAGTCCAGATCTACTTATCTCTTAATCTTCTTTGTGTGTTTTGGTAGCACCTTTGCCTAATGTGAGACTTCAGAGAGTGATCCCATGATCTGTGTAAATCACATGTGTGCTTGAAGGGAAATGCATGACACGAAGGGCATGCTACGGACCATTTCCTGGTGCCTGCGTGTTCCCCTTTTTGAATACATGTGACATGTGCTTTACTTCACAAAATACTTGCAAGGAAGGACTTGAAAAGGGTCTAAATACTCTAGCTATAAAATATGTTACTGTTATTGCTGTTATTTAGAAGGTAGGCTTGCTAAATGGAAGATAATTTTGCTGTGCTCAGCAAAATACTGATCTGAATTATAAGTATTGACTAACCACAGTTTTCTGTTCCCTTTTAGTTTCTGCCTTTGCTGTATCATGTGTTTCTTGGAGTGTTCATAACTGGATGAGGACCCGGGCCACGGAGTGGATCGAGGCCACATAGCAAAGCTGGGCTCATCTGGCTTTGGAGCCTTGATCACATGAATGAACTCTCTGAGCTTTGATTCCCTCAACTACAGAATGGGAAGACCAAGGCTCAGTCTTAGGTGTTTGCGTGAACGTTTACTGTATTCAGCCCTAAAAATCACCACTAGGATGCCTCGCATATAGCTCTACAAGGTGAAATTCCCTTGTACCATAACAGTTATTTTTATGGCACTTGTGAAGGAAAAAATTGCAATGAATACAAATCTCAAGTATGAGTTAGACAAGTGTTCATAAATAATATTATAATAATATCCAATAATTTACCTTAATATTGGTCATAAAATAGTTTATTTTCCTTTGTGTTATTATTACTTTATTGATTTTGTTTATTGTCAAGAGACACATTTGGGATTGAATAAGATGAGGGCTCCATGCTGCAAAATTGAGTAAATTGAGGGATTTATTGCTTTCAGGTAAATCAATCATATTTTTTCATTAAATAAATGCTTCCCTAAATCATTCTCTATATAAAATTTGCAGCTTTAGAAAATTTGTTCTAAGCATTAAGGAAATTAAAAGCATTGAACAATGTAGCCTCTCTTCCAAATGTTTGTTATATTTATGAAAATATGAGAGGAACTAATTGTCTATGAATTTTAAGTAGCTGTCAAAACTCAAATATATATTTAGGTTTTGAAAATAAGGATGCCTTGCTCACTTTTTTATTCCACATAAGAATTTAAGTATGTTCTTCCTAAAGTATATTCTTCCTTAATACCAAGTTAAATTTTTTTTTTAAATTTTTTATGGTTTTTGAGTTGGGTGGATGGTACAAATGGCTGTAAGCCCTCTAAGCTTTCTATTTGGAAACAAACTTTTAGGGAGCTTTGGCCTCTGACATCCATATTACATTATAAAACGAGTTTTAAATAAACTCTCACCTTTGATTGCTGCAGTATCAAAAACCCTTGGCCTTAAGGTAATTTACTGTCTGTATGTGTCACGGTGCCCATGAGGGAGGTTGTTGCTAGTCAGAGTACCTGGTGGCTGGGGATGGGCCGCACGCTGCCACTGTGATGGAGCAGCGGGCGTCCTGCCTTGCACTTACCATCTGTGGGAGCTGAATGTCAGCAAGGCTTGAGATGAGAGCTTGGCTCAGTCCGGCCAGCTCCTTCAGCAGGCTCTCATTGTTCTGTTCTATGAGCTTGTTCTCCTCCTCTATTGTCTTTAGGTTGCTCTCCATAGATGTGATCTGAAATTGAAATAACTTGGGAATGTGAGCTGCTGAATCTGAAGGAGTGCAAGATGTTTCTCTCTCAAAGAAAGGCATCAGCTGAACGGAACTGCCAAGGAATGTGTACTTTGCACCTTCTCCTCATGAAACTGCAACCCTTCATATTGCTCTAAGTTTGGGAATCACATTCCCAAGCTTTTGTCTTTATCCCGGACTTCTCCCATGAGTTGCAAATTCCACATCTCCATGTGGCTACATGGTGGCTATCTCAAGCTCAGTATGTCCAAGCAGTCCTCACCTTCCCAACTTGAATATCACTCAGGCCTTCAAGGTATCCCTTAAGGCTCTCTTTCTCTCATACTTCAAATCCACTGTGCTTCTCTTTCCCAATATCCAAGATGGAGACTGTCCCTACCTGCACTAGTGGCCCCTGGGCCAGCTTTCCAGGTGACCATGACTGCCTTCTCATGGGCAGCCCTGCACCTGGCTTGGCCCCACACAATCTCTGTGGCCTGTCTTCCGTGCAGCTACCAATACAAGTCTCTTAAAATGTGAGTCAGGATATAGGTCAAATATGATTGGGTTAACTATGGGCTCAAAACCCTGTAACAGTTCTGCATTCATTCAGAATAAAAACCAAGATCTTTAATACGGCCTGGGGTGCTCCATGTGTTACGTCAGGGACTCATCTCTTCTGATTCCCCCTCCTTGTTTGCTTGCCTGCAGAAGTGCTCACTGTGCTTTTTCCCAGAACTCTGAGCCCTCTCAAGATTTAGGGGTTTTGCACTTGTGGTTTTTCCTGTTTGAAACACTGTCCCCTGTACCTATGTGACTACCTCCCTCAGCTTCGCAAGTCTTTGCCAACATGTGTCCTTCCTCCTGAGGCTGGCTATCCTATTTTATATTGAAACCTGGCTGCTTCTCCCTGTCGCCTTGTCCCATACAGTGTAATTAGTCATTTATGACTTTGTTGTTATTATCTGTGTCCCCCTTCTAGACTTTGAGCTGCCTGAGGGCAGAGGCTTTTGCTGTCTTCACTAATGGTTCTCAAGAGGAGGTCCTATGATTTGTAAACCAGTGCATCAAGCTCTTTTGTGGATCTGGCTGCTATTAATGAAAGATTAGACACTAGTCACAGTGGGTAAGGAAACCAGACCTGTGTTTCAAATGGACTGAAACCTTCTGTCTTAAGCTGCTATGAGTGAGGATTTCTGAGAGTCAGTAACCACAGAGGCCCCCAAACCCCTCATTTCAGGAGAGTGCAGAAGAGGGAAAGGAACTTCTGCAGGATTTGGCTCATTATTCTTTTCCTTCTGACTTGTTGTAATATAGTCATTATTAGTGTTTTTTTTTTTTTAAAAAAAAACTGGACTGAACTTTATTTTCCATTTGGATAAATCTAGAGGATGGGGTGATATTACACGGGAGAATATATAATTGAGAAATTGCTTGGATTTTTCAGTAAAGAGTCTGTCCAGAAAAATCTCCAAAAACAATCGTTTCTAACAGATACACATTCAGAGATGTTCTAGGAAAATTAAATGTGCAAAGGTGCTCTGTTTATTTGAATATTGAATAAAACTAACTGCTCTCATATCTTCTCGTAACAATTTTTCTAAAGCACATGTGCTGTGTAGGACTCTAGGTACGGGACAATTGGCTTTACTGCACCCAAGGCAAAAATATGAGTAGCTCTGCCTACAGGTACCCAATCAATGATGGCCCAGGTGATCTAGCTATACCAAGCTTTACAGTAACAGTGTCATTGAGGCACGCTTAGTTTTTTCATCGTAAGAGATCAGTTTAATTTGTAGTGCAATGAATGTTTAACAGTTTAATGTTTTGCCTCCACTAAAGATTGTGATCACTTTAAAAATAACTAACAGCTTTTCTGTTGTGTTGTTGTTGTTTTTACCTGTGTCTGAAGTTTCATCATATCTGCTTCAATTTTAAGGTTGGATTCATTCAGTTCCTTTATTTCTTCATCCAAATGCCTAATTTCTTCATCACTCTCTAAACCTACAAAAAGTCAGACTATCTGAGTTCAAACACAAAATATGAGACAGTGACAAGATGAGTCATTTTACGTTTAAATTGGTGGTTTGCTAAGTGAAAATTATACTTTAATTTGAAATGTTGAATTTTTACCCAAATCCATTCCCAAGATTCTAAAAAAGTGGGTTAAAGAGTTCCAGGACTGAATTCCTTTGTAAGAAAAGGAAGCAGAAGAGTACTAGAGTACTACCATTTAATGTAATGCCCTTATGTTCCAGATGTGCTGCTGGACATGTCTGCAAATAATTTCTCATTTAAACTTCACTGCACACTAAAGGGCATGTTCCATGATACCCTTTGCACATGTGAAGACACTGAGACCTACAGAGGCTAACTGAAGCCACCCTCATCACTGACAGAGGCTGTATAACCCGCCTGCTATGAAAGAATTGCAGAGCCCATGCTTCGTCTCATACACAGTGCTGTGAGAACAGTTACGACATGAATTATGTTGACTACTTATATATTTATTCCCTGTCTGTGACCTTATGAACCATCATTGGAGGAGAGCTGAGGTGCTGGCAGGTGGCTTAGAGTCCCAGGAACACAGAATTTGTGTTCCCTATGTAGAGTTGGATAAGGAGCAATGTGATCTAGGAGAGGGAACATGGGTTTTGGGGTTTGAATGCTGGCCTTGACTCTTGTTCTTGAACCTGCACAACTTACTTTCTTTGTGCCCCAGGTTCCTCTTCAATAAAATAGACATAAAATCTCTGTTGTGAGTATGAATGCAATAAATAATAAAGTGCTGAACGTATAGTAGGTGCTCAATGAATGGAGTTACTTCCCATCACTGTTTTATAGAAGGAATATAAGTGCTTTTTTTGTATTTTTTAAAGCTGGGAATGGTAGCTTATATTAAAGAAGACAGAAGCAGGATGTGAGGTGATTTTAACTGTCCTGAATAATGAATCCAAACCAAACACATGATAACAATTAAGGGGGAATAAATGTAAACTTATGCGTCTGCATTTAATAGGATTGGATTCACGAGAACAAGGATGAGGGAACTGAAAATTTGTCTGAAAGAGTTCTAGCCTCTTATACTGCCCTGGGGTTACTACTACTCTGGAAAATAGTTCATTGTTCACCGAAGGTGAACTTCATGTGTCTGTGACCCAGCAATCCCATCCCTAGGTACACACTTGAGACAAACACAAGCACACAGGGAGGTACACACAAGATGAACATAGCGCATGGCACAGCAGCCCTGGAAACCCTAGAAATACACCGCACGCCCACCAAAATGACACGGATGACTCTCACCAATAACATGGTGAAAAATGTAAGCCCTGAAAGTTTACATCAAGCTTGATAAAGCAGGTGGCCGTTTTGTGGGTACTTACTGCTTCGTTATAAGTATCTAACTACCTAAATAGAAGTGAGCCATGCATGCATCGATGAAGAGTGTATGTCACAAGATTGATCTGATATTGGGCTTTGAGATTCAATGAAGAAAAAAAGCAAACCAAAAACTAAGATCTAGGTATTTTAGTACATAGATCAACTTGAATATGAGTCAACAGTGTGACACAGCTCCTAAGAAAACAATAAACAATGGCCTAGGACCACACTAGTGGATCTATAATACCTAGGACACAGGATTTATTCTGAACTGGCTGGCTGAATCTGGGGAACTGTATTGCATTCTGAGCACCAAGTCTTATAGTTGTTATCCTACCACAGGATCTTCTCTCAGATGAGTGGGATCTCAGTCCCAGACTTGTTTCTGACAGCACCAGGGAGCATGGGTTATCAGTCAAACAGGCATTCTTAGTGCTATCAGCATTTGAGATTTTTCTGGTTTGAGCAAATGAAAACTTCTATTGCTCTCTTTGCTAAATTGTTTTTCCTTTCTATTTTTTTGCAATAAAATTCCACATTGGAGGATGATATTTTCTTACATGATATCTGGTAAGACAGACAATAAGCAAGGAATCACTGATAAAATATGAAGAACCATGAAAGGAACAAGCAGGGTATATTGAGAACCCTCGCTGGGAAGCCTCTTTTGATCTAAGACTTTACTGACAGAGTAAAAAGGCAGGCATGAATGCATCAATGAACAGCTTGGGATTGGGTTGGACCGAAGATCCCAGAGGAGAGAGTAGGGAGCACAGAGGCCTGGAGTGGGAAGGGAATGGGAATTCTGCTCCCAAGACTGTAAGAAGGCACTTTTGAGTGAAAGCACAGTGAATGAGGGAACAGGTCTTGGGGGACCTCACAAAGAGCCTGAGTTCATTCTCCGTGCAAGTGAAGAATTTTAAGCAGGGAAGTTGATGTGATCTGGTTGACTTTTCAAAAGCATAACTCAGTTCTGAGTGGAGAATGAGGTGAGAGGGAGAGAGAGCAGAAACCAGAAGACTGGTTAAGAAATTATCGCTGGGGTCCTGGCTTGTCTGATGGTCCTTTGCCCCATGGCAGTGAAAGTAGTGTTAATAGAATTCAACTCAACATATGCTTTGTAGGTGGGATCTACAGTGCTTGTGATGAATGGGAGGAAGGGGATGACAGAAGGGAGGAATCAAGGAAGACTATGTCTTTCTGCTTGAGCAGCTGGGCAACTAGTGGCATTTCTGGGATGAGAGAGCCTACAGGAGCAGCAGCTTCCAGCAGGAAAATCAAGAGTTTAATTTTGGCTGTTAAGTCATGAATGCTGTGAGAAGACTCTGAGAGCTCAGGCTCTTGGTACTGAGCTCTAGTTAGGATTTACGTTCCCCTGGCGTCCAATGTTAGTGACGACACTCAAGCCTCTTGATCAAGATGGGGCCATCTGGAAGATGCTTGAGAACAAAAGGTACCTAGAAGCCTGGGGGAAGGTATGGTCATGAAATGAGACCTCAAATAAGAAATACGTGACAAGATCTAACACATAATAGGCACTCAATAAATTCTCATGCAATTAATGAGTAAGTGAACTATGTTTTCATTATGATTTCTGGGATTTGGGGAGATTATTTTATTTTATTTTATTTTATTTTATTTTATTTTATTTTATTTTGGGAGGGGTAGATATTTTAGCCAATCTCTTTGTAATTTTTTTCCATGAATACATTACCTTATCTATTTCCATCAATCTATCTGCCAACCTCCTCTCGATACATTGTCTTTAAGAGCCTCCATCACTGAGTATGAGAGGATGCCCTTTGAATTTCACATTGTACTTGAAAATATTAACTCATTTGATTTTCTTAAGGACCTCAAGAGGCAGATACACTTATTACCACACTTTATAGATGGGAAAGCCAAGACATGAAGAAGTTAAGGAATAAGCAATAGAGCTGGGATTCAAAACACAAGCTCTCTGACTCTAGAATATGTTATCTTAACCATTATAATGCTACCTTTACTCATGGATATTTAATCTGATTTGAAATTATCAATTAAATGTGTACACTAAAGTTCCTTGACAGATACATACACAATAGAATAAAGAGTAGAAGCAGAGTGCTGGGGTAGACTAGACAGTATTGTTGACCAAGGAAACCATATAAAATTTTCACTAAATATTTTAGTAGGAATATATCAGTGGCCCTGTTTCTTTATAGGGTGCACCTATTTAAAAGCAAGGGAATATGCTTTCTTTACTCAGTACAGATCTATGCCTAATATACATAATTAGGGATTACATAATTTATAATAATACTTCATGTTCTGTATAAATTTATAAGGGATGTATATACTTGTATGCTCAACTTATAAAGGGCTGTAAGTAGTTAGACAGTGTTCTATCCAGAAAAGAATAATGTATTACAATATTTAGACCATGGAACTTTGCCACAGGGAAAGAACTAGAAGGGTCTACTAAACATAAGAACATATACAAAGGTCAACCATTATAACTTGTCCCACAAAGAACAGAAAAGCAAGCAGTCATTCATGTACAGATGTTTGAATTTTATTATCAAGGAGAATACTAATGGTCTTTAAGAAATTAACGTGAAAATTTAATTATGGCGAGGATGGAGAAGATCAATTTTTCTAAAATAAATGTAAATGTTTTTGGTGTAGACCTTCCATGTTTTAACTGGTTTGTAGGTCAAATTCTCCTAACATGTTATGTAATCCAACCAATTGCCTGAATGATTTGTACTTATTTTAACCTAATATAGCACACCAAGACATTTAAAGTCATATGCACTTTACAGTTTATTGCAATTTGATTGCTTTTTAGGACCTAATATTTAGGAATATTAGGTTACACCTGCTTTAAAAATCATCCAGGGAACCATGGCTGTGTCCAAGCTTTAAAGTAGGGGACTATGGGCTGGCACATCATTAGAGAAGACCTCACATGACTCTAGGCCCTCCCTGACCCTCCACTGACCACCGACCTGAACTCAGGTGGATTATTCTTTAGACACAAGTCATTGTAGGTTCTCAGGCTTTAGATGAGCATTAGCCCCTTGCTCCTCAGATTATGAAAACACGTGCTTTTCCAGTTTTCTGAGCCATTTAGAATAAATGCACTTCAGACCCTAGTCAATGTGGTCCAGCCATCTTGCTGCTGCTTCATGTCCTATGAAAGCTCAGCTGAAGATGCTCAATTTATAAAGTACCCTTTGTGCAGTCCAGCTGCTCCCAAGTTACTATCACCATCTATCAGCTGTGCGCACGCAGCCCATATCTCACTGGCACTCCGTAAAACTTCACTGTAGTTTGCTATACTGCCAACAGCTCACCACCTTGTTCTCTTTATTAGGAACAGCCTGTGATTTCTATTATATTTACTGTTAACGGTGTTACTGGTGTTCTTATAATGAAGATACATAAGAAATATTTTCTTCATGCACTCAGTTCCAGAGAAAGTTTTACTCTGAATTTACTCACTGACAGTGTCTCATAGTGACTACATTCTCCTTTTGCTTTGGCGTCTAAAAAGCCGAAAGTCAAACCTGAGATTTCTTCTTACCCACTGTGAAATGGCTTGCTTCACACATTCCTTCTATTATCCTCAGGCTTCTCCCACTTTGCCTTCTTATCTTTGATATCCTTTTGTCTCTTTTTTAAAAAAGTTATTTTTATTTATTTATGAGAGAGAGAGAGAGAGAGAGAGAGAGGCAAAGACACAGGCAGTGGGAGAAGCAGGCTCCATGCAGGGAGCCTGACGCGGGACTCAATCCTAGGACCCCAGGATCACACCCTGGGCTGAAGGCAGGTGCCAAACTGCTGAGCCACCCAGGGATCCCTTTTTTTGCCTCATTTTTTGAATTAACTTCTAAGTAGCTTTTTCTAAATGTAACATTGCACCCCCCATCATTTAAATAGTGCTTGAAATAAGGTGACAAATAAATAAATAAATAAATAAATAAATAAATAAATATTAAATTGTGCCAGTTTCACAGAAAAAGTTCTAAGAGGCAGTTGAGAAATGGAGAATATTTCCAAAGAACAATGAAAACATCTAGAGAAAGCACTTTAACTTAGCATTTAAATGTTGGGAAGAATGTCCAACACAGTCCCGAACCTCTAACTTTTTTTATTCCTCCTCCACAGGCAAATTGACCCCCTTCATCTCTTAGTGGTGGCCCCCAAGGACCACTTGAAGTATGCATCTGGCAACAGATGAAAGCCTCACAAGGAAAGAGTAGGAAGCTCAAAAGTGCTTCCCTCCCTCAGATACTGTATACCTTCTTTTTAAAAAAATTATAGGCAAATTAAAAATATTGGGCAATACTTTCAAAGAAATAAAGTATAAATGGTTACCTCATTCCAGTTATGTGCCAAAGATCCATCAAATAAATCTTCCAAAGCATAACAATGCTTTGCCATTGTTTCCAGACACTTTAGGGTGATGTTCTAAGGAAACAACACTTCCCTGAGATGGTATTGATGAGAAGTCTTAGGAAAAGAACTCAAGAATCAAAAGAAAATTGGAAGATCCAAAGCTCAGAACTGCATCTATTAACTCAGAGCTCAGAAACTGCGTCTATTAACTTTGATAAGGCATGGACACTAGGGAGATATGTAGGGAAATATAGATATAAATTTAAATAATCCAGATTCGTCATAAAAATATCATTTTGAGGATGAAACAAAATTTAATGACCCAAAGATAAATGCCAAAAACTGTAATTAGACAGAAGGCTTACACCAGGAACACACACATACATACACACACATACTCATGCTCATGCAAAAGTGGTCATTTTGAGGACTGAAGGACAAAAGTTCAGCCTGTATGTCTTAATCCCTTGAATAACACTGTTTGATTTTCTGTGTTGGAGATAGTTATGAGAAAGGAAGGAAAAAACCCAAGTAATTGTTTTTTAGATGAAGTTATAGTTTTAGTTCAAATTTAAGGAAAGTGTCCTTCTTATACATTAAAACTGCACTTCCCTTATAGAGAATAATGTGGCATGTGAATGCTTTGGGGAACTATGGCTGAGACCTTGGTAAGGATGGCAACCTCCAGCCCTGTGCTCTTACCGCCAGTTGCTTTGAGCTTGATGGTCATTAGTTCTTCTGAGACCTTGCCCTTTTTGATGGCTTGTGCATTTAGAGGACATCCAGATAGGCTGTGAGAATAGAAATTATACCAATGTGTGAAATGCATATTATTTCTTCTTTTTAACACATTATTTCTTACAAAAATTAGTTTTCTACTCACCACTTACTAAGTCTTTGCCTATTAATTACACTATAATCTGTAGTCTCTTTGTAGAAATAACATAATATTTATGAAAATGAAAGCAAAGGCTCTCAGATAATGTAATAATGTTTTGTGTTTTTGTTCCTTAAATCAAAATTCAAATAGCTGCTGCTGTTATCATTTAATTAATCTTGTTAAAATGTTACCATTCTGCATTCATGTAAGTGCCTTTTTTAGGAGTGGTTACTTTATTTTCTGTAAATGCAAAATGATACATATATGTTACAAATAAGAATTGTTCCAAACTAGTCAAAACTCTGAATGATAAAGCAGAATATAGTTCTTCTTGTTTTTTATGTACTGTAGTCTGATCTTTACAGAATGACTTAAATTAACACAAACCCAATATAACATGACCCCAAATAATACAAGCTCAAAAGTAAAAATAAACAGGTGTATCACATACTGTTTGGGGATGGGAATGTTTCTAATTTATTCTCTAACTTTTTAGACATTATTTTTCACTAAAAATTCTCTACCCTGAAAGGAGAATGAAAGGAACCACTATAAATATAATCAGATATAATACACCTGTGGATGGTGTATTGCCCTGCAGTGGGGTTTACACATTTTCCTTAATATTGTGCTCTTCAGCTATGCTTCCTTTCTTTAATGTCATCTGTTTTATTTAAATTGCACCAAAATGATAATGACAACATTGAACAAAACTTGTTTGCTGTAGTTCATGATGAGATGATTTTGTTGTTCTAAGCAACCATTAATTCTTGTGCAATTTTGTTGTATTTTTGGATACAGTTTTTAAATATCATTAGAAACTGTCACAATCAGCCACTTAGAATATTTTTTCCCACAGAAATTTGGTTGCAATTCATGTACAAACAATCATTTTCAATCCAAACATTAGGACACTTGGCAAAGTGAAAAGAAATGTTTCTGAAGCATGGCCCTTAATAAATGTTTGCTACATGAATGTGTTTTTTCAAAAGATTTATTGATTTATTTTGAGGGAGAGGGGCGAGAGAGAGACTGAGAGAGAGAGAGAGAGAATCCTAAGCAGACTCCATACTGAGCTCGGAGCCAGATATGGGGCTCAATCTCATGACTCTGAGATTATGAGCTGAGCTGAAACCAAGAGTCGGTTGTTTAACCAACTGTGCCACCCAGGCACCCCATGAATGTATTTTTAAGTGAATTCAAAGTTATTCTATATGGAGATTATATGAAATCTAAAATAATAGGCATATAATACTATATAAAAAAAGAAGGCTATGTGGTTTGCCAGAATTTTATAAATTAGGAAATATTTAACAAAGGAAAATAAAATAATGAAAAAGTTCAAACACAACAATGAGTCAGATCTATTTTGTAAACTTCTTGCTGTGAAGTATGGCCTGTATAAATTTCATTATTGTTTTCTTCTGAAAAGTTTGCACAAGTCTGTCTTGTTTTATGTCACATAGTGTATTCTCAGAAAATGGTCATTAACAGGATTAATACTTCATTGGTAAGGTGGATTTAAAGTGAACTGTAGTGAGTCAGTTGGTTGAGTGTCCAACTCTTGATTTCAGCTCCGGCCATGATCTCAGGGTTGTGGAACTGAGCCCTACAAGGGCTCCGTGCTCAGTGGGGAGCCTGCTTGGGATTCTCTCTCTCCCTTTTTTTCTCTTCTTCCTTCCCCACCCCTCCCTCTTCACCCCATTACTCTCTCTTTCTCCCTCAAATAAAATAAATATATCTTAAAAAAATACAAAAGTAGCCAGTAGTAAGTCCACTTGTCAGGTAATGGTAAGGCTATTCATAGCTCAGAACTTTTCTTCTAAACAAGCTGCTTTTTTCCAACAACAAGGCAATAAATTGCCCTGTTGTAACACAGTGGTGAGGAGAGCTAGCAAAGGGTTCAGAGCTGTGGGACTTAGAACCAAAGGGTATAGTCAAGTTATGAAAGTGAAGATATGGTTTCAAAATGTCACTTGATAGTTTGTATCTTCCAATGTAGTTACATCTTCCAAACTATAGTTTGGAAACAAATCTTAAGTCTGAAAAAATTGGAAGTGAAAATATTATAAAAAGTCATGCTTCCTTTTGAGGATGACCACGTTGTCCATGGAGCTTCAGTCTGCTGCTCAGGAAAAGCTGGAGGTTGGCTGGGGTGTCACTGTCAAAGTTAAGGCTTCTTATTGCAAAAGCAGGAAAAAATGTGTCATGGTTTTGATCAATTTGCAATTTTTCTGCATATAATGGCAATTTTAGACCATATCTTCATCTACCTTTCTAAAGTGAAATAGTAGGTGATACAATTTATATGGATATCACTCTTTATAGTAAAAAGCCTTAAAAAAATACCCCTCAAAAATGGCAGTTATGGCACAGCACTAAATGAGGTCTACTTGTCACATAGAAGTTCTGGTTCTAAACCTACAAAGATCTTGTGTGTGTGCTTTAATATAAAATCATTTGTCTTCTCAGACTGTCTTTTTTTCAAAGTAGAAGTCTGTCATGCAAGACTTAAAGCACAGTTTTAAAATAATTAGTCTGTAAATATGATGCTGATGCGAATGCATGGATCAAATCACTCTTCATCATCCTCTAAGCTAAATTTTGTTATTTTTCCCATTTGCTGCAGGTTGGAATGAGAAAAATTACAAAACTGACCTCTGAGAATAGCTGGGGAAAGACTTTGAGTCTGGCACACAGCAAGACCCACTGAACGCCAAGGATGTGGACAGGCAGGTACTCACTACGGGGGCTCTGTGGTCCCAACACGGTGTGCAAGGGCAGCTCCTGAACTTCCCTGTGCTTGTCCTCTTCTGTCAATGGAGGATAATTGTACTACCTCTGTAGTGCACAGGGTTTGGTAAGGATTAAAGGAATAAACCACCTAAGGTACTTAGTACAGTGTTCTCTACTGGAACAGAGCATGCCCTGAATAGATGTTAGCTATTGTCAGGGATAGAAAAGAGTGCTGAACAGCATCAGGGATTTGAGGGCCAAATGCAGAATGTATAAAAGTGTATCATAGGTTAAATCGTGCTCTTTCAGCATAAGGCATTCCTACCTTAATGAATTATTAACGAATTATTGCATATATACACATATGTTGATACAATTTTTATGAAAGGGAAAGGAAATAGTCTGGGTTCGACACCATTATGTGCCAGACTATAAGCTTGGCACTTTATTACACTATTTCATCGCATTCTACATATAGTAAAGAGAAGCATTCCACCTTAAAGAGGATATCCCAGAGTGAATTCAGTCTCTTAAACCTTTCAAGTAGCAAGAGAACTCTCTAGTGAAGAACAGTGAAATCTGAATTACTCACTTGTTTTAACATATAATTATTTCCTTTTTCCTAGAAAATAGTACCTTGGCATTAATGTTGAAGCCTAATTTTTTAACTCTTAATATTCTTTTTCTTATTAGAAAACAGGTAATATGTACATAGATACATACAGTGCATATTTGCAGTTTAAATATATTCTCAAGGTGAATACCTTTACCCTCAACCATAAACATATCTGAAGCTCCCCATGCCTTCAACAATTGTCTTTCTTGCCCCCAGTTAGAACCACTGCCTTGAATTGTAGGTCAATGGTTCCCTCACTTTTTAAAATGGAATTTTGCTTCTTGTTTTTAACTTTCTGGAAACAGAAGTATGTCATACATGTTCTTCAGCAATTCTTTTCCACTCAGCACTGTTCTAAAATTCACTCAGGACACATCTTCATTGTGACTGCTGCGTGGCAGCCCCCTATGCAGATACCACTGTTTACTTGCACACTTAGTGGGTATGTGGGTTGTTCCCAGAGTGGACTTAGCAGAGTGATGTTACCACAGACATTCTGAGACATGTCTCTGGGCTGCAGTGTGCAGGAGACTCTCTGAGGCATCATCTTGACAGCTCAGCATCTGGGTGGCAGGGCATGTTCATTTGCTCTTTTGCAACTTGACTCCTTAAAGGCACTCTGCGACCTGGAGTGTCTCTACCAATTACTTTTCCGCCCCTAGTGAGAGCCCCTGCTGCTCTGATCCTCACCAAGCCTTAGTGTCATCATATAAAACCTCATGATTTTTAAAGATAGTTCTGTTGTTGCCGACTGAGGGATGTGCTCATCATAGTCCAGCATTAATATTTCATTGTCAGTGTTAACATGGAGATTACTGAGTCCATGATAAGAAAGTAAAGCTACTGTGCAGTTAATATGCCATTAGGCACACTTGATTTGTGACTGTCATTCCCGAATATGGAATGAGGATACAAACTCAGAATAAAACAATGTGTGCTGTCGTGAACATGACCATGCATTTGAAAATCAAAAAATAAACCACTTAAAAAATGTAGGTTTTCTCGATAAGCAGATGTGACTGTATATCCACTTAAGACATCAATTCCTGAGACGCTTACATTTCTGAAGCCATTGATATGTATCTTTAAAGTCAAACAAGATACATAATGTCCCAGTTTTGCTCAGTGCATACTGCTCACAAGCAAAGCACCAGGGCTCACCAAAGCCTCATGGGATTTTAAATCCGCATCATGCACAGGGGCCAGAAGACTAGCAGGGCCCTCCTTGATTGGAGAGGTGTGTAGTGAATCTCTAGCGCCTTTTCTTTAGGTAGAATGTGAATCAAAAAGCTGGACTAAGATCAGTGTTCCCAAAAAAGGACTCCATTGAAATCCACGACACTCAGTGATAAAGGAATTAAGTCATTGTGAAACTATAAAGGGTTTTCTAAATCTCTCTCATCCTGTCGTATACTTAGTAGTCACTGTGTCATTCTCTTTCTGGCTGCTGGGGATGAGTCACATCTCCCCAGAAGCAAAATAACTACAATTTGGCCTGAAATTGAGCCAGTCTATGAGAGGGAGGGACATAAATATGTAAAGAGAAAGTTTACAATTACACTTCATAATAGAGTAAATATCACCACTTGAAATTGAAGTGAACCATTAAAAGACTAAACCATTAAAAAATAGCAGCATAAGCAAATTTGAGAATACAAAAAACAAATGCAGTTTCTATAGCACTTGAAAACTGTGTAGTAAATTTTTGGAAACAGAGGAAATAGCATTTTTCATTCTTCAAAGGAGTCAACCATCTATCTGGCAAGACTCGCTGCAACCTCTAAAGTGCTATGATGAGTGAACTCAAGGAGGGATTCCCCCCTCAACCCAAAGACATTGAGGTGACACACAATCACAACAATCACAACACAACAAAAGGCAGAAAACGAATGTTACCTTCTATGGGTGACAAAAACATTATTTACATGGCCCAGCCCATTGCAGCCGGGCAAGGGACAGTGTGGCAGCTCTTGTTTGTTCAGTTTCCAGGAGAGGGGGGCCCCATTGAGAGGATTCTCCTTCTGTCTCTTGGCAGCCAGGGGACAGCCAGAAGCAGTGCGGTGGGATGTGTATTTACCTGATATGTGACCTTGGCCGTCACACCCTATCACAGGACATCTAGAGAGACACACAGAGACATTACCAGCTGGGAGACAGCCAGATAGCTCAGGCAAAGCACTGTGGCGAGGTGAATAAGAAGGCAGTGGCAATTCCATACCATACAGATGGCAACTGGTGGAATTGAAGAATTTTTTAAAATGCCGCTACAACCAGCAAAACAGCATTATATTAGCAGAAATAGTGGGACACAGGCCAGAGCTAAGCAAGGTTTGCGCATTATCTCACACAATCTTCCCTGCAAACCCACTGGGCAGAGAGTTTACTATCTCATTTTTTAGGTGGGGAAAATGAGGCTTATAGAGCTTAGGTAACTTGTCACCCATTTTACAAGAAGTGGAGTCAAGTTCATGCCCACACGTTTAGCTCTAGAGCCAACCACATAGGCACCGTGCTACACTGCCTCCAACCAAAGACCACGGGTATAAGATGTTAACCGTGTTGCCCGACATTATATAGCCCCTTGCCCATAGAACTGGAATGTTGGTTTGTAAATGTCTAAATAATGTTTAGAAATGTTGTAGAGCAAAAATTTAAGATAAAATTTCACCTTAACCAAAATTAAAGTTTTTTTGGAAACACTGCCATACTTGTCATGCTTGTACTTCCATCATGCTGTTCTTCTTTAAAACAATTGGATAAAGTATAAACTCTTTTTTTTTTTTTTTGCATTATCAAAGAACTGCATACACAAAGCTAGGAATAAGACAATTTTCTCAAGCTCTTAGACTCTCTGCTGCTTCAACAGTCCTTGCATTTAATGGGGAACCTCCCCCCCGCCCCCCACCAACCTCAATCAATGCTCAGTTGCATCTCAACCAATGTCCCGCCTGCTTGACCAACAAGCTACATCTGGCCACACCTCAACTGCCACACCTCAACTGTCACACTCACTTGAGTTCAGGGTCTTCTTTTTCTTCCTTTGTAGGAGTCATTTTGACACCACCTTTCCTGGCACGAGGGCAGCCGGACAAACTAAGTATGTAGACAACAAAGAACAAAACCAAACCACATGATCTCACTGGCCATTGCTGGGGACATTCTGCTTTCCCTACTTCAGAAATGGAATTGGTCCATGGGGTGCTTGGGTGGCTCAGTCAGTTAAGTGTCTTCCTTCGCTCAGGTCATAATTCCAGGGTCCTAGGATCAAGCCTCATATCAGGCTCCCTGCTTAGCGAGGAGTCTGCTTCTCCCTCTCTCTCCGTCCCTCCCCCACAAATCCCCACTTGTGCTCTCTGCTTTCTCTCTCAAATAAATAAGTAAAGGTCTTTAAAAAAAAAAAAAGAAATGAAATTGATCTTACCTTCTGTGGGAAGCATAGTTTCCAGTCACATGCCCTGAACCATCACAACCTGGGGTTGGACACCTGGAAAATGAAAGAACAGAGTGTGCGGGCCATGTAGTTATAGTGGAGGGAAGGCGGTCATGATACATTCAAATAGAACTAAACGGAATGAGCTGCTTTTTGTGGAACCCTTTTTCCTCAAATATAATGAGTTTTTGGCTAAGAATACATTTTTAAAGAAAATGTTAAGCTAGATAACTCCTGTGTAATGCTTAGGAGACAGTGTGTTAGTTTCTACACTACCTGCGTTTTTTCATTTTAAATTTTATTTTGGAAAAAACCTGAAATTTGGCCCATGACCTACTACCAGCCTTCTGTCTATATCATGAAAAGTTTCCCTTTTTCTGCTTAAGAAGTAAAGTTTTCCAAATTGTTTTTGTGCACAATTTATTTTCTTTGATTTGCTCCACTACCACAATAATCCATTAAATGCAGATGAACAAGAGTGGTATGTGCGAGCTCTAGAGACTTGGCACATTAATATAGTTGCCAAAGAACCTAAGTCATTTGCACCTGGTCTGTTCTGCCTCATGGACCAACTTAAATGGCCTTTTGGAAAATCTACCAATAGCTATTATCAACAATCAACTGCTAAATTTGGAATGAAAAGGGGAAAAGAGGAAGGGAAATCCAATTCTACTTGGAATGCTGAATAGGAATAGGCTTCAAAATACACTTGAAAGTAAAAACTGATATAACTTCTCACTATTTGTCACAGAGGCTGTTTTAAAATGTTTGCTTTTCTGAAGGTTCCTGTGCACATTATTTTTGTTACTATTTCACTATATGCTCACCCCAATTCAGATTTCTACCCAAACAGGATGATGATGATGATAATAATAATAATAATAATAAATAATATCATTCATTTTCTTAAACTCTAACCCACTGAACTTGTATGAAAATGCTTTTATATCCAATCCTGATAGAACATGGAGAGTAAATGATTTTTCTTCCAACAAAATTTAAAATCTCATACATCTCTGCAGGCTAACCAGAGAAATCTGCATTGCACCTTTAACCAACCATTTAAAGATAGAGTTTGTATTCTATATGGCAGGAGAGGATTGAATGCTGGTCTTTTTCTATTAAAATTTCTCATAAAATAGTGGTTTACTAGCATATCGCAATTATAAACAAATCTGTGCAAATGAACTTGCTTTGAAATTCTACTTGAGTATCTAAGCAATAGGTCAATAAAATGTCTTTTTCTTTTTTCCATAGAAAAAACCTAAAGAGGTTATTTATCAGATGGCTGCATAAAACATGTAAATACTGAATATTGCTATAGAACTTCTCAATCTAAAAAAAATAAATAAATAAAAAAAATAAAAAAAGAACTTCTCAATCTACATGTTTTCAAAGTGTTATCAACATTTTTTTCTAGAAATAATGTTTAGAGAAAATACTTAAGAGAACCAATAGCTATTATTAAGGCATGGAAATGTACAAGTTTAGAACAATTGAGTAAGATTGAATAATAAGCGCTGAGTAAGATAAGTAAGTCTGATTGAGTAAGGCTGCCTGGCAACTTCTCCCTTTTCAATCTGTTAGTCATGTCTTGACCTAACATTCTTATATTTCAGCCTAGAAAAATGGCAATCTATAGCATGATTTCCAGGATCGATACTGACACAATCAACTGTACTTTACATATTGAATACGAGAAAAGTTGCATATTTCATAGTTCCATTTGCTATTTCTGGTATTAAAATTTCCGTTTCATATCTGTTTAAAATCACATTCACGTCTTCTTTCATAAACTTATTCTTTGTAATTTTTAGAGAAAGAATTTTAAACAAGCTAGAAAATGGAAAGACTAACAAAATATTAAGAAAATGAAAGATCTGAAATTTTACTTGTGATTTAGACCTCAATGTTTGTTCTGCTACTTACACAAATATTATTTTATCATTAGACATAGTAATCCTCATTTTTCTTAAAATATTATTATTTGCAAATATTTCATTAAGTTTGCCTAATGTTATTGCTTATCTTTTCTAAATTTATGCCCTATTATATTTTAAATGGTATAAGATAGGTTATAACTTTTTATTACCTATATGTAATATAGCAAGATGCAAAAAAAGTGAGAAATTTGAAATAAAGAGGAGAAGAATAGGAAAAATAAAATCAATAAGTAGAAGTTAATATACACATGGCTTTGAGATCCTGTAGACTCGGTTGGGTACTGAAAGTGAAAGATAGTCACAGGATCCAAAATTCCTATAAAGTAAAATATTATACTGTTTACTTAAAATTAGATGATGAAAGTGCTTTGCCACACTTCATGGGTCTGATTTAGAGTATAAATTCTGATATCAGCAGAAAAAAGAATTATGTTCAATTATTCTATTGTTATTTTAAAAAATGTTATAAAAGAAAAAATCCCCAAAGCAAGCAAATGAATTAAATTAAATTACACCGAGGTTGTTTTTAGTCATTTGACCTTTGTGGTAAAAGAATGCATTGGTTATAATTTGGTTAGTCATGATTTAGTACTTGTTAGTGAAGACCCACATGGGTCTTGAACGAGGGGAGTCCTAACACAGCTGAGGAAGAGCTAGGAGTTCATGATTCCAATACTTACTTAAGCTCCTGAGAGTTAGCAGCCATGAGGGATTTAAGAGTCTTATCTGCTAAAGGACATCCAGAAACACTAAAGAGGGATGAGAAAAACAAAAACAAAACACACAACAATGACATATACAGATCAAACTCAAATGGTATCTTGAGTTTGTGAACATATGCTAAATTTACTGGTGACCAGCAAATGGGAAAAATATAACTAGACTATAATCTGACTTTGCTACTCTAACCAGTTTGGGCTTGTGGGCACTTCAATTATTTCTCATAGACTCAAGTTTGCTATTTTATCAAATGAAGGGCTTTAACCCAATGAGACTCCTCCACTCTAGAATTCAGGGATACAATGATTACCGATTTGGAGTGCATTTCTACTGCACACCAAGGAGTGATGTCTTAAAAGTTTAATTGGTGCCCAAAGGGAAAGCAAATCACACCAATGAAGAAGGTAAGTGGAAAGATTAAACACAGCTTTTTTGCACTGTTTAACACCTTGATCTGCTGTTTGCCCAGGGCTGAGGATGCCACACCCCACAAAGTGGTCAACCCAAGTCATGCTACTATCTTATCTTGGTTTCACTTGAGTCCTAAAGCTAGACAGAGCCAAAGCCCTAACATAAACTCTGTCTTTTGCCTTATAACCTGCACAATAGGATCGGAAAACTTTTTGACCAAAAATCATGACTTCTATGCCATAGAAATAAAAAGCCAGATGATTTAAATTAGCTTTATTGATGAGGGAAAAAAACCCAAAGCTCCAACTAACCCACTCCTCAATTCCAGATCCAGATAGTATCTTCCTGGAAGATGAGAATGGGTGAGAATGAATATTTACATTAGAATAAAATATTGTAGGCTATTAGTTACCTGCGATGGGATGCATAGTTTCCTGTGACATGGCCACTTCCATCACATCCTGGCGTTGGACAGCTGAGTCAATAAAAAAATATAGATTTAAAGTCAAGTGCTTCTCACAGATTCATTTGCTCTATCTATAGGTTATGAGGTAGCTTCTCTTTTCGAGATCAGTTAGCACAGCACAGGACACGCAGGAGCTAGTGAACCAAGGATTTATGTTATCTAAGAACCAGCAGACAAGCTAGAAAAAAATTGGCATGATCTGAAGGTATTTGTTTTCAAGATCGTATTAATTCTCAGACTCAAATCATGCAGGAAAGTGATGCTAAAATATATGCCCCAGTGATGTTGTAAGCCAACAACCAATGATGTTTTGTTTCTTTGAAAATATAGATGTTATAAACCTGTGTTTTATAATGGGAGTGGCTCTTAGGAATACTGGCACCAATTATATGACAGATTCAGAAAAGAATTTCTGTGAGTTTGAGGGTTTTTATTTAAGTAGACTCCATGCCTGGTGTGGAGCCCAATGCCCAGCGTTGAGTCCAATGTGGGGCTTGAGCTCACAACACTGAGATCAAGACCTGACATGAGACCAAGAGTCGAATGCTTAACCAACTGAGCTACTCAGGTGCCCCGGGGATTTTTGTGAGTTCTATAAAGAAGGTCATCACAGTAACTTAGTAAGTATTTTAGAAACTATCTGAAAAAGAAAATCTTTGAAAATACTACATATACTGGAAAGGTAAACTAATATTTTAGATGGGAAAGTTGCTGACAATATAGAAACCGATAAGAAATTTAGTTATTAAAGCTTGGGATCAATTTTATCCAAACCTTGAAACCATCATAGACAATTGCTAATTAACCACCAAAGCAGTAGGCTCTCCAGGCCATCTGCCAAAGACCAGAGTCTGTACTGGTGCACTCCATTGTATCGCAGAAGCTGGTCACATTCCGTGCATCTTAGGTGTGTCTTAAAAATAATATAAGAAGATTCACTTCCGTAGTTAATAGATTCCTTCATTTCTCAGTCATTTATTTTCCTCTAATGCTGCTCGAAAGTCACTTATCTGTAGTAAGCAGATTGACCCCAGCCTACTCAGCGCTACTTGTGATGGTGTTAAAGGAAAAATCAGCTACGTCATTCAGGCTTCTGGTTTTCTCTGACATGCGGCCTGAAGTGAAGGCTTATCCATATGTGTAGAATACAGAGATCACCCCTTGGAAGGTACATTTAGAAATAGATGGCCAACATCCAAGATTTTCTGAAATGTCACCTTAGGTTTTGTTTTGTTTTCCTGTGAGCTACTTTCTTTCTATCATCCTCAGGTAATCTAAAGAAACTATATGTGTGGGCAGCCCCGGTGGCCCAGCGGTTTAGCGCCGCCTGCAGCCCAGGGCGTGATCCTGGAGACCCAGGATCGAGACACACGTCGGGCTCCCTGCATGGAGCCTGCTTCTCCCTCTGCCTGTGTCTCTGCCTCTCTCTCTCTCTCCTCCCTGTGCATTCTCATGAATAAATAAATAAGATCTTAAAAAAAAGAAAAAGAAACTATATGAGTTAGAGCATTTCCATCTCTCAGAGAGATATTTGATTTTTAGGGCTCAATCTAAGCTGAATTTACCTGGCTCTTCCCCCACCCCTCTCCCTAGATGGGATATTAGAAAAATGTGGTAGCTATATATACACGTAAACAAGTAAAGAAAAAAAAACAATGATTAACATTTGAGCTCAGTTATCTTGCAAATACCATTCACCCAATAAATGGAGAAACACTCTGTTCTGAACACTATACAATTGTAATATTCAGAGCATGAGAGATCTGTTGTAATTGCCTGGGAATCCCCATTTCAGAAATACATGGCCACCTAGTGTGCAAAAACAGCACTGCATTTTATTTTATTTTATTCTTAAATTTTATTTATATTTTTTAATTACTCCTATCAATACTGCTGGGAGAGGCAAAGATGCCAATGAGTTCTAAATCAGGAACTAAGCAATAAAGTATGCATTTAATTAGCTGCTAATTACCTTTTTTTTTAAAGTTTGGTGGTATAAAGAGGTCAAGGAATAAAGAAAGGACTGGAGACAGCGTTGTTCTGGGAAAAGCTCTTGTTTCAGATTCTGATACAAATTACAAATTTTCAATGAATAATCTTACCCAATTACATGTACCCATAGGAGCTTGGTGAAACATTCTAAGTTGGTTTGCAAATGAAAGTATTAACATTTAGAGAAAGGAAACAAGCTAGTTAGTTCCTTCAGTAAGTGGCCCTCAAACTCTAAGAAAATTTATTCTAATCAACGACATTAAAAAATCTTATTTTGCAAACAGTTTCTGATAATCAAAGTACATTTATCTGTTAGAAACATAAAGCAAAAGATAATTTTTTAAAAAAGATGAAACTATAGAGTATTAAGACTTTTATAAAACCAGTCTATTAGCACAGGTACATTAAGACGAGCAGTATCCATTGAAGCACTCATCTGTCTGGAAAATTAGGAAAGAACCGCGATGTCTCTAGAGTTAATATTCTAAGAATTCATGATTAGATTATATTTCAAAAACTGTTCCACTGTTTTTAGAACACTTCCTCTTTTGTACTTGCTTTGTCCCAGTGAGAAGTGTCCATCACAAAATAATCTCACTTCATGTCTCTGTTCAAAATGGTAATGCAGGTTAATTAATTTTGTACATGACATTTAGTTTGGAATGACTCTCACAATTTCCAAAAATCTACCTTCAAAGGATGAAAATTTGCCTTGTTTGAAGATACTCAAAATTATATGAGGAAGCAAAATCCATACAAAGATTTTAAAAACTTGAGTGGTAGCTCCACAAGGGAGTAAGTGAAGAGCTAATCCCACGTCACCTCTTGGGAGAAACAGTGTTTGGCGAAATGGAAGCTCTAGTGTATTTGGTACTACATTCGCCATGTCGCTCCAGCCACTGAGTCTCAGGTGAACATTAAACTCATAAGAGAACCTGATATTTTACCCAGTGATGTTTGCCTATGGAATCCACAAAGAATGAAGTCTAAGACTGTAAGAATCAGTCACATGTCAACACAATAAACCAGTGCTGCCCTAGCAAAAATTTCTTTGAGCACTTTCTATGTGCAAGGCCTGTAACAGCATTTGAGATGTGTTCCCTGCTCCTAACTCACTGTTCACGTAGCTGGGAAAGTGAGAGGCAGTATAGCAAATACTATACATACTGAGATGGTATGGATGTAGGAGAAAACAAAATCAATGAAAGAACACCTTTGGCCTCCTGGTGCCTCCACTCTAGTGGGGAAGGAAGACAATAGAGAATACAGGCAAGCAAAATGTGTGAGTGGATTAGAAGGTGATAAATACTGAGGGACAACTGGAGATCTGTCAAAAGGGGATAGGAATATCAGGACTGGGGGACTGGTGGTGATAAGTAGCCAGGAAGACCCCTCAGGTAAGTGGCACTTGAGAGAAGAGCTGAGGGAGGATGAGGACATATGGCACCCTGCTGAGGTCTGTCGCAGAAGGAATCACAACAGTGAGGCCCCGAAGACTTAGAGGAAAAGAGAAGAGGTGGCTGGTGAAGAGTGAGGGGCAGGGTCTTCCGGAGAGAGGAGAGATCATTCCCTGTGGCCATTGCAAGTGGGTCCAGAGGTAACGCAGGCCTGGGAGTCCTTGGAGTCCAGATGGTTCTAACACTGAGAACTAAAGAACTGAGTGTAGACAGTGGAGAGAAGAGGTTCTGGGACTGAACTCTGAGACATTCTATCTTTGGAAGGCTGCCCAGGAGTCTAGGCAGGTGAGGTGAGAAACTGTCCTAAGATGTGGTATCCTAGAAGCCAGGTGCAGAAGATAGAGGAGGAAGTGATCAGCTCTGTCAAGTAGGGTCAAGAGGACCAAGAAACCACACACAGATGGATTCTCTGGAGAAATTAAGGATGATACCAGTGGAATGATGAGATGAAAGCCTATCTTGGAGAAGGCCTATCAGGGAGATACGGAGCCACACTTTCTTGAGGAGGTTAGCTACAACAGGAAGAAGAGACAGGGGATTGAGGTGAAAGCCAGTTAGGAGAGGGTCTTTAATTTTTTAATTAGAAAAACTGAAACATAACTTTTATACCGAGGGATTCAGAAGATGCTGGGGTCTAAAAGGAAGGATTACTTTTTGCTAGAGTCTCTCATTGATTGGCAGCTTTGAATATATTTGTGTATGAATATACTTCAATATTTCACCATTTACACACAGAAAACGTTTTTCTGCATTTCACTTGCTCCCTCACTTACTCATGTGAAACACCACCCAGCCAGGACTATATGCTTGCTAAGGTTATAAATGTAGAAAAGCAACAGTTCCTGTCTTGTGTTTGCCTAAAACACCTCCTGCCCCCTCCTCCCTCACCGTCTATCCTGATATCTCTACTCCCTTGCCTGATAACTGGAGGTGAGGTGGAGAAGGAACCTAGGAGAGCCTGCCATCTTGACAATGCCCAGGCCAACTTGTATCCATGAGGGATTTGTGTGAATCACACTCTAAATTCTAATGACCCACAGTCATAGATCTTCAAGGTTTAAAAAAATAGGGCCACGCAACTGATCTAAATTGCACAATCTTCATTATTATCCTTGTAGAAATGTGGTGGCAACACCTGCGCTGTCCCAGCACACGTTTCTCTGAATTTCCCCACCTTGGACTCCCTTCCCAGCCTCCATTACTTTGTAAGACTTATTTTCCAAATATTTATCCAGTATTTTCTTAACCTATTTGAACTTACAGTACAAATCAATAATATCAGATGCCCAGTTTGGGAAAAAAGAAGCTTTTTGCTCCCATGGCAATCATTTTTCTTAGTTGTCCTCCTGCATCTCCGAACAGCCTCATTTCTGTGTTCTTTGTAGGCTTCCTCTTTGCCTCTCAAGGGCATGTGGGGATGTGTGTCCTCAAGGCCTCAGAGTGTTCTATGCCTTTCTTTCTATACTTTCTCTAGCCTCATGATCTCATTTCTGAGTCTGTACATCAGTGTTTTATTCTGTCTATATCAATGTTTTAGATGACTTTCCTGACATAGTCCAAGAGTGTATCCAGCTTCAGAGTAATTCTGCACGCTGTTCTTAAAGCACCGTGTCATTAATTCACTTTTCTCTTTAAACACCCATGGCTTGCTCATGCAAGACCTGCAACCAGGCAGTTTTCCCAGGGCTCCAGCCTGCTTGACTTCATGCCTGCACTCTCTCTCTCTCCAGGTCCTACTGGTTCTTAGGGCTCAGCTCAGAGTTCCTGCTCCAGAAAACTTGTCCTGCTCCTGGAAAACTTGTCCCTTCTCCTGGCCTTTACTGAAGTTTTAACTAGTACTTACTGCCATTGAGTGCCCTGGTCTTTAAACTCTTGTGAGTCACAGAACCCTTTGGGAAGGTGATGAAAACCATAAACTCCTTTACCCAAATAATGATTTGCATTAAGCATTATAAAGCTCATAGACTCCCTGAAGCACTGACTTGGACCTTTTTGGGTCAGAAGGTGTCAGATTAAGAACTTCTTATCAAAACATAAGCATTTCCTCAACTCATTCATCCAATCCAGAGCAACATTCTCTATCCCTAGACCCATTTCCTTCAAGGTGCTTTCCAGAAGGGCAGATATATGCCTAGTACATAGTAGGCATGCAAAAAATAGTTACTGAATAAATTAACAACTGTTCCACTGCCACAGAGAGAATAGCTAGACCCAACTAGTCCTAAAAAGATGTGATCCTTAAGATCCTTAAGAATGGATTCTGGGTCTTTCACTCCATCATCACAACTGACTTTATAGTATCGCTGAACTCATCATCATGAAAAATGTTAACTGATTTTTAACAGAATCCCAAAATTAAATGGAAAAATTCCACTCCAAAAAGAAAAAGCTGGCCTCTGCTTTCAAGGAGAATCTCGGAGTCTGTGAGAGAGGTTAGATCTATAGGTAGTAGGTTTTTTGTATCATCCTTATGCTAACAATATCATAATTATGTTATGGAAAGAAACATTAATTTGCTAATAGATTTTAGGGACTTCCAATTTACTGCAGAATCAAAAAGAAAATGGCTGCCATCTGTACCTCAAACACATGTAAAATTTTTTAAATTTCAACATAATAATTAAGTTCTAATTGTAATTAGTTTCTCAAAAAATTTCAATAGAGGCATGAATTAATGTACTTCCCAATTAAGAAAAATGTTTATGCCTTTAGTGGGCAAAATGCAATAATCTTGCTTTGAATACTATGTCCTAATGGTCTATGCCACAAGCATTAATAATTGTCACACTATGAAAACATATTATCCACTAGGCGTTTCATATTCTTATAGATTGTTTCCTTAGATTATCACAATACCATGAGATGATTCAATAGCTCTTCTCTATATTTAACAAATGAGGTTCAAATGAGTTTGAAAACTATATTTAAAGCCATGAGACTAGTAAACAGTACTATGGAGATGCTGCAGTTCAGCCTGACTCAATGGAGCAGAGCACAGTGGAAGGTTCTGATTAGCCAAACAGAACAAAACACATAAACATTTCTAATTGTTTTATATTGTTTTTGTTTTTTCAGTCATCCCTTAGTCTGAAATCATGTCACGTACACTTTTTTTCCCATAATCCTCTAAATTTTAAGCATAAATTTAGGTATGTATCGAACATTTAACTATTGACTGGTTGAAATTGCCCTAAAACACTCCTCAAGTCAGCTATTTAAACCAGGATATTACTACTTAAAATTATGAACTTGAGTCTCCTAATTCTAGAATCTCACAGAATATGCCATTGAAGATTGCTTACGTGATTAGTTCTTTTTTGAGATCTCTTGCATGGAGCTTGGGTTTAGGACTTGGTATGGAGGCCTCTCCAGGAAACTTTTTTTCCTCTAAATTTTCTAGAGAGCTCACTGGGTCTTTCTGGAAGAAAAAAAATATAGAAGTATAGAAGGCATTAGGGCATACTGGTAAGACAACTGTATTTGAAGTCATCAGGGTGGAATTTGAGTTTTAGCTTAACAACTTAGCCAATATTCTTCACAGGATTTGTACACAAAATTAATAAGGTGATAAGTATAAGGTTATATCCTAATTATTATGGACCTCTATCCTTGGTGAAGAATAAAAAAATTATAATTTATAGGGACATATTTAAAAGTTCACATTTTGCCAAGTATAACTACAGAGGCATTTCTTGAGCTATATAACTAATACATTTCAGATTTTATTATACAATGAATATTTCCTAGAGAACATAAGAATAGTTCTTTATATACATAGCAGCCATTGGTAAAACAAAAGAAATATTGCAAAAGTGAGCCACAAGTTTTTTTTTTTTTTTTGAAACACAAGTTTTTAAACAAAAAAAGAATACGTAAATTTAGGCTAACAAATGTCCTTTCTAATATACAAATAATTAACATTTAAATTGTTTGTTTAAATATATAATAAATGGTCCACAATATTTAGCCATTGAATTTGATTCTTCTGGATAATTGCTATTATTCTCACATCACTTCCTATTTTAAGTTACCTCTTTTGCTAAGTTGGTATCGTTTAGTCATTGGATGAAATTTCTTGCTGAATGATCACTAATTTTCGTGGCCTTCTTCTGAGCTTAATACTGATCTTGATTTCATAAGGAAGACTTAGTAATCCTTTCAAATAATTTTTTTTATTTTTTTTCCTTTCAAATAATTTATTTACCACCTGATATATTATCTTACAGAAGACTAATGATGGTATTCCTCAATTACATAATTAGCTTATTTTCATTTTCAGCTTATATCTAGTAAATATAATACTTTCTGGATTTAATACTAAATCAGATTGCTAATATAGAAAACTATAGAAATTATTCTAATTCTCAAAAGTACTGAGCTCTTTAAAATGAGATAACTATTTTGAAGCTTTCAAGGTAAGTCTCTTTTAAATCAAATGGACACAAAAATGCGATGGCAAAACATAATTTTAATAATCCTGTGTCTACACTCAAAATCAATGGAAAAGAATGGCCCTGGGTTTTCCCAACCAAGGAAAAATTCTATACCTTTATCTCAGTCATAAAGGTAAGTGTAATTTTTAAATTAATTACTTGGATAACAATTAAACCGTTTTCCACAAACCCTATAGTGGTAAGTACATTGGTAAACTATTTCAAGTAAAGCTATCTTTAGGCCAAATTAATAAAATCTGGCTTGGTACAATTTCTTTCTTCATATTATTTAGAAGTCAAAGTTCTCATTTTTTAAAATTGATATACGTAAAAATAGTAGGAAATAACAATACACCACTTAAAAATAAGGAGAATGGGTCTTGATTATAATTGCCCTCTAAGATAGAAAGAGAAGTACCACTTTGATGAGACTTCCATGGAATCTATAGCAAAATAGATGGATGGTGCTTATCCTTTTTAAGTTTTATAATATAAATGTCTAACGTGAAGTAATTCCTAATTATAAGACCCTAAACCTGGTAATGCCACCATCTATTCCATTTGGTGCTACCTGGATTCTACCCAGGTAGTGTTTCCCACTACAATTTATAAATGTCTTGGCTTTTTGAAAGTAGATACAAATGCTAAATCCAATATTGTCTCAGTGTGGAGCAACCTTTGTTTTTCTGTTTAGATGCTGATTTTTTTTTTTAATGGCATACAGTGAAAAAGAGCCTTTTATTATTTTCTCTATGATAAAACTAAGTATTCCTAAAGTATTCCTAAAGGCATTACATTTATAGGTGAATATATATAATTTGGCTGCTGAATCTATATATTATTGAAGACAAAGGAATACATGATTTTGAAGGAAATTATCAATTATGAAAATTTAAGTTATTATAACTAAAATGTATATAACATAATGCTTGCAGAATATATTGCATTTAATTTGGTATAGTAACATATGGTAATGTTTTAATAGAATAATTTTATTGGATATGACCTTTAAAATATTTTGTGTTCTTGTAATAACTATGGAATCCTAGCATGCAATTACATTATGAAATAATTGTCTTTCCCCCTTTTCTTCGCTCAGCATTCTACCCCAAGAGACCTGCAGAGAGCGTATGTACTAAAATATAGGTGACCATCACTGAAAGGATTCTTAATTTTGTTGCACAATCTATTAGATAAATTTTTAAATAGCACTGAGTAAAAAATAAGCCAATGTCATTTGGAAGAAATTTTTTCAAAATTTAAAATGTAATTTTAAAAATAATAATTTTATCCTGTGGATAGTGAGAGAGAATTTGGCATAGATATATTGTGTTTAGAAAGTATATGGATGCAATGAAATTCCTTTAATGTACAGATGGAAGTTTATATTGATTTCAGTAAAGACCAGAACATAATGGTAACATGAATAACAGATAATAGCATCTGGCACTTTTAACATTTTAAGCCCTGAAATCTTTGGAGAACTGACAGTTGAATGGAACTGACAGCCCTAGTTATTTCTCAGCACTTTCCTTTCGAGATTTTTTGAGTTTTTTCCAGATTCAGGAATTTTTTTTTTAGGGGGCATCTGGACAGGCTATTTCACTGAGAGAGACAGACAATATTTTCTGAAAATTACCACCAAAATTAAGCAACTGTTGTGCATATGAGCTAGATAGCAATGAATCAGGAATAATCACTCCATTTCTGGTTGTGTGCATGAGTGTGTGTGTGTGTGTGTGTGTGTGTGTGTATACGTATATGTGAGTGTCGTGTGGGATAGGGGTGGAGGTGCCAATGTCAAATCTGGAGCTGACCATCACCTGATCTTCAAACATTCACAGTCTGTTGCCTGGGCTAAGTGCAGCATCCAGGCGGAGCTCACCAGAAAAGACAGGAATGGACCAGTTCCTGTGACTGGTTTGTGTCGTTGTGTCCAGTAGATCAGGGTCAGGGGAAGTTTGGTTCTGCTGCCCTGAGAAGCACTATAAACCATTGTTGGGTCTCCTACGCCTCGCCAAGAACCGTTTCTTTTTCATTTTCTTTTTCCCTTCCCTTTCTAGTTGTCCTCAATATTCCCTAGCTGCCACCACTTTTTGATGGGCGGTTTAAGATTTTCCTTCTTTCTGTTCTCTCCCTTCTCTTTTTTCATTTTAGTGAAATGAAAATGAAATGGTCATAATTTCTATATGACCAAGGACCAACAATTTAACCTTTTTGAGCCTCAATTTTTCTCCTCCCAAAACTTGGACAATAATCCTGCTTTTCATTCTGCTTTTGTTAGGACAAGAGACACTGTATAAAGATTGCTTACCTTTATTCTTACTGAACTCAGTGTCTCTCTTCACAATGAGGACATTGAATACAACCTATTTTTTCAAATTAATAACTATCAAGTATCACAGTTCTCATTTATAAGATTCAGAACAGGGCAATAAACAGTGTCTATTTGTAGATTACCTCAGCACAGACGAAAGCACAAAGAAGAAGGGGTGAGAAACTGTCTTAGGAGTTACAGTGCTTCAGAAGCACTTTTGTGGGAGTGTGTCCCCATCAGGTATAGTTTCCCTCAGCAATGAATCACTCAGGGCCAGCTCACTGTGACAATAAAAATTAAGCTTAAGAAATATTTTGCAGGGATGCCTGAATGGCTCAGTTGATTAAGCATGGAACTCTTGATTTAGGCTCAGGGTGTGATCTCAGGGTGATGAGATCAAACCCAGCATGGGGCTCTGTGCTGGGTGTGGAGCTTGCTTAAGATTGTCTCTTTCTGATGAATGGATAAAGAAGATGTGGTCTATGTATACAATGGAATATTACTCAGCCACGAGAAACGACAAATACCCACCATTTGCTTCGAGGTGGATGGACCTGGAGGGTATTATGTTGAGTGAAGTAAGTCAATCAGGAAAGGACAAACATTATATGGCCTAATTCATTTGGGGAATATAAAAATTAGTGAAAGGGAATAAAGGGAAAGGAGAGAAAATGAGTGAAAATATCAGTGATGGTGACAAAACACGAGAGACACCTAACTCTGGGAAATGAACAAGGGGCAGTGGAAGGGGAGGTGGGTGGGGGGTTGGGGTGACTGGGTGATGGGCACTGAGGGGGACACCTTGCGGGATGAGCACTGAGTGTTATGCTATATGTTGGCAAATTGAACCCCATTAAAAATTTTTTTTAAAAGGTTTTCTCTTTCCCTCTCCCTCAACCCTCCCCCCTTTCAAACTCACTCATGCACACTTTCTCTAAAAATTTGTCAATCAAGCCTAGAGCAAGCACTTTGACTCTAAGAACTCACTTAACATCTTTAAAGTCCTCTTTTGGCAGTCTTAGTGACACTGAATCGCCACATAACTTCTCCATTCCAGATTTCAGAATTCTTAGGTTGCGAACTTTAGCAGTGAAAAGTCTGTACTGTCAGACTGGAAGTAAGTAAACCATTCTGAAAGGAGCAGAAATCTAATCTAAACAAATCCATTTTCCCCATGAATTTGCTGGGAAATAAAACACTGTCACAAATACATAAGCATTGGATAAGAACATCTTCCAGTTGAATCCATGAAGCTGCCAGGGTAAATCCAGATGTTTTTTGGAATTACGCAAGAAAAAGAAGATTGGAAATAAAGATAAAATATTTGTTATGAGACCTAATTTTCTGGCTATCTGAATGATAAGAGGTATAGCCAAGGAGGTTCTTGAGGTACTTACTAGACCTCCAAATGGGAGGAGTGTCTCAGAATATAAGAGTGCATTGTTAATACTGTTGCCAAGGCCAAAAATTATAACCAAGATCAAACAATACAAGAGACCATGAATGAAAACAAAAACCCACTTGATGCAAATTTGCTTCATTACTACTCAGAACTGAATCAGTATGTCCGACATTGGAAGGAAGATTTCTGGTGATTGACCATGGTTCATTAATAGCAGTCACAAGGGTGGGGATGGAAAGTCTGAGTCCCACCCTGCATATAACACTAAGATGCTACTGAACAAAAACAAGGTGGGTTTTATTCTAGTGGGATTCACCCAAGAATAGGGGCACAACTATGCCTACCTACTTTGTAAATACAGTCCTTCACGTGACTTGAGCCTTTTACTGAACCCCCATCAACAACAGATCTTTTAACTAGGATTAGGTTTCCTTTTGGTGGTGTAGGGTGGGATATGCCATGATCCCATCAACTATTGGACCAGCTGGAGATGAAGTAGTTTTATGAATGAGAGGGTATTCTTTTTCTCTAAAGCTCACTTCTACAGAGTGAGATTGAATCAACAATCTTGAACTCACTGAGATCGTGCTTCTCAATAACCTGCCACTGCTTCCTTACCTCCATTTCAGACCAATTGTGCAGAATGACCAGTTAATGTGATAATGATAGATTTACAGATTATAAAAATAAACAGAAGTTAGGTGTAACTGCTATTATTTTGCAGAAATCCAAGATGGCCGGGGGTGGGGGGGCGCAGAGGGGAGGGATGGGGTAGAGCGAAGAGGTACATGTTCGTCTGTCTGTGGTCATCGCTTAAGGTAAACCCGCTTCTAATACTTTGCAGGTATTACTTTTATAATGATCAGAGTCAAACATACACGATTTTTAGAAAAGTTTCTTTTAAAATTAGCTAAGACTATCCCCAAACACTTGAGGCAGATTTTGTAAAGCCAAGCAGAATAAAATGACTAAGACCAGCATGGAAGAATGTAATCAGAAATAGCTGTTGTGTGAATTCCCCTCCCACTTCTATGTGATGCTGTGGGTGGTAGTGACTAAGAGTCTGCCTTGGATCCTAGGGGGTCCTCCAGGAACCCATCCCTGACCACTTTACGTAGGGTTGGCATTTTTCTTCTTCATTGTGGGCCTGCTCGTGCTATTCCATTTGGTTCCCTGCCAGTGTTTCTACTATACTGAGCGTAGTTGTGGGGAGGGGGGACTTGTCTCATTTGGTGCTGCATCCTCAGGACCTGTGTTACTGCCTGGACATGGAAATGCCAGGAAACTGTGCTGAAGGGAGCAAGGAAAGAAGGGAGGGAGAAAGAAGATGGAAGGAAGGAAGGAAAAGAGGGTGGGAGGGAGAAAGAGAGGGAAGGAGGAATGGGAATTGGAGAAACAACCCGTCTTGTGATCACTACTGTTCATGTCAACTTATGCTCTGAGATGTTAAAGCATATACTAAAATCAAATTAGTTTCCCCACAAAAGTTTCTGAACTTCAAAAAGCTGAGGAAGGTGATGCACCCTTCCAAAGACAGTGGCTATTTTTTTTTTCTTTAAACATATCAACTCACAAGGAATTTGGCATGGTTTGTATTCATCCCTGATTTGATTTCATCTTCTACCGCTCAGAGTTAGTAAGTTGGCATTTCAGTGTTGAGTGACAGATTACACCTTACAGACATCTAAAGGGATGGCTAATATAATCTCTCATGCAGTGCACACAATTGCAGCCCTAATGGGGATCAAGTTCACTGCAGTGACATCATTTTAGTGAAGTGACAGGAAAAGGTGGATTCATTTATCAGTTTCTGGTGAAATTTAAGATCATCACTTTACCAAAGTCTGAAACAAGGTACAGAATTATGTGATATCTAAACAGGAATACGAAAAGTAACGTAGGAGGAAAAAGCTGAGAATACTCTCCAATCACATTCTGTCTTAAACTTAGTGATCGACATATTGAAACAATACCTCTTTCTCCTCCTCTGTCTTCCCATGAGTTTTGCTATAGTTGATAGGAGTATCCCAGCCCTCTTGATCACAGAGAGCCTGATAGAATGCTGCATTGACCAAAATGCTGCTTGTTTTGAATGGGGAAGAGGAAGGAGTTGGAACAGAAGTGTTAGAGGAAGTTAGGGGTGCAGCTTTGTCCAGGATTCGATTTTTTTTCAGGCTTAAGTCCAATGTGCCATTTTCATCCACTTCTATCTCGGCTCCCTGGTATACAATAGGAAACAGAAAAACATTTAAGCAGTTTGCAGTTATAGCCTAGCCATGTGGGGCTTTTAAGGGATAATTTTAAATGCAAGCTTTTATGTAAGTATATCTGATTTAAAATCTAGCTTTCTGATTTGCTTTGGTTAATGTTCAATTCTTAGGCAGACTTTTAAGAGCAGCACCATTAGTGAGCTTCGTGTTTCTGGGTTTAAGCAAAGTAGAGCCTAATATAAATAAGATGCTCCAAATGCTAAATGTATTGACTAACCCTGTTTTATATATATATTTTTTTGAAGTTTAGCTTTAAATCTCCTTCTCTGGCTTGCAGAATTATCACTCTCAATTCATCATTTATAGCATTAACACTTGAGTTTATAAAAAGGCACAACACTACTTCCCAGCTCACCCCCCCATTACAGTATTAATCTAACAGGAATATATGCAAAAATAACCAGCTGCAAGAGAATTTTTATTGGAATATTAGATTAATATGAATGTGACCTTTTCCCCTGGGTTACTTGAACCAGAAAAGCTTTGTTAGCTTGGTGAGGGAATGGGGTAGGGAGACAGACGGGCAAACTGTTGTTGATTCTGGGGGCCATTAGGTAGCAAGCTGCCATCAGGACTGTTTGGGGTTAAGTTGGACAGTAAAACTTCAGAATAAATGTGATTATTTTCCAGACGCATTGTATGAGACTTGAAACTCACTGTACCTTGCAGCATTTTCCTTGGGATATAGTTGGCTATCTCTTTGTGGTGGTGGTGGTGGTCTAAGGTACAAGTCCCAACACCTGCCCATGTGCTCTGGATCTTCCAAATGATACATGTGTAAGGACTGGCCCTGTGCTGCTGCCAACTGTGAACACTACCACATGATAACTCTCAGAGTGCAGAAGAGCACTCTCATCTTTTTCTTAAGTGGGCCAGATAAATACTCTCTGTATTTTCACTACCATCCATCAATTCACAATACAATCTTGGACAACGTCTCTACTCTTTTTCCTCTTGGCTGGCAAAGCAGGAGTCTCTTTGAAAATGTGAGCAAGATCCCTTAACGCACAGGGCAGCCAGTTCCTTCCCTGGGGATTCATGCTAACTCCCCATTTACACTCTGCCTCCTTCTCCCCAACACACACCCTTGAGGTGTGGGCTGTGAGGCTGTGCTCCAAAGGATCATGGCTCGCACCTGATCCAGAAAATAAGGCGCGTCTTCTGTTTGCTTGTTTTACCTGTGAAGTTCCTCTTCTCAATCTCTCAGCCTCTGAGGTAGATATGCTTTATTATATTTGTGGGAGGTAAATATACTTCTAATATGTTTGCACTAAGATGCTTTGGCTATATCTTTCTGTCCTTTTTAGCAAATAGTTTAATCTCCTGTGATAGTCCTAAGCCCTGAATTTGACAGTACAGCTTATCCGGGATAATGACTTAGTAACCACAACATCTTATGCCATCTGTATAATATCAAATACGTTTTTATACCAGCATTAATAAACCTTAGTTACAAAAATCCCAGATATTAACCATATCAGTGCCACGTGCTCTCTCTCCGTACTGTGACAATGTATCCTGCCGTAAGCACATCAAAATAATTCTTGGCTTCATAAATGATATATAACTATAGCAATGAAACAGAGCTATAGTAATCAAGTTTAATGGCCAATGTAAAGTAAAATGCTAAATATTGTAGTTGCTGACATTTTTCATTAAAAAAATAAAAAACTTGGGTTAAGACTGCACAACCAACATTCACATAAAATTCCAGACCTCTGTGACAGATGGCTTAGGAAAAAGAAGCCATGTGACTGGGCTGCAGAGTTTTATAGTGCAAAACCCATAAATAGTGCAGATTCGATCTCTCCGAAAAAATATCAACTATTCCAAGACAACGCTAATATATATTTTAGTTTTTACAGGAAAAAATCCAAATAGTAAACAAAAAAATTAGAGATTATCAGAGTTGTTATGATTCTACATCTTGAGTAATCATGAGCTGATGGGGGAACAAAATCTCTCCTAATGTTTAAAAGAGGCGCTCTTGTATAGCCCGCACCCCAGCCGGCTGCTCTGAGTACCTGACTTGATAGGGAGAAAGCACGTTTGGGCAGCAGGGTACAGATGGGCTTTAAGTGAGCGCACAGATGCATTCAACAATTACACACAGTACCAGAGAAGGGTCCCTTTCTGCCCATAGATGGGTGGATCACACGTTTACTGCACGGATTTTTTATTCAGAGTTTTATCAATAGACATCACTTCTCTCTGAGCTTGAAACTCCAAATGGCAGCACACAAAGGAGGGGGTGGTGGGAGAGGCCACAGAAGCAGGAGGGCATAACACTCAGCCAACATGCACCCCCGTCACCAACCGGGTATTCTGATTTCTAAAAGTGTCATTCGCCATTCTGGATCCTTATTTTAATCATTTAAATTTAAATTTAGAGGGTTTTTTTGTTTTTGTTTTTGTTTTGAGGGTAGGCATAGGTCTTTCCAACTTAGGAGCAACATCAAGGACCATCACGTTCAGCCACTTTTAAGGTACAGGTGTCAATATATGGTGTATTTATTAATTAAATTATTGAAAAAAATACTTAATGTTTTCAAGCTTCCATATTTTGAGGAAAAGAAAATTTAAAAATATATTGTTCCTGCCTTCAAGGAGCTTAAGTTATACATAGAGGAGATTGTTAGTGAAAGGTAATTTAGTAAATATAATTATTCAATGGAAATTTGAAATAATTATTCATTATATGATCCTTATCTGTACCATAAAATGAGAAGTGATTTAAGATGTCCACCAACAGAGAAATGATTAATGAAATTATGCTGCATCTATTTAATGGCACATTATGCAACCAGTAAGATGATAATTATAAGGATTATGTGACAATAAGGAGAAGATGTCTATCACAGAAAGTAGGAAACAACCCATATTCCTATATGCTTACAACCAGTGGAAAAGGGTAGAAATTTGTGTCCTGAAGAACAAAAGGGAAAACACATAAGTTACTGTACTTGTATTTAGAAGACAGTCTTAAGGCTGGTATCATCCAAATGACAGCATGATAATGTTTTAACAATTAAAAATTATGTATTCAGACATAGTGATGAAATAAAGATACCTTTGCCTTAAAGTTCTGACTGTGAAAATTGTTGGCTTTCAAAACACAGATATAACAATACATCACTGTTTTCTGTAGATTAAGTTTTCTGTTAACACAAAAGGGGTCACCTGCCATCTTTTCCCCTTTGACTTGACTAACAGGAAGCGTACAAATTAAGTGTCCCTCAGCTTAGCTCTGCTGTAATAAGTTTCTTGGTTTTCCTCTTCTGACTCATGTTCTTTCACTTTTGCTTCAGGGTGCTTTGTTTGAGGAGTATCTTTTCTATATTGAAAGCTACCTGACATATGTTTTCAAAGCAGGTAGGGTATTAACAATAAAAAAATGAATTAAATTATCTTATTCTTACCAAATAGTAATTGAGTATTAAAACTGTTAAGTTCAGAGTATAAATGTATTCAATATGAATGGAATAATGGAATTTCAGGGGAGAAATCAGTGTCTGACGTAAGATATGAATTTAAAATTAAATTTATGGGATGCCTGAGTGGCTTAGCGGTTGAGCGTCTGCCTTTGGCTCAGGTTGTAACCCTGGGGTCCTGAGATCGAGTTCCACATCAGGCTCCCTGCAGCCTGCCTATGTGTCTGCCTCTCTCTCTCTGTGTGTCTCTCTTATGAATAAATAAATAAATAAATTTTTAAAAATTAAATTAAATTATAACTTTTTGTAAAAATCTTTGCCTGAGACTTGGAACCAAAGTCAGTGAAAATTCTTAAGTTGGCCAGCAGTCTATATAACACATGATGATAAGAACTTTAAGAACATAAGAAATTGGATAGGTTTGAATTAAAATCTCAGTTCCAACAATTATAGCTATGCCAGTCAGAGAAAATTATTTAATATATACATACTACTATTTCTTCATCTGCTAACTGGGTTAATATCTTCTTTAAATAATTTCTGAAAGGATTAAAAAGAGTTAATATAAGCAAAGTGCTTATATAAAGTGCCTGGCACATAGTAGGTGTTCCATAAATGACAACAACAACAACAACAACAATAATAATAATAATAATTTGGTTGGCTTTTCAAATGCCAAAAGAGCCATTCCTATGCTACTGTATGCAGAGGTAAAGAGAATTATTAAATATATACACACGCATCAGTTGGTTCCTTGTGATCTCTGACCCAAGTTTCTCAATACATTTCACTCAGAATATACAGCATAATCTGACATGATATTAAAGTTACTGAAAAAAGCTGCTTTTGGATTCGAAGTATCCCAGGAGCCATTGGGATACTAGAATAGCCATACGGGCTATTTCTGATATCCAGCAGTGAGGATGCTGAAGTGTTATCATGTTGCTTCTAGGCCTTATTCAAGCACAAAACAGATTTTGAACTTTAAACATTTCAAGCAAGTGTCAGTTTTTTGTTTTCTTTTAAGGCACACTGTGCATATGCCACTTTGTCTAAACAGGTGGGGAAAACACCAAAACAAACAACAGAATGCTTGGCAAGCTGAAGTGATCAGGATAAAGATAGACCTTGTGCCTGTTCCTACCTCTGTTCCTGAGGGTAGGAGGAAGGAAGGAAACAGAGAGTGTCTCCAACACGTGTTGGCATGTGCCTGTGCTCTCAGGGGCTGGAGGACACGCTCAGTCTGTGCCTGTTGCCTGTTTCTACCGAACGCTGTGCTCATAACAGCAGCAATGGTGGCCAGACAGGAGGCGGAGTGGTTGAAATTGTGGCCCAAGAATGGTTTACAAACTCATATTAATTCCAAATTAAAGTGAAGGACATTATATCAATCTTAGAACCAATGAAAGTACTAGTATCGAGAGAGGGCTCATACTTCAGACAAAATTACCCTTAATCATTATGATATCCACTAATATTGATATTACTAACTTTTTCTTCTGACCTGATTCCTCAGAGATACTTAAAGCAACATACAGGCAATTTTGGTGGTGTTGTATACATGCTGGATTGTATTTTAACAAATAATTCCTTTTAAGATCTATTTTCAGGGTATAATGGACTTGTTTGGGCAGTGGTGAGAAATGTTAGCACTGATTTTCTCAATACAGTATCAGGAAAGGGTCCATGAAGGAAGCGTTTTAGTGTTGGGTAGTGTTGGGGCTGGGAAAGTTCAGAAAAAGACTGTTGTGGGATATCTGTATTGTCTCTCATTGGTTTTAGGCTGTGTAGGAACTCAAAGTTCTCTTGTCTCTCTGAAGACAGCCTCTGCTGTCTTCCCATAAGAACAGGGATTTTGCAAATCATAAATTTAGATCTCCCATTAAACTCTAAACTCAGAGTCAGCGTACTGAAAGATCTGTATTAGCCCCAACACGTGGGAATGGAGGCAACTTCAAGGTTAGTATCCTCTGGCTTCATTTTTAAATGGTAGTGCCCACACGTGACAGCGGGATCTGTAATTTGTTCTTCTACTGGGCTCTTGAAGCAATGTCAGAGAAGCTCATTCCATCAATGAAAGGACTGCATGGAGGCTGAAGGAAAATGGGCAATCTGCCCTCATCCAAGTTTTGAGCAAAGCCACCCATGCCTCCCCTGGATGCTAGAAGTGTCACTTCTGAAAATACAGCTCTCTACCTGGAACAACCATTTCTTTTTTTCTGCTTTGCCCACAAGCTCCTTGAAGGCAGAGTCTGTGGCTGGATCTAGTGGTTGTTTTGGGCAGTCCGAATCTCATAGACCATTTGGAGGGTGCTGACAAGAGTCCATCTGCCAGGATAACTCTCTAGTACATCAAAAAAAAAAAAATGCTTCTCAGCTAGAGAAGTCAAGAGCAAAGAGAAACTGTATGTCTCTATATCCTTTCCAAATAAGGAGCTCAAGAGATCTGTGGATTTGGGTAGCAGACATAAACATACTGACCATCATGGAGGAAAAATCACATCATAGTGGATAGAGAATCAGGCTAGTATTCCACAGGAGAAGATAGTTTATACTTAGTTAGTCCTATATTAAGTGGAGGGCAAGAAAGCAAAGTGCAACACTGAATAGAAATGGTCTAGATTGGGTACAATTTGATCAGAGGCCATTTTTTAGGGTTAATTACTTTGGCTTTTTTCTCCTTTTTTTGCTACAATAATTAATTTTTGTGGTCTTGGGATTTTATGAGGTTCTATTTTATATTTAGAATGTACGATCCAAAGAGAACAGAATTCTGCAAATTGTTACAGTGTGTGGGAATGTGCGCCTGGAAGAAGGATTCTGCACACAGTAACACTGTAGGGTGCTGTATTTATCCTATTTTAACCACCACTATGTCAAGTGAGATAATTTTCATGGGAAAATGGCTTTTTAAACTGCTAATATAACGAACTCCTTCTAAAAGTCGATTGGTACACTGTCTGTCTCTTCCATCTTCATCATCACGTCAATGGTTTGGCTTCTGTAGTTAAGACTTGGGATGGCTGTATGGAGGCCGAGACATGCAGTGCAGTTCCTGTCTCCCTGGGCAGGAGTATCCGCTCCATAGAGCAACCCTGGCACACAGAATGCTCCCAATAGGAGTGTAAGCATAGACTCAGAAGTCAGTTATTTGGATTTTTGGAATGTGCCAATTCAGCAGTCACATTTCTGACCAGAAAGTATTCAAAAAAAGAACAAAACATGTATTGATAAGGGAAAATACCTTCAAATTTTGGTCATCTTTGTTTGATTCATTGTTTGGCTCCAGCAACTAAGTGAACATGGGGAATATAATGGTTAAGGGCAGAATTCCGAAAAATGAAAAAAAAATTTACCTGTGCAGATGGAAACCACTCATTCCACAACCATTTACTCAAATAATTCAAGTGGCATTAATCATAATAATATTGGTCCTTTTATTCTCAAAGGACAGTCTTAACAAACCAATAATATAAGGCCTAAGAAGAAGATATTTTAGTATTTCTCCTACTAGCTGCATATTAGAATGTCCCTTTTAAAATATGGAATGTATTCAGGTTCTAAAACAAGAATAAGAATAAACTAAAGTAGCATCGTAAAGCACTCTAAATCATTCATTTAAGAAAATAATTTCTGACTTGAATTCCTTTGAATTTGGAGAGCTCAGTATTTTCTTTATAATTTTCAGAGGATACGTTTTTTCTTTGTTTAAGAACCTCATTTGTTTAAAAATTGTTTTTGAGTGGTTTTTGGCCACCAACTCTTCCTGGGGTTTACTTGGCTCGGATTTGTCCAGAAGCTAATTCTGATTCTTCTGTCAAATGCTCAATGGCACCGTGTTCCCTGCTCTCCTGAAGGCCTGGCACGGCACAGGTGAGCAGCTGACCACACCGGGGATGGGGCTGCGCTTACAGGGAAAAAGAGAGCTATCTACTCTAACTGCCGGAGTTTCAGGGTTAGGGTTTAACCCAGGACATCTCCACTTAAAACAAGGGTAAAATCTCTTCTCCAGATAAGCCTGGGCACTTTATTTCATCTGGTTTCAGCCTTCTAGGTAGGAAAATAATTTCTTTTAACTGAATACTTCGTGTAGATGGGAGTTACAGGCTCCAGCTGACTGCAAGAGCAGCTTTTACCCTCCCCCTGAGGATCTGAGGATTGCTGCTACTCTCTAGCCTGATAAACCCCTCCTCCTCAAAAGAGGAGACATGGAGGATCTTTGTTTTTTGCTGGCTTCAAGGTATCATAAACATGGATGTCTCCTTCTCATTGTTACAGAGGAGAGGTTATTAGAGAAATGTGATTAATTTCATGGGCCTCAGAAATGTGGCATCTTCATACACTTCACCAAATTTGATTTTGGATTTGAATGCCCTGAGTTCTCAAGTACCCCTGAGCCATCTCTTGTTAACTTAATGTATCCATGTTTTACTCTGTGTCCTCTGAGACTACTGTAGCAACTGAGACTACCTTACCTTATACAACAGTGATGTGTGCAACAATGACACCTCCTGAGTCAATTTTGCAACTGTTTTTCCAAGTCACTGCATAGTTGAACATTTCTTACCATCTTTGATTTACAGACAGCAAAATGCTTCAATTGTTTGGATTGATTTTAATGGCAAGCCTCTTTCTTGTGTTTCAAAGTCCCCAACACAAAGGTAGGTTTGATGTCTATAAATCTTCCCAACCAGGCTCTATAACTCACTTCTCCCCAGACTTTGGTACACTGCCTTCTAGAACAACACTCTTTCATTTCTACTTGCAGCCACAAAACCCATCCCTGTCAATGTGCCTCTGAGTCTCTTCCTAAGATGAGGAAGGGATGGGTTTTAGGGGTGGGGAGTGGCCGGAGTGGTAGTGAATATGGTTAGGAACATGAAAGGCAGTTTATTCTCACGGTTCAGTCACTGGCCCACCCTCCGGGCTCTTGGACTGGCCTACCTTGGCATGCAGACTCTGTGGTTTGTTGGAGAGGATGTCTGCAGCTTCCCTGCAGCGGGTGGAAAGGTTCAGGATGGCAGCAGCTGCTGCTATGTGGGTGTCTTCACTACATTGACCGTAGCTGTAAGAGCTGGCACGGCAAGGGCTCTGTGTGTGGGCGCCTGCACTAGGCAGTCGATTAGGAAATTTCCCTGGATTTGAAAAATGCTTTGCTGTTGAAGAGAGATTTGATTAGCAATTGCATATACGTGGCTTTAGTCATTAAATGGATTTGTTTTAAAGATATAACTTCTTGTGTTAAAATGTTAAGAATAAATTAAAACATGATCCATTATCTATTGGTACACTCAATGAAAGTTATTCAGATTGGTTTTCAAAGAAGCTCCCAGATCAGATGATATGATGGCTGGGAAAGAATGTCTATTCTCTTAATATTTTTTGTATTTACACTTCTTATGGTAAAAACTCTATAACTAATGTTATGGGGCAGGTGCACTGGCAGCATCCATGGTAAAAATTATGGATTAAAACTACACTGGCAAAACCCATCCGGGATTACAGAGGCTTAAGGCTTAAACATCTATGAGCTGTGCATGTGTGAGGACCAGTGATTCCAGTAGAGAAAAAGAAATGCAGCCTTTCAACATTTGTTTTCACAATAACAATTTCTATTTATTTAGACATCGAATTGCATTTTTATTATTTGATATGCAGGTTTGTTTTGTGCTTAAACCAGTAGAAGTTGTTCTTAATGTCCAACTAGATGGAACTAAATAAATGGCGGACTCTTTAATGAGCTCCCATTTTGCATATTTAGGTAGAGCATGATAAGTAAAGGACAGAGAAAATGTTCTCAGGGTGAGCTGAAAGGCAATTTAGTTATCAAGGCTGAGTTTCTGTTTTCTGTTTCCGTTGTGACAGCAAGGCATTTCTGAGAGAGAGAATTAACCATATTTCTCTTCACTCTGGGTGTTTGTAAACATCACTCAAAGTTATGGGAGAAACACCCACAATTTAAGTGGGATAATAAAAAAGCATTTATTTATTTATTTTGCTTCAAATATCATTTCTTCTAAACTTTGATCATTTTTCATGACTTTAAAAGATTACTAAATGTTATTCCTACAAAATGCCACTGGACATTTTGCATTTTTAAACTAACATCTGTGTTATATGAATAGATAGGATGTTCTTAACTAGCTTCACTTGAATAAAACACACATATGTGTATGTGTATGCATGTGTGTATATTTTGCATATAAATATAATAGAAAACATTGTGCATGTGTGTGTATATTATTTTCCGAATCTAACAGGTTGTTTGTATTATTTATGTTGGCTGAGCCCTCTTTTTGGAAAGAATAGATAAAATATCTTTTGGAGTATAAGGTACTTGTTGACGGGCCAACTCCTTTCAAGTCTGTTTATCACTGCTAGGTTTCATACAGCATTCTAGTTCTTTGAAAACATGATCAGCATCACAGAATGAAGCACATACTCTGTGTTCCTAAAAGCACTCAGTCTAGGTGCCTAGGTATGAAATCAAAGGGCTTCCATGGATTTGCATGTTGTAAAGAATCCATGGTCTATGTAGGACTCAAATTGAAACATTATTTTGCTTCTTTCCTTATGATACCATAATTCAGATTTCATGCTTGGGTTTATCCCAATATTTTCTTTCTTCCCTTTTCATTAGAATAATCAAGGACTCTAAAACACTTGGAGAAATTGTATGTATTATAGCATCTTATAGTTATGATCTTCTACATGGATGTGTTACCATTAGAGTATTAACACATTTTAAATGATTCAGTACTAGTTCTTAACTATGTGGGTAAACATCTCTATAGTCACACATATTGCGTCTATTGTAAAATCTTGATTTCTGAACTGTGAATTTCTTCTAAGATTTTTCACATTTTCTCTCTCTTTCAGTTTAAATGCTTTTTACTGATTTAAGCACTACTTTAAGTAGTGTTTCAATATTTTACCTTTTCAATTTCCATGATTTCAGCATGAATAAAAATTACTGTATTGTGATGACTACTACAGTTTTCATCAATCCCAATCCTAGCTAAATGTGAATTAAATATTTCTTTGGAATTACTGTATTTTGATTCAACAGTGGCATGATATTTGGAGAATAATTAACCCATTAACTATTCACCATATTCAGTGTTACTTCATGTACAATCAGTAATACTGATCATCTTATAATTGTTTTTCCTTATTTTACTCCACTGTACAATGTATTTTCTCTCCTCCCTGTAGTATTCAGCGTATTCTGAATTTGGGCACCCCTACCTCCAAACACACATAAACAAGATGCATTCCTTGGAATGAGGATTAGAATTTGAAGCTTACATTCAGGAAATGGTGGTGTTTTTCGTCCTTGACCTGTTTGTACGAGGGGGCGTTTACCAAAAACCTGGGCATCGAAACTGGCATAGTCGAATGGTACTTTTCCAAACTTCTCTTGTTCTTTTGACACCATGGCTCTGGGAGAGGTGATGGCTTGTGATCGGAAATTGAATTCAATTTGTTTCACCAAGCTTGTCCTGAAGAAAGAGGGGAGAGTTCAAAAGAACTGTGATGAAACTCTTGGTGAGCATATTAGCATCAGAATTTAAAGCAGATCGGATGTGTCATGCCTGTCGGTACCCACAGAGACAGTGCACTATGGAAAAGAGCTGTGGTCACAGCATGATAAAGCAGAGTGCTCTGTGCCAAGATTGAGAAATGGGAGGCACCGAGGGCTCTGGAGAACTCTGACGAGGCTGCAGGTTGTGGGTCTGAGTCTCCCACGGGTAAAAGAGGAATGTGCAGTTTTGCATTCATTTTACGCAGATGCAAGGAGTGGCAAGTACTTGACATCTGCTAGCACTTTGAGCATCACCTAGAAAAGTTCCGTGTAACCATCTTTAGGGCACTAACAAGATGTGCACATTCTGTTTATTAAGACTGTTAATCAGATTGGTGGTGAAAAGTGCTGATTATAGCTGGTGGGGAATGGCAGTGTGGTCAGCTCAGAGGAAGCAATGCTGGGCCCCGCTGTCCTTCAGCAATGCTGACAGATGCCTGCCACTTAGCAGGGGTAGTGTAGGCACCAGAAACTTGACTTCTGAATTGTGAGTTTCTTAGCCTTTTCACCTTTTTTTCCTTTTGTGTGTCTTTCTTGATGTAAATAATACTTCAACGTTTTATCTCTTAAATTGCCATCATTCTCATATGGACCCAAAGTACTGTATTACAATAGCTATCACATTTTTCAATAGAACTACCTTAACCCAAGTTAAATGTGAATTAAATATTCCCTTAGAACTATTGTATTTGAATTACACAAGGGCATCATATTCACAGAGCTTACAAACATGGGCTAATAGTAAATGAACATAAAAAATATACTTTTTAGAATTTAGCAATATCAAAAATACATATATGTTTTTCTTTTGTTTTCCACCAAAACATACCCAACTCATCAGAACATCAAAGTTTCAATGATATTCCTTGGATTAGGTAAAAAACATCTTAGCTGTTACATAAAAATATTTGAGGAATGAGTTGATCCTATTATTGTATATATCACTTGGTTTATACCCCTAATATATCAGCATTGTAGTCTAAAACATATTTATTTTTTAAGAAATTAGAAAAATAAAACTTAAGCTATTTCTATGTTTGGTAAATAACCTACTTAGGGAGAAACTAGAGGAGATGGCCATATTAACCAAGAACCTTATTGTAAGATTTTAAATTGCTAGTTATTCAGTAATTCATGATCTTTGCTTGTTCTTCACTCATGTGATTTTGACTGTTTTAATTAAATGTATAAGAGCAAATATTTAGGAAAACCATATCTTGAAAATACTCCTAATAAGTATGTTGCATTTCAGTGTCTCAGTAACAATGAAGATCTGGTCACCTGTTTCAGTTCTTAAATCACTTTTCCTACATGTATGATTTTTTATTAATAAATGCATAACATCACATTGTGTCATCACATGTAGTTTATTATTTAAGCATAAGTAAGGTCATCCAAACTGCTGGAGATTATGAAGTACCTGGGGCCAATAGGAGATATTTCATTAATACTTACCAATTCACGGAATGAATGTTTTAAAGAAATTATATGTATAGCTGGAACTGAAGAACGAACATATACCATCACATATTTTGGGTGGGTATGAGTGATTTATTAAGGCATTTTCTGCAGGCAGAAAGATTAATCAATCATAGGGAGAGCTTACCTGACTAGTGGGATGGGTTGCATTTAGTGACATGGAATTTTGATTAATATGTGTTATATACTTTATTTTTTTGAGATTCATCCACATTATGTTACCTTTATATACAGATTAATTTCATGTTATACGTCTGCAGGGTCTAGCAGTTCATTTAAGTGAGAGAATGATTAACTGGACCAGCCTCTCAAATCCATAACTGGTAGTTGAGAACAAAGGTCAGACCATAGTGAATTGGCACAGGAGGGGAGCCAGACCCTCTGGTGTAAGGAGCATGGCATGGAATGCCAAGGGAGGGTCATACCTGTGAATCTGGTCAGGACACTGCCCGGTTTTGGGAGAATCAAGCTGATTTTTGTCCTGGGACATTGCCAATTTTTCAGCTGCAGCAATTGGACAACCAGAAAGACTGTTTTAAAAAATAAAAAGGGAGGACTTGAGTTAAAAAGATAAAATAATCTGCTTTGGCATGTACCTCACAGCATACTTGGCACACATTAAATGTTAAGTCATATTAGTAGTTCACTTAGCACCTTTCTCATACTAATAGATCCCAAAAGGGTTTTGCAAACTACTGTGTCAACATTTGCCCCTCAATCCCATCTCAGAAGTGATGGATTAGAAACTCATTTTTAAGATCGGAAAATTATATGAGGGAATTATTCTGAAACTCCATAACGTTTTAAGTAGAATGAACTCACTCCAATTGCAATGTGCCCCATTAGAGATGTTAGCATGATAATTCCATGATTTATCTTAAGATCTTTAGAAAAGTGTTAGGGACTTAATTTTAAATCAATTTAAATTTAAAATATAGAACACGAGGTTTTCTGGCAATATGCTTATGAGTCACATAGTATCTTGTGAGCACATAATAGATAGAGTATAAAGTACACATAAAACAATAGGCATTTTTTCCAAAAATATTTACATACACACAATACATTTGTATGTAAGTGCATTTGTATGTATGTGATTTTTTTTTTTTTTGGTAAGTATGTATGTGTTTTAAGTGAGTAGTAAGCTCAATGTAATGAATCTCCATGAGATGAAATTGTGTTTGCCTTCCTACCGGCTTATAGTCAGAACCACAGTAGATGGAAGCCCTTTTGGTATCTCGTTAATACTTATTGGATGGGATCCAAGATAAACCCTACGCAACTCTCTTCAATGTCAAAAGAGCTATGGTGAGGTTCCAGAGCAAAAAAAGAACATGTTCTATTTCTATGACTATATGAATATATAACTCTAGTCTTCAAATAGAACATTTTTTGTTTGCATAATTGGCTGCTAAATAAAAATTTCTAGGAAAGTAAATTGTGTTTTTTTTTTTCACTCTGCACACACTGTAAATATTTCATCTCTCTTTCAAGTGGTAACATTCAATAGTGATCCAGAGATTTTGATAACACATTGTTAGTTCCTTATTTTCTTGGTGGAAAGTTTCTCTCACTTCTCTTTGTAAGTTGAAAGATGAGTATCCCATCACAATTACCTCCTGTGGGTGTTGCGGTTGCTGTTCACGTGCCCTCTTCCGGTGCATCCGGGGGTGGGACACTTGAGTACATTTTCATGCATGGCAAGAACTAAGCACAAAATATCACAAAAAGAAAGGAATAATAGGCTATAAGTATATAACACACTAACAAACTGACTTCTCCACTTTACGTGCAAATTAATTTGGTTATATAATCTACCATTCTTCCTCCCACAGATATTTGGGTTGAAATAAATGAGTACTTAAGAACTTCAAAAATTAAATTCAGTGAGCTTGTTCAAGATTTGGTTTCTCTAAACTTCATGTCATGATCAGTGCTAGACTTAAGTAAGACTATTCTGTTTCTATTTAACTTAAACTGAGAGGCTTATACCCTTCCTTTTATAGTTATGTGCTTTTCCGTGAAGAGTAGATGGAGAACATTGTCAAGTAGTTCCTTCTATCTTTTCCTGAGGTGTGAACTCCTGAATAGAGTCTTCTTTATTTTCTAGGGGATATTACTTTGATTCTTGTCCATTGCTCCCCACTCCCCACTTCCCATTGCCATTCAGTTATTGGTGAAAGAGCATGGTTGGGTAAACAACCAGGTAATCAATCTGAGGAACTGCTAATCTTCTGGGACAGTGCTGAACAGATTAGATTCACTGATTTGCAAAACCGTGCTTTTGAGAAGAATGATGTTGAGGCGTTCCCACCACTGTAGTTTGTATGACCCAAAGGTGTTTCAATAAGGTTAAAAAAGTAGAGGATGTAGCACATCGAGACTTCAAAACTTAGAAGGCAGCCCTTTCCTTCTCCAGTTTCCTAGCTCACAGCAGAGCTGAGGGTAGAGAAACCAACCAATGTTTGCTGTTGCTCAGAGCTCTTTGCTACTGCAGGATGCCCTGGGGAGACTTGACAGGCATCACAAGTTCCTACAAGGAATGGGAAGATAGGGAGTCAGGGGGCACTGGTGATGTGATGCACTTCTTCTTCTCTCTTTTTTTTTTTTAATTTATTTTATTTTTATTTATGATAGTCACAGAAAGAGAGAGAGAGAGAGAGAGAGGCAGAGACACAGGCAAAGGGAGAAGCAGGCTCCATGCACCGGGAGCCCGACGTGGGACCCGATCCCGGGTCTCCAGGATCGCGCCCTGGGCCAAAGGCAGGCGCCAAACCACTGCGCCACCCAGGGATCCCTTCTTCTCTCTTTTTTAAGAAAGCCCCATGCTCAGCATGGAGCCCAGCTTGGAGCTTGAACTCACAACCTTGAGACCAAGACCTGAGCTGGGATCAACAGTTGGATGCTTAACCTACTGAGTGGGTGCCCCTGGGATGCACTTCTTATATTTAGATGATGAACTGAGGCTAAGACTGATCGTGGGCTTAAGGCAGCCATACCTCTGGGTGAGAAAGGACAGTATTAATATTAATATATTAATTAATATATTAATCATGCCTTTTACTTTCTGTCTTCTGATGCTTTGGCATCTGGGGCCTTGCAAACCCTGGAAAGACTGCCCCTTCAAAGAGCTTTTAAAGATAAATCAACCAATTATGAGTCTACACCCAACTGCCTCCTTTACTAGACTCACACTCACACTCCCCCCACCTGCCAGGTATCAGAAACCAATGGACAGCCCCCAAGCCTCACAGCGTACTGAGAGAATTAAAACTAGCCAGTCCTAAGTCTGCGTACTCTGCTCCTTCCCACAGAAACCATAAGTTCCCCTCCTCCCCTCCACCCTGATCACCCTGGTGTGGCATGCACCGTAGCACTGCCTGGTGTGGCATGCAGTGTCCTCTCAGGAACTGTAACAGTCTTTTCAATGTCGGTTGTCTCCTGATCTATTGGCCTAACTGCACCCCAAGTTTTCTATTAATAAACTTATTTTAAACACCCAGCTAGATGGAAATTGCCTTGACACGGAAAGAAACTTTATATTTCCATTCCGAATTCCACACTGGAGAAGAAATTGGATAATATTGTGATGTTGTGGCACAAATAAGAGGAAGCCTACTTGTTTTAGGGATAAGTAGTACTCACTTTCCAGGGGAACCCGCACTTTGTGGGGGCACCCCGAAAGGCTGCGGTGGTGGGGGTAGAGTCCTGTCACGTGTCCCGTGCCATCGCACCCAGGGATAGGGCACTTGGTCTCCCTCTTTTCGGGCCTCGGTGAATCTAGAAAGAAATTAAATCAAGAGATTCATTTGGCTCTTCTTTCCCTCCCCATTCACTAGAGTGGCCTTGCAGAGTGACATTCTCACTTCACTCGGTTTTTACATCATAGACATTCTTCTCACATTGCCTTGAATAAGACCCTCAAATAAGACCTGTGGAAGCATAAAAAATGTTTTCAATTTTCCTGGTTTTCTAAGCAAAGGCTGACACAGGGCAAGGGAGTGTTAAAATACAGAGATGGTTTTAAGTTGTCATGTCACATATTATAGTTACAGTCTCAATGTGAAAAATGAATCCTACTCCAGAGGCAGAGGATGCACCCGAAAGGGGAAAAAAAAAAAAAAAGTGAGAAAGAAGAAAGAATATATTCAACCCAAAACTATCTCTGAAAAGAGTCTCAAAAAAAAAAAAAAAAGCTAGATTCTAAATGATAAAACAAAAACAAAGAAACCACCATATTCGAGAAGGGCTGCTCTGTTCTTATCCCTGTGGATCCCTGGCCTCACGTGGCCCTAAGGTCACAGGTCTAGGTAGCTGCTCCCATGCACGTGCAGGGCCTGCTTTGGCCAGAGTCAGGAAGGGGAGTCAACAATGCTATCTTGGGCCATGCCCAAGATCCCCAAACCCAGTGCTTTGCTACTTCGGATCAATATGGAGCAGCTATTTAGAAGAAGCTTTCATTTTACTCTGAATGCAGAAACTGAAAACTCAGGCAATAGGAAGACAGCCTGGCAAGGAAATATTTTAGGCAGAATGGAAACACAGAGTGGAGGCAGCCTTGAGTGGTCGGTACCGCCAAGCACATTGGGACATGGGGAAGGGACCACAGGTTCCACCAGTCAGAGAGAAGGGAAACCTGGTAACACCACTTGTCAGGCTGCCATGGGGCATCGGCCTAGAGAGGGAAGGTGGAGGATGAGCTGGGGGTTTTAATCTTCCTGTGCATATTTTGGTGAGGGTTAGATAAAAGGCTATATAAATACGTAAAATAATTGAGGATTATCATGAATATTGATGGGGTTGGAGCTAACATAGGAGAGGCCTTCTGTAGACATTTCCATATTCATGACTCAGATAGTAGGTAAACTTAAAACAGAAATGCATTTTTTGGAACCCAAATCACCCCCTAACTTGGGCATGGAATGATATACCCAGCTAGGTGGAAATCACTGGGACAAGCTTGTCACTCAGCATTCCTAATGGTCAGAGGAACCAGAATCACAATGGGAGTGGGAGCCTCAGAGAAAGGACCAGTGTGGAATGGAGGCTGGCTGCAGGCTTCTCAGAACACGACGTATCATGAATAATGAATCCACTTGATGCTGAGAGTGAAAATAAATAATCTGTGTGCTCCTGCCATAGGAAAGCTGCCGGCAGCGGAATAGGGGGCAGAGTCCTGCAGCATGAGGCTGTGGAGGCCCCATATCATATGCTCCTGCTCCAAGCATGGTACTGAGAGAAGAGCAATGTCATGGATGCGACAGCCGTCTCCAGGGCGGAATATTGCGATGAGTACACATGCCTCTGTGATATCGTGCCACCCTAGTTGTTGGATTATAAATGGTCCTGAGCAGATGGGCACAGCAGGTTGTATGTAATGCAATTATTTGGGGGCATGCTTTCAGTGAAGGGGGAGGAGCCAAGGATCCTTCAAGTTATGCACACTCTGCCTGGGAGGGGGTGGTCAGCATGAGAAAACTGGAAATTGTATGTGATAAATGAACAGCTCAAAGATTGGGATGCCTTGAGTGGCAGACACTTATGTTTCATGAGACACAGGATTTAAATGCCATAGTGTTGAGACTGTTCTCTCTTTTGCAAGAAACAAAGAGGCATATAAGAGTTTTTAGTTATTCTATTATTTTGTGGATACATGTTTTACTTAATCCAAAAATGTTGCCAAATTTGAAGTTGTTTTAGGCCTATAATATCTGTTGATGGAGAGTCAAAAATCCTTGAAGTTTGACTGAAGTGACACTAAGGGGGGTTGACACTGTGTAGGAGAGAGAATTAGAAAGGAGGAGAAGCAATGTGGATTTTGATGCCCTTCCTTCCTTGGACCTGGTCCAGATGAGGCCACATTTCTAAACCACATTGAAAGGTTTGGCGCCGCGCATTTCCCCTCCTTGCCACATTATTTGTCTATAGGAAGCCAGAGAGGGTGTGGGAGATAAGGCAGGGCTGGCACCTGACCAGGTGTGGTCCACTGACAGTCCATCATGCACGTTTGTCTGCAAGCCTCCTCTGCTGGGTGAAACAGATGCCATGAAATGCTCTGTGGGGCAGAACCTGTTTGCATGATAAGAAGCCAGAGCTTGAGCTCTCAGGTGACTCTTAGGCCTGGCTCTTCTCCTTTTGTTTTCTTTGCTGAATGTTGCATAATGAGGGTGACCTTATACTCTGGTGACCTTACATCCCTGTTTGCCTGGGACTGTCTTATTCATACCTGATATACTCATGTGGTTGTTCATAGCACTCCTCTTCACTCTGAAAGTGTCTTAGCCTGTACAGTAAATTCTATGGTGACTATACACATTGCGACCTAAAGTCTCACTAAATGCTTAGTAGCAATTTTAATTTTAGAATTGCTGACTCATTGAAGCCTTGGGTAAAATGGTATTTTAAAATGCTAGTGCTCTGTCCTTTAACAGTGGGGTCGCATGCCCAAGGTATATGGGAAATTAGGAAGGTATTGTGGAGAGCATGAATGTCAGCTGGTACGAGTATTGGCCTATGAACATGGAATGCACACCAGAGGATGAAGCATCTTTTAAGCCACTGGCTCCCACATCTAGAATAAAGAACAGGAAAGTGAATATCTAATTTGGACTCTGCAAGTATCCTCTAGATGAACCCTATAGTTCCCATGCATTATGGGCTTTACCTCTTTTTCCCTCTGTTTGATACTAGTCTGATCTGGATCTTCTTGCATAGGCTTTGAACACCCCAAGGCAGGATCATGATTCCCACAATAGGATACACTGTTGAATTAGCCAGAGTCATTAATAATTCTCTAAATCTTATATGACCCATGTTTACAAACACAGATTCTATTGCCTTCTTAGTTTTTGAAAACAAAACTTGTTAAGTTCTATAAAAATGGCCAAAGGATTGTCAAATATTTTAAGCTATGGCACAAAAAATCTCTCCAAACACCGAATTTCATTGGCTAGAAGATATCATCAGTTGTATCATGCAACATCATTTTGGGTGTTAGTAAGAAAGAAAAAAAAATATTGAAAATTAAAGTATGGCACACACTTCTAATTTCAGAGATTTTAAAATGAGAAAACAGTATATCTTAGAATGAATGAAATATAGTAGATGGCAAATTATGACCTTTTGGAATTTGAAGTCAATTTTATCTACGTTTTTGATTCTGTAGTCCCCAAGAAAAAACAAAAAAAACATGCACACAGGTAAGTTCAGCAAGTTGCATATTAGTGGAGTGCACAAAGCTGGTAGTGGGTCCTGTCCCAAACCACACATTGTTAATTGATATTCTGTCCCAAACCCAACCCTGGCAGTAAGTTTGTATAGTATTACTATCTTGCTTCTCACTATGTGACATTATTTTATTTATTTTTCGTTTGTTTATTTTCTCAGTTCTGAGCTGCAAGATAATAATTGACAAGATTGCAGGTGAGTACTAAAATAGACTCAAGATGACAAAATATACAATTCATTTCTGCATAAATCTCAGCAAGCAGATCATCCAAACCATAACTCACATATTATTCTTGCAAGCTCCTAGGGGCCATGACCTTGATTTTCTCTAAGATATTCCTAATTCTATGGTTCTTTAAGACTTTGAGGCATCCAATAAACATCTAAAAAACACACTTAAAAAATGCAAGTTCTGGAGCAGTAAGTATGATAAGATCTGGGAAATACCAATCTTAAGCCTTCTAGGTACTTGAGAACCACCATTTGGGAATTATCACCAGGTCCATCTGGTGCAAGACTCAGGGTGGAGGGGGCGGGGGAGTAGCTTTATGGGAGATGAGACACAACTTCCTTAAAGTTGAGGAACAGTTTTCAGGTCTCCTCCAAGCACATTTATTCTTCCCATTCATATTTGGCCCACATATTTGTGGCCTTGAGTTACAAACCTGGTAAAAGCATAGGGTTATTAAAGCAGTAACCTCCAGTTTTATCCTAAGAGGGTTCAGAGCATCCTGTCTGACTTGCCAGTAGCTTGCCATTATTTTGAAGCTCCAAAGGTGCTAGATGATCCCATAAAGAAAGTAGGAAGGAAAAATTAAATTTCTAGAATTGATTTGATTAACAAAATGGTTTAAAATCCAAAAAGTAAAAATGTACTTCTAACATGTCCAATATAGTACTATACAAGTAGTATATACTTTTTAAAAGTTGTCAAATTAAGAGAAAAAGAGGCAATGATTCTTATTTTGTGTGTAAAATCATTGCAAAACTGACCAAGCTTGACCTGAGAATAATCTAGACAGCAGAGAAAAAAAGAAATTGTTTATTTTATAATATGAACTGGTTTTTAAATTGCATCAAGTTGTCAAAAGCTATCTGGAAGTGGTAATCAAATCTTACTAATTTTTCTTCCAACCCTTAAAGCAATTTTATTCCTAAAATAAATGCAAAAAAACGCGCCTTACGTTTATTGTTAAAGATTTGTCTTCCACCCATGTCAATAACTTTGGTTTGCCTCCGTTCCCCAGCAAGGTGTTCCAGTAGAAACCTGTCCAACTCTTTGTAGGTGTTATGGAAAACACAACCTCGCTCAGCCTGGAGAGCAATTGCCTGCTCCAGCAAACTCAAGTTCCCCTTCGCTTTCTCCAGGTCAACAGACTCTTCTGTCGTAGCTGCCAGACACTCATTATTCTCTTCCTCCATCCCAGAGAAAGAGAGCTGGGCTTTGCCATCCAGAGGTTCCACGTGTGCATTCTGTGGGTCTCTCCTTTCGGTTTCAGAATCACACATGTTTTCACAAGAGATAAACTTGTCACCTTCAGTTTTTATTTCAGGAACTTCCAATAGGTCTTTCCTATTATCCACTAAAATATACTTTGGGACCCTGTGTGGTTTGGTTTCTTCTGAGAAGTTGGAGCCACTGTCCCAACCATTCTCTGCACTTTCAGAGTTACTTTCACTGTCATCTGAGGAGCAGAACTGAAGCTGGGAATCATCAATTTTTTCTTTTCCATCATCAGAATGAATCAAAAAGCACTCATCAGCTTCATCACTTTCTGCTTTTAGAGACTGGATGCCACTGTCATTTAAATTCTCACTTATGGTCTGAACAGACACATTTTTTTCAAATTTTCCCAAGTGCATTAAAGATTTGACCACGAGCTCTTGATAGCAGCCATATCTGTCTTCCTTCCCATTGGAGTTTTCTTGTGCAGTCGAATGAAGGTTCTCATCCATAGGTTTTATCATGATTTCCTCTATAGAAAAAGAAAGCCAATAATTAAAAAAAAAGTAAAAAATATTTTATGAAAATTGCACCAATATGTAGATAAGAGATGGATTGATATAGATATACGTATACAATAAGTACAGTATGCAAATATGTGGGCTCTATCAATTTTATAAACACTGAAGAGAAAAATATATATCTTCTTAAAATGAAACAAAACAAAATAGACCTTAATATTCAGAGAATTGCATTTAAAGAAGTGAGCTAGTAGACTTTTCAGCATATTAAGAGCTAATTGTTTCCAGAGTGCTGAAATAGATACTTAACAATAACAGAATGCTGATTGTGAAATTGTTGTTACTGTACCTCTCATATTTGCAAATCCTAGCCAACCAGAAGGAAATCAAATATGCACAATACTACACATCAGATTTCTCTGCTAGCATGGCAATGTATTTTCAAAGCTTATTTGGTTTATGTTCTCTACCGCCACAGTTTCTCACACATACTTTCAGATTTTATGGAATGTTAGCTAAAAGACAAAATACATCCACTACAGATGATAACTAAAAGAGTTATGAAGCTTCCAAGGCTTCCTGTTCACTTTCACAACTGTCACATAGAAATTCCATGCCAAGGGAAATACAAGTAAATGGGAGATTTAGCATGATCAAATATCTTTATTTTAAAAGGATTATTTATTAATTTATTTATTTGAGAGAGAAGGGAGGGCGAGGGAGGCAGAAGGAGAGAATCTCCAGCAGACTCTGTCCTGAGTGCAGAGCCTGACACAGGGCTTGATCTCATGACCCTGAGGTAAAATCAAGAGTTGGACGCTTAACTGACTGAGCCCTGCAGGCGCCCCAGCATGATCAAATATCTTAAATAGTGACATATTTTCTGGCCTGGTACTTGCATGCACTTGTGTAAGAGGGCAATGAGATGAGAGATGGAGATGGTAGGAGTACATGGAACATTAATTAATTGTTTTCAGTAGTGGGCCTACTGAAGTCTTGACAGTCAAAGAGCCCTATGACTATGAACAGGTCTCCATATGCTAGTCTGTCCAGGACAGTCCACTGGATCTCTGTTGTCCCAATCCAGTTGTTAGTGTTAACCCTGTTACTCTTGGCAGTGTCCAGCTGCAGTGAGTGATAGTATGTGTGTATATAGTCATATGTATACATATGTATGTATATATATGTGTGTGTGTATGTATACATGCATATGCATATACCCACATAAATGTGTGTGTATTATATATATATATATACATATATATATATATAATACACACACATATATATATAGTGATAGCCTACCCAAGCCTGTCCCAATGCAAACACAACAATTAAGGGTGCAGATTTACTAGTTGACCTACTCCTGGTTTAGCATACAAGGTAGTATGGGGAGCAAGACACCCAGAACACACGCGGCTGTGAAATGCACCAGACAACTAAGGAATGGTCTCCCCTGATATTCACTAAGACTAAAAAAAAAAAAAAAAGAAAAAAAAAATGGAGAGAGGGAGAGAGAGAGAGAGAAGAAAGAAGAAGCAGGACCATTTCTGTGTCTCTGAAGGCTGAGTGGGGGATGGGCAACACAAAATAATAAGCCCCCTTAAAGACTGTGAAAGACACAAGTGAAGTGCATTCTGTGCTAATAAACATCTTTGGGGGGAAGAAAAGGACAGCCATCCCATGTGATGGCTGCAGGAGAGGGTGTCTGTGCAGAAGACAATGTGCCTTTTTTAGTCTCATTTAATTTTTTATAAACATTGTCTCTGACAAGGACACTCAAAAATACATCTCCATCATCTTCCTTTCTGGTAATTATCTCCCTAAATCAACACTGGACTGCCAGGATCAAGTAAATATTGCCATAGTAACTAAAAGCATTTTTGGATGAAGGGAAGAATTTAGTCACAACACTAGCCCCTTTAAATAATGCTGATTATAGGGTGCAGTCTTTTGTTGGGATCTATTCAACATAAACTGAAAAATTTAACATTTTACTTCCTAGAAAATAAGCTGGATAAACAAGCACATCATATTTGATAGGATGGTCTATTCCCTTCTGAATTCATATCAGAGGAATTCCAGGTTTAAATAATATATTAAACATAGTCTAAAATGCAAATGAAGTTTTTCTCAATATCACAGTTGGCTATTAGGAGAAAGTGTAAAGGGTTATGATAATTTTAAAGTATTATGAACTACAGAAAACAAATAAAAAGCATTTTCAGTGAATATGCTCAATTCATTGAACTATTCTCTCACTCCACTTAACTACCCACATGTGTACAATAATGATTTATAGACATTATACCTAATTATGCATATTTGGGCTGTGTTAGAGTGCTAACAAAAGCTCTAGAAAGCAACAATTACCTCTGTTGCTTAGCTACATAGTTTAAAATATTCCTATTAAGTGCAGATCACCAGAGAGGCGGGAGTGACAAAAACGCACATGTGCACGACAATGCGTTTCACTGTGCTGCTGCCAACTGCTAGCATTTTGGGTCATTTCCAGTTTACATAATTGTTTGGTTCAACTGTTTGTTATATGCTAAAAGAAAATATTTATTAATTATTCTTCAGAAAGAGAGGAGTCCTGCCGATAGAGGTGCCTACGTGTATCACACGCGATGGTTTCCAGGGATGTTCCACAAATTTGCAAACCAACTTTCCATATACCCACCCCTCTCTGGCTTTCACTATCATTATTAAAAAAAAAAAAAAAAGTTGAGTTAGCTTTTGAACCTGACAGATCTGTGACGAGGTTCTTTTTTCTCTTTGCTTTGTAATGGGCTGCCTACCTTTTTACATTAGTGTGTTTTTATTTTCATCGGTGGCCCAGTGATTCATTCACTGACATACCTTTGTCAGTGAAATAACTAACCTGGTTTTGATTCTGGGCTTGTAAGCTCAAGTCTGTGCAAACCTCAAGGCATCCTTGACCTTTCTGAACCCCATGTCCTCACTCACAGTAAGGCACACTGCAGAGTCTACATGGGAACACGCACAAAGCAGAAGCCACACAACAGGTGTTCAGTAAATGATGGCTGTCTTCTCCCTTCCCCAGATACAACTTCAGATGATAGTAACAGCAGAGAATACATGGGACCCTCCACACAAATAAGATGAAACTGATCCCTGAGAATAGGCACAGTCCACAGTGTGAAAGAGACTGAACCAGTTTAGCACCCATGTCACATATGCTATGGAATTGCTATTCTGAAGGTAATTACCTTCAGAAACTGGAGTTTCAATGCACAATGCACAACATGGAGGGAAAACCTCTATGATTTTGAGGTCCAGAGACTGGCGCTGAGCTGCTGGCCCAGCAACACCTGCCTGTGTGACCTTGGGGCAGGCCTGCATCTCTTGAGTCCTGGGTCCTCATCTTTTAAATGAGGAAGATCCAGTGACATCCTAGAACAATAAACTGTTATGTTCCTGGCATGGTATTCCTTACTGCACTTAATCTTTACAGTAACAACAAGAAAGAGATTTTCTACTCCATTTTATAGAAGGGAAACTATTTCCTAAGGGGCTAGGAGATCAAGATCACAGCTAGCCAGTGGCGGAGGGGGTGGAGGTGGAGGGGCTGAGATCCAGACCCAGGGCCACGGTTTCCTGACCCTATGCCCATTCTTCTGCACAAAGCTATCCCAGATCCCACAGCCCAGGAAGGTCGTATGTCTCTACTGATGTTTACAAAACACAGCAACCCTTAGAAGAAACTGTTCAGCATACTAATAGTCTATTATTTTCCCAAGTTCAGATACTTTCAAGAGTGAAATTATAAGAAGATACTAAAATGCAATTGTCAGTTGACTTTCAATCAAAATCAATGACTCCTAAATTATAAATAAAATATGTAAAAATGAATAAACAGCAATAACAAGACAAAAACTAACAGGTAACCACACCTTGGCTTTCTCAGTACAACAGTGTAGGTCAGAAAATTCCTAAGGCACACTCCCCTGGAGCAGTCAGAGAGTTGGAGTTTACCTAGCACACCCCTTCCTCCCCCTGAAAACATTTCAAAGTGTGGACCAGGAGAAGAGGCTGGAGCTGGATGACACCTTCTATAACATAGAGTAAAATAATAAATGTTTTTGCTGGATATGAAAAAGTTCATATTTATTTATTTGCTTAAAACCAAAGTCTCTACTCCAAGGGGTCTGGTAATCCTAGAAAGTATATGCTAATGGATTCCCACATTATGTATCAGCTGTTCTGCTCAAAACAACTTTAAAAATTCCTCTGAAAATCACAAGTTTTGAGTTTGACTCCTTTAATATAACTGGATTTTTTACAATTGGATTTTAGTTCTGTTTCGGAAACTATCAAAATTACTTGTATAGATAAACTAGTTTTCCAGGTCTCTTGAATATGTAAATCTTGCTGGGAATAAAAGCACTAGAAAAAATGAATTTATCTTTCAAAGTTCTAAAACCAGTGTGGCTTATCCCTTATTTGCGCTTTGTTGAGAGATGTGTTAAAATGATCATCTCAGCCCCTAGAGTTCCTATAATTTTGACAGATATCTCTGAGTCAAGAGCATGAGCTTAGAAACTGAGGAGGGACTCCATACATTTGGCTAATCTCACTTCTCGGTAACCCGTCTTTTCCTTGTCTGTGTTGGGAAAACCTGAGCTTGTCCTACCTTCTGCTAGTACTTTGCAAGCTTGTATTCTGTTTGCCCCAGTGAAGAAGGTGTTATCTGTGTGTTTTTGTCTACTTTCTCTTCTATCACCATTAATGCCCACCTGCAGCTCTTTGAAAAACAGCTACTTCAGGGTATGAGACATAGTTTTGCCATTAAATGAATTCAGCTGTCCTATCTACTTTCTAAAGGTGGTCAGAGCATGGATGATTGGATTATGGAGCACGGTTAGCTGGGAAATAATTATTTTGCTTATCCTTCAATTGTGTCCTAATTATCTTCTTTTCAACACCTACAAGCTGCATTACCTTAAGCATTAAATCTCTTTGGTCTTCAATGATCTCATCTGTAAAATTGGGACCATAATCATGCATACCTCATGTCATTGTTGGGTGGATTAAATGATATAATTTATGTGCCTGGAATATATTAAGAATTCAAAAATAATGGCCACTACCACTATAATTTCAGCATATTCATTATTAGCAGTGCTTCCAGTGCTAAATATAAAAATAGATAACATTTGTGAACCTGCAAATAGATGTCCATCAGTGTTTGTAACTGAATGTTTCACTGAGTACATCTAGACAGTATATTTTCTAGGTTGATACTAAGCATCTACGATCATCACACGACTAACATAAAAGGCAGGAGGTCCAAAAAAAAAAATGCAGGAGGTCCAGTGGGCAGATACAGTCCTTGTCCCTAAGGCACTTACAAGAGTGTGTTGGTGTAAAAAGATGCCCATATAAAAAAAATACCCGGTGAATTAATGTCAACCAAATGAATTATGCCTCAAGTCTAACCACATCAATTCAAGGACCTTCCCTAATACTATATTCAAACGGCAATTTTCATAAATCCACAAAAATGACCAGCTCAAGGAAACAGAAACAGTCAAGGATGATTATAATTTACAGATAAGCTTTAAGCCATATGGTAAATTCAGAAAAGCCAGGACATTTGCTTAAACACTGTCAAATCAGCATACAACTTTGTTTTCACTACAGAATCTCAACTTACTTGCAAGCCAAGATTACTGAAGATCTAATGGTTGGGCTCTGACTTTTGTGCTCAGTCAGTGAGTATGCTTTTGTATCTTTTCTAGTAATTCCTATTGCTGTTACTCTAATTCTGTCTATAATAGATATTTATAATCTAAGAGCTCTTTGCCTTTGGTTTATTATACCTTTGGTTTATTATTATTCTTTTCAAATAACATCTTATTTAGTATGTTTTAATTCCTTAAAAAGTCACATTCAGAAAATAACTATTTCATAGAATAGATGTACACCTCATTTCATTTTCTAATCAGTCCAGCTTTTGATTTCCATTTTTTTCATAAATTTTTTAGATATTTTGCATATCCTTCAATTTCAGCCTCATGCACAAAGTAGTTGGTGATGGTCCAACTCCTGGAGGCACTATGACTACCAGGAACCTAATAGGAGTAACTGTAGACTGGGGAGAAACACATCCTAAAATTTCAAAGTAGTAACTACATATCACTTAGCATGCAAACAGTATTTCATGAGTGAGTGAAGAATCGAATTCATGAAATATAATGTGTGCCTAAAGATGATCGAAAATCATTTGTCTCAGAACTAATGGGCACAGTGATGCATTTTCTATAACACATCATTTTCCTACTGAAGAAGACACTAGGGTGCCAACTTCAGATCCCTTCTGCTAAGTCCATTTCTATAAGCATTTATATTAAAAATGGTGAAAAGATTAAGGTCACAAGCCATCTGCATTAGTCTGTGTTGCTATTATCAATTATATTTTTTGGGGGGCAAATAACACTCTGTTTATAAAACAAAAAATCAAATGCCTTATTTATATATGTCATAACTGAGATACCTTAAGCTTAAATATATCCTTTCATTTTTAGGGGTTCTTTCAGGGATAGACATCCATCCTATTAGGGAGTCAAGGTACTCTTTAACTTTAAGGCTTAGTATCTTTCATTTTCTTCAAAAAGAGGCACAGTCCAATTCTGTGCTTTTGAAAATGAACTCAGGCAAGGACTCTCTCCACAGCTTATATTTAGACTCTCTGCAGTTACTGATTTTAAAAAAATTGGTTCTTGGGAAATGGATGCTGAGTGAAATAAATGTTTGATTTTGCTTCCAAATGAGAATGTGCTTCTACAGCACACGGACTATATATTCTAAAGACCGAGGATTTGGTGTCAGGAAGTAGATAAAGTTTGTGCCACACCCGCTTGCTACCTGTGGCAGTGTGATCGCTGGCTTCTGCGAAGCCATCTTCCTCCTCCGCCTGGGTCCTGTCATCACATTCTTCTCTGCAGTCCAGGTTTGGGCTGTAGTGTCGGGGCTTCATTAGCAGGGATTTTCTCTTGTTGACTGGGACGCCCAAAGCCTGCTCTGCAGCTCTCCTCTTCTTCGCCATGGAGCAATCATATGCAGCACTGCAGTGATTGAGGCAAATTAAGAACATGGAGACTTTACTGCTACTTGTCATTTGATTTCCATGAAGTATAACCCAAAGCCTGTGGACCTAGGACTAAAGGTTTAGGGTGAGTTGTTGGCACTAACGAAAACAGCCCATCCATTGAATCTACTGAACTGTGTGGATTCTATTTTACTGCCTATCAGAAGAGTTAAAAAAAAAAAATTCATCCTTAATCCTGAGTAAGCATATGTTAATCTGTGCTTTGCTTGGCACTACATTAAATACCCAGGGAGGGATGAAACAAGATTTGCACTGGTTTGCTAATCCTAAGAAACAGCTAATGTGAAAAATATACCACCAGACACAAAAACACGTGTCCAGTATGGGTAAATCACAAGGTTTTACAAATAGTTGTTTGCTACCCAAACTGCTTATCTCTGCCACAGTTGCACATCAAACTTGAGATGCCACATCCTGAGCTTTGACCTGAAAAAGAAAAGCATAAAAGGAGGGGCAAGCTAGGAACATTATGTCAGCCCATATCCAGTCACACACACACACACACACACACACACACACACACACACACAAAATTAAAAAGGTGAAAAGATGCTACCTGGCATCCTGCCTTCTGATTCTCACACATTTGGCACACAGAACAAACAAATAAAAGGAGGAGAAATAAGATTGGATTTCATAAAAATGGACAACAGTTTATCCTTACTCCTGTCCTCATATGATTTTATTTGGAAATACTCCTGAAGGCGGCCTTTTCAAAGCAGATTTCCTACATAGAGCTCACTCAGAATTAATGCAGATCCTGAAGTTAAGACAAATATTCTCTTGGCAAGATCCAGGGAGACCAGAGGGTTTGGCCCACAGTGAATCTGTGAGAGATATTTATTAAAATGCCCTTTGAAGAAAAATGCAAGAGCTTTAGAAGCAAAAATGCAAACTAGAGAATCTTAGACTCAGTATTTGAGATATTACTTACTCTATCACATGCAAAAAAAAAGATTGGATACTCAGTAATATTATCAAATAGACAAAGGTCTTAAATTATCCTCTTGGATATATTAATGCAAAGATGGTGACCTGTTCCTAAAAATTGATTATAGTTGTTCAAGAATTCTTGAATTTAGGGACACCTGGCTTCCATGAAAGGGTGATGGAACAAGAAAATGTTAGATGCTGATCATGGAGCCTCCTGATCCCCATAGAAGTTATTGACATTCATCGAGGATCAGGCTAGTTTAAGAGTGGTGAGCACTGCACATTTCCTTGATCACATTGATGGCTACTGCCTATAGCCCATACAATCCCAATAAAAGTTTAAAAATGAAATGGACATAAAAAAAAAAAGCATACAGGACTTTTAATATGAAATGGAAATACTTTTAAACTAAAAAGAGAACATAAAAGTCCATTCAATAAATACACTGGATAATAAAATAGATAATTTCCATTATCTATTAACCATCAGGAGCAGGGATGCCTGGGTGGCTTTGTGGTTGAGCATCTGCCTTCAGTCCAGGGCTTGATTCTGGAGACTGGGGATCAAGTCCCACATTAGGCTCCTTGCATGGAGCCTGCTTCTCCCTCTGCCTGTGTCTCTGCCTCTCTCTCTCTCTCTCTGTGTGTGTGTGTCTCTCATGAATAAATACATAAAATCCTTAAAAAAAAAAAAGAATTCTTGAACTTAGAACAGTAGATTAAAAAAACTTCATAGGGAAAAGAAAGGGCTATTCCTTCCAGGAAAAAAAAAAAAAAAGAATCTGGAAGGAGAGAAAATCCTAGAGGTTAGAAATCTCTCAAAAAAGATTAAAAAGTGAATAATTTAAAATTCTCCTGAGGAAGAGAATACTGAAGTTCCCAAATAAACTAATTTCCCTTTGCAAAATCTCTCTGATGAGCCCAAATTTAAAGTGACTCTGTATAGAAGATGGAACAAAAGAGAATATAACCAGATGACTATGGGAGGAAAAACCTGCCTTTATATGAAGACTATAGACAGTGGAAACTTACATGGCCTACATATATGCTGGTTTGTCAAGGAAAAGTCTACAACATGCAGTTGTGATATATTGGGAGAAGGCATAAAGAAGCAGAGTTACCCTTATGCTAGTTTTCTTTGTCAAGGAGAAGACTGATCTTGGAAGGAAGAGGGACAGAGAAATATATCAAAAAGGATAAATTTCCTAGGTATGTGAGGAGAGTTTAAGGAGTTCCCCAAACTAGTTAAAGTCTTCTGAATCCAGTGAACTTCCATCAAAAATACTCAGAAAATATACAAGACCACTAAACTATTATCTCAAACCATCATGAGAGGCTCCTGGCAAATATCATTTAGGTATTAAACAGGGAAGAAAAGTAGATTCTAAAAACCAATTTAAGCATACACTCGTACTGGGAAAGAGACCAAGAAAGTTTATCAAAACAAAGATACCAGGGAACACTAACCAATAAGACCTTGGTGATGACTAGTTAATAAAGAACTGGTCAGTCAGAAAAATGTCATTTCTTTCTTTGATGTTTGATGAATGAGACTGAACATTTACTACCCATAAGACCCTTACAAACTTTGTCTTGTTAAGATTGTTATCAAAGCTCATTTACAAAGACAAATATCAGGCAGCCCAGGTGGCTCAGTGGTTTAGCGCCGCCTTCAGCCCAGGGCATGATCCCAGAGACCTGGGATCAAATCCCACATCAGGCTCCCTGCATGGACCCTGCTTCTCCCTCTGCCTGTGTCTGTGCCTCTCTGTATCTCTCATGAATAAATAAATAAAAACCTTTAAAAAAAATCAAGTATCATTCTCAAAATCATATATGATAATCAGTGGGGCTGATATTTGAATCCTAGGCTATTGGACCCCAAAGCTCATGCTCTCTCCTAAGTGTTGCCAAATTAAAACAAATTTCCATATGTATTTAACAACTGGGTGAAGTCAGACCTGGATCAACCAGCCACCTCTTTAACTGGAAGGAAGCTGCCTGTCACAGGGCTCTTTGCCCAGTGATTGAGGTGCAGATAAATAGGACACTCATCAGATCTGGAGATGATACTGAGTTTCAGCAAGGGAATGATGTTGCAAATCTAATTAAGCTCCCTCCCCCAAACGTCCATAGTCTGGAGTAGTAGAGTGAACTTAATGAGATGACATGTAATGGTAGTAAAAATCAAGTTCAGTGTTTAGGTCCAAATAATAACTGTGCAAGGATGAAGAGGATATGTAAGATTTTATCAAAAGTACAAATTTAGCTTAAAATAAATTATTGTTATTTGATTCTACGTATAAAGTTCCTTAAGTAATATTATCTGTATAATCTGGGAAAAATAATTGAATTTTTTGGAACACCAAATTCCTTATCCCTTGAATACAAGTAATTTCTACATCACATGTTGTGGATAGAGAAGATAACATCTGTCCTGGTAGTGGCTAAAATAGGTTAAGATAGAACTGTTCGGACTCCCAGGTCAGTGCTCCTGGACTCCACCAACATCAGGCTAATGCTGAGACAATGCAACATCACAAACTCTCCCAAGCACACTGTACAGATTTATGCCTGCTTGTATGTCCATAAATGCTTTCTAATTTTTTACATATTATTTACATTTATATAAATTGCATGATATTTACACATAGCATTTGCTTTAAATCTGACATTCTCTGCATTTCTCCATTGCAAAGTAGCCATGGTCCAGGAAGCATTTGGAGCTAAAATGAAAGGCTTTATAATAAATATTACCCTTTGTGTGTGCATGGAAAATGGTCCCTTTTCCTAGTTTTCCCTAAGGGCACACTATTTTGGCTTTATTGTGACACTTCACTGTGACACTGCAATGAGGGAAAGCCATGCTTTACATGTCACTGAAAGAAATGCCACAAAATGCTAACATATCTTCTCAAGGTTGCCAGAAATAATTTCCACTGGGTTGTGTTTTCCCATCTGTGAAGCTCTGAAATGTTAAGGAAATAAATGAGCTCTATTATCTATATTTTTCTAGTAGATGAGAAAGAAAGAGAAAAAATACACTCAGCCCTGCATTTATTGTTCTATTCAATCAAACTGTTGCTTTAAACATCCTGAGTCCTCCAGGGAACTTTATCAATGCACCAAATACCTTTCAACACCATATTTCATATCTGTGGCTTTGATTTTATTAAAATATCTTTGAAAGATCTGTATTTTTACTTGAGAGAAAATTTTGGTTATGTATTTGAGAAATGTTTCCATTTAGAAACTCAGATTCTAATTGGAAACAGTATTCCCTCTGATGACAACATATGGTGAAATTTTACTCAAAACAATGATTGAGAAACACAGCATTTAGATAACATTAATGATAGACCCAGTGCTGGAAGTATGTTTAGAAGTCAATTTTTTTTTTTTGTAGATTTCAAAAAAGAATAAAACAAATTAGGGAACTATGAATCCCCAAAATCTGTTCAATATACACTGGGATCTACAGTTTTCCAGTTTATTTTCCACATTAATAAATTCTCAATGCAAGTTACAAGAAGACATGTAACAAATTTAAAAATGCAGGTTTGGCAATATATATATACATTCTTAGTACACTCTCCCAAAAGAATAAAATAGAAAAAACAATGAAAACTATGAATCTCTGAGCCTAAGGAAACTATATGCTCCATTTCTGTGGAATATTCATAGTGGGTATTAAAAACAGATATCTTTTAATTAGGAAGAATACCACAGGCTTATAGAAAAGACCAAGAAGTATGAATTTGAATTAAGATGACTGGCAGAAAAAAAGGTATAATGATTTAAAAAGAAAAAAACTTAAACTATTATTATTTTCAGACATGATTTTATTTGAAGAAAATCCAAAAGATTCTACAGATAAAACATTAAAAGAAGGAAGCAAATATAATTAAGTCATTAAAAATTATTTGAACTTCTGTAAACCATCAATAAAAAATTAGAAAAATATTTTTAAAATAAAACCATTTATAATGCACAGAAATATAAATGCTTAGGAATAAATCTAACAAAAGATATATAAAACTTATGCAGACATTTAAAGAAAATTAAAGAACTGAATAGAGAAACATAAGAAGTGTATAGAATAAAAGATTCAGTATTGCAAGATTTCAATTCTCCCCAAATTTATATTAGATCCAACACAATCTCAAACAAAACCCCAAGAACAAATTTTTTTTAGAAATTAACCACTTAATTCTAAAATTTGTATGAAAATAAAAAGAATTAAGAATAGTATAAACCATCTTGAAGAATACAACAAAGTTGAAAGACTTTATAGTTGTGAATGTCAAAGTTTATCATAAACCTATTGTACTTGACATAGGGTGCTGTGCAAGCATAAACAGAGTAATGAAACAGAATAGATGTTCCATCCACTGGGTCTAGAAATAGGCTCACACATATATGGTCAATTTTTGACAATGATGTCATTGAGAAAAGGGTTGTTTCTTCAATGAATGGCACTGAGTCAACTGGATAGCTATCTGAAAAATAAAATGTTTTGACTCCTACCTTATAGTGTATACAATGAACAATTCCAGAAGAATTATGGATTTAAAAGACTAACAAGACAGTAGAAAAACCAAGCTACTGAGTGGGAGAAGGTATTTGCAATTTATCTTTATTTTTAAAAATGTATATACAGAATGTAAAAAGAATTATTGCAAATAAATAAGAAAATGGGAATCAATTTAAAAAGTGGGCAAAAGATGTGGGTAGGCACTTACAAAAGAACTGATAAACAAAATGAAAAGGTGTTTAGACTCTTTCAACACCACATAAATGCAAAAATATATATTGGCTTGCTGGCTAATAAAGTGATAACCAAAAGTGGAATCCTCTAAAACTTCTTCCTTCACATCACCAAAATAGTAAATCCAAAATCTTATATTCTAGATATATAATCTTATATTATATATATATATATATAATCTTATATTCTAGAAAGAAGAGTAACTATTACTTATATTCTAGAAGAGAAGAGTAACTATTACTGCTATCTCTAAACTTAGAGGATGTATGTAATTTTTTCATTAAATATACCAGTGCAGGCTCTAATAAGAATGTTCCGGAGGAGGGGCAAGACGGCGGAAGAGTAGGGTCCCCAGTCACCTGTCCCCACCAAATTACCTAGATAACCTTCAAATCATCCTGAAAATCTCCAAATTCGGCCTGAGATTTAAAGAGAGACCAGCTGGAATCTACAGTGAGAAGAGTTCGCGCTTCTATCAAGGTAGGAAGACGGGGAAAAAGAAAGAAAGAAACAAAAGGCCTCCAAGGGGGAGGGGCCCCGCGAGGAGCCGGGCTGAGGCCGGGGCGAGTGTCCCCAGGACAGGAGAGCCCCGTCCCGGAGGAGCAGGAGCTGCACCGACCTTCCCGGGGGAAAGGGGCTCGCGGGGAGGTGGAGCAGGACCCAGGAGGGAGGGGATGCCCTCGGGCTCCCGGGGACACCAACAGACACCTGCGCCCCGGGAGAGTGCGCCGAGCTCCCTAAGGGCTGCAGCGCGCACGGCGGGACCCGGAGCAGCTCGGGGGGCTCGGGGGCGGCTCCGCGGAGGGGGCTGCGGGGCGGGAGCAGCTGGGGGGGCTCGGGGGCGGCTCCGCGGAGGGGGCTGCGGGGCGGGAGCAGCTCGGGGGGCTCGGGGGCGGCTCCGCGGAGGGGGCTGCGGGGCGGGAGCAGCTCGGGGGGGCTCGGGGGCGGCTCCGCGGAGGGGGCTGCGGGGCGGGAGCAGCTCGGGGGGCTCGGGGGCAGCTCCGCGGAGGGGGCTGAGGGGTTGGAGCGCGAATCCAACAGCGCAGGCCCCGGAGCACAGGGCGCCGGGACACAGCCCAGGATCCGGCCTCCCCCCGGGACAGGCAGAGGCCGGGAGGGCCCGGGACAGCGAGGACGCTCCTGCCCCAGCTGAGCAGATCAGCGGCCCCGCCCCGGAGCCTCCAGGCCCTGCAGACGGAGAGCTCCGTGGTGACTGCGGGAGCTGACTCCAGGGCTGCAGAGCTGGCCCCGCCACTGCGGTTGTTCCTCCTGGGGCCTCACGGGGTGAACAACCCCCACTGAGCCCTGCACCAGGCAGGGGGCAGAGCAGCTCCCCCAAGTGCTAACACCTGAAAATCAGCACAACAGGCCCCTCCCCCAGAAGACCAGCTAGACGGACAAGTTCCAGGGGAAGTCAAGGGACTTAAAGTACACAGAATCAGAAGATACTCCCCCGTGTTTTGTTTTGTTTGTTTTGTTTTGTTTTGCTTTCTGATTTGTTTGCTTCCCCCATCCTTTTTTCCCCTTTATTTCATTTCTCTCTTTTTCTTCTCTCTTCTTTCTTTTTTCTTCCTTTTTTCTTTTTCTCTTTTCTTTCCTTCTTTCTCTCTTCTCTTTTTCTCCTTTTCCCAATACAACTTGTTTTTGGCCACTCTGCACTGAGCAAAATGACTAGAAGGAAAACCTCACCTCAAAAGAAAGAATCAGAAACAGTCCTCTCTCCCACAGAGTTACAAAATCTGGATTACAATTAAGTGTCAGAAAGCCAATTCGGAAGCACTATTATACAGCTACTGGTGGCTCTAGAAAAAAGCATAAAGGACTCAAGAGACTTCATGACTGCAGAATTTAGATCTAATCGGGCAGAAATTAAAAATCAATTGAATGGGATGCAATCCAAACTAGAAGTCCTAACGACGAGGGTTAACGGGGTGGAAGAACGAGTGAGTTACATAGAATACAAGTTGATGGTAAAGAGGGAAACTGAGGAAAAAAGAGACAAACAATTAAAAGACCATGACGATAGATTAAGGGAAATAAACGACAGCCTGAGGAAGAAAAACCTACGTTTAATTGGTGTTCCCGAGGGCGCCGAAAGGGACAGAGGGCCAGAATATGTATTTGAACAAATCATAGCTGAAAACTTTCCTGATCTGGGAAGGCAAACAGGCATTCAGATCCAGGAAATAGAGAGATCCCATCCTAAAATCAATAAAAACTGTTCAACACCTCGACATTTAATAGTTAAGCTTGCAAATTCCAAAGATAAAGGGAAGATCCTTAAAGCAGCAAGAGACAAGAAATCCCTGACTTTTATGGGGAGGAGTATTAGGGTAACAGCAAACCTCTCCACAGAGACCTGGCAGGCCAGAAAGGGCTGGCAGGATATATTCAGGGTCCTAAATGAGAAGAACATGCAACCAAGAATACTTTATCCAGCAAGGCTCTCATTCAGAATGGAAGGAGAGATAAAGAGCTTCCAAGACAGGCAGGAACTGAAAGAATATGTGACCTCCAAACCAGCTCTGCAAGAAATTTTAAGGGGGACTCTTAAAATTCCCCTTTAAGAAGAAGTTCAGTGGAACAATCCACAAAAACAAGGACTGAATAGATATCATGATGACACTAAACTCATATCTGTCAATAGTAACTGAATGTGAACGGGCTTAATGACCCCATCAAAAGGCGCAGGGTTTCAGACTGGATAAAAAAGCAGGACCCATCTATTTGCTGTCTACAAGAGACTCATTTTAGGCAGAAGGACACCTACAGCCTGAAAATAAAAGGTTTACCATTTACCATTCAAATGGTCTTCAAAAGAAATTAGCCATCCTTATATCAGATAAACTAAAATTTACCCCGAAGACGGTAGTGAGAGACGAAGAGGGACACTATATCATATTTAAAGGATCTATCCAACAAGAGGACTTAACAATCCTCAATATATATGCCCTGAATGTGGGAGCTGCAAATATATCAATCAATTAATAACCAAAGTGAAGAAATACTTAGATAACAATACACTTATACTTGGTGACTTCAATCTAGCTCTTTCTATACTCGATAGGTCTTCTAAGCACAACATCTCCAAAGAAACGAGAGCTTTAAATGATACACTGGACCAGATGGATTTCACAGATATCTACAGAACTTTACATCCAAAATCAACTGAATACACATTCTTCTCAAGTGCACATGGAACTTTCTCCAGAATAGACCACATACTGGGTCACAAATCGGGTCTGAACTGATACCAAAAGATTGGGATTGTCCCCTGCATATTCTCAGACCATCATGCCTTGAAATTAGAACTAAATCACAACAAGAAGTTTGGAAGGACCTCAAACACGTGGAGGTTAAGGACCATCCTGCTAAAAGATGAAAGGGTCAACCAGGAAATTAAGGAAGAATGAAAAAGATTCATGGAAACTAATGAGAATGAAGATACAACCGTTCAAAATCTTTGGGATGCAGCAAAAGCAGTCCTAAGGGGGAAATACATCGCAATACAAGCATCCATTCAAGAACTGGAAAGAACTCGGGATCCCTGGTTGGAGCAGCGGTTTGGCGCCTGCCTTTGGCCTGGGGCGCGATTCTGGAGACCCGGGATCGAGTCCCACGTCGGCCTCCCGGTGCATGGAGCCTGCTTCTCTCTCTGCCTGTGTCTCTGCCTCTCTCTCTCACTGTGTGCCTATCAATAAAAAAAAAAAAAAAAAAAAGAACTGGAAAGAACTCAAATACAAAAGCTAACCCTACACATAAAGGAGCTAGAGAAAAAACAGCAGATAGATCCTACACCCAGCAGAAGAAGAGAGTTAATAAAGATTCCAGCAGAACTCAACGAAATCGGGACCAGAAGAACTGTGGAACAGATCAACAGAACCAGGAGTTGGTTCTTTGAAAGAATTAATAAGATAGATAAACCACTAGCCAGCCTTATTAAAAAGAAGAGAGAGAAGACTCAAATTAATAAAATCATGAATGAGAAAGGAGAGATCACTACCAACACCAAGGAAATACAAACGATTTTAAAAACATATTATGAACAGCTATACGCCAATAAATTAGGCAATCTAGAAGAAATGGACGCATTCCTGGAAAGCCACAAACTACCAAAACTGGAACAGGAAGAAATAGAAAACCTGAACAGGCCAATAACCAGGGAGGAAATTGAAGCAGTCATCAAAAACCTCCCAAGACACAAAAGTCCAGGGCCAGATGGCTTCCCAGGGGAATTCTATCAAATGTCTAAAGAAGAAACCATACCTATTCTACTAAAGCTGTTGGGAAAGATAGAAAGAGATGGAGGACTTCCTAAGTCGTTCTATGAGGCCAGCATCACCTTAATTCCAAAACCAGACAAAGACCCCACCAAAAAGGAGAATTACAGACCAATATCCCTGATGAACATGGATGAAAAAATTCTCAACAAGATACTAGCCAATAGGATCCAACAATACATTAAGAAAATTATTCACCATGACCACGTAGGATTTATCCCCAGGACACAAGGCTGGTTCAACACCCGTAAATCAATCAATGTGATTCATCATATCAGCAAGAGAAAAACCAAGAACCATATGATCCTCTCATTAGATGCAGAGAAAGCATTTGACAAAATACAGCCTCCATTCCTGATCAAAACTCTTCAGAGTGTAGGGATAGAGGGAACATTCCTCAACATCTTAAAAGCCATCTACCAAAAGCCCACAGCAAATATCATTCCAATGGGGAAGCACTGGGAGCCTTTCCCCTAAGATCAGGAATAAGACAGGGATGTCCACTCTCACCACTGCTATTCAACATAGTACTAGAAGTCCTAGCTTCAGCAATCAGGCAACAAAAAGAAATAAAAGGCATTCAAATTGGCAAAGAAGAAGTCAAACTCTCCCTCTTCGCTGGTGACATAATACTCTACATAGAAAACCCAAAAGCCTCCACCCCAAGATTGCTAGAACTCATACAGCAATTTGGTAGCATGGCAGGATACAAAATCAATGCCCCGAAATCAGTGGCATTTCTATACACTAACAATGAGACTGAAGAAAGAGAAATTCAGGAGTCAATCCCATTTACAATTGTACCCAAAAGCATAAGATACCTAGGAATAAACCTAACCAAAGAGGGAAAGGATGTATAGCTTAAAATCCATAGAACACTTCTGAAAGAAATTGAGGAAGACACAAAGAGATGGAAAAATATTGCATGCTCATGGATTGGAAGAATTAATATTGTGAAAATGTCAATGTTACCCAGGGCAATGTACACGTTTAATGCAATCCCTATCAAAATACCATGGACTTTCTTCAGAGAGTTAGAACAAAATATTTTAAGATTTGTGTGGAATCAGAAAAGACCCCGAATAGCCAGGGGAATTTTAAAAAAGAAAACCATATCTGGGGGCATCACAATGCCAGATTTCAGGTTGTACTACAAAGCTGTGGTCATCAAGACAGTGTGGTACTGGCACAAAAACAGACACATAGATCAATGGAACGGAATAGAGAACCCAGAAGTGGACCCTGAACTTTATGGTCAACTAATATTTGATAAAGGAGGAAAGACTATCCACTGGAAGAAAGACAGTCTCTTCAATAAATGGTGCTGGGAATATTGGACATCCACATGCAGAAGAGTGAAACTAGACCACTCTCTTTCACCATACACAAAGATAAACTCAAAATGGATGAAAGATCTAAATGTGAGACAAGATTCCATCAAAATCCTGGAGGAGAACACAGGCAACACCCTTTTTGAACTCGGCCACAGTAACTTCTTGCAAGATACATCCACGAAGACAAAAGAAACAAAAGCAAAAATGTATTATTGGGACTTCATCAAGATAAGAAGCTTTTGTGCAGCAAAGGATACAGTCAACAAAACTAAAAGACAACCTACAGAATGGGAGAAGATATTTGCCAATGACCTATCAGATAAAGGGCTAGTTTCCAAGATCTATAAAGAACTTATTAAACTCAACAGCAAAGAAACAATCCAATCATGAAATGGGCAAAAGACATGAACAGAAATCTCACAGAGGAAGACATAGACATGGCCAACACGCACATGAGAAAATGTTCCACATCACTGGCCATGAGGGAAATACAAATCAAAACCACCATGAGATACCACCTCACACCAGTGAGAATGGGGAACATTAACAAGGCAGGAAACCATAAATGTTGGAGAGGATGCGGAGAAAAGGGAACCCTCTTGCACTGTTGGTGGGAATGTGAACTGGTGCAGCCACTCTGGAAAACTGTGTGGAGGTTCCTCAAAGAGTTAAAAATAGATCTGCCCAATGACCCTGCAATTGCACTGTTGGGGATTTACCCCAAAGATTCAGATGCAGTGAAAAGCCAGGACACCTGCACCCCGATGTTTCTAGCAGCAATGTCCACAATAGCCAAACTGTGGAAGGAGCCTCGGTGTCCATCAAAAGATGAATGGATAAAGAATATGTGGTCTATGTATACAATGGAATATTCCTCAGCCATTAGAAACGACAAATACCCACCATTTGCTTCAACGTGGATGGAACTGGAGGGTATTATGCTGAGTGAACTAAGTAAATTGGAGAAGGACAAACATTATATGTTCTCATTCATTTGGGGAATATACATAATAGTGAAAGGGAAAATAAGGGAAGGGAGAAGAAATGTGTGGGAAATATCAGAAAGGGAGACAGAACATGAAGACTCCTAACTCTGGGAAAGGAACTAGGGGTGGTGGAAGGGGAGGAGGGCAGGGGGTGGGGGTGAATGGGTGACGGGCACTAAGGGGGGCACTTGACAGGATGAGCACTGGGTGTTATTCTGTATGTTGGCAAATTGAACACCAATAAAAAATAAATTTATTAAAATAAATAATAAATAAATAAATAAATAAATAAATAAAATAAACATTTAAAAAATATATTCCTGGTAATTAATAGTAGACCACCACAAACTCAAAAAATAGTTCTAATACAGCAGCTAGCTGGAATATTTGCTTCAGAAGATTAACACAGACTCAAATATGTATTTTTCAGTCACTGACATGGCAAATATGTTCTATCTCATGTCTATCAGGTAGCAGAACCAAGACCAGTCCAGCATTCCAATGATAAGGAAAAGTGGAGATCTAAAGTCTTGCTAAAGACTACACATTCTGCTGCCCTTGATCACAATGCAGCCTGAATAATCTAAACATTCCACAAAATATCACATTGGTAAATTATGTTGATGACACCATACTAACAAGAATAAGTAATCAGAAGAATCAAGTACTTTGGAAGTTTTGGCAAGACATCTGTGTTCTAGAGGATGTAAGATAAACCAACAAAAATTCAGTGGCACACTGTATTAGTGAAGTTTTTTGGGGATCAGTGGACTGGAGCATTCTGGCTATTACCATTTATAATAAATGACAAATTATTGCATCTCACACTTTCCACCACTGAGATGGAGGCACAATGCCAGATTAGCCTCTTTAGATTTTTTGGGCAGCATATTCCACACTTGGGAATATCATCTGGACCCATGCATTGAGTGACAAGAGGGGTGGAAAGCTTTGAAAGGGCTGCAGAGCTGACCCAAGCTACACTGAGGATAGTCTTGCTGGTTGGATATAAAACCCAATAGAGCCTATGGGATGTTTAGAGGTACCCGTGACAAAAGAAAAACATATTAATGGAGTTTATGGCAAGATAATGGAAGAATCACGGACTTCTGGAGCAAAGTCATGACATTGCAGCAAAGAATTTTAAATTACTTGAAAAACAGCTCTAGCAGAGATCAAATCTCTGACCTTGAGACCAGAGCTGGCCATCATGAACTGGTTTCTGTTAATCTACCAAGTCATGATGTCAAGTAGGCCTGGAAGTAATCCATCGTAAAATGAAAGGTCCAATATTGGGCTGAAGCAATATTTCCTGTAGAGGAAACAAGCAAGATGAATGAGTAGAACTACATGACATCCACCACTATGGTGGCAGTACCTCACCCCCAGCTGCCACAGATGAACCTGAATAGCAAATACAAAGAAAGAAAAAGAATTAACTTGATTTATAAGTGAGTTAACAAAGCATCTGAGTGCAATTTGAGAATAGCCTTCAGGTCACCACTTAAGAGTGGCTCTCAAAGGGATAGAGTAAAGAAATCTCCCCAGTGGGCAGAGCTACCGGGCAGGGCAGCAATGTAACTGGTCCTCCATTTTGCATGAAGAGAGAAATTGCCAAGGTAAGAAAATATATGCACCCACAGGCAAAGAGAATAGTTTAGGTAGTCAGGTGGGGACAGAAAGGAATGGTTTAGCTGGAAGATCAGCGACAAGGTCTGAGGAAGAGGTATGTGGGTGGACTTATGAAAGTCAGGGTGAAATGTGAAGGCCTTTGTCTTGCATGATCACACCCACCACAGAGCACTTACCAAAGCATTAAACCATCATCCAGATAGAATGGCCTGATCAGAAGTTAGCCAGCCTCTGTCTCCAGCTATCATATGCTGTTGCAATGGAGTCATTAATGGAGTAGAGTCAAGGGTAGGGAATGAGGCATTGAACAGACCCAAAATATGGATTCCCACTAAGACTGATTTAGCTACTCTCACAGTCCAGTCTGTCATCAAAGGAAATAAATGGCATACACACAATATGACACTATCCTTTGAGATGACCAACCAACCACTAGGCTCTTTTTATTCTGGAAGGGGTAGTAATTCAACTTGACTGGAATTACACGTTATGGATATGGATTTGCTTTTCTTGCCTTTAGGGCCTCAGGTAGTACCACACTATCTGAGGGCTTACAGAACATCTGTTCTACCAACAAGAAATTGTCGTACATCTCATTGGACCAAGAGATCTTGTTAGGAAGATGACTATGGGAACAAAATAATTGGATACACTGCCATTATCACTTCCAAACATTGCAGAAATTTCTGGCCTGATGAAATGATACAATGGCTTCTTAAAGGCATAGTTGAGATGCTACCTTTGGAGGTAATACCTTGCCAAGATGAAACCATACGGCATTTGGTTTTCTCTTGCTTCTGACTTATTTCACTTAGCATAACACCCTCCAGGTCCATCCATATTGTTATAAATACAAGATTTCATCTTTTTTATGGATGAGTAGCATTCCATGGAGTGTGTGCATGCATGTGTGCATGACATCATCTTTATCCATTCATTCATTGCTAGATAACTTTGTTTCCATATCTTGGCTACTGTGAATAGTGTTGCAAAGAACAGAGAGGTGCATATATCTTTTTGAATTAGTGTTTTTATTTTCTTAAAATAGGTAACGAGAAGTGGAATTGTTGGATCATATGGTAATTCTATTTTTAGTTTTTCAATTAGCAATAATCGCACCTCGGATAAACCTCATTGGCTACGATACTGCCACTGCGCAAAGCTTATTTTTAGTTTTTTGAGGAATCTCATTTCTGTTTTCTGTAGGGGGTCCACCAATTTACATTCCCACAAACAGTGCACAAGTCTAACTTTTTCCGCACCTCCTCATCAACACTTGTTATTTCTTTGTTGTTGTTGTTGTTGTTGTTGTTATTTCTTATCTTTTTTTATAATAGCCATCCTGACAGGTGTGGGATGATATATCATTGTGGTTTTGGTTTTATTTCCCTGATGATTAATGATGTTGAGCATCCTTTAATATGTTTCTTGGCCAACTATATATCTTTGGAAACATGTCTATTCAGATCTCTGCCCATTTTTAAATTGGATTGATGTGTTTTGTTGTTGTTCCTGTGATTGAATGGCATGAATTCGCTATATCTTTTGGATATTAATCCCTTAGCGGGCACACGATTGGCAAATATCTTCTCTCACTGAATAGGTTGCCTTTATGTTGGCTTGATGATTTCCTTCACTGCACAGAAGTTTTTTAGTTTGATGTAGTGCTATTTGTTATTTTGCTTTTGTTGACATTGCCTTTGGAGTCAGATCCAAAAATATTGCCAAAAGCAATGCCAAGGAGCTAACTGCCTATGTTTTCTTCTAGGAATTTTGTGGGTTTGGGTCCTATATTCAAGGCTTTAAAACATTTTTTAGTTAATGTGTATGGTACAAGATAGTGATAGTTTCATCTTTTGGCATGTGGCTGTCCAGTTTATTCAACAGCATGTATTGAAGAGACAGTCCTTTCTCCATCGTATATTATTAAGCAATTATTATTGCTTCCTTTGTCATTAATTAACTCACCATATATGTACAGGTTTATTTTTGGCCTCTCCATTCTGTTCCACTGATGAATGTTTCTGTTTTTATGCCAATATCATAATGTTTTGATTACTATAGCCTTGTAATATAGTTTGAAATCAGGCAGTGTGATGCCTTCAGCATTGTTCTTCTTCAAGATTGCTTTGACTCTTCAGGATGTTTTGTGGTTTCATACAGATTTTAGGATTTTTTTCTATTTCTGTGAAAAATGTCATTGGAATTTTGAGAAGAATTGCATTGAATCTGTAAAGTGCTTCAGGCCATGTGGATTTTTTAACAATATGAATTCTTGCAATCCATGAGCATGGGATATCTTTCCATTTACTTGTGTCTTCTTCAATTTACTTCATCAATGTCTTGTAGTTTTAAAGTACAGGTGTTTTCATCTCCTTGATTAAATTCAGCCATAGATATTTTTAAAATGCAATTGTAAGTAAGAATTTTTTTTAAAAATTTCTCTTTCTGATAATTTGTTGTTAGTGTATAAAAACACAACAGATTTTTATATATTGATTTAATATTCTGCAACTTTCCCGAATTTATTAGTTCTGTTTTTTTGGTGAAGGTTTTAGAAAGGTTTTCTATGTATAGTATTATGTGATCTGAAAATAGTGATAGTTTAACATCTTCCTACCAATTTGGATGGTCTTAGTTTATTTTTCTTGTTTGATTGCTGTGGCTAAGATTTCCAGTACTATGTTGAATAAAAGTGGTGAAAGTGGGCACCTTGCCCTACTCCTGATCTTAGAGGACAAGCTCTCAGTTTTTCACCATTGAGTATGGTGTTATTTGTGTACTTGTCATATATGGCCTTTATTACATTGAAGTACGTTCCTTCTATACCTGCTTTGTTGAGCATTTTTAGCATAAATGTATGTGTTTTCTCAAATGCTTTTCTGCATTGATTGAGATGATCATAAGATTTTTTTTATCCTTCATTTTGTTAATGTAGGATATCACATTGATTTATATATGGGTGGAGAACCATCCTTGAGTCCCTGAAATATATCCCACTTGATCACACTGTACAATCTTTTTTATGTATTGATGAATTCAGTTTGCTAATATATTTGTTGAGGATTTTTGCATCTGTGTTTATCAGGGATTTTAGACTATAATTTTCTTTTTTTTGTGTGTTTTGTCCTTGTCCATTTCTTTGTAACCAGGTAATTCTGACTTTGTAAAATGAGTTTGGAAATACTCCCTACTCTTCAATGTTTTGGATAATTTGGGAAGGATAACTATTGAATCTTCTTTGAATATTTGGTAAAATTCACCAGTGAAGCCACCTGGTACTGGACTTTTGTTTGTTGGGAGGTTTTTTATTACCACTTCAATATCCTTAATAATTGGTTTATTCAGATTTCCTATTTTTTCATGATTCATTCTCAGAAGATTTTGTGTTTCTAAGAATTTATTGATTTCTTCTAGTTTGTCATTTGTTGGCATATAATTGCTCACAGTAGTCTCTTACGATCCTTTGTATTTCTTTGGTATCAGTTGTAACTTTCCGTTTTTCATTTCTGATATTAATTTGAGCCCTCTTTTTTTTTCTTAGTGAGTCTCACTAAGAGTTTATCAATCTTGTTTCTCTTTTCAAAGAACCAGCTCTTGGGTTCACTGATCTTTTCTATTCCATTTATTTCTGCTCTGATCTTTATTATTTCCTTCCATCTTTTCATTAACTTTGGACTTCATTTGTTTCTTTTTTTCCCAGTTCACTTAGTGTAAAGTAAAATTGTTTATTTGAGATTTTAGGTGTAAAGTTGGATTCTTTGAGATTTTTCTTGTTTCCTGAGGTAGGCCTGAAGTGCAATGAATTTCCATCTTAAAACTGCTTTTGTTCTTCCCAAAGGTTTTGGTATGTTGTATTTTCATTTTCATTGTCTCAGGTTTTTATTGTTAATTTCTCCTTTGATTTCTTCATTGACCCATTGGTTGTCCAGTAGCATGTTGTTTAATCTTCACGTATTTGTGATTTTTTTCCCAGTTTGTTTTCTGTGATTGATTTCCAGTTTCACACCATTGTGGTATGAAAAGATGCTTGATGTGATTTCAGTCTTCTTAAATTTATTTGGACTTGTTTTGTGGCCTAACATATGATCGATCCTGGAGAAAGTTCCATATGCCCTTGAGAAGAATGTGTCTTCTGCTGCTTTTGGATGGAATGTTTTGTTTAATCCATCTGGTCTAATGTGTCAATGCTTCCTTCCTGGTCTTCTGTCTGGATGATTAATCTGTTGATGTTCATAGGTGTTAGCATCCTCTAATACTGCTGTATCACCATTGATTTCTCCTTTGATGTCTGTTAATATCTGCTTTGCATAATTTGGTGCTCCTATGTATGACACATAAATATTTTTAGATGTTATATTTTCTTGCTGCATTGACCCTTTTGTCATTATGTAATGCCCAGCTTATTTTTTACTACAGTCTTTAAGTCTATTTTATTTGAAATAAGTACAGCTTTTCATTTGTTTTTTTTTTTCCATCTGCATAAAACATCTTTCTCTATTACTTCACTTTCAGCCTGTGTGTTTCCTTACATCTGAGTCTCTTGGAGAAAGCATAAAGATGGATCTTCTTCTTTTAATACATTCATCCATTCTATGTCTTTTGATTGAACTATTTAGTCCATTGTATTTAAAGTAATTATGGATAGATATGTACCTATTGCCATTTTGTTCACTGTTTTTTTTGGCTGTTTTGTATTCTTGTCTGTTCCATTTTTCCTTTCTTTCTTTCTTTCTTCCATTGTGGTTTGATGCCTTTCTTTAGTGTTACTTTTAGATTGCTATCCCATTGTTTTTTGTGTATCTACTATAGATTTTTGCTTTGTGGTTACCATGAAGCTTACATATATGAACATATATAGACTAGTCTATTTTAAGTTGATAGCAAGTTGAATTTGAACTAAACTGCGTTTTTATTCCCTACTCCCACATTTTATGTTTTTGATGTCACATTTCATATTTTTATTTTGTCTATTTCTTTTTTTTAAGATTTATTTATTCATTTTAGACAGAGAGGTAGGGGGAGAGGGATCATGGAGGAGTTGGGGCAGAAGGAGAGGGAGAGAATCTGAGACAGACTCCTACCTGAGCTCAAAGCCCAGTGCAGGATTTGATTGCACAACCCATGAGATCATGACCTGAGCTGAAATCACAAGTCAGATGCTCAACTGACTGAGCCACCTAGGTGCCTCTATTTTGTCTATTTCTTAACCAAGTTTTATACTTATAATTATTTTTTTGCCCGTCTTGTCTTTTAACCTTCATGCTAGCTTTATGATTACTGATTTCACTATATATTTACCTTTACCAATGAGCTTTTATTTCCATGTTTTCTTGTTATGATTAGCATTCTTTTTTTCAGCTTAAAGAAGACCCTTTAACATTTCTTGTATGGCAAGTTTAGTGGTGATGAACTACTTTAGTTTTCACTTGTCTGGAAAACACTTTATCTTTCTATTAATTTTGAATGATAACCTTACCAGGTATAATATCCTTGGCTAGAAGTTTTTGCTTTCAGCATTTTTAATATATCATGGGATGCCTCTCTGAGCTGCAAAATTTCTGCTGAAAAATCTGCTCATAGTTTTAAGGAGTTTTCCTTATACATAACAAATTGTTTTTCTCTTGCTGTTTTTAAGATTCTGTCACTATCACTAACCTTTGACATTTTAATTATGATGTATCTTGGGGTGGATCTCTGGCTTCATTTTATATGAAATCCTCTGTACTTCCTGGATCTGGCTGTTTCCTTTCCCAGGTTAGGGATGTTTTTGGCTATTATTTCTTCAAATAAGTTTTCTGTCCCCTTCTCTCTCTTCTCCTTTTGAGACCTGTATAATGTGAAGGTTGTTCCAGTTGATGTTGTCCTATAGGTCCCTTAAGTTGTGTTCACTTTTTAAAATTCTTTTTTTCTTTTTGCTGCTCTGTTTGGGTGAGTTCCACTGTCCTGTCTTCCAGGTCACTGATCTTTTTTCCTACTTTATTTAGTTTGCTGTTGAACCCCTCAAGTATATTTTTCAGTTCAGTTATCATATTCTTCACTCTGGGGCTTCTGTTTGGTACTTTCTTATAGCTTCTATCTCTTTATTGAAGTTCTGTGTTCATCTATTCTTCTCGTAGATTGGTGAGCACCTTAATGAACATTCCCTTGAACTCTTTATCCAGTAAATTACTTATCTCTCATTAATTTTTTTTCTGATATTTTATCTTGTTCTTTCATTTGGAATATATTCTTCTGTTTCCTCATTTTGCTTGACTCTGTGTTTATTTCTATTTTCAGGCAAACAGCTGTCTCTCTCAGGCTACAAGAAGTGGTCACAGGAAGACTGGGGGAATGTCTCAGTCTGCTCTCTGTGTAATGACCTGACAGTGGTAGCCTGCCAAGAACTGTCTCTATGATGTTTCAGCCCCTTGGCACCCGTAAACACAATCCCTCATAACCACAGAGCCAGGAATTCAAGGGGTGTCCTCTGTGAAGATTGTCTGCAACCACTGGGCCAGGACACACCATCCACTGGGTTTTGGGCCACAGGGGAGGAGTAGGCCAGAGTAAGCCTGTCCACTGGCAATATGCACTTTTATGATTATTATATAATGCTATGCCCTTGATAGTTTGAATAAATAGGTACAAGAACTAAGAGGTAGTCTTAGGAATGGTTTGGTTTACTATGACTTCCAGTGACCACCTTGGAGGACCTATACATATACCTCACCACAAACCTAAGTTCTGTGGTTCTAATGATCCCTGATCCCCAAAAAGAATGCTTCTACCAGGGAACATAGTAAAAGTCCTATTAAACTTTAAGCCTTGAATGCTTCTCAGTCACTTGGACTTCTTTTGCTGGGATAGTCAGCAAGCAAAGAAGAGTCACCATTCTGGGAGGAGTAACTGACTTTGATCATTGGAGTAGTGAGGCTGCTGTTACATTTTGGTGACAGAGAAGAATACGTTTAGCACCCAAGTGATCCACTGCAGTGTCTCCTGTTTTTTCCTGGCTCAAACCTGGCAAGAAATCAACACATGCAGCACATAGAGAATCTAAATGTTATGGTGACTAGGAGCTCAGATCCCTTCACGAGAAAGGTCTGAGTCATACCACCAAGTAAGCCCTCTAGATCAGCAGAGATACTTGGCAAAGATAAAGGGAATTAATAGAAGAGTAAGTAGAAAATAAACTTAATATACAAAGCAAGTGGATTTGAACTGTGAAGTGTAGACTATAGTGTATACCATAATATGCCATTACTCTCTCTCTGCTTCAGGACTAAGGTATTCATTTCCTCCACTTAGTGAGAGTGCTGGAATCTAATGGATCTTAGCTAAATCCATTTTTGGGAATTGCCCTTAGTCAGAGAACTATCTAACCCCAAATCACATCCCCGTAGGGGCAGCCCACATTCACCTTTGCCTTAAGGCAGGACAAACTCTGAAGAACAATCCCAGAGCTTTCAGTAGAAGTAGCCAAGGCTTCTGTTGCAACTGAATTGCAATTCAACTTCTCCAGGTGCCCAGTCCTACTGCCCTTTCTTCTAAACAAGTGTTGCTCTCATAAGCATGCCCTCCACCAAAGAAAGCCCCACATTGTGTTGCATATTTCTGTCTCAGTCTGTTTCTCAGGGAATCTAATGTTGGGTAAAGGATTGATGAGATTAGCCCTGGGGCCTGAAGGCAGGTACTGGTGGCTAGGCTGGAAGTACTGGTGGGTGTGAAACTCACTCCTGACTTATAGAACTGATATAGTCCCTCTTGCGTGTTTGTTTTGAATGCCTTGAGCATTTCTGGCCTTGGCTGCAGTTCATGGGTTTCCTTTTGACTCCATTTGAAGCAAGAAGATAAAGATACATCTCATTATCACTCAGTCAGAAAACCAAGAAACACTGATACTTTTTACTTGAAAGACTGATGGTTAAAAAAAAAAGTTTATCTGACAACACAGTGTATTGTTTTGATATATGCTTTTCACAATCCATTGTGATATCCATTCATGATAGGTCTTTATCATTATATATTTAATTTTAAAATCTTAAAAAATAGACATATTTCAGTGGCTTTTCCAAGGGACTTGTTATTAGCTCAATATAATAAAAAATACAAAAGTATGAAACATGATGAGACCACAATAACTGACAAGAGAGAATATACAATTACATTTGAAATGAGTGCCATAGCAAAATGTGAGAGAGTAGGTCAGAGAAGAGGTACACAGAATGAATGCTCTTGTCCCTGTGTTTTAACAGATAAGCTTCATTTTAGTGATCTAAAATACTACCTACTGAATGAAATCTAAGTACCTCATTAAAAAAAAAAGAAAAAATAAAATATTGATATTATGTACTAGAAAATTGGACTTTCAATATTTTTCCACTATATTTTTCACAAAATTAACAGATTATCCTAAATGCCTAAATCATTGCTGGTAAGAATTTAGGCAAATGTGCTGTAATGTTTACCCCAGACACAATGTCACATTTGATATAAGGTATTTTCTCTGAAGGTTTTTTTTTTTTTTTTTTTTTGAGGAGTTATCACTTCCTTTCCTGAAAAACCCTGTACACCAACACTCTGAGGTTTGGATACCCAGACAATCTACTTGACCACATTTTTAGGAAATCAGGAGATAGGACCCTGTGGGAAAATTAAAGTCCTATGTTCATTTGAAATGGGTCTCATTATTCCTGAGAGCGCCGAAAGGCTACTGTGAATGGCAAATTTACTTTTATACAGGGACTATATAGATATTGCTCATTCATTAAAGACAGTGCCTGAAATTCATGAGCCAGCTCTCTCAGCTATGTCTTAGAAACTTGTGACTATGCTCATGTTTACAGAGCTATGTAAAGCTAGAGTGTGCTCTAGACTAAACCTATCATTTAAGCTTCCCCTATTACTCATGTCATAAAGTCAGCATTGAAGTTGTTGCTATTTATCGATGGTTAGTTTGCTGTCATGGAACACTGATTCCACTGGCAAGGTTATTTGATAATATCAGGTTTATAAGAGGGAGGAATTTTTTTTCCAATAAGGCCACAGCTAATAAATGCTTTTTTCTCCTCATTTAATTGAGATTAAGTTTTATGAATGATAGATTAATTGTGTAACATCCACAACAGTTTTTTCATAAAATAGTCAAGCCATTAAAGCCACCTTACAATAATAATAATAATAATAATAATAATAATAATAATAATAACTTGCTCTGAATTGTGAGGTAATAGGTAAGTGGCACTAAGAATAGACCCTACAAACTTCCTGCTGCCCTTTTGTGCTGGTGAACATACCCTCCTTTGGGATGTCATCCCAGCAACATTGTCAGAGTGTATTGCTTCTATGTCACCATAGCATTTGGCATTTACTATTATTATAAAACTTAACCCTCTGAATTGTAATTGTCTCATCCAGTAACCTGAAAACATCGGCAAGAGAACAGAGACTGTTTCTTGTTTATTTTTATATCTCTTGTATATAATATAAGGCCTGTGTCTTAGTAAGATGCTTAGTAAATGTTCATTGAAGTTCAATTCCACCCAGACATAAGCATATAAAAATGATGTCAGTACAAACATGAAACTAGAATATTGCCTTTCTCCAGGAGATGCATCAAAAAGCTACTCACTGAAAGTACAGAAGATGCATTGGCCCACCTCTCTGGAGCAAAAGGTCACTGATCCATGTGAGCTTTTGCTTATAATTCCCTTCATCACTGAAGATGTGCTTTTGCAACACAGTTGAAAATCGGACAGGAGGTAAATTAACAGTAGCAGGTAAGCCAAGAAATCTTAGTTGGTCCCCATAAAGACTGACCAAATGAACATGATGTGATGAAGCAATCAGTTCCAAACTCTACAAGAATGCAGAAGAATTATACAGTTTTAAAATAACTCAATCTTCACATGAACAAAAAATTTTAAAGAAAGAACTCTTCAATCATTCATTAAAACACAAAATAATACACTAAAATTTGGAATATGGTCTAATTAAAATATAAATTTCCTCCAATTTGTAGCCAAAAGCAAATGGTGTATCTCAGCTAAATAATATGTGTACCACCAAACTTCTTTTAATTGCCTATAGATTGAGTAAACAATTAAGTTAATATATAGCAACAGCTTAGCCATGCAATATATGAATAGTTCATTGGTCTTTTCAGAAACATAATATGATGGGTCATGGGGATTTCCCCAAAAGAAGTTGATATAATAGGATACAGTTAGAAAATTAAAGACAGCAAGAGATGGTCATTATGTGGATTTTAGGATCAGGATATCAAAAGAATAAAAAGATAATTTAAATACAGAAAGAGATTTGTTATTTTCTGAGAAATTTAACTCCGTTAAAGCAAGACTGTTATTTTAATTTATTAATACTTCAAAATACCTTCTTGTAAGTACATAAAATAAAAATATGTGGTTTTATATTTTGTCAAATATCAGAATAAAACAAAGTATTAAGAAAAATGAAATATAGGGAATCTTATATAATCCTAAAGAAATAGCAAAATGAAATTCACAATTCATAAATGTTTCCCTTATAAAATAGTATTATATTATATATAAAATAGTAATATATTTGAAGATATTTAAAATAGCCCTACTTGTAAATAAAAAAATTAAGTTTTTAAAAAGATTTATTTATTTATTTATTTTAGAGAGTGTGAGAGAGCATATGGGTGAGCAAGAGTGAGAGGCAAAGGAAGAAGGAGAGAGAGAGAGAGAATCTCAAGCAGACTCTCCTACCTGGGGCTAGATTTCATGACCCTGAAAGCACGACTTGAGCCAAAACCAAGAGTCACACTTAACCGACTGAGCCACCCAAGCACCTCCCCCCCAAAAAAATTCCAGAAGAAGATTATTATGGCATCATCTTAGTTGATCCTATAAGTATTTTATTATATAGATTTTATCAGTTAAAAAAAAACAACAAAAAAAGATTTTATCAGTTAAAAAAATTACGCGTGGTTGAATAGTAGTATCTTGACAATTTAAATTAAATGTGTTTGTAGAATTGAGTTCAAAGTGATTCTTTTTACTTTAACTAATGAGTCAACACACTGAATTCTTTTCTTTAAAGTTTGTATTCCTAGACAAAAATAAAATAAAAAGTTAAATAAAGAGAACTGTGAAATCCCATGATAGTGGGGATAAAAATATTGTGTTTTTGTACATTATATTAGTATACTATAACATCCCATACATTCATTTTTGGGTATATTCATAAATATCTATATTTAAAAGAAAATAAAGTGTACCCTCCTTTAAGTTCCCTAGTATAGTATTTCATAAAATCTTATATAGCAATTATGTTACTAGCAGAAATTTTGTTACTGGAAAATGCTCGCTAAAGTGGTTAAATTTAAAAAGCAAAAGACATAGTTGAGGCTGAAATGGGGGTTGGGAGATGCCCTTGCTCCCTCTATTCCTCCTCCTTCCCTAGGCTTGCTCAATAGGACCATTGGACTGCCAGGTAACCCCTGCTTTCTGGGGAGGAATGAGCCATGCTAGCTTAGCTCTTCCCTGGGGAAAATGAGTTTAAGCCCAAACTTCAAACTCAAAAGAAAAAGAAATCTTAAATACAAGTATATTCCTGTTATTTTCAAATCACCCCCATGAATTCTGTTGAAAAGCTTCAATCATCTTCCCATTTAATCAATATTTCATTTTATTTTGTTTGGCAAATGTCTTGTGAGGACTGACATACTCTATGTCTTCTCCTTGACTTTAAATCTTTTTTCTACTTTATTTAAACATATTTATACTTTATATATGTGTGTGTAGCGTGGTGCCTGCGGACTCCGAGAGGTTATGGAGTATTTGTTTTGATCACGTAGCCACTGAGCAAGCACTTTCTGCAGCTGGAAGATAAACAGAACCCTTCCATGCACACTTCTCAAGAAAAAACAAAACAAAACAGTTTGTCATAAAATTTAAGGTTCGAAGTAAATTGCAGTTATTTAATAATCAGAGTGAGAACTTAAGCTGTAATGGAAGGTGCTGAATAGAATGTAGAACCTCCCTCCATGCAGGCACTGGCAAAATTCCACTTTGGCTCTCATTTTTTAATGGAACATCAGAATGGAGTAAGTGACAGTGATTGTAAAATACACATCAAAAAATGTCAGCTTTAAAATTACTTTTGAACAAAATTAACAAAGGTGATTAATATCTAACTCATGGCCATGTGGATAAATTCAAGATCGTGTGAATTAGCCGGATAACTCAGAGGGAAGCAAAAGTTTATTATGGACGATTTTATCAAGAATTATTTCTATAAGCACCATGTCCAAACCTATCAAATATCAAATTCCTACATGTTTGTGATGTAGGCACATCCTTAGTAATGAAAATTATCTCATTTATTAACAAAGTAAAAATCATCAACTAATGATGGGATTTGGAGCTTTTTGTTTCTAGGGGTCAGTCACTCCCAGAAACACACCAACCAGGGCCATATAAGTAAAATCAAGTTAATTTAGTAGAGCTCTAAATGAAAATTTGAAAACACAAAGTCTAATTAGTACTGTAATGAATAAAGGATAGATGTCCTTCTGTTCTCTAGTATGAACATTCTATTTTCTTTTTCCCAAGAGGTACATATGTGAACTCTCACTAAGGAGCAGGCTCCGAATTGTTGTTGAGAATGGAGCTTAATATAGGTTTAAAAATTTGATGTAAGAATTAAATATTTTTATGAAAAATGGATCATTACAACCATATCTTATATATTGGAAACTAATATACTAGCTTCTTTTCTTTGAAATATAATTAATTTACTACTCCTGGATGAAATTTATATATGAATAGTTCCTTCAGGTATTATTTACATTTGTATGATTTTGTAGTAAGAAGGAGAGTCATGTTATTTTTGTTATCTGGAACAGAGTTTACCAATGTTGACCTTTTCATTATTTACTAATTTTTTTCTAGCAATTCCCATTGTGGTTTCTACTATAGATTTTTTTCAATATTCAAAAGAATGTGTTTCTTAATTTCAAGTAGGATAGATCTAGCATGGATATTTATAAGAGATTTGCAGAAGGACAGACACTATGAAAAGAAGGAAAGTTGAGAGAGAGGGAAAGAGAGGATGAGCTATAAGAGATCACAAGGAAAAAAGTGGAAGTCAGGGAGGCTGGAAAAAAGGGAAAGAGACTAAGCATGGGGTGGGGGTGGGCACAGTTAGATTGACAAAGATGAGCAGAAACGAAGACACTGAGCACAACCTACCGTGCAAAGACTAGGAGACAGACACACCAATAGGAGGGGAAAATATACCCACTGAGGGGAAACAAAACACAACAGTCATGGATACCAACACAAACACAGAACTTCATCAAATAATATGGGTCATATTGTAGTTTTTGATTTTTAAAATTACTATGACAAAATACTTTTTAAGAGCATGTGGCTGTTTTATGACTACTATCATAAATGCCAGTTTTATTTCTTTACCTGAATGCAGATATTTGGTCCATAGATCCAGGTTCCTTTCTCAGTTCCCTGAACTAAAATACTAGAAACCTACAGATATGCACAAGGTCTTTGCTATGAAACAGAATTGCCTGATACTTGGAATGCTCCCATTTGTCCTTCTCTACTTCATCAGAACGTATCATGAATCATCTCACAGAACTTGCTGCCACGCTGGAATAACATTTAAAAGTAAGAACAAGGGTTAAAATAGTGAAGTGCTGAGATAGTAGGAATCATTTACTTGAATATATTGCTATAATCATGTGTATATAAATGTATGTGTAACGTCTCTCTCCGTGTGTATGTGTAAGTATATATGTGTACACATACAAATATGCAAAATGTTTTATTAGTCAACTATCCTAGTGAATCAGAAGTAACTTGCTTTGAAAGGCTGTCCCTGATTTAGAAACACTCCACTACAAAGGAAGCCTACCAGTACTACACATCATTTCCTGTAGCCCAACCCCTTCTACATACACTGTGCCTTCCTCGCTATCCACCACCAGAGCTTCTGAGGAGCCACTTCCTGGCCACCTCTGTCCCCAGGCCACACCAATGCAGAAAGGCTTGGTCCCAGCTTGGCTTTACTGTCTCCCATCCTAGCAGGCTGTCCAACCTCCTGGGCCACTCACAGGATGCCCTTACCTTTTCATTCACCAGTGGAGGTAGGAGTGAGTGACTATTTTGCCAGTGCCTTCATTCAAATTTAGTATTCTAATGTGTAAATTTTTTTTAAAAAAATCATATTCTCATTCAGAATATTATAAAACTGTGCTGCCCTGACAATACCAAAGTAACTGGGAACCCAGTTCTGAGCCAGGGTTCCACTCATTTCATGTGGACAGTAGTGCTTCAGGGCATGGGAGGGCTCAGGATATTCATTTCACCATTTGATCCACATATTAGTGGGGTGGGCTTCTGGGAACTGTGTTATAAATCATTTATAAGGATGATTCCATGATTAATAAGTATCATGAGGTTAAAAACCTATTTGCAGGCTTGGTCTACAGTGTTGTCAAGATATCATCCTGCCTTTGTTTTAGATATAGAAATAAACTGAATGTCAAAGCTTAATTCACTAAAGCACAAAATAAAAAATATATATAAAGACATTTGGATCTAATAGTACAAGTTTTCTTCTAATACATGATTTTTTATTGCTTTTAAAAATATGGGGCAATCTTGTTTAGGATGGGCAAGTGGAAATGGGTTTAAAGTAATGGCCTTCATATACATTCAAGGGACAAGCTCTGTTTTTATCTGTGCCTTTTCCATTGACCCACTCACAAGCCACTCAAACCCACAGCAGGCCAAGAACTATGCTGATGGAAGAGTTTGCCATTCAATCTCATTTTACCCATCTTTACAGAGTGCTTGCTTTTTGCCCATAGGAATTGCCTGGGCAGATACATTCTTATCCTTCCAACTCAAGGCAAACCCTCACCACTATTACCTGCTCATTTCTTGTGCTCTCTTACATAAATCTATTTTATAGGAATCATCACACTGTGTTTTCATGACCTTTAGGCTATTTCAAAAGTTGTAAGTTCTTGTCTTATTCCAGTGCCTTCTGTAGCACTCAGAACGCATTTATGCCAAGTTTTTCATTTTTTCCTTATATGCATCAGGCACTATTCTAGATTTGAGGATATCATCAATGAAATGAAAGATAACAATTCCTGCTGTCAGAAAACAACAATGCCATGAAAAGAGACAGATTAAAAACAAAGTAACAAGTAGTTGTACCACGTTTTAAAAGGTAGTCTATCTTTTATTTCCACCAAAAATAAAACAGGGAAGGAGAATAGAGAAAGCTGAGAAATGAGGGCTTAGTATTCGAAAGGCTGAGGTCAGGGAAGGCCTTGCTGACAAGGAGGCATTTGAGTAGAGACTTGAAGTAAGAAAGGGAGGGAGACATGCAACTATGCAAGGAACAGCATTCTAGGCACAGGGAACAGCATGTAAAGGCCTGAAGCATCAGCAGTCTTATCTAGGGCGGCACATGGGCATACAAGGGGCAATGGAAAGGTCAAAGAGACCAGGTCAGATTAAGAATGTTGTCTTTCTTTTGAGAAAAGGGAAACCTATCAGGACGTTTTGAGGAGAGGGGTGACATGGTCTGGCTTCACATTAACAAGACCATTCTGGCTGCCTTGTGGAGTGAACTGCAGGTTGCTAAAGGGACAGACGTAAGGAAACCAGTGAGGAGGTTGCTTTAATAACTCAAGTGAACAGTGAAGGGTTGAAAGCCTAGTAATAGCAGTGGGCATGGTGAGAAATGGTCAGATTGTGGATTTATCTTGAAATTCAAGCCATAAGAATGTCAGAAAGATTGCATACTGGGTATGAGGGGAAAAGTCAAGGAGGCTCCAGGACTTTTGTGCTTCCCCAATTACTAATACAGGCAAGGCTGTGGATGTGTCCTGGTTATAGAAGTTGTGCTTTCAATTTTGGACTATTACTTTTGAGATATACTTGAGGGATCCTTTTGGAGATGCTGACTACACAGCTGGAGATACAAGTTTGAAGTTTAGAGAAGAAAGATTTATTTTCCTGTAGATGTACTAAAAGCCTAAATGAGATCATCAAAGGATCACCAGCAAAAAGGGTCAAGGACACACCTGGAGGGATCCAGTGTTTAGCGTTTGGGATATTGAGAAGGAACTAGCAATGAGAACTAAGAATATATGAAGAGGTAGAGGAAATCAGGAAGTGTGTCATGTCAGGCAGCCAAGATTTTTAAAAAATGATCATGGAAAAATGAACCCGCCAGTCCTTACTTCAAGGAACCTAGAGCTTAGTGACTCTGCAGGACAGGTTGCAGGATTTGTGTTAACTTCCACTTACAAAGACAGAGGGTCCCCAGAAGATTGGAGCAATCACCACAAATAGCATGGGGAGTCTGGAGTCTAAATTCTCCCCATTCTCATAGGAGTGACATGGAAGATTGGAGTTTCTTCTGTGACTCCCACACAGGAAAGAAGGTGGAGATTGTGCCCTCAGAGACATATTGCAATCATTTCTCTACATAGGTTCACTTCCCTGACCCTGATTTTGAAAGGAGTCCTTAGAACAGACCCCCTACCCCACCTTTGCGAACAATCTCTATGTATGCCTCCCCTGAAGATGAGACTGTGCTCTGGGCCCCAGGCTGAGAACCAAGATTAGGATCTTTAAAGAAAACCCACATTTAAAAGCCATTCTTTATTGACACTGTTCTGTACCTGTCTGCCCCAGCCTTGGATTTCTTCTAAGTGCCCACATGTCCAGCAGTGGCTTTACTTTCTGACCTTGTGGCATGAGGCTACTCCTGTCCAGAGACTCACTTGACTGATCCCTTCATACAAACATAAAAATATGATTTTTCTATTCCAGTTCTGGTTTCTCTTCCTGACTGAAAATGACCAAGTGAAACCAAAGGAGGAGTTAACAGAATAAAGAGCACCTCATTTTTATGTTTGACATTTTGATAAAATGTATTTCTTGTAGGAGTTTTGCTGCCTAAAAGGTCTTGACTTTAAGGGGACAGAACTAGGGAAAGAGTCTAAAAATTTGGAAACAAAGAAGTGTGGGCACTATATGAAAATAGTTAAAGAGAATCAACATTAAATAGAAATTCCTTTACAATGAGTTACTAACTACATTATTTATTCTAAAAACAAACATTGGTAGACAACGTAAAATAAAGTATTTTTTGAGTAACATTATGTACTAGGGACAAAATGGTGAATAAAATGGATTCTTTGTCCTTAAAAAGCTCATTTAAAAAAGTGTATCAAAAAGACAGAATTGTATGTGACTAATTAAAATTTTTTAGTTTTTAGCTTTTTTTTTTTTTTTTTAATTTTCCCCAAACTCTAAACTTGAAAGCAGGGGATCTGCTTTCTTTTGAATGGGTGGACAGATGGATGAATGAATAATAAAATAGCTATGATTCAACATAATAAGTGCTTTAACACAGACAAGAAAAGAAGTACTTTGAGTACACAATGGAAAAAAGTATTAGCCTGGGAGGTCACAGGGACAGTTAATGGAGGAGATGACATTAGTCATTCGCTTTAAAGAGTAAGTATGAATCCCAAGTGGGAAAAGATGAAGGAAAGAGTTTTGCCAGGAGTAGACTATCACAGAGTTGAAATGGTTGAAAAGGAAAGAACATTTTATAAAAAGAAGAATAAGCAATAGCTTCTTCAGGAATGGATTTTCCTATAGGAAATAGTATGGTGGGAAGATTAAGAAAACAAAATGTGAAGACAAAGGTGATTAGGCAAAAAAAATGCTTTAAAAAAGGGTGCACGGGCCGCAGCACGCCCCAGCTCGGTGCCGCAGGCCCCCCGGCGCTACTGACCCCTCGGCCGGGAAAGGGGCGCGGTCGGAAAGGGGGTCGCCCCCTCGCCAGTCACACAATGCACGTTCCTGGGGAACCTGGTGCTAAACCGTTTGTAGACGACCTGCTTCTGGGTCGGGGTTTCGTACGTACGTAGCAGAGCAGCTCCTTCGCTGCGATCTACTGAAAGTCAGCCCTCGACACAAGGGTTTGTAAAAGAAAAAAAAAAAAAAAAAAGAATAAAGAATATAAGAAAAATAAATAAATAAATAAATAAAAGGGGTGTAGGGGAAATCTGGATGGCTCAGTCAGTCAAGCATCCAACACTTGATTTCAGCTCAGGTCATAATCTCAGGTTCCTGAGATGGAGCCCAAAGTGGGCCTCCGCGCTCACCAGCGAGTCTGCTTAAGGATCCCTCTCTTCTCCCCACCAGCCCACTCTCTCTCTCTCTCTCTTCTCTCTAGGATGAATAGGTAAATCTTTTTAAAAAGGCGGGGAAAATGCTTTCTCCTTCAAAAGGAGAAAATAAACAAGGAGAAGGATTGTGCAAGGAAAACAAGATCAGGTGCAAAGGTAGTTAAGGAGAGGCTCAATGGTAACGATGAACTCAGAAGATAGGTGTGAATAAAGCAAGATGTTAAATGTAGCTATATTTTGGGATGGGGATGGAGGGAAGTTAGATGAATTCAGGGGCCAGGATTGAAAGTGCTGAGTTTCTTTAGCCAAGAAGGCAGCAGAACTTGACATTTAAACACCTCTCCACAGTCACACACCGGCCACTGACAGAACCTCCAGAACCCAGGACTACCGTTAACCCAGTGTTCTTTCTACCACTTGAATCTTTCAAATCCTAAGTAAGGGTCTGCATTAGTGTCATGAGAAATCACCCATTGTGAAGAATGAAAACTCAAGCACATCATGTTTTGGTTGTGGAAGCTGACCTGTCAATACTGTAGGACATACTTATTTCAGTTCACACTTTACACAGAAAAAATATCGTTAAGATGTCGAAAACACCATTTTTGCAGACATACCATGCAATTGAAATGGGACTTCATATAGGTATATCGTTTACCTAAAAGGTAACAACCAAGAGTTGAAGTGTTCTGCCTGAAGGTTAAAGTCAACGTCCTTCTTCAAGAAGGATTGAGTCGAAACAAGCAATAGCGTTAAATAATTCTGTTGCATTAGAGGTGCTCAAGAGCACATTAGCAGGAGAAACCGCCGACCAGAGGGAACAAATATGCTGTGAAGGGCCTGAGCAAGTTAGAAGGAACCTCAGCATATGAGTTACCAATATGTCAAAGTGACAAGGCAATCATCTGACAGATGGAAGTTGATAGAGATTCTGGATTTTGCTTGAGACACAATCATTAAATACTTGGAGAACACACTCTACATGTGTCATCTGTGGAGGCATATAAAATGATCTTTAAAAGGCATCCTTACATGGGACTCCTGGGTGTCTCAGCAGTTGAGCACCTGGCTTCTGCCCAGGGCGTGATCCCAGGGTCCCAGGACCGAGTCCCACATCGGGCTCCCCACAGGGAGCCTGCCTCTCCCTTTACCTGTGTCTCTGCCTCTCTGTGTCTCTCATGAATAAATAAATAAATAAATAAATAAATAAATAAATAGCATCCTTACATATTTTCTCTATCTAATGATATGCGAAAAATATTTAAGGCAGATCTGGTTGGTTTCAAACACTTCCTAGAGGTCAAAACTGAGAGTCACAAGAGACCAAGGCTTCTCCTTTTGCTACACTACTGTTAAAATTGTTCAGTATTCTGCTTCTTTTCATCAAACAGAAATTCAAACAAGCAGTTAATAGCAGCTCTAGGTTCTGGAGGTCTGTCAGTGGTTAACGGTGACCTAGGGGAGGTGTTCAAATGTCAAGTCCTGTTGCCTTCTGGGCTAAGGAATCTTCTGTGCAGCAAAAAATCATTAACATTAACCCAAGAATTCACAAACTAAGAGAATCCCAAAGAAATCCAAACATTTGACTTTCCTGCCAGTTCACACCATTGAAAATTAGCAGCAGAGAGAAGAGCTTCTCCAAGTAAGTAGTAAAGTCTAAGCTAGCACTTCTCAAACTTTAGTATATCTGTTAGTAGTTTTGTGATGTATTAAAAGGCAGAAGTAGTAATCTGGGATGGGTGCTAAGCATACTGACATTCTGAGTAGCCAAGGTTCAGGTCACATTTGATCCTCAGGTTGGAGGTGATCTCTCCCTTTACATGCCGGTAGTACTTCTCTCACTTCACCCACAGCGACATTATCACATAACTCCCTGGGCTTGTTACACTAATGCCATTAATTTTCTGTCTACTGAGAAATTTTACTCTGGATATTTACTTAGAAGCTCCATATTATTTTTCTGAAATGCAGACATTATAGTTCAAAGTAGGACATAAACAATTAAGTTGGGCAATGCTCCATCCCATGTAATCATAATTTTATATATATTATATATATGGTGTGTACAAACTGGCAAATACACAGCCATTCAGTCTCTAAGTTCAACGTGCTGTGAAGGGACAGGACCCCAATGTTGCCCCATTTCTAAATGCCTGTCATCAGCCTTAGGTGAATGTTAAGTGCACACACTTCCTATGCTACGAAATCAGTCTTTGAAGTACAAGGTCCATGGTTGACTATCACCTAGGATGTAGTATTTTGAAAGGAAAAACAAATAAAGAATACACATATTTGTATAATCTCCAAATAAAGAATACACATATTTGTATAATCTCCTGATACTTTAATATAGACTTAAAATTACATGGTCAATTCATGGGAAAAAACCTAGAAAGAAAGGGCAATGGCCTCTTTATAATTGGCACTATGGTAAATAAAGAAAAGGTACTGGGGTTAGTTAGCTGATATATTTCAACTTGATTTATTAATTCAATGATAAAGTTCAGATAAATATTTCTCCCAAAAGTGGATGATGAATTGGAATGCTGATGTGTTCATATGGGTTCATCAGTTTTAACAAATATACTGCTCTGCTCTAGTGGAGGGGTACAGAAATGGGGGAGGCTATTTGTGTTGGGGAACGAGGCCTGTGGGGAGTCCCTGTACCTTCCACCTTCTGCTCAGTTATTCTGCGAACCTAAAACTGCTCTAAAAAGTAAAAAAAAAAAAAAAAAAAAAAAGTGGTCGTACAGTAGTGGAAAATAATACAGTGGCTGCAGTGGGTACCAGGAAGCATGGGATGTGCCCTGGACCACATACAGGACCTAAGTATTACTTTTAGTTCAGTCACTTATTACTCAGATACCCTGTATAAAGCACTTAACGTCCCCAAACTTGGCTCATGAGTTAAATGTGGCTAATACCCTTTGTCCTGGCTACCCCCCAGGTGGCTTGTGTGGATCCAATTAGACACTGCTTGTTCTTTCAGCCACTCACTCAATAGGTACCTATTGAAGCCCCACTCAATAGTAGGGTCAGTGCTCAATGCTATTAAAAGCTACAAAGAAAAAAAAAGCTACATAAATACATAAATATGTGATAGAATTATAGCTAATGGGATTTTCTCATTAAATAAAACTCCTTTTAAAATTTAATTATTGTTGGAAGTCTCCCTAATCTATTTCAAGACACTCTCTTACCATAGTAAGTAAACAATATTATCTTTTTGGAGGGTTAACTCATCTTAGGCCTCAATGTCACATGTCTAGCAACAGCCTACCCGTTATGCAGAGGTGAGGATGAGGAAGGTGGAGAGCGGGCAATGAACAAGGATGCCTCAGGCACCCTCACATGGAAACTTCTCTCCTACATCCAATCCTAATCATCAGCTGCCTTAATTATCAGTCCCACTTGCCCCCAAAGTGGCCTACAAGAAAATGAGTTTTCTTTAAGGTGTCAGGTTTTTGGATTCTAATTTATAGGCTTGGTAATAAGATTTAGGAAGGCATATTGCTAACATGAATGTTGCAGATACATTATAAAAATCTAAAACATGAACCAAGTCCTGCATTTGGAAATCATAGCAATGAAAGGAAAAAAGAGTCTTTCTTCCTTCTTTTATCTAATCTTGTAATTACAGCAACTTATTTCCTTTAACCTGGATGATGGATTTGTGGAACACTTTGTTTTAGAAATCCGCTCAGGTCCCTTTTATTTCCTTTAGTTGTCATTTCCAGAAATCTCTGTGCAACAAGTAGTGGCAATAAAATCATACTTATTGAAAGAAATTCTATTTCCCCTCAAAATTATGAATAAAGCTATTAAGTATTAAGTAAAATGTTGTTTTCAAAATATTTTTTGTTTATTTGAGAGCAAGAGAGAGAGAGAGCATGAGTAGAGTGAGGGGCAGAGGGAGGAAACAGACTTCCTGCTGAGCAGGGAGCTCAATCATCCCAGGACTCCGGGATAAAGACCTGGGTAGAAGGCAGATGCTTAACCAACTGAGCCACCCAGACACCTCAAGTAAAATATTTAATTGATATAAGAACTCTTGTGAATGAAATAAACCAGAAGAAAAAAGAAAAAGCCATTTAAATATGTAAGTCACAAATTTTTTCACATGCTAAAGGTTACGATTAAATCTATAGGCTATTGATTACAGATCTTATAAAATGCTTAACATTTTAAAACTTACAAGAAAATGCCAAGTGATACAATTTTTAAATGAAGAAATTACACACAATAAAATAAAGTAGAAAGAGACAACCAAACTGTTCACTACAAAATTTATGACAACAAATTGGTAAGCAGCAATAATACCATGAAAGGACAGTGGGATTTGACTCTAATACACTTAAGAGTCTTGAATTCATTTGTGTCTCTAAGTAGTCACATAGGAAAGCCATTTCAGAGGCTAGAATATATTTCCCTAATTAGAGGAAAGGGCTGGGCTGGTGTAAAACACTTTGCCAATGCATGAGACAATTACCAATATTAGTAGATGCAATAGCATTCAGATCAGATTAAGGATAATAGTAATAAAAGAAAAGCAGAGACAATACAATGGTCATGATTTAGAAAGACATGAGAATGCCATCTCGACACCACCTGTAACCTGAATTGTGTTGGAGGAAAGACTGGAAATGCTAATAAGGAATGTGATTAAAGGTGGGCCTGTGGTTATAAATTGCTTTTTTAATGGCGATGATAGTAGCTGACATAGAGTATAATAAGAAGATGAGAATGTCACTATCAATTTTTATTAGTGTCATGAACAATATACAGTATATTTAAATTCGCTTCATTTGTATTAGTATTTTTGTAACTAGTAGCTCTAGAAGCAATAACATGTCCAATGCATTCCAAAAAGAACTAAATAAAGTTGCCAATATTCCCTAGAAAATTGCTGTAACTTTTACACTGGATAAAATGTGCCACATATCCTAAGATACTCAGAATTCAGGCACACAAAAATTCTGGATTCCAGAGCACAACAAATCTGCAGAATCAATTGCAGCAGCAATTGTAGCAAATGGATAAAGTGGTGCAAAAATTTCAAAGACACTAAAAATATAACCTTCTGTATAAATCAAAATGTTTTCCCAAGATTTATATAGAATGATAGTTCAGGTCTATACCTGGGTCAACTTACACCACTTTAAGAAACAATTTGGAACTTATTCAGCCTAAGTATGAACATTCTGTTCAAAATAAGTAATTGTAAAATTAAGTAATCAGTAATTTTTATAAACTGATTCTTCTTAAAGAAAAATAGGTGAATTAATTTTGCCTATGAATTTTCCCAGCAATTATCACCAGCTATCTGAGTTGATCTAATGACAAAGTAGGCAAAATTGAATATTTGACAAAAAAAAATTGTAGAAATTAGGGAAATAAGAAACATGATTACTTTTAATCAAAATATCTTCATTTGAATTTCAGAAACCTAAGCTATTGAAAAACAGGCCATAAGGGTTAACATATAGACTTTCAAAACTCCAGCCACTGACAAGATGAACAACAAACCATTTCTTTTTTATTTATATTCTAAATTGTTAGTATTAATTCTGTATGAGGGAAAGCACAGCCTGTTAGTTGAGAAGCTGGCCTGAGTCAGAAGTCTGGACTACTTACTAGCTGCGTAATCTTGGGCTAGTTATTTCACTTTCTTCATCTGAAAATTGGAAATGCCATCATTCCTACCTTATAAGGTTATTGTGAGGGCTACATGAAACAGAAATGTGACAAAGAAAGCTCAAGAGTATCTGGCACACAACAAGACCTCAATATATATTAGTTTTATTTTAATTGCTAAAGCTAACAGTGTGCTTATGTAGCAATTCTCTATTTCTCCAGGAAGTTTATATTAAACTTTTCCCTACAAAGTCGCCTCTCTCTGCTAATTTCTTCCTTTTTCTCTATGAACTAGATATTTCTCCTTAAGCCAAAACACACACTTATTCATTCCTTCAAAATTCTCTTTTCTTTTTCAAGTTATTTTTCAAGACACATCACTCAAAAAGCCCTGTCCCTCCCAAGAATGGTTTGACTCCCTAAAAAGACAGACTGGAGACAGTCATTTCAACAGCAGGGAAAACTGTGAGTTCCTTAGTCCTTGATTCTGCTTGGACCACCAGGAAACCACCTCCTGATAGGGCAAACATCTCATGTACTTTAAGACCTTGATCATCTTAAACTTGTCTTGATCATTCTGTAGAGAACATAAAGTCTCCAGATAGGAATTCTAAATGAGAGCAGATTTAAAAAGAAATTAAGCAAGCCAGACCATTCATTTAATCCTGTCCTGATATGAGGGTGCATTCCCCTTTCTGCTCAAATAATTTAAAATGTAAAATGTGAACTTCCAAATCATGAAATTGAAAGTGTAGCCAGGGCTAGGGACTCCCTACTAACAAATTTTCTCAGACAAGGGCATCAGCAGGAAGCCTATATTCCATTCTGATAGATACATGTTTCACTAAATGGGTGAACCAAAACTTCGACAAAGTGAATCCTATGAGACATGGAAGTAACTAGGAGAGCCCTTGCTTCTGGAAATTGCAGAACACAGCTGTCTAGAAAAATAACCGTGTAAACTGTTCACGAACATGGTGTAAATTTTGGTATGCGTCAAATGCTGTTATACACTCTCTAGTTTTCAAACATTTCCCTGAGAAACACATATAGACCATTGTTTTCAGAAAGGTGGATTAGATGGTAGGATTGAGACTTTCTGGGTTTGCAATAGCAAACAAGGGACAAGGGACAAAAGACTCATCTTGCTCCCAAAACAATTTCTCTAAAAAATATCACCAGTACAAATATGTATGTCAGCATGTGTTTCTTTTTTAAAACGTACTTTTTTTTTTTTTTTATAAACTATGCCTTGACAGGGATTCTGCAGAAAAACAAACAAAACAAAAAAACCAACAACTAATTGGAGTTTATTCTGCATAACCTATTAGGATGGAATTTCCATAACATTGTCTGAGGTGCTTTCACAGTATCTAGGGTGGAAATGAACAGACACACTCACAAACCTATTATTTCCCAATGCTTATATTTAAAAATTTATGATAGAATTATCTAATTATTTAAAACAAAAAGTAGGGAACTTAGGACTTGGGTCATCTTTTAGGCTCACAGATGACAGCTCAATTCTTCACTCATCACCTGGGCACAAATCAACCACATGCGAGTTGTGGACACACAACCAGCAAGCACTCCACAGAGAAAAGTGGGAAACTGCATTATGGCAAAATGTTGTGTTTTGTTATCAAAATGGAAGCCCTAATTTTTTGAATCAATTATGGATGGCTTTTCCCTTTCTCTTCTCCTTTGGGTATAGACAAATAAACCTGTTGGCCTATTCCTCCGACTACCACAGGAATCCTCAAGCTTGAAAAGTAAAAACATTCTAATAATCAAAGCTGATCGATACTAGAAAAAGTAATGTGGGGCAAATCTTACCTGAGCTCCTGAATTAGAGAATCTATTGGCACTGTTGACAAAAAGAAAGGAGAAAAAAATCAGTTTATAAATTTGAAAACTGTATGACTTTTCACCCACCTAGAGATAATGACCAATAAATGGTTCATACGAACCCCACTTAACTTCCCCCTGGGTGAATTGATCATTTCTGGTTCTGGTACTTTGGAGTGGATACCAGTGGATAGATGAATATAGTCCAGAATAGATGATGCTGGTTTTAGTGCTTTAGGTGACCCTGGGACCTTGCAGTTGTGGATTGGATTTTCTAAATACCTGTCTCTAAAGATTCATTAAAAACTTATGAGAACACAAAGGTCTTGAATTATATTTTAAATCAATTTTATTGTTCATAGAAAATTTTTCAAAAGAATTCTAAACTTACATTTTTATTGGCATTAAACAAGTATTTATACAAAACTGGGAAATTTTACTAAGTGAATGTGTCCCAAGATTAGTTATGTTCCATAAGTTTCATATGTATAGAAAGAGGAAGATAGGCTTTAACTATGTTAATATCAACATTGTTTTAAAAATAAGAATCTTGTAGAAAAAAGAGCTTTGATTTTTTTTCTGACAACTGATGGGAATTAAAGAAGTTCATGTTTATAAATACCTGCCTACACAAGGACAAGCAGCATATTGAGAAAGACAACAGGTGGTTTTAAAGATTACTCATGCCGCACGAGAAACAGTTGTTTCATTTCTAGAAGAACATTTTGGCTCTATTTAAGGGTGTATATTATGTGCCAAAAGAATTCAAAGTACAAAAAGAATTGCAAATTAAAAGACCTACATTTTTTAAAGTATGCTAGAATAGTGTGCTTTTAGAAGTCAAAACAAGGGATTCATATAATCCAAATATAGTCCCTAGAATGCTGGTATTTATGGCAGATGTGAGCTTGTCCTAAATAACAATACAAATCATTTTTTTTTCTTAAACTTGTATTCTATTGAGAAGTTGGCTGCATAAAAATTTAATGCTTAGAACTACTGCATTTCAAATATTAGGATATATGATGTAACTTGAAGCAAAATTGTAATATCATGTAAAACTTCTGTTGGGTAGAGAAAATTCCACATCTTGTACAGCATTATTCTGCATTTTAGATATCATAACTAGTGATAACCATGGTTACATCTCAAGTGAAAAAAAATCATCCTGGAATTTATTAAAAGTTTTGGGATTCTGAACTTTACTCAGACAGGTGTTATTTCCTTGACCTCAAATAGAAACATAGCTAAGGAAAGGATTTCATTTGATTAGCCACTTCCAAAGGCAAATCTCAAAAATCCTTCCAAACAATTGCACGATTGCTTCTTGTCTCAGGTCTTCCTTACAAGGCTAACTGGGAGAAGAGTCGGGCGGGGAACAACCATCCAGAGTGTTTTCAGAAGCTATGGTGAAACTACAGTTTTCCATTTAGAACTAAGGGTCACAAAAATATAGCTAATTATAATAAAAGTTATTCTCCTTAAGGGGTATTATTGCCAGTCAATCTTGTTTTCCAGATGTTTAGATCATCAAGGGCCTGTTTATATTTCAATATTACATTACCATCTGTTGGTTACAAAAAGAGAAGGATAACCGGCAAGTTAAACCTTTCAAATATTACTTTGCAGAGCTGCCGGAAATTCCCAGCAGGGACAGGCAAAAAACAAACATCATCATTTTACTTGAACTAAGTTTAGATTGGGAGCCACTAAAACCAGATAACATAAAAATCAAAACCTGCTTTGGCAGTAAACTAACAATTCTGTCTTTTCCCTCGGCCATTAAAGGTCACTTTAATAATTTGGAAGTTTCCGTGAAGCAGTCTTCCCTTGCTGCCCTTATGTTGTTTTGCATGATATTTAATCTACTCATGATTGCATTTTGTAAAAATCTATTATCACATATCATTGGTACTTTTCTGGATCCTTTAGCTCCTGGTTCATAATATTTTACTTCTCAATGCCATGATCCAATGTCCTAGCTTGATTTAAAAAAAAAAAAAAAAAAAGAGCCCTGAGGAAGTTATAATCATTCTGACTACACATTAGGGACTAAGCATTGGAACTCCCATATTTCATGGTGTGGTGGGCACGGTGTCATGGAACCTGCTTGCTAACTCACCCTTGGTTCCTTTAGAGCGGGTACGCAGCGTTTTATCTTCAGCCTCTGCATCCATCTGTAACATGAACACAAAGTCCTGAGGTCATTCGTTTGACATTGACCAAAATACAAAAACAAGTCCTCGCAAGTTCTGAAAGTCATTATGAAAAAGAGAGTAGCCTTCCGTGCTCTTGAATAGCACCCTGCCTCAGCAGGTATGTAGCTCTGACTGTCCTTACAGTCCATGAGTTTTGGAAATACTTTTATAGATGCTGAAACCAGAGGGAACAGTGACAAGAGGGCAGATGTCCTTGTCCATAAGTGTTTGCTAGTAATTCAAACACTTCTGGCATCACAAAGATAGAAAAAGAGTATTGTCTGATTAACAATGGTTGTAAAAGAGATAAAACTTCAAATGCCAAACCAAAAGATTTCAGACTAATTTACTAAAACATGATTCCTTTGCATTTCTAGACCTTCTCTGATATATATCTGTTTCTAATTCAGGAAAAAGAGTCCCCTGTGTAAAAAAGCAACATGAAGACAAATCCCTGAAATACTCCCATTTCAAAATACCACTGGAGATGTGGATCATCAAATGACATACATTTACTCCCAGAATTCCAGAATAGATATTGGTTATAATAGTGCAAATCTATAAAGAAAGTGAAATTTGAGTGCTATATGTGTCAGCACCTAAGTCCCTAAAACATCATTATGAAATATTTTAAATGTAATCAAACTACAAAAGGAATGGAAAGAATTTAAAAGTCTGCTGTTTCTGTTTCTCTGAAGATAGTCAGACATGACTACTCCCATTGGTTTAACTAGAATCTTCCAATAATCTCTAGTTTAATACACCTTTGCACATTTTCAGAAGGAATTCTTAAACGCAGAGAAGTTGTTTTGCTTGCTGAAAATGAGAGGCAGGCAGAAGGTGCTGTCTGTGGCACCCATCCTTAAATCCTGATGCTAGCGTGGATGCGGTATGTATGACTGCAATGGTAATGGGAGGCGCATCTCTGCTCTCTAAGGCTGAGTTGTGATTGAAGGCACTGACCTGCCATAGACTTATAATAGGGGAGCAGGTGTGGCAATGATGGACTTTAATTTCCTTTAATAAACCTTTTATGTGCCACACTTTTACTGCCATTCGACGCTCTCCAAGGTCCTGCACATAATAGGTTCATTACTTTTGATTACTATAGTCTATTGAGACAAACAACTCCAGAACACAATATATATTATGTTCAGTTAAACCAATATAGACTATTTATCCATTGTGCATTTTTTCACCTGCAACACTACAGACAAAATTAACGACAGCTCTCGTAAGCTAAAACTATTAAAACCACCAGTACTCTTTGTCATCATTTCATAATAAACACCACACCAATCATTGAACTGTTTTTTTAAATTAGCAAACAAAAAGAATTCACTGCTTTTGCTAAGCAGCAGTTGCTTTAGTCTAAATAAAATGGTCCATCGTTATGAATATTTTAAAACTACATAGTAAGAGAAAACAATAACAAAACAGAGGTGATTTTTTTCCTGTGGATTTTCCTTCTTTTAAAACCACACAAATTTATGACAGATGTGACACTGCCTAGGATTAAAATGGCTTGGTTTACTCAGGATAGTGAGCACTGCGTTGTGAAATCCTCCTCCTCCATGAGTATCTCTGTTGCATATAAAGTGGCTCAACTCATGCAAACTCCCCTCCATGTACTAAATGAGTAAGTTGATTATGAGAGATCAGTAGCAGGAGGGTTAAAATAATGAAAACCACGAACCACTGCTGAGGAGGCTACTCCTGTGGGTGAGTAGCAACTCAATACAACTCTAATTTATCCTGCCACACAGGTGCTGAGCTCTACCCAACCACTCTGAAAAATCTCTCCCGAAAGTCAAGTGAAGATTGAACTCCATGAGTTTCTTTACCAAAACTGAAATACACGTTGCAAACAGTGCCAAAAGGTACATATAAAAGTTTCAGAAACCTACTTAAGTGTAACTTTCTTTATAACGGATTTAAGATTAATTCCATTTTGCAATTCAGCTATCCCCTTGGACCTGACTGGTCTGCAACCACCCCATGCAGCCACCTCCCCATTAAAGTCATTGGAAGGAATACTTAAATATTCATGGACCTCTGCTTGATTATGCTTGGAATGCTAGCTAGCCTCATAATTGTATTTTGTGGTGCTATTGTCTTCTTGATGGTGTAGTGTATATTATATACTATGTAAACACTTTAGAGACTGGTAACTCATTCATAATGCTAAGTTTTCAAGTTTAACTTGTGTGCCAAGTTGTAGAAGTGAGATAGTTCAGGGCCACAATATATATTCCATCGATTTCACCTTCTTTCTCTGCTCCACACCAAAGAACAATAAAAGTTACTAAGTTCAGTGTCTACTCATGTCTGAGAGCTCAATGAGGAATAGGAACATCAGAAACCTAAAGCAATGTGCTTTCGTTTTAGGGGTGGAAGTTTTTAATGTTTATGAGATGGCTCACTCTCCTGACAGTTCTCAATCTGAAGATAAGTCTTTGTTTTCTAAAACCATATATATAGAAGTAGAAATTTCTAAGTATTCTTTATATGGGCTACTCTCATTAGGATTTTAATAAACTACTATTAAACAGAATTAATTTTTGTAAAATCTAACTTCATATTCAGTGAGTATGGCATACTGGGAATGGTTCACTAAAGATGGAAAGAGATTTCTATCTCAGTGCATGTGTTCACACCTTGGGGAATTGTGCCAGTGTGGGGGTGGGTGTGGATTTCTCATCCTTTCAACTCCCAGAGCTATAGAGAAGGTCCACCATTAAGCCATAATTCAGGAGAGTGACCTAACTAAGGTGCTACAATCTGGGAAACTACACTTCTCACTGGGAACATTTTTTTTTTCTGTTGGAAGAGAAGATTTGATCATTTTTACTGCTTAAGTCCTAAATGCTATTGACACGTCTCCAATGAATTTGGCAAAAATGAATAAATCCTTTCTCAAAACAGAGATTTGATTTTTTTTTTAAAAAAAAGCTGTCTTTCTTGAGGTTTCTTAGAAACTTTGTCTACCTACCTCATTTCATTGTTTACGAATGGGAACAAGACAAGATATTTTCTGAGATTCCTATAATGGATTCCTCATAGTTCTGATAATCTACTTCCTAATAGAGATAGAATATTAAAGGTAGGCTTTGCTGTTTACTTTTCCTGATCTGAAACTACTTTAAGAAAAGTCATCTAACCTACAAGTATGAAAATTATATGTATAATATTTATACAAAAGGGAGAAAAAAGTGGTTCTTACTTGGTATTCATAATAAAGCCATGAACAATTTTTTTAAAGACTCCATTCTCTAGTTCTCTGGGAAGAGGAGTTAATCAAGAGAAATGGCAAGAGGGAATGAAATTTATGAGCTAAAGAAGGCAAAGAAGCAAAACTTGCAGGAAGGACATGCAAGAACCAACAATTGAAATAAGTAGATAGGTAATGAAGAAGAAAAATAACCTAAAGTAAAATTTAACTACTTAGTTGAATTTGGAAACCTCTTACTTAACATCCTTAGGTACTTTCATATCTATATACAGGTGCACATCATAAATTCCTAGTTACTTTTACTTGACCATCTTTACTTTCTGGCACTTACACAAAGGGCAATCAGCATATCTCCTGTCTAACCCCAACACACAGATCTGGAGCTCTCCTGGGGTGAAAACGAAGTTCTGAAATTGCTGGTTTGTGGGAAGGAGAACCTCAAGGAGCAGAACACGGAATTCATAAACTAAATTTTGCTTTTATTCACACAAGTAAATTACTGGTATGTGAGAACATTTAGTTCCTTTTGATCCTATTTTTCACTCAAAATCCTATTCTAACCTAATGGTAAAAAAAAAATCTTCAAGTAAATATTTAATCATTTCTTAAAAACTGGTTTAAAAAATTCTCTTGGTGATGTTGAATTTTTATTTTTCTTTTCAAAAGAACTGTAGACACTGATATAAGTCCTAAGTATATATAGATATATTTATAAGCAGTCTTGAATTTCTTAATATTAATATAAAAAGCCATAATGATCATAAAGTTTTGAGTACACTGTCTCAAAATCCTGATACAATTAATCTTAATACTGTCAATTTACACATAATCTCATGATGGTAGCTACCTTTAATTTGAGAAGTCCTTCACATACACTCAACTTGCAACAATTTCCACTTATAACAAGATTTCATTGTGTTCCCTTCCTCAGAGCTTTGGACTGGCAATGCATTTTTGTAGACTGTGCCACATGACTCTTGTTAGATGTCATTTCAATCCCAGGGAACACGTGGCAATGAAGAGAGGAAGCTCTGTGGCTGCTGAGAAGAGGTCCTGGGGTCCTCTCCATGAGGAGCCTTTTATCCTCAGTGGATGCTTCCTTTACAAAAATCAATTTTTTAAAAAAAATAACAAAGAGAAACTCAGGAAGTTGGAAAAGGCTAAACCCAGAAAATGAAACAACTGGAGGATGCCAGTATCTTAGAATGAAATTTGGCCAGATTGAAGAACAAAGAACCTTACACTGAATGCCCTTTCTTTGCTGATTCTGGCATCATTTTCTTTTAAACACAGGTTTGGATCAGCCCAAAATGGCAGCAAAAGCTGTCTTCCTGTTGTTATACAGGGAAAGGATGGGGACTATGAGTTGTGACACTGAAAGAATAGTTTACTTGTTTAAAGAATATTGAGATGGGATGTTCAAGTATTTGTTTTGTCTGTTCTGACCCTCTTTTTACTCTTATGATTTTCTTTTCATGTTTCTTTTCTTTTTTTTTAAAGGTTTTATTTATTTAATCATGACAGAGAGAGAGAGAGAGAGAGAAAAGCAAAGACATAGGCAGAGGGAGAAGCAGGCTCCATGCAGGGAGCCCGATGTAGGACTCAATCTCAGGTCTCCAGGATCACCCCCCGGGGGCTGAAGGCGGCACCAAACCGCTGGGCCATCGGGGCTGCCCCTTTTCATGTTTCTTAATTACTCAGAAAGAACAATCCAAAAAATAATTTTTTAAAAATGTAAGCTAATAAATGCAGTTTTTTACATCATTCAAGATGTCATACTAATTTTCTCAACCTTCTCTAAACCCTTTATTCTAGAAAAAATGAAAAATTTCTGAATCCTTCATTAGGGCACATTATCCCTGGTTCTAACTCTCCATCCCTGCCTATATGTCTCTTACTTAACTATCTTTGATTCTGTACAGAAAGCTAAAAAATTGAATTATGTGTCCCCTTTAGATTTAGGATACCTCTCTTGTCAGCCGTAGTCTTTCCCACCCCAACAAACACCACTCCTAAGGAAGAAGCAGACACAGTTTGCTTTCAGATCAAGAAACTGTTCTTTCTGAGAGTCAACTGCATGCTCATTCCCCATAGAGGAGGTGAGTTTTACAGGGATTTCCAGAGTCACTAGGAAGTGTACTGCAATAAAAGAAATCTTAGACCTGAGACCAGCTTGGTCAGCTTTATTAGGAAGTTCGTCTACTTTGAATCTCATTTTTCATTTCTGAGTTGTCACAGCTATTGTAGACTTCATCCTGTAACTTCGCACAACTGGCAAAGCTGAATATAAACCAAAGCCATATGTTTGTATCCTTTTGCCAAACGACTCCAGCAAATAGTTCTATTATTCCCTTAGGTAGACAACGTGTGCCAAGGATTTCTATTAGTCGCTGTACCACGGCCTCTGAGTCACAGCTTTGTGACATGAGGGGGCAATCGCCAGCTTTATGTTTTAGGAGACTTTTTTTTTGTATTTCTTAAATATGCTCTGTTTAAAGATAAGTCATAGTAAGTAATACCCTAAAAGGGCCTTAAAATTTTTTTCTTGCCCTAATATTGAGATGCTTGTGTATAAAATATATAATTGTTGGAAGACAAGCTCCTTCATTTAGGGATAAATTATTTTAAATAGGTTTTCCCCAAGGACAACTCCATTTCTTACTTTCCAGTGTTTGTAAGAATTAACTTTGAAAGTCATCTACAGTGCTTTTAAAAAATATGCATTTAAAATATTTCACTTGTTTATTCTTTTTCTTAAAGATTTTATTTATTTATTTATTTGGGAGCAGCAGAGGGAGAGGGAGAAGTAGGATCCTCACTGAACAGGGAGCCCAATGCAGGGCTCGATCCCAGGACCCTGGGATCATGACCTGAGCAGAAGGCAGATGCTTAACCAACTGAATCACCCAGGCGCCCCCACTCATTTATTCTTAATCCTTAAGTAAACTAATTTCTAATACAAATAGATTTTAAGATGATTTTCATGATGAACTTTTCTTTAAGAGTAAACATGTATGAACAGATAACATAAACCAATCAATACGCAAAAGGGTTTGTAGACTCAGAGGACTCTGCCTGTTTGATATTTTTAAATATTAAAGTGATCATGCTTCTGACAAAAATTCCAACTCTAAATTGAGTACTAACAATAAATTTCTTTCAAAGCGAACTCACAAAGTGCCCTTTATAAAGGAGAACTTTTATGTAAATGCTTTGATTGGATGCATTTTATTTCAATATATTTTTTAATAAAAAAATATTGCATTACCTCTCTTTTTCTCCAGGTAGCTTGTCTGCCAACTTGGTTTGCCCTGCTCTGTCAAAGTGACTAAATGTCTTTGTCCACTTCAGTGAGAAATCCTTAAATTCATTCTATTAAGATCAAAAATAAAAGAAGGGAGGTGTGTCAGGTCGGCCACATTAAACAAAAAAGCAGTAGTGAACAACAACGCATTGACACTTTTACCTGTAATCTGGTTGGGCTCTACCATAGACAGAACAAAAAATTTTATTCTACAATATCAATCAGAAAAAGACATTTTTAAAGGTAGCTAAGTTCATTTTTGTCTTAATTACTGAACTATATATATTATGTCTTCGATTTGGTAAACTGGATAAGAGGTACTGTCTGTTATCACTAGTGTTTTTACTTTTAACCACCAAAAGAAAAAGTTCAGACAAGATTTGGAAAGTGCTATACTCAAGAAATCACAAAAGACAGATTCAAAATTCATGCTTTCGTTGTTTAGAGTTCTTTTTAATGAGATGGTCATAAAATGTTGCTAACGTTTTTTTGCCAATGTTTTAACTTGTTTTCCATAGAAACAATTTGCCTTTGTTTTCCTGTGCATTCAGACATGACACGCAGAGCTGCTTCACCTCTATTTTGTCCCAGGGATGGGAACAGAATCTGTCTTCAGGCCATTTGGCCTTTGAGAGAAAACTTTGAAATTCAGTGTAGTATGCTCAGCATCCTAGGGAGGGGCTATTCATGCAAATACCACATACAGCAAGGCACATCTAAAGGGTTTACATCTGGCAGTTCTGGTACTTTAAAATACAAGCCACCAACCTTCCTTGCAGAAGATTTCTATCTTCCTGTATTTTACCCTTTGCAGTAGACTGAAGTGCTTGGCTTTTTAACCATAGATTTCTGTATCACTGGTAAGCTTTGACCAGACATTAAGCAGATGCTTCTTCAAGTCAACTGTAGTTCCTAGGGAAAAATAGGTATAAAACTCTCTCAAGTGATAGAGCAGATTATTGAACATGATGTAAGAATTGAAAAGTGGCACAGGAGCTTGGGAATTCTTAATTTATGTTTGATTGCAACTGGGAGGGAAAAAAACGGCTTTCTCTACAAATGCGTTTGGCTTATTCTACTTCACTCTCAGTTCAGAAAGAGTCTCGAAGCTTTCCACCTGCCTATTCCCTTTTGTTTGCCATACTCTAACCTAAAACAAAAGATCCTGGAAAACAGTCACACTGGTGAGCAAAGCTCTTTCTAAATCCTGAAAGTAATGGCTTTTTGTCTAATACCCTATCGTGTTATGTATTTATTAGCAATACATTTTCCATTTATTTTCTCAAAGATTGCCAATAAAGAACTGAATCACATAAGGGAGTAGCTGTAAACCCTCTGAGTTCCCTAATGTCAAACTCATTAGCATCCGAATAAGCACACAGCAGCACATCATCTGCACAATTGCAATTTTTTACTACTTTTAATAGCGTTTCTCAAAGGGCTCATTTTCAACTTTCTTCGGTGGTTAGTTGGTTCTCAGGGGAAAAGGAGCTTCCTGACGCTCGCAGCTTCCACTCAACAACCCGGCCGTTTGCTGTCAGATGCATCAGCCCTCTGCCCTAACCCCATCTGCTGTCTCTCCTCTCCCTGGGGAGTGGAGTGAAGGCAGCACAGCTGAGATCGACTTGGAGAAGTGCACAGAGGGCGCCAACAAAATATAAGTTTAGAAATATGATTTGACACAAAAGGGCCTGAGAAGTCCAAGTACACCAAAATACAAATGGGAAATTCGAGCTCTTCAGAGGTTCCCCACTCCATGTATCTATCATTAATAACTCCACCCCACCCCACCCCACCTCTGCTTTTTGGAAACACACTCTTGGCTGGTACCAAAAGGAATCTTCTGCTGAAATCAGTTCCCTCCATCCCTTACACATGTCCTCTTATCACAGCTAGGGGATACCTTTAAAAACCCACTGTTATTAATTGCCATACTTCGGTCTCTTTTCACTGATCTTAAACCATTTTGTAAAATTTCAGGACTTACAAATATATTCATAGAAAATAGACATTCTGGAACAGTTAACTTAAGACTTGGAATCTTGACCAAGTTTCCACAACTGACAAGACAGTTAGCTCTATCCCCCTACCAGGATGAACACTTTTCCACTAAAGCTCATATTTTTATGAAATGCCAATCTTAAAAGATAAAACTATATGACAACCACCAAAGTGTTACTAGCCTAATGGGCTACACAGTCCTTAAATGTGCTCTCTAATTAAGACATGGCTTTACTTGTTAAATGGAGTCATCACAAAGTACTTCATTTGTCTGCTTTACTATGTGCCAATAATTAGGGCCTCTCAGTTCTTTACAGCTGCTTCATGGGTGAGTACTTGCTTCTGAAAAAGACAGTTCCTTCAACCATTGATACAATAGAATGAATGTGCTGTGTTATTTTTTAAAATGGTATATCAGATTATATTTCAGTAGTGGTCCGGGGCTGGGTGAGTCAATGACCTAAAGTGATATGATATGTATGTCGGTTTTATCCTTAAGCAGAAAACCATAGATTTACTTATGGTTCCAAAAAAATGCAACAGTAAAAAAAAATTCTCCAAACTACACTTGAAGTGAAAATTTTGATTATGGGGCCAATAAATTTAATATGAAAGGTATGTCACACTTGTAGCCCTGTAATAACTGATAGGAGCTCACCATGACCACCAATTTCTTGTTTGGAATTTCTCACCAGTGGAACCAGACTGTTGTATTTCAGTCAGGATGGAAATGCAAGACAGGGTCCTCTCAGAAATTTGGAATGTTAACACAAACTGCAGAGACCACTCTCAGACTTCTTTTCTTAAGGAGTAAAAAATACAAACAGAAGAATGCCAGCATATTTACCTTAGCACTGCTATCCTTTGAGACTGTATCCCCACAACTTCTAACAGTCTTAATCTTCTGATCACTTTCAAAGATTAAAGTCTTCAACAATTGTTCATTAGGTGGAATGATGAGAAAGGTTGTTTATCTTGGCTCAGTTTATTTATTTATTTATTTATTTATTTATTTATTTATTTTTACTTATTGGTATGCTAAGGCAAGTCCTTTTACAGTCCAGGGTTTCAGGTTTATTTTTATATGAATCAGCATGATAATTCAACTTGGAGTCAAATTTTGTAGAAATTTTAATGATATCTTGACCTGGACAATCAAATTCTTTGTCTTACCATTTGCCATGGAACTCCATTAAATATCTAATGAAACTCTAAACCCCTTATTTTGGGATTTCTGATCAATGAGCTATAGAATTGGTTTTTTCATCATAGAGATTGTATATCTAGAAATAGATGCATAAAAATTATGTCAGCCTATTTCCACTGTATATTTACACCGTCAAAGAGGACTTTCTTCTGCTTAACTCTCCAGGTTGATTATTAGGGGAAATGCTTCATCGGCTGGAGCAAATGAAGAGAAGCAGTGAGTTTCGTTTAAGTTGTTTTAGACAAACCAAAACACTGTTTATTGGCCACCAGCCTTACTTTTACTTATCAGTCCCTGATGGTACTCCCGATCACAGCAGTGGTAGAAAAAAGTTTTGGCAAAACTGCAACTACTCTGCAGGAAAACCGGCTCCCATTGCAAACTGGGTCAATGGTATTGCTTACTTTTAGGGAGAGTGTCTGGATTTTAAATCATCACATATTCAACGAGACTAATTCTCTGATATTAGGAACCAAATTGCCTTTCATGATCCATTTTGAACATTTTTTGCTTCCCTGATTGATGACTGAAGTCCAAATATAATAAAAAGCCTTTGGGAACCTTGGGTGGCGCAGCGGTTTAGCGCCTGCCTTTGGTCCAGGGCGCGATCCTGGAGACCCGGGATCGAGTCCCACGTCGGGCTCCTGGTGCATGGAGCCTGCTTCTCCCTCTGCCTGTGTCTCTGCCTCTCTCTCTGTGTGTGTGACTATCATAAAAATTAAAAAAAAAAAAAAAAGCCTTCTTGGTATTCAGTAGAGTTTGTCGTTTTAAAAGAATAAAAATAAGATTTGTCAATGTACAAAATTTCCATGAATGGATTTAATTGATTTTTACTGGTTTGCTGGCTTTTTGAAATCTCTGCCCTCTAGAATCTTTCAAGGAATTTTAAGTACAAGGAGTGCTATGGCAACTCTGATCTCCACCCAGAAAATGCAATTTTTGCTTTGCAAATTGCTGAAGTCATACAGAGCATCAAAATAACTTCTGTTTTCTAGTGTGATAGATATGAAGTAATTGTACTTGTACCAGCAGTCATTATAGTATTTGTATTTGTCCTTCCAGTACCTGCAAAAAGTAAACACAGCCTTCTCCTTAAACTGGAAAGCAATGCCAAAAACTTGTGCAACACCCATATTTCTCCCTGCAAGAGGATTTAACTTTCACCTGATTTAAGTAACAAAATAGCCTTCAAAGATACTTAAAGCCTTGCTGCAATTAACATAACTGCATTTAGATGCCATTCATGACTGATAATTCCAACACCTTGTGGGGAGAAAAAAAAGTTGCATGCTGTAAACATTATAAACATATTCAAATAAGCTTAACACAATCTGCCATGCTTATTTCTGCCTAGATCATGGACCAGCGAAATGGTTAATGCAAATGGATTTATAATTTGCTTTGGGGGGCCAGTTTCTTCTCCTTATTTATTAGCCCAGCTGATGGGGCAGATTTGATGAGGCACTTCTGGAATAATTGAGTCATCACACAAAGAAGGCTGCTAGCATTCAGAGTGGTTTTATCAGCAGCAAGCAGGCCTGATTACTGACAATTACACTCTGATCCGGTGATGGAGGAGAAAGAGCCAACGAGTGGGAAATGTCCGTGTTTCTATCCAGGAATAATTTCTACATTCATTTTACATGCTAAGTGTTTCCTATCTCTGCATAATAAACTGTAAACAGGAATAGATGGCACAATGTCCCTTAATATTTCCTGGTAATGAAGACACAAATGTACAGTGAGTGCTGATAAATATAGATGAAACATAAGCTATTCTCCTAGTCGGTATTGTTACCTTTAAAACAAATGCATTTTTGTGGTAAAAGCATAATCATAGCTAATGCAAAAAAATGACAGAAGATTGAAACTGTCCTTGTAACTACATAGAAACTTTGTAAAAGTCCTGTTAATCACTGCTGCTTTAAAGGCTCCAGAGCTGAAGGTGAGATACTCGAAACCACATCATTTTGTTTCTCAACAGTCAACTGTGAAGAACTCCTTGGGCGACACAGCAGAGGACAACGCTGAAAGTGACCTCCATTAGCACTCCAAGAGAGCACGTTTCAACACAACACTGAGAAAACAATGAGGATGGCAGAAGGAGGCATCCTCACTAGCCTGGACTTCCCTTTCCTTTCCATGAGGCCTTTCAACAAAATCTTAGCCCCAAGATCATATGAATCTGTTGTGTAGAGCAAGGCACTGCTGTCTTCTAGAGTGGCATTTTTAACCACTTGCTTATGACATAGTTTATTAAGGTAACACCACCCTCAAAAATGCATCTCATGGGAATATCCTATTAAACTAGCTTTTGCTCTGACTCAAAATCTAGTTTGAAATGCCCAGAGAGAGGGAGTGTTCATTATTTCTTATGTGCTGCTGCACATTTTAGTGGGAAAAAGAGTTTAATTTCCTGTAATATCAAGGGTTTCCTCTTTAAAAAGCCAATCAGGTGCGAAGCCCCACATAATGAACCTGCTTGGATCTGTTTGCTTACTCTTTTTTCTAAAGCTCCTTCCTGACTGCCAAAGAAATAAAAGTTATCCTCTGTTCTCCTGTGGTAACTATGGAAACTCTGTTTTATTAAACTAACCACTTAACTTCAAGGCTTGTGTTGCAACACTAAATGTGCTATTGAGTAACTCTATACTAAACAACCTTACAATATCAAAACATTTTTAATAAAGTTCAAAGAGCACTTGTTGATTCAGAAATGAGGCTTTTTATTATATAAAGAGAATTTTCTCTACTTATTTTATTATATAGATTGTTATACAGTATGCTCAATATTTATGCTTAGACATTTTCAATTTTCCTGATCCATTTTAAAAAGATTCTTTAGAAATTTTTCCCCATAAGTCTGCTGCTTTTCCCAACAGTAACTATTTTTCATTAATATCTTTACCATATTCTGTAAATTTGAATTAAAAGAATAGTCACTTATCTTCACTATCTATGAAATATGGAATGATAGAAGCTACTGAAACTTAAAAGAAAGTGACATGACCCCCAATTGTTGAGGCCAATAGGGCACTGGATTTTTGCAGAATGATTTTCTGATTTTATTCTCAATGTAGTGCTGGATGGGCTTCTAGAAAATGATATTTCCTGAAGAACACATCCCTAGAGAGATTCAGAGAACTTTGACTAAAAAAAAAAAAAAAAAAAAAAAAATGTCCCCAAAGGCCAATTGGAAAGTTACAAATACTTGAGAATGTACTTGGCCTGGCTAAATTATGTATTACAGCCATATTTTTATATAGTTACACAGCGGTCAAAGGGGACTAGATGGTCAACATTAAATAGCTAAAATTAAATGTTTAGAATCTATTTGGAACTTTCCAAGGAATTTTCCCCTTTGGTGTCAGAACTATAAAATCTTTCTGCAAAAAACATGACTTGTCACTTATGTAGTAGATCAAGTGACAGAATCTCACAGAATTCTGCATCCCAATTGTTTTTTTTTTAAAGATTTTATTTATTTATTCAAAAGAGACAGAAAGAGAGAGAGACAGAGACAGAGACATAGGCAGAGGGAGAAGCAGGCTCCATGCAGGGAACCCAACATGGGACTCGATCCCGGGACTCCAGGATCACACCCTGGTCCAAAGGCAGGTGCTAAACTGCTGAGCCACCCAGGGATCCTCCCAAATTGGGTTTTGATGGCACCTTCATCTTGATTTCTGTGTTGTGCCTGATATTACCACACGTCTATCTGATCTGCTCTGTGCTAGTGTAGGCTCATGGAAGTCAGAGGCTGATGTCTTGTTGACCTTTCACTGCAACATAATGCTGTGGCTATAGTAGGTGTTCAATACACGATTATTGGATTAAGTAAGCCAAAAAATACTTTTCAGATGCTTGAGATAATTTATATGAAAAATTATAGTTTATGATTTAAACTGGCCCTTTCATAAGAATAAAAGTCAAAGGTAAATTTAGAATATAGTCTTATTTCTTTCAAATTTAACAAGAAAACAATCTAAGAAGATCTCTAATTTATTTAAACTATTTCCAGTTCCTAGTTCTTCATCATTCATTTTCTTATTTGTAATGTGCCAGAATGTCCTATTATGCACTCAAACATTTTATTTTAAATGAGATTTATCCATATGCTCCAAACTGACAACTTTTATTTTAGAGATAAGATGGAACTCACTATGAGGGAAGACAAAAGCAATCTACTAGTTTTATCAAAACAGTAAAGTGATACAGTGTTTTCTAAATATATTTAGCTCACCTTTACCGAAATCTGGTTTAAATACTCACACACTCTCTTCCTTAGTCATCATGATGTGCTTATGAGGAGGTATTATCAATTTTACATGTGAAGAAAGGAAATGAAGTGAACTCATTACCTTACCCAGTATTCACACAGGTAGCAGGAGATAGAACCAGGCTCCGTATAACCATCTGCTCTTAAGTACTAGGCTCAGCATACTTTGGGACTGTCGAGTCAGCCCTCTCCCTAGAGCAGGGACCTTGCCTTCCATCCATTGACATTCCATTCCTCTTACCCTTGCTCAGTTAAACACAGATTCACTAACCATTCCAATAAAGCTACGTACTCATTTGCACCTTGAAAAATACAAACAAAAGCATCATGTGGAGAACTGTTTCTTTTTTTTCTCCTGTGGGGAGAGGTGTAGCAAAGCATAAGATGGAATTCTCAGAGTGGGTGGTAACCAGCATTAGGATCTACAAAATCAATATTCCAATTCCTAAAGACAAGCAGTCTTGGCTCCTGAGAAATTTTTCCCTTCTTTGTTCACACACATGAAATTTTTCACTGGATTTATATCACCAGCTGTAAAATATCTCCCATCTATTGGTTGGCTCATCTACTGTATTAGTTTTTTATTGCTGCTATAACAAATTTCTAAAAACTTATGGACTTAAAAAACCACAAGTATGTTCTCTTACGGCTCTGCAGGCCCTCAGTCTGGTACGGCCTCGCTTGGCTAAAATCAAATCAGGCTGCACTCCTTTCTAGAGGCAGAAAGAATTCATTTCCTTGCTCATTTGGGCTGTTGGCAGACTCCAGTTCCTTGCTGTTACAGGACTGAGGTCCCTGCTTTCTTGCTGGCTGTAAACTGAGAGCCAGTTCCGTTTTCAGTTTCTAGAGGTGGCTGAATTCCTTGGCTCATGGTTCTGTGCCTCCATCTTCAAAGCCAGCAATGGTGGGTTGACTTGAGTTTTTCTCATGTGGTATCTCCCTGACTCATTCTCCTACCCTTCTCTTAGGGAACATATGATTCATTGGGCCTACTTGGATAATTTTGCATAGCCTCCTCATCGCTAAATTCTTAATTTCATCACCTTCCTTTTGCCTTGTAAGACAACATATCCACAAAGTTCAGGAATTAGGATGCAGACATCTTTGGGGGGAGGGGGACATTATTCTGTCTAGCACATTCTTTAGCTACATATATGAATTCTGACTATGTTACTTTAACAAAGTATTAATGCTCTTCATATGAGCCATGTGAAGTCACAATCAGGATAATCAAGTGTATGCATGCCTCAAAAACAAAACAAAAAAAAAGGACGAATATAACACAAATTATCACGACAATACCAACATTAACAAAAGCGAACATCTTTGGTTGTCCCCCAGAACCAAGTTCCTCAACTTCTCAAGTTTTTGAAGGCTGCTGAAAAGTTAGGAATCTTTTCTCTTTGGGGGTAAAGTTTATTTTTAAATAGTCTTTACTTACCTTCCCTAATATTCATTGGATTTGAACTGGAGCATTTCCATTGCTACTGATGAGAAGCATCATTGGAGGAAAAATGGAAAGAAAAAAAAAAGAAAACTTAATTAAATGGCAATTATCTACAGCTTATTAACTATATAAAACAATCCTTTCAAGTAATTTACATACTGACTATTAGAGTATGGGTTGGGGTACTACCACTCTTGAATAGTCAAACGTAGTATTCATTCAAAAGAATCTCCCTCAACAGGAAAAACAGGTGTCTACTGTCATCAGAAAATGCTTTGTAGATTTGAGCCCCTTTGTATATAAATATATTTGAGAACCTTTTCTAGGGACACACCTGAGAGGGAAAGTCTTAAAAAAAAAAAAAAAAAGAATCAGTGGTTTAACACTAATTTCTAATCAGATCCTACAGAAAGGAACAGCCCGCACGGCAGCTGTACTTTTCCCAGGGTTAATTACCTTTCACTGCTCTCTGCTAATGAGTCAGCTGTTCCTGTCACTGTGCACTACACTGGTTCATCTGGAGCTCTAGTTGTGGACAAACACCGAGTGACAGTCCTATTTACATACGGGGGTGTTTGTTGTGCAAAGATTTCAAGGGATTTTTTTTAAATCCTTTAATTTTCATGTGTTTCCATGCTAAAAATATTTTTACAAATAAGATTTTACTCAATCAACTATTCTTGTCCCCCCAGGCCACCAGATTTGCCTGTAGTCTGTGTAAAAGGCCAAATCCCTGGGAAGTGGCAAACTTCATCACTTCTACAGACAGCTTTGTCTTACTGATTCCTCAATATCGTTACCAATTACCCTATCAGGATGAGACAGCCTTGAAAGTTTGTAACTTTCTTCTTTTTCTAAAAAGATTGCTATAGAAAATTAAATTCGAAGACAGAAAGTAATTTAAGATAGAAGGATGCAAAACAAACAAAAAAGACACAAAACATACTTTAGGTTTATTTGTACATGAAACATGAACTAGAAAATTGAATTTTCAAAAAAATTTAGACATGAAAACTGCTTTCACCTAATATTTCTAGATCATTGTGGGATATGTATACATATACGTGTATGTAGATGCATGTGTGCATGTGCATATACATATACACACATATGATTTATTACACAGATAACAGCTCTGCTACCCAGATAATAGTTCTGCTCTTCATCTCATAATGTAGACACAGTGTACCTTTTTGTATTTTTTAACATTGCAGCCATGAGGTTTACACATCTCTGCTTCCTTTTTTATTCCAGAGGGGACTGAGAAGCAATATGCAAACATAAAGCATTTATCTAGGTCCATTTGACAACCTCCAAAATGCCCCTGAATAGAGGCTACTCTCCCCCTGGTAAGTTTCTTGCTTTAACCCTTAGAGCAATGGCTGGTCAGATTTAAGTATGCATAAGGATCACCTGGGTACCTTGTTAAAATGCAGGCCCTGATTCTGACACCCTGATGTCCTGCATTCCTAATAAGGGGCCAGGTACTCCTGCTGGTCCATGGACCACCCTTTGATGAGCAAAGTGTCACAGCAGTGATTCTTAAACTTCAGCCAGTGTCAGAATCACTTGGAGGGCTTGTTAAAGCACAGGCTACTGATTTAGTACTTCTGGAGTGGGGCATGAGAATGTACATTTCTAGCAAGCTCCCAGATGATGTAGTCACTGATGGTTTGGGGATCACACTTTGAGAAGCATCACCTTAGATATTCACTATTAAATGCACAGAAGAATCCTAATTCCCAAAGGCAAAATATATCCACATGGAACAGAAGCATTGCCACCTTATTCTAGAGATATTTATTTGCTCTATTTTACTATTTTACGATAGAAAGAAACATAAAAAAGTGAATGTTCTGGTCCATCTTTAAATACATTCTGAGAACCACTTTATAGCTTATTGAACTTGATCTTCCCTTCAGATGAAGCCATTCATGTCAAGAAAGAAATAGCAATTAAGTACTTCTTCATTACAGGTGCCATTATCAAATGTAAGCTCACAAATTACAAATCTAAGACTGCACAATATTTAAACTTGGCAAAAGCAAATAAAATATGGAATGAGTTAATTTAAAATCATATAATAAAAACAGATTTCAATGTCAAGTAATGATGAAAATTTCTTTGAGACTTCAATGTTTACCAGTCCTAGTAAACTCTGACATTTGCTACCTGGTACAACGAGTTTCTCATAAACACCATGAGAAGTATTCTCTTTTGATCATTGCTATTTTGAAGAACACACTATCTTGAAATCTCCTTAAAAGACAAAAAATTTAAAAAACCTTTTAGTCTAATACTAAAAATACGTTTGCATTTCTGTTCATGTAAATATCTCAGTGCTAAAGCTCTTAAAAGGGCATTTTGCAACATCATTTATAAAAATAATACATATCTTAGATAATAAGAAAAAAATATATAGAATGAAACCTTGTTGGGTGTGATTTAGCAAAGAGATGGAGGATGAGTCTCCCAAATGCCAGGTTTCTCACTGAACAGAAGTTAGGTGCTTTAGCATTGATTTACTCAGGCCAGGAAAAGCTACTCAGTAACCTGAAACATGGACTTATTACATCGTACTCCAGTAAAGCTGGGAAAATATGGCACGATGTAAGAAATATCAGTAAGCACAGGAGAAAGATCTTGCAATGAACCACAACCCCTTTGGAATTCTTGCTACCACCTATTTGGTTTTGCTATCTTACTGATTTCTTTTTAAACAATGCTATTTTAAAAATATCAATCTCATTAAGTGCAAGAAAATGATAATATCACAAATAAGGAATTTGATTAATATCAGTGTAACCAGCCCTCTTGATATAGAACAGTATTATTTAATAAGTTCATTAACATATTTACACAAGTGTTTATTAAGCACCAATTCTTCTGGAGAAGAGGGAAAAACATTTATGTAAATAGGTGGAGTCTTAGTGAGTGGAGAGGGGTGTATGATGTGTGCCACTCTAATGGTACAGATATACCTGCTGTACAAATCAAAGAGGCAATAAAATGAAATTCTTTGAGGAGATGTGGGTGCTGAATTTATTTTTTGGTAACATGGAAGGACAATCTGATGAGTTTGACAAGAATCCTCCCCTGGAAGCACAAATATCAGGGTATATAATTTGAGTGAAGAACTCATAATCATACACATTGAGAATGAAAATGCACATTGTTGTCATGGGCCGAGCCTGCATGTGAATATCCAGATCCTAACTGATCTTTCTCCTTGGATGGTTTTTAAGACTTACAATGAATCAGACTAAATATGTGCCTTTGGTCATTTGAACATCTGGTTTTATAGTTGTCTCATGTGATTAATCAGAGGTCAGTACAGTTCACATCAGGTATTTTGTCCTATGCTTATCCAATTCCAGTCTATTATATTTATTGGTTTTCACTGGCCAATTGGTTTCTCTTTATGTCAGTGTTTCATTAGCTGTGGCAGATTACTGAGGGAATCTGACCTGAATTTTCTGTCAGAGGTAACAGACTACATATTTTTGGCTACGTTAAATTTTTCCCCAAAAAGCGCATGTGGTAAGAAAATGCCTTGGAATATCTATGGCATCCCTTCTAATATAATCTAATATGCACACTGTGTTGTCATAGTGAATGATAAGAGTGCTTGTGAAATGAAGGCTTTACATCAGAGATCTGTGTGAGTTCCCTTTCATGAGGTTAACCCCTCCTGCCCCAAGTCTGGGTTCTGCGTTCCTGTAAGCTTTGCCTACCTCACATAGCAGCTGGCCCACCAGGACGAATCACTGTTGACATAGTCATCATCTGCTCTAGATTGGATGCTCCTGCAGGGCAAGGGCAATCTCCTTTTTGCTTCCCTTCATAGATAAAGTGCTCAACAAAAATGTTGACTGAGTGCCAGTTGACTAGTTATTAAGAAAACCGGGAACCATGACAAATTCACTACCTCTGTGATATGAATTTTAGGAAAACAATGGATGAAATATTTGGAGATAAATAGGAAAATAGCTATATGATGTAGCAAAAAGTCATGCTGGTGAAAACACACGTTAGAGATTAGCTAAGAGTAATAAATGTAATGCTGTAAAGTAGATTATTGAACTATTGATATTTCTAAAGACTAGCGAAGTAGAAAATAATAATTTTATAAACAGTTTGCTTATAAATTGAGATTAATTTTACAAACAAACAAACAAAAAAAGACCAAAGCATAGGCAATACTACTACATCCTACCTAAGCCACTTGAAGGCAAAAGGAAGGTGTTAAAATTTAAGGACTACCACTGCCAGTTCAACATGTTAAAATTAAGAGAGCTGCACATTACAAATGGCTAAAAAGATTAAGTGGAGCAGTTTTCAAAAACATGAAATAACATAAAAAGATAACACAAGAAACATAATATTTATCATGAAAATATAAATGACTGTTGTACGAGGCCTACTGATCTCAAGTTAGTGGAGGTGGGGAGGATAGAAAGTAGTAAGATGATGCTTCGAGTGAAATAAATTTAGGAGAGAAAAGTAAAAATAAAATCAGGTGAGTCTTTCAGCTGTCATTGCCATTAGTTTGTGCATTGACACTGACTCAGGCACCAGACCAGGCATTTTATGTTTCCATTATCTTATTTAAACCTCACAACAACCTAAGGACATTGATATCATTGTTTTTCCCAATTGAAGTTGAGCAAACTTAGGTCACACTGCTAGTAAGAGCTACTAAATCACATCTGATGCCAATGTTTTTCCTGCTATGTAGCACTCGCTAAAAATGCACTGTGACACTAGACAACTCTGTCTTTCGAGCAAACCATAGAAAGATCCACAATGATAAATGGGGTCAAGGAATATAAGTTTTTGTGCTGCATTTAGACTGGATATAGGCTGGACAGAATGTTCAGAGAATCAGTAATAAACACAAAGATAATAGAGACACTGAAGTATGGTTTGGAAAAAACCGTAAAGCCAGTACGTAGGGAATACAGTGATAAATGATCTAGGAAATGTTTTGTCGATGACTGGAGATCCTGAGCACTGGCCCAAGGCAGCAGATTTAGAGAGTGCCATGCTTTGTCGCTGAGTTAACACTGACGCAACTTGAGATCCTAATTGTAGCACCTGCTAGTTCTTGATCTCAGAACTATGTAACCTCCCTAATATTCAGGTGCTTCATCTAATAAAAAGGTGCAATAACGGAACCTCCCTCTAGACCTGTGAGGATTACATGAGGTGTCACACATAACAGGCAAGTCACACAGTAGAAATTCTGCAAAATTCCATGACCTAAAAAGAGATCACTTCTTAAACAAAGCCCACAGGTAAGTAGTACTTCGTTCATAACGCTGTGTGGTCATGGTGAGGACATGTCTTGATGACATTGATTAAATCTTTGGATGCTAAACAGACAATTTTCTTCAAGAGAATATGCAGTTACTAGGAACATTCATTAAATATTCAGTCAAAAATATTAGTCGACTTTTTAATTTTACTATTCTTTGTGGTAGATACCGCTATAAATGTTTTATGCATATTAGTTGTTAACTCAATTTGCACGACAACTATATGGATTAGGGATTATTTATTATTCCCATCTTTCAAATGAGAAGCTTAAAACAGAGAAATATTTGCCCAGAGTCACGCAGCTAGTGAGCAGCCTGCTGGGAATCGAACTCTAGCTCCAAGGTGCATGTGTTTAATCACAACAGTCTGTCATCATCATCATGAGATAGGTGATAGAGAAGCAGGGATAGGCAGCAGAAATTGTATTCCAGCATGGGAATCAAACCAAAAGCCAAGGAAACAAAAAATATACAATACAATCTAAAGCAATGATAAGTGTTATTGGAAAACAAGGCAGGCTGAAAGATAGGGGGTATTTCAGATTGAAGTAGAAATAATCTTTATTCACTTGAGAAAGAGTAGGAAAACCATGTGCCTGGGGTGAAAACAAAGCCTTCGTATCTAGAATATATAAAGAATGATTGCAACTCAATAAGAGAAAGACAGGGGATCCCTGGGTGGCGCAGCGGTTTAGCGCCTGCCTTTGGCCCAGGGCGTGATCCTGGAGACCCGGGATCGAATCCCACGTCGGGCTCCCAGTGCATGGAGCCTGCTTCTCCCTCTGCCTATGTCTCTGCCTCTCTCTCTCTCTCTCTCTGTGTGTGTGACTATCATAAATTAAAAAATAATAATAATAATAATAATAAAAAAATAAGAGAAAGACAAATCACCCAATTAAAAATGGGCAAAAGGACTTGAATAGACACGTCTTCAAAAAAGACATACAAATGAACAATAAGCACATGAAAAGGTGTTCAATATTATTAGTCACTAGGGATGTGCAATTCAAAACCACAATGAAATGCCACTTTATACCTGGTAGGATAGCAATAATGAAAAAGACTGACAATAACAAGGGTTGGTGAGGATATGGTGGCATCTTGGACCTTCATACACTGTTGATGGGAATGCCATTTTGTTGCAGAGTCTTTTCCAATGCAACTGCATTGGAAAATAATCAGGCAGTTCTTCTAATTGTTAAACATAGTTACTATATAATTCATAGATTCAACTCCCAGGTATATGCACAAGAGAAATGACAACATGTCCACATAAACACCCCAAATGTCCATAAACTAATGAGTGGATAAAATGTAGTATATCCAATCAAGGGAATATTATCCAGCAATAATAAGGAATGAAGTAACGTTATGTACTGAAAGATAGGTGAGCCTTGAAGACGTGCTAAGTGAAAGAAGCCAGTCACAGAAGATGACATGTTGTATGATTCCATTTATATGAGATTTCCAGAATAGGCATAGCTATAGATACATAAAGAATAGGCATAGCTACAGAAACATGAGGTAGATTAGTAGTTACCTAGAGCCTGGGGTGGAGGGAGGATTGCAGGGTGATGGCTAAGGGGGTGCAGAGTTTCTTTGGGGGAAGCAAAATATTCTAAAACTAATTATGGTGCTGAAAATACTAAAGACTATTGAACTGTACACCTCATATTGTATGGTATGTGGATCATACCTCAATTAAGCTGTTTTATAAAACAGTGGAGCCATACAGACTATTGAAAAGAGTCTGCATTTTAAGTATGATGGGACGTCATGAATGACCAAGCAGAGGAGTGATCAGAAGGAAATCAGTTTCTAGGCCATGGCAGTCATCTGGCTGTGTAAAGGGGGTCTTTGTCTGGGACAGAGGTAGTAAAAGTAAGAAAGCTAACAGTTGGAAGTTCTGTCTCCAGGATAAAATAAGGTAAAAATACCAAAAGAAAAGATACTAAGACCAGAAATGTATCTACTGTCTGTTATGATCTAAACTCATTGCTCCTAACATGTCTGACACTGTCCTGCATGGAGAGAAGCCATTCTCATCCTCTGCTCTTCATCCCTTCCTGCTCCTGGCTCCAGAGGAAAGGACACTCTCCATTTCCCCTTTACTCTTCCTAATTTAAAAGGAGTTCAAATCAGAGAGGAATGTCCCTAGATCTTCTGGTTCCCATTAGTCTTCTGAGTTTCTATGCCAATATCAATTATAGGGATCCCTGGGTGGCGCAGCGGTTTAGCGCCTGCCTTTGGCCCAGGGCGCGATCCTGGAGACCCAGGATCGAATCCCACGTCAGGCTCCCGGTGCATGGAGCCTGCTTCTCCCTCTGCCTGTGTCTCTGCCTCTCTCTCTCTCTCTCTGTGTGTGACTATCATAAATAAATAAATTAAAAAAAAATTAAAAAAAATATCAATTATAAATAACACTTAGGAATTAAGTAAAGCCTTTTGTTTTTAATCATATGATGTGAATCTAATGATAAAAACTAGCATGTTAAAATCATTTATAGTCTAAAACCATTTTACACAGAGTTGATATCAAATTTGTTGCCTAATTTTTCAGGGGATGTTGAGGCTATCAACTCTGAATGTCTTGGCCTCTCATCTCTACACTTACAAATTTATTTCTGTCTCCACTGCTCCCTTTGCTCTAGTTTTAGAGGAAGAGGCTTTCTCCTTCCAAGGGCAGGTTCTCCATTGAGCTCTATTGCATTTGCTTCTTACTTCATCTAACTGGTTTTTCTTACATACCTTTAAATTTTTCAGTCTTCTTAATCTCTCTGGTTCCTTCTCTTTAGCATATAAGTATATATTGCTAACTCTGTTCTTGAGAGTCAAACTTCTTAAAGTCCCCAGAGGCTTTTTGTTCTCACTTTCCCTTCCCTACACAACCCATAGCCATCTGGCTTTCAAGCCCTGATTCCACTGAAGTTTCTCGGCTAAGATCACCTGTGACTTCCTACTTGACATATTTTGTGCTGCATTTTCAGTCTGTGCTCTGAGTAATTAGCAGTATTGCTGAGTCTTTCCTTAAGAAATTGTATCTTTGTTTTGTCTGTCACTCTGGATTTCTTCGGTGTTCTTCTTCATTGGTTCTCCTTTTCCCATTTACATATTGATATTCCCAGGGTTCCTAATTTTGGTCCCTTCCTCACTATAGTCTCCTCAGAAGCTACATCCTAATGTCCATCTCTCCATTCCAACTAAATCTCACTCTTGAATTCCTGATGCACTGGCCCACTGTATAGCAAACATCACCACCTGCTTGTCTTATATTTAATGTGCACATCATCTTTTCCTCAAAATAACCTCTTCCTTCTGAGTCTCCTATCTTGGTTAACCATCCACACACTGTAATCCAAGCCAGATGGTTGTCATTTATGACTTGTCACCAGTTTTCAAATCTATGTCCTGGGTTTGCCTCTTGCAGAGCACAGATCCCACTGTATTCTGAATATCAGTATGCTGTGTCACCTACTATGCTGTGATGTCTTACAGTGCTTAGGTTGTGTCTACACTGCTTGACGCAGTTGCTGGAACATAGTAGATTCTTCGTGTTTTTTGAATGAATAGATTCAAGACTCTTTAAATGCTTCTTTGAAATCTTCCCTGATGTTACCTCCAAGTGAAGTGGTCATTCTGTTCTTCAGGCCATAAATTTACCTTTTAGAGGAGAAATGGAATTGGCAATGCCTGATGAGATGCTCTGGCCCATATGCATTAGGGTTGAGTGGCAGAGTGGAATTGCATGTGACCACAGACTATTTTATCTTCGCATAGGCCATTATGATACACGAGCCTACATAAACTGTTCACAATGTTTTAGTATTGATATACACATTTTTCACTTGACTCTATTGGAAAATTTAGTACATGTAAAATACAAAAATATCTGAAAACGTATCTAGCTAGAATAAAATGTTTTATTTATTTATTTACTTACTTACTTATTAATTTTTTAAGTTGGCTCCATACCCAGCATGGACCCCAACGAGGGGCTTGAACTCATGACCCTGAGTTCAAGACCTGAGCTGAGATTAAGAGTCGACACTTAATCCACTGAGGTACTGAGGCACACCTGGAATAAAATATTTTAATCTCTTGTGAACTTAATGTAACCCTAGGAGAGGTTTTATTGTAACTAAAACTCTTCATTTTTATATTCTTTCTTTCTTTAACAATCACTTGTGCATTTCTCACAATGTTCAAAGCTTTTTCAGTAGATTCTGAGAATTAAATGATTTTAAATACAGTTTCTCTTCTAAAGCCTTTTTATCAAATATCACTAACTTGACTCCTTTTAGTTACTATTATATTTTCAATATGATATTTGCAAAAGATCCAAAAATGCTTTTACTTTAATATTCTATAGTGATTTAAGGAAACTACATGAGTATTGTGACAATAACTTCCTAATTAAGATCTAAAATGCAAAAATAAATACTATCTATCTATCTATCTATCTATCTATCTATCATCTATCTCTCTATATATCTGCAACTGTAATCTATGTTTCCAAATATTTTTTTAAGCGAAGTGAAACCTTAACAAGCCCATAGATAGAAGGCACAGAGGTCAAATGTGCAGCAGTTAGTGCGCCCTGCCTGAGGCCATAGGTCAATCAGAGCTCTGACCCTGCAGCCATGGATTCCCTGGCAGCTTGCCCCACTGCCCCATGGCACAGTCTTCTCATCTATGAAAAGAGGCTGATAACAGAACTTCACTTTACCCTATAGGCTGTTGCTCTGGTTGTGGCTGTTGTGTGAATTAAAAGAATTCATAGACGGAAAGTACTTAGAAGAGTGGTTGGCACCATGTCAGTACTATCTTATTATTATAATAGAAAAACACATGTCTTCTGCTTGACACCAAACTACTCAGAGGAAGAATTCAATTATCAGACCTTTTTAAGTATCAATGTTGATGCTCACAGATTCTGTGAGCTAAGATTTCTGGCTATTTGGCCAAATGTTTAACTTTTGATCTGATGTTTAGCATCAGAGCTAAAGCTCATTCGGTTCTTAGCGTAGGTTATTTCTGATATCAAGGTTAATTGGCATGCTAAATATGTATGTCTTAGAGAGGTGTAATAAAGGTTTATGCTGTCTCTGAATTATTTTTCAAACTGATAGGATGTTTTCATTATAAAAAGTTCACAGAGTTATAGAATTTGGGGAATGAAAGGACCATAGGGGTTACGTCACCCAGCATAACCCTTACTATGACAAATGTTATCAGTAAGGAAAATAAAGCAACTTGCCAAGTCCCAATCATTCGACTACTAAATGACATTTAACTACGAGTGGAACCCAGACATACTTGAGATCTACTGTCATTTGACACAAAGTTGCTGACATTGTTTTCTGTTTTTTTTTTAATACTTTGTGCTCAGACACCATATAGCATAGGGACACATTAAGAGAATGGATTTAGAGAGCAGTTAGATTTTGGGCTCAAGCTTCAATCCTGGTGGTGACCTAAGGAAAAAAACTTCTTAATGTCTCCGTTTCAGTTGCTTCATCTGCAAAAAGGAGACAGGAGTGGAAATGCTGAGTATTGAATTATATAATACCTATAAGGAATTTAACAGCATAGGTGGCTCAGTGTAAGCACCTGGTAAATGTTAAGGGTTATTATTATTACTGTTGTCATATATATCATCGTTGTTGTTTTTTTAATTTATTAATTTATTTATTTATGATAGTCACATAGGGAGAGAGAGAGAGAGGCAGAGACACAGGCAGAGGGAGAAGCAGGCTCCATGCACCGGGAGCCCGACGTGGGATTCGATCCCGAGTCTCCAGGATCCCGCCCTGAGCCAAAGGCAGGCGCTAAACCGCTGCGCCACCCAGGGATCCCTATATCATCGTTGTTATGAAAAAAATTCATATGCACGTTTGTACCAAAAGTTATTTTTCTTATTTGCCAAACCCTAATAGTTCTTGAATTAACGATTTACCCAAGTCAAGTCAGAATCCTTCAGCTACTTAATGATATTTAACTATGAATGGTGTGTGTGTGTCTGTGCGTGCATGTGTGAGGTGGGAGACGTATATGTGCACATTTCCATTATTTGACAGAGCCAAGATCTGAGATCCCATGGCTTTTTCAAATTCCCCTCATCTCACTTGCAATCTGCTGTGATATGGCCTGTATATCAACTCTAATCTGCAAATCTTGGCCCTTGGAATCCTCAGGTTGATAAGGTTTACAGAAGATAAGGATTACAGAAGAAATGGTTCCAAGGAACTAAGTGAATCAGGTATAGAACACCAGCAAACTTCAAACGTTTATGGTAGCAAATAAGGACCCCAGGAAGATACCTGCCATGGGAAATCTGATCAGTTCATGATTTCATACAAAAACAACAACAACAAACACTTGGAAATTTGACATTTAAGCCAAAAAGTTGGCATCAAAATGTACAAACTGTTTTACAACCTAAAATCTATGCCTGAAAGGTTAGTCAATTGAACCTAAGTATTTTAGAAAAATAAAGCTGGTGGAATATTTTATTAGTTCAAAAAGCCTATGTGAAATATATTTAATTGACCTGTGTAAACCAATGTAGGCAGTATTTGGAAAGGTTTTTTATTTGTTTGTTTTGTTTAGACTTGGAACTTGCCTTTCAGGAGTAAAATGATAGGGCTTTAATCCCTAGGAAAAAAAATTCCCAAATACATCATAGAATCTAGGATAATCCTTCATGAAGTCAGAAGCAAAAAAAGAAAAAAAGGAAAAAATAACTTCCTCTACCATTAAAAATAACCACAACAGCAACCCTGGTCTCCATTCTTTCATTTCCTCAGGTCTGACATTCTGCAGATGACCGCCCTTATTTGTCTCTACATGTTTTCCAAAATATAAAAGTGAAATAGAGTCCCAAGGGCACTGTACTTGAAAGGTTATGAGAGTTAGAGAATTTTAACCATGCCTGCCAAATCAGCAGATGGCTTGTGATTATAATTATATGCATCAATAAAACGAATAATCTTTACAAAATTTGAATTTCTACTAAAGTAAGGGATTTAGTAAGCAGATGCAACAGAATGCATTTTCTTTAACCCTTTTGGTAGACACTGGTATCTTTTACACAAAAAAAAGATCAAGGGATCTGCACATAATAGGTTGTACACTCTAATTTTTGCCCCCATTCTAAAGTAGTCATATTGTCAGCCTCAATCTTTCCTTGATTTCATTTTCTTCATGAGCATATTTCTTTCTCGTCCCCTTTTCACCCTTCAGAATAGAAATGTTTAGACTAATTCCTACCATTGTTTGATATTTGAAAGAAGAAAATTTTAAAGTGGTAAATACCTTCATTCAAATTCATATCAAATATACTATGGAAACAAAAGAGCAAACAGTGGGTGCGTCTTTCTATCTAATCGCATTCTTTACAAATTAGATTTCCAATAACAAAATTTTTCATTTTTTTGTTTTCTGATTCTCTTTAACCTACATTCCAGGGATTAAAATACTGTTTATTCTACTGAAATAATTAACTATTTCATTTCTGTCTGGTTCTGCATAACATCATAAGTAATGATAACTAAGTTTTGTCTCATGCCAAGTCTGAATTTCTTCATATAGAAATATGTTTCAATACATATATGATACATTTGAAAAAAAAGATAAGGCAAGATTTACACACTGGCCTTTAGCTATATTTCCCCTTCATGAGAAAACACTCAAAATTTAGGAAACAAAATTAAACTTTTAAATGTTGGAAATGGTGGAAAAAGTATTACTGAAATTCACATACTTATTTTTTAATGAAATTGTGATGTAAATGTTTTTCATGGAATTATCAAGTGTAACTCTTCGTTAAGACAGTATATCAATTAACATATTTATGACAAATCAACAAATAGAACATTTAGGAGTACTTAGAGAACCTGTATTTTGTGTAGCTATCTCTGGCACCTTCATATTTATACTGTATAAATCAAGTAAATTAAAATGTTCCGATCTAAAAAGTTATTATATATTCTAGGTAACCTTATTTATTAGTACAAATAAGTTACTAATAAGACTTTGAAGGCTTTGACAATTTTGTGGGTCAACACAATTTACTTGTGGATATAAGATTTATGAGATCAGAAATTCTTCTTAGCTACAAGATCCTCTCAAAGGTGCAACTTAAATGTGCAGGTTGAATCCTGTCAGAAAAAAATATTCCTACAATCACAATCTGAAGAATTAAACTGAAAAAGTAGTAATTTTTGCCCAGAAGCTTACAAATTTATGCAAAAGTTGACAAAACAACAATTCAAATACTTAAAAAGAAATTCAAGTGTCTCTTAGAGTTCACTGAAATGGAATTTTAAAACATTCAGCAATAAGCTATGTTCAAGTTTCTTTATCCAGGTGATAAAATAAAATATTTTTCAATCATAACATCCTGGAAGAGGGATTTTTTTTTTTTTTTTTTTACCAAATCCAAAGTGTCAACCATCTAAGCCAAAAACTTATGAAATGAATCCTAAAGAGGCAAAAATTAAATATATTAATTTTAAAAATAAGAAAGAAATGAGGAGTAAACCTAATAATATTATTACATCAAGACCTTTCCTATAACTTAGTACTTAAATTATAGATATTCCACTTTGAAATTAGATAAAATTAAGTATTTCTGCTTACATAAAGTTAAAGTTGAAATTCATGAAATTCTAAGGTATACTTTGGATTGCCATTAATAAGACTATGTATAATAAGCCAATATAGCCATGTATGCTTAATGTGCACTTAGTATGTTTAACTTATTACCTTATGCTGGATATGAGCACTCAGCCATATAAAATGGAATTTTCACAATTCTTCAAGGAATCTCACAAAATTTAAGGCTCTGGAAGGGAAAACATGAGAGAGTTCTGTACTGACGGAAGTGGATGTGTAGGAAGTATATAATATGATACTGGAGTGTCCAATTAACTGTCACAAACTCCAAGTGAAAGTTAAGAAACAAACATTCTTTGAAAACGTACCATATACCCAGGGCTCTAGGTATATTATCTAATCTAATTTTCACATGAGTCATGAGGCAAGATTTACTAGCCTGGCCTCCAACTAACAGACCAGGAAACCAAGGCCCATAAAAATTAAATAACTTATCCAGAACCACAGATTTAGTAAATGGAATAACCAGGTCTCAAACACATGCACTTGAGAAGGGGGTGTCAGAGATTCTCTTATCACTTTGTGTCACCCATATGGCATGTATAATGACTTTTTCTCTAGGAAATGCTTTATAGTTCTTAGATTGTGGATTCTCATGGGTGAGAATGAGGCCCCCCTATTACCCATAGCACCGAGTATAATCTTTTGAACAACATAGTTTTAGTAATACTTATATGTCAATTAAGTGAACCTAAATAAAAGTTCCTTCTGTTGACAGAAGTTAAGGTTCTCAAATTTCTTTAAAGAAAAAGTTATAAATCAAATAAAACCATATTTTAGTGTATTTCCATGTTAAATTTTTTAAAAATTTCTCAAATTCAGGAACAATATTTGTAGAAACAAGTTCACATAAGCCAAAAGTAATGATCTGTGCCCTCTTCTCTTAATTACAACACAGCCTTATTTTGTTCTGAAGAAGGACAACTACATTTCTGTGACAGTAATTCCACTCAGTTTTATCCGCAGTGATCCACCTGTACAGGCTTCAGTCAAGTTTGCACATCCTTTGCTGTATTGGTGAGGAGAAGGGCAAAATATTTATAGCCATTCAGAAGGCTTGTATATTTTCTGAACAACTCACTCCTGTATTTAACATGATGAACATTAGCCAGTACAGAAAAATAGATTATAATCCATAAGATTCAAATTTAAAATCTTCATAACAGAAAAAAGAAAAAAACAAAACCTCTACTATACCTATAATGCCTGAAAGAGTAAACTAGTTGCAGAACTCTATTGGAAACTGAAATTGGTAGGTAGCAATTATGGCCATTTTCATACAGCTTGCTTTTCCCATGATTTCTACCATATTGATGAGATTACATATTAGAAAATTCTTAATTTAGTAAAATCATAGCATATCTTCCCTACATATATTTTACTTGACATTACCACGACACTATTATACCTCTATTTTCACAAAATTAATTTCCTTGTCAATCCTGGTTACTATAAAAATAATAGAGTTTGTAAGACATAATATATGTTATATATAACACACATACAGTCTTAAATGAATTATATAAGTAAATTGAATGTTTGGAACACACTTAGAAGAAGAAAGTACTTTCAGACAAAAAAAAAAAAAAAAAAAAAAAGGAAGAAATATGTGACCTCTGGTCACCCAGACCATATTATAAACCTCTATTATGAATCTCTCGTAAATACTAAGTGATTTATTCTGTATTATAAAATTTCTATATTCTTATATAAATAAAAATGTTTCAGAGCAAGTAATCCAAGTTAGCAAACTGATTTCTACATAATATGGAGAGTTTTAATTTATGAACAGATGATTATGACATGCCATTCTAATATTAAATGACAATGGTTTTAAAAATTTAATCCTGACACTGATATTATGAATCCATCTATTTTTAAAACACCACACTTCTGTTAACAATACTTTTTAAAATGTTTTCAATGAGATTGTCAGAGTTTATTAAACCACTGACAATCCGCTAAGCTGATAGTTCTTAGAATAAAATATTTAATTTACCTGGATGTCTTGTAACAATATCATCCTCTCTTGAGCTAAACATCCTCTGAGTACACAAGTCTAAGGCAGACAGACATTTCAGCAAGGCAAATAAGACTTTCTGGCAACTTCCTGTTGCCATATTTCTCTAAAAGGATCCTGCAATGTTATACTTCAATACTGCAAATGCATTTTTCTAAGGGACACAGTAAACCAATGCTGCTCAGTGTCAGAGAGCTTTGATTTTTTCCCAAGTACAGCAAGCAAATAACCACTAATCCTATTCAATATTACAGATTTGCAGCAATGATTTTATTTGCAGATCCAAGAGAGATGGAATACACGAAGAACAGGCAAGCTTTTATTTTCTTGTTTTGTTGCGTTTGATTGATTGATTTTTAAGATACTGATCAAGGAAATGGTTATGCCACATATGATATTAAATATTCCTTAGCAGATGGGACAATTTTACAGTGACAAGAATGAATCTCACTGCACACAGTCCAGCTCAATTATCTTTTAAAAGCAGTAGGACTAACTAAAATCAAAGTTGCCTCATGCTTTTGAAAGTTTTTCAAACCTGAACCCACACCTGAATAGTCGTCATTTGTGAAAGCACCATTTCTCCCACAAACAGCCTACCTTCTCAAATTCAAGTTCACTTGCATTTTGGGGTACACTTCACTTGTGAAATTCAAAAACTTTTATGAAACGGCAAAACAAAACAACAATAACAACAACATAAGAGCACTGATCACTGAAGCCACATTTCCAGAAGTGATAGCAAAATCCCTTCATTCTGACCTACTTGTAGAGAATCGGACTTTCAGCCCCACGGTTAGGCTAAGATTTGTTCTACTTTCTCCCTAGGGCTTAATTGCCAGACTGACTTACCCGTGCCTCCTAGCCTTTGTTCTGCCTCTCACGCTGACATCAGGGAAGCAGTGATGTAGAATAAAGCAGGGGTGGGCTAGGTTAGTCCAGTGTTTGTGTCGTTGTGTGGTGTGCAGGGACACTCTGTGATACTCTAGTGAGCTGCTAAGCTTTTTTTGTAGGCTTTGTGTCATTTACTTAACGACCAATCTCATTAGCTGCCAGGGTACAATGGGCTGATGCATTTTCTATGTACATACTCTACACAGTGACCCTCAAGGTTGCCGAAGGTCTATTTAATCAGTCAAATGCTGAATATATTTGCAGTAAATCACTAAAAAAAGAAAAAAAATATGGGACTACCGAGGTATCTCACAGGCTTACTATTTACGGGTGGTTATTCACAGGTAATAAAATGCATGCATATTTAGCCAAAACAAGGGTAGAGTGGGCGGAGATGAATGATCTAGCTGGCACTGGTGACCTTAATTTTAGGAAACTTTTGGAATCGAAGATATTTTCTGTTTGCAAGGAACCCAGATTTAGAATTTAATTTCTGTCTTAGTTTAATCATATTAGCAAGACAAAAAAGAATTGCTTTCTTTAGCAGCTTCTCCTAACTCCAAAGTCACCCCACTTCCATCCCACCCCCTGCCCCAGAAGCTCCAGAACTGGCAAAGTTGCATTTATGCCCTCTTTCAGTTACAAGGTAAAAACCCTTTTAACTCCTATGAAAAATGAAATACTGAGAGCACTATGAATGACGACAGCTGTCCATAAGTATCAGGGAGAGTTCTATTGTCCAGCTTGTCCCTGGATAAAATGAATACTTTACAGCAGAGGCTGTTCAGCTTGGCTAAAGAGTATGGGGAGAAGGGGAGGAGGTCACTGGAGATTTCGCACACTAATTTAATCTGGGGAAAGGACAGGCTCTGCATCTCCCTTGAACAGACTGGCAGCAATCTGGGCCCCCACAGAACTATCTCCTTTTGCCTGTGCTCTATTTATTCCTTATCTCTGTTTACCAACCGCTAGGTCCCTTTCATTCACACCACGAGGCCGTTTTCCTACTATCAGTCAGCAGCTGACACTGTGGAAGAGCCTCAAAGGCAAAAAAAAAAAAAAAAAAAAAGAAAGAAAGAAAAAAAAAAAAGATCAAAACTAAACCAAAGCTGTATAAACAATGCAACAGTACAAGTAAATGCATAAACCCTGATTCTTAACCCAACCCACAGGGTGCAAACAGAATCTTTATAGTAAATCCAACAAACCCACCACAGTGAGCTATGGGCCACAAAGAAAGAAAAGTCAAAAACCATTCATGAAATCACCATCCAAAAAGAAGTACTAAAATGTAAGCTGGCTGCTGAAGCAGCCTAGCTTCCAGGGGTGTTCTTATCTCTATCATGGATCAATTACTGGCAACCAGGAAACATTTACCTTGCCCAAAAGGTGAGCTAAATATTTCAAAGGGAAACCTCACTCTTATTAAAATGCTGGCAGACAAAAAAAATCCACCAATGTGATTATAAGTTAAAGGAGGAAACAACATTAACTTTTCTAATTCCTCATCATGTTGATTTAAGTGAAACAATTCAAAGAAGTGGGCATCGGATCTCCATTACTTTTATATAAAAACACTTAAAAGTCCTGGGCAATCCAGTCAACTAAATCTTTTTTCCACATCTTATGTCAAAGTAACTAACAACAGAGGAGTTGAGAAAAGCCTACTTCATGTACAACTTGGTATCTTTTGAAAACCTCTGCAGGGTGTGAGTGAAAACAGAGACTGGGGCCACTAGTTTGAAGTGTAGAAAGAGGAGAAAAGGAAACAAGTGTTATTTTGAACCTTGCAACTTTTGAGTAAGTATGAATTTTGAATCTAATATGTGCTTTACTTACATTCATCTTGAATACTACATAATTTTGAATATTTCAACAAATGGAAAGATGCTACCTAACGGAAGTAGTTCACTGAAGTGATTCAGAATCTATATGATTCAGGTATATATGTGCATAAATTATAGTATGGATGCATACAGTGCTATCCATATACACAATGCACAAAATCAGAAAGTGCGTAATTTCTATTGCCTACAGTTCCCTACATTAAAAACGGCAACCAACTTTAAATCTCCCTGAGTTTTTCCTATCATTGAAATGATTGGAAATTATTGGTTATTGCCACAAAAATCAACACCGTATTGACTCAATCACTAAGACCTTTACTGAAAAAGGGAAGACAAAATGTAGCTCATTATCTAGGATGATCAATTGGACCAGATTTTAGTTTGTGTTTTCACCTATATGCATTATGAGCAATGAAGTCTTTACTACTTGGATCCTTTTTTCCAAATGAATTAATGAATTAAATTTATCCT